>NC_138080.1:9081865-11481865 GCF_964212035.1 Myotis nattereri
AAACACGTGGCAAATTAAGCCTCAATTGTAAACATAAACAGTATTATCCTCATTTAAAAGCTTTATACACAAATCCTGATCTCTACAAACAGGAATTCTTGATGTTTGAAATCACAATTTACTGAAAAAGCCACTTGAAATATCCGGAATTGTTTACATTTTGAGAATTCTCGTCATTTCAGAGCTTTGTTCTTGTAATCTCCGTAATTGAACTGTGAATTAAATGTAGTTAGATTCTATTTACTTGTGTTTCAACTGTATGTTACACGTTCATATTCATTTCCTGGAAAGATAATTGTGTATTTGAAGAGTTTTACCACATTTTGACAGTTTCCTTAGAAGTACATACTAGAACCTTCAGGATATGAACTGTTTCAGTCAAAAGACGCCTCGCCAATTCAGCGTCAATTGAAAACATAAACAGTATTCTCCACATTTATAAGTTTATACACAAGTTCAGAGCTCTATAAACAGGAATTCTTAATGTTTGAAATCACAATTTACTAAAAACGCCACTTTGAAATATCCGGAATTGTTTACATTTTGAGAATGCTCGTCATTTCAGAGCTTTGTTCTTGTAATCTCCGTAATTGAACTGGGAATTAAATGTAGTTAGATTCTATTTACTTGTGTTTCAACTGTTTGTTACACGTTCATATTCATTTCCTGGAGAGGTAATTGTGTATTAAAAGAGTTTTACCACATTTTGAGAGTTTCCTTAGAAGTACATACTAGAACCTTTAGGATATGGACTGTTTCAGTCAAAAGACGCCACTCCAATTCCACCTCAATTGTAAACATAAACACTATTCTCTACATATAAAAGCTTTATACACAAGTTCTGAGCTTTATAAACAGTAATTCCTGATGTTTGAAATCACATTTAGTGAAAACTCCACTTAAAATAGCCGGACTTCTTAATATTAAGAGAATTCTTGTCCTTTCATAGCTTTCTACCTGTAATCTCGGTAATTGAACTCGGCCTTCAATGTAGTTAGGTTCTATTTCCTTGTGTTTCAACTGTTTTTTACACGTTCATATTCATTTCCTGGAGAGGTAATTGTGTATTTAAAGAGTTTTACAACATTTTGACAGTTTCCCTAGAAGTACATAAAGAACCTTCAGGATATCCACTGTTTCGTTCAAAAAACACGTGGCAAAGTAAGCCTCAATTGTAAACATAAACAGTATTATCCTCATTTAAAAGCTTTATACACAAATCGTGATCTCTACAAACAGGAATTCTTGATGTTTGAAATCACAATTTACTGAAAACGCGATTTAAAATATCCGGACTTGTTAATATTATGAGTATTCTCGTCATTTCACAACTTTCTTCCAGTAATCTCGGTAATTGAACTCGGCCTTAAATGTAGTTAGATTCTATTTGCTTGTGTTTCAACTGTTTGTTACACGTTCATATTCATTTCCTGGAAAGATAATTGTGTATTTGAAGAGTTTTACCACATTTTGACAGTTTCCTTAGAAGTACATACTAGAACCTTTAGGATATGAACTGTTTCAGTCAAAAGACGCCACTCCAATTCAACCTCAATTGTAAACATAAACACTATTCTCTACATATAAAAGCTTTATACACAAGTTCTGAGCTCTATAAACAGTAATTCCTGATGTTTGAAATCACATTTAGTGAAAACTCCACTTAAAATAGCCGGACTCTTTAATATTAAGAGAATTCTCGTCATTTCAGAGCTTTCTACCTGTAATGTCGGTAATTGAACTCGGCCTTCAATGTAGTTAGGTTCTATTTCCTTGTGTTTCAACTGTTTGTTACACGTTCATATTCATTTCCTGGAGAGGTAATCGTGTATTTAAAGAGTTTTACAATACTTTGACAGTTTCCTTAGAAGTACATAAAGAACCTTCAGGATATCCACTGTTTCGTTCAAAAAACACGTGGCAAATTAAGCCTCAATTGTAAA
The DNA here is from genome assembly GCF_964212035.1 of Myotis nattereri. Classification (NCBI taxonomy): domain Eukaryota; kingdom Metazoa; phylum Chordata; class Mammalia; order Chiroptera; family Vespertilionidae; genus Myotis; species Myotis nattereri. The sequence goes on from NC_138080.1 coordinate 9,083,809, forward strand.
CATAAACAGTATTATCCTCATTTAAAAGCTTTATACACAAATCCTGATCTCTACAAACAGGAATTCTTGATGTTTGAAATCACAATTTACTGAAAAAGCCACTTGAAATATCCGGAATTGTTTACATTTTGAGAATTCTCGTCATTTCAGAGCTTTGTTCTTGTAATCTCCGTAATTGAACTGTGAATTAAATGTAGTTAGATTCTATTTACTTGTGTTTCAACTGTATGTTACACGTTCATATTCATTTCCTGGAGAGATAATTGTGTATTTGAAGAGTTTTACCACATTTTGACAGTTTCCTTAGAAGTACATACTAGAACCTTCAGGATATGAACTGTTTCAGTCAAAAGACGCCTCGCCAATTCAGCGTCAATTGAAAACATAAACAGTATTCTCCACATTTATAAGTTTATACACAAGTTCAGAGCTCTATAAACAGGAATTCTTAATGTTTGAAATCACAATTTACTGAAAACGCCACTTGAAATATCCGGAATTGTTTACATTTTGAGAATTCTCGTCATTTCAGAGCTTTGTTCTTGTAATCTCCGTAATTGAACTGGGAATTAAATGTAGTTAGATTCTATTTACTTGTGTTTCAACTGTTTGTTACACGTTCATATTCATTTCCTGGAGAGGTAATTGTGTATTAAAAGAGTTTTACCACATTTTGAGAGTTTCCTTAGAAGTACATACTAGAACCTTTAGGATATGGACTGTTTCAGTCAAAAGACACCACTCCAATTCAACCTCAATTGTAAACATAAACACTATTCTCTACATATAAAAGCTTTATACACAAGTTCTGAGCTTTATAAACAGTAATTCCTGATGTTTGAAATCACATTTAGTGAAAACTCCACTTAAAATAGCCGGACTTCTTAATATTAAGAGAATTCTTGTCCTTTCATAGCTTTCTACCTGTAATCTCGGTAATTGAACTCGGCCTTCAATGTAGTTAGGTTCTATTTCCTTGTGTTTCAACTGTTTGTTACACGTTCATATTCATTTCCTGGAGAGGTAATTGTGTATTTAAAGAGTTTTACAACATTTTGACAGTTTCCCTAGAAGTACATAAAGAACCTTCAGGATATCCACTGTTTCATTCAAAAAACACGTGGCAAATTAAGCCTCAATTGTAAACATAAACAGTATTATCCTCATTTAAAAGCTTTATACACAAATCGTGATCTCTACAAACAGGAATTCTTGATGTTTGAAATCACAATTTACTGAAAACGCGATTTAAAATATCCGGACTTGTTAATATTATGAGTATTCTCGTCATTTCACAACTTTCTTCCAGTAATCTCGGTAATTGAACTCGGCCTTAAATGTAGTTAGATTCTATTTGCTTGTGTTTCAACTGTTTGTTACACGTTCATATTCATTTCCTGGAAAGATAATTGTGTATTTGAAGAGTTTTACCACATTTTGACAGTTTCCTTAGAAGTACATACTAGAACCTTCAGGATATGAACTGTTTCAGTCAAAAGACGCCTCGCCAATTCAGCGTCAATTGAAAACATAAACAGTATTCTCCACATTTATAAGTTTTATACACAAGTTCAGAGCTCTATCAACAGGAATTCTTAATGTTTGAAATCACAATTTACTGAAAACGCCACTTGAAATATCCGGAATTGTTTACATTTTGAGAATTCTCGTCATTTCAGAGCTTTCTTCCTGTAATCTCCGTAATTGAACTGGGAATTAAATGTAGTTAGATTCTATTTACTTGTGTTTCAACTGTTTGTTACACGTTCATATTCATTTCCTGGAGAGGTAATTGTGTATTAAAAGAGTTTTACCACATTTTGAGAGTTTCCTTAGAAGTACATACTAGAACCTTTAGGATATGGACTGTTTCAGTCAAAAGACGCCACTCCAATTCAACCTCAATTGTAAACATAAACACTATTCTCTACATATAAAAGCTTTATACACAAGTTCTGAGCTCTATAAACAGTAATTCCTGATGTTTGAAATCACATTTAGTGAAAACTCCACTTAAAATAGCCGGACTCTTTAATATTAAGAGAATTCTCGTCATTTCAGAGCTTTCTACCTGTAATATCGGTAATTGAACTCGGCCTTCAATGTAGTTAGGTTCTATTTCCTTGTGTTTCAACTGTTTCTTACACGTTCATATTCATTTCCTGGAGAGGTAATCGTGTATTTAAAGAGTTTTACAATACTTTGACAGTTTCCTTAGAAGTACATAAAGAACCTTCAGGATATCCACTGTTTCGTTCAAAAAACACGTGGCAAATTAAGCCTCAATTGTAAACATAAACAGTATTATCCTCATTTAAAAGCTTTATACACAAATCCTGATCTCTACAAACAGGAATTCTTGATGTTTGAAATCACAATTTACTGAAAAAGCCACTTGAAATATCCGGAATTGTTTACATTTTGAGAATTCTCGTCATTTCAGAGCTTTGTTCTTGTAATCTCCGTAATTGAACTGTGAATTAAATGTAGTTAGATTCTATTTACTTGTGTTTCAACTGTATGTTACACGTTCATATTCATTTCCTGGAAAGATAATTGTGTATTTGAAGAGTTTTACCACATTTTGACAGTTTCCTTAGAAGTACATACTAGAACCTTCAGGATATGAACTGTTTCAGTCAAAAGACGCCTCGCCAATTCAGCGTCAATTGAAAACATAAACAGTATTCTCCACATTTATAAGTTTTATACACAAGTTCAGAGCTCTGTCAACAGGAATTCTTAATGTTTGAAATCACAATTTACTGAAAACGCCACTTGAAATATCCGGAATTGTTTACATTTTGAGAATTCTCGTCATTTCAGAGCTTTCTTCCTGTAATCTCCGTAATTGAACTGGGAATTAAATGTAGTTAGATTCTATTTACTTGTGTTTCAACTGTTTGTTACACGTTCATATTCATTTTCTGGAGAGGCAATTGTGTATTAAAAGAGTTTTACCACATTTTGAGAGTTTCCTTAGAAGTACATACTAGAACCTTTAGGATATGAACTGTTTCAGTCAAAAGACGCCACTCCAATTCAACCTCAATTGTAAACATAAACACTATTCTCTACATATAAAAGCTTTATACACAAGTTCTGAGCTCTATAAACAGTAATTCCTGATGTTTGAAATCACATTTAGTGAAAACTCCACTTAAAATAGCCGGACTCTTTAATATTAAGAGAATTCTCGTCTATTCAGAGCTTTCTACCTGTAATGTCGGTAATTGAGCTCGGCCTTTAATGTAGTTAGGTTCTATTTCCTTGTGTTTCAACTGTTTGTTACACGTTCATATTCATTTCCTGGAGAGGTAATCGTGTATTTAAAGAGTTTTACAATACTTTGACAGTTTCCTTAGAAGTACATAAAGAACCTTCAGGATATCCACTGTTTCGTTCAAAAAACACGTGGCAAATTAAGCCTCAATTGTAAACATAAACAGTATTATCCTCATTTAAAAGCTTTATACACAAATCCTGATCTCTACAAACAGGAATTCTTGATGTTTGAAATCACAATTTACTGAAAAAGCCACTTGAAATATCCGGAATTGTTTACATTTTGAGAATTCTCGTCATTTCAGAGCTTTGTTCTTGTAATCTCCGTAATTGAACTGGGAATTAAATGTAGTTAGATTCTATTTACTTGTGTTTCAACTGTTTGTTACACGTTCATATTCATTTCCTGGAAAGATAATTGTGTATTTGAAGAGTGTTACCACATTTTGACAGTTTCCTTAGAAGTACATACTAGAACCTTCAGGATATGAACTGTTTCAGTCAAAAGACGCCTCGCCAATTCAGCGTCAATTGAAAACATAAACAGTATTCTCCACATTTATAAGTTTATACACAAGTTCAGAGCTCTATAAACAGGAATTCTTAATGTTTGAAATCACAATTTACTGAAAACGCCACTTGAAATATCCGGAATTGTTTACATTTTGAGAATTCTCGTCATTTCAGAGCTTTGTTCTTGTAATCTCCGTAATTGAACTGGGAATTAAATGTAGTTAGATTCTATTTACTTGTGTTTCAACTGTTTGTTACACGTTCATATTCATTTCGTGGAGAGGTAATTGTGTATTAAAAGAGTTTTACCACATTTTGAGAGTTTCCTTAGAAGTACATACTAGAACCTTTAGGATATGGACTGTTTCAGTCAAAAGACGCCACTCCAATTCAACCTCAATTGTAAACATAAACACTATTCTCTACATATAAAAGCTTTATACACAAGTTCTGAGCTTTATAAACAGTAATTCCTGATGTTTGAAATCACATTTAGTGAAAACTCCACTTAAAATAGCCGGACTTCTTAATATTAAGAGAATTCTTGTCCTTTCATAGCTTTCTACCTGTAATCTCGGTAATTGAACTCGGCCTTCAATGTAGTTAGGTTCTATTTCCTTGTGTTTCAACTGTTTTTTACACGTTCATATTCATTTCCTGGAGAGGTAATTGTGTATTTAAAGAGTTTTACAACATTTTGACAGTTTCCCTAGAAGTACATAAAGAACCTTCAGGATATCCACTGTTTCGTTCAAAAAACACGTGGCAAAGTAAGCCTCAATTTTAAACATAAACAGTATTATCCTCATTTAAAAGCTTTATACACAAATCGTGATCTCTACAAACAGGAATTCTTGATGTTTGAAATCACAATTTACTGAAAACGCGATTTAAAATATCCGGACTTGTTAATATTATGAGTATTCTCGTCATTTCACAACTTTCTTCCAGTAATCTCGGTAATTGAACTCGGCCTTAAATGTAGTTAGATTCTATTTGCTTGTGTTTCAACTGTTTGTTATACGTTCATATTCATTTCCTGGAAAGATAATTGTGTATTTGAAGAGTTTTACCACATTTTGACAGTTTCCTTAGAAGTACATACTAGAACGTTTAGGATATGAACTGTTTCAGTCAAAAGACGCCACTCCCATTCAACCTCAATTGTAAACATAAACACTATTCTCTACATATAAAAGCTTTATACACAAGTTCTGAGCTCTATAAACAGTAATTCCTGATGTTTGAAATCACATTTAGTGAAAACTCCACTTAAAATAGCCGGACTCTTTAATATTAAGAGAATTCTCGTCATTTCAGAGCTTTCTACCTGTAATGTCGGTAATTGAACTCGGCCTTCAATGTAGTTAGGTTCTATTTCCTTGTGTTTCAACTGTTTGTTACACGTTCATATTCATTTCCTGGAGAGGTAATCGTGTATTTAAAGAGTTTTACAATACTTTGACAGTTTCCTTAGAAGTACATAAAGAACCTTCAGGATATCCACTGTTTCGTTCAAAAAACACGTGGCAAATTAAGCCTCAATTGTAAACATAAACAGTATTATCCTCATTTAAAAGCTTTATACACAAATCCTGATTTCTACAAACAGGAATTCTTGATGTTTGAAATCACAATTTACTGAAAAAGCCACTTGAAATATCCGGAATTGTTTACATTTTGAGAATTCTCGTCATTTCAGAGCTTTGTTCTTGTAATCTCCGTAATTGAACTGTGAATTAAATGTAGTTAGATTCTATTTACTTGTGTTTCAACTGTATGTTACACGTTCATATTCATTTCCTGGAAAGATAATTGTGTATTTGAAGAGTTTTACCACATTTTGACAGTTTCCTTAGAAGTACATACTAGAACCTTCAGGATATGAACTGTTTCAGTCAAAAGACGCCTCGCCAATTCAGCGTCAATTGAAAACATAAACAGTATTCTCCACATTTATAAGTTTATACACAAGTTCAGAGCTCTATAAACAGGAATTCTTAATGTTTGAAATCACAATTTACTAAAAACGCCACTTTGAAATATCCGGAATTGTTTACATTTTGAGAATTCTCGTCATTTCAGAGCTTTGTTCTTGTAATCTCCGTAATTGAACTGGGAATTAAATGTAGTTAGATTCTATTTACTTGTGTTTCAACTGTTTGTTACACGTTCATATTCATTTCCTGGAGAGGTAATTGTGTATTAAAAGAGTTTTACCACATTTTGAGAGTTTCCTTAGAAGTACATATTAGAACCTTTAGGATATGGACTGTTTCAGTCAAAAGACGCCACTCCAATTCAACCTCAATTGTAAACATAAACACTATTCTCTACATATAAAAGCTTTATACACAAGTTCTGAGCTTTATAAACAGTAATTCCTGATGTTTGAAATCACATTTAGTGAAAACTCCACTTAAAATAGCCGGACTTCTTAATATTAAGAGAATTCTTGTCCTTTCATAGCTTTCTACCTGTAATCTCGGTAATTGAACTCGGCCTTCAATGTAGTTAGGTTCTATTTCCTTGTGTTTCAACTGTTTGTTACACGTTCATATTCATTTCCTGGAGAGGTAATTGTGTATTTAAAGAGTTTTACAACATTTTGACAGTTTGCCTAGAAGTACATAAAGAACCTTCAGGATATCCACTGTTCCATTCAAAAAACACGTGGCAAAGTAAGCCTCAATTGTAAACATAAACAGTATTATCCTCATTTAAAAGCTTTATACACAAATCGTGATCTCTACAAACAGGAATTCTTGATGTTTGAAATCACAATTTACTGAAAACGCGATTTAAAATATCCGGACTTGTTAATATTATGAGTATTCTCGTCATTTCACAACTTTCTTCCAGTAATCTCGGTAATTGAACTCGGCCTTAAATGTAGTTAGATTCTATTTGCTTGTGTTTCAACTGTTTGTTACACGTTCATATTCATTTCCTGGAAAGATAATTGTGTATTTGAAGAGTTTTACCACATTTTGACAGTTTCCTTAGAAGTACATACTAGAACCTTTAGGATATGAACTGTTTCAGTCAAAAGACGCCACTCCAATTCAACCTCAATTGTAAACATAAACACTATTCTCTACATATAAAAGCTTTATACACAAGTTCTGAGCTCTATAAACAGTAATTCCTGATGTTTGAAATCACATTTAGTGAAAACTCCACTTAAAATAGCCGGACTCTTTAATATTAAGAGAATTCTCGTCATTTCAGAGCTTTCTACCTGTAATGTCGGTAATTGAACTCGGCCTTCAATGTAGTTAGGTTCTATTTCCTTGTGTTTCAACTGTTTGTTACACGTTCATATTCATTTCCTGGAGAGGTAATCGTGTATTTAAAGAGTTTTACAATACTTTGACAGTTTCCTTAGAAGTACATAAAGAACCTTCAGGATATCCACTGTTTCGTTCAAAAAACACGTGGCAAATTAAGCCTCAATTGTAAACATAAACAGTATTATCCTCATTTAAAAGCTTTATACACAAATCCTGATCTCTACAAACAGGAATTCTTGATGTTTGAAATCACAATTTACTGAAAAAGCCACTTGAAATATCCGGAATTGTTTACATTTTGAGAATTCTCGTCATTTCAGAGCTTTGTTCTTGTAATCTCCGTAATTGAACTGTGAATTAAATGTAGTTAGATTCTATTTACTTGTGTTTCAACTGTATGTTACACGTTCATATTCATTTCCTGGAAAGATAATTGTGTATTTGAAGAGTTTTACCACATTTTGACAGTTTCCTTAGAAGTACATACTAGAACGTTCAGGATATGAACTGTTTCAGTCAAAAGACGCCTCGCCAATTCAGCGTCAATTGAAAACATAAACAGTATTCTCCACATTTATAAGTTTTATACACAAGTTCAGAGCTCTATCAACAGGAATTCTTAATGTTTGAAATCACAATTTACTGAAAACGCCACTTGAAATATCCGGAATTGTTTACATTTTGAGAATTCTCGTCATTTCAGAGCTTTCTTCCTGTAATCTCCGTAATTGAACTGGGAATTAAATGTAGTTAGATTCTATTTACTTGTGTTTCAACTGTTTGTTACACGTTCATATTCATTTCCTGGAGAGGTAATTGTGTATTAAAAGAGTTTTACCACATTTTGAGAGTTTCCTTAGAAGTACATACTAGAACCTTTAGGATATGGACTGTTTCAGTCAAAAGACGCCACTCCAATTCAACCTCAATTGTAAACATAAACACTATTCTCTACATATAAAAGCTTTATACACAAGTTCAGAGCTTTATAAACAGTAATTCCTGATGTTTGAAATCACATTTAGTGAAAACTCCACTTAAAATAGCCGGACCTTTAATATTAAGAGAATTCTTGTCCTTTCATAGCTTTCTACCTGTAATCTCGGTAATTGAACTCGGCCTTAAGTGTAGTTAGGTTCCATTTCCTTGTGTTTCAACTGTTTGTTACACGTTCATATTCATTTCCTGGAGAGGTAATTGTGTATTTAAAGAGTTTTACAACATTTTGACAGTTTGCCTAGAAGTACATAAAGAACCTTCTGGATATCAACTGTTCCATTCAAAAAACACGTGGCAAAGTAAGCCTCAATTGTAAACATAAACAGTATTATCCTCATTTAAAAGCTTTATACACAAATCGTGATCTCTACAAACAGGAATTCTTGATGTTTGAAATCACAATTTACTGAAAACGCGATTTAAAATATCCGGACTTGTTAATATTATGAGTATTCTCGTCATTTCACAACTTTCTTCCAGTAATCTCGGTAATTGAACTCGGCCTTCAATGTAGTTAGATTCTATTTGCTTGTGTTTCAACTGTTTGTTACACGTTCATATTCATTTCCTGGAAAGATAATTGTGTATTTGAAGAGTTTTACCACATTTTGACAGTTTCCTTAGAAGTACATACTAGAACCTTCAGGATATGAACTGTTTCAGTCAAAAGACGCCTCGCCAATTCAGCGTCAATTGAAAACATAAACAGTATTCTCCACATTTATAAGTTTTATACACAAGTTCAGAGCTCTATCAACAGGAATTCTTTATGTTTGAAATCACAATTTACTGAAAACGCCACTTGAAATATCCGGAATTGTTTACATTTTGAGAATTCTCGTCATTTCAGAGCTTTCTTCCTGTAATCTCCGTTATTGAACTGGGAATTAAATGTAGTTAGATTCTATTTACTTGTGTTTCAACTGTTTGTTACACGTTCATATTCATTTCCTGGAGAGGTAATTGTGTATTAAAAGAGTTTTACCACATTTTGAGAGTTTCCTTAGAAGTACATACTAGAACCTTTAGGATATGAACTGTTTCAGTCAAAAGACGCCACTCCAATTCAACCTCAATTGTAAACATAAACACTATTCTCTACATATAAAAGCTTTATACACAAGTTCTGAGCTCTATAAACAGTAATTCCTGATGTTTGAAATCACATTTAGTGAAAACTCCACTTAAAATAGCCGGACTCTTTAATATTAAGAGAATTCTCGTCATTTCAGAGCTTTCTACCTGTAATATCGGTAATTGAACTCGGCCTTCAATGTAGTTAGGTTCTATTTCCTTGTGTTTCAACTGTTTGTTACACGTTCATATTCATTTCCTGGAGAGGTAATCGTGTATTTAAAGAGTTTTACAATACTTTGACAGTTTCCTTAGAAGTACATAAAGAACCTTCAGGATATCCACTGTTTCGTTCAAAAAACACGTGGCAAATTAAGCCTCAATTGTAAACATAAACAGTATTATCCTCATTTAAAAGCTTTATACACAAATCCTGATCTCTACAAACAGGAATTCTTGATGTTTGAAATCACAATTTACTGAAAAAGCCACTTGAAATATCCGGAATTGTTTACATTTTGAGAATTCTCGTCATTTCAGAGCTTTGTTCTTGTAATCTCCGTAATTGAACTGTGAATTAAATGTAGTTAGATTCTATTTACTTGTGTTTCAACTGTATGTTACACGTTCATATTCATTTCCTGGAAAGATAATTGTGTATTTGAAGAGTTTTACCACATTTTGACAGTTTCCTTAGAAGTACATACTAGGACCTTCAGGATATGAACTGTTTCAGTCAAAAGACGCCTCGCCAATTCAGCGTCAATTGAAAACATAAACAGTATTCTCCACATTTATAAGTTTATACACAAGTTCAGAGCTCTATAAACAGGAATTCTTAATGTTTGAAATCACAATTTACTGAAAACGCCACTTGAAATATCCGGAATTGTTTACATTTTGAGAATTCTCGTCATTTCAGAGCTTTGTTCTTGTAATCTCCGTAATTGAACTGAGAATTAAATGTAGTTAGATTCTATTTACTTGTGTTTCAACTGTTTGTTACACGTTCATATTCATTTCCTGGAGAGGTAATTGTGTATTAAAAGAGTTTTACCACATTTTGAGAGTTTCCTTAGAAGTACATACTAGAACCTTTAGGATATGGACTGTTTCAGTCAAAAGACACCACTCCAATTCAACCTCAATTGTAAACATAAACACTATTCTCTACATATAAAAGCTTTATACACAAGTTCTGAGCTTTATAAACAGTAATTCCTGATGTTTGAAATCACATTTAGTGAAAACTCCACTTAAAATAGCCGGACTTCTTAATATTAAGAGAATTCTTGTCCTTTCATAGCTTTCTACCTGTAATCTCGGTAATTGAACTCGGCCTTCAATGTAGTTAGGTTCTATTTCCTTGTGTTTCAACTGTTTTTTACACGTTCATATTCATTTCCTGGAGAGGTAATTGTGTATTTAAAGAGTTTTACAACATTTTGACAGTTTCCCTAGAAGTACATAAAGAACCTTCAGGATATCCACTGTTTCGTTCAAAAAACACGTGGCAAATTAAGCCTCAATTGTAAACATAAACAGTATTATCCTCATTTAAAAGCTTTATACACAAATCGTGATCTCTACAAACAGGAATTCTTGATGTTTGAAATCACAATTTACTGAAAACGCGATTTAAAATATCCGGACTTGTTAATATTATGAGTATTCTCGTCATTTCACAACTTTCTTCCAGTAATCTCGGTAATTGAACTCGGCCTTAAATGTAGTTAGATTCTATTTGCTTGTGTTTCAACTGTTTGTTACACGTTCATATTCATTTCCTGGAAAGATAATTGTGTATTTGAAGAGTTTTACCACATTTTGACAGTTTCCTTAGAAGTACATACTAGAACGTTCAGGATATGAACTGTTTCAGTCAAAAGACGCCTCGCCAATTCAGCGTCAATTGAAAACATAAACAGTATTCTCCACATTTATAAGTTTTATACACAAGTTCAGAGCTCTATCAACAGGAATTCTTAATGTTTGAAATCACAATTTACTGAAAACGCCACTTGAAATATCCGGAATTGTTTACATTTTGAGAATTCTCGTCATTTCAGAGCTTTCTTCCTGTAATCTCCGTAATTGAACTGGGAATTAAATGTAGTTAGATTCTATTTACTTGTGTTTCAACTGTTTGTTACACGTTCATATTCATTTCCTGGAGAGGTAATTGTGTATTAAAAGAGTTTTACCACATTTTGAGAGTTTCCTTAGAAGTACATACTAGAACCTTTAGGATATGGACTGTTTCAGTCAAAAGACGCCACTCCAATTCAACCTCAATTGTAAACATAAACACTATTCTCTACATATAAAAGCTTTATACACAAGTTCAGAGCTTTATAAACAGTAATTCCTGATGTTTGAAATCACATTTAGTGAAAACTCCACTTAAAATAGCCGGACCTTTAATATTAAGAGAATTCTTGTCCTTTCATAGCTTTCTACCTGTAATCTCGGTAATTGAACTCGGCCTTAAGTGTAGTTAGGTTCCATTTCCTTGTGTTTCAACTGTTTGTTACACGTTCATATTCATTTCCTGGAGAGGTAATTGTGTATTTAAAGAGTTTTACAACATTTTGACAGTTTGCCTAGAAGTACATAAAGAACCTTCTGGATATCAACTGTTCCATTCAAAAAACACGTGGCAAAGTAAGCCTCAATTGTAAACATAAACAGTATTATCCTCATTTAAAAGCTTTATACACAAATCGTGATCTCTACAAACAGGAATTCTTGATGTTTGAAATCACAATTTACTGAAAACGCGATTTAAAATATCCGGACTTGTTAATATTATGAGTATTCTCGTCATTTCACAACTTTCTTCCAGTAATCTCGGTAATTGAACTCGGCCTTCAATGTAGTTAGATTCTATTTGCTTGTGTTTCAACTGTTTGTTACACGTTCATATTCATTTCCTGGAAAGATAATTGTGTATTTGAAGAGTTTTACCACATTTTGACAGTTTCCTTAGAAGTACATACTAGAACCTTCAGGATATGAACTGTTTCAGTCAAAAGACGCCTCGCCAATTCAGCGTCAATTGAAAACATAAACAGTATTCTCCACATTTATAAGTTTTATACACAAGTTCAGAGCTCTATCAACAGGAATTCTTAATGTTTGAAATCACAATTTACTGAAAACGCCACTTGAAATATCCGGAATTGTTTACATTTTGAGAATTCTCGTCATTTCAGAGCTTTCTTCCTGTAATCTCCGTAATTGAACTGGGAATTAAATGTAGTTAGATTCTATTTACTTGTGTTTCAACTGTTTGTTACACGTTCATATTCATTTCCTGGAGAGGTAATTGTGTATTAAAAGAGTTTTACCACATTTTGAGAGTTTCCTTAGAAGTACATACTAGAACCTTTAGGATATGAACTGTTTCAGTCAAAAGACGCCACTCCAATTCAACCTCAATTGTAAACATAAACACTATTCTCTACATATAAAAGCTTTATACACAAGTTCTGAGCTCTATAAACAGTAATTCCTGATGTTTGAAATCACATTTAGTGAAAACTCCACTTAAAATAGCCGGACTCTTTAATATTAAGAGAATTCTCGTCATTTCAGAGCTTTCTACCTGTAATGTCGGTAATTGAACTCGGCCTTCAATGTAGTTAGGTTCTATTTCCTTGTGTTTCAACTGTTTGTTACACGTTCATATTCATTTCCTGGAGAGGTAATCGTGTATTTAAAGAGTTTTACAATACTTTGACAGTTTCCTTAGAAGTACATAAAGAACCTTCAGGATATCCACTGTTTCGTTCAAAAAACACGTGGCAAATTAAGCCTCAATTGTAAACATAAACAGTATTATCCTCATTTAAAAGCTTTATACACAAATCCTGATCTCTACAAACAGGAATTCTTGATGTTTGAAATCACAATTTACTGAAAAAGCCACTTGAAATATCCGGAATTGTTTACATTTTGAGAATTCTCGTCATTTCAGAGCTTTGTTCTTGTAATCTCCGTAATTGAACTGTGAATTAAATGTAGTTAGATTCTATTTACTTGTGTTTCAACTGTATGTTACACGTTCATATTCATTTCCTGGAAAGATAATTGTGTATTTGAAGAGTTTTACCACATTTTGACAGTTTCCTTAGAAGTACATACTAGAACCTTCAGGATATGAACTGTTTCAGTCAAAAGACGCCTCGCCAATTCAGCGTCAATTGAAAGCATAAACAGTATTCTCCACATTTATAAGTTTTATACACAAGTTCAGAGCTCTATCAACAGGAATTCTTAATGTTTGAAATCACAATTTACTGAAAACGCCACTTGAAATATCCGGAATTGTTTACATTTTGAGAATTCTCGTCATTTCAGAGCTTTCTTCCTGTAATCTCCGTAATTGAACTGGGAATTAAATGTAGTTAGATTCTATTTACTTGTGTTTCAACTGTTTGTTACACATTCATATTCATTTTCTGGAGAGGTAATTGTGTATTAAAAGAGTTTTACCACATTTTGAGAGTTTCCTTAGAAGTACATACTAGAACCTTTAGGATATGGACTGTTTCAGTCAAAAGACGCCACTCCAATTCAACCTCAATTGTAAACATAAACACTATTCTCTACATATAAAAGCTTTATACACAAGTTCTGAGCTCTATAAACAGTAATTCCTGATGTTTGAAATCACATTTAGTGAAAACTCCACTTAAAATAGCCGGACTCTTTAATATTAAGAGAATTCTCGTCATTTCAGAGCTTTCTACCTGTAATGTCGGTAATTGAACTCGGCCTTCAATGTAGTTAGGTTCTATTTCCTTGTGTTTCAACTGTTTGTTACACGTTCATATTCATTTCCTGGAGAGGTAATCGTGTATTTAAAGAGTTTTACAATACTTTGACAGTTTCCTTAGAAGTACATAAAGAACCTTCAGGATATCCACTGTTTCGTTCAAAAAACACGTGGCAAATTAAGCCTCAATTGTAAACATAAACAGTATTATCCTCATTTAAAAGCTTTATACACAAATCCTGATCTCTACAAACAGGAATTCTTGATGTTTGAAATCACAATTTACTGAAAAAGCCACTTGAAATATCCGGAATTGTTTACATTTTGAGAATTCTCGTCATTTCAGAGCTTTGTTCTTGTAATCTCCGTAATTGAACTGGGAATTAAATGTAGTTAGATTCTATTTACTTGTGTTTCAACTGTTTGTTACACGTTCATATTCATTTCCTGGAAAGATAATTGTGTATTTGAAGAGTTTTACCACATTTTGACAGTTTCCTTAGAAGTACATACTAGAACCTTCAGGATATGAACTGTTTCAGTCAATAGACGCCTCGCCAATTCAGCGTCAATTGAAAACATAAACAGTATTCTCCACATTTATAAGTTTATACACAAGTTCAGAGCTCTATAAACAGGAATTCTTAATGTTTGAAATCACAATTTACTGAAAACGCCACTTGAAATATCCGGAATTGTTTACATTTTGAGAATTCTCGTCATTTCAGAGCTTTCTTCCTGTAATCTCCGTAATTGAACTGGGAATTAAATGTAGTTAGATTCTATTTACTTGTGTTTCAACTGTTTGTTACACGTTCATATTCATTTCCTGGAGAGGTAATTGTGTATTAAAAGAGTTTTACCACATTTTGAGAGTTTCCTTAGAAGTACATACTAGAACCTTTAGGATATGGACTGTTTCAGTCAAAAGACGCCACTCCAATTGAACCTCAATTGTAAACATAAACACTATTCTCTACATATAAAAGCTTTATACACAAGTTCTGAGCTCTATAAACAGTAATTCCTGATGTTTGAATTCAAATTTAGTGAAAACTCCACTTAAAATAGCCGGACTTTTTAATATTAAGAGAATTCTTGTCCTTTCATAGCTTTCTACCTGTAATGTCGGTAATTGAACTCGGCCTTCAATGTAGTTAGGTTTTATTTCCTTGTGTTTCAACTGTTTGTTACACGTTCATATTCATTTCCTGGAGAGGTAATTGTGTATTTAAAGAGTTTTACAACATTTTGACAGTTTCCCTAGAAGTACATAAAGAACCTTCAGGATATCAACTGTTCCATTCAAAAAACACGTGGCAAAGTAAGCCTCAATTGTAAACATAAACAGTATTATCCTCATTTAAAAGCTTTATACACAAATCGTGATCTCTACAAACAGGAATTCTTGATGTTTGAAATCACAATTTACTGAAAACGCGATTTAAAATATCCGGACTTGTTAATATTATGAGTATTCTCGTCATTTCACAACTTTCTTCCAGTAATCTCGGTAATTGAACTCGGCCTTAAATGTAGTTAGATTCTATTTGCTTGTGTTTCAACTGTTTGTTACACGTTCATATTCATTTCCTGGAAAGATAATTGTGTATTTGAAGAGTTTTACCACATTTTGACAGTTTCCTTAGAAGTACATACTAGAACCTTCAGGATATGAAGTGTTTCAGTCAAAAGACGCCTCGCCAATTCAGCGTCAATTGAAAACATAAACAGTATTCTCCACATTTATAAGTTTTATACACAAGTTCAGAGCTCTATCAACAGGAATTCTTAATGTTTGAAATCACAATTTACTGAAAACGCCACTTGAAATATCCGGAATTGTTTACATTTTGAGAATTCTCGTCATTTCAGAGCTTTCTTCCTGTAATCTCCGTAATTGAACTGGGAATTAAATGTAGTTAGATTCTATTTACTTGTGTTTCAACTGTTTGTTACACGTTCATATTCATTTCCTGGAGAGGTAATTGTGTATTAAAAGAGTTTTACCACATTTTGAGAGTTTCCTTAGAAGTACATACTAGAACCTTTAGGATATGGACTGTTTCAGTCAAAAGACACCACTCCAATTCAACCTCAATTGTAAACATAAACACTATTCTCTACATATAAAAGCTTTATACACAAGTTCTGAGCTTTATAAACAGTAATTCCTGATGTTTGAAATCACATTTAGTGAAAACTCCACTTAAAATAGCCGGACTTCTTAATATTAAGAGAATTCTTGTCCTTTCATAGCTTTCTACCTGTAATCTCGGTAATTGAACTCGGCCTTCAATGTAGTTAGGTTCTATTTCCTTGTGTTTCAACTGTCTTTTACACGTTCATATTCATTTCCTGGAGAGGTAATTGTGTATTTAAAGAGTTTTACAACATTTTGACAGTTTCCCTAGAAGTACATAAAGAACCTTCAGGATATCCACTGTTTCGTTCAAAAAACACGTGGCAAATTAAGCCTCAATTGTAAACATAAACAGTATTATCCTCATTTAAAAGCTTTATACACAAATCGTGATCTCTACAAACAGGAATTCTTGATGTTTGAAATCACAATTTACTGAAAACGCGATTTAAAATATCCGGACTTGTTAATATTATGAGTATTCTCGTCATTTCACAACTTTCTTCCAGTAATCTCGGTAATTGAACTCGGCCTTAAATGTAGTTAGATTCTATTTGCTTGTGTTTCAACTGTTTGTTACACGTTCATATTCATTTCCTGGAAAGATAATTGTGTATTTGAAGAGTTTTACCACATTTTGACAGTTTCCTTAGAAGTACATACTAGAACGTTCAGGATATGAACTGTTTCAGTCAAAAGACGCCTCGCCAATTCAGCGTCAATTGAAAACATAAACAGTATTCTCCACATTTATAAGTTTTATACACAAGTTCAGAGCTCTATCAACAGGAATTCTTAATGTTTGAAATCACAATTTACTGAAAACGCCACTTGAAATATCCGGAATTGTTTACATTTTGAGAATTCTCGTCATTTCAGAGCTTTCTTCCTGTAATCTCCGTAATTGAACTGGGAATTAAATGTAGTTAGATTCTATTTACTTGTGTTTCAACTGTTTGTTACACGTTCATATTCATTTCCTGGAGAGGTAATTGTGTATTAAAAGAGTTTTACCACATTTTGAGAGTTTCCTTAGAAGTACATACTAGAACCTTTAGGATATGGACTGTTTCAGTCAAAAGACGCCACTCCAATTCAACCTCAATTGTAAACATAAACACTATTCTCTACATATAAAAGCTTTATACACAAGTTCAGAGCTTTATAAACAGTAATTCCTGATGTTTGAAATCACATTTAGTGAAAACTCCACTTAAAATAGCCGGACCTTTAATATTAAGAGAATTCTTGTCCTTTCATAGCTTTCTACCTGTAATCTCGGTAATTGAACTCGGCCTTAAGTGTAGTTAGGTTCCATTTCCTTGTGTTTCAACTGTTTGTTACACGTTCATATTCATTTCCTGGAGAGGTAATTGTGTATTTAAAGAGTTTTACAACATTTTGACAGTTTGCCTAGAAGTACATAAAGAACCTTCTGGATATCAACTGTTCCATTCAAAAAACACGTGGCAAAGTAAGCCTCAATTGTAAACATAAACAGTATTATCCTCATTTAAAAGCTTTATACACAAATCGTGATCTCTACAAACAGGAATTCTTGATGTTTGAAATCACAATTTACTGAAAACGCGATTTAAAATATCCGGACTTGTTAATATTATGAGTATTCTCGTCATTTCACAACTTTCTTCCAGTAATCTCGGTAATTGAACTCGGCCTTCAATGTAGTTAGATTCTATTTGCTTGTGTTTCAACTGTTTGTTACACGTTCATATTCATTTCCTGGAAAGATAATTGTGTATTTGAAGAGTTTTACCACATTTTGACAGTTTCCTTAGAAGTACATACTAGAACCTTCAGGATATGAACTGTTTCAGTCAAAAGACGCCTCGCCAATTCAGCGTCAATTGAAAACATAAACAGTATTCTCCACATTTATAAGTTTTATACACAAGTTCAGAGCTCTATCAACAGGAATTCTTAATGTTTGAAATCACAATTTACTGAAAACGCCACTTGAAATATCCGGAATTGTTTACATTTTGAGAATTCTCGTCATTTCAGAGCTTTCTTCCTGTAATCTCCGTAATTGAACTGGGAATTAAATGTAGTTAGATTCTATTTACTTGTGTTTCAACTGTTTGTTACACGTTCATATTCATTTCCTGGAGAGGTAATTGTGTATTAAAAGAGTTTTACCACATTTTGAGAGTTTCCTTAGAAGTACATACTAGAACCTTTAGGATATGAACTGTTTCAGTCAAAAGACGCCACTCCAATTCAACCTCAATTGTAAACATAAACACTATTCTCTACATATAAAAGCTTTATACACAAGTTCTGAGCTCTATAAACAGTAATTCCTGATGTTTGAAATCACATTTAGTGAAAACTCCACTTAAAATAGCCGGACTCTTTAATATTAAGAGAATTCTCGTCATTTCAGAGCTTTCTACCTGTAATGTCGGTAATTGAACTCGGCCTTCAATGTAGTTAGGTTCTATTTCCTTGTGTTTCAACTGTTTGTTACACGTTCATATTCATTTCCTGGAGAGGTAATCGTGTATTTAAAGAGTTTTACAATACTTTGACAGTTTCCTTAGAAGTACATAAAGAACCTTCAGGATATCCACTGTTTCGTTCAAAAAACACGTGGCAAATTAAGCCTCAATTGTAAACATAAACAGTATTATCCTCATTTAAAAGCTTTATACACAAATCCTGATCTCTACAAACAGGAATTCTTGATGTTTGAAATCACAATTTACTGAAAAAGCCACTTGAAATATCCGGAATTGTTTACATTTTGAGAATTCTCGTCATTTCAGAGCTTTGTTCTTGTAATCTCCGTAATTGAACTGTGAATTAAATGTAGTTAGATTCTATTTACTTGTGTTTCAACTGTATGTTACACGTTCATATTCATTTCCTGGAAAGATAATTGTGTATTTGAAGAGTTTTACCACATTTTGACAGTTTCCTTAGAAGTACATACTAGAACCTTCAGGATATGAACTGTTTCAGTCAAAAGACGCCTCGCCAATTCAGCGTCAATTGAAAGCATAAACAGTATTCTCCACATTTATAAGTTTTATACACAAGTTCAGAGCTCTATCAACAGGAATTCTTAATGTTTGAAATCACAATTTACTGAAAACGCCACTTGAAATATCCGGAATTGTTTACATTTTGAGAATTCTCGTCATTTCAGAGCTTTCTTCCTGTAATCTCCGTAATTGAACTGGGAATTAAATGTAGTTAGATTCTATTTACTTGTGTTTCAACTGTTTGTTACACATTCATATTCATTTTCTGGAGAGGTAATTGTGTATTAAAAGAGTTTTACCACATTTTGAGAGTTTCCTTAGAAGTACATACTAGAACCTTTAGGATATGGACTGTTTCAGTCAAAAGACGCCACTCCAATTCAACCTCAATTGTAAACATAAACACTATTCTCTACATATAAAAGCTTTATACACAAGTTCTGAGCTCTATAAACAGTAATTCCTGATGTTTGAAATCACATTTAGTGAAAACTCCACTTAAAATAGCCGGACTCTTTAATATTAAGAGAATTCTCGTCATTTCAGAGCTTTCTACCTGTAATGTCGGTAATTGAACTCGGCCTTCAATGTAGTTAGGTTCTATTTCCTTGTGTTTCAACTGTTTGTTACACGTTCATATTCATTTCCTGGAGAGGTAATCGTGTATTTAAAGAGTTTTACAATACTTTGACAGTTTCCTTAGAAGTACATAAAGAACCTTCAGGATATCCACTGTTTCGTTCAAAAAACACGTGGCAAATTAAGCCTCAATTGTAAACATAAACAGTATTATCCTCATTTAAAAGCTTTATACACAAATCCTGATCTCTACAAACAGGAATTCTTGATGTTTGAAATCACAATTTACTGAAAAAGCCACTTGAAATATCCGGAATTGTTTACATTTTGAGAATTCTCGTCATTTCAGAGCTTTGTTCTTGTAATCTCCGTAATTGAACTGGGAATTAAATGTAGTTAGATTCTATTTACTTGTGTTTCAACTGTTTGTTACACGTTCATATTCATTTCCTGGAAAGATAATTGTGTATTTGAAGAGTTTTACCACATTTTGACAGTTTCCTTAGAAGTACATACTAGAACCTTCAGGATATGAACTGTTTCAGTCAATAGACGCCTCGCCAATTCAGCGTCAATTGAAAACATAAACAGTATTCTCCACATTTATAAGTTTATACACAAGTTCAGAGCTCTATAAACAGGAATTCTTAATGTTTGAAATCACAATTTACTGAAAACGCCACTTGAAATATCCGGAATTGTTTACATTTTGAGAATTCTCGTCATTTCAGAGCTTTCTTCCTGTAATCTCCGTAATTGAACTGGGAATTAAATGTAGTTAGATTCTATTTACTTGTGTTTCAACTGTTTGTTACACGTTCATATTCATTTCCTGGAGAGGTAATTGTGTATTAAAAGAGTTTTACCACATTTTGAGAGTTTCCTTAGAAGTACATACTAGAACCTTTAGGATATGGACTGTTTCAGTCAAAAGACGCCACTCCAATTGAACCTCAATTGTAAACATAAACACTATTCTCTACATATAAAAGCTTTATACACAAGTTCTGAGCTCTATAAACAGTAATTCCTGATGTTTGAATTCAAATTTAGTGAAAACTCCACTTAAAATAGCCGGACTTTTTAATATTAAGAGAATTCTTGTCCTTTCATAGCTTTCTACCTGTAATGTCGGTAATTGAACTCGGCCTTCAATGTAGTTAGGTTTTATTTCCTTGTGTTTCAACTGTTTGTTACACGTTCATATTCATTTCCTGGAGAGGTAATTGTGTATTTAAAGAGTTTTACAACATTTTGACAGTTTCCCTAGAAGTACATAAAGAACCTTCAGGATATCAACTGTTCCATTCAAAAAACACGTGGCAAAGTAAGCCTCAATTGTAAACATAAACAGTATTATCCTCATTTAAAAGCTTTATACACAAATCGTGATCTCTACAAACAGGAATTCTTGATGTTTGAAATCACAATTTACTGAAAACGCGATTTAAAATATCCGGACTTGTTAATATTATGAGTATTCTCGTCATTTCACAACTTTCTTCCAGTAATCTCGGTAATTGAACTCGGCCTTAAATGTAGTTAGATTCTATTTGCTTGTGTTTCAACTGTTTGTTACACGTTCATATTCATTTCCTGGAAAGATAATTGTGTATTTGAAGAGTTTTACCACATTTTGACAGTTTCCTTAGAAGTACATACTAGAACCTTCAGGATATGAAGTGTTTCAGTCAAAAGACGCCTCGCCAATTCAGCGTCAATTGAAAACATAAACAGTATTCTCCACATTTATAAGTTTTATACACAAGTTCAGAGCTCTATCAACAGGAATTCTTAATGTTTGAAATCACAATTTACTGAAAACGCCACTTGAAATATCCGGAATTGTTTACATTTTGAGAATTCTCGTCATTTCAGAGCTTTCTTCCTGTAATCTCCGTAATTGAACTGGGAATTAAATGTAGTTAGATTCTATTTACTTGTGTTTCAACTGTTTGTTACACGTTCATATTCATTTCCTGGAGAGGTAATTGTGTATTAAAAGAGTTTTACCACATTTTGAGAGTTTCCTTAGAAGTACATACTAGAACCTTTAGGATATGAACTGTTTCAGTCAAAAGACGCCACTCCAATTCAACCTCAATTGTAAACATAAACACTATTCTCTACATATAAAAGCTTTATACACAAGTTCTGAGCTCTATAAACAGTAATTCCTGATGTTTGAAATCACATTTAGTGAAAACTCCACTTAAAATAGCCGGACTCTTTAATATTAAGAGAATTCTCGTCATTTCAGAGCTTTCTACCTGTAATGTCGGTAATTGAACTCGGCCTTCAATGTAGTTAAGTTCTATTTCCTTGTGTTTCAACTGTTTGTTACACGTTCATATTCATTTCCTGGAGAGGTAATCGTGTATTTAAAGAGTTTTACAATAGTTTTACAGTTTCCTTAGAAGTACATAAAGAACCTTCAGGATATCCACTGTTTCGTTCAAAAAACACGTGGCAAATTAAGCCTCAATTGTAAACATAAACAGTATTATCCTCATTTAAAAGCTTTATACACAAATCCTGATCTCTACAAACAGGAATTCTTGATGTTTGAAATCACAATTTACTGAAAAAGCCACTGGAAATATCCGGAATTGTTTACATTTTGAGAATTCTCGTCATTTCAGAGCTTTGTTCTTGTAATCTCCGTAATTGAACTGGGAATTAAATGTAGTTAGATTCTATTTACTTGTGTTTCAACTGTTTGTTACACGTTCATATTCATTTCCTGGAAAGATAATTGTGTATTTGAAGAGTGTTACCACATTTTGACAGTTTCCTTAGAAGTACATACTAGAACCTTCAGGATATGAACTGTTTCAGTCAAAAGACGCCTCGCCAATTCAGCGTCAATTGAAAACATAAACAGTATTCTCCACATTTATAAGTTTATACACAAGATCAGAGCTCTATAAACAGGAATTCTTAATGTTTGAAATCACAATTTACTGAAAACGCCACTTGAAATATCCGGAATTGTTTACATTTTGAGAATTCTCGTCATTTCAGAGCTTTGTTCTTGTAATCTCCGTAATTGAACTGGGAATTAAATGTAGTTAGATTCTATTTACTTGTGTTTCAACTGTTTGTTACACGTTCATATTCATTTCCTGGAGAGGTAATTGTGTATTAAAAGAGTTTTACCACATTTTGAGAGTTTCCTTAGAAGTACATACTAGAACCTTTAGGATATGGACTGTTTCAGTCAAAAGACGCCACTCCAATTCAACCTCAATTGTAAACATAAACACTATTCTCTACATATAAAAGCTTTATACACAAGTTCTGAGCTTTATAAACAGTAATTCCTGATGTTTGAAATCACATTTAGTGAAAACTCCACTTAAAATAGCCGGACTTCTTAATATTAAGAGAATTCTTGTCCTTTCATAGCTTTCTACCTGTAATCTCGGTAATTGAACTCGGCCTTCAATGTAGTTAGGTTCTATTTCCTTGTGTTTTCAACTGTTTGTTACACGTTCATATTCATTTCCTGGAGAGGTAATTGTGTATTTAAAGAGTTTTACAACATTTTGACAGTTTCCCTAGAAGTACATAAAGAACCTTCAGGATATCCACTGTTCCATTCAAAAAACACGTGGCAAAGTAAGCCTCAATTGTAAACATAAACAGTATTATCCTCATTTAAAAGCTTTATACACAAATCGTGATCTCTACAAACAGGAATTCTTGATGTTTGAAATCACAATTTACTGAAAACGCGATTTAAAATATCCGGACTTGTTAATATTATGAGTATTCTCGTCATTTCACAACTTTCTTCCAGTAATCTCCGTAATTGAACTGGAAATTAATTGTAGTTAGATTCTATTTGCTTGTGTTTCAACTGTTTGTTACACGTTCATATTCATTTCCTGGAAAGATAATTGTGTATTTGAAGAGTTTTACCACATTTTGACAGTTTCCTTAGAAGTACATACTAGAACCTTCAGGATATGAACTTTTTCAGTCAAAAGACGCCTCGCCAATTCAGCGTCAATTGAAAACATAAACAGTATTCTCCACATTTATAAGTTTATACACAAGTTCAGAGCTCTATAAACAGGAATTCTTAATGTTTGAAATCACAATTTACTGAAAACGCCACTTGAAATATCCGGAATTGTTTACATTTTGAGAATTCTCGTCATTTCAGAGCTTTGTTCTTGTAATCTCCGTAATTGAACTGGGAATTAAATGTAGTTAGATTCTATTTACTTGTGTTTCAACTGTTTGTTACACGTTCATATTCATTTCCTGGAGAGGTAATTGTGTATTAAAAGAGTTTTACCACATTTTGAGAGTTTCCTTAGAAGTACATACTAGAACCTTTAGGATATGAACTGTTTCAGTCAAAAGACGCCACTCCAATTCAACCTCAATTGTAAACATAAACACTATTCTCTACATATAAAAGCTTTATACACAAGTTCTGAGCTCTATAAACAGTAATTCCTGATGTTTGAAATCACATTTAGTGAAAACTCCACTTAAAATAGCCGGACTCTTTAATATTAAGAGAATTCTCGTCATTTCAGAGCTTTCTACCTGTAATGTCGGTAATTGAACTCGGCCTTCAATGTAGTTAGGTTCTATTTCCTTGTGTTTCAACTGTTTGTTACACGTTCATATTCATTTCCTGGAGAGGTAATCGTGTATTTAAAGAGTTTTACAATACTTTGACAGTTTCCTTAGAAGTACATAAAGAACCTTCAGGATATCCACTGTTTCGTTCAAAAAACACGTGGCAAATTAAGCCTCAATTGTAAACATAAACAGTATTATCCTCATTTAAAAGCTTTATACACAAATCCTGATCTCTACAAACAGGAATTCTTGATGTGTGAAATCACAATTAACTGAAAAAGCCACTTGAAATATCCGGAATCGTTTACATTTTGAGAATTCTCGTCATTTCAGAGCTTTGTTCTTGTAATCTCCGTAATTGAACTGTGAATTAAATGTAGTTAGATTCTATTTACTTGTGTTTCAACTGTATGTTACACGTTCATATTCATTTCCTGGAAAGATAATTGTGTATTTGAAGAGTTTTACCACATTTTGACAGTTTCCTTAGAAGTACATACTAGAACCTTCAGGATATGAACTGTTTCAGTCAAAAGACGCCTCGCCAATTCAGCGTCAATTGAAAACATAAACAGTATTCTCCACATTTATAAGTTTATACACAAGTTCAGAGCTCTATAAACAGGAATTCTTAATGTTTGAAATCACAATTTACTGAAAACGCCACTTGAAATATCTGGAATTGTTTACATTTTGAGAATTCTCGTCATTTCAGAGCTTTGTTCTTGTAATCTCCGTAATTGAACTGGGAATTAAATGTAGTTAGATTCTATTTACTTGTGTTTCAACTGTTTGTTACACGTTCATATTCATTTCCTGGAGAGGTAATTGTGTATTAAAAGAGTTTTACCACATTTTGAGAGTTTCCTTAGAAGTACATACTAGAACCTTTAGGATATGGACTGTTTCAGTCAAAAGACGCCACTCCAATTCAACCTCAATTGTAAACATAAACACTATTCTCTACATATAAAAGCTTTATACACAAGTTCTGAGCTTTATAAACAGTAATTCCTGATGTTTGAAATCACATTTACTGAAAACTCCACTTAAAATAGCCGGACTTCTTAATATTAAGAGAATTCTTGTCCTTTCATAGCTTTCTACCTGTAATCTCGGTAATTGAACTCGGCCTTCAATGTAGTTAGGTTCTATTTCCTTGTGTTTCAACTGTTTGTTACACGTTCATATTCATTTCCTGGAGAGGTAATTGTGTATTTAAAGAGTTTTACAACATTTTGACAGTTTCCCTAGAAGTACATAAAGAACCTTCAGGATATCCACTGTTCCATTCAAAAAACACGTGGCAAAGTAAGCCTCAATTGTAAACATAAACAGTATTATCCTCATTTAAAAGCTTTATACACAAATCGTGATCTCTACAAACAGGAATTCTTGATGTTTGAAATCACAATTTACTGAAAACGCGATTTAAAATATCCGGACTTGTTAATATTATGAGTATTCTCGTCATTTCACAACTTTCTTCCAGTAATCTCGGTAATTGAACTCGGCCTTAAATGTAGTTAGATTCTATTTGCTTGTGTTTCAACTGTTTGTTACACGTTCATATTCATTTCCTGGAAAGATAATTGTGTATTTGAAGAGTTTTACCACATTTTGACAGTTTCCTTAGAAGTACATACTAGAACCTTCAGGATATGAAGTGTTTCAGTCAAAAGACGCCTCGCCAATTCAGCGTCAATTGAAAACATAAACAGTATTCTCCACATTTATAAGTTTTATACACAAGTTCAGAGCTCTATCAACAGGAATTCTTAATGTTTGAAATCACAATTTACTGAAAAAGCCACTTGAAATATCCGGAATTGTTTACATTTTGAGAATTCTCGTCATTTCAGAGCTTTGTTCTTGTAATCTCCGTAATTGAACTGGGAATTAAATGTAGTTAGATTCTATTTACTTGTGTTTCAACTGTTTGTTACACGTTCATATTCATTTCCTGGAGAGGTAATTGTGTATTAAAAGAGTTTTACCACATTTTGAGAGTTTCCTTAGAAGTACATACTAGAACCTTTAGGATATGAACTGTTTCAGTCAAAAGACGCCACTCCAATTCAACCTCAATTGTAAACATAAACACTATTCTCTACATATAAAAGCTTTATACACAAGTTCTGAGCTCTATAAACAGTAATTCCTGATGTTTGAAATCACATTTAGTGAAAACTCCACTTAAAATAGCCGGACTCTTTAATATTAAGAGAATCCTCGTCATTTCAGAGCTTTCTACCTGTAATGTCGGTAATTGAACTCGGCCTTCAATGTAGTTAGGTTCTATTTCCTAGTGTTTCAACTGTTTGTTACACGTTCATATTCATTTCCTGGAGAGGTAATCGTGTATTTAAAGAGTTTTACAATACTTTGACAGTTTCCTTAGAAGTACATAAAGAACCTTCAGGATATCCACTGTTTCGTTCAAAAAACACGTGGCAAATTAAGCCTCAATTGTAAACATAAACAGTATTATCCTCATTTAAAAGCTTTATACACAAATCCTGATCTCTACAAACAGGAATTCTTGATGTTTGAAATCACAATTTACTGAAAAAGCCACTTGAAATATCCGGAATTGTTTACATTTTGAGAATTCTCGTCATTTCAGAGCTTTGTTCTTGTAATCTCCGTAATTGAACTGGGAATTAAATGTAGTTAGATTCTATTTACTTGTGTTTCAACTGTTTGTTACACGTTCATATTCATTTCCTGGAAAGATAATTGTGTATTTGAAGAGTTTTACCACATTTTGACAGTTTCCTTAGAAGTACATACTAGAACCTTCAGGATATGAACTGTTTCAGTCAATAGACGCCTCGCCAATTCAGCGTCAATTGAAAACATAAACAGTATTCTCCACATTTATAAGTTTATACACAAGTTCAGAGCTCTATAAACAGGAATTCTTAATGTTTGAAATCACAATTTACTGAAAACGCCACTTGAAATATCCGGAATTGTTTACATTTTGAGAATTCTCGTCATTTCAGAGCTTTCTTCCTGTAATCTCCGTAATTGAACTGGGAATTAAATGTAGTTAGATTCTATTTACTTGTGTTTCAACTGTTTGTTACACGTTCATATTCATTTCCTGGAGAGGTAATTGTGTATTAAAAGAGTTTTACCACATTTTGAGAGTTTCCTTAGAAGTACATACTAGAACCTTTAGGATATGGACTGTTTCAGTCAAAAGACGCCACTCCAATTGAACCTCAATTGTAAACATAAACACTATTCTCTACATATAAAAGCTTTATACACAAGTTCTGAGCTCTATAAACAGTAATTCCTGATGTTTGAATTCAAATTTAGTGAAAACTCCACTTAAAATAGCCGGACTTTTTAATATTAAGAGAATTCTTGTCCTTTCATAGCTTTCTACCTGTAATGTCGGTAATTGAACTCGGCCTTCAATGTAGTTAGGTTTTATTTCCTTGTGTTTCAACTGTTTGTTACACGTTCATATTCATTTCCTGGAGAGGTAATTGTGTATTTAAAGAGTTTTACAACATTTTGACAGTTTCCCTAGAAGTACATAAAGAACCTTCAGGATATCAACTGTTCCATTCAAAAAACACGTGGCAAAGTAAGCCTCAATTGTAAACATAAACAGTATTATCCTCATTTAAAAGCTTTATACACAAATCGTGATCTCTACAAACAGGAATTCTTGATGTTTGAAATCACAATTTACTGAAAACGCGATTTAAAATATCCAGACTTGTTAATATTATGAGTATTCTCGTCATTTCACAACTTTCTTCCAGTAATCTCGGTAATTGAACTCGGCCTTAAATGTAGTTAGATTCTATTTGCTTGTGTTTCAACTGTTTGTTACACGTTCATATTCATTTCCTGGAAAGATAATTGTGTATTTGAAGAGTTTTACCACATTTTGACAGTTTCCTTAGAAGTACATACTAGAACCTTCAGGATATGAACTGTTTCAGTCAAAAGACGCCTCGCCAATTCAGCGTCAATTGAAAACATAAACAGTATTCTCCACATTTATAAGTTTTATACACAAGTTCAGAGCTCTATCAACAGGAATTCTTAATGTTTGAAATCACAATTTACTGAAAACGCCACTTGAAATATCCGGAATTGTTTACATTTTGAGAATTCTCGTCATTTCAGAGCTTTCTTCCTGTAATCTCCGTAATTGAACTGGGAATTAAATGTAGTTAGATTCTATTTACTTGTGTTTCAACTGTTTGTTACACGTTCATATTCATTTTCTGGAGAGGTAATTGTGTATTAAAAGAGTTTTACCACATTTTGAGAGTTTCCTTAGAAGTACATACTAGAACCTTTAGGATATGAACTGTTTCAGTCAAAAGACGCCACTCCAATTCAACCTCAATTGTAAACATAAACACTATTCTCTACATATAAAAGCTTTATACACAAGTTCTGAGCTCTATAAACAGTAATTCCTGATGTTTGAAATCACATTTAGTGAAAACTCCACTTAAAATAGCCGGACTCTTTAATATTAAGAGAATTCTCGTCATTTCAGAGCTTTCTACCTGTAATGTCGGTAATTGAACTCGGCCTTCAATGTAGTTAAGTTCTATTTCCTTGTGTTTCAACTGTTTGTTACACGTTCATATTCATTTCCTGGAGAGGTAATCGTGTATTTAAAGAGTTTTACAATAGTTTTACAGTTTCCTTAGAAGTACATAAAGAACCTTCAGGATATCCACTGTTTCGTTCAAAAAACACGTGGCAAATTAAGCCTCAATTGTAAACATAAACAGTATTATCCTCATTTAAAAGCTTTATACACAAATCCTGATCTCTACAAACAGGAATTCTTGATGTTTGAAATCACAATTTACTGAAAAAGCCACTTGAAATATCCGGAATTGTTTACATTTTGAGAATTCTCGTCATTTCAGAGCTTTGTTCTTGTAATCTCCGTAATTGAACTGGGAATTAAATGTAGTTAGATTCTATTTACTTGTGTTTCAACTGTTTGTTACACGTTCATATTCATTTCCTGGAAAGATAATTGTGTATTTGAAGAGTGTTACCACATTTTGACAGTTTCCTTAGAAGTACATACTAGAACCTTCAGGATATGAACTGTTTCAGTCAAAAGACGCCTCGCCAATTCAGCGTCAATTGAAAACATAAACAGTATTCTCCACATTTATAAGTTTATACACAAGTTCAGAGCTCTATAAACAGGAATTCTTAATGTTTGAAATCACAATTTACTGAAAACGCCACTTGAAATATCTGGAATTGTTTACATTTTGAGAATTCTCGTCATTTCAGAGCTTTGTTCTTGTAATCTCCGTAATTGAACTGGGAATTAAATGTAGTTAGATTCTATTTACTTGTGTTTCAACTGTTTGTTACACGTTCATATTCATTTCCTGGAGAGGTAATTGTGTATTAAAAGAGTTTTACCACATTTTGAGAGTTTCCTTAGAAGTACATACTAGAACCTTTAGGATATGGACTGTTTCAGTCAAAAGACGCCACTCCAATTCAACCTCAATTGTAAACATAAACACTATTCTCTACATATAAAAGCTTTATACACAAGTTCTGAGCTTTATAAACAGTAATTCCTGATGTTTGAAATCACATTTACTGAAAACTCCACTTAAAATAGCCGGACTTCTTAATATTAAGAGAATTCTTGTCCTTTCATAGCTTTCTACCTGTAATCTCGGTAATTGAACTCGGCCTTCAATGTAGTTAGGTTCTATTTCCTTGTGTTTCAACTGTTTGTTACACGTTCATATTCATTTCCTGGAGAGGTAATTGTGTATTTAAAGAGTTTTACAACATTTTGACAGTTTCCCTAGAAGTACATAAAGAACCTTCAGGATATCCACTGTTCCATTCAAAAAACACGTGGCAAAGTAAGCCTCAATTGTAAACATAAACAGTATTATCCTCATTTAAAAGCTTTATACACAAATCGTGATCTCTACAAACAGGAATTCTTGATGTTTGAAATCACAATTTACTGAAAACGCGATTTAAAATATCCGGACTTGTTAATATTATGAGTATTCTCGTCATTTCACAACTTTCTTCCAGTAATCTCGGTAATTGAACTCGGCCTTAAATGTAGTTAGATTCTATTTGCTTGTGTTTCAACTGTTTGTTACACGTTCATATTCATTTCCTGGAAAGATAATTGTGTATTTGAAGAGTTTTACCACATTTTGACAGTTTCCTTAGAAGTACATACTAGAACCTTCAGGATATGAAGTGTTTCAGTCAAAAGACGCCTCGCCAATTCAGCGTCAATTGAAAACATAAACAGTATTCTCCACATTTATAAGTTTTATACACAAGTTCAGAGCTCTATCAACAGGAATTCTTAATGTTTGAAATCACAATTTACTGAAAAAGCCACTTGAAATATCCGGAATTGTTTACATTTTGAGAATTCTCGTCATTTCAGAGCTTTGTTCTTGTAATCTCCGTAATTGAACTGGGAATTAAATGTAGTTAGATTCTATTTACTTGTGTTTCAACTGTTTGTTACACGTTCATATTCATTTCCTGGAGAGGTAATTGTGTATTAAAAGAGTTTTACCACATTTTGAGAGTTTCCTTAGAAGTACATACTAGAACCTTTAGGATATGAACTGTTTCAGTCAAAAGACGCCACTCCAATTCAACCTCAATTGTAAACATAAACACTATTCTCTACATATAAAAGCTTTATACACAAGTTCTGAGCTCTATAAACAGTAATTCCTGATGTTTGAAATCACATTTAGTGAAAACTCCACTTAAAATAGCCGGACTCTTTAATATTAAGAGAATCCTCGTCATTTCAGAGCTTTCTACCTGTAATGTCGGTAATTGAACTCGGCCTTCAATGTAGTTAGGTTCTATTTCCTAGTGTTTCAACTGTTTGTTACACGTTCATATTCATTTCCTGGAGAGGTAATCGTGTATTTAAAGAGTTTTACAATACTTTGACAGTTTCCTTAGAAGTACATAAAGAACCTTCAGGATATCCACTGTTTCGTTCAAAAAACACGTGGCAAATTAAGCATCAATTGTAAACATAAACAGTATTATCCTCATTTAAAAGCTTTATACACAAATCCTGATCTCTACAAACAGGAATTCTTGATGTTTAAAATCACAATTTACTGAAAAAGCCACTTGAAATATCCGGAATTGTTTACATTTTGAGAATTCTCGTCATTTCAGAGCTTTGTTCTTGTAATCTCCGTAATTGAACTGGGAATTAAATGTAGTTAGATTCTATTTACTTGTGTTTCAACTGTTTGTTACACGTTCATATTCATTTTCTGGAGAGGTAATTGTGTATTAAAAGAGTTTTACCACATTTTGAGAGTTTCCTTAGAAGTACATACTAGAACCTTTAGGATATGAACTGTTTCAGTCAAAAGACGCCACTCCAATTCAACCTCAATTGTAAAAGTAAACACTACTCTCTACATATAAAAGCTTTATACACAAGTTCTGAGCTCTATAAACAGTAATTCCTGATGTTTGAAATCACATTTAGTGAAAACTCCACTTAAAATAGCCGGACTTCTTAATATTAAGAGAATTCTTGTCCTTTCATAGCTTTCTACCTGTAATCTCGGTAATTGAACTCGGCCTTAAGTGTAGTTAGGTTCTATTTCCTTGTGTTTCAACTGTTTGTTACACGTTCATATTCATTTCCTGGAGAGGTAATTGTGTATTTAATGAGTTTTACAACATTTTGACAGTTTCCCTAGAAGTACATAAAGAACCTTCAGGATATCAACTGTTCCATTCAAAAAACACGTGGCAAAGTAAGCCTCAATTGTAAACATAAACAGTATTATCCTCATTTAAAAGCTTTATGCACAAATCGTGATCTCTACAAACAGGAATTCTCGATGTTTGAAATCACAATTTACTGAAAACGCGATTTAAAATATCCGGACTTGTTAATATTATGAGTATTCTCGTCATTTCACAACTTTCTTCCAGTAATCTCGGTAATTGAACTCGGCCTTAAATGTAGTTAGATTCTATTTGCTTGTGTTTCAACTGTTTGTTACACGTTCATATTCATTTCCTGGAAAGATAATTGTGTATTTGAAGAGTTTTACCACATTTTGACAGTTTCCTTAGAAGTACATACTAGAACCTTCAGGATATGAAGTGTTTCAGTCAAAAGACTCCTCGCCAATTCAGCGTCAATTGAAAACATAAACAGTATTCTCCACATTTATAAGTTTTATACACAAGTTCAGAGCTCTATCAACAGGAATTCTTAATGATTGAAATCACAATTTACTGAAAAAGCCACTTGAAATATCCGGAATTGTTTACATTTTGAGAATTCTCGTCATTTCAGAGCTTTGTTCTTGTAATCTCCGTAATTGAACTGGGAATTAAATGTAGTTAGATTCTATTTACTTGTGTTTCAACTGTTTGTTACACGTTCATATTCATTTCCTGGAGAGGTAATTGTGTATTAAAAGAGTTTTACCACATTTTGAGAGTTTCCTTAGAAGTACATACTAGAACCTTTAGGATATGGACTGTTTCAGTCAAAAGACGCCACTCCAATTCAACCTCAATTGTAAACATAAACACTATTCTCTACATATAAAAGCTTTATACACAAGTTCTGAGCTTTATAAACAGTAATTCCTGATGTTTGAAATCACATTTACTGAAAACTCCACTTAAAATAGCCGGACTTCTTAATATTAAGAGAATTCTTGTCCTTTCATAGCTTTCTACCTGTAATCTCGGTAATTGAACTCGGCCTTCAATGTAGTTAGGTTCTATTTCCTTGTGTTTCAACTGTTTGTTACACGTTCATATTCATTTCCTGGAGAGGTAATTGTGTATTTAAAGAGTTTTACAACATTTTGACAGTTTCCCTAGAAGTACATAAAGAACCTTCAGGATATCCACTGTTCCATTCAAAAAACACGTGGCAAAGTAAGCCTCAATTGTAAACATAAACAGTATTATCCTCATTTAAAAGCTTTATACACAAATCGTGATCTCTACAAACAGGAATTCTTGATGTTTGAAATCACAATTTACTGAAAACGCGATTTAAAATATCCGGACTTGTTAATATTATGAGTATTCTCGTCATTTCACAACTTTCTTCCAGTAATCTCCGTAATTGAACTGGAAATTAATTGTAGTTAGATTCTATTTGCTTGTGTTTCAACTGTTTGTTACACGTTCATATTCATTTCCTGGAAAGATAATTGTGTATTTGAAGAGTTTTACCACATTTTGACAGTTTCCTTAGAAGTACATACTAGAACCTTCAGGATATGAACTTTTTCAGTCAAAAGACGCCTCGCCAATTCAGCGTCAATTGAAAACATAAACAGTATTCTCCACATTTATAAGTTTATACACAAGTTCAGAGCTCTATAAACAGGAATTCTTAATGTTTGAAATCACAATTTACTGAAAACGCCACTTGAAATATCCGGAATTGTTTACATTTTGAGAATTCTCGTCATTTCAGAGCTTTGTTCTTGTAATCTCCGTAATTGAACTGGGAATTAAATGTAGTTAGATTCTATTTACTTGTGTTTCAACTGTTTGTTACACGTTCATATTCATTTTCTGGAGAGGTAATTGTGTATTAAAAGAGTTTTACCACATTTTGAGAGTTTCCTTAGAAGTACATACTAGAACCTTTAGGATATGAACTGTTTCAGTCAAAAGACGCCACTCCAATTCAACCTCAATTGTAAACATAAACACTATTCTCTACATATAAAAGCTTTATACACAAGTTCTGAGCTCTATAAACAGTAATTCCTGATGTTTGAAATCACATTTAGTGAAAACTCCACTTAAAATAGCCGGACTCTTTAATATTAAGAGAATTCTCGTCATTTCAGAGCTTTCTACCTGTAATGTCGGTAATTGAACTCGGCCTTCAATGTAGTTAGGTTCTATTTCCTAGTGTTTCAACTGTTTGTTACACGTTCATATTCATTTCCTGGAGAGGTAATCGTGTATTTAAAGAGTTTTACAATACTTTGACAGTTTCCTTAGAAGTACATAAAGAACCTTCAGGATATCCACTGTTTCGTTCAAAAAACACGTGGCAAATTAAGCCTCAATTGTAAACATAAACAGTATTATCCTCATTTAAAAGCTTTATACACAAATCCTGATCTCTACAAACAGGAATTCTTGATGTTTAAAATCACAATTTACTGAAAAAGCCACTTGAAATATCCGGAATTGTTTACATTTTGAGAATTCTCGTCATTTCAGAGCTTTGTTCTTGTAATCTCCGTAATTGAACTGGGAATTAAATGTAGTTAGATTCTATTTACTTGTGTTTCAACTGTTTGTTACACGTTCATATTCATTTTCTGGAGAGGTAATTGTGTATTAAAAGAGTTTTACCACATTTTGAGAGTTTCCTTAGAAGTACATACTAGAACCTTCAGGATATGAACTGTTTCAGTCAAAAGACGCCACTCCAATTCAACCTCAATTGTAAAAGTAAACACTACTCTCTACATATAAAAGCTTTATACACAAGTTCTGAGCTCTATAAACAGTAATTCCTGATGTTTGAAATCACATTTAGTGAAAACTCCACTTAAAATAGCCGGACTTCTTAATATTAAGAGAATTCTTGTCCTTTCATAGCTTTCTACCTGTAATCTCGGTAATTGAACTCGGCCTTAAGTGTAGTTAGGTTCTATTTCCTTGTGTTTCAACTGTTTGTTACACGTTCATATTCATTTCCTGGAGAGGTAATTGTGTATTTAAAGAGTTTTACAACATTTTGACAGTTTCCCTAGAAGTACATAAAGAACCTTCAGGATATCAACTGTTCCATTCAAAAAACACGTGGCAAAGTAAGCCTCAATTGTAAACATAAACAGTATTATCCTCATTTAAAAGCTTTATGCACAAATCGTGATCTCTACAAACAGGAATTCTCGATGTTTGAAATCACAATTTACTGAAAACGCGATTTAAAATATCCGGACTTGTTAATATTATGAGTATTCTCGTCATTTCACAACTTTCTTCCAGTAATCTCGGTAATTGAACTCGGCCTTAAATGTAGTTAGATTCTATTTGCTTGTGTTTCAACTGTTTGTTACACGTTCATATTCATTTCCTGGAAAGATAATTGTGTATTTGAAGAGTTTTACCACATTTTGACAGTTTCCTTAGAAGTACATACTAGAACCTTCAGGATATGAACTTTTTCAGTCAAAAGACGCCTCGCCAATTCAGCGTCAATTGAAAACATAAACAGTATTCTCCACATTTATAAGTTTTATACACAAGTTCAGAGCTCTATCAACAGGAATTCTTAATGTTTGAAATCACAATTTACTGAAAAAGCCACTTGAAATATCCGGAATTGTTTACATTTTGAGAATTCTCGTCATTTCAGAGCTTTGTTCTTGTAATCTCCGTAATTGAACTGGGAATTAAATGTAGTTAGATTCTATTTACTTGTGTTTCAACTGTTTGTTACACGTTCATATTCATTTCCTGGAGAGGTAATTGTGTATTAAAAGAGTTTTACCACATTTTGAGAGTTTCCTTAGAAGTACATACTAGAACCTTTAGGATATGGACTGTTTCAGTCAAAAGACGCCACTCCAATTCAACCTCAATTGTAAACATAAACACTATTCTCTACATATAAAAGCTTTATACACAAGTTCTGAGCTTTATAAACAGTAATTCCTGATGTTTGAAATCACATTTACTGAAAACTCCACTTAAAATAGCCGGACTTCTTAATATTAAGAGAATTCTTGTCCTTTCATAGCTTTCTACCTGTAATCTCGGTAATTGAACTCGGCCTTCAATGTAGTTAGGTTCTATTTCCTTGTGTTTCAACTGTTTGTTACACGTTCATATTCATTTCCTGGAGAGGTAATTGTGTATTTAAAGAGTTTTACAACATTTTGACAGTTTCCCTAGAAGTACATAAAGAACCTTCAGGATATCCACTGTTCCATTCAAAAAACACGTGGCAAAGTAAGCCTCAATTGTAAACATAAACAGTATTATCCTCATTTAAAAGCTTTATACACAAATCGTGATCTCTACAAACAGGAATTCTTGATGTTTGAAATCACAATTTACTGAAAACGCGATTTAAAATATCCGGACTTGTTAATATTATGAGTATTCTCGTCATTTCACAACTTTCTTCCAGTAATCTCCGTAATTGAACTGGAAATTAATTGTAGTTAGATTCTATTTGCTTGTGTTTCAACTGTTTGTTACACGTTCATATTCATTTCCTGGAAAGATAATTGTGTATTTGAAGAGTTTTACCACATTTTGACAGTTTCCTTAGAAGTACATACTAGAACCTTCAGGATATGAACTTTTTCAGTCAAAAGACGCCTCGCCAATTCAGCGTCAATTGAAAACATAAACAGTATTCTCCACATTTATAAGTTTATACACAAGTTCAGAGCTCTATAAACAGGAATTCTTAATGTTTGAAATCACAATTTACTGAAAACGCCACTTGAAATATCCGGAATTGTTTACATTTTGAGAATTCTCGTCATTTCAGAGCTTTGTTCTTGTAATCTCCGTAATTGAACTGGGAATTAAATGTAGTTAGATTCTATTTACTTGTGTTTCAACTGTTTGTTACACGTTCATATTCATTTTCTGGAGAGGTAATTGTGTATTAAAAGAGTTTTACCACATTTTGAGAGTTTCCTTAGAAGTA
Organism: Myotis nattereri; assembly: GCF_964212035.1. Classification (NCBI taxonomy): domain Eukaryota; kingdom Metazoa; phylum Chordata; class Mammalia; order Chiroptera; family Vespertilionidae; genus Myotis; species Myotis nattereri. The sequence goes on from NC_138080.1 coordinate 9,120,809, forward strand.
CATACTAGAACCTTTAGGATATGAACTGTTTCAGTCAAAAGACGCCACTCCAATTCAACCTCAATTGTAAACATAAACACTATTCTCTACATATAAAAGCTTTATACACAAGTTCTGAGCTCTATAAACAGTAATTCCTGATGTTTGAAATCACATTTAGTGAAAACTCCACTTAAAATAGCCGGACTCTTTAATATTAAGAGAATTCTCGTCATTTCAGAGCTTTCTACCTGTAATGTCGGTAATTGAACTCGGCCTTCAATGTAGTTAGGTTCTATTTCCTAGTGTTTCAACTGTTTGTTACACGTTCATATTCATTTCCTGGAGAGGTAATCGTGTATTTAAAGAGTTTTACAATACTTTGACAGTTTCCTTAGAAGTACATAAAGAACCTTCAGGATATCCACTGTTTCGTTCAAAAAACACGTGGCAAATTAAGCCTCAATTGTAAACATAAACAGTATTATCCTCATTTAAAAGCTTTATACACAAATCCTGATCTCTACAAACAGGAATTCTTGATGTTTAAAATCACAATTTACTGAAAAAGCCACTTGAAATATCCGGAATTGTTTACATTTTGAGAATTCTCGTCATTTCAGAGCTTTGTTCTTGTAATCTCCGTAATTGAACTGGGAATTAAATGTAGTTAGATTCTATTTACTTGTGTTTCAACTGTTTGTTACACGTTCATATTCATTTTCTGGAGAGGTAATTGTGTATTAAAAGAGTTTTACCACATTTTGAGAGTTTCCTTAGAAGTACATACTAGAACCTTTAGGATATGGACTGTTTCAGTCAAAAGACGCCACTCCAATTCAACCTCAATTGTAAAAGTAAACACTACTCTCTACATATAAAAGCTTTATACACAAGTTCTGAGCTCTATAAACAGTAATTCCTGATGTTTGAAATCACATTTAGTGAAAACTCCACTTAAAATAGCCGGACTTCTTAATATTAAGAGAATTCTTGTCCTTTCATAGCTTTCTACCTGTAATCTCGGTAATTGAACTCGGCCTTAAGTGTAGTTAGGTTCTATTTCCTTGTGTTTCAACTGTTTGTTACACGTTCATATTCATTTCCTGGAGAGGTAATTGTGTATTTAAAGAGTTTTACAACATTTTGACAGTTTCCCTAGAAGTACATAAAGAACCTTCAGGATATCAACTGTTCCATTCAAAAAACACGTGGCAAAGTAAGCCTCAATTGTAAACATAAACAGTATTATCCTCATTTAAAAGCTTTATGCACAAATCGTGATCTCTACAAACAGGAATTCTCGATGTTTGAAATCACAATTTACTGAAAACGCGATTTAAAATATCCGGACTTGTTAATATTATGAGTATTCTCGTCATTTCACAACTTTCTTCCAGTAATCTCGGTAATTGAACTCGGCCTTAAATGTAGTTAGATTCTATTTGCTTGTGTTTCAACTGTTTGTTACACGTTCATATTCATTTCCTGGAAAGATAATTGTGTATTTGAAGAGTTTTACCACATTTTGACAGTTTCCTTAGAAGTACATACTAGAACCTTCAGGATATGAAGTGTTTCAGTCAAAAGACGCCTCGACAATTCAGCGTCAATTGAAAACATAAACAGTATTCTCCACATTTATAAGTTTTATACACAAGTTCAGAGCTCTATCAACAGGAATTCTTAATGTTTGAAATCACAATTTACTGAAAAAGCCACTTGAAATATCCGGAATTGTTTACATTTTGAGAATTCTCGTCATTTCAGAGCTTTGTTCTTGTAATCTCCGTAATTGAACTGGGAATTAAATGTAGTTAGATTCTATTTACTTGTGTTTCAACTGTTTGTTACACGTTCATATTCATTTCCTGGAGAGGTAATTGTGTATTAAAAGAGTTTTACCACATTTTGAGAGTTTCCTTAGAAGTACATACTAGAACCTTTAGGATATGGACTGTTTCAGTCAAAAGACGCCACTCCAATTCAACCTCAATTGTAAACATAAACACTATTCTCTACATATAAAAGCTTTATACACAAGTTCTGAGCTCTATAAACAGTAATTCCTGATGTTTGAAATCACATTTAGTGAAAACTCCACTTAAAATAGCCGGACTCTTTAATATTAAGAGAATCCTCGTCATTTCAGAGCTTTCTACCTGTAATGTCGGTAATTGAACTCGGCCTTCAATGTAGTTAGGTTCTATTTCCTAGTGTTTCAACTGTTTGTTACACGTTCATATTCATTTCCTGGAGAGGTAATCGTGTATTTAAAGAGTTTTACAATACTTTGACAGTTTCCTTAGAAGTACATAAAGAACCTTCAGGATATCCACTGTTTCGTTCAAAAAACACGTGGCAAATTAAGCCTCAATTGTAAACATAAACAGTATTATCCTCATTTAAAAGCTTTATACACAAATCCTGATCTCTACAAACAGGAATTCTTGATGTTTAAAATCACAATTTACTGAAAAAGCCACTTGAAATATCCGGAATTGTTTACATTTTGAGAATTCTTGTCATTTCAGAGCTTTGTTCTTGTAATCTCCGTAATTGAACTGGGAATTAAATGTAGTTAGATTCTATTTACTTGTGTTTCAACTGTTTGTTACACGTTCATATTCATTTTCTGGAGAGGTAATTGTGTATTAAAAGAGTTTTACCACATTTTGAGAGTTTCCTTAGAAGTACATACTAGAACCTTTAGGATATGAACTGTTTCAGTCAAAAGACGCCACTCCAATTCAACCTCAATTGTAAAAGTAAACACTACTCTCTACATATAAAAGCTTTATACACAAGTTCTGAGCTCTATAAACAGTAATTCCTGATGTTTGAAATCACATTTAGTGAAAACTCCACTTAAAATAGCCGGACTTCTTAATATTAAGAGAATTCTTGTCCTTTCATAGCTTTCTACCTGTAATCTCGGTAATTGAACTCGGCCTTAAGTGTAGTTAGGTTCTATTTCCTTGTGTTTCAACTGTTTGTTACACGTTCATATTCATTTCCTGGAGAGGTAATTGTGTATTTAAAGAGTTTTACAACATTTTGACAGTTTCCCTAGAAGTACATAAAGAACCTTCAGGATATCAACTGTTCCATTCAAAAAACACGTGGCAAAGTAAGCCTCAATTGTAAACATAAACAGTATTATCCTCATTTAAAAGCTTTATGCACAAATCGTGATCTCTACAAACAGGAATTCTCGATGTTTGAAATCACAATTTACTGAAAACGCGATTTAAAATATCCGGACTTGTTAATATTATGAGTATTCTCGTCATTTCACAACTTTCTTCCAGTAATCTCGGTAATTGAACTCGGCCTTAAATGTAGTTAGATTCTATTTGCTTGTGTTTCAACTGTTTGTTACACGTTCATATTCATTTCCTGGAAAGATAATTGTGTATTTGAAGAGTTTTACCACATTTTGACAGTTTCCTTAGAAGTACATACTAGAACCTTCAGGATATGAAGTGTTTCAGTCAAAAGACGACTCGCCAATTCAGCGTCAATTGAAAACATAAACAGTATTCTCCACATTTATAAGTTTTATACACAAGTTCAGAGCTCTATCAACAGGAATTCTTAATGTTTGAAATCACAATTTACTGAAAAAGCCACTTGAAATATCCGGAATTGTTTACATTTTGAGAATTCTCGTCATTTCAGAGCTTTGTTCTTGTAATCTCCGTAATTGAACTGGGAATTAAATGTAGTTAGATTCTATTTACTTGTGTTTCAACTGTTTGTTACACGTTCATATTCATTTCCTGGAGAGGTAATTGTGTATTAAAAGAGTTTTACCACATTTTGAGAGTTTCCTTAGAAGTACATACTAGAACCTTTAGGATATGGACTGTTTCAGTCAAAAGACGCCACTCCAATTCAACCTCAATTGTAAACATAAACACTATTCTCTACATATAAAAGCTTTATACACAAGTTCTGAGCTCTATAAACAGTAATTCCTGATGTTTGAAATCACATTTAGTGAAAACTCCACTTAAAATAGCCGGACTCTTTAATATTAAGAGAATCCTCGTCATTTCAGAGCTTTCTACCTGTAATGTCGGTAATTGAACTCGGCCTTCAATGTAGTTAGGTTCTATTTCCTAGTGTTTCAACTGTTTGTTACACGTTCATATTCATTTCCTGGAGAGGTAATCGTGTATTTAAAGAGTTTTACAATACTTTGACAGTTTCCTTAGAAGTACATAAAGAACCTTCAGGATATCCACTGTTTCGTTCAAAAAACACGTGGCAAATTAAGCCTCAATTGTAAACATAAACAGTATTATCCTCATTTAAAAGCTTTATACACAAATCCTGATCTCTACAAACAGGAATTCTTGATGTTTAAAATCACAATTTACTGAAAAAGCCACTTGAAATATCCGGAATTGTTTACATTTTGAGAATTCTTGTCATTTCAGAGCTTTGTTCTTGTAATCTCCGTAATTGAACTGGGAATTAAATGTAGTTAGATTCTATTTACTTGTGTTTCAACTGTTTGTTACACGTTCATATTCATTTTCTGGAGAGGTAATTGTGTATTAAAAGAGTTTTACCACATTTTGAGAGTTTCCTTAGAAGTACATACTAGAACCTTTAGGATATGAACTGTTTCAGTCAAAAGACGCCACTCCAATTCAACCTCAATTGTAAAAGTAAACACTACTCTCTACATATAAAAGCTTTATACACAAGTTCTGAGCTCTATAAACAGTAATTCCTGATGTTTGAAATCACATTTAGTGAAAACTCCACTTAAAATAGCCGGACTTCTTAATATTAAGAGAATTCTTGTCCTTTCATTGCTTTCTACCTGTAATCTCGGTAATTGAACTCGGCCTTAAGTGTAGTTAGGTTCTATTTCCTTGTGTTTCAACTGTTTGTTACACGTTCATATTCATTTCCTGGAGAGGTAATTGTGTATTTAAAGAGTTTTACAACATTTTGACAGTTTCCCTAGAAGTACATAAAGAACCTTCAGGATATCAACTGTTCCATTCAAAAAACACGTGGCAAAGTAAGCCTCAATTGTAAACATAAACAGTATTATCCTCATTTAAAAGCTTTATGCACAAATCGTGATCTCTACAAACAGGAATTCTCGATGTTTGAAATCACAATTTACTGAAAACGCGATTTAAAATATCCGGACTTGTTAATATTATGAGTATTCTCGTCATTTCACAACTTTCTTCCAGTAATCTCGGTAATTGAACTCGGCCTTAAATGTAGTTAGATTCTATTTGCTTGTGTTTCAACTGTTTGTTACACGTTCATATTCATTTCCTGGAAAGATAATTGTGTATTTGAAGAGTTTTACCACATTTTGACAGTTTCCTTAGAAGTACATACTAGAACCTTCAGGATATGAAGTGTTTCAGTCAAAAGACGCCTCGCCAATTCAGCGTCAATTGAAAACATAAACAGTATTCTCCACATTTATAAGTTTTATACACAAGTTCAGAGCTCTATCAACAGGAATTCTTAATGTTTGAAATCACAATTTACTGAAAAAGCCACTTGAAATATCCGGAATTGTTTACATTTTGAGAATTCTCGTCATTTCAGAGCTTTGTTCTTGTAATCTCCGTAATTGAACTGGGAATTAAATGTAGTTAGATTCTATTTACTTGTGTTTCAACTGTTTGTTACACGTTCATATTCATTTCCTGGAGAGGTAATTGTGTATTAAAAGAGTTTTACCACATTTTGAGAGTTTCCTTAGAAGTACATACTAGAACCTTTAGGATATGGACTGTTTCAGTCAAAAGACGCCACTCCAATTCAACCTCAATTGTAAACATAAACACTATTCTCTACATATAAAAGCTTTATACACAAGTTCTGAGCTTTATAAACAGTAATTCCTGATGTTTGAAATCACATTTACTGAAAACTCCACTTAAAATAGCCGGACTTCTTAATATTAAGAGAATTCTTGTCCTTTCATAGCTTTCTACCTGTAATCTCGGTAATTGAACTCGGCCTTCAATGTAGTTAGGTTCTATTTCCTTGTGTTTCAACTGTTTGTTACACGTTCATATTCATTTCCTGGAGAGGTAATTGTGTATTTAAAGAGTTTTACAACATTTTGTCAGTTTCCCTAGAAGTACATAAAGAACCTTCAGGATATCCACTGTTCCATTCAAAAAACACGTGGCAAAGTAAGCCTCAATTGTAAACATAAACAGTATTATCCTCATTTAAAAGCTTTATACACAAATCGTGATCTCTACAAACAGGAATTCTTGATGTTTGAAATCACAATTTACTGAAAACGCGATTTAAAATATCCGGACTTGTTAATATTATGAGTATTCTCGTCATTTCACAACTTTCTTCCAGTAATCTCCGTAATTGAACTGGAAATTAATTGTAGTTAGATTCTATTTGCTTGTGTTTCAACTGTTTGTTACACGTTCATATTCATTTCCTGGAAAGATAATTGTGTATTTGAAGAGTTTTACCACATTTTGACAGTTTCCTTAGAAGTACATACTAGAACCTTCAGGATATGAACTTTTTCAGTCAAAAGACGCCTCGCCAATTCAGCGTCAATTGAAAACATAAACAGTATTCTCCACATTTATAAGTTTATACACAAGTTCAGAGCTCTATAAACAGGAATTCTTAATGTTTGAAATCACAATTTACTGAAAACGCCACTTGAAATATCCGGAATTGTTTACATTTTGAGAATTCTCGTCATTTCAGAGCTTTGTTCTTGTAATCTCCGTAATTGAACTGGGAATTAAATGTAGTTAGATTCTATTTACTTGTGTTTCAACTGTTTGTTACACGTTCATATTCATTTTCTGGAGAGGTAATTGTGTATTAAAAGAGTTTTACCACATTTTGAGAGTTTCCTTAGAAGTACATACTAGAACCTTTAGGATATGAACTGTTTCAGTCAAAAGACGCCACTCCAATTCAACCTCAATTGTAAACATAAACACTATTCTCTACATATAAAAGCTTTATACACAAGTTCTGAGCTCTATAAACAGTAATTCCTGATGTTTGAAATCACATTTAGTGAAAACTCCACTTAAAATAGCCGGACTCTTTAATATTAAGAGAATTCTCGTCATTTCAGAGCTTTCTACCTGTAATGTCGGTAATTGAACTCGGCCTTCAATGTAGTTAGGTTCTATTTCCTAGTGTTTCAACTGTTTGTTACACGTTCATATTCATTTCCTGGAGAGGTAATCGTGTATTTAAAGAGTTTTACAATACTTTGACAGTTTCCTTAGAAGTACATAAAGAACCTTCAGGATATCCACTGTTTCGTTCAAAAAACACGTGGCAAATTAAGCCTCAATTGTAAACATAAACAGTATTATCCTCATTTAAAAGCTTTATACACAAATCCTGATCTCTACAAACAGGAATTCTTGATGTTTAAAATCACAATTTACTGAAAAAGCCACTTGAAATATCCGGAATTGTTTACATTTTGAGAATTCTCGTCATTTCAGAGCTTTGTTCTTGTAATCTCCGTAATTGAACTGGGAATTAAATGTAGTTAGATTCTATTTACTTGTGTTTCAACTGTTTGTTACACGTTCATATTCATTTTCTGGAGAGGTAATTGTGTATTAAAAGAGTTTTACCACATTTTGAGAGTTTCCTTAGAAGTACATACTAGAACCTTTAGGATATGAACTGTTTCAGTCAAAAGACGCCACTCCAATTCAACCTCAATTGTAAAAGTAAACACTACTCTCTACATATAAAAGCTTTATACACAAGTTCTGAGCTCTATAAACAGTAATTCCTGATGTTTGAAATCACATTTAGTGAAAACTCCACTTAAAATAGCCGGACTTCTTAATATTAAGAGAATTCTTGTCCTTTCATAGCTTTCTACCTGTAATCTCGGTAATTGAACTCGGCCTTAAGTGTAGTTAGGTTCTATTTCCTTGTGTTTCAACTGTTTGTTACACGTTCAGATTCATTTCCTGGAGAGGTAATTGTGTATTTAAAGAGTTTTACAACATTTTGACAGTTTCCCTAGAAGTACATAAAGAACCTTCAGGATATCAACTGTTCCATTCAAAAAACACGTGGCAAAGTAAGCCTCAATTGTAAACATAAACAGTATTATCCTCATTTAAAAGCTTTATGCACAAATCGTGATCTCTACAAACAGGAATTCTCGATGTTTGAAATCACAATTTACTGAAAACGCGATTTAAAATATCCGGACTTGTTAATATTATGAGTATTCTCGTCATTTCACAACTTTCTTCCAGTAATCTCGGTAATTGAACTCGGCCTTAAATGTAGTTAGATTCTATTTGCTTGTGTTTCAACTGTTTGTTACACGTTCATATTCATTTCCTGGAAAGATAATTGTGTATTTGAAGAGTTTTACCACATTTTGACAGTTTCCTTAGAAGTACATACTAGAACCTTCAGGATATGAAGTGTTTCAGTCAAAAGACGCCTCGCCAATTCAGCGTCAATTGAAAACATAAACAGTATTCTCCACATTTATAAGTTTTATACACAAGTTCAGAGCTCTATCAACAGGAATTCTTAATGTTTGAAATCACAATTTACTGAAAAAGCCACTTGAAATATCCGGAATTGTTTACATTTTGAGAATTCTCGTCATTTCAGAGCTTTGTTCTTGTAATCTCCGTAATTGAACTGGGAATTAAATGTAGTTAGATTCTATTTACTTGTGTTTCAACTGTTTGTTACACGTTCATATTCATTTTCTGGAGAGGTAATTGTGTATTAAAAGAGTTTTACCACATTTTGAGAGTTTCCTTAGAAGTACATACTAGAACCTTTAGGATATGAACTGTTTCAGTCAAATACGCCACTCCAATTCAACCTCAATTGTAAACATAAACACTATTGTCTACATATAAAAGCTTTATACACAAGTTCTGAGCTCTATAAACAGTAATTCCTGATGTTTGAAATCACATTTAGTGAAAACTCCACTTAAAATAGCCGGACTCTTTAATATTAAGAGAATTCTCGTCATTTCAGAGCTTTCTACCTGTAATGTCGGTAATTGAACTCGGCCTTCAATGTAGTTAGGTTCTATTTCCTAGTGTTTCAACTGTTTGTTACACGTTCATATTCATTTCCTGGAGAGGTAATCGTGTATTTAAAGAGTTTTACAATACTTTGACAGTTTCCTTAGAAGTACATAAAGAACCTTCAGGATATACACTGTTTCGTTCAAAAAACACGTGGCAAATTAAGCCTCAATTGTAAACATAAACAGTATTATCCTCATTTAAAAGCTTTATACACAAATCCTGATCTCTACAAACAGGAATTCTTGATGTTTAAAATCACAATTTACTGAAAAAGCCACTTGAAATATCCGGAATTGTTTACATTTTGAGAATTCTCGTCATTTCAGAGCTTTGTTCTTGTAATCTCTGTAATTGAACTGGGAATTAAATGTAGTTAGATTCTATTTACTTGTGTTTCAACAGTTTGTTACACGTTCATATTCATTTTCTGGAGAGGTAATTGTGTATTAAAAGAGTTTTACCACATTTTGAGAGTTTCCTTAGAAGTACATACTAGAACCTTTAGGATATGAACTGTTTCAGTCAAAAGACGCCACTCCAATTCAACCTCAATTGTAAAAGTAAACACTACTCTCTACATATAAAAGCTTTATACACAAGTTCTGAGCTCTATAAACAGTAATTCCTGATGTTTGAAATCACATTTAGTGAAAACTCCACTTAAAATAGCCGGACTTCTTAATATTAAGAGAATTCTTGTCCTTTCATAGCTTTCTACCTGTAATCTCGGTAATTGAACTCGGCCTTAAGTGTAGTTAGGTTCTATTTCCTTGTGTTTCAACTGTTTGTTACACGTTCATATTCATTTCCTGGAGAGGTAATTGTGTATTTAAAGAGTTTTACAACATTTTGACAGTTTCCCTAGAAGTACATAAAGAACCTTCAGGATATCAACTGTTCCATTCAAAAAACACGTGGCAAAGTAAGCCTCAATTGTAAACATAAACAGTATTATCCTCATTTAAAAGCTTTATGCACAAATCGTGATCTCTACAAACAGGAATTCTCGATGTTTGAAATCACAATTTACTGAAAACGCGATTTAAAATATCCGGACTTGTTAATATTATGAGTATTCTCGTCATTTCACAACTTTCTTCCAGTAATCTCGGTAATTGAACTCGGCCTTAAATGTAGTTAGATTCTATTTGCTTGTGTTTCAACTGTTTGTTACACGTTCATATTCATTTCCTGGAAAGATAATTGTGTATTTGAAGAGTTTTACCACATTTTGACAGTTTCCTTAGAAGTACATACTAGAACCTTCAGGATATGAAGTGTTTCAGTCAAAAGACGCCTCGCCAATTCAGCGTCAATTGAAAACATAAACAGTATTCTCCACATTTATAAGTTTTATACACAAGTTCAGAGCTCTATCAACAGGAATTCTTAATGTTTGAAATCACAATTTACTGAAAACGCCACTTGAAATATCCGGAATTGTTTACATTTTGAGAATTCTCGTCATTTCAGAGCTTTGTTCTTGTAATCTCCGTAATTGAACTGGGAATTAAATGTAGTTAGATTCTATTTACTTGTGTTTCAACTGTTTGTTACACGTTCATATTCATTTTCTGGAGAGGTAATTGTGTATTAAAAGAGTTTTACCACATTTTGAGAGTTTCCTTAGAAGTACATACTAGAACCTTTAGGATATGGACTGTTTCAGTCAAAAGACGCCACTCCAATTCAACCTCAATTGTAAACATAAACACTATTCTCTACATATAAAAGCTTTATACACAAGTTCTGAGCTTTATAAACAGTAATTCCTGATGTTTGAAATCACATTTACTGAAAACTCCACTTAAAATAGCCGGACTTCTTAATATTAAGAGAATTCTTGTCCTTTCATAGCTTTCTACCTGTAATCTCGGTAATTGAACTCGGCCTTCAATGTAGTTAGGTTCTATTTCCTTGTGTTTCAACTGTTTGTTACACGTTCATATTCATTTCCTGGAGAGGTAATTGTGTATTTAAAGAGTTTTACAACATTTTGACAGTTTCCCTAGAAGTACATAAAGAACCTTCAGGATATCCACTGTTCCATTCAAAAAACACGTGGCAAAGTAAGCCTCAATTGTAAACATAAACAGTATTATCCTCATTTAAAAGCTTTATACACAAATCGTGATCTCTACAAACAGGAATTCTTGATGTTTGAAATCACAATTTACTGAAAACGCGATTTAAAATATCCGGACTTGTTAATATTATGAGTATTCTCGTCATTTCACAACTTTCTTCCAGTAATCTCCGTAATTGAACTGGAAATTAATTGTAGTTAGATTCTATTTGCTTGTGTTTCAACTGTTTGTTACACGTTCATATTCATTTCCTGGAAAGATAATTGTGTATTTGAAGAGTTTTACCACATTTTGACAGTTTCCTTAGAAGTACATACTAGAACCTTCAGGATATGAACTTTTTCAGTCAAAAGACGCCTCGCCAATTCAGCGTCAATTGAAAACATAAACAGTATTCTCCACATTTATAAGTTTATACACAAGTTCAGAGCTCTATAAACAGGAATTCTTAATGTTTGAAATCACAATTTACTGAAAACGCCACTTGAAATATCCGGAATTGTTTACATTTTGAGAATTCTCGTCATTTCAGAGCTTTGTTCTTGTAATCTCCGTAATTGAACTGGGAATTAAATGTAGTTAGATTCTATTTACTTGTGTTTCAACTGTTTGTTACACGTTCATATTCATTTTCTGGAGAGGTAATTGTGTATTAAAAGAGTTTTACCACATTTTGAGAGTTTCCTTAGAAGTACATACTAGAACCTTTAGGATATGAACTGTTTCAGTCAAAAGACGCCACTCCAATTCAACCTCAATTGTAAACATAAACACTATTCTCTACATATAAAAGCTTTATACACAAGTTCTGAGCTCTATAAACAGTAATTCCTGATGTTTGAAATCACATTTAGTGAAAACTCCACTTAAAATAGCCGGACTCTTTAATATTAAGAGAATTCTCGTCATTTCAGAGCTTTCTACCTGTAATGTCGGTAATTGAACTCGGCCTTCAATGTAGTTAGGTTCTATTTCCTAGTGTTTCAACTGTTTGTTACACGTTCATATTCATTTCCTGGAGAGGTAATCGTGTATTTAAAGAGTTTTACAATACTTTGACAGTTTCCTTAGAAGTACATAAAGAACCTTCAGGATATCCACTGTTTCGTTCAAAAAACACGTGGCAAATTAAGCCTCAATTGTAAACATAAACAGTATTATCCTCATTTAAAAGCTTTATACACAAATCCTGATCTCTACAAACAGGAATTCTTGATGTTTAAAATCACAATTTACTGAAAAAGCCACTTGAAATATCCGGAATTGTTTACATTTTGAGAATTCTCGTCATTTCAGAGCTTTGTTCTTGTAATCTCCGTAATTGAACTGGGAATTAAATGTAGTTAGATTCTATTTACTTGTGTTTCAACTGTTTGTTACACGTTCATATTCATTTTCTGGAGAGGTAATTGTGTATTAAAAGAGTTTTACCACATTTTGAGAGTTTCCTTAGAAGTACATACTAGAACCTTTAGGATATGAACTGTTTCAGTCAAAAGACGCCACTCCAATTCAACCTCAATTGTAAAAGTAAACACTACTCTCTACATATAAAAGCTTTATACACAAGTTCTGAGCTCTATAAACAGTAATTCCTGATGTTTGAAATCACATTTAGTGAAAACTCCACTTAAAATAGCCGGACTTCTTAATATTAAGAGAATTCTTGTCCTTTCATAGCTTTCTACCTGTAATCTCGGTAATTGAACTCGGCCTTAAGTGTAGTTAGGTTCTATTTCCTTGTGTTTCAACTGTTTGTTACACGTTCATATTCATTTCCTGGAGAGGTAATTGTGTATTTAAAGAGTTTTACAACATTTTGACAGTTTCCCTAGAAGTACATAAAGAACCTTCAGGATATCCACTGTTTCGTTCAAAAAACACGTGGCAAATTAAGCCTCAATTGTAAACATAAACAGTATTATCCTCATTTAAAAGCTTTATACACAAATCGTGATCTCTACAAACAGGAATTCTTGATGTTTGAAATCACAATTTACTGAAAACGCGATTTAAAATATCCGGACTTGTTAATATTATGAGTATTCTCGTCATTTCACAACTTTCTTCCAGTAATCTCGGTAATTGAACTCGGCCTTAAATGTAGTTAGATTCTATTTGCTTGTGTTTCAACTGTTTGTTACACGTTCATATTCATTTCCTGGAAAGATAATTGTGTATTTGAAGAGTTTTACCACATTTTCACAGTTTCCTTAGAAGTACATACTAGAACCTTCAGGATATGAACTGTTTCAGTCAAAAGACGCCACTCCAATTCAACCTCAATTGTAAACATAAACACTATTCTCTACATATAAAAGCTTTATACACAAGTTCTGAGCTCTATAAACAGTAATTCCTGATGTTTGAAATCACATTTAGTGAAAACTCCACTTAAAATAGCCGGACTCTTTAATATTAAGAGAATTCTCGTCATTTCAGAGCTTTCTAGCTGTAATGTCGGTAATTGAACTCGGCCTTCAATGTAGTTAGGTTCTATTTCCTTGTGTTTCAACTGTTTGTTACACGTTCATATTCATTTCCTGGAGAGGTAATCGTGTATTTAAAGAGTTTTACAATACTTTGACAGTTTCCTTAGAAGTACATAAAGAACCTTCAGGATATCCACTGTTTCGTTCAAAAAACACGTGGCAAATTAAGCCTCAATTGTAAACATAAACAGTATTATCCTCATTTAAAAGCTTTATACACAAATCCTGATCTCTACAAACAGGAATTCTTGATGTTTGAAATCACAATTTACTGAAAAAGCCACTTGAAATATCCGGAATTGTTTACATTTTCAGAATTCTCGTCATTTCAGAGCTTTGTTCTTGTAATCTCCGTAATTGAACTGTGAATTAAATGTAGTTAGATTCTATTTACTTGTGTTTCAACTGTATGTTACACGTTCATATTCATTTCCTGGAAAGATAATTGTGTATTTGAAGAGTTTTACCACATTTTGACAGTTTCCTTAGAAGTACATACTAGAACCTTCAGGATATGAACTGTTTCAGTCAAAAGACGCCTCGCCAATTCAGCGTCAATTGAAAACATAAACAGTATTCTCCACATTTATAAGTTTATACACAAGTTCAGAGCTCTATAAACAGGAATTCTTAATGTTTGAAATCACAATTTACTGAAAACGCCACTTGAAATATCCGGAATTGTTTACATTTTGAGAATTCTCGTCATTTCAGAGCTTTGTTCTTGTAATCTCCGTAATTGAACTGGGAATTAAATGTAGTTAGATTCTATTTACTTGTGTTTCAACTGTTTGTTACACGTTCATATTCATTTCCTGGAGAGGTAATTGTGTATTAAAAGAGTTTTACCACATTTTGAGAGTTTCCTTAGAAGTACATACTAGAACCTTTAGGATATGGACTGTTTCAGTCAAAAGACGCCACTCCAATTCAACCTCAATTGTAAACATAAACACTATTCTCTACATATAAAAGCTTTATACACAAGTTCTGAGCTTTATAAACAGTAATTCCTGATGTTTGAAATCACATTTAGTGAAAACTCCACTTATAATAGCCGGACTTCTTAATATTAAGAGAATTCTTGTCCTTTCATAGCTTTCTACCTGTAATCTCGGTAATTGAACTCGGCCTTCAATGTAGTTAGGTTCTATTTCCTTGTGTTTCAACTGTTTGTTACACGTTCATATTCATTTCCTGGACAGGTAATTGTGTATTTAAAGAGTTTTACAACATTTTGACAGTTTCCCTAGAAGTACATAAAGAACCTTCAGGATATCAACTGTTCCATTCAAAAAACACGTGGCAAAGTAAGCCTCAATTGTAAACATAAACAGTATTATCCTCATTTAAAAGCTTTATACACAAATCGTGATCTCTACAAACAGGAATTCTTGATGTTTGAAATCACAATTTACTGAAAACGCGATTTAAAATATCCGGACTTGTTAATATTATGAGTATTCTCGTCATTTCACAACTGTCTTCCAGTAATCTCGGTAATTGAACTCGGCCTTAAATGTAGTTAGATTCTATTTGCTTGTGTTTCAACTGTTTGTTACACGTTCATATTCATTTCCTGGAAAGATAATTGTGTATTTGAAGAGTTTTACCACATTTTGACAGTTTCCTTAGAAGTACATACTAGAACCTTCAGGATATGAACTGTTTCAGTCAAAAGACGCCTCGCCAATTCAGCGTCAATTGAAAACATAAACAGTATTCTCCACATTTATAAGTTTATACACAAGTTCAGAGCTCTATCAACAGGAATTCTTAATGTTTGAAATCACAATTTACTGAAAACGCCACTTGAAATATCCGGAATTGTTTACATTTTGAGAATTCTCGTCATTTCAGAGCTTTGTTCTTGTAATCTCCGTAATTGAACTGGGAATTAAATGTAGTTAGATTCTATTTACTTGTGTTTCAACTGTTTGTTACACGTTCATATTCATTTCCTGGAGAGGTAATTGTGTATTAAAAGAGTTTTACCACATTTTGAGAGTTTCCTTAGAAGTACATACTAGAACCTTTAGGATATGGACTGTTTCAGTCAAAAGACGCCACTCCAATTCAACCTCAATTGTAAACATAAACACTATTCTCTACATATAAAAGCTTTATACACAAGTTCTGAGCTCTATAAACAGTAATTCCTGATGTTTGAAATCACATTTAGTGAAAACTCCACTTAAAATAGCCGGACTGTTTAATATTAAGAGAATTCTCGTCATTTCAGAGCTTTCTACCTGTAATGTTGGTAATTGAACTGGGCCTTCAATGTAGTTAGGTTCTATTTCCTTGTGTTTCAACTGTTTGTTACACGTTCATATTCATTTCCTGGAGAGGTAATCGTGTATTTAAAGAGTTTTACAATACTTTGACAGTTTCCTTAGAAGTACATAAAGAACCTTCAGGATATCCACTGTTTCGTTCAAAAAACACGTGGCAAATTAAGCCTCAATTGTAAACATAAACAGTATTATCCTCATTTAAAAGCTTTATACACAAATCCTGATCTCTACAAACAGGAATTCTTGATGTTTGAAATCACAATTTACTGAATAAGCCACTTGAAATATCCGGAACTGTTTACATTTTGAGAATTCTCGTCATTTCAGAGCTTTGTTCTTGTAATCTCCGTAATTGAACTGGGAATTAAATGTAGTTAGATTCTATTTACTTGTGTTTCAACTGTTTGTTACACGTTCATATTCATTTTCTGGAGAGGTAATTGTGTATTAAAAGAGTTTTACCACATTTTGAGAGTTTCCTTAGAAGAACATAGTAGAACCTTTAGGATATGAACTGTTTCAGTCAAAAGACGCCACTCCAATTCAACCTCAATTGTAAACATAAACACTATTCTCTACATATAAAAGCTTTATACACAAGTTCTGAGCTCTATAAACAGTAATTCCTGATGTTTGAATTCACATTTAGTGAAAACTCCACTTAAAATAGCCGGACTTTTTAATATTAAGAGAATTCTTGTCCTTTCAGAGCTTTCTACTTGTAATCTCGGTAATTGAACTCGGCCTTCAATGTAGTTAGGTTCTATTTCCTTGTGTTTCAACTGTTTGTTACACGTTCATATTCATTTCCTGGAGAGGTAATCGTGTATTTAAAGAGTTTTACAATACTTTGACAGTTTCCTTAGAAGTACATAAAGAACCTTCAGGATATCCACTGTTTCGTTCAAAAAACACGTGGCAAATTAAGCCTCAATTGTAAACATAAACAGTATTATCCTCATTTAAAAGCTTTATACACAAATCCTGATCTCTACAAACAGGAATTCTTGATGTTTGAAATCACAATTTACTGAAAAAGCCACTTGAAATATCCGGAATTGTTTACATTTTGAGAATTCTCGTCATTTCAGAGCTTTGTTCTTGTTATCTCCGTAATTGAACTGGGAATTAAATGTAGTTAGATTCTATTTGCTTGTGTTTCAACTGTTTGTTACACGTTCATATTCATTTCCTGGAAAGATAATTGTGTATTTGAAGAGTTTTACCACATTTTGACAGTTTCCTTAGAAGTACATACTAGAACCTTCAGGATATGAACTGTTTCAGTCAAAAGACGCCTCGCCAATTCAGCGTCAATTGAAAACATAAACAGTATTCTCCACATTTATAAGTTTATACACAAGTTCAGAGCTCTATAAACAGGAATTCTTAATGTTTGAAATCACAATTTACTGAAAACGCCACTTGAAATATCCGGAATTGTTTACATTTTGAGAATTCTCGTCATTTCAGAGCTTTGTTCTTGTAATCTCCGTAATTGAACTGGGAATTAAATGTAGTTAGATTCTATTTACTTGTGTTTCAACTGTTTGTTACACGTTCATATTCATTTCCTGGAGAGGTAATTGTGTATTAAAAGAGTTTTACCACATTTTGAGAGTTTCCTTAGAAGTACATACTAGAACCTTTAGGATATGGACTGTTTCAGTCAAAAGACGCCACTCCAATTCAACCTCAATTGTAAACATAAACACAATTCTCTACATATAAAAGCTTTATACACAAGTTCTGAGCTTTATAAACAGTAATTCCTGATGTTTGAAATCACATTTAGTGAAAACTCCACTTAAAATAGCCGGACTTCTTAATATTAAGAGAATTCTTGTCCTTTCATAGCTTTCTACCTGTAATCTCGGTAATTGAACTCGGCCTTAAGTGTAGTTAGGTTCTATTTCCTTGTGTTTCAACTGTTTGTTACACGTTCATATTCATTTCCTGGAGAGGTAATTGTGTATTTAAAGAGTTTTACAACATTTTGACAGTTTCCCTAGAAGTACATAAAGAACCTTCAGGATATCCACTGTTTCGTT
This sequence comes from Myotis nattereri, assembly GCF_964212035.1. Classification (NCBI taxonomy): domain Eukaryota; kingdom Metazoa; phylum Chordata; class Mammalia; order Chiroptera; family Vespertilionidae; genus Myotis; species Myotis nattereri. Next base: position 9,138,801 of record NC_138080.1, read on the forward strand.
CAAAAAACACGTGGCAAATTAAGCCTCAATTGTAAACATAAACAGTATTATCCTCATTTAAAAGCTTTATACACAAATCGTGATCTCTACAAACAGGAATTCTTGATGTTTGAAATCACAATTTACTGAAAACACGATTTAAAATATCCGGACTTGTTAATATTATGAGTATTCTGGTCATTTCACAACTGTCTTCCAGTAATCTCGGTAATTGAACTCGGCCTTAAATGTAGTTAGATTCTATTTGCTTGTGTTTCAACTGTTTGTTACACGTTCATATTCATTTCCTGGAAAGATAATTGTGTATTTGAAGAGTTTTACCACATTTTGACAGTTTCCTTAGAAGTACATACTAGAACCTTCAGGATATGAACTGTTTCAGTCAAAAGACGCCTCGCCAATTCAGCGTCAATTGAAAACATAAACAGTATTCTCCACATTTATAAGTTTTTTACACAAGTTCAGAGCTCTATCAACAGGAATTCTTAATGTTTGAAATCACAATTTACTGAAAACGCCACTTGCAATATCCGGAATTGTTTACATTTTGAGAATTCTCGTCATTTCAGAGCTTTCTTCCTGTAATCTCCGTAATTGAACTGGGAATTAAATGTAGTTAGATTCTATTTACTTGTGTTTCAACTGTTTGTTACACGTTCATATTCATTTCCTGGAGAGGTAATTGTGTATTAAAAGAGTTTTACCACATTTTGAGAGTTTCCTTAGAAGTACATACTAGAACCTTTAGGATATAAACTGTTTCAGTCAAAAGACGCCACTCCAATTCAACCTCAATTGTAAACATAAACACTATTCTCTACATATAAAAGCTTTATACACAAGTTCTGAGCTCTATAAACAGTAATTCCTGATGTTTGAAATCACATTTAGTGAAAACTCCACTTAAAATAGCCGGACTCTTTAATATTAAGAGAATTCTCGTCATTTCAGAGCTTTCTACCTGTAATGTCGGTAATTGAACTGGGCCTTCAATGTAGTTAGGTTCTATTTCCTTGTGTTTCAACTGTTTGTTACACGTTCATATTCATTTCCTGGAGAGGTAATCGTGTATTTAAAGAGTTTTACAATACTTTGACAGTTTCCTTAGAAGTACATAAAGAACCTTCAGGATATCCACTGTTTCGTTCAAAAAACACGTGGCAAATTAAGCCTCAATTGTAAACATAAACAGTATTATCCTCATTTAAAAGCTTTATACACAAATCCTGATCTCTACAAACAGGAATTCTTGATGTTTGAAATCACAATTTACTGAAAAAGCCACTTGAAATATCCGGAATTGTTTACATTTTGAGAATTCTCGTCATTTCAGAGCTTTGTTCTTGTAATCTCCGTAATTGAACTGGGAATTAAATGTAGTTAGATTCTATTTACTTGTGTTTCAACTGTTTGTTACACGTTCATATTCATTTCCTGGAAAGATAATTGTGTATTTGAAGAGTGTTACCACATTTTGACAGTTTCCTTAGAAGTACATACTAGAACCTTTAGGATATGAACTGTTTCAGTCAAAAGACGCCACTCCAATTCAACCTCAATTGTAAACATAAACACTATTCTCTACATATAAAAGCTTTATACACAAGTTCTGAGCTCTATAAACAGTAATTCCTGATGTTTGAATTCACATTTAGTGAAAACTCCACTTAAAATAGCCGGACTTTTTAATATTAAGAGAATTCTTGTCCTTTCATAGCTTTCTACCTGTAATCTCGGTAATTGAACTCGGCCTTCAATGTAGTTAGGTTCTATTTCCTTGTGTTTCAACTGTTTGTTACACGTTCATATTCATTTCCTGGAGAGGTAATCGTGTATTTAAAGAGTTTTACAATACTTTGACAGTTTCCTTAGAAGTACATAAAGAACCTTCAGGATATCCACTGTTTCGTTCAAAAAACACGTGGCAAATTAAGCCTCAATTGTAAACATAAACAGTATTATCCTCATTTAAAAGCTTTATACACAAATCCTGATCTCTACAAACAGGAATTCTTGATGTTTGAAATCACAATTTACTGAAAAAGCCACTTGAAATATCCGGAATTGTTTACATTTTGAGAATTCTCGTCATTTCAGAGCTTTGTTCTTGTAATCTCCGTAATTGAACTGGGAATTAAATGTAGTTAGATTCTATTTACTTGTGTTTCAACTGTTTGTTACACGTTCATATTCATTTCCTGGAGAGGTAATTGTGTATTAAAAGAGTTTTACCACATTTTGAGGGTTTCCTTAGAAGTACATACTAGAACCTTTAGGATATGGACTGTTTCAGTCAAAAGACGCCACTCCAATTCAACCTCAATTGTAAACATAAACACTATTCTCTACATATAAAAGCTTTATACACAAGTTCAGAGCTTTATAAACAGTAATTCCTGATGTTTGAAATCACATTTAGTGAAAACTCCACTTAAAATAGCCGGACTCTTTAATATTAAGAGAATTCTCGTCATTTCAGAGCTTTCTACCTGTAATGTCGGTAATTGAACTCGGCCTTCAATGTAGTTAGGTTCTATTTCCTTGTGTTTCAACTGTTTGTTACACGTTCATATTCATTTCCTGGAGAGGTAATCGTGTATTTAAAGAGTTTTACAATACTTTGACAGTTTCCTTAGAAGTACATAAAGAACCTTCAGGATATCCACTGTTTCGTTCAAAAAACACGTGGCAAATTAAGCCTCAATTGTAAACATAAACAGTATTATCCTCATTTAAAAGCTTTATACACAAATCCTGATCTCTACAAACAGGAATTCTTGATGTTTAAAATCACAATTTACTGAAAAAGCCACTTGAAATATCCGGAATTGTTTACATTTTGAGAATTCTCGTCATTTCAGAGCTTTGTTCTTGTAATCTCCGTAATTGAACTGGGAATTAAATGTAGTTAGATTCTATTTACTTGTGTTTCAACTGTTTGTTACACGTTCATATTCATTTCCTGGAGAGGTAATTGTGTATTAAAAGAGTTTTACCACATTTTGAGAGTTTCCTTAGAAGTACATACTAGAACCTTTAGGATATGAACTGTTTCAGTCAAAAGACGCCACTCCAATTCAACCTCAATTGTAAAAGTAAACACTACTCTCTACATATAAAAGCTTTATACACAAGTTCTGAGCTCTATAAACAGTAATTCCTGATGTTTGAAATCACATTTAGTGAAAACTCCACTTAAAATAGCCGGACTTCTTAATATTAAGAGAATTCTTGTCCTTTCATAGCTTTCTACCTGTAATCTCGGTAATTGAACTCGGCCTTAAGTGTAGTTAGGTTCTATTTCCTTGTGTTTCAACTGTTTGTTACACGTTCATATTCATTTCCTGGAGAGGTAATTGTGTATTTAAAGAGTTTTACAACATTTTGACAGTTTCCCTAGAAGTACATAAAGAACCTTCAGGATATCCACTATTTCGTTCAAAAAACACGTGGCAAATTAAGCCTCAATTGTAAACATAAACAGTATTATCCTCATTTAAAAGCTTTATACACAAATCGTGATCTCTACAAACAGGAATTCTTGATGTTTGAAATCACAATTTACTGAAAACGCGATTTAAAATATCCGGACTTGTTAATATTATGAGTATTCTCGTCATTTCACAACTTTCTTCCAGTAATCTCGGTAATTGAACTCGGCCTTAAATGTAGTTAGATTCTATTTGCTTGTGTTTCAACTGTTTGTTACACGTTCATATTCATTTCCTGGAAAGATAATTGTGTATTTGAAGAGTTTTACCACATTTTCACAGTTTCCTTAGAAGTACATACTAGAACCTTCAGGATATGAACTGTTTCAGTCAAAAGACGCCACTCCAATTCAACCTCAATTGTAAACATAAACACTATTCTCTACATATAAAAGCTTTATACACAAGTTCTGAGCTCTATAAACAGTAATTCCTGATGTTTGAAATCACATTTAGTGAAAACTCCACTTAAAATAGCCGGACTCTTTAATATTAAGAGAATTCTCGTCATTTCAGAGCTTTCTAGCTGTAATGTCGGTAATTGAACTCGGCCTTCAATGTAGTTAGGTTCTATTTCCTTGTGTTTCAACTGTTTGTTACACGTTCATATTCATTTCCTGGAGAGGTAATCGTGTATTTAAAGAGTTTTACAATACTTTGACAGTTTCCTTAGAAGTACATAAAGAACCTTCAGGATATCCACTGTTTCGTTCAAAAAACACGTGGCAAATTAAGCCTCAATTGTAAACATAAACAGTATTATCCTCATTTAAAAGCTTTATACACAAATCCTGATCTCTACAAACAGGAATTCTTGATGTTTGAAATCACAATTTACTGAAAAAGCCACTTGAAATATCCGGAATTGTTTACATTTTCAGAATTCTCGTCATTTCAGAGCTTTGTTCTTGTAATCTCCGTAATTGAACTGTGAATTAAATGTAGTTAGATTCTATTTACTTGTGTTTCAACTGTATGTTACACGTTCATATTCATTTCCTGGAAAGATAATTGTGTATTTGAAGAGTTTTACCACATTTTGACAGTTTCCTTAGAAGTACATACTAGAACCTTCAGGATATGAACTGTTTCAGTCAAAAGACGCCTCGCCAATTCAGCGTCAATTGAAAACATAAACAGTATTCTCCACATTTATAAGTTTATACACAAGTTCAGAGCTCTATAAACAGGAATTCTTAATGTTTGAAATCACAATTTACTGAAAACGCCACTTGAAATATCCGGAATTGTTTACATTTTGAGAATTCTCGTCATTTCAGAGCTTTGTTCTTGTAATCTCCGTAATTGAACTGGGAATTAAATGTAGTTAGATTCTATTTACTTGTGTTTCAACTGTTTGTTACACGTTCATATTCATTTCCTGGAGAGGTAATTGTGTATTAAAAGAGTTTTACCACATTTTGAGAGTTTCCTTAGAAGTACATACTAGAACCTTTAGGATATGGACTGTTTCAGTCAAAAGACGCCACTCCAATTCAACCTCAATTGTAAACATAAACACTATTCTCTACATATAAAAGCTTTATACACAAGTTCTGAGCTTTATAAACAGTAATTCCTGATGTTTGAAATCACATTTAGTGAAAACTCCACTTATAATAGCCGGACTTCTTAATATTAAGAGAATTCTTGTCCTTTCATAGCTTTCTACCTGTAATCTCGGTAATTGAACTCGGCCTTCAATGTAGTTAGGTTCTATTTCCTTGTGTTTCAACTGTTTGTTACACGTTCATATTCATTTCCTGGACAGGTAATTGTGTATTTAAAGAGTTTTACAACATTTTGACAGTTTCCCTAGAAGTACATAAAGAACCTTCAGGATATCAACTGTTCCATTCAAAAAACACGTGGCAAAGTAAGCCTCAATTGTAAACATAAACAGTATTATCCTCATTTAAAAGCTTTATACACAAATCGTGATCTCTACAAACAGGAATTCTTGATGTTTGAAATCACAATTTACTGAAAACGCGATTTAAAATATCCGGACTTGTTAATATTATGAGTATTCTCGTCATTTCACAACTGTCTTCCAGTAATCTCGGTAATTGAACTCGGCCTTAAATGTAGTTAGATTCTATTTGCTTGTGTTTCAACTGTTTGTTACACGTTCATATTCATTTCCTGGAAAGATAATTGTGTATTTGAAGAGTTTTACCACATTTTGACAGTTTCCTTAGAAGTACATACTAGAACCTTCAGGATATGAACTGTTTCAGTCAAAAGACGCCTCGCCAATTCAGCGTCAATTGAAAACATAAACAGTATTCTCCACATTTATAAGTTTTATACACAAGTTCAGAGCTCTATCAACAGGAATTCTTAATGTTTGAAATCACAATTTACTGAAAACGCCACTTGAAATATCCGGAATTGTTTACATTTTGAGAATTCTCGTCATTTCAGAGCTTTCTTCCTGTAATCTCCGTAATTGAACTGGGAATTAAATGTAGTTAGATTCTATTTACTTGTGTTTCAACTGTTTGTTACACGTTCATATTCATTTCCTGCAGAGGTAATTGTGCATTAAAAGAGTTTTACCACATTTTGAGAGTTTCCTTAGAAGTACATACTAGAACCTTTAGGATATGAACTGTTTCAGTCAAAAGACGCCACTCCAATTCAACCTCAATTGTAAACATAAACACTATTCTCTACATATAAAAGCTTTATACACAAGTTCTGAGCTCTATAAACAGTAATTCCTGATGTTTGAAATCACATTTAGTGAAAACTCCACTTAAAATAGCCGGACTCTTTAATATTAAGAGAATTCTCGTCATTTCAGAGCTTTCTACCTGTAATGTCGGTAATTGAACTCGGCCTTCAATGTAGTTAGGATCTATTTCCTTGTGTTTCAACTGTTTGTTACACGTTCATATTCATTTCCTGGAGAGGTAATCGTGTATTTAAAGAGTTTTACAATACTTTGACAGTTTCCTTAGAAGTACATAAAGAACCTTCAGGATATCCACTGTTTCGTTCAAAAAACACGTGGCAAATTAAGCCTCAATTGTAAACATAAACAGTATTATCCTCATTTAAAAGCTTTATACACAAATCCTGATCTCTACAAACAGGAATTCTTGATGTTTGAAATCACAATTTACTGAAAAAGCCACTTGAAATATCCGGAATTGTTTACATTTTGAGAATTCTCGTCATTTCAGAGCTTTGTTCTTGTAATCTCCGTAATTGAACTGGGAATTAAATGTAGTTAGATTCTATTTACTTGTGTTTCAACTGTTTGTTACACGTTCATATTCATTTCCTGGAGAGGTAATTGTGTATTAAAAGAGTTTTACCACATTTTGAGAGTTTCCTTAGAAGTACATACTAGAACCTTTAGGATATGGACTGTTTCAGTCAAAAGACGCCACTCCAATTCAACCTCAATTGTAAACATAAACACTATTCTCTACATATAAAAGCTTTATACACAAGTTCTGAGCTTTATAAACAGTAATTCCTGATGTTTGAAATCACATTTAGTGAAAACTCCACTTATAATAGCCGGACTTCTTAATATTAAGAGAATTCTTGTCCTTTCATAGCTTTCTACCTGTAATCTCGGTAATTGAACTCGGCCTTCAATGTAGTTAGGTTCTATTTCCTTGTGTTTCAACTGTTTGTTACACGTTCATATTCATTTCCTGGACAGGTAATTGTGTATTTAAAGAGTTTTACAACATTTTGACAGTTTCCCTAGAAGTACATAAAGAACCTTCAGGATATCAACTGTTCCATTCAAAAAACACGTGGCAAAGTAAGCCTCAATTGTAAACATAAACAGTATTATCCTCATTTAAAAGCTTTATACACAAATCGTGATCTCTACAAACAGGAATTCTTGATGTTTGAAATCACAATTTACTGAAAACGCGATTTAAAATATCCGGACTTGTTAATATTATGAGTATTCTCGTCATTTCACAACTGTCTTCCAGTAATCTCGGTAATTGAACTCGGCCTTAAATGTAGTTAGATTCTATTTGCTTGTGTTTCAACTGTTTGTTACACGTTCATATTCATTTCCTGGAAAGATAATTGTGTATTTGAAGAGTTTTACCACATTTTGACAGTTTCCTTAGAAGTACATACTAGAACCTTCAGGATATGAACTGTTTCAGTCAAAAGACGCCTCGCCAATTCAGCGTCAATTGAAAACATAAACAGTATTCTCCACATTTATAAGTTTTATACACAAGTTCAGAGCTCTATCAACAGGAATTCTTAATGTTTGAAATCACAATTTACTGAAAACGCCACTTGAAATATCCGGAATTGTTTACATTTTGAGAATTCTCGTCATTTCAGAGCTTTCTTCCTGTAATCTCCGTAATTGAACTGGGAATTAAATGTAGTTAGATTCTATTTACTTGTGTTTCAACTGTTTGTTACACGTTCATATTCATTTCCTGCAGAGGTAATTGTGCATTAAAAGAGTTTTACCACATTTTGAGAGTTTCCTTAGAAGTACATACTAGAACCTTTAGGATATGAACTGTTTCAGTCAAAAGACGCCACTCCAATTCAACCTCAATTGTAAACATAAACACTATTCTCTACATATAAAAGCTTTATACACAAGTTCTGAGCTCTATAAACAGTAATTCCTGATGTTTGAAATCACATTTAGTGAAAACTCCACTTAAAATAGCCGGACTCTTTAATATTAAGAGAATTCTCGTCATTTCAGAGCTTTCTACCTGTAATGTCGGTAATTGAACTCGGCCTTCAATGTAGTTAGGATCTATTTCCTTGTGTTTCAACTGTTTGTTACACGTTCATATTCATTTCCTGGAGAGGTAATCGTGTATTTAAAGAGTTTTACAATACTTTGACAGTTTCCTTAGAAGTACATAAAGAACCTTCAGGATATCCACTGTTTCGTTCAAAAAACACGTGGCAAATTAAGCCTCAATTGTAAACATAAACAGTATTATCCTCATTTAAAAGCTTTATACACAAATCCTGATCTCTACAAACAGGAATTCTTGATGTTTGAAATCACAATTTACTGAAAAAGCCACTTGAAATATCCGGAATTGTTTACATTTTGAGAATTCTCGTCATTTCAGAGCTTTGTTCTTGTAATCTCCGTAATTGAACTGGGAATTAAATGTAGTTAGATTCTATTTACTTGTGTTTCAACTGTTTGTTACACGTTCATATTCATTTCCTGGAGAGGTAATTGTGTATTAAAAGAGTTTTACCACATTTTGAGAGTTTCCTTAGAAGTACATACTAGAACCTTTAGGATATGGACTGTTTCAGTCAAAAGACGCCACTCCAATTCAACCTCAATTGTAAACATAAACACTATTCTCTACATATAAAAGCTTTATACACAAGTTCTAAGCTTTATAAACAGTAATTCCTGATGTTTGAAATCACATTTAGTGAAAACTCCACTTAAAATAGCCGGACTTCTTAATATTAAGAGAATTCTTGTCCTTTCATAGCTTTCTACCTGTAATCTCGGTAATTGAACTCGGCCTTAAGTGTAGTTAGGTTCTATTTCCTTGTGTTTCAACTGTTTGTTACACGTTCATATTCATTTCCTGGAGAGGTAATTGTGTATTTAAAGAGTTTTACAACATTTTGACAGTTTCCCTAGAAGTACATAAAGAACCTTCAGGATATCCACTGTTCCATTCAAAAAACACGTGGCAAAATAAGCCTCAATTGTAAACATAAACAGTATTATCCTCATTTAAAAGCTTTATACACAAATCGTGATCTCTACAAACAGGAATTCTTGATGTTTGAAATCACAATTTACTGAAAACGCGATTTAAAATATCCGGACTTGTTAATATTATGAGTATTCTCGTCATTTCACAACTTTCTTCCAGTAATCTCCGTAATTGAACTGGGAATTAATTGTAGTTAGATTCTATTTGCTTGTGTTTCAACTGTTTGTTACACGTTCATAATTTCCTGGAAAGATAATTGTGTATTTGAAGAGTTTTACCACATTTTGACAGTTTCCTTAGAAGTACATACTAGAACCTTCAGGATATGAACTGTTTCAGTCAAAAGACGCCTCGCCAATTCAGCGTCAATTGAAAACATAAACAGTATTCTCCACATTTATAAGTTTATACACAAGTTCAGAGCTCTATCAACAGGAATTCTTAATGTTTGAAATCACAATTTACTGAAAACGCCACTTGAAATATCCGGAATTGTTTACATTTTGAGAATTCTCGTCATTTCAGAGCTTTGTTCTTGTAATCTCCGTAATTGAACTGGGAATTAAATGTAGTTAGATTCTATTTACTTGTGTTTCAACTGTTTGTTACACGTTCATATTCATTTCCTGGAGAGGTAATTGTGTATTAAAAGAGTTTTACCACATTTTGAGAGTTTCCTTAGAAGTACATACTAGAACCTTTAGGATATGGACTGTTTCAGTCAAAAGACGCCACTCCAATTCAACCTCAATTGTAAACATAAACACTATTCTCTACATATAAAAGCTTTATACACAAGTTCTGAGCTCTATAAACAGTAATTCCTGATGTTTGAAATCACATTTAGTGAAAACTCCACTTAAAATAGCCGAACTCTTTAATATTAAGAGAATTCTCGTCATTTCAGAGCTTTCTACCTGTAATGTTGGTAATTGAACTGGGCCTTCAATGTAGTTAGGTTCTATTTCCTTGTGTTTCAACTGTTTGTTACACGTTCATATTCATTTCCTGGAGAGGTAATCGTGTATTTAAAGAGTTTTACAATACTTTGACAGTTTCCTTAGAAGTACATAAAGAACCTTCAGGATATCCACTGTTTCGTTCAAAAAACACGTGGCAAATTAAGCCTCAATTGTAAACATAAACAGTATTATCCTCATTTAAAAGCTTTATACACAAATCCTGATCTCTACAAACAGGAATTCTTGATGTTTGAAATCACAATTTACTGAATAAGCCACTTGAAATATCCGGAACTGTTTACATTTTGAGAATTCTCGTCATTTCAGAGCTTTGTTCTTGTAATCTCCGTAATTGAACTGGGAATTAAATGTAGTTAGATTCTATTTACTTGTGTTTCAACTGTTTGTTACACGTTCATATTCATTTTCTGGAGAGGTAATTGTGTATTAAAAGAGTTTTACCACATTTTGAGAGTTTCCTTAGAAGAACATAGTAGAACCTTTAGGATATGAACTGTTTCAGTCAAAAGACGCCACTCCAATTCAACCTCAATTGTAAACATAAACACTATTCTCTACATATAAAAGCTTTATACACAAGTTCTGAGCTCTATAAACAGTAATTCCTGATGTTTGAATTCACATTTAGTGAAAACTCCACTTAAAATAGCCGGACTTTTTAATATTAAGAGAATTCTTGTCCTTTCAGAGCTTTCTACTTGTAATCTCGGTAATTGAACTCGGCCTTCAATGTAGTTAGGTTCTATTTCCTTGTGTTTCAACTGTTTGTTACACGTTCATATTCATTTCCTGGAGAGGTAATCGTGTATTTAAAGAGTTTTACAATACTTTGACAGTTTCCTTAGAAGTACATAAAGAACCTTCAGGATATCCACTGTTTCGTTCAAAAAACACGTGGCAAATTAAGCCTCAATTGTAAACATAAACAGTATTATCCTCATTTAAAAGCTTTATACACAAATCCTGATCTCTACAAACAGGAATTCTTGATGTTTGAAATCACAATTTACTGAAAAAGCCACTTGAAATATCCGGAATTGTTTACATTTTGAGAATTCTCGTCATTTCAGAGCTTTGTTCTTGTAATCTCCGTAATTGAACTGGGAATTAAATGTAGTTAGATTCTATTTGCTTGTGTTTCAACTGTTTGTTACACGTTCATATTCATTTCCTGGAAAGATAATTGTGTATTTGAAGAGTTTTACCACATTTTGACAGTTTCCTTAGAAGTACATACTAGAACCTTCAGGATATGAACTGTTTCAGTCAAAAGACGCCTCGCCAATTCAGCGTCAATTGAAAACATAAACAGTATTCTCCACATTTATAAGTTTATACACAAGTTCAGAGCTCTATAAACAGGAATTCTTAATGTTTGAAATCACAATTTACTGAAAACGCCACTTGAAATATCCGGAATTGTTTACATTTTGAGAATTCTCGTCATTTCAGAGCTTTGTTCTTGTAATCTCCGTAATTGAACTGGGAATTAAATGTAGTTAGATTCTATTTACTTGTGTTTCAACTGTTTGTTACACGTTCATATTCATTTCCTGGAGAGGTAATTGTGTATTAAAAGAGTTTTACCACATTTTGAGAGTTTCCTTAGAAGTACATACTAGAACCTTTAGGATATGGACTGTTTCAGTCAAAAGACGCCACTCCAATTCAACCTCAATTGTAAACATAAACACAATTCTCTACATATAAAAGCTTTATACACAAGTTCTGAGCTTTATAAACAGTAATTCCTGATGTTTGAAATCACATTTAGTGAAAACTCCACTTAAAATAGCCGGACTTTTTAATATTAAGAGAATTCTTGTCCTTTCATAGCTTTCTACCTGTAATCTCGGTAATTGAACTCGGCCTTCAATGTAGTTAGGTTCTATTTCCTTGTGTTTCAACTGTTTGTTACACGTTCATATTCATTTCCTGGAGAGGTAATCGTGTATTTAAAGAGTTTTACAATACTTTGACAGTTTCCTTAGAAGTACATAAAGAACCTTCAGGATATCCACTGTTTCGTTCAAAAAACACGTGGCAAATTAAGCCTCAATTGTAAACATAAACAGTATTATCCTCATTTAAAAGCTTTATACACAAATCCTGATCTCTACAAACAGGAATTCTTGATGTTTGAAATCACAATTTATTGAAAAAGCCACTTGAAATATCCGGAATTGTTTACATTTTGAGAATTCTCGTCATTTCAGAGCTTTGTTCTTGTAATCTCCGTAATTGAACTGGGAATTAAATGTAGTTAGATTCTATTTACTTGTGTTTAAACTGTTTGTTACACGTTCATATTCATTTCCTGGAAAGATAATTGTGTATTTGAAGAGTTTTACCACATTTTGACAGTTTCCTTAGAAGTACATACTAGAACCTTCAGGATATGAACTGTTTCAGTCAAAAGACGCCTCGCCAATTCAGCGTCAATTGAAAACATAAACAGTATTCTCCACATTTATAAGTTTATACACAAGTTCAGAGCTCTATAAACAGGAATTCTTAATGTTTGAAATCACAATTTACTGAAAACGCCACTTGAAATATCCGGAATTGTTTACATTTTGAGAATTCTCGTCATTTCAGAGCTTTGTTCTTGTAATCTCCGTAATTGAACTGGGAATTAAATGTAGTTAGATTCTATTTACTTGTGTTTCAACTGTTTGTTACACGTTCATATTCATTTCCTGGAGAGGTAATTGTGTATTAAAAGAGTTTTACCACATTTTGAGAGTTTCCTTAGAAGTACATACTAGAACCTTTAGGATATGGACTGTTTCAGTCAAAAGACGCCACTCCAATTCAACCTCAATTGTAAACATAAACACTATTCTCTACATATAAAAGCTTTATACACAAGTTCAGAGCTTTATAAACAGTAATTCCTGATGTTTGAAATCACATTTAGTGAAAACTCCACTTAAATAGCCGGACTTCTTAATATTAAGAGAATTCTTGTCCTTTCATAGCTTTCTACCTGTAATCTCGGTAATTGAACTCGGCCTTCAATGTAGTTAGGTTCTATTTCCTTGTGTTTCAACTGTTTGTTACACGTTCATATTCATTTCCTGGAGAGGTAATCGTGTATTTAAAGAGTTTTACAATACTTTGACAGTTTCCTTAGAAGTACATAAAGAACCTTCAGGATATCCACTGTTTCGTTCAAAAAACACGTGGCAAATTAAGCCTCAATTGTAAACATAAACAGTATTATCCTCATTTAAAAGCTTTATACACAAATCCTGATCTCTACAAACAGGAATTCTTGATGTTTGAAATCACAATTTATTGAAAAAGCCACTTGAAATATCCGGAATTGTTTACATTTTGAGAATTCTCGTCATTTCAGAGCTTTGTTCTTGTAATCTCCGTAATTGAACTGGGAATTAAATGTAGTTAGATTCTATTTACTTGTGTTTAAACTGTTTGTTACACGTTCATATTCATTTCCTGGAAAGATAATTGTGTATTTGAAGAGTTTTACCACATTTTGACAGTTTCCTTAGAAGTACATACTAGAACCTTCAGGATATGAACTGTTTCAGTCAAAAGACGCCTCGCCAATTCAGCGTCAATTGAAAACATAAACAGTATTCTCCACATTTATAAGTTTATACACAAGTTCAGAGCTCTATAAACAGGAATTCTTAATGTTTGAAATCACAATTTACTGAAAACGCCACTTGAAATATCCGGAATTGTTTACATTTTGAGAATTCTCGTCATTTCAGAGCTTTGTTCTTGTAATCTCCGTAATTGAACTGGGAATTAAATGTAGTTAGATTCTATTTACTTGTGTTTCAACTGTTTGTTACACGTTCATATTCATTTCCTGGAGAGGTAATTGTGTATTAAAAGAGTTTTACCACATTTTGAGAGTTTCCTTAGAAGTACATACTAGAACCTTTAGGATATGGACTGTTTCAGTCAAAAGACGCCACTCCAATTCAACCTCAATTGTAAACATAAACACTATTCTCTACATATAAAAGCTTTATACACAAGTTCAGAGCTTTATAAACAGTAATTCCTGATGTTTGAAATCACATTTAGTGAAAACTCCACTTAAATAGCCGGACTTCTTAATATTAAGAGAATTCTTGTCCTTTCATAGCTTTCTACCTGGAATCTCGGTAATTGAACTCGGCCTTAAGTGTAGTTAGGTTCTATTTCCTTGTGTTTCAACTGTTTGTTACACGTTCATATTCATTTCCTGGAGAGGTAATTGTGTATTTAAAGAGTTTTACAACATTTTGACAGTTTCCCTAGAAGTACATAAAGAACCTTCAGGATATCCACTGTTCCATTCAAAAAACACGTGGCAAAGTAAGCCTCAATTGTAAACATAAACAGTATTATCCTCATTTAAAAGCTTTATACACAAATCGTGATCTCTACAAACAGGAATTCTTGATGTTTGAAATCACAATTTACTGAAAACGCGATTTAAAATATCCGGACTTGTTAATATTATGAGTATTCTCGTCATTTCACAACTTTCTTCCAGTAATCTCGGTAATTGAACTCGGCCTTAAATGTAGTTAGATTCTATTTGCTTGTGTTTCAACTGTTTGTTACACGTTCATATTCATTTCCTGGAAAGATAATTGTGTATTTGAAGAGTTTTACCACATTTTGACAGTTTCCTTAGAAGTACATACTAGAACCTTCAGGATATGAACTGTTTCAGTCAAAAGACGCCTCGCCAATTCAGCGTCAATTGAAAACATAAACAGTATTCTCCACATTTATAAGTTTATACACAAGTTCAGAGCTCTATCAACAGGAATTCTTAATGTTTGAAATCACAATTTACTGAAAACGCCACTTGAAATATCCGGAATTGTTTACATTTTGAGAATTCTCGTCATTTCAGAGCTTTGTTCTTGTAATCTCCGTAATTGAACTGGGAATTAAATGTAGTTAGATTCTATTTACTTGTGTTTCAACTGTTTGTTACACGTTCATATTCATTTCCTGGAGAGGTAATTGTGTATTAAAAGAGTTTTACCACATTTTGAGAGTTTCCTTAGAAGTACATACTAGAACCTTTAGGATATGGACTGTTTCAGTCAAAAGACGCCACTCCAATTCAACCTCAATTGTAAACATAAACACTATTCTCTACATATAAAAGCTTTATACACAAGTTCTGAGCTTTATAAACAGTAATTCCTGATGTTTGAAATCACATTTAGTGAAAACTCCACTTAAAATAGCCGGACTTCTTAATATTAAGAGAATTCTTGTCCTTTCATAGCTTTCTACCTGTAATCTCGGTAATTGAACTCGGCCTTCAATGTAGTTAGGTTCTATTCCTTGTGTTTCAACTGTTTGTTACACGTTCATATTCATTTCCTGGAGAGGTAATTGTGTATTTAAAGAGTTTTACAACATTTTGACAGTTTCCCTAGAAGTACATAAAGAACCTTCAGGATATCCACTGTTCCATTCAAAAAACACGTGGCAAAGTAAGCCTCAATTGTAAACATAAACAGTATTATCCTCATTTAAAAGCTTTATACACAAATCGTGATCTCTACAAACAGGAATTCTTGATGTTTGAAATCACAATTTACTGAAAACGCGATTTAAAATATCCGGACTTGTTAATATTATGAGTATTCTCGTCATTTCACAACTTTCTTCCAGTAATCTCGGTAATTGAACTCGGCCTTAAATGTAGTTAGATTCTATTTGCTTGTGTTTCAACTGTTTGTTACACGTTCATATTCATTTCCTGGAAAGATAATTGTGTATTTGAAGAGTTTTACCACATTTTGACAGTTTCCTTAGAAGTACATACTAGAACCTTCAGGATATGAACTGTTTCAGTCAAAAGACGCCTCGCCAATTCAGCGTCAATTGAAAACATAAACAGTATTCTCCACATTTATAAGTTTTATACACAAGTTCAGAGCTCTATCAACAGGAATTCTTAATGTTTGAAATCACTATTTACTGAAAACGCCACTTGAAATATCCGGAATTGTTTACATTTTGAGAATTCTCGTCATTTCAGAGCTTTCTTCCTGTAATCTCCGTAATTGAACTGGGAATTAAATGTAGTTAGATTCTATTTACTTGTGTTTCAACTGTTTGTTACACGTTCATATTCATTTCCTGGAGAGGTAATTGTGTATTAAAAGAGTTTTACCACATTTTGAGAGTTTCCTTAGAAGTACATACTAGAACCTTTAGGATATGAACTGTTTCAGTCAAAAGACGCCACTCCAATTCAACCTCAATTGTAAACATAAACACTATTCTCTACATATAAAAGCTTTATACACAAGTTCTGAGCTCTATAAACAGTAATTCCTGATGTTTGAAATCACATTTAGTGAAAACTCCACTTAAAATAGCCGGACTCTTTAATATTAAGAGAATTCTCGTCATTTCAGAGCTTTCTACCTGTAATGTCGGTAATTGAACTCGGCCTTCAATGTAGTTAGGTTCTATTTCCTTGTGTTTCAACTGTTTGTTACACGTTCATATTCATTTCCTGGAGAGGTAATCGTGTATTTAAAGAGTTTTACAATACTTTGACAGTTTCCTTAGAAGTACATAAAGAACCTTCAGGATATCCACTGTTTCGTTCAAAAAACACGTGGCAAATTAAGCCTCAATTGTAAACATAAACAGTATTATCCTCATTTAAAAGCTTTATACACAAATCCTGATCTCTACAAACAGGAATTCTTGATGTTTGAAATCACAATTTACTGAAAAAGCCACTTGAAATATCCGGAATTGTTTACATTTTGAGAATTCTCGTCATTTCAGAGCTTTGTTCTTGTAATCTCCGTAATTGAACTGGGAATTAAATGTAGTTAGATTCTATTTACTTGTGTTTCAACTGTTTGTTACACGTTCATATTCATTTCCTGGAGAGGTAATTGTGTATTAAAAGCGTTTTACCACATTTTGAGAGTTTCCTTAGAAGTACATACTAGAACCTTTAGGATATGGACTGTTTCAGTCAAAAGAAGCCACTCCAATTCAACCTCAATTGTAAACATAAACACTATTCTCTACATATAAAAGCTTTATACACAAGTTCTGAGCTCTATAAACAGTAATTCCTGATGTTTGAAATCACATTTAGTGAAAACTCCACTTAAAATAGCCGGACTTCTTAATATTAAGAGAATTCTTGTCCTTTCATAGCTTTCTACCTGTAATCTCGGTAATTGAACTCGGCCTTCAATGTAGTTAGGTTCTATTTCCTTGTGTTTCAACTGTTTGTTACACGTTCATATTCATTTCCTGGAGAGGTAATTGTGTATTTAAAGAGTTTTACAACATTTTGACAGTTTCCCTAGAAGTACATAAAGAACCTTCAGGATATCCACTGTTCCATTCAAAAAACACGTGGCAAAGTAAGCCTCAATTGTAAACATAAACAGTATTATCCTCATTTAAAAGCTTTATACACAAATCGTGATCTCTACAAACAGGAATTCTTGATATTTGAAATCACAATTTATTGAAAACGCGATTTAAAATATCCGGACTTGTTAATATTATGAGTATTCTCGTCATTTCACAACTTTCTTCGAGTAATCTCCGTAATTGAACTGGGAATTAATTGTAGTTAGATTCTATTTGCTTGTGTTTCAACTGTTTGTTACACGTTCATATTCATTTCCTGGAAAGATAATTGTGTATTTGAAGAGTTTTACCACATTTTGACAGTTTCCTTAGAAGTACATACTAGAACCTTCAGGATATGAACTGTTTCAGTCAAAAGACGCCTCGCCAATTCAGCGTCAATTGAAAACATAAACAGTATTCTCCACATTTATAAGTTTATACACAAGTTCAGAGCTCTATCAACAGGAATTCTTAATGTTTGAAATCACAATTTACTGAAAACGCCACTTGAAATATCCGGAATTGTTTACATTTTGAGAATTCTCGTCATTTCAGAGCTTTGTTCTTGTAATCTCCGTAATTGAACTGGGAATTAAATGTAGTTAGATTCTATTTACTTGTGTTTCAACTGTTTGTTACACGTTCATATTCATTTCCTGGAGAGGTAATTGTGTATTAAAAGAGTTTTACCACATTTTGAGAGTTTCCTTAGAAGTACATACTAGAACCTTTAGGATATGAACTGTTTCAGTCAAAAGACGCCACTCCAATTCAACCTCAATTGTAAACATAAACACTATTCTCTACATATAAAAGCTTTATACACAAGTTCTGAGCTCTATAAACAGTAATTCCTGATGTTTGAAATCACATTTAGTGAAAACTCCACTTAAAATAGCCGGACTCTTTAATATTAAGAGAATTCTCGTCATTTCAGAGCTTTCTACCTGTAATGTCGGTAATTGAACTCGGCCTTCAATGTAGTTAGGTTCTATTTCCTTGTGTTTCAACTGTTTGTTACACGTTCATATTCATTTCCTGGAGAGGTAATCGTGTATTTAAAGAGTTTTACAATACTTTGACAGTTTCCTTAGAAGTACATAAAGAACCTTCAGGATATCCACTGTTTCGTTCAAAAAACACGTGGCAAATTAAGCCTCAATTGTAAACATAAACAGTATTATCCTCATTTAAAAGCTTTATACACAAATCCTGATCTCTACAAACAGGAATTCTTGATGTTTGAAATCACAATTTACTGAAAAAGCCACTTGAAATATCCGGAATTGTTTACATTTTGAGAATTCTCGTCATTTCAGAGCTTTGTTCTTGTAATCTCCGTAATTGAACTGGGAATTAAATGTAGTTAGATTCTATTTACTTGTGTTTCAACTGTTTGTTACACGTTCATATTCATTTCCTGGAGAGGTAATTGTGTATTAAAAGCGTTTTACCACATTTTGAGAGTTTCCTTAGAAGTACATACTAGAACCTTTAGGATATGGACTGTTTCAGTCAAAAGACGCCACTCCAATTCAACCTCAATTGTAAACATAAACACTATTCTCTACATATAAAAGCTTTATACACAAGTTCTGAGCTTTATAAACAGTAATTCCTGATGTTTGAAATCACATTTAGTGAAAACTCCACTTAAAATAGCCGGACTTCTTAATATTAAGAGAATTCTTGTCCTTTCATAGCTTTCTACCTGTAATCTCGGTAATTGAACTCGGCCTTCAATGTAGTTAGGTTCTATTTCCTTGTGTTTCAACTGTTTGTTACACGTTCATATTCATTTCCTGGAGAGGTAATTGTGTATTTAAAGAGTTTTACAACATTTTGACAGTTTCCCTAGAAGTACATAAA
The DNA here is from genome assembly GCF_964212035.1 of Myotis nattereri. Classification (NCBI taxonomy): domain Eukaryota; kingdom Metazoa; phylum Chordata; class Mammalia; order Chiroptera; family Vespertilionidae; genus Myotis; species Myotis nattereri. The sequence goes on from NC_138080.1 coordinate 9,158,253, forward strand.
GAACCTTCAGGATATCCACTGTTCCATTCAAAAAACACGTGGCAAAGTAAGCCTCAATTGTAAACATAAACAGTATTATCCTCATTTAATAGCTTTATACACAAATCGTGATCTCTACAAACAGGAATTCTTGATATTTGAAATCACAATTTACTAAAAACGCGATTTAAAATATCCGGACTTGTTAATATTATGAGTATTCTCGTCATTTCACAACTTTCTTCGAGTAATCTCCGTAATTGAACTGGGAATTAATTGTAGTTAGATTCTATTTGCTTGTGTTTCAACTGTTTGTTACACGTTCATATTCATTTCCTGGAAAGATAATTGTGTATTTGAAGAGTTTTACCACATTTTGACAGTTTCCTTAGAAGTACATACTAGAACCTTCAGGATATGAACTGTTTCAGTCAAAAGACGCCTCGCCAATTCAGCGTCAATTGAAAACATAAACAGTATTCTCCACATTTATAAGTTTATACACAAGTTCAGAGCTCTATCAACAGGAATTCTTAATGTTTGAAATCACAATTTACTGAAAACGCCACTTGAAATATCCGGAATTGTTTACATTTTGAGAATTCTCGTCATTTCAGAGCTTTGTTCTTGTAATCTCCGTAATTGAACTGGGAATTAAATGTAGTTAGATTCTATTTACTTGTGTTTCAACTGTTTGTTACACGTTCATATTCATTTCCTGGAGAGGTAATTGTGTATTAAAAGAGTTTTACCACATTTTGAGAGTTTCCTTAGAAGTACATACTAGAACCTTTAGGATATGGACTGTTTCAGTCAAAAGACGCCACTCCAATTCAACCTCAATTGTAAACATAAACACTATTCTCTACATATAAAAGCTTTATACACAAGTTCTGAGCTTTATAAACAGTAATTCCTGATGTTTGAAATCACATTTAGTGAAAACTCCACTTAAAATAGCCGGACTTCTTAATATTAAGAGAATTCTTGTCCTTTCATAGCTTTCTACCTGTAATCTCGGTAATTGAACTCGGCCTTCAATGTAGTTAGGTTCTATTTCCTTGTGTTTCAACTGTTTGTTACACGTTCATATTCATTTCCTGGAGAGGTAATTGTGTATTTAAAGAGTTTTACAACATTTTGACAGTTTCCCTAGAAGTACATAAAGAACCTTCAGGATATCCACTGTTCCATTCAAAAAACACGTGGCAAAGTAAGCCTCAATTGTAAACATAAACAGTATTATCCTCATTTAAAAGCTTTATACACAAATCGTGATCTCTACAAACAGGAATTCTTGATATTTGAAATCACAATTTACTGAAAACGCGATTTAAAATATCCGGACTTGTTAATATTATGAGTATTCTCGTCATTTCACAACTTTCTTCGAGTAATCTCCGTAATTGAACTCGGCCTTAAATGTAGTTAGATTCTATTTGCTTGTGTTTCAACTGTTTGTTACACGTTCATATTCATTTCCTGGAAAGATAATTGTGTATTTTAAGGGTTTTACCACATTTTGACAGTTTCCTTAGAAGTACATACTAGAACCTTCAGGATATGAACTGTTTCAGTCAAAAGACGCCTCGCCAATTCAGCGTCAATTGAAAACATAAACAGTATTCTCCACATTTATAAGTTTATACACAAGTTCAGAGCTCTATAAACAGGAATTCTTAATGTTTGAAATCACAATTTACTGAAAACGCGATTTAAAATATCCGGACTTGTTAATATTATGAGTATTCTCGTCATTTCACAACTTTCTTCGAGTAATCTCGGTAATTGAACTCGGCCTTAAATGTAGTTAGATTCTATTTGCTTGTGTTTCAACTGTTTGTTACACGTTCATATTCATTTCCTGGAAAGATAATTGTGTATTTTAAGGGTTTTACCACATTTTGACAGTTTCCTTAGAAGTACATACTAGAACCTTCAGGATATGAAGTGTTTCAGTCAAAAGACGCCTCGCCAATTCAGCGTCAATTGAAAACATAAACAGTATTCTCCACATTTATAAGTTTATACACAAGTTCAGAGCTCTATAAACAGGAATTCTTAATGTTTGAAATCACAATTTACTGAAAACGCCACTTGAAATATCCGGAATTGTTTACATTTTGAGAATTCTCGTCATTTCAGAGCTTTGTTCTTGTAATCTCCGTAATTGAACTGGGAATTAAATGTAGTTAGATTCTATTTACTTGTGTTTCAACTGTTTGTTACACGTTCATATTCATTTCCTGGAGAGGTAATTGTGTATTAAAAGAGTTTTACCACATTTTGAGAGTTTCCTTAGAAGTACATACTAGAACCTTTAGGATATGGACTGTTTCAGTCAAAAGACGCCACTCCAATTCAACCTCAATTGTAAACATAAACACTATTCTCTACATATAAAAGCTTTATACACAAGTTCTGAGCTTTATAAACAGTAATTCCTGATGTTTGAAATCACATTTAGTGAAAACTCCACTTAAAATAGCCGGACTTCTTAATATTAAGAGAATTCTTGTCCTTTCATAGCTTTCTACCTGTAATCTCGGTAATTGAACTCGGCCTTCAATGTAGTTAGGTTCTATTTCCTTGTGTTTCAACTGTTTGTTACACGTTCATATTCATTTCCTGGAGAGGTAATTGTGTATTTAAAGAGTTTTACAACATTTTGACAGTTTCCCTAGAAGTACATAAAGAACCTTCAGGATATCCACTGTTCCATTCAAAAAACACGTGGCAAAGTAAGCCTCAATTGTAAACATAAACAGTATTATCCTCATTTAAAAGCTTTATACACAAATCGTGATCTCTACAAACAGGAATTCTTGATGTTTGAAATCACAATTTACTGAAAACGCGATTTAAAATATCCGGACTTGTTAATATTATGAGTATTCTCGTCATTTCACAACTTTCTTCCAGTAATCTCGGTAATTGAACTCGGCCTTAAATGTAGTTAGATTCTATTTGCTTGTGTTTCAACTGTTTGTTACACGTTCATATTCATTTCCTGGAAAGATAATTGTGTATTTGAAGAGTTTTACCACATTTTGACAGTTTCCTTAGAAGTACATACTAGAACCTTCAGGATATGAACTGTTTCAGTCAAAAGACGCCTCGCCAATTCAGCGTCAATTGAAAACATAAACAGTATTCTCCACATTTATAAGTTTATACACAAGTTCAGAGCTCTATCAACAGGAATTCTTAATGTTTGAAATCACAATTTACTGAAAACGCCACTTGAAATATCCGGAATTGTTTACATTTTGAGAATTCTCGTCATTTCAGAGCTTTGTTCTTGTAATCTCCGTAATTGAACTGGGAATTAAATGTAGTTAGATTCTATTTACTTGTGTTTCAACTGTTTGTTACACGTTCATATTCATTTCCTGGAGAGGTAATTGTGTATTAAAAGAGTTTTACCACATTTTGAGAGTTTCCTTAGAAGTACATACTAGAACCTTTAGGATATGGACTGTTTCAGTCAAAAGACGCCACTCCAATTCAACCTCAATTGTAAACATAAACACTATTCTCTACATATAAAAGCTTTATACACAAGTTCTGAGCTTTATAAACAGTAATTCCTGATGTTTGAAATCACATTTAGTGAAAACTCCACTTAAAATAGCCGGACTTCTTAATATTAAGAGAATTCTTGTCCTTTCATAGCTTTCTACCTGTAATCTCGGTAATTGAACTCGGCCTTCAATGTAGTTAGGTTCTATTTCCTTGTGTTTCAACTGTTTGTTACACGTTCATATTCATTTCCTGGAGAGGTAATTGTGTATTTAAAGAGTTTTACAACATTTTGACAGTTTCCCTAGAAGTACATAAAGAACCTTCAGGATATCCACTGTTCCATTCAAAAAACACGTGGCAAAGTAAGCCTCAATTGTAAACATAAACAGTATTATCCTCATTTAAAAGCTTTATACACAAATCGTGATCTCTACAAACAGGAATTCTTGATATTTGAAATCACAATTTACTGAAAACGCGATTTAAAATATCCGGACTTGTTAATATTATGAGTATTCTCGTCATTTCACAACTTTCTTCGAGTAATCTCCGTAATTGAACTCGGCCTTAAATGTAGTTAGATTCTATTTGCTTGTGTTTCAACTGTTTGTTACACGTAAATATTCATTTCCTGGAAAGATAATTGTGTATTTTAAGGGTTTTACCACATTTTGACAGTTTCCTTAGAAGTACATACTAGAACCTTCAGGATATGAACTGTTTCAGTCAAAAGACGCCTCGCCAATTCAGCGTCAATTGAAAACATAAACAGTATTCTCCACATTTATAAGTTTATACACAAGTTCAGAGCTCTATAAACAGGAATTCTTAATGTTTGAAATCACAATTTACTGAAAACGCGATTTAAAATATCCGGACTTGTTAATATTATGAGTATTCTCGTCATTTCACAACTTTCTTCGAGTAATCTCGGTAATTGAACTCGGCCTTAAATGTAGTTAGATTCTATTTGCTTGTGTTTCAACTGTTTGTTACACGTTCATATTCATTTCCTGGAAAGATAATTGTGTATTTTAAGGGTTTTACCACATTTTGACAGTTTCCTTAGAAGTACATACTAGAACCTTCAGGATATGAAGTGTTTCAGTCAAAAGACGCCTCGCCAATTCAGCGTCAATTGAAAACATAAACAGTATTCTCCACATTTATAAGTTTATACACAAGTTCAGAGCTCTATAAACAGGAATTCTTAATGTTTGAAATCACAATTTACTGAAAACGCCACTTGAAATATCCGGAATTGTTTACATTTTGAGAATTCTCGTCATTTCAGAGCTTTGTTCTTGTAATCTCCGTAATTGAACTGGGAATTAAATGTAGTTAGATTCTATTTACTTGTGTTTCAACTGTTTGTTACACGTTCATATTCATTTCCTGGAGAGGTAATTGTGTATTAAAAGAGTTTTACCACATTTTGAGAGTTTCCTTAGAAGTACATACTAGAACCTTTAGGATATGGACTGTTTCAGTCAAAAGACGCCACTCCAATTCAACCTCAATTGTAAACATAAACACTATTCTCTACATATAAAAGCTTTATACACAAGTTCTGAGCTTTATAAACAGTAATTCCTGATGTTTGAAATCACATTTAGTGAAAACTCCACTTAAAATAGCCGGACTTCTTAATATTAAGAGAATTCTTGTCCTTTCATAGCTTTCTACCTGTAATCTCGGTAATTGAACTCGGCCTTCAATGTAGTTAGGTTCTATTTCCTTGTGTTTCAACTGTTTGTTACACGTTCATATTCATTTCCTGGAGAGGTAATTGTGTATTTAAAGAGTTTTACAACATTTTGACAGTTTCCCTAGAAGTACATAAAGAACCTTCAGGATATCCACTGTTCCATTCAAAAAACACGTGGCAAAGTAAGCCTCAATTGTAAACATAAACAGTATAATCCTCATTTAAAAGCTTTATACACAAATCGTGATCTCTACAAACAGGAATTCTTGATGTTTGAAATCACAATTTACTGAAAACGCGATTTAAAATATCCGGACTTGTTAATATTATGAGTATTCTCGTCATTTCACAACTTTCTTCCAGTAATCTCGGTAATTGAACTCGGCCTTAAATGTAGTTAGATTCTATTTGCTTGTGTTTCAACTGTTTGTTACACGTTCATATTCATTTCCTGGAAAGATAATTGTGTATTTGAAGAGTTTTACCACATTTTGACAGTTTCCTTAGAAGTACATACTAGAACCTTCAGGATATGAACTGTTTCAGTCAAAAGACGCCTCGCCAATTCAGCGTCAATTGAAAACATAAACAGTATTCTCCACATTTATAAGTTTATACACAAGTTCAGAGCTCTATCAACAGGAATTCTTAATGTTTGAAATCACAATTTACTGAAAACGCCACTTGAAATATCCGGAATTGTTTACATTTTGAGAATTCTCGTCATTTCAGAGCTTTGTTCTTGTAATCTCCGTAATTGAACTGGGAATTAAATGTAGTTAGATTCTATTTACTTGTGTTTCAACTGTTTGTTACACGTTCATATTCATTTCCTGGAGAGGTAATTGTGTATTAAAAGAGTTTTACCACATTTTGAGAGTTTCCTTAGAAGTACATACTAGAACCTTTAGGACATGAACTGTTTCAGTCAAAAGACGCCACTCCAATTCAACCTCAATTGTAAACATAAACACTATTCTCTACATATAAAAGCTTTATACACAAGTTCTGAGCTCTATAAACAGTAATTCCTGATGTTTGAAATCACATTTAGTGAAAACTCCACTTAAAATAGCCGGACTTCTTAATATTAAGAGAATTCTTGTCCTTTCATAGCTTTCTACCTGTAATCTCGGTAATTGAACTCGGCCTTAAGTGTAGTTAGGTTCTATTTCCTTGTGTTTCAACTGTTTGTTACACGTTCATATTCATTTCCTGGAGAGGTAATTGTGTATTTAAAGAGTTTTACAACATTTTGACAGTTTCCCTAGAAGTACATAAAGAACCTTCAGGATATCCACTGTTCCATTCAAAAAACACGTGGCAAAGTAAGCCTCAATTGTAAACATAAACAGTATTATCCTCATTTAAAAGCTTTATACACAAATCGTGATCTCTACAAACAGGAATTCTTGATATTTGAAATCACAATTTACTGAAAACGCGATTTAAAATATCCGGACTTGTTAATATTATGAGTATTCTCGTCATTTCACAACTTTCTTCGAGTAATCTCGGTAATTGAACTCGGCCTTAAATGTAGTTAGATTCTATTTGCTTGTGTTTCAACTGTTTGTTACACGTTCATATTCATTTCCTGGAAAGATAATTGTGTATTTTAAGGGTTTTACCACATTTTGACAGTTTCCTTAGAAGTACATACTAGAACCTTCAGGATATGAACTGTTTCAGTCAAAAGACGCCTCGCCAATTCAGCGTCAATTGAAAACATAAACAGTATTCTCCACATTTATAAGTTTATACACAAGTTCAGAGCTCTATCAACAGGAATTCTTAATGTTTGAAATCACAATTTACTGAAAACGCCAATTGAAATATCCGGAATTGTTTACATTTTGAGAATTCTCGTCATTTCAGAGCTTTGTTCTTGTAATCTCCGTAATTGAACTGGGAATTAAATGTAGTTAGATTCTATTTACTTGTGTTTCAACTGTTTGTTACACGTTCATATTCATTTCCTGGAGAGGTAATTGTGTATTAAAAGAGTTTTACCACATTTTGAGAGTTTCCTTAGAAGTACATACTAGAACCTTTAGGATATGGACTGTTTCAGTCAAAAGACGCCACTCCAATTCAACCTCAATTGTAAACATAAACACTATTCTCTACATATAAAAGCTTTATACACAAGTTCTGAGCTTTATAAACAGTAATTCCTGATGTTTGAAATCACATTTAGTGAAAACTCCACTTAAAATAGCCGGACTTCTTAATATTAAGAGAATTCTTGTCCTTTCATAGCTTTCTACCTGTAATCTCGGTAATTGAACTCGGCCTTCAATGTAGTTAGGTTCTATTTCCTTGTGTTTCAACTGTTTGTTACACGTTCATATTCATTTCCTGGAGAGGTAATTGTGTATTTAAAGAGTTTTACAACATTTTGACAGTTTCCCTAGAAGTACATAAAGAACCTTCAGGATATCCACTGTTCCATTCAAAAAACACGTGGCAAAGTAAGCCTCAATTGTAAACATAAACAGTATTATCCTCATTTAAAAGCTTTATACACAAATCGTGATCTCTACAAACAGGAATTCTTGATGTTTGAAATCACAATTTACTGAAAACGCGATTTAAAATATCCGGACTTGTTAATATTATGAGTATTCTCGTCATTTCACAACTTTCTTCCAGTAATCTCGGTAATTGAACTCGGCCTTAAATGTAGTTAGATTCTATTTGCTTGTGTTTCAACTGTTTGTTACACGTTCATATTCATTTCCTGGAAAGATAATTGTGTATTTGAAGAGTTTTACCACATTTTGACAGTTTCCTTAGAAGTACATACTAGAACCTTCAGGATATGAACTGTTTCAGTCAAAAGACGCCTCGCCAATTCAGCGTCAATTGAAAACATAAACAGTATTCTCCACATTTATAAGTTTATACACAAGTTCAGAGCTCTATCAACAGGAATTCTTAATGTTTGAAATCACAATTTACTGAAAACGCCACTTGAAATATCCGGAATTGTTTACATTTTGAGAATTCTCGTCATTTCAGAGCTTTGTTCTTGTAATCTCCGTAATTGAACTGGGAATTAAATGTAGTTAGATTCTATTTACTTGTGTTTCAACTGTTTGTTACACGTTCATATTCATTTCCTGGAGAGGTAATTGTGTATTAAAAGAGTTTTACCACATTTTGAGAGTTTCCTTAGAAGTACATACTAGAACCTTTAGGACATGAACTGTTTCAGTCAAAAGACGCCACTCCAATTCAACCTCAATTGTAAACATAAACACTATTCTCTACATATAAAAGCTTTATACACAAGTTCTGAGCTCTATAAACAGTAATTCCTGATGTTTGAAATCACATTTAGTGAAAACTCCACTTAAAATAGCCGGACTTCTTAATATTAAGAGAATTCTTGTCCTTTCATAGCTTTCTACCTGTAATCTCGGTAATTGAACTCGGCCTTAAGTGTAGTTAGGTTCTATTTCCTTGTGTTTCAACTGTTTGTTACACGTTCATATTCATTTCCTGGAGAGGTAATTGTGTATTTAAAGAGTTTTACAACATTTTGACAGTTTCCCTAGAAGTACATAAAGAACCTTCAGGATATCCACTGTTCCATTCAAAAAACACGTGGCAAAGTAAGCCTCAATTGTAAACATAAACAGTATTATCCTCATTTAAAAGCTTTATACACAAATCGTGATCTCTACAAACAGGAATTCTTGATATTTGAAATCACAATTTACTGAAAACGCGATTTAAAATATCCGGACTTGTTAATATTATGAGTATTCTCGTCATTTCACAACTTTCTTCGAGTAATCTCGGTAATTGAACTCGGCCTTAAATGTAGTTAGATTCTATTTGCTTGTGTTTCAACTGTTTGTTACACGTTCATATTCATTTCCTGGAAAGATAATTGTGTATTTTAAGGGTTTTACCACATTTTGACAGTTTCCTTAGAAGTACATACTAGAACCTTCAGGATATGAACTGTTTCAGTCAAAAGACGCCTCGCCAATTCAGCGTCAATTGAAAACATAAACAGTATTCTCCACATTTATAAGTTTATACACAAGTTCAGAGCTCTATAAACAGGAATTCTTAATGTTTGAAATCACAATTTACTGAAAACGCCACTTGAAATATCCGGAATTGTTTACATTTTGAGAATTCTCGTCATTTCAGAGCTTTGTTCTTGTAATCTCCGTAATTGAACTGGGAATTAAATGTAGTTAGATTCTATTTACTTGTGTTTCAACTGTTTGTTACACGTTCATATTCATTTCCTGGAGAGGTAATTGTGTATTAAAAGAGTTTTACCACATTTTGAGAGTTTCCTTAGAAGTACATACTAGAACCTTTAGGATATGGACTGTTTCAGTCAAAAGACGCCACTCCAATTCAACCTCAATTGTAAACATAAACACTATTCTCTACATATAAAAGCTTTATACACAAGTTCTGAGCTTTATAAACAGTAATTCCTGATGTTTGAAATCACATTTAGTGAAAACTCCACTTAAAATAGCCGGACTTCTTAATATTAAGAGAATTCTTGTCCTTTCATAGCTTTCTACCTGTAATCTCGGTAATTGAACTCGGCCTTCAATGTAGTTAGGTTCTATTTCCTTGTGTTTCAACTGTTTGTTACACGTTCATATTCATTTCCTGGAGAGGTAATTGTGTATTTAAAGAGTTTTACAACATTTTGACAGTTTCCCTAGAAGTACATAAAGAACCTTCAGGATATCCACTGTTCCATTCAAAAAACACTTGGCAAAGTAAGCCTCAATTGTAAACATAAACAGTATTATCCTCATTTAAAAGCTTTATACACAAATCGTGATCTCTACAAACAGGAATTCTTGATATTTGAAATCACAATTTACTGAAAACGCGATTTAAAATATCCGGACTTGTTAATATTATGAGTATTCTCGTCATTTCACAACTTTCTTCCAGTAATCTCGGTAATTGAACTCGGCCTTAAATGTAGTTAGATTCTATTTGCTTGTGTTTCAACTGTTTGTTACACGTTCATATTCATTTCCTGGAAAGATAATTGTGTATTTGAAGAGTTTTACCACATTTTGACAGTTTCCTTAGAAGTACATACTAGAACCTTCAGGATATGAACTGTTTCAGTCAAAAGACGCCTCGCCAATTCAGCGTCAATTGAAAACATAAACAGTATTCTCCACATTTATAAGTTTTATACACAAGTTCAGAGCTCTATCAACAGGAATTCTTAATGTTTGAAATCACAATTTACTGAAAACGCCACTTGCAATATCCGGAATTGTTTACATTTTGAGAATTCTCGTCATTTCAGAGCTTTCTTCCTGTAATCTCCGTAATTGAACTGGGAATTAAATGTAGTTAGATTCTATTTACTTGTGTTTCAACTGTTTGTTACACGTTCATATTCATTTCCTGGAGAGGTAATTGTGTATTAAAAGAGTTTTACCACATTTTGAGAGTTTCCTTAGAAGTACATACTAGAACCTTTAGGATATGAACTGCTTCAGTCAAAAGACGCCACTCCAATTCAACCTCAATTGTAAACATAAACACTATTCTCTACATATAAAAGCTTTATACACAAGTTCTGAGCTCTATAAACAGTAATTCCTGATGTTTGAAATCACATTTAGTGAAAACTCCACTTAAAATAGCCGGACTCTTTAATATTAAGAGAATTCTCGTCATTTCAGAGCTTTCTACCTGTAATGTCGGTAATTGAACTGGGCCTTCAATGTAGTTAGGTTCTATTTCCTTGTGTTTCAACTGTTTGTTACACGTTCATATTCATTTCCTGGAGAGGTAATCGTGTATTTAAAGAGTTTACAATACTTTGACAGTTTCCTTAGAAGTACATAAAGAACCTTCAGGATATCCACTGTTTCGTTCAAAAAACACGTGGCAAATTAAGCCTCAATTGTAAACATAAACAGTATTATCCTCATTTAAAAGCTTTATACACAAATCCTGATCTCTACAAACAGGAATTCTTGATGTTTGAAATCACAATTTACTGAAAAACCCACTTGAAATATCCGGAATTGTTTACATTTTGAGAATTCTCATCATTTCAGAGCTTTGTTCTTATAATCTCCGTAATTGAACTGGGAATTAAATGTAGTTAGATTCTATTTACTTGTGTTTCAACTGTTTGTTACACGTTCATATTCATTTCCTGGAAAGATAATTGTGTATTTGAAGAGTGTTACCACATTTTGACAGTTTCCTTAGAAGTACATACTAGAACCTTTAGGATATGAACTGTTTCAGTCAAAAGACGCCACTCCAATTCAACCTCAATTGTAAACATAAACACTATTCTCTACATATAAAAGCTTTATACACAAGTTCTGAGCTCTATAAACAGTAATTCCTGATGTTTGAATTCACATTTAGTGAAAACTCCACTTAAAATAGCCGGACTTTTTAATATTAAGAGAATTCTTGTCCTTTCATAGCTTTCTACCTGTAATCTCGGTAATTGAACTCGGCCTTCAATGTAGTTAGGTTCTATTTCCTTGTGTTTCAACTGTTTGTTACACGTTCATATTCATTTCCTGGAGAGGTAATCGTGTATTTAAAGAGTTTTACAATACTTTGACAGTTTCCTTAGAAGTACATAAAGAACCTTCAGGATATCCACTGTTTCGTTCAAAAAACACGTGGCAAATTAAGCCTCAATTGTAAACATAAACAGTATTATCCTCATTTAAAAGCTTTATACACAAATCCTGATCTCTACAAACAGGAATTCTTGATGTTTGAAATCACAATTTACTGAAAAAGCCACTTGAAATATCCGGAATTGTTTACATTTTGAGAATTCTCGTCATTTCAGAGCTTTGTTCTTGTAATCTCCGTAATTGAACTGGGAATTAAATGTAGTTAGATTCTATTTACTTGTGTTTCAACTGTTTGTTACACGTTCATATTCATTTCCTGGAAAGATAATTGTGTATTTGAAGAGTTTTACCACATTTTGACAGTTTCCTTAGAAGTACATACTAGAACCTTCAGGATATGAACTGTTTCAGTCAAAAGACGCCTCGCCAATTCAGCGTCAATTGAAAACATAAACAGTATTCTCCACATTTATAAGTTTATACACAAGTTCAGAGCTCTATAAACAGGAATTCTTAATGTTTGAAATCACAATTTACTGAAAACGCCACTTGAAATATCCGGAATTGTTTACATTTTGAGAATTCTCATCATTTCAGAGCTTTGTTCTTGTAATCTCCGTAATTGAACTGGGAATTAAATGTAGTTAGATTCTATTTACTTGTGTTTCAACTGTTTGTTACACGTTCATATTCATTTCCTGGAGAGGTAATTGTGTATTAAAAGAGTTTTACCACATTTTGAGAGTTTCCTTAGAAGTACATACTAGAACCTTTAGGATATGGACTGTTTCAGTCAAAAGACGCCACTCCAATTCAACCTCAATTGTAAACATAAACACTATTCTCTACATATAAAAGCTTTATACACAAGTTCAGAGCTTTATAAACAGTAATTCCTGATGTTTGAAATCACATTTAGTGAAAACTCCACTTAAAATAGCCGGACTTCTTAATATTAAGAGAATTCTTGTCCTTTCATAGCTTTCTACCTGGAATCTCGGTAATTGAACTCGGCCTTAAGTGTAGTTAGGTTCTATTTCCTTGTGTTTCAACTGTTTGTTACACGTTCATATTCATTTCCTGGAGAGGTAATTGTGTATTTAAAGAGTTTTACAACATTTTGACAGTTTCCCTAGAAGTACATAAAGAACCTTCAGGATATCCACTGTTCCATTCAAAAAACACGTGGCAAAGTAAGCCTCAATTGTAAACATAAACAGTATTATCCTCATTTAAAAGCTTTATACACAAATCGTGATCTCTACAAACAGGAATTCTTGATGTTTGAAATCACAATTTACTGAAAACGCGATTTAAAATATCCGGACTTGTTAATATTATGAGTATTCTCGTCATTTCACAACTTTCTTCCAGTAATCTCGGTAATTGAACTCGGCCTTAAATGTAGTTAGATTCTATTTGCTTGTGTTTCAACTGTTTGTTACACGTTCATATTCATTTCCTGGAAAGATAATTGTGTATTTTAAGGGTTTTACCACATTTTGACAGTTTCCTTAGAAGTACATACTAGAACCTTCAGGATATGAACTGTTTCAGTCAAAAGACGCCTCGCCAATTCAGCGTCAATTGAAAACATAAACAGTATTCTCCACATTTATAAGTTTATACACAAGTTCAGAGCTCTATAAACAGGAATTCTTAATGTTTGAAATCACAATTTACTGAAAACGCCACTTGAAATATCCGGAATTGTTTACATTTTGAGAATTCTCGTCATTTCAGAGCTTTGTTCTTGTAATCTCCGTAATTGAACTGGGAATTAAATGTAGTTAGATTCTATTTACTTGTGTTTCAACTGTTTGTTACACGTTCATATTCATTTCCTGGAGAGGTAATTGTGTATTAAAAGAGTTTTACCACATTTTGAGAGTTTCCTTAGAAGTACATACTAGAACCTTTAGGATATGGACTGTTTCAGTCAAAAGACGCCACTCCAATTCAACCTCAATTGTAAACATAAACACTATTCTCTACATATAAAAGCTTTATACACAAGTTCTGAGCTTTATAAACAGTAATTCCTGATGTTTGAAATCACATTTAGTGAAAACTCCACTTAAAATAGCCGGACTTCTTAATATTAAGAGAATTCTTGTCCTTTCATAGCTTTCTACCTGTAATCTCGGTAATTGAACTCGGCCTTCAATGTAGTTAGGTTCTATTTCCTTGTGTTTCAACTGTTTGTTACACGTTCATATTCATTTCCTAGAGAGGTAATCGTGTATTTAAAGAGTTTTACAATACTTTGACAGTTTCCTTAGAAGTACATAAAGAACCTTCAGGATATCCACTGTTTCGTTCAAAAAACACGTGGCAAATTAAGCCTCAATTGTAAACATAAACAGTATTATCCTCATTTAAAAGCTTTATACACAAATCCTGATCTCTACAAACAGGAATTCTTGATGTTTGAAATCACAATTTACTGAAAAAGCCACTTGAAATATCCGGAATTGTTTACATTTTGAGAATTCTCGTCATTTCAGAGCTTTGTTCTTGTAAACTCCGTAATTGAACTGGGAATTAAATGTAGTTAGATTCTATTTACTTGTGTTTAAACTGTTTGTTACACGTTCATATTCATTTTCTGGAGAGGTAATTGTGTATTAAAAGAGTTTTACCACATTTTGAGAGTTTCCTTAGAAGAACATAGTAGAACCTTTAGGATATGAACTGTTTCAGTCAAAAGACGCCACTCCAATTCAACCTCAATTGTAAACATAAACACTATTCTCTACATATAAAAGCTTTATACACAAGTTCTGAGCTCTATAAACAGTAATTCCTGAAGTTTGAATTCACATTTAGTGAAAACTCCACTTAAAATAGCCGGACTTTTTAATATTAAGAGAATTCTTGTCCTTTCATAGCTTTCTACCTGTAATCTCGGTAATTGAACTCGGCCTTCAATGTAGTTAGGTTCTATTTCCTTGTGTTTCAACTGTTTGTTACACGTTCATATTCATTTCCTGGAGAGGTAATCGTGTATTTAAAGAGTTTTACAATACTTTGACAGTTTCCTTAGAAGTACATAAAGAACCTTCAGGATATCCACTGTTTCCTTCAAAAAACACGTGGCAAATTAAGCCTCAATTGTAAACATAAACAGTATTATCCTCATTTAAAAGCTTTATACACAAATCCTGATCTCTACAAACAGGAATTCTTGATGTTTGAAATCACAATTTACTGAAAAAGCCACTTGAAATATCCGGAATTGTTTACATTTTGAGAATTCTCGTCATTTCAGAGCTTTGTTCTTGTAATCTCCGTAATTGAACTGGCAATTAAATGTAGTTAGATTCTATTTGCTTGTGTTTCAACTGTTTGTTACACGTTCATATTCATTTCCTGGAAAGATAATTTTGTATTTGAAGAGTTTTACCACATTTTGACAGTTTCCTTAGAAGTACATACTAGAACCTTCAGGATATGAACTGTTTCAGTCAAAAGACGCCTCGCCAATTCAGCGTCAATTGAAAACATAAACAGTATTCTCCACATTTATAAGTTTATACACAAATCCTGATCTCTACAAACAGGAATTCTTGATGTTTGAAATCACAATTTACTGAAAAAGCCACTTGAAATATCCGGAATTGTTTACATATTGAGAATTCTCGTCATTTCAGAGCTTTGTTCTTGTAATCTCCGTAATTGAACTGGGAATTAAATGTAGTTAGATTCTATTTACTTGTGTTTAAACTGTTTGTTACACATTCATATTCATTTTCTGGAGAGGTAATTGTGTATTAAAAGAGTTTTACCACATTTTGAGAGTTTCCTTAGAAGAACATAGTAGAACCTTTTGGATATGAACTGTTTCAGTCAAAAGACGCCACTCCAATTCAACCTCAATTGTAAACATAAACACTATTCTCTACATATAAAAGCTTTATACACAAGTTCTGAGCTCTATAAACAGTAATTCCTGATGTTTGAATTCACATTTAGTGAAAACTCCACTTAAAATAGCCGGACTTTTTAATATTAAGAGAATTCTTGTCCTTTCATAGCTTTCTACCTGTAATCTCGGTAATTGAACTCGGCCTTCAATGTAGTTAGGTTCTATTTCCTTGTGTTTCAACTGTTTGTTACACGTTCATATTCATTTCCTGGAGAGGTAATCGTGTATTTAAAGAGTTTTACAATACTTTGACAGTTTCCTTAGAAGTACATAAAGAACCTTCAGGATATCCACTGTTCCGTTCAAAAAACACGTGGCAAATTAAGCCTCAATTGTAAACATAAACAGTATTATCCTCATTTAAAACCTTTATACACAAATCGTGATCTCTACAAACAGGAATTCTTGATGTTTGAAATCACAATTTACTGAAAACGCGATTTAAAATATCCGGACTTGTTAATATTATGAGTATTCTCGTCATTTCACAACTTTCTTCCAGTAATCTCGGTAATTGAACTCGGCCTTAAATGTAGTTAGATTCTATTTGCTTGTGTTTCAACTGTTTGTTACACGTTCATATTCATTTCCTGGAAAGATAATTGTGTATTTGAAGAGTTTTACCACATTTTGACAGTTTCCTTAGAAGTACATACTAGAACCTTCAGGATATGAACTGTTTCAGTCAAAAGACGCCTCGCTAATTCAGCGTCAATTGAAAACATAAACAGTATTCTCCACATTTATAAGTTTTATACACAAGTTCAGAGCTCTATCAACAGGAATTCTTAATGTTTGAAATCACAATTTACTGAAAACGCCACTTGAAATATCCGGAATTGTTTACATTTTGAGAATTCTCGTCATTTCAGAGCTTTCTTCCTGTAATATCCGTAATTGAACTGGGAATTAAATGTAGTTAGATTCTATTTACTTGTGTTTCAACTGTTTGTTACACGTTCATATTCATTTCCTGGAAAGATAATTGTGTATTTGAAGAGTTTTACCACATTTTGACAGTTTCCTTAGAAGTACATACTAGAACCTTCAGGATATGAACTGTTTCAGTCAAAAGACGCCTCGCCAATTCAGCGTCAATTGAAAACATAAACAGTATTCTCCACATTTATAAGTTTATACACAAGTTCAGAGCTCTATAAACAGGAATTCTTAATGTTTGAAATCACAATTTACTGAAAACGCCACTTGAAATATCCGGAATTGTTTACATTTTGAGAATTCTCGTCATTTCAGAGCTTTGTTCTTGTAATCTCCGTAATTGAACTGGGAATTAAATGTAGTTAGATTCTATTTACTTGTGTTTCAACTGTTTGTTACACGTTCATATTCATTTCCTGGAGAGGTAATTGTGTATTAAAAGAGTTTTACCACATTTTGAGAGTTTCCTTAGAAGTACATACTAGAACCTTTAGGATATGAACTGTTTCAGTCAAAAGACGCCACTCCAATTCAACCTCAATTGTAAACATAAACACTATTCTCTACATATAAAAGCTTTATACACAAGTTCTGAGCTCTATAAACAGTAATTCCTGATGTTTGAAATCACATTTAGTGAAAACTCCACTTAAAATAGCCGGACTCTTTAATATTAAGAGAATTCTCGTCATTTCAGAGCTTTCTACCTGTAATGTCGGTAATTGAACTGGGCCTTCAATGTAGTTAGGTTCTATTTCCTTGTGTTTCAACTGTTTGTTACACGTTCATATTCATTTCCTAGAGAGGTAATCGTGTATTTAAAGAGTTTTACAATACTTTGACAGTTTCCTTAGAAGTACATAAAGAACCTTCAGGATATCCACTGTTTCGTTCAAAAAACACGTGGCAAATTAAGCCTCAATTGTAAACATAAACAGTATTATCCTCATTTAAAAGCTTTATACACAAATCCTGATCTCTACAAACAGGAATTCTTGATGTTTGAAATCACAATTTACTGAAAAAGCCACTTGAAATATCCGGAATTGTTTACATTTTGAGAATTCTCGTCATTTCAGAGCTTTGTTCTTGTAAACTCCGTAATTGAACTGGGAATTAAATGTAGTTAGATTCTATTTACTTGTGTTTAAACTGTTTGTTACACGTTCATATTCATTTTCTGGAGAGGTAATTGTGTATTAAAAGAGTTTTACCACATTTTGAGAGTTTCCTTAGAAGAACATAGTAGAACCTTTAGGATATGAACTGTTTCAGTCAAAAGACGCCACTCCAATTCAACCTCAATTGTAAACATAAACACTATTCTCTACATATAAAAGCTTTATACACAAGTTCTGAGCTCTATAAACAGTAATTCCTGAAGTTTGAATTCACATTTAGTGAAAACTCCACTTAAAATAGCCGGACTTTTTAATATTAAGAGAATTCTTGTCCTTTCATAGCTTTCTACCTGTAATCTCGGTAATTGAACTCGGCCTTCAATGTAGTTAGGTTCTATTTCCTTGTGTTTCAACTGTTTGTTACACGTTCATATTCATTTCCTGGAGAGGTAATCGTGTATTTAAAGAGTTTTACAATACTTTGACAGTTTCCTTAGAAGTACATAAAGAACCTTCAGGATATCCACTGTTTCGTTCAAAAAACACGTGGCAAATTAAGCCTCAATTGTAAACATAAACAGTATTATCCTCATTTAAAAGCTTTATACACAAATCCTGATCTCTACAAACAGGAATTCTTGATGTTTGAAATCACAATTTACTGAAAAAGCCACTTGAAATATCCGGAATTGTTTACATTTTGAGAATTCTCGTCATTTCAGAGCTTTGTTCTTGTAATCTCCGTAATTGAACTGGGAATTAAATGTAGTTAGATTCTATTTGCTTGTGTTTCAACTGTTTGTTACACGTTCATATTCATTTCCTGGAAAGATAATTGTGTATTTGAAGAGTTTTACCACATTTTGACAGTTTCCTTAGAAGTACATACTAGAACCTTCAGGATATGAACTGTTTCAGTCAAAAGACGCCTCGCCAATTCAGCGTCAATTGAAAACATAAACAGTATTCTCCACATTTATAAGTTTATACACAAATCCTGATCTCTACAAACAGGAATTCTTGATGTTTGAAATCACAATTTACTGAAAAAGCCACTTGAAATATCCGGAATTGTTTACATATTGAGAATTCTCGTCATTTCAGAGCTTTGTTCTTGTAATCTCCGTAATTGAACTGGGAATTAAATGTAGTTAGATTCTATTTACTTGTGTTTAAACTGTTTGTTACACGTTCATATTCATTTTCTGGAGAGGTAATTGTGTATTAAAAGAGTTTTACCACATTTTGAGAGTTTCCTTAGAAGAACATAGTAGAACCTTTAGGATATGAACTGTTTCAGTCAAAAGACGCCACTCCAATTCAACCTCAATTGTAAACATAAACACTATTCTCTACATATAAAAGCTTTATACACAAGTTCTGAGCTCTATAAACAGTAATTCCTGAAGTTTGAATTCACATTTAGTGAAAACTCCACTTAAAATAGCCGGACTTTTTAATATTAAGAGAATTCTTGTCCTTTCATAGCTTTCTACCTGTAATCTCGGTAATTGAACTCGGCCTTCAATGTAGTTAGGTTCTATTTCCTTGTGTTTCAACTGTTTGTTACACGTTCATATTCATTTCCTGGAGAGGTAATCGTGTATTTAAAGAGTTTTACAATACTTTGACAGTTTCCTTAGAAGTACATAAAGAACCTTCAGGATATCCACTGTTTCGTTCAAAAAACACGTGGCAAATTAAGCCTCAATTGTAAACATAAACAGTATTATCCTCATTTAAAAGCTTTATACACAAATCCTGATCTCTACAAACAGGAATTCTTGATGTTTGAAATCACAATTTACTGAAAAAGCCACTTGAAATATCCGGAATTGTTTACATTTTGAGAATTCTCGTCATTTCAGAGCTTTGTTCTTGTAATCTCCGTAATTGAACTGGGAATTAAATGTAGTTAGATTCTATTTGCTTGTGTTTCAACTGTTTGTTACACGTTCATATTCATTTCCTGGAAAGATAATTTTGTATTTGAAGAGTTTTACCACATTTTGACTGTTTCCTTAGAAGTACATACTAGAACCTTCAGGATATGAACTGTTTCAGTCAAAAGACGCCTCGCCAATTCAGCGTCAATTGAAAACATAAACAGTATTCTCCACATTTATAAGTTTATACACAAATCCTGATCTCTACAAACAGGAATTCTTGATGTTTGAAATCACAATTTACTGAAAAAGCCACTTGAAATATCCGGAATTGTTTACATATTGAGAATTCTCGTCATTTCAGAGCTTTGTTCTTGTAATCTCCGTAATTGAACTGGGAATTAAATGTAGTTAGATTCTATTTACTTGTGTTTCAACTGTTTGTTACACGTTCATATTCATTTTCTGGAGAGGTAATTGTGTATTAAAAGAGTTTTACCACATTTTGAGAGTTTCCTTAGAAGTACATACTAGAACCTTTAGGATATGAACTGTTTCAGTCAAAAGACGCCACTCCAATTCAACCTCAATTGTAAACATAAACACTATTCTCTACATATAAAAGCTTTATACACAAGTTCGGAGCTCTATAAACAGTAATTCCTGATGTTTGAAATCACATTTAGTGAAAACTCCACTTAAAATAGCCGGACTCTTTAATATTAAGAGAATTCTCGTCA
The DNA here is from genome assembly GCF_964212035.1 of Myotis nattereri. Lineage (NCBI taxonomy): Eukaryota > Metazoa > Chordata > Mammalia > Chiroptera > Vespertilionidae > Myotis > Myotis nattereri. Next base: position 9,178,708 of record NC_138080.1, read on the forward strand.
TTTCAGAGCTTTCTACCTGTAATGTCGGTAATTGAACTCGGCCTTCAATGTAGTTAGGTTCTATTTCCTTGTGTTTCAACTGTTTGTTACACGTTCATATTCATTTCCTGGAGAGGTAATCGTGTATTTAAAGAGTTTTACAATACTTTGACAGTTTCCTTAGAAGTACATAAAGAACCTTCAGGATATCCACTGTTTCGTTCAAAAAACACGTGGCAAATTAAGCCTCAATTGTAAACATAAACAGTATTATCCTCATTTAAAAGCTTTATACACAAATCCTGATCTCTACAAACAGGAATTCTTGATGTTTGAAATCACAATTTACTGAAAAAGCCACTTGAAACATCCGGAATTGTTTACATATTGAGAATTCTCGTCATTTCAGAGCTTTGTTCTTGTAATCTCCGTAATTGAACTGGGAATTAAATGTAGTTAGATTCTATTTACTTGTGTTTCAACTGTTTGTTACACGTTCATATTCATTTCCTGGAAAGATAATTGTGTATTTGAAGAGTTTTACCACATTTTGACAGTTTCCTTAGAAGTACATACTAGAACCTTCAGGATAAGAACTGTTTCAGTCAAAAGACGCCACTCCAATTCAACCTCAATTGTAAACATAAACACTATTCTCTACATATAAAAGCTTTATACACAAGTTCTGAGCTCTATAAACAGTAATTCCTGATGTTTGAATTCACATTTAGTGAAAACTCCACTTAAAATAGCCGGACTTTTTAATATTAAGAGAATTCTTGTCCTTTCATAGCTTTCTACCTGTAATCTCGGTAATTGAACTCGGCCTTCAATGTAGTTAGGTTCTATTTCCTTGTGTTTCAACTGTTTGTTACACGTTCATATTCATTTCCTGGAGAGGTAATCGTGTATTTAAAGAGTTTTACAATACTTTGACAGTTTCCTTAGAAGTACATAAAGAACCTTCAGGATATCCACTGTTCCGTTCAAAAAACACGTGGCAAATTAAGCCTCAATTGTAAACATAAACAGTATTATCCTCATTTAAAACCTTTATACACAAATCGTGATCTCTACAAACAGGAATTCTTGATGTTTGAAATCACAATTTACTGAAAACGCGATTTAAAATAACCGGACTTGTTAATATTATGAGTATTCTCGTCATTTCACAACTTTCTTCCAGTAATCTCGGTAATTGAACTCGGCCTTAAATGTAGTTAGATTCTATTTGCTTGTGTTTCAACTGTTTGTTACACGTTCATATTCATTTCCTGGAAAGATAATTGTGTATTTGAAGAGTTTTACCACATTTTGACAGTTTCCTTAGAAGTACATACTAGAACCTTCAGGATATGAACTGTTTCAGTCAAAAGACGCCTCGCCAATTCAGCGTCAATTGAAAACATAAACAGTATTCTCCACATTTATAAGTTTTATACACAAGTTCAGAGCTCTATCAACAGGAATTCTTAATGTTTGAAATCACAATTTACTGAAAACGCCACTTGAAATATCCGGAATTGTTTACATTTTGAGAATTCTCGTCATTTCAGAGCTTTCTTCCTGTAATATCCGTAATTGAACTGGGAATTAAATGTAGTTAGATTCTATTTACTTGTGTTTCAACTGTTTGTTACACGTTCATATTCATTTCCTGGAAAGATAATTGTGTATTTGAAGAGTTTTACCACATTTTGACAGTTTCCTTAGAAGTACATACTAGAACCTTCAGGATATGAACTGTTTCAGTCAAAAGACGCCTCGCCAATTCAGCGTCAATTGAAAACATAAACAGTATTCTCCACATTTATAAGTTTATACACAAGTTCAGAGCTCTATCAACAGGAATTCTTAATGTTTGAAATCACAATTTACTGAAAACGCCACTTGAAATATCCGGAATTGTTTACATTTTGAGAATTCTCGTCATTTCAGAGCTTTGTTCTTGTAATCTCCGTAATTGAACTGGGAATTAAATGTAGTTAGATTCTATTTACTTGTGTTTCAACTGTTTGTTACACGTTCATATTCATTTCCTGGAGAGGTAATTGTGTATTAAAAGAGTTTTACCACATTTTGAGAGTTTCCTTAGAAGTACATACTAGAACCTTTAGGATATGAACTGTTTCAGTCAAAAGACGCCACTCCAATTCAACCTCAATTGTAAACATAAACACTATTCTCTACATATAAAAGCTTTATACACAAGTTCTGAGCTCTATAAACAGTAATTCCTGATGTTTGAAATCACATTTAGTGAAAACTCCACTTAAAATAGCCGGACTCTTTAATATTAAGAGAATTCTCGCCATTTCAGAGCTTTCTACCTGTAATGTCGGTAATTGAACTGGGCCTTCAATGTAGTTAGGTTCTATTTCCTTGTGTTTCAACTGTTTGTTACACGTTCATATTCATTTCCTAGAGAGGTAATCGTGTATTTAAAGAGTTTTACAATACTTTGACAGTTTCCTTAGAAGTACATAAAGAACCTTCAGGATATCCACTGTTTCGTTCAAAAAACACGTGGCAAATTAAGCCTCAATTGTAAACATAAACAGTATTATCCTCATTTAAAAGCTTTATACACAAATCCTGATCTCTACAAACAGGAATTCTTGATGTTTGAAATCACAATTTACTGAAAAAGCCACTTGAAATATCCGGAATTGTTTACATTTTGAGAATTCTCGTCATTTCAGAGCTTTGTTCTTGTAAACTCCGTAATTGAACTGGGAATTAAATGTAGTTAGATTCTATTTACTTGTGTTTAAACTGTTTGTTACACGTTCATATTCATTTTCTGGAGAGGTAATTGTGTATTAAAAGAGTTTTACCACATTTTGAGAGTTTCCTTAGAAGAACATAGTAGAACCTTTAGGATATGAACTGTTTCAGTCAAAAGACGCCACTCCAATTCAACCTCAATTGTAAACATAAACACTATTCTCTACATATAAAAGCTTTATACACAAGTTCTGAGCTCTATAAACAGTAATTCCTGAAGTTTGAATTCACATTTAGTGAAAACTCCACTTAAAATAGCCGGACTTTTTAATATTAAGAGAATTCTTGTCCTTTCATAGCTTTCTACCTGTAATCTCGGTAATTGAACTCGGCCTTCAATGTAGTTAGGTTCTATTTCCTTGTGTTTCAACTGTTTGTTACACGTTCATATTCATTTCCTGGAGAGGTAATCGTGTATTTAAAGAGTTTTACAATACTTTGACAGTTTCCTTAGAAGTACATAAAGAACCTTCAGGATATCCACTGTTTCGTTCAAAAAACACGTGGCAAATTAAGCCTCAATTGTAAACATAAACAGTATTATCCTCATTTAAAAGCTTTATACACAAATCCTGATCTCTACAAACAGGAATTCTTGATGTTTGAAATCACAATTTACTGAAAAAGCCACTTGAAATATCCGGAATTGTTTACATTTTGAGAATTCTCGTCATTTCAGAGCTTTGTTCTTGTAATCTCCGTAATTGAACTGGGAATTAAATGTAGTTAGATTCTATTTGCTTGTGTTTCAACTGTTTGTTACACGTTCATATTCATTTCCTGGAAAGATAATTGTGTATTTGAAGAGTTTTACCACATTTTGACAGTTTCCTTAGAAGTACATACTAGAACCTTCAGGATATGAACTGTTTCAGTCAAAAGACGCCTCGCCAATTCAGCGTCAATTGAAAACATAAACAGTATTCTCCACATTTATAAGTCTATACACAAGTTCAGAGCTCTATAAACAGGAATTCTTAATGTTTGAAATCACAATTTACTGAAAACGCCACTTGAAATATCCGGAATTGTTTACATTTTGAGAATTCTCGTCATTTCAGAGCTTTGTTCTTGTAATCTCCGTAATTGAACTGGGAATTAAATGTAGTTAGATTCTATTTACTTTTGTTTCAACTGTTTGTTACACGTTCATATTCATTTTCTGGAGAGGTAATTGTGTATTAAAAGAGTTTTACCACATTTTGAGAGTTTCCTTAGAAGTACATACTAGAACCTTTAGGATATGGACTGTTTCAGTCAAAAGACGCCACTCCAATTCAACCTCAATTGTAAACATAAACACTATTCTCTACATATAAAAGCTTTATACACAAGTTCTGAGCTTTATAAACAGTAATTCCTGATGTTTGAAATCACATTTAGTGAAAACTCCACTTAAAATAGCCGGACTTCTTAATATTAAGAGAATTCTTGTCCTTTCATAGCTTTCTACCTGTAATCTCGGTAATTGAACTCGGGCTTCAATGTAGTTAGGTTCTATTTCCTTGTGTTTCAACTGTTTGTTACACGTTCATATTCATTTCCTGGAGAGGTAATTGTGTATTTAAAGAGTTTTACAACATTTTGACAGTTTCCCTAGAAGTACATAAAGAACCTTCAGGATATCCACTGTTCCATTCAAAAAAAACGTGGCAAAGTAAGCCTCAATTGTAAACATAAACAGTATTATCCTCATTTAAAAGCTTTATACACAAATCGTGATCTCTACAAACAGGAATTCTTGATGTTTGAAATCACAATTTACTGAAAACGCGATTTAAAATATCCGGACTTGTTAATATTATGAGTATTCTCGTCATTTCACAACTTTCTTCCAGTAATCTCGGTAATTGAACTCGGCCTTAAATGTAGTTAGATTCTATTTGCTTGTGTTTCAACTCTTTGTTACACGTTCATATTCATTTCCTGGAAAGATAATTGTGTATTTTAAGGGTTTTACCACATTTTGACAGTTTCCTTAGAAGTACATACTAGAACCTTCAGGATATGAACTGTTTCAGTCAAAAGACGCCTCGCCAATTCAGCGTCAATTGAAAACATAAACAGTATTCTCCACATTTATAAGTTTTATACACAAGTTCAGAGCTCTATCAACAGGAATTCTTAATGTTTGAAATCACAATTTACTGAAAACGCCACTTGAAATATCCGGAATTGTTTACATATTGAGAATTCTCGTCATTTCAGAGCTTTGTTCTTGTAATCTCCGTAATTGAACTGGGAATTAAATGTAGTTAGATTCTATTTACTTGTGTTTAAACTGTTTGTTACACATTCATATTCATTTTCTGGAGAGGTAATTGTGTATTAAAAGAGTTTTACCACATTTTGAGAGTTTCCTTAGAAGAACATAGTAGAACCTTTTGGATATGAACTGTTTCAGTCAAAAGACGCCACTCCAATTCAACCTCAATTGTAAACATAAACACTATTCTCTACATATAAAAGCTTTATACACAAGTTCTGAGCTCTATAAACAGTAATTCCTGATGTTTGAATTCACATTTAGTGAAAACTCCACTTAAAATAGCCGGACTTTTTAATATTAAGAGAATTCTTGTCCTTTCATAGCTTTCTACCTGTAATCTCGGTAATTGAACTCGGCCTTCAATGTAGTTAGGTTCTATTTCCTTGTGTTTCAACTGTTTGTTACACGTTCATATTCATTTCCTGGAGAGGTAATCGTGTATTTAAAGAGTTTTACAATACTTTGACAGTTTCCTTAGAAGTACATAAAGAACCTTCAGGATATCCACTGTTCCGTTCAAAAAACACGTGGCAAATTAAGCCTCAATTGTAAACATAAACAGTATTATCCTCATTTAAAAGCTTTATACACAAATCGTGATATCTACAAACAGGAATTCTTGATGTTTGAAATCACAATTTACTGAAAACGCGATTTAAAATAACCGGACTTGTTAATATTATGAGTATTCTCGTCATTTCACAACTTTCTTCCAGTAATCTCGGTAATTGAACTCGGCCTTAAATGTAGTTAGATTCTATTTGCTTGTGTTTCAACTGTTTGTTACACGTTCATATTCATTTCCTGGAAAGATAATTGTGTATTTGAAGAGTTTTACCACATTTTGACAGTTTCCTTAGAAGTACATACTAGAACCTTCAGGATATGAACTGTTTCAGTCAAAAGACGCCTCGCCAATTCAGCGTCAATTGAAAACATAAACAGTATTCTCCACATTTATAAGTTTTATACACAAGTTCAGAGCTCTATCAACAGGAATTCTTAATGTTTGAAATCACAATTTACTGAAAACGCGATTTAAAATATCCGGACTTGTTAATATTATGAGTATTCTCGTCATTTCACAACTTTCTTCCAGTAATCTCGGTAATTGAACTCGGCCTTAAATGTAGTTAGATTCTATTTGCTTGTGTTTCAACTGTTTGTTACACGTTCATATTCATTTCCTGGAAAGATAATTGTGTATTTGAAGAGTTTTACCACATTTTGACAGTTTCCTTAGAAGTACATACTAGAACCTTCAGGATATGAACTGTTTCAGTCAAAAGACGCCTCGCCAATTCAGCGTCAATTGAAAACATAAACAGTATTCTCCACATTTATAAGTTTATACACAAGTTCAGAGCTCTATCAACAGGAATTCTTAATGTTTGAAATCACAATTTACTGAAAACGCCACTTGAAATATCCGGAATTGTTTACATTTTGAGAATTCTCGTCATTTCAGAGCTTTGTTCTTGTAATCTCCGTAATTGAACTGGGAATTAAATGTAGTTAGATTCTATTTACTTGTGTTTCAACTGTTTGTTACACGTTCATATTCATTTCCTGGAGAGGTAATTGTGTATTAAAAGAGTTTTACCACATTTTGAGAGTTTCCTTAGAAGTACATACTAGAACTTTTAGGATATGAACTGTTTCAGTCAAAAGACGCCACTCCAATTCAACCTCAATTGTAAACATAAACACTATTCTCTACATATAAAAGCTTTATACACAAGTTCTGAGCTCTATAAACAGTAATTCCTGATGTTTGAAATCACATTTAGTGAAAACTCCACTTAAAATAGCCGGACTTCTTAATATTAAGAGAATTCTTGTCCTTTCATAGCTTTCTACCTGTAATCTCGGTAATTGAACTCGGCCTTAAGTGTAGTTAGGTTCTATTTCCTTGTGTTTCAACTGTTTGTTACACGTTCATATTCATTTCCTGGAGAGGTAATTGTGTATTTAAAGAGTTTTACAACATTTTGACAGTTTCCCTAGAAGTACATAAAGAACCTTCAGGATATCCACTGTTCCATTCAAAAAACACGTGGCAAAGTAAGCCTCAATTGTAAACATAAACAGTATTATCCTCATTTAAAAGCTTTATACACAAATCGTGATCTCTACAAACAGGAATTCTTGATATTTGAAATCACAATTTACTGAAAACGCGATTTAAAATATCCGGACTTGTTAATATTATGAGTATTCTCGTCATTTCACAACTTTCTTCGAGTAATCTCGGTAATTGAACTCGGCCTTAAATGTAGTTAGATTCTATTTGCTTGTGTTTCAACTGTTTGTTACACGTTCATATTCATTTCCTGGAAAGATAATTGTGTATTTTAAGGGTTTTACCACATTTTGACAGTTTCCTTAGAAGTACATACTAGAACCTTCAGGATATGAACTGTTTCAGTCAAAAGACGCCTCGCCAATTCAGCGTCAATTGAAAACATAAACAGTATTCTCCACATTTATAAGTTTATACACAAGTTCAGAGCTCTATAAACAGGAATTCTTAATGTTTGAAATCACAATTTACTGAAAACGCCACTTGAAATATCCGGAATTGTTTACATTTTGAGAATTCTCGTCATTTCAGAGCTTTGTTCTTGTAATCTCCGTAATTGAACTGGGAATTAAATGTAGTTAGATTCTATTTACTTGTGTTTCAACTGTTTGTTACACGTTCATATTCATTTCCTGGAGAGGTAATTGTGTATTAAAAGAGTTTTACCACATTTTGAGAGTTTCCTTAGAAGTACATACTAGAACCTTTAGGATATGGACTGTTTCAGTCAAAAGACGCCACTCCAATTCAACCTCAATTGTAAACATAAACACTATTCTCTACATATAAAAGCTTTATACACAAGTTCTGAGCTTTATAAACAGTAATTCCTGATGTTTGAAATCACATTTAGTGAAAACTCCACTTAAAATAGCCGGACTTCTTAATATTAAGAGAATTCTTGTCCTTTCATAGCTTTCTACCTGTAATCTCGGTAATTGAACTCGGCCTTCAATGTAGTTAGGTTCTATTTCCTTGTGTTTCAACTGTTTGTTACACGTTCATATTCATTTCCTGGAGAGGTAATTGTGTATTTAAAGAGTTTTACAACATTTTGACAGTTTCCCTAGAAGTACATAAAGAACCTTCAGGATATCCACTGTTCCATTCAAAAAACACGTGGCAAAGTAAGCCTCAATTGTAAACATAAACAGTATTATCCTCATTTAAAAGCTTTATACACAAATCGTGATCTCTACAAACAGGAATTCTTGATGTTTGAAATCACAATTTACTGAAAACGCGATTTAAAATATCCGGACTTGTTAATATTATGAGTATTCTCGTCCTTTCACAACTTTCTTCCAGTAATCTCGGTAATTGAACTCGGCCTTAAATGTAGTTAGATTCTATTTGCTTGTGTTTCAACTGTTTGTTACACGTTCATATTCATTTCCTGGAAAGATAATTGTGTATTTGAAGAGTTTTACCACATTTTGACAGTTTCCTTAGAAGTACATACTAGAACCTTCAGGATATGAACTGTTTCAGTCAAAAGACGCCTCGCCAATTCAGCGTCAATTGAAAACATAAACAGTATTCTCCACATTTATAAGTTTTATACACAAGTTCAGAGCTCTATCAACAGGAATTCTTAATGTTTGAAATCACAATTTACTGAAAACGCCACTTGAAATATCCGGAATTGTTTACATTTTGAGAATTCTCGTCATTTCAGAGCTTTCTTCCTGTAATCTCCGTAATTGAACTGGGAATTAAATGTAGTTAGATTCTATTTACTTGTGTTTCAACTGTTTGTTACACGTTCATATTCATTTCCTGGAGAGGTAATTGTGTATTAAAAGAGTTTTACCACATTTTGAGAGTTTCCTTAGAAGTACATACTAGAACCTTTAGGATATGAACTGTTTCAGTCAAAAGACGCCACTCCAATTCAACCTCAATTGTAAACATAAACACTATTCTCTACATATAAAAGCTTTATACACAAGTTCTGAGCTCTATAAACAGTAATTCCTGATGTTTGAAATCACATTTAGTGAAAACTCCACTTAAAATAGCCGGACTTCTTAATATTAAGAGAATTCTTGTCCTTTCATAGCTTTCTACCTGTAATCTCGGTAATTGAACTCGGCCTTAAGTGTAGTTAGGTTCTATTTCCTTGTGTTTCAACTGTTTGTTACACGTTCATATTCATTTCCTGGAGAGGTAATTGTGTATTTAAAGAGTTTTACAACATTTTGACAGTTTCCCTAGAAGTACATAAAGAACCTTCAGGATATCCACTGTTCCATTCAAAAAACACGTGGCAAAGTAAGCCTCAATTGTAAACATAAACAGTATTATCCTCATTTAAAAGCTTTATACACAAATCGTGATCTCTACAAACAGGAATTCTTGATATTTGAAATCACAATTTACTGAAAACGCGATTTAAAATATCCGGACTTGTTAATATTATGAGTATTCTCGTCATTTCACAACTTTCTTCGAGTAATCTCGGTAATTGAACTCGGCCTTAAATGTAGTTAGATTCTATTTGCTTGTGTTTCAACTGTTTGTTACACGTTCATATTCATTTCCTGGAAAGATAATTGTGTATTTTAAGGGTTTTACCACATTTTGACAGTTTCCTTAGAAGTACATACTAGAACCTTCAGGATATGAACTGTTTCAGTCAAAAGACGCCTCGCCAATTCAGCGTCAATTGAAAACATAAACAGTATTCTCCACATTTATAAGTTTATACACAAGTTCAGAGCTCTATAAACAGGAATTCTTAATGTTTGAAATCACAATTTACTGAAAACGCCACTTGAAATATCCGGAATTGTTTACATTTTGAGAATTCTCGTCATTTCAGAGCTTTGTTCTTGTAATCTCCGTAATTGAACTGGGAATTAAATGTAGTTAGATTCTATTTACTTGTGTTTCAACTGTTTGTTACACGTTCATATTCATTTCCTGGAGAGGTAATTGTGTATTAAAAGAGTTTTACCACATTTTGAGAGTTTCCTTAGAAGTACATACTAGAACCTTTAGGATATGGACTGTTTCAGTCAAAAGACGCCACTCCAATTCAACCTCAATTGTAAACATAAACACTATTCTCTACATATAAAAGCTTTATACACAAGTTCTGAGCTTTATAAACAGTAATTCCTGATGTTTGAAATCACATTTAGTGAAAACTCCACTTAAAATAGCCGGACTTCTTAATATTAAGAGAATTCTTGTCCTTTCATAGCTTTCTACCTGTAATCTCGGTAATTGAACTCGGCCTTCAATGTAGTTAGGTTCTATTTCCTTGTGTTTCAACTGTTTGTTACACGTTCATATTCATTTCCTGGAGAGGTAATTGTGTATTTAAAGAGTTTTACAACATTTTGACAGTTTCCCTAGAAGTACATAAAGAACCTTCAGGATATCCACTGTTCCATTCAAAAAACACGTGGCAAAGTAAGCCTCAATTGTAAACATAAACAGTATTATCCTCATTTAAAAGCTTTATACACAAATCGTGATCTCTACAAACAGGAATTCTTGATGTTTGAAATCACAATTTACTGAAAACGCGATTTAAAATATCCGGACTTGTTAATATTATGAGTATTCTCGTCCTTTCACAACTTTCTTCCAGTAATCTCGGTAATTGAACTCGGCCTTAAATGTAGTTAGATTCTATTTGCTTGTGTTTCAACTGTTTGTTACACGTTCATATTCATTTCCTGGAAAGATAATTGTGTATTTGAAGAGTTTTACCACATTTTGACAGTTTCCTTAGAAGTACATACTAGAACCTTCAGGATATGAACTGTTTCAGTCAAAAGACGCCTCGCCAATTCAGCGTCAATTGAAAACATAAACAGTATTCTCCACATTTATAAGTTTTATACACAAGTTCAGAGCTCTATCAACAGGAATTCTTAATGTTTGAAATCACAATTTACTGAAAACGCCACTTGAAATATCCGGAATTGTTTACATTTTGAGAATTCTCGTCATTTCAGAGCTTTCTTCCTGTAATCTCCGTAATTGAACTGGGAATTAAATGTAGTTAGATTCTATTTACTTGTGTTTCAACTGTTTGTTACACGTTCATATTCATTTCCTGGAGAGGTAATTGTGTATTAAAAGAGTTTTACCACATTTTGAGAGTTTCCTTAGAAGTACATACTAGAACCTTTAGGATATGAACTGTTTCAGTCAAAAGACGCCACTCCAATTCAACCTCAATTGTAAACATAAACACTATTCTCTACATATAAAAGCTTTATACACAAGTTCTGAGCTCTATAAACAGTAATTCCTGATGTTTGAAATCACATTTAGTGAAAACTCCACTTAAAATAGCCGGACTCTTTAATATTAAGAGAATTCTCGTCATTTCAGAGCTTTCTACCTGTAATGTCGGTAATTGAACTCGGCCTTCAATGTAGTTAGGTTCTATTTCCTTGTGTTTCAACTGTTTGTTACACGTTCATATTCATATCCTGGAGAGGTAATCGTGTATTTAAAGAGTTTTACCATACTTTGACAGTTTCCTTAGAAGTACATAAAGAACCTTCAGGATATCCACTGTTTCGTTCAAAAAACACGTGGCAAATTAAGCCTCAATTGTAAACATAAACAGTATTATCCTCATTTAAAAGCTTTATACACAAATCCTGATCTCTACAAACAGGAATTCTTGATGTTTGAAATCACAATTTACTGAAAAAGCCACTTGAAATATCCGGAATTGTTTACATTTTGAGAATTCTCGTCATTTCAGAGCTTTGTTCTTGTAATCTCCGTAATTGAACTGGGAATTAAATGTAGTTAGATTCTATTTACTTGTGTTTCAACTGTTTGTTACACGTTCATATTCATTTCCTGGAGAGGTAATTGTGTATTAAAAGCGTTTTACCACATTTTGAGAGTTTCCTTAGAAGTACATACTAGAACCTTTAGGATATGGACTGTTTCAGTCAAAAGACGCCACTCCAATTCAACCTCATTTGTAAACATAAACACTATTCTCTACATATAAAAGCTTTATACACAAGTTCTGAGCTTTATAAACAGTAATTCCTGATGTTTGAAATCACATTTAGTGAAAACTCCACTTAAAATAGCCGGACTTCTTAATATTAAGAGAATTCTTGTCCTTTCATAGCTTTCTACCTGGAATCTCGATAATTGAACTCGGCCTTAAGTGTAGTTAGGTTCTATTTCCTTGTGTTTCAACTGTTGGTTACACGTTCATATTCATTTCCTGGAGAGGTAATTGTGTATTTAAAGAGTTTTACAACATTTTGACAGTTTCCCTAGAAGTACATAAAGAACCTTCAGGATATCCACTGTTCCATTCAAAAAACACGTGGCAAAGTAAGCCTCAATTGTAAACATAAACAGTATTATCCTCATTTAAAAGCTTTATACACAAATCGTGATCTCTACAAACAGGAATTCTTGATGTTTGAAATCACAATTTACTGAAAACGCGATTTAAAATATCCGGACTTGTTAATATTATGAGTATTCTCGTCATTTCACAACTTTCTTCCAGTAATCTCGGTAATTGAACTCGGCCTTAAATGTAGTTAGATTCTATTTACTTGTGTTTCAACTGTTTGTTACACGTTCATATTCATTTCCTGGAAAGATAATTGTGTATTTGAAGAGTTTTACCACATTTTGACAGTTTCCTTAGAAGTACATACTAGAACCTTCAGGATATGAACTGTTTCAGTCAAAAGACGCCTCGCCAATTCAGCGTCAATTGAAAACATAAACAGTATTCTCCACATTTATAAGTTTATACACAAGTTCAGAGCTCTATAAACAGGAATTCTTAATGTTTGAAATCACAATTTACTGAAAAAGCCACTTGAAATATCCGGAATTGTTTACATATTGAGAATTCTCGTCATTTCAGAGCTTTGTTCTTGTAATCTCCGTAATTGAACTGGGAATTAAATGTAGTTAGATTCTATTTACTTGTGTTTAAACTGTTTGTTACACATTCATATTCATTTTCTGGAGAGGTAATTGTGTATTAAAAGAGTTTTACCAAATTTTGAGAGTTTCCTTAGAAGAACATAGTAGAACCTTTAGGATATGAACTGTTTCAGTCAAAAGACGCCACTCCAATTCAACCTCAATTGTAAACATAAACACTATTCTCTACATATAAAAGCTTTATACACAAGTTCTGAGCTCTATAAACAGTAATTCCTGATGTTTGAATTCACATTTAGTGAAAACTCCACTTAAAATAGCCGGACTTTTTAATATTAAGAGAATTCTTGTCCTTTCATAGCTTTCTACCTGTAATCTCGGTAATTGAACTCGGCCTTCAATGTAGTTAGGTTCTATTTCCTTGTGTTTCAACTGTTTGTTACACGTTCATATTCATTTCCTGGAGAGGTAATCGTGTATTTAAAGAGTTTTACAATACTTTGACAGTTTCCTTAGAAGTACATAAAGAACCTTCAGGATATCCACTGTTCCGTTCAAAAAACACGTGGCAAATTAAGCCTCAATTGTAAACATAAACAGTATTATCCTCATTTAAAAGCTTTATACACAAATCGTGATATCTACAAACAGGAATTCTTGATGTTTGAAATCACAATTTACTGAAAACGCGATTTAAAATAACCGGACTTGTTAATATTATGAGTATTCTCGTCATTTCACAACTTTCTTCCAGTAATCTCGGTAATTGAACTCGGCCTTAAATGTAGTTAGATTCTATTTGCTTGTGTTTCAACTGTTTGTTACACGTTCATATTCATTTCCTGGAAAGATAATTGTGTATTTGAAGAGTTTTACCACATTTTGACAGTTTCCTTAGAAGTACATACTAGAACCTTCAGGATATGAACTGTTTCAGTCAAAAGACGCCTCGCCAATTCAGCGTCAATTGAAAACATAAACAGTATTCTCCACATTTATAAGTTTTATACACAAGTTCAGAGCTCTATAAACAGGAATTCTTAATGTTTGAAATCACAATTTACTGAAAACGCCACTTGAAATATCCGGAATTGTTTACATTTTGAGAATTCTCGTCATTTCAGAGCTTTCTTCCTGTAATCTCCGTAATTGAACTGGGAATTAAATGTAGTTAGATTCTATTTACTTGTGTTTCAACTGTTTGTTACACGTTCATATTCATTTCCTGGAGAGGTAATTGTGTATTAAAAGAGTTTTACCACATTTTGAGAGTTTCCTTAGAAGAACATAGTAGAACCTTTTGGATATGAACTGTTTCAGTCAAAAGACGCCACTCCAATTCAACCTCAATTGTAAACATAAACACTATTCTCTACATATAAAAGCTTTATACACAAGTTCTGAGCTCTATAAACAGTAATTCCTGATGTTTGAATTCACATTTAGTGAAAACTCCACTTAAAATAGCCGGACTTTTTAATATTAAGAGAATTCTTGTCCTTTCATAGCTTTCTACCTGTAATCTCGGTAATTGAACTCGGCCTTCAATGTAGTTAGGTTCTATTTCCTTGTGTTTCAACTGTTTGTTACACGTTCATATTCATTTCCTGGAGAGGTAATCGTGTATTTAAAGAGTTTTACAATACTTTGACAGTTTCCTTAGAAGTACATAAAGAACCTTCAGGATATCCACTGTTCCGTTCAAAAAACACGTGGCAAATTAAGCCTCAATTGTAAACATAAACAGTATTATCCTCATTTAAAACCTTTATACACAAATCGTGATCTCTACAAACAGGAATTCTTGATGTTTGAAATCACAATTTACTGAAAACGCGATTTAAAATAACCGGACTTGTTAATATTATGAGTATTCTCGTCATTTCACAACTTTCTTCCAGTAATCTCGGTAATTGAACTCGGCCTTAAATGTAGTTAGATTCTATTTGCTTGTGTTTCAACTGTTTGTTACACGTTCATATTCATTTCCTGGAAAGATAATTGTGTATTTGAAGAGTTTTACCACATTTTGACAGTTTCCTTAGAAGTACATACTAGAACCTTCAGGATATGAACTGTTTCAGTCAAAAGACGCCTCGCCAATTCAGCGTCAATTGAAAACATAAACAGTATTCTCCACATTTATAAGTTTATACACAAGTTCAGAGCTCTATAAACAGGAATTCTTAATGTTTGAAATCACAATTTACTGAAAACGCCACTTGAAATATCCGGAATTGTTTACATTTTGAGAATTCTCGTCATTTCAGAGCTTTGTTCTTGTAATCTCCGTAATTGAACTGGGAATTAAATGTAGTTAGATTCTATTTACTTGTGTTTCAACTGTTTGTTACACGTTCATATTCATTTCCTGGAGAGGTAATTGTGTATTAAAAGAGTTTTACCACATTTTGAGAGTTTCCTTAGAAGTACATACTAGAACCTTTAGGATATGAACTGTTTCAGTCAAAAGACGCCACTCCAATTCAACCTCAATTGTAAACATAAACACTATTCTCTACATATAAAAGCTTTATACACAAGTTCTGAGCTCTATAAACAGTAATTCCTGATGTTTGAAATCACATTTAGTGAAAACTCCACTTAAAATAGCCGGACTCTTTAATATTAAGAGAATTCTCGTCATTTCAGAGCTTTCTACCTGTAATGTCGGTAATTGAACTGGGCCTTCAATGTAGTTAGGTTCTATTTCTTTGTGTTTCAACTGTTTGTTACACGTTCATATTCATTTCCTAGAGAGGTAATCGTGTATTTAAAGAGTTTTACAATACTTTGACAGTTTCCTTAGAAGTACATAAAGAACCTTCAGGATATCCACTGTTTCGTTCAAAAAACACGTGGCAAATTAAGCCTCAATTGTAAACATAAACAGTATTATCCTCATTTAAAAGCTTTATACACAAATCCTGATCTCTACAAACAGGAATTCTTGATGTTTGAAATCACAATTTACTGAAAAAGCCACTTGAAATATCCGGAATTGTTTACATTTTGAGAATTCTCGTCATTTCAGAGCTTTGTTCTTGTAAACTCCGTAATTGAACTGGGAATTAAATGTAGTTAGATTCTATTTACTTGTGTTTAAACTGTTTGTTACACGTTCATATTCATTTTCTGGAGAAGTAATTGTGTATTAAAAGAGTTTTACCACATTTTGAGAGTTTCCTTAGAAGAACATAGTAGAACCTTTAGGATATGAACTGTTTCAGTCAAAAGACGCCACTCCAATTCAACCTCAATTGTAAACATAAACACTATTCTCTACATATAAAAGCTTTATACACAAGTTCTGAGCTCTATAAACAGTAATTCCTGAAGTTTGAATTCACATTTAGTGAAAACTCCACTTAAAATAGCCGGACTTTTTAATATTAAGAGAATTCTTGTCCTTTCATAGCTTTCTACCTGTAATCTCGGTAATTGAACTCGGCCTTCAATGTAGTTAGGTTCTATTTCCTTGTGTTTCAACTGTTTGTTACACGTTCATATTCATTTCCTGGAGAGGTAATCGTGTATTTAAAGAGTTTTACAATACTTTGACAGTTTCCTTAGAAGTACATAAAGAACCTTCAGGATATCCACTGTTTCGTTCAAAAAACACGTGGCAAATTAAGCCTCAATTGTAAACATAAACAGTATTATCCTCATTTAAAAGCTTTATACACAAATCCTGATCTCTACAAACAGGAATTCTTGATGTTTGAAATCACAATTTACTGAAAAAGCCACTTGAAATATCCGTAATTGTTTACATTTTGAGAATTCTCGTCATTTCAGAGCTTTGTTCTTGTAATCTCCGTAATTGAACTGGGAATTAAATGTAGTTAGATTCTATTTGCTTGTGTTTCAACTGTTTGTTACACGTTCATATTCATTTCCTGGAAAGATAATTGTGTATTTGAAGAGTTTTACCACATTTTGACAGTTTCCTTAGAAGTACATACTAGAACCTTCAGGATATGAACTGTTTCAGTCAAAAGACGCCTCGCCAATTCAGCGTCAATTGAAAACATAAACAGTATTCTCCACATTTATAAGTTTATACACAAATCCTGATCTCTACAAACAGGAATTCTTGATGTTTGAAATCACAATTTACTGAAAAAGCCACTTGAAATATCCGGAATTGTTTACATATTGAGAATTCTCGTCATTTCAGAGCTTTGTTCTTGTAATCTCCGTAATTGAACTGGGAATTAAATGTAGTTAGATTCTATTTACTTGTGTTTAAACTGTTTGTTACACATTCATATTCATTTTCTGGAGAGGTAATTGTGTATTAAAAGAGTTTTACCACATTTTGAGAGTTTCCTTAGAAGAACATAGTAGAACCTTTTGGATATGAACTGTTTCAGTCAAAAGACGCCACTCCAATTCAACCTCAATTGTAAACATAAACACTATTCTCTACATATAAAAGCTTTATACACAAGTTCTGAGCTCTATAAACAGTAATTCCTGATGTTTGAATTCACATTTAGTGAAAACTCCACTTAAAATAGCCGGACTTTTTAATATTAAGAGAATTCTTGTCCTTTCATAGCTTTCTACCTGTAATCTCGGTAATTGAACTCGGCCTTCAATGTAGTTAGGTTCTATTTCCTTGTGTTTCAACTGTTTGTTACACGTTCATATTCATTTCCTGGAGAGGTAATCGTGTATTTAAAGAGTTTTACAATACTTTGACAGTTTCCTTAGAAGTACATAAAGAACCTTCAGGATATCCACTGTTCCGTTCAAAAAACACGTGGCAAATTAAGCCTCAATTGTAAACATAAACAGTATTATCCTCATTTAAAACCTTTATACACAAATCGTGATCTCTACAAACAGGAATTCTTGATGTTTGAAATCACAATTTACTGAAAACGCGATTTAAAATAACCGGACTTGTTAATATTATGAGTATTCTCGTCATTTCACAACTTTCTTCCAGTAATCTCGGTAATTGAACTCGGCCTTAAATGTAGTTAGATTCTATTTGCTTGTGTTTCAACTGTTTGTTACACGTTCATATTCATTTCCTGGAAAGATAATTGTGTATTTGAAGAGTTTTACCACATTTTGACAGTTTCCTTAGAAGTACATACTAGAACCTTCAGGATATGAACTGTTTCAGTCAAAAGACGCCTCGCCAATTCAGCGTCAATTGAAAACATAAACAGTATTCTCCACATTTATAAGTTTATACACAAGTTCAGAGCTCTATAAACAGGAATTCTTAATGTTTGAAATCACAATTTACTGAAAACGCCACTTGAAATATCCGGAATTGTTTACATTTTGAGAATTCTCGTCATTTCAGAGCTTTGTTCTTGTAATCTCCGTAATTGAACTGGGAATTAAATGTAGTTAGATTCTATTTACTTGTGTTTAAACTGTTTGTTACACGTTCATATTCATTTTCTGGAGAAGTAATTGTGTATTAAAAGAGTTTTACCACATTTTGAGAGTTTCCTTAGAAGAACATAGTAGAACCTTTAGGATATGAACTGTTTCAGTCAAAAGACGCCACTCCAATTCAACCTCAATTGTAAACATAAACACTATTCTCTACATATAAAAGCTTTATACACAAGTTCTGAGCTCTATAAACAGTAATTCCTGAAGTTTGAATTCACATTTAGTGAAAACTCCACTTAAAATAGCCGGACTTTTTAATATTAAGAGAATTCTTGTCCTTTCATAGCTTTCTACCTGTAATCTCGGTAATTGAACTCGGCCTTCAATGTAGTTAGGTTCTATTTCCTTGTGTTTCAACTGTTTGTTACACGTTCATATTCATTTCCTGGAGAGGTAATCGTGTATTTAAAGAGTTTTACAATACTTTGACAGTTTCCTTAGAAGTACATAAAGAACCTTCAGGATATCCACTGTTTCGTTCAAAAAACACGTGGCAAATTAAGCCTCAATTGTAAACATAAACAGTATTATCCTCATTTAAAAGCTTTATACACAAATCCTGATCTCTACAAACAGGAATTCTTGATGTTTGAAATCACAATTTACTGAAAAAGCCACTTGAAATATCCGTAATTGTTTACATTTTGAGAATTCTCGTCATTTCAGAGCTTTGTTCTTGTAATCTCCGTAATTGAACTGGGAATTAAATGTAGTTAGATTCTATTTGCTTGTGTTTCAACTGTTTGTTACACGTTCATATTCATTTCCTGGAAAGATAATTGTGTATTTGAAGAGTTTTACCACATTTTGACAGTTTCCTTAGAAGTACATACTAGAACCTTCAGGATATGAACTGTTTCAGTCAAAAGACGCCTCGCCAATTCAGCGTCAATTGAAAACATAAACAGTATTCTCCACATTTATAAGTCTATACACAAGTTCAGAGCTCTATAAACAGGAATTCTTAATGTTTGAAATCACAATTTACTGAAAACGCCACTTGAAATATCCGGAATTGTTTACATTTTGAGAATTCTCGTCATTTCAGAGCTTTGTTCTTGTAATCTCCGTAATTGAACTGGGAATTAAATGTAGTTAGATTCTATTTACTTGTGTTTCAACTGTTTGTTACACGTTCATATTCATTTCCTGGAGAGGTAATTGTGTATTAAAAGAGTTTTACCACATTTTGAGAGTTTCCTTAGAAGTACATACTAGAACCTTTAGGATATGGACTGTTTCAGTCAAAAGACGCCACTCCAATTCAACCTCAATTGTAAACATAAACACTATTCTCTACATATAAAAGCTTTATACACAAGTTCAGAGCTTTATAAACAGTAATTCCTGATGTTTGAAATCACATTTAGTGAAAACTCCACTTAAAATAGCCGGACTTCTTAATATTAAGAGAATTCTTGTCCTTTCATAGCTTTCTACCTGTAATCTCGGTAATTGAACTCGGCCTTAAGTGTAGTTAGGTTCTATTTCCTTGTGTTTCAACTGTTTGTTACACGTTCATATTCATTTCCTGGAGAGGTAATTGTGTATTTAAAGAGTTTTACAACATTTTGACAGTTTCCCTAGAAGTACATAAAGAACCTTCAGGATATCCACTGTTCCATTCAAAAAAAACGTGGCAAAGTAAGCCTCAATTGTAAACATAAACAGTATTATCCTCATTTAAAAGCTTTATACACAAATCGTGATCTCTACAAACAGGAATTCTTGATGTTTGAAATCACAATTTACTGAAAACGCGATTTAAAATATCCGGACTTGTTAATATTATGAGTATTCTCGTCATTTCACAACTTTCTTCCAGTAATCTCGGTAATTGAACTCGGCCTTAAATGTAGTTAGATTCTATTTGCTTGTGTTTCAACTGTTTGTTACACGTTCATATTCATTTTCTGGAAAGATAATTGTGTATTTTAAGGGTTTTACCACATTTTGACAGTTTCCTTAGAAGTACATACTAGAACCTTCAGGATATGAACTGTTTCAGTCAAAAGACGCCTCGCCAATTCAGCGTCAATTGAAAACATAAACAGTATTCTCCACATTTATAAGTTTTATACACAAGTTCAGAGCTCTATCAACAGGAATTCTTAATGTTTGAAATCACAATTTACTGAAAACGCCACTTGAAATATCCGGAATTGTTTACATATTGAGAATTCTCGTCATTTCAGAGCTTTGTTCTTGTAATCTCCGTAATTGAACTGGGAATTAAATGTAGTTAGATTCTATTTACTTGTGTTTAAACTGTTTGTTACACATTCATATTCATTTTCTGGAGAGGTAATTGTGTATTAAAAGAGTTTTACCACATTTTGAGAGTTTCCTTAGAAGAACATAGTAGAACCTTTTGGATATGAACTGTTTCAGTCAAAAGACGCCACTCCAATTCAACCTCAATTGTAAACATAAACACTATTCTCTACATATAAAAGCTTTATACACAAGTTCTGAGCTCTATAAACAGTAATTCCTGATGTTTGAATTCACATTTAGTGAAAACTCCACTTAAAATAGCCGGACTTTTTAATATTAAGAGAATTCTTGTCCTTTCATAGCTTTCTACCTGTAATCTCGGTAATTGAACTCGGCCTTCAATGTAGTTAGGTTCTATTTCCTTGTGTTTCAACTGTTTGTTACACGTTCATATTCATTTCCTGGAGAGGTAATCGTGTATTTAAAGAGTTTTACAATACTTTGACAGTTTCCTTAGAAGTACATAAAGAACCTTCAGGATATCCACTGTTCCGTTCAAAAAACACGTGGCAAATTAAGCCTCAATTGTAAACATAAACAGTATTATCCTCATTTAAAAGCTTTATACACAAATCGTGATATCTACAAACAGGAATTCTTGATGTTTGAAATCACAATTTACTGAAAACGCGATTTAAAATAACCGGACTTGTTAATATTATGAGTATTCTCGTCATTTCACAACTTTCTTCCAGTAATCTCGGTAATTGAACTCGGCCTTAAATGTAGTTAGATTCTATTTGCTTGTGTTTCAACTGTTTGTTACACGTTCATATTCATTTCCTGGAAAGATAATTGTGTATTTGAAGAGTTTTACCACATTTTGACAGTTTCCTTAGAAGTACATACTAGAACCTTCAGGATATGAACTGTTTCAGTCAAAAGACGCCTCGCCAATTCAGCGTCAATTGAAAACATAAACAGTATTCTCCACATTTATAAGTTTTATACACAAGTTCAGAGCTCTATCAACAGGAATTCTTAATGTTTGAAATCACAATTTACTGAAAACGCCACTTGAAATATCCGGAATTGTTTACATTTTGAGAATTCTCGTCATTTCAGAGCTTTCTTCCTGTAATCTCGGTAATTGAACTGGGAATTAAATGTAGTTAGATTCTATTTACTTGTGTTTCAACTGTTTGTTACACGTTCATATTCATTTCCTGGAAAGATAATTGTGTATTTGAAGAGTTTTACCACATTTTGACAGTTTCCTTAG
The DNA here is from genome assembly GCF_964212035.1 of Myotis nattereri. NCBI lineage: Eukaryota > Metazoa > Chordata > Mammalia > Chiroptera > Vespertilionidae > Myotis > Myotis nattereri. Next base: position 9,200,653 of record NC_138080.1, read on the forward strand.
AAGTACATACTAGAACCTTCAGGATATGAACTGTTTCAGTCAAAAGACGCCTCGCCAATTCAGCGTCAATTGAAAACATAAACAGTATTCTCCACATTTATAAGTTTATACACAAGTTCAGAGCTCTATCAACAGGAATTCTTAATGTTTGAAATCACAATTTACTGAAAACGCCACTTGAAATATCCGGAATTGTTTACATTTTGAGAATTCTCGTCATTTCAGAGCTTTATCTTGTAATCTCCGTAATTGAACTGGGAATTAAATGTAGTTAGATTCTATTTACTTGTGTTTCAACTGTTTGTTACACGTTCATATTCATTTCCTGGAGAGGTAATTGTGTATTAAAAGAGTTTTACCACATTTTGAGAGTTTCCTTAGAAGTACATACTAGAACCTTTAGGATATGAACTGTTTCAGTCAAAAGACGCCACTCCAATTCAACCTCAATTGTAAACATAAACACTATTCTCTACATATAAAAGCTTTATACACAAGTTCTGAGCTCTATAAACAGTAATTCCTGATGTTTGAAATCACATTTAGTGAAAACTCCACTTAAAATAGCCGGACTCTTTAATATTAAGAGAATTCTCGTCATTTCAGAGCTTTCTACCTGTAATGTCGGTAATTGAACTGGGCCTTCAATGTAGTTAGGTTCTATTTCCTTGTGTTTCAACTGTTTGTTACACGTTCATATTCATTTCCTGGAGAGGTAATCGTGTATTTAAAGAGTTTTACAATACTTTGACAGTTTCCTTAGAAGTACATAAAGAACCTTCAGGATATCCACTGTTTCGTTCAAAAAACACGTGGCAAATTAAGCCTCAATTGTAAACATAAACAGTATTATCCTCATTTAAAAGCTTTATACACAAATCCTGATCTCTACAAACAGGAATTCTTGATGTTTGAAATCACAATTTACTGAAAAAGCCACTTGAAATATCCGGAATTGTTTACATTTTGAGAATTCTCGTCATTTCAGAGCTTTGTTCTTGTAAACTCCGTAATTGAACTGGGAATTAAATGTAGTTAGATTCTATTTACTTGTGTTTAAACTGTTTGTTACACGTTCATATTCATTTTCTGGAGAGGTAATTGTGTATTAAAAGAGTTTTACCACATTTTGAGAGTTTCCTTAGAAGAACATAGTAGAACCTTTAGGATATGAACTGTTTCAGTCAAAAGACGCCACTCCAATTCAACCTCAATTGTAAACATAAACACTATTCTCTACATATAAAAGCTTTATACACAAGTTCTGAGCTCTATAAACAGTAATTCCTGAAGTTTGAATTCACATTTAGTGAAAACTCCACTTAAAATAGCCGGACATTTTAATATTAAGAGAATTCTTGTCCTTTCATAGCTTTCTACCTGTAATCTCGGTAATTGAACTCGGCCTTCAATGTAGTTAGGTTCTATTTCCTTGTGTTTCAACTGTTTGTTACACGTTCATATTCATTTCCTGGAGAGGTAATCGTGTATTTAAAGAGTTTTACAATACTTTGACAGTTTCCTTAGAAGTACATAAAGAACCTTCAGGATATCCACTGTTTCATTCAAAAAACACGTGGCAAATTAAGCCTCAATTGTAAACATAAACAGTATTATCCTCATTTAAAAGCTTTATACACAAATCCTGATCTCTACAAACAGGAATTCTTGATGTTTGAAATCACAATTTACTGAAAAAGCCACTTGAAATATCCGGAATTGTTTACATTTTGAGAATTCTCGTCATTTCAGAGCTTTGTTCTTGTAATCTCCGTAATTGAACTGGGAATTAAATGTAGTTAGATTCTATTTGCTTGTGTTTCAACTGTTTTTTACACGTTCATATTCATTTCCTGGAAAGATAATTGTGTATTTTAAGGGTTTTACCACATTTTGACAGTTTCCTTAGAAGTACATACTAGAACCTTCAGGATATGAACTGTTTCAGTCAAAAGACGCCTCGCCAATTCAGCGTCAATTGAAAACATAAACAGTATTCTCCACATTTATAAGTTTTATACACAAGTTCAGAGCTCTATCAACAGGAATTCTTAATGTTTGAAATCACAATTTACTGAAAACGCCACTTGAAATATCCGGAATTGTTTACATTTTGAGAATTCTCGTCATTTCAGAGCTTTCTTCCTGTAATCTCCGTAATTGAACTGGGAATTAAATGTAGTTAGATTCTATTTACTTGTGTTTCAACTGTTTGTTACACGTTCATATTCATTTTCTGGAGAGGTAATTGTGTATTAAAAGAGTTTTACCACATTTTGAGAGTTTCCTTAGAAGTACATACTAGAACCTTTAGGATATGAACTGTTTCAGTCAAAAGACGCCACTCCAATTCAACCTCAATTGTAAACATAAACACTATTCTCTACATATAAAAGCTTTATACACAAGTTCTGAGCTCTATAAACAGTAATTCCTGATGTTTGAAATCACATTTAGTGAAAACTCCACTTAAAATAGCCGGACTCTTTAATATTAAGAGAATTCTCGTCATTTCAGAGCTTTCTACCTGTAATGTCGGTAATTGAACTCGGCCTTCAATGTAGTTAGGTTCTATTTCCTTGTGTTTCAACTGTTTGTTACACGTTCATATTCATTTCCTGGAGAGGTAATCGTGTATTTAAAGAGTTTTACAATACTTTGACAGTTTCCTTAGAAGTACATAAAGAACCTTCAGGATATCCACTGTTTCGTTCAAAAAACACGTGGCAAATTAAGCCTCAATTGTAAACATAAACAGTATTATCCTCATTTAAAAGCTTTATACACAAATCCTGATCTCTACAAACAGGAATTCTTGATGTTTGAAATCACAATTTACTGAAAAAGCCACTTGAAATATCCGGAATTGTTTACATTTTGAGAATTCTCGTCATTTCAGAGCTTTGTTCTTGTAATCTCCGTAATTGAACTGGGAATTAAATGTAGTTAGATTCTATTTACTTGTGTTTAAACTGTTTGTTACACGTTCATATTCATTTCCTGGAAAGATAATTGTGTATTTGAAGAGTTTTACCACATTTTGACAGTTTCCTTAGAAGTACATACTAGAACCTTCAGGATATGAACTGTTTCAGTCAAAAGACGCCTCGCCAATTCAGCGTCAATTGAAAACATAAACAGTATTCTCCACATTTATAAGTTTATACACAAGTTCAGAGCTCTATAAACAGGAATTCTTAATGTTTGAAATCACAATTTACTGAAAACGCCACTTGAAATATCCGGAATTGTTTACATTTTGAGAATTCTCGTCATTTCAGAGCTTTGTTCTTGTAATCTCCGTAATTGAACTGGGAATTAAATGTAGTTAGATTCTATTTACTTGTGTTTCAACTGTTTGTTACACGTTCATATTCATTTCCTGGAGAGGTAATTGTGTATTAAAAGAGTTTTACCACATTTTGAGAGTTTCCTTAGAAGTACATACTAGAACCTTTAGTATATGGACTGTTTCAGTCAAAAGACGCCACTCTAATTCAACCTCAATTGTAAACATAAACACTATTCTCTACATATAAAAGCTTTATACACAAGTTCTGAGCTCTATAAACAGTAATTCCTGATGTTTGAATTCACATTTAGTGAAAACTCCACTTAAAATAGCCGGACTTTTTAATATTAAGAGAATTCTTGTCCTTTCATAGCTTTCTACCTGTAATGTCGGTAATTGAACTGGGCCTTCAATGTAGTTAGGTTCTATTTCCTTGTGTTTCAACTGTTTGTTACACGTTCATATTCATTTCCTGGAGAGGTAATCGTGTATTTAAAGAGTTTTACAATACTTTGACAGTTTCCTTAGAAGTACATAAAGAACCTTCAGGATATCCACTGTTTCGTTCAAAAAACACGTGGCAAATTAAGCCTCAATTGTAAACATAAACAGTATTATCCTCATTTAAAAGCTTTATACACAAATCCTGATCTCTACAAACAGGAATTCTTGATGTTTGAAATCACAATTTACTGAAAAAGCCACTTGAAATATCCGGAATTGTTTACATTTTGAGAATTCTCGTCATTTCAGAGCTTTGTTCTTGTAAACTCCGTAATTGAACTGGGAATTAAATGTAGTTAGATTCTATTTACTTGTGTTTAAACTGTTTGTTACACGTTCATATTCATTTTCTGGAGAGGTAATTGTGTATTAAAAGAGTTTTACCACATTTTGAGAGTTTCCTTAGAAGAACATAGTAGAACCTTTAGGATATGAACTGTTTCAGTCAAAAGACGCCACTCCAATTCAACCTCAATTGTAAACATAAACACTATTCTCTACATATAAAAGCTTTATACACAAGTTCTGAGCTCTATAAACAGTAATTCCTGAAGTTTGAATTCACATTTAGTGAAAACTCCACTTAAAATAGCCGGACATTTTAATATTAAGAGAATTCTTGTCCTTTCATAGCTTTCTACCTGTAATCTCGGTAATTGAACTCGGCCTTCAATGTAGTTAGGTTCTATTTCCTTGTGTTTCAACTGTTTGTTACACGTTCATATTCATTTCCTGGAGAGGTAATCGTGTATTTAAAGAGTTTTACAATACTTTGACAGTTTCCTTAGAAGTACATAAAGAACCTTCAGGATATCCACTGTTTCGTTCAAAAAACACGTGGCAAATTAAGCCTCAATTGTAAACATAAACAGTATTATCCTCATTTAAAAGCTTTATACACAAATCCTGATCTCTACAAACAGGAATTCTTGATGTTTGAAATCACAATTTACTGAAAAAGCCACTTGAAATATCCGGAATTGTTTACATTTTGAGAATTCTCGTCATTTCAGAGCTTTGTTCTTGTAATCTCCGTAATTGAACTGGGAATTAAATGTAGTTAGATTCTATTTGCTTGTGTTTCAACTGTTTTTTACACGTTCATATTCATTTCCTGGAAAGATAATTGTGTATTTTAAGGGTTTTACCACATTTTGACAGTTTCCTTAGAAGTACATACTAGAACCTTCAGGATATGAACTGTTTCAGTCAAAAGACGCCTCGCCAATTCAGCGTCAATTGAAAACATAAACAGTATTCTCCACATTTATAAGTTTTATACACAAGTTCAGAGCTCTATAAACAGGAATTCTTAATGTTTGAAATCACAATTTACTGAAAACGCCACTTGAAATATCCGGAATTGTTTACATTTTGAGAATTCTCGTCATTTCAGAGCTTTCTTCCTGTAATCTCCGTAATTGAACTGGGAATTAAATGTAGTTAGATTCTATTTACTTGTGTTTCAACTGTTTGTTACACGTTCATATTCATTTTCTGGAGAGGTAATTGTGTATTAAAAGAGTTTTACCACATTTTGAGAGTTTCCTTAGAAGTACATACTAGAACCTTTAGGATATGAACTGTTTCAGTCAAAAGACGCCACTCCAATTCAACCTCAATTGTAAACATAAACACTATTCTCTACATATAAAAGCTTTATACACAAGTTCTGAGCTCTATAAACAGTAATTCCTGATGTTTGAAATCACATTTAGTGAAAACTCCACTTAAAATAGCCGGACTCTTTAATATTAAGAGAATTCTCGTCATTTCAGAGCTTTCTACCTGTAATGTCGGTAATTGAACTCGGCCTTCAATGTAGTTAGGTTCTATTTCCTTGTGTTTCAACTGTTTGTTACACGTTCATATTCATTTCCTGGAGAGGTAATCGTGTATTTAAAGAGTTTTACAATACTTTGACAGTTTCCTTAGAAGTACATAAAGAACCTTCAGGATATCCACTGTTTCGTTCAAAAAACACGTGGCAAATTAAGCCTCAATTGTAAACATAAACAGTATTATCCTCATTTAAAAGCTTTATACACAAATCCTGATCTCTACAAACAGGAATTCTTGATGTTTGAAATCACAATTTACTGAAAAAGCCACTTGAAATATCCGGAATTGTTTACATTTTGAGAATTCTCGTCATTTCAGAGCTTTGTTCTTGTAATCTCCGTAATTGAACTGGGAATTAAATGTAGTTAGATTCTATTTACTTGTGTTTAAACTGTTTGTTACACGTTCATATTCATTTCCTGGAAAGATAATTGTGTATTTGAAGAGTTTTACCACATTTTGACAGTTTCCTTAGAAGTACATACTAGAACCTTCAGGATATGAACTGTTTCAGTCAAAAGACGCCTCGCCAATTCAGCGTCAATTGAAAACATAAACAGTATTCTCCACATTTATAAGTTTATACACAAGTTCAGAGCTCTATAAACAGGAATTCTTAATGTTTGAAATCACAATTTACTGAAAACGCCACTTGAAATATCCGGAATTGTTTACATTTTGAGAATTCTCGTCATTTCAGAGCTTTGTTCTTGTAATCTCCGTAATTGAACTGGGAATTAAATGTAGTTAGATTCTATTTACTTGTGTTTCAACTGTTTGTTACACGTTCATATTCATTTCCTGGAGAGGTAATTGTGTATTAAAAGAGTTTTACCACATTTTGAGAGTTTCCTTAGAAGTACATACTAGAACCTTTAGTATATGGACTGTTTCAGTCAAAAGACGCCACTCTAATTCAACCTCAATTGTAAACATAAACACTATTCTCTACATATAAAAGCTTTATACACAAGTTCTGAGCTCTATAAACAGTAATTCCTGATGTTTGAATTCACATTTAGTGAAAACTCCACTTAAAATAGCCGGACTTTTTAATATTAAGAGAATTCTTGTCCTTTCATAGCTTTCTACCTGTAATCTCGGTAATTGAACTCGGCCTTCAATGTAGTTAGGTTCTATTTCCTTGTGTTTCAACTGTTTGTTACACGTTCATATTCATTTCCTGGAGAGGTAATCGTGTATTTAAAGAGTTTTACAATACTTTGACAGTTTCCTTAGAAGTACATAAAGAACCTTCAGGATATCCACTGTTTCGTTCAAAAAACACGTGGCAAATTAAGCCTCAATTGTAAACATAAACAGTATTATCCTCATTTAAAAGCTTTATACACAAATCCTGATCTCTACAAACAGGAATTCTTGATGTTTGAAATCACAATTTACTGAAAAAGCCACTTGAAATATCCGGAATTGTTTACATTTTGAGAATTCTCGTCATTTCAGAGCTTTGTTCTTGTAAACTCCGTAATTGAACTGGGAATTAAATGTAGTTAGATTCTATTTACTTGTGTTTAAACTGTTTGTTACACGTTCATATTCATTTTCTGGAGAGGTAATTGTGTATTAAAAGAGTTTTACCACATTTTGAGAGTTTCCTTAGAAGAACATAGTAGAACCTTTAGGATATGAACTGTTTCAGTCAAAAGACGCCACTCCAATTCAACCTCAATTGTAAACATAAACACTATTCTCTACATACAAAAGCTTTATACACAAGTTCTGAGCTCTATAAACAGTAATTCCTGAAGTTTGAATTCACATTTAGTGAAAACTCCACTTAAAATAGCCGGACATTTTAATATTAAGAGAATTCTTGTCCTTTCATAGCTTTCTACCTGTAATCTCGGTAATTGAACTCGGCCTTCAATGTAGTTAGGTTCTATTTCCTTGTGTTTCAACTGTTTGTTACACGTTCATATTCATTTCCTGGAGAGGTAATCGTGTATTTAAAGAGTTTTACAATACTTTGACAGTTTCCTTAGAAGTACATAAAGAACCTTCAGGATATCCACTGTTTCGTTCAAAAAACACGTGGCAAATTAAGCCTCAATTGTAAACATAAACAGTATTATCCTCATTTAAAAGCTTTATACACAAATCCTGATCTCTACAAACAGGAATTCTTGATGTTTGAAATCACAATTTACTGAAAAAGCCACTTGAAATATCCGGAATTGTTTACATTTTGAGAATTCTCGTCATTTCAGAGCTTTGTTCTTGTAAACTCCGTAATTGAACTGGGAATTAAATGTAGTTAGATTCTATTTACTTGTGTTTAAACTGTTTGTTACACGTTCATATTCATTTTCTGGAGAGGTAATTGTGTATTAAAAGAGTTTTACCACATTTTGAGAGTTTCCTTAGAAGAACATAGTAGAACCTTTAGGATATGAACTGTTTCAGTCAAAAGACGCCACTCCAATTCAACCTCAATTGTAAACATAAACACTATTCTCTACATACAAAAGCTTTATACACAAGTTCTGAGCTCTATAAACAGTAATTCCTGAAGTTTGAATTCACATTTAGTGAAAACTCCACTTAAAATAGCCGGACATTTTAATATTAAGAGAATTCTTGTCCTTTCATAGCTTTCTACCTGTAATCTCGGTAATTGAACTCGGCCTTCAATGTAGTTAGGTTCTATTTCCTTGTGTTTCAACTGTTTGTTACACGTTCATATTCATTTCCTGGAGAGGTAATCGTGTATTTAAAGAGTTTTACAATACTTTGACAGTTTCCTTAGAAGTACATAAAGAACCTTCAGGATATCCACTGTTTCGTTCAAAAAACACGTGGCAAATTAAGCCTCAATTGTAAACATAAACAGTATTATCCTCATTTAAAAGCTTTATACACAAATCCTGATCTCTACAAACAGGAATTCTTGATGTTTGAAATCACAATTTACTGAAAAAGCCACTTGAAATATCCGGAATTGTTTACATTTTGAGAATTCTCGTCATTTCAGAGCTTTGTTCTTGTAATCTCCGTAATTGAACTGGGAATTAAATGTAGTTAGATTCTATTTACTTGTGTTTAAACTGTTTGTTACACGTTCATATTCATTTCCTGGAAAGATAATTGTGTATTTGAAGAGTTTTACCACATTTTGACAGTTTCCTTAGAAGTACATACTAGAACCTTCAGGATATGAACTGTTTCAGTCAAAAGACGCCTCGCCAATTCAGCGTCAATTGAAAACATAAACAGTATTCTCCACATTTATAAGTTTATACACAAGTTCAGAGCTCTATAAACAGGAATTCTTAATGTTTGAAATCACAATTTACTGAAAACGCCACTTGAAATATCCGGAATTGTTTACATTTTGAGAATTCTCGTCATTTCAGAGCTTTGTTCTTGTAATCTCCGTAATTGAACTGGGAATTAAATGTAGTTAGATTCTATTTACTTGTGTTTCAACTGTTTGTTACACGTTCATATTCATTTCCTGGAGAGGTAATTGTGTATTAAAAGAGTTTTACCACATTTTGAGAGTTTCCTTAGAAGTACATACTAGAACCTTTAGTATATGGACTGTTTCAGTCAAAAGACGCCACTCTAATTCAACCTCAATTGTAAACATAAACACTATTCTCTACATATAAAAGCTTTATACACAAGTTCTGAGCTCTATAAACAGTAATTCCTGATGTTTGAATTCACATTTAGTGAAAACTCCACTTAAAATAGCCGGACTTTTTAATATTAAGAGAATTCTTGTCCTTTCATAGCTTTCTACCTGTAATCTCGGTAATTGAACTCGGCCTTCAATGTAGTTAGGTTCTATTTCCTTGTGTTTCAACTGTTTGTTACACGTTCATATTCATTTCCTGGAGAGGTAATCGTGTATTTAAAGAGTTTTACAATACTTTGACAGTTTCCTTAGAAGTACATAAAGAACCTTCAGGATATCCACTGTTTCGTTCAAAAAACACGTGGCAAATTAAGCCTCAATTGTAAACATAAACAGTATTATCCTCATTTAAAAGCTTTATACACAAATCCTGATCTCTACAAACAGGAATTCTTGATGTTTGAAATCACAATTTACTGAAAAAGCCACTTGAAATATCCGGAATTGTTTACATTTTGAGAATTCTCGTCATTTCAGAGCTTTGTTCTTGTAAACTCCGTAATTGAACTGGGAATTAAATGTAGTTAGATTCTATTTACTTGTGTTTAAACTGTTTGTTACACGTTCATATTCATTTTCTGGAGAGGTAATTGTGTATTAAAAGAGTTTTACCACATTTTGAGAGTTTCCTTAGAAGAACATAGTAGAACCTTTAGGATATGAACTGTTTCAGTCAAAAGACGCCACTCCAATTCAACCTCAATTGTAAACATAAACACTATTCTCTACATACAAAAGCTTTATACACAAGTTCTGAGCTCTATAAACAGTAATTCCTGAAGTTTGAATTCACATTTAGTGAAAACTCCACTTAAAATAGCCGGACATTTTAATATTAAGAGAATTCTTGTCCTTTCATAGCTTTCTACCTGTAATCTCGGTAATTGAACTCGGCCTTCAATGTAGTTAGGTTCTATTTCCTTGTGTTTCAACTGTTTGTTACACGTTCATATTCATTTCCTGGAGAGGTAATCGTGTATTTAAAGAGTTTTACAATACTTTGACAGTTTCCTTAGAAGTACATAAAGAACCTTCAGGATATCCACTGTTTCGTTCAAAAAACACGTGGCAAATTAAGCCTCAATTGTAAACATAAACAGTATTATCCTCATTTAAAAGCTTTATACACAAATCCTGATCTCTACAAACAGGAATTCTTGATGTTTGAAATCACAATTTACTGAAAAAGCCACTTGAAATATCCGGAATTGTTTACATTTTGAGAATTCTCGTCATTTCAGAGCTTTGTTCTTGTAAACTCCGTAATTGAACTGGGAATTAAATGTAGTTAGATTCTATTTACTTGTGTTTAAACTGTTTGTTACACGTTCATATTCATTTTCTGGAGAGGTAATTGTGTATTAAAAGAGTTTTACCACATTTTGAGAGTTTCCTTAGAAGAACATAGTAGAACCTTTAGGATATGAACTGTTTCAGTCAAAAGACGCCACTCCAATTCAACCTCAATTGTAAACATAAACACTATTCTCTACATACAAAAGCTTTATACACAAGTTCTGAGCTCTATAAACAGTAATTCCTGAAGTTTGAATTCACATTTAGTGAAAACTCCACTTAAAATAGCCGGACATTTTAATATTAAGAGAATTCTTGTCCTTTCATAGCTTTCTACCTGTAATCTCGGTAATTGAACTCGGCCTTCAATGTAGTTAGGTTCTATTTCCTTGTGTTTCAACTGTTTGTTACACGTTCATATTCATTTCCTGGAGAGGTAATCGTGTATTTAAAGAGTTTTACAATACTTTGACAGTTTCCTTAGAAGTACATAAAGAACCTTCAGGATATCCACTGTTTCGTTCAAAAAACACGTGGCAAATTAAGCCTCAATTGTAAACATAAACAGTATTATCCTCATTTAAAAGCTTTATACACAAATCCTGATCTCTACAAACAGGAATTCTTGATGTTTGAAATCACAATTTACTGAAAAAGCCACTTGAAATATCCGGAATTGTTTACATTTTGAGAATTCTCGTCATTTCAGAGCTTTGTTCTTGTAATCTCCGTAATTGAACTGGGAATTAAATGTAGTTAGATTCTATTTGCTTGTGTTTCAACTGTTTTTTACACGTTCATATTCATTTCCTGGAAAGATAATTGTGTATTTGAAGAGTTTTACCACATTTTGACAGTTTCCTTAGAAGTACATACTAGAACCTTCAGGATATGAACTGTTTCAGTCAAAAGACGCCTCGCCAATTCAGCGTCAATTGAAAACATAAACAGTATTCTCCACATTTATAAGTTTATACACAAGTTCAGAGCTCTATAAACAGGAATTCTTAATGTTTGAAATCACAATTTACTGAAAACGCCACTTGAAATATCCGGAATTGTTTACATTTTGAGAATTCTCGTCATTTCAGAGCTTTGTTCTTGTAATCTCCGTAATTGAACTGGGAATTAAATGTAGTTAGATTCTATTTACTTGTGTTTCAACTGTTTGTTACACGTTCATATTCATTTTCGGGAGAGGTAATTGTGAATTAAAAGAGTTTTACCACATTTTGAGAGTTTCCTTAGAAGTACATACTAGAACCTTTAGGATATGGACTGTTTCAGTCAAAAGACGCCACTCCAATTCAACCTCAATTGTAAACATAAACACTATTCTCTACATATAAAAGCTTTATACACAAGTTCAGAGCTTTATAAACAGTAATTCCTGATGTTTGAAATCACATTTAGTGAAAACTCCACTTAAAATAGCCGGACTTCTTAATATTAAGAGAATTCTTGTCCTTTCATAGCTTTCTACCTGTAATCTCGGTAATTGAACTCGGCCTTAAGTGTAGTTAGGTTCTATTTCCTTGTGTTTCAACTGTTTGTTACACGTTCATATTCATTTCCTGGAGAGGTAATTGTGTATTTAAAGAGTTTTACAACATTTTGACAGTTTCCCTAGAAGTACATAAAGAACCTTCAGGATATCCACTGTTCCATTCAAAAAAAACGTGGCAAAGTAAGCCTCAATTGTAAACATAAACAGTATTATCCTCATTTAAATGCTTTATACACAAATCGTGATCTCTACAAACAGGAATTCTTGATGTTTGAAATCACAATTTACTGAAAACGCGATTTAAAATATCCGGACTTGTTAATATTATGAGTATTCTCGTCATTTCACAACTTTCTTCCAGTAATCTCGGTAATTGAACTCGGCCTTAAATGTAGTTAGATTCTATTTGCTTGTGTTTCAACTGTTTGTTACACGTTCATATTCATTTCCTGGAAAGATAATTGTGTATTTTAAGGGTTTTACCACATTTTGACAGTTTCCTTAGAAGTACATACTAGAACCTTCAGGATATGAACTGTTTCAGTCAAAAGACGCCTCGCCAATTCAGCGTCAATTGAAAACATAAACAGTATTCTCCACGTTTATAAGTTTTATACACAAGTTCAGAGCTCTATCAACAGGAATTCTTAATGTTTGAAATCACAATTTACTGAAAACGCCACTTGAAATATCCGGAATTGTTTACATTTTGAGAATTCTCGTCATTTCAGAGCTTTCTTCCTGTAATCTCCGTAATTGAACTGGGAATTAAATGTAGTTAGATTCTATTTACTTGTGTTTCAACTGTTTGTTACACGTTCATATTCATTTTCTGGAGAGGTAATTGTGTATTAAAAGAGTTTTACCACATTTTGAGAGTTTCCTTAGAAGTACATACTAGAACCTTTAGGATATGAATTGTTTCAGTCAAAAGACGCCACTCCAATTCAACCTCAATTGTAAACATAAACACTATTCTCTACATATAAAAGCTTTATACACAAGTTCTGAGCTCTATAAACAGTAATTCCTGATGTTTGAAATCACATTTAGTGAAAACTCCACTTAAAATAGCCGGACTCTTTAATATTAAGAGAATTCTCGTCATTTCAGAGCTTTCTACCTGTAATGTCGGTAATTGAACTCGGCCTTCAATGTAGTTAGGTTCTATTTCCTTGTGTTTCAACTGTTTGTTACACGTTCATATTCATTTCCTGGAGAGGTAATCGTGTATTTAAAGAGTTTTACAATACTTTGACAGTTTCCTTAGAAGTACATAAAGAACCTTCAGGATATCCACTGTTTCGTTCAAAAAACACGTGGCAAATTAAGCCTCAATTGTAAACATAAACAGTATTATCCTCATTTAAAAGCTTTATACACAAATCCTGATCTCTACAAACAGGAATTCTTGATGTTTGAAATCACAATTTACTGAAAAAGCCACTTGAAATATCCGGAATTGTTTACATTTTGAGAATTCTCGTCATTTCAGAGCTTTGTTCTTGTAATCTCCGTAATTGAACTGGGAATTAAATGTAGTTAGATTCTATTTACTTGTGTTTAAACTGTTTGTTACACGTTCATATTCATTTCCTGGAAAGATAATTGTGTATTTGAAGAGTTTTACCACATTTTGACAGTTTCCTTAGAAGTACATACTAGAACCTTCAGGATATGAACTGTTTCAGTCAAAAGACGCCTCGCCAATTCAGCGTCAATTGAAAACATAAACAGTATTCTCCACATTTATAAGTTTATACACAAGTTCAGAGCTCTATAAACAGGAATTCTTAATGTTTGAAATCACAATTTACTGAAAACGCCACTTGAAATATCCGGAATTGTTTACATTTTGAGAATTCTCGTCATTTCAGAGCTTTGTTCTTGTAATCTCCGTAATTGAACTGGGAATTAAATGTAGTTAGATTCTATTTACTTGTGTTTCAACTGTTTGTTACACGTTCATATTCATTTCCTGGAGAGGTAATTGTGTATTAAAAGAGTTTTACCACATTTTGAGAGTTTCCTTAGAAGTACATACTAGAACCTTTAGTATATGGACTGTTTCAGTCAAAAGACGCCACTCTAATTCAACCTCAATTGTAAACATAAACACTATTCTCTACATATAAAAGCTTTATACACAAGTTCTGAGCTCTATAAACAGTAATTCCTGATGTTTGAATTCACATTTAGTGAAAACTCCACTTAAAATAGCCGGACTTTTTAATATTAAGAGAATTCTTGTCCTTTCATAGCTTTCTACCTGTAATCTCGGTAATTGAACTCGGCCTTCAATGTAGTTAGGTTCTATTTCCTTGTGTTTCAATTGTTTGTTACACTTTCATATTCATTTCCTGGAGAGGTAATTGTGTATTTAAAGAGTTTTACAACATTTTGACAGTTTCCTTAGAAGAACATAGTAGAACCTTCAGGATAAGAACTGTTTCAGTCAAAAGACGCCTCGCCAATTCAGCGTCAATTGAAAACATAAACAGTATTCTCCACATTTATAAGTTTTATACACAAGTTCAGAGCTCTATCAACAGGAATTCTTAATGTTTGAAATCACAATTTACTGAAAACGCCACTTGAAATATCCGGAATTGTTTACATTTTGAGAATTCTCGTCATTTCAGAGCTTTCTTCCTGTAATCTCCGTAATTGAACTGGGAATTAAATGTAGTTAGATTCTATTTACTTGTGTTTCAACTGTTTGTTACACGTTCATATTCATTTTCTGGAGAGGTAATTGTGTATTAAAAGAGTTTTACCACATTTTGAGAGTTTCCTTAGAAGTACATACTAGAACCTTTAGGATATGAACTGTTTCAGTCAAAAGACGCCACTCCAATTCAACCTCAATTGTAAACATAAACACTATTCTCTACATATAAAAGCTTTATACACAAGTTCGGAGCTCTATAAACAGTAATTCCTGATGTTTGAAATCACATTTAGTGAAAACTCCACTTAAAATAGCCGGACTCTTTAATATTAAGAGAATTCTCGTCATTTCAGAGCTTTCTACCTGTAATGTCGGTAATTGAACTCGGCCTTCAATGTAGTTAGGTTCTATTTCCTTGTGTTTCAACTGTTTGTTACACGTTCATATTCATTTCCTGGAGAGGTAATCGTGTATTTAAAGAGTTTTACAATACTTTGACAGTTTCCTTAGAAGTACATAAAGAACCTTCAGGATATCCACTGTTTCGTTCAAAAAACACGTGGCAAATTAAGCCTCAATTGTAAACATAAACAGTATTATCCTCATTTAAAAGCTTTATACACAAATCCTGATCTCTACAAACAGGAATTCTTGATGTTTGAAATCACAATTTACTGAAAAAGCCACTTGAAATATCCGGAATTGTTTACATTTTGAGAATTCTCGTCATTTCAGAGCTTTGTTCTTGTAATCTCCGTAATTGAACTGGGAATTAAATGTAGTTAGATTCTATTTACTTGTGTTTCAACTGTTTGTTACACGTTCATATTCATTTCCTGGAATGGTAATTGTGTATTTGAAGAGTTTTACCACATTTTGACAGTTTCCTTAGAAGTACATACTAGAACCTTCAGGATATGAACTGTTTCAGTCAAAAGACGCCTCGCCAATTCAGCGTCAATTGAAAACATAAACAGTTTTCTCCACATTTATAAGTTTATACACAAGTTCAGAGCTCTATAAACAGGAATTCTTAATGTTTGAAATCACAATTTACTGAAAACGCCACTTGAAATATCCGGAATTGTTTACATTTTGAGAATTCTCGTCATTTCAGAGCTTTGTTCTTGTAATCTCCGTAATTGAACTGGGAATTAAATGTAGTTAGATTCTATTTACTTGTGTTTCAACTGTTTGTTACACGTTCATATTCATTTTCTGGAGAGGTAATTGTGTATTAAAAGAGTTTTACCACATTTTGAGAGTTTCCTTAGAAGTACATACTAGAACCTTTAGGATATGAACTGTTTCAGTCAAAAGACGCCACTCCAATTCAACCTCAATTGTAAACATAAACACTATTCTCTACATATAAAAGCTTTATACACAAGTTCGGAGCTCTATAAACAGTAATTCCTGATGTTTGAAATCACATTTATTGAAAACTCCACTTAAAATAGCCGGACTCTTTAATATTAAGAGAATTCTCGTCATTTCAGAGCTTTCTACCTGTAATGTCGGTAATTGAACTCGGCCTTCAATGTAGTTAGGTTCTATTTCCTTGTGTTTCAACTGTTTGTTACACGTTCATATTCATTTCCTGGAGAGGTAATCGTGTATTTAAAGAGTTTTACAATACTTTGACAGTTTCCTTAGAAGTACATAAAGAACCTTCAGGATATCCACTGTTTCGTTCAAAAAACACGTGGCAAATTAAGCCTCAATTGTAAACATAAACAGTATTATCCTCATTTAAAAGCTTTATACACAAATCCTGATCTCTACAAACAGGAATTCTTGATGTTTGAAATCACAATTTACTGAAAAAGCCACTTGAAACATCCGGAATTGTTTACATTTTGAGAATTCTCGTCATTTCAGAGCTTTGTTCTTGTAATCTCCGTAATTGAACTGGGAATTAAATGTAGTTAGATTCTATTTACTTGTGTTTCAACTGTTTGTTACACGTTCATATTCATTTCCTGGAAAGATAATTGTGTATTTGAAGAGTTTTACCACATTTTGACAGTTTCCTTAGAAGTACATACTAGAACCTTCAGGATAAGAACTGTTTCAGTCAAAAGACGCCTCGCCAATTCAGCGTCAATTGAAAACATAAACAGTATTCTCCACATTTATAAGTTTATACACAAGTTCAGAGCTCTATAAACAGGAATTCTTAATGTTGGAAATCACAATTTACTGAAAACGCCACTTGAAATATCCGGAATTGTTTACATTTTGAGAATTCTCGTCATTTCAGAGCTTTGTTCTTGTAATCTCCGTAATTGAACTGGGAATTAAATGTAGTTAGATTCTATTTACTTGTGTTTCAACTGTTTGTTACACGTTCATATTCATTTCCTGGAGAGGTAATTGTGTATTAAAAGAGTTTTACCACATTTTGAGAGTTTCCTTAGAAGTACATACTAGAACCTTTAGGATATGGACTGTTTCAGTCAAAAGACGCCACTCCAATTCAACCTCAATTGTAAACATAAACACTATTCTCTACATATAAAAGCTTTATACACAAGTTCTGAGCTCTATAAACAGTAATTCCTGATGTTTGAATTCACATTTAGTGAAAACTCCACTTAAAATAGCCGGACTTTTTAATATTAAGAGAATTCTTGTCCTTTCATAGCTTTCTACCTGTAATCTCGGTAATTGAACTCGGCCTTCAATGTAGTTAGGTTCTATTTCCTTGTGTTTCAACTGTTTGTTACACGTTCATATTCATTTCCTGGAGAGGTAATTGTGTATTTAAAGAGTTTTACAACATTTTGACAGTTTCCTTAGAAGAACATAGTAGAACCTTCAGGATATGAACTGTTTCAGTCAAAAGACGCCTCGCCAATTCAGCGTCAATTGAAAACATAAACAGTATTCTCCACATTTATAAGTTTTATACACAAGTTCAGAGCTCTATCAACAGGAATTCTTAATGTTTGAAATCACAATTTACTGAAAACGCCACTTGAAATATCCGGAATTGTTTACATTTTGAGAATTCTCGTCATTTCAGAGCTTTATTCCTGTAATCTCCGTAATTGAACTGGGAATTAAATGTAGTTAGATTCTATTTACTTGTGTTTCAACTGTTTGTTACACGTTCATATTCATTTTCTGGAGAGGTAATTGTGTATTAAAAGAGTTTTACCACATTTTGAGAGTTTCCTTAGAAGTACATAATAGAACCTTTAGGATATGAACTGTTTCAGTCAAAAGACGCCACTCCAATTCAACCTCAATTGTAAACATAAACACTATTCTCTACATATAAAAGCTTTATACACAAGTTCGGAGCTCTATAAACAGTAATTCCTGATGTTTGAAATCACATTTATTGAAAACTCCACTTAAAATAGCCGGACTCTTTAATATTAAGAGAATTCTCGTCATTTCAGAGCTTTCTACCTGTAATGTCGGTAATTGAACTCGGCCTTCAATGTAGTTAGGTTCTATTTCCTTGTGTTTCAACTGTTTGTTACACGTTCATATTCATTTCCTGGAGAGGTAATCGTGTATTTAAAGAGTTTTACAATACTTTGACAGTTTCCTTAGAAGTACATAAAAAACCTTCAGGATATCCACTGTTTCGTTCAAAAAACACGTGGCAAATTAAGCCTCAATTGTAAACATAAACAGTATTATCCTCATTTAAAAGCTTTATACACAAATCCTGATCTCTACAAACAGGAATTCTTGATGTTTGAAATCACAATTTACTGAAAAAGCCACTTGAAATATCCGGAATTGTTTACATTTTGAGAATTCTCGTCATTTCAGAGCTTTGTTCTTGTAATCTCCGTAATTGAACTGGGAATTAAATGTAGTTAGATTCTATTTACTTGTGTTTCAACTGTTTGTTACACGTTCATATTCATTTCCTGGAAAGATAATTGTGTATTTGAAGAGTTTTACCACATTTTGACAGTTTCCTTAGAAGTACATACTAGAACCTTCAGGATATGAACTGTTTCAGTCAAAAGACGCCTCGCCAATTCAGCGTCAATTGAAAACATAAACAGTATTCTCCACATTTATAAGTTTATACACAAGTTCAGAGCTCTATAAACAGGAATTCTTAATGTTTGAAATCACAATTTACTGAAAACGCCACTTGAAATATCCGGAATTGTTTACATTTTGAGAATTCTCGTCATTTCAGAGCTTTCTTCCTGTAATCTCCGTAATTGAACTGGGAATTAAATGTAGTTAGATTCTATTTACTTGTGTTTCAACTGTTTGCTACACGTTCATATTCATTTTCTGGAGAGGTAATTGTGTATTAAAAGAGTTTTACCACATTTTGAGAGTTTCCTTAGAAGTACATACTAGAACCTTTAGGATATGAACTGTTTCAGTCAAAAGACGCCACTCCAATTCAACCTCAATTGTAAACATAAACACTATTCTCTACATATAAAAGCTTTATACACAAGTTCGGAGCTCTATAAACAGTAATTCCTGATGTTTGAAATCACATTTATTGAAAACTCCACTTAAAATAGCCGGACTCTTTAATATTAAGAGAATTCTCGTCATTTCAGAGCTTTCTACCTGTAATGTCGGTAATTGAACTCGGCCTTCAATGTAGTTAGGTTCTATTTCCTTGTGTTTCAACTGTTTGTTACACGTTCATATTCATTTCCTGGAGAGGTAATCGTGTATTTAAAGAGTTTTACAATACTTTGACAGTTTCCTTAGAAGTACATAAAGAACCTTCAGGATATCCACTGTTTCGTTCAAAAAACACGTGGCAAATTAAGCCTCAATTGTAAACATAAACAGTATTATCCTCATTTAAAAGCTTTATACACAAATCCTGATCTCTACAAACAGGAATTCTTGATGTTTGAAATCACAATTTACTGAAAACGCCACTTGAAACATCCGGAATTGTTTACATTTTGAGAATTCTCGTCATTTCAGAGCTTTGTTCTTGTAATCTCCGTAATTGAACTGGGAATTAAATGTAGTTAGATTCTATTTACTTGTGTTTCAACTGTTTGTTACACGTTCATATTCATTTCCTGGAAAGATAATTGTGTATTTGAAGAGTTTTACCACATTTTGACAGTTTCCTTAGAAGTACATACTAGAACCTTCAGGATATGAACTGTTTCAGTCAAAAGACGCCTCGCCAATTCAGCGTCAATTGAAAACATAAACAGTATTCTCCACATTTATAAGTTTATACACAAGTTCAGAGCTCTATAAACAGGAATTCTTAATGTTTGAAATCACAATTTACTGAAAACGCCACTTGAAGTATCCGGAATTGTTTACATTTTGAGAATTCTCGTCATTTCAGAGCTTTGTTCTTGTAATCTCCGTAATTGAACTGGGAATTAAATGTAGTTAGATTCTATTTACTTGTGTTTCAACTGTTTGTTACACGTTCATATTCATTTCCTGGAGAGGTAATTGTGTATTAAAAGAGTTTTACCACATTTTGAGAGTTTCCTTAGAAGTACATACTAGAACCTTTAGGATATGGACTGTTTCAGTCAAAAGACGCCACTCCAATTCAACCTCAATTGTAAACATAAACACTATTCTCTACATATAAAAGCTTTATACACAAGTTCTGAGCTCTATAAACAGTAATTCCTGATGTTTGAATTCACATTTAGTGAAAACTCCACTTAAAATAGCCGGACTTTTTAATATTAAGAGAATTCTTGTCCTTTCATAGCTTTCTACCTGTAATCTCGGTAATTGAACTCGGCCTTCAATGTAGTTAGGTTCTATTTCCTTGTGTTTCAACTGTTTGTTACACGTTCATATTCATTTCCTGGAGAGGTAATTGTGTATTTAAAGAGTTTTACAACATTTTGACAGTTTCCTTAGAAGAACATAGTAGAACCTTCAGGATATGAACTGTTTCAGTCAAAAGACGCCTCGCCAATTCAGCGTCAATTGAAAACATAAACAGTATTCTCCACATTTATAAGTTTTATACACAAGTTCAGAGCTCTATCAACAGGAATTCTTAATGTTTGAAATCACAATTTACTGAAAACGCCACTTGAAATATCCGGAATTGTTTACATTTTGAGAATTCTCGTCATTTCAGAGCTTTCTTCCTGTAATCTCCGTAATTGAACTGGGAATTAAATGTAGTTAGATTCTATTTACTTGTGTTTCAACTGTTTGTTACACGTTCATATTCATTTTCTGGAGAGGTAATTGTGTATTAAAAGAGTTTTACCACATTTTGAGAGTTTCCTTAGAAGTACATACTAGAACCTTTAGGATATGAACTGTTTCAGTCAAAAGACGCCACTCCAATTCAACCTCAATTGTAAACATAAACACTATTCTCTACATATAAAAGCTTTATACACAAGTTCTGAGCTCTATAAACAGTAATTCCTGATGTTTGAAATCACATTTATTGAAAACTCCACTTAAAATAGCCGGACTCTTTAATATTAAGAGAATTCTCGTCATTTCAGAGCTTTCTACCTGTAATGTCGGTAATTGAACTCGGCCTTCAATGTAGTTAGGTTCTATTTCCTTGTGTTTCAACTGTTTGTTACACGTTCATATTCATTTCCTGGAGAGGTAATCGTGTATTTAAAGAGTTTTACAATACTTTGACAGTTTCCTTAGAAGTACATAAAGAACCTTCAGGATATCCACTGTTTCGTTCAAAAAACACGTGGCAAATTAAGCCTCAATTGTAAACATAAACAGTATTATCCTCATTTAAAAGCTTTATACACAAATCCTGATCTCTACAAACAGGAATTCTTGATGTTTGAAATCACAATTTACTGAAAAAGCCACTTGAAATATCCGGAATTGTTTACATTTTGAGAATTCTCGTCATTTCAGAGCTTTGTTCTTGTAATCTCCGTAATTGAACTGGGAATTAAATGTAGTTAGATTCTATTTACTTGTGTTTAAACTGTTTGTTACACGTTCATATTCATTTCCTGGAGAGGTAATTGTGTATTAAAAGAGTTTTACCACATTTTGAGAGTTTCCTTAGAAGTACATACTAGAACCTTTAGTATATGGACTGTTTCAGTCAAAAGACGCCACTCTAATTCAACCTCAATTGTAAACATAAACACTATTCTCTACATATAAAAGCTTTATACACAAGTTCTGAGCTCTATAAACAGTAATTCCTGATGTTTGAATTCACATTTAGTGAAAACTCCACTTAAAATAGCCGGACTTTTTAATATTAAGAGAATTCTTGTCCTTTCATAGCTTTCTACCTGTAATCTCGGTAATTGAACTCGGCCTTCAATGTAGTTAGGTTCTATTTCCTTGTGTTTCAATTGTTTGTTACACTTTCATATTCATTTCCTGGAGAGGTAATTGTGTATTTAAAGAGTTTTACAACATTTTGACAGTTTCCTTAGAAGAACATAGTAGAACCTTCAGGATAAGAACTGTTTCAGTCAAAAGACGCCTCGCCAATTCAGCGTCAATTGAAAACATAAACAGTATTCTCCACATTTATAAGTTTTATACACAAGTTCAGAGCTCTATCAACAGGAATTCTTAATGTTTGAAATCACAATTTACTGAAAACGCCACTTGAAATATCCGGAATTGTTTACATTTTGAGAATTCTCGTCATTTCAGAGCTTTCTTCCTGTAATCTCCGTAATTGAACTGGGAATTAAATGTAGTTAGATTCTATTTACTTGTGTTTCAACTGTTTGTTACACGTTCATATTCATTTTCTGGAGAGGTAATTGTGTATTAAAAGAGTTTTACCACATTTTGAGAGTTTCCTTAGAAGTACATACTAGAACCTTTAGGATATGAACTGTTTCAGTCAAAAGACGCCACTCCAATTCAACCTCAATTGTAAACATAAACACTATTCTCTACATATAAAAGCTTTATACACAAGTTCGGAGCTCTATAAACAGTAATTCCTGATGTTTGAAATCACATTTAGTGAAAACTCCACTTAAAATAGCCGGACTCTTTAATATTAAGAGAATTCTCGTCATTTCAGAGCTTTCTACCTGTAATGTCGGTAATTGAACTCGGCCTTCAATGTAGTTAGGTTCTATTTCCTTGTGTTTCAACTGTTTGTTACACGTTCATATTCATTTCCTGGAGAGGTAATCGTGTATTTAAAGAGTTTTACAATACTTTGACAGTTTCCTTAGAAGTACATAAAGAACCTTCAGGATATCCACTGTTTCGTTCAAAAAACACGTGGCAAATTAAGCCTCAATTGTAAACATAAACAGTATTATCCTCATTTAAAAGCTTTATACACAAATCCTGATCTCTACAAACAGGAATTCTTGATGTTTGAAATCACAATTTACTGAAAAAGCCACTTGAAATATCCGGAATTGTTTACATTTTGAGAATTCTCGTCATTTCAGAGCTTTGTTCTTGTAATCTCCGTAATTGAACTGGGAATTAAATGTAGTTAGATTCTATTTACTTGTGTTTCAACTGTTTGTTACACGTTCATATTCATTTCCTGGAAAGATAATTGTGTATTTGAAGAGTTTTACCACATTTTGACAGTTTCCTTAGAAGTACATACTAGAACCTTCAGGATAAGAACTGTTTCAGTCAAAAGACGCCTCGCCAATTCAGCGTCAATTGAAAACATAAACAGTATTCTCCACATTTATAAGTTTATACACAAGTTCAGAGCTCTATAAACAGGAATTCTTAATGTTGGAAATCACAATTTACTGAAAACGCCACTTGAAATATCCGGAATTGTTTACATTTTGAGAATTCTCGTCATTTCAGAGCTTTGTTCTTGTAATCTCCGTAATTGAACTGGGAATTAAATGTAGTTAGATTCTATTTACTTGTGTTTAAACTGTTTGTTACACGTTCATATTCATTTCCTGGAGAGGTAATTGTGTATTAAAAGAGTTTTACCACATTTTGAGAGTTTCCTTAGAAGTACATACTAGAACCTTTAGTATATGGACTGTTTCAGTCAAAAGACGCCACTCTAATTCAACCTCAATTGTAAACATAAACACTATTCTCTACATATAAAAGCTTTATACACAAGTTCTGAGCTCTATAAACAGTAATTCCTGATGTTTGAATTCACATTTAGTGAAAACTCCACTTAAAATAGCCGGACTTTTTAATATTAAGAGAATTCTTGTCCTTTCATAGCTTTCTACCTGTAATCTCGGTAATTGAACTCGGCCTTCAATGTAGTTAGGTTCTATTTCCTTGTGTTTCAATTGTTTGTTACACTTTCATATTCATTTCCTGGAGAGGTAATTGTGTATTTAAAGAGTTTTACAACATTTTGACAGTTTCCTTAGAAGAACATAGTAGAACCTTCAGGATAAGAACTGTTTCAGTCAAAAGACGCCTCGCCAATTCAGCGTCAATTGAAAACATAAACAGTATTCTCCACATTTATAAGTTTTATACACAAGTTCAGAGCTCTATCAACAGGAATTCTTAATGTTTGAAATCACAATTTACTGAAAACGCCACTTGAAATATCCGGAATTGTTTACATTTTGAGAATTCTCGTCATTTCAGAGCTTTCTTCCTGTAATCTCCGTAATTGAACTGGGAATTAAATGTAGTTAGATTCTATTTACTTGTGTTTCAACTGTTTGTTACACGTTCATATTCATTTTCTGGAGAGGTAATTGTGTATTAAAAGAGTTTTACCACATTTTGAGAGTTTCCTTAGAAGTACATACTAGAACCTTTAGGATATGAACTGTTTCAGTCAAAAGACGCCACTCCAATTCAACCTCAATTGTAAACATAAACACTATTCTCTACATATAAAAGCTTTATACACAAGTTCGGAGCTCTATAAACAGTAATTCCTGATGTTTGAAATCACATTTAGTGAAAACTCCACTTAAAATAGCCGGACTCTTTAATATTAAGAGAATTCTCGTCATTTCAGAGCTTTCTACCTGTAATGTCGGTAATTGAACTCGGCCTTCAATGTAGTTAGGTTCTATTTCCTTGTGTTTCAACTGTTTGTTACACGTTCATATTCATTTCCTGGAGAGGTAATCGTGTATTTAAAGAGTTTTACAATACTTTGACAGTTTCCTTAGAAGTACATAAAGAACCTTCAGGATATCCACTGTTTCGTTCAAAAAACACGTGGCAAATTAAGCCTCAATTGTAAACATAAACAGTATTATCCTCATTTAAAAGCTTTATACACAAATCCTGATCTCTACAAACAGGAATTCTTGATGTTTGAAATCACAATTTACTGAAAAAGCCACTTGAAATATCCGGAATTGTTTACATTTTGAGAATTCTCGTCATTTCAGAGCTTTGTTCTTGTAATCTCCGTAATTGAACTGGGAATTAAATGTAGTTAGATTCTATTTACTTGTGTTTCAACTGTTTGTTACACGTTCATATTCATTTCCTGGAAAGATAATTGTGTATTTGAAGAGTTTTACCACATTTTGACAGTTTCCTTAGAAGTACATACTAGAACCTTCAGGATATGAACTGTTTCAGTCAAAAGACGCCTCGCCAATTCAGCGTCAATTGAAAACATAAACAGTATTCTCCACATTTATAAGTTTATACACAAGTTCAGAGCTCTATAAACAGGAATTCTTAATGTTTAAAATCACAATTTACTGAAAACGCCACTTGAAATATCCGGAATTGTTTACATTTTGAGAATTCTCGTCATTTCAGAGCTTTCTTCCTGTAATCTCCGTAATTGAACTGGGAATTAAATGTAGTTAGATTCTATTTACTTGTGTTTCAACTGTTTGCTACACGTTCATATTCATTTTCTGGAGAGGTAATTGTGTATTAAAAGAGTTTTACCACATTTTGAGAGTTTCCTTAGAAGTACATACTAGAACCTTTAGGATATGAACTGTTTCAGTCAAAAGACGCCACTCCAATTCAACCTCAATTGTAAACATAAACACTATTCTCTACATATAAAAGCTTTATACACAAGTTCGGAGCTCTATAAACAGTAATTCCTGATGTTTGAAATCACATTTATTGAAAACTCCACTTAAAATAGCCGGACTCTTTAATATTAAGAGAATTCTCGTCATTTCAGAGCTTTCTACCTGTAATGTCGGTAATTGAACTCGGCCTTCAATGTAGTTAGGTTCTATTTCCTTGTGTTTCAACTGTTTGTTACACGTTCATATTCATTTCCTGGAGAGGTAATCGTGTATTTAAAGAGTTTTACAATACTTTGACAGTTTCCTTAGAAGTACATAAAGAACCTTCAGGATATCCACTGTTTCGTTCAAAAAACACGTGGCAAATTAAGCCTCAATTGTAAACATAAACAGTATTATCCTCATTTAAAAGCTTTATACACAAATCCTGATCTCTACAAACAGGAATTCTTGATGTTTGAAATCACAATTTACTGAAAACGCCACTTGAAACATCCGGAATTGTTTACATTTTGAGAATTCTCGTCATTTCAGAGCTTTGTTCTTGTAATCTCCGTAATTGAACTGGGAATTAAATGTAGTTAGATTCTATTTACTTGTGTTTCAACTGTTTGTTACACGTTCATATTCATTTCCTGGAAAGATAATTGTGTATTTGAAGAGTTTTACCACATTTTGACAGTTTCCTTAGAAGTACATACTAGAACCTTCAGGATATGAACTGTTTCAGTCAAAAGACGCCTCGCCAATTCAGCGTCAATTGAAAACATAAACAGTATTCTCCACATTTATAAGTTTATACACAAGTTCAGAGCTCTATCAACAGGAATTCTTAATGTTTGAAATCACAATTTACTGAAAACGCCACTTGAAATATCCGGAATTGTTTACATTTTGAGAATTCTCGTCATTTCAGAGCTTTCTTCCTGTAATCTCCGTAATTGAACTGGGAATTAAATGTAGTTAGATTCTATTTACTTGTGTTTCAACTGTTTGTTACACGTTCATATTCATTTTCTGGAGAGGTAATTGTGTATTAAAAGAGTTTTACCACATTTTGAGAGTTTCCTTAGAAGTACATACTAGAACCTTTAGGATATGAACTGTTTCAGTCAAAAGACGCCACTCCAATTCAACCTCAATTGTAAACATAAACACTATTCTCTACATATAAAAGCTTTATACACAAGTTCTGAGCTCTATAAACAGTAATTCCTGATGTTTGAAATCACATTTAGTGAAAACTGCACTTAAAATAGCCGGACTCTTTAATATTAAGAGAATTCTCGTCATTTCAGAGCTTTCTACCTGTAATGTCGGTAATTGAACTCGGCCTTCAATGTAGTTAGGTTCTATTTCCTTGTGTTTCAACTGTTTGTTACACGTTCATATTCATTTCCTGGAGAGGTAATCGTGTATTTAAAGAGTTTTACAATACTTTGACCGTTTCCTTAGAAGTACATAAAGAACCTTCAGGATATCCACTGTTTCGTTCAAAAAACACGTGGCAAATTAAGCCTCAATTGTAAACATAAACAGTATTATCCTCATTTAAAAGCTTTATACACAAATCCTGATCTCTACAAACAGGAATTCTTGATGTTTGAAATCACAATTTACTGAAAAAGCCACTTGAAATATCCGGAATTGTTTACATTTTGAGAATTCTCGTCATTTCAGAGCTTTGTTCTTGTAATCTCCGTAATTGAACTGGGAATTAAATGTAGTTAGATTCTATTTACTTGTGTTTCAACTGTTTGTTACACGTTCATATTCATTTCGTGGAAAGACAATTGTGTATTTGAAGAGTTTTACCACATTTTGACAGTTTCCTTAGAAGTACATACTAGAACCTTCAGGATATGAACTGTTTCAGTCAAAAGACGCCTCGCCAATTCAGCGTCAATTGAAAACATAAACAGTATTCTCCACATTTATAAGTTTATACACAAGTTCAGAGCTCTATAAACAGGAATTCTTAATGTTTGAAATCACAATTTACTGAAAACGCCACTTGAAATATCCGGAATTGTTTACATTTTGAGAATTCTCGTCATTTCAGAGCTTTGTTCTTGTAATCTCCGTAATTGAACTGGGAATTAAATGTAGTTAGATTCTATTTACTTGTGTTTCAACTGTTTGTTACACGTTCATATTCATTTCCTGGAGAGGTAATTGTGTATTAAAAGAGTTTTACCACATTTTGAGAGTTTCCTTAGAAGTACATACTAGAACCTTTAGGATATGGACTGTTTCAGTCAAAAGACGCCACTCCAATTCAACCTCAATTGTAAACATAAACACTATTCTCTACATATAAAAGCTTTATACACAAGTTCTGAGCTTTATAAACAGTAATTCCTGATGTTTGAAATCACATTTAGTGAAAACTCCACTTAAAATAGCCCGACTTCTTAATATTAAGAGAATTCTTGTCCTTTCATAGCTTTCTACCTGTAATCTCGGTAATTGAACTCGGCCTTCAATGTAGTTAGGTTCTATTTCCTTGTGTTTCAACTGTTTGTTACACGTTCATATTCATTTCCTGGAGAGGTAATTGTGTATTTAAAGAGTTTTACAACATTTTGACAGTTTCCCTAGAAGTACATAAAGAACCTTCAGGATATCCACTGTTCCATTCAAAAAACACGTGGCAAAGTAAGCCTCAATTGTAAACATAAACAGTATTATCCTCATTTAAAAGCTTTATTCACAAATCGTGATCTCTACAAACAGGAATTCTTGATGTTTGAAATCACAATTTACTGAAAACGCGATTTAAAATATCCGGACTTGTTAATATTATGAGTATTCTCGTCATTTCACAACTTTCTTCCAGTAATCTCCGTAATTGAACTGGGAATTAAATGTAGTTAGATTCTATTTACTTGTGTTTCAACTGTTTGTTACACGTTCATATTCATTTCCTGGAAAGATAATTGTGTATTTGAAGAGTTTTACCACATTTTGACAGTTTCCTTAGAAGTACATACTAGAACCTTCAGGATATGAACTGTTTCAGTCAAAAGACGCCTCGCCAATTCAGCGTCAATTGAAAACATAAACAGTATTCTCCACATTTATAAGTTTATACACAAGTTCAGAGCTCTATAAACAGGAATTCTTAATGTTTGAAATCACAATTTACTGAAAACGCCACTTGAAATATCCGGAATTGTTTACATTTTGAGAATTCTCGTCATTTCAGAGCTTTGTTCTTGTAATCTCCGTAATTGAACTGGGAATTAAATGTAGTTAGATTCTATTTACTTGTGTTTCAACTGTTTGTTACACGTTCATATTCATTTCCTGGAGAGGTAATTGTGTATTAAAAGAGTTTTACCACATTTTGAGAGTTTCCTTAGAAGTACATACTAGAACCTTTAGGATATGAACTGTTTCAGTCAAAAGACGCCACTCCAATTCAACCTCAATTGTAAACATAAACACTATTCTCTACATATAAAAGCTTTATACACAAGTTCTGAGCTCTATAAACAGTAATTCCTGATGTTTGAAATCACATTTAGTGAAAACTCCACTTAAAATAGCCGGACTCTTTAATATTAAGAGAATTCTCGTCATTTCAGAGCTTTCTACCTGTAATGTCGGTAATTGAACTCGGCCTTCAATGTAGTTAGGTTCTATTTCCTTGTGTTTCAACTGTTTGTTACACGTTCATATTCATTTCCTGGAGAGGTAATCGTGTATTTAAAGAGTTTTACAATACTTTGACAGTTTCCTTAGAAGTACATAAAGAACCTTCAGGATATCCACTGTTTCGTTCAAAAAACACGTGGCAAATTAAGCCTCAATTGTAAACATAAACAGTATTATCCTCATTTAAAAGCTTTATACACAAATCCTGATCTCTACAAACAGGAATTCTTGATGTTTGAAATCACAATTTACTGAAAAAGCCACTTGAAATATCCGGAATTGTTTACATTTTGAGAATTCTCGTCATTTCAGAGCTTTGTTCTTGTAATCTCCGTAATTGAACTGGGAATTAAATGTAGTTAGATTCTATTTACTTGTGTTTCAACTGTTTGTTACACGTTCATATTCATTTCCTGGAAAGATAATTGTGTATTTGAAGAGTTTTACCACATTTTGACAGTTTCCTTAGAAGTACATACTAGAACCTTCAGGATATGAACTGTTTCAGTCAAAAGACGCCTCGCCAATTCAGCGTCAATTGAAAACATAAACAGTATTCTCCACATTTATAAGTTTATACACAAGTTCAGAGCTCTATAAACAGGAATTCTTAATGTTTGAAATCACAATTTACTGAAAACGCCACTTGAAATATCCGGAATTGTTTACATTTTGAGAATTCTCGTCATTTCAGAGCTTTGTTCTTGTAATCTCCGTAATTGAACTGGGAATTAAATGTAGTTAGATTCTATTTACTTGTGTTTCAACTGTTTGTTACACGTTCATATTCATTTCCTGGAGAGGTAATTGTGTATTAAAAGAGTTTTACCACATTTTGAGAGTTTCCTTAGAAGTACATACTAGAACCTTTAGGATATGGACTGTTTCAGTCAAAAGACGCCACTCCAATTCAACCTCAATTGTAAACATAAACACTATTCTCTACATATAAAAGCTTTATACACAAGTTCTGAGCTTTATAAACAGTAATTCCTGATGTTTGAAATCACATTTAGTGAAAACTCCACTTAAAATAGCCCGACTTCTTAATATTAAGAGAATTCTTGTCCTTTCATAGCTTTCTACCTGTAATCTCGGTAATTGAACTCGGCCTTCAATGTAGTTAGGTTCTATTTCCTTGTGTTTCAACTGTTTGTTACACGTTCATATTCATTTCCTGGAGAGGTAATTGTGTATTTAAAGAGTTTTACAACATTTTGACAGTTTCCCTAGAAGTACATAAAGAACCTTCAGGATATCCACTGTTCCATTCAAAAAACACGTGGCAAAGTAAGCCTCAATTGTAAACATAAACAGTATTATCCTCATTTAAAAGCTTTATACACAAATCGTGATCTCTACAAACAGGAATTCTTGATGTTTGAAATCACAATTTACTGAAAACGCGATTTAAAATATCCGGACTTGTTAATATTATGAGTATTCTCGTCATTTCACAACTTTCTTCCAGTAATCTCGGTAATTGAACTCGGCCTTAAATGTAGTTAGATTCTATTTGCTTGTGTTTCAACTGTTTGTTACACGTTCATATTCATTTCCTGGAAAGATAATTGTGTGTTTGAAGAGTTTTACCACATTTTGACAGTTTCCTTAGAAGTACATACTAGAACCTTCAGGATATGAACTGTTTCAGTCAAAAGACGCCTCGCCAATTCAGCGTCAATTGAAAACATAAACAGTATTCTCCACATTTATAAGTTTATACACAAGTTCAGAGCTCTATAAACAGGAATTCTTAATGTTTGAAATCACAATTTACTGAAAACGCCACTTGAAATATCCGGAATTGTTTACATTTTGAGAATTCTCGTCATTTCAGAGCTTTGTTCTTGTAATCTCCGTAATTGAACTGGGAATTAAATGTAGTTAGATTCTATTTACTTGTGTTTCAACTGTTTGTTACACGTTCATATTCATTTCCTGGAGAGGTAATTGTGTATTAAAAGAGTTTTACCACATTTTGAGAGTTTCCTTAGAAGTACATACTAGAACCTTTAGGATATGAACTGTTTCAGTCAAAAGACGCCACTCCAATTCAACCTCAATTGTAAACATAAACACTATTCTCTACATATAAAAGCTTTATACACAAGTTCTGAGCTCTATAAACAGTAATTCCTGATGTTTGAAATCACATTTAGTGAAAACTGCACTTAAAATAGCCGGACTCTTTAATATTAAGAGAATTCTCGTCATTTCAGAGCTTTCTACCTGTAATGTCGGTAATTGAACTCGGCCTTCAATGTAGTTAGGTTCTATTTCCTTGTGTTTCAACTGTTTGTTACACGTTCATATTCATTTCCTGGAGAGGTAATCGTGTATTTAAAGAGTTTTACAATACTTTGACCGTTTCCTTAGAAGTACATAAAGAACCTTCAGGATATCCACTGTTTCGTTCAAAAAACACGTGGCAAATTAAGCCTCAATTGTAAACATAAACAGTATTATCCTCATTTAAAAGCTTTATACACAAATCCTGATCTCTACAAACAGGAATTCTTGATGTTTGAAATCACAATTTACTGAAAAAGCCACTTGAAATATCCGGAATTGTTTACATTTTGAGAATTCTCGTCATTTCAGAGCTTTGTTCTTGTAATCTCCGTAATTGAACTGGGAATTAAATGTAGTTAGATTCTATTTACTTGTGTTTCAACTGTTTGTTACACGTTCATATTCATTTCCTGGAAAGACAATTGTGTATTTGAAGAGTTTTACCACATTTTGACAGTTTCCTTAGAAGTACATACTAGAACCTTCAGGATATGAACTGTTTCAGTCAAAAGACGCCTCGCCAATTCAGCGTCAATTGAAAACATAAACAGTATTCTCCACATTTATAAGTTTATACACAAGTTCAGAGCTCTATAAACAGGAATTCTTAATGTTTGAAATCACAATTTACTGAAAACGCCACTTGAAATATCCGGAATTGTTTACATTTTGAGAATTCTCGTCATTTCAGAGCTTTGTTCTTGTAATCTCCGTAATTGAACTGGGAATTAAATGTAGTTAGATTCTATTTACTTGTGTTTCAACTGTTTGTTACACGTTCATATTCATTTCCTGGAGAGGTAATTGTGTATTAAAAGAGTTTTACCACATTTTGAGAGTTTCCTTAGAAGTACATACTAGAACCTTTAGGATATGGACTGTTTCAGTCAAAAGACGCCACTCCAATTCAACCTCAATTGTAAACATAAACACTATTCTCTACATATAAAAGCTTTATACACAAGTTCTGAGCTTTATAAACAGTAATTCCTGATGTTTGAAATCACATTTAGTGAAAACTCCACTTAAAATAGCCCGACTTCTTAATATTAAGAGAATTCTTGTCCTTTCATAGCTTTCTACCTGTAATCTCGGTAATTGAACTCGGCCTTCAATGTAGTTAGGTTCTATTTCCTTGTGTTTCAACTGTTTGTTACACGTTCATATTCATTTCCTGGAGAGGTAATTGTGTATTTAAAGAGTTTTACAACATTTTGACAGTTTCCCTAGAAGTACATAAAGAACCTTCAGGATATCCACTGTTCCATTCAAAAAACACGTGGCAAAGTAAGCCTCAATTGTAAACATAAACAGTATTATCCTCATTTAAAAGCTTTATACACAAATCGTGATCTCTACAAACAGGAATTCTTGATGTTTGAAATCACAATTTACTGAAAACGCGATTTAAAATATCCGGACTTGTTAATATTATGAGTATTCTCGTCATTTCACAACTTTCTTCCAGTAATCTCCGTAATTGAACTGGGAATTAAATGTAGTTAGATTCTATTTACTTGTGTTTCAACTGTTTGTTACACGTTCATATTCATTTCCTGGAAAGATAATTGTGTATTTGAAGAGTTTTACCACATTTTGACAGTTTCCTTAGAAGTACATACTAGAACCTTCAGGATATGAACTGTTTCAGTCAAAAGACGCCTCGCCAATTCAGCGTCAATTGAAAACATAAACAGTATTCTCCACATTTATAAGTTTATACACAAGTTCAGAGCTCTATAAACAGGAATTCTTAATGTTTGAAATCACAATTTACTGAAAACGCCACTTGAAATATCCGGAATTGTTTACATTTTGAGAATTCTCGTCATTTCAGAGCTTTGTTCTTGTAATCTCCGTAATTGAACTGGGAATTAAATGTAGTTAGATTCTATTTACTTGTGTTTCAACTGTTTGTTACACGTTCATATTCATTTCCTGGAGAGGTAATTGTGTATTAAAAGAGTTTTACCACATTTTGAGAGTTTCCTTAGAAGTACATACTAGAACCTTTAGGATATGAACTGTTTCAGTCAAAAGACGCCACTCCAATTCAACCTCAATTGTAAACATAAACACTATTCTCTACATATAAAAGCTTTATACACAAGTTCTGAGCTCTATAAACAGTAATTCCTGATGTTTGAAATCACATTTAGTGAAAACTGCACTTAAAATAGCCGGACTCTTTAATATTAAGAGAATTCTCGTCATTTCAGAGCTTTCTACCTGTAATGTCGGTAATTGAACTCGGCCTTCAATGTAGTTAGGTTCTATTTCCTTGTGTTTCAACTGTTTGTTACACGTTCATATTCATTTCCTGGAGAGGTAATCGTGTATTTAAAGAGTTTTACAATACTTTGACCGTTTCCTTAGAAGTACATAAAGAACCTTCAGGATATCCACTGTTTCGTTCAAAAAACACGTGGCAAATTAAGCCTCAATTGTAAACATAAACAGTATTATCCTCATTTAAAAGCTTTATACACAAATCCTGATCTCTACAAACAGGAATTCTTGATGTTTGAAATCACAATTTACTGAAAAAGCCACTTGAAATATCCGGAATTGTTTACATTTTGAGAATTCTCGTCATTTCAGAGCTTTGTTCTTGTAATCTCCGTAATTGAACTGGGAATTAAATGTAGTTAGATTCTATTTACTTGTGTTTCAACTGTTTGTTACACGTTCATATTCATTTCCTGGAAAGACAATTGTGTATTTGAAGAGTTTTACCACATTTTGACAGTTTCCTTAGAAGTACATACTAGAACCTTCAGGATATGAACTGTTTCAGTCAAAAGACGCCTCGCCAATTCAGCGTCAATTGAAAACATAAACAGTATTCTCCACATTTATAAGTTTATACACAAGTTCAGAGCTCTATAAACAGGAATTCTTAATGTTTGAAATCACAATTTACTGAAAACGCCACTTGAAATATCCGGAATTGTTTACATTTTGAGAATTCTCGTCATTTCAGAGCTTTGTTCTTGTAATCTCCGTAATTGAACTGGGAATTAAATGTAGTTAGATTCTATTTACTTGTGTTTCAACTGTTTGTTACACGTTCATATTCATTTCCTGGAGAGGTAATTGTGTATTAAAAGAGTTTTACCACATTTTGAGAGTTTCCTTAGAAGTACATACTAGAACCTTTAGGATATGGACTGTTTCAGTCAAAAGACGCCACTCCAATTCAACCTCAATTGTAAACATAAACACTATTCTCTACATATAAAAGCTTTATACACAAGTTCTGAGCTTTATAAACAGTAATTCCTGATGTTTGAAATCACATTTAGTGAAAACTCCACTTAAAATAGCCCGACTTCTTAATATTAAGAGAATTCTTGTCCTTTCATAGCTTTCTACCTGTAATCTCGGTAATTGAACTCGGCCTTCAATGTAGTTAGGTTCTATTTCCTTGTGTTTCAACTGTTTGTTACACGTTCATATTCATTTCCTGGAGAGGTAATTGTGTATTTAAAGAGTTTTACAACATTTTGACAGTTTCCCTAGAAGTACATAAAGAACCTTCAGGATATCCACTGTTCCATTCAAAAAACACGTGGCAAAGTAAGCCTCAATTGTAAACATAAACAGTATTATCCTCATTTAAAAGCTTTATACACAAATCGTGATCTCTACAAACAGGAATTCTTGATGTTTGAAATCACAATTTACTGAAAACGCGATTTAAAATATCCGGACTTGTTAATATTATGAGTATTCTCGTCATTTCACAACTTTCTTCCAGTAATCTCCGTAATTGAACTGGGAATTAAATGTAGTTAGATTCTATTTACTTGTGTTTCAACTGTTTGTTACACGTTCATATTCATTTCCTGGAAAGATAATTGTGTATTTGAAGAGTTTTACCACATTTTGACAGTTTCCTTAGAAGTACATACTAGAACCTTCAGGATATGAACTGTTTCAGTCAAAAGACGCCTCGCCAATTCAGCGTCAATTGAAAACATAAACAGTATTCTCCACATTTATAAGTTTATACACAAGTTCAGAGCTCTATAAACAGGAATTCTTAATGTTTGAAATCACAATTTACTGAAAACGCCACTTGAAATATCCGGAATTGTTTACATTTTGAGAATTCTCGTCATTTCAGAGCTTTGTTCTTGTAATCTCCGTAATTGAACTGGGAATTAAATGTAGTTAGATTCTATTTACTTGTGTTTCAACTGTTTGTTACACGTTCATATTCATTTCCTGGAGAGGTAATTGTGTATTAAAAGAGTTTTACCACATTTTGAGAGTTTCCTTAGAAGTACATACTAGAACCTTTAGGATATGAACTGTTTCAGTCAAAAGACGCCACTCCAATTCAACCTCAATTGTAAACATAAACACTATTCTCTACATATAAAAGCTTTATACACAAGTTATGAGCTCTATAAACAGTAATTCCTGATGTTTGAAATCACATTTAGTGAAAACTCCACTTAAAATAGCCCGACTCTTTAATATTAAGAGAATTCTCGTCATTTCAGAGCTTTCTACCTGTAATGTCGGTAATTGAACTCGGCCTTCAATGTAGTTAGGTTCTATTTCCTTGTGTTTCAACTGTTTGTTACACGTTCATATTCATTTCCTGGAGAGGTAATCGTGTATTTAAAGAGTTTTACAATACTTTGACAGTTTCCTTAGAAGTACATAAAGAACCTTCAGGATATCCACTGTTTCGTTCAAAAAACACGGGGCAAATTAAGCCTCAATTGTAAACATAAACAGTATTATCCTCATTTAAAAGCTTTATACACAAATCCTGATCTCTACAAACAGGAATTCTTGATGTTTGAAATCACAATTTACTGAAAAAGCCACTTGAAATATCCGGAATTGTTTACATTTTGAGAATTCTCGTCATTTCAGAGCTTTGTTCTTGTAATCTCCGTAATTGAACTGGGAATTAAATGTAGTTAGATTCTATTTGCTTGTGTTTCAACTGTTTGTTACACGTTCATATTCATTTCCTGGAAAGATAATTGTGTGTTTGAAGAGTTTTACCACATTTTGACAGTTTCCTTAGAAGTACATACTAGAACCTTCAGGATATGAACTGTTTCAGTCAAAAGACGCCTCGCCAATTCAGCGTCAATTGAAAACATAAACAGTATTCTCCACATTTATAAGTTTATACACAAGTTCAGAGCTCTATAAACAGGAATTCTTAATGTTTGAAATCACAATTTACTGAAAACGCCACTTGAAATATCCGGAATTGTTTACATTTTGAGAATTCTCGTCATTTCAGAGCTTTGTTCTTGTAATCTCCGTAATTGAACTGGGAATTAAATGTAGTTAGATTCTATTTACTTGTGTTTCAACTGTTTGTTACACGTTCATATTCATTTCCTGGAGAGGTAATTGTGTATTAAAAGAGTTTTACCACATTTTGAGAGTTTCCTTAGAAGTACATACTAGAACCTTTAGGATATGAACTGTTTCAGTCAAAAGACGCCACTCCAATTCAACCTCAATTGTAAACATAAACACTATTCTCTACATATAAAAGCTTTATACACAAGTTCTGAGCTCTATAAACAGTAATTCCTGATGTTTGAAATCACATTTAGTGAAAACTGCACTTAAAATAGCCGGACTCTTTAATATTAAGAGAATTCTCGTCATTTCAGAGCTTTCTACCTGTAATGTCGGTAATTGAACTCGGCCTTCAATGTAGTTAGGTTCTATTTCCTTGTGTTTCAACTGTTTGTTACACGTTCATATTCATTT
Source organism: Myotis nattereri (assembly GCF_964212035.1). Taxonomy (NCBI): domain Eukaryota; kingdom Metazoa; phylum Chordata; class Mammalia; order Chiroptera; family Vespertilionidae; genus Myotis; species Myotis nattereri. The sequence goes on from NC_138080.1 coordinate 9,238,039, forward strand.
CCTGGAGAGGTAATCGTGTATTTAAAGAGTTTTACAATACTTTGACCGTTTCCTTAGAAGTACATAAAGAACCTTCAGGATATCCACTGTTTCGTTCAAAAAACACGTGGCAAATTAAGCCTCAATTGTAAACATAAACAGTATTATCCTCATTTAAAAGCTTTATACACAAATCCTGATCTCTACAAACAGGAATTCTTGATGTTTGAAATCACAATTTACTGAAAAAGCCACTTGAAATATCCGGAATTGTTTACATTTTGAGAATTCTCGTCATTTCAGAGCTTTGTTCTTGTAATCTCCGTAATTGAACTGGGAATTAAATGTAGTTAGATTCTATTTACTTGTGTTTCAACTGTTTGTTACACGTTCATATTCATTTCCTGGAAAGACAATTGTGTATTTGAAGAGTTTTACCACATTTTGACAGTTTCCTTAGAAGTACATACTAGAACCTTCAGGATATGAACTGTTTCAGTCAAAAGACGCCTCGCCAATTCAGCGTCAATTGAAAACATAAACAGTATTCTCCACATTTATAAGTTTATACACAAGTTCAGAGCTCTATAAACAGGAATTCTTAATGTTTGAAATCACAATTTACTGAAAACGCCACTTGAAATATCCGGAATTGTTTACATTTTGAGAATTCTCGTCATTTCAGAGCTTTGTTCTTGTAATCTCCGTAATTGAACTGGGAATTAAATGTAGTTAGATTCTATTTACTTGTGTTTCAACTGTTTGTTACACGTTCATATTCATTTCCTGGAGAGGTAATTGTGTATTAAAAGAGTTTTACCACATTTTGAGAGTTTCCTTAGAAGTACATACTAGAACCTTTAGGATATGGACTGTTTCAGTCAAAAGACGCCACTCCAATTCAACCTCAATTGTAAACATAAACACTATTCTCTACATATAAAAGCTTTATACACAAGTTCTGAGCTTTATAAACAGTAATTCCTGATGTTTGAAATCACATTTAGTGAAAACTCCACTTAAAATAGCCCGACTTCTTAATATTAAGAGAATTCTTGTCCTTTCATAGCTTTCTACCTGTAATCTCGGTAATTGAACTCGGCCTTCAATGTAGTTAGGTTCTATTTCCTTGTGTTTCAACTGTTTGTTACACGTTCATATTCATTTCCTGGAGAGGTAATTGTGTATTTAAAGAGTTTTACAACATTTTGACAGTTTCCCTAGAAGTACATAAAGAACCTTCAGGATATCCACTGTTCCATTCAAAAAACACGTGGCAAAGTAAGCCTCAATTGTAAACATAAACAGTATTATCCTCATTTAAAAGCTTTATACACAAATCGTGATCTCTACAAACAGGAATTCTTGATGTTTGAAATCACAATTTACTGAAAACGCGATTTAAAATATCCGGACTTGTTAATATTATGAGTATTCTCGTCATTTCACAACTTTCTTCCAGTAATCTCCGTAATTGAACTGGGAATTAAATGTAGTTAGATTCTATTTACTTGTGTTTCAACTGTTTGTTACACGTTCATATTCATTTCCTGGAAAGATAATTGTGTATTTGAAGAGTTTTACCACATTTTGACAGTTTCCTTAGAAGTACATACTAGAACCTTCAGGATATGAACTGTTTCAGTCAAAAGACGCCTCGCCAATTCAGCGTCAATTGAAAACATAAACAGTATTCTCCACATTTATAAGTTTATACACAAGTTCAGAGCTCTATAAACAGGAATTCTTAATGTTTGAAATCACAATTTACTGAAAACGCCACTTGAAATATCCGGAATTGTTTACATTTTGAGAATTCTCGTCATTTCAGAGCTTTGTTCTTGTAATCTCCGTAATTGAACTGGGAATTAAATGTAGTTAGATTCTATTTACTTGTGTTTCAACTGTTTGTTACACGTTCATATTCATTTCCTGGAGAGGTAATTGTGTATTAAAAGAGTTTTACCACATTTTGAGAGTTTCCTTAGAAGTACATACTAGAACCTTTAGGATATGAACTGTTTCAGTCAAAAGACGCCACTCCAATTCAACCTCAATTGTAAACATAAACACTATTCTCTACATATAAAAGCTTTATACACAAGTTATGAGCTCTATAAACAGTAATTCCTGATGTTTGAAATCACATTTAGTGAAAACTCCACTTAAAATAGCCCGACTCTTTAATATTAAGAGAATTCTCGTCATTTCAGAGCTTTCTACCTGTAATGTCGGTAATTGAACTCGGCCTTCAATGTAGTTAGGTTCTATTTCCTTGTGTTTCAACTGTTTGTTACACGTTCATATTCATTTCCTGGAGAGGTAATCGTGTATTTAAAGAGTTTTACAATACTTTGACAGTTTCCTTAGAAGTACATAAAGAACCTTCAGGATATCCACTGTTTCGTTCAAAAAACACGGGGCAAATTAAGCCTCAATTGTAAACATAAACAGTATTATCCTCATTTAAAAGCTTTATACACAAATCCTGATCTCTACAAACAGGAATTCTTGATGTTTGAAATCACAATTTACTGAAAAAGCCACTTGAAATATCCGGAATTGTTTACATTTTGAGAATTCTCGTCATTTCAGAGCTTTGTTCTTGTAATCTCCGTAATTGAACTGGGAATTAAATGTAGTTAGATTCTATTTACTTGTGTTTCAACTGTTTGTTACACGTTCATATTCATTTCCTGGAAAGATAATTGTGTATTTGAAGAGTTTTACCACATTTTGACAGTTTCCTTAGAAGTACATACTAGAACCTTCAGGATATGAACTGTTTCAGTCAAAAGACGCCTCGCCAATTCAGCGTCAATTGAAAACATAAACAGTATTCTCCACATTTATAAGTTTATACACAAGTTCAGAGCTCTATAAACAGGAATTCTTAATGTTTGAAATCACAATTTACTGAAAACGCCACTTGAAATATCCGGAATTGTTTACATTTTGAGAATTCTCGTCATTTCAGAGCTTTGTTCTTGTAATATCCGTAATTGAACTGGGAATTAAATGTAGTTAGATTCTATTTACTTGTGTTTCAACTGTTTGTTACACGTTCATATTCATTTCCTGGAGAGGTAATTGTGTATTAAAAGAGTTTTACCACATTTTGAGAGTTTCCTTAGTAGTACATACTAGAACCTTTAGGATATGGACTGTTTCAGTCAAAAGATGCCACTCCAATTCAACCTCAATTGTAAACATAAACACTATTCTCTACATATAAAAGCTTTATACACAAGTTCTGAGCTTTATAAACAGTAATTCCTGATGTTTGAAATCACATTTAGTGAAAACTCCACTTAAAATAGCCCGACTTCTTAATATTAAGAGAATTCTTGTCCTTTCATAGCTTTCTACCTGTAATCTCGGTAATTGAACTCGGCCTTCAATGTAGTTAGGTTCTATTTCCTTGTGTTTCAACTGTTTGTTACACGTTCATATTCATTTCCTGGAGAGGTAATTGTGTATTTAAAGAGTTTTACAACATTTTGACAGTTTCCCTAGAAGTACATAAAGAACCTTCAGGATATCCACTGTTCCATTCAAAAAACACGTGGCAAAGTAAGCCTCAATTGTAAACATAAACAGTATTATCCTCATTTAAAAGCTTTATACACAAATCGTGATCTCTACAAACAGGAATTCTTGATGTTTGAAATCACAATTTACTGAAAACGCGATTTAAAATATCCGGACTTGTTAATATTATGAGTATTCTCGTCATTTCACAACTTTCTTCCAGTAATCTCGGTAATTGAACTCGGCCTTAAATGTAGTTAGATTCTATTTGCTTGTGTTTCAACTGTTTGTTACACGTTCATATTCATTTCCTGGAAAGATAATTGTGTGTTTGAAGAGTTTTACCACATTTTGACAGTTTCCTTAGAAGTACATACTAGAACCTTCAGGATATGAACTGTTTCAGTCAAAAGACGCCTCGCCAATTCAGCGTCAATTGAAAACATAAACAGTATTCTCCACATTTATAAGTTTATACACAAGTTCAGAGCTCTATAAACAGGAATTCTTAATGTTTGAAATCACAATTTACTGAAAACGCCACTTGAAATATCCGGAATTGTTTACATTTTGAGAATTCTCGTCATTTCAGAGCTTTGTTCTTGTAATCTCCGTAATTGAACTGGGAATTAAATGTAGTTAGATTCTATTTACTTGTGTTTCAACTGTTTGTTACACGTTCATATTCATTTCCTGGAGAGGTAATTGTGTATTAAAAGAGTTTTACCACATTTTGAGAGTTTCCTTAGAAGTACATACTAGAACCTTTAGGATATGAACTGTTTCAGTCAAAAGACGCCACTCCAATTCAACCTCAATTGTAAACATAAACACTATTCTCTACATATAAAAGCTTTATACACAAGTTCTGAGCTCTATAAACAGTAATTCCTGATGTTTGAAATCACATTTAGTGAAAACTGCACTTAAAATAGCCGGACTCTTTAATATTAAGAGAATTCTCGTCATTTCAGAGCTTTCTACCTGTAATGTCGGTAATTGAACTCGGCCTTCAATGTAGTTAGGTTCTATTTCCTTGTGTTTCAACTGTTTGTTACACGTTCATATTCATTTCCTGGAGAGGTAATCGTGTATTTAAAGAGTTTTACAATACTTTGACCGTTTCCTTAGAAGTACATAAAGAACCTTCAGGATATCCACTGTTTCGTTCAAAAAACACGTGGCAAATTAAGCCTCAATTGTAAACATAAACAGTATTATCCTCATTTAAAAGCTTTATACACAAATCCTGATCTCTACAAACAGGAATTCTTGATGTTTGAAATCACAATTTACTGAAAAAGCCACTTGAAATATCCGGAATTGTTTACATTTTGAGAATTCTCGTCATTTCAGAGCTTTGTTCTTGTAATCTCCGTAATTGAACTGGGAATTAAATGTAGTTAGATTCTATTTACTTGTGTTTCAACTGTTTGTTACACGTTCATATTCATTTCCTGGAAAGACAATTGTGTATTTGAAGAGTTTTACCACATTTTGACAGTTTCCTTAGAAGTACATACTAGAACCTTCAGGATATGAACTGTTTCAGTCAAAAGACGCCTCGCCAATTCAGCGTCAATTGAAAACATAAACAGTATTCTCCACATTTATAAGTTTATACACAAGTTCAGAGCTCTATAAACAGGAATTCTTAATGTTTGAAATCACAATTTACTGAAAACGCCACTTGAAATATCCGGAATTGTTTACATTTTGAGAATTCTCGTCATTTCAGAGCTTTGTTCTTGTAATCTCCGTAATTGAACTGGGAATTAAATGTAGTTAGATTCTATTTACTTGTGTTTCAACTGTTTGTTACACGTTCATATTCATTTCCTGGAGAGGTAATTGTGTATTAAAAGAGTTTTACCACATTTTGAGAGTTTCCTTAGAAGTACATACTAGAACCTTTAGGATATGGACTGTTTCAGTCAAAAGACGCCACTCCAATTCAACCTCAATTGTAAACATAAACACTATTCTCTACATATAAAAGCTTTATACACAAGTTCTGAGCTTTATAAACAGTAATTCCTGATGTTTGAAATCACATTTAGTGAAAACTCCACTTAAAATAGCCCGACTTCTTAATATTAAGAGAATTCTTGTCCTTTCATAGCTTTCTACCTGTAATCTCGGTAATTGAACTCGGCCTTCAATGTAGTTAGGTTCTATTTCCTTGTGTTTCAACTGTTTGTTACACGTTCATATTCATTTCCTGGAGAGGTAATTGTGTATTTAAAGAGTTTTACAACATTTTGACAGTTTCCCTAGAAGTACATAAAGAACCTTCAGGATATCCACTGTTCCATTCAAAAAACACGTGGCAAAGTAAGCCTCAATTGTAAACATAAACAGTATTATCCTCATTTAAAAGCTTTATACACAAATCGTGATCTCTACAAACAGGAATTCTTGATGTTTGAAATCACAATTTACTGAAAACGCGATTTAAAATATCCGGACTTGTTAATATTATGAGTATTCTCGTCATTTCACAACTTTCTTCCAGTAATCTCCGTAATTGAACTGGGAATTAAATGTAGTTAGATTCTATTTACTTGTGTTTCAACTGTTTGTTACACGTTCATATTCATTTCCTGGAAAGATAATTGTGTATTTGAAGAGTTTTACCACATTTTGACAGTTTCCTTAGAAGTACATACTAGAACCTTCAGGATATGAACTGTTTCAGTCAAAAGACGCCTCGCCAATTCAGCGTCAATTGAAAACATAAACAGTATTCTCCACATTTATAAGTTTATACACAAGTTCAGAGCTCTATAAACAGGAATTCTTAATGTTTGAAATCACAATTTACTGAAAACGCCACTTGAAATATCCGGAATTGTTTACATTTTGAGAATTCTCGTCATTTCAGAGCTTTGTTCTTGTAATCTCCGTAATTGAACTGGGAATTAAATGTAGTTAGATTCTATTTACTTGTGTTTCAACTGTTTGTTACACGTTCATATTCATTTCCTGGAGAGGTAATTGTGTATTAAAAGAGTTTTACCACATTTTGAGAGTTTCCTTAGAAGTACATACTAGAACCTTTAGGATATGAACTGTTTCAGTCAAAAGACGCCACTCCAATTCAACCTCAATTGTAAACATAAACACTATTCTCTACATATAAAAGCTTTATACACAAGTTATGAGCTCTATAAACAGTAATTCCTGATGTTTGAAATCACATTTAGTGAAAACTCCACTTAAAATAGCCCGACTCTTTAATATTAAGAGAATTCTCGTCATTTCAGAGCTTTCTACCTGTAATGTCGGTAATTGAACTCGGCCTTCAATGTAGTTAGGTTCTATTTCCTTGTGTTTCAACTGTTTGTTACACGTTCATATTCATTTCCTGGAGAGGTAATCGTGTATTTAAAGAGTTTTACAATACTTTGACAGTTTCCTTAGAAGTACATAAAGAACCTTCAGGATATCCACTGTTTCGTTCAAAAAACACGGGGCAAATTAAGCCTCAATTGTAAACATAAACAGTATTATCCTCATTTAAAAGCTTTATACACAAATCCTGATCTCTACAAACAGGAATTCTTGATGTTTGAAATCACAATTTACTGAAAAAGCCACTTGAAATATCCGGAATTGTTTACATTTTGAGAATTCTCGTCATTTCAGAGCTTTGTTCTTGTAATCTCCGTAATTGAACTGGGAATTAAATGTAGTTAGATTCTATTTACTTGTGTTTCAACTGTTTGTTACACGTTCATATTCATTTCCTGGAAAGATAATTGTGTATTTGAAGAGTTTTACCACATTTTGACAGTTTCCTTAGAAGTACATACTAGAACCTTCAGGATATGAACTGTTTCAGTCAAAAGACGCCTCGCCAATTCAGCGTCAATTGAAAACATAAACAGTATTCTCCACATTTATAAGTTTATACACAAGTTCAGAGCTCTATAAACAGGAATTCTTAATGTTTGAAATCACAATTTACTGAAAACGCCACTTGAAATATCCGGAATTGTTTACATTTTGAGAATTCTCGTCATTTCAGAGCTTTGTTCTTGTAATCTCCGTAATTGAACTGGGAATTAAATGTAGTTAGATTCTATTTACTTGTGTTTCAACTGTTTGTTACACGTTCATATTCATTTCCTGGAGAGGTAATTGTGTATTAAAAGAGTTTTACCACATTTTGAGAGTTTCCTTAGTAGTACATACTAGAACCTTTAGGATATGGACTGTTTCAGTCAAAAGATGCCACTCCAATTCAACCTCAATTGTAAACATAAACACTATTCTCTACATATAAAAGCTTTATACACAAGTTCTGAGCTTTATAAACAGTAATTCCTGATGTTTGAAATCACATTTAGTGAAAACTCCACTTAAAATAGCCCGACTTCTTAATATTAAGAGAATTCTTGTCCTTTCATAGCTTTCTACCTGTAATCTCGGTAATTGAACTCGGCCTTCAATGTAGTTAGGTTCTATTTCCTTGTGTTTCAACTGTTTGTTACACGTTCATATTCATTTCCTGGAGAGGTAATTGTGTATTTAAAGAGTTTTACAACATTTTGACAGTTTCCCTAGAAGTACATAAAGAACCTTCAGGATATCCACTGTTCCATTCAAAAAACACGTGGCAAAGTAAGCCTCAATTGTAAACATAAACAGTATTATCCTCATTTAAAAGCTTTATACACAAATCCTGATCTCTACAAACAGGAATTCTTGATGTTTGAAATCACAATTTACTGAAAACGCGATTTAAAATATCCGGACTTGTTAATATTATGAGTATTCTCGTCATTTCACAACTTTCTTCCAGTAATCTCGGTAATTGAACTCGGCCTTAAATGTAGTTAGATTCTATTTGCTTGTGTTTCAACTGTTTGTTACACGTTCATATTCATTTCCTGGAAAGATAATTGTGTGTTTGAAGAGTTTTACCACATTTTGACAGTTTCCTTAGAAGTACATACTAGAACCTTCAGGATATGAACTGTTTCAGTCAAAAGACGCCTCGCCAATTCAGCGTCAATTGAAAACATAAACAGTATTCTCCACATTTATAAGTTTATACACAAGTTCAGAGCTCTATAAACAGGAATTCTTAATGTTTGAAATCACAATTTACTGAAAACGCCACTTGAAATATCCGGAATTGTTTACATTTTGAGAATTCTCGTCATTTCAGAGCTTTGTTCTTGTAATCTCCGTAATTGAACTGGGAATTAAATGTATTTAGATTCTATTTACTTGTGTTTCAACTGTTTGCTACACGTTCATATTCATTTCCTGGAGAGGTAATCGTGTATTTAAAGAGTTTTACAACATTTTGACAGTTTCCTTAGAAGTACATAAAGAACCTTCAGGATATCCACTGTTTCATTCAAAAAACACGTGGCAAAGTAAGCCTCAATTGTAAACATAAACAGTATTATCCTCATATAAAAGCTTTATACACAAATCGTGATTTCTACAAACAGGAATTCTTGATGTTTGAAATCACAATTTACTGAAAACGCGATTTAAAATATCCGGACTTGTTAATATTATGAGTATTCTCGTCATTTCACAACTTTCTTCCAGTAATCTCGGTAATTGAACTCGGCCTTAAATGTAGTTAGATTCTATTTGCTTGTGTTTCAACTGTTTGTTACACGTTCATATTCATTTCCTGGAAAGATAATTGTGTATTTGAAGAGTTTTACCACATTTTGACAGTTTCCTTAGAAGTACATACTAGAACCTTCAGGATATGAACTGTTTCAGTCAAAAGACGCCTCGCCAATTCAGCGTCAATTGAAAACATAAACAGTATTCTCCACATTTATAAGTTTATACACAAGTTCAGAGCTCTATAAACAGGAATTCTTAATGTTTGAAATCACAATTTACTGAAAACGCCACTTGAAATATCCGGAATTGTTTACATTTTGAGAATTCTCGTCATTTCAGAGCTTTGTTCTTGTAATCTCCGTAATTGAACTGGGAATTAAATGTAGTTAGATTCTATTTACTTGTGTTTCAACTGTTTGTTACACGTTCATATTCATTTCCTGGAGAGGTAATTGTGTATTAAAAGAGTTTTACCACATTTTGAGAGTTTCCTTAGAAGTACATACTAGAACCTTTAGGATATGAACTGTTTCAGTCAAAAGACGCCACTCCAATTCAACCTCAATTGTAAACATAAACACTATTCTCTACATATAAAAGCTTTATACACAAGTTATGAGCTCTATAAACAGTAATTCCTGATGTTTGAAATCACATTTAGTGAAAACTCCACTTAAAATAGCCCGACTCTTTAATATTAAGAGAATTCTCGTCATTTCAGAGCTTTCTACCTGTAATGTCGGTAATTGAACTCGGCCTTCAATGTAGTTAGGTTCTATTTCCTTGTGTTTCAACTGTTTGTTACACGTTCATATTCATTTCCTGGAGAGGTAATCGTGTATTTAAAGAGTTTTACAATACTTTGACAGTTTCCTTAGAAGTACATAAAGAACCTTCAGGATATCCACTGTTTCGTTCAAAAAACACGGGGCAAATTAAGCCTCAATTGTAAACATAAACAGTATTATCCTCATTTAAAAGCTTTATACACAAATCCTGATCTCTACAAACAGGAATTCTTGATGTTTGAAATCACAATTTACTGAAAAAGCCACTTGAAATATCCGGAATTGTTTACATTTTGAGAATTCTCGTCATTTCAGAGCTTTGTTCTTGTAATCTCCGTAATTGAACTGGGAATTAAATGTAGTTAGATTCTATTTACTTGTGTTTCAACTGTTTGTTACACGTTCATATTCATTTCCTGGAAAGATAATTGTGTATTTGAAGAGTTTTACCACATTTTGACAGTTTCCTTAGAAGTACATACTAGAACCTTCAGGATATGAACTGTTTCAGTCAAAAGAAGCCTCGCCAATTCAGCGTCAATTGAAAACATAAACAGTATTCTCCACATTTATAAGTTTATACACAAGTTCAGAGCTCTATCAACAGGAATTCTTAATGTTTGAAATCACAATTTACTGAAAACGCCACTTGAAATATCCGGAATTGTTTACATTTTGAGAATTCTCGTCATTTCAGAGCTTTGTTCTTGTAATATCCGTAATTGAACTGGGAATTAAATGTAGTTAGATTCTATTTACTTGTGTTTCAACTGTTTGTTACACGTTCATATTCATTTCCTGGAGAGGTAATTGTGTATTAAAAGAGTTTTACCACATTTTGAGAGTTTCCTTAGTAGTACATACTAGAACCTTTAGGATATGGACTGTTTCAGTCAAAAGATGCCACTCCAATTCAACCTCAATTGTAAACATAAACACTATTCTCTACATATAAAAGCTTTATACACAAGTTCTGAGCTTTATAAACAGTAATTCCTGATGTTTGAAATCACATTTAGTGAAAACTCCACTTAAAATAGCCCGACTTCTTAATATTAAGAGAATTCTTGTCCTTTCATAGCTTTCTACCTGTAATCTCGGTAATTGAACTCGGCCTTCAATGTAGTTAGGTTCTATTTCCTTGTGTTTCAACTGTTTGTTACACGTTCATATTCATTTCCTGGAGAGGTAATTGTGTATTTAAAGAGTTTTACAACATTTTGACAGTTTCCCTAGAAGTACATAAAGAACCTTCAGGATATCCACTGTTCCATTCAAAAAACACGTGGCAAAGTAAGCCTCAATTGTAAACATAAACAGTATTATCCTCATTTAAAAGCTTTATACACAAATCGTGATCTCTACAAACAGGAATTCTTGATGTTTGAAATCACAATTTACTGAAAACGCGATTTAAAATATCCGGACTTGTTAATATTATGAGTATTCTCGTCATTTCACAACTTTCTTCCAGTAATCTCGGTAATTGAACTCGGCCTTAAATGTAGTTAGATTCTATTTGCTTGTGTTTCAACTGTTTGTTACACGTTCATATTCATTTCCTGGAAAGATAATTGTGTATTTGAAGAGTTTTACCACATTTTGACAGTTTCCTTAGAAGTACATACTAGAACCTTCAGGATATGAACTGTTTCAGTCAAAAGACGCCTCGCCAATTCAGCGTCAATTGAAAACATAAACAGTATTCTCCACATTTATAAGTTTTATACACAAGTTCAGAGCTCTATCAACAGGAATTCTTAATGTTTGAAATCACAATTTACTGAAAACGCCACTTGAAATATCCGGAATTGTTTACATTTTGAGAATTCTCGTCATTTCAGAGCTTTCTTCCTGTAATCTCCGTAATTGAACTGGGAATAAAATGTAGTTAGATTCTATTTACTTGTGTTTCAACTGTTTGTTACACGTTCATATTCATTTTCTGGAGAGGTAATTGTGTATTAAAAGAGTTTTACCACATTTTGAGAGTTTCCTTAGAAGTACATACTAGAACCTTTAGGATATGAACTGTTTCAGTCAAAAGACGCCACTCCAATTCAACCTCAATTGTAAACATAAACACTATTCTCTACATATAAAAGCTTTATACACAAGTTCTGAGCTCTATAAACAGTAATTCCTGATGTTTGAAATCACATTTAGTGAAAACTGCACTTAAAATAGCCGGACTCTTTAATATTAAGAGAATTTTCGTCATTTCAGAGCTTTCTACCTGTAATGTCGGTAATTGAACTCGGCCTTCAATGTAGTTACGTTCTATTTCCTTGTGTTTCAACTGTTTGTTACACGTTCATATTCATTTCCTGGAGAGGTAATCGTGTATTTAAAGAGTTTTACAATACTTTGACAGTTTCCTTAGAAGTACATAAAGAACCTTCAGGATATCCACTGTTTCGTTCAAAAAACACGTGGCAAATTAAGCCTCAATTGTAAACATAAACAGTATTATCCTCATTTAAAAGCTTTATACACAAATCCTGATCTCTACAAACAGGAATTCTTGATGTTTGAAATCACAATTTACTGAAAAAGCCACTTGAAATATCCGGAATTGTTTACATTTTGAGAATTCTCGTCATTTCAGAGCTTTGTTCTTGTAATCTCCGTAATTGAACTGGGAATTAAATGTAGTTAGATTCTATTTACTTGTGTTTCAACTGTTTGTTACACGTTCATATTCATTTCCTGGAAAGATAATTGTGTATTTGAAGAGTTTTACCACATTTTGACAGTTTCCTTAGAAGTACATACTAGAACCTTCAGGATATGAACTGTTTCAGTCAAAAGACGCCTCGCCAATTCAGCGTCAATTGAAAACATAAACAGTATTCTCCACATTTATAAGTTTATACACAAGTTCAGAGCTCTATAAACAGGAATTCTTAATGTTTGAAATCACAATTTACTGAAAACGCCACTTGAAATATCCGGAATTGTTTACATTTTGAGAATTCTCGTCATTTCAGAGCTTTGTTCTTGTAATCTCCGTAATTGAACTGGGAATTAAATGTAGTTAGATTCTATTTACTTGTGTTTCAACTGTTTGTTACACGTTCATATTCATTTCCTGGAGAGGTAATTGTGTATTAAAAGAGTTTTACCACATTTTGAGAGTTTCCTTAGAAGTACATACTAGAACCTTTAGGATATGAACTGTTTCAGTCAAAAGACGCCACTCCAATTCAACCTCAATTGTAAACATAAACACTATTCTCTACATATAAAAGCTTTATACACAAGTTCTGAGCTCTATAAACAGTAATTCCTGATGTTTGAAATCACATTTAGTGAAAACTCCACTTAAAATAGCCGGACTCTTTAATATTAAGAGAATTCTCGTCATTTCAGAGCTTTCTACCTGTAATGTCGGTAATTGAACTCGGCCTTCAATGTAGTTAGGTTCTATTTCCTTGTGTTTCAACTGTTTGTTACACGTTCATATTCATTTCCTGGAGAGGTAATCGTGTATTTAAAGAGTTTTACAATACTTTGACAGTTTCCTTAGAAGTACATAAAGAACCTTCAGGATATCCACTGTTTCGTTCAAAAAACACGTGGCAAATTAAGCCTCAATTGTAAACATAAACAGTATTATCCTCATTTAAAAGCTTTATACACAAATCCTGATCTCTACAAACAGGAATTCTTGATGTTTGAAATCACAATTTACTGAAAAAGCCACTTGAAATATCCGGAATTGTTTACATTTTGAGAATTCTCGTCATTTCAGAGCTTTGTTCTTGTAATCTCCGTAATTGAACTGGGAATTAAATGTAGTTAGATTCTATTTACTTGTGTTTCAACTGTTTGTTACACGTTCATATTCATTTCCTGGAAAGAAAATTGTGTATTTGAAGAGTTTTACCACATTTTGACAGTTTCCTTAGAAGTACATACTAGAACCTTCAGGATATGAACTGTTTCAGTCAAAAGACGCCTCGCCAATTCAGCGTCAATTGAAAACATAAACAGTATTCTCCACATTTATAAGTTTATACACAAGTTCAGAGCTCTATAAACAGGAATTCTTAATGTTTTAAATCACAATTTACTGAAAACGCCACTTGAAATATCCGGAATTGTTTACATTTTGAGAATTCTCGTCATTTCAGAGCTTTGTTCTTGTAATCTCCGTAATTGAACTGGGAATTAAATGTAGTTAGATTCTATTTACTTGTGTTTCAACTGTTTGTTACACGTTCATATTCATTTCCTGGAGAGGTAATTGTGTATTAAAAGAGTTTTACCACATTTTGAGAGTTTCCTTAGAAGTACATACTAGAACCTTTAGGATATGGACTGTTTCAGTCAAAAGACGCCACTCCAATTCAACCTCAATTGTAAACATAAACACTATTCTCTACATATAAAAGCTTTATACACAAGTTCTGAGCTCTATAAACAGTAATTCCTGATGTTTGAATTCACATTTAGTGAAAACTCCACTTAAAATAGCCGGACTTTTTAATATTAAGAGAATTCTTGTCCTTTCATAGCTTTCTACCTGTAATGTCGGTAATTGAACTCGGCCTTCAATGTAGTTAGGTTCTATTTCCTTGTGTTTCAACTGTTTGTTACACGTTCATATTCATTTCCTGGAGAGGTAATTGTGTATTTAAAGAGTTTTACAACATTTTGACAGTTTCCTTAGAAGATCATAGTAGAACCTTCAGGATATGAACTGTTTCAGTCAAAAGACGCCTCTCCAATTCAGCGTCAATTGAAAACATAAACATTATTCTCCACATTTATAAGTTTTATACACAAGTTCAGAGCTCTATCAACAGGAATTCTTGATGTTTGAAATCACAATTTACTGAAAACGCCAATTGAAATAGCCGGAATTGTTTACATTTTGAGAATTCTCGTCATTTCAGAGCTTTCTTCCTGTAATCTCCGTAATTGAACTGGGAATTAAATGTAGTTAGATTCTATTTACTTGTGTTTCAACTGTTTGCTACACGTTCATATTCATTTTCCGGAGAGATAATTGTGTATTAAAAGAGTTTTACCACATTTTGAGAGTTTCCTTAGAAGTACATACTAGAACCTTTAGGATATGAACTGTTTCAGTCAAAAGACGCCACTCCAATTCAACCTCAATTGTAAACATAAACACTATTCTCTACATATAAAAGCTTTATACACAAGTTCTGAGCTCTATAAACAGTAATTCCTGATGTTTGAAATCACATTTAGTGAAAACTCCACTTAAAATAGCCGGACTCTTTAATATTAAGAGAATTCTCGTCTATTCAGAGCTTTCTACCTGTAATGTCGGTAATTGAACTCGGCCTTCAATGTAGTTAGGTTCTATTTCCTTGTGTTTCAACTGTTTGTTACACGTTCATATTCATTTCCTGGAGAGGTAATCGTGTATTTAAAGAGTTTTACAATACTTTGACAGTTTCCTTAGAAGTACATAAAGAACCTTCATGATATCCACTGTTTCGTTCAAAAAACACGTGGCAAATTAAGCCTCAATTGTAAACATAAACAGTATTATCCTCATTTAAAAGCTTTATACACAAATCCTGATCTCTACAAACAGGAATTCTTGATGATTGAAATCACAATTTACTGAAAAAGCCACTTGAAATATCCGGAATTGTTTACATTTTGAGAATTCTCGTCATTTCAGAGCTTTGTTCTTGTAATCTCCGTAATTGAACTGGGAATTAAATGTAGTTAGATTCTATTTACTTGTGTTTCAACTGTTTGTTACACGTTCATATTCATTTTCTGGAGAGGTAATTGTGTATTAAAAGAGTTTTACCACATTTTGAGAGTTTCCTTAGAAGTACATACTAGAACCTTTAGGATATGTACTGTTTCAGTCAAAAGACGCCACTCCAATTCAACCTCAATTGTAAACATAAACACTATTCTCTACATATAAAAGCTTTATACACAAGTTCAGAGCTTTATAAACAGTAATTCCTGATGTTTGAAATCACATTTAGTGAAAACTCCACTTAAAATAGCCGGACTTCTTAATATTAAGAGAATTCTTGTCCTTTCATAGCTTTCTACCTGTAATCTCGGTAATTGAACTCGGCCTTAAGTGTAGTTAGGTTCTATTTCCTTGTGTTTCAACTGTTTGTTACACGTTCATATTCATTTCCTGGAGAGGTAATTGTGTATTTAAAGAGTTTTACAACATTTTGACAGTTTCCCTAGAAGTACATAAAGAACCTTCAGGATATCAACTGTTCCATTCAAAAAACACGTGGCAAAGTAAGCCTCAATTTTAAACATAAACAGTATTATCCTCATTTAAAAGCTTTATACACAAATCCTGATCTCTACAAACAGGAATTCTTGATGTTTGAAATCACAATTTACTGAAAAAGCCACTTGAAATATCCGGAATTGTTTACATTTTGAGAATTCTCGTCATTTCAGAGCTTTGTTCTTGTAATCTCCGTAATTGAACTGGGAATTAAATGTAGTTAGATTCTATTTACTTGTGTTTCAACTGTTTGTTACACGTTCATATTCATTTCCTGGAAAGATAATTGTGTATTTGAAGAGTTTTACCACATTTTGACAGTTTCCTTAGAAGTACATACTAGAACCTTCAGGATATGAACTGTTTCAGTCAAAAGACGCCTCGCCAATTCAGCGTCAATTGAAAACATAAACAGTATTCTCCACATTTATAAGTTTATACACAAGTTCAGAGCTCTATAAACAGGAATTCTTAATGTTTGAAATCACAATTTACTGAAAACGCCACTTGAAATATCCGGAAATGTTTACATTTTGAGAATTCTCGTCATTTCAGAGCTTTGTTCTTGTAATCTCCGTAATTGAACTGGGAATTAAACGTATTTAGATTCTATTTACTTGTGTTTCAACTGTTTGCTACACGTTCATATTCATTTCCTGGAGAGGTAATCGTGTATTTAAAGAGTTTTACAACATTTTGACAGTTTCCTTAGAAGTACATAAAGAACCTTCAGGATATCCACTGTTTCATTCAAAAAACACGTGGCAAAGTAAGCCTCAATTGTAAACATAAACAGTATTATCCTCATATAAAAGCTTTATACACAAATCGTGATCTCTACAAACAGGAATTCTTGATGTTTGAAATCACAATTTACTGAAAACGCGATTTAAAATATCCGGACTTGTTAATATTATGAGTATTCTCGTCATTTCACAACTTTCTTCCAGTAATCTCGGTAATTGAACTCGGCCTTAAATGTAGTTAGATTCTATTTGCTTGTGTTTCAACTGTTTGTTACACGTTCATATTCATTTCCTGGAAAGATAATTGTGTATTTGAAGAGTTTTACCACATTTTGACAGTTTCCTTAGAAGTACATACTAGAACCTTTAGGATATGAACTGTTTCAGTCAAAAGACGCCTCGCCAATTCAGCGTCAATTGAAAACATAAACAGTATTCTCCACATTTATAAGTTTATAAACAAGTTCAGAGCTCTATAAACAGGAATTCTTAATGTTTGAAATCACAATTTACTGAAAACGCCACTTGAAATATCCAGAATTGTTTACATTTTGAGAATTCTCGTCATTTCAGAGCTTTGTTCTTGTAATCTCCGTAATTGAACTGGGAATTAAATGTATTTAGATTCTATTTACTTGTGTTTCAACTGTTTGCTACACGTTCATATTCATTTTCTGGAGAGGCAATTGTGTATTAAAAGACTTTTACCACATTTTGAGAGTTTCCTTAGAAGTACATACTAGAACCTTCAGGATATGAACTGTTTCAGTCAAAAGACGCCACTCCAATTCAACCTCAATTGTAAACATAAACACTATTCTCTACATATAAAAGCTTTATACACAAGTTCTGAGCTCTATAAACAGTAATTCCTGATGTATGAAATCACATTTAGTGAAAACTCCACTTAAAATACCCGGACTCTTTAATATTAACAGAATTCTTGTCCTTTCAGAGCTTTCTACCTGTAATCTCGGTAATTGAACTCGGCCTTAAATGTAGTTAGGTTCTATTTCCTTGTGTTTCAACTGTTTGTTACACGTTCATATTCATTTCCTGGAGAGGTAATCGTGTATTTAAAGAGTTTTACAACATTTTGACAGTTTCCTTAGAAGTACATAAAGAACCTTCAGGATATCCACTGTTTCATTCAAAAAACACGTGGCAAAGTAAGCCTCAATTGTAAACATAAACAGTATTATCCTCATTTAAAAGCTTTATACACAAATTGTGATCTCTACAAACAGGAATTCTTAATGTTTGAAATCACAATTTACTGAAAACGCGATTTAAAATATCCGGACTTGTTAATATTACGAGTGTTCTCGTCATTTCACAACTTTCTTCCAGTAATCTCGGTAATTAAACTCGGCCTTAAATGTAGTTAGATTCTATTTCCTTGTGTTTCAACTGTTTGTTACACGTTCATATTCATTTCCTGGAAAGATAATTGTGTATTTGAAGAGTTTTACCACATTTTGACAGTTTCCTTAGAAGTACATACTAGAACCTTCAGGATATGAACTGTTTCAGTCAAAAGACGCCTCGCCAATTCAGCGTCAATTGAAAACATAAACAGTATTCTCCACATTTATAAGTTTATACCCAAGTTCAGAGCTCTATAAACAGGAATTCTTAATGTTTGAAATCACAATTTACTGAAAACGCCACTTGAAATATCCGGAAATGTTTACATTTTGAGAATTCTCGTCATTTCAGAGCTTTGTTCTTGTAATCTCCGTAATTGAACTGGGAATTAAATGTAGTTAGATTCTATTTACTTGTGTTTCAACTGTTTGTTACACGTTCATATTCATTTTCTGGAGAGGTAATTGTGTATTAAAAGACTTTTACCACATTTTGAGAGTTTCCTTAGAAGTACATACTAGAACCTTTAGGATATGAACTGTTTCAGTCAAAAGACGCCACTCCAATTCAACCTCAATTGTAAACATAAACACTATTCTCTACATATAAAAGCTTTATACACAAGTTCTGAGCTTTATAAACAGTAATTCCTGATGTTTGAAATCACATTTAGTGAAAACTCCACTTAAAATAGCCGGACTCTTTAATATTAAGAGAATTCTTGTCCTTTCAGAGCTTTCTACCTGTAATCTCGGTAATTGAACTCGGCATTAAATGTAGTTAGAATTTATTTTCTTTTGTTTCAACTGTTTGTTATAAGTTCATAATCATTTCATGATAAGATAATTGTGTATTTTAAGAGTTTTACCACATTTTGAGAGTTTCCTTAGAAGTACATACTAGAACCTTTAGCATATGAACTGTTTCAGTCAAAAGACGCCACTCCAATTCAACCTCAGTTGTAAACATAAACACTATTCTCTACATATAAAAGCTTTATACACAAGTTCTGAGCTCTATAAACAGTAATTCCTGATGTTTGAAATCACATTTAGTGAAAACTCCACTTAAAATAGCCGGACTTTTTAATATTAAGAGAATTCTTGTCCTTTCATAGCTTTCTACCTGTAATCTCGGTAATTGAACTCGGCCTTAAATGTAGTTAGGTTCTATTTCCTTGTGTTTCAACTGTTTGTTACACGTTCATATTCATTTCCTGGAGAGGTAATTGTGTATTTAAAGAGTTTTACAACAGTTTGACAGTTTCCTTAGAAGTACATAAAGAACCTTCAGGATATCCACTGTTTCGTTCAAAAAACACGTGGCAAATTAAGCCTCAATTGTAAACATAAACAGTATTATCCTCATTTAAAAGCTTTATACACAAATCCTGATCTCTACAAACAGGAATTCTTGATGTTTGAAATCACAATTTACTGAAAACACCACTTGAAATATCCGGAATTGTTTACATTTTGAGAATTCTCGTCATTTCAGAGCTTTGTTCTTTTAATCTCCGTAATTGAACTTGGAATTAATGTAGTTAGATTCTATTTGCTTGTGTTTCAACTGTTTGTTAAACGTTCATATTCATTTCCTGGAAAGATAATTGTGTATTTGAAGAGTTTTACCACATTTTGACAGTTTCCTTAGAAGTACATACTAGAACCTTCAGGATATGAACTGTTTCAGTCAAAAGACGCCTCGCCAATTCAGCGTCAATTGAAAACATAAACAGTATTCTCCACATTTATAAGTTTATACACAAGTTCAGAGCTCTATAAACAGGAATTCTTAATGTTTGAAATAACAATTTACTGAAAACGCCACTTGAAATATCCGGAAATGTTTACATTTTGAGAATTCTCGTCATTTCAGATCTTTCTTCTTGTAATCTCCGTAATTGAACTGCGAATTAAATGTAGTTAGATTCTATTTACTTGTGTTTCAACTGTTTGCTACACGTTCATATTCATTTTCTGGAGAGGTAATTGTGTATTAAAAGACTTTTACCACATTTTGAGAGTTTCCTTAGAAGTACATACTAGAACCTTTAGGATATAAACTGTTTCAGTCAAAAGACGCCACTCCAATTCAACCTCAATTGTAAACATAAACACTATTCTCTACATATAAAAGCTTTATACACAAGTTCTGAGCTCTATAAACAGTAATTCCTGATGTTTGAAATCACATTTAGTGAAAACTTCACTTAAAATAGCCGGACTCTTTAATATTAAGAGAATTCTTGTCCTTTCAGAGCTTTCTACCTGTAATCTCGGTAATTGAACTCGGCCTTAAATGTAGTTAGGTTCTATTTCCTTGTGTTTCAACTGTTTGTTACACGTTCATATTCATTTCCTTGAGAGGTAATCGTGTATTTAAAGAGTTTTACAACATTTTGACAGTTTCCTTAGAAGTACATAAAGAACATTCAGGATATCCACTGTTTCATTCAAAAAACACGTGGCAAAGTAAGCCTCAATTGTAAACATAAACAGTATTATCCTCATATAAAAGCTTTATACACAAATCGTGATCTCTACAAACAGGAATTCTTGATGTTTGAAATCACAATTTACTGAAAACGCGATTTAAAATATCCGGACTTGTTAATATTATGAGTATTCTCGTCATTTCACAACTTTCTTCCAGTAATCTCGGTAATTGAACTCGGCCTTAAATGTAGTTAGATTCTATTTGCTTGTGTTTCAACTGTTTGTTACACGTTCATATTCATTTCCTGGAAAAATAATTGTGTATTTGAAGAGTTTTACCACATTTTGACAGTTTCCTTAGAAGTACATACTAGAACCTTCAGGATATGAACTGTTTCAGTCAAAAGACGCCTCGCCAATTCAGCGTCAATTGAAAACATAAACAGTATTCTCCACATTTATAAGTTTTATACACAAGTTCAGAGCTCTATAAACAGGAATTCTTAATGTTTGAAATCACAATTTACTGAAAACGCCACTTGAAATATCCGGAATTGTTTACATTTTGAGAATTCTCGTCATTTCAGAGCTTTCTTCCTGTAATCTCCGTAATTGAACTGGGAATTAAATGTAGTTAGATTCTATTTACTTGTGTTTCAACTGTTTGCTACACGTTCATATTCATTTTCTGGAGAGGTAATTGTGTATTAAAAGACTTTTACCACATTTTGAGAGTTTCCTTAGAAGTACATACTAGAACCTTTAGGATATAAACTGTTTCAGTCAAAAGACGCCACTCCAATTCAACCTCAATTGTAAACATTAACATTATTCTCTACATATAAAAGCTTTATACACAAGTTCTGAGCTTTATAAACAGTACTTCCTGATGTTTGAAATCACATTTAGTGAAAACTCCACTTAAAAGAGCCGGACTCTTTAATATTAAGAGAATTCTTGTCCTTTCAGAGCTTTCTACCTGTAATCTCAGTAATTGAACTCGGCATTAAATGTAGTTAGAATTTATTTTCTTTTGTTTCAACTGTTTGTTATAAGTTCTTATTCATTTCCTGATAAGATAATTGTGTATTTTAAGAGTTTTACCACATTTTGAGAGTTTCCTTAGAAGTACATACTAGAACCTTTAGGATATGAACTGTTTCAGTCAAAAGACGCCACTCCAATTCAACCTCAATTGTAAACATAAACACTATTCTCTACATATAAAAGCTTTATACACAAGTTCTGAGCTTTATAAACAGTAATTCCTGATGTTTGAAATCACATTTAGTGATAACTCCACTTAAAATAGCCGGACTTTTTAATATTAAGAGAATTCTTGTCCTTTCAGAGCTTTCTACCTGTAATCTCGGTCATTGAACTCGGCCTTAAATGTAGTTAGGTTCTATTTCCTTGTGTTTCAACTGTTTGTTACACGTTCATATTCATTTCCTGGAGAGGTAATCGTGTATTTAAAGAGTTTTACAACATTTTGACAGTTTCCTTAGAAGTACATAAAGAACCTTCAGGATATCCACTGTTTCATTCAAAAAACACGTGGCAAAGTAAGCCTCAATTGTAAACATAAACAGTATTATCCTCATATAAAAGCTTTATACACAATTCGTGACCTCTACAAACAGGAATACTTGATGTTTGAAATCACAATTTACTGAAAACGCGATTTAAAATATCCGGACTTGTTAATATTATGAGTGTTCTCGTCATTTCACAACTTTCTTCCAGTAATCTCGGTAATTAAACTCGGCCTTAAATGTAGTTAGATTCTATTTCCTTGTGTTTCAACTGTTTGTTACACGTTCATATTCATTTCCTGGAAAGATAATTGTGTATTTGAAGAGTTTTACCACATTTTGACAGTTTCCTTAGAAGTACATACTAGAACCTTCAGGATATGAACTGTTTCAGTCAAAAGACGCCTCGCCAATTCAGCGTCAATTGAAAACATAAACAGTATTCTCCACATTTATAAGTTTATACACAAGTTCAGAGCTCTATAAACAGGAATTCTTAATGTTTGAAATCACAATTTACTGAAAACGCCACTTGAAATATCCGGAATTGTTTACATTTTGAGAATTCTCGTCCTTTCAGAGCTTTGTTCTTGTAATCTCCGTAATTGAACTGGGAATTAAATGTAGTTAGATTCTATTTACTTGTGTTTCAACTGTTTGTTACACGTTCATATTCATTTCCTGGAGAGGTAATTGTGTATTAAAAGAGTTTTACCACATTTTGAGAGTTTCCTTAGAAGTACATAATAGAACCTTTAGGATATGGACTGTTTCAGTCAAAAGACGCCACTCCAATTCAACCTCAATTGTAAACATTAACATTATTCTCTACATATAAAAGCTTTATACACAAGTTCTGAGCTTTATAAACAGTAATTCCTGATGTTTGAAATCACATTTAGTGAAAACTCCACTTAAAATAGCCGGACTCTTTAATATTAAGAGAATTCTTTTCCTTTCAGAGCTTTCTACCTGTAATCTCGGTAATTGAACTCGGCATTAAATGTAGTTAGAATTTATTTTCTTTTGTTTCAACTGTTTGTTATAAGTTCATATTCATTTCCTGATAAGATAATTGTGTATTTTAAGAGTTTTACCACATTTTGAGAGTTTCCTTAGAAGTACATACTAGAACCTTTAGGATATGAACTGTTTCAGTCAAAAGACGCCACTCCAATTCAACCTCAATTGTAAACATAAACACTATTCTCTACATATAAAAGCTTTATACACAAGTTCTGAGCTTTATAAACAGTAATTCCTGATGTTTGAAATCACATTTAGTGAAAACTCCACTTAAAATAGCCGGACTTTTTAATATTAAGAGAATTCTTGTCCTTTCAGAGCTTTCTACCTGTAATCTCTGTAATTGAACTCGGCCTTAAATGTAGTTAGGTTCTATTTCCTTGTGTTTCAACTGTTTGTTACACGTTCATATTTATTTCCTGGAGAGGTAATCGTGTATTTAAAGAGTTTTACAACATTTTGACAGTTTCCCTAGAAGTACATAAAGAACCTTCAGGATATCCACTGTTTCATTCAAAAAACACGTGGCAAGGTAAGCCTCAATTGTAAACATAAACAGTATTATCCTCATTTAAAAGCTTTATACACAAATCGTGATCTCTACAAACAGGAATTCTTAATGTTTGAAATCACAATTTACTGAAAACGCGATTTAAAATATCCGGACTTGTTAATATTATGAGTGTTCTCGTCATTTCACAACTTTCTTCCAGTAATCTCGGTAATTGAACTCGGCCTTAAATGTAGTTAGATTCTATTTCCTTGTGTTTCAACTGTTTGTTACACGTTCATATTCATTTCCTGGAAAGATAATTGAGTATTTGAAGAGTTTTACCACATTTTGACAGTTTCCTTAGAAGTACATACTAGAACCTTCAGGATATGAACTGTTTCAGTCAAAAGACGCCTCGCCAATTCAGCGTCAATTGAAAACATAAACAGTATTCTCCACATTTATAAGTTTTATACACAAGTTCAGAGCTCTATAAACAGGAATTCTTGATGTTTGAAATCACAATTTACTGAAAACGCCACTTGAAATATCCGGAATTGTTTACATTTTGAGAATTCTCGTCATTTCAGAGCTTTCTTCCTGTAATCTCCGTAATTGAACTGGGAATTAAATGTAGTTAGATTCTATTTACTTGTGTTTCAACTGTTTGCTACACGTTCATATTCATTTTCTGGAGAGGTAATTGTGTATTAAAAGACTTTTACCACATTTTGAGAGTTCCCTTAGAAGTACATACTAGAACCTTTAGGATATAAACTGTTTCAGTCAAAAGACGCCACTCCAATTCAACCTCAATTGTAAACATAAACACTATTCTCTACATATAAAAGCTTTATACACAAGTTCTGAGCTCTATAAACAGTAATTCCTGATGTTTGAAATCACATTTAGTGAAAACTCCACTTAAAATAGCCGGACTCTTTAATATTAAGAGAATTCTTGTCCTTTCAGAGCTTTCTACCTGTAATCTCGGTAATTGAACTCGGCATTAAATGTAGTTAGAATTTATTTTCTTTTGTTTCAACTGTTTGTTATAAGTTCATATTCATTTCCTGATAAGATAATTGTGTATTTTAAGAGTTTTACCACATTTTGAGAGTTTCCTTAGAAGTACATACTAGAACCTTTAGGATATGAACTGTTTCAGTCAAAAGACGCCACTCCAATTCAACCTCAATTGTAAACATAAACACTATTCTCTACATATAAAAGCTTTATACACAAGTTCTGAGCTTTATAAACAGTAATTCCTGATGTTTGAAATCACATTTAGTGAAAACTCCACTTAAAATAGCCGGACTTTTTAATATTAAGAGAATTCTTGTCCTTTCAGAGCTTTCTACCTGTAATCTCGGTAATTGAACTCGGCCTTAAATGTAGTTAGGTTCTATTTCCTTGTGTTTCAACTGTTTGTTACACGTTCACATTTATTTCCTGGAGAGGTAATCGTGTATTTAAAGAGTTTTACAACATTTTGACAGTTTCCCTAGAAGTACATAAAGAACCTTCAGGATATCCACTGTTTCATTCAAAAAACACGTGGCAAGGTAAGCCTCAATTGTAAACATAAACAGTATTATCCTCATTTAAAAGCTTTATACACAAATCGTGACCTCTACAAACAGGAATACTTGATGTTTGAAATCACAATTTACTGAAAACGCGATTTAAAATATCCGGACTTGTTAATATTATGAGTGTTCTCGTCATTTCACAACTTTCTTCCAGTAATCTCGGTAATTAAACTCGGCCTTAAATGTAGTTAGATTCTATTTCCTTGTGTTTCAACTGTTTGTTACACGTTCATATTCATTTCCTGGAAAGATAATTGTGTATTTGAAGAGTTTTACCACATTTTGACAGTTTCCTTAGAAGTACATACTAGAACCTTCAGGATATGAACTGTTTCAGTCAAAAGACGCCTCGCCAATTCAGCGTCAATTGAAAACATAAACAGTATTCTCCACATTTATAAGTTTATACACAAGTTCAGAGCTCTATAAACAGGAATTCTTAATGTTTGAAATCACAATTTACTGAAAACGCCACTTGAAATATCCGGAATTGTTTACATTTTGAGAATTCTCGTCCTTTCAGAGCTTTGTTCTTGTAATCTCCGTAATTGAACTGGGAATTAAATGTAGTTAGATTCTATTTACTTGTGTTTCAACTGTTTGTTACACGTTCATATTCATTTCCTGGAGAGGTAATTGTGTATTAAAAGAGTTTTACCACATTTTGAGAGTTTCCTTAGAAGTACATAATAGAACCTTTAGGATATGGACTGTTTCAGTCAAAAGACGCCACTCCAATTCAACCTCAATTGTAAACATTAACATTATTCTCTACATATAAAAGCTTTATACACAAGTTCTGAGCTTTATAAACAGTAATTCCTGATGTTTGAAATCACATTTAGTGAAAACTCCACTTAAAATAGCCGGACTCTTTAATATTAAGAGAATTCTTTTCCTTTCAGAGCTTTCTACCTGTAATCTCGGTAATTGAACTCGGCATTAAATGTAGTTAGAATTTATTTTCTTTTGTTTCAACTGTTTGTTATAAGTTCATATTCATTTCCTGATAAGATAATTGTGTATTTTAAGAGTTTTACCACATTTTGAGAGTTTCCTTAGAAGTACATACTAGAACCTTTAGGATATGAACTGTTTCAGTCAAAAGACGCCACTCCAATTCAACCTCAATTGTAAACATAAACACTATTCTCTACATATAAAAGCTTTATACACAAGTTCTGAGCTTTATAAACAGTAATTCCTGATGTTTGAAATCACATTTAGTGAAAACTCCACTTAAAATAGCCGGACTTTTTAATATTAAGAGAATTATTGTCCTTTCAGAGCTTTCTACCTGTAATCTCTGTAATTGAACTCGGCCTTAAATGTAGTTAGGTTCTATTTCCTTGTGTTTCAACTGTTTGTTACACGTTCATATTTATTTCCTGGAGAGGTAATCGTGTATTTAAAGAGTTTTACAACATTTTGACAGTTTCCCTAGAAGTACATAAAGAACCTTCAGGATATCCACTGTTTCATTCAAAAAACACGTGGCAAGGTAAGCCTCAATTGTAAACATAAACAGTATTATCCTCATTTAAAAGCTTTATACACAAATCGTGATCTCTACAAACAGGAATTCTTAATGTTTGAAATCACAATTTACTGAAAACGCGATTTAAAATATCCGGACTTGTTAATATTATGAGTGTTCTCGTCATTTCACAACTTTCTTCCAGTAATCTCGGTAATTGAACTCGGCCTTAAATGTAGTTAGATTCTATTTCCTTGTGTTTCAACTGTTTGTTACACGTTCATATTCATTTCCTGGAAAGATAATTGAGTATTTGAAGAGTTTTACCACATTTTGACAGTTTCCTTAGAAGTACATACTAGAACCTTCAGGATATGAACTGTTTCAGTCAAAAGACGCCTCGCCAATTCAGCGTCAATTGAAAACATAAACAGTATTCTCCACATTTATAAGTTTTATACACAAGTTCAGAGCTCTATAAACAGGAATTCTTGATGTTTGAAATCACAATTTACTGAAAACGCCACTTGAAATATCCGGAATTGTTTACATTTTGAGAATTCTCGTCATTTCAGAGCTTTCTTCCTGTAATCTCCGTAATTGAACTGGGAATTAAATGTAGTTAGATTCTATTTACTTGTGTTTCAACTGTTTGCTACACGTTCATATTCATTTTCTGGAGAGGTAATTGTGTATTAAAAGACTTTTACCACATTTTGAGAGTTCCCTTAGAAGTACATACTAGAACCTTTAGGATATAAACTGTTTCAGTCAAAAGACGCCACTCCAATTCAACCTCAATTGTAAACATAAACACTATTCTCTACATATAAAAGCTTTATACACAAGTTCTGAGCTCTATAAACAGTAATTCCTGATGTTTGAAATCACATTTAGTGAAAACTCCACTTAAAATAGCCGGACTCTTTAATATTAAGAGAATTCTTGTCCTTTCAGAGCTTTCTACCTGTAATCTCGGTAATTGAACTCGGCATTAAATGTAGTTAGAATTTATTTTCTTTTGTTTCAACTGTTTGTTATAAGTTCATATTCATTTCCTGATAAGATAGTTGTGTATTTTAAGAGTTTTACCACATTTTGAGAGTTTCCTTAGAAGTACATACTAGAACCTTTAGGATATGAACTGTTTCAGTCAAAAGACTCCACTCCAATTCAACCTCAATTGTAAACATAAACACTATTCTCTACATATAAAAGCTTTATACACAAGTTCTGAGCTTTATAAACAGTAATTCCTGATGTTTGAAATCACATTTAGTGAAAACTCCACTTAAAATAGCCGGACTTTTTAATATTAAGAGAATTCTTGTCCTTTCAGAGCTTTCTACCTGTAATCTCGGTAATTGAACTCGGCCTTAAATGTAGTTAGGTTCTATTTCCTTGTGTTTCAACTGTTTGTTACACGTTCACATTTATTTCCTGGAGAGGTAATCGTGTATTTAAAGAGTTTTACAACATTTTGACAGTTTCCCTAGAAGTACATAAAGAACCTTCAGGATATCCACTGTTTCATTCAAAAAACACGTGGCAAGGTAAGCCTCAATTGTAAACATAAACAGTATTATCCTCATTTAAAAGCTTTATACACAAATCGTGATCTCTACAAACAGGAATTCTTAATGTTTGAAATCACAATTTACTGAAAACGCGATTTAAAATATCCGGACTTGTTAATATTATGAGTATTCTCGTCATTTCACAACTTTCTTCCAGTAATCTCGGTAATTGAACTCGGCCTTAAATGTAGTTAGATTCTATTTCCTTGTGTTTCAACTGTTTGTTACACGTTCATATTCATTTCCTGGAAAGATAATTGAGTATTTGAAGAGTTTTACCACATTTTGACAGTTTCCTTAGAAGTACATACTAGAACCTTCAGGATATGAACTGTTTCAGTCAAAAGACGCCTCGCCAATTCAGCGTCAATTGAAAACATAAACAGTATTCTCCACATTTATAAGTTTTATACACAAGTTCAGAGCTCTATAAACAGGAATTCTTGATGTTTGAAATCACAATTTACTGAAAACGCCACTTGAAATATCCGGAATTGTTTACATTTTGAGAATTCTCGTCATTTCAGAGCTTTCTTCCTGTAATCTCCGTAATTGAACTGGGAATTAAATGTAGTTAGATTCTATTTACTTGTGTTTCAACTGTTTGCTACACGTTCATATTCATTTTCTGGAGAGGTAATTGTGTATTAAAAGACTTTTACCACATTTTGAGAGTTCCCTTAGAAGTACATACTAGAACCTTTAGGATATAAACTGTTTCAGTAAAAAGACGCCACTCCAATTCAACCTCAATTGTAAACATAAACACTATTCTCTACATATAAAAGCTTTATACACAAGTTCTGAGCTCTATAAACAGTAATTCCTGATGTTTGAAATCACATTTAGTGAAAACTCCACTTAAAATAGCCGGACTCTTTAATATTAAGAGAATTCTTGTCCTTTCAGAGCTTTCTACCTGTAATCTCGGTAATTGAACTCGGCATTAAATGTAGTTAGAATTTATTTTCTTTTGTTTCAACTGTTTGTTATAAGTTCATATTCATTTCCTGATAAGATAATTGTGTATTTTAAGAGTTTTACCACATTTTGAGAGTTTCCTTAGAAGTACATACTAGAACCTTTAGGATATGAACTGTTTCAGTCAAAAGACGCCACTCCAATTCAACCTCAATTGTAAACATAAACACTATTCTCTACATATAAAAGCTTTATACACAAGTTCTGAGCTTTATAAACAGTAATTCCTGATGTTTGAAATCACATTTAGTGAAAACTCCACTTAAAATAGCCGGACTTTTTAATATTAAGAGAATTCTTGTCCTTTCAGAGCTTTCTACCTGTAATCTCTGTAATTGAACTCGGCCTTAAATGTAGTTAGGTTCTATTTCCTTGTGTTTCAACTGTTTGTTACACGTTCACATTTATTTCCTGGAGAGGTAATCGTGTATTTAAAGAGTTTTACAACATTTTGACAGTTTCCCTAGAAGTACATAAAGAACCTTCAGGATATCCACTGTTTCATTCAAAAAACACGTGGCAAGGTAAGCCTCAATTGTAAACATAAACAGTATTATCCTCATTTAAAAGCTTTATACACAAATCGTGATCTCTACAAACAGGAATTCTTAATGTTTGAAATCACAATTTACTGAAAACGCGATTTAAAATATCCGGACTTGTTAATATTATGAGTATTCTCGTCATTTCACAACTTTCTTCCAGTAATCTCGGTAATTGAACTCGGCCTTAAATGTAGTTAGATTCTATTTCCTTGTGTTTCAACTGTTTGTTACACGTTCATATTCATTTCCTGGAAAGATAATTGAGTATTTGAAGAGTTTTACCACATTTTGACAGTTTCCTTAGAAGTACATACTAGAACCTTCAGGATATGAACTGTTTCAGTCAAAAGACGCCTCGCCAATTCAGCGTCAATTGAAAACATAAACAGTATTCTCCACATTTATAAGTTTTATACACAAGTTCAGAGCTCTATAAACAGGAATTCTTGATGTTTGAAATCACAATTTACTGAAAACGCCACTTGAAATATCCGGAAATGTTTACATTTTGAGAATTCTCGTCATTTCAGAGCTTTCTTCCTGTAATCTCGGTAATTGATCTCGGCCTTAAATGTAGTTAGGTTCTATTTCCTTGTGTTTCAACTGTTTGTTACACGTTCATATTCATTTCCTGGAGAGGTAATTGTGTATTTAAAGAGTTTTACAACAGTTTGACAGTTTCCTTAGAAGTACATAAAGAACCTTCAGGATATCCACTGTTTCGTTCAAAAAACACGTGGCAAATTAAGCCTCAATTGTAAACATAAACAGTATTCTCCACATTTATAAGTTTATATACAAGTTAAGAGCTCTATAAACAGGAATTCTTAATGTTTGAAATCGCAATTTACTGAAAACGCCACTTGAAATATCCAGAATTGTTTACATTTTGAGAATTCTCGTCATTTCAGAGCTTAGTTCTTGTAATCTCCGTAATTGAACTGGGAATTAAATGTATTTAGATTCTATTTACTTGTGTTTCAACTGTTTGCTACACGATCATATTCATTTTCTGGAGAGGTAATTGTGTATTAAAAGACTTTTACCACATTTTGAGAGTTTCCTTAGAAGTACATACTAGAACCTTCAGGATATGAACTGTTTCAGTCAAAAGACGCCACTCCAATTCAACCTCAATTGTAAACATAAACACTATTCTCTACATATAAAAGCTTTATACACAAGTTCTGAGCTTTATAAACAGTAATTCCTGATGTTTGAAATCACATTTAGTGAAAACTCCACTTAAAATAGCCGGACTTCTTAATATTAAGAGAATTCTTGTCCTTTCAGAGCTTTCTACCTGTAATCTCGGTAATTGAACTCGGCCTTAAATGTAGTTAGGTTCTATTTCCTTGTGTTTCAACTGTTTGTTACACGTTCATATTCATTTCCTGGAGAGGTAATCGTGTATTTAAAGAGTTTTACAACATTTTGACAGTTTCCTTAGAAGTACATAAAGAACCTTCAGGATATCCACTGTTTCATTCAAAAAACACGTGGCAAAGTAAGCCTCAATTGTAAACATAAACAGTATTATCCTCATTTAAAAGCTTTATACGCAAATCGTGATCTCTACAAACAGGAATTCTTAATGTTTGAAATCACAATTTACTGAAAACGCGATTTAAAATATCCGGATTTGTTAATATTATGAGTGTTCTCGTCATTTCACAACTTTCTTCCAGTAATCTCGGTAATTGAACTCGGCCTTAAATGTAGTTAGATTCTTTTTCCTTGTGTTGCAACTGTTTGTTACACGTTCATATTCATTTCCTGGAAAGATAATTGTGTATTTGAAGAGTTTTACCACATTTTGACAGTTTCCTTAGAAGTACATACTAGAACCTTCAGCATATGAACTGTTTCAGTCAAAAGACGCATCGCCAATTCAGCGTCAATTGAAAACATAAACAGTATTCTCCACATTTATAAGTTTATACACAAGTTCAGAGCTCTATAAACAGGAATTCTTAATGTTTGAAATCACAATTTACTGAAAACGCCACTTGAAATATCCGGAAATGTTTACATTTTGAGAATTCTCGTCATTTCAGAGCTTTGTTCTTGTAATCTCCGTAATTGAACTGGGAATTAAATGTAGTTAGATTCTATTTACTTGTGTTTCAACTGTTTGTTACACGTTCATATTCATTTCCTGGAGAGGTAATTGTGTATTAAAAGACTTTTACCACATTTTGAGAGTTTCCTTAGAAGTACATACTAGAACCTTTAGGATATGAACTGTTTCAGTCAAAATACGCCACTCCAATTCAACCTCAATTGTAAACATAAACACTATTCTCTACATATAAAAGCTTTATACACAAGTTCTGAGCTTTATAAACAGTAATTCCTGATGTTTGAAATCACATTTAGTGAAAACTCCACTTAAAATAGCCGGACTTTTTAATATTAAGAGAATTCTTGTCCTTTCAGAGCTTTCTACCTGTAATCTCGGTCATTGAACTCGGCCTTAAATGTAGTTAGGTTCTATTTCCTTGTGTTTCAACTGTTTGTTACACGTTCATATTCATTTCCTGGAGAGGTAATCGTGTATTTAAAGAGTTTTACAACATTTTGACAGTTTCCTTAGAAGTACATAAAGAACCTTCAGGATATCCACTGTTTCATTCAAAAAACACGTGGCAAAGTAAGCCTCAATTGTAAACATAAACAGTATTATCCTCATATAAAAGCTTTATACACAAATCGTGACCTCTACAAACAGG
The DNA here is from genome assembly GCF_964212035.1 of Myotis nattereri. Taxonomy (NCBI): domain Eukaryota; kingdom Metazoa; phylum Chordata; class Mammalia; order Chiroptera; family Vespertilionidae; genus Myotis; species Myotis nattereri. The sequence continues at coordinate 9,270,707 of NC_138080.1, forward strand.
AATTCTTGATGTTTGAAATCACAATTTACTGAAAACGCGATTTAAAATATCCGGACTTGTTAATATTATGAGTATTCTCGTCATTTCACAACTTTCTTCCAGTAATCTCGGTAATTGAACTCGGCCTTAAATGTAGTTAGATTCTATTTGCTTGTGTTTCAACTGTATGTTACACGTTCATATTCATTTCCTGGAAAGATAATTGTGTATTTGAAGAGTTTTACCACATTTTGACAGTTTCCTTAGAAGTACATACTAGAACCTTCAGCATATGAACTGTTTCAGTCAAAAGACGCCTCGCCAATACAGCGTCAATTGAAAACATAAACAGTATTCTCCACATTTATAAGTTTTATACACAAGTTCAGAGCTCTATAAACAGGAATTCTTAATGTTTGAAATCACAATTTACTGAAAACGCCACTTGAAATATCCGGAATTGTTTACATTTTGAGAATTCTCGTCATTTCAGAGCTTTCTTCCTGTAATCTCCGTAATTGAACTGGGAATTAAATGTAGTTAGATTCTATTTACTTGTGTTTCAACTGTTTGCTACACGTTCATATTCATTTTCTGGAGAGGTAATTGTGTATTAAAAGACTTTTACCACATTTTGAGAGTTTCCTTAGAAGTACATACTAGAACCTTTAGGATATAAACTGTTTCAGTCAAAAGACGCCACTCCAATTCAACCTCAATTGTAAACATTAACATTATTCTCTACATATAAAAGCTTTATACACAAGTTCTGAGCTTTATAAACAGTAATTCCTGATGTTTGAAATCACATTTAGTGAAAACTCCACTTAAAATAGCCGGACTCTTTAATATTAAGAGAATTCTTGTCCTTTCAGAGCTTTCTACCCGTAATCTCGGTAATTGAACTCGGCATTAAATGTAGTTAGAATTTATTTTCTTGTGTTTCAACTGTTTGTTATAAGTTCATATTCATTTCCTGATAAGATAATTGTGTATTTTAAGAGTTTTACCACATTTTGAGAGTTTCCTTAGAAGTACATACTAGAACCTTTAGCATATGAACTGTTTCAGTCAAAAGACGCCACTCCAATTCAACCTCAATTGTAAACATAAACACTATTCTCTACATATAAAAGCTTTATACACAAGTTCTGAGCTCTATAAACAGTAATTCCTGATGTTTGAAATCACATTTAGTGAAAACTCCACTTAAAATAGCCGAACTTATTAATATTAAGAGAATTCTTGTCCTTTCAGAGCTTTCTACCTGTAATCTCGGTCATTGAACTCGGCCTTAAATGTAGTTAGGTTCTATTTCCTTGTGTTTCAACTGTTTGTTACACGTTCATATTCATTTCCTGGAGAGGTAATCGTGTATTTAAAGAGTTTTACAACATTTTGACAGTTTCCTTAGAAGTACATAAAGAACCTTCAGGATATCCACTGTTTCATTCAAAAAACACGTGGCAAAGTAAGCCTCAATTGTAAACATAAACAGTATTATCCTCATATAAAAGCTTTATACACAAATCGTGATCTCTACAAACAGGAATTCTTGATGTTTGAAATCACAATTTACTGAAAACGCGATTTAAAATATCCGGACTTGTTAATATTATGAGTATTCTCGTCATTTAACAACTTTCTTCCAGTAATCTCGGTAATTGAACTCGGCCTTAAATGTAGTTAGATTCTATTTCCTTGTGTTTCAACTGTTTGTTACACGTTCATATTCATTTCCTGGAAAGATAATTGAGTATTTGAAGAGTTTTACCACATTTTGACAGTTTCCTTAGAAGTACATACTAGAACCTTCAGGATATGAACTGTTTCAGTCAAAAGACGCCTCGCCAATTCAGCGTCAATTGAAAACATAAACAGTATTCTCCACATTTATAAGTTTATACACAAGTTCAGAGCTCTATAAACAGGAATTCTTAATGTTTGAAATCACAATTTACTGAAAACGCCACTTGAAATATCCGGAAATGTTTACATTTTGAGAATTCTCGTCATTTCAGAGCTTTCTTCCTGTAATCTCCGTAATTGAACTGGGAATTAAATGTAGTTAGATTCTATTTACTTGTGTTTCAACTGTTTGCTACACGTTCATATTCATTTTCTGGAGAGGTAATTGTGTATTAAAAGACTTTTACCACATTTTGAGAGTTTCCTTAGAAGTACATACTAGAACCTTTAGGATATAAACTGTTTCAGTCAAAAGACGTCACTCCAATTCAACCTCAATTGTAAACATTAACATTATTCTCTACATATAAAATCTTTATACACAAGTTCTGAGCTTTATAAACAGTAATTCCTGATGTTTGAAATCACATTTAGTGAAAACTCCACTTAAAATAGCCGGACTTTTTAATATTAAGAGAATTCTTGTCCTTTCAGAGCTTTCTACCTGTAATCTCGGTAATTGAACTCGGCATTAAATGTAGTTAGAATTTATTTTCTTGTGTTTCAACTGTTTGTTATAAGTTCATATTCATTTCCTGATAAGATAATTGTGTATTTTAAGAGTTTTACCACATTTTGAGAGTTTCCTTAGAAGTACATACTAGAACCTTCAGGATATGAACTGTTTAAGTCAAAAGACGCCACTCCAATTCAACCTCAATTGTAAACATAAACACTATTCTCTACATATAAAAGCTTTATACACAAGTTCTGAGCTTTATAAACAGTAATTCCTGATGTTTGAAATCACATTTAGTGAAAACTCCACTTAAAATAGCCGGACTCTTTAATATTAAGAGAATTCTTGTCCTTTCATAGCTTTCTACCTGTAATCTCGGTAATTGAACTCGGTCTTAAATGTAGTTAGGTTCTATTTCCTTCTGTTTCAACTGTTTGTTACACGTTCATGTTCATTTCCTGGAGAGGTAATCGTGTATTTAAAGAGTTTTACAACATTTTGACAGTTTCCTTAGAAGTACATAAAGAACCTTCAGGATATCAACTGTTCCATTCAAAAAACACGTGGCAAAGTAAGCCTCAATTGTAAACATAAACAGTATTATCCTCATTTAAAAGCTTTATACACAAATCCTGATCTCTACAAACAGGAATTCTTAATGTTTGAAATCACAATTTACTGAAAACGCGATTTAAAATATCCGGACTTGTTAATATTATGAGTGTTCTCGTCATTTCACAACTTTCTTCCAGTAATCTCGGTAATTGAACTCGGCCTTAAATGTAGTTAGATTCTATTTGCTTGTGTTTCAACTGTTTGTTACACGTTCATATTCGTTTCCTGGAAAGATAATTGTGTATTTGAAGAGTTTTACCACATTTTGACAGTTTCCTTAGAAGTACACACTAGCACCTTTAGCATATGAACTGTTTCAGTCAAAAGACGCCACTCCAATTCAACCTCAATTGTAAACATAAACACTATTCTCTACATATAAAAGCTTTATACACCAGTTCTGAGCTCTATAAACAGTAATTCCTGATGTTTGAAATCACATTTAGTGAAAACTCCACTTAAAATAGCCGAACTTATTAATATTAAGAGAATTCTTGTCCTTTCAGAGCTTTCTACCTGTAATCTCGGTCATTGAACTCGGCCTTAAATGTAGTTAGGTTCTATTTCCTTGTGTTTCAACTGTTTGTTACACGTTCATATTCATTTCCTGGAGAGGTAATCGTGTATTTAAAGAGTTTTACAACATTTTGACAGTTTCCTTAGAAGTACATAAAGAACCTTCAGGATATCCACTGTTTCATTCAAAAAACACGTGGCAAAGTAAGCCTCAATTGTAAACATAAACAGTATTATCCTCATATAAAAGCTTTATACACAAATCGTGATCTCTACAAACAGGAATTCTTGATGTTTGAAATCACAATTTACTGAAAACGCGATTTAAAATATCCGGACTTGTTAATATTATGAGTATTCTCGTCATTTCACAACTTTCTTCCAGTAATCTCGGTAATTGAACTCGGCCTTAAATGTAGTTAGATTCTATTTGCTTGTGTTTCAACTGTTTGTTACACGTTCATATTCATTTACTGGAAAGATAATTGTGTATTTGAAGAGTTTTACCACATTTTGACAGTTTCCTTAGAAGTACATACTAGAACCTTCAGGATATGAACTGTTTCAGTCAAAAGACGCCTCGCCAATTCAGCGTCAATTGAAAACATAAACAGTATTCTCCACATTTATAAGTTTTATACACAAGTTCAGAGCTCTATAAACAGGAATTCTTAATGTTTGAAATCACAATTTACTCAAAACGCCACTTGAAATATCCGGAAATGTTTACATTTTGAGAATTCTCGTCATTTCATAGCTTTCTTCCTGTAATCTCCGTAATTGAACTGGGAATTAAATGTAGTTAGATTCTATTTACTTGTGTTTCAACTGTTTGCTACACGTTCATATTCATTTTCTGGAGAGGTAATTGTGTATTAAAAGACTTTTACCACATTTTGAGAGTTTCCTTAGAAGTACGTACTAGAACCTTTAGGATATGGACTGTTTCAGTCAAAAGACGCCACTCCAATTCAACCTCAATTGTAAACATTAACATTATTCTCTACATATAAAAGCTTTATACACAAGTTCTGAGCTTTATAAACAGTAATTCCTGATGTTTGAAATCACATTTAGTGAAAACTCCACTTAAAATAGCCGGACTCTTTAATATTAAGAGAATTCTTGTCCTTTCAGAGCTTTCTACCTGTAGTCTCGGTAATTGAACTCGGCATTAAATGTAGTTAGAATTTATTTTCTTGTGTTTCAACTGTTTGTTATAAGTTCATATTCATTTCCTGATAAGATAATTGTGTATTTTAAGAGTTTTACCACATTTTGAGAGTTTCCATAGAAGTACATACTAGAACCTTTAGCATATGAACTGTTTCAGTCAAAAGACGCCACTCCAATTCAACCTCAATTGTAAACATAAACACTATTCTCTACATATAAAAGCTTTATACACAAGTTCTGAGCTCTATAAACAGTAATTCCTGAAGTTTGAAATCACATTTAGTGAAAACTCCACTTAAAATAGCCGAACTTTTTAATATTAAGAGAATTCTTGTCCTTTCAGAGCTTTCTACCTGTAATCTCAGTCATTGAACTCGGCCTTAAATGTAGTTAGGTTCTATTTCCTTGTGTTTCAACTGTTTGTTACACGTTCATATTCATTTCCTGGAGAGTTAATCGTGTATTTAAAGAGTTTTACAACATTTTGACAGTTTCCTTAGAAGTACATAAAGAACCTTCAGGATATCCACTGTTTCATTCAAAAAACACGTGGCAAAGTAAGCCTGAATTGTAAACATAAACAGTATTATCCTCATATAAAAGCTTTATGCACAAATCGTGATCTCTACAAACAGGAATTCTTGATGTTTGAAAAAACAATTTACTGAAAACGCGATTTAAAATATCCGGACTTGTTAATATTATGAGTATTCTCGTCATTTCACAACTTTCTTCCAGTAATCTCGGTAATTGAACTCGGCCTTAAATGTAGTTAGATTCTATTTGCTTGTGTTTCAACTGTTTGTTACACGTTCATATTCATTTCCTGGAAAGATAATTGTGTATTTGAAGAGTTTTACCACATTTTGACAGTTTCCTTAGAAGTACATACTAGAACCTTCAGGATATGAACTGTTTCAGTCAAAAGACGCCTCGCCAATTCAGCGTCAATTGAAAACATAAACAGTATTCTCCACATTTATAAGTTTTATACACAAGTTCAGAGCTCTATCAACAGGAATTCTTAATGTTTGAAATCACAATTTACTGAAAACGCCACCTGAAATATCCGGAATTGTTTACATTTTGAGAATTCTCGTCATTTCAGAGCTTTCTTCCTGTAATCTCCGTAATTGAACTGGGAATTAAATGTAGTTAGATTCTATTTACTTGTGTTTCAACTGTTTGCTACACGTTCATATTCATTTTCTGGAGAGGTAATTGTGTATTAAAAGACTTTTACCACATTTTGAGAGTTTCCTTAGAAGTACATACTAGAACCTTTAGGATATAAACTGTTTCAGTCAAAAGACGCCACTCCAATTCAACCTCAATTGTAAACATTAACATTATTCTCTACATATAAAAGCTTTATACACAAGTTCTGAGCTTTATAAACAGTAATTCCTGATGTTTGAAATCACATTTAGTGAAAACTCCACTTAAAATAGCCGGACTTTTTAATATTAAGAGAATTCTTGTCCTTTCAGAGCTTTCTACCTGTAATCTCGGTAATTGAACTCGGCATTAAATGTAGTTAGAATTTATTTTCTTGTGTTTCAACTGTTTGTTATAAGTTCATATTCATTTCCTGATAAGATAATTGTGTATTTTAAGAGTTTTACCACATTTTGAGAGTTTCCTTAGAAGTACATACTAGAACCTTCAGGATATGAACTGTTTAAGTCAAAAGACGCCACTCCAATTCAACCTCAATTGTAAACATAAACACTATTCTCTACATATAAAAGCTTTATACACAAGTTCTGAGCTTTATAAACAGTAATTCCTGATGTTTGAAATCACATTTAGTGAAAACTCCACTTAAAATAGCCGGACTCTTTAATATTAAGAGAATTCTTGTCCTTTCATAGCTTTCTACCTGTAATCTCGGTAATTGAACTCGGCCTTAAATGTAGTTAGGTTCTATTTCCTTCTGTTTCAACTGTTTGTTACACGTTCATGTTCATTTCCTGGAGAGGTAATCGTGTATTTAAAGAGTTTTACAACATTTTGACAGTTTCCTTAGAAGTACATAAAGAACCTTCAGGATATCAACTGTTCCATTCAAAAAACACGTGGCAAAGTAAGCCTCAATTGTAAACATAAACAGTATTATCCTCATTTAAAAGCTTTATACACAAATCCTGATCTCTACAAACAGGAATTCTTAATGTTTGAAATCACAATTTACTGAAAACGCGATTTAAAATATCCGGACTTGTTAATATTATGAGTGTTCTCGTCATTTCACAACTTTCTTCCAGTAATCTCGGTAATTGAACTCGGCCTTAAATGTAGTTAGATTCTATTTGCTTGTGTTTCAACTGTTTGTTACACGTTCATATTCGTTTCCTGGAAAGATAATTGTGTATTTGAAGAGTTTTACCACATTTTGACAGTTTCCTTAGAAGTACACACTAGCACCTTTAGCATATGAACTGTTTCAGTCAAAAGACGCCACTCCAATTCAACCTCAATTGTAAACATAAACACTATTCTCTACATATAAAAGCTTTATACACCAGTTCTGAGCTCTATAAACAGTAATTCCTGATGTTTGAAATCACATTTAGTGAAAACTCCACTTAAAATAGCCGAACTTATTAATATTAAGAGAATTCTTGTCCTTTCAGAGCTTTCTACCTGTAATCTCGGTCATTGAACTCGGCCTTAAATGTAGTTAGGTTCTATTTCCTTGTGTTTCAACTGTTTGTTACACGTTCATATTCATTTCCTGGAGAGGTAATCGTGTATTTAAAGAGTTTTACAACATTTTGACAGTTTCCTTAGAAGTACATAAAGAACCTTCAGGATATCCACTGTTTCATTCAAAAAACACGTGGCAAAGTAAGCCTCAATTGTAAACATAAACAGTATTATCCTCATATAAAAGCTTTATACACAAATCGTGATCTCTACAAACAGGAATTCTTGATGTTTGAAATCACAATTTACTGAAAACGCGATTTAAAATATCCGGACTTGTTAATATTATGAGTATTCTCGTCATTTCACAACTTTCTTCCAGTAATCTCGGTAATTGAACTCGGCCTTAAATGTAGTTAGATTCTATTTGCTTGTGTTTCAACTGTTTGTTACACGTTCATATTCATTTACTGGAAAGATAATTGTGTATTTGAAGAGTTTTACCACATTTTGACAGTTTCCTTAGAAGTACATACTAGAACCTTCAGGATATGAACTGTTTCAGTCAAAAGACGCCTCGCCAATTCAGCGTCAATTGAAAACATAAACAGTATTCTCCACATTTATAAGTTTTATACACAAGTTCAGAGCTCTATAAACAGGAATTCTTAATGTTTGAAATCACAATTTACTCAAAACGCCACTTGAAATATCCGGAAATGTTTACATTTTGAGAATTCTCGTCATTTCATAGCTTTCTTCCTGTAATCTCCGTAATTGAACTGGGAATTAAATGTAGTTAGATTCTATTTACTTGTGTTTCAACTGTTTGCTACACGTTCATATTCATTTTCTGGAGAGGTAATTGTGTATTAAAAGACTTTTACCACATTTTGAGAGTTTCCTTAGAAGTACATACTAGAACCTTTAGGATATAAACTGTTTCAGTCAAAAGACGCCACTCCAATTCAACCTCAATTGTAAACATTAACATTATTCTCTACATATAAAAGCTTTATACACAAGTTCTGAGCTTTATAAACAGTAATTCCTGATGTTTGAAATCACATTTAGTGAAAACTCCACTTAAAATAGCCGGACTTTTTAATATTAAGAGAATTCTTGTCCTTTCAGAGCTTTCTACCTGTAATCTCGGTAATTGAACTCGGCATTAAATGTAGTTAGAATTTATTTTCTTGTGTTTCAACTGTTTGTTATAAGTTCATATTCATTTCCTGATAAGATAATTGTGTATTTTAAGAGTTTTACCACATTTTGAGAGTTTCCTTAGAAGTACATACTAGAACCTTCAGGATATGAACTGTTTAAGTCAAAAGACGCCACTCCAATTCAACCTCAATTGTAAACATAAACACTATTCTCTACATATAAAAGCTTTATACACAAGTTCTGAGCTTTATAAACAGTAATTCCTGATGTTTGAAATCACATTTAGTGAAAACTCCACTTAAAATAGCCGGACTCTTTAATATTAAGAGAATTCTTGTCCTTTCATAGCTTTCTACCTGTAATCTCGGTAATTGAACTCGGCCTTAAATGTAGTTAGGTTCTATTTCCTTCTGTTTCAACTGTTTGTTACACGTTCATGTTCATTTCCTGGAGAGGTAATCGTGTATTTAAAGAGTTTTACAACATTTTGACAGTTTCCTTAGAAGTACATAAAGAACCTTCAGGATATCAACTGTTCCATTCAAAAAACACGTGGCAAAGTAAGCCTCAATTGTAAACATAAACAGTATTATCCTCATTTAAAAGCTTTATACACAAATCCTGATCTCTACAAACAGGAATTCTTAATGTTTGAAATCACAATTTACTGAAAACGCGATTTAAAATATCCGGACTTGTTAATATTATGAGTGTTCTCGTCATTTCACAACTTTCTTCCAGTAATCTCGGTAATTGAACTCGGCCTTAAATGTAGTTAGATTCTATTTGCTTGTGTTTCAACTGTTTGTTACACGTTCATATTCGTTTCCTGGAAAGATAATTGTGTATTTGAAGAGTTTTACCACATTTTGACAGTTTCCTTAGAAGTACACACTAGCACCTTTAGCATATGAACTGTTTCAGTCAAAAGACGCCACTCCAATTCAACCTCAATTGTAAACATAAACACTATTCTCTACATATAAAAGCTTTATACACAAGTTCTGAGCTCTATAAACAGTAATTCCTGATGTTTGAAATCACATTTAGTGAAAACTCCACTTAAAATAGCCGAACTTATTAATATTAAGAGAATTCTTGTCCTTTCAGAGCTTTCTACCTGTAATCTCGGTCATTGAACTCGGCCTTAAATGTAGTTAGGTTCTATTTTCTTGTGTTTCAACTGTTTGTTACACGTTCATATTCATTTCCTGGAGAGGTAATCGTGTATTTAAAGAGTTTTACAACATTTTGACAGTTTCCTTAGAAGTACATAAAGAACCTTCAGGATATCCACTGTTTCATTCAAAAAACACGTGGCAAAGTAAGCCTCAATTGTAAACATAAACAGTATTATCCTCATATAAAAGCTTTATACACAAATCGTGATCTCTACAAACAGGAATTCTTGATGTTTGAAATCACAATTTACTGAAAACGCGATTTAAAATATCCGGACTTGTTAATATTATGAGTATTCTCGTCATTTCACAACTTTCTTCCAGTAATCTCGGTAATTGAACTCGGCCTTAAATGTAGTTAGATTCTATTTGCTTGTGTTTCAACTGTTTGTTACACGTTCATATTCATTTACTGGAAAGATAATTGTGTATTTGAAGAGTTTTACCACATTTTGACAGTTTCCTTAGAAGTACATACTAGAACCTTCAGGATATGAACTGTTTCAGTCAAAAGACGCCTCGCCAATTCAGCGTCAATTGAAAACATAAACAGTATTCTCCACATTTATAAGTTTTATACACAAGTTCAGAGCTCTATAAACAGGAATTCTTAATGTTTGAAATCACAATTTACTCAAAACGCCACTTGAAATATCCGGAAATGTTTACATTTTGAGAATTCTCGTCATTTCATAGCTTTCTTCCTGTAATCTCCGTAATTGAACTGGGAATTAAATGTAGTTAGATTCTATTTACTTGTGTTTCAACTGTTTGCTACACGTTCATATTCATTTTCTGGAGAGGTAATTGTGTATTAAAAGACTTTTACCACATTTTGAGAGTTTCCTTAGAAGTACATACTAGAACCTTTAGGATATAAACTGTTTCAGTCAAAAGACGCCACTCCAATTCAACCTCAATTGTAAACATTAACATTATTCTCTACATATAAAAGCTTTATACACAAGTTCTGAGCTTTATAAACAGTAATTCCTGATGTTTGAAATCACATTTAGTGAAAACTCCACTTAAAATAGCCGGACTCTTTAATATTAAGAGAATTCTTGTCCTTTCAGAGCTTTCTACCTGTAGTCTCGGTAATTGAACTCGGCATTAAATGTAGTTAGAATTTATTTTCTTGTGTTTCAACTGTTTGTTATAAGTTCATATTCATTTCCTGATAAGATAATTGTGTATTTTAAGAGTTTTACCACATTTTGAGAGTTTCCTTAGAAGTACATACTAGAACCTTTAGCATATGAACTGTTTCAGTCAAAAGACGCCCTCCAATTCAACCTCAATTGTAAACATAAACACTATTCTCTACATATAAAAGCTTTATACACAAGTTCTGAGCTCTATAAACAGTAATTCCTGAAGTTTGAAATCACATTTAGTGAAAACTCCACTTAAAATAGCCGAACTTTTTAATATTAAGAGAATTCTTGTCCTTTCAGAGCTTTCTACCTGTAATCTCAGTCATTGAACTCGGCCTTAAATGTAGTTAGGTTCTATTTCCTTGTGTTTCAACTGTTTGTTACACGTTCATATTCATTTCCTGGAGAGTTAATCGTGTATTTAAAGAGTTTTACAACATTTTGACAGTTTCCTTAGAAGTACATAAAGAACCTTCAGGATATCCACTGTTTCATTCAAAAAACACGTGGCAAAGTAAGCCTCAATTGTAAACATAAACAGTATTATCCTCATATAAAAGCTTTATACACAAATCGTGATCTCTACAAACAGGAATTCTTGATGTTTGAAATCACAATTTACTGAAAACGCGATTTAAAATATCCGGACTTGTTAATATTATGAGTATTCTCGTCATTTCACAACTTTCTTCCAGTAATCTCGGTAATTGAACTCGGCCTTAAATGTAGTTAGATTCTATTTGCTTGTGTTTCAACTGTTTGTTACACGTTCATATTCATTTACTGGAAAGATAATTGTGTATTTGAAGAGTTTTACCACATTTTGACAGTTTCCTTAGAAGTACATACTAGAACCTTCAGGATATGAACTGTTTCAGTCAAAAGACGCCTCGCCAATTCAGCGTCAATTGAAAACATAAACAGTATTCTCCACATTTATAAGTTTTATACACAAGTTCAGAGCTCTATCAACAGGAATTCTTAATGTTTGAAATCACAATTTACTGAAAACGCCACCTGAAATATCCGGAATTGTTTACATTTTGAGAATTCTCGTCATTTCAGAGCTTTCTTCCTGTAATCTCCGTAATTGAACTGGGAATTAAATGTAGTTAGATTCTATTTACTTGTGTTTCAACTGTTTGCTACACGTTCATATTCATTTTCTGGAGAGGTAATTGTGTATTAAAAGACTTTTACCACATTTTGAGAGTTTCCTTAGAAGTACATACTAGAACCTTTAGGATATAAACTGTTTCAGTCAAAAGACGCCACTCCAATTCAACCTCAATTGTAAACATTAACATTATTCTCTACATATAAAAGCTTTATACACAAGTTCTGAGCTTTATAAACAGTAATTCCTGATGTTTGAAATCACATTTAGTGAAAACTCCACTTAAAATAGCCGGAGTCTTTAATATTAAGAAAATTCTTGTCCTTTCAGAGCTTTCTACCTGTAATCTCGGTAATTGAACTCGGCATTAAATGTAGTTAGAATTTATTTTCTTGTGTTTCAACTGTTTGTTATAAGTTCATATTCATTTCCTGATAAGATAATTGTGTATTTTAAGAGTTTTACCACATTTTGAGAGTTTCCTTAGAAGTACATACTAGAAACTTTAGCATATGAACTGTTTCAGTCAAAAGACCCCAATCCAATTCAACCTCAATTGTAAACATAAACACTATTCTCTACATATAAAAGCTTTATACACAAGTTCTGAGCTCCATAAACAGTAATTCCTGATGTTTGAAATCACATTTAGTGAAAACTCCACTTAAAATAGCCGGACTCTTTAATATTAAGAGAATTCTTGTCCTTTCAGAGCTTTCTACCTGTAATCTCGGTAATTGAACTCGGCCTTAAATGTAGTTAGGTTCTATTTCCTTGTGTTTCAACTGTTTGTTACACGTTCATATTCATTTCCTGGAGAGGTAATCGTGTATTTAAAGAGTTTTACAACATTTTGACAGTTTCCCTAGAAGTACATAAAGAACCTTCAGGATATCCACTGTTTCATTCAAAAAACACGTGGCAAAGTAAGCCTCAATTGTAAACATAAACAGTATTATCCTCATTTAAAAGCTTTATACACAAATCGTGATCTCTACAAACAGGAATTCTTAATGTTTGAAATCACAATTTACTGAAAACGCGATTTAAAATATCCGGACTTGTTAATATTATGAGTATTCTCGTCATTTCACAACTTTCTTCCAGTAATCTCGGTAATTGAACTCGGCCTTAAATGTAGTTAGATTCTATTTCCTTGTGTTTCAACTGTTTGTTACACGTTCATATTCATTTCCTGGAAAGATAATTGAGTATTTGAAGAGTTTTACCACATTTTGACAGTTTCCTTAGAAGTACATACTAGAACCTTCAGGATATGAACTGTTTCAGTCAAAAGACGCCTCGCCAATTCAGCGTCATTTGAAAACATAAACAGTATTCTCCACATTTATAAGTTTATACACAAGTTCAGAGCTCTATAAACAGGAATTCTTAATGTTTTAAATCACAATTTACTGAAAACGCCACTTGAAATATCAGGAAATGTTTACATTTTGAGAATTCTCGTCATTTCAGAGCTTTGTTCTTGTAATCTCCGTAATTGAACTGGGAATTAAATGTAGTTAGATTCTATTTACTTGTGTTTCAACTGTTTGTTACACGTTCATATTCATTTCCTGGAAAGATAATTGTGTATTTGAAGAGTTTTACCACATTTTGACAGTTTCCTTAGAAGTACATACTAGAAACTTTAGGATATGAACTCTTTCAGTCAAAAGACGCCACTCCAATTCAACCTCAATTGTAAACATAAACACTATTCTCTACATATAAAAGCTTTATACACAAGTTCTGAGCTTTATAAACAGTAATTCCTGATGTTTGAAATCACATTTAGTGAAAACTCCACTTAAAATAGCCGGACTCTTTAATATTAAGAGAATTCTTGTCCTTTCAGAGCTTTCTACCTGTAATCTCGGTAATTGAACTCGGCCTTAAATGTAGTTAGAATTTATTTTCTTGTGTTTCAACTGTTTGTTATAAGTTCATATTCATTTCCTGATAAGATAATTGTGTATTTTAAGAGTTTTACCACATTTTGAGAGTTTCCTTAGAAGTACATACTAGAACCTTCAGGATATGAACTGTTTCAGTCAAAAGACGCCACTCCAATTCAACCTCAATTGTAAACATAAACACTATTCTCTACATATAAAAGCTTTATACACAAGTTATGAGCTTTATAAACAGTAATTCCTGATGTTTGAAATCACATTTAGTGAAAACTCCACTTAAAATAGCCGGACTCTTTAATATTAAGAGAATTCTTGTCCTTTCATAGCTTTCTACCTGTAATCTCGGTAATTGAACTCGGCCTTAAATGTAGTTAGGTTCTATTTCCTTGTGTTTCAACTGTTTGTTACACGTTCATGTTCATTTCCTGGAGAGGTAATCGTGTATTTAAAGAGTTTTACAACATTTTGACAGTTTCCTTAGAAGTACATAAAGAACCTTCAGGATATCAACTGTTCCATTCAAAAAACACGTGGCAAAGTAAGCCTCAATTGTAAACATAAACCGTATTATCCTCATTTAAAAGCTTTATACACAAATCCTGATCTCTACAAACAGGAATTCTTAATGTTTGAAATCACAATTTACTGAAAACGCGATTTAAAATATCCGGACTTGTTAATATTATGAGTATTTTCGTCATTTCACAACTTTCTTCCAGTAATCTCGGTAATTGAACTCGGCCTTAAATGTAGTTAGATTCTATTTCCTTGTGTTTCAACTGTTTGTTACACGTTCATATTCATTTCCTGGAAAGATAATTGAGTATTTGAAGAGTTTTACCACATTTTGACAGTTTCCTTAGAAGTACATACTAGAACCTTCAGGATATGAACTGTTTCAGTCAAAAGACGCCTCGCCAATTCAGCGTCAATTGAAAACATAAACAGTATTCTCCACATTTATAAGTTTATACACAAGTTCAGAGCTCTATAAACAGGAATTCTTAATGTTTGAAATCACAATTTACTGAAAACGCCACTTGAAATATCCGGAAATGTTTACATTTTGAGAATTCTCGTCATTTCAGAGCTTTCTTCCTGTAATCTCCGTAATTGAACTGGGAATTAAATGTAGTTAGATTCTATTTACTTGTGTTTCAACTGTTTGCTACACGTTCATATTCATTTTCTGGAGAGGTAATTGTGTATTAAAAGACTTTTACCACATTTTGAGAGTTTCCTTAGAAGTACATACTAGAACCTTTAGGATATAAACTGTTTCAGTCAAAAGACGTCACTCCAATTCAACCTCAATTGTAAACATTAACATTATTCTCTACATATAAAAGCTTTATACACAAGTTCTGAGCTTTATAAACAGTAATTCCTGATGTTTGAAATCACATTTAGTGAAAACTCCACTTAAAATAGCCGGACTTTTTAATATTAAGAGAATTCTTGTCCTTTCAGAGCTTTCTACCTGTAATCTCGGTAATTGAACTCGGCATTAAATGTAGTTAGAATTTATTTTCTTGTGTTTCAACTGTTTGTTATAAGTTCATATTCATTTCCTGATAAGATAATTGTGTATTTTAAGAGTTTTACCACATTTTGAGAGTTTCCTTAGAAGTACATACTAGAACCTTCAGGATATGAACTGTTTCAGTCAAAAGACGCCACTCCAATTCAACCTCAATTGTAAACATAAACACTATTCTCTACATATAAAAGCTTTATACACAAGTTCTGAGCTTTATAAACAGTAATTCCTGATGTTTGAAATCACATTTAGTGAAAACTCCACTTAAAATAGCCGGACTCTTTAATATTAAGAGAATTCTTGTCCTTTCATAGCTTTCTACCTGTAATCTCGGTAATTGAACTCGGACTTAAATGTAGTTAGGTTCTATTTCCTTGTGTTTCAACTGTTTGTTACACGTTCATGTTCATTTCCTGGATAGGTAATCGTGTATTTAAAGAGTTTTACAACATTTTGACAGTTTCCTTAGAAGTACATAAAGAACCTTCAGGATATCAACTGTTCCATTCAAAAAACACGTGGCAAAGTAAGCCTCAATTGTAAACATAAACAGTATTATCCTCATTTAAAAGCTTTATACACAAATCCTGATCTCTACAAACAGGAATTCTTAATGTTTGAAATCACAATTTACTGAAAACGCGATTTAAAATATCCGGACTTGTTAATATTATGAGTGTTCTCGTCATTTCACAACTTTCTTCCAGTAATCTCGGTAATTGAACTCGGCCTTAAATGTAGTTAGATTCTATTTGCTTGTGTTTCAACTGTTTGTTACACGTTCATATTCGTTTCCTGGAAAGATAATTGTGTATTTGAAGAGTTTTACCACATTTTGACAGTTTCCTTAGAAGTACATACTAGCACCTTTAGCATATGAACTGTTTCAGTCAAAAGACGCCACTCCAATTCAACCTCAATTGTAAACATAAACACTATTCTCTACATATAAAAGCTTTATACACAAGTTCTGAGCTCTATAAACAGTAATTCCTGATGTTTGAAATCACATTTAGTGAAAACTCCACTTAAAATAGCCGAACTTATTAATATTAAGAGAATTCTTGTCCTTTCAGAGCTTTCTACCTGTAATCTCGGTCATTGAACTCGGCCTTAAATGTAGTTAGGTTCTATTTCCTTGTGTTTCAACTGTTTGTTACACGTTCATATTCATTTACTGGAAAGATAATTGTGTATTTGAAGAGTTTTACCACATTTTGACAGTTTCCTTAGAAGTACATACTAGAACCTTCAGGATATGAACTGTTTCAGTCAAAAGACGCCTCGCCAATTCAGCGTCAATTGAAAACATAAACAGTATTCTCCACATTTATAAGTTTTATACACAAGTTCAGAGCTCTATCAACAGGAATTCTTAATGTTTGAAATCACAATTTACTGAAAACGCCACTTGAAATATCCGGAATTGTTTACATTTTGAGAATTCTCGTCATTTCATAGCTTTCTTCCTGTAATCTCCGTAATTGAACTGGGAATTAAATGTAGTTAGATTCTATTTACTTGTGTTTCAACTGTTTGCTACACGTTCATATTCATTTTCTGGAGAGGTAATTGTGTATTAAAAGACTTTTACCACATTTTGAGAGTTTCCTTAGAAGTACGTACTAGAACCTTTAGGATATAAACTGTTTCAGTCAAAAGACGCCACTCCAATTCAACCTCAATTGTAAACATTAACATTATTCTCTACATATAAAAGCTTTATACACAAGTTCTGAGCTTTATAAACAGTAATTCCTGATGTTTGAAATCACATTTAGTGAAAACTCCACTTAAAATAGCCGGACTCTTTAATATTAAGAGAATTCTTGTCCTTTCAGAGCTTTCTACCTGTAGTCTCGGTAATTGAACTCGGCATTAAATGTAGTTAGAATTTATTTTCTTGTGTTTCAACTGTTTGTTATAAGTTCATATTCATTTCCTGATAAGATAATTGTGTATTTTAAGAGTTTTACCACATTTTGAGAGTTTCCTTAGAAGTACATACTAGAACCTTTAGCATATGAACTGTTTCAGTCAAAAGACGCCACTCCAATTCAACCTCAATTGTAAACATAAACACTATTCTCTACATATAAAAGCTTTATACACAAGTTCTGAGCTCTATAAACAGTAATTCCTGAAGTTTGAAATCACATTTAGTGAAAACTCCACTTAAAATAGCCGAACTTTTTAATATTAAGAGAATTCTTGTCCTTTCAGAGCTTTCTACCTGTAATCTCGGTCATTGAACTCGGCCTTAAATGTAGTTAGGTTCTATTTCCTTGTGTTTCAACTGTTTGTTACACGTTCATATTCATTTCCTGGAGAGTTAATCGTGTATTTAAAGAGTTTTACAACATTTTGACAGTTTCCTTAGAAGTACATAAAGAACCTTCAGGATATCCACTGTTTCATTCAAAAAACACGTGGCAAAGTAAGCCTCAATTGTAAACATAAACAGTATTATCCTCATATAAAAGCTTTATACACAAATCGTGATCTCTACAAACAGGAATTCTTGATGTTTGAAATCACAATTTACTGAAAACGCGATTTAAAATATCCGGACTTGTTAATATTATGAGTATTCTCGTCATTTCACAACTTTCTTCCAGTAATCTCGGTAATTGAACTCGGCCTTAAATGTAGTTAGATTCTATTTCCTTGTGTTTCAACTGTTTGTTACACGTTCATATTCATTTACTGGAAAGATAATTGTGTATTTGAAGAGTTTTACCACATTTTGACAGTTTCCTTAGAAGTACATACTAGAACCTTCAGGATATGAACTGTTTCAGTCAAAAGACGCCTCGCCAATTCAGCGTCAATTGAAAACATAAACAGTATTCTCCACATTTATAAGTTTATACACAAGTTCAGAGCTCTATAAACAGGAATTCTTAATGTTTGAAATCACAATTTACTGAAAACGCCACTTGAAATATCCGGAAATGTTTACATTTTGAGAATTCTCGTCATTTCAGAGCTTTCTTCCTGTAATCTCCGTAATTGAACTGGGAATTAAATGTAGTTAGATTCTATTTACTTGTGTTTCAACTGTTTGCTACACGTTCATATTCATTTTCTGGAGAGGTAATTGTGTATTAAAAGACTTTTACCACATTTTGAGAGTTTCCTTAGAAGTACATACTAGAACCTTTAGGATATAAACTGTTTCAGTCAAAAGACGTCACTCCAATTCAACCTCAATTGTAAACATTAACATTATTCTCTACATATAAAAGCTTTATACACAAGTTCTGAGCTTTATAAACAGTAATTCCTGATGTTTGAAATCACATTTAGTGAAAACTCCACTTAAAATAGCCGGACTTTTTAATATTAAGAGAATTCTTGTCCTTTCAGAGCTTTCTACCTGTAATCTCGGTAATTGAACTCGGCATTAAATGTAGTTAGAATTTATTTTCTTGTGTTTCAACTGTTTGTTATAAGTTCATATTCATTTCCTGATAAGATAATTGTGTATTTTAAGAGTTTTACCACATTTTGAGAGTTTCCTTAGAAGTACATACTAGAACCTTCAGGATATGAACTGTTTCAGTCAAAAGACGCCACTCCAATTCAACCTCAATTGTAAACATAAACACTATTCTCTACATATAAAAGCTTTATACACAAGTTATGAGCTTTATAAACAGTAATTCCTGATGTTTGAAATCACATTTAGTGAAAACTCCACTTAAAATAGCCGGACTCTTTAATATTAAGAGAATTCTTGTCCTTTCATAGCTTTCTACCTGTAATCTCGGTAATTGAACTCGGCCTTAAATGTAGTTAGGTTCTATTTCCTTGTGTTTCAACTGTTTGTTACACGTTCATGTTCATTTCCTGGAGAGGTAATCGTGTATTTAAAGAGTTTTACAACATTTTGACAGTTTCCTTAGAAGTACATAAAGAACCTTCAGGATATCAACTGTTCCATTCAAAAAACACGTGGCAAAGTAAGCCTCAATTGTAAACATAAACCGTATTATCCTCATTTAAAAGCTTTATACACAAATCCTGATCTCTACAAACAGGAATTCTTAATGTTTGAAATCACAATTTACTGAAAACGCGATTTAAAATATCCGGACTTGTTAATATTATGAGTATTTTCGTCATTTCACAACTTTCTTCCAGTAATCTCGGTAATTGAACTCGGCCTTAAATGTAGTTAGATTCTATTTCCTTGTGTTTCAACTGTTTGTTACACGTTCATATTCATTTCCTGGAAAGATAATTGAGTATTTGAAGAGTTTTACCACATTTTGACAGTTTCCTTAGAAGTACATACTAGAACCTTCAGGATATGAACTGTTTCAGTCAAAAGACGCCTCGCCAATTCAGCGTCAATTGAAAACATAAACAGTATTCTCCACATTTATAAGTTTATACACAAGTTCAGAGCTCTATAAACAGGAATTCTTAATGTTTGAAATCACAATTTACTGAAAACGCCACTTGAAATATCCGGAAATGTTTACATTTTGAGAATTCTCGTCATTTCAGAGCTTTCTTCCTGTAATCTCCGTAATTGAACTGGGAATTAAATGTAGTTAGATTCTATTTACTTGTGTTTCAACTGTTTGCTACACGTTCATATTCATTTTCTGGAGAGGTAATTGTGTATTAAAAGACTTTTACCACATTTTGAGAGTTTCCTTAGAAGTACATACTAGAACCTTTAGGATATAAACTGTTTCAGTCAAAAGACGTCACTCCAATTCAACCTCAATTGTAAACATTAACATTATTCTCTACATATAAAAGCTTTATACACAAGTTCTGAGCTTTATAAACAGTAATTCCTGATGTTTGAAATCACATTTAGTGAAAACTCCACTTAAAATAGCCGGACTTTTTAATATTAAGAGAATTCTTGTCCTTTCAGAGCTTTCTACCTGTAATCTCGGTAATTGAACTCGGCATTAAATGTAGTTAGAATTTATTTTCTTGTGTTTCAACTGTTTGTTATAAGTTCATATTCATTTCCTGATAAGATAATTGTGTATTTTAAGAGTTTTACCACATTTTGAGAGTTTCCTTAGAAGTACATACTAGAACCTTCAGGATATGAACTGTTTCAGTCAAAAGACGCCACTCCAATTCAACCTCAATTGTAAACATAAACACTATTCTCTACATATAAAAGCTTTATACACAAGTTATGAGCTTTATAAACAGTAATTCCTGATGTTTGAAATCACATTTAGTGAAAACTCCACTTAAAATAGCCGGACTCTTTAATATTAAGAGAATTCTTGTCCTTTCATAGCTTTCTACCTGTAATCTCGGTAATTGAACTCGGCCTTAAATGTAGTTAGGTTCTATTTCCTTGTGTTTCAACTGTTTGTTACACGTTCATGTTCATTTTCTGGAGAGGTAATCGTGTATTTAAAGAGTTTTACAACATTTTGACAGTTTCCTTAGAAGTACATAAAGAACCTTCAGGATATCAACTGTTCCATTCAAAAAACACGTGGCAAAGTAAGCCTCAATTGTAAACATAAACCGTATTATCCTCATTTAAAAGCTTTATACACAAATCCTGATCTCTACAAACAGGAATTCTTAATGTTTGAAATCACAATTTACTGAAAACGCGATTTAAAATATCCGGACTTGTTAATATTATGAGTATTTTCGTCATTTCACAACTTTCTTCCAGTAATCTCGGTAATTGAACTCGGCCTTAAATGTAGTTAGATTCTATTTCCTTGTGTTTCAACTGTTTGTTACACGTTCATATTCATTTCCTGGAAAGATAATTGAGTATTTGAAGAGTTTTACCACATTTTGACAGTTTCCTTAGAAGTACATACTAGAACCTTCAGGATATGAACTGTTTCAGTCAAAAGACGCCTCGCCAATTCAGCGTCAATTGAAAACATAAACAGTATTCTCCACATTTATAAGTTTATACACAAGTTCAGAGCTCTATAAACAGGAATTCTTAATGTTTGAAATCACAATTTACTGAAAACGCCACTTGAAATATCCGGAAATGTTTACATTTTGAGAATTCTCGTCATTTCAGAGCTTTCTTCCTGTAATCTCCGTAATTGAACTGGGAATTAAATGTAGTTAGATTCTATTTACTTGTGTTTCAACTGTTTGCTACACGTTCATATTCATTTTCTGGAGAGGTAATTGTGTATTAAAAGACTTTTACCACATTTTGAGAGTTTCCTTAGAAGTACATACTAGAACCTTTAGGATATAAACTGTTTCAGTCAAAAGACGTCACTCCAATTCAACCTCAATTGTAAACATTAACATTATTCTCTACATATAAAAGCTTTATACACAAGTTCTGAGCTTTATAAACAGTAATTCCTGATGTTTGAAATCACATTTAGTGAAAACTCCACTTAAAATAGCCGGACTTTTTAATATTAAGAGAATTCTTGTCCTTTCAGAGCTTTCTACCTGTAATCTCGGTAATTGAACTCGGCATTAAATGTAGTTAGAATTTATTTTCTTGTGTTTCAACTGTTTGTTATAAGTTCATATTCATTTCCTGATAAGATAATTGTGTATTTTAAGAGTTTTACCACATTTTGAGAGTTTCCTTAGAAGTACATACTAGAACCTTCAGGATATGAACTGTTTCAGTCAAAAGACGCCACTCCAATTCAACCTCAATTGTAAACATAAACACTATTCTCTACATATAAAAGCTTTATACACAAGTTCTGAGCTTTATAAACAGTAATTCCTGATGTTTGAAATCACATTTAGTGAAAACTCCACTTAAAATAGCCGGACTCTTTAATATTAAGAGAATTCTTGTCCTTTCATAGCTTTCTACCTGTAATCTCGGTAATTGAACTCGGACTTAAATGTAGTTAGGTTCTATTTCCTTGTGTTTCAACTGTTTGTTACACGTTCATGTTCATTTCCTGGATAGGTAATCGTGTATTTAAAGAGTTTTACAACATTTTGACAGTTTCCTTAGAAGTACATAAAGAACCTTCAGGATATCAACTGTTCCATTCAAAAAACACGTGGCAAAGTAAGCCTCAATTGTAAACATAAACAGTATTATCCTCATTTAAAAGCTTTATACACAAATCCTGATCTCTACAAACAGGAATTCTTAATGTTTGAAATCACAATTTACTGAAAACGCGATTTAAAATATCCGGACTTGTTAATATTATGAGTGTTCTCGTCATTTCACAACTTTCTTCCAGTAATCTCGGTAATTGAACTCGGCCTTAAATGTAGTTAGATTCTATTTGCTTGTGTTTCAACTGTTTGTTACACGTTCATATTCATTTCCTGGAAAGATAATTGTGTATTTGAAGAGTTTTACCACATTTTGACAGTTTCCTTAGAAGTACATACTAGCACCTTTAGCATATGAACTGTTTCAGTCAAAAGACGCCACTCCAATTCAACCTCAATTGTAAACATAAACACTATTCTCTACATATAAAAGCTTTATACACAAGTTCTGAGCTCTATAAACAGTAATTCCTGATGTTTGAAATCACATTTAGTGAAAACTCCACTTAAAATAGCCGAACTTATTAATATTAAGAGAATTCTTGTCCTTTCAGAGCTTTCTACCTGTAATCTCGGTCATTGAACTCGGCCTTAAATGTAGTTAGGTTCTATTTCCTTGTGTTTCAACTGTTTGTTACACGTTCATATTCATTTACTGGAAAGATAATTGTGTATTTGAAGAGTTTTACCACATTTTGACAGTTTCCTTAGAAGTACATACTAGAACCTTCAGGATATGAACTGTTTCAGTCAAAAGACGCCTCGCCAATTCAGCGTCAATTGAAAACATAAACAGTATTCTCCACATTTATAAGTTTTATACACAAGTTCAGAGCTCTATCAACAGGAATTCTTAATGTTTGAAATCACAATTTACTGAAAACGCCACTTGAAATATCCGGAATTGTTTACATTTTGAGAATTCTCGTCATTTCATAGCTTTCTTCCTGTAATCTCCGTAATTGAACTGGGAATTAAATGTAGTTAGATTCTATTTACTTGTGTTTCAACTGTTTGCTACACGTTCATATTCATTTTCTGGAGAGGTAATTGTGTATTAAAAGACTTTTACCACATTTTGAGAGTTTCCTTAGAAGTACGTACTAGAACCTTTAGGATATAAACTGTTTCAGTCAAAAGACGCCACTCCAATTCAACCTCAATTGTAAACATTAACATTATTCTCTACATATAAAAGCTTTATACACAAGTTCTGAGCTTTATAAACAGTAATTCCTGATGTTTGAAATCACATTTAGTGAAAACTCCACTTAAAATAGCCGGACTCTTTAATATTAAGAGAATTCTTGTCCTTTCAGAGCTTTCTACCTGTAGTCTCGGTAATTGAACTCGGCATTAAATGTAGTTAGAATTTATTTTCTTGTGTTTCAACTGTTTGTTATAAGTTCATATTCATTTCCTGATAAGATAATTGTGTATTTTAAGAGTTTTACCACATTTTGAGAGTTTCCTTAGAAGTACATACTAGAACCTTTAGCATATGAACTGTTTCAGTCAAAAGACGCCACTCCAATTCAACCTCAATTGTAAACATAAACACTATTCTCTACATATAAAAGCTTTATACACAAGTTCTGAGCTCTATAAACAGTAATTCCTGAAGTTTGAAATCACATTTAGTGAAAACTCCACTTAAAATAGCCGAACTTTTTAATATTAAGAGAATTCTTGTCCTTTCAGAGCTTTCTACCTGTAATCTCGGTCATTGAACTCGGCCTTAAATGTAGTTAGGTTCTATTTCCTTGTGTTTCAACTGTTTGTTACACGTTCATATTCATTTCCTGGAGAGTTAATCGTGTATTTAAAGAGTTTTACAACATTTTGACAGTTTCCTTAGAAGTACATAAAGAACCTTCAGGATATCCACTGTTTCATTCAAAAAACACGTGGCAAAGTAAGCCTCAATTGTAAACATAAACAGTATTATCCTCATATAAAAGCTTTATACACAAATCGTGATCTCTACAAACAGGAATTCTTGATGTTTGAAATCACAATTTACTGAAAACGCGATTTAAAATATCCGGACTTGTTAATATTATGAGTATTCTCGTCATTTCACAACTTTCTTCCAGTAATCTCGGTAATTGAACTCGGCCTTAAATGTAGTTAGATTCTATTTGCTTGTGTTTCAACTGTTTGTTACACGTTCATATTCATTTACTGGAAAGATAATTGTGTATTTGAAGAGTTTTACCACATTTTGACAGTTTCCTTAGAAGTACATACTAGAACCTTCAGGATATGAACTGTTTCAGTCAAAAGACGCCTCGCCAATTCAGCGTCAATTGAAAACATAAACAGTATTCTCCACATTTATAAGTTTTATACACAAGTTCAGAGCTCTATCAACAGGAATTCTTAATGTTTGAAATCACAATTTACTCAAAACGCCACCTGAAATATCCGGAATTGTTTACATTTTGAGAATTCTCGTCATTTCAGAGCTTTCTTCCTGTAATCTCCGTAATTGAACTGGGAATTAAATGTAGTTAGATTCTATTTACTTGTGTTTCAACTGTTTGCTACACGTTCATATTCATTTTCTGGAGAGGTAATTGTGTATTAAAAGACTTTTACCACATTTTGAGAGTTTCCTTAGAAGTACATACTAGAACCTTTAGGATATAAACTGTTTCAGTCAAAAGACGCCACTCCAATTCAACCTCAATTGTAAACATTAACATTATTCTCTACATATAAAAGCTTTATACACAAGTTCTGAGCTTTATAAACAGTAATTCCTGATGTTTGAAATCACATTTAGTGAAAACTCCACTTAAAATAGCCGGAGTCTTTAATATTAAGAGAATTCTTGTCCTTTCAGAGCTTTCTACCTGTAATCTCGGTAATTGAACTCGGCATTAAATGTAGTTAGAATTTATTTTCTTGTGTTTCAACTGTTTTTTATAAGTTCATATTCATTTCCTGATAAGAAAATTGTGTATTTTAAGAGTTTTACCACATTTTGAGAGTTTCCTTAGAAGTACATACTAGAAACTTTAGCATATGAACTGTTTCAGTCAAAAGACCCCAATCCAATTCAACCTCAATTGTAAACATAAACACTATTCTCTACATATAAAAGCTTTATACACAAGTTCTGAGCTCCATAAACAGTAATTCCTGATGTTTGAAATCACATTTAGTGAAAACTCCACTTAAAATAGCCGGACTCTTTAATATTAAGAGAATTCTTGTCCTTTCAGAGCTTTCTACCTGTAATCTCGGTAATTGAACTCGGCCTTAAATGTAGTTAGGTTCTATTTCCTTGTGTTTCAACTGTTTGTTACACGTTCATATTCATTTCCTGGAGAGGTAATCGTGTATTTAAAGAGTTTTACAACATTTTGACAGTTTCCCTAGAAGTACATAAAGAACCTTCAGGATATCCACTGTTTCATTCAAAAAACACGTGGCAAAGTAAGCCTCGATTGTAAACATAAACAGTATTATCCTCATTTAAAAGCTTTATACACAAATCGTGATCGCTACAAACAGGAATTCTTAATGTTTGAAATCACAATTTACTGAAAACGCGATTTAAAATATCCGGACTTGTTAATATTATGAGTATTCTCGTCATTTCACAACTTTCTTCCAGTAATCTCGGTAATTGAACTCGGCCTTAAATGTAGTTAGATTCTATTTCCTTGTGTTTCAACTGTTTGTTACACGTTCATATTCATTTCCTGGAAAGATAATTGAGTATTTGAAGAGTTTTACCACATTTTGACAGTTTCCTTAGAAGTACATACTAGAACCTTCAGGATATGAACTGTTTCAGTCAAAAGACGCCTCGCCAATTCAGCGTCATTTGAAAACATAAACAGTATTCTCCACATTTATAAGTTTATACACAAGTTCAGAGCTCTATAAACAGGAATTCTTAATGTTTGAAATCACAATTTACTGAAAACGCCACTTGAAATATCCGGAAATGTTTACATTTTGAGAATTCTCGTCATTTCAGAGCTTTGTTCTTGTAATCTCCGTAATTGAACTGGGAATTAAATGTAGTTAGATTCTATTTACTTGTGTTTCAACTGTTTGTTACACGTTCATATTCATTTCCTGGAAAGATAATTGTGTATTTGAAGAGTTTTACCACATTTTGACAGTTTCCTTAGAAGTACATACTAGAACCTTTAGGATATGAACTCTTTCAGTCAAAAGACGCCACTCCAATTCAACCTCAATTGTAAACATAAACACTATTCTCTACATATAAAAGCTTTATACACAAGTTCTGAGCTTTATAAACAGTAATTCCTGATGTTTGAAATCACATTTAGTGAAAACTCCACTTAAAATAGCCGGACTCTTTAATATTAAGAGAATTCTTGTCCTTTCAGAGCTTTCTACCTGTAATCTCGGTAATTGAACTCGGCATTAAATGTAGTTAGAATTTATTTTCTGGTGTTTCAACTGTTTGTTATAAGTTCATATTCATTTCCTGATAAGATAATGGTGTATTTTAAGAGTTTTACCACATTTTGAGAGTTTCCTTAGAAGTACATACTAGAACCTTTAGGATATGAACTGTTTCAGTCAAAAGACGCCACTCCAATTCAACCTCAATTGTAAACATAAACACTATTCTCTACATATAAAAGCTTTATACACATGTTCTGAGCTCTATAAACTGTAATTCCTGATGTTTGAAATCACATTTAGTGAAAACTCCACTTAAAATAGCCGGACTTTTTAATATTAAGAGAATTCTTGTCCTTTCAGAGCTTTCTACCTGTAATCTCGGTAATTGAACTCGGCCTTAAATGTAGTTAGGTTCTATTTCCTTGTGTTTCAACTGTTTGTTACACGTTCATATTCATTTCCTGGAGAGGTAATTGTGTATTTGAAGAGTTTTACCACATTTTGACAGTTTCCTTAGAAGTACATAAAGAACCTTCAGGATATCCACTGTTTAATTCAAAAAACACGTGGCAAAGTAAGCCTCAATTGTAAACATAAACAGTATTATCCTCATATAAAAGCTTTATACACAAATCGTGATCTCTACAAACAGGAATTCTTGATGTTTGAAATCACAATTTACTTTAAACGCGATTTAAAATATCCGGACTTGTTAATATTATGAGTATTCTCGTCATTTCACAACTTTCTTCCAGTATCTCGGTAATTGAACTCGGCCTTAAATGTAGTTAGATTCTATTTCCTTGTGTTTCAACTGTTTGTTACACGTTCATATTCATTTCCTGGAAAGATAATTGAGTATTTGAAGAGTTTTACCACATTTTGATAGTTTCCTTAGAAGTACATACTAGAACCTTCAGCATATGAACTGTTTCAGTCAAAAGACGCCTCGCCAATTCAGCGTCAATTGAAAACATAAACAGTATTCTCCACATTTATAAGTTTTATACACAAGTTCAGAGCTCTATAAACAGGAATTCTTAATGTTTGAAATCACAATTTACTGAAAACGCCACTTGAAATATCCGGAATTGTTTACATTTTGAGAATTCTCGTCATTTCAGAGCTTTCTTCCTATAA
This sequence comes from Myotis nattereri, assembly GCF_964212035.1. NCBI lineage: Eukaryota > Metazoa > Chordata > Mammalia > Chiroptera > Vespertilionidae > Myotis > Myotis nattereri. The sequence continues at coordinate 9,298,706 of NC_138080.1, forward strand.
TCTCCGTAATTGAACTGGGAATTAAATGTAGTTTGATTCTATTTACTTGTGTTTCAACTGTTTGCTACATGTTCATATTCATTTTCTGGAGAGGTAATTGTGTATTAAAAGACTTTTACCACATTTTGAGAGTTCCCTTAGAAGTACATACTAGAACCTTTAAGATATAAACTGTTTCAGTCAAAAGACGCCACTCCAATTCAACCTCAATTGTAAACATTAACACTATTCTCTACATATAAAAGCTTTATACACAAGTTCTGAGCTTTATAAACAGAAATTCCTGATGTTTGAAATCACATTTAGTGAAAACTCCACTTAAAATAGCCGGACTCTTTAATATTAAGAGAATTCTTGTCCTTTCAGAGCTTTCTACCTGTAATCTCGGTAATTGAACTCGGCATTAAATGTAGTTAGAATTTATTTTCTTGTGTTTCAACTGTTTGTTATAAGTTCATATTCATTTCCTGATAAGATAATTGTGTATTTTAAGAGTTTTACCACATTTTGAGAGTTTCCTTAGAAGTACATACTAGAACCTTTAGGATATGAACTGTTTCAGTCAAAAGACGCCACTCCAATTCAACCTCAATTGTAAAAATAAACACTATTCTCTACATATAAAAGCTTTATACACAAGTTCTGAGCTCTATATACAGTAATTCCTGATGTTTGAAATCACATTTAGTGAAAACTCCACTTAAAATAGCCGGACTTTTTAATATTAAGAGAATTCTTGTCCTTTCTGAGCTTTCAACCTGTAATCTCGGTAATTGAACTCGGCCTTAAATGTAGTTAGGTTCTATTTCCTTGTGTTTCAACTGTTTGTTACACGTTCATATTCATTTCCTGGAGAGGTAATCGTGTATTTAAAGAGTTTTACAACATTTTGACAGTTTCCTTAGAAGTACATAAAGAACCTTCAGGATATCCACTGTTTCATTCAAAAAACACGTGGCAAAGTAAGCCTCAATTGTAAACATAAACAGTATTATCCTCATATAAAAGCTTTATACACAAATCGTGATCTCTACAAACAGGAATTCTTGATGTTTGAAATCACAATTTACTGAAAACGCGATTTAAAATATCCGGACTTGTTAATATTATGAGTATTCTCGTCATTTCACAACTTTCTTCCAGTAATCTCGGTAATTGAACTCGGCCTTAAATGTAGTTAGATTCTATTTGCTTGTGTTTCAACTGTTTGTTACACGTTCATATTCATTTACTGGAAAGATAATTGTGTATTTGAAGAGTTTTACCACATTTTGACAGTTTCCTTAGAAGTACATACTAGAACCTTCAGGATATGAACTGTTTCAGTCAAAAGACGCCTCGCCAATTCAGCGTCAATTGAAAACATAAACAGTATTCTCCACATTTATAAGTTTTATACACAAGTTCAGAGCTCTATCAACAGGAATTCTTAATGTTTGAAATCACAATTTACTCAAAACGCCACCTGAAATATCCGGAATTGTTTACATTTTGAGAATTCTCGTCATTTCAGAGCTTTCTTCCTGTAATCTCCGTAATTGAACTGGGAATTAAATGTAGTTAGATTCTATTTACTTGTGTTTCAACTGTTTGCTACACGTTCATATTCATTTTCTGGAGAGGTAATTGTGTATTAAAAGACTTTTACTACATTTTGAGAGTTTCCTTAGAAGTACATACTAGAACCTTTAGGATATATACTGTTTCAGTCAAAAGACGCCACTCCAATTCAACCTCAATTGTAAACATTAACATTATTCTCTACATATAAAAGCTTTATACACAAGTTCTGAGCTTTATAAACAGTAATTCCTGATGTTTGAAATTACATTCAGTGAAAACTCCACTTAAAATAGCCGGAGTCTTTAATATTAAGAGAATTCTTGTCCTTTCAGAGCTTTCTACCTGTAATCTCGGTAATTGAACTCGGCATTAAATGTAGTTAGAATTTATTTTCTTGTGTTTCAACTGTTTGTTATAAGTTCATATTCATTTCCTGATAAGATAATTGTGTATTTTAAGAGTTTTACCACATTTTGAGAGTTTCCTTAGAAGTACATACTAGAAACTTTAGCATATGAACTGTTTCAGTCAAAAGACCCCAATCCAATTCAACCTCAATTGTAAACATAAACACTATTCTCTACATATAAAAGCTTTATACACAAGTTCTGAGCTCCATAAACAGTAATTCCTGATGTTTGAAATCACATTTAGTGAAAACTGCACTTAAAATAGCCGGACTCTTTAATATTAAGAGAATTCTTGTCCTTTCAGAGCTTTCTACCTGTAATCTCGGTAATTGAACTCGGCCTTAAATGTAGTTAGGTTCTATTTCCTTGTGTTTCAACTGTTTGTTACACGTTCATATTCATTTCCTGGAGAGGTAATCGTGTATTTAAAGAGTTTTACAACATTTTGACAGTTTCCCTAGAAGTACATAAAGAACCTTCAGGATATCCACTGTTTCATTCAAAAAACATGTGGCAAAGTAAGCCTCAATTGTAAACATAAACAGTATTATCCTCATTTAAAAGCTTTATACACAAATCGTGATCTCTACAAACAGGAATTCTTAATGTTTGAAATCACAATTTACTGAAAACGCGATTTAAAATATCCGGACTTGTTAATATTATGAGTATTCTCGTCATTTCACAACTTTCTTCCAGTAATCTCGGTAATTGAACTCGGCCTTAAATGTAGTTAGATTCTATTTGCTTGTGTTTCAACTGTTTGTTACACGTTCATATTCATTTACTGGAAAGATAATTGTGTATTTGAAGAGTTTTACCACATTTTGACAGTTTCCTTAGAAGTACATACTAGAACCTTCAGGATATGAACTGTTTCAGTCAAAAGACGCCTCGCCAATTCAGCGTCAATTGAAAACATAAACAGTATTCTCCACATTTATAAGTTTTATACACAAGTTCAGAGCTCTATCAACAGGAATTCTTAATGTTTGAAATCACAATTTACTGAAAACGCCACTTGAAATATCCGGAAATGTTTACATTTTGAGAATTCTCGTCATTTCATAGCTTTCTTCCTGTAATCTCCGTAATTGAACTGGGAATTAAATGTAGTTAGATTCTATTTACTTGTGTTTCAACTGTTTGCTACACGTTCATATTCATTTTCTGGAGAGGTAATTGTGTATTAAAAGACTTTTACCACATTTTGAGAGTTTCCTTAGAAGTACGTACTAGAACCTTTAGGATATAAACTGTTTCAGTCAAAAGACGCCACTCCAATTCAACCTCAATTGTAAACATTAACATTATTCTCTACATATAAAAGCTTTATACACAAGTTCTGAGCTTTATAAACAGTAATTCCTGATGTTTGAAATCACATTTAGTGAAAACTCCACTTAAAATAGCCGGACTCTTTAATATTAAGAGAATTCTTGTCCTTTCAGAGCTTTCTACCTGTAGTCTCGGTAATTGAACTCGGCATTAAATGTAGTTAGAATTTATTTTCTTGTGTTTCAACTGTTTGTTATAAGTTCATATTCATTTCCTGATAAGATAATTGTGTATTTTAAGAGTTTTACCACATTTTGAGAGTTTCCTTAGAAGTACATACTAGAACCTTTAGCATATGAACTGTTTCAGTCAAAAGACGCCACTCCAATTCAACCTCAATTGTAAACATAAACACTATTCTCTACATATAAAAGCTTTATACACAAGTTCTGAGCTCTATAAACAGTAATTCCTGAAGTTTGAAATCACATTTAGTGAAAACTCCACTTAAAATAGCCGAACTTTTTAATATTAAGAGAATTCTTGTCCTTTCAGAGCTTTCTACCTGTAATCTCGGTCATTGAACTCGGCCTTAAATGTAGTTAGGTTCTATTTCCTTGTGTTTCAACTGTTTGTTACACGTTCATATTCATTTCCTGGAGAGGTAATCGTGTATTTAAAGAGTTTTACAACATTTTGACAGTTTCCCTAGAAGTACATAAAGAACCTTCAGGATATCCACTGTTTCATTCAAAAAACACGTGGCAAAGTAAGCCTCAATTGTAAACATAAACAGTATTATCCTCATTTAAAAGCTTTATACACAAATCGTGATCTCTACAAACAGGAATTCTTAATGTTTGAAATCACAATTTACTGAAAACGCGATTTAAAATATCCGGACTTGTTAATATTATGAGTATTCTCGTCATTTCACAACTTTCTTCCAGTAATCTCGGTAATTGAACTCGGCCTTAAATGTAGTTAGATTCTATTTGCTTGTGTTTCAACTGTTTGTTACACGTTCATATTCATTTACTGGAAAGATAATTGTGTATTTGAAGAGTTTTACCACATTTTGACAGTTTCCTTAGAAGTACATACTAGAACCTTCAGGATATGAACTGTTTCAGTCAAAAGACGCCTCGCCAATTCAGCGTCAATTGAAAACATAAACAGTATTCTCCACATTTATAAGTTTTATACACAAGTTCAGAGCTCTATCAACAGGAATTCTTAATGTTTGAAATCACAATTTACTGAAAACGCCACTTGAAATATCCGGAAATGTTTACATTTTGAGAATTCTCGTCATTTCATAGCTTTCTTCCTGTAATCTCCGTAATTGAACTGGGAATTAAATGTAGTTAGATTCTATTTACTTGTGTTTCAACTGTTTGCTACACGTTCATATTCATTTTCTGGAGAGGTAATTGTGTATTAAAAGACTTTTACCACATTTTGAGAGTTTCCTTAGAAGTACGTACTAGAACCTTTAGGATATAAACTGTTTCAGTCAAAAGACGCCACTCCAATTCAACCTCAATTGTAAACATTAACATTATTCTCTACATATAAAAGCTTTATACACAAGTTCTGAGCTTTATAAACAGTAATTCCTGATGTTTGAAATCACATTTAGTGAAAACTCCACTTAAAATAGCCGGACTCTTTAATATTAAGAGAATTCTTGTCCTTTCAGAGCTTTCTACCTGTAGTCTCGGTAATTGAACTCGGCATTAAATGTAGTTAGAATTTATTTTCTTGTGTTTCAACTGTTTGTTATAAGTTCATATTCATTTCCTGATAAGATAATTGTGTATTTTAAGAGTTTTACCACATTTTGAGAGTTTCCTTAGAAGTACATACTAGAACCTTTAGCATATGAACTGTTTCAGTCAAAAGACGCCACTCCAATTCAACCTCAATTGTAAACATAAACACTATTCTCTACATATAAAAGCTTTATACACAAGTTCTGAGCTCTATAAACAGTAATTCCTGAAGTTTGAAATCACATTTAGTGAAAACTCCACTTAAAATAGCCGAACTTTTTAATATTAAGAGAATTCTTGTCCTTTCAGAGCTTTCTACCTGTAATCTCGGTCATTGAACTCGGCCTTAAATGTAGTTAGGTTCTATTTCCTTGTGTTTCAACTGTTTGTTACACGTTCATATTCATTTCCTGGAGAGTTAATCGTGTATTTAAAGAGTTTTACAACATTTTGACAGTTTCCTTAGAAGTACATAAAGAACCTTCAGGATATCCACTGTTTCATTCAAAAAACACGTGGCAAAGTAAGCCTCAATTGTAAACATAAACAGTATTATCCTCATATAAAAGCTTTATACACAAATCGTGATCTCTACAAACAGGAATTCTTGATGTTTGAAATCACAATTTACTGAAAACGCGATTTAAAATATCCGGACTTGTTAATATTATGAGTATTCTCGTCATTTCACAACTTTCTTCCAGTAATCTCGGTAATTGAACTCGGCCTTAAATGTAGTTAGATTCTATTTGCTTGTGTTTCAACTGTTTGTTACACGTTCATATTCATTTACTGGAAAGATAATTGTGTATTTGAAGAGTTTTACCACATTTTGACAGTTTCCTTAGAAGTACATACTAGAACCTTCAGGATATGAACTGTTTCAGTCAAAAGACGCCTCGCCAATTCAGCGTCAATTGAAAACATAAACAGTATTCTCCACATTTATAAGTTTTATACACAAGTTCAGAGCTCTATCAACAGGAATTCTTAATGTTTGAAATCACAATTTACTCAAAACGCCACCTGAAATATCCGGAATTGTTTACATTTTGAGAATTCTCGTCATTTCAGAGCTTTCTTCCTGTAATCTCCGTAATTGAACTGGGAATTAAATGTAGTTAGATTCTATTTACTTGTGTTTCAACTGTTTGCTACACGTTCATATTCATTTTCTGGAGAGGTAATTGTGTATTAAAAGACTTTTACCACATTTTGAGAGTTTCCTTAGAAGTACATACTAGAACCTTTAGGATATAAACTGTTTCAGTCAAAAGACGCCACTCCAATTCAACCTCAATTGTAAACATTAACATTATTCTCTACATATAAAAGCTTTATACACAAGTTCTGAGCTTTATAAACAGTAATTCCTGATGTTTGAAATCACATTTAGTGAAAACTCCACTTAAAATAGCCGGAGTCTTTAATATTAAGAGAATTCTTGTCCTTTCAGAGCTTTCTACCTGTAATCTCGGTAATTGAACTCGGCATTAAATGTAGTTAGAATTTATTTTCTTGTGTTTCAACTGTTTTTTATAAGTTCATATTCATTTCCTGATAAGAAAATTGTGTATTTTAAGAGTTTTACCACATTTTGAGAGTTTCCTTAGAAGTACATACTAGAAACTTTAGCATATGAACTGTTTCAGTCAAAAGACCCCAATCCAATTCAACCTCAATTGTAAACATAAACACTATTCTCTACATATAAAAGCTTTATACACAAGTTCTGAGCTCCATAAACAGTAATTCCTGATGTTTGAAATCACATTTAGTGAAAACTCCACTTAAAATAGCCGGACTCTTTAATATTAAGAGAATTCTTGTCCTTTCAGAGCTTTCTACCTGTAATCTCGGTAATTGAACTCGGCCTTAAATGTAGTTAGGTTCTATTTCCTTGTGTTTCAACTGTTTGTTACACGTTCATATTCATTTCCTGGAGAGGTAATCGTGTATTTAAAGAGTTTTACAACATTTTGACAGTTTCCCTAGAAGTACATAAAGAACCTTCAGGATATCCACTGTTTCATTCAAAAAACACGTGGCAAAGTAAGCCTCGATTGTAAACATAAACAGTATTATCCTCATTTAAAAGCTTTATACACAAATCGTGATCGCTACAAACAGGAATTCTTAATGTTTGAAATCACAATTTACTGAAAACGCGATTTAAAATATCCGGACTTGTTAATATTATGAGTATTCTCGTCATTTCACAACTTTCTTCCAGTAATCTCGGTAATTGAACTCGGCCTTAAATGTAGTTAGATTCTATTTCCTTGTGTTTCAACTGTTTGTTACACGTTCATATTCATTTCCTGGAAAGATAATTGAGTATTTGAAGAGTTTTACCACATTTTGACAGTTTCCTTAGAAGTACATACTAGAACCTTCAGGATATGAACTGTTTCAGTCAAAAGACGCCTCGCCAATTCAGCGTCATTTGAAAACATAAACAGTATTCTCCACATTTATAAGTTTATACACAAGTTCAGAGCTCTATAAACAGGAATTCTTAATGTTTGAAATCACAATTTACTGAAAACGCCACTTGAAATATCCGGAAATGTTTACATTTTGAGAATTCTCGTCATTTCAGAGCTTTGTTCTTGTAATCTCCGTAATTGAACTGGGAATTAAATGTAGTTAGATTCTATTTACTTGTGTTTCAACTGTTTGTTACACGTTCATATTCATTTCCTGGAAAGATAATTGTGTATTTGAAGAGTTTTACCACATTTTGACAGTTTCCTTAGAAGTACATACTAGAACCTTTAGGATATGAACTCTTTCAGTCAAAAGACGCCACTCCAATTCAACCTCAATTGTAAACATAAACACTATTCTCTACATATAAAAGCTTTATACACAAGTTCTGAGCTTTATAAACAGTAATTCCTGATGTTTGAAATCACATTTAGTGAAAACTCCACTTAAAATAGCCGGACTCTTTAATATTAAGAGAATTCTTGTCCTTTCAGAGCTTTCTACCTGTAATCTCGGTAATTGAACTCGGCATTAAATGTAGTTAGAATTTATTTTCTGGTGTTTCAACTGTTTGTTATAAGTTCATATTCATTTCCTGATAAGATAATGGTGTATTTTAAGAGTTTTACCACATTTTGAGAGTTTCCTTAGAAGTACATACTAGAACCTTTAGGATATGAACTGTTTCAGTCAAAAGACGCCACTCCAATTCAACCTCAATTGTAAACATAAACACTATTCTCTACATATAAAAGCTTTATACACATGTTCTGAGCTCTATAAACTGTAATTCCTGATGTTTGAAATCACATTTAGTGAAAACTCCACTTAAAATAGCCGGACTTTTTAATATTAAGAGAATTCTTGTCCTTTCAGAGCTTTCTACCTGTAATCTCGGTAATTGAACTCGGCCTTAAATGTAGTTAGGTTCTATTTCCTTGTGTTTCAACTGTTTGTTACACGTTCATATTCATTTCCTGGAGAGGTAATTGTGTATTTGAAGAGTTTTACCACATTTTGACAGTTTCCTTAGAAGTACATAAAGAACCTTCAGGATATCCACTGTTTAATTCAAAAAACACGTGGCAAAGTAAGCCTCAATTGTAAACATAAACAGTATTATCCTCATATAAAAGCTTTATACACAAATCGTGATCTCTACAAACAGGAATTCTTGATGTTTGAAATCACAATTTACTTTAAACGCGATTTAAAATATCCGGACTTGTTAATATTATGAGTATTCTCGTCATTTCACAACTTTCTTCCAGTATCTCGGTAATTGAACTCGGCCTTAAATGTAGTTAGATTCTATTTCCTTGTGTTTCAACTGTTTGTTACACGTTCATATTCATTTCCTGGAAAGATAATTGAGTATTTGAAGAGTTTTACCACATTTTGATAGTTTCCTTAGAAGTACATACTAGAACCTTCAGCATATGAACTGTTTCAGTCAAAAGACGCCTCGCCAATTCAGCGTCAATTGAAAACATAAACAGTATTCTCCACATTTATAAGTTTTATACACAAGTTCAGAGCTCTATAAACAGGAATTCTTAATGTTTGAAATCACAATTTACTGAAAACGCCACTTGAAATATCCGGAATTGTTTACATTTTGAGAATTCTCGTCATTTCAGAGCTTTCTTCCTATAATCTCCGTAATTGAACTGGGAATTAAATGTAGTTTGATTCTATTTACTTGTGTTTCAACTGTTTGCTACATGTTCATATTCATTTTCTGGAGAGGTAATTGTGTATTAAAAGACTTTTACCACATTTTGAGAGTTCCCTTAGAAGTACATACTAGAACCTTTAAGATATAAACTGTTTCAGTCAAAAGACGCCACTCCAATTCAACCTCAATTGTAAACATTAACACTATTCTCTACATATAAAAGCTTTATACACAAGTTCTGAGCTTTATAAACAGAAATTCCTGATGTTTGAAATCACATTTAGTGAAAACTCCACTTAAAATAGCCGGACTCTTTAATATTAAGAGAATTCTTGTCCTTTCAGAGCTTTCTACCTGTAATCTCGGTAATTGAACTCGGCATTAAATGTAGTTAGAATTTATTTTCTTGTGTTTCAACTGTTTGTTATAAGTTCATATTCATTTCCTGATAAGATAATTGTGTATTTTAAGAGTTTTACCACATTTTGAGAGTTTCCTTAGAAGTACATACTAGAACCTTTAGGATATGAACTGTTTCAGTCAAAAGACGCCACTCCAATTCAACCTCAATTGTAAAAATAAACACTATTCTCTACATATAAAAGCTTTATACACAAGTTCTGAGCTCTATATACAGTAATTCCTGATGTTTGAAATCACATTTAGTGAAAACTCCACTTAAAATAGCCGGACTTTTTAATATTAAGAGAATTCTTGTCCTTTCAGAGCTTTCAACCTGTAATCTCGGTAATTGAACTCGGCCTTAAATGTAGTTAGGTTCTATTTCCTTGTGTTTCAACTGTTTGTTACACGTTCATATTCATTTCCTGGAGAGGTAATCGTGTATTTAAAGAGTTTTACAACATTTTGACAGTTTCCTTAGAAGTACATAAAGAACCTTCAGGATATCCACTGTTTCATTCAAAAAACACGTGGCAAAGAAAGCCTCAATTGTAAACATAAACAGTATTATCCTCATTTAAAAGCTTTATACACAAATCGTGATCTCTACAAACAGGAATTCTTAATGTTTGAAATCACAATTTACTGAAAACGCGATTTAAAATATCCGGACTTGTTAATATTATGAGTGTTCTCGTCATTTCACAACTTTCTTCCAGTAATCTCGGTAATTAAACTCGGCCTTAAATGTAGTTAGATTCTATTTCCTTGTGTTTGAACTCTTTGTTACACGTTCATATTCATTTCCTGGAAAGATAATTGTGTATTTGAAGAGTTTTACCACATTTTGACAGTTTCCTTAGAAGTACATACTAGAACCTTCAGGATATGAACTGTTTCAGTCAAAAGACGCCTCGCCAATTCAGCGTCAATTGAAAACATAAACAGTATTCTCCACATTTATAAGTTTATACACAAGTTCAGAGCTCTATAAACAGGAATTCTTAATGTTTGAAATCACAATTTACTGAAAACGCCACTTGAAATATCCGGAAATGTTTACATTTTGAGAATTCTCGTCATTTCAGAGCTTTGTTCTTGTAATCTCCGTAATTGAACTGGGAATTAAATGTAGTTAGATTCTATTTACTTGTGTTTCAACTGTTTGTTACACGTTCATATTCATTTCCTGGAAAGATAATTGTGTATTTGAAGAGTTTTACCACATTTTGACAGTTTCCTTAGAAGTACATACTAGAACCTTTAGGATATGAACTCTTTCAGTCAAAAGACGCCACTCCAATTCAACCTCAATTGTAAACATAAACACTATTCTCTATATATAAAAGCTTTATACACAAGTTCTGAGCTTTATAAACAGTAATTCCTGATGTTTGAAATCACATTTAGTGAAAACTCCACTTAAAATAGCCGGACTCTTTAATATTAAGAGAATTCTTGTCCTTTCAGAGCTTTCTACCTGTAATCTCGGTAATTGAACTCGGCCTTAAATGTAGTTAGGTTCTATTTCCTTGTGTTTCAACTGTTTGTTACACGTTCATATTCATTTCCTGGAGAGGTAATCGTGTATTTAAAGAGTTTTACAACATTTTGACAGTTTCCTTAGAAGTACATAAAGAACCTTCAGGATATCAACTGTTCCATTCAAAAAACACGTGGCAAAGTAAGCCTCAATTGTAAACATAAACAGTATTATCCTCATTTAAAAGCTTTATACACAAATCGTGATCTCTACAAACAGGAATTCTTAATGTTTGAAATCACAATTTACTGAAAACGCGATTTAAAATATCCGGACTTGTTAATATTATGAGTGTTCTCGTCATTTCACAACTTTCTTCCAGTAATCTCGGTAATTAAACTCGGCTTTAAATGTAGTTAGATTCTATTTCCTTGTGTTTCAACTGTTTGTTACACGTTCATATTCGTTTCCTGGAAAGATAATTGTGTATTTGAAGAGTTTTACCACATTTTGACAGTTTCCTTAGAAGTACATACTAGAACCTTTAGGATATGAACTCTTTCAGTCAAAAGACGCCACTCCAATTCAACCTCAATTGTAAACATAAACACTATTCTCTACATATAAAAGCTTTATACACAAGTTCTGAGCTTTATAAACAGTAATTCCTGATGTTTGAAATCACATTTAGTGAAAACTCCACTTAAAATAGCCGGACTCTTTAATATTAAGAGAATTCTTGTCCTTTCAGAGCTTTCTACCTGTAATTTCGGTCATTGAACTCGGCCTTAAATGTAGTTAGGTTCTATTTCCTTGTGTTTCAACTGTTTGTTACACGTTCATATTCATTTCCTGGAGAGGTAATTGTGTATTTAAAGAGTTTTACAACATTTTGACAGTTTCCTTAGAAGTACATAAAGAACCTTCAGGATATCCACTGTTTCATTCAAAAAACACGTGGCAAAGTAAGCCTCAATTGTAAACATAAACAGTATTATCCTCATATAAAAGCTTTATACACAAATTGTGATCTCTACAAACAGGAATTCTTAATGTTTGAAATCACAATTTACTGAAAACGCGATTTAAAATATCCGGACTTGTTAATATTATGAGTATTCTCATCATTTCACAACTTTCTTCCAGTAATCTCGGTAATTGAACTCGGCCTTAAATGTAGTTAGATTCTATTTGCTTGTGTTTCAACTGTTTGTTACACGTTCATATTTATTTCCTGGAAAGATAATTGTGTATTTGAAGAGTTTTACCACATTTTGACTGTTTCCTTAGAAGTACATACTAGAACCTTCAGGATATGAACTGTTTCAGTCAAAAGACGCCTCGCCAATTCAGCGTCAATTGAAAACATAAACAGTATTCTCCACATTTATAAGTTTTATACACAAGTTCAGAGCTCTATAAACAGGAATTCTTAATGTTTGAAATCACAATTTACTGAAACGCCACTTGAAATATCCGGAATTGTTTACATTTTGAGAATTCTCGTCATTTCAGAGCTTTCTTCCTGTAATCTCCGTAATTGAACTGGGAATTAAATGTAGTTAGATTCTATTTACTTGTGTTTCAACTGTTTGCTACACGTTCATATTCATTTTCTGGAGAGGTAATTGTGTATTAAAAGACTTTTACCACATTTTGAGAGTTTCCTTAGAAGTACATACTAGAACCTTTAGGATATAAACTGTTTCAGTCAAAAGACGCCACTCCAATTCAACCTCAATTGTAAACATTAACATTATTCTCTACATATAAAAGCTTTATACACAAGTTCTGAGCTTTATAAACAGTAATTCCTGATGTTTGAAATCACATTTAGTGAAAACTCCACTTAAAATAGCCGGACTCTTTAATATTAAGAGAATTCTTGTCCTTTCAGAGCTTTCTACCTGTAATCTCGGTAATTGAACTCGGCATTAAATGTAGTTAGAATTTATTTTCTTGTGTTTCAACTGTTTGTTATAAGTTCATATTCCTTTCCTGATAAGATAATTGTGTATTTTAAGAGTTTTACCACATTTTGAGAGTTTCCTTAGAAGTACATACTAGAACCTTTAGGATATGAACTGTTTCAGTCAAAAGACGCCACTCCAATTCAACCTCAATTGCAAACATAAACACTATTCTCTACATATAAAAGCTTTATACACAAGTTCTGAGCTCTATATACAGTAATTCCTGATGTTTGAAATCACATTTAGTGAAAACTCCACTTAAAATAGCCGGACTTTTTAATATTAAGAGAATTCTTGTCCTTTCAGAGCTTTCTACCTGTAATCTCGGTCATTGAACTCGGCCTTAAATGTAGTTAGGTTCTATTTCCTTGTGTTTCAACTGTTTGTTACACGTTCATATTCATTTCCTGGAGAGGTAATTGTGTATTTAAAGAGTTTTACAACATTTTGACAGTTTCCTTAGAAGTACATAAAGAACCTTCAGGATATCAACTGTTCCATTCAAAAAACACGTGGCAAAGTAAGCCTCAATTGTAAACATAAACAGTATTATCCTCATTTAAAAGCTTTATACACAAATCGTGATCTCTACAAACAGGAATTCTTAATGTTTGAAATCACAATTTACTGAAAACGCGATTTAAAATATCCGGACTTGTTAATATTATGAGTGTTCTCGTCATTTCACAACTTTCTTCCAGTAATCTCGGTAATTAAACTCGGCCTTAAATGTAGTTAGATTCTATTTCCTTGTGTTTCAACTGTTTGTTACACGTTCATATTCGTTTCCTGGAAAGATAATTGTGTATTTGAAGAGTTTTACCACATTTTGACAATTTCCTTAGAAGTACATACTAGAACCTTCAGGATATGAACTGTTTCAGTCAAAAGACGCCTCGCCAATTCAGCGTCAATTGAAAACATAAACAGTATTCTCCACATTTATAAGTTTATACACAAGTTCAGAGCTCTATAAACAGGAATTCTTAATGTTTGAAATCACAATTTACCGAAAACGCCACTTGAAATATCCGGAATTGTTTACATTTTGAGAATTCTCGTCATTTCAGAGCTTTGTTCTTGTAATCTCCGTAATTGAACTGGGAATTAAATGTAGTTAGATTCTATTTACTTGTGTTTCAACTGTTTGCTACACGTTCATATTCATTTTCTGGAGAGGTAATTGTGTATTAAAAGACTTTTACCACATTTTGAGAGTTTCCTAAGAACTACATACTAGAACCTTTAGGATATAAACTGTTTCAGTCAAAAGACGCCACTCCAATTCAACCTCAATTGTAAACATTAACATTATTCTCTACATATAAAAGCTTTATACACAAGTTCTGAGCTTTATAAACAGTAATTCCTGATGTTTGAAATCACATTTAGTGAAAACTCCACTTAAAATAGCCGGACTCTTTAATATTAAGAGAATTCTTGTCCTTTCAGAGCTTTCTACCTGTAATCTCGGTAATTGAACTCGGCATTAAATGTAGTTAGAATTTATTTTCTTGTGTTTCAACTGTTTGTTATAAGTTCATATTCATTTCCTGATAAGATAATTGTGTATTATAAGAGTTTTACCACATTTTGAGAGTTTCCTTAGAAGTACATACTAGAACCTTTAGGATATGAATTGTTTCAGTCAAAAGACGCCACTCCAATTCAACCTCAATTGTAAACATAAACACTATTCTCTACATATAAAAGCTTTATACACAAGTTCTGAGCTCTATATACAGTAATTCCTGATGTTTGAAATCACATTTAGTGAAAACTCCACTTAAAATAGCCGGACTTTTTAATATTAAGAGAATTCTTGTCCTTTCAGAGCTTTCTACCTGTAATTTCGGTCATTGAACTCGGCCTTAAATGTAGTTAGGTTCTATTTCCTTGTGTTTCAACTGTTTGTTACACGTTCATATTCATTTCCTGGAGAGGTAATTGTGTATTTAAAGAGTTTTACAACATTTTGACAGTTTCCTTAGAAGTACATAAAGAACCTTCAGGATATCCACTGTTTCATTCAAAAAACACGTGGCAAAGTAAGCCTCAATTGTAAACATAAACAGTATTATCCTCATATAAAAGCTTTATACACAAATCGTGATCTCTACAAACAGGAATTCTTAATGTTTGAAATCACAATTTACTGAAAACGCGATTTAAAATATCCGGACTTGTTAATATTATGAGTATTCTCATCATTTCACAACTTTCTTCCAGTAATCTCGGTAATTGAACTCGGCCTTAAATGTAGTTAGATAGTATTTGCTTGTGTTTCAACTGTTTGTTACACGTTCATATTCAATTCCTGGAAAGATAATTGTGTATTTTAAGAGTTTTACTACATTTTGACAGTTTCCTTAGAAGTACATACTAGAACCTTCAGGATATGAACTGTTTCAGTCAAAAGACGCCTCGCCAATTCAGCGTCAATTGAAAACATAAACAGTATTCTCCACATTTATAAGTTTTATACACAAGTTCAGAGCTCTATAAACAGGAATTCTTAATGTTTGAAATCACAATTTACTGAAACGCCACTTGAAATATCCGGAATTGTTTACATTTTGAGAATTCTCGTCATTTCAGAGCTTTCTTCCTGTAATCTCCGTAATTGAACTGGGAATTAAATGTAGTTAGATTCTATTTACTTGTGTTTCAACTGTTTGCTACACGTTCATATTCATTTTCTGGAGAGGTAATTGTGTATTAAAAGACTTTTACCACATTTTGAGAGTTTCCTTAGAAGTACATACTAGAACCTTTGGGATATAAACTGTTTCAGTCAAAAGACGCCACTCCAATTCAACCTCAATTGTAAACATTAACATTATTCTCTACATATAAAAGCTTTATACACAAGTTCTGAGCTTTATAAACAGTAATTCCTGATGTTTGAAATCACATTTAGTGAAAACTCCACTTAAAATAGCCGGACTCTTTAATATTAAGAGAATTCTTGTCCTTTCAGAGCTTTCTACCTGTAATCTCGGTCATTGAACTCGGCCTTAAATGTAGTTAGGTTCTATTTCCTTGTGTTTCAACTGTTTGTTACACGTTCATATTCATTTCCTGGAGAGGTAATTGTGTATTTAAAGAGTTTTACAACATTTTGACAGTTTCCTTAGAAGTACATAAAGAACCTTCAGGATATCCACTGTTTCATTCAAAAAACACGTGGCAAAGTAAGCCTCAATTGTAAACATAAACAGTATTATCCTCATATAAAAGCTTTATACACAAATCGTGATCTCTACAAACAGGAATTCTTAATGTTTGAAATCACAATTTACTGAAAACGCGATTTAAAATATCCGGACTTGTTAATATTATGAGTATTCTCGTCATTTCACAACTTTCTTCCAGTAATCTCGGTAATTGAACTCGGCCTTAAATGTAGTTAGATTCTATTTGCTTGTGTTTCAACTGTTTGTTACACGTTCATATTTATTTCCTGGAAAGATAATTGTGTATTTGAAGAGTTTTACCACATTTTGACTGTTTCCTTAGAAGTACATACTAGAACCTTCAGGATATGAACTGTTTCAGTCAAAAGACGCCTCGCCAATTCAGCGTCAATTGAAAACATAAACAGTATTCTCCACATTTATAAGTTTTATACACAAGTTCAGAGCTCTATAAACAGGAATTCTTAATGTTTGAAATCACAATTTACTGAAACGCCACTTGAAATATCCGGAATTGTTTACATTTTGAGAATTCTCGTCATTTCAGAGCTTTCTTCCTGTAATCTCGGTAATTGAACTGGGAATTAAATGTAGTTAGATTCTATTTACTTGTGTTTCAACTGTTTGCTACACGTTCATATTCATTTTCTGGAGAGGTAATTGTGTATTAAAAGACTTTTACCACATTTTGAGAGTTTCCTTAGAAGTACATACTAGAACCTTTAGGATATAAACTGTTTCAGTCAAAAGACGCCACTCCAATTCAACCTCAATTGTAAACATTAACATTATTCTCTACATATAAAAGCTTTATACACAAGTTCTGAGCTTTATAAACAGTAATTCCTGATGTTTGAAATCACATTTAGTGAAAACTCCACTTAAAATAGCCGGACTCTTTAATATTAAGAGAATTCTTGTCCTTTCAGAGCTTTCTACCTGTAATCTCGGTAATTGAACTCGGCATTAAATGTAGTTAGAATTTATTTTCTTGTGTTTCAACTGTTTGTTATAAGTTCATATTCATTTCCTGATAAGATAATTGTGTATTTTAAGAGTTTTACCACATTTTGAGAGTTTCCTTAGAAGTACATACTAGAACCTTTAGGATATGAACTGTTTCAGTCAAAAGACGCCACTCCAATTCAACCTCAATTGTAAACATAAACACTATTCTCTACATATAAAAGCTTTATACACAAGTTCTGAGCTCTATATACAGTAATTCCTGATGTTTGAAATCACATTTAGTGAAAACTCCACTTAAAATAGCCGGACTTTTTAATATTAAGAGAATTCTTGTCCTTTCAGAGCTTTCAACCTGTAATCTCGGTCATTGAACTCGGCCTTAAATGTAGTTAGGTTCTATTTCCTTGTGTTTCAACTGTTTGTTACACGTTCATATTCATTTCCTGGAGAGGTAATCATGTATTTAAAGAGTTTTACAACATTTTGACAGTTTCCTTAGAAGTACATAAAGAACCTTCAGGATATCCACTGTTTCATTCAAAAAACACGTGGCAAAGAAAGCCTCAATTGTAAACATAAACAGTATTATCCTCATTTAAAAGCTTTATACACAAATCTTGATCTCTACAAACAGGAATTCTTAATGTTTGAAATCACAATTTACTGAAAACGCGATTTAAAATATCCGGACTTGTTAATATTATGAGTATTCTCGTCATTTCACAACTTTCTTCCAGTAATCTCGGTAATTGAACTCGGCCTTAAATGTAGTTAGATTCTATTTGCTTGTGTTTCAACTGTTTGTTACACGTTCATATTCAATTCCTGGAAAGATAATTGTGTATTTTAAGAGTTTTACTACATTTTGACAGTTTCCTTAGAAGTACATACTAGAACCTTCAGGATATGAACTGTTTCAGTCAAAAGACGCCTCGCCAATTCAGCGTCAATTGAAAACATAAACAGTATTCTCCACATTTATAAGTTTTATACACAAGTTCAGAGCTCTATAAACAGGAATTCTTGATGTTTGAAATCACAATTTACTGAAAACGCCACTTGATATATCCGGAATTGTTTACATTTTGAGAATTCTCGTCATTTCAGAGCTTTCTTCCTGTAATCTCCGTAATTGAACTGGGAATTAAATGTAGTTAGATTCTATTTACTTGTGTTTCAACTGTTTGCTACACGTTCATATTCATTTTCTGGAAAGGTAATTGTGTATTAAAAGAGTTTTACCACATTTTGAGAGTTCCCTTAGAAGTACATACTAGAACCTTCAGGATATAAACTGTTTCAGTCAAAAGACGCCACTCCAATTCAACCTCAATTGTAAACATAAACACTATTCTCTACATATAAAAGCTTTATACACAAGTTCTGAGCTTTATAAACAGTAATTCCTGATGTTTGAAATCACATTTAGTGAAAACTCCACTTAAAATAGCCGGACTCTTTAATATTAAGAGAATTCTTGTCCTTTCAGAGCTTTCTACCTGTAATCTCGGTCATTGAACTCGGCCTTAAATGTAGTTAGGTTCTATTTCCTTGTGTTTCAACTGTTTGTTACACGTTCATATTCATTTCCTGGAGAGGTAATCGTGTATTTAAAGAGTTTTACAACATTTTGACAGTTTCCTTAGAAGTACATAAAGAACCTTCAGGATATCCACTGTTTCATTCAAAAAACACGTGGCAAAGTAAGCCTCAATTGTAAACATAAACAGTATTATCCTCATATAAAAGCTTTATACACAAATCGTGATCTCTACAAACAGGAATTCTTAATGTTTGAAATCACAATTTACTGAAAACGCGATTTAAAATATCCGGACTTTTTAATATTATGAGTATTCTCGTCATTTCACAACTTTCTTCCAGTAATCTCGGTAATTGAACTCGGCCTTAAATGTAGTTAGATTCTATTTGCTTGTGTTTCAACTGTTTGTTACACGTTCATATTCAATTCCTGGAAAGATAATTGTGTATTTTAAGAGTTTTACTACATTTTGACAGTTTCCTTAGAAGTACATACTAGAACCTTCAGGATATGAACTGTTTCAGTCAAAAGACGCCTCGCCAATTCAGCGTCAATTGAAAACATAAACAGTATTCTCCACATTTATAAGTTTTATACACAAGTTCAGAGCTCTATAAACAGGAATTCTTGATGTTTGAAATCACAATTTACTGAAAACGCCACTTGAAATATCCGGAATTGTTTACATTTTGAGAATTCTCGTCATTTCAGAGCTTTCTTCCTGTAATCTCCGTAATTGAACTGGGAATTAAATGTAGTTAGATTCTATTTACTTGTGTTTCAACTGTTTGCTACACGTTCATATTCATTTTCTGGAGAGGTAATTGTGTATTAAAAGAGTTTTACCACATTTTGAGAGTTCCCTTAGAAGTACATACTAGAACCTTCAGGATATAAACTGTTTCAGTCAAAAGACGCCACTCCAATTCAACCTCAATTGTAAACATAAACACTATTCTCTACATATAAAAGCTTTATACACAAGTTCTGAGCTTTATAAACAGTAATTCCTGATGTTTGAAATCACATTTAGTGAAAACTCCACTTAAAATAGCCGGACTCTTTAATATTAAGAGAATTCTTGTCCTTTCAGAGCTTTCTACCTGTAATCTCGGTCATTGAACTCGGCCTTAAATGTAGTTAGGTTCTATTTCCTTGTGTTTCAACTGTTTGTTACACGTTCATATTCATTTCCTGGAGAGGTAATTGTGTATTTAAAGAGTTTTACAACACTTTGACAGTTTCCTTAGAAGTACATAAAGAACCTTCAGGATATCCACTGTTTCGTTCAAAAAACACGTGGCAAATTAAGCCTCAATTGTAAACATAAACAGTATTATCCTCATTTAAAAGCTTTATACACAAATCCTGATCTCTACAAACAGGAATTCTTAATGTTTGAAATCACAATTTACTGAAAACGCGATTTAAAATATCCGGACTTGTTAATATTATGAGTATTCTCGTCATTTCACAACTTTCTTCCAGTAATCTCGGTAATTGAACTCGGCCTTAAATGTAGTTAGATTCTATTTGCTTGTGTTTCAACTGTTTGTTACACGTTCATATTTATTTCCTGGAAAGATAATTGTGTATTTGAAGAGTTTTACCACATTTTGACTGTTTCCTTAGAAGTACATACTAGAACCTTCAGGATATGAACTGTTTCAGTCAAAAGACGCCTCGCCAATTCAGCGTCAATTGAAAACATAAACAGTATTCTCCACATTTATAAGTTTTATACACAAGTTCAGAGCTCTATAAACAGGAATTCTTAATGTTTGAAATCACAATTTACTGAAACGCCACTTGAAATATCCGGAATTGTTTACATTTTGAGAATTCTCGTCATTTCAGAGCTTTCTTCCTGTAATCTCCGTAATTGAACTGGGAATTAAATGTAGTTAGATTCTATTTACTTGTGTTTCAACTGTTTGCTACACGTTCATATTCATTTTCTGGAGAGGTAATTGTGTATTAAAAGACTTTTACCACATTTTGAGAGTTTCCTAAGAACTACATACTAGAACCTTTAGGATATAAACTGTTTCAGTCAAAAGACGCCACTCCAATTCAACCTCAATTGTAAACATTAACATTATTCTCTACATATAAAAGCTTTATACACAAGTTCTGAGCTTTATAAACAGTAATTCCTGATGTTTGAAATCACATTTAGTGAAAACTCCACTTAAAATAGCCGGACTCTTTAATATTAAGAGAATTCTTGTCCTTTCAGAGCTTTCTACCTGTAATCTCGGTAATTGAACTCGGCATTAAATGTAGTTAGAATTTATTTTCTTGTGTTTCAACTGTTTGTTATAAGTTCATATTCATTTCCTGATAAGATAATTGTGTATTATAAGAGTTTTACCACATTTTGAGAGTTTCCTTAGAAGTACATACTAGAACCTTTAGGATATGAACTGTTTCAGTCAAAAGACGCCACTCCAATTCAACCTCAATTGTAAACATAAACACTATTCTCTACATATAAAAGCTTTATACACAAGTTCTGAGCTCTATATACAGTAATTCCTGATGTTTGAAATCACATTTAGTGAAAACTCCACTTAAAATAGCCGGACTTTTTAATATTAAGAGAATTCTTGTCCTTTCAGAGCTTTCAACCTGTAATCTCGGTCATTGAACTCGGCCTTAAATGTAGTTAGGTTCTATTTCCTTGTGTTTCAACTGTTTGTTACACGTTCATATTCATTTCCTGGAGAGGTAATCGTGTATTTAAAGAGTTTTACAACATTTTGACAGTTTCCTTAGAAGTACATAAAGAACCTTCAGGATATCCACTGTTTCATTCAAAAAACACGTGGCAAAGAAAGCCTCAATTGTAAACATAAACAGTATTATCCTCATTTAAAAGCTTTATACACAAATCTTGATCTCTACAAACAGGAATTCTTAATGTTTGAAATCACAATTTACTGAAAACGCGATTTAAAATATCCGGACTTGTTAATATTATGAGTATTCTCGTCATTTCACAACTTTCTTCCAGTAATCTCGGTAATTGAACTCGGCCTTAAATGTAGTTAGATTCTATTTGCTTGTGTTTCAACTGTTTGTTACACGTTCATATTCAATTCCTGGAAAGATAATTGTGTATTTTAAGAGTTTTACTACATTTTGACAGTTTCCTTAGAAGTACATACTAGAACCTTCAGGATATGAACTGTTTCAGTCAAAAGACGCCTCGCCAATTCAGCGTCAATTGAAAACATAAACAGTATTCTCCACATTTATAAGTTTTATACACAAGTTCAGAGCTCTATAAACAGGAATTCTTGATGTTTGAAATCACAATTTACTGAAAACGCCACTTGAAATATCCGGAATTGTTTACATTTTGAGAATTCTCGTCATTTCAGAGCTTTCTTCCTGTAATCTCCGTAATTGAACTGGGAATTAAATGTAGTTAGATTCTATTTACTTGTGTTTCAACTGTTTGCTACACGTTCATATTCATTTTCTGGAGAGGTAATTGTGTATTAAAAGAGTTTTACCACATTTTGAGAGTTCCCTTAGAAGTACATACTAGAACCTTCAGGATATAAACTGTTTCAGTCAAAAGACGCCACTCCAATTCAACCTCAATTGTAAACATAAACACTATTCTCTACATATAAAAGCTTTATACACAAGTTCTGAGCTTTATAAACAGTAATTCCTGATGTTTGAAATCACATTTAGTGAAAACTCCACTTAAAATAGCCGGACTCTTTAATATTAAGAGAATTCTTGTCCTTTCAGAGCTTTCTACCTGTAATCTCGGTCATTGAACTCGGCCTTAAATGTAGTTAGGTTCTATTTCCTTGTGTTTCAACTGTTTGTTACACGTTCATATTCATTTCCTGGAGAGGTAATCGTGTATTTAAAGAGTTTTACAACATTTTGACAGTTTCCTTAGAAGTACATAAAGAACCTTCAGGATATCCACTGTTTCATTCAAAAAACACGTGGCAAAGTAAGACTCAATTGTAAACATAAACAGTATTATCCTCATATAAAAGCTTTATACACAAATCGTGATCTCTACAAACAGGAATTCTTAATGTTTGAAATCACAATTTACTGAAAACGCGATTTAAAATATCCGGACTTTTTAATATTATGAGTATTCTCGTCATTTCACAACTTTCTTCCAGTAATCTCGGTAATTGAACTCGGCCTTAAATGTAGTTAGATTCTATTTGCTTGTGTTTCAACTGTTTGTTACACGTTCATATTCAATTCCTGGAAAGATAATTGTGTATTTTAAGAGTTTTACTACATTTTGACAGTTTCCTTAGAAGTACATACTAGAACCTTCAGGATATGAACTGTTTCAGTCAAAAGACGCCTCGCCAATTCAGCGTCAATTGAAAACATAAACAGTATTCTCCACATTTATAAGTTTTATACACAAGTTCAGAGCTCTATAAACAGGAATTCTTGATGTTTGAAATCACAATTTACTGAAAACGCCACTTGAAATATCCGGAATTGTTTACATTTTGAGAATTCTCGTCATTTCAGAGCTTTCTTCCTGTAATCTCCGTAATTGAACTGGGAATTAAATGTAGTTAGATTCTATTTACTTGTGTTTCAACTGTTTGCTACACGTTCATATTCATTTTCTGGAGAGGTAATTGTGTATTAAAAGAGTTTTACCACATTTTGAGAGTTCCCTTAGAAGTACATACTAGAACCTTCAGGATATAAACTGTTTCAGTCAAAAGACGCCACTCCAATTCAACCTCAATTGTAAACATAAACACTATTCTCTACATATAAAAGCTTTATACACAAGTTCTGAGCTTTATAAACAGTAATTCCTGATGTTTGAAATCACATTTAGTGAAAACTCCACTTAAAATAGCCGGACTCTTTAATATTAAGAGAATTCTTGTCCTTTCAGAGCTTTCTACCTGTAATCTCGGTCATTGAACTCGGCCTTAAATGTAGTTAGGTTCTATTTCCTTGTGTTTCAACTGTTTGTTACACGTTCATATTCATTTCCTGGAGAGGTAATTGTGTATTTAAAGAGTTTTACAACACTTTGACAGTTTCCTTAGAAGTACATAAAGAACCTTCAGGATATCCACTGTTTCGTTCAAAAAACACGTGGCAAATTAAGCCTCAATTGTAAACATAAACAGTATTATCCTCATTTAAAAGCTTTATACACAAATCCTGATCTCTACAAACAGGAATTCTTAATGTTTGAAATCACAATTTACTGAAAACGCGATTTAAAATATCCGGACTTGTTAATATTATGAGTATTCTCGTCATTTCACAACTTTCTTCCAGTAATCTCGGTAATTGAACTCGGCCTTAAATGTAGTTAGATTCTATTTGCTTGTGTTTCAACTGTTTGTTACACGTTCATATTTATTTCCTGGAAAGATAATTGTGTATTTGAAGAGTTTTACCACATTTTGACTGTTTCCTTAGAAGTACATACTAGAACCTTCAGGATATGAACTGTTTCAGTCAAAAGACGCCTCGCCAATTCAGCGTCAATTGAAAACATAAACAGTATTCTCCACATTTATAAGTTTTATACACAAGTTCAGAGCTCTATAAACAGGAATTCTTAATGTTTGAAATCACAATTTACTGAAACGCCACTTGAAATATCCGGAATTGTTTACATTTTGAGAATTCTCATCATTTCAGAGCTTTCTTCCTGTAATCTCCGTAATTGAACTGGGAATTAAATGTAGTTAGATTCTATTTACTTGTGTTTCAACTGTTTGCTACACGTTCATATTCATTTTCTGGAGAGGTAATTGTGTATTAAAAGACTTTTACCACATTTTGAGAGTTTCCTTAGAAGTACATACTAGAACCTTTAGGATATAAACTGTTTCAGTCAAAAGACGCCACTCCAATTCAACCTCAATTGTAAACATTAACATTATTCTCTACATATAAAAGCTTTATACACAAGTTCTGAGCTTTATAAACAGTAATTCCTGATGTTTGAAATCACATTTAGTGAAAACTCCACTTAAAAGAGCCGGACTCTTTAATATTAAGAGAATTCTTGTCCTTTCAGAGCTTTCTACCTGTAATCTCGGTAATTGAACTCGGCATTAAATGTAGTTAGAATTTATTTTCTTGTGTTTCAACTGTTTGTTATAAGTTCATATTCATTTCCTGATAAGATAATTGTGTATTTTAAGAGTTTTACCACATTTTGAGAGTTTCCTTAGAAGTACATACTAGAACCTTTAGGATATGAACTGTTTCAGTCAAAAGACGCCACTCCAATTCAACCTCAATTGTAAACATAAACAATATTCTCTACATATAAAAGCTTTATACACAAGTTCTGAGCTCTATATACAGTAATTCCTGATGTTTGAAATCACATTTAGTGAAAACTCCACTTAAAATAGCCGGACTTTTTAATATTTAGAGAATTCTTGTCCTTTCAGAGCTTTCAACCTGTAATCTCGGTCATTGAACTCGGCCTTAAATGTAGTTAGGTTCTATTTCCTTGTGTTTCAACTGTTTGTTACACGTTCATATTCATTTCCTGGAGAGGTAATCGTGTATTTAAAGAGTTTTACAACATTTTGACAGTTTCCTTAGAAGTACATAAAGAACCTTCAGGATATCCACTGTTTCATTCAAAAAACACGTGGCAAAGAAAGCCTCAATTGTAAACATAAACAGTATTATCCTCATTTAAAAGCTTTATACACAAATCTTGATCTCTACAAACAGGAATTCTTAATGTTTGAAATCACAATTTACTGAAAACGCGATTTAAAATATCCGGACTTGTTAATATTATGAGTATTCTCGTCATTTCACAACTTTCTTCCAGTAATCTCGGTAATTGAACTCGGCCTTAAATGTAGTTAGATTCTATTTGCTTGTGTTTCAACTGTTTGTTACACGTTCATATTCAATTCCTGGAAAGATAATTGTGTATTTTAAGAGTTTTACTACATTTTGACAGTTTCCTTAGAAGTACATACTAGAACCTTCAGGATATGAACTGTTTCAGTCAAAAGACGCCTCGCCAATTCAGCGTCAATTGAAAACATAAACAGTATTCTCCACATTTATAAGTTTTATACACAAGTTCAGAGCTCTATAAACAGGAATTCTTGATGTTTGAAATCACAATTTACTGAAAACGCCACTTGAAATATCCGGAATTGTTTACATTTTGAGAATTCTCGTCATTTCAGAGCTTTCTTCCTGTAATCTCCGTAATTGAACTGGGAATTAAATGTAGTTAGATTCTATTTACTTGTGTTTCAACTGTTTGCTACACGTTCATATTCATTTTCTGGAGAGGTAATTGTGTATTAAAAGAGTTTTACCACATTTTGAGAGTTCCCTTAGAAGTACATACTAGAACCTTCAGGATATAAACTGTTTCAGTCAAAAGACGCCACTCCAATTCAACCTCAATTGTAAACATAAACACTATTCTCTACATATAAAAGCTTTATACACAAGTTCTGAGCTTTATAAACAGTAATTCCTGATGTTTGAAATCACATTTAGTGAAAACTCCACTTAAAATAGCCGGACTCTTTAATATTAAGAGAATTCTTGTCCTTTCAGAGCTTTCTACCTGTAATCTCGGTCATTGAACTCGGCCTTAAATGTAGTTAGGTTCTATTTCCTTGTGTTTCAACTGTTTGTTACACGTTCATATTCATTTCCTGGAGAGGTAATCGTGTATTTAAAGAGTTTTACAACATTTTGACAGTTTCCTTAGAAGTACATAAAGAACCTTCAGGATATCCACTGTTTCATTCAAAAAACACGTGGCAAAGAAAGCCTCAATTGTAAACATAAACAGTATTATCCTCATTTAAAAGCTTTATACACAAATCTTGATCTCTACAAACAGGAATTCTTAATGTTTGAAATCACAATTTACTGAAAACGCGATTTAAAATATCCGGACTTGTTAATATTATGAGTATTCTCGTCATTTCACAACTTTCTTCCAGTAATCTCGGTAATTGAACTCGGCCTTAAATGTAGTTAGATTCTATTTGCTTGTGTTTCAACTGTTTGTTACACGTTCATATTCAATTCCTGGAAAGATAATTGTGTATTTTAAGAGTTTTACTACATTTTGACAGTTTCCTTAGAAGTACATACTAGAACCTTCAGGATATGAACTGTTTCAGTCAAAAGACGCCTCGCCAATTCAGCGTCAATTGAAAACATAAACAGTATTCTCCACATTTATAAGTTTTATACACAAGTTCAGAGCTCTATAAACAGGAATTCTTGATGTTTGAAATCACAATTTACTGAAAACGCCACTTGAAATATCCGGAATTGTTTACATTTTGAGAATTCTCGTCATTTCAGAGCTTTCTTCCTGTAATCTCCGTAATTGAACTGGGAATTAAATGTAGTTAGATTCTATTTACTTGTGTTTCAACTGTTTGCTACACGTTCATATTCATTTTCTGGAGAGGTAATTGTGTATTAAAAGAGTTTTACCACATTTTGAGAGTTCCCTTAGAAGTACATACTAGAACCTTCAGGATATAAACTGTTTCAGTCAAAAGACGCCACTCCAATTCAACCTCAATTGTAAACATAAACACTATTCTCTACATATAAAAGCTTTATACACAAGTTCTGAGCTTTATAAACAGTAATTCCTGATGTTTGAAATCACATTTAGTGAAAACTCCACTTAAAATAGCCGGACTCTTTAATATTAAGAGAATTCTTGTCCTTTCAGAGCTTTCTACCTGTAATCTCGGTCATTGAACTCGGCCTTAAATGTAGTTAGGTTCTATTTCCTTGTGTTTCAACTGTTTGTTACACGTTCATATTCATTTCCTGGAGAGGTAATCGTGTATTTAAAGAGTTTTACAACATTTTGACAGTTTCCTTAGAAGTACATAAAGAACCTTCAGGATATCCACTGTTTCATTCAAAAAACACGTGGCAAAGTAAGCCTCAATTGTAAACATAAACAGTATTATCCTCATATAAAAGCTTTATACACAAATCGTGATCTCTACAAACAGGAATTCTTAATGTTTGAAATCACAATTTACTGAAAACGCGATTTAAAATATCCGGACTTTTTAATATTATGAGTATTCTCGTCATTTCACAACTTTCTTCCAGTAATCTCGGTAATTGAACTCGGCCTTAAATGTAGTTAGATTCTATTTGCTTGTGTTTCAACTGTTTGTTACACGTTCATATTCAATTCCTGGAAAGATAATTGTGTATTTTAAGAGTTTTACTACATTTTGACAGTTTCCTTAGAAGTACATACTAGAACCTTCAGGATATGAACTGTTTCAGTCAAAAGACGCCTCGCCAATTCAGCGTCAATTGAAAACATAAACAGTATTCTCCACATTTATAAGTTTTATACACAAGTTCAGAGCTCTATAAACAGGAATTCTTGATGTTTGAAATCACAATTTACTGAAAACGCCACTTGAAATATCCGGAATTGTTTACATTTTGAGAATTCTCGTCATTTCAGAGCTTTCTTCCTGTAATCTCCGTAATTGAACTGGGAATTAAATGTAGTTAGATTCTATTTACTTGTGTTTCAACTGTTTGCTACACGTTCATATTCATTTTCTGGAGAGGTAATTGTGTATTAAAAGAGTTTTACCACATTTTGAGAGTTCCCTTAGAAGTACATACTAGAACCTTCAGGATATAAACTGTTTCAGTCAAAAGACGCCACTCCAATTCAACCTCAATTGTAAACATAAACACTATTCTCTACATATAAAAGCTTTATACACAAGTTCTGAGCTTTATAAACAGTAATTCCTGATGTTTGAAATCACATTTAGTGAAAACTCCACTTAAAATAGCCGGACTCTTTAATATTAAGAGAATTCTTGTCCTTTCAGAGCTTTCTACCTGTAATCTCGGTCATTGAACTCGGCCTTAAATGTAGTTAGGTTCTATTTCCTTGTGTTTCAACTGTTTGTTACACGTTCATATTCATTTCCTGGAGAGGTAATTGTGTATTTAAAGAGTTTTACAACACTTTGACAGTTTCCTTAGAAGTACATAAAGAACCTTCAGGATATCCACTGTTTCGTTCAAAAAACACGTGGCAAATTAAGCCTCAATTGTAAACATAAACAGTATTATCCTCATTTAAAAGCTTTATACACAAATCCTGATCTCTACAAACAGGAATTCTTAATGTTTGAAATCACAATTTACTGAAAACGCGATTTAAAATATCCGGACTTGTTAATATTATGAGTATTCTCGTCATTTCACAACTTTCTTCCAGTAATCTCGGTAATTGAACTCGGCCTTAAATGTAGTTAGATTCTATTTGCTTGTGTTTCAACTGTTTGTTACACGTTCATATTCAATTCCTGGAAAGATAATTGTGTATTTTAAGAGTTTTACTACATTTTGACAGTTTCCTTAGAAGTACATACTAGAACCTTCAGGATATGAACTGTTTCAGTCAAAAGACGCCTCGCCAATTCAGCGTCAATTGAAAACATAAACAGTATTCTCCACATTTATAAGTTTTATACACAAGTTCAGAGCTCTATAAACAGGAATTCTTGATGTTTGAAATCACAATTTACTGAAAACGCCACTTGAAATATCCGGAATTGTTTACATTTTGAGAATTCTCGTCATTTCAGAGCTTTCTTCCTGTAATCTCCGTAATTGAACTGGGAATTAAATGTAGTTAGATTCTATTTACTTGTGTTTCAACTGTTTGCTACACGTTCATATTCATTTTCTGGAGAGGTAATTGTGTATTAAAAGAGTTTTACCACATTTTGAGAGTTCCCTTAGAAGTACATACTAGAACCTTCAGGATATAAACTGTTTCAGTCAAAAGACGCCACTCCAATTCAACCTCAATTGTAAACATAAACACTATTCTCTACATATAAAAGCTTTATACACAAGTTCTGAGCTTTATAAACAGTAATTCCTGATGTTTGAAATCACATTTAGTGAAAACTCCACTTAAAATAGCCGGACTCTTTAATATTAAGAGAATTCTTGTCCTTTCAGAGCTTTCTACCTGTAATCTCGGTCATTGAACTCGGCCTTAAATGTAGTTAGGTTCTATTTCCTTGTGTTTCAACTGTTTGTTACACGTTCATATTCATTTCCTGGAGAGGTAATCGTGTATTTAAAGAGTTTTACAACATTTTGACAGTTTCCTTAGAAGTACATAAAGAACCTTCAGGATATCCACTGTTTCATTCAAAAAACACGTGGCAAAGTAAGCCTCAATTGTAAACATAAACAGTATTATCCTCATATAAAAGCTTTATACACAAATCGTGATCTCTACAAACAGGAATTCTTAATGTTTGAAATCACAATTTACTGAAAACGCGATTTAAAATATCCGGACTTTTTAATATTATGAGTATTCTCGTCATTTCACAACTTTCTTCCAGTAATCTCGGTAATTGAACTCGGCCTTAAATGTAGTTAGATTCTATTTGCTTGTGTTTCAACTGTTTGTTACACGTTCATATTCAATTCCTGGAAAGATAATTGTGTATTTTAAGAGTTTTACTACATTTTGACAGTTTCCTTAGAAGTACATACTAGAACCTTCAGGATATGAACTGTTTCAGTCAAAAGACGCCTAGCCAATTCAGCGTCAATTGAAAACATAAACAGTATTCTCCACATTTATAAGTTTTATACACAAGTTCAGAGCTCTATAAACAGGAATTCTTGATGTTTGAAATCACAATTTACTGAAAACGCCACTTGAAATATCCGGAATTGTTTATATTTTGAGAATTCTCGTCATTTCAGAGCTTTCTTCCTGTAATCTCCGTAATTGAACTGGGAATTAAATGTAGTTAGATTCTATTTACTTGTGTTTCAACTGTTTGCTACACGTTCATATTCATTTTCTGGAGAGGTAATTGTGTATTAAAAGAGTTTTACCACATTTTGAGAGTTCCCTTAGCAGTACATACTAGAACCTTCAGGATATAAACTGTTTCAGTCAAAAGACGCCACTCCAATTCAACCTCAATTGTAAACATAAACACTATTCTCTACATATAAAAGCTTTATACACAAGTTCTGAGCTTTATAAACAGTAATTCCTGATGTTTGAAATCACATTTAGTGAAAACTCCACTTAAAATAGCCGGACTCTTTAATATTAAGAGAATTCTTGTCCTTTCAGAGCTTTCTACCTGTAATCTCGGTAATTGAACTCGGCCTTAAATGTAGTTAGGTTCTATTTCTTTGTGTTTCAACTGTTTGTTACACGTTCATATTCATTTCCTGGAGAGGTAATTGTGTATTTAAAGAGTTTTACAACAGTTTGACAGTTTCCTTAGAAGTACATAAAGAACCTTCAGGATATCCACTGTTTCGTTCAAAAAACACGTAGCAAATTAAGCCTCAATTGTAAACATAAACAGTATTATCCTCATTTAAAAGCTTTATACACAAATCCTGATCTCTACAAACAGGAATTCTTAACGTTTGAAATCACAATTTACTGAAAACGCGATTTAAAATATCCGGACTTGTTAATATTATGAGTATTCTCGTCATTTCACAACTTTCTTCCAGTAATCTCGGTAATTGAACTCGGCCTTAAATGTAGTTAGATTCTATTTCCTTGTGTTTCAACTGTTTGTTACACGTTCATATTCATTTCCTGGAAAGATAATTGTGTATTTGAAGAGTTTTACTACATTTTGACAGTTTCCTTAGAAGTACATACTAGAACCTTCAGGATATGAACTGTTTCAGTCAAAAGACGCCTCGCCAATTCAGCGTCAATTGAAAACATAAACAGTATTCTCCACATTTATAAGTTTTATACACAAGTTCAGAGCTCTATAAACAGGAATTCTTGATGTTTGAAATCACAATTTACTGAAAACGCCACTTGAAATATCCGGAATTGTTTACATTTTGAGAATTCTCGTCATTTCAGAGCTTTCTTCCTGTAATCTCCGTAATTGAACTGGGAATTAAATGTAGTTAGATTCTATTTACTTGTGTTTCAACTGTTTGCTACACGTTCATATTCATTTTCTGGAGAGGTAATTGTGTATTAAAAGAGTTTTACCACATTTTGAGAGTTCCCTTACAAGTACATACTAGAACCTTTAGGATATGAACTGTTTCAGTCAAAAGACGCCACTCCAATTCAACCTCAATTGTAAACATAAACACTATTCTGTACAGATAAAAGCTTTATACACAAGTTCTGAGCTCTATAAACAGTAATTCCTGATGTTTGAAATCACATTTAGTGAAAACTCCACTTAAAATAGCCGGACTTTTTAATATATTAAGAGAATTCTTGTCCTTTCAGAGCTTTCTACCTGTAATCTCGGTAATTGAACTCGGCCTTAAGTGTAGTTAGGTTCTATTTCCTTGAGTTTCAACTGTTTGTTACACGTTCATATTCATTTCCTGGAGAGGTAATTGTGTATTTAAACAGTTTTACAACAGTTTGACAGTTTCCTTAGAAGTACATATAGAACCTTCAGGCTATCCACTGTTTCGTTCAAAAAACACGTGGCAAATTAAGCCTCAATTGTAAACATAAACAGTATTATCCTCATTTAAAAGCTTTATACACAAATCCTGATCTCTACAAACAGGAATTCTTGATGTTTGAAATCACAATTTACTGAAAACGCCACTTGAAATATCCGGAATTGTTTACATTTTGAGAATTCTCGTCATTTCAGAACTTTGTTCTTGTAATCTCCGTAATTGAACTGGGAATTAAATGTAGTTAGATTCTATTTACTTGTGTTTCAACTGTTTGTTACACGTTCATATTCATTTCCTGGAAAGATAATTGTGTATTTGAAGAGTTTTACCACATTTTGACAGTTTCCTTAGAAGTACATACTAGAACCTTTAGGATATGAACTCTTTCAGTCAAAAGACGCCACTCCAATTCAACCTCAATTGTAAACATAAACACTATTCTCTACATATAAAAGCTTTATACACAAGTTCTGAGCTTTATAAACAGTAATTCCTGATGTTTGAAATCACATTTAGTGAAAACTCCACTTAAAATAGCCGGACTCTTTAATATTAAGAGAATTCTTGTCCTTTCAGAGCTTTCTACCTGTAATCTCGGTAATTGAACTCGGCCTTAAATGTAGTTAGGTTCTATTTCTTTGTGTTTCAACTGTTTGTTACACGTTCATATTCATTTCCTGGAGAGGTAATTGTGTATTTAAAGAGTTTTACAACAGTTTGACAGTTTCCTTAGAAGTACATAAAGAACCTTCAGGATATCCACTGTTTCGTTCAAAAAACACGTAGCAAATTAAGCCTCAATTGTAAACATAAACAGTATTATCCTCATTTAAAAGCTTTATACACAAATCCTGATCTCTACAAACAGGAATTCTTAACGTTTGAAATCACAATTTACTGAAAACGCGATTTAAAATATCCGGACTTGTTAATATTATGAGTATTCTCGTCATTTCACAACTTTCTTCCAGTAATCTCGGTAATTGAACTCGGCCTTAAATGTAGTTAGATTCTATTTGCTTGTGTTTCAACTGTTTGTTACACGTTCATATTCAATTCCTGGAAAGATAATTGTGTATTTTAAGAGTTTTACTACATTTTGACAGTTTCCTTAGAAGTACATACTAGAACCTTCAGGATATGAACTGTTTCAGTCAAAAGACGCCTCGCCAATTCAGCGTCAATTGAAAACATAAACAGTATTCTCCACATTTATAAGTTTTATACACAAGTTCAGAGCTCTATAAACAGGAATTCTTGATGTTTGAAATCACAATTTACTGAAAACGCCACTTGAAATATCCGGAATTGTTTACATTTTGAGAATTCTCGTCATTTCAGAGCTTTCTTCCTGTAATCTCCGTAATTCAACTGGGAATTAAATGTAGTTAGATTCTATTTACTTGTGTTTCAACTGTTTGCTACACGTTCATATTCATTTTCTGGAGAGGTAATTGTGTATTAAAAGAGTTTTACCACATTTTGAGAGTTCCCTTAGAAGTACATACTAGAACCTTCAGGATATAAACTGTTTCAGTCAAAAGACGCCACTCCAATTCAACCTCAATTGTAAACATAAACACTATTCTCTACATATAAAAGCTTTATACACAAGTTCTGAGCTTTATAAACAGTAATTCCTGATGTTTGAAATCACATTTAGTGAAAACTCCACTTAAAATAGCCGGACTCTTTAATATTAAGAGAATTCTTGTCCTTTCAGAGCTTTCTACCTGTAATCTCGGTCATTGAACTCGGCCTTAAATGTAGTTAGGTTCTATTTCCTTGTGTTTCAACTGTTTGTTACACGTTCATATTCATTTCCTGGAGAGGTAATTGTGTATTTAAAGAGTTTTACAACACTTTGACTGTTTCCTTAGAAGTACATAAAGAACCTTCAGGATATCCACTGTTTCGTTCAAAAAACACGTGGCAAATTAAGCCTCAATTGTAAACATAAACAGTATTATCCTCATTTAAAAGCTTTATACACAAATCCTGATCTCTACAAACAGGAATTCTTAATGTTTGAAATCACAATTTACTGAAAACGCGATTTAAAATATCCGGACTTTTTAATATTATGAGTATTCTCGTCATTTCACAACTTTCTTCCAGTAATCTCGGTAATTGAACTCGGCCTTAAATGTAGTTAGATTCTATTTGCTTGTGTTTCAACTGTTTGTTACACGTTCATATTCAATTCCTGGAAAGATTATTGTGTATTTTAAGAGTTTTACTACATTTTGACAAGTTCCTTAGAAGTACATAATAGAACCTTCAGGATATGAACTGTTTCAGTCAAAAGACGCCTCGCCAATTCAGCGTCAATTGAAAACATAAACAGTATTCTCCACATTTATAAGTTTTATACACAAGTTCAGAGCTCTATAAACAGGAATTCTTGATGTTTGAAATCACAATTTACTGAAAACGCCACTTGAAATATCCGGAATTGTTTACATTTTGAGAATTCTCGTCATTTCAGAACTTTGTTCTTGTAATCTCCGTAATTGAACTGGGAATTAAATGTAGTTAGAGTCTATTTACTTGTGTTTCAACTGTTTGCTACACGTTCATATTCATTTTCTGGAGAGGTAATTGTGTATTAAAAGAGTTTTACCACATTTTGAGAGTTCCCTTAGAAGTACATACTAGAACCTTTAGGATATGAACTGTTTCAGTCAAAAGACGCCACTCCAATTCAACCTCAATTGTAAACATAAACACTATTCTGTACAGATAAAAGCTTTATACACAAGTTCTGAGCTCTATAAACAGTAATTCCTGATGTTTGAAATCACATTTAGTGAAAACTCCACTTAAAATAGCCGGACTCTTTAATATTAAGAGAATTCTTGTCCTTTCAGAGCTTTCTACCTGTAATCTCGGTAATTGAACTCGGCCTTAAATGTAGTTAGGTTCTATTTCCTTGAGTTTCAACTGTTTGTTACACGTTCATATTCATTTCCTGGAGAGGTAATTGTGTATTTAAACAGTTTTACAACAGTTTGACAGTTTCCTTAGAAGTACATATAGAACCTTCAGGCTATCCACTGTTTCGTTCAAAAAACACATGGCAAATTAAGCCTCAATTGTAAACATAAACAGTATTATCCTCATTTAAAAGCTTTATACACAAATCCTGATCTCTACAAACAGGAATTCTTGATGTTTGAAATCACAATTTACTGAAAACGCCACTTGAAATATCCGGAATTGTTTACATTTTGAGAATTCTCGTCATTTCAGAACTTTGTTCTTGTAATCTCCGTAATTGAACTGGGAATTAAATGTAGTTAGATTCTATTTACTTGTGTTTCAACTGTTTGTTACACGTTCATATTCATTTCCTGGAAAGATAATTGTGTATTTGAAGAGTTTTACCACATTTTGACAGTTTCCTTAGAAGTACATACTAGAACCTTTAGGATATGAACTCTTTCAGTCAAAAGACGCCACTCCAATTCAACCTCAATTGTAAACATAAACACTATTCTCTACATATAAAAGCTTTATACACAAGTTCTGAGCTTTATAAACAGTAATTCCTGATGTTTGAAATCACATTTAGTGAAAACTCCACTTAAAATAGCCGGACTCTTTAATATTAAGAGAATTCTTGTCCTTTCAGAGCTTTCTACCTGTAATCTCGGTAATTGAACTCGGCCTTAAATGTAGTTAGGTTCTATTTCCTTGTGTATCAACTGTTCGTTACACGTTCATATTCATTTCCTGGAGAGGTAATCGTGTATTTAAAGAGTTTTACAACATTTTGACATTTTCCTTAGAAGTACATAAAGAACCTTCAGGATATCCACTGTTTCGTTCAAAAAACACGTGGCAAATTAAGCCTCAATTGTAAACATAAACAGTATTATCCTCATTTAAAAGCTTTATACACAAATCCTGATCTCTACAAACAGGAATTCTTGATGTTTGAAATCACAATTTACTGAAAACGCCACTTGAAATATCCGGAATTGTTTATATTTTGAGAATTCTCGTCATTTCAGAGCTTTCTTCCTGTAATCTCCGTAATTGAACTGGGAATTAAATGTAGTTAGATTCTATTTACTTGTGTTTCAACTGTTTGCTACACGTTCATATTCATTTTCTGGAGAGGTAATTGTGTATTAAAAGACTTTTACCACATTTTGAGAGTTCCCTTAGAAGTACATACTAGAACCTTCAGGATATAAACTGTTTCAGTCAAAAGACGCCACTCCAATTCAACCTCAATTGTAAACATAAACACTATTCTCTACATATAAAAGCTTTATACACAAGTTCTGAGCTTTATAAACAGTAATTCCTGATGTTTGAAATCACATTTAGTGAAAACTCCACTTAAAATAGCCGGACTCTTTAATATTAAGAGAATTCTTGTCCTTTCAGAGCTTTCTACCTGTAATCTCGGTCATTGAACTCGGCCTTAAATGTAGTTAGGTTCTATTTCCTTGTGTTTCAACTGTTTGTTACACGTTCATATTCATTTCCTGGAGAGGTAATCGTGTATTTAAAGAGTTTTACAACATTTTGACAGTTTCCTTAGAAGTACATAAAGAACCTTCAGGATATCCACTGTTTCATTCAAAAAACACGTGGCAAAGTAAGCCTCAATTGTAAACATAAACAGTATTATCCTCATATAAAAGCTTTATACACAAATCGTGATCTCTACAAACAGGAATTCTTAATGTTTGAAATCACAATTTACTGAAAACGCGATTTAAAATATCCGGACTTTTTAATATTATGAGTATTCTCGTCATTTCACAACTTTCTTCCAGTAATCTCGGTAATTGAACTCGGCCTTAAATGTAGTTAGATTCTATTTGCTTGTGTTTCAACTGTTTGTTACACGTTCATATTCAATTCCTGGAAAGATAATTGTGTATTTTAAGAGTTTTACTACATTTTGACAGTTTCCTTAGAAGTACATACTAGAACCTTCAGGATATGAACTGTTTCAGTCAAAAGACGCCTCGCCAATTCAGCGTCAATTGAAAACATAAACAGTATTCTCCACATTTATAAGTTTTATACACAAGTTCAGAGCTCTATAAACAGGAATTCTTGATGTTTGAAATCACAATTTACTGAAAACGCCACTTGAAATATCCGGAATTGTTTACATTTTGAGAATTCTCGTCATTTCAGAGCTTTCTTCCTGTAATCTCCGTAATTGAACTGGGAATTAAATGTAGTTAGATTCTATTTCCTTGTGTATCAACTGTTCGTTACACGTTCATATTCATTTCCTGGAGAGGTAATCGTGTATTTAAAGAGTTTTACAACATTTTGACATTTTCCTTAGAAGTACATAAAGAACCTTCAGGATATCCACTGTTTCGTTCAAAAAACACGTGGCAAATTAAGCCTCAATTGTAAACATAAACAGTATTATACTCATTTAAAAGCTTTATACACAAATCCTGATCTCTACAAACAGGAATTCTTGATGTTTGAAATCACAATTTACTGAAAACGCCACTTGAAATATCCGGAATTGTTTACATTTTGAGAATTCTCGTCATTTCAGAGCTTTCTTCCTGTAATCTCCGTAATTCAACTGGGAATTAAATGTAGTTAGATTCTATTTACTTGTGTTTCAACTGTTTGCTACACGTTCATATTCATTTTCTGGAGAGGTAATTGTGTATTAAAAGAGTTTTACCACATTTTGAGAGTTCCCTTAGAAGTACATACTAGAACCTTCAGGATATAAACTGTTTCAGTCAAAAGACGCCACTCCAATTCAACCTCAATTGTAAACATAAACACTATTCTCTACATATAAAAGCTTTATACACAAGTTCTGAGCTTTATAAACAGTAATTCCTGATGTTTGAAATCACATTTAGTGAAAACTCCACTTAAAATAGCCGGACTCTTTAATATTAAGAGAATTCTTGTCCTTTCAGAGCTTTCTACCTGTAATCTCGGTAATTGAACTCGGCCTTAAATGTAGTTAGGTTCTATTTCCTTGTGTTTCAACTGTTTGTTACACGTTCATATTCATTTCCTGGAGAGGTAATCGTGTATTTAAAGAGTTTTACAACATTTTGACAGTTTTCTTAGAAGTACATAAAGAACCTTCAGGATATCCACTGTTTCATTCAAAAAACACGTGGCAAAGTAAGCCTCAATTGTAAACATAAACAGTATTATCCTCATATAAAAGCTTTATACACAAATCGTGATCTCTACAAACAGGAATTCTTAATGTTTGAAATCACAATTTACTGAAAACGCGATTTAAAATATCCGGACTTTTTAATATTATGAGTATTCTCGTCATTTCACAACTTTATTCCAGTAATCTCGGTAATTGAACTCGGCCTTAAATGTAGTTAGATTCTATTTGCTTGTGTTTCAACTGTTTGTTACACGTTCATATTCAATTCCTGGAAAGATAATTGTGTATTTTAAGAGTTTTACTACATTTTGACAGTTTCCTTAGAAGTACATACTAGAACCTTCAGGATATGAACTGTTTCAGTCAAAAGACGCCTCGCCAATTCAGCGTCAATTGAAAACATAAACAGTATTCTCCACATTTATAAGTTTTATACACAAGTTCAGAGCTCTATAAACAGGAATTCTTGATGTTTGAAATCACAATTTACTGAAAACGCCACTTGAAATATCCGGAATTGTTTATATTTTGAGAATTCTCGTCATTTCAGAGCTTTCTTCCTGTAATCTCCGTAATTGAACTGGGAATTAAATGTAGTTAGATTCTATTTACTTGTGTTTCAACTGTTTGCTACACGTTCATATTCATTTTCTGGAGAGGTAATTGTGTATTAAAAGAGTTTTACCACATTTTGAGAGTTCCCTTAGAAGTACATACTAGAACCTTCAGGATATAAACTGTTTCAGTCAAAAGACGCCACTCCAATTCAACCTCAATTGTAAACATAAACACTATTCTCTACATATAAAAGCTTTATACACAAGTTCTGAGCTTTATAAACAGTAATTCCTGATGTTTGAAATCACATTTAGTGAAAACTCCACTTAAAATAGCCGGACTCTTTAATATTAAGAGAATTCTTGTCCTTTCAGAGCTTTCTACCTGTAATCTCGGTCATTGAACTCGGCCTTAAATGTAGTTAGGTTCTATTTCCTTGTGTTTCAACTGTTTGTTACACGTTCATATTCATTTCCTGGAGAGGTAATCGTGTATTTAAAGAGTTTTACAACATTTTGACAGTTTCCTTAGAAGTACATAAAGAACCTTCAGGATATCCACTGTTTCATTCAAAAAACACGTGGCAAAGTAAGCCTCAATTGTAAACATAAACAGTATTATCCTCATATAAAAGCTTTATACACAAATCGTGATCTCTACAAACAGGAATTCTTAATGTTTGAAATCACAATTTACTGAAAACGCGATTTAAAATATCCGGACTTTTTAATATTATGAGTATTCTCGTCATTTCACAACTTTCTTCCAGTAATCTCGGTAATTGAACTCGGCCTTAAATGTAGTTAGATTCTATTTGCTTGTGTTTCAACTGTTTGTTACACGTTCATATTCAATTCCTGGAAAGATAATTGTGTATTTTAAGAGTTTTACTACATTTTGACAGTTTCCTTAGAAGTACATACTAGAACCTTCAGGATATGAACTGTTTCAGTCAAAAGACGCCTCGCCAATTCAGCGTCAATTGAAAACATAAACAGTATTCTCCACATTTATAAGTTTTATACACAAGTTCAGAGCTCTATAAACAGGAATTCTTGATGTTTGAAATCACAATTTACTGAAAACGCCACTTGAAATATCCGGAATTGTTTACATTTTGAGAATTCTCGTCATTTCAGAGCTTTCTTCCTGTAATCTCCGTAATTGAACTGGGAATTAAATGTAGTTAGATTCTATTTACTTGTGTTTCAACTGTTTGCTACACGTTCATATTCATTTTCTGGAGAGGTAATTGTGTATTAAAAGAGTTTTACCACATTTTGAGAGTTCCCTTAGAAGTACATACTAGAACCTTCAGGATATAAACTGTTTCAGTCAAAAGACGCCACTCCAATTCAACCTCAATTGTAAACATAAACAATATTCTCTACATATAAAAGCTTTATACACAAGTTCTGAGCTTTATAAACAGTAATTCCTGATGTTTGAAATCACATTTAGTGTAAACTCCACTTAAAATAGCCGGACTCTTTAATATTAAGAGAATTCTTGTCCTTTCAGAGCTTTCTACCTGTAATCTCGGTCATTGAACTCGGCCTTAAATGTAGTTAGGTTCTATTTCCTTGTGTTTCAACTGTTTGTTACACGTTCATATTCATTTCCTGGAGAGGTAATTGTGTATTTAAAGAGTTTTACAACACTTTGACAGTTTCCTTAGAAGTACATAAAGAACCTTCAGGATATCCACTGTTTCGTTCAAAAAACACGTGGCAAATTAAGCCTCAATTGTAAACATAAACAGTATTATCCTCATTTAAAAGCTTTATACACAAATCCTGATCTCTACAAACAGGAATTCTTAACGTTTGAAATCACAATTTACTGAAAACGCGATTTAAAATATCCGGACTTTTTAATATTATGAGTATTCTCGTCATTTCACAACTTTCTTCCAGTAATCTCGGTAATTGAACTCGGCCTTAAATGTAGTTAGATTCTATTTGCTTGTGTTTCAACTGTTTGTTACACGTTCATATTCAATTCCTGGAAAGATTATTGTGTATTTTAAGAGTTTTACCACATTTTGACAAGTTCCTTAGAAGTACATAATAGAACCTTCAGGATATGAACTGTTTCAGTCAAAAGACGCCTCGCCAATTCAGCGTCAATTGAAAACATAAACAGTATTCTCCACATTTATAAGTTTTATACACAAGTTCAGAGCTCTATAAACAGGAATTCTTGATGTTTGAAATCACAATTTACTGAAAACGCCACTTGAAATATCCGGAATTGTTTATATTTTGAGAATTCTCGTCATTTCAGAGCTTTCTTCCTGTAATCTCCGTAATTGAACTGGGAATTAAATGTAGTTAGATTCTATTTACTTGTGTTTCAACTGTTTGCTACACGTTCATATTCATTTTCTGGAGAGGTAATTGTGTATTAAAAGAGTTTTACCACATTTTGAGAGTTCCCTTAGAAGTACATACTAGAACCTTCAGGATATAAACTGTTTCAGTCAAAAGACGCCACTCCAATTCAACCTCAATTGTAAACATAAACACTATTCTCTACATATAAAAGCTTTATACACAAGTTCTGAGCTTTATAAACAGTAATTCCTGATGTTTGAAATCACATTTAGTGAAAACTCCACTTAAAATAGCCGGACTCTTTAATATTAAGAGAATTCTTGTCCTTTCAGAGCTTTCTACCTGTAATCTCGGTCATTGAACTCGGCCTTAAATGTAGTTAGGTTCTATTTCCTTGTGTTTCAACTGTTTGTTACACGTTCATATTCATTTCCTGGAGAGGTAATTGTGTATTTAAAGAGTTTTACAACAGTTTGACAGTTTCCTTAGAAGTACATATAGAACCTTCAGGCTATCCACTGTTTCGTTCAAAAAACACGTGGCAAATTAAGCCTCAATTGTAAACATAAACAGTATTATCCTCATTTAAAAGCTTTATACACAAATCCTGATCTCTACAAACAGGAATTCTTAATGTTTGAAATCACAATTTACTGAAAACGCGATTTAAAATATCCGGACTTTTTAATATTATGAGTATTCTCGTCATTTGACAACTTTCTTCCAGTAATCTCGGTAATTGAACTCGGCCTTAAATGTAGTTAGATTCTATTTGCTTGTGTATCAACTGTTTGTTACACGTTCATATTCAATTCCTGGAAAGATTATTGTGTATTTTAAGAGTTTTACTACATTTTGACAGTTTCCTTAGAAGTACATACTAGAACCTTCAGGTTATGAACTGTTTCAGTCAAAAGACGCCTCGCCAATTCAGCGTCAATTGAAAACATAAACAGTATTCTCCACATTTATAAGTTTTATACACAAGTTCAGAGCTCTATAAACAGGAATTCTTGATGTTTGAAATCACAATTTACTGAAAACGCCACTTGAAATATCCGGAATTGTTTATATTTTGAGAATTCTCGTCATTTCAGAGCTTTCTTCCTGTAATCTCCGTAATTGAACTGGGAATTAAATGTAGTTAGATTCTATTTACTTGTGTTTCAACTGTTTGCTACACGTTCATATTCATTTTCTGGAGAGGTAATTGTGTATTAAAAGAGTTTTACCACATTTTGAGAGTTCCCTTAGAAGTACATACTAGAACCTTCAGGATATACACTGTTTCAGTCAAAAAACGCCACTCCAATTCAACCTCAATTGTAAACATAAACACTATTCTCTACATATAAAAGCTTTATACACAAGTTCTGAGCTTTATAAACAGTAATTCCTGATGTTTGAAATCACATTTAGTGAAAACTCCACTTAAAATAGCCGGACTCTTTAATATTAAGAGAATTCTTGTCCTTTCAGAGCTTTCTACCTGTAATCTCGGTAATTGAACTCGGCCTTAAATGTAGTTAGGTTCTATTTCCTTGTGTTTCAACTGTTTGTTACACGTTCATATTCATTTCCTGGAGAGGTAATTGTGTATTTAAAGAGTTTTACAACAGTTTGACAGTTTCCTTAGAAGTACATAAAGAACCTTCAGGATATCCACTGTTTCGTTCAAAAAACACGTAGCAAATTAAGCCTCAATTGTAAACATAAACAGTATTATCCTCATTTAAAAGCTTTATACACAAATCCTGATCTCTACAAACAGGAATTCTTAACGTTTGAAATCACAATTTACTGAAAACGCGATTTAAAATATCCGGACTTGTTAATATTATGAGTATTCTCGTCATTTCACAACTTTCTTCCAGTAATCTCGGTAATTGAACTCGGCCTTAAATGTAGTTAGATTCTATTTCCTTGTGTTTCAACTGTTTGTTACACGTTCATATTCATTTCCTGGAAAGATAATTGTGTATTTGAAGAGTTTTACTACATTTTGACAGTTTCCTTAGAAGTACATACTAGAACCTTCAGGATATGAACTGTTTCAGTCAAAAGACGCCTCGCCAAT
The DNA here is from genome assembly GCF_964212035.1 of Myotis nattereri. Taxonomy (NCBI): domain Eukaryota; kingdom Metazoa; phylum Chordata; class Mammalia; order Chiroptera; family Vespertilionidae; genus Myotis; species Myotis nattereri. Next base: position 9,342,095 of record NC_138080.1, read on the forward strand.
TCAGCGTCAATTGAAAACATAAACAGTATTCTCCACATTTATAAGTTTTATACACAAGTTCAGAGCTCTATAAACAGGAATTCTTGATGTTTGAAATCACAATTTACTGAAAACGCCACTTGAAATATCCGGAATTGTTTACATTTTGAGAATTCTCGTCATTTCAGAGCTTTCTTCCTGTAATCTCCGTAATTGAACTGGGAATTAAATGTAGTTAGATTCTATTTACTTGTGTTTCAACTGTTTGCTACACGTTCATATTCATTTTCTGGAGAGGTAATTGTGTATTAAAAGAGTTTTACCACATTTTGAGAGTTCCCTTAGAAGTACATACTAGAACCTTCAGGATATAAACTGTTTCAGTCAAAAGACGCCACTCCAATTCAACCTCAATTGTAAACATAAACACTATTCTCTACATATAAAAGCTTTATACACAAGTTCTGAGCTTTATAAACAGTAATTCCTGATGTTTGAAATCACATTTAGTGAAAACTCCACTTAAAATAGCCGGACTCTTTAATATTAAGAGAATTCTTGCCCTTTCAGAGCTTTCTACCTGTAATCTCGGTCATTGAACTCGGCCTTAAATGTAGTTAGGTTCTATTTCCTTGTGTTTCAACTGTTTGTTACACGTTCATATTCATTTCCTGGAGAGGTAATTGTGTATTTAAAGAGTTTTACAACACTTTGACAGTTTCCTTAGAAGTACATAAAGAACCTTCAGGATATCCACTGTTTCGTTCAAAAAACACAGGGCAAATTAAGCCTCAATTGTAAACATAAACAGTATTATCCTCATTTAAAAGCTTTATACACAAATCCTGATCTCTACAAACAGGAATTCTTAATGTTTGAAATCACAATTTACTGAAAACGCGATTTAAAATATCCGGACTTTTTAATATTATGAGTATTCTCGTCATTTCACAACTTTCTTCCAGTAATCTCGGTAATTGAACTCGGCCTTAAATGTAGATAGATTCTATTTTCTTGTGTTTCAACTGTTTGTTATAAGTTCATATTCATTTCCTGATAAGATAATTGTGTATTTTAAGAGTTTTACCACATTTTGAGAGTTTCCTTAGAAGTACATACTAGAACCTTTAGGATATGAACTGTTTCAGTCAAAAGACGCCACTCCAATTCAACCTCAATTGTAAACATAAACACTATTCTGTACAGATAAAAGCTTTATACACAAGTTCTGAGCTATAAACAGTAATTCCTGATGTTTGAAATCACATTTAGTGAAAACTCCACTTAAAATAGCCGGACTTTTTAATATTAAGAGAATTCTTGTCCTTTCAGAGCTTTCTACCTGTAATCTCGGTAATTGAACTCGGCCTTAAATGTAGTTAGGTTCTATTTCCTTGTGTTTCAACTGTTTGTTACACGTTCATATTCATTTCCTGGAGAGGTAATTGTGTATTTAAAGAGTTTTACAACAGTTTGACAGTTTCCTTAGAAGTACATATAGAACCTTCAGGCTATCCACTGTTTCGTTCAAAAAACACGTGGCAAATTAAGCCTCAATTGTAAACATAAACAGTATTATCCTCATTTAAAAGCTTTATACACAAATCCTGATCTCTACAAACAGGAATTCTTAATGTTTGAAATCACAATTTACTGAAAACGCGATTTAAAATATCCGGACTTTTTAATATTATGAGTATTCTCGTCATTTGACAACTTTCTTCCAGTAATCTCGGTAATTGAACTCGGCCTTAAATGTAGTTAGATTCTATTTGCTTGTGTATCAACTGTTTGTTACACGTTCATATTCAATTCCTGGAAAGATTATTGTGTATTTTAAGAGTTTTACTACATTTTGACAGTTTCCTTAGAAGTACATACTAGAACCTTCAGGATATGAACTGTTTCAGTCAAAAGACGCCTCGCCAATTCAGCGTCAATTGAAAACATAAACAGTATTCTCCACATTTATAAGTTTTATTCACAAGTTCAGAGCTCTATAAACAGGAATTCTTGATGTTTGAAATCACAATTTACTGAAAACGCCACTTGAAATATCCGGAATTGTTTATATTTTGAGAATTCTCGTCATTTCAGAGCTTTCTTCCTGTAATCTCCGTAATTGAACTGGGAATTAAATGTAGTTAGATTCTATTTACTTGTGTTTCAACTGTTTGCTACACGTTCATATTCATTTTCTGGAGAGGTAATTGTGTATTAAAAGAGTTTTACCACATTTTGAGAGTTCCCTTAGAAGTACATACTAGAACCTTCAGGATATAAACTGTTTCAGTCAAAAGACGCCACTCCAATTCAACCTCAATTGTAAACATAAACACTATTCTCTACATATAAAAGCTTTATACACAAGTTCTGAGCTTTATAAACAGTAATTCCTGATGTTTGAAATCACATTTAGTGAAAACTCCACTTAAAATAGCCGGACTCTTTAATATTAAGAGAATTCTTGTCCTTTCAGAGCTTTCTACCTGTAATCTCGGTAATTGAACTCGGCCTTAAATGTAGTTAGGTTCTATTTCCTTGTGTTTCAACTGTTTGTTACACGTTCATATTCATTTCCTGGAGAGGTAATTGTGTATTTAAAGAGTTTTACAACAGTTTGACAGTTTCCTTAGAAGTACATAAAGAACCTTCAGGATATCCACTGTTTCGTTCAAAAAACACGTAGCAAATTAAGCCTCAATTGTAAACATAAACAGTATTATCCTCATTTAAAAGCTTTATACACAAATCCTGATCTCTACAAACAGGAATTCTTAACGTTTGAAATCACAATTTACTGAAAACGCGATTTAAAATATCCGGACTTGTTAATATTATGAGTATTCTCGTCATTTCACAACTTTCTTCCAGTAATCTCGGTAATTGAACTCGGCCTTAAATGTAGTTAGATTCTATTTCCTTGTGTTTCAACTGTTTGTTACACGTTCATATTCATTTCCTGGAAAGATAATTGTGTATTTGAAGAGTTTTACTACATTTTGACAGTTTCCTTAGAAGTACATACTAGAACCTTCAGGATATGAACTGTTTCAGTCAAAAGACGCCTCGCCAATTCAGCGTCAATTGAAAACATAAACAGTATTCTCCACATTTATAAGTTTTATACACAAGTTCAGAGCTCTATAAACAGGAATTCTTGATGTTTGAAATCACAATTTACTGAAAACGCCACTTGAAATATCCGGAATTGTTTACATTTTGAGAATTCTCGTCATTTCAGAGCTTTCTTCCTGTAATCTCCGTAATTGAACTGGGAATTAAATGTAGTTAGATTCTATTTACTTGTGTTTCAACTGTTTGCTACACGTTCATATTCATTTTCTGGAGAGGTAATTGTGTATTAAAAGAGTTTTACCACATTTTGAGAGTTCCCTTAGAAGTACATACTAGAACCTTCAGGATATAAACTGTTTCAGTCAAAAGACGCCACTCCAATTCAACCTCAATTGTAAACATAAACACTATTCTCTACATATAAAAGCTTTATACACAAGTTCTGAGCTTTATAAACAGTAATTCCTGATGTTTGAAATCACATTTAGTGAAAACTCCACTTAAAATAGCCGGACTCTTTAATATTAAGAGAATTCTTGTCCTTTCAGAGCTTTCTACCTGTAATCTCGGTCATTGAACTCGGCCTTAAATGTAGTTAGGTTCTATTTCCTTGTGTTTCAACTGTTTGTTACACGTTCATATTCATTTCCTGGAGAGGTAATTGTGTATTTAAAGAGTTTTACAACACTTTGACAGTTTCCTTAGAAGTACATAAAGAACCTTCAGGATATCCACTGTTTCGTTCAAAAAACACGGGGCAAATTAAGCCTCAATTGTAAACATAAACAGTATTATCCTCATTTAAAAGCTTTATACACAAATCCTGATCTCTACAAACAGGAATTCTTAATGTTTGAAATCACAATTTACTGAAAACGCGATTTAAAATATCCGGACTTTTTAATATTATGAGTATTCTCGTCATTTCACAACTTTCTTCCAGTAATCTCGGTAATTGAACTCGGCCTTAAATGTAGATAGATTCTATTTTCTTGTGTTTCAACTGTTTGTTATAAGTTCATATTCATTTCCTGATAAGATAATTGTGTATTTTAAGAGTTTTACCACATTTTGAGAGTTTCCTTAGAAGTACATACTAGAACCTTTAGGATATGAACTGTTTCAGTCAAAAGACGCCACTCCAATTCAACCTCAATTGTAAACATAAACACTATTCTGTACAGATAAAAGCTTTATACACAAGTTCTGAGCTATAAACAGTAATTCCTGATGTTTGAAATCACATTTAGTGAAAACTCCACTTAAAATAGCCGGACTTTTTAATATTAAGAGAATTCTTGTCCTTTCAGAGCTTTCTACCTGTAATCTCGGTAATTGAACTCGGCCTTAAATGTAGTTAGGTTCTATTTCCTTGTGTTTCAACTGTTTGTTACACGTTCATATTCATTTCCTGGAGAGGTAATTGTGTATTTAAAGAGTTTTACAACAGTTTGACAGTTTCCTTAGAAGTACATATAGAACCTTCAGGCTATCCACTGTTTCGTTCAAAAAACACGTGGCAAATTAAGCCTCAATTGTAAACATAAACAGTATTATCCTCATTTAAAAGCTTTATACACAAATCCTGATCTCTACAAACAGGAATTCTTGATGTTTGAAATCACAATTTACTGAAAACGCCACTTGAAATATCCGGAATTGTTTACATTTTGAGAATTCTCGTCATTTCAGAACTTTGTTCTTGTAATCTCCGTAATTGAACTGGGAATTAAATGTAGTTAGATTCTATTTACTTGTGTTTCAACTGTTTGTTACACGTTCATATTCATTTGATGGAAAGATAATTGTGTATTTGAAGAGTTTTACCACATTTTGACAGTTTCCTTAGAAGTACATACTAGAACCTTTAGGATATGAACTCTTTCAGTCAAAAGACGCCACTCCAATTCAACCTCAATTGTAAACATAAACACTATTCTCTACATAGAAAAGCTTTATACACAAGTTCTGAGCTTTATAAACAGTAATTCCTGATGTTTGAAATCACATTTAGTGAAAACTCCACTTAAAATAGCCGGACTCTTTAATATTAAGAGAATTCTTGTCCTTTCAGAGCTTTCTACCTGTAATCTCGGTAATTGAACTCGGCCTTAAATGTAGTTAGGTTCTATTTCCTTGTGTATCAACTGTTCGTTACACGTTCATATTCATTTCCTGGAGAGGTAATCGTGTATTTAAAGAGTTTTACAACATTTTGACATTTTCCTTAGAAGTACATAAAGAACCTTCAGGATATCCACTGTTTCATTCAAAAAACACGTTGCAACGTAAGCCTCAATTGTAAACATAAACAGTATTTTCCTCATTTAAAAGATTTATACACAAATCGTGATATCTACAAACAGGAATTCTTAATGTTTGAAATCACAATTTACTGAAAACGCGATTTAAAATATCCGGACTTGTTAATATTATGAGTATTCTCGTCATTTCACAACTTTCTTCCAGTAATCTCGGTAATTGAACTCGGCCTTAAATGTAGTTAGATTCTATTTGCTTGTGTTTCAACTGTTTGTTACACGTTCATATTCAATTCCTGGAAAGATAATTGTGTATTTTAAGAGTTTTACTACATTTTGACAGTTTCCTTAGAAGTACATACTAGAACCTTCAGGATATGAACTGTTTCAGTCAAAAGACGCCTCGCCAATTCAGCGTCAATTGAAAACATAAACAGTATTCTCCACATTTATAAGTTTTATACACAAGTTCAGAGTTCTATAAACAGGAATTCTTGATGTATGAAATCACAATTTACTGAAAACGCCACTTGAAATATCCGGAATTGTTTACATTTTGAGAATTCTCGTCATTTCAGAGCTTTCTTCCTGTAATCTCCGTAATTGAACTGGGAATTAAATGTAGTTAGATTCTATTTACTTGTGTTTCAACTGTTTGCCACACGTTCATATTCATTTTCTGGAGAGGTAATTGTGTATTAAAAGAGTTTTACCACATTTTGAGAGTTCCCTTAGAAGTACATACTAGAACCTTCAGGATATAAACTGTTTCAGTCAAAAGACGCCACTCCAATTCAACCTCAATTGTAAACATAAACACTATTCTCTACATATAAAAGCTTTATACACAAGTTCTGAGCTTTATAAACAGTAATTCCTGATGTTTGAAATCACATTTAGTGAAAATTCCACTTAAAATAGCCGGACTCTTTAATATTAAGAGAATTCTTGTCCTTTCAGAGCTTTCTACCTGTAATCTCGGTAATTGAACTCGGCCTTAAATGTAGTTAGGTTCTATTTCCTTGTGTATCAACTGTTCGTTACACGTTCATATTCATTTCCTGGAGAGGTAATCGTGTATTTAAAGAGTTTTACAACATTTTGACATTTTCCTTAGAAGTACATAAAGAACCTTCAGGATATCCACTGTTTCATTCAAAAAACACGTTGCAACGTAAGCCTCAATTGTAAACATAAACAGTATTTTCCTCATTTAAAAGATTTATACACAAATCGTGATATCTACAAACAGGAATTCTTAATGTTTGAAATCACAATTTACTGAAAACGCGATTTAAAATATCCGGACTTGTTAATATTATGAGTATTCTCGTCATTTCACAACTTTCTTCCAGTAATCTCGGTAATTGAACTCGGCCTTAAATGTAGTTAGATTCTATTTGCTTGTGTTTCAACTGTTTGTTACACGTTCATATTCAATTCCTGGAAAGATAATTGTGTATTTTAAGAGTTTTACTACATTTTGACAGTTTCCTTAGAAGTACATACTAGAACCTTCAGGATATGAACTGTTTCAGTCAAAAGACGCCTCGCCAATTCAGCGTCAATTGAAAACATAAACAGTATTCTCCACATTTATAAGTTTTATACACAAGTTCAGAGCTCTATAAACAGGAATTCTTGATGTTTGAAATCACAATTTACTGAAAACGCCACTTGAAATATCCGGAATTGTTTACATTTTGAGAATTCTCGTCATTTCAGAGCTTTCTTCCTGTAATCTCCGTAATTGAACTGGGAATTAAATGTAGTTAGATTCTATTTACTTGTGTTTCAACTGTTTGCCACACGTTCATATTCATTTTCTGGAGAGGTAATTGTGTATTAAAAGAGTTTTACCACATTTTGCGAGTTCCCTTAGAAGTACATACTAGAACCTTCAGGATATAAACTGTTTCAGTCAAAAGACGCCACTCCAATTCAACCTCAATTGTAAACATAAACACTATTCTCTACATATAAAAGCTTTATACACAAGTTCTGAGCTTTATAAACAGTAATTCCTGATGTTTGAAATCACATTTAGTGAAAACTCCACTTAAAATAGCCGGACTCTTTAATATTAAGAGAATTCTTGTCCTTTCAGAGCTTTCTACCTGTAATCTCGGTAATTGAACTCGGCCTTAAATGTAGTTAGGTTCTATTTCCTTGTGTATCAACTGTTCGTTACACGTTCATATTCATTTCCTGGAGAGGTAATCGTGTATTTAAAGAGTTTTACAACATTTTGACATTTTCCTTAGAAGTACATAAAGAACCTTCAGGATATCCACTGTTTCATTCAAAAAACACGTGGCAACGTAAGACTCAATTGTAAACATAAACAGTATTTTCCTCATTTAAAAGATTTATACACAAATCGTGATATCTACAAACAGGAATTCTTAATGTTTGAAATCACAATTTACTGAAAACGCGATTTAAAATATCCGGACTTGTTAATATTATGAGTATTCTCGTCATTTCACAACTTTCTTCCAGTAATCTCGGTAATTGAACTCGGCCTTAAATGTAGTTAGATTCTATTTGCTTGTGTTTCAACTGTTTGTTACACGTTCATATTCAATTCCTGGAAAGATTATTGTGTATTTTAAGAGTTTTACTACATTTTGACAGTTTCCTTAGAAGTACATACTAGAACCTTCAGGATATGAACTGTTTCAGTCAAAAGACGCCTCGCCAATTCAGCGTCAATTGAAAACATAAACAGTATTCTCCACATTTATAAGTTTTATACACAAGTTCAGAGCTCTATAAACAGGAATTCTTGATGTTTGAAATCACAATTTACTGAAAACGCCACTTGAAATATCCGGAATTGTTTACATTTTGAGAATTCTCGTCATTTCAGAGCTTTCTTCCTGTAATCTCCGTAATTGAACTGGGAATTAAATGTAGTTAGATTCTATTTACTTGTGTTTCAACTGTTTGCTACACGTTCATATTCATTTCCTGGAGAGGTAATTGTGTATTAAAAGAGTTTTACCACATTTTGCGAGTTCCCTTAGAAGTACATACTAGAACCTTCAGGATATAAACTGTTTCAGTCAAAAGACGCCACTCCAATTCAACCTCAATTGTAAACATAAACACTATTCTCTACATATAAAAGCTTTATACACAAGTTCTGAGCTTTATAAACAGTAATTCCTGATGTTTGAAATCACATTTAGTGAAAACTCCACTTAAAATAGCCGGACTCTTTAATATTAAGAGAATTCTTGTCCTTTCAGAGCTTTCTACCTGTAATCTCGGTAATTGAACTCGGCCTTAAATGTAGTTAGGTTCTATTTCCTTGTGTTTCAACTGTTTGTTACACGTTCATATTCATTTCCTGGAGAGGTAATTGTGTATTTAAAGAGTTTTACAACAGTTTGACAGTTTCCTTAGAAGTACATAAAGAACCTTCAGGATATCCACTGTTTCGTTCAAAAAACACGTAGCAAATTAAGCCTCAATTGTAAACATAAACAGTATTATCCTCATTTAAAAGCTTTATACACAAATCCTGATCTCTACAAACAGGAATTCTTAACGTTTGAAATCACAATTTACTGAAAACGCGATTTAAAATATCCGGACTTGTTAATATTATGAGTATTCTCGTCATTTCACAACTTTCTTCCAGTAATCTCGGTAATTGAACTCGGCCTTAAATGTAGTTAGATTCTATTTCCTTGTGTTTCAACTGTTTGTTACACGTTCATATTCATTTCCTGGAAAGATAATTGTGTATTTTAAGAGTTTTACTACATTTTGACAGTTTCCTTAGAAGTACATACTAGAACCTTCAGGATATGAACTGTTTCAGTCAAAAGACGCCTCGCCAATTCAGCGTCAATTGAAAACATAAACAGTATTCTCCACATTTATAAGTTTTATACACAAGTTCAGAGCTCTATAAACAGGAATTCTTGATGTTTGAAATCACAATTTACTGAAAACGCCACTTGAAATATCCGGAATTGTTTACATTTTGAGAATTCTCGTCATTTCAGAGCTTTCTTCCTGTAATCTCCGTAATTGAACTGGGAATTAAATGTAGTTAGATTCTATTTACTTGTGTTTCAACTGTTTGTTACACGTTCATATTCATTTTCTGGAGAGGTAATTGTGTATTAAAAGAGTTTTACCACATTTTGAGAGTTCCCTTAGAAGTACATACTAGAACCTTCAGGATATAAACTGTTTCAGTCAAAAGACGCCACTCCAATTCAACCTCAATTGTAAACATAAACACTATTCTCTACATATAAAAGCTTTATACACAAGTTCTGAGCTTTATAAACAGTAATTCCTGATGTTTGAAATCACATTTAGTGAAAACTCCACTTAAAATAGCCGGACTCTTTAATATTAAGAGAATTCTTGTCCTTTCAGAGCTTTCTACCTGTAATCTCGGTCATTGAACTCGGCCTTAAATGTAGTTAGGTTCTATTTCCTTGTGTTTCAACTGTTTGTTACACGTTCATATTCATTTCCTGGAGAGGTAATTGTGTATTTAAAGAGTTTTACAACAGTTTGACAGTTTCCTTAGAAGTACATAAAGAACCTTCAGGATATCCACTGTTTCGTTCAAAAAACACGTAGCAAATTAAGCCTCAATTGTAAACATAAACAGTATTATCCTCATTTAAAAGCTTTATACACAAATCCTGATCTCTACAAACAGGAATTCTTAATGTTTGAAATCACAATTTACTGAAAACGCGATTTAAAATATCCGGACTTGTTAATATTATGAGTATTCCCGTCATTTCACAACTTTCTTCCAGTAATCTCGGTAATTGAACTCGGCCTTAAATGTAGTTAGGTTCTATTTCCTTGTGTTTCAACTGTTTGTTACACGTTCATATTCATTTCCTGGAGAGGTAATTGTGTATTTAAAGAGTTTTACAAGAGTTTGACAGTTTCCTTAGAAGTACATAAAGAACCTTCAGGATATCCACTGTTTCGTTCAAAAAACACGTGGCAAATTAAGCCTCAATTGTAAACATAAACAGTATTATCCTCATTTAAAAGCTTTATACCAAATCCTGATCTCTACAAACAGGAATTCTTAATGTTTGAAATCACAATTTACTGAAAACGCGATTTAAAATATCCGGACTTGTTAATATTATGAGTATTCTCGTCATTTCACAACTTTCTTCCAGTAATCTCGGTAATTGAACTCGGCCTTAAATGTAGTTAGATTCTATTTCCTTGTGTTTCAACTGTTTGTTACACGTTCATATTCAATTCCTGGAATGATAATTGTGTATTTTAAGAGTTTTACTACATTTTGACAGTTTCCTTAGAAGTACATACTAGAACCTTCAGGATATGAACTGTTTCAGGCAAAAGACGCCTCGCCAATTCAGCCTCAATTGAAAACATAAACAGTATTCTCCACATTTATAAGTTTTATACACAAGTTCAGAGCTCTATAAACAGGAATTCTTGATGTTTGAAATCACAATTTACTGAAAACGCCACTTGAAATATCCGGAATTGTTTACATTTTGAGAATTCTCGTCATTTCAGAGCTTTCTTCCTGTAATCTCCGTAATTGAACTGGGAATTAAATGTAGTTAGATTCTATTTACTTGTGTTTCAACTGTTTGTTACACGTTCATATTCATTTGATGGAAAGATAATTGTGTATTTGAAGAGTTTTACCACATTTTGACAGTTTCCTTAGAAGTACATACTAGAACCTTTAGGATATGAACTCTTTCAGTCAAAAGACGCCACTCCAATTCAACCTCAATTGTAAACATAAACACTATTCTCTACATAGAAAAGCTTTATACACAAGTTCTGAGCTTTATAAACAGTAATTCCTGATGTTTGAAATCACATTTAGTGAAAACTCCACTTAAAATAGCCGGACTCTTTAATATTAAGAGAATTCTTGTCCTTTCAGAGCTTTCTACCTGTAATCTCGGTAATTGAACTCGGCCTTAAATGTAGTTAGGTTCTATTTCCTTGTGTATCAACTGTTCGTTACACGTTCATATTCATTTCCTGGAGAGGTAATCGTGTATTTAAAGAGTTTTACAACATTTTGACATTTTCCTTAGAAGTACATAAAGAACCTTCAGGATATCCACTGTTTCATTCAAAAAACACGTTGCAACGTAAGCCTCAATTGTAAACATAAACAGTATTTTCCTCATTTAAAAGATTTATACACAAATCGTGATATCTACAAACAGGAATTCTTAAAGTTTGAAATCACAATTTACTGAAAACGCGATTTAAAATATCCGGACTTGTTAATATTATGAGTATTCTCGTCATTTCACAACTTTCTTCCAGTAATCTCGGTAATTGAACTCGGCCTTAAATGTAGTTAGATTCTATTTGCTTGTGTTTCAACTGTTTGTTACACGTTCATATTCAATTCCTGGAAAGATAATTGTGTATTTTAAGAGTTTTACTACATTTTGACAGTTTCCTTAGAAGTACATACTAGAACCTTCAGGATATGAACTGTTTCAGTCAAAAGACGCCTCGCCAATTCAGCGTCAATTGAAAACATAAACAGTATTCTCCACATTTATAAGTTTTATACACAAGTTCAGAGTTCTATAAACAGGAATTCTTGATGTATGAAATCACAATTTACTGAAAACGCCACTTGAAATATCCGGAATTGTTTACATTTTGAGAATTCTCGTCATTTCAGAGCTTTCTTCCTGTAATCTCCGTAATTGAACTGGGAATTAAATGTAGTTAGATTCTATTTACTTGTGTTTCAACTGTTTGCCACACGTTCATATTCATTTTCTGGAGAGGTAATTGTGTATTAAAAGAGTTTTACCACATTTTGAGAGTTCCCTTAGAAGTACATACTAGAACCTTCAGGATATAAACTGTTTCAGTCAAAAGACGCCACTCCAATTCAACCTCAATTGTAAACATAAACACTATTCTCTACATATAAAAGCTTTATACACAAGTTCTGAGCTTTATAAACAGTAATTCCTGATGTTTGAAATCACATTTAGTGAAAATTCCACTTAAAATAGCCGGACTCTTTAATATTAAGAGAATTCTTGTCCTTTCAGAGCTTTCTACCTGTAATCTCGGTAATTGAACTCGGCCTTAAATGTAGTTAGGTTCTATTTCCTTGTGTATCAACTGTTCGTTACACGTTCATATTCATTTCCTGGAGAGGTAATCGTGTATTTAAAGAGTTTTACAACATTTTGACATTTTCCTTAGAAGTACATAAAGAACCTTCAGGATATCCACTGTTTCATTCAAAAAACACGTTGCAACGTAAGCCTCAATTGTAAACATAAACAGTATTTTCCTCATTTAAAAGATTTATACACAAATCGTGATATCTACAAACAGGAATTCTTAATGTTTGAAATCACAATTTACTGAAAACGCGATTTAAAATATCCGGACTTGTTAATATTATGAGTATTCTCGTCATTTCACAACTTTCTTCCAGTAATCTCGGTAATTGAACTCGGCCTTAAATGTAGTTAGATTCTATTTGCTTGTGTTTCAACTGTTTGTTACACGTTCATATTCAATTCCTGGAAAGATAATTGTGTATTTTAAGAGTTTTACTACATTTTGACAGTTTCCTTAGAAGTACATACTAGAACCTTCAGGATATGAACTGTTTCAGTCAAAAGACGCCTCGCCAATTCAGCGTCAATTGAAAACATAAACAGTATTCTCCACATTTATAAGTTTTATACACAAGTTCAGAGCTCTATAAACAGGAATTCTTGATGTTTGAAATCACAATTTACTGAAAACGCCACTTGAAATATCCGGAATTGTTTACATTTTGAGAATTCTCGTCATTTCAGAGCTTTCTTCCTGTAATCTCCGTAATTGAACTGGGAATTAAATGTAGTTAGATTCTATTTACTTGTGTTTCAACTGTTTGCCACACGTTCATATTCATTTTCTGGAGAGGTAATTGTGTATTAAAAGAGTTTTACCACATTTTGCGAGTTCCCTTAGAAGTACATACTAGAACCTTCAGGATATAAACTGTTTCAGTCAAAAGACGCCACTCCAATTCAACCTCAATTGTAAACATAAACACTATTCTCTACATATAAAAGCTTTATACACAAGTTCTGAGCTTTATAAACAGTAATTCCTGATGTTTGAAATCACATTTAGTGAAAACTCCACTTAAAATAGCCGGACTCTTTAATATTAAGAGAATTCTTGTCCTTTCAGAGCTTTCTACCTGTAATCTCGGTAATTGAACTCGGCCTTAAATGTAGTTAGGTTCTATTTCCTTGTGTATCAACTGTTCGTTACACGTTCATATTCATTTCCTGGAGAGGTAATCGTGTATTTAAAGAGTTTTACAACATTTTGACATTTTCCTTAGAAGTACATAAAGAACCTTCAGGATATCCACTGTTTCATTCAAAAAACACGTGGCAACGTAAGACTCAATTGTAAACATAAACAGTATTTTCCTCATTTAAAAGATTTATACACAAATCGTGATATCTACAAACAGGAATTCTTAATGTTTGAAATCACAATTTACTGAAAACGCGATTTAAAATATCCGGACTTGTTAATATTATGAGTATTCTCGTCATTTCACAACTTTCTTCCAGTAATCTCGGTAATTGAACTCGGCCTTAAATGTAGTTAGATTCTATTTGCTTGTGTTTCAACTGTTTGTTACACGTTCATATTCAATTCCTGGAAAGATTATTGTGTATTTTAAGAGTTTTACTACATTTTGACAGTTTCCTTAGAAGTACATACTAGAACCTTCAGGATATGAACTGTTTCAGTCAAAAGACGCCTCGCCAATTCAGCGTCAATTGAAAACATAAACAGTATTCTCCACATTTATAAGTTTTATACACAAGTTCAGAGCTCTATAAACAGGAATTCTTGATGTTTGAAATCACAATTTACTGAAAACGCCACTTGAAATATCCGGAATTGTTTACATTTTGAGAATTCTCGTCATTTCAGAGCTTTCTTCCTGTAATCTCCGTAATTGAACTGGGAATTAAATGTAGTTAGATTCTATTTACTTGTGTTTCAACTGTTTGCTACACGTTCATATTCATTTCCTGGAGAGGTAATTGTGTATTAAAAGAGTTTTACCACATTTTGCGAGTTCCCTTAGAAGTACATACTAGAACCTTCAGGATATAAACTGTTTCAGTCAAAAGACGCCACTCCAATTCAACCTCAATTGTAAACATAAACACTATTCTCTACATATAAAAGCTTTATACACAAGTTCTGAGCTTTATAAACAGTAATTCCTGATGTTTGAAATCACATTTAGTGAAAACTCCACTTAAAATAGCCGGACTCTTTAATATTAAGAGAATTCTTGTCCTTTCAGAGCTTTCTACCTGTAATCTCGGTAATTGAACTCGGCCTTAAATGTAGTTAGGTTCTATTTCCTTGTGTTTCAACTGTTTGTTACACGTTCATATTCATTTCCTGGAGAGGTAATTGTGTATTTAAAGAGTTTTACAACAGTTTGACAGTTTCCTTAGAAGTACATAAAGAACCTTCAGGATATCCACTGTTTCGTTCAAAAAACACGTAGCAAATTAAGCCTCAATTGTAAACATAAACAGTATTATCCTCATTTAAAAGCTTTATACACAAATCCTGATCTCTACAAACAGGAATTCTTAACGTTTGAAATCACAATTTACTGAAAACGCGATTTAAAATATCCGGACTTGTTAATATTATGAGTATTCTCGTCATTTCACAACTTTCTTCCAGTAATCTCGGTAATTGAACTCGGCCTTAAATGTAGTTAGATTCTATTTCCTTGTGTTTCAACTGTTTGTTACACGTTCATATTCATTTCCTGGAAAGATAATTGTGTATTTTAAGAGTTTTACTACATTTTGACAGTTTCCTTAGAAGTACATACTAGAACCTTCAGGATATGAACTGTTTCAGTCAAAAGACGCCTCGCCAATTCAGCGTCAATTGAAAACATAAACAGTATTCTCCACATTTATAAGTTTTATACACAAGTTCAGAGCTCTATAAACAGGAATTCTTGATGTTTGAAATCACAATTTACTGAAAACGCCACTTGAAATATCCGGAATTGTTTACATTTTGAGAATTCTCGTCATTTCAGAGCTTTCTTCCTGTAATCTCCGTAATTGAACTGGGAATTAAATGTAGTTAGATTCTATTTACTTGTGTTTCAACTGTTTGTTACACGTTCATATTCATTTTCTGGAGAGGTAATTGTGTATTAAAAGAGTTTTACCACATTTTGAGAGTTCCCTTAGAAGTACATACTAGAACCTTCAGGATATAAACTGTTTCAGTCAAAAGACGCCACTCCAATTCAACCTCAATTGTAAACATAAACACTATTCTCTACATATAAAAGCTTTATACACAAGTTCTGAGCTTTATAAACAGTAATTCCTGATGTTTGAAATCACATTTAGTGAAAACTCCACTTAAAATAGCCGGACTCTTTAATATTAAGAGAATTCTTGTCCTTTCAGAGCTTTCTACCTGTAATCTCGGTCATTGAACTCGGCCTTAAATGTAGTTAGGTTCTATTTCCTTGTGTTTCAACTGTTTGTTACACGTTCATATTCATTTCCTGGAGAGGTAATTGTGTATTTAAAGAGTTTTACAACAGTTTGACAGTTTCCTTAGAAGTACATAAAGAACCTTCAGGATATCCACTGTTTCGTTCAAAAAACACGTAGCAAATTAAGCCTCAATTGTAAACATAAACAGTATTATCCTCATTTAAAAGCTTTATACACAAATCCTGATCTCTACAAACAGGAATTCTTAATGTTTGAAATCACAATTTACTGAAAACGCGATTTAAAATATCCGGACTTGTTAATATTATGAGTATTCCCGTCATTTCACAACTTTCTTCCAGTAATCTCGGTAATTGAACTCGGCCTTAAATGTAGTTAGGTTCTATTTCCTTGTGTTTCAACTGTTTGTTACACGTTCATATTCATTTCCTGGAGAGGTAATTGTGTATTTAAAGAGTTTTACAAGAGTTTGACAGTTTCCTTAGAAGTACATAAAGAACCTTCAGGATATCCACTGTTTCGTTCAAAAAACACGTGGCAAATTAAGCCTCAATTGTAAACATAAACAGTATTATCCTCATTTAAAAGCTTTATACCAAATCCTGATCTCTACAAACAGGAATTCTTAATGTTTGAAATCACAATTTACTGAAAACGCGATTTAAAATATCCGGACTTGTTAATATTATGAGTATTCTCGTCATTTCACAACTTTCTTCCAGTAATCTCGGTAATTGAACTCGGCCTTAAATGTAGTTAGATTCTATTTCCTTGTGTTTCAACTGTTTGTTACACGTTCATATTCAATTCCTGGAATGATAATTGTGTATTTTAAGAGTTTTACTACATTTTGACAGTTTCCTTAGAAGTACATACTAGAACCTTCAGGATATGAACTGTTTCAGGCAAAAGACGCCTCGCCAATTCAGCCTCAATTGAAAACATAAACAGTATTCTCCACATTTATAAGTTTTATACACAAGTTCAGAGCTCTATAAACAGGAATTCTTGATGTTTGAAATCACAATTTACTGAAAACGCCACTTGAAATATCCGGAATTGTTTATATTTTGAGAATTCTCGTCATTTCAGAGCTTTCTTCCTGTAATCTCCGTAATTGAACTGGGAATTAAATGTAGTTAGATTCTATTTACTTGTGTTTCAACTGTTTGCTACACGTTCATATTCATTTTCTGGAGAGGTAATTGTGTATTAAAAGAGTTTTACCACATTTTGAGAGTTCCCTTAGAAGTACATACTAGAACCTTCAGGATATAAACTGTTTCAGTCAAAAGACGCCACTCCAATTCAACCTCAATTGTAAACATAAACACTATTCTCTACATATAAAAGCTTTATACACAAGTTCTGAGCTTTATAAACAGTAATTCCTGATGTTTGAAATCACATTTAGTGAAAACTCCACTTAAAATAGCCGGACTCTTTAATATTAAGAGAATTCTTGTCCTTTCAGAGCTTTCTACCTGTAATCTCGGTAATTGAACTCGGCCTTAAATGTAGTTAGGTTCTATTTCCTTGTGTTTCAACTGTTTGTTACACGTTCATATTCATTTCCTGGAGAGGTAATTGTGTATTTAAAGAGTTTTACAACAGTTTGACAGTTTCCTTAGAAGTACATAAAGAACCTTCAGGATATCCACTGTTTCGTTCAAAAAACACGTAGCAAATTAAGCCTCAATTGTAAACATAAACAGTATTATCCTCATTTAAAAGCTTTATACACAAATCCTGATCTCTACAAACAGGAATTCTTAACGTTTGAAATCACAATTTACTGAAAACGCGATTTAAAATATCCAGACTTGTTAATATTATGAGTATTCTCGTCATTTCACAACTTTCTTCCAGTAATCTCGGTAATTGAACTCGGCCTTAAATGTAGTTAGATTCTATTTCCTTGTGTTTCAACTGTTTGTTACACGTTCATATTCATTTCCTGGAAAGATAATTGTGTATTTGAAGAGTTTTACTACATTTTGACAGTTTCCTTAGAAGTACATACTAGAACCTTCAGGATATGAACTGTTTCAGTCAAAAGACGCCTCACCAATTCAGCGTCAATTGAAAACATAAACAGTATTCTCCACATTTATAAGTTTTATACACAAGTTCAGAGCTCTATAAACAGGAATTCTTGATGTTTGAAATCACAATTTACTGAAAACGCCACTTGAAATATCCGGAATTGTTTACATTTTGAGAATTCTCGTCATTTCAGAGCTTTCTTCCTGTAATCTCCGTAATTGAACTGGGAATTAAATGTAGTTAGATTCTATTTACTTGTGTTTCAACTGTTTGCTACACGTTCATATTCATTTTCTGGAGAGGTAATTGTGTATTAAAAGAGTTTTACCACATTTTGAGAGTTCCCTTAGAAGTACATACTAGAACCTTCAGGATATAAACTGTTTCAGTCAAAAGACGCCACTCCAATTCAACCTCAATTGTAAACATAAACACTATTCTCTACATATAAAAGCTTTATACACAAGTTCTGAGCTTTATAAACAGTAATTCCTGATGTTTGAAATCACATTTAGTGAAAACTCCACTTAAAATAGCCGGACTCTTTAATATTAAGAGAATTCTTGTCCTTTCAGAGCTTTCTACCTGTAATCTCGGTCATTGAACTCGGCCTTAAATGTAGTTAGGTTCTATTTCCTTGTGTTTCAACTGTTTGTTACACGTTCATATTCATTTCCTGGAGAGGTAATCGTGTATTTAAAGAGTTTTACAACATTTTGACAGTTTCCTTAGAAGTACATAAAGAACCTTCAGGATATCCACTGTTTCATTCAAAAAACACGTGGCAAAGTAAGCCTCAATTGTAAACATAAACAGTATTATCCTCATATAAAAGCTTTATACACAAATCGTGATCTCTACAAACAGGAATTCTTAATGTTTGAAATCACAATTTACTGAAAACGCGATTTAAAATATCCGGACTTTTTAATATTATGAGTATTCTCGTCATTTCACAACTTTCTTCCAGTAATCTCGGTAATTGAACTCGGCCTTAAATGTAGTTAGATTCTATTTGCTTGTGTTTCAACTGTTTGTTACACGTTCATATTCAATTCCTGGAAAGATAATTGTGTATTTTAAGAGTTTTACTACATTTTGACAGTTTCCTTAGAAGTACATACTAGAACCTTCAGGATATGAACTGTTTCAGTCAAAAGACGCCTCGCCAATTCAGCGTCAATTGAAAACATAAACAGTATTCTCCACATTTATAAGTTTTATACACAAGTTCAGAGCTCTATAAACAGGAATTCTTGATGTTTGAAATCACAATTTACTGAAAACGCCACTTGAAATATCCGGAATTGTTTACATTTTGAGAATTCTCGTCATTTCAGAGCTTTCTTCCTGTAATCTCCGTAATTGAACTGGGAATTAAATGTAGTTAGATTCTATTTACTTGTGTTTCAACTGTTTGTTACACGTTCATATTCATTTCCTGGAGAGGTAATTGTGTATTTAAAGAGTTTTACAACAGTTTGACAGTTTCCTTAGAAGTACATAAAGAACCTTCAGGATATCCACTGTTTCGTTCAAAAAACACGTAGCAAATTAAGCCTCAATTGTAAACATAAACAGTATTATCCTCATTTAAAAGCTTTATACACAAATCCTGATCTCTACAAACAGGAATTCTTAACGTTTGAAATCACAATTTACTGAAAACGTGATTTAAAATATCCGGACTTGTTAATATTATGAGTATTCTCGTCATTTCACAACTTTCTTCCAGTAATCTCGGTAATTGAACTCGGCCTTAAATGTAGTTAGATTCTATTTCCTTGTGTTTCAACTGTTTGTTACACGTTCATATTCATTTCCTGGAAAGATAATTGTGTATTTGAAGAGTTTTACTACATTTTGACAGTTTCCTTAGAAGTACATACTAGAACCTTCAGGATATGAACTGTTTCAGTCAAAAGACGCCTCGCCAATTCAGCGTCAATTGAAAACATAAACAGTATTCTCCACATTTATAAGTTTTATACACAAGTTCAGAGCTCTATAAACAGGAATTCTTGATGTTTGAAATCACAATTTACTGAAAACGCCACTTGAAATATCCGGAATTGTTTACATTTTGAGAATTCTCGTCATTTCAGAGCTTTCTTCCTGTAATCTCCGTAATTGAACTGGGAATTAAATGTAGTTAGATTCTATTTACTTGTGTTTCAACTGTTTGCTACACGTTCATATTCATTTTCTGGAGAGGTAATTGTGTATTAAAAGAGTTTTACCACATTTTGAGAGTTCCCTTAGAAGTACATACTAGAACCTTCAGGATATAAACTGTTTCAGTCAAAAGACGCCACTCCAATTCAACCTCAATTGTAAACATAAACACTATTCTCTACATATAAAAGCTTTATACACAAGTTCTGAGCTTTATAAACAGTAATTCCTGATGTTTGAAATCACATTTAGTGAAAACTCCACTTAAAATAGCCGGACTCTTTAATATTAAGAGAATTCTTGTCCTTTCAGAGCTTTCTACCTGTAATCTCGGTCATTGAACTCGGCCTTAAATGTAGTTAGGTTCTATTTCCTTGTGTTTCAACTGTTTGTTACACGTTCATATTCATTTCCTGGAGAGGTAATCGTGTATTTAAAGAGTTTTACAGCATTTTGACAGTTTCCTTAGAAGTACATAAAGAACCTTCAGGATATCCACTGTTTCATTCAAAAAACACGTGGCAAAGTAAGCCTCAATTGTAAACATAAACAGTATTATCCTCATATAAAAGCTTTATACACAAATCGTGATCTCTACAAACAGGAATTCTTAATGTTTGAAATCACAATTTACTGAAAACGCGATTTAAAATATCCGGACTTTTTAATATTATGAGTATTCTCGTCATTTCACAACTTTCTTCCAGTAATCTCGGTAATTGAACTCGGCCTTAAATGTAGTTAGATTCTATTTGCTTGTGTTTCAACTGTTTGTTACACGTTCATATTCAATTCCTGGAAAGATAATTGTGTATTTGAAGAGTTTTACTACATTTTGACAGTTTCCTTAGAAGTACATACTAGAACCTTCAGGATATGAACTGTTTCAGTCAAAAGACGCCTCGCCAATTCAGCGTCAATTGAAAACATAAACAGTATTCTCCACATTTATAAGTTTTATACACAAGTTCAGAGCTCTATAAACAGGAATTCTTGATGTTTGAAATCACAATTTACTGAAAACGCCACTTGAAATATCCGGAATTGTTTACATTTTGAGAATTCTCGTCATTTCAGAGCTTTCTTCCTGTAATCTCCGTAATTGAACTGGGAATTAAATGTAGTTAGATTCTATTTACTTGTGTTTCAACTGTTTGCTACACGTTCATATTCATTTTCTGGAGAGGTAATTGTGTATTAAAAGAGTTTTACCACATTTTGCGAGTTCCCTTAGAAGTACATACTAGAACCTTCAGGATATAAACTGTTTCAGTCAAAAGACGCCACTCCAATTCAACCTCAATTGTAAACATAAACACTATTCTCTACATATAAAAGCTTTATACACAAGTTCTGAGCTTTATAAACAGTAATTCCTGATGTTTGAAATCACATTTAGTGAAAACTCCACTTAAAATAGCCGGACTCTTTAATATTAAGAGAATTCTTGTCCTTTCAGAGCTTTCTACCTGTAATCTCGGTCATTGAACTCGGCCTTAAATGTAGTTAGGTTCTATTTCCTTGTGTTTCAACTGTTTGTTACACGTTCATATTCATTTCCTGGAGAGGTAATTGTGTATTTAAAGAGTTTTACAACACTTTGACAGTTTCCTTAGAAGTACATAAAGAACCTTCAGGATATCCACTGTTTCGTTCAAAAAACACGTGGCAAATTAAGCCTCAATTGTAAACATAAACAGTATTATCCTCATTTAAAAGCTTTATACACAAATCCTGATCTCTACAAACAGGAATTCTTAACGTTTGAAATCACAATTTACTGAAAACGCGATGTAAAATATCCGGACTTTTTAATATTATGAGTATTCTCGTCATTTCACAACTTTCTTCCAGTAATCTCGGTAATTGAACTCGGCCTTAAATGTAGTTAGATTCTATTTGCTTGTGTTTCAACTGTTTGTTACACGTTCATATTCAATTCCTAGAAAGATTATTGTGTATTTTAAGAGTTTTACTACATTTTGACAAGTTCCTTAGAAGTACATAATAGAACCTTCAGGATATGAACTGTTTCAGTCAAAAGACGCCTCGCCAATTCAGCGTCAATTGAAAACATAAACAGTATTCTCCACATTTATAAGTTTTATACACAAGTTCAGAGCTCTATAAACAGGAATTCTTGATGTTTGAAATCACAATTTACTGAAAACGCCACTTGAAATATCCGGAATTGTTTATATTTTGAGAATTCTCGTCATTTCAGAGCTTTCTTCCTGTAATCTCCGTAATTGAACTGGGAATTAAATGTAGTTAGATTCTATTTACTTGTGTTTCAACTGTTTGCTACACGTTCATATTCATTTTCTGGAGAGGTAATTGTGTATTAAAAGAGTTTTACCACATTTTGAGAGTTCCCTTAGAAGTACATACTAGAACCTTCAGGATATAAACTGTTTCAGTCAAAAGACGCCACTCCAATTCAACCTCAATTGTAAACATAAACACTATTCTCTACATATAAAAGCTTTATACACAAGTTCTGAGCTTTATAAACAGTAATTCCTGATGTTTGAAATCACATTTAGTGAAAACTCCACTTAAAATAGCCGGACTCTTTAATATTAAGAGAATTCTTGTCCTTTCAGAGCTTTCTACCTGTAATCTCGGTCATTGAACTCGGCCTTAAATGTAGTTAGGTTCTATTTCCTTGTGTTTCAACTGTTTGTTACACGTTCATATTCATTTCCTGGAGAGGTAATTGTGTATTTAAAGAGTTTTACAACAGTTTGACAGTTTCCTTAGAAGTACATAAAGAACCTTCAGGATATCCACTGTTTCGTTCAAAAAACACATAGCAAATTAAGCCTCAATTGTAAACATAAACAGTATTATCCTCATTTAAAAGCTTTATACACAAATCCTGATCTCTACAAACAGGAATTCTTAACGTTTGAAATCACAATTTACTGAAAACGTGATTTAAAATATCCGGACTTCTTAATATTATGAGTATTCTCGTCATTTCACAACTTTCTTCCAGTAATCTCGGTAATTGAACTCGGCCTTAAATGTAGTTAGATTCTATTTCCTTGTGTTTCAACTGTTTGTTACACGTTCATATTCATTTCCTGGAAAGATAATTGTGTATTTTAAGAGTTTTACTACATTTTGACAGTTTCCTTAGAAGTACATACTAGAACCTTCAGGATATGAACTGTTTCAGTCAAAAGACGCCTCGCCAATTCAGCGTCAATTGAAAACATAAACAGTATTCTCCACATTTATAAGTTTTATACACAAGTTCAGAGCTCTATAAACAGGAATTCTTGATGTTTGAAATCACAATTTACTGAAAACGCCACTTGAAATATCCGGAATTGTTTATATTTTGAGAATTCTCGTCATTTCAGAGCTTTCTTCCTGTAATCTCCGTAATTGAACTGGGAATTAAATGTAGTTAGATTCTATTTACTTGTGTTTCAACTGTTTGCTACACGTTCATATTCATTTTCTGGAGAGGTAATTGTGTATTAAAAGAGTTTTACCACATTTTGAGAGTTCCCTTAGAAGTACATACTAGAACCTTCAGGATATAAACTGTTTCAGTCAAAAGACGCCACTCCAATTCAACCTCAATTGTAAACATAAACACTATTCTCTACATATAAAAGCTTTATACACAAGTTCTGAGCTTTATAAACAGTAATTCCTGATGTTTGAAATCACATTTAGTGAAAACTCCACTTAAAATAGCCGGACTCTTTAATATTAAGAGAATTCTTGTCCTTTCAGAGCTTTCTACCTGTAATCTCGGTCATTGAACTCGGCCTTAAATGTAGTTAGGTTCTATTTCCTTGTGTTTCAACTGTTTGTTACACGTTCATATTCATTTCCTGGAGAGGTAATTGTGTATTTAAAGAGTTTTACAACAGTTTGACAGTTTCCTTAGAAGTACATAAAGAACCTTCAGGATATCCACTGTTTCGTTCAAAAAACACATAGCAAATTAAGCCTCAATTGTAAACATAAACAGTATTATCCTCATTTAAAAGCTTTATACACAAATCCTGATCTCTACAAACAGGAATTCTTAACGTTTGAAATCACAATTTACTGAAAACGTGATTTAAAATATCCGGACTTCTTAATATTATGAGTATTCTCGTCATTTCACAACTTTCTTCCAGTAATCTCGGTAATTGAACTCGGCCTTAAATGTAGTTAGATTCTATTTCCTTGTGTTTCAACTGTTTGTTACACGTTCATATTCATTTCCTGGAAAGATAATTGTGTATTTTAAGAGTTTTACTACATTTTGACAGTTTCCTTAGAAGTACATACTAGAACCTTCAGGATATGAACTGTTTCAGTCAAAAGACGCCTCGCCAATTCAGCGTCAATTGAAAACATAAACAGTATTCTCCACATTTATAAGTTTTATACACAAGTTCAGAGCTCTATAAACAGGAATTCTTGATGTTTGAAATCACAATTTACTGAAAACGCCACTTGAAATATCCGGAATTGTTTATATTTTGAGAATTCTCGTCATTTCAGAGCTTTCTTCCTGTAATCTCCGTAATTGAACTGGGAATTAAATGTAGTTAGATTCTATTTACTTGTGTTTCAACTGTTTGCTACACGTTCATATTCATTTTCTGGAGAGGTAATTGTGTATTAAAAGAGTTTTACCACATTTTGAGAGTTCCCTTAGAAGTACATACTAGAACCTTCAGGATATAAACTGTTTCAGTCAAAAGACGCCACTCCAATTCAACCTCAATTGTAAACATAAACACTATTGTCTACATATAAAAGCTTTATACACAAGTTCTGAGCTTTATAAACAGTAATTCCTGATGTTTGAAATCACATTTAGTGAAAACTCCACTTAAAATAGCCGGACTCTTTAATATTAAGAGAATTCTTGTCCTTTCAGAGCTTTCTACCTGTAATCTCGGTAATTGAACTCGGCCTTAAATGTAGTTAGGTTCTATTTCCTTGTGTTTCAACTGTTTGTTACACGTTCATATTCATTTCCTGGAGAGGTAATTGTGTATTTAAAGAGTTTTACAACAGTTTGACAGTTTCCTTAGAAGTACATAAAGAACCTTCAGGATATCCACTGTTTCGTTCAAAAAACACGTAGCAAATTAAGCCTCAATTGTAAACATAAACAGTATTATCCTCATTTAAAAGCTTTATACACAAATCCTGATCTCTACAAACAGGAATTCTTAACGTTTGAAATCACAATTTACTGAAAACGTGATTTAAAATATCCGGACTTGTTAATATTATGAGTATTCTCCTCATTTCACAACTTTCTTCCAGTAATCTCGGTAATTGAACTCGGCCTTAAATGTAGTTAGATTCTATTTCCTTGTGTTTCAACTGTTTGTTACACGTTCATATTCATTTCCTGGAAAGATAATTGTGTATTTGAAGAGTTTTACTACATTTTGACAGTTTCCTTAGAAGTACATACTAGAACCTTCAGGATATGAACTGTTTCAGTCAAAAGACGCCTCGCCAATTCAGCGTCAATTGAAAACATAAACAGTATTCTCCACATTTATAAGTTTTATACACAAGTTCAGAGCTCTATAAACAGGAATTCTTGATGTTTGAAATCACAATTTACTGAAAACGCCACTTGAAATATCCGGAATTGTTTACATTTTGAGAATTCTCGTCATTTCAGAGCTTTCTTCCTGTAATCTCCGTAATTGAACTGGGAATTAAATGTAGTTAGATTCTATTTACTTGTGTTTCAACTGTTTGTTACACGTTCATATTCATTTCCTGGAGAGGTAATTGTGTATTTAAAGAGTTTTACAACAGTTTGACAGTTTCCTTAGAAGTACATAAAGAACCTTCAGGATATCCACTGTTTCGTTCAAAAAACACGTAGCAAATTAAGCCTCAATTGTAAACATAAACAGTATTATCCTCATTTAAAAGCTTTATACACAAATCCTGATCTCTACAAACAGGAATTCTTAACGTTTGAAATCACAATTTACTGAAAACGTGATTTAAAATATCCGGACTTGTTAATATTATGAGTATTCTCGTCATTTCACAACTTTCTTCCAGTAATCTCGGTAATTGAACTCGGCCTTAAATGTAGTTAGATTCTATTTCCTTGTGTTTCAACTGTTTGTTACACGTTCATATTCATTTCCTGGAAAGATAATTGTGTATTTGAAGAGTTTTACTACATTTTGACAGTTTCCTTAGAAGTACATACTAGAACCTTCAGGATATGAACTGTTTCAGTCAAAAGACGCCTCGCCAATTCAGCGTCAATTGAAAACATAAACAGTATTCTCCACATTTATAAGTTTTATACACAAGTTCAGAGCTCTATAAACAGGAATTCTTGATGTTTGAAATCACAATTTACTGAAAACGCCACTTGAAATATCCGGAATTGTTTACATTTTGAGAATTCTCGTCATTTCAGAGCTTTCTTCCTGTAATCTCCGTAATTGAACTGGGAATTAAATGTAGTTAGATTCTATTTACTTGTGTTTCAACTGTTTGCTACACGTTCATATTCATTTTCTGGAGAGGTAATTGTGTATTAAAAGAGTTTTACCACATTTTGCGAGTTCCCTTAGAAGTACATACTAGAACCTTCAGGATATAAACTGTTTCAGTCAAAAGACGCCACTCCAATTCAACCTCAATTGTAAACATAAACACTATTCTCTACATATAAAAGCTTTATACACAAGTTCTGAGCTTTATAAACAGTAATTCCTGATGTTTGAAATCACATTTAGTGAAAACTCCACTTAAAATAGCCGGACTCTTTAATATTAAGAGAATTCTTGTCCTTTCAGAGCTTTCTACCTGTAATCTCGGTAATTGAACTCGGCCTTAAATGTAGTTAGGTTCTATTTCCTTGTGTTTCAACTGTTTGTTACACGTTCATATTCATTTCCTGGAGAGGTAATTGTGTATTTAAAGAGTTTTACAACACTTTGACAGTTTCCTTAGAAGTACATAAAGAACCTTCAGGATATCCACTGTTTCGTTCAAAAAACACGTGGCAAATTAAGCCTCAATTGTAAACATAAACAGTATTATCCTCATTTAAAAGCTTTATACACAAATCGTGATCTCTACAAACAGGAATTCTTAATGTTTGAAATCACAATTTACTGAAAACGCGATGTAAAATATCCGGACTTTTTAATATTATGAGTATTCTCGTCATTTCACAACTTTCTTCCAGTAATCTCGGTAATTGAACTCGGCCTTAAATGTAGTTAGATTCTATTTGCTTGTGTTTCAACTGTTTGTTACACGTTCATATTCAATTCCTAGAAAGATTATTGTGTATTTTAAGAGTTTTACTACATTTTGACAAGTTCCTTAGAAGTACATAATAGAACCTTCAGGATATGAACTGTTTCAGTCAAAAGACGCCTCGCCAATTCAGCGTCAATTGAAAACATAAACAGTATTCTCCACATTTATAAGTTTTATACACAAGTTCAGAGCTCTATAAACAGGAATTCTTGATGTTTGAAATCACAATTTACTGAAAACGCCACTTGAAATATCCGGAATTGTTTATATTTTGAGAATTCTCGTCATTTCAGAGCTTTCTTCCTGTAATCTCCGTAATTGAACTGGGAATTAAATGTAGTTAGATTCTATTTACTTGTGTTTCAACTGTTTGCTACACGTTCATATTCATTTTCTGGAGAGGTAATTGTGTATTAAAAGAGTTTTACCACATTTTGAGAGTTCCCTTAGAAGTACATACTAGAACCTTCAGGATATAAACTGTTTCAGTCAAAAGACGCCACTCCAATTCAACCTCAATTGTAAACATAAACACTATTCTCTACATATAAAAGCTTTATACACAAGTTCTGAGCTTTATAAACAGTAATTCCTGATGTTTGAAATCACATTTAGTGAAAACTCCACTTAAAATAGCCGGACTCTTTAATATTAAGAGAATTCTTGTCCTTTCAGAGCTTTCTACCTGTAATCTCGGTAATTGAACTCGGCCTTAAATGTAGTTAGGTTCTATTTCCTTGTGTTTCAACTGTTTGTTACACGTTCATATTCATTTCCTGGAGAGGTAATTGTGTATTTAAAGAGTTTTACAACAGTTTGACAGTTTCCTTAGAAGTACATAAAGAACCTTCAGGATATCCACTGTTTCGTTCAAAAAACACGTAGCAAATTAAGCCTCAATTGTAAACATAAACAGTATTATCCTCATTTAAAAGCTTTATACACAAATCCTGATCTCTACAAACAGGAATTCTTAACGTTTGAAATCACAATTTACTGAAAACGTGATTTAAAATATCCGGACTTGTTAATATTATGAGTATTCTCGTCATTTCACAACTTTCTTCCAGTAATCTCGGTAATTGAACTCGGCCTTAAATGTAGTTAGATTCTATTTCCTTGTGTTTCAACTGTTTGTTACACGTTCATATTCATTTCCTGGAAAGATAATTGTGTATTTGAAGAGTTTTACTACATTTTGACAGTTTCCTTAGAAGTACATACTAGAACCTTCAGGATATGAACTGTTTCAGTCAAAAGACGCCTCGCCAATTCAGCGTCAATTGAAAACATAAACAGTATTCTCCACATTTATAAGTTTTATACACAAGTTCAGAGCTCTATAAACAGGAATTCTTGATGTTTGAAATCACAATTTACTGAAAACGCCACTTGAAATATCCGGAATTGTTTACATTTTGAGAATTCTCGTCATTTCAGAGCTTTCTTCCTGTAATCTCCGTAATTGAACTGGGAATTAAATGTAGTTAGATTCTATTTACTTGTGTTTCAACTGTTTGTTACACGTTCATATTCATTTCCTGGAGAGGTAATTGTGTATTTAAAGAGTTTTACAACAGTTTGACAGTTTCCTTAGAAGTACATAAAGAACCTTCAGGATATCCACTGTTTCGTTCAAAAAACACGTAGCAAATTAAGCCTCAATTGTAAACATAAACAGTATTATCCTCATTTAAAAGCTTTATACACAAATCCTGATCTCTACAAACAGGAATTCTTAACGTTTGAAATCACAATTTACTGAAAACGTGATTTAAAATATCCGGACTTGTTAATATTATGAGTATTCTCGTCATTTCACAACTTTCTTCCAGTAATCTCGGTAATTGAACTCGGCCTTAAATGTAGTTAGATTCTATTTCCTTGTGTTTCAACTGTTTGTTACACGTTCATATTCATTTCCTGGAAAGATAATTGTGTATTTGAAGAGTTTTACTACATTTTGACAGTTTCCTTAGAAGTACATACTAGAACCTTCAGGATATGAACTGTTTCAGTCAAAAGACGCCTCGCCAATTCAGCGTCAATTGAAAACATAAACAGTATTCTCCACATTTATAAGTTTTATACACAAGTTCAGAGCTCTATAAACAGGAATTCTTGATGTTTGAAATCACAATTTACTGAAAACGCCACTTGAAATATCCGGAATTGTTTACATTTTGAGAATTCTCGTCATTTCAGAGCTTTCTTCCTGTAATCTCCGTAATTGAACTGGGAATTAAATGTAGTTAGATTCTATTTACTTGTGTTTCAACTGTTTGCTACACGTTCATATTCATTTTCTGGAGAGGTAATTGTGTATTAAAAGAGTTTTACCACATTTTGAGAGTTCCCTTAGAAGTACATACTAGAACCTTCAGGATATAAACTGTTTCAGTCAAAAGACGCCACTCCAATTCAACCTCAATTGTAAACATAAACACTATTCTCTACATATAAAAGCTTTATACACAAGTTCTGAGCTTTATAAACAGTAATTCCTGATGTTTGAAATCACATTTAGTGAAAACTCCACTTAAAATAGCCGGACTCTTTAATATTAAGAGAATTCTTGTCCTTTCAGAGCTTTCTACCTGTAATCTCGGTCATTGAACTCGGCCTTAAATGTAGTTAGGTTCTATTTCCTTGTGTTTCAACTGTTTGTTACACGTTCATATTCATTTCCTGGAGAGGTAATCGTGTATTTAAAGAGTTTTACAGCATTTTGACAGTTTCCTTAGAAGTACATAAAGAACCTTCAGGATATCCACTGTTTCATTCAAAAAACACGTGGCAAAGTAAGCCTCAATTGTAAACATAAACAGTATTATCCTCATATAAAAGCTTTATACACAAATCGTGATCTCTACAAACAGGAATTCTTAATGTTTGAAATCACAATTTACTGAAAACGCGATTTAAAATATCCGGACTTTTTAATATTATGAGTATTCTCGTCATTTCACAACTTTCTTCCAGTAATCTCGGTAATTGAACTCGGCCTTAAATGTAGTTAGATTCTATTTGCTTGTGTTTCAACTGTTTGTTACACGTTCATATTCAATTCCTGGAAAGATAATTGTGTATTTGAAGAGTTTTACTACATTTTGACAGTTTCCTTAGAAGTACATACTAGAACCTTCAGGATATGAACTGTTTCAGTCAAAAGACGCCTCGCCAATTCAGCGTCAATTGAAAACATAAACAGTATTCTCCACATTTATAAGTTTTATACACAAGTTCAGAGCTCTATAAACAGGAATTCTTGATGTTTGAAATCACAATTTACTGAAAACGCCACTTGAAATATCCGGAATTGTTTACATTTTGAGAATTCTCGTCATTTCAGAGCTTTCTTCCTGTAATCTCCGCAATTGAACTGGGAATTAAATGTAGTTAGATTCTATTTACTTGTGTTTCAACTGTTTGCTACACGTTCATATTCATTTTCTGGAGAGGTAATTGTGTATTAAAAGAGTTTTACCACATTTTGTGAGTTCCCTTAGAAGTACATACTAGAACCTTCAGGATATAAACTGTTTCAGTCAAAAGACGCCACTCCAATTCAACCTCAATTGTAAACATAAACACTATTCTCTACATATAAAAGCTTTATACACAAGTTCTGAGCTTTATAAACAGTAATTCCTGATGTTTGAAATCACATTTAGTGAAAACTCCACTTAAAATAGCCGGACTCTTTAATATTAAGAGAATTCTTGTCCTTTCAGAGCTTTCTACCTGTAATCTCGGTAATTGAACTCGGCCTTAAATGTAGTTAGGTTCTATTTCCTTGTGTTTCAACTGTTTGTTACACGTTCATATTCATTTCCTGGAGAGGTAATTGTGTATTTAAAGAGTTTTACAACACTTTGACAGTTTCCTTAGAAGTACATAAAGAACCTTCAGGATATCCACTGTTTCGTTCAAAAAACACGTGGCAAATTAAGCCTCAATTGTAAACATAAACAGTATTATCCTCATTTAAAAGCTTTATACACAAATCCTGATCTCTACAAACAGGAATTCTTAACGTTTGAAATCACAATTTACTGAAAACGCGATGTAAAATATCCGGACTTTTTAATATTATGAGTATTCTCGTCATTTCACAACTTTCTTCCAGTAATCTCGGTAATTGAACTCGGCCTTAAATGTAGTTAGATTCTATTTGCTTGTGTTTCAACTGTTTGTTACACGTTCATATTCAATTCCTAGAAAGATTATTGTGTATTTTAAGAGTTTTACTACATTTTGACAAGTTCCTTAGAAGTACATAATAGAACCTTCAGGATATGAACTGTTTCAGTCAAAAGACGCCTCGCCAATTCAGCGTCAATTGAAAACATAAACAGTATTCTCCACATTTATAAGTTTTATACACAAGTTCAGAGCTCTATAAACAGGAATTCTTGATGTTTGAAATCACAATTTACTGAAAACGCCACTTGAAATATCCGGAATTGTTTATATTTTGAGAATTCTCGTCATTTCAGAGCTTTCTTCCTGTAATCTCCGTAATTGAACTGGGAATTAAATGTAGTTAGATTCTATTTACTTGTGTTTCAACTGTTTGCTACACGTTCATATTCATTTTCTGGAGAGGTAATTGTGTATTAAAAGAGTTTTACCACATTTTGAGAGTTCCCTTAGAAGTACATACTAGAACCTTCAGGATATAAACTGTTTCAGTCAAAAGACGCCACTCCAATTCAACCTCAATTGTAAACATAAACACTATTCTCTACATATAAAAGCTTTATACACAAGTTCTGAGCTTTATAAACAGTAATTCCTGATGTTTGAAATCACATTTAGTGAAAACTCCACTTAAAATAGCCGGACTCTTTAATATTAAGAGAATTCTTGTCCTTTCAGAGCTTTCTACCTGTAATCTCGGTAATTGAACTCGGCCTTAAATGTAGTTAGGTTCTATTTCCTTGTGTTTCAACTGTTTGTTACACGTTCATATTCATTTCCTGGAGAGGTAATTGTGTATTTAAAGAGTTTTACAACAGTTTGACAGTTTCCTTAGAAGTACATAAAGAACCTTCAGGATATCCACTGTTTCGTTCAAAAAACACATAGCAAATTAAGCCTCAATTGTAAACATAAACAGTATTATCCTCATTTAAAAGCTTTATACACAAATCCTGATCTCTACAAACAGGAATTCTTAACGTTTGAAATCACAATTTACTGAAAACGTGATTTAAAATATCCGGACTTCTTAATATTATGAGTATTCTCGTCATTTCACAACTTTCTTCCAGTAATCTCGGTAATTGAACTCGGCCTTAAATGTAGTTAGATTCTATTTCCTTGTGTTTCAACTGTTTGTTACACGTTCATATTCATTTCCTGGAAAGATAATTGTGTATTTTAAGAGTTTTACTACATTTTGACAGTTTCCTTAGAAGTACATACTAGAACCTTCAGGATATGAACTGTTTCAGTCAAAAGACGCCTCGCCAATTCAGCGTCAATTGAAAACATAAACAGTATTCTCCACATTTATAAGTTTTATACACAAGTTCAGAGCTCTATAAACAGGAATTCTTGATGTTTGAAATCACAATTTACTGAAAACGCCACTTGAAATATCCGGAATTGTTTATATTTTGAGAATTCTCGTCATTTCAGAGCTTTCTTCCTGTAATCTCCGTAATTGAACTGGGAATTAAATGTAGTTAGATTCTATTTACTTGTGTTTCAACTGTTTGCTACACGTTCATATTCATTTTCTGGAGAGGTAATTGTGTATTAAAAGAGTTTTACCACATTTTGAGAGTTCCCTTAGAAGTACATACTAGAACCTTCAGGATATAAACTGTTTCAGTCAAAAGACGCCACTCCAATTCAACCTCAATTGTAAACATAAACACTATTCTCTACATATAAAAGCTTTATACACAAGTTCTGAGCTTTATAAACAGTAATTCCTGATGTTTGAAATCACATTTAGTGAAAACTCCACTTAAAATAGCCGGACTCTTTAATATTAAGAGAATTCTTGTCCTTTCAGAGCTTTCTACCTGTAATCTCGGTCATTGAACTCGGCCTTAAATGTAGTTAGGTTCTATTTCCTTGTGTTTCAACTGTTTGTTACACGTTCATATTCATTTCCTGGAGAGGTAATTGTGTATTTAAAGAGTTTTACAACAGTTTGACAGTTTCCTTAGAAGTACATAAAGAACCTTCAGGATATCCACTGTTTCGTTCAAAAAACACGTAGCAAATTAAGCCTCAATTGTAAACATAAACAGTATTATCCTCATTTAAAAGCTTTATACACAAATCCTGATCTCTACAAACAGGAATTCTTAACGTTTGAAATCACAATTTACTGAAAACGTGATTTAAAATATCCGGACTTGTTAATATTATGAGTATTCTCGTCATTTCACAACTTTCTTCCAGTAATCTCGGTAATTGAACTCGGCCTTAAATGTAGTTAGATTCTATTTCCTTGTGTTTCAACTGTTTGTTACACGTTCATATTCATTTCCTGGAAAGATAATTGTGTATTTGAAGAGTTTTACTACATTTTGACAGTTTCCTTAGAAGTACATACTAGAACCTTCAGGATATGAACTGTTTCAGTCAAAAGACGCCTCGCCAATTCAGCGTCAATTGAAAACATAAACAGTATTCTCCACATTTATAAGTTTTATACACAAGTTCAGAGCTCTATAAACAGGAATTCTTGATGTTTGAAATCACAATTTACTGAAAACGCCACTTGAAATATCCGGAATTGTTTACATTTTGAGAATTCTCGTCATTTCAGAGCTTTCTTCCTGTAATCTCCGTAATTGAACTGGGAATTAAATGTAGTTAGATTCTATTTACTTGTGTTTCAACTGTTTGTTACACGTTCATATTCATTTCCTGGAGAGGTAATTGTGTATTTAAAGAGTTTTACAACAGTTTGACAGTTTCCTTAGAAGTACATAAAGAACCTTCAGGATATCCACTGTTTCGTTCAAAAAACACGTAGCAAATTAAGCCTCAATTGTAAACATAAACAGTATTATCCTCATTTAAAAGCTTTATACACAAATCCTGATCTCTACAAACAGGAATTCTTAACGTTTGAAATCACAATTTACTGAAAACGTGATTTAAAATATCCGGACTTGTTAATATTATGAGTATTCTCGTCATTTCACAACTTTCTTCCAGTAATCTCGGTAATTGAACTCGGCCTTAAATGTAGTTAGATTCTATTTCCTTGTGTTTCAACTGTTTGTTACACGTTCATATTCATTTCCTGGAAAGATAATTGTGTATTTGAAGAGTTTTACTATATTTTGACAGTTTCCTTAGAAGTACATACTAGAACCTTCAGGATATGAACTGTTTCAGTCAAAAGACGCCTCGCCAATTCAGCGTCAATTGAAAACATAAACAGTATTCTCCACATTTATAAGTTTTATACACAAGTTCAGAGCTCTATAAACAGGAATTCTTGATGTTTGAAATCACAATTTACTGAAAACGCCACTTGAAATATCCGGAATTGTTTACATTTTGAGAATTCTCGTCATTTCAGAGCTTTCTTCCTGTAATCTCCGTAATTGAACTGGGAATTAAATGTAGTTAGATTCTATTTACTTGTGTTTCAACTGTTTGCTACACGTTCATATTCATTTTCTGGAGAGGTAATTGTGTATTAAAAGAGTTTTACCACATTTTGAGAGTTCCCTTAGAAGTACATACTAGAACCTTCAGGATATAAACTGTTTCAGTCAAAAGACGCCACTCCAATTCAACCTCAATTGTAAACATAAACACTATTCTCTACATATAAAAGCTTTATACACAAGTTCTGAGCTTTATAAACAGTAATTCCTGATGTTTGAAATCACATTTAGTGAAAACTCCACTTAAAATAGCCGGACTCTTTAATATTAAGAGAATTCTTGTCCTTTCAGAGCTTTCTACCTGTAATCTCGGTCATTGAACTCGGCCTTAAATGTAGTTAGGTTCTATTTCCTTGTGTTTCAACTGTTTGTTACACGTTCATATTCATTTCCTGGAGAGGTAATCGTGTATTTAAAGAGTTTTACAGCATTTTGACAGTTTCCTTAGAAGTACATAAAGAACCTTCAGGATATCCACTGTTTCATTCAAAAAACACGTGGCAAAGTAAGCCTCAATTGTAAACATAAACAGTATTATCCTCATATAAAAGCTTTATACACAAATCGTGATCTCTACAAACAGGAATTCTTAATGTTTGAAATCACAATTTACTGAAAACGCGATTTAAAATATCCGGACTTTTTAATATTATGAGTATTCTCGTCATTTCACAACTTTCTTCCAGTAATCTCGGTAATTGAACTCGGCCTTAAATGTAGTTAGATTCTATTTGCTTGTGTTTCAACTGTTTGTTACACGTTCATATTCAATTCCTGGAAAGATAATTGTGTATTTGAAGAGTTTTACTACATTTTGACAGTTTCCTTAGAAGTACATACTAGAACCTTCAGGATATGAACTGTTTCAGTCAAAAGACGCCTCGCCAATTCAGCGTCAATTGAAAACATAAACAGTATTCTCCACATTTATAAGTTTTATACACAAGTTCAGAGCTCTATAAACAGGAATTCTTGATGTTTGAAATCACAATTTACTGAAAACGCCACTTGAATTATCCGGAATTGTTTACATTTTGAGAATTCTCGTCATTTCAGAGCTTTCTTCCTGTAATCTCCGTAATTGAACTGGGAATTAAATGTAGTTAGATTCTATTTACTTGTGTTTCAACTGTTTGCTACACGTTCATATTCATTTTCTGGAGAGGTAATTGTGTATTAAAAGAGTTTTACCACATTTTGCGAGTTCCCTTAGAAGTACATACTAGAACCTTCAGGATATAAACTGTTTCAGTCAAAAGACGCCACTCCAATTCAACCTCAATTGTAAACATAAACACTATTCTCTACATATAAAAGCTTTATACACAAGTTCTGAGCTTTATAAACAGTAATTCCTGATGTTTGAAATCACATTTAGTGAAAACTCCACTTAAAATAGCCGGACTCTTTAATATTAAGAGAATTCTTGTCCTTTCAGAGCTTTCTACCTGTAATCTCGGTAATTGAACTCGGCCTTAAATGTAGTTAGGTTCTATTTCCTTGTGTTTCAACTGTTTGTTACACGTTCATATTCATTTCCTGGAGAGGTAATTGTGTATTTAAAGAGTTTTACAACACTTTGACAGTTTCCTTAGAAGTACATAAAGAACCTTCAGGATATCCACTGTTTCGTTCAAAAAACACGTGGCAAATTAAGCCTCAATTGTAAACATAAAAAGTATTATCCTCATTTAAAAGCTTTATACACAAATCCTGATCTCTACAAACAGGAATTCTTAATGTTTGAAATCACAATTTACTGAAAACGCGATTTAAAATATCCGGACTTTTTAATATTATGAGTATTCTCGTCATTTCACAACTTTCTTCCAGTAATCTCGGTAATTGAACTCGGCCTTAAATGTAGTTAGATTCTATTTGCTTGTGTTTCAACTGTTTGTTACACGTTCATATTCAATTCCTGGAAAGATAATTGTGTATTTTAAGAGTTTTACTACATTTTGACAGTTTCCTTAGAAGTACATACTAGAACCTTCAGGATATGAACTGTTTCAGTCAAAAGACGCCTCGCCAATTCAGCGTCAATTGAAAACATAAACAGTATTCTCCACATTTTTAAGTTTTATACACAAGTTCAGAGCTCTATAAACAGGAATTCTTGATGTTTGAAATCACAATTTACTGAAAACGCCACTTGAAATATCCGGAATTGTTTACATTTTGAGAATTCTCGTCATTTCAGAGCTTTCTTCCTGTAATCTCCGTAATTGAACTGGGAATTAAATGTAGTTAGATTCTATTTACTTGTGTTTCAACTGTTTGCTACACGTTCATATTCATTTTCTGGAGAGGTCATTGTGTATTAAAAGAGTTTTACCACATTTTGAGAGTTCCCTTAGAAGTACATACTAGAACCTTCAGGATATAAACTGTTTCAGTCAAAAGACGCCACTCCAATTCAACCTCAATTGTAAACATAAACACTATTCTCTACATATAAAAGCTTTATACACAAGTTCTGAGCTTTATAAACAGTAATTCCTGATGTTTGAAATCACATTTAGTGAAAACTCCACTTAAAATAGCCGGACTCTTTAATATTAAGAGAATTCTTGTCCTTTCAGAGCTTTCTACCTGTAATCTCGGTAATTGAACTCGGCCTTAAATGTAGTTAGGTTCTATTTCCTTGTGTTTCAACTGTTTGTTACACGTTCATATTCATTTCCTGGAGAGGTAATTGTGTATTTAAAGAGTTTTACAACAGTTTGACAGTTTCCTTAGAAGTACATAAAGAACCTTCAGGATATCCACTGTTTCGTTCAAAAAACACGTGGCAAATTAAGCCTCAATTGTAAACATAAAAAGTATTATCCTCATTTAAAAGCTTTATACACAAATCCTGATCTCTACAAACAGGAATTCTTAATGTTTGAAATCACAATTTACTGAAAACGCGATTTAAAATATCCGGACTTTTTAATATTATGAGTATTCTCGTCATTTCACAACTTTCTTCCAGTAATCTCGGTAATTGAACTCGGCCTTAAATGTAGTTAGATTCTATTTGCTTGTGTTTCAACTGTTTGTTACACGTTCATATTCAATTCCTGGAAAGATAATTGTGTATTTTAAGAGTTTTACTACATTTTGACAGTTTCCTTAGAAGTACATACTAGAACCTTCAGGATATGAACTGTTTCAGTCAAAAGACGCCTCGCCAATTCAGCGTCAATTGAAAACATAAACAGTATTCTCCACATTTATAAGTTTTATACACAAGTTCAGAGCTCTATAAACAGGAATTCTTGATGTTTGAAATCACAATTTACTGAAAACGCCACTTGAAATATCCGGAATTGTTTACATTTTGAGAATTCTCGTCATTTCAGAGCTTTCTTCCTGTAATCTCCGTAATTGAACTGGGAATTAAATGTAGTTAGATTCTATTTACTTGTGTTTCAACTGTTTGCTACACGTTCATATTCATTTTCTGGAGAGGTAATTGTGTATTAAAAGAGTTTTACCACATTTTGAGAGTTCCCTTAGAAGTACATACTAGAACCTTCAGGATATAAACTGTTTCAGTCAAAAGACGCCACTCCAATTCAACCTCAATTGTAAACATAAACACTATTCTCTACATATAAAAGCTTTATACACAAGTTCTGAGCTTTATAAACAGTAATTCCTGATGTTTGAAATCACATTTAGTGAAAACTCCACTTAAAATAGCCGGACTCTTCAATATTAAGAGAATTCTTGTCCTTTCAGAGCTTTATACCTGTAATCTCGGTCATTGAACTCGGCCTTAAATGTAGTTAGGTTCTATTTCCTTGTGTTTCAACTGTTTGTTACACGTTCATATTCATTTCCTGGAGAGGTAATTGTGTATTTAAAGAGTTTTACAACAGTTTGACAGTTTCCTTAGAAGTACATACTAGAACCTTCAGGATATAAACTGTTTCAGTCAAAAGACGCCACTCCAATTCAACCTCAATTGTAAACATAAACAGTATTATCCTCATTTAAAAGCTTTATACACAAATCCTGATCTCTACAAACAGGAATTCTTAATGTTTGAAATCACAATTTACTGAAAACGCGATTTAAAATATCCGGACTTTTTAATATTATGAGTATTCTCGTCATTTCACAACTTTCTTCCAGTAATCTCGGTAATTGAACTCGGCCTTAAATGTAGTTAGGTTCTATTTCCTTGTGTTTCAACTGTTTGTTACACGTTCATATTCATTTCCTGGAGAGGTAATTGTGTATTTAAAGAGTTTTACAACAGTTTGACAGTTTCCTTAGAAGTACATAAAGAACCTTCAGGATATCCACTGTTTCGTTCAAAAAACACGTGGCAAATTAAGCCTCAATTGTAAACATAAACAGTATTATCCTCATTTAAAAGCTTTATACACAAATCCTGATCTCTACAAACAGGAATTCTTAATGTTTGAAATCACAATTTACTGAAAACGCGATTTAAAATATCCGGACTTTTTAATATTATGAGTATTCTCGTCATTTCACAACTTTCTTCCAGTAATCTCGGTAATTGAACTCGGCCTTAAATGTAGTTAGATTCTATTTGCTTGTGTTTCAACTGTTTGTTACACGTTCATATTCAATTCCTGGAAAGATAATTGTGTATTTGAAGAGTTTTACTACATTTTGACAGTTTCCTTAGAAGTACATACTAGAACCTTCAGGATATGAACTGTTTCAGTCAAAAGACGCCTCGCCAATTCAGCGTCAATTGAAAACATAAACAGTATTCTCCACATTTATAAGTTTTATACACAAGTTCAGAGCTCTATAAACAGGAATTCTTGATGTTTGAAATCACAATTTACTGAAAACGCCACTTGAAATATCCGGAATTGTTTACATTTTGAGAATTCTCGTCATTTCAGAGCTTTC
Source organism: Myotis nattereri (assembly GCF_964212035.1). Classification (NCBI taxonomy): domain Eukaryota; kingdom Metazoa; phylum Chordata; class Mammalia; order Chiroptera; family Vespertilionidae; genus Myotis; species Myotis nattereri. The sequence continues at coordinate 9,382,025 of NC_138080.1, forward strand.
TTCCTGTAATCTCCGTAATTGAACTGGGAATTAAATGTAGTTAGATTCTATTTACTTGTGTTTCAACTGTTTGCTACACGTTCATATTCATTTTCTGGAGAGGTAATTGTGTATTAAAAGAGTTTTACCACATTTTGCGAGTTCCCTTAGAAGTACATACTAGAACCTTCAGGATATAAACTGTTTCAGTCAAAAGACGCCACTCCAATTCAACCTCAATTGTAAACATAAACACTATTCTCTACATATAAAAGCTTTATACACAAGTTCTGAGCTTTATAAACAGTAATTCCTGATGTTTGAAATCACATTTAGTGAAAACTCCACTTAAAATAGCCGGACTCTTTAATATTAAGAGAATTCTTGTCCTTTCAGAGCTTTCTACCTGTAATCTCGGTAATTGAACTCGGCCTTAAATGTAGTTAGGTTCTATTTCCTTGTGTTTCAACTGTTTGTTACACGTTCATATTCATTTCCTGGAGAGGTAATTGTGTATTTAAAGAGTTTTACAACACTTTGACAGTTTCCTTAGAAGTACATAAAGAACCTTCAGGATATCCACTGTTTCGTTCAAAAAACACGTGGCAAATTAAGCCTCAATTGTAAACATAAACAGTATTATCCTCATTTAAAAGCTTTATACACAAATCCTGATCTCTACAAACAGGAATTCTTAACGTTTGAAATCACAATTTACTGAAAACGCGATGTAAAATATCCGGACTTTTTAATATTATGAGTATTCTCGTCATTTCACAACTTTCTTCCAGTAATCTCGGTAATTGAACTCGGCCTTAAATGTAGTTAGATTCTATTTGCTTGTGTTTCAACTGTTTGTTACACGTTCATATTCAATTCCTAGAAAGATTATTGTGTATTTTAAGAGTTTTACTACATTTTGACAAGTTCCTTAGAAGTACATAATAGAACCTTCAGGATATGAACTGTTTCAGTCAAAAGACGCCTCGCCAATTCAGCGTCAATTGAAAACATAAACAGTATTCTCCACATTTATAAGTTTTATACACAAGTTCAGAGCTCTATAAACAGGAATTCTTGATGTTTGAAATCACAATTTACTGAAAACGCCACTTGAAATATCCGGAATTGTTTATATTTTGAGAATTCTCGTCATTTCAGAGCTTTCTTCCTGTAATCTCCGTAATTGAACTGGGAATTAAATGTAGTTAGATTCTATTTACTTGTGTTTCAACTGTTTGCTACACGTTCATATTCATTTTCTGGAGAGGTAATTGTGTATTAAAAGAGTTTTACCACATTTTGAGAGTTCCCTTAGAAGTACATACTAGAACCTTCAGGATATAAACTGTTTCAGTCAAAAGACGCCACTCCAATTCAACCTCAATTGTAAACATAAACACTATTCTCTACATATAAAAGCTTTATACACAAGTTCTGAGCTTTATAAACAGTAATTCCTGATGTTTGAAATCACATTTAGTGAAAACTCCACTTAAAATAGCCGGACTCTTTAATATTAAGAGAATTCTTGTCCTTTCAGAGCTTTCTACCTGTAATCTCGGTAATTGAACTCGGCCTTAAATGTAGTTAGGTTCTATTTCCTTGTGTTTCAACTGTTTGTTACACGTTCATATTCATTTCCTGGAGAGGTAATTGTGTATTTAAAGAGTTTTACAACAGTTTGACAGTTTCCTTAGAAGTACATAAAGAACCTTCAGGATATCCACTGTTTCGTTCAAAAAACACGTAGCAAATTAAGCCTCAATTGTAAACATAAACAGTATTATCCTCATTTAAAAGCTTTATACACAAATCCTGATCTCTACAAACAGGAATTCTTAACGTTTGAAATCACAATTTACTGAAAACGTGATTTAAAATATCCGGACTTCTTAATATTATGAGTATTCTCGTCATTTCACAACTTTCTTCCAGTAATCTCGGTAATTGAACTCGGCCTTAAATGTAGTTAGATTCTATTTCCTTGTGTTTCAACTGTTAGTTACACGTTCATATTCATTTCCTGGAAAGATAATTGTGTATTTGAAGAGTTTTACTACATTTTGACAGTTTCCTTAGAAGTACATACTAGAACCTTCAGGATATGAACTGTTTCAGTCAAAAGACGCCTGGCCAATTCAGCGTCAATTGAAAACATAAACAGTATTCTCCACATTTATAAGTTTTATACACAAGTTCAGAGCTATATAAACAGGAATTCTTGATGTTTGAAATCACAATTTACTGAAAACGCCACTTGAAATATCCGGAATTGTTTACATTTTGAGAATTCTCGTCATTTCAGAGCTTTCTTCCTGTAATCTCCGTAATTGAACTGGGAATTAAATGTAGTTAGATTCTATTTACTTGTGTTTCAACTGTTTGCTACACGTTCATATTCATTTTCTGGAGAGGTAATTGTGTATTAAAAGGGTTTTACCACATTTTGAGAGTTCCCTTAATAGTACATACTAGAACCTTCAGGATATAAACTGTTTCAGTCAAAAGACGCCACTCCAATTCAACCTCAATTGTAAACATAAACACTATTCTCTACATATAAAAGCTTTATACACAAGTTCTGAGCTTTATAAACAGTAATTCCTGATGTTTGAAATCACATTTAGTGAAAACTCCACTTAAAATAGCCGGACTCTTTAATATTAAGAGAATTCTTGTCCTTTCAGAGCTTTCTACCTGTAATCTCGGTAATTGAACTCGGCCTTAAATGTAGTTAGGTTCTATTTCCTTGTGTTTCAACTGTTTGTTACACGTTCATATTCATTTCCTGGAGAGGTAATCGTGTATTTAAAGAGTTTTACAGCATTTTGACAGTTTCCTTAGAAGTACATAAAGAACCTTCAGGATATCCACTGTTTCATTCAAAAAACACGAGGCAAAGTAAGCCTCAATTGTAAACATAAACAGTATTATCCTCATATAAAAGCTTTATACACAAATCGTGATCTCTACAAACAGGAATTCTTAATGTTTGAAATCACAATTTACTGAAAACGCGATTTAAAATATCCGGACTTTTTAATATTATGAGTATTCTCGTCATTTCACAACTTTCTTCCAGTAATCTCGGTAATTGAACTCGGCCTTAAATGTAGTTAGATTCTATTTGCTTGTGTTTCAACTGTTTGTTACACGTTCATATTCAATTCCTGGAAAGATAATTGTGTATTTTAAGAGTTTTACTACATTTTGACAGTTTCCTTAGAAGTACATACTAGAACCTTCAGGATATGAACTGTTTCAGTCAAAAGACGCCTCGCCAATTCAGCGTCAATTGAAAACATAAACAGTATTCTCCACATTTATAAGTTTTATACACAAGTTCAGAGCTCTATAAACAGGAATTCTTGATGTTTGAAATCACAATTTACTGAAAACGCCACTTGAAATATCCGGAATTGTTTACATTTTGAGAATTCTCGTCATTTCAGAGCTTTCTTCCTGTAATCTCCGTAATTGAACTGGGAATTAAATGTAGTTAGATTCTATTTACTTGTGTTTCAACTGTTTGCTACACGTTCATATTCATTTTCTGGAGAGGTAATTGTGTATTAAAAGAGTTTTACCACATTTTGCGAGTTCCCTTAGAAGTACATACTAGAACCTTCAGGATATAAACTGTTTCAGTCAAAAGACGCCACTCCAATTCAACCTCAATTGTAAACATAAACACTATTCTCTACATATAAAAGCTTTATACACAAGTTCTGAGCTTTATAAACAGTAATTCCTGATGTTTGAAATCACATTTAGTGAAAACTCCACTTAAAATAGCCGGACTCTTTAATATTAAGAGAATTCTTGTCCTTTCAGAGCTTTCTACCTGTAATCTCGGTAATTGAACTCGGCCTTAAATGTAGTTAGGTTCTATTTCCTTGTGTTTCAACTGTTTGTTACACGTTCATATTCATTTCCTGGAGAGGTAATTGTGTATTTAAAGAGTTTTAGAACACTTTGACAGTTTCCTTAGAAGTACATAAAGAACCTTCAGGATATCCACTGTTTCGTTCAAAAAACACGTGGCAAATTAAGCCTCAATTGTAAACATAAACAGTATTATCCTCATTTAAAAGCTTTATACACAAATCCTGATCTCTACAAACAGGAATTCTTAACGTTTGAAATCACAATTTACTGAAAACGCGATGTAAAATATCCGGACTTTTTAATATTATGAGTATTCTCGTCATTTCACAACTTTCTTCCAGTAATCTCGGTAATTGAACTCGGCCTTAAATGTAGTTAGATTCTATTTGCTTGTGTTTCAACTGTTTGTTACACGTTCATATTCAATTCCTAGAAAGATTATTGTGTATTTTAAGAGTTTTACTACATTTTGACAAGTTCCTTAGAAGTACATAATAGAACCTTCAGGATATGAACTGTTTCAGTCAAAAGACGCCTCGCCAATTCAGCGTCAATTGAAAACATAAACAGTATTCTCCACATTTATAAGTTTTATACACAAGTTCAGAGCTCTATAAACAGGAATTCTTGATGTTTGAAATCACAATTTACTGAAAACGCCACTTGAAATATCCGGAATTGTTTATATTTTGAGAATTCTCGTCATTTCAGAGCTTTCTTCCTGTAATCTCCGTAATTGAACTGGGAATTAAATGTAGTTAGATTCTATTTACTTGTGTTTCAACTGTTTGCTACACGTTCATATTCATTTTCTGGAGAGGTAATTGTGTGTTAAAAGAGTTTTACCACATTTTGCGAGTTCCCTTAGAAGTACATACTAGAACCTTCAGGATATAAACTGTTTCAGTCAAAAGACGCCACTCCAATTCAACCTCAATTGTAAACATAAACACTATTCTCTACATATAAAAGCTTTATACACAAGTTCTGAGCTTTATAAACAGTAATTCCTGATGTTTGAAATCACATTTAGTGAAAACTCCACTTAAAATAGCCGGACTCTTTAATATTAAGAGAATTCTTGTCCTTTCAGAGCTTTCTACCTGTAATCTCGGTAATTGAACTCGGCCTTAAATGTAGTTAGGTTCTATTTCCTTGTGTTTCAACTGTTTGTTACACGTTCATATTCATTTCCTGGAGAGGTAATTGTGTATTTAAAGAGTTTTACAACAGTTTGACAGTTTCCTTAGAAGTACATAAAGAACCTTCAGGATATCCACTGTTTCGTTCAAAAAACACGTAGCAAATTAAGCCTCAATTGTAAACATAAACAGTATTATCCTCATTTAAAAGCTTTATACACAAATCCTGATCTCTACAAACAGGAATTCTTAACGTTTGAAATCACAATTTACTGAAAACGTGATTTAAAATATCCGGACTTGTTAATATTATGAGTATTCTCGTCATTTCACAACTTTCTTCCAGTAATCTCGGTAATTGAACTCGGCCTTAAATGTAGTTAGATTCTATTTTCTTGTGTTTCAACTGTTTGTTACACGTTCATATTCATATCCTGGAAAGATAATTGAGTATTTGAAGAGTTTTACTACATTTTGACAGTTTCCTTAGAAGTACATACTAGAACCTTCAGGATATGAACTGTTTCAGTCAAAAGACGCCTCGCCAATTCAGCGTCAATTGAAAACATAAACAGTATTCTCCACATTTATAAGTTTTATACACAAGTTCAGAGCTCTATAAACAGGAATTCTTGATGTTTGAAATCACAATTTACTGAAAACGCCACTTGAAATATCCGGAATTGTTTACATTTTGAGAATTCTCGTCATTTCAGAGCTTTCTTCCTGTAATCTCCGTAATTGAACTGGGAATTAAATGTAGTTAGATTCTATTTACTTGTGTTTCAACTGTTTGCTACACGTTCATATTCATTTTCTGGAGAGGTAATTGTGTATTAAAAGAGTTTTACCACATTTTGAGAGTTCCCTTAGAAGTACATACTAGAACCTTCAGGATATAAACTGTTTCAGTCAAAAGACGCCACTCCAATTCAACCTCAATTGTAAACATAAACACTATTCTCTACATATAAAAGCTTTATACACAAGTTCTGAGCTTTATAAACAGTAATTCCTGATGTTTGAAATCACATTTAGTGAAAACTCCACTTAAAATAGCCGGACTCTTTAATATTAAGAGAATTCTTGTCCTTTCAGAGCTTTCTACCTGTAATCTCGGTAATTGAACTCGGCCTGAAATGTAGTTAGGTTCTATTTCCTTGTGTTTCAACTGTTTGTTACACGTTCATATTCATTTCCTGGAGAGGTAATTGTGTATTTAAAGAGTTTTACAACAGTTTGACAGTTTCCTTAGAAGTACATAAAGAACCTTCAGGATATCCACTGTTTCGTTCAAAAAACACGTAGCAAATTAAGCCTCAATTGTAAACATAAACAGTATTATCCTCATTTAAAAGCTTTATACACAAATCCTGATCTCTACAAACAGGAATTCTTAACGTTTGAAATCACAATTTACTGAAAACGTGATTTAAAATATCCGGACTTGTTAATATTATGAGTATTCTCGTCATTTCACAACTTTCTTCCAGTAATCTCGGTAATTGAACTCGGCCTTAAATGTAGTTAGATTCTATTTTCTTGTGTTTCAACTGTTTGTTACACGTTCATATTCATTTCCTGGAAAGATAATTGAGTATTTGAAGAGTTTTACTACATTTTGACAGTTTCCTTAGAAGTACATACTAGAACCTTCAGGATATGAACTGTTTCAGTCAAAAGACGCCTCGCCAATTCAGCGTCAATTGAAAACATAAACAGTATTCTCCACATTTATAAGTTTTATACACAAGTTCAGAGCTCTATAAACAGGAATTCTTGATGTTTGAAATCACAATTTACTGAAAACGCCACTTGAAATATCCGGAATTGTTTACATTTTGAGAATTCTCGTCATTTCAGAGCTTTCTTCCTGTAATCTCCGTAATTGAACTGGGAATTAAATGTAGTTAGATTCTATTTACTTGTGTTTCATCTGTTTGCTACACGTTCATATTAATTTCTGGAGAGGTAATTGTGTATTAAAAGAGTTTTACCACATTTTGAGAGTTCCCTTAGAAGTACATACTAGAACCTTCAGGATATAAACTGTTTCAGTCAAAAGACGCCACTCAAATTCAACCTCAATTGTAAACATAAACACTATTCTCTACATATAAAAGCTTTATACACAAGTTCTGAGCTTTATAAACAGTAATTCCTGATGTTTGAAATCACATTTAGTGAAAACTCCACTTAAAATAGCCGGACTCTTTAATATTAAGAGAATTCTTGTCCTTTCAGAGCTTTCTACCTGTAATCTCGGTCATTGAACTCGGCCTTAAATGTAGTTAGGTTCTATTTCCTTGTGTTTCAACTGTTTGTTACACGTTCATATTCATTTCCTGGAGAGGTAATTGTGTATATAAAGAGTTTTACAACAGTTTGACAGTTTCCTTAGAAGTACATAAAGAACCTTCAGGATATCCACTGTTTCGTTCAAAAAACACGTGGCAAATTAAGCCTCAATTGTAAACATAAACAGTATTATCCTCATATAAAAGCTTTATACACAAATCGTGATCTCTACAAACAGGAATTCTTAATGTTTGAAATCACAATTTACTGAAAACGCGATTTAAAATATCCGGACTTTTTAATATTATGAGTATTCTCGTCATTTCACAACTTTCTTCCAGTAATCTCGGTAATTGAACTCGGCCTTAAATGTAGTTAGATTCTATTTGCTTGTGTTTCAACTGTTTGTTACACGTTCATATTCAATTCCTGGAAAGATAATTGTGTATTTGAAGAGTTTTACTACATTTTGACAGTTTCCTTAGAAGTACATACTAGAACCTTCAGGATATGAACTGTTTCAGTCAAAAGACGCCTCGCCAATTCAGCGTCAATTGAAAACATAAACAGTATTCTCCACATTTATAAGTTTTATACACAAGTTCAGAGCTCTATAAACAGGAATTCTTGATGTTTGAAATCACAATTTACTGAAAACGCCACTTGAAATATCCGGAATTGTTTACATTTTGAGAATTCTCGTCATTTCAGAGCTTTCTTCCTGTAATCTCCGTAATTGAACTGGGAATTAAATGTAGTTAGATTCTATTTACTTGTGTTTCAACTGTTTGCTACACGTTCATATTCATTTTCTGGAGAGGTAATTGTGTATTAAAAGAGTTTTACCACATTTTGAGAGTTCCCTTAGAAGTACATACTAGAACCTTCAGGATATAAACTGTTTCAGTCAAAAGACGCCACTCCAATTCAACCTCAATTGTAAACATAAACACTATTCTCTACATATAAAAGCTTTATACACAAGTTCTGAGCTTTATAAACAGTAATTCCTGATGTTTGAAATCACATTTAGTGAAAACTCCACTTAAAATAGCCGGACTCTTTAATATTAAGAGAATTCTTGTCCTTTCAGAGCTTTCTACCTGTAATCTCGGTAATTGAACTCGGCCTTAAATGTAGTTAGGTTCTATTTCCTTGTGTTTCAACTGTTTGTTACACGTTCATATTCATTTCCTGGAGAGGTAATTGTGTATGTAAAGAGTTTTACAACAGTTTGACAGTTTCCTTAGAAGTACATAAAGAACCTTCAGGATATCCACTGTTTCGTTCAAAAAACACGTGGCAAATTAAGCCTCAATTGTAAACATAAACAGTATTATCCTCATTTAAAAGCTTTATACACAAATCCTGATCTCTACAAACAGGAATTCTTAATGTTTGAAATCACAATTTACTGAAAACGCGATTTAAAATATCCGGACTTTTTAATATTATGAGTATTCTCGTCATTTCACAACTTTCTTCCAGTAATCTCGGTAATTGAACTCGGCCTTAAATGTAGTTAGGTTCTATTTCCTTGTGTTTCAACTGTTTGTTACACGTTCATATTCATTTCCAGGAGAGGTAATTGTGTATTTAAAGAGTTTTACAACAGTTTGACAGTTTCCTTAGAAGTACATAAAGAACCTTCAGGATATCCACTGTTTCGTTCAAAAAACACGTGGCAAATTAAGCCTCAATTGTAAACATAAACAGTATTATCCTCATTTAAAAGCTTTATACACAAATCCTGATCTCTACAAACAGGAATTCTTAATGTTTGAAATCACAATTTACTGAAAACGCGATTTAAAATATCCGGACTTTTTAATATTATGAGTATTCTCGTCATTTCACAACTTTCTTCCAGTAATCTTGGTAATTGAACTCGGCCTTAAATGTAGTTAGATTCTATTTTCTTGTGTTTCAACTGTTTGTTACACGTTCATATTGATTTCCTGGAGAGGTAATTGTGTATTAAAAGAGTTTTACCACATTTTGAGAGTTTCCTTAGAAGTACATACTAGAACCTTTAGGATATGGACTGTTTCAGTCAAAAGACGCCACTCCAATTCAACCTCAATTGTAAACATAAACACTATTCTCTACATATAAAAGCTTTATACACAAGTTCTGAGCTTTATAAACAGTAATTCCTGATTTTTGAAATCACATTTAGTGAAAACTCCACTTAAAATAGCCGGACTTTTTAATATTAAGAGAATTCTTGTCCTTTCAGAGCTTTCTACCTGTAATCTCGGTAATTGAACTCGGCCTTAAATGTAGTTAGGTTCTATTTCCTTGTGTTTCAACTGTTTGTTACACGTTCATATTCATTTCCTGGAGAGGTAATTGTGTATTTAAAGAGTTTTACAACATTTTGACAGTTTCCCTGGAAGTACATATAGAACCTTCAGGATATCCACTGTTTCATTCAAAAAACACGTGGCAAAGTAAGCCTCAATTGTAAACATAAACAGTATTATCCTCATTTAAAAGCTTTATACAAAAATCGTGATCTCTACAAACAGGAATTCTTGATGTTTGAAATCACAATTTACTGAAAACGGGATTTAAAATATCCGGACTTGTTAATATTATGAGTATTCTCGTCATTTCACAACTTTCTTCCAGTAATCTCGGTAATTGAACTCGGCCTTAAATGTAGTTAGATTCTATTTGCTTGTGTTTCAACTGTTTGTTACACGTTCATAATCATTTCCTGGAAAGATAATTGTGTATTTGAAGAGTTTTACCACATTTTGACAGTTTCCTTAGAAGTAGATACTAGAACCATCAGGATATGAACTGTTTCAGTCAAAAGACGCCTCGCCAATTCAGCGTCAATTGAAAACATAAACAGTATTCTCCACATTTATAAGTTTTATACACAAGTTCAGAGCTCTATAAACAGGAATTCTTGATGTTTGAAATCACAATTTACTGAAAACGCCACTTGAAATATCGGGAATTGTTTACATTTTGAGAATTCTCGTCATTTCAGAGCTTTCTTCCTGTAATCTCCGTAATTGAACTGGAAATTAAATGTAGTTAGATTCTATTTACTTGTGTTTCAACTGTTTGCTACACGTTCATATTCATTTTCTGGAGAGGTAATTGTGTATTAAAAGAGTTTTACCACATTTTGAGAGTTCCCTTAGAAGTACATACTAGAACCTTCAGGATATAAACTGTTTCAGTCAAAAGACGCCACTCCAATTCAACCTCAATTGTAAACATAAACACTATTCTCTACATATAAAAGCTTTATACACAAGTTCTGAGCTTTATAAACAGTAATTCCTGATGTTTGAAATCACATTTAGTGAAAACTCCACTTAAAATAGCCGGACTCTTTAATATTAAGAGAATTCTTGTCCTTTCAGAGCTTTATACCTGTAATCTCGGTCATTGAACTCGGCCTTAAATGTAGTTAGGTTCTATTTCCTTGTGTTTCAACTGTTTGTTACACGTTCATATTCATTTCCTGGAGAGGTAATTGTGTATTTAAAGAGTTTTACAACAGTTTGACAGTTTCCTTAGAAGTACATAAAGAACCTTCAGGATATCCACTGTTTCGTTCAAAAAACACGTGGCAAATTAAGCCTCAATTGTAAACATAAACAGTATTATCCTCATTTAAAAGCTTTATACACAAATCCTGATCTCTACAAACAGGAATTCTTAATGTTTGAAATCACAATTTACTGAAAACGCGATTTAAAATATCCGGACTTTTTAATATTATGAGTATTCTCGTCATTTCACAACTTTCTTCCAGTAATCTCGGTAATTGAACTCGGCCTTAAATGTAGTTAGATTCTATTTGCTTGTGTTTCAACTGTTTGTTACACGTTCATATTCAATTCCTGGAAAGATAATTGTGTATTTTAAGAGTTTTACTACATTTTGACAGTTTCCTTAGAAGTACATACTAGAACCTTCAGGATATGAACTGTTTCAGTCAAAAGACGCCTCGCCAATTCAGCGTCAATTGAAAACATAAACAGTATTCTCCACATTTTTAAGTTTTATACACAAGTTCAGAGCTCTATAAACAGGAATTCTTGATGTTTGAAATCACAATTTACTGAAAACGCCACTTGAAATATCCGGAATTGTTTACATTTTGAGAATTCTCGTCATTTCAGAGCTTTCTTCCTGTAATCTCCGTAATTGAACTGGGAATTAAATGTAGTTAGATTCTATTTACTTGTGTTTCAACTGTTTGCTACACGTTCATATTCATTTTCTGGAGAGGTCATTGTGTATTAAAAGAGTTTTACCACATTTTGAGAGTTCCCTTAGAAGTACATACTAGAACCTTCAGGATATAAACTGTTTCAGTCAAAAGACGCCACTCCAATTCAACCTCAATTGTAAACATAAACACTATTCTCTACATATAAAAGCTTTATACACAAGTTCTGAGCTTTATAAACAGTAATTCCTGATGTTTGAAATCACATTTAGTGAAAACTCCACTTAAAATAGCCGGACTCTTTAATATTAAGAGAATTCTTGTCCTTTCAGAGCTTTCTACCTGTAATCTCGGTAATTGAACTCGGCCTTAAATGTAGTTAGGTTCTATTTCCTTGTGTTTCAACTGTTTGTTACACGTTCATATTCATTTCCTGGAGAGGTAATTGTGTATTTAAAGAGTTTTACAACAGTTTGACAGTTTCCTTAGAAGTACATAAAGAACCTTCAGGATATCCACTGTTTCGTTCAAAAAACACGTGGCAAATTAAGCCTCAATTGTAAACATAAAAAGTATTATCCTCATTTAAAAGCTTTATACACAAATCCTGATCTCTACAAACAGGAATTCTTAATGTTTGAAATCACAATTTACTGAAAACGCGATTTAAAATATCCGGACTTTTTAATATTATGAGTATTCTCGTCATTTCACAACTTTCTTCCAGTAATCTCGGTAATTGAACTCGGCCTTAAATGTAGTTAGATTCTATTTGCTTGTGTTTCAACTGTTTGTTACACGTTCATATTCAATTCCTGGAAAGATAATTGTGTATTTTAAGAGTTTTACTACATTTTGACAGTTTCCTTAGAAGTACATACTAGAACCTTCAGGATATGAACTGTTTCAGTCAAAAGACGCCTCGCCAATTCAGCGTCAATTGAAAACATAAACAGTATTCTCCACATTTATAAGTTTTATACACAAGTTCAGAGCTCTATAAACAGGAATTCTTGATGTTTGAAATCACAATTTACTGAAAACGCCACTTGAAATATCCGGAATTGTTTACATTTTGAGAATTCTCGTCATTTCAGAGCTTTCTTCCTGTAATCTCCGTAATTGAACTGGGAATTAAATGTAGTTAGATTCTATTTACTTGTGTTTCAACTGTTTGCTACACGTTCATATTCATTTTCTGGAGAGGTAATTGTGTATTAAAAGAGTTTTACCACATTTTGAGAGTTCCCTTAGAAGTACATACTAGAACCTTCAGGATATAAACTGTTTCAGTCAAAAGACGCCACTCCAATTCAACCTCAATTGTAAACATAAACACTATTCTCTACATATAAAAGCTTTATACACAAGTTCTGAGCTTTATAAACAGTAATTCCTGATGTTTGAAATCACATTTAGTGAAAACTCCACTTAAAATAGCCGGACTCTTCAATATTAAGAGAATTCTTGTCCTTTCAGAGCTTTATACCTGTAATCTCGGTCATTGAACTCGGCCTTAAATGTAGTTAGGTTCTATTTCCTTGTGTTTCAACTGTTTGTTACACGTTCATATTCATTTCCTGGAGAGGTAATTGTGTATTTAAAGAGTTTTACAACAGTTTGACAGTTTCCTTAGAAGTACATACTAGAACCTTCAGGATATAAACTGTTTCAGTCAAAAGACGCCACTCCAATTCAACCTCAATTGTAAACATAAACAGTATTATCCTCATTTAAAAGCTTTATACACAAATCCTGATCTCTACAAACAGGAATTCTTAATGTTTGAAATCACAATTTACTGAAAACGCGATTTAAAATATCCGGACTTTTTAATATTATGAGTATTCTCGTCATTTCACAACTTTCTTCCAGTAATCTCGGTAATTGAACTCGGCCTTAAATGTAGTTAGGTTCTATTTCCTTGTGTTTCAACTGTTTGTTACACGTTCATATTCATTTCCTGGAGAGGTAATTGTGTATTTAAAGAGTTTTACAACAGTTTGACAGTTTCCTTAGAAGTACATAAAGAACCTTCAGGATATCCACTGTTTCGTTCAAAAAACACGTGGCAAATTAAGCCTCAATTGTAAACATAAACAGTATTATCCTCATTTAAAAGCTTTATACACAAATCCTGATCTCTACAAACAGGAATTCTTAATGTTTGAAATCACAATTTACTGAAAACGCGATTTAAAATATCCGGACTTTTTAATATTATGAGTATTCTCGTCATTTCACAACTTTCTTCCAGTAATCTTGGTAATTGAACTCGGCCTTAAATGTAGTTAGATTCTATTTTCTTGTGTTTCAACTGTTTGTTACACGTTCATATTGATTTCCTGGAGAGGTAATTGTGTATTAAAAGAGTTTTACCACATTTTGAGAGTTTCCTTAGAAGTACATACTATAACCTTTAGGATATGGACTGTTTCAGTCAAAAGACGCCACTCCAATTCAACCTCAATTGTAAACATAAACACTATTCTCTACATATAAAAGCTTTATACACAAGTTCTGAGCTTTATAAACAGTAATTCCTGATGTTTGAAATCACATTTAGTGAAAACTCCACTTAAAATAGCCGGACTTTTTAATATTAAGAGAATTCTTGTCCTTTCAGAGCTTTCTACCTGTAATCTCGGTAATTGAACTCGGCCTTAAATGTAGTTAGGTTCTATTTCCTTGTGTTTCAACTGTTTGTTACACGTTCATATTCATTTCCTGGAGAGGTAATTGTGTATTTAAAGAGTTTTACAACATTTTGACAGTTTCCCTGGAAGTACATATAGAACCTTCAGGATATCCACTGTTTCATTCAAAAAACACGTGGCAAAGTAAGCCTCAATTGTAAACATAAACAGTATTATCCTCATTTAAAAGCTTTATACAAAAATCGTGATCTCTACAAACAGGAATTCTTGATGTTTGAAATCACAATTTACTGAAAACGGGATTTAAAATATCCGGACTTGTTAATATTATGAGTGTTCTCGTCATTTCACAACTTACTTCCAGTAATCTCGGTAATTGAACTCGGCCTTAAATGTAGTTAGATTCTATTTGCTTGTGTTTCAACTGTTTGTTACACGTTCATATTCATTTCCTGGAAAGATAATTGTGTATTTGAAGAGTTTTACCACATTTTGACAGTTTCCTTAGAAGTAGATACTAGAACCTTCAGGATATGAACTGTTTCAGTCAAAAGACGCCTCGCCAATTCAGCGTCAATTGAAAACATAAACAGTATTCTCCACATTTATAAGTTTATACACAAGTTCAGAGCTCTATAAACAGGAATTCTTAATGTTTGAAATCACAATTTACTGAAAACGCCACTTGAAATATCCGGAATTGTTTACATTTTGAGAATTCTCGCCATTTCAGAGCTTTGTTCTTGTAATCTCCGTAATTGAACTGGGAATTAAATGTAGTTAGATTCTATTTACTTGTGTTTCAACTGTTTGTTACACGTTCATATTGATTTCCTGGAGAGGTAATTGTGTATTAAAAGAGTTTTACCACATTTTGAGAGTTTCCTTAGAAGTACATACTAGAACCTTTAGGATATGGACTGTTTCAGTCAAAAGACGCCACTCCAATTCAACCTCAATTGTAAACATAAACACTATTCTCTACATATAAAAGCTTTATACACAAGTTCTGAGCTTTATAAACAGTAATTCCTGATGTTTGAAATCACATTTAGTGAAAACTCCACTTAAAATAGCCGGACTCTTCAATATTAAGAGAATTCTTGTCCTTTCAGAGCTTTATACCTGTAATCTCGGTCATTGAACTCGGCCTTAAATGTAGTTAGGTTCTATTTCCTTGTGTTTCAACTGTTTGTTACACGTTCATATTCATTTCCTGGAGAGGTAATTGTGTATTTAAAGAGTTTTACAACAGTTTGACAGTTTCCTTAGAAGTACATACTAGAACCTTCAGGATATAAACTGTTTCAGTCAAAAGACGCCACTCCAATTCAACCTCAATTGTAAACATAAACAGTATTATCCTCATTTAAAAGCTTTATACACAAATCCTGATCTCTACAAACAGGAATTCTTAATGTTTGAAATCACAATTTACTGAAAACGCGATTTAAAATATCCGGACTTTTTAATATTATGAGTATTCTCGTCATTTCACAACTTTCTTCCAGTAATCTCGGTAATTGAACTCGGCCTTAAATGTAGTTAGGTTCTATTTCCTTGTGTTTCAACTGTTTGTTACACGTTCATATTCATTTCCTGGAGAGGTAATTGTGTATTTAAAGAGTTTTACAACAGTTTGACAGTTTCCTTAGAAGTACATAAAGAACCTTCAGGATATCCACTGTTTCGTTCAAAAAACACGTGGCAAATTAAGCCTCAATTGTAAACATAAACAGTATTATCCTCATTTAAAAGCTTTATACACAAATCCTGATCTCTACAAACAGGAATTCTTAATGTTTGAAATCACAATTTACTGAAAACGCGATTTAAAATATCCGGACTTTTTAATATTATGAGTATTCTCGTCATTTCACAACTTTCTTCCAGTAATCTTGGTAATTGAACTCGGCCTTAAATGTAGTTAGATTCTATTTTCTTGTGTTTCAACTGTTTGTTACACGTTCATATTGATTTCCTGGAGAGGTAATTGTGTATTAAAAGAGTTTTACCACATTTTGAGAGTTTCCTTAGAAGTACATACTATAACCTTTAGGATATGGACTGTTTCAGTCAAAAGACGCCACTCCAATTCAACCTCAATTGTAAACATAAACACTATTCTCTACATATAAAAGCTTTATACACAAGTTCTGAGCTTTATAAACAGTAATTCCTGATGTTTGAAATCACATTTAGTGAAAACTCCACTTAAAATAGCCGGACTTTTTAATATTAAGAGAATTCTTGTCCTTTCAGAGCTTTCTACCTGTAATCTCGGTAATTGAACTCGGCCTTAAATGTAGTTAGGTTCTATTTCCTTGTGTTTCAACTGTTTGTTACACGTTCATATTCATTTCCTGGAGAGGTAATTGTGTATTTAAAGAGTTTTACAACATTTTGACAGTTTCCCTGGAAGTACATATAGAACCTTCAGGATATCCACTGTTTCATTCAAAAAACACGTGGCAAAGTAAGCCTCAATTGTAAACATAAACAGTATTATCCTCATTTAAAAGCTTTATACAAAAATCGTGATCTCTACAAACAGGAATTCTTGATGTTTGAAATCACAATTTACTGAAAACGGGATTTAAAATATCCGGACTTGTTAATATTATGAGTGTTCTCGTCATTTCACAACTTACTTCCAGTAATCTCGGTAATTGAACTCGGCCTTAAATGTAGTTAGATTCTATTTGCTTGTGTTTCAACTGTTTGTTACACGTTCATATTCATTTCCTGGAAAGATAATTGTGTATTTGAAGAGTTTTACCACATTTTGACAGTTTCCTTAGAAGTAGATACTAGAACCTTCAGGATATGAACTGTTTCAGTCAAAAGACGCCTCGCCAATTCAGCGTCAATTGAAAACATAAACAGTATTCTCCACATTTATAAGTTTATACACAAGTTCAGAGCTCTATAAACAGGAATTCTTAATGTTTGAAATCACAATTTACTGAAAACGCCACTTGAAATATCCGGAATTGTTTACATTTTGAGAATTCTCGCCATTTCAGAGCTTTGTTCTTGTAATCTCCGTAATTGAACTGGGAATTAAATGTAGTTAGATTCTATTTACTTGTGTTTCAACTGTTTGTTACACGTTCATATTGATTTCCTGGAGAGGTAATTGTGTATTAAAAGAGTTTTACCACATTTTGAGAGTTTCCTTAGAAGTACATACTAGAACCTTTAGGATATGGACTGTTTCAGTCAAAAGACGCCACTCCAATTCAACCTCAATTGTAAACATAAACACTATTCTCTACATATAAAAGCTTTATACACAAGTTCTGAGCTTTATAAACAGTAATTCCTG
This sequence comes from Myotis nattereri, assembly GCF_964212035.1. NCBI lineage: Eukaryota > Metazoa > Chordata > Mammalia > Chiroptera > Vespertilionidae > Myotis > Myotis nattereri. The sequence continues at coordinate 9,399,521 of NC_138080.1, forward strand.
ATGTTTGAAATCACATTTAGTGAAAACTCCACTTAAAATAGCCGGACTTTTTAATATTAAGAGAATTCTTGTCCTTTCAAAGCTTTCTACCTGTAATCTCGGTAATTGAACTCAGCCTTAAATGTAGTTAGGTTCTATTTCCTTGTGTTTCAACTGTTTGTTACACGTTCATATTCATTTCCTGGGGAGGTAATTGTGTATTTAAAGAGTTTTACAACATTTTGACAGTTTCCTTAGAAGTACATAAAGAACCTTCAGGATATCCACTGTTTCATTCAAAAAACACGTGGCAAAGTAAGCCTCAATTGTAAACATAAACAGTATTATCCTCATTTAAAAGCTTTATACACAAATCGTGATCTCTACAAACAGGAATTCTTAACGTTTGAAATCACAATTTACTGAAAACGCGATTTAAAATATCCGGACTTGTTAATATTATGAGTATTCTCGTCATTTCACAACTTTATTCCAGTAATCTCGGTAATTGAACTCGGCCTTAAATGTAGTTAGATTCTATTTCCTTGTGTTTCAACTGTTTGTTACACGTTCATATTCATTTCCTGGAAAGATAATTGTGTATTTGAAGAGTTTTACTACATTTTGACAGTTTCCTTAGAAGTACATACTAGAACCTTCAGGATATGAACTGTTTCAGTCAAAAGACGCCTCGCCAATTCAGCGTCAATTGAAAACATAAACAGTATTTTCCACATTTATAAGTTTTATACACAAGTTCAGAGCTCTATAAACAGGAATTCTTGATGTTTGAAATCACAATTTACTGAAAACGCCACTTTAGATATCCGGAATTGTTTACATTTTGAGAATTCTCGTCATTTCAGAGCTTTCTTCCTGTAATCTCCGTAATTGAACTGGGAATTAAATGTAGTTAGATTCTATTTACTTGTGTTTCAACTGTTTGCTACACGTTCATATTCATTTTCTGGAGAGGTAATTGTGTATTAAAAGAGTTTTACCACATTTTGAGAGTTCCCTTAGAAGTACATACTAGAACCTTCAGGATATAAACTGTTTCAGTCAAAAGACGCCACTCCAATTCAACCTCAATTGTAAACATAAACACTATTCTCTACATATAAAAGCTTTATACACAAGTTCTGAGCTTTATAAACAGTAATTCCTGATGTTTGAAATCACATTTAGTGAAAACTCCACTTAAAATAGCCGGACTCTTTAATATTAAGAGAATTCTTGTCCTTTCAGAGCTTTCTACCTGTAATCTCGGTAATTGAACTCGGCCTTAAATGTAGTTAGGTTCTATTTCCTTGTGTTTCAACTGTTTGTTACACGTTCATATTCATTTCCTGGAGAGGTAATTGTGTATTTAAAGAGTTTTACAACAGTTTGACAGTTTCCTTAGAAGTACATAAAGAACCTTCAGGATATCCACTGTTTCGTTCAAAAAACACGTGGCAAATTAAGCCTCAATTGTAAACATAAACAGTATTATCCTCATTTAAAAGCTTTATACACAAATCCTGATCTCTACAAACAGGAATTCTTAATGTTTGAAATCACAATTTACTGAAAACGGGATTTAAAATATCCGGACTTGTTAATATTATGAGTATTCTCGTCATTTCACAACTTTCTTCCAGTAATCTCGGTAATTGAACTCGGCCTTAAATGTAGTTAGATTCTATTTGCTTGTGTTTCAACTGTTTGTTACACGTTCATATTCATTTCCTGGAAAGATAATTGTGTATTTCAAGAGTTTTACTACATTTTGACAGTTTCCTTAGAAGTACATACTAGAACCTTCAGGATATGAACTGTTTCAGTCAAAAGACGCCTCGCCAATTCAGCGTCAATTGAAAACATAAACAGTATTTTCCACATTTATAAGTTTTATACACAAGTTGAGAGCTCTATAAACAGGAATTCTTGATGTTTGAAATCACAATTTACTGAAAACGCCACTTGAGATATCCGGAATTGTTTACATTTTGAGAATTCTCGTCATTTCAGAGCTTTCTTCCTGTAATCTCTGTAATTGAACTGGGAATTAAATGTAGTTAGATTCTATTTACTTGTGTTTCAACTGTTTGCTACACGTTCATATTCATTTTCTGGAGAGGTAATTGTGTATTAAAAGAGTTTTACCACATTTTGAGAGTTCCCTTAGAAGTACATACTAGAACCTTTAGGATATGGACTGTTTCAGTCAAAAGACGCCACTCCAATTCAACCTCAATTGTAAACATAAACACTATTCTCTACATATAAAAGCTTTATACACAAGTTCTGAGCTTTATAAACAGTAATTCCTGATGTTTGAAATCACATTTAGTGAAAACTCCACTTAAAATAGCCGGACTCTTTAATATTAAGAGAATTCTTGTCCTTTCAGAGCTTTCTACCTGTAATCTCGGTAATTGAACTCGGCCTTAAATGTAGTTAGGTTCTATTTCCTTGTGTTTCAACTGTTTGTTACACGTTCATATTCATTTCCTGGAGAGGTAATTGTGTATTTAAAGAGTTTTACAACAGTTTGACAGTTTCCTTAGAAGTACATAAAGAACCTTCAGGATATCCACTGTTTCGTTCAAAAAACACGTGGCAAATTAAGCCTCAATTGTAAACATAAACAGTATTATCCTCATTTAAAAGCTTTATACACAAATCCTGATCTCTACAAACAGGAATTCTTAATGTTTGAAATCACAATTTACTGAAAACGGGATTTAAAATATCCGGACTTGTTAATATTATGAGTATTCTCGTCATTTCACAACTTTCTTCCAGTAATCTCGGTAATTGAACTCGGCCTTAAATGTAGTTAGATTCTATTTGCTTGTGTTTCAACTGTTTGTTACACGTTCATATTCATTTCCTGGAAAGATAATTTTGTATTTGAAGAGTTTTACCACATTTTGACAGTTTCCTTAGAAGTACATAAAGAACCTTCAGGATATCCACTGTTTCATTCAAAAAACACGTGGCAAAGTAAGCCTCAATTGTAAACATAAACAGTATTATCCTCATTTAAAAGCTTTATACACAAATCCTGATCTCTACAAACAGGAATTCTTGATGTTTGAAATCACAATTTACTGAAAACGCCACTTGAAATATCCGGAATTGTTTACATTTTGAGAATTCTCGACATTTCAGAGCTTTGTTCTTGTAATCTCCGTAATTGAACTGGGAATTAAATGTAGTTAGATTCTATTTCCTTGTGTTTCAACTGTTTGTTACACGTTCATATTCATCTCCTGGAAAGATAATTGTGTATTTGAAGAGTTTTACCACATTTTGACAGTTTCCTTAGAAGTACATACTAGAACCTTCAGGATAGGAACTGTTTCAGTCAAAAGACGCCTCGCCAATTCAGCGTCAATTGAAAACATAAACAGTATTCTCCACATTTATAAGTTTATACACAAATTCAGAACTCTATAAAAAGGAATTCTTAATGTTTGAAATCACAATTTACTGAAAACGCCACTTGAAATATCCGGAATTGTTTACATTTTGAGAATTCTCGCCATTTCAGAGCTTTGTTCTTGTAATCTCCGTAATTGAACTGGGAATTAAATGTAGTTAGATTCTATTTACTTGTGTTTCAACTGTTTGTTACACGTTCATATTGATTTCCTGGAGAGGTAATTGTGTATTTGAAGAGTTTTACCACATTTTGAGAGTTTCCTTAGAAGTACATACTAGAACCTTTAGGATATGGACTGTTTCAGTCAAAAGACGCCACTCCAATTCAACCTCAATTGTAAACATAAACACTATTCTCTACATATAAAAGCTTTATACACAAGTTCTGAGCTTTATAAACAGTAATTCCTGATGTTTGAAATCACATTTAGTGAAAACTCCACTTAAAATAGCCGGACTTTTTAATATTAAGAGAATTCTTGTCCTTTCATACCTTTCTACCTGTAATCTCGGTAATTGAACTCGGCCTTAAATGTAGTTAGGTTCTATTTCCTTGTGTTTCAACTGTTTGTTACACGTTCATATTCATTTCCTGGAGAGGTAATTGTGTATTTAAAGAGTTTTACAACATTTTGACAGTTTCCCTAGAAGTACATAAAGAACCTACAGGATATCCACTGTTTCATTCAAAAAACACGTGGCAAAGTAAGCCTCAATTGTAAACATAAACAGTATTATCCTCATTTAAAAGCTTTATACACAAATCGTGATCTCTACAAACAGGAATTCTTGATGTTTGAAATCACAATTTACTGAAAACGGGATTTAAAATATCCGGACTTGTTAATATTATGAGTATTCTCGTCATTTCACAACTTTCTTCCAGTAATCTCGGTAATTGAACTCGGCCTTAAATGTAGTAAGATTCTATTTGCTTGTGTTTCAACTGTTTGTTACACGTTCATATTCATTTCCTGGAAAGATAATTGTGTATTTGAAGAGTTTTACCACATTTTGACAGTTTCCTTAGAAGTACATACTAGAACCTTCAGGATATGAACTGTTTCAGTCAAAAGACGCCTCGCCAATTCAGCGTCAATTGAAAACATAAACAGTATTCTCCACATTTATAAGTTTTATACACAAGTGCAGAGCTCTATCAACAGGAATTCTTAATGTTTGAAATCACAATTTACTGAAAACGCCACTTGAAATATCCGGAATTGTTTACATTTTGAGAATTCTCGTCATTTCAGAGCTTTCTTCCTGTAATCTCCGTAATTGAACTGGGAATTAAATGTAGTTAGATTCTATTTACTTGTGTTTCAACTGTTTGCTACACGTTCATATTCATTTCCTGGAGAGGTAATTGTGTATTAAAAGAGTTTTACCACATTTTGAGAGTTTCCTTAGAAGTACATACTAGAACCTCTAGGATATGGACTGTTTCAGTCAAAAGACCCCACTCCAATTCAACCTCAAATGTAAACATAAACACTATTCTCTACATATAAAAGCTTTATACACAAGTTCTGAGCTTTATAAACAGTAATTCCTGATGTTTTAAATCACATTTAGTGAAAACTCCACTTAAAATAGCCGGACTTTTTAATATTAAGAGAATTCTTGTCCTTTCAGAGCTTTCGACCTGTAATCTCGGTAACTGAACTCGGCCTTAAATGTAGTTAGGTTCTATTTCCTTGTGTTTCAACTGTTTGTTACACGTTCATATTCATTTCCTGGAGAGGTAATCGTGTATTTAAAGAGTTTTACAATACTTTGACAGTTTCCTTAGAAGTACATAAAGAACCTTCAGGATACCCACTGTTTCGTTCAAAAAACACGTGGCAAATTAAGCCTCAATTGTAAACATAAACAGTATTATCCTCATTTAAAAGCTTTATACACATATCCTGATCTCTACAAACAGGAATTCTTGATGTTTGAAATCACAATTTACTGAAAACGCCACTTGAAATATCCGAAATTGTTTACATTTTGAGAATTCTCATCATTTCAGAGCTTTGTTCTTGTAATCTTCGTAATTGAACTGGGAATTAAATGTAGTTAGATTCAATTTACTTGTGTTTCAACTGTTTGTTACACGTTCATATTCATTTCCTGGAAAGATAATTGTGTATTTGAAGAGTTTTACCACATTTTGACAGTTTCCTTAGAAGTACATACTAGAACCTTCAGGATATGAACTGTTTCAGTCAAAAGACGCCTCGCCAATTCAGCGTCAATTGAAAACATAAACAGTATTCTGCACATTTATAAGTTTTATACACAAGTTCAGAGCTCTATAAACAGGAATTCTTAATGTTTGAAATCACAATTTACTGAAAACGCCACTTGAAATATCCGGAATTGTTTACATTTTGAGAATTCTCGCCATTTCAGAGCTATGTTCTTGTAATCTCCGTAATTGAACTGGGAATTAAATGTAGTTAGATTCTATTTACTTGTGTTTCAACTGTTTGTTACACGTTCATATTGATTTCCTGGAGAGGTAATTGTGTATTAAAAGAGTTTTACCACATTTTGACAGTTTCCCTAGAAGTACATAAAGAACCTTCAGGATATCCACTGTTTCATTCAAAAAACACGTGGCAAAGTAAGCCTCAATTGTAAACATAAACAGTATTATCCTCATTTAAAAGCTTTATACACAAATCGTGATCTCTACAAACAGGAATTCTTGATGTTTGAAATCACAATTTACTGAAAACGGGATTTAAAATATCCGGACTTGTTAATATTATGAGTATTCTCGTCATTTCACAACTTTCTTCCAGTAATCTCGGTAATTGAACTCGGCCTTAAATGTAGTAAGATTCTATTTGCTTGTGTTTCAACTGTTTGTTACACGTTCATATTCATTTCCTGGAAAGATAATTGTGTATTTGAAGAGTTTTACCACATTTTGACAGTTTCCTTAGAAGTACATACTAGAACCTTCAGGATATGAACTGTTTCAGTCAAAAGACGCCTCGCCAATTCAGCGTCAATTGAAAACATAAACAGTATTCTCCACATTTATAAGTTTTATACACAAGTGCAGAGCTCTATCAACAGGAATTCTTAATGTTTGAAATCACAATTTACTGAAAACGCCACTTGAAATATCCGGAATTGTTTACATTTTGAGAATTCTCGTCATTTCAGAGCTTTCTTCCTGTAATCTCCGTAATTGAACTGGGAATTAAATGTAGTTAGATTCTATTTACTTGTGTTTCAACTGTTTGCTACACGTTCATATTCATTTCCTGGAGAGGTAATTGTGTATTAAAAGAGTTTTACCACATTTTGAGAGTTTCCTTAGAAGTACATACTAGAACCTCTAGGATATGGACTGTTTCAGTCAAAAGACCCCACTCCAATTCAACCTCAAATGTAAACATAAACACTATTCTCTACATATAAAAGCTTTATACACAAGTTCTGAGCTTTATAAACAGTAATTCCTGATGTTTTAAATCACATTTAGTGAAAACTCCACTTAAAATAGCCGGACATTTTAATATTAAGAGAATTCTTGTCCTTTCAGAGCTTTCGACCTGTAATCTCGGTAACTGAACTCGGCCTTAAATGTAGTTAGGTTCTATTTCCTTGTGTTTCAACTGTTTGTTACACGTTCATATTCATTTCCTGGAGAGGTAATCGTGTATTTAAAGAGTTTTACAATACTTTGACAGTTTCCTTAGAAGTACATAAAGAACCTTCAGGATACCCACTGTTTCGTTCAAAAAACACGTGGCAAATTAAGCCTCAATTGTAAACATAAACAGTATTATCCTCATTTAAAAGCTTTATACACATATCCTGATCTCTACAAACAGGAATTCTTGATGTTTGAAATCACAATTTACTGAAAACGCCACTTGAAATATCCGAAATTGTTTACATTTTGAGAATTCTCATCATTTCAGAGCTTTGTTCTTGTAATCTTCGTAATTGAACTGGGAATTAAATGTAGTTAGATTCAATTTACTTGTGTTTCAACTGTTTGTTACACGTTCATATTCATTTCCTGGAAAGATAATTGTGTATTTGAAGAGTTTTACCACATTTTGACAGTTTCCTTAGAAGTACATACTAGAACCTTCAGGATATGAACTGTTTCAGTCAAAAGACGCCTCGCCAATTCAGCGTCAATTGAAAACATAAACAGTATTCTCCACATTTATAAGTTTTATACACAAGTTCAGAGCTCTATAAACAGGAATTCTTAATGTTTGAAATCACAATTTACTGAAAACGCCACTTGAAATATCCGGAATTGTTTACATTTTGAGAATTCTCGCCATTTCAGAGCTATGTTCTTGTAATCTCCGTAATTGAACTGGGAATTAAATGTAGTTAGATTCTATTTACTTGTGTTTCAACTGTTTGTTACACGTTCATATTGATTTCCTGGAGAGGTAATTGTGTATTAAAAGAGTTTTACCACATTTTGACAGTTTCCCTAGAAGTACATAAAGAACCTTCAGGATATCCACTGTTTCATTCAAAAAACACGTGGCAAAGTAAGCCTCAATTGTAAACATAAACAGTATTATCCTCATTTAAAAGCTTTATACACAAATCGTGATCTCTACAAACAGGAATTCTTGATGTTTGAAATCACAATTTACTGAAAACGCGATTTAAAATATCCGGACTTGTTAATATTATGAGTATTCTCGTCATTTCACAACTTTCTTCCAGTAATCTCGGTAGTTGAACTCGGCCTTAAATGTAGTTAGATTCTATTTCCTTGTGTTTCAACTGTTTGTTACACGTTCATATTCATTTCCTGGAAAGATAATTGTGTATTTGAAGAGTTTTACCACATTTTGACAGTTTCCTTAGAAGTACATACTAGAACCTTCAGGATATGAACTGTTTCAGTCAAAAGACGCCTCGCCAATTCAGCGTCAATTGAAAACATAAACAGTATTCTCCACATTTATAAGTTTATACACAAGTTCAGAGCTCTATAAACAGGAATTCTTAATGTTTGAAATCACAATTTACTGAAAACGCCACTTGAAATACCCGGAATTGTTTACATTTTGAGAATTCTCGTCATTTCAGAGCTTTGTTCTTGTAATCTCCATAATTGAACTGGGAATTAAATGTAGTTAGATTCTATTTACTTGTGTTTCAACTGTTTGTTACACGTTCATATTCATTTCCTGGAGAGGTAATTGTGCATTAAAAGAGTTTTACCACATTTTGAGAGTTTCCTTAGAAGTACATACTAGAACCTTTAGGATATGGACTGTTTCAGTCAAAAGACGCCACTCCAATTCAACCTCAATTGTAAATATAAACACTATTCTCTACATATAAAAGCTTTATACACAAGTTCTGAGCTCTATAAACAGTAATTCCTGATGTTTGAAATCACATTAAGTGAAAACTCCACTTAAAATAGCCGGACTTTTTAATATTAAGAGAATTCTTGTCCTTTCAAAGCTTTCTACCTGTAATCTCGGTAATTGAACTCAGCCTTAAATGTAGTTAGGTTCTATTTCCTTGTGTTTCAACTGTTTGTTACACGTTCATATTCATTTCCTGGAGAGGTAATTGTGTATTTAAAGAGTTTTACAACATTTTGACAGTTTCCTTAGAAGTACATAAAGAACCTTCAGGATATCCACTGTTTCATTCAAAAAACACGTGGCAAAGTAAGCCTCAATTGTAAACATAAACAGTATTATCCTCATTTAAAAGCTTTATACACAAATCGTGATCTCTACAAACAGGAATTCTTGATGTTTGAAATCACAATTTACTGAAAACGCGATTTAAAATATCCGGACTTGTTAATATTATGAGTATTGTCGTCATTTCACAACTTTCTTCCAGTAATCTCGGTAATTGAACTCGGCCTAAAATGTAGTTAGATTCTATCTTTGTGTTTCAACTATTTGTTACACGTTCATATTCATTTCCTGGAAAGATAATTGTGTATTTGAAGAGTTTTACCACATTTTGACAGTTTCCTTAGAAGTACATACTTGAACCTTCAGGATATGAACTGTTTCAGTCAAAAGACGCCTCGCCAATTCAGCGTCAATTGAAAACATAAACAGTATTCTCCACATTTATAAGTTTTATACACAAGTTCAGAGCTCTATAAACAGGAATTCTTGATGTTTGAAATCACAATTTACTGAAAACGCCACTTGAAATATCCGGAATTGTTTACATTTTGAGAATTCTCGTCATTTCAGAGCTTTCTTCCTGTGATCTCCGTAATTGAACTGGGAATTAAATGTAGTTAGATTCTATTTACTTGTGTTTCAACTGTTTGCTACACGTTCATATTCATTTTCTGGAGAGGTAATTGTGTATTAAAAGAGTTTTACCACATTTTGAGAGTTTCCTTAGAAGTACATACTAGAACCTTTAGGATATAAACTGTTTCAGTCAAAAGACGCCACTCCAATTCAACCTCAATTGTAAACATAAACACTATTCTCTACATATAAAAGCTTTATACACAAGTTCTGAGCTCTATAAACAGTAATTCCTGATGTTTGAAATCACATTTAGTGAAAACTCCACTTAAAATAGCCGGACTCTTTAATATTAAGAGAATTCTTGTCCTTTCAGAGCTTTCTACCTGTAATCTCGGTAATTGAACTCGGCCTTAAATGTAGTTAGGTTCTATTTCCTTGTGTTTCAACTGTTTGTTACACGTTCATATTCATTTCTTGGAGAGGTAATTGTGTATTTAAAGAGTTTTACAACAGTTTGAAAGTTTCCTTAGAAGTACATAAAGAACCTTCAGGATATCCACTGTTTCGTTCAAAAAACACGTGGCAAAGTAAGCCTCAATTGTAAACATAAACAGTATTATCCTCATTTAAAAGCTTTATACACAAATCGTGATCTCTACAAACAGGAATTCTTGATGTTTGAAATCACAATTTACTGAAAACGCGATTTAAAATATCCGGACTTGTTAATATTATGAGTATTCTCGTCATTTCACAACTTTCTTCCAGTAATCTCGGTAGTTGAACTCGGCCTTAAATGTAGTTAGATTCTATTTCCTTGTGTTTCAACTGTTTGTTACACGTTCATATTCATTTCCTGGAAAGATAATTGTATATTTGAAGAGTTTTACCACATTTTGACAGTTTCCTTAGAAGTACATACTAGAACCTTCAGGATAGGAACTGTTTCAGTCAAAAGACGCCTCGCCAATTCAGCGTCAATTGAAAACATAAACAGTATTCTCCACATTTATAAGTTTTATACACAAGTTCAGAGCTCTATAATCAGGAATTCTTGATGTTTGAAATCACAATTTACTGAAAACGCCACTTGAAATATCCGGAATTGTTTACATTTTGAGAATTCTCGTCATTTCAGAGCTTTCTTCCTGTGATCTCCGTAATTGAACTGGGAATTAAATGTAGTTAGATTCTATTTACTTGTGTTTCAACTGTTTGCTACACGTTCATATTCATTTTCTGGAGAGGTAATTGTGTATTAAAAGAGTTTTACACATTTTGAGAGTTTCCTTAGAAGTACATACTAGAACCTTTAGGATATAAACTGTTTCAGTCAAAAGACGCCACTCCAATTCAACCTCAATTGTAAACATAAACACTATTCTCTACATATAAAAGCTTTATACACAAGTTCTGAGCTTTATAAACAGTAATTCCTGATGTTTGAAATCACATTTAGTGAAAACTCCACTTAAAATAGCCGGACTCTTTAATATTAAGAGAATTCTTGTCCTTTCAGAGCTTTCTACCTGTAATCTCGGTAATTGAACTCGGCCTTAAATGTAGTTAGGTTCTATTTCCTTGTGTTTCAACTGTTTGTTACACGTTCATATTCATTTCCTGGAGAGGTAATTGTGTATTTAAAGAGTTTTACAACATTTTGACAGTTTCCTTAGAAGTACATAAAGAACCTTCAGGATATCCACTGTTTCATTCAAAAAACACGTGGCAAAGTAAGCCTCAATTGTAAACATAAACAGTATTATCCTCATTTAAAAGCTTTATACACAAATCCTGATCTCTACAAACAGGAATTCTTGATGTTTGAAATCACAATTTACTGAAAACGCCACTTGAAATATCCGGAATTGTTTACATTTTGAGAATTCTCGACATTTCAGAGCTTTGTTCTTGTAATCTCCGTAATTGAACTGGGAATTAAATGTAGTTAGATTCTATTTCCTTGTGTTTCAACTGTTTGTTACACGTTCATATTCATCTCCTGGAAAGATAATTGTGTATTTGAAGAGTTTTACCACATTTTGACAGTTTCCTTAGAAGTACATACTAGAACCTTCAGGATAGGAACTGTTTCAGTCAAAAGACGCCTCGCCAATTCAGCGTCAATTGAAAACATAAACAGTATTCTCCACATTTATAAGTTTATACACAAGTTCAGAGCTCTATAAACAGGAATTCTTAATGTTTGAAATCACAATTTACTGAAAACGCCACTTGAAATATCCGGAATTGTTTACATTTTGAGAATTCTCGCCATTTCAGAGCTTTGTTCTTGTAATCTCCGTAATTGAACTGGGAATTAAATGTAGTTAGATTCTATTTACTTGTGTTTCAACTGTTTGTTACACGTTCATATTGATTTCCTGGAGAGGTAATTGTGTATTAAAAGAGTTTTACCACATTTTGAGAGTTTCCTTAGAAGTACATACTAGAACCTTTAGGATATGGACTGTTTCAGTCAAAAGACGCCACTCCAATTCAACCTCAATTGTAAACATAAACACTATTCTCTACATATAAAAGCTTTATACACAAGTTCTGAGCTTTATAAACAGTAATTCCTGATGTTTGAAATCACATTTAGTGAAAACTCCACTTAAAATAGCCGGACTTTTTAATATTAAGAGAATTCTTGTCCTTTCATACCTTTCTACCTGTAATCTCGGTAATTGAACTCGGCCTTAAATGTAGTTAGGTTCTATTTCCTTGTGTTTCAACTGTTTGTTACACGTTCATATTCATTTCCTGGAGAGGTAATTGTGTATTTAAAGAGTTTTACAACATTTTGACAGTTTCCCTAGAAGTACATAAAGAACCTTCAGGATATCCACTGTTTCATGCAAAAAACACGTGGCAAAGTAAGCCTCAATTGTAAACATAAACAGTATTATCCTCATTTAAAAGCTTTATACACAAATCGTGATCTCTACAAACAGGAATTCTTGATGTTTGAAATCACAATTTACTGAAAACGCGATTTAAAATATCCGGACTTGTTAATATTATGAGTATTCTCGTCATTTCACAACTTTCTTCCAGTAATCTCGGTAATTGAACTCGGCCTTAAATGTAGTTAGATTCTATTTGCTTGTGTTTCAACTGTTTGTTACACGTTCATATTCATTTCCTGGAAAGATAATTGTGTATTTGAAGAGTTTTACCACATTTTGACAGTTTCCTTAGAAGTAGATACTAGAACCTTCAGGATATGAACTGTTTCAGTCAAAAGACGCCTCGCCAATTCAGCGTCAATTGAAAACATAAACAGTATTCTCCACATTTATAAGTTTATACACAAGTTCAGAGCTCTATAAACAGGAATTCTTAATGTTTGAAATCACAATTTACTGAAAACGCCACTTGAAATATCCGGAATTGTTTACATTTTGAGAATTCTCGCCATTTCAGAGCTTTGTTCTTGTAATCTCCGTAATTGAACTGGGAATTAAATGTAGTTAGATTCTATTTACTTGTGTTTCAACTGTTTGTTACACGTTCATATTGATTTCCTGGAGAGGTAATTGTGTATTAAAAGAGTTTTACCACATTTTGAGAGTTTCCTTAGAAGTACATACTAGAACCTTTAGGATATGGACAGTTTCAGTCAAAAGACGCCACTCCAATTCAACCTCAATTGTAAACATAAACACTATTCTCTACATATAAAAGCTTTATACACAAGTTCTGAGCTTTATAAACAGTAATTCCTGATGTTTGAAATCACATTTAGTGAAAACTCCACTTAAAATAGCCGGACTCTTTAATATTAAGAGAATTCTTGTCCTTTCATACCTTTCTACCTGTAATCTCGGTAATTGAACTCGGCCTTAAATGTAGTTAGGTTCTATTTCCTTGTGTTTCAACTGTTTGTTACACGTTCATATTCATTTCCTGGAGAGGTAATTGTGTATTTAAAGAGTTTTACAACATTTTGACAGTTTCCCTAGAAGTACATAAAGAACCTTCAGGATATCCACTGTTTCATTCAAAAAACACGTGGCAAAGTAAGCCTCAATTGTAAACATAAACAGTATTATCCTCATTTAAAAGCTTTATACACAAATCGTGATCTCTACAAACAGGAATTCTTGATGTTTGAAATCACAATTTACTGAAAACGGGATTTAAAATATCCGGACTTGTTAATATTATGAGTATTCTCGTCATTTCACAACTTTCTTCCAGTAATCTCGGTAATTGAACTCGGCCTTAAATGTAGTTAGATTCTATTTGCTTGTGTTTCAACTGTTTGTTACACGTTCATATTCATCTCCTGGAAAGATAATTGTGTATTTGAAGAGTTTTACCACATTTTGACAGTTTCCTTAGAAGTACATACTAGAACCTTCAGGATAGGAACTGTTTCAGTCAAAAGACGCCTCGCCAATTCAGCGTCAATTGAAAACATAAACAGTATTCTCCACATTTATAAGTTTATACACAAGTTCAGAGCTCTATAAACAGGAATTCTTAATGTTTGAAATCACAATTTACTGAAAACGCCACTTGAAATATCCGGAATTGTTTACATTTTGAGAATTCTCGCCATTTCAGAGCTTTGTTCTTGTAATCTCCGTAATTGAACTGGGAATTAAATGTAGTTAGATTCTATTTACTTGTGTTTCAACTGTTTGTTACACGTTCATATTGATTTCCTGGAGAGGTAATTGTGTATTAAAAGAGTTTTACCACATTTTGAGAGTTTCCTTAGAAGTACATACTAGAACCTTTAGGATATGGACTGTTTCAGTCAAAAGACGCCACTCCAATTCAACCTCAATTGTAAACATAAACACTATTCTCTACATATAAAAGCTTTATACACAAGTTCTGAGCTTTATAAACAGTAATTCCTGATGTTTGAAATCACATTTAGTGAAAACTCCACTTAAAATAGCCGGACTTTTTAATATTAAGAGAATTCTTGTCCTTTCATACCTTTCTACCTGTAATCTCGGTAATTGAACTCGGCCTTAAATGTAGTTAGGTTCTATTTCCTTGTGTTTCAACTGTTTGTTACACGTTCATATTCATTTCCTGGAGAGGTAATTGTGTATTTAAAGAGTTTTACAACATTTTGACAGTTTCCCTAGAAGTACATAAAGAACCTTCAGGATATCCACTGTTTCATTCAAAAAACACGTGGCAAAGTAAGCCTCAATTGTAAACATAAACAGTATTATCCTCATTTAAAAGCTTTATACACAAATCGTGATCTCTACAAACAGGAATTCTTGATGTTTGAAATCACAATTTACTGAAAACGGGATTTAAAATATCCGGACTTGTTAATATTATGAGTATTCTCGTCATTTCACAACTTTCTTCCAGTAATCTCGGTAATTGAACTCGGCCTTAAATGTAGTTAGATTCTATTTGCTTGTGTTTCAACTGTTTGTTACACGTTCATATTCATTTCCTGGAAAGATAATTGTGTATTTGAAGAGTTTTACCACATTTTGACAGTTTCCTTAGAAGTAGATACTAGAACCTTCAGGATATGAACTGTTTCAGTCAAAAGACGCCTCGCCAATTCAGCGTCAATTGAAAACATAAACAGTATTCTCCACATTTATAAGTTTATACACAAGTTCAGAGCTCTATAAACAGGAATTCTTAATGTTTGAAATCACAATTTACTGAAAACGCCACTTGAAATATCCGGAATTGTTTACATTTTGAGAATTCTCGCCATTTCAGAGCTTTGTTCTTGTAATCTCCGTAATTGAACTGGGAATTAAATGTAGTTAGATTCTATTTACTTGTGTTTCAACTGTTTGTTACACGTTCATATTGATTTCCTGGAGAGGTAATTGTGTATTAAAAGAGTTTTACCATATTTTGAGAGTTTCCTTAGAAGTACATACTAGAACCTTTAGGATATGGACAGTTTCAGTCAAAAGACGCCACTCCAATTCAACCTCAATTGTAAACATAAACACTATTCTCTACATATAAAAGCTTTATACACAAGTTCTGAGCTTTATAAACAGTAATTCCTGATGTTTGAAATCACATTTAGTGAAAACTCCACTTAAAATAGCCGGACTCTTTAATATTAAGAGAATTCTTGTCCTTTCATACCTTTCTACCTGTAATCTCGGTAATTGAACTCGGCCTTAAATGTAGTTAGGTTCTATTTCCTTGTGTTTCAACTGTTTGTTACACGTTCATATTCATTTCCTGGAGAGGTAATTGTGTATTTAAAGAGTTTTACAACATTTTGACAGTTTCCCTAGAAGTACATAAAGAACCTTCAGGATATCCACTGTTTCATTCAAAAAACACGTGGCAAAGTAAGCCTCAATTGTAAACATAAACAGTATTATCCTCATTTAAAAGCTTTATACACAAATCGTGATCTCTACAAACAGGAATTCTTGATGTTTGAAATCACAATTTACTGAAAACGGGATTTAAAATATCCGGACTTGTTAATATTATGAGTATTCTCGTCATTTCACAACTTTCTTCCAGTAATCTCGGTAATTGAACTCGGCCTTAAATGTAGTTAGATTCTATTTGCTTGTGTTTCAACTGTTTGTTACACGTTCATATTCATTTCCTGGAAAGATAATTTTGTATTTGAAGAGTTTTACCACATTTTGACAGTTTCCTTAGAAGTACATACTAGAACCTTCAGGATATGAACTGTTTCAGTCAAAAGACGCCTCGCCAATTCAGCGTCAATTGAAAACATAAACAGTATTCTCCACATTTATAAGTTTTATACACAAGTGCAGAGCTCTATCAACAGGAATTCTTAATGTTTGAAATCACAATTTACTGAAAACGCCACTTGAAATATCCGGAATTGTTTACATTTTGAGAATTCTCGTCATTTCAGAGCTTTCTTCCTGTGATCTCCGTAATTGAACTGGGAATTAAATGTAGTTAGATTCTATTTACTTGTGTTTCAACTGTTTGTTACACGTTCATATTCATTTCCTGGAGAGGTAATTGTGTATTAAAAGAGTTTTACCACATTTTGAGAGTTTCCTTAGAAGTACATACTAGAACCTTTAGGATATGGACTGTTTCAGTCAAAAGACCCCACTCCAATTCAACCTCAAATGTAAACATAAACACTATTCTCTACATATAAAAGCTTTATACACAAGTTCTGAGGTTTATAAACAGTAATTCCTGATGTTTGAAATCACATTTAGTGAAAACTCCACTTAAAATAGCCGGACTTTTTAATATTAAGAGAATTCTTGTCCTTTCAGAGCTTTCGACCTGTAATCTCGGTAACTGAACTCGGCCTTAAATGTAGTTAGGTTCTATTTCCTTGTGTTTCAACTGTTTGTTACACGTTCATATTCATTTCCTGGAGAGGTAATCGTGTATTTAAAGAGTTTTACAATACTTTGACAGTTTCCTTAGAAGTACATAAAGAACCTTCAGGATACCCACTGTTTCGTTCAAAAAACACGTGGCAAAGTAAGCCTCAATTGTAAACATAAACAGTATTATCCTCATTTAAAAGCTTTATACACATATCCTGATCTCTACAAACAGGAATTCTTGATGTTTGAAATCACAATTTACTGAAAACGCCACTTGAAATATCCGAAATTGTTTACATTTTGAGAATTCTCATCATTTCAGAGCTTTGTTCTTGTAATCTCCGTAATTGAACTGGGAATTAAATGTAGTTAGATTCAATTTACTTGTGTTTCAACTGTTTGTTACACGTTCATATTCCTTTCCTGGAAAGATAATTGTGTATTTGAAGAGTTTTACCACATTTTGAGAGTTCCCTTAGAAGTACATACTAGAACCTTCAGGATATGAACTGTTTCAGTCAAAAGACGCCTCGCCAATTCAGCGTCAATTGAAAACATAAACAGTATTCTCCACATTTATAAGTTTTATACACAAGTTCAGAGCTCTATAAACAGGAATTCTTAATGTTTGAAATCACAATTTACTGAAAACGCCACTTGAAATATCCGGAATTGTTTACATTTTGAGAATTCTCGCCATTTCAGAGCTTTGTTCTTGTAATCTCCGTAATTGAACTGGGAATTAAATGTAGTTAGATTCTATTTACTTGTGTTTCAACTGTTTGTTACACGTTCATATTGATTTCCTGGAGAGGTAATTGTGTATTAAAAGAGTTTTACCACATTTTGACAGTTTCCCTAGAAGTACATAAAGAACCTTCAGGATATCCACTGTTTCATTCAAAAAACACGTGGCAAAGTAAGCCTCAATTGTAAACATAAACAGTATTATCCTCATTTAAAAGCTTTATACACAAATCGTGATCTCTACAAACAGGAATTCTTGATGTTTGAAATCACAATTTACTGAAAACGCGATTTAAAATATCCGGACTTATTAATATTATGAGTATTCTCGTCATTTCACAACTTTCTTCCAGTAATCTCGGTAATTGAACTCGGCCTTAAATGTAGTTAGATTCTATTTGCTTGTGTTTCAACTGTTTGTTACACGTTCATATTCATTTCCTGGAAAGATAATTGTGTATTTGAAGAGTTTTACCACATTTTGACAGTTTCCTTAGAAGTACATACTAGAACCTTCAGCATATGAACTGTTTCAGTCAAAAGACGCCTCGCCAATTCAGCGTCAATTGAAAACATAAACAGTATTCTCCACATTTATAAGTTTATACACAAGTTCAGAGCTCTATAAACAGGAATTCTTAATGTTTGAAATCACAATTTACTGAAAACGCCACTTGAAATATCCGGAATTGTTTACATTTTGAGAATTCTCGTCATTTCAGAGCTTTCTTCCTGTGATCTCCGTAATTGAACTGGGAATTAAATGTAGTTAGATTCTATTTACTTGTGTTTCAACTGTTTGTTACACGTTCATATTCATTTCCTGGAGAGGTAATTGTGTATTAAAAGAGTTTTACCACATTTTGAGAGTTTCCTTAGAAGTACATACTAGAACCTTTAGGATATGGACTGTTTCAGTCAAAAGACCCCACTCCAATTCAACCTCAAATGTAAACATAAACACTATTCTCTACATATAAAAGCTTTATACACAAGTTCTGAGGTTTATAAACAGTAATTCCTGATGTTTGAAATCACATTTAGTGAAAACTCCACTTAAAATAGCCGGACTTTTTAATATTAAGAGAATTCTTGTCCTTTCAGAGCTTTCGACCTGTAATCTCGGTAACTGAACTCGGCCTTAAATGTAGTTAGGTTCTATTTCCTTGTGTTTCAACTGTTTGTTACACGTTCATATTCATTTCCTGGAGAGGTAATCGTGTATTTAAAGAGTTTTACAATACTTTGACAGTTTCCTTAGAAGTACATAAAGAACCTTCAGGATACCCACTGTTTCGTTCAAAAAACACGTGGCAAAGTAAGCCTCAATTGTAAACATAAACAGTATTATCCTCATTTAAAAGCTTTATACACATATCCTGATCTCTACAAACAGGAATTCTTGATGTTTGAAATCACAATTTACTGAAAACGCCACTTGAAATATCCGAAATTGTTTACATTTTGAGAATTCTCATCATTTCAGAGCTTTGTTCTTGTAATCTCCGTAATTGAACTGGGAATTAAATGTAGTTAGATTCAATTTACTTGTGTTTCAACTGTTTGTTACACGTTCATATTCCTTTCCTGGAAAGATAATTGTGTATTTGAAGAGTTTTACCACATTTTGACAGTCCTTAGAAGTACATACTAGAACCTTCAGGATATGAACTGTTTCAGTCAAAAGACGCCTCGCCAATTCAGCGTCAATTGAAAACATAAACAGTATTCTCCACATTTATAAGTTTTATACACAAGTTCAGAGCTCTATAAACAGGAATTCTTAATGTTTGAAATCACAATTTACTGAAAACGCCACTTGAAATATCCGGAATTGTTTACATTTTGAGAATTCTCGCCATTTCAGAGCTTTGTTCTTGTAATCTCCGTAATTGAACTGGGAATTAAATGTAGTTAGATTCTATTTACTTGTGTTTCAACTGTTTGTTACACGTTCATATTGATTTCCTGGAGAGGTAATTGTGTATTAAAAGAGTTTTACCACATTTTGACAGTTTCCCTAGAAGTACATAAAGAACCTTCAGGATATCCACTGTTTCATTCAAAAAACACGTGGCAAAGTAAGCCTCAATTGTAAACATAAACAGTATTATCCTCATTTAAAAGCTTTATACACAAATCGTGATCTCTACAAACAGGAATTCTTGATGTTTGAAATCACAATTTACTGAAAACGCGATTTAAAATATCCGGACTTATTAATATTATGAGTATTCTCGTCATTTCACAACTTTCTTCCAGTAATCTCGGTAATTGAACTCGGCCTTAAATGTAGTTAGATTCTATTTCCTTGTGTTTCAACTGTTTGTTACACGTTCATATTCATCTCCTGGAAAGATAATTGTGTATTTGAAGAGTTTTACCACATTTTGACAGTTTCCTTAGAAGTACATACTAGAACCTTCAGGATATGAACTGTTTCAGGCAAAAGACGCCTCGCCAATTCAGCGTCAATTGAAAACATAAACAGTATTCTCCACATTTATAAGTTTTATACACAAGTTCAGAGCTCTATAAACAGGAATTCTTGATGTTTGAAATCACAATTTCCTGAAAACGCCACTTGAAATATCCGGAATTGTTTACATTTTGAGAATTCTCGTCATTTCAGAGCTTTGTTCTTGTAATCTCCATAATTGAACTGGGAATTAAATGTAGTAAGATTCTATTTACTTGTGTTTCAACTGTTTGTTACACGTTCATATTCATTTCCTTGAGAGGTAATTGTGTATTAAAAGAGTTTTACCACATTTTGAGAGTTTCCTTAGAAGTACATACTAGAACCTTTAGGATATGGACTGTTTCAGTCAAAAGACGCCACTCCAATTCAACCTCAATTGTAAACATAAACACTATTCTCTACATATAAAAGCTTTATACACAAGTTCTGAGCTCTATAAACAGTAATTCCTGATGTTTGAAATCACATTTAGTGAAAACTCCACTTAAAATAGCCGGACTTTTTAATATTAAGAGAATTCTTGTCCTCCAGAGCTTTCTACCTGTAATCTGGGTAATTGAACTCGGCCTTAAATGTAGTTAGGTTCTATTTCCTTGTGTTTCAACTGTTTGTTACACGTTCATATTCATTTCCTGGAGAGGTAATCGTGTATTTAAAGAGTTTTACAACATTTTGACAGTTTCCTTAGAAGTACATAAAGAACCTTCAGGATATCCACTGTTTCATTCAAAAAACACGTGGCAAAGTAAGCCTCAACTGTAAACATAAACAGTATTATCCTCATTTAAAAGCTTTATACACAAATCGTGATCTCTACAAACAGGAATTCTTAATGTTTGATATCACAATTTCCTGAAAACGCGATTTAAAATATCCGGACTTGTTAATATTATGAGTATTCTCGTCATTTCACAACTTTCTTCCAGTAATCTCGGTAATTGAACTCGGCCTTAAATGTAGTTAGATTCTATTTGCTTGAGTTTCAACTGTTTGTTACACGTTCATATTCATTTCCTGGAAAGATAATTGTGTATTTGAAGAGTTTTACCACATTTTGACAGTTTCCTTAGAAGTACATACTAGAACCTTCAGGATATGAACTGTTTCAGTCAAAAGACGCCTCGCCAATTCAGCGTCAATTGAAAACATAAACAGTATTCTCCACATTTATAAGTTTTATACACAAGTTCAGAGCTCTATAAACAGGAATTCTTAATGTTTGAAATCACAATTTACTGAAAACGCCACTTGAAATATCCGGAATTGTTTACATTTTGAGAATTCTCGTCATTTCAGAGCTTTCTTCCTGTGATCTCCGTAATTGAACTGGGAATTAAATGTAGTTAGATTCTATTTACTTGTGTTTCAACTGTTTGTTACACGTTCATATTCATTTCCTGGAGAGGTAATTGTGTATTAAAAGAGTTTTACCACATTTTGAGAGTTTCCTTAGAAGTACATACTAGAACCTTTAGGATATGGACTGTTTCAGTCAAAAGACCCCACTCCAATTCAACCTCAAATGTAAACATAAACACTATTCTCTACATATAAAAGCTTTATACACAAGTTCTGAGGTTTATAAACAGTAATTCCTGATGTTTGAAATCACATTTAGTGAAAACTCCACTTAAAATAGCCGGACTTTTTAATATTAAGAGAATTCTTGTCCTTTCAGAGCTTTCGACCTGTAATCTCGGTAACTGAACTCGGCCTTAAATGTAGTTAGGTTCTATTTCCTTGTGTTTCAACTGTTTGTTACACGTTCATATTCATTTCCTGGAGAGGTAATCGTGTATTTAAAGAGTTTTACAATACTTTGACAGTTTCCTTAGAAGTACATAAAGAACCTTCAGGATACCCACTGTTTCGTTCAAAAAACACGTGGCAAAGTAAGCCTCAATTGTAAACATAAACAGTATTATCCTCATTTAAAAGCTTTATACACATATCCTGATCTCTACAAACAGGAATTCTTGATGTTTGAAATCACAATTTACTGAAAACGCCACTTGAAATATCCGAAATTGTTTACATTTTGAGAATTCTCATCATTTCAGAGCTTTGTTCTTGTAATCTCCGTAATTGAACTGGGAATTAAATGTAGTTAGATTCAATTTACTTGTGTTTCAACTGTTTGTTACACGTTCATATTCCTTTCCTGGAAAGATAATTGTGTATTTGAAGAGTTTTACCACATTTTGACAGTCCTTAGAAGTACATACTAGAACCTTCAGGATATGAACTGTTTCAGTCAAAAGACGCCTCGCCAATTCAGCGTCAATTGAAAACATAAACAGTATTCTCCACATTTATAAGTTTTATACACAAGTTCAGAGCTCTATAAACAGGAATTCTTAATGTTTGAAATCACAATTTACTGAAAACGCCACTTGAAATATCCGGAATTGTTTACATTTTGAGAATTCTCGCCATTTCAGAGCTTTGTTCTTGTAATCTCCGTAATTGAACTGGGAATTAAATGTAGTTAGATTCTATTTACTTGTGTTTCAACTGTTTGTTACACGTTCATATTGATTTCCTGGAGAGGTAATTGTGTATTAAAAGAGTTTTACCACATTTTGACAGTTTCCCTAGAAGTACATAAAGAACCTTCAGGATATCCACTGTTTCATTCAAAAAACACGTGGCAAAGTAAGCCTCAATTGTAAACATAAACAGTATTATCCTCATTTAAAAGCTTTATACACAAATCGTGATCTCTACAAACAGGAATTCTTGATGTTTGAAATCACAATTTACTGAAAACGCGATTTAAAATATCCGGACTTATTAATATTATGAGTATTCTCGTCATTTCACAACTTTCTTCCAGTAATCTCGGTAATTGAACTCGGCCTTAAATGTAGTTAGATTCTATTTGCTTGTGTTTCAACTGTTTGTTACACGTTCATATTCATTTCCTGGAAAGATAATTGTGTATTTGAAGAGTTTTACCACATTTTGACAGTTTCCTTAGAAGTACATACTAGAACCTTCAGGATAGGAACTGTTTCAGTCAAAAGACGCCTCGCCAATTCAGCGTCAATTGAAAACATAAACAGTATTCTCCACATTTATAAGTTTATACACAAGTTCAGAGCTCTATAAACAGGAATTCTTAATGTTTGAAATCACAATTTACTGAAAACGCCACTTGAAATATCCGGAATTGTTTACATTTTGAGAATTCTCGTCATTTCAGAGCTTTGTTCTTGTAATCTCCATAATTGAACTGGGAATTAAATGTAGTTAGATTCTATTTACTTGTGTTTCAACTGTTTGTTACACGTTCATATTCATTTCCTGGAGAGGTAATTGTGCATTAAAAGAGTTTTACCACATTTTGAGAGTTTCCTTAGAAGTACATACTAGAACCTTTAGGATATGGACTGTTTCAGTCAAAAGACGCCACTCCAATTCAACCTCAATTGTAAACATAAACACTATTCTCTACATATAAAAGCTTTATACACAAGTTCTGAGCTCTATAAACAGTAATTCCTGATGTTTGAAATCACATTTAGTGAAAACTCCACTTAAAATAGCCGGACTTTTTAATATTAAGAGAATTCTTGTCCATTCAGAGCTTTCTACCTGTAATCTCGGTAATTGAACTCGGCCTTAAATGTAGTTAGGTTCTATTTCCTTGTGTTTCAAGTGTTTGTTACCCGTTCATATTCATTTCCTGGAGAGGTAATCGTGTATTTAAAGAGTTTTACAATACTTTGACAGTTTCCTTAGAAGTACATAAAGAACCTTCAGGATATCCACTGTTTCGTTCAAAAAACACGTGGCAAATTAAGCCTCAATTGTAAACATAAACAGTATTATCCTCATTTAAAAGCTTTATACACAAATCCTGATCTCTACAAACAGGAATTCTTGATGTTTGAAATCACAATTTACTGAAAACGCCACTTGAAATATCCGGTATTGTTTACATTTTGAGAATTCTCGTCATTTCAGAGCTTTGTTCTTGTAATCTCCGTAATTGAACTGGGAATTAAATGTAGTTAGATTCTATTTCCTTGTGTTTCAACTGTTTGTTACACGTTCATATTCATCTCCTGGAAAGATAATTGTGTATTTGAAGAGTTTTACCACATTTTGACAGTTTCCTTAGAAGTACATACTAGAACCTTCAGGATATGAACTGTTTCAGGCAAAAGACGCCTCGCCAATTCAGCGTCAATTGAAAACATAAACAGTATTCTCCACATTTATAAGTTTTATACACAAGTTCAGAGCTCTATAAACAGGAATTCTTGATGTTTGAAATCACAATTTCCTGAAAACGCCACTTGAAATATCCGGAATTGTTTACATTTTGAGAATTCTCGTCATTTCAGAGCTTTGTTCTTGTAATCTCCATAATTGAACTGGGAATTAAATGTAGTAAGATTCTATTTACTTGTGTTTCAACTGTTTGTTACACGTTCATATTCATTTCCTTGAGAGGTAATTGTGTATTAAAAGAGTTTTACCACATTTTGAGAGTTTCCTTAGAAGTACATACTAGAACCTTTAGGATATGGACTGTTTCAGTCAAAAGACGCCACTCCAATTCAACCTCAATTGTAAACATAAACACTATTCTCTACATATAAAAGCTTTATACACAAGTTCTGAGCTCTATAAACAGTAATTCCTGATGTTTGAAATCACATTTAGTGAAAACTCCACTTAAAATAGCCGGACTTTTTAATATTAAGAGAATTCTTGTCCTCCAGAGCTTTCTACCTGTAATCTGGGTAATTGAACTCGGCCTTAAATGTAGTTAGGTTCTATTTCCTTGTGTTTCAACTGTTTGTTACACGTTCATATTCATTTCCTGGAGAGGTAATCGTGTATTTAAAGAGTTTTACAACATTTTGACAGTTTCCTTAGAAGTACATAAAGAACCTTCAGGATATCCACTGTTTCATTCAAAAAACACGTGGCAAAGTAAGCCTCAATTGTAAACATAAACAGTATTATCCTCATTTAAAAGCTTTATACACAAATCGTGATCTCTACAAACAGGAATTCTTAATGTTTGATATCACAATTTCCTGAAAACGCGATTTAAAATATCCGGACTTGTTAATATTATGAGTATTCTCGTCATTTCACAACTTTCTTCCAGTAATCTCGGTAATTGAACTCGGCCTTAAATGTAGTTAGATTCTATTTGCTTGAGTTTCAACTGTTTGTTACACGTTCATATTCATTTCCTGGAAAGATAATTGTGTATTTGAAGAGTTTTACCACATTTTGACAGTTTCCTTAGAAGTACATACTAGAACCTTCAGGATATGAACTGTTTCAGTCAAAAGACGCCTCGCCAATTCAGCGTCAATTGAAAACATAAACAGTATTCTCCACATTTATAAGTTTTATACACAAGTTCAGAGCTCTATAAACAGGAATTCTTAATGTTTGAAATCACAATTTACTGAAAACGCCACTTGAAATATCCGGAATTGTTTACATTTTGAGAATTCTCGTCATTTCAGAGCTTTGTTCTTGTAATCTCCGTAATTGAACTGGGAATTAAATGTAGTTAGATTCTATTTACTTGTGTTTCAACTGTTTGCTACACGTTCATATTCATTTTCTGGAGAGGTAATTGTGTATTAAAAGAGTTTTACCACATTTTGAGAGTTCCCTTAGAAGTACATACTAGAACCTTTAGGATATAAACTGTTTCAGTCAAAAGACGCCACTCCAATTCAACCTCAATTGTAAACATTAACACTATTCTCTACATATAACAGCATTATACACAAGTTCTGAGCTTTATAAACAGTAATTCCTGATGTTTGAAATCACCTTTAGTGAAAACTCCACTTAAAATAGCCGGACTCTTTAATATTAAGAGAATTCTTGTCCTTTCAGAGCTTTCTACCTGTAATCTCGGTAATTGAACTCGGACTTAAATGTAGTTAGGTTCTATTTCCTTGTGTTTCAACTGTTTGTGACACGTTCATATTCATTTCCTGGAGAGGTAATTGTGTATTTAAAGAGTTTTACAACGGTTGACAGTTTCCTTAGAAGTACATAAAGAACCTTCAGGATATCCACTGTTTCGTTCAAAAAACACGTGGCAAATTAAGCCTCATTTGTAAACATAAACAGTATTATCCTCATTTAAAAGCTTTATACACAAATCCTGATCTCTACCAACAGGAATTCTTGATGTTTGAAATCACAATTTACTGAAAACGCCACTTGAAATATCCGGAATTGTTTACATTTTGAAAATTCTCATCATTTCAGAGCTTTGTTCTTGTAATCTCCGTAATTGAACTGGGAATTAAATGTAGTTAGATTCTATTTACTTGTGTTTCAACTGTTTGTTACACGTTCATATTCCTTTCCTGGACAGATAATTGTGTATTTGAAGAGTTTTACCACATTTTGACAGTTTCCTTAGAAGTACATACTAGAACCTTCAGGATATGAACTGTTTCAGTCAAAAGACGCCTCGCCAATTCAGCGTCAATTGAAAACATAAACAGTATTCTCCACATTTATAAGTTTTATACACAAGTTCAGAGCTCTATAAACAGGAATTCTTAATGTTTGAAATCACAATTTACTGAAAACGCCACTTGAAATATCCGGAATTGTTTACATTTTGAGAATTCTCGCCATTTCAGAGCTTTGTTCTTGTAATCTCCGTAATTGAACTGGGAATTAAATGTAGTTAGATTCTATTTACTTGTGTTTCAACTGTTTGTTACACGTTCATATTGATTTCCTGGAGAGGTAATTGTGTATTAAAAGAGTTTTACCACATTTTGACAGTTTCCCTAGAAGTACATAAAGAACCTTCAGGATATCCACTGTTTCATTCAAAAAACACGTGGCAAAGTAAGACTCAATTGTAAACATAAACAGTATTATCCTCATTTAAAAGCTTTATACACAAATCGTGATCTCTACAAACAGGAATTCTTGATGTTTGAAATCACAATTTACTGAAAACGCGATTTAAAATATCCGGACTTGTTAATATTATGAGTATTCTCGTCATTTCACAACTTTCTTCCAGTAATCTCGGTAATTGAACTCGGCCTTTAATGTAGTTAGATTCTATTTCCTTGTGTTTCAACTGTTTGTTACACGTTCATATTCATTTCCTGGAAAGATAATTGTGTATTTGAAGAGTTTTACCACATTTTGACAGTTTCCTTAGAAGTACATACTAGAACCTTCAGGATATGAACTGTTTCAGTCAAAAGACGCCTCGCCAATTCAGCGTCAATTGAAAACATAAACAGTATTCTCCACATTTATAAGTTTATACACAAGTTCAGAGCTCTATAAACAGGAATTCTTAATGTTTGAAATCACAATTTACTGAAAACGCCACTTGAAATATCCGGAATTGTTTACATTTTGAGAATTCTGGTCATTTCAGAGCTTTGTTCTTGTAATCTCCATAATTCAACTGGGAATTAAATGTAGTTAGATTCTATTTACTTGTGTTTCAACTGTTTGTTACACGTTCATATTCATTTCCTGGAGAGGTAATTGTGCATTAAAAGAGTTTTACCACATTTTGAGAGTTTCCTTAGAAGTACATACTAGAACCTTTAGGATATGGACTGTTTCAGTCAAAAGACGCCACTCCAATTCAACCTCAATTGTAAACATAAACACTATTCTCTACATATAAAAGCTTTATACACAAGTTCTGAGCTCTATAAACAGTAATTCCTGATGTTTGAAATCACATTTAGTGAAAACTCCACTTAAAATAGCCGGACTTTTTAATATTAAGAGAATTCTTGTCCATTCAGAGCTTTCTACCTGTAATCTCGGTAATTGAACTCGGCCTTAAATGTAGTTAGGTTCTATTTCCTTGTGTTTCAAGTGTTTGTTACCCGTTCATATTCATTTCCTGGAGAGGTAATCGTGTATTTAAAGAGTTTTACAATACTTTGACAGTTTCCTTAGAAGTACATAAAGAACCTTCAGGATATCCACTGTTTCGTTCAAAAAACACGTGGCAAATTAAGCCTCAATTGTAAACATAAACAGTATTATCCTCATTTAAAAGCTTTATACACAAATCCTGATCTCTACAAACAGGAATTCTTGATGTTTGAAATCACAATTTACTGAAAACGCCACTTGAAATATCCGGAATTGTTTACATTTTGAGAATTCTCGTCATTTCAGAGCTTTGTTCTTGTAATCTCCGTAATTGAACTGGGAATTAAATGTAGTTAGATTCTATTTCCTTGTGTTTCAACTGTTTGTTACACGTTCATATTCATCTCCTGGAAAGATAATTGTGTATTTGAAGAGTTTTACCACATTTTGACAGTTTCCTTAGAAGTACATACTAGAACCTTCAGGATATGAACTGTTTCAGGCAAAAGACTCCTCGCCAATTCAGCGTCAATTGAAAACATAAACAGTATTCTCCACATTTATAAGTTTTATACACAAGTTCAGAGCTCTATAAACAGGAATTCTTGATGTTTGAAATCACAATTTCCTGAAAACGCCACTTGAAATATCCGGAATTGTTTACATTTTGAGAATTCTCGCCATTTCAGAGCTTTGTTCTTGTAATCTCCGTAATTGAACTGGGAATTAAATGTAGTTAGATTCTATTTACTTGTGTTTCAACTGTTTGTTACACGTTCATATTGATTTCCTGGAGAGGTAATTGTGTATTAAAAGAGTTTTACCACATTTTGAGAGTTTCCTTAGAAGTACATACTAGAACCTTTAGGATATGGACAGTTTCAGTCAAAAGACGCCACTCCAATTCAACCTCAATTGTAAACATAAACACTATTCTCTACATATAAAAGCTTTATACACAAGTTCTGAGCTTTATAAACAGTAATTCCTGATGTTTGAAATCACATTTAGTGAAAACTCCACTTAAAATAGCCGGACTCTTTAATATTAAGAGAATTCTTGTCCTTTCATACCTTTCTACCTGTAATCTCGGTAATTGAACTCGGCCTTAAATGTAGTTAGGTTCTATTTCCTTGTGTTTCAACTGTTTGTTACACGTTCATATTCATTTCCTGGAGAGGTAATTGTGTATTTAAAGAGTTTTACAACATTTTGACAGTTTCCCTAGAAGTACATAAAGAACCTTCAGGATATCCACTGTTTCATTCAAAAAACACGTGGCAAAGTAAGCCTCAATTGTAAACATAAACAGTATTATCCTCATTTAAAAGCTTTATACACAAATCGTGATCTCTACAAACAGGAATTCTTGATGTTTGAAATCACAATTTACTGAAAACGGGATTTAAAATATCCGGACTTGTTAATATTATGAGTATTCTCGTCATTTCACAACTTTCTTCCAGTAATCTCGGTAATTGAACTCGGCCTTAAATGTAGTTAGATTCTCTTTGCTTGTGTTTCAACTGTTTGTTACACGTTCATATTCATTTCCTGGAAAGATAATTTTGTATTTGAAGAGTTTTACCACATTTTGACAGTTTCCTTAGAAGTACATACTAGAACCTTCAGGATATGAACTGTTTCAGTCAAAAGACGCCTCGCCAATTCAGCGTCAATTGAAAACATAAACAGTATTCTCCACATTTATAAGTTTTATACACAAGTGCAGAGCTCTATCAACAGGAATTCTTAATGTTTGAAATCACAATTTACTGAAAACGCCACTTGAAATATCCGGAATTGTTTACATTTTGAGAATTCTCGTCATTTCAGAGCTTTCTTCCTGTGATCTCCGTAATTGAACTGGGAATTAAATGTAGTTAGATTCTATTTACTTGTGTTTCAACTGTTTGTTACACGTTCATATTCATTTCCTGGAGAGGTAATTGTGTATTAAAAGAGTTTTACCACATTTTGAGAGTTTCCTTAGAAGTACATACTAGAACCTTTAGGATATGGACTGTTTCAGTCAAAAGACCCCACTCCAATTCAACCTCAAATGTAAACATAAACACTATTCTCTACATATAAAAGCTTTATACACAAGTTCTGAGGTTTATAAACAGTAATTCCTGATGTTTGAAATCACATTTAGTGAAAACTCCACTTAAAATAGCCGGACTTTTTAATATTAAGAGAATTCTTGTCCTTTCAGAGCTTTCGACCTGTAATCTCGGTAACTGAACTCGGCCTTATATGTAGTTAGGTTCTATTTCCTTGTGTTTCAACTGTTTGTGACACGTTCATATTCATTTCCTGGAGAGGTAATCGTGTATTTAAAGAGTTTTACAATACTTTGACAGTTTCCTTAGAAGTACATAAAGAACCTTCAGGATACCCACTGTTTCGTTCAAAAAACACGTGGCAAATTAAGCCTCAATTGTAAACATAAACAGTATTATCCCCATTTAAAAGCTTTATACACATATCCTGATCTCTACAAACAGGATTTCTTGATGTTTGAAATCACAATTTACTGAAAACGCCACTTGAAATATCCGAAATTGTTTACATTTTGAGAATTCTCATCATTTCAGAGCTTTGTTCTTGTAATCTCCGTAATTGAACTGGGAATTAAATGTAGTTAGATTCAATTTACTTGTGTTTCAACTGTTCGTTACACGTTCATATTCCTTTCCTGGAAAGATAATTGTGTATTTGAAGAGTTTTACCACATTTTGACAGTTTCCTTAGAAGTACATACTAGAACCTTCAGGATATGAACTGTTTCAGTCAAAAGACGCCTCGCCAATTCAGCGTCAATTGAAAACATAAACAGTATTCTCCACATTTATAAGTTTTATACACAAGTTCAGAGCTCTATAAACAGGAATTCTTAATGTTTGAAATCACAATTTACTGAAAACGCCACTTGAAATATCCGGAATTGTTTACATTTTGAGAATTCTCGCCATTTCAGAGCTTTGTTCTTGTAATCTCCGTAATTGAACTGGGAATTAAATGTAGTTAGATTCTATTTACTTGTGTTTCAACTGTTTGTTACACGTTCATATTGATTTCCTGGAGAGGTAATCGTGTATTTAAAGAGTTTTACAACATTTTGACAGTTTCCTTAGAAGTACATAAAGAACCTTCAGGATATCCACTGTTTCATTCAAAAAACACGTGGCAAAGTAAGCCTCAATTGTAAACATAAACAGTATTATCCTCATATAAAAGCTTTATACACAAATCGTGATCTCTACAAACAGGAATTCTTAATGTTTGAAATCACAATTTACTGAAAACGAGATTTAAAATATCCGGACTTGTTAATATTATGAGTATTCTCGTCATTTCACAACTTTCTTCCAGTAATCTCGGTAATTGAACTCGGCCTTAAATGTAGTTAGATTCTATTTCCTTGTGTTTCAACTGTTTGTTACACGTTCATATTCATTTCCTGGAAAGATAATTGTGTATTTGAAGAGTTTTACTACATTTTGACAGTTTCCTTAGAAGTACATACTAGAACCTTCAGGATATGAACTGTTTCAGTCAAAAGACGCCTCGCCAATTCAGCGTCAATTGAAAACATAAACAGTATTCTCCACATTTATAAGTTTTATACACAAGTTCAGAGCTCTATAAACAGGAATTCTTGATGTTTGAAATCACAATTTACTGAAAACGCCACTTGAAATATCCGGAATTGTTTACATTTTGAGAATTCTCGTCATTTCAGAGCTTTGTTCTTGTAATCTCCGTAATTGAACTGGGAATTAAATGTAGTTAGATTCTATTTCCTTGTGTTTCAACTGTTTGTTACACGTTCATATTCATCTCCTGGAAAGATAATTGTGTATTTGAAGAGTTTTACCACATTTTGACAGTTTCCTTAGAAGTACATACTAGAACCTTCAGGATATGAACTGTTTCAGGCAAAAGACTCCTCGCCAATTCAGCGTCAATTGAAAACATAAACAGTATTCTCCACATTTATAAGTTTTATACACAAGTTCAGAGCTCTATAAACAGGAATTCTTGATGTTTGAAATCACAATTTCCTGAAAACGCCACTTGAAATATCCGGAATTGTTTACATTTTGAGAATTCTCGTCATTTCAGAGCTTTGTTCTTGTAATCTCCATAATTGAACTGGGAATTAAATG
Source organism: Myotis nattereri (assembly GCF_964212035.1). Lineage (NCBI taxonomy): Eukaryota > Metazoa > Chordata > Mammalia > Chiroptera > Vespertilionidae > Myotis > Myotis nattereri. Next base: position 9,431,745 of record NC_138080.1, read on the forward strand.
TAGTAAGATTCTATTTACTTGTGTTTCAACTGTTTGTTACACGTTCATATTCATTTCCTTGAGAGGTAATTGTGTATTAAAAGAGTTTTACCACATTTTGAGAGTTTCCTTAGAAGTACATACTAGAACCTTTAGGATATGGACTGTTTCAGTCAAAAGACGCCACTCCAATTCAACCTCAATTGTAAACATAAACACTATTCTCTACATATAAAAGCTTTATACACAAGTTCTGAGCTCTATAAACAGAAATTCCTGATGTTTGAAATCACATTTAGTGAAAACTCCACTTAAAATAGCCGGACTTTTTAATATTAAGAGAATTCTTGTCCTTTCAGAGCTTTCTACCTGTAATCTGGGTAATTGAACTCGGCCTTAAATGTAGTTAGGTTCTATTTCCTTGTGTTTCAACTGTTTGTTACACGTTCATATTCATTTCCTGGAGAGGTAATCGTGTATTTAAAGAGTTTTACAACATTTTGACAGTTTCCTTAGAAGTACATAAAGAACCTTCAGGATATCCACTGTTTCATTCAAAAAACACGTGGCAAAGTAAGCCTCAATTGTAAACATAAACAGTATTATCCTCATTTAAAAGCTTTATACACAAATCGTGATCTCTACAAACAGGAATTCTTAATGTTTGAAATCACAATTTCCTGAAAACGCGATTTAAAATATCCGGACTTGTTAATATTATGATTATTCTCGTCATTTCACAACTTTCTTCCAGTAATCTCGGTAATTGAACTCGGCCTTAAATGTAGTTAGATTCTATTTGCTTGAGTTTCAACTGTTTGTTACACGTTCATATTCATTTCCTGGAAAGATAATTGTGTATTTGAAGAGTTTTACCACATTTTGACAGTTTCCTTAGAAGTACATACTAGAACCTTCAGGATATGAACTGTTTCAGTCAAAAGACGCCTCGCCAATTCAGCGTCAATTGAAAACATAAACAGTATTCTCCACATTTATAAGTTTTATACACAAGTTCAGAGCTCTATAAACAGGAATTCTTAATGTTTGAAATCACAATTTACTGAAAACGCCACTTGAAATATCCGGAATTGTTTACATTTTGAGAATTCTCGTCATTTCAGAGCTTTGTTCTTGTAATCTCCGTAATTGAACTGGGAATTAAATGTAGTTAGATTCTATTTACTTGTGTTTCAACTGTTTGCTACACGTTCATATTCATTTTCTGGAGAGGTAATTGTGTATTAAAAGAGTTTTACCACATTTTGAGAGTTCCCTTAGAAGTACATACTAAAACCTTTAGGATATAAACTGTTTCAGTCAAAAGACGCCACTCCAATTCAACCTCAATTGTAAACATAAACACTATTCTCTACATATAAAAGCTTTATGCACAAGTTCTGAGCTTTATAAACAGTAATTCCTGATGTTTGAAATCACATTTAGTGAAAACTCCACTTAAAATAGCCGGACTCTTTAATATTAAGAGAATTCTTGTCCTTTCAGAGCTTTCTACCTGTAATCTCGGTAATTGAACTCGGCCTTAAATGTAGTTAGGTTCTATTTCCTTGTGTTTCAACTGTTTGTGACACGTTCATATTCATTTCCTGGAGAGGTAATTGTGTATTTAAAGAGTTTTACAACGGTTGACAGTTTCCTTAGAAGTACATAAAGAACCTTCAGGATATCCACTGTTTCGTTCAAAAAACACGTGGCAAATTAAGCCTCATTTGTAAACATAAACAGTATTATCCTCATTTAAAAGCTTTATACACAAATCCTGATCTCTACAAACAGGAATTCTTGATGTTTGAAATCACAATTTACTGAAAACGCCACTTGAAATATCCGGAATTGTTTACATTTTGAGAATTCTCATCATTTCAGAGCTTTGTTCTTGTAATCTCCGTAATTGAACTGGGAATTAAATGTAGTTAGATTCTATTTACTTGTGTTTCAACTGTTTGTTACACGTTCATATTCCTTTCCTGGACAGATAATTGTGTATTTGAAGAGTTTTACCACATTTTGACAGTTTCCTTAGAAGTACATACTAGAACCTTCAGGATATGAACTGTTTCAGTCAAAAGACGCCTCGCCAATTCAGCGTCAATTGAAAACATAAACAGTATTCTCCACATTTATAAGTTTTATACACAAGTTCAGAGCTCTATAAACAGGAATTCTTAATGTTTGAAATCACAATTTACTGAAAACGCCAATTGAAATATCCGGAATTGTTTACATTTTGAGAATTCTCGCCATTTCAGAGCTTTGTTCTTGTAATCTCCGTAATTGAACTGGGAATTAAATGTAGTTAGATTCTATTTACTTGTGTTTCAACTGTTTGTTACACGTTCATATTGATTTCCTGGAGAGGTAATTGTGTATAAAAAGAGTTTTACCACATTTTGACAGTTTCCCTAGAAGTACATAAAGAACCTTCAGGATATCCACTGTTTCATTCAAAAAACACGTGGCAAAGTAAGCCTCAATTGTAAACATAAACAGTATTATCCTCATTTAAAAGCTTTATACACAAATCGTGATCTCTACAAACAGGAATTCTTGATGTTTGAAATCACAATTAACTGAAAACGCGATTTAAAATATCCGGACTTGTAAATATTATGAGTATTCTCGTCATTTCACAACTTTCTTCCAGTAATCTCGGTCATTGAACTCGGCCTTAAATGTAGTTAGGTTCTATTTCCTTGTGTTTCAACTGTTTGCTACACGTTCATATTCATTTCCTGGAGAGGTAATTGTGTATTTAAAGAGTTTTACAACATTTTGACAGTTTCCCTAGAAGTACATAAAGAACCTTCAGGATATCCACTGTTTCATTCAAAAAACACGTGGCAAATTAAGCCTCAATTGTAAACATAAACAGTATTATCCTCATTTAAAAGCTTTATACACAAATCGTGATCTCTACAAACAGGAATTCTTGATGTTTGAAATCACAATTTACTGAAAACGGGATTTAAAATATCCGGACTTGTTAATATTATGAGTATTCTCGTCATTTCACAACTTTCTTCCAGTAATCTCGGTAATTGAACTCGGCCTTAAATGTAGTTAGATTCTCTTTGCTTGTGTTTCAACTGTTTGTTACACGTTCATATTCATTTCCTGGAAAGATAATTTTGTATTTGAAGAGTTTTACCACATTTTGACAGTTTCCTTAGAAGTACATACTAGAACCTTCAGGATATGAACTGTTTCAGTCAAAAGACGCCTCGCCAATTCAGCGTCAATTGAAAACATAAACAGTATTCTCCACATTTATAAGTTTTATACACAAGTGCAGAGCTCTATCAACAGGAATTCTTAATGTTTGAAATCACAATTTACTGAAAACGCCACTTGAAATATCCGGAATTGTTTACATTTTGAGAATTCTCGTCATTTCAGAGCTTTCTTCCTGTGATCTCCGTAATTGACCTGGGAATTAAATGTAGTTAGATTCTATTTACTTGTGTTTCAACTGTTTGTTACACGTTCATATTCATTTCCTGGAGAGGTAATTGTGTATTAAAAGAGTTTTACCACATTTTGAGAGTTTCCTTAGAAGTACATACTAGAACCTTTAGGATATGGACTGTTTCAGTCAAAAGACCCCACTCCAATTCAACCTCAAATGTAAACATAAACACTATTCTCTACATATAAAAGCTTTATACACAAGTTCTGAGCTTTATAAACAGTAATTCCTGATGTTTGAAATCACATTTAGTGAAAACTCCACTTAAAATAGCCGGACTTTTTAATATTAAGAGAATTCTTGTCCTTTCAGAGCTTTCGATCTGTAATCTCGGTAACTGAACTCGGCCTTAAATGTAGTTAGGTTCTATTTCCTTGTGTTTCAACTGTTTGTTACACGTTCATATTCATTTCCTGGAGAGGTAATCGTGTATTTAAAGAGTTTTACAATACTTTGACAGTTTCCTTAGAAGTACATAAAGAACCTTCAGGATACCCACTGTTTCGTTCAAAAAACACGTGGCAAATTAAGCCTCAATTGTAAACATAAACAGTATTATCCTCATTTAAAAGCTTTATACACATATCCTGATCTCTACAAACAGGAATTCTTGATGTTTGAAATCACAATTTACTGAAAACGCCACTTGAAATATCCGAAATTGTTTACATTTTGAGAATTCTCATCATTTCAGAGCTTTGTTCTTATAATCTCCGTAATTGAACTGGGAATTAAATGTAGTTAGATTCAATTTACTTGTGTTTCAACTGTTTGTTACACGTTCATATTCATTTCCTGGAAAGATAATTGTGTATTTGAAGAGTTTTACCACATTTTGACAGTTTCCTTAGAAGTACATACTAGAACCTTCAGGATATGAACTGTTTCAGTCAAAAGACGCCTTGCCAATTCAGCGTCAATTGAAAACATAAACAGTATTCTCCACATTTATAAGTTTTATACACAAGTTCAGAGCTCTATAAACAGGAATTCTTAATGTTTGAAATCACAATTTACTGAAAACGCCACTTCAAATATCCGGAATTGTTTACATTTTGAGAATTCTCGTCATTTCAGAGCTTTCTTCCTGTAATCTCCGTAATTGAACTGGGAATTAAATGTAGTTAGATTCTATTTACTTGTGTTTCAACTGTTTGTTACACGTTCATATTGATTTCCTGGAGAGGTAATTGTGTATTAAAAGAGTTTTACCACATTTTGACAGTTTCCCTAGAAGTACATAAAGAACCTTCAGGATATCCACTGTTTCATTCAAAAAACACGTGGCAAAGTAAGCCTCAATTGTAAACATAAACAGTATTATCCTCATTTAAAAGCTTTATACACAAATCGTGATCTCTACAAACAAGAATTCTTGATGTTTGAAATCACAATTTACTGAAAACGCGATTTAAAATATCCGGACTTGTTAATATTATGAGTATTCTCGTCATTTCACAACTTTCTTCCAGTAATCTCGGTAATTGAACTCGGCCTTAAATGTAGTTAGATTCTATTTCCTTGTGTTTCAACTGTTTGTTACACGTTCATATTCATTTCCTGGAAAGATAATTGTGTATTTGAAGAGTTTTACCACATTTTGACAGTTTCCTTAGAAGTACATACTAGAACCTTCAGGATATGAACTGTTTCAGTCAAAAGACGCCTCGCCAATTCAGCGTCAATTGAAAACATAAACAGTATTCTCCACATTTATAAGTTTTATACACAAGTTCAGAGCACTATAAACAGGAATTCTTAATGTTTGAAATCACAATTTACTGAAAACGCCACTTGAAATATCCGGAATTGTTTACATTTTGAGAATTCTCGTCATTTCAGAGCTTTGTTCTTGTAATCTCCATAATTGAACTGGGAATTAAATGTAGTTAGATTCTATTTACTTGTGTTTCAACTGTTTGTTACACGTTCATATTCATTTCCTGGAGAGGTAATTGTGCATTAAAAGAGTTTTACCACATTTTGAGAGTTTCCTTAGAAGTACATACTAGAACCTTTAGGATATGGACTGTTTCAGTCAAAAGACGCCACTCCAATTCAACCTCAATTGTAAACATAAACACTATTCTCTACATATAAAAGCTTTATACACAAGTTCTGAGCTCTATAAACAGTAATTCCTGATGTTTGAAATCACATTTAGTGAAAACTCCACTTAAAATAGCCGGACTTTTTAATATTAAGAGAATTCTTGTCCATTCAGAGCTTTCTACCTGTAATCTCGGTAATTGAACTCGGCCTTAAATGTAGTTAGGTTCTATTTCCTTGTGTTTCAAGTGTTTGTTACCCGTTCATATTCATTTCCTGGAGAGGTAATCGTGTATTTAAAGAGTTTTACAATACTTTGACAGTTTCCTTAGAAGTACATAAAGAACCTTCAGGATATCCACTGTTTCGTTCAAAAAACACGTGGCAAATTAAGCCTCAATTGTAAACATAAACAGTATTATCCTCATTTAAAAGCTTTATACACAAATCCTGATCTCTACAAACAGGAATTCTTGATGTTTGAAATCACAATTTACTGAAAACGCCACTTGAAATATCCGGAATTGTTTACATTTTGAGAATTCTCGTCATTTCAGAGCTTTGTTCTTGTAATCTCCGTAATTGAACTGGGAATTAAATGTAGTTAGATTCTATTTCCTTGTGTTTCAACTGTTTGTTACACGTTCATATTCATCTCCTGGAAAGATAATTGTGTATTTGAAGAGTTTTACCACATTTTGACAGTTTCCTTAGAAGTACATACTAGAACCTTCAGGATATGAACTGTTTCAGGCAAAAGACGCCTCGCCAATTCAGCGTCAATTGAAAACATAAACAGTATTCTCCACATTTATAAGTTTTATACACAAGTTCAGAGCTCTATAAACAGGAATTCTTGATGTTTGAAATCACAATTTCCTGAAAAAGCCACTTGAAATATCCGGAATTGTTTACATTTTGAGAATTCTCGTCATTTCAGAGCTTTGTTCTTGTAATCTCCATAATTGAACTGGGAATTAAATGTAGTAAGATTCTATTTACTTGTGTTTCAACTGTTTGTTACACGTTCATATTCATTTCCTTGAGAGGTAATTGTGTATTAAAAGAGTTTTACCACATTTTGAGAGTTTCCTTAGAAGTACATACTAGAACCTTTAGGATATGGACTGTTTCAGTCAAAAGACGCCACTCCAATTCAACCTCAATTGTAAACATAAACACTATTCTCTACATATAAAAACTTTATACACAAGTTCTGAGCTTTATAAACAGTAATTCCTGATGTTTGAAATCACATTTAGTGAAAACTCCACTTAAAATAGCCGGACTCTTTAATATTAAGAGAATTCTTGTCCTTTCAGAGCTTTCTACCTGTAATCTCGGTAATTGAACTCGGCCTTAAATGTAGTTAGGTTCTATTTCCTTGTGTTTCAACTGTTTGTGACACGTTCATATTCATTTCCTGGAGAGGTAATTGTGTATTTAAAGAGTATTACAACGGTTGACAGTTTCCTTAGAAGTACATAAAGAACCTTCAGGATATCCACTGTTTCGTTCAAAAAACACGTGGCAAATTAAGCCTCATTTGTAAACATAAACAGTATTATCCTCATTTAAAAGCTTTATACACAAATCCTGATCTCTACAAACAGGAATTCTTGATGTTTGAAATCACAATTTACTGAAAACGCCACTTGAAATATCCGAAATTGTTTACATTTTGAGAATTCTCATCATTTCAGAGCTTTGTTCTTGTAATCTCCGTAATTGAACTGGGAATTAAATGTAGTTAGATTCTATTTACTTGTGTTTCAACTGTTTGTTACACGTTCATATTCCTTTCCTGGACAGATAATTGTGTATTTGAAGAGTTTTACCACATTTTGACAGTTTCCTTAGAAGTACATACTAGAACCTTCAGGATATGAACTGTTTCAGTCAAAAGACGCCTCGCCAATTCAGCGTCAATTGAAAACATAAACAGTATTCTCCACATTTATAAGTTTTATACACAAGTTCAGAGCTCTATAAACAGGAATTCTTAATGTTTGAAATCACAATTTACTGAAAACGCCACTTGAAATATCCGGAATTGTTTACATTTTGAGAATTCTCGCCATTTCAGAGCTTTGTTCTTGTAATCTCCGTAATTGAACTGGGAATTAAATGTAGTTAGATTCTATTTACTTGTGTTTCAACTGTTTGTTACACGTTCATATTCATTTCCTGGAGAGGTAATTGTGCATTAAAAGAGTTTTACCACATTTTGAGAGTTTCCTTAGAAGTACATACTAGAACCTTTGGGATATAAACTGTTTCAGTCAAAAGACGCCACTCCAATTCAACCTCAATTGTAAACATAAACACTATTCTCTACATATAAAAGCTTTATACACAAGTTCTGAGCTCTATAAACAGTAATTCCTGATGTTTGAAATCACATTTAGTGAAAACTCCAGTTAAAATAGCCGGACTCTTTAATATTAAGAGAATTCTTGTCCTTTCATACCTTTCTACCTGTAATCTCGGTAATTGAACTCGGCCTTAAATGTAGTTAGGTTCTATTTCCTTGTGTTTCAACTGTTTGTTACACGTTCATATTCATTTCCTGGAGAGGTAATTGTGTATTTAAAGAGTTTTACAACATTTTGACAGTTTCCCTAGAAGTACATAAAGAACCTTCAGGATATCCACTGTTTCATTCAAAAAACACGTGGCAAAGTAAGCCTCAATTGTAAACATAAACAGTATTATCCTCATTTAAAAGCTTTATACACAAATCGTGATCTCTACAAACAGGAATTCTTGATGTTTGAAATCACAATTTACTGAAAACGGGATTTAAAATATCCGGACTTGTTAATATTATGAGTATTCTCGTCATTTCACAACTTTCTTCCTGTAATCTCGGTAATTGAACTCGGCCTTAAATGTAGTTAGATTCTCTTTGCTTGTGTTTCAACTGTTTGTTACACGTTCATATTCATTTCCTGGAAAGATAATTTTGTATTTGAAGAGTTTTACCACATTTTGACAGTTTCCTTAGAAGTACATACTAGAACCTTCAGGATATGAACTGTTTCAGTCAAAAGACGCCTCGCCAATTCAGCGTCAATTGAAAACATAAACAGTATTCTCCACATTTATAAGTTTTATACACAAGTGCAGGGCTCTATCAACAGGAATTCTTAATGTTTGAAATCACAATTTACTGAAAACGCCACTTGAAATATCCGGAATTGTTTACATTTTGAGAATTCTCGTCATTTCAGAGCTTTCTTCCTGTGATCTCCGTAATTGAACTGGGAATTAAATGTAGTTAGATTCTATTTACTTGTGTTTCAACTGTTTGTTACACGTTCATATTCATTTCCTGGAGAGGTAATTGTGTATTAAAAGAGTTTTACCACATTTTGAGAGTTTCCTTAGAAGTACATACTAGAACCTTTAGGATATGGACTGTTTCAGTCAAAAGACCCCACTCCAATTCAACCTCAAATGTAAACATAAACACTATTCTCTACATATAAAAGCTTTATACACAAGTTCTGAGCTTTATAAACAGTAATTCCTGATGTTTGAAATCACATTTAGTGAAAACTCCACTTAAAATAGCCGGACTTTTTAATATTAAGAGAATTCTTGTCCTTTCAGAGCTTTCGATCTGTAATCTCGGTAACTGAACTCGGCCTTAAATGTAGTTAGGTTCTATTTCCTTGTGTTTCAACTGTTTGTTACACGTTCATATTCATTTCCTGGAGAGGTAATCGTGTATTTAAAGAGTTTTACAATACTTTGACAGTTTCCTTAGAAGTACATAAAGAACCTTCAGGATACCCACTGTTTCGTTCAAAAAACACGTGGCAAATTAAGCCTCAATTGTAAACATAAACAGTATTATCCTCATTTAAAAGCTTTATACACATATCCTGATCTCTACAAACAGGAATTCTTGATGTTTGAAATCACAATTTACTGAAAACGCCACTTGAAATATCCGGAATTGTTTACATTTTGAGAATTCTCATCATTTCAGAGCTTTGTTCTTGTAATCTCCGTAATTGAACTGGGAATTAAATGTAGTTAGATTCTATTTACTTGTGTTTCAACTGTTTGTTACACGTTCATATTCCTTTCCTGGACAGATAATTGTGTATTTGAAGAGTTTTACCACATTTTGACAGTTTCCTTAGAAGTACATACTAGAACCTTCAGGATATGAACTGTTTCAGTCAAAAGACGCCTCGCCAATTCAGCGTCAATTGAAAACATAAACAGTATTCTCCACATTTATAAGTTTTATACACAAGTTCAGAGCTCTATAAACAGGAATTCTTAATGTTTGAAATCACAATTTACTGAAAACGCCACTTGAAATATCCGGAATTGTTTACATTTTGAGAATTCTCGCCATTTCAGAGCTTTGTTCTTGTAATCTCCGTAATTGAACTGGGAATTAAATGTAGTTAGATTCTATTTACTTGTGTTTCAACTGTTTGTTACACGTTCATATTGATTTCCTGGAGAGGTAATTGTGTATTAAAAGAGTTTTACCACATTTTGAGAGTTTCCTTAGAAGTACATACTAGAACCTTTAGGATATGGACAGTTTCAGTCAAAAGACGCCACTCCAATTCAACCTCAATTGTAAACATAAACACTATTCTCTACATATAAAAGCTTTATACACAAGTTCTGAGCTTTATAAACAGTAATTCCTGATGTTTGAAATCACATTTAGTGAAAACTCCACTTAAAATAGCCGGACTCTTTAATATTAAGAGAATTCTTGTCCTTTCAGAGCTTTCTACCTGTAATCTCGGTCATTGAACTCGGCCTTAAATGTAGTTAGGTTCTATTTCCTTGTGTTTCAACTGTTTGCTACACGTTCATATTCATTTCCTGGAGAGGTAATTGTGTATTTAAAGAGTTTTACAACATTTTGACAGTTTCCCTAGAAGTACATAAAGAACCTTCAGGATATCCACTGTTTCATTCAAAAAACACGTGGCAAAGTAAGCCTCAATTGTAAACATAAACAGTATTATCCTCATTTAAAAGCTTTATACACAAATCGTGATCTCTACAAACAGGAATTCTTGATGTTTGAAATCACAATTTACTGAAAACGGGATTTAAAATATCCGGACTTGTTAATATTATGAGTATTCTCGTCATTTCACAACTTTCTTCCAGTAATCTCGGTAATTGAACTCGGCCTTAAATGTAGTTAGATTCTCTTTGCTTGTGTTTCAACTGTTTGTTACACGTTCATATTCATTTCCTGGAAAGATAATTTTGTATTTGAAGAGTTTTACCACATTTTGACAGTTTCCTTAGAAGTACATACTAGAACCTTCAGGATATGAACTGTTTCAGTCAAAAGACGCCTCGCCAATTCAGCGTCAATTGAAAACATAAACAGTATTCTCCACATTTATAAGTTTTATACACAAGTGCAGGGCTCTATCAACAGGAATTCTTAATGTTTGAAATCACAATTTACTGAAAACGCCACTTGAAATATCCGGAATTGTTTACATTTTGAGAATTCTCGTCATTTCAGAGCTTTCTTCCTGTGATCTCCGTAATTGAACTGGGAATTAAATGTAGTTAGATTCTATTTACTTGTGTTTCAACTGTTTGTTACACGTTCATATTCATTTCCTGGAGAGGTAATTGTGTATTAAAAGAGTTTTACCACATTTTGAGAGTTTCCTTAGAAGTACATACTAGAACCTTTAGGATATGGACTGTTTCAGTCAAAAGACCCCACTCCAATTCAACCTCAAATGTAAACATAAACACTATTCTCTACATATAAAAGCTTTATACACAAGTTCTGAGCTTTATAAACAGTAATTCCTGATGTTTGAAATCACATTTAGTGAAAACTCCACTTAAAATAGCCGGACTTTTTAATATTAAGAGAATTCTTGTCCTTTCAGAGCTTTCGATCTGTAATCTCGGTAACTGAACTCGGCCTTAAATGTAGTTAGGTTCTATTTCCTTGTGTTTCAACTGTTTGTTACACGTTCATATTCATTTCCTGGAGAGGTAATCGTGTATTTAAAGAGTTTTACAATACTTTGACAGTTTCCTTAGAAGTACATAAAGAACCTTCAGGATACCCACTGTTTCGTTCAAAAAACACGTGGCAAATTAAGCCTCAATTGTAAACATAAACAGTATTATCCTCATTTAAAAGCTTTATACACATATCCTGATCTCTACAAACAGGAATTCTTGATGTTTGAAATCACAATTTACTGAAAACGCCACTTGAAATATCCGAAATTGTTTACATTTTGAGAATTCTCATCATTTCAGAGCTTTGTTCTTGTAATCTCCGTAATTGAACTGGGAATTAAATGTAGTTAGATTCAATTTACTTGTGTTTCAACTGTTTGTTACACGTTCATATTCCTTTCCTGGAAAGATAATTGTGTATTTGAAGAGTTTTACCACATTTTGACAGTTTCCTTAGAAGTACATACTAGAACCTTCAGGATATGAACTGTTTCAGTCAAAAGACGCCTTGCCAATTCAGCGTCAATTGAAAACATAAACAGTATTCTCCACATTTATAAGTTTTATACACAAGTTCAGAGCTCTATAAACAGGAATTCTTAATGTTTGAAATCACAATTTACTGAAAACGCCACTTGAAATATCCGGAATTGTTTACATTTTGAGAATTCTCGTCATTTCAGAGCTTTCTTCCTGTAATCTCCGTAATTGAACTGGGAATTAAATGTAGTTAGATTCTATTTACTTGTGTTTCAACTGTTTGTTACACGTTCATATTGATTTCCTGGAGAGGTAATTGTGTATTAAAAGAGTTTTACCACATTTTGACAGTTTCCCTAGAAGTACATAAAGAACCTTCAGGATATCCACTGTTTCATTCAAAAAACACGTGGCAAAGTAAGCCTCAATTGTAAACATAAACAGTATTATCCTCATTTAAAAGCTTTATACACAAATCGTGATCTCTACAAACAGGAATTCTTGATGTTTGAAATCACAATTTACTGAAAACGCGATTTAAAATATCCGGACTTGTTAATATTATGAGTATTCTCGTCATTTCACAACTTTCTTCCAGTAATCTCGGTAATTGAACTCGGCCTTAAATGTAGTTAGATTCTCTTTCCTTGTGTTTCAACTGTTTGTTACACGTTCATATTCATTTCCTGGAAAGATAATTGTGTATTTGAAGAGTTTTACCACATTTTGACAGTTTCCTTAGAAGTACATACTAGAACCTTCAGGATATGAACTGTTTCAGTCAAAAGACGCCTCGCCAATTCAGCGTCAATTGAAAACATAAACAGTATTCTCCACATTTATAAGTTTTATACACAAGTTCAGAGCTCTATAAACAGGAATTCTTAATGTTTGAAATCACAATTTACTGAAAACGCCACTTGAAATATCCGGAATTGTTTACATTTTGAGAATTCTCGTCATTTCAGAGCTTTGTTCTTGTAATCTCCATAATTGAACTGGGAATTAAATGTAGTTAGATTCTATTTACTTGTGTTTCAACTGTTTGTTACACGTTCATATTCATTTCCTGGAGAGGTAATTGTGCATTAAAAGAGTTTTACCACATTTTGAGAGTTTCCTTAGAAGTACATACTAGAACCTTTAGGATATGGACTGTTTCAGTCAAAAGACGCCACTCCAATTCAACCTCAATTGTAAACATAAACACTATTCTCTACATATAAAAGCTTTATACACAAGTTCTGAGCTCTATAAACAGTAATTCCTGATGTTTGAAATCACATTTAGTGAAAACTCCACTTAAAATAGCCGGACTTTTTAATATTAAGAGAATTCTTGTCCATTCAGAGCTTTCTACCTGTAATCTCGGTAATTGAACTCGGCCTTAAATGTAGTTAGGTTCTATTTCCTTGTGTTTCAAGTGTTTGTTACCCGTTCATATTCATTTCCTGGAGAGGTAATCGTGTATTTAAAGAGTTTTACAATACTTTGACAGTTTCCTTAGAAGTACATAAAGAACCTTCAGGATATCCACTGTTTCGTTCAAAAAACACGTGGCAAATTAAGCCTCAATTGTAAACATAAACAGTATTATCCTCATTTAAAAGCTTTATACACAAATCCTGATCTCTACAAACAGGAATTCTTGATGTTTGAAATCACAATTTACTGAAAACGCCACTTGAAATATCCGGAATTGTTTACATTTTGAGAATTCTCGTCATTTCAGAGCTTTGTTCTTGTAATCTCCGTAATTGAACTGGGAATTAAATGTAGTTAGATTCTATTTCCTTGTGTTTCAACTGTTTGTTACACGTTCATATTCATCTCCTGGAAAGATAATTGTGTATTTGAAGAGTTTTACCACATTTTGACAGTTTCCTTAGAAGTACATACTAGAACCTTCAGGATATGAACTGTTTCAGGCAAAAGACGCCTCGCCAATTCAGCGTCAATTGAAAACATAAACAGTATTCTCCACATTTATAAGTTTTATACACAAGTTCAGAGCTCTATAAACAGGAATTCTTGATGTTTGAAATCACAATTTCCTGAAAACGCCACTTGAAATATCCGGAATTGTTTACATTTTGAGAATTCTCGTCATTTCAGAGCTTTGTTCTTGTAATCTCCATAATTGAACTGGGAATTAAATGTAGTAAGATTCTATTTACTTGTGTTTCAACTGTTTGTTACACGTTCATATTCATTTCCTTGAGAGGTAATTGTGTATTAAAAGAGTTTTACCACATTTTGAGAGTTTCCTTAGAAGTACATACTAGAACCTTTAGGATATGGACTGTTTCAGTCAAAAGACGCCACTCCAATTCAACCTCAATTGTAAACATAAACACTATTCTCTACATATAAAAACTTTATACACAAGTTCTGAGCTTTATAAACAGTAATTCCTGATGTTTGAAATCACATTTAGTGAAAACTCCACTTAAAATAGCCGGACTCTTTAATATTAAGAGAATTCTTGTCCTTTCAGAGCTTTCTACCTGTAATCTCGGTAATTGAACTCGGCCTTAAATGTAGTTAGGTTCTATTTCCTTGTGTTTCAACTGTTTGTGACACGTTCATATTCATTTCCTGGAGAGGTAATTGTGTATTTAAAGAGTATTACAACGGTTGACAGTTTCCTTAGAAGTACATAAAGAACCTTCAGGATATCCACTGTTTCGTTCAAAAAACACGTGGCAAATTAAGCCTCATTTGTAAACATAAACAGTATTATCCTCATTTAAAAGCTTTATACACAAATCCTGATCTCTACAAACAGGAATTCTTGATGTTTGAAATCACAATTTACTGAAAACGCCACTTGAAATATCCGGAATTGTTTACATTTTGAGAATTCTCATCATTTCAGAGCTTTGTTCTTGTAATCTCCGTAATTGAACTGGGAATTAAATGTAGTTAGATTCTATTTACTTGTGTTTCAACTGTTTGTTACACGTTCATATTCCTTTCCTGGACAGATAATTGTGTATTTGAAGAGTTTTACCACATTTTGACAGTTTCCTTAGAAGTACATACTAGAACCTTCAGGATATGAACTGTTTCAGTCAAAAGACGCCTCGCCAATTCAGCGTCAATTGAAAACATAAACAGTATTCTCCACATTTATAAGTTTTATACACAAGTTCAGAGCTCTATAAACAGGAATTCTTAATGTTTGAAATCACAATTTACTGAAAACGCCACTTGAAATATCCGGAATTGTTTACATTTTGAGAATTCTCGCCATTTCAGAGCTTTGTTCTTGTAATCTCCGTAATTGAACTGGGAATTAAATGTAGTTAGATTCTATTTACTTGTGTTTCAACTGTTTGTTACACGTTCATATTGATTTCCTGGAGAGGTAATTGTGTATAAAAAGAGTTTTACCACATTTTGACAGTTTCCCTAGAAGTACATAAAGAACCTTCAGGATATCCACTGTTTCATTCAAAAAACACGTGGCAAAGTAAGCCTCAATTGTAAACATAAACAGTATTATCCTCATTTAAAAGCTTTATACACAAATCGTGATCTCTACAAACAGGAATTCTTGATGTTTGAAATCACAATTTACTGAAAACGCGATTTAAAATATCCGGACTTGTAAATATTATGAGTATTCTCGTCATTTCACAACTTTCTTCCAGTAATCTCGGTAATTGAACTCGGCCTTAAATGTAGTTAGATTCTATTTCCTTGTGTTTCAACTGTTCGTTACACGTTCATATTCATTTACTGGAAAGATAATTGTGTATTTGAAGAGTTTTACCACATTTTGACAGTTTCCTTAGAAGTACATACTAGAACCTTCAGGATATGAACTGTTTCAGTCAAAAGACGCCTCGCCAATTCAGCGTCAATTGAAAACATAAACAGTATTCTCCACATTTATAAGATTATACACAAGTTCAGAGCTCTATAAACAGGAATTCTTAATGTTTGAAATCACAATTTACTGAAAACGCCACTTGAAATATCTGGAATTGTTTGCATTTTGAGAATTCTCGTCATTTCAGAGCTTTGTTCTTGTAATCTCCGTAATTGAACTGGGAATTAAATGTAGTTAGATTCTATTTACTTGTGTTTCAACTGTTTGTTACACGTTCATATTCATTTCCTGGAGAGGTAATTGTGCATTAAAAGAGTTTTACCACATTTTGAGAGTTTCCTTAGAAGTACATACTAGAACCTTTAGGATATAAACTGTTTCAGTCAAAAGACGCCACTCCAATTCAACCTCAATTGTAAACATAAACACTATTCTCTACATATAAAAGCTTTATACACAAGTTCTGAGCTCTATAAACAGTAATTCCTGATGTTTGAAATCACATTTAGTGAAAACTCCAGTTAAAATAGCCGGACTCTTTAATATTAAGAGAATTCTTGTCCTTTCATACCTTTCTACCTGTAATCTCGGTAATTGAACTCGGCCTTAAATGTAGTTAGGTTCTATTTCCTTGTGTTTCAACTGTTTGTTACACGTTCATATTCATTTCCTGGAGAGGTAATTGTGTATTTAAAGAGTTTTACAACATTTTGACAGTTTCCCTAGAAGTACATAAAGAACCTTCAGGATATCCACTGTTTCATTCAAAAAACACGTGGCAAAGTAAGCCTCAATTGTAAGCATAAACAGTATTATCCTCATTTAAAAGCTTTATACACAAATCGTGATCTCTACAAACAGGAATTCTTGATGTTTGAAATCACAATTTACTGAAAACGGGATTTAAAATATCCGGACTTGTTAATATTATGAGTATTCTCGTCATTTCACAACTTTCTTCCAGTAATCTCGGTAATTGAACTCGGCCTTAAATGTAGTTAGATTCTATTTGCTTGTGTTTCAACTGTTTGTTACACGTTCATATTCATTTCCTGGAAAGATAATTTTGTATTTGAAGAGTTTTACCACATTTTGACAGTTTCCTTAGAAGTACATACTAGAACCTTCAGGATATGAACTGTTTCAGTCAAAAGACGCCTCGCCAATTCAGCGTCAATTGAAAACATAAACAGTATTCTCCACATTTATAAGTTTTATACACAAGTGCAGGGCTCTATCAACAGGAATTCTTAATGTTTGAAATCACAATTTACTGAAAACGCCACTTGAAATATCCGGAATTGTTTACATTTTGAGAATTCTCGTCATTTCAGAGCTTTCTTCCTGTGATCTCCGTAATTGAACTGGGAATTAAATGTAGTTAGATTCTATTTACTTGTGTTTCAACTGTTTGTTACACGTTCATATTCATTTCCTGGAGAGGTAATTGTGTATTAAAAGAGTTTTACCACATTTTGAGAGTTTCCTTAGAAGTACATACTAGAACCTTTAGGATATGGACTGTTTCAGTCAAAAGACCCCACTCCAATTCAACCTCAAATGTAAACATAAACACTATTCTCTACATATAAAGGCTTTATACACAAGTTCTGAGCTTTATAAACAGTAATTCCTGATGTTTGAAATCACATTTAGTGAAAACTCCACTTAAAATAGCCGGACTTTTTAATATTAAGAGAATTCTTGTCCTTTCAGAGCTTTCGATCTGTAATCTCGGTAACTGAACTCGGCCTTAAATGTAGTTAGGTTCTATTTCCTTGTGTTTCAACTGTTTGTTACACGTTCATATTCATTTCCTGGAGAGGTAATCGTGTATTTAAAGAGTTTTACAATACTTTGACAGTTTCCTTAGAAGTACATAAAGAACCTTCAGGATACCCACTGTTTCGTTCAAAAAACACGTGGCAAATTAAGCCTCAATTGTAAACATAAACAGTATTATCCTCATTTAAAAGCTTTATACACATATCCTGATCTCTAAAACAGGAATTCTTGATGTTTGAAATCACAATTTACTGAAAACGCCACTTGAAATATCCGAAATTGTTTACATTTTGAGAATTCTCATCATTTCAGAGCTTTGTTCTTGTAATCTCCGTAATTGAACTGGGAATTAAATGTAGTTAGATTCAATTTACTTGTGTTTCAACTGTTTGTTACACGTTCATATTCCTTTCCTGGAAAGATAATTGTGTATTTGAAGAGTTTTACCACATTTTGACAGTTTCCTTAGAAGTACATACTAGAACCTTCAGGATATGAACTGTTTCAGTCAAAAGACGCCTTGCCAATTCAGCGTCAATTGAAAACATAAACAGTATTCTCCACATTTATAAGTTTTATACACAAGTTCAGAGCTCTATAAACAGGAATTCTTAATGTTTGAAATCACAATTTACTGAAAACGCCACTTGAAATATCCGGAATTGTTTACATTTTGAGAATTCTCGTCATTTCAGAGCTTTCTTCCTGTAATCTCCGTAATTGAACTGGGAATTAAATGTAGTTAGATTCTATTTACTTGTGTTTCAACTGTTTGTTACACGTTCATATTGATTTCCTGGAGAGGTAATTGTGTATTAAAAGAGTTTTACCACATTTTGACAGTTTCCCTAGAAGTACATAAAGAACCTTCAGGATATCCACTGTTTCATTCAAAAAACACGTGGCAAAGTAAGCCTCAATTGTAAACATAAACAGTATTATCCTCATTTAAAAGCTTTATACACAAATCGTGATCTCTACAAACAGGAATTCTTGATGTTTGAAATCACAATTTACTGAAAACGCGATTTAAAATATCCGGACTTGTTAATATTATGAGTATTCTCGTCATTTCACAACTTTCTTCCAGTAATCTCGGTAATTGAACTCGGCCTTAAATGTAGTTAGATTCTCTTTGCTTGTGTTTCAACTGTTTGTTACACGTTCATATTCATTTCCTGGAAAGATAATTGTGTATTTGAAGAGTTTTACCACATTTTGACAGTTTCCTTAGAAGTACATACTAGAACCTTCAGGATATGAACTGTTTCAGTCAAAAGACGCCTCGCCAATTCAGCGTCAATTGAAAACATAAACAGTATTCTCCACATTTATAAGTTTTATACACAAGTTCAGAGCTCTATAAACAGGAATTCTTAATGTTTGAAATCACAATTTACTGAAAACGCCACTTGAAATATCCGGAATTGTTTACATTTTGAGAATTCTCGTCATTTCAGAGCTTTGTTCTTGTAATCTCCATAATTGAACTGGGAATTAAATGTAGTTAGATTCTATTTACTTGTGTTTCAACTGTTTGTTACACGTTCATATTCATTTCCTGGAGAGGTAATTGTGCATTAAAAGAGTTTTACCACATTTTGAGAGTTTCCTTAGAAGTACATACTAGAACCTTTAGGATATGGACTGTTTCAGTCAAAAGACGCCACTCCAATTCAACCTCAATTGTAAACATAAACACTATTCTCTACATATAAAAGCTTTATACACAAGTTCTGAGCTCTATAAACAGTAATTCCTGATGTTTGAAATCACATTTAGTGAAAACTCCACTTAAAATAGCCGGACTTTTTAATATTAAGAGAATTCTTGTCCATTCAGAGCTTTCTACCTGTAATCTCGGTAATTGAACTCGGCCTTAAATGTAGTTAGGTTCTATTTCCTTGTGTTTCAAGTGTTTGTTACCCGTTCATATTCATTTCCTGGAGAGGTAATCGTGTATTTAAAGAGTTTTACAATACTTTGACAGTTTCCTTAGAAGTACATAAAGAACCTTCAGGATATCCACTGTTTCGTTCAAAAAACACGTGGCAAATTAAGCCTCAATTGTAAACATAAACAGTATTATCCTCATTTAAAAGCTTTATACACAAATCCTGATCTCTACAAACAGGAATTCTTGATGTTTGAAATCACAATTTACTGAAAACGCCACTTGAAATATCCGGAATTGTTTACATTTTGAGAATTCTCGTCATTTCAGAGCTTTGTTCTTGTAATCTCCGTAATTGAACTGGGAATTAAATGTAGTTAGATTCTATTTCCTTGTGTTTCAACTGTTTGTTACACGTTCATATTCATCTCCTGGAAAGATAATTGTGTATTTGAAGAGTTTTACCACATTTTGACAGTTTCCTTAGAAGTACATACTAGAACCTTCAGGATATGAACTGTTTCAGGCAAAAGACGCCTCGCCAATTCAGCGTCAATTGAAAACATAAACAGTATTCTCCACATTTATAAGTTTTATACACAAGTTCAGAGCTCTATAAACAGGAATTCTTGATGTTTGAAATCACAATTTCCTGAAAACGCCACTTGAAATATCCGGAATTGTTTACATTTTGAGAATTCTCGTCATTTCAGAGCTTTGTTCTTGTAATCTCCATAATTGAACTGGGAATTAAATGTAGTAAGATTCTATTTACTTGTGTTTCAACTGTTTGTTACACGTTCATATTCATTTCCTTGAGAGGTAATTGTGTATTAAAAGAGTTTTACCACATTTTGAGAGTTTCCTTAGAAGTACATACTAGAACCTTTAGGATATGGACTGTTTCAGTCAAAAGACGCCACTCCAATTCAACCTCAATTGTAAACATAAACACTATTCTCTACATATAAAAACTTTATACACAAGTTCTGAGCTTTATAAACAGTAATTCCTGATGTTTGAAATCACATTTAGTGAAAACTCCACTTAAAATAGCCGGACTCTTTAATATTAAGAGAATTCTTGTCCTTTCAGAGCTTTCTACCTGTAATCTCGGTAATTGAACTCGGCCTTAAATGTAGTTAGGTTCTATTTCCTTGTGTTTCAACTGTTTGTGACACGTTCATATTCATTTCCTGGAGAGGTAATTGTGTATTTAAAGAGTATTACAACGGTTGACAGTTTCCTTAGAAGTACATAAAGAACCTTCAGGATATCCACTGTTTCGTTCAAAAAACACGTGGCAAATTAAGCCTCATTTGTAAACATAAACAGTATTATCCTCATTTAAAAGCTTTATACACAAATCCTGATCTCTACAAACAGGAATTCTTGATGTTTGAAATCACAATTTACTGAAAACGCCACTTGAAATATCCGGAATTGTTTACATTTTGAGAATTCTCATCATTTCAGAGCTTTGTTCTTGTAATCTCCGTAATTGAACTGGGAATTAAATGTAGTTAGATTCTATTTACTTGTGTTTCAACTGTTTGTTACACGTTCATATTCCTTTCCTGGACAGATAATTGTGTATTTGAAGAGTTTTACCACATTTTGACAGTTTCCTTAGAAGTACATACTAGAACCTTCAGGATATGAACTGTTTCAGTCAAAAGACGCCTCGCCAATTCAGCGTCAATTGAAAACATAAACAGTATTCTCCACATTTATAAGTTTTATACACAAGTTCAGAGCTCTATAAACAGGAATTCTTAATGTTTGAAATCACAATTTACTGAAAACGCCACTTGAAATATCCGGAATTGTTTACATTTTGAGAATTCTCGCCATTTCAGAGCTTTGTTCTTGTAATCTCCGTAATTGAACTGGGAATTAAATGTAGTTAGATTCTATTTACTTGTGTTTCAACTGTTTGTTACACGTTCATATTGATTTCCTGGAGAGGTAATTGTGTATAAAAAGAGTTTTACCACATTTTGACAGTTTCCCTAGAAGTACATAAAGAACCTTCAGGATATCCACTGTTTCATTCAAAAAACACGTGGCAAAGTAAGCCTCAATTGTAAACATAAACAGTATTATCCTCATTTAAAAGCTTTATACACAAATCGTGATCTCTACAAACAGGAATTCTTGATATTTGAAATCACAATTTACTGAAAACGCGATTTAAAATATCCGGACTTGTAAATATTATGAGTATTCTCGTCATTTCACAACTTTCTTCCAGTAATCTCGGTAATTGAACTCGGCCTTAAATGTAGTTAGATTCTATTTCCTTGTGTTTCAACTGTTCGTTACACGTTCATATTCATTTACTGGAAAGATAATTGTGTATTTGAAGAGTTTTACCACATTTTGACAGTTTCCTTAGAAGTACATACTAGAACCTTCAGGATATGAACTGTTTCAGTCAAAAGACGCCTCGCCAATTCAGCGTCAATTGAAAACATAAACAGTATTCTCCACATTTATAAGATTATACACAAGTTCAGAGCTCTATAAACAGGAATTCTTAATGTTTGAAATCACAATTTACTGAAAACGCCACTTGAAATATCCGGAATTGTTTGCATTTTGAGAATTCTCGTCATTTCAGAGCTTTGTTCTTGTAATCTCCGTAATTGAACTGGGAATTAAATGTAGTTAGATTCTATTTACTTGTGTTTCAACTGTTTGTTACACGTTCATATTCATTTCCTGGAGAGGTAATTGTGCATTAAAAGAGTTTTACCACATTTTGAGAGTTTCCTTAGAAGTACATACTAGAACCTTTAGGATATAAACTGTTTCAGTCAAAAGACGCCACTCCAATTCAACCTCAATTGTAAACATAAACACTATTCTCTACATATAAAAGCTTTATACACAAGTTCTGAGCTCTATAAACAGTAATTCCTGATGTTTGAAATCACATTTAGTGAAAACTCCAGTTAAAATAGCCGGACTCTTTAATATTAAGAGAATTCTTGTCCTTTCATACCTTTCTACCTGTAATCTCGGTAATTGAACTCGGCCTTAAATGTAGTTAGGTTCTATTTCCTTGTGTTTCAACTGTTTGTTACACGTTCATATTCATTTCCTGGAGAGGTAATTGTGTATTTAAAGAGTTTTACAACATTTTGACAGTTTCCCTAGAAGTACATAAAGAACCTTCAGGATATCCACTGTTTCATTCAAAAAACACGTGGCAAAGTAAGCCTCAATTGTAAACATAAACAGTATTATCCTCATTTAAAAGCTTTATACACAAATCGTGATCTCTACAAACAGGAATTCTTGATGTTTGAAATCACAATTTACTGAAAACGGGATTTAAAATATCCGGACTTGTTAATATTATGAGTATTCTCGTCATTTCACAACTTTCTTCCAGTAATCTCGGTAATTGAACTCGGCCTTAAATGTAGTTAGATTCTCTTTGCTTGTGTTTCAACTGTTTGTTACACGTTCATATTCATTTCCTGGAAAGATAATTTTGTATTTGAAGAGTTTTACCACATTTTGACAGTTTCCTTAGAAGTACATACTAGAACCTTCAGGATATGAACTGTTTCAGTCAAAAGACGCCTCGCCAATTCAGCGTCAATTGAAAACATAAACAGTATTCTCCACATTTATAAGTTTTATACACAAGTGCAGGGCTCTATCAACAGGAATTCTTAATGTTTGAAATCACAATTTACTGAAAACGCCACTTGAAATATCCGGAATTGTTTACATTTTGAGAATTCTCGTCATTTCAGAGCTTTCTTCCTGTGATCTCCGTAATTGAACTGGGAATTAAATGTAGTTAGATTCTATTTACTTGTGTTTCAACTGTTTGTTACACGTTCATATTCATTTCCTGGAGAGGTAATTGTGTATTAAAAGAGTTTTACCACATTTTGAGAGTTTCCTTAGAAGTACATACTAGAACCTTTAGGATATGGACTGTTTCAGTCAAAAGACCCCACTCCAATTCAACCTCAAATGTAAACATAAACACTATTCTCTACATATAAAAGCTTTATACACAAGTTCTGAGCTTTATAAACAGTAATTCCTGATGTTTGAAATCACATTTAGTGAAAACTCCACTTAAAATAGCCGGACTTTTTAATATTAAGAGAATTCTTGTCCTTTCAGAGCTTTCGATCTGTAATCTCGGTAACTGAACTCGGCCTTAAATGTAGTTAGGTTCTATTTCCTTGTGTTTCAACTGTTTGTTACACGTTCATATTCATTTCCTGGAGAGGTAATCGTGTATTTAAAGAGTTTTACAATACTTTGACAGTTTCCTTAGAAGTACATAAAGAACCTTCAGGATACCCACTGTTTCGTTCAAAAAACACGTGGCAAATTAAGCCTCAATTGTAAACATAAACAGTATTATCCTCATTTAAAAGCTTTATACACATATCCTGATCTCTACAAACAGGAATTCTTGATGTTTGAAATCACAATTTACTGAAAACGCCACTTGAAATATCCGAAATTGTTTACATTTTGAGAATTCTCATCATTTCAGAGCTTTGTTCTTGTAATCTCCGTAATTGAACTGGGAATTAAATGTAGTTAGATTCAATTTACTTGTGTTTCAACTGTTTGTTACACGTTCATATTCCTTTCCTGGAAAGATAATTGTGTATTTGAAGAGTTTTACCACATTTTGACAGTTTCCTTAGAAGTACATACTAGAACCTTCAGGATATGAACTGTTTCAGTCAAAAGACGCCTTGCCAATTCAGCGTCAATTGAAAACATAAACAGTATTCTCCACATTTATAAGTTTTATACACAAGTTCAGAGCTCTATAAACAGGAATTCTTAATGTTTGAAATCACAATTTACTGAAAACGCCACTTGAAATATCCGGAATTGTTTACATTTTGAGAATTCTCGTCATTTCAGAGCTTTCTTCCTGTAATCTCCGTAATTGAACTGGGAATTAAATGTAGTTAGATTCTATTTACTTGTGTTTCAACTGTTTGTTACACGTTCATATTGATTTCCTGGAGAGGTAATTGTGTATTAAAAGAGTTTTACCACATTTTGACAGTTTCCCTAGAAGTACATAAAGAACCTTCAGGATATCCACTATTTCATTCAAAAAACACGTGGCAAAGTAAGCCTCAATTGTAAACATAAACAGTATTATCCTCATTTAAAAGCTTTATACACAAATCGTGATCTCTACAAACAGGAATTCTTGATGTTTGAAATCACAATTTACTGAAAACGCGATTTAAAATATCCGGACTTGTTAATATTATGAGTATTCTCGTCATTTCACAACTTTCTTCCAGTAATCTCGGTAATTGAACTCGGCCTTAAATGTAGTTAGATTCTCTTTGCTTGTGTTTCAACTGTTTGTTACACGTTCATATTCATTTCCTGGAAAGATAATTGTGTATTTGAAGAGTTTTACCACATTTTGACAGTTTCCTTAGAAGTACATACTAGAACCTTCAGGATATGAACTGTTTCAGTCAAAAGACGCCTCGCCAATTCAGCGTCAATTGAAAACATAAACAGTATTCTCCACATTTATAAGTTTTATACACAAGTTCAGAGCTCTATAAACAGGAATTCTTAATGTTTGAAATCACAATTTACTGAAAACGCCACTTGAAATATCCGGAATTGTTTACATTTTGAGAATTCTCGTCATTTCAGAGCTTTGTTCTTGTAATCTCCATAATTGAACTGGGAATTAAATGTAGTTAGATTCTATTTACTTGTGTTTCAACTGTTTGTTACACGTTCATATTCATTTCCTGGAGAGGTAATTGTGCATTAAAAGAGTTTTACCACATTTTGAGAGTTTCCTTAGAAGTACATACTAGAACCTTTAGGATATGGACTGTTTCAGTCAAAAGACGCCACTCCAATTCAACCTCAATTGTAAACATAAACACTATTCTCTACATATAAAAGCTTTATACACAAGTTCTGAGCTCTATAAACAGTAATTCCTGATGTTTGAAATCACATTTAGTGAAAACTCCACTTAAAATAGCCGGACTTTTTAATATTAAGAGAATTCTTGTCCATTCAGAGCTTTCTACCTGTAATCTCGGTAATTGAACTCGGCCTTAAATGTAGTTAGGTTCTATTTCCTTGTGTTTCAAGTGTTTGTTACCCGTTCATATTCATTTCCTGGAGAGGTAATAGTGTATTTAAAGAGTTTTACAATACTTTGACAGTTTCCTTAGAAGTACATAAAGAACCTTCAGGATATCCACTGTTTCGTTCAAAAAACACGTGGCAAATTAAGCCTCAATTGTAAACATAAACAGTATTATCCTCATTTAAAAGCTTTATACACAAATCCTGATCTCTACAAACAGGAATTCTTGATGTTTGAAATCACAATTTACTGAAAACGCCACTTGAAATATCCGGAATTGTTTACATTTTGAGAATTCTCGTCATTTCAGAGCTTTGTTCTTGTAATCTCCGTAATTGAACTGGGAATTAAATGTAGTTAGATTCTATTTCCTTGTGTTTCAACTGTTTGTTACACGTTCATATTCATCTCCTGGAAAGATAATTGTGTATTTGAAGAGTTTTACCACATTTTGACAGTTTCCTTAGAAGTACATACTAGAACCTTCAGGATATGAACTGTTTCAGGCAAAAGACGCCTCGCCAATTCAGCGTCAATTGAAAACATAAACAGTATTCTCCACATTTATAAGTTTTATACACAAGTTCAGAGCTCTATAAACAGGAATTCTTGATGTTTGAAATCACAATTTCCTGAAAACGCCACTTGAAATATCCGGAATTGTTTACATTTTGAGAATTCTCGTCATTTCAGAGCTTTGTTCTTGTAATCTCCATAATTGAACTGGGAATTAAATGTAGTAAGATTCTATTTACTTGTGTTTCAACTGTTTGTTACACGTTCATATTCATTTCCTTGAGAGGTAATTGTGTATTAAAAGAGTTTTACCACATTTTGAGAGTTTCCTTAGAAGTACATACTAGAACCTTTAGGATATGGACTGTTTCAGTCAAAAGACGCCACTCCAATTCAACCTCAATTGTAAACATAAACACTATTCTCTACATATAAAAACTTTATACACAAGTTCTGAGCTTTATAAACAGTAATTCCTGATGTTTGAAATCACATTTAGTGAAAACTCCACTTAAAATAGCCGGACTCTTTAATATTAAGAGAATTCTTGTCCTTTCAGAGCTTTCTACCTGTAATCTCGGTAATTGAACTCGGCCTTAAATGTAGTTAGGTTCTATTTCCTTGTGTTTCAACTGTTTGTGACACGTTCATATTCATTTCCTGGAGAGGTAATTGTGTATTTAAAGAGTATTACAACGGTTGACAGTTTCCTTAGAAGTACATAAAGAACCTTCAGGATATCCACTGTTTCGTTCAAAAAACACGTGGCAAATTAAGCCTCATTTGTAAACATAAACAGTATTATCCTCATTTAAAAGCTTTATACACAAATCCTGATCTCTACAAACAGGAATTCTTGATGTTTGAAATCACAATTTACTGAAAACGCCACTTGAAATATCCGGAATTGTTTACATTTTGAGAATTCTCATCATTTCAGAGCTTTGTTCTTGTAATCTCCGTAATTGAACTGGGAATTAAATGTAGTTAGATTCTATTTACTTGTGTTTCAACTGTTTGTTACACGTTCATATTCCTTTCCTGGACAGATAATTGTGTATTTGAAGAGTTTTACCACATTTTGACAGTTTCCTTAGAAGTACATACTAGAACCTTCAGGATATGAACTGTTTCAGTCAAAAGACGCCTCGCCAATTCAGCGTCAATTGAAAACATAAACAGTATTCTCCACATTTATAAGTTTTATACACAAGTTCAGAGCTCTATAAACAGGAATTCTTAATGTTTGAAATCACAATTTACTGAAAACGCCACTTGAAATATCCGGAATTGTTTACATTTTGAGAATTCTCGCCATTTCAGAGCTTTGTTCTTGTAATCTCCGTAATTGAACTGGGAATTAAATGTAGTTAGATTCTATTTACTTGTGTTTCAACTGTTTGTTACACGTTCATATTGATTTCCTGGAGAGGTAATTGTGTATAAAAAGAGTTTTACCACATTTTGACAGTTTCCCTAGAAGTACATAAAGAACCTTCAGGATATCCACTGTTTCATTCAAAAAACACGTGGCAAAGTAAGCCTCAATTGTAAACATAAACAGTATTATCCTCATTTAAAAGCTTTATACACAAATCGTGATCTCTACAAACAGGAATTCTTGATGTTTGAAATCACAATTTACTGAAAACGCGATTTAAAATATCCGGACTTGTAAATATTATGAGTATTCTCGTCATTTCACAACTTTCTTCCAGTAATCTCGGTAATTGAACTCGGCCTTAAATGTAGTTAGATTCTATTTCCTTGTGTTTCAACTGTTCGTTACACGTTCATATTCATTTACTGGAAAGATAATTGTGTATTTGAAGAGTTTTACCACATTTTGACAGTTTCCTTAGAAGTACATACTAGAACCTTCAGGATATGAACTGTTTCAGTCAAAAGACGCCTCGCCAATTCAGCGTCAATTGAAAACATAAACAGTATTCTCCACATTTATAAGATTATACACAAGTTCAGAGCTCTATAAACAGGAATTCTTAATGTTAGAAATCACAATTTACTGAAAACGCCACTTGAAATATCCGGAATTGTTTGCATTTTGAGAATTCTCGTCATTTCAGAGCTTTGTTCTTGTAATCTCCGTAATTGAACTGGGAATTAAATGTAGGTAGATTCTATTTCCTTGTGTTTCAACTGTTTGTTACACGTTCATATTCATTTCCTTGAGAGGTAATTGTGTATTAAAAGAGTTTTACCACATTTTGAGAGTTTCCTTAGAAGTACATACTAGAACCTTTAGGATATGGACTGTTTCAGTCAAAAGACGCCACTCCAATTCAACCTCAATTGTAAACATAAACACTATTCTCTACATATAAAAGCTTTATACACAAGTTCTGAGCTCTATAAACAGTAATTCCTGATGTTTGAAATCACATTTAGTGAAAACTCCACTTAAAATAGCCGGACTCTTTAATATTAAGAGAATTCTTGTCCTTTCATACCTTTCTACCTGTAATCTCGGTAATTGAACTCGGCCTTAAATGTAGTTAGGTTCTATTTCCTTGTGTTTCAACTGTTTGTTACACGTTCATATTCATTTCCTGGAGAGGTAATTGTGTATTTAAAGAGTTTTACAACATTTTGACAGTTTCCCTAGAAGTACATAAAGAACCTTCAGGATATCCACTGTTTCATTCAAAAAACACGTGGCAAAGTAAGCCTCAATTGTAAACATAAACAGTATTATCCTCATTTAAAAGCTTTATACACAAATCGTGATCTCTACAAACAGGAATTCTTGATGTTTGAAATCACAATTTACTGAAAACGGGATTTAAAATATCCGGACTTGTTAATATTATGAGTATTCTCGTCATTTCACAACTTTCTTCCAGTAATCTCGGTAATTGAACTCGGCCTTAAATGTAGTTAGATTCTCTTTGCTTGTGTTTCAACTGTTTGTTACACGTTCATATTCATTTCCTGGAAAGATAATTTTGTATTTGAAGAGTTTTACCACATTTTGACAGTTTCCTTAGAAGTACATACTAGAACCTTCAGGATATGAACTGTTTCAGTCAAAAGACGCCTCGCCAATTCAGCGTCAATTGAAAACATAAACAGTATTCTCCACATTTATAAGTTTTATACACAAGTGCAGAGCTCTATCAACAGGAATTCTTAATGTTTGAAATCACAATTTACTGAAAACGCCACTTGAAATATCCGGAATTGTTTACATTTTGAGAATTCTCGTCATTTCAGAGCTTTCTTCCTGTGATCTCCGTAATTGAACTGGGAATTAAATGTAGTTAGATTCTATTTACTTGTGTTTCAACTGTTTGTTACACGTTCATATTCATTTCCTGGAGAGGTAATTTTGTATTAAAAGAGTTTTACCACATTTTGAGAGTTTCCTTAGAAGTACATACTAGAACCTTTAGGATATGGACTGTTTCAGTCAAAAGACCCCACTCCAATTCAACCTCAAATGTAAACATAAACACTATTCTCTACATATAAAAGATTTATACACAAGTTCTGAGCTTTATAAACAGTAATTCCTGATGTTTGAAATCACATTTAGTGAAAACTCCACTTAAAATAGCCGGACTTTTTAATATTAAGAGAATTCTTGTCCTTTCAGAGCTTTCGACCTGTAATCTCGGTAACTGAACTCG
Organism: Myotis nattereri; assembly: GCF_964212035.1. Lineage (NCBI taxonomy): Eukaryota > Metazoa > Chordata > Mammalia > Chiroptera > Vespertilionidae > Myotis > Myotis nattereri. The sequence continues at coordinate 9,461,550 of NC_138080.1, forward strand.
GCCTTAAATGTAGTTAGGTTCTATTTCCTTGTGTTTCAACTGTTTGTTACACGTTCATATTCATTTCCTGGAGAGGTAATCGTGTATTTAAAGAGTTTTACAATACTTTGACAGTTTCCTTAGAAGTACATAAAGAACCTTCAGGATACCCACTGTTTCGTTCAAAAAACACGTGGCAAATTAAGCCTCAATTGTAAACATAAACAGTATTATCCTCATTTAAAAGCTTTATACACATATCCTGATCTCTACAAACAGGAATTCTTGATGTTTGAAATCACAATTTACTGAAAACGCCACTTGAAATATCCGAAATTGTTTACATTTTGAGAATTCTCATCATTTCAGAGCTTTGTTCTTGTAATCTCCGTAATTGAACTGGGAATTAAATGTAGTTAGATTCAATTTACTTGTGTTTCAACTGTTAATTACACGTTCATATTCCTTTCCTGGAAAGATAATTGTGTATTTGAAGAGTTTTACCACATTTTGACAGTTTCCTTAGAAGTACATACTAGAACCTTCAGGATATGAACTGTTTCAGTCAAAAGACGCCTCGCCAATTCAGCGTCAATTGAAAACATAAACAGTATTCTCCACATTTATAAGTTTTATACACAAGTTCAGAGCTCTATAAACAGGAATTCTTAATGTTTGAAATCACAATTTACTGAAAACGCCACTTGAAATATCCGGAATTGTTTACATTTTGAGAATTCTCGCCATTTCAGAGCTTTGTTCTTGTAATCTCCGTAATTGAACTGGGAATTAAATGTAGTTAGATTCTATTTACTTGTGTTTCAACTGTTTGTTACACGTTCATATTGATTTCCTGGAGAGGTAATTGTGTATTAAAAGAGTTTTACCACATTTTGACAGTTTCCCTAGAAGTACATAAAGAACCTTCAGGATATCCACTGTTTCATTCAAAAAACACGTGGCAAAGTAAGCCTCAATTGTAAACATAAACAGTATTATCCTCATTTAAAAGCTTTATCCACAAATCGTGATCTCTACAAACAGGAATGCTTGATGTTTGAAATCACAATTTACTGAAAACGCGATTTAAAATATCCGGACTTGTTAATATTATGAGTATTCTCGTCATTTCACAACTTTCTTCCAGTAATCTCGGTAATTGAACTCGGCCTTAAATGTAGTTAGATTCTATTTCCTTGTGTTTCAACTGTTTGTTACACGTTCATATTCATCTCCTGGAAAGATAATTGTGTATTTGAAGAGTTTTACCACATTTTGACAGTTTCCTTAGAAGTACATACTAGAACCTTCAGGATAGGAACTGTTTCAGTCAAAAGACGCCTCGCCAATTCAGCGTCAATTGAAAACATAAACAGTATTCTCCACATTTATAAGTTTATACACAAGTTCAGAGCTCTATAAACAGGAATTCTTAATGTTTGAAATCACAATTTACTGAAAACGCCACTTGAAATATCCGGAATTGTTTACATTTTGAGAATTCTCGTCATTTCAGAGCTTTGTTCTTGTAATCTCCATAATTGAACTGGGAATTAAATGTAGTTAGATTCTATTTACTTGTGTTTCAACTGTTTGTTACACGTTCATATTCATTTCCTGGAGAGGTAATTGTGCATTAAAAGAGTTTTACCACATTTTGAGAGTTTCCTTAGAAGTACATACTAGAACCTTTAGGATATGGACTGTTTCAGTCAAAAGACGCCACTCCAATTCAACCTCAATTGTAAACATAAACACTATTCTCTACATATAAAAGCTTTATACACAAGTTCTGAGCTCTATAAACAGTAATTCCTGATGTTTGAAATCACATTTAGTGAAAACTCCACTTAAAATAGCCGGACTTTTTAATATTAAGAGAATTCTTGTCCATTCAGAGCTTTCTACCTGTAATCTCGGTAATTGAACTCGGCCTTAAATGTAGTTAGGTTCTATTTCCTTGTGTTTCAAGTGTTTGTTACCCGTTCATATTCATTTCCTGGAGAGGTAATCGTGTATTTAAATAGTTTTACAATACTTTGACAGTTTCCTTAGAAGTACATAAAGAACCTTCAGGATATCCACTGTTTCGTTCAAAAAACACGTGGCAAATTAAGCCTCAATTGTAAACATAAACAGTATTATCCTCATTTAAAAGCTTTATACACAAATCCTGATCTCTACAAACAGGAATTCTTGATGTTTGAAATCACAATTTACTGAAAACGCCACTTGAAATATCCGGAATTGTTTACATTTTGAGAATTCTCGTCATTTCAGAGCTTTGTTCTTGTAATCTCCGTAATTGAACTGGGAATTAAATGTAGTTAGATTCTATTTCCTTGTGTTTCAACTGTTTGTTACACGTTCATATTCATCTCCTGGAAAGATAATTGTGTATTTGAAGAGTTTTACCACATTTTGACAGTTTCCTTAGAAGTACATACTAGAACCTTCAGGATATGAACTGTTTCAGGCAAAAGACGCCTCGCCAATTCAGCGTCAATTGAAAACATAAACAGTATTCTCCACATTTATAAGATTATACACAAGTTCAGAGCTCTATAAACAGGAATTCTTAATGTTTGAAATCACAATTTACTGAAAACGCCACTTGAAATATCCGGAATTGTTTGCATTTTGAGAATTCTCGTCATTTCAGAGCTTTGTTCTTGTAATCTCCGTAATTGAACTGGGAATTAAATGTAGTTAGATTCTATTTACTTGTGTTTCAACTGTTTGTTACACGTTCATATTCATTTCCTGGAGAGGTAATTGTGCATTAAAAGAGTTTTACCACATTTTGAGAGTTTCCTTAGAAGTACATACTAGAACCTTTAGGATATAAACTGTTTCAGTCAAAAGACGCCACTCCAATTCAACCTCAATTGTAAACATAAACACTATTCTCTACATATAAAAGCTTTATACACAAGTTCTGAGCTTTATAAACAGTAATTCCTGATGTTTGAAATCACATTTAGTGAAAACTCCACTTAAAATAGCCGGACTCTTTAATATTAAGAGAATTCTTGTCCTTTCAGAGCTTTCTACCTGTAATCTCGGTAATTGAACTCGGCCTTAAATGTAGTTAGGTTCTATTTCCTTGTGTTTCAACTGTTTGTTACACGTTCATATTCATTTCCTGGAGAGGTAATTGTGTATTTAAAGAGTTTTACAACATTTTGACAGTTTCCTTAGAAGTACATAAAGAACCTTCAGGATATCCACTGTTTCGTTCAAAAAACACGTGGCAAATTAAGCCTCAATTGTAAACATAAACAGTATTATCCTCATTTAAAAGCTTTTTTTTTTTTTTTTTTTTTATTAATTAAATCTTTATTGTTCAGATTATTACATTTGTTCCTCTTTTTTCCCCCCATAACTCCCCTCCTCCCAGTTCCCGCCCCACCATCCGCCCTCACTCCCCACCCACTGTCCTCATCCATAGGTGCACGATTTTTGTCCAGTCTCTTCCCGCATCTCCGACACCCCTTTCCCCCCCAAGAATAGTCAGTCCATTCCCTTTCTATGTCCCTCATTCTATTATAATCACCAGTTCATTCTGTTCATCGGATTATTTATTCACTTGATTCTTAGATTCACTTGTTGATAGATGCATATTTGTTGTTCATAATTTGTATCTTTACCTTTTTCTTCCTCTTCCTCTTCTTAAAGGATACCTTTCAGCATTTCATATAATCCTGATTTGGTGGTGATGAACTCCTTTAGCTTTTCCTTATCTGTGAAGCTCTTTATCTGACCTTCAATTCTGAATGATAGCTTTGCTGGATAAAGTAATCTTGGTTGTAGGTTCTTGGTATTCATCACTTTGAATATTTCTTGCCACTCCCTTCTGGCCTGCAAAGTTTCTGTTGAGAAATCAGCTGACAGTCGTATGGGTATTCCCTTGTAGGTAACTGAGTTTCTTTCTCTTGCTGTTTTTAAGATTCTCTCTTTATCTTTTGCTCTTGGCATTTTAATTATGATGTGTCTTGGTGTGGTCCTCTTTGGATTCCTTTTGTTTGGGGTTCTCCGCGCTTCTTGGACCTGTAAGTCCATTTCTTTCACCAGGTGAGGGAAGTTTTCTGTCATTATTTCTTCAAATAGGTTTTTAATATCTTGGTCTCTCTCATCTTCTGGCACCCCTATAATTCTGATGTTGGTACGCCTGAAGCTGTCCCAGAGGCTCCTTACACTATCCTCGCATTTTTGGATTCTTTTTTCATTTTGCTTTTCCGGTTGGGTGTTTTTTGCTTCCTCACATTTCAAATCATTGACTTGATTCTTGCGCTCCTCTGGTCTGCTGTCGGGAGTCTGTATAATATTCTTTATTTCAGTCAGTGTATGCTTAATTTCTAGTTGATTCCCCAATATAACATCGAGGGTCTCATTAGTTTTCTTGTAGATCTCATTAAGTTTATCGGCGGCTTCTAAACAGTTCTTGAGAGACCTTAAAAGTGTGGTTCTGAACTCTAGATCTTCCATTGACAATTTTGTCCTGTTTCTTTGTCTCCGCATTTTGTTATGCTTCCTTGGTGCACCCCCTAGTGGTCTTTGTTCGTGGTTTTATAGTTAAATCTTGATTGTTGTAGCTAATTCCAGGGAGGGTTTGACCACCAGGCCAAGTGGCTATGAGAATCAGCTGTATCAGCAGTGAGAGAACTTCTGTCCTCTAGGGAGGTGCTAATCTAGCCTTTGCCTGAGGCTATCCGGCAAATGCCTGTGTGCAGGGCTTGGGCGGGGCGGGTCGCACAGGATCAACAGGGTGGGCCGGAGAGAGCAGTGATGGCGGCTCTCAGTCCTGTCCCCAGGGGCTCTGCCTCTCTGAGTCCCAGCACCCGCTGCAAAGCTCGGAGAGAAAGCTGCACTCGCTCTGACCGAAGCCAGGCAGACCCGCTTCTCCCGTTTGAGTCTGGGTCCCTAAAGACTCGCCCGGATCTGGAGCTCAGAGTCTGCGACTCCCTCCCGATTGAAAACGCCAACCTCGCCCTCCGCCGCCAGCCCGCTCCACGCTCGCACTCCGCACCTCAGAATTTGACTTCAGCACTGCGCCTCCTCTGAGTGTCCGTATGCGTTTCTCTTTCCTCCTAGTTGTAGGACTTCCATTCAGCCAGCGTTCCAGTGGTTTTGGGTGATGTCCGTTCTATCTTTTAGTTTCACTTTTGAAGTAGTTGTTCAAAGCAGCAAACTCCGGCGTTAACCTATGCCGCCATCTTGGTTCTCCCCATTTAAAAGCTTTATACACAAATCCTGATCTCTACAAACAGGAATTCTTGATGTTTGAAATCACAATTTACTGAAAACGCCACTTGAAATATCCGGAATTGTTTACATTTTGAGAATTCTCGTCATTTCAAAGCTTTGTTCTTGTAATCTCCGTAATTGAACTGGGAATTAAATGTAGTTAGATTCTATTTCCTTGTGTTTCAACTGTTTGTTACACGTTCATATTCATCTCCTGGAAAGATAATTGTGTATTTGAAGAGTTTTACCACATTTTGACAGTTTCCTTAGAAGTACATACTAGAACCTTCAGGATATGAACTGTTTCAGGCAAAAGACGCCTCGCCAATTCAGCGTCAATTGAAAACATAAACAGTATTCTCCACATTTATAAGTTTTATACACAATTTCAGAGCTCTATAAACAGGTATTCTTGATGTTTGAAATCACAATTTCCTGAAAACGCCACTTGAAATATCCGGAATTGTTTACATTTTGAGAATTCTCGTCATTTCAGAGCTTTGTTCTTGTAATCTCCATAATTGAACTGGGAATTAAATGTAGTTAGATTCTATTTACTTGTGTTTCAACTGTTTGTTACACGTTCATATTCATTTCCTTGAGAGGTAATTGTGTATTAAAAGAGTTTTACCACATTTTGAGAGTTTCCTTAGAAGTACATACTAGAACCTTTAGGATATGGACTGTTTCAGTCAAAAGACGCCACTCCAATTCAACCTCAATTGTAAACATAAACACTATTCTCTACATATAAAAGCTTTATACACAAGTTCTGAGCTCTATAAACAGTAATTCCTGATGTTTGAAATCACATTTAGTGAAAACTCCACTTAAAATAGCCGGACTCTTTAATATTAAGAGAATTCTTGTCCTTTCATACCTTTCTACCTGTAATCTCGGTAATTGAACTCGGCCTTAAATGTAGTTAGGTTCTATTTCCTTGTGTTTCAACTGTTTGTTACACGTTCATATTCATTTCCTGGAGAGGTAATTGTGTATTTAAAGAGTTTTACAACATTTTGACAGTTTCCCTAGAAGTACATAAAGAACCTTCAGGATATCCACTGTTTCATTCAAAAAACACGTGGCAAAGTAAGCCTCAATTGTAAACATAAACAGTATTATCCTCATTTAAAAGCTTTATACACAAATCGTGATCTCTACAAACAGGAATTCTTGATGTTTGAAATCACAATTTACTGAAAACGGGATTTAAAATATCCGGACTTGTTAATATTATGAGTATTCTCGTCATTTCACAACTTTCTTCCAGTAATCTCGGTAATTGAACTCGGCCTTAAATGTAGTTAGATTCTATTTGCTTGTGTTTCAACTGTTTGTTACACGTTCATATTCATTTCCTGGAAAGATAATTTTGTATTTGAAGAGTTTTACCACATTTTGACAGTTTCCTTAGAAGTACATACTAGAACCTTCAGGATATGAACTGTTTCAGTCAAAAGACGCCTCGCCAATTCAGCGTCAATTGAAAACATAAACAGTATTCTCCACATTTATAAGTTTTATACACAAGTGCAGAGCTCTATCAACAGGAATTCTTAATGTTTGAAATCACAATTTACTGAAAACGCCACTTGAAATATCCGGAATTGTTTACATTTTGAGAATTCTCGTCATTTCAGAGCTTTCTTCCTGTGATCTCCGTAATTGAACTGGGAATTAAATGTAGTTAGATTCTATTTACTTGTGTTTCAACTGTTTGTTACACGTTCATATTCATTTCCTGGAGAGGTAATTGTGTATTAAAAGAGTTTTACCACATTTTGAGAGTTTCCTTAGAAGTACATACTAGAACCTTTAGGATATGGACTGTTTCAGTCAAAAGACCCCACTCCAATTCAACCTCAAATGTAAACATAAACACTATTCTCTACATATAAAAGCTTTATACACAAGTTCTGAGCTTTATAAACAGTAATTCCTGATGTTTGAAATCACATTTAGTGAAAACTCCACTTAAAATAGCCGGACTTTTTAATATTAAGAGAATTCTTGTCCTTTCAGAGCTTTCGACCTGTAATCTCGGTAACTGAACTCGGCCTTAAATGTAGTTAGGTTCTATTTCCTTGTGTTTCAACTGTTTGTTACACGTTCATATTCATTTCCTGGAGAGGTAATCGTGTATTTAAAGAGTTTTACAATACTTTGACAGTTTCCTTAGAAGTACATAAAGAACCTTCAGGATACCCACTGTTTCGTTCAAAAAACACTTGGCAAATTAAGCCTCAATTGTAAACATAAACAGTATTATCCTCATTTAAAAGCTTTATACACATATCCTGATCTCTACAAACAGGAATTCTTGATGTTTGAAATCACAATTTACTGAAAACGCCACTTGAAATATCCGAAATTGTTTACATTTTGAGAATTCTCATCATTTCAGAGATTTGTTCTTGTAATCTCCGTAATTGAACTGGGAATTAAATGTAGTTAGATTCAATTTACTTGTGTTTCAACTGTTTGTTACACGTTCATATTCCTTTCCTGGAAAGATAATTGTGTATTTGAAGAGTTTTACCACATTTTGACAGTTTCCTTAGAAGTACATACTAGAACCTTCAGGATATGAACTGTTTCAGTCAAAAGACGCCTCGCCAATTCAGCGTCAATTGAAAACATAAACAGTATTCTCCACATTTATAAGTTTTATACACAAGTTCAGAGCTCTATAAACAGGAATTCTTAATGTTTGAAATCACAATTTACTGAAAACGCCACTTGAAATATCCGGAATTGTTTACATTTTGAGAATTCTCGCCATTTCAGAGCTTTGTTCTTGTAATCTCCGTAATTGAACTGGGAATTAAATGTAGTTAGATTCTATTTACTTGTGTTTCAACTGTTTGTTACACGTTCATATTGATTTCCTGGAGAGGTAATTGTGTATTAAAAGAGTTTTACCACATTTTGACAGTTTCCCTAGAAGTACATAAAGAACCTTCAGGATATCCACTGTTTCATTCAAAAAACACGTGGCAAAGTAAGCCTCAATTGTAAACATAAACAGTATTATCCTCATTTAAAAGCTTTATACACAAATCGTGATCTCTACAAACAGGAATGCTTGATGTTTGAAATCACAATTTACTGAAAACGCGATTTAAAATATCCGGACTTGTTAATATTATGAGTATTCTCATCATTTCACAACTTTCTTCCAGTAATCTCGGTAATTGAACTCGGCCTTAAATGTAGTTAGATTCTATTTCCTTGTGTTTCAACTGTTTGTTACACGTTCATATTCATTTCCTGGAGAGGTAATTGTGCATTAAAAGAGTTTTACCACATTTTGAGAGTTTCCTTAGAAGTACATACTAGAACCTTAAGGATATGGACTGTTTCAGTCAAAAGACGCCACTCCAATTCAACCTCAATTGTAAACATAAACACTATTCTCTACATATAAAAGCTTTATACACAAGTTCTGAGCTCTATAAACAGTAATTCCTGATGTTTGAAATCACATTTAGTGAAAACTCCACTTAAAATAGCCGGACTTTTTAATATTAAGAGAATTCTTGTCCATTCAGAGCTTTCTACCTGTAATCTCGGTAATTGAACTCGGCCTTAAATGTAGTTAGGTTCTATTTCCTTGTGTTTCAACTGTTTGTTACCCGTTCATATTCATTTCCTGGAGAGGTAATCGTGTATTTAAATAGTTTTACAATACTTTGACAGTTTCCTTAGAAGTACATAAAGAACCTTCAGGATATCCACTGTTTCGTTCAAAAAACACGTGGCAAATTAAGCCTCAATTGTAAACATAAACAGTATTATCCTCATTTAAAAGCTTTATACACAAATCCTGATCTCTACAAACAGGAATTCTTGATGTTTGAAATCACAATTTACTGAAAACGCCACTTGAAATATCCGGAATTGTTTACATTTTGAGAATTCTCGTCATTTCAGAGCTTTGTTCTTGTAATCTCCGTAATTGAACTGGAAATTAAATGTAGTTAGATTCTATTTCCTTGTGTTTCAACTGTTTGTTACACGTTCATATTCATCTCCTGGAAAGATAATTGTGTATTTGAAGAGTTTTACCACATTTTGACAGTTTCCTTAGAAGTACATACTAGAACCTTCAGGATATGAACTGTTTCAGGCAAAAGACGCCTCGACAATTCAGCGTCAATTGAAAACATAAACAGTATTCTCCACATTTATAAGTTTTATACACAAGTTCAGAGCTCTATAAACAGGAATTCTTGATGTTTGAAATCACAATTTCCTGAAAACGCCACTTGAAATATCCGGAATTGTTTACATTTTGAGAATTCTCTTCATTTCAGAGCTTTGTTCTTGTAATCTCCATAATTGAACTGGGAATTAAATGTAGTAAGATTCTATTTACTTGTGTTTCAACTGTTTGTTACACGTTCATATTCATTTCCTTTAGAGGTAATTGTGTATTAAAAGAGTTTTACCACATTTTGAGAGTTTCCTTACAAGTACATACTAGAACCTTTAGGATATGGACTGTTTCAGTCAAAAGACGCCACTCCAATTCAACCTCAATTGTAAACATAAACACTATTCTCTACATATAAAAGCTTTATACACAAGTTCTGAGCTCTATAAACAGTAATTCCTGATGTTTGAAATCACATTTTGTGAAAACTCCACTTAAAATAGCCGGACTCTTTAATATTAAGAGAATTCTTGTCCTTTCAGAGCTTTCTACCTGTAATCTCGGTAATTGAACTCGGCCTTAAATGTAGTTAGGTTCTATTTCCTTGTGTTTCAACTGTTTGTTACACGTTCATATTCATTTCCTGGAGAGGTAATCGTGTATTTAAAGAGTTTTACAACATTTTGACAGTTTCCTTAGAAGTACATAAAGAACCTTCAGGATATCCACTGTTTCATTCAAAAAACACGTGGCAAAGTAAGCCTCAATTGTAAACATAAACAGTATTATCCTCATTTAAAAGCTTTATACACAAATCGTGATCTCTACAAACAGGAATTCTTAATGTTTGAAATCACAATTTCCTGAAAACGCGATTTAAAATATCCGGACTTGTTAATATTATGAGTATTCTCGTCATTTCACAACTTTCTTCCAGTAATCTCGGTAATTGAACTCGGCCTTAAATGTAGTTAGATTCTATTTGCTTGTGTTTCAACTGTTTGTTACACGTTCATATTCATTTCCTGGAAAGATAATTTTGTATTTGAAGAGTTTTACCACATTTTGACAGTTTCCTTAGAAGTACATACTAGAACCTTCAGGATATGAACTGTTTCAGTCAAAAGACGCCTCGCCAATTCAGCGTCAATTGAAAACATAAACAGTATTCTCCACATTTATAAGTTTTATACACAAGTGCAGAGCTCTATCAACAGGAATTCTTAATGTTTGAAATCACAATTTACTGAAAACGCCACTTGAAATATCCGGAATTGTTTACATTTTGAGAATTCTCGTCATTTCAGAGCTTTCTTCCTGTGATCTCCGTAATTGAACTGGGAATTAAATGTAGTTAGATTCTATTTACTTGTGTTTCAACTGTTTGTTACACGTTCATATTCATTTCCTGGAGAGGTAATTGTGTATTAAAAGAGTTTTACCACATTTTGAGAGTTTCCTTAGAAGTACATACTAGAACCTTTAGGATATGGACTGTTTCAGTCAAAAGACCCCACTCCAATTCAACCTCAAATGTAAACATAAACACTATTCTCTACATATAAAAGCTTTATACACAAGTTCTGAGCTTTATAAACAGTAATTCCTGATGTTTGAAATCACATTTAGTGAAAACTCCACTTAAAATAGCCGGACTTTTTAATATTAAGAGAATTCTTGTCCTTTCAGAGCTTTCGACCTGTAATCTCGGTAACTGAACTCGGCCTTAAATGTAGTTAGGTTCTATTTCCTTGTGTTTCAACTGTTTGTTACACGTTCATATTCATTTCCTGGAGAGGTAATCGTGTATTTAAAGAGTTTTACAATACTTTGACAGTTTCCTTAGAAGTACATAAAGAACCTTCAGGATACCCACTGTTTCGTTCAAAAAACACGTGGCAAATTAAGCCTCAATTGTAAACATAAACAGTATTATCCTCATTTAAAAGCTTTATACACATATCCTGATCTCTACAAACAGGAATTCTTGATGTTTGAAATCACAATTTACTGAAAACGCCACTTGAAATATCCGAAATTGTTTACATTTTGAGAATTCTCATCATTTCAGAGCTTTGTTCTTGTAATCTCCGTAATTGAACTGGGAATTAAATGTAGTTAGATTCAATTTACTTGTGTTTCAACTGTTTGTTACACGTTCATATTCCTTTCCTGGAAAGATAATTGTGTATTTGAAGAGTTTTACCACATTTTGACAGTTTCCTTAGAAGTACATACTAGAACCTTCAGGATATGAACTGTTTCAGTCAAAAGACGCCTCGCCAATTCAGCGTCAATTGAAAACATAAACAGTATTCTCCACATTTATAAGTTTTATACACAAGTTCAGAGCTCTATAAACAGGAATTCTTAATGTTTGAAATCACAATTTACTGAAAACGCCACTTGAAATATCCGGAATTGTTTACATTTTGAGAATTCTCGCCATTTCAGAGCTTTGTTCTTGTAATCTCCGTAATTGAACTGGGAATTAAATGTAGTTAGATTCTATTTACTTGTGTTTCAACTGTTTGTTACACGTTCATATTGATTTCCTGGAGAGGTAATTGTGTATTAAAAGAGTTTTACCACATTTTGACAGTTTCCCTAGAAGTACATAAAGAACCTTCAGGATATCCACTGTTTCATTCAAAAAACACGTGGCAAAGTAAGCCTCAATTGTAAACATAAACAGTATTATCCTCATTTAAAAGCTTTATACACAAATCGTGATCTCTACAAATAGGAATTCTTGATGTTTGAAATCACAATCTACTGAAAACGCGATTTAAAATATCCGGACTTGTTAATATTATGAGTATTCTGGTCATTTCACAACTTTCTTCCAGTAATCTCGGTAATTGAACTCGGCCTTAAATGTAGTTAGATTCTATTTCCTTGTGTTTCAACTGTTTGTTACACGTTCATATTCATCTCCTGGAAAGATAATTGGGTATTTGAAGAGTTTTACCACATTTTGACAGTTTCCTTAGAAGTACATACTAGAACCTTCAGGATAGGAACTGTTTCAGTCAAAAGACGCCACTCCAATTCAACCTCAATTGTAAACATAAACACTATTCTCTACATATAAAAGCTTTATACACAAGTTCTGAGCTCTATAAACAGTAATTCCTGATGTTTGAAATCACATTTAGTGAAAACTCCACTTAAAATAGCCGGACTTTTTAATATTAAGAGAATTCTTGTCCATTCAGAGCTTTCTACCTGTAATCTCGGTAATTGAACTCGGCCTTAAATGTAGTTAGGTTCTATTTCCTTGTGTTTCAACTGTTTGTTACCCGTTCATATTCATTTCCTGGAGAGGTAATCGTGTATTTAAATAGTTTTACAATACTTTGACAGTTTCCTTAGAAGTACATAAAGAACCTTCAGGATATCCACTGTTTCGTTCAAAAAACAGGTGGCAAATTAAGCCTCAATTGTAAACATAAACAGTATTATCCTCATTTAAAAGCTTTATACACAAATCCTGATCTCTACAAACAGGAATTCTTGATGTTTGAAATCACAATTTACTGAAAACGCCACTTGAAATATCCGGAATTGTTTACATTTTGAGAATTCTCGTCATTTCAGAGCTTTGTTCTTGTAATCTCCGTAATTGAACTGGAAATTAAATGTAGTTAGATTCTATTTCCTTGTGTTTCAACTGTTTGTTACACGTTCATATTCATCTCCTGGAAAGATAATTGTGTATTTGAAGAGTTTTACCACATTTTGACAGTTTCCTTAGAAGTACATACTAGAACCTTCAGGATATGAACTGTTTCAGGCAAAAGACGCCTCGACAATTCAGCGTCAATTGAAAACATAAACAGTATTCTCCACATTTATAAGTTTTATACACAAGTTCAGAGCTCTATAAACAGGAATTCTTGATGTTTGAAATCACAATTTCCTGAAAACGCCACTTGAAATATCCGGAGTTGTTTACATTTTGAGAATTCTCTTCATTTCAGAGCTTTGTTCTTGTAATCTCCATAATTGAACTGGGAATTAAATGTAGTAAGATTCTATTTACTTGTGTTTCAACTGTTTGTTACACGTTCATATTCATTTCCTTGAGAGGTAATTGTGTATTAAAAGAGTTTTACCACATTTTGAGAGTTTCCTTAGAAGTACATACTAGAACCTTTAGGATATGGACTGTTTCAGTCAAAAGACGCCACTCCAATTCAACCTCAATTGTAAACATAAACACTATTCTCTACATATAAAAGCTTTATACACAAGTTCTGAGCTTTATAAACAGTAATTCCTGATGTTTGAAATCACATTTAGTGAAAACTCCACTTAAAATAGCCGGACTCTTTAATATTAAGAGAATTCTTGTCCTTTCAGAGCTTTCTACCTGTAATCTCGGTAATTGAACTCGGCCTTAAATGTAGTTAGGTTCTATTTCCTTGTGTTTCAACTGTTTGTTACACGTTCATATTCATTTCCTGGAGAGGTAATTGTGTATTTAAAGAGTTTTACAACATTTTGACAGTTTCCTTAGAAGTACATAAAGAACCTTCAGGATATCCACTGTTTCGTTCAAAAAACACGTGGCAAATTAAGCCTCAATTGTAAACATAAACAGTATTATCCTCATTTAAAAGCTTTATACACAAATCGTGATCTCTACAAACAGGAATTCTTGATGTTTGAAATCACAATTTACTGAAAACGCCACTTGAAATATCCGGAATTGTTTACATTTTGAGAATTCTCGTCATTTCAGAGCTTTGTTCTTGTAATCTCCGTAATTGAACTGGGAATTAAATGTAGTTAGATTCTATTTCCTTGTGTTTCAACTGTTTGTTACACGTTGATATTCGTCTCCTGGAAAGATAATTGTGTATTTGAAGAGTTTTACCACATTTTGACAGTTTCCTTAGAAGTACATACTAGAACCTTCAGGATATGAACTGTTTCAGTCAAAAGACGCCTCGCCAATTCAGCGTCAATTGAAAACATAAACAGTATTCTCCACATTTATAAGTTTTATACACAAGTTCAGAGCTCTATAAACAGGTATTCTTGATGTTTGAAATCACAATTTCCTGAAAACGCCACTTGAAATATCCGGAATTGTTTACATTTTGAGAATTCTCGTCATTTCAGAGCTTTGTTCTTGTAATCTCCATAATTGAACTGGGAATTAAATGTAGTTAGATTCTATTTACTTGTGTTTCAACTGTTTGTTACACGTTCATATTCATTTCCTTGAGAGGTAATTGTGTATTAAAAGAGTTTTACCACATTTTGAGAGTTTCCTTAGAAGTACATACTAGAACCTTTAGGATATGGACTGTTTCAGTCAAAAGACGCCACTCCAATTCAACCTCAATTGTAAACATAAACACTATTCTCTACATATAAAAGCTTTATACACAAGTTCTGAGCTCTATAAACAGTAATTCCTGATGTTTGAAATCACATTTAGTGAAAACTCCACTTAAAATAGCTGGACTTTTTTATATTAAGAGAATTCTTTTCCTTTCAGAGCTTTCTACCTGTAATCTCGGTAATTGAACTCGGCCTTAAATGTAGTTAGGTTCTATTTCCTTGTGTTTCAACTGTTTGTTACACGTTCATATTCATTTCCTGGAGAGGTAATCGTGTATTTAAAGAGTTTTACAACATTTTGACAGTTTCCTTAGAAGTACATAAAGAACCTTCAGGATATCCACTGTTTCATTCAAAAAACACGTGGCAAATTAAGCCTCAATTGTAAACATAAACAGTATTATCCTCATTTAAAAGCTTTATACACAAATCGTGATCTCTACAAACAGGAATTCTTAATGTTTAAAATCACAATTTACTGAAAACGCGATTTAAAATATCCGGACTTGTTAATATTATGAGTATTCTCGTCATTTCACAACTTTCTTCCAGTATTCTCGGTAATTGAACTCGGCCTTAAATGTAGTTAGATTCTATTTCCTTGTGTTTCAACTGTTTGTTACACGTTCATATTCATTTCCTGGAAAGATAATTGTGTATTTGAAGAGTTTTACTACATTTTGACAGTTTCCTTAGAAGTACATACTAGAACCTTCAGGATATGAACTGTTTCAGTCAAAAGACGCCTCACCAATTCAGCGTCAATTGAAAACATAAACAGTATTCTCCACATTTATAAGTTTTATACACAAGTTCAGAGCTCTATAAACAGGAATTCTTGATGTTTGAAATCACAATTTACTGAAAACGCCACTTGAAATATCCGGAATTGTTTACATTTTGAGAATTCTCGTCATTTCAGAGCTTTCTTCCTGTAATCTCCGTAATTGAACTGGGAATTAAATGTAGTTAGATTCTATTTACTTGTCTTTCAACTGTTTGCTACACGTTCATATTCATTTTCTGGAGAGGTAATTGTGTATTAAAAGACTTTTACCACATTTTGAGAGTTTCCTTAGAAGTACATACTAGAACCTTTAGGATATAAACTGTTTCAGTCAAAAGACGCCACTCCAATTCAACCTCAATTGTAAACATTAACATTATTCTCTACATATAAAAGCTTTATACACAAGTTCTGAGCTTTATAAACAGTAATTCCTGATGTTTGAAATCACATTTAGTGAAAACTCCACTTAAAATAGCCGGACTCTTTAATATTAAGAGAATTCTTGTCCTTTCATAGCTTTCTACCTGTAATCTCGGTAATTGAACTCGGCCTTAAATGTAGTTAGGTTCTATTTTATTGTGTTTCAACTGTTTGTTACACGTTCATATTCATTTCCTGGAGAGGTAATTGTGTATTTAAAGAGTTTTACAACATTTTGACAGTTTCCTTAGAAGTACATAAAGAACCTTCATGATATCCACTGTTTCGTTCAAAAAACACTTGGCAAATTAAGCCTCAATTGTAAACATAAACAGTATTATCCTCATTTAAAAGCTTTATACACAAATCATGATCTCTACAAACAGGAATTCTTGATGTTTGAAATCACAATTTACTGAAAACGCCACTTGAAATATCCGGAATTGTTTACATTTTGAGAATTCTCGTCATTTCAGAGCTTTGTTCTTCTAATCTCCGTAATTGAACTGGGAATTAAATGTAGTTAGATTCTATTTACTTGTGTTTCAACTGTTTGTTACACGTTCATATTCATTTCCTGGAGAGGTAATTGTGTATTAAAAGAGTTTTACCACATTTTGAGAGTTTCCTTAGAAGTACATACTAGAACCTTTAGGATATGGACTGTTTCAGTCAAAAGACGCCACTCCAATTCAACCTCAATTGTAAACATAAACACTATTCTCTACATATAAAAGCTTTATACACAAGTTCTGAGCTTTATAAACAGTAATTCCTGATTTTTGAAATCACATTTAGTGAAAACTCCACTTAAAATAGCCGGACTTTTTAATATTAAGAGAATTCTTGTCCTTTCATAGCTTTCTACCTGTAATCTCGGTAACTGATATCGGCCTTCAATGTAGTTAGGTTCTATTTCCTTGTGTTTCAACTGTTTGTTACACGTTCATATTCATTTCCTGGAGAGGTAATCGTGTATTTAAAGAGTTTTACAACATTTTGACAGTTTCCTTAGAAGTACATAAAGAACCTTCAGGATATCCACTGTTTCATTCAAAAAACACGTGGCAAAGTAAGCCTCAATTTTAAACATAAACAGTATTATCCTCATTTAAAAGCTTTATACACAAATCGTGATCTCTACAAACAGGAATTCTTAATGTTTGAAATCACAATTTACTGAAAACGCGATTTAAAATATCCGGACTTGTTAATATTATGAGTATTCTCGTCATTTCACAACTTTCTTCCAGTAATCTCGGTAATTGAACTCGGCCTTAAATGTAGTTAGATTCTATTTCCTTGTGTTTCAACTGTTTGTTACACGTTCATATTCATTTCCTGGAAAGATAATTGTGTATTTGAAGAGTTTTACTACATTTTGACAGTTTCCTTAGAAGTACATACTAGAACCTTCAGGATATGAACTGTTTCAGTCAAAAAACGCCTTGCCAATTCAGCGTCAATTGAAAACATAAACAGTATTCTCCACATTTATAAGTTTTATACACAAGTTCAGAGCTCTATAAACAGGAATTCTTGATGTTTGAAATCACAATTTACTGAAAACGCCACTTGAAATATCCGGAATTGTTTACATTTTGAGAATTCTCGTCATTTCAGAGCTTTCTTCCTGTAATCTCCGTAATTGAACTGGGAATTAAATGTAGTTAGATTCTATTTACTTGTGTTTCAACTGTTTGCTACACGTTCATATTCATTTTCTGGAGAGGTAATTGTGTATTAAAAGAGTTTTACCACATTTTGAGAGTTTCCTTAGAAGTACATACTAGAACCTTTAGGATATAAACTGTTTCAGTCAAAAGACGCCACTCCGATTCAACCTCAATTGTAAACATAAACACTATTCTCTACATATAAAAGCTTTATACACAAGTTCTGAGCTCTATAAACAGTAATTCCTGATGTTTGAAATCACATTTAGTGAAAACTCCACTTAAAATAGCCGGACTCTTTAATATTAAGAGAATTCTTGTCCTTTCATAGCTTTCTACCTGTAATCTCGGTAATTGAACTCGGCCTTAAATGTAGTTAGGTTCTATTTCCTTGTGTTTCAACTGTTTGTTACACGTTCATATTCATTTCCTGGAGAGGTAATTGTGTATTTGAAGAGTTTTACTACATTTTGACAGTTTCCTTAGAAGTACATACTAGAACCTTCAGGATATGAACTGTTTCAGTCAAAAGACGCCTCGCCAATTCAGCGTCAATTGAAAACATAAACAGTATTCTCCACATTTATAAGTTTTATACACAAGTTCAGAGCTCTATAAACAGGAATTCTTGATGTTTGAAATCACAATTTACTGAAAACGCCACTTGAAATATCCGGAATTGTTTACATTTTGAGAATTCTCGTCATTTCAGAGCTTTCTTCCTGTAATCTCCGTAATTGAACTGGGAATTAAATGTAGTTAGATTCTATTTACTTGTGTTTCAACTGTTTGCTACACGTTCATATTCATTTTCTGGAGAGGTAATTGTGTATTAAAAGACTTTTACCACATTTTGAGAGTTTCCTTAGAAGTACATACTAGAACCTTTAGGATATGGACTGTTTCAGTCAAAAGACGCCACTCCAATTCAACCTCAATTGTAAACATAAACACTATTCTCTACATATAAAAGCTTTATACACAAGTTCTGAGCTTTATAAACAGTAATTCCTGATGTTTGAAATCACATTTAGTGAAAACTCCACTTAAAATAGCCGGACTCTTTAATATTAAGAGAATTCTTGTCCTTTCAGAGCTTTCTACCTGTAATCTCGGTAATTGAACTCGGCCTTAAATGTAGTTAGGTTCTATTTCCTTGTGTTTCAACTGTTTGTTACACGTTCATATTCATTTCCTGGAGAGGTAATTGTGTATTTAAAGAGTTTTACAACATTTTGACAGTTTCCTTAGAAGTACATAAAGAACCTTCAGGATATCCACTGTTTCGTTCAAAAAACACGTGGCAAATTAAGCCTCAATTGTAAACATAAACAGTATTATCCTCATTTAAAAGCTTTATACACAAATCCTGATCTCTACAAACAGGAATTCTTGATGTTTGAAATCACAATTTACTGAAAACGCCACTTGAAATATCCGGAATTGTTTACATTTTGAGAATTCTCGTCATTTCAGAGCTTTGTTCTTGTAATCTCCGTAATTGAACTGGGAATTAAATGTAGTTAGATTCTATTTCCTTGTGTTTCAACTGTTTGTTACACGTTCATATTCATCTCCTGGAAAGATAATTGTGTATTTGAAGAGTTTTACCACATTTTGACAGTTTCCTTAGAAGTACATACTAGAACCTTCAGGATATGAACTGTTTCAGGCAAAAGACGCCTCGCCAATTCAGCGTCAATTGAAAACATAAACAGTATTCTCCACATTTATAAGTTTTATACCCAAGTTCAGAGCTCTATAAACAGGGATTCTTGATGTTTGAAATCACAATTACCTGAAAACGACACTTGAAATATCCGGAATTGTTTACATTTTGAGAATTCTCGTCATTTCAGAGCTTTGTTCTTGTAATCTCCATAATTGAACTGGGAATTAAATGTAGTTAGATTCTATTTACTTGTGTTTCAACTGTTTGTTACACGTTCATATTCATTTCCTTGAGAGGTAATTGTGTATTAAAAGAGTTTTACCACATTTTGAGAGTTTCCTTAGAAGTACATACTAGAACCTTTAGGATATGGACTGTTTCAGTCAAAAGACGCCACTCAAATTCAACCTCAATTGTAAACATAAACACTATTCTCTACATATAAAAGCTTTATACACAAGTTCTGAGCTCTATAAACAGTAATTCCTGATGTTTGAAATCACATTTAGTGAAAACTCCACTTAAAATAGCCGGACTTTTTAATATTAAGAGAATTCTTGTCCTTTCAGAGCTTTCTACCTGTAATCTCGGTAATTGAACTCGGCCTTAAATGTAGTTAGGTTCTATTTCCTTGTGTTTCAACTGTTTGTTACACGTTCATATTCATTTCCTGGAGAGGTAATCGTGTATTTAAAGAGTTTTACAACATTTTGACAGTTTCCTTAGAAGTACATAAAGAACCTTCAGGATATCCACTGTTTCATTCAAAAAACACGTGGCAAAGTAAGCCTCAATTGTAAACATAAACAGTATTATCCTCATTTAAAAGCTTTATACACAAATCGTGATCTCTACAAACAGGAATTCTTAATGTTTGAAATCACAATTTACTGAAAACGCGATTTAAAATATCCGGACTTGTTAATATGATGAGTATTCTCGTCATTTCACAACTTTCTTCCAGTAATCTCGGTAATTGAACTCGGCCTTAAATGTAGTTAGATTCTATTTGCTTGAGTTTCAACTGTTTGTTACACGTTCATATTCATTTCCTGGAAAGATAATTGTGTATTAGAAGAGTTTTACCACATTTTGACAGTTTCCTTAGAAGTACATACTAGAACCTTCAGGATATGAACTGTTTCAGTCAAAAGACGCCTCGCCAATTCAGCGTCAATTGAAAACATAAACAGTATTCTCCACATTTATAAGTTTTATACACAAGTTCAGAGCTCTATAAACAGGAATTCTTAATGTTTGAAATCACAATTTACTGAAAACGCCACTTGAAATATCCGGAATTGTTTACATTTTGAGAATTCTCGTCATTTCAGAGCTTTGTTCTTGTAATCTCCGTAATTGAACTGGGAATTAAATGTAGTTAGATTCTATTTACTTGTGTTTCAACTGTTTGTTACACGTTCATATTCATTTCCTGGAGAGGTAATTGTGCATTATAAGAGTTTTACCACATTTTGAGAGTTTCCTTAGAAGTACATACTAGAACCTTTAGGATATAAACTGTTTCAGTCAAAAGACGCCACTCCAATTCAACCTCAATTGTAAACATAAACACTATTCTCTACATATAAAAGCTTTATACACAAGTTCTGAGCTTTATAAACAGTAATTCCTGATGTTTGCAATCACATTTAGTGAAAACTCCACTTAAAATAGCCGGACTCTTTAATATTAAGAGAATTCTTGTCCTTTCAGAGCTTTCTACCTGTAATCTCGGTAATTGAACTCGGCCTTAAATGTAGTTAGGTTCTATTTCCTTGTGTTTCAACTGTTTGTTACACGTTCATATTCATTTCCTGGAGAGGTAATTGTGTATTTAAAGAGTTTTACAACATTTTGACAGTTTCCTTAGAAGTACATAAAGAACCTTCAGGATATCCACTGTTTCGTTCAAAAAACACGTGGCAAATTAAGCCTCAATTGTAAACATAAACAGTATTATCCTCATTTAAAAGCTTTATACACAAAACCTGATCTCTACAAACAGGAATTCTTGATGTTTGAAATCACAATTTACTGAAAACGCCACTTGAAATATCCGGAATTGTTTACATTTTGAGAATTCTCGTCATTTCAGAGCTTTGTTCTTGTAATCTCCGTAATTGAACTGGGAATTAAATGTAGTTAGATTCTATTTCCTTGTGTTTCAACTGTTTGTTACACGTTCATATTCATCTCCTGGAAAGATAATTGTGTATTTGAAGAGTTTTACCACATTTTGAGAGTTTCCTTAGAAGTACATACTAGAACCTTTAGGATATGGACTGTTTCAGTCAAAAGACGCCACTCCAATTCAACCTCAATTGTAAACATAAACACTATTCTCTACATATAAAAGCTTTATACACAAGTTCTGAGCTTTATAAACAGTAATTCCTGATGTTTGAAATCACATTTAGTGAAAACTCCACTTAAAATAGCCGGACTTTTTAATATTAAGAGAATTCTTGTCCTTTCATAGCTTTCTACCTGTAATCTCGGTAACTGATATCGGCCTTCAATGTAGTTAGGTTCTATTTCCTTGTGTTTCAACTGTTTGTTACACGTTCATATTCATTTCCTGGAGAGGTAATCGTGTATTTAAAGAGTTTTACAACATTTTGACAGTTTCCTTAGAAGTACATAAAGAACCTTCAGGATATCCACTGTTTCATTCAAAAAACACGTGGCAAAGTAAGCCTCAATTGTAAACATAAACAGTATTATCCTCATATAAAAGCTTTATACACAAATCGTGATCTCTACAAACAGGAATTCTTAATGTTTGAAATCACAATTTACTGAAAACGAGATTTAAAATATCCGGACTTGTTAATATTATGAGTATTCTCGTCATTTCACAATTTTCTTCCAGTAATCTCGGTAATTGAACTCGGCCTTAAATGTAGTTAGATTCTATTTCCTTGTGTTTCAACTGTTTGTTACACGTTCATATTCATCTCCTGGAAAGATAATTGTGTATTTGAAGAGTTTTACCACATTTTGAGAGTTTCCTTAGAAGTACATACTAGAACCTTTAGGATATGGACTGTTTCAGTCAAAAGACGCCACTCCAATTCAACCTCAATTGTAAACATAAACACTATTCTCTACATATAAAAGCTTTATACACAAGTTCTGAGCTTTATAAACAGTAATTCCTGATGTTTGAAATCACATTTAGTGAAAACTCCACTTAAAATAGCCGGACTCTTTAATATTAAGAGAATTCTTGTCCTTTCAGAGCTTTCTACCTGTAATCTCGGTAATTGAACTCGGCCTTAAATGTAGTTAGGTTCTATTTCCTTGTGTTTCAACTGTTTGTTACACGTTCATATTCATTTCCTGGAGAGGTAATTGTGTATTTAAAGAGTTTTACAACATTTTGACAGTTTCCTTAGAAGTACATAAAGAACCTTCAGGATATCCACTGTTTCGTTCAAAAAACACGTGGCAAATTAAGCCTCAATTGTAAACATAAACAGTATTATCCTCATTTAAAAGCTTTATACACAAATCCTGATCTCTACAAACAGGAATTCTTGATGTTTGAAATCACAATTTACTGAAAACGCCACTTGAAATATCCGGAATTGTTTACATTTTGAGAATTCTCGTCATTTCAGAGCTTTGTTCTTGTAATCTCCGTAATTGAACTGGGAATTAAATGTAGTTAGATTCTATTTCCTTGTGTTTCAACTGTTTGTTACACGTTCATATTCATCTCCTGGAAAGATAATTGTGTATTTGAAGAGTTTTACCACATTTTGACAGTTTCCTTAGAAGTACATACTAGAACCTTCAGGATATGAACTGTTTCAGGCAAAAGACGCCTCGCCAATTCAGCGTCAATTGAAAACATAAACAGTATTCTCCACATTTATAAGTTTTATACCCAAGTTCAGAGCTCTATAAACAGGGATTCTTGATGTTTGAAATCACAATTACCTGAAAACGACACTTGAAATATCCGGAATTGTTTACATTTTGAGAATTCTCGTCATTTCAGAGCTTTGTTCTTGTAATCTCCATAATTGAACTGGGAATTAAATGTAGTTAGATTCTATTTACTTGTGTTTCAACTGTTTGTTACACGTTCATATTCATTTCCTTGAGAGGTAATTGTGTATTAAAAGAGTTTTACCACATTTTGAGAGTTTCCTTAGAAGTACATACTAGAACCTTTAGGATATGGACTGTTTCAGTCAAAAGACGCCACTCAAATTCAACCTCAATTGTAAACATAAACACTATTCTCTACATATAAAAGCTTTATACACAAGTTCTGAGCTCTATAAACAGTAATTCCTGATGTTTGAAATCACATTTAGTGAAAACTCCACTTAAAATAGCCGGACTTTTTAATATTAAGAGAATTCTTGTCCTTTCAGAGCTTTCTACCTGTAATCTCGGTAATTGAACTCGGCCTTAAATGTAGTTAGGTTCTATTTCCTTGTGTTTCAACTGTTTGTTACACGTTCATATTCATTTCCTGGAGAGGTAATCGTGTATTTAAAGAGTTTTACAACATTTTGACAGTTTCCTTAGAAGTACATAAAGAACCTTCAGGATATCCACTGTTTCATTCAAAAAACACGTGGCAAAGTAAGCCTCAATTGTAAACATAAACAGTATTATCCTCATTTAAAAGCTTTATACACAAATCGTGATCTCTACAAACAGGAATTCTTAATGTTTGAAATCACAATTTACTGAAAACGCGATTTAAAATATCCGGACTTGTTAATATGATGAGTATTCTCGTCATTTCACAACTTTCTTCCAGTAATCTCGGTAATTGAACTCGGCCTTAAATGTAGTTAGATTCTATTTGCTTGAGTTTCAACTGTTTGTTACACGTTCATATTCATTTCCTGGAAAGATAATTGTGTATTAGAAGAGTTTTACCACATTTTGACAGTTTCCTTAGAAGTACATACTAGAACCTTCAGGATATGAACTGTTTCAGTCAAAAGACGCCTCGCCAATTCAGCGTCAATTGAAAACATAAACAGTATTCTCCACATTTATAAGTTTTATACACAAGTTCAGAGCTCTATAAACAGGAATTCTTAATGTTTGAAATCACAATTTACTGAAAACGCCACTTGAAATATCCGGAATTGTTTACATTTTGAGAATTCTCGTCATTTCAGAGCTTTGTTCTTGTAATCTCCGTAATTGAACTGGGAATTAAATGTAGTTAGATTCTATTTACTTGTGTTTCAACTGTTTGTTACACGTTCATATTCATTTCCTGGAGAGGTAATTGTGCATTATAAGAGTTTTACCACATTTTGAGAGTTTCCTTAGAAGTACATACTAGAACCTTTAGGATATAAACTGTTTCAGTCAAAAGACGCCACTCCAATTCAACCTCAATTGTAAACATAAACACTATTCTCTACATATAAAAGCTTTATACACAAGTTCTGAGCTTTATAAACAGTAATTCCTGATGTTTGCAATCACATTTAGTGAAAACTCCACTTAAAATAGCCGGACTCTTTAATATTAAGAGAATTCTTGTCCTTTCAGAGCTTTCTACCTGTAATCTCGGTAATTGAACTCGGCCTTAAATGTAGTTAGGTTCTATTTCCTTGTGTTTCAACTGTTTGTTACACGTTCATATTCATTTCCTGGAGAGGTAATTGTGTATTTAAAGAGTTTTACAACATTTTGACAGTTTCCTTAGAAGTACATAAAGAACCTTCAGGATATCCACTGTTTCGTTCAAAAAACACGTGGCAAATTAAGCCTCAATTGTAAACATAAACAGTATTATCCTCATTTAAAAGCTTTATACACAAAACCTGATCTCTACAAACAGGAATTCTTGATGTTTGAAATCACAATTTACTGAAAACGCCACTTGAAATATCCGGAATTGTTTACATTTTGAGAATTCTCGTCATTTCAGAGCTTTGTTCTTGTAATCTCCGTAATTGAACTGGGAATTAAATGTAGTTAGATTCTATTTCCTTGTGTTTCAACTGTTTGTTACACGTTCATATTCATCTCCTGGAAAGATAATTGTGTATTTGAAGAGTTTTACCACATTTTGAGAGTTTCCTTAGAAGTACATACTAGAACCTTTAGGATATGGACTGTTTCAGTCAAAAGACGCCACTCCAATTCAACCTCAATTGTAAACATAAACACTATTCTCTACATATAAAAGCTTTATACACAAGTTCTGAGCTTTATAAACAGTAATTCCTGATGTTTGAAATCACATTTAGTGAAAACTCCACTTAAAATAGCCGGACTTTTTAATATTAAGAGAATTCTTGTCCTTTCATAGCTTTCTACCTGTAATCTCGGTAACTGATATCGGCCTTCAATGTAGTTAGGTTCTATTTCCTTGTGTTTCAACTGTTTGTTACACGTTCATATTCATTTCCTGGAGAGGTAATCGTGTATTTAAAGAGTTTTACAACATTTTGACAGTTTCCTTAGAAGTACATAAAGAACCTTCAGGATATCCACTGTTTCATTCAAAAAACACGTGGCAAAGTAAGCCTCAATTGTAAACATAAACAGTATTATCCTCATATAAAAGCTTTATACACAAATCGTGATCTCTACAAACAGGAATTCTTAATGTTTGAAATCACAATTTACTGAAAACGAGATTTAAAATATCCGGACTTGTTAATATTATGAGTATTCTCGTCATTTCACAATTTTCTTCCAGTAATCTCGGTAATTGAACTCGGCCTTAAATGTAGTTAGATTCTATTTCCTTGTGTTTCAACTGTTTGTTACACGTTCATATTCATTTCCTGGAAAGATAATTGTGTATTTGAAGAGTTTTACTACATTTTGACAGTTTCCTTAGAAGTACATACTAGAACCTTCAGGATATGAACTGTTTCAGTCAAAAGACGCCTCGCCAATTCAGCGTCAATTGAAAACATAAACAGTATTCTCCACATTTATAAGTTTTATACACAAGTTCAGAGCTCTATAAACAGGAATTCTTGATGTTTGAAATCACAATTTACTGAAAACGCCACTTGAAATATCCGGAATTGTTTACATTTTGAGAATTCTCGTCATTTCAGAGCTTTCTTCCTGTAATCTCCGTAATTGAACTGGGAATTAAATGTAGTTAGATTCTATTTACTTGTGTTTCAACTGTTTGCTACACGTTCATATTCATTTTCTGGAGAGGTAATTGTGTATTAAAAGAGTTTTACCACATTTTGAGAGTTTCCTTAGAAGTACATACTAGAACCTTTAGGATATAAACTGTTTCAGTCAAAAGACGCCACTCCAATTCAACCTCAATTGTAAACATAAACACTATTCTCTACATATAAAAGCTTTATACACAAGTTCTGAGCTTTATAAACAGTAATTCCTGATGTTTGAAATCACATTTAGTGAAAACTCCACTTAAAATAGCCGGACTCTTTAATATTAAGAGAATTCTTGTCCTTTCATAGCTTTCTACCTGTAATCTTGGTAATTGAACTCGGCCTTAAATGTAGTTAGGTTCTATTTCCTTGTGTTTCAACTGTTTGTTACACGTTCATATTCATTTCCTGGAGAGGTAATTGTGTATTTAAAGAGTTTTACAACAGTTTGACAGTTTCCTTAGAAGTACATAAAGAACCTTCAGGATATCCACTGTTTCGTTCAAAAAACACGTGGCAAATTAAGCCTCAATTGTAAACATAAACAGTATTATCCTCATTTAAAAGCTTTATACACAAATCCTGATCTCTACAAACAGGAATTCTTGATGTTTGAAATCACAATTTACTGAAAACGCCACTTGAAATTTCCGGAATTGTTTACATTTTGAGAATTCTCGTCATTTCGGAGCTTTGTTCTTGTAATCTCCGTAATTGAACTGGGAATTAAATGTAGTTAGATTCTATTTACTTGTGTTTCAACTGTTTGTTACACGTTCATATTCCTTTCCTGGAAAGATAATTTTGTATTTGAAGAGTTTTACCACATTTTGACAGTTTCCTTAGAAGTACATTCTAGAACCTTCAGGATATGAACTGTTTCAGTCAAAAGACGCCTCGCCAATTCAGCGTCAATTGAAAACATAAACAGTATTCTCCACATTTATAAGTTTTATACACAAGTTCAGAGCTCTATAAACAGGAATTCTTAATGTTTGAAATCACAATTTACTGAAAACGCCACTTGAAATATCCGGAATTGTTTACATTTTGAGAATTCTCGTCATTTCAGAGCTTTGTTCTTGTAATCTCCGTAATTGAACTGGGAATTAAATGTAGTTAGATTCTATTTACTTGTGTTTCAACTGTTTGTTACACGTTCATATTCATTTCCTGGAGAGGTAATTGTGTATTAAAAGAGTTTTACCACATTTTGAGAGTTTCCTTAGAAGTACATACTAGAACCTTTAGGATATGAAATGTTTCCGTCAAAAGACGCCACTCCAATTCAACCTCAATTGTAAACATAAACACTATTCTCTACATATAAAAGCTTTATACACAAGTTCTGAGCTTTATAAACAGTAATTCCTGATGTTTGAAATCACATTTAGTGAAAACTCCACTTAAAATAGCCGGACTTTTTAATATTAAGAGAATTCTTGTCCTTTCATACCTTTCTACCTGTAATCTCGGTAACTGATATCGGCCTTAAGTGTAGTTATGTTCTATTTCCTTGTGTTTCAACTGTTTGTTACACGTTCATATTCATTTCCTGGAGAGGTAATTGTGTATTTAAAGAGTTTTACAACATTTTGACAGTTTCCCTAGAAGTACATAAAGAACCTTCAGGATATCCACTGTTTCATTCAAAAAACACGTGGCAAAGTAAGCCTCAATTGTAAACATAAACAGTATTATCCTCATTTAAAAGCTTTATACACAAATCCAGATCTCTACAAACAGGAATTCTTGATGTTTGAAATCACAATTTACTGAAAACGCCACTTGAAATATCCGGAATTGTTTACATTTTGAGAATTCTCGACATTTCAGAGCTTTGTTCTTGTAATCTCCGTAATTGAACTGGGAATTAAATGTAGTTAGATTCTATTTACTTGTGTTTCAACTGTTTGTTACACGTTCATATTCATTTCCTTGAAAGATAATTGTGTATTTGAAGAGTTTTACCACATTTTGACAGTTTCCTTAGAAGTACATTCTAGAACCTTCAGGATAGGAACTGTTTCAGTCAAAAGACGCCTCGCCAATTCAGCGTCAATTGAAAACATAAACAGTATTCTCCACATTTATAAGTTTATACACAAGTTCAGAGCTCTATAAACAGGAATTCTTAATGTTTGAAATCACAATTTACTGAAAACGCCACTTGAAATATCCGGAATTGTTTACATTTTGATAATTCTCGCCATTTCAGAGCTTTGTTCTTGTAATGTCCGTAATTGAACTGGGAATTAAATGTAATTAGATTCTATTTACTTGTGTTTCAACTGTTTGTTACACGTTCATATTGATTTCCTGGAGAGGTAATTTTGTATTAAAAGAGTTTTACCACATTTTGAGAGTTTCCTTAGAAGTACATACTAGAACCTTTAGGATATGGACTGTTTCAGTCAAAAGACGCCACTCCAATTCAACCTCAATTGTAAACATAAACACTATTCTCTACATATAAAAGCTTTATACACAAGTTCTGAGCTTTATAAACAGTAATTCCTGATGTTTGAAATCACATTTAGTGAAAACTCCACTTAAAATAGCCGGACTCTTTAATATTAAGAGAATTCTTGTCCTTTCAGAGCTTTCTACCTGTAATCTCGGTAATTGAACTCGGCCTTAAATGTAGTTAGGTTCTATTTCCTTGTGTTTCAACTGTTTGTTACACGTTCATATTCATTTCCTGGAGAGGTAATTGTGTATTTAAAGAGTTTTACAACATTTTGACAGTTTCCTTAGAAGTACATAAAGAACCTTCAGGATATCCACTGTTTCGTTCAAAAAACACGTGGCAAATTAAGCCTCAATTGTAAACATAAACAGTATTATCCTCATTTAAAAGCTTTATACACAAATCCTGATCTCTACAAACAGGAATTCTTGATGTTTGAAATCACAATTTACTGAAAACGCCACTTGAAATATCCGGAATTGTTTACATTTTGAGAATTCTCGTCATTTCAGAGCTTTGTTCTTGTAATCTCCGTAATTGAACTGGGAATTAAATGTAGTTAGATTCTATTTCCTTGTGTTTCAACTGTTTGTTACACGTTCATATTCATCTCCTGGAAAGATAATTGTGTATTTGAAGAGTTTTACCACATTTTGACAGTTTCCTTAGAAGTACATACTAGAACCTTCAGGATATGAACTGTTTCAGGCAAAAGACGCCTAGCCAATTCAGCGTCAATTGAAAACATAAACAGTATTCTCCACATTTATAAGTTTTATACCCAAGTTCAGAGCTCTATAAACAGGGATTCTTGATGTTTGAAATCACAATTTCCTGAAAACGACACTTGAAATATCCGGAATTGTTTACATTTTGAGAATTCTCGTCATTTCAGAGCTTTGTTCTTGTAATCTCCATAATTGAACTGGGAATTAAATGTAGTTAGATTCTATTTACTTGTGTTTCAACTGTTTGTTACACGTTCATATTCATTTCCTTGAGAGGTAATTGTGTATTAAAAGAGTTTTACCACATTTTGAGAGTTTCCTTAGAAGTACATACTAGAACCTTTAGGATATGGACTGTTTCAGTCAAAAGACGCCACTCAAATTCAACCTCAATTGTAAACATAAACACTATTCTCTACATATAAAAGCTTTATACACAAGTTCTGAGCTCTATAAACAGTAATTCCTGATGTTTGAAATCACATTTAGTGAAAACTCCACTTAAAATAGCCGGACTTTTTAATATTAAGAGAATTCTTGTCCTTTCAGAGCTTTCTACCTGTAATCTCGGTAATTGAACTCGGCCTTAAATGTAGTTAGGTTCTATTTCCTTGTGTTTCAACTGTTTGTTACACGTTCATATTCATTTCCTGGAGAGGTAATCGTGTATTTAAAGAGTTTTACAACATTTTGACAGTTTCCTTAGAAGTACATAAAGAACCTTCAGGATATCCACTGTTTCATTCAAAAAACACGTGGCAAAGTAAGCCTCAATTGTAAACATAAACAGTATTATCCTCATTTAAAAGCTTTATACACAAATCGTGATCTCTACAAACAGGAATTCTTAATGTTTGAAATCACAATTTACTGAAAACGCGATTTAAAATATCCGGACTTGTTAATATTATGAGTATTCTCGTCATTTCACAACTTTCTTCCAGTAATCTCGGTAATTGAACTCGGCCTTAAATGTAGTTAGATTCTATTTGCTTGAGTTTCAACTGTTTGTTACACGTTCATATTCATTTCCTGGAAAGATAATTGTGTATTTGAAGAGTTTTACCACATTTTGACAGTTTCCTTAGAAGTACATACTAGAACCTTCAGGATATGAACTGTTTCAGTCAAAAGACGCCTCGCCAATTCAGCGTCAATTGAAAACATAAACAGTATTCTCCACATTTATAAGTTTTATACACAAGTTCAGAGCTCTATAAACAGGAATTCTTAATGTTTGAAATCACAATTTACTGAAAACGCCACTTGAAATATCCGGAATTGTTTACATTTTGAGAATTCTCGTCATTTCAGAGCTTTGTTCTTGTAATCTCCGTAATTGAACTGGGAATTAAATGTAGTTAGATTCTATTTACTTGTGTTTCAACTGTTTGTTACACGTTCATATTCATTTCCTGGAGAGGTAATTGTGCATTATAAGAGTTTTACCACATTTTGAGAGTTTCCTTAGAAGTACATACTAGAACCTTTAGGATATAAACTGTTTCAGTCAAAAGACGCCACTCCAATTCAACCTCAATTGTAAACATAAACACTATTCTCTACATATAAAAGCTTTATACACAAGTTCTGAGCTTTATAAACAGTAATTCCTGATGTTTGAAATCACATTTAGTGAAAACTCCACTTAAAATAGCCGGACTCTTTAATATTAAGAGAATTCTTGTCCTTTCAGAGCTTTCTACCTGTAATCTCGGTAATTGAACTCGGCCTTAAATGTAGTTAGGTTCTATTTCCTTGTGTTTCAACTGTTTGTTACACGTTCATATTCATTTCCTGGAGAGGTAATTGTGTATTTAAAGAGTTTTACAACATTTTGACAGTTTCCTTAGAAGTACATAAAGAACCTTCAGGATATCCACTGTTTCATTCAAAAAACACGTGGCAAAGTAAGCCTCAATTGTAAACATAAACAGTATTATCCTCATTTAAAAGCTTTATACACAAAACCTGATCTCTACAAACAGGAATTCTTGATGTTTGAAATCACAATTTACTGAAAACGCCACTTGAAATATCCGGAATTGTTTACATTTTGAGAATTCTCGTCATTTCAGAGCTTTGTTCTTGTAATCTCCGTAATTGAACTGGGAATTAAATGTAGTTAGATTCTATTTCCTTGTGTTTCAACTGTTTGTTACACGTTCATATTCATCTCCTGGAAAGATAATTGTGTATTTGAAGAGTTTTACCACATTTTGAGAGTTTCCTTAGAAGTACATACTAGAACCTTTAGGATATGGACTGTTTCAGTCAAAAGACGCCACTCCAATTCAACCTCAATTGTAAACATAAACACTATTCTCTACATATAAAAGCTTTATACACAAGTTCTGAGCTTTATAAACAGTAATTCCTGATGTTTGAAATCACATTTAGTGAAAACTCCACTTAAAATAGCCGGACTCTTTAATATTAAGAGAATTCTTGTCCTTTCAGAGCTTTCTACCTGTAATCTCGGTAATTGAACTCGGCCTTAAATGTAGTTAGGTTCTATTTCCTTGTGTTTCAACTGTTTGTTACACGTTCATATTCATTTCCTGGAGAGGTAATTGTGTATTTAAAGAGTTTTACAACATTTTGACAGTTTCCTTAGAAGTACATAAAGAACCTTCAGGATATCCACTGTTTCGTTCAAAAAACACGTGGCAAATTAAGCCTCAATTGTAAACATAAACAGTATTATCCTCATTTAAAAGCTTTATACACAAATCCTGATCTCTACAAACAGGAATTCTTGATGTTTGAAATCACAATTTACTGAAAACGCCACTTGAAATATCCGGAATTGTTTACATTTTGAGAATTCTCGTCATTTCAGAGCTTTGTTCTTGTAATCTCCGTAATTGAACTGGGAATTAAATGTAGTTAGATTCTATTTCCTTGTGTTTCAACTGTTTGTTACACGTTCATATTCATCTCCTGGAAAGATAATTGTGTATTTGAAGAGTTTTACCACATTTTGACAGTTTCCTTAGAAGTACATACTAGAACCTTCAGGATATGAACTGTTTCAGGCAAAAGACGCCTCGCCAATTCAGCGTCAATTGAAAACATAAACAGTATTCTCCACATTTATAAGTTTTATACCCAAGTTCAGAGCTCTATAAACAGGGATTCTTGATGTTTGAAATCACAATTACCTGAAAACGACACTTGAAATATCCGGAATTGTTTACATTTTGAGAATTCTCGTCATTTCAGAGCTTTGTTCTTGTAATCTCCATAATTGAACTGGGAATTAAATGTAGTTAGATTCTATTTACTTGTGTTTCAACTGTTTGTTACACGTTCATATTCATTTCCTTGAGAGGTAATTGTGTATTAAAAGAGTTTTACCACATTTTGAGAGTTTCCTTAGAAGTACATACTAGAACCTTTAGGATATGGACTGTTTCAGTCAAAAGACGCCACTCAAATTCAACCTCAATTGTAAACATAAACACTATTCTCTACATATAAAAGCTTTATACACAAGTTCTGAGCTCTATAAACAGTAATTCCTGATGTTTGAAATCACATTTAGTGAAAACTCCACTTAAAATAGCCGGACTTTTTAATATTAAGAGAATTCTTGTCCTTTCAGAGCTTTCTACCTGTAATCTCGGTAATTGAACTCGGCCTTAAATGTAGTTAGGTTCTATTTCCTTGTGTTTCAACTGTTTGTTACACGTTCATATTCATTTCCTGGAGAGGTAATCGTGTATTTAAAGAGTTTTACAACATTTTGACAGTTTCCTTAGAAGTACATAAAGAACCTTCAGGATATCCACTGTTTCATTCAAAAAACACGTGGCAAAGTAAGCCTCAATTGTAAACATAAACAGTATTATCCTCATTTAAAAGCTTTATACACAAATCGTGATCTCTACAAACAGGAATTCTTAATGTTTGAAATCACAATTTACTGAAAACGCGATTTAAAATATCCGGACTTGTTAATATGATGAGTATTCTCGTCATTTCACAACTTTCTTCCAGTAATCTCGGTAATTGAACTCGGCCTTAAATGTAGTTAGATTCTATTTGCTTGAGTTTCAACTGTTTGTTACACGTTCATATTCATTTCCTGGAAAGATAATTGTGTATTTTAAGAGTTTTACCACATTTTGACAGTTTCCTTAGAAGTACATACTAGAACCTTCAGGATATGAACTGTTTCAGTCAAAAGACGCCTCGCCAATTCAGCGTCAATTGAAAACATAAACAGTATTCTCCACATTTATAAGTTTTATACACAAGTTCAGAGCTCTATAAACAGGAATTCTTAATGTTTGAAATCACAATTTACTGAAAACGCCACTTGAAATATCCGGAATTGTTTACATTTTGAGAATTCTCGTCATTTCAGAGCTTTGTTCTTGTAATCTCCGTAATTGAACTGGGAATTAAATGTAGTTAGATTCTATTTACTTGTGTTTCAACTGTTTGTTACACGTTCATATTCATTTCCTGGAGAGGTAATTGTGCATTATAAGAGTTTTACCACATTTTGAGAGTTTCCTTAGAAGTACATACTAGAACCTTTAGGATATAAACTGTTTCAGTCAAAAGACGCCACTCCAATTCAACCTCAATTGTAAACATAAACACTATTCTCTACATATAAAAGCTTTATACACAAGTTCTGAGCTTTATAAACAGTAATTCCTGATGTTTGCAATCACATTTAGTGAAAACTCCACTTAAAATAGCCGGACTCTTTAATATTAAGAGAATTCTTGTCCTTTCAGAGCTTTCTACCTGTAATCTCGGTAATTGAACTCGGCCTTAAATGTAGTTAGGTTCTATTTCCTTGTGTTTCAACTGTTTGTTACACGTTCATATTCATTTCCTGGAGAGGTAATTGTGTATTTAAAGAGTTTTACAACATTTTGACAGTTTCCTTAGAAGTACATAAAGAACCTTCAGGATATCCACTGTTTCGTTCAAAAAACACGTGGCAAATTAAGCCTCAATTGTAAACATAAACAGTATTATCCTCATTTAAAAGCTTTATACACAAAACCTGATCTCTACAAACAGGAATTCTTGATGTTTGAAATCACAATTTACTGAAAACGCCACTTGAAATATCCGGAATTGTTTACATTTTGAGAATTCTCGTCATTTCAGAGCTTTGTTCTTGTAATCTCCGTAATTGAACTGGGAATTAAATGTAGTTAGATTCTATTTCCTTGTGTTTCAACTGTTTGTTACACGTTCATATTCATCTCCTGGAAAGATAATTGTGTATTTGAAGAGTTTTACCACATTTTGAGAGTTTCCTTAGAAGTACATACTAGAACCTTTAGGATATGGACTGTTTCAGTCAAAAGACGCCACTCCAATTCAACCTCAATTGTAAACATAAACACTATTCTCTACATATAAAAGCTTTATACACAAGTTCTGAGCTTTATAAACAGTAATTCCTGATGTTTGAAATCACATTTAGTGAAAACTCCACTTAAAATAGCCGGACTTTTTAATATTAAGAGAATTCTTGTCCTTTCATAGCTTTCTACCTGTAATCTCGGTAACTGATATCGGCCTTCAATGTAGTTAGGTTCTATTTCCTTGTGTTTCAACTGTTTGTTACACGTTCATATTCATTTCCTGGAGAGGTAATCGTGTATTTAAAGAGTTTTACAACATTTTGACAGTTTCCTTAGAAGTACATAAAGAACCTTCAGGATATCCACTGTTTCATTCAAAAAACACGTGGCAAAGTAAGCCTCAATTGTAAACATAAACAGTATTATCCTCATATAAAAGCTTTATACACAAATCGTGATCTCTACAAACAGGAATTCTTAATGTTTGAAATCACAATTTACTGAAAACGAGATTTAAAATATCCGGACTTGTTAATATTATGAGTATTCTCGTCATTTCACAACTTTCTTCCAGTAATCTCGGTAATTGAACTCGGCCTTAAATGTAGTTAGATTCTATTTCCTTGTGTTTCAACTGTTTGTTACACGTTCATATTCATTTCCTGGAAAGATAATTGTGTATTTGAAGAGTTTTACTACATTTTGACAGTTTCCTTAGAAGTACATACTAGAACCTTCAGGATATGAACTGTTTCAGTCAAAAGACGCCTCGCCAATTCAGCGTCAATTGAAAACATAAACAGTATTCTCCACATTTATAAGTTTTATACACAAGTTCAGAGCTCTATAAACAGGAATTCTTGATGTTTGAAATCACAATTTACTGAAAACGCCACTTGAAATATCCGGAATTGTTTACATTTTGAGAATTCTCGTCATTTCAGAGCTTTCTTCCTGTAATCTCCGTAATTGAACTGGGAATTAAATGTAGTTAGATTCTATTTACTTGTGTTTCAACTGTTTGCTACACGTTCATATTCATTTTCTGGAGAGGTAATTGTGTATTAAAAGAGTTTTACCACATTTTGAGAGTTTCCTTAGAAGTACATACTAGAACCTTTAGGATATAAACTGTTTCAGTCAAAAGACGCCACTCCAATTCAACCTCAATTGTAAACATAAACACTATTCTCTACATATAAAAGCTTTATACACAAGTTCTGAGCTTTATAAACAGTAATTCCTGATGTTTGAAATCACATTTAGTGAAAACTCCACTTAAAATAGCCGGACTCTTTAATATTAAGAGAATTCTTGTCCTTTCATAGCTTTCTACCTGTAATCTTGGTAATTGAACTCGGCCTTAAATGTAGTTAGGTTCTATTTCCTTGTGTTTCAACTGTTTGTTACACGTTCATATTCATTTCCTGGAGAGGTAATTGTGTATTTAAAGAGTTTTACAACAGTTTGACAGTTTCCTTAGAAGTACATAAAGAACCTTCAGGATATCCACTGTTTCGTTCAAAAAACACGTGGCAAATTAAGCCTCAATTGTAAACATAAACAGTATTATCCTCATTTAAAAGCTTTATACACAAATCCTGATCTCTACAAACAGGAATTCTTGATGTTTGAAATCACAATTTACTGAAAACGCCACTTGAAATTTCCGGAATTCTTTACATTTTGAGAATTCTCGTCATTTCGGAGCTTTGTTCTTGTAATCTCCGTAATTGAACTGGGAATTAAATGTAGTTAGATTCTATTTACTTGTGTTTCAACTGTTTGTTACACGTTCATATTCCTTTCCTGGAAAGATAATTTTGTATTTGAAGAGTTTTACCACATTTTGACAGTTTCCTTAGAAGTACATTCTAGAACCTTCAGGATATGAACTGTTTCAGTCAAAAGACGCCTCGCCAATTCAGCGTCAATTGAAAACATAAACAGTATTCTCCACATTTATAAGTTTTATACACAAGTTCAGAGCTCTATAAACAGGAATTCTTAATGTTTGAAATCACAATTTACTGAAAACGCCACTTGAAATATCCGGAATTGTTTACATTTTGAGAATTCTCGTCATTTCAGAGCTTTGTTCTTGTAATCTCCGTAATTGAACTGGGAATTAAATGTAGTTAGATTCTATTTACTTGTGTTTCAACTGTTTGTTACACGTTCATATTCATTTCCTGGAGAGGTAATTGTGTATTAAAAGAGTTTTACCACATTTTGAGAGTTTCCTTAGAAGTACATACTAGAACCTTTAGGATATGAAATGTTTCCGTCAAAAGACGCCACTCCAATTCAACCTCAATTGTAAACATAAACACTATTCTCTACATATAAAAGCTTTATACACAAGTTCTGAGCTTTATAAACAGTAATTCCTGATGTTTGAAATCACATTTAGTGAAAACTCCACTTAAAATAGCCGGACTTTTTAATATTAAGAGAATTCTTGTCCTTTCATACCTTTCTACCTGTAATCTCGGTAACTGATATCGGCCTTAAGTGTAGTTATGTTCTATTTCCTTGTGTTTCAACTGTTTGTTACACGTTCATATTCATTTCCTGGAGAGGTAATTGTGTATTTAAAGAGTTTTACAACATTTTGACAGTTTCCCTAGAAGTACATAAAGAACCTTCAGGATATCCACTGTTTCATTCAAAAAACACGTGGCAAAGTAAGCCTCAATTGTAAACATAAACAGTATTATCCTCATTTAAAAGCTTTATACACAAATCCAGATCTCTACAAACAGGAATTCTTGATGTTTGAAATCACAATTTACTGAAAACGCCACTTGAAATATCCGGAATTGTTTACATTTTGAGAATTCTCGACATTTCAGAGCTTTGTTCTTGTAATCTCCGTAATTGAACTGGGAATTAAATGTAGTTAGATTCTATTTACTTGTGTTTCAACTGTTTGTTACACGTTCATATTCATTTCCTTGAAAGATAATTGTGTATTTGAAGAGTTTTACCACATTTTGACAGTTTCCTTAGAAGTACATTCTAGAACCTTCAGGATAGGAACTGTTTCAGTCAAAAGACGCCTCGCCAATTCAGCGTCAATTGAAAACATAAACAGTATTCTCCACATTTATAAGTTTATACACAAGTTCAGAGCTCTATAAACAGGAATTCTTAATGTTTGAAATCACAATTTACTGAAAACGCCACTTGAAATATCCGGAATTGTTTACATTTTGATAATTCTCGCCATTTCAGAGCTTTGTTCTTGTAATGTCCGTAATTGAACTGGGAATTAAATGTAATTAGATTCTATTTACTTGTGTTTCAACTGTTTGTTACACGTTCATATTGATTTCCTGGAGAGGTAATTTTGTATTAAAAGAGTTTTACCACATTTTGAGAGTTTCCTTAGAAGTACATACTAGAACCTTTAGGATATGGACTGTTTCAGTCAAAAGACGCCACTCCAATTCAACCTCAATTGTAAACATAAACACTATTCTCTACATATAAAAGCTTTATACACAAGTTCTGAGCTTTATAAACAGTAATTCCTGATGTTTGAAATCACATTTAGTGAAAACTCCACTTAAAATAGCCGGACTCTTTAATATTAAGAGAATTCTTGTCCTTTCAGAGCTTTCTACCTGTAATCTCGGTAATTGAACTCGGCCTTAAATGTAGTTAGGTTCTATTTCCTTGTGTTTCAACTGTTTGTTACACGTTCATATTCATTTCCTGGAGAGGTAATTGTGTATTTAAAGAGTTTTACAACATTTTGACAGTTTCCTTAGAAGTACATAAAGAACCTTCAGGATATCCACTGTTTCGTTCAAAAAACACGTGGCAAATTAAGCCTCAATTGTAAACATAAACAGTATTATCCTCATTTAAAAGCTTTATACACAAATCCTGATCTCTACAAACAGGAATTCTTGATGTTTGAAATCACAATTTACTGAAAACGCCACTTGAAATATCCGGAATTGTTTACATTTTGAGAATTCTCGTCATTTCAGAGCTTTGTTCTTGTAATCTCCGTAATTGAACTGGGAATTAAATGTAGTTAGATTCTATTTCCTTGTGTTTCAACTGTTTGTTACACGTTCATATTCATCTCCTGGAAAGATAATTGTGTATTTGAAGAGTTTTACCACATTTTGACAGTTTCCTTAGAAGTACATACTAGAACCTTCAGGATATGAACTGTTTCAGGCAAAAGACGCCTAGCCAATTCAGCGTCAATTGAAAACATAAACAGTATTCTCCACATTTATAAGTTTTATACCCAAGTTCAGAGCTCTATAAACAGGGATTCTTGATGTTTGAAATCACAATTTCCTGAAAACGACACTTGAAATATCCGGAATTGTTTACATTTTGAGAATTCTCGTCATTTCAGAGCTTTGTTCTTGTAATCTCCATAATTGAACTGGGAATTAAATGTAGTTAGATTCTATTTACTTGTGTTTCAACTGTTTGTTACACGTTCATATTCATTTCCTTGAGAGGTAATTGTGTATTAAAAGAGTTTTACCACATTTTGAGAGTTTCCTTAGAAGTACATACTAGAACCTTTAGGATATGGACTGTTTCAGTCAAAAGACGCCACTCAAATTCAACCTCAATTGTAAACATAAACACTATTCTCTACATATAAAAGCTTTATACACAAGTTCTGAGCTCTATAAACAGTAATTCCTGATGTTTGAAATCACATTTAGTGAAAACTCCACTTAAAATAGCCGGACTTTTTAATATTAAGAGAATTCTTGTCCTTTCAGAGCTTTCTACCTGTAATCTCGGTAATTGAACTCGGCCTTAAATGTAGTTAGGTTCTATTTCCTTGTGTTTCAACTGTTTGTTACACGTTCATATTCATTTCCTGGAGAGGTAATCGTGTATTTAAAGAGTTTTACAACATTTTGACAGTTTCCTTAGAAGTACATAAAGAACCTTCAGGATATCCACTGTTTCATTCAAAAAACACGTGGCAAAGTAAGCCTCAATTGTAAACATAAACAGTATTATCCTCATTTAAAAGCTTTATACACAAATCGTGATCTCTACAAACAGGAATTCTTAATGTTTGAAATCACAATTTACTGAAAACGCGATTTAAAATATCCGGACTTGTTAATATTATGAGTATTCTCGTCATTTCACAACTTTCTTCCAGTAATCTCGGTAATTGAACTCGGCCTTAAATGTAGTTAGATTCTATTTGCTTGAGTTTCAACTGTTTGTTACACGTTCATATTCATTTCCTGGAAAGATAATTGTGTATTTGAAGAGTTTTACCACATTTTGACAGTTTCCTTAGAAGTACATACTAGAACCTTCAGGATATGAACTGTTTCAGTCAAAAGACGCCTCGCCAATTCAGCGTCAATTGAAAACATAAACAGTATTCTCCACATTTATAAGTTTTATACACAAGTTCAGAGCTCTATAAACAGGAATTCTTAATGTTTGAAATCACAATTTACTGAAAACGCCACTTGAAATATCCGGAATTGTTTACATTTTGAGAATTCTCGTCATTTCAGAGCTTTGTTCTTGTAATCTCCGTAATTGAACTGGGAATTAAATGTAGTTAGATTCTATTTACTTGTGTTTCAACTGTTTGTTACACGTTCATATTCATTTCCTGGAGAGGTAATTGTGCATTATAAGAGTTTTACCACATTTTGAGAGTTTCCTTAGAAGTACATACTAGAACCTTTAGGATATAAACTGCTTCAGTCAAAAGACGCCACTCCAATTCAACCTCAATTGTAAACATAAACACTATTCTCTACATATAAAAGCTTTATACACAAGTTCTGAGCTTTATAAACAGTAATTCCTGATGTTTGAAATCACATTTAGTGAAAACTCCACTTAAAATAGCCGGACTCTTTAATATTAAGAGAATTCTTGTCCTTTCAGAGCTTTCTACCTGTAATCTCGGTAATTGAACTCGGCCTTAAATGTAGTTAGGTTCTATTTCCTTGTGTTTCAACTGTTTGTTACACGTTCATATTCATTTCCTGGAGAGGTAATTGTGTATTTAAAGAGTTTTACAACATTTTGACAGTTTCCTTAGAAGTACATAAAGAACCTTCAGGATATCCACTGTTTCATTCAAAAAACACGTGGCAAAGTAAGCCTCAATTGTAAACATAAACAGTATTATCCTCATTTAAAAGCTTTATACACAAAACCTGATCTCTACAAACAGGAATTCTTGATGTTTGAAATCACAATTTACTGAAAACGCCACTTGAAATATCCGGAATTGTTTACATTTTGAGAATTCTCGTCATTTCAGAGCTTTGTTCTTGTAATCTCCGTAATTGAACTGGGAATTAAATGTAGTTAGATTCTATTTCCTTGTGTTTCAACTGTTTGTTACACGTTCATATTCATCTCCTGGAAAGATAATTGTGTATTTGAAGAGTTTTACCACATTTTGAGAGTTTCCTTAGAAGTACATACTAGAACCTTTAGGATATGGACTGTTTCAGTCAAAAGACGCCACTCCAATTCAACCTCAATTGTAAACATAAACACTATTCTCTACATATAAAAGCTTTATACACAAGTTCTGAGCTTTATAAACAGTAATTCCTGATGTTTGAAATCACATTTAGTGAAAACTCCACTTAAAATAGCCGGACTCTTTAATATTAAGAGAATTCTTGTCCTTTCAGAGCTTTCTACCTGTAATCTCGGTAATTGAACTCGGCCTTAAATGTAGTTAGGTTCTATTTCCTTGTGTTTCAACTGTTTGTTACACGTTCATATTCATTTCCTGGAGAGGTAATTGTGTATTTAAAGAGTTTTACAACATTTTGACAGTTTCCTTAGAAGTACATAAAGAACCTTCAGGATATCCACTGTTTCGTTCAAAAAACACGTGGCAAATTAAGCCTCAATTGTAAACATAAACAGTATTATCCTCATTTAAAAGCTTTATACACAAATCCTGATCTCTACAAACAGGAATTCTTGATGTTTGAAATCACAATTTACTGAAAACGCCACTTGAAATATCCGGAATTGTTTACATTTTGAGAATTCTCGTCATTTCAGAGCTTTGTTCTTGTAATCTCCGTAATTGAACTGGGAATTAAATGTAGTTAGATTCTATTTCCTTGTGTTTCAACTGTTTGTTACACGTTCATATTCATCTCCTGGAAAGATAATTGTGTATTTGAAGAGTTTTACCACATTTTGACAGTTTCCTTAGAAGTACATACTAGAACCATTAGGATATGGACTGTTTCAGTCAAAAGACGCCACTCCAATTCAACCTCAATTGTAAACATAAACACTATTCTCTACATATAAAAGCTTTATACACAAGTTCTGAGCTTTATAAACAGTAATTCCTGATGTTTGAAATCACATTTAGT
Organism: Myotis nattereri; assembly: GCF_964212035.1. Lineage (NCBI taxonomy): Eukaryota > Metazoa > Chordata > Mammalia > Chiroptera > Vespertilionidae > Myotis > Myotis nattereri. Next base: position 9,503,909 of record NC_138080.1, read on the forward strand.
GAAAACTCCACTTAAAATAGCCGGACTTTTTAATATTAAGAGAATTCTTGTCCTTTCATACCTTTCTACCTGTAATCTCGGTAACTGATATCGGCCTTAAGTGTAGTTAGGTTCTATTTCCTTGTGTTTCAACTGTTTGTTACACGTTCATATTCATTTCCTGGAGAGGTAATTGTGTATTTAAAGAGTTTTACAACATTTTGACAGTTTCCCTAGAAGTACATAAAGAACCTTCAGGATATCCACTGTTTCATTCAAAAAACACGTGGCAAAGTAAGCCTCAATTGTTAACATAAACAGTATTATCCTCATTTAAAAGCTTTATACACAAATCGTGATCTCTACAAACAGGAATTCTTGATGTTTGAAATCACAATTTACTGAAAACGCGATTTAAAATATCCGGACTTGTTAATATTATGAGTATTGTCGTCATTTCACAACTTTCTTCCAGTAATCTCGGTAATTGAACTCGGCCTAAAATGTAGTTAGATTCTATTTCTTTGTGTTTCAACTGTTTGTTACACGTTCATATTCATTTCCTGGAAAGATAATTGTGTATTTGAAGAGTTTTACCACATTTTGACAGTTTCCTTAGAAGTACATACTAGAACCTTCAGGATATGAACTGTTTCAGTCAAAAGACGCCTCGCCAATTCAGCGTCAATTGAAAACATAAACAGTATTCTCCACATTTATAAGTTTTATACACAAGTTCAGAGCTCTCTAAACAGGAATTCTTGATTTTTGAAATCACAATTTACTGAAAACGCCACTTGAAATATCCGGAATTGTTTACATTTTGAGAATTCTCGTCATTTCAGAGCTTTCTTCCTGTGATCTCCGTAATTGAACTGGGAATTAAATGTAGTTAGATTCTATTTACTTGTGTTTCAACTGTTTGCTACACGTTCATATTCATTTTCTGGAGAGGTAATTGTGTATTAAAAGAGTTTTACCACATTTTGAGAGTTTCCTTAGAAGTACATACTAGAACCTTTAGGATATAAACTGTTTCAGTCAAAAGACGCCACTCCAATTCAACCTCAATTGTAAACATAAACACTATTCTCTACATATAAAAGCTTTATACACAAGTTCTGAGCTTTATAAACAGTAATTCCTGATGTTTGAAATCACATTTAGTGAAAACTCCACTTAAAATAGCCGGACTCTTTAATATTAAGAGAATTCTTGTCCTTTCAGAGCTTTCTACCTGTAATCTCGGTAATTGAACTCGGCCTTAAATGTAGTTAGGTTCTATTTCCTTGTGTTTCAACTGTTTGTTACACGTTCATATTCATTTCCTGGAGAGGTAATTGTGTATTTAAAGAGTTTTACAACAGTTTGAAAGTTTCCTTAGAAGTACATAAAGAACCTTCAGGATATCCACTGTTTCGTTCAAAAAACACGTGGCAAATTAAGCCTCAATTGTAAACATAAACAGTATTATCCTCATTTAAAAGCTTTATACACAAATCCAGATCTCTACAAACAGGAATTCTTGATGTTTGAAATCACAATTTACTGAAAAAGCCACTTGAAATATCCGGAATTGTTTACATTTTGAGAATTCTCGACATTTCAGAGCTTTGTTCTTGTAATCTCCGTAATTGAACTGGGAATTAAATGTAGTTAGATTCTATTTACTTGTGTTTCAACTGTTTGTTACACGTTCATATTCATTTCCTGGAAAGATAATTGTGTATTTGAAGAGTTTTACCACATTTTGACAGTTTCCTTAGAAGTACATTCTAGAACCTTCAGGATAGGAACTGTTTCAGTCAAAAGACGCCTCGCCAATTCAGCGTCAATTGAAAACATAAACAGTATTCTACACATTTATAAGTTTATACACAAGTTCAGAGCTCTATAAACAGGAATTCTTAATGTTTGAAATCACAATTTACTGAAAACGCCACTTGAAATATCCGGAATTGTTTACATTTTGAGAATTTTCGCCATTTCAGAGCTTTGTTCTTGTAATCTCCGTAATTGAACTGGGAATTAAATGTAGTTAGATTCTATTTACTTGTGTTTCAACTGTTTGTTACACGTTCATATTGATTTCCTGGAGAGGTAATTTTGTATTAAAAGAGTTTTACCACATTTTGAGAGTTTCCTTAGAAGTACATACTAGAACCTTTAGGATATGGACTGTTTCAGTCAAAAGACGCCACTCCAATTCAACCTCAATTGTAAACATAAACACTATTCTCTACATATAAAAGCTTTATACACAAGTTCTGAGCTTTATAAACAGTAATTCCTGATGTTTGAAATCACATTTAGTGAAAACTCCACTTAAAATAGCCGGACTCTTTAATATTAAGAGAATTCTTGTCCTTTCAGAGCTTTCTACCTGTAATCTCGGTAATTGAACTCGGCCTTAAATGTAGTTAGGTTCTATTTCCTTGTGTTTCAACTGTTTGTTACACGTTCATATTCATTTCCTGGAGAGGTAATTGTGTATTTAAAGAGTTTTACAACATTTTGACAGTTTCCTTAGAAGTACATAAAGAACCTTCAGGATATCCACTGTTTCGTTCAAAAAACACGTGGCAAATTAAGCCTCAATTGTAAACATAAACAGTATTATCCTCATTTAAAAGCTTTATACACAAATCCTGATCTCTACAAACAGGAATTCTTGATGTTTGAAATCACAATTTACTGAAAACGCCACTTGAAATATCCGGAATTGTTTACATTTTGAGAATTCTCGTCATTTCAGAGCTTTGTTCTTGTAATCTCCGTAATTGAACTGGGAATTAAATGTAGTTAGATTCTATTTCCTTGTGTTTCAACTGTTTGTTACACGTTCATATTCATCTCCTGGAAAGATAATTGTGTATTTGAAGAGTTTTACCACATTTTGACAGTTTCCTTAGAAGTACATACTAGAACCATTAGGATATAAACTGTTTCAGTCAAAAGACGCCACTCCAATTCAACCTCAATTGTAAACATAAACACTATTCTCTACATATAAAAGCTTTATACACAAGTTCTGAGCTTTATAAACAGTAATTCCTGATGTTTGAAATCACATTTAGTGAAAACTCCACTTAAAATAGCCGGACTCTTTAATATTAAGAGAATTCTTGTCCTTTCAGAGCTTTCTACCTGTAATCTCGGTAATTGAACTCGGCCTTAAATGTAGTTAGGTTCTATTTCCTTGTGTTTCAACTGTTTGTTACACGTTCATATTCATTTCCTGGAGAGGTAATTGTGTATTTAAAGAGTTTTACAACAGTTTGAAAGTTTCCTTAGAAGTACATAAAGAACCTTCAGGATATCCACTGTTTCGTTCAAAAAACACGTGGCAAATTAAGCCTCAATTGTAAACATAAACAGTATTATCCTCATTTAAAAGCTTTATACACAAATCCAGATCTCTACAAACAGGAATTCTTGATGTTTGAAATCACAATTTACTGAAAAAGCCACTTGAAATATCCGGAATTGTTTACATTTTGAGAATTCTCGACATTTCAGAGCTTTGTTCTTGTAATCTCCGTAATTGAACTGGGAATTAAATGTAGTTAGATTCTATTTACTTGTGTTTCAACTGTTTGTTACACGTTCATATTCATTTCCTTGAAAGATAATTGTGTATTTGAAGAGTTTTACCACATTTTGACAGTTTCCTTAGAAGTACATTCTAGAACCTTCAGGATAGGAACTGTTTCAGTCAAAAGACGCCTCGCCAATTCAGCGTCAATTGAAAACATAAACAGTATTCTCCACATTTATAAGTTTATACACAAGTTCAGAGCTCTATAAACAGGAATTCTTAATGTTTGAAATCACAATTTACTGAAAACGCCACTTGAAATATCCGGAATTGTTTACATTTTGAGAATTTTCGCCATTTCAGAGCTTTGTTCTTGTAATCTCCGTAATTGAACTGGGAATTAAATGTAGTTAGATTCTATTTACTTGTGTTTCAACTGTTTGTTACACGTTCATATTGATTTCCTGGAGAGGTAATTTTGTATTAAAAGAGTTTTACCACATTTTGAGAGTTTCCTTAGAAGTACATACTAGAACCTTTAGGATATGGACTGTTTCAGTCAAAAGACGCCACTCCAATTCAACCTCAATTGTAAACATAAACACTATTCTCTACATATAAAAGCTTTATACACAAGTTCTGAGCTTTATAAACAGTAATTCCTGATGTTTGAAATCACATTTAGTGAAAACTCCACTTAAAATAGCCGGACTCTTTAATATTAAGAGAATTCTTGTCCTTTCAGAGCTTTCTACCTGTAATCTCGGTAATTGAACTCGGCCTTAAATGTAGTTAGGTTCTATTTCCTTGTGTTTCAACTGTTTGTTACACGTTCATATTCATTTCCTGGAGAGGTAATTGTGTATTTAAAGAGTTTTACAACATTTTGACAGTTTCCTTAGAAGTACATAAAGAACCTTCAGGATATCCACTGTTTCGTTCAAAAAACACGTGGCAAATTAAGCCTCAATTGTAAACATAAACAGTATTATCCTCATTTAAAAGCTTTATACACAAATCCTGATCTCTACAAACAGGAATTCTTGATGTTTGAAATCACAATTTACTGAAAACGCCACTTGAAATATCCGGAATTGTTTACATTTTGAGAATTCTCGTCATTTCAGAGCTTTGTTCTTGTAATCTCCGTAATTGAACTGGGAATTAAATGTAGTTAGATTCTATTTCCTTGTGTTTCAACTGTTTGTTACACGTTCATATTCATCTCCTGGAAAGATAATTGTGTATTTGAAGAGTTTTACCACATTTTGACAGTTTCCTTAGAAGTACATACTAGAACCTTCAGGATATGAACTGTTTCAGGCAAAAGACGCCTCGCCAATTCAGCGTCAATTGAAAACATAAACAGTATTCTCCACATTTATAAGTTTTATACCCAAGTTCAGAGCTCTATAAACAGGGATTCTTGATGTTTGAAATCACAATTACCTGAAAACGACACTTGAAATATCCGGAATTGTTTACATTTTGAGAATTCTCGTCATTTCAGAGCTTTGTTCTTGTAATCTCCATAATTGAACTGGGAATTAAATGTAGTTAGATTCTATTTACTTGTGTTTCAACTGTTTGTTACACGTTCATATTCATTTCCTTGAGAGGTAATTGTGTATTAAAAGAGTTTTACCACATTTTGAGAGTTTCCTTAGAAGTACATACTAGAACCTTTAGGATATGGACTGTTTCAGTCAAAAGACGCCACTCAAATTCAACCTCAATTGTAAACATAAACACTATTCTCTACATATAAAAGCTTTATACACAAGTTCTGAGCTCTATAAACAGTAATTCCTGATGTTTGAAATCACATTTAGTGAAAACTCCACTTAAAATAGCCGGACTTTTTAATATTAAGAGAATTCTTGTCCTTTCAGAGCTTTCTACCTGTAATCTCGGTAATTGAACTCGGCCTTAAATGTAGTTAGGTTCTATTTCCTTGTGTTTCAACTGTTTGTTACACGTTCATATTCATTTCCTGGAGAGGTAATCGTGTATTTAAAGAGTTTTACAACATTTTGACAGTTTCCTTAGAAGTACATAAAGAACCTTCAGGATATCCACTGTTTCATTCAAAAAACACGTGGCAAAGTAAGCCTCAATTGTAAACATAAACAGTATTATCCTCATTTAAAAGCTTTATACACAAATCGTGATCTCTACAAACAGGAATTCTTAATGTTTGAAATCACAATTTACTGAAAACGCGATTTAAAATATCCGGACTTGTTAATATGATGAGTATTCTCGTCATTTCACAACTTTCTTCCAGTAATCTCGGTAATTGAACTCGGCCTTAAATGTAGTTAGATTCTATTTGCTTGAGTTTCAACTGTTTGTTACACGTTCATATTCATTTCCTGGAAAGATAATTGTGTATTAGAAGAGTTTTACCACATTTTGACAGTTTCCTTAGAAGTACATACTAGAACCTTCAGGATATGAACTGTTTCAGTCAAAAGACGCCTCGCCAATTCAGCGTCAATTGAAAACATAAACAGTATTCTCCACATTTATAAGTTTTATACACAAGTTCAGAGCTCTATAAACAGGAATTCTTAATGTTTGAAATCACAATTTACTGAAAACGCCACTTGAAATATCCGGAATTGTTTACATTTTGAGAATTCTCGTCATTTCAGAGCTTTGTTCTTGTAATCTCCGTAATTGAACTGGGAATTAAATGTAGTTAGATTCTATTTACTTGTGTTTCAACTGTTTGTTACACGTTCATATTCATTTCCTGGAGAGGTAATTGTGCATTATAAGAGTTTTACCACATTTTGAGAGTTTCCTTAGAAGTACATACTAGAACCTTTAGGATATAAACTGTTTCAGTCAAAAGACGCCACTCCAATTCAACCTCAATTGTAAACATAAACACTATTCTCTACATATAAAAGCTTTATACACAAGTTCTGAGCTTTATAAACAGTAATTCCTGATGTTTGCAATCACATTTAGTGAAAACTCCACTTAAAATAGCCGGACTCTTTAATATTAAGAGAATTCTTGTCCTTTCAGAGCTTTCTACCTGTAATCTCGGTAATTGAACTCGGCCTTAAATGTAGTTAGGTTCTATTTCCTTGTGTTTCAACTGTTTGTTACACGTTCATATTCATTTCCTGGAGAGGTAATTGTGTATTTAAAGAGTTTTACAACATTTTGACAGTTTCCTTAGAAGTACATAAAGAACCTTCAGGATATCCACTGTTTCGTTCAAAAAACACGTGGCAAATTAAGCCTCAATTGTAAACATAAACAGTATTATCCTCATTTAAAAGCTTTATACACAAAACCTGATCTCTACAAACAGGAATTCTTGATGTTTGAAATCACAATTTACTGAAAACGCCACTTGAAATATCCGGAATTGTTTACATTTTGAGAATTCTCGTCATTTCAGAGCTTTGTTCTTGTAATCTCCGTAATTGAACTGGGAATTAAATGTAGTTAGATTCTATTTCCTTGTGTTTCAACTGTTTGTTACACGTTCATATTCATCTCCTGGAAAGATAATTGTGTATTTGAAGAGTTTTACCACATTTTGAGAGTTTCCTTAGAAGTACATACTAGAACCTTTAGGATATGGACTGTTTCAGTCAAAAGACGCCACTCCAATTCAACCTCAATTGTAAACATAAACACTATTCTCTACATATAAAAGCCTTATACACAAGTTCTGAGCTTTATAAACAGTAATTCCTGATGTTTGAAATCACATTTAGTGAAAACTCCACTTAAAATAGCCGGACTTTTTAATATTAAGAGAATTCTTGTCCTTTCATAGCTTTCTACCTGTAATCTCGGTAACTGATATCGGCCTTCAATGTAGTTAGGTTCTATTTCCTTGTGTTTCAACTGTTTGTTACACGTTCATATTCATTTCCTGGAGAGGTAATCGTGTATTTAAAGAGTTTTACAACATTTTGACAGTTTCCTTAGAAGTACATAAAGAACCTTCAGGATATCCACTGTTTCATTCAAAAAACACGTGGCAAAGTAAGCCTCAATTGTAAACATAAACAGTATTATCCTCATTTAAAAGCTTTATACACAAATCGTGATCTCTACAAACAGGAATTCTTAATGTTTGAAATCACAATTTACTGAAAACGCGATTTAAAATATCCGGACTTGTTAATATTATGAGTATTGTCGTCATTTCACAACTTTCTTCCAGTAATCTCGGTAATTGAACTCGGCCTTAAATGTAGTTAGATTCTATTTCCTTGTGTTTCAACTGTTTGTTACACGTTCATATTCATTTCCTGGAAAAATAATTGTGTATTTGAAGAGTTTTACTACATTTTGACAGTTTCCTTAGAAGTACATACTAGAACCTTCAGGATATGAACTGTTTCAGTCAAAAGACGCCTCGCCAATTCAGCGTCAATTGAAAACATAAACAGTATTCTCCACATTTATAAGTTTTATACACAAGTTCAGAGCTCTATAAACAGGAATTCTTGATGTTTGAAATCACAATTTACTGAAAACGCTCCTTGAAATATCCGGAATTGTTTACATTTTGAGAATTTTCGTCATTTCAGAGCTTTCTTCCTGTAATCTCCGTAATTGAACTGGGAATTAAATGTAGTTAGATTCTATTTACTTGTGTTTCAACTGTTTGCTACACGTTCATATTCATTTCCTGGAGAGGTAATTGTGTATTAAAAGAGTTTTACCACATTTTGAGAGTTTCCTTAGAAGTACATACTAGAACCTTTAGTATATATACTGTTTCAGTCAAAAGACGCCACTCCAATTCAACCTCAATTGTAAACATAAACACTATTCTCTACATATAAAAGCTTTATACACAAGTTCTGAGCTTTATAAACAGTAATTCCTGATGTTTGAAATCACATTTAGTGAAAACTCCACTTAAAATAGCCGGACTCTTTAATATTAAGAGAATTCTTGTCCTTTCATAGCTTTCTACCTGTAATCTCGGTAATTGAACTCGGCCTTAAATGTAGTTAGGTTCTATTTCCTTGTGTTTCAACTGTTTGTTACACGTTCATATTCATTTCCTGGAGAGGTAATTGTGTATTTAAAGAGTTTTACAACAGTTTGACAGTTTCCTTAGAAGTACATAAAGAACCTTCAGGATATCCACTGTTTCGTTCAAAAAACACGTGGCAAATTAAGCCTCAATTGTAAACATAAACAGTATTATCCTCATTTAAAAGCTTTATACACAAATCCTGATCTCTACAAACAGGAATTCTTGATGTTTGAAATCACAATTTACTGAAAACGCCACTTGAAATATCCGGAATTGTTTACATTTTGAGAATTCTCGTCATTTCGGAGCTTTGTTCTTGTAATCTCCGTAATTGAACTGGGAATTAAATGTAGTTAGATTCTATTTACTTGTGTTTCAACTGTTTGTTACACGTTCATATTCCTTTCCTGTAAAGATAATTTTGTATTTGAAGAGTTTTACCACATTTTGACAGTTTCCTTAGAAGTACATTCTAGAACCTTCAGGATATGAACTGTTTCAGTCAAAAGACGCCTCGCCAATTCAGCGTCAATTGAAAACATAAACAGTATTCTCCACATTTATAAGTTTTATACACAAGTTCAGAGCTCTATAAACAGGAATTCTTAATGTTTGAAATCACAATTTACTGAAAACGCCACTTGAAATATCCGGAATTGTTTACATTTTGAGAATTCTCGTCATTTCAGAGCTTTGTTCTTGTAATCTCCGTAATTGAACTGGGAATTAAATGTAGTTAGATTCTATTTACTTGTGTTTCAACTGTTTGTTACACGTTCATATTCATTTCCTGGAGAGGTAATTGTGTATTAAAAGAGTTTTACCACATTTTGAGAGTTTCCTTAGAAGTACATACTAGAACCTTTAGGATATAAACTGTTTCAGTCAAAAGACGCCACTCCAATTCAACCTCAATTGTAAACATAAACACTATTCTCTACATATAAAAGCTTTATACACAAGTTCTGAGCTTTATAAACAGTAATTCCTGATGTTTGAAATCACATTTAGTGAAAACTCCACTTAAAATAGCCGGACTCTTTAATATTAAGAGAATTCTTGTCCTTTCATAGCTTTCTACCTGTAATCTCGGTAATTGAACTCGGCCTTAAATGTAGTTAGGTTCTATTTCCTTGTGTTTCAACAGTTTGTTACACGTTCATATTCATTTCCTGGAGAGGTAATTGTGTATTTAAAGAGTTTTACAACAGTTTGACAGTTTCCTTAGAAGTACATAAAGAACCTTCAGGATATCCACTGTTTCGTTCAAAAAACACGTGGCAAAATAAGCCTCAATTGTAAACATAAACAGTATTATCCTCATTTAAAAGCTTTATACACAAATCCTGATCTCTACAAACAGGAATTCTTGATGTTTGAAATCACAATTTACTGAAAACGCCACTTGAAATATCCGGAATTGTTTACATTTTGAGAATTCTCGTCATTTCGGAGCTTTGTTCTTGTAATCTCCGTAATTGAACTGGGAATTAAATGTAGTTAGATTCTATTTCCTTGTGTTTCAACTGTTTGTTACACGTTCATATTCCTTTCCTGGAAAGATAATTGTGTATTTGAAGAGTTTTACCACATTTTGACAGTTTCCTTAGAAGTACATTCTAGAACCTTCAGGATATGAACTGTTTCAGTCAAAAGACGCCTCGCCAATTCAGCGTCAATTGAAAACATAAACAGTATTCTCCACATTTATAAGTTTTATACACAAGTTCAGAGCTCTATAAACAGGAATTCTTAATGTTTGAAATCACAATTTACTGAAAACGCCACTTGAAATATCCGGAATTGTTTACATTTTGAGAATTCTCGTCATTTCAGAGCTTTGTTCTTGTAATCTCCGTAATTGAACTGGGAATTAAATGTAGTTAGATTCTATTTACTTGTGTTTCAACTGTTTGTTACACGTTCATATTCATTTCCTGGAGAGGTAATTGTGTATTAAAAGAGTTTTACCACATTTTGAGAGTTTCCTTAGAAGTACATACTAGAACCATTAGGATATGGACTGTTTCAGTCAAAAGACGCCACTCCAATTCAACCTCAATTGTAAACATAAACACTATTCTCTACATATAAAAGCTTTATACACAAGTTCTGAGCTTTATAAACAGTAATTCCTGATGTTTGAAATCACATTTAGTGAAAACTCCACTTAAAATAGCCGGACTTTTTAATATTAAGAGAATTCTTGTCCTTTCATACCTTTCTACCTGTAATCTCGGTAACTGATATCGGCCTTCAATGTAGTTAGGTTCTATTTCCTTGTGTTTCAACTGTTTGTTACACGTTCATATTCATTTCCTGGAGAGGTAATTGTGTATTTAAAGAGTTTTACAACATTTTGACAGTTTCCCTAGAAGTACATAAAGAACCTTCAGGATATCCACTGTTTCATTCAAAAAACACGTGGCAAAGTAAGCCTCAATTGTAAACATAAACAGTATTATCCTCATTTAAAAGCTTTATACACAAATCGTGATCTCTACAAACAGGAATTCTTGATGTTTGAAATCACAATTTACTGAAAACGCGATTTAAAATATCCGGACTTGTTAATATTATGAGTATTGTCGTCATTTCACAACTTTCTTCCAGTAATCTCGGTAATTGAACTCGGCCTAAAATGTAGTTAGATTCTATTTCTTTGTGTTTCAACTGTTTGTTACACGTTCATATTCATTTCCTGGAAAGATAATTGTGTATTTGAAGAGTTTTACCACATTTTGACAGTTTCCTTAGAAGTACATACTAGAACCTTCAGGATATGAACTGTTTCAGTCAAAAGACGCCTCGCCAATTCAGCGTCAATTGAAAACATAAACAGTATTCTCCACATTTATAAGTTTTATACACAAGTTCAGAGCTCTATAAACAGGAATTCTTGATGTTTGAAATCACAATTTACTGAAAACGCTACTTGAAATATCCGGAATTGTTTACATTTTGAGAATTTTCGTCATTTCAGAGCTTTCTTCCTGTAATCTCCGTAATTGAACTGGGAATTAAATGTAGTTAGATTCTATTTACTTGTGTTTCAACTGTTTGCTACACGTTCATATTCATTTCCTGGAGAGGTAATTGTGTATTAAAAGAGTTTTACCACATTTTGAGAGTTTCCTTAGAAGTACATACTAGAACCTTTAGTATATATACTGTTTCAGTCAAAAGACGCCACTCCAATTCAACCTCAATTGTAAACATAAACACTATTCTCTACATATAAAAGCTTTATACACAAGTTCTGAGCTTTATAAACAGTAATTCCTGATGTTTGAAATCACATTTAGTGAAAACTCCACTTAAAATAGCCGGACTCTTTAATATTAAGAGAATTCTTGTCCTTTCATAGCTTTCTACCTGTAATCTCGGTAATTGAACTCGGCCTTAAATGTAGTTAGGTTCTATTTCCTTGTGTTTCAACTGTTTGTTACACGTTCATATTCATTTCCTGGAGAGGTAATTGTGTATTTAAAGAGTTTTACAACAGTTTGACAGTTTCCTTAGAAGTACATAAAGAACCTTCAGGATATCCACTGTTTCGTTCAAAAAACACGTGGCAAATTAAGCCTCAATTGTAAACATAAACAGTATTATCCTCATTTAAAAGCTTTATACACAAATCCTGATCTCTACAAACAGGAATTCTTGATGTTTGAAATCACAATTTACTGAAAACGCCACTTGAAATATCCGGAATTGTTTACATTTTGAGAATTCTCGTCATTTCGGAGCTTTGTTCTTGTAATCTCCGTAATTGAACTGGGAATTAAATGTAGTTAGATTCTATTTACTTGTGTTTCAACTGTTTGTTACACGTTCATATTCCTTTCCTGGAAAGATAATTTTGTATTTGAAGAGTTTTACCACATTTTGACAGTTTCCTTAGAAGTACATTCTAGAACCTTCAGGATATGAACTGTTTCAGTCAAAAGACGCCTCGCCAATTCAGCGTCAATTGAAAACATAAACAGTATTCTCCACATTTATAAGTTTTATACACAAGTTCAGAGCTCTATAAACAGGAATTCTTAATGTTTGAAATCACAATTTACTGAAAACGCCACTTGAAATATCCGGAATTGTTTACATTTTGAGAATTCTCGTCATTTCAGAGCTTTGTTCTTGTAATCTCCGTAATTGAACTGGGAATTAAATGTAGTTAGATTCTATTTACTTGTGTTTCAACTGTTTGTTACACGTTCATATTCATTTCCTGGAGAGGTAATTGTGTATTAAAAGAGTTTTACCACATTTTGAGAGTTTCCTTAGAAGTACATACTAGAACCTTTAGGATATAAACTGTTTCAGTCAAAAGACGCCACTCCAATTCAACCTCAATTGTAAACATAAACACTATTCTCTACATATAAAAGCTTTATACACAAGTTCTGAGCTTTATAAACAGTAATTCCTGATGTTTGAAATCACATTTAGTGAAAACTCCACTTAAAATAGCCGGACTCTTTAATATTAAGAGAATTCTTGTCCTTTCAGAGCTTTCTACCTGTAATCTCGGTAATTGAACTCGGCCTTAAATGTAGTTAGGTTCTATTTCCTTGTGTTTCAATTGTTTGTTACACGTTCATATTCATTTCCTGGAGAGGTAATTGTGTATTTAAAGAGTTTTACAACAGTTTGACAGTTTCCTTAGAAGTACATAAAGAACCTTCAGGATATCCACTGTTTCGTTCAAAAAACACGTGGCAAATTAAGCCTCAATTGTAAACATAAACAGTATTATCCTCATTTAAAAGCTTTATACACAAATCCTGATCTCTACAAACAGGAATTCTTGATGTTTGAAATCACAATTTACTGAAAACGCCACTTGAAATATCCGGAATTGTTTACATTTTGAGAATTCTCGTCATTTCGGAGCTTTGTTCTTGTAATCTCCGTAATTGAACTGGGAATTAAATGTAGTTAGATTCTATTTCCTTGTGTTTCAACTGTTTGTTACACGTTCATATTCCTTTCCTGGAAAGATAATTGTGTATTTGAAGAGTTTTACCACATTTTGACAGTTTCCTTAGAAGTACATTCTAGAACCTTCAGGATATGAACTGTTTCAGTCAAAAGACGCCTCGCCAATTCAGCGTCAATTGAAAACATAAACAGTATTCTCCACATTTATAAGTTTTATACACAAGTTCAGAGCTCTATAAACAGGAATTCTTAATGTTTGAAATCACAATTTACTGAAAACGCCACTTGAAATATCCGGAATTGTTTACATTTTGAGAATTCTCGTCATTTCAGAGCTTTGTTCTTGTAATCTCCGTAATTGAACTGGGAATTAAATGTAGTTAGATTCTATTTACTTGTGTTTCAACTGTTTGTTACACGTTCATATTCATTTCCTGGAGAGGTAATTGTGTATTAAAAGAGTTTTACCACATTTTGAGAGTTTCCTTAGAAGTACATACTAGAACCATTAGGATATGGACTGTTTCAGTCAAAAGACGCCACTCCAATTCAACCTCAATTGTAAACATAAACACTATTCTCTACATATAAAAGCTTTATACACAAGTTCTGAGCTTTATAAACAGTAATTCCTGATGTTTGAAATCACATTTAGTGAAAACTCCACTTAAAATAGCCGGACTTTTTAATATTAAGAGAATTCTTGTCCTTTCATACCTTTCTACCTGTAATCTCGGTAACTGATATCGGCCTTCAATGTAGTTAGGTTCTATTTCCTTGTGTTTCAAGTGTTTGTTACACGTTCATATTCATTTCCTGGAGAGGTAATTGTGTATTTAAAGAGTTTTACAACATTTTGACAGTTTCCCTAGAAGTACATAAAGAACCTTCAGGATATCCACTGTTTCATTCAAAAAACACGTGGCAAAGTAAGCCTCAATTGTAAACATAAACAGTATTATCCTCATTTAAAAGCTTTATACACAAATCGTGATCTCTACAAACAGGAATTCTTGATGTTTGAAATCACAATTTACTGAAAACGCGATTTAAAATATCCGGACTTGTTAATATTATGAGTATTGTCGTCATTTCACAACTTTCTTCCAGTAATCTCGGTAATTGAACTCGGCCTAAAATGTAGTTAGATTCTATTTCTTTGTGTTTCAACTGTTTGTTACACGTTCATATTCATTTCCTGGAAAGATAATTGTGTATTTGAAGAGTTTTACCACATTTTGACAGTTTCCTTAGAAGTACATACTAGAACCTTCAGGATAGGAACTGTTTCAGTCAAAAGACGCCTCGCCAATTCAGCGTCAATTGAAAACATAAACAGTATTCTCCACATTTATAAGTTTATACACAAGTTCAGAGCTCTATAAACAGGAATTCTTAATGTTTGAAATCACAATTTACTGAAAACGCCACTTGAAATATCCGGAATTGTTTACATTTTGAGAATTCTCGCCATTTCAGAGCTTTGTTCTTGTAATCTCCGTAATTGAACTGGGAATTAAATGTAGTTAGATTCTATTTACTTGTGTTTCAACTGTTTGTTACACGTTCATATTCATTTCCTGGAGAGGTAATTGTGTATTAAAAGAGTTTTACCACATTTTGAGAGTTTCCTTAGAAGTACATACTAGAACCATTAGGATATGGACTGTTTCAGTCAAAAGACGCCACTCCAATTCAACCTCAATTGTAAACATAAACACTATTCTCTACATATAAAAGCTTTATACACAAGTTCTGAGCTTTATAAACAGTAATTCCTGATGTTTGAAATCACATTTAGTGAAAACTCCACTTAAAATAGCCGGACTTTTTAATATTAAGAGAATTCTTGTCCTTTCATACCTTTCTACCTGTAATCTCGGTAATTGAACTCGGCCTTAAATGTAGTTAGGTTCTATTTCCTTGTGTTTCAACTGTTTGTTACACGTTCATATTCATTTCCTGGAGAGGTAATTGTCTATTTAAAGAGTTTTACAACATTTTGACAGTTTCCCTAGAAGTACATAAAGAACCTTCAGGATATCCACTGTTTCATTCAAAAAACACGTGGCAAAGTAAGCCTCAATTGTAAACATAAACAGTATTATCCTCATTTAAAAGCTTTATACACAAATCGTGATCTATACAAACAGGAATTCTTAATGTTTGAAATCACAATTTACTGAAAACGCGATTTAAAATATCCGGACTTGTTAATATTATGAGTATTCTCGTCATTTCACAACTTTCTTCCAGTAATCTCGGTAATTGAACTCGGCCTTAAATGTAGTTAGATTCTATTTGCTTGTGTTTCAACTGTTTGTTACACGTTCATATTCATTTCCTGGAAAGATAATTGTGTATTTGAAGAGTTTTACCACATTTTGACAGTTTCCTTAGAAGTACATACTAGAACCTTCAGGATATGAACTGTTTCAGTCAAAAGACGCTTCGCCAATTCAGCGTCAATTGAAAACATAAACAGTATTCTCCACATTTATAAGTTTATACACAAGTTCAGAGCTCTATAAACCGGAATTCTTAATGTTTGAAATCACAATTTAATGAAAACGCCACTTGAAATATCCGGAATTGTTTACATTTTGAGAATTCTCGTCATTTCAGAGCTTTGTTCTTGTAATCTCCGTAATTGAACTGGGAATTAAATGTAGTTAGATACTATTTACTTGTGTTTCAACTGTATGCTACACGTTCATATTCATTTTCTGGAGAGGTAATTGTGTATTAAAAGAGTTTTACCACATTTTGAGAGTTCCCTTAGAAGTACATACTAGAACCTTTAGGATATAAACTGTTTCAGTCAAAAGACGCCACTCCAATTCAACCTCAATTGTAAACATAAACACTATTCTCTACATATAAAAGCTTTATACACAAGTTCTGAGCTTTATAAACAGTAATTCCTGATGTTTGAAATCACATTTAGTGAAAACTCCACTTAAAATAGCCGGACTCTTTAATATTAAGAAAATTCTTGTCCTTTCAGAGCTTTCTACCTGTAATCTCGGTAATTGAACTCGGCCTTAAATGTAGTTAGGTTCTATTTCCTTGTGTTTCAACTGTTTGTGACACGTTCATATTCATTTCCTGGAGAGGTAATTGTGTATTTAAAGAGTTTTACAACGGTTGACAGTTTCCTTAGAAGTACATAAAGAACCTTCAGGATATCCACTGTTTCGTTCAAAAAACACGTGGCAAATTAAGCCTCAATTGTAAACATAAACAGTATTATCCTCATTTAAAAGCTTTATACACAAATCCTGATCTCTACAAACAGGAATTCTTGATGTTTGAAATCACAATTTACTGAAAACGCCACTTGAAATATCCGAAATTGTTTACATTTTGAGAATTCTCATCATTTCAGTGCTTTGTTCTTGTAATCTCCGTAATTGAACTGGGAATTAAATGTAGTTAGATTCTATTTACTTGTGTTTCAACTGTTTGTTACACGTTCATATTCCTTTCCTGGAAAGATAATTGTGTATTTGAAGAGTTTTACAACATTTTGACAGTTTCCTTAGAAGTACATAAAGAACCTTCAGGATATCCACTGTTTCATTCAAAAAACACGTGGCAAAGTAAGCCTCAATTGTAAACATAAACAGTATTATCCTCATTTAAAAGCTTTATACACAAATCGTGATCTCTACAAACAGGAATTCTTGATGTTTGAAATCACAATTTACTGAAAACGCGATTTAAAATATCCGGACTTGTAAATATTATGAGTATTCTCGTCATTTCACAACTTTCTTCCAGTAATCTCAGTAATTGAACTCGGCCTTAAATGTAGTTAGGTTCTATTTCCTTGTGTTTCAACTGTTTGTTACACGTTCATATTCATTTCCTGGAAAGATAATTGTGTATTTGAAGAGTTTTACCACATTTTGACAGTTTCCTTAGAAGTACATACTAGAACCTTCAGGATATGAACTGTTTCAGTCAAAAGACGCCTCGCCAATTCAGCGTCAATTGAAAACATAAACAGTATTCTCCACATTTATAAGTTTTATACACAAGTTCAGAGCTCTATAAACAGGTATTCTTGATGTTTGAAATCACAATTTACTGAAAACGCCACTTGAAATATCCGGAATTGTTTACATTTTGAGAATTCTCGTCATTTCAGAGCTTTGTTCTTGTAATCTCCATAATTGAACTGGGAATTAAATGTAGTTAGATTCTATTTACTTGTGTTTCGACTGTTTGTTACACGTTCATATTCATTTCCTGGAGAGGTAATTGTGTATTAAAAGAGTTTTACCACATTTTGAGAGTTTCCTTAGAAGTACATACTAGAACCTTTAGGATATGGACTGTTTCAGTCACAAGACGCCACTCCAATTCAACCTCAATTGTAAACATAAATATTATTCTCTACATATAAAAGCTTTATACACAAGTTCTGAGCTCTATAAACAGTAATTCCTGATGTTTGAAATCACATTTAGTGAAAACTCCACTTAAAATAGCCGGACTTTTTAATATTAAGAGAATTCTTGTCCTTTCAGAGCTTTCTACCTGTAATCTCGGTAATTGAACTCGGCCTTAAATGTAGTTAGGTTCTATTTCCTTGTGTTTCAACTGTTTGTTACACGTTCATATTCATTTCCTGGAGAGGTAATCGTGTATTTAAAGAGTTTTACAACATTTTGACAGTTTCCTTAGAAGTACATAAAGAACCTTCAGGATATCCACTGTTTCATTCAAAAAACACGTGGCAAAGTAAGCCTCAATTGTAAACATAAACAGTATTATCCTCATTTAAAAGCTTTATACACAAATCCTGATCTCTACAAACAGGAATTCTTGATGTTTGAAATCACAATTTACTGAAAACGCCACTTGAAATATCCGGAATTGTTTACATTTTGAGAATTCTCGTCATTTCAGAGCTTTGTTCTTGTAATCTCCGTAATTGAACTGGGAATTAAATGTAGTTAGATTCTATTTCCTTGTGTTTCAACTGTTTGTTACACGTTCATATTCATCTCCTGGAAAGATAATTGTGTATTTGAAGAGTTTTACCACATTTTGACAGTTTCCTTAGAAGTACATACTAGAACCTTCAGGATATGAACTGTTTCAGGCAAAAGACGCCTCGCCAATTCAGCGTCAATTGAAAACATAAACAGTATTCTCCACATTTATAAGTTTTATACACAAGTTCAGAGCTCTATAAACAGGTATTCTTGATGTTTGAAATCACAATTTCCTGAAAACGCCACTTGAAATATCCGGAATTGTTTACATTTTGAGTATTCTCGTCATTTCAGAGCTTTCTTCCTGTGATCTCCGTAATTGAACTGGGAATTAAATGTAGTTAGATTCTATTTACTTGTGTTTCGACTGTTTGTTACACGTTCATATTCATTTCCTGGAGAGGTAATTGTGTATTAAAAGAGTTTTACCACATTTTGAGAGTTTCCTTAGAAGTACATACTAGAACCATTAGGATATGGACTGTTTCAGTCAAAAGACGCCACTCCAATTCAACCTCAATTGTAAACATAAACACTATTCTCTACATATAAAAGCTTTATACACAAGTTCTGAGCTTTATAAACAGTAATTCCTGATGTTTGAAATCACATTTAGTGAAAACTCCACTTAAAATAGCCGGACTTTTTAATATTAAGAGAATTCTTGTCCTTTCATACCTTTCTACCTGTAATCTCGGTAATTGAACTCGGCCTTAAATGTAGTTAGGTTCTATTTCCTTGTGTTTCAACTGTTTGTTACACGTTCATATTCATTTCCTGGAGAGGTAATTGTCTATTTAAAGAGTTTTACAACATTTTGACAGTTTCCCTAGAAGTACATAAAGAACCTTCAGGATATCCACTGTTTCATTCAAAAAACACGTGGCAAAGTAAGCCTCAATTGTAAACATAAACAGTATTATCCTCATTTAAAAGCTTTATACACAAATCGTGATCTATACAAACAGGAATTCTTAATGTTTGAAATCACAATTTACTGAAAACGCGATTTAAAATATCCGGACTTGTTAATATTATGAGTATTCTCGTCATTTCACAACTTTCTTCCAGTAATCTCGGTAATTGAACTCGGCCTTAAATGTAGTTAGATTCTATTTGCTTGTGTTTCAACTGTTTGTTACACGTTCATATTCATTTCCTGGAAAGATAATTGTGTATTTGAAGAGTTTTACCACATTTTGACAGTTTCCTTAGAAGTACATACTAGAACCTTCAGGATATGAACTGTTTCAGTCAAAAGACGCTTCGCCAATTCAGCGTCAATTGAAAACATAAAC
Source organism: Myotis nattereri (assembly GCF_964212035.1). Lineage (NCBI taxonomy): Eukaryota > Metazoa > Chordata > Mammalia > Chiroptera > Vespertilionidae > Myotis > Myotis nattereri. The sequence continues at coordinate 9,523,700 of NC_138080.1, forward strand.
AGTATTCTCCACATTTATAAGTTTATACACAAGTTCAGAGCTCTATAAACCGGAATTCTTAATGTTTGAAATCACAATTTAATGAAAACGCCACTTGAAATATCCGGAATTGTTTACATTTTGAGAATTCTCGTCATTTCAGAGCTTTGTTCTTGTAATCTCCGTAATTGAACTGGGAATTAAATGTAGTTAGATACTATTTACTTGTGTTTCAACTGTATGCTACACGTTCATATTCATTTTCTGGAGAGGTAATTGTGTATTAAAAGAGTTTTACCACATTTTGAGAGTTCCCTTAGAAGTACATACTAGAACCTTTAGGATATAAACTGTTTCAGTCAAAAGACGCCACTCCAATTCAACCTCAATTGTAAACATAAACACTATTCTCTACATATAAAAGCTTTATACACAAGTTCTGAGCTTTATAAACAGTAATTCCTGATGTTTGAAATCACATTTAGTGAAAACTCCACTTAAAATAGCCGGACTCTTTAATATTAAGAAAATTCTTGTCCTTTCAGAGCTTTCTACCTGTAATCTCGGTAATTGAACTCGGCCTTAAATGTAGTTAGGTTCTATTTCCTTGTGTTTCAACTGTTTGTGACACGTTCATATTCATTTCCTGGAGAGGTAATTGTGTATTTAAAGAGTTTTACAACGGTTGACAGTTTCCTTAGAAGTACATAAAGAACCTTCAGGATATCCACTGTTTCGTTCAAAAAACACGTGGCAAATTAAGCCTCAATTGTAAACATAAACAGTATTATCCTCATTTAAAAGCTTTATACACAAATCCTGATCTCTACAAACAGGAATTCTTGATGTTTGAAATCACAATTTACTGAAAACGCCACTTGAAATATCCGAAATTGTTTACATTTTGAGAATTCTCATCATTTCAGTGCTTTGTTCTTGTAATCTCCGTAATTGAACTGGGAATTAAATGTAGTTAGATTCTATTTACTTGTGTTTCAACTGTTTGTTACACGTTCATATTCCTTTCCTGGAAAGATAATTGTGTATTTGAAGAGTTTTACAACATTTTGACAGTTTCCTTAGAAGTACATAAAGAACCTTCAGGATATCCACTGTTTCATTCAAAAAACACGTGGCAAAGTAAGCCTCAATTGTAAACATAAACAGTATTATCCTCATTTAAAAGCTTTATACACAAATCGTGATCTCTACAAACAGGAATTCTTGATGTTTGAAATCACAATTTACTGAAAACGCGATTTAAAATATCCGGACTTGTAAATATTATGAGTATTCTCGTCATTTCACAACTTTCTTCCAGTAATCTCGGTAATTGAACTCGGCCTTAAATGTAGTTAGGTTCTATTTCCTTGTGTTTCAACTGTTTGTTACACGTTCATATTCATTTCCTGGAAAGATAATTGTGTATTTGAAGAGTTTTACCACATTTTGACAGTTTCCTTAGAAGTACATACTAGAACCTTCAGGATATGAACTGTTTCAGTCAAAAGACGCCTCGCCAATTCAGCGTCAATTGAAAACATAAACAGTATTCTCCACATTTATAAGTTTTATACACAAGTTCAGAGCTCTATAAACAGGTATTCTTGATGTTTGAAATCACAATTTACTGAAAACGCCACTTGAAATATCCGGAATTGTTTACATTTTGAGAATTCTCGTCATTTCAGAGCTTTGTTCTTGTAATCTCCATAATTGAACTGGGAATTAAATGTAGTTAGATTCTATTTACTTGTGTTTCGACTGTTTGTTACACGTTCATATTCATTTCCTGGAGAGGTAATTGTGTATTAAAAGAGTTTTACCACATTTTGAGAGTTTCCTTAGAAGTACATACTAGAACCTTTAGGATATGGACTGTTTCAGTCACAAGACGCCACTCCAATTCAACCTCAATTGTAAACATAAATATTATTCTCTACATATAAAAGCTTTATACACAAGTTCTGAGCTCTATAAACAGTAATTCCTGATGTTTGAAATCACATTTAGTGAAAACTCCACTTAAAATAGCCGGACTTTTTAATATTAAGAGAATTCTTGTCCTTTCAGAGCTTTCTACCTGTAATCTCGGTAATTGAACTCGGCCTTAAATGTAGTTAGGTTCTATTTCCTTGTGTTTCAACTGTTTGTTACACGTTCATATTCATTTCCTGGAGAGGTAATCGTGTATTTAAAGAGTTTTACAACATTTTGACAGTTTCCTTAGAAGTACATAAAGAACCTTCAGGATATCCACTGTTTCATTCAAAAAACACGTGGCAAAGTAAGCCTCAATTGTAAACATAAACAGTATTATCCTCATTTAAAAGCTTTATACACAAATCCTGATCTCTACAAACAGGAATTCTTGATGTTTGAAATCACAATTTACTGAAAACGCCACTTGAAATATCCGGAATTGTTTACATTTTGAGAATTCTCGTCATTTCAGAGCTTTGTTCTTGTAATCTCCGTAATTGAACTGGGAATTAAATGTAGTTAGATTCTATTTCCTTGTGTTTCAACTGTTTGTTACACGTTCATATTCATCTCCTGGAAAGATAATTGTGTATTTGAAGAGTTTTACCACATTTTGACAGTTTCCTTAGAAGTACATACTAGAACCTTCAGGATATGAACTGTTTCAGGCAAAAGACGCCTCGCCAATTCAGCGTCAATTGAAAACATAAACAGTATTCTCCACATTTATAAGTTTTATACACAAGTTCAGAGCTCTATAAACAGGTATTCTTGATGTTTGAAATCACAATTTCCTGAAAACGCCACTTGAAATATCCGGAATTGTTTACATTTTGAGTATTCTCGTCATTTCAGAGCTTTCTTCCTGTGATCTCCGTAATTGAACTGGGAATTAAATGTAGTTAGATTCTATTTACTTGTGTTTCGACTGTTTGTTACACGTTCATATTCATTTCCTGGAGAGGTAATTGTGTATTAAAAGAGTTTTACCACATTTTGAGAGTTTCCTTAGAAGTACATACTAGAACCTTTAGGATATGGACTGTTTCAGTCACAAGACGCCACTCCAATTCAACCTCAATTGTAAACATAAATACTATTCTCTACATATAAAAGCTTTATACACAAGTTCTGAGCTCTATAAACAGTAATTCCTGATGTTTGAAATCACATTTAGTGAAAACTCCACTTAAAATAGCCGGACTCTTTAATATTAAGAGAATTCTTGTCCTTTCAGAGCTTTCTACCTGTAATCTCGGTAACTGAACTCGGCCTTAAATGTAGTTAGGTTCTATTTCCTTGTGTTTCAACTGTTTGTGACACGTTCATATTCATTTCCTGGAGAGGTAATTGTGTATTTAAAGAGTTTTACAACGGTTGACAGTTTGCTTAGAAGTACATAAAGAACCTTCAGGATATCCACTGTTTCGTTCAAAAAACACGTGGCAAATTAAGCCTCAATTGTAAACATAAACAGTATTATCCTCATTTAAAAGCTTTATACACAAATCCTGATCTCTACAAACAGGAATTCTTGATGTTTGAAATCACAATTTACTGAAAACGCCACTTGAAACATCCGGAATTGTTTACATTTTGAGAATTCTCATCATTTCAGAGCTTTGTTCTTGTAATCTCCGTAATTGAACTGGGAATTAAATGTAGTTAGATTCTATTTACTTGTGTTTCAACTGTTTGTTACACGTTCATATTCCTTTCCTGGAAAGATAATTGTGTATTTGAAGAGTTTTACCACATTTTGACAGTTTCCTTAGAAGTACATACTAGAACCTTCAGGATATGAACTGTTTCAGTCAAAAGACGCCTCGCCAATTCAGCGTCAATTGAAAACATAAACAGTATTCTCCACATTTATAAGTTTTATACACAAGTTCAGAGCTCTATAAACAGGAATTCTTAATGTTTGAAATCACAATTTACTGAAAACGCCACTTGAAATATCCGGAATTGTTTACATTTTGAGAATTCTCGTCATTTCAGAGCTTTGTTCTTGTAATCTCCGTAATTGAACTGGGAATTAAATGTAGTTAGATTCTATTTACTTGTGTTTCAACTGTTTGTTACACGTTCATATTGATTTCCTGGAGAGGTAATTGTGTATTAAAAGAGTTTTACCACATTTTGAGAGTTTCCTTAGAAGTACATACTAGAACCTTTAGGATATGAAATGTTTCCGTCAAAAGACGCCACTCCAATTCAACCTCAATTGTAAACATAAACACTATTCTCTACATATAAAAGCTTTATACACAAGTTCTGAGCTTTATAAACAGTAATTCCTGATGTTTGAAATCACATTTAGTGAAAACTCCACTTAAAATAGCCGGACTTTTTAATATTAAGAGAATTCTTGTCCTTTCATAGCTTTCTACCTGTAATCTCGGTAATTGAACTCGGCCTTAAATGTAGTTAGGTTCTATTTCCTTGTGTTTCAACTGTTTGTTACACGTTCATATTCATTTCCTGGAGAGGTAATTGTGTATTTAAAGAGTTTTACAACATTTTGACAGTTTCCCTAGAAGTACATAAAGAACCTTCAGGATATCCACTGTTTCATTCAAAAAACACGTGGCAAAGTAAGCCTCAATTGTAAACATAAACAGTATTATCCTCATTTAAAAGCTTTATACACAAATCGTGATCTCTACAAACAGGAATACTTGATGTTTGAAATCACAATTTACTGAAAACGCGATTTAAAATATCCGGACTTGTTAATATTATGAGTATTCTCGTCATTTCACAACTTTCTTCCAGTAATCTCGGTAATTGAACTCGGCCTTAAATGTAGTTAGATTCTATTTGCTTGTGTTTCAACTGTTTGTTACACTTTCATATTCATTTCCTGGAAAGATAATTGTGTATTTTAAGAGTTTTACTACATTTTGACAGTTTCCTTAGAAGTACATACTAGAACCTTCAGGATATGAACTGTTTCAGGCAAAAGACGCCTCGCCAATTCAGCGTCAATTGAAAACATAAACAGTATTCTCCACATTTATAAGTTTATACACAAGTTCAGAGCTCTATAAACAGGAATTCTTAATGTTTGAAATCACAATTTACTGAAAATGCCACTTGAAATATCCGGAATTGTTTACATTTTGAGAATTCTCGTCATTTCAGAGCTTTGTTCTTGTAATCTCCGTAATTGAACTGGGAATTAAATGTAGTTAGATTCTATTTACTTGTGTTTCAACTGTTTGTTACACGTTCATATTGATTTCCTGGAGAGGTAATTGTGTATTAAAAGAGTTTTACCACATTTTGAGAGTTTCCTTAGAAGTACATACTAGAACCTTTAGGATATAAACTGCTTCAGTCAAAAGACGCCACTCCAATTCAACCTCAATTGTAAACATAAACACTATTCTCTACATATAAAAGCTTTATACACAAGTTCTGAGCTTTATAAACAGTAATTCCTGATGTTTGAAATCACATTTAGTGAAAACTCCACTTAAAATAGCCGGACTTTTTAATATTAAGAGAATTCTTGTCCTTTCATAGCTTTCTACCTGTAATCTCGGTAATTGAACTCGGCCTTAAATGTAGTTAGGTTCTATTTCCTTGTGTTTCAACTGTTTGTTACACGTTCATATTCATTTCCTGGAGAGGTAATTGTGTATTTAAAGAGTTTTACAACATTTTGACAGTTTCCTTAGAAGTACATAAAGAACCTTCAGGATATCCACTGTTTCGTTCAAAAAACACGTGGCAAATTAAGCCTCAATTGTAAACATAAACAGTATTATCCTCATTTAAAAGCTTTATACACAAATCCTGATCTCTACAAACAGGAATTCTTGATGTTTGAAATCACAATTAACTGAAAACGCCACTTGAAATATCCGGAATTGTTTACATTTTGAGAATTCTCGTCATTTCAGAGCTTTGTTCTTGTAATCTCCGTAATTGAACTGGGAATTAAATGTAGTTAGATTCTATTTCCTTGTGTTTCAACTGTTTGTTACACGTTCATATTCATCTCCTGGAAAGATAATTGTGTATTTGAAGAGTTTTACCACATTTTGACAGTTTCCTTAGAAGTACATACTAGAACCTTCAGGATATGAACTGTTTCAGGCAAAAGACGCCTCGCCAATTCAGCGTCATTTGAAAACATAAACAGTATTCTCCACATTTATAAGTTTATACACAAGTTCAGAGCTCTATAAACAGGAATTCTTAATGTTTGAAATCACAATTTACTGAAAACGCCACTTGAAATATCCGGAATTGTTTACATTTTGAGAATTCTCGTCATTTCAGAGCATTGTTCTTGTAATCTCCGTAATTGAACTGGGAATTAAATGTAGTTAGATTCTATTTACTTGTGTTTCAACTGTTTGTTACACGTTCATATTGATTTCCTGGAGAGGTAATTGTGTATTAAAAGAGTTTTACCACATTTTGAGAGTTTCCTTAGAAGTACATACTAGAACCTTTAGGATATGAAATGTTTCCGTCAAAAGACGCCACTCCAATTCAACCTCAATTGTAAACATAAACACTATTCTCTACATATAAAAGCTTTATACACAAGTTCTGAGCTTTATAAACAGTAATTCCTGATGTTTGAAATCACATTTAGTGAAAACTCCACTTAAAATAGCCGGACTCTTTAATATTAAGAGAATTCTTGTCCTTTCAGAGCTTTCTACCTGTAATCTCGGTAATTGAACTCGGCCTTAAATGTAGTTAGGTTCTATTTCCTTGTGTTTCAACTGTTTGTTACACGTTCATATTCATTTCCTGGAGAGGTAATTGTGTATTTAAAGAGTTTTACAACATTTTGACAGTTTCCTTAGAAGTACATAAAGAACCTTCAGGATATAGACTGTTTCGTTCAAAAAACACGTGGCAAATTAAGCCTCAATTGTAAACATAAACAGTATTATCCTCATTTAAAAGCTTTATACACAAATCCTGATCTCTACAAACAGGAATTCTTGATGTTTGAAATCACAATTTACTGAAAACGCCACTTGAAATATCCGGAATTGTTTACATTTTGAGAATTCTCGTCATTTCAGAGCTTTGTTCTTGTAATCTCCGTAATTGAACTGGGAATTAAATGTAGTTAGATTCTATTTCCTTGTGTTTCAACTGTTTGTTACACGTTCATATTCATCTCCTGGAAAGATAATTGTGTATTTGAAGAGTTTTACCACATTTTGACAGTTTCCTTAGAAGTACATACTAGAACCTTCAGGATATGAACTGTTTCAGGCAAAAGACGCCTCGCCAATTCAGCGTCAATTGAAAACATAAACAGTATTCTCCACATTTATAAGTTTTATACACAAGTTCAGAGCTCTATAAACAGGGATTCTTGATGTTTGAAATCACAATTTCCTGAAAACGACACTTGAAATATCCGGAATTGTTTACATTTTGAGAATTCTCGTCATTTCAGAGCTTTGTTCTTGTAATCTCCATAATTGAACTGGGAATTAAATGTAGTTAGATTCTATTTACTTGTGTTTCAACTGTTTGTTACACGTTCATATTCATTTCCTTGAGAGGTAATTGTGTATTAAAAGAGTTTTACCACATTTCGAGAGTTTCCTTAGAAGTACATACTAGAACCTTTAGGATATGGACTGTTTCAGTCAAAAGACGCCACTCCAATTCAACCTCAATTGTAAACATAAACACTATTCTCTACATATAAAAGCTTTATACACAAGTTCTGAGCTCTATAAACAGTAATTCCTGATGTTTGAAATCACATTTAGTGAAAACTCCACTTAAAATAGCCAGACTTTTTAATATTAAGAGAATTCTTGTCCTTTCAGAGCTTTCTACCTGTAATCTCGGTAATTGAACTCGGCCTTAAATGTAGTTAGGTTCTATTTCCTTGTGTTTCAACTGTTTGTTACACGTTCATATTCATTTCCTGGAGAAGTAATCGTGTATTTAAAGAGTTTTACAACATTTTGACAGTTTCCTTAGAAGTACATAAAGAACCTTCAGGATATCCACTGTTTCGTTCAAAAAACACGTGGCAAATTAAGCCTCAATTGTAAACATAAACAGTATTATCCTCATTTAAAAGCTTTATACACAAATCGTGATCTCTACAAACAGGAATTCTTAATGTTTGAAATCACAATTTACTGAAAACGCGATTTAAAATATCCGGACTTGTTAATATTATGAGTATTCTCGTCATTTCACAACTTTCTTCCAGTAATCTCGGTAATTGAACTCGGCCTTAAATGTAGTTAGATTCTATTTGCTTGTGTTTCAACTGTTTGTTACACGTTCATATTCATTTCCTGGAAAGATAATTGTGTATTTTAAGAGTTTTACCACATTTTGACAGTTTCCTTAGAAGTACATACTAGAACCTTCAGGATATGAACTGTTTCAGTCAAAAGACGCCTCGCCAATTCAGCGTCAATTGAAAACATAAACAGTATTCTCCACATTTATAAGTTTTATACACAAGTTCAGAGCTCTATAAACAGGAATTCTTGATGCTTGAAATCACAATTTACTGAAAACGCCACTTGAAATATCCGGAATTGTTTACATTTTGAGAATTCTCCTCATTTCAGAGCTTTGTTCTTGTAATCTCCGTAATTGAGCTGGGAATTAATTGTAGTTAGATTCTATTTACTTGTGTTTCAACTGTTTGCTACACGTTCATATTCATTTTCTGGAGAGGTAATTGTGTATTAAAAGAGTTTTACCACATTTTGAGAGTTCCCTTAGAAGTACATACTAGAACCTTTAGGATGTAAACTGTTTCAGTCAAAAGACGCCACTCCAATTCAACCTCAATTGTAAACATAAACACTATTCTCTACATATAAAAGCTTTATACACAAGTTCTGAGCTTTATAAACAGTAATTCCTGATGTTTGAAATCACATTTAGTGAAAACTCCATTTAAAATAGCCGGACTCTTTAATATTAAGAGAATTCTTGTCCTTTCAGAGCTTTCTACCTGTAATCTCGGTAATTGAACTCGGCCTTAAATGTAGTTAGGTTCTATTTCCTTGTGTTTCAACTGTTTGTGACACGTTCATATTCATTTCCTGGAGAGGTAATTGTGTATTTAAAGAGTTTTACAACGGTTGACAGTTTGCTTAGAAGTACATAAAGAACCTTCAGGATATCCACTGTTTCGTTCAAAAAACACGTGGCAAATTAAGCCTCAATTGTAAACATAAACAGTATTATCCTCATTTAAAAGCTTTATACACAAATCCTGATCTCTACAAACAGGAATTCTTGATGTTTGAAATCACAATTTACTGAAAACGCCACTTGAAACATCCGGAATTGTTTACATTTTGAGAATTCTCATCATTTCAGAGCTTTGTTCTTGTAATCTCCGTAATTGAACTGGGAATTAAATGTAGTTAGATTCTATTTACTTGTGTTTCAACTGTTTGTTACACGTTCATATTCCTTTCCTGGAAAGATAATTGTGTATTTGAAGAGTTTTACCACATTTTGACAGTTTCCTTAGAAGTACATACTAGAACCTTCAGGATATGAACTGTTTCAGGCAAAAGACGCCTCGCCAATTCAGCGTCAATTGAAAACATAAACAGTATTCTCCACATTTATAAGTTTATACACAAGTTCAGAGCTCTATAAACAGGAATTCTTAATGTTTGAAATCACAATTTACTGAAAACGCCACTTGAAATATCCGGAATTGTTTACATTTTGAGAATTCTCCTCATTTCAGAGCTTTGTTCTTGTAATCTCCGTAATTGAACTGGGAATTAAATGTAGTTAGATTCTATTTACTTGTGTTTCAACTGTTTGTTACACGTTCATATTGATTTCCTGGAGAGGTAATTGTGTATTAAAAGAGTTTTACCACATTTTGAGAGTTTCCTTAGAAGTACATACTAGAACCTTTAGGATATGAAATGTTTCCGTCAAAAGACGCCACTCCAATTCAACCTCAATTGTAAACATAAACACTATTCTCTACATATAAAAGCTTTATACACAAGTTCTGAGCTTTATAAACAGTAATTCCTGATGTTTGAAATCACATTTAGTGAAAACTCCACTTAAAATAGCCGGACTTTTTAATATTAAGAGAATTCTTGTCCTTTCATAGCTTTCTACCTGTAATCTCGGTAATTGAACTCGGCCTTAAATGTAGTTAGGTTCTATTTCCTTGTGTTTCAACTGTTTGTTACACGTTCATATTCATTTCCTGGAGAGGTAATTGTGTATTTAAAGAGTTTTACAACATTTTGACAGTTTCCCTAGAAGTACATAAAGAACCTTCAGGATATCCACTGTTTCATTCAAAAAACACGTGGCAAAGTAAGCCTCAATTGTAAACATAAACAGTATTATCCTCATTTAAAAGCTTTATACACAAATCGTGATCTCTACAAACAGGAATACTTGATGTTTGAAATCACAATTTACTGAAAACGCGATTTAAAATATCCGGACTTGTTAATATTATGAGTATTCTCGTCATTTCACAACTTTCTTCCAGTAATCTCGGTAATTGAACTCGGCCTTAAATGTAGTTAGATTCTATTTGCTTGTGTTTCAACTGTTTGTTACACTTTCATATTCATTTCCTGGAAAGATAATTGTGTATTTTAAGAGTTTTACTACATTTTGACAGTTTCCTTAGAAGTACATACTAGAACCTTCAGGATATGAACTGTTTCAGGCAAAAGACGCCTCGCCAATTCAGCGTCAATTGAAAACATAAACAGTATTCTCCACATTTATAAGTTTATACACAAGTTCAGAGCTCTATAAACAGGAATTCTTAATGTTTGAAATCACAATTTACTGAAAATGCCACTTGAAATATCCGGAATTGTTTACATTTTGAGAATTCTCGTCATTTCAGAGCTTTGTTCTTGTAATCTCCGTAATTGAACTAGGAATTAAATGTAGTTAGATTCTATTTACTTGTGTTTCAACTGTTTGTTACACGTTCATATTGATTTCCTGGAGAGGTAATTGTGTATTAAAAGAGTTTTACCACATTTTGAGAGTTTCCTTAGAAGTACATACTAGAACCTTTAGGATATAAACTGCTTCAGTCAAAAGACGCCACTCCAATTCAACCTCAATTGTAAACATAAACACTATTCTCTACATATAAAAGCTTTATACACAAGTTCTGAGCTTTATAAACAGTAATTCCTGATGTTTGAAATCACATTTAGTGAAAACTCCACTTAAAATAGCCGGACTTTTTAATATTAAGAGAATTCTTGTCCTTTCATAGCTTTCTACCTGTAATCTCGGTAATTGAACTCGGCCTTAAATGTAGTTAGGTTCTATTTCCTTGTGTTTCAACTGTTTGTTACACGTTCATATTCATTTCCTGGAGAGGTAATTGTGTATTTAAAGAGTTTTACAACATTTTGACAGTTTCCTTAGAAGTACATAAAGAACCTTCAGGATATCCACTGTTTCGTTCAAAAAACACGTGGCAAATTAAGCCTCAATTGTAAACATAAACAGTATTATCCTCATTTAAAAGCTTTATACACAAATCCTGATCTCTACAAACAGGAATTCTTGATGTTTGAAATCACAATTAACTGAAAACGCCACTTGAAATATCCGGAATTGTTTACATTTTGAGAATTCTCGTCATTTCAGAGCTTTGTTCTTGTAATCTCCGTAATTGAACTGGGAATTAAATGTAGTTAGATTCTATTTCCTTGTGTTTCAACTGTTTGTTACACGTTCATATTCATCTCCTGGAAAGATAATTGTGTATTTGAAGAGTTTTACCACATTTTGACAGTTTCCTTAGAAGTACATACTAGAACCTTCAGGATATGAACTGTTTCAGGCAAAAGACGCCTCGCCAATTCAGCGTCAATTGAAAACATAAACAGTATTCTCCACATTTATAAGTTTATACACAAGTTCAGAGCTCTATAAACAGGAATTCTTAATGTTTGAAATCACAATTTACTGAAAACGCCACTTGAAATATCCGGAATTGTTTACATTTTGAGAATTCTCGTCATTTCAGAGCTTTGTTCTTGTAATCTCCGTAATTGAACTGGGAATTAAATGTAGTTAGATTCTATTTACTTGTGTTTCAACTGTTTGTTACACGTTCATATTGATTTCCTGGAGAGGTAATTGTGTATTAAAAGAGTTTTACCACATTTTGAGAGTTTCCTTAGAAGTACATACTAGAACCTTTAGGATATGAAATGTTTCCGTCAAAAGACGCCACTCCAATTCAACCTCAATTGTAAACATAAACACTATTCTCTACATATAAAAGCTTTATACACAAGTTCTGAGCTTTATAAACAGTAATTCCTGATGTTTGAAATCACATTTAGTGAAAACTCCACTTAAAATAGCCGGACTCTTTAATATTAAGAGAATTCTTGTCCTTTCAGAGCTTTCTACCTGTAATCTCGGTAATTGAACTCGGCCTTAAATGTAGTTAGGTTCTATTTCCTTGTGTTTCAACTGTTTGTTACACGTTCATATTCATTTCCTGGAGAGGTAATTGTGTATTTAAAGAGTTTTACAACATTTTGACAGTTTCCTTAGAAGTACATAAAGAACCTTCAGGATATCCACTGTTTCGTTCAAAAAACACGTGGCAAATTAAGCCTCAATTGTAAACATAAACAGTATTATCCTCATTTAAAAGCTTTATACACAAATCCTGATCTCTACAAACAGGAATTCTTGATGTTTGAAATCACAATTTACTGAAAACGCCACTTGAAATATCCGGAATTGTTTACATTTTGAGAATTCTCGTCATTTCAGAGCTTTGTTCTTGTAATCTCCGTAATTGAACTGGGAATTAAATGTAGTTAGATTCTATTTCCTTGTGTTTCAACTGTTTGTTACACGTTCATATTCATCTCCTGGAAAGATAATTGTGTATTTGAAGAGTTTTACCACATTTTGACAGTTTCCTTAGAAGTACATACTAGAACCTTCAGGATATGAACTGTTTCAGGCAAAAGACGCCTCGCCAATTCAGCGTCAATTGAAAACATAAACAGTATTCTCCACATTTATAAGTTTTATACACAAGTTCAGAGCTCTATAAACAGGGATTCTTGATGTTTGAAATCACAATTTCCTGAAAACGACACTTGAAATATCCGGAATTGTTTACATTTTGAGAATTCTCGTCATTTCAGAGCTTTGTTCTTGTAATCTCCATAATTGAACTGGGAATTAAATGTAGTTAGATTCTATTTACTTGTGTTTCAACTGTTTGTTACACGTTCATATTCATTTCCTTGAGAGGTAATTGTGTATTAAAAGAGTTTTACCACATTTCGAGAGTTTCCTTAGAAGTACATACTAGAACCTTTAGGATATGGACTGTTTCAGTCAAAAGACGCCACTCCAATTCAACCTCAATTGTAAACATAAACACTATTCTCTACATATAAAAGCTTTATACACAAGTTCTGAGCTCTATAAACAGTAATTCCTGATGTTTGAAATCACATTTAGTGAAAACTCCACTTAAAATAGCCAGACTTTTTAATATTAAGAGAATTCTTGTCCTTTCAGAGCTTTCTACCTGTAATCTCGGTAATTGAACTCGGCCTTAAATGTAGTTAGGTTCTATTTCCTTGTGTTTCAACTGTTTGTTACACGTTCATATTCATTTCCTGGAGAAGTAATCGTGTATTTAAAGAGTTTTACAACATTTTGACAGTTTCCTTAGAAGTACATAAAGAACCTTCAGGATATCCACTGTTTCGTTCAAAAAACACGTGGCAAATTAAGCCTCAATTGTAAACATAAACAGTATTATCCTCATTTAAAAGCTTTATACACAAATCGTGATCTCTACAAACAGGAATTCTTAATGTTTGAAATCACAATTTACTGAAAACGCGATTTAAAATATCCGGACTTGTTAATATTATGAGTATTCTCGTCATTTCACAACTTTCTTCCAGTAATCTCGGTAATTGAACTCGGCCTTAAATGTAGTTAGATTCTATTTGCTTGTGTTTCAACTGTTTGTTACACGTTCATATTCATTTCCTGGAAAGATAATTGTGTATTTTAAGAGTTTTACCACATTTTGACAGTTTCCTTAGAAGTACATACTAGAACCTTCAGGATATGAACTGTTTCAGTCAAAAGACGCCTCGCCAATTCAGCGTCAATTGAAAACATAAACAGTATTCTCCACATTTATAAGTTTTATACACAAGTTCAGAGCTCTATAAACAGGAATTCTTGATGCTTGAAATCACAATTTACTGAAAACGCCACTTGAAATATCCGGAATTGTTTACATTTTGAGAATTCTCGTCATTTCAGAGCTTTGTTCTTGTAATCTCCGTAATTGAGCTGGGAATTAAATGTAGTTAGATTCTATTTACTTGTGTTTCAACTGTTTGCTACACGTTCATATTCATTTTCTGGAGAGGTAATTGTGTATTAAAAGAGTTTTACCACATTTTGAGAGTTCCCTTAGAAGTACATACTAGAACCTTTAGGATGTAAACTGTTTCAGTCAAAAGACGCCACTCCAATTCAACCTCAATTGTAAACATAAACACTATTCTCTACATATAAAAGCTTTATACACAAGTTCTGAGCTTTATAAACAGTAATTCCTGATGTTTGAAATCACATTTAGTGAAAACTCCACTTAAAATAGCCGGACTCTTTAATATTAAGAGAATTCTTGTCCTTTCAGAGCTTTCTACCTGTAATCTCGGTAATTGAACTCGGCCTTAAATGTAGTTAGGTTCTATTTCCTTGTGTTTCAACTGTTTGTGACACGTTCATATTCATTTCCTGGAGAGGTAATTGTGTATTTAAAGAGTTTTACAACGGTTGACAGTTTGCTTAGAAGTACATAAAGAACCTTCAGGATATCCACTGTTTCGTTCAAAAAACACGTGGCAAATTAAGCCTCAATTGTAAACATAAACAGTATTATCCTCATTTAAAAGCTTTATACACAAATCCTGATCTCTACAAACAGGAATTCTTGATGTTTGAAATCACAATTTACTGAAAACGCCACTTGAAACATCCGGAATTGTTTACATTTTGAGAATTCTCATCATTTCAGAGCTTTGTTCTTGTAATCTCCGTAATTGAACTGGGAATTAAATGTAGTTAGATTCTATTTACTTGTGTTTCAACTGTTTGTTACACGTTCATATTCCTTTCCTGGAAAGATAATTGTGTATTTGAAGAGTTTTACCACATTTTGACAGTTTCCTTAGAAGTACATACTAGAACCTTCAGGATATGAACTGTTTCAGGCAAAAGACGCCTCGCCAATTCAGCGTCAATTGAAAACATAAACAGTATTCTCCACATTTATAAGTTTATACACAAGTTCAGAGCTCTATAAACAGGAATTCTTAATGTTTGAAATCACAATTTACTGAAAACGCCACTTGAAATATCCGGAATTGTTTACATTTTGAGAATTCTCCTCATTTCAGAGCTTTGTTCTTGTAATCTCCGTAATTGAACTGGGAATTAAATGTAGTTAGATTCTATTTACTTGTGTTTCAACTGTTTGTTACACGTTCATATTGATTTCCTGGAGAGGTAATTGTGTATTAAAAGAGTTTTACCACATTTTGAGAGTTTCCTTAGAAGTACATACTAGAACCTTTAGGATATAAACTGCTTCAGTCAAAAGACGCCACTCCAATTCAACCTCAATTGTAAACATAAACACTATTCTCTACATATAAAAGCTTTATACACAAGTTCTGAGCTTTATAAACAGTAATTCCTGATGTTTGAAATCACATTTAGTGAAAACTCCACTTAAAATAGCCGGACTCTTTAATATTAAGAGAATTCTTGTCCTTTCAGAGCTTTCTACCTGTAATCTCGGTAATTGAACTCGGCCTTAAATGTAGTTAGGTTCTATTTCCTTGTGTTTCAACTGTTTGTTACACGTTCATATTCATTTCCTGGAGAGGTAATTGTGTATTTAAAGAGTTTTACAACATTTTGACAGTTTCCTTAGAAGTACATAAAGAACCTTCAGGATATCCACTGTTTCGTTCAAAAAACACGTGGCAAATTAAGCCTCAATTGTAAACATAAACAGTATTATCCTCATTTAAAAGCTTTATACACAAATCCTGATCTCTACAAACAGGAATTCTTGATGTTTGAAATCACAATTTACTGAAAACGCCACTTGAAATATCCGGAATTGTTTACATTTTGAGAATTCTCGTCATTTCAGAGCTTTGTTCTTGTAATCTCCGTAATTGAACTGGGAATTAAATGTAGTTAGATTCTATTTCCTTGTGTTTCAACTGTTTGTTACACGTTCATATTCATCTCCTGGAAAGATAATTGTGTATTTGAAGAGTTTTACCACATTTTGACAGTTTCCTTAGAAGTACATACTAGAACCTTCAGGATATGAACTGTTTCAGGCAAAAGACGCCTCGCCAATTCAGCGTCAATTGAAAACATAAACAGTATTCTCCACATTTATAAGTTTTATACACAAGTTCAGAGCTCTATAAACAGGGATTCTTGATGTTTGAAATCACAATTTCCTGAAAACGACACTTGAAATATCCGGAATTGTTTACATTTTGAGAATTCTCGTCATTTCAGAGCTTTGTTCTTGTAATCTCCATAATTGAACTGGGAATTAAATGTAGTTAGATTCTATTTACTTGTGTTTCAACTGTTTGTTACACGTTCATATTCATTTCCTTGAGAGGTAATTGTGTATTAAAAGAGTTTTACCACATTTCGAGAGTTTCCTTAGAAGTACATACTAGAACCTTTAGGATATGGACTGTTTCAGTCAAAAGACGCCACTCCAATTCAACCTCAATTGTAAACATAAACACTATTCTCTACATATAAAAGCTTTATACACAAGTTCTGAGCTCTATAAACAGTAATTCCTGATGTTTGAAATCACATTTAGTGAAAACTCCACTTAAAATAGCCAGACTTTTTAATATTAAGAGAATTCTTGTCCTTTCAGAGCTTTCTACCTGTAATCTCGGTAATTGAACTCGGCCTTAAATGTAGTTAGGTTCTATTTCCTTGTGTTTCAACTGTTTGTTACACGTTCATATTCATTTCCTGGAGAGGTAATTGTGTATTTAAAGAGTTTTACAACATTTTGACAGTTTCCTTAGAAGTACATAAAGAACCTTCAGGATATCCACTGTTTCGTTCAAAAAACACGTGGCAAATTAAGCCTCAATTGTAAACATAAACAGTATTATCCTCATTTAAAAGCTTTATACACAAATCCTGATCTCTACAAACAGGAATTCTTGATGTTTGAAATCACAATTAACTGAAAACGCCACTTGAAATATCCGGAATTGTTTACATTTTGAGAATTCTCGTCATTTCAGAGCTTTGTTCTTGTAATCTCCGTAATTGAACTGGGAATTAAATGTAGTTAGATTCTATTTCCTTGTGTTTCAACTGTTTGTTACACGTTCATATTCATCTCCTGGAAAGATAATTGTGTATTTGAAGAGTTTTACCACATTTTGACAGTTTCCTTAGAAGTACATACTAGAACCTTCAGGATATGAACTGTTTCAGGCAAAAGACGCCTCGCCAATTCAGCGTCAATTGAAAACATAAACAGTATTCTCCACATTTATAAGTTTATACACAAGTTCAGAGCTCTATAAACAGGAATTCTTAATGTTTGAAATCACAATTTACTGAAAACGCCACTTGAAATATCCGGAATTGTTTACATTTTGAGAATTCTCCTCATTTCAGAGCTTTGTTCTTGTAATCTCCGTAATTGAACTGGGAATTAAATGTAGTTAGATTCTATTTACTTGTGTTTCAACTGTTTGTTACACGTTCATATTGATTTCCTGGAGAGGTAATTGTGTATTAAAAGAGTTTTACCACATTTTGAGAGTTTCCTTAGAAGTACATACTAGAACCTTTAGGATATGAAATGTTTCCGTCAAAAGACGCCACTCCAATTCAACCTCAATTGTAAACATAAACACTATTCTCTACATATAAAAGCTTTATACACAAGTTCTGAGCTTTATAAACAGTAATTCCTGATGTTTGAAATCACATTTAGTGAAAACTCCACTTAAAATAGCCGGACTTTTTAATATTAAGAGAATTCTTGTCCTTTCATAGCTTTCTACCTGTAATCTCGGTAATTGAACTCGGCCTTAAATGTAGTTAGGTTCTATTTCCTTGTGTTTCAACTGTTTGTTACACGTTCATATTCATTTCCTGGAGAGATAATTGTGTATTTAAAGAGTTTTACAACATTTTGACAGTTTCCTTAGAAGTACATAAAGAACCTTCAGGATATCCACTGTTTCGTTCAAAAAACACGTGGCAAATTAAGCCTCAATTGTAAACATAAACAGTATTATCCTCATTTAAAAGCTTTATACACAAATCCTGATCTCTACAAACAGGAATTCTTGATGTTTGAAATCACAATTTACTGAAAACGCCACTTGAAATATCCGGAATTGTTTACATTTTGAGAATTCTCGTCATTTCAGAGCTTTGTTCTTGTAATCTCCGTAATTGAACTGGGAATTAAATGTAGTTAGATTCTATTTCCTTGTGTTTCAACTGTTTGTTACACGTTCATATTCATCTCCTGGAAAGATAATTGTGTATTTGAAGAGTTTTACCACATTTTGACAGTTTCCTTAGAAGTACATACTAGAACCTTCAGGATATGAACTGTTTCAGGCAAAAGACGCCTCGCCAATTCAGCGTCAATTGAAAACATAAACAGTATTCTCCACATTTATAAGTTTTATACCCAAGTTCAGAGCTCTATAAACAGGGATTCTTGATGTTTGAAATCACAATTTCCTGAAAACGCCACTTGAAATATCCGGAATTGTTTACATTTTGAGAATTCTCGTCATTTCAGAGCTTTGTTCTTGTAATCTCCATAATTGAACTGGGAATTAAATGTAGTTAGATTCTATTTACTTGTGTTTCAACTGTTTGTTACACGTTCATATTCATTTCCTTGAGAGGTAATAGTGTATTAAAAGAGTTTTACCACATTTTGAGAGTTTCCTTAGAAGTACATACTAGAACCTTTAGGATATGGACTGTTTCAGTCAAAAGACGCCACTCCAATTCAACCTCAATTGTAAACATAAACACTATTCTCTACATATAAAAGCTTTATACACAAGTTCTGAGCTCTATAAACAGTAATTCCTGATGTTTGAAATCACATTTAGTGAAAACTCCACTTAAAATAGCCGGACTTTTTAATATTAAGAGAATTCTTGTCCTTTCAGAGCTTTCTACCTGTAATCTCGGTAATTGAACTCGGCCTTAAATGTAGTTAGGTTCTATTTCCTTGTGTTTCAACTGTTTGTTACACGTTCATATTCATTTCCTGGAGAAGTAATCGTGTATTTAAAGAGTTTTAAACCATTTTGACAGTTTCCTTAGAAGTACATAAAGAACCTTCAGGATATCCACTGTTTCATTCAAAAAACACGTGGCAAAGTAAGCCTCAATTGTAAACATAAACAGTATTATCCTCATTTAAAAGCTTTATACACAAATCGTGATCTCTACAAACAGGAATTCTTAATGTTTGAAATCACAATTTACTGAAAACGCGATTTAAAATATCCGGACTTGTTAATATTATGAGTATTCTCTTCATTTCACAACTTTCTTCCAGTAATCTCGGTAATTGAACTCGGCCTTAAATGTAGTTAGATTCTATTTGCTTGTGTTTCAACTGTTTGTTACACGTTCATATTCATTTCCTGGAAAGATAATTGTGTATTTGAAGAGTTTTACTACATTTTGACAGTTTCCTTAGAAGTACATACTAGAACCTTCAGGATATGAACTGTTTCAGTCAAAAGACGCCTCGCCAATTCAGCGTCAATTGAAAACATAAACAGTATTCTCCACATTTATAAGTTTTATACACAAGTTCAGAGCTCTATAAACAGGAATTCTTGATGTTTGAAATCACAATTTACTGAAAACGCCACTTGAAATATCCGGAATTGTTTACATTTTGAGAATTCTCGTCATTTCAGAGCTTTGTTCTTGTAATCTCCGTAATTGAGCTGGGAATTAAATGTAGTTAGATTCTATTTACTTGTGTTTCAACTGTTTGCTACACGTTCATATTCATTTTATGGAGAGGTAATTGTGTATTAAAAGAGTTTTACCACATTTTGAGAGTTCCCTTAGAAGTACATACTAGAACCTTTAGGATATAAACTGTTACAGTCAAAAGACGCCACTCCAATTCAACCTCAATTGTAAACATAAACACTATTCTCTACATATAAAAGCTTTATACACAAGTTCTGAGCTTTATAAACAGTAATTCCTGATGTTTGAAATCACATTTAGTGAAAACTCCACTTAAAATAGCCGGACTCTTTAATATTAAGAGAATTCTTGTCCTTTCAGAGCTTTCTACCTGTAATCTCGGTAATTGAACTCGGCCTTAAATGTAGTTAGGTTCTATTTCCTTGTGTTTCAACTGTTTGTGACACGTTCATATTCATTTCCTGGAGAGGTAATTGTGTATTTAAAGAGTTTTAAAACGGTTGACAGTTTCCTTAGAAGTACATAAAGAACCTTCAGGATATCCACTGTTTCGTTCAAAAAACACGTGGCAAATTAAGCCTCAATTGTAAACATAAACAGTATTATCCTCATTTAAAAGCTTTATACACAAATCCTGATCTCTACAAACAGGAATTCTTGATGTTTGAAAACACAATTTACTGAAAACGCCACTTGAAACATCCGGAATTGTTTACATTTTGAGAATTCTCATCATTTCAGAGCTTTGTTCTTGTAATCTCCGTAATTGAACTGGGAATTAAATGTAGTTAGATTCTATTTACTTGTGTTTCAACTGTTTGTTACACGTTCATATTCCTTTCCTGGAAAGATAATTGTGTATTTGAAGAGTTTTACCACATTTTGACAGTTTCCTTAGAAGTACATACTAGAACCTTCAGGATATGAACTGTTTCAGTCAAAAGACGCCTCGCCAATTCAGCGTCAATTGAAAACATAAACAGTATTCTCCACATTTATAAGTTTTATACACAAGTTCAGAGCTCTATAAACAGGAATTCTTAATGTTTGAAATCACAATTTACTGAAAACGCCACTTGAAATATCCGGAATTGTTTACATTTTGAGAATTCTCGTCATTTCAGAGCTTTGTTCTTGTAATCTCCGTAATTGAACTGGGAATTAAATGTAGTTAGATTCTATTTACTTGTGTTTCAACTGTTTGTTACACGTTCATATTGATTTCCTGGAGAGGTAATTGTGTATTAAAAGAGTTTTACCACATTTTGAGAGTTTCCTTAGAAGTACATACTAGAACCTTTAGGATATGAAATGTTTCCGTCAAAAGACGGCACTCCAATTCAACCTCAATTGTAAACATAAACACTATTCTCTACATATAAAAGCTTTATACACAAGTTCTGAGCTTTATAAACAGTAATTCCTGATGTTTGAAATCACATTTAGTGAAAACTCCACTTAAAATAGCCGGACTTTTTAATATTAAGAGAATTCTTGTCCTTTCATAGCTTTCTACCTGTAATCTCGGTAATTGAACTCGGCCTTAAATGTAGTTAGGTTCTATTTCCTTGTGTTTCAACTGTTTGTTACACGTTCATATTCATTTCCTGGAGAGGTAATTGTGTATTTAAAGAGTTTTACAACATTTTGACAGTTTCCCTAGAAGTACATAAAGAACCTTCAGGATATCCACTGTTTCATTCAAAAAACACGTGGCAAAGTAAGCCTCAATTGTAAACATAAACAGTATTATCCACATTTAAAAGCTTTATACACAAATCGTGATCTCTACAAACAGGAATACTTGATGTTTGAAATCACAATTTACTGAAAACGCGATTTAAAATATCCGGACTTGTTAATATTATGAGTATTCGCGTCATTTCACAACTTTCTTCCAGTAATCTCGGTAATTGAACTCGGCCTTAAATGTAGTTAGGTTCTATTTCCTTGTGTTTCAACTGTTTGTTACACGTTCATATTCATTTCCTGGAGAGGTAATTGTGTATTTAAAGAGTTTTACAACATTTTGACAGTTTCCTTAGAAGCACATAAAGAACCTTCAGGATATCCACTGTTTCGTTCAAAAAACACGTGGCAAATTAAGCCTCAATTGTAAACATAAACAGTATTATCCTCATTTAAAAGCTTTATACACAAATCCTGATCTCTACAAACAGGAATTCTTGATGTTTGAAATCACAATTTCCTGAAAACGCCACTTGAAATATCCGGAATTGTTTACATTTTGGAATTCTCGTCATTTCAGAGCTTTGTTCTTGTAATCTCCGTAATTGAACTGGGAATTAAATGTAGTTAGATTCTATTTCCTTGTGTTTCAACTGTTTGTTACACGTTCATATTCATCTCCTGGAAAGATAATTGTGTATTTGAAGAGTTTTACCACATTTTGACAGTTTCCTTAGAAGTACATACTAGAACCTTCAGGATATGAACTGTTTCAGGCAAAAGACGCCTCGCCAATTCAGCGTCAATTGAAAACATAAACAGTATTCTCCACATTTATAAGTTTTATACTCAAGTTCAGAGCTCTATAAGCAGGGATTCTTGATGTTTGAAATCACAATTTCCTGAAAACGCCACTTGAAATATCCGGAATTGTTTACATTTTGAGAATTCTCGTCATTTCAGAGCTTTGTTCTTGTAATCTCCATAATTGAACTGGGAATTAAATGTAGTTAGATTCTATTTACTTGTGTTTCAACTGTTTGTTACACGTTCATATTCATTTCCTTGAGAGGTAATTGTGTATTAAAAGAGTTTTACCACATTTTGAGAGTTTCCTTAGAAGTACATACTAGAACCTTTAGGATATGGACTGTTTCAGTCAAAAGACGCCACTCCAATTCAACCTCAATTGTAAACATAAACACTATTCTCTACATATAAAAGCTTTATACACAAGTTCTGAGCTCTATAAACAGTAATTCCTGATGTTTGAAATCACATTTAGTGAAAACTCCACTTAAAATAGCCGGACTTTTTAATATTAAGAGAATTCTTGTCCTTTCATAGCTTTCTACCTGTAATCTCGGTAATTGAACTCGGCCTTAAATGTAGTTAGGTTCTATTTCCTTGTGTTTCAACTGTTTGTGACACGTTCATATTCATTTCCTGGAGAGGTAATTGTGTATTTAAAGAGTTTTACAACGGTTGACAGTTTCCTTAGAAGTACATAAAGAACCTTCAGGATATCCACTGTTTCGTTCAAAAAACACGTGGCAAATTAAGCCTCAATTGTAAACATAAACAGTATTATCCTCATTTAAAAGCTTTATACACAAATCCTGATCTCTACAAACAGGAATTCTTGATGTTTGAAATCACAATTTACTGAAAACGCCACTTGAAACATCCGGAATTGTTTACATTTTGAGAATTCTCATCATTTCAGAGCTTTGTTCTTGTAATCTCCGTAATTGAACTGGGAATTAAATGTAGTTAGATTCTATTTACTTGTGTTTCAACTGTTTGTTACACGTTCATATTCCTTTCCTGGAAAGATAATTGTGTATTTGAAGAGTTTTACCACATTTTGACAGTTTCCTTAGAAGTACATACTAGAACCTTCAGGATATGAACTGTTTCAGTCAAAAGACGCCTCGCCAATTCAGCGTCAATTGAAAACATAAACAGTATTCTCCACATTTATAAGTTTTATACACAAGTTCAGAGCTCTATAAACAGGAATTCTTAATGTTTGAAATCACAATTTACTGAAAACGCCACTTGAAATATCCGGAATTGTTTACATTTTGAGAATTCTCGTCATTTCAGAGCTTTGTTCTTGTAATCTCCGTAATTGAACTGGGAATTAAATGTAGTTAGATTCTATTTACTTGTGTTTCAACTGTTTGTTACACGTTCATATTGATTTCCTGGAGAGGTAATTGTGTATTAAAAGAGTTTTACCACATTTTGAGAGTTTCCTTAGAAGTACATACTAGAACCTTTAGGATATGAAATGTTTCCGTCAAAAGACGCCACTCCAATTCAACCTCAATTGTAAACATAAACACTATTCTCTACATATAAAAGCTTTATACACAAGTTCTGAGCTTTATAAACAGTAATTCCTGATGTTTGAAATCACATTTAGTGAAAACTCCACTTAAAATAGCCGGACTTTTTAATATTAAGAGAATTCTTGTCCTTTCATAGCTTTCTACCTGTAATCTCGGTAATTGAACTCGGCCTTAAATGTAGTTAGGTTCTATTTCCTTGTGTTTCAACTGTTTGTTACACGTTCATATTCATTTCCTGGAGAGGTAATTGTGTATTTAAAGAGTTTTACAACATTTTGACAGTTTCCCTAGAAGTACATAAAGAACCTTCAGGATATCCACTGTTTCATTCAAAAAACACGTGGCAAAGTAAGCCTCAATTGTAAACATAAACAGTATTATCCTCATTTAAAAGCTTTATACACAAATCGTGATCTCTACAAACAGGAATACTTGATGTTTGAAATCACAATTTACTGAAAACGCGATTTAAAATATCCGGACTTGTTAATATTATGAGTATTCTCGTCATTTCACAACTTTCTTCTAGTAATCTCGGTAATTGAACTCGGCCTTAAATGTAGTTAGGTTCTATTTCCTTGTGTTTCAACTGTTTGTTACACGTTCATATTCATTTCCTGGAGAGGTAATTGTGTATTTAAAGAGTTTTACAACATTTTGACAGTTTCCTTAGAAGCACATAAAGAACCTTCAGGATATCCACTGTTTCGTTCAAAAAACACGTGGCAAATTAAGCCTCAATTGTAAACATAAACAGTATTATCCTCATTTAAAAGCTTTATACACAAATCCTGATCTCTACAAACAGGAATTCTTGATGTTTGAAATCACAATTTCCTGAAAACGCCACTTGAAATATCCGGAATTGTTTACATTTTGGAATTCTCGTCATTTCAGAGCTTTGTTCTTGTAATCTCCGTAATTGAACTGGGAATTAAATGTAGTTAGATTCTATTTCCTTGTGTTTCAACTGTTTGTTACACGTTCATATTCATCTCCTGGAAAGATAATTGTGTATTTGAAGAGTTTTACCACATTTTGACAGTTTCCTTAGAAGTACATACTAGAACCTTCAGGATATGAACTGTTTCAGGCAAAAGACGCCTCGCCAATTCAGCGTCAATTGAAAACATAAACAGTATTCTCCACATTTATAAGTTTTATACCCAAGTTCAGAGCTCTATAAACAGGGATTCTTGATGTTTGAAATCACAATTTCCTGAAAACGCCACTTGAAATATCCGGAATTGTTTACATTTTGAGAATTCTCGTCATTTCAGAGCTTTGTTCTTGTAATCTCCATAATTGAACTGGGAATTAAATGTAGTTAGATTCTATTTACTTGTGTTTCAAATGTTTGTTACACGTTCATATTCATTTCCTTGAGAGGTAATTGTGTATTAAAAGAGTTTTACCACATTTTGAGAGTTTCCTTAGAAGTACATACTAGAACCTTTAGGATATGAACTGTTTCAGTCAAAACACGCCACTCCAATTCAACCTCAATTGTAAACATAAACACTATTCTCTACATATAAAAGCTTTATACACAAGTTCTGAGCTCTATAAACAGTAATTCCTGATGTTTGAAATCACATTTAGTGAAAACTCCACTTAAAATAGCCGGACTTTTTAATATTAAGAGAATTCTTGTCCTTTCAGAGCTTTCTACCTGTAATCTCGGTAATTGAACTCGGCCTTAAATGTAGTTAGGTTCTATTTCCTTGTGTTTCAACTGTTTGTGACACGTTCATATTCATTTCCTGGAGAGGTAATTGTGTATTTAAAGAGTTTTACAACGGTTGACAGTTGCCTTAGAAGTACATAAAGAACCTTCAGGATATCCACTGTTTCATTCAAAAAACACGTGGCAAAGTAAGCCTCAATTGTAAACATAAACAGTATTATCCTCATATAAAAGCTTTATACACAAATCCTGATCTCTACAAACAGGAATTCTTAATGTTTGAAATCACAATTTACTGAAAACGCGATTTAAAATATCCGGACTTGTTAATATTATGAGTATTCTCGTCATTTCACAACTTTCTTCCAGTAATCTCGGTAATTGAACTCGGCCTTAAATGTAGTTAGGTTCTATTTCCTTGTGTTTCAACTGTTTGTTACACGTTCATATTCATTTCCTGGAGAGGTAATTGTGTATTTAAAGAGTTTTACAACATTTTGACAGTTTCCTTAGAAGTACATAAAGAACCTTCAGGATATCCACTGTTTCGTTCAAAAAACACGTGGCAAATTAAGCCTCAATTGTAAACATAAACAGTATTATCCTCATTTAAAAGCTTTATACACAAATCCTGATCTCTACAAACAGGAATTCTTGATGTTTGAAATCACAATTTACTGAAAACGCCACTTGAAATATCCGGAATTGTTTACATTTTGAGAATTCTCGTCATTTCGGAGCTTTGTTCTTGTAATCTCCGTAATTGAACTGGGAATTAAATGTAGTTAGATTCTATTTCCTTGTGTTTCAACTGTTTGTTACACGTTCATATTCATCTCCTGGAAAGATAATTGTGTATTTGAAGAGTTTTACCACATTTTGACAGTTTCCTTAGAAGTACATACTAGAACCTTCAGGATATGAACTGTTTCAGTCAAAAGACGCCTCGCCAATTCAGCGTCAATTGAAAACATAAACAGTATTCTCCACATTTATAAGTTTTATACACAAGTTCAGAGCTCTATAAACAGGAATTCTTAATGTTTGAAATCACAATTTACTGAAAACGCCACTTGAAATATCCGGAATTGTTTACATTTTGAGAATTCTCGTCATTTCAGAGCTTTGTTCTTGTAATCTCCGTAATTGAGCTGGGAATTAAATGTAGTTAGATTCTATTTACTTGTGTTTCAACTGTTTGCTACACGTTCATATTCATTTTCTGGAGAGGTAATTGTTTTTTAAAAGAGTTTTACCACATTTTGAGAGTTCCCTTAGAAGTACATACTAGAACCTTTAGGATATGGACTGTTTCAGTCAAAAGACGCCACTCCAATTCAACCTCAATTGTAAACATAAACACTATTCTCTACATATAAAAGCTTTATACACAAGTTCTGAGCTCTATAAACAGTAATTCCTGATGTTTGAAATCACATTTAGTGAAAACTCCACTTAAAATAGCCGGACTTTTTAATATTAAGAGAATTCTTGTCCTTTCAGAGCTTTCTACCTGTAATCTCGGTAATTGAACTCGGCCTTAAATGTAGTTAGGTTCTATTTCCTTGTGTTTCAACTGTTTGTTACACGTTCATATTCATTTCCTGGAGAAGTAATCGTGTATTTAAAGAGTTTTACAACATTTTGACAGTTTCCTTAGAAGTACATAAAGAACCTTCAGGATATCCACTGTTTCATTCAAAAAACACGTGGCAAAGTAAGCCTCAATTGTAAACATAAACAGTATTATCCTCATTTAAAAGCTTTATACACAAATCGTGATCTCTACAAACAGGAATTCTTAATGTTTGAAATCACAATTTACTGAAAACGCGATTTAAAATATCCGGACTTGTTAATATTATGAGTATTCTCTTCATTTCACAACTTTCTTCCAGTAATCTCGGTAATTGAACTCGGCCTTAAATGTAGTTAGATTCTATTTGCTTGTGTTTCAACTGTTTGTTACACGTTCATATTCATTTCCTGGAAAGATAATTGTGTATTTGAAGAGTTTTACTACATTTTGACAGTTTCCTTAGAAGTACATACTAGAACCTTCAGGATATGAACTGTTTCAGTCAAAAGACGCCTCGCCAATTCAGCGTCAATTGAAAACATAAACAGTATTCTCAACATTTATAAGTTTTATACACAATTTCAGAGCTCTATAAACAGGAATTCTTGATGTTTGAAATCACAATTTACTGAAAACGCCACTTGAAATATCCGGAATTGTTTACATTTTGAGAATTCTCGTCATTTCAGAGCTTTGTTCTTGTAATCTCCGTAATTGAGCTGGGAATTAAATGTAGTTAGATTCTATTTACTTGTGTTTCAACTGTTTGCTACACGTTCATATTCATTTTCTGGAGAGGTAATTGTGTATTAAAAGAGTTTTACCACATTTTGAGAGTTCCCTTAGAAGTACATACTAGAACCTTTAGGATATAAACTGTTTCAGTCAAAAGACGCCACTCCAATTCAACCTCAATTGTAAACATAAACACTATTCTCTACATATAAAAGCTTTATACACAAGTTCTGAGCTTTATAAACAGTAATTCCTGATGTTTGAAATCACATTTAGTGAAAACTCCACTTAAAATAGCCGGACTCTTTAATATTAAGAGAATTCTTGTCCTTTCAGAGCTTTCTACCTGTAATCTCGGTAATTGAACTCGGCCTTCAATGTAGTTAGGTTCTATTTCCTTGTGTTTCAACTGTTTGTGACACGTTCATATTCATTTCCTGGAGAGTTAATTGTATATTTAAAGAGTTTTAAAACGGTTGACAGTTTCCTTAGAAGTACATAAAGAACCTTCAGGATATCCACTGTTTCGTTCAAAAAACACGTGGCAATTTAAGCCTCAATTGTAAACATAAACAGTATTATCCTCATTTAAAAGCTTTATACACAAATCCTGATCTCTACAAACAGGAATTCTTGATGTTTGAAAACACAATTTACTGAAAACGCCACTTGAAACATCCGGAATTGTTTACATTTTGAGAATTCTCATCATTTCAGAGCTTTGTTCTTGTAATCTCCGTAATTGAACTGGGAATTAAATGTAGTTAGATTCTATTTACTTGTGTTTCAACTGTTTGTTACACGTTCATATTCCTTTCCTGGAAAGATAATTGTGTATTTGAAGAGTTTTACCACATTTTGACAGTTTCCTTAGAAGTACATACTAGAACCTTCAGGATATGAACTGTTTCAGTCAAAAGACGCCTCGCCAATTCAGCGTCAATTGAAAACATAAACAGTATTCTCCACATTTATAAGTTTTATACACAAGTTCAGAGCTCTATAAACAGGAATTCTTAATGTTTGAAATCACAATTTACTGAAAACGCCACTTGAAATATCCGGAATTGTTTACATTTTGAGAATTCTCGTCATTTCAGAGCTTTGTTCTTGTAATCTCCGTAATTGAACTGGGAATTAAATGTAGTTAGATTCTATTTACTTGTGTTTCAACTGTTTGTTACACGTTCATATTGATTTCCTGGAGAGGTAATTGTGTATTAAAAGAGTTTTACCACATTTTGAGAGTTTCCTTAGAAGTACATACTAGAACCTTTAGGATATGAAATGTTTCCGTCAAAAGACGGCACTCCAATTCAACCTCAATTGTAAACATAAACACTATTCTCTACATATAAAAGCTTTATACACAAGTTCTGAGCTTTATAAACAGTAATTCCCGATGTTTGAAATCACATTTAGTGAAAACTCCACTTAAAATAGCCGGACTTTTTAATATTAAGAGAATTCTTGTCCTTTCAGAGCTTTCTACCTGTAATCTCGGTAATTGAACTCGGCCTTAAATGTAGTTAGGTTCTATTTCCTTGTGTTTCAACTGTTTGTTACACGTTCATATTCATTTCCTGGAGAAGTAATCGTGTATTTAAAGAGTTTTACAACATTTTGACAGTTTCCTTAGAAGTACATAAAGAACCTTCAGGATATCCACTGTTTCATTCAAAAAACACGTGGCAAAGTAAGCCTCAATTGTAAACATAAACAGTATTATCCTCATTTAAAAGCCTTATACACAAATCGTGATCTCTACAAACAGGAATTCTTAATGTTTGAAATCACAATTTACTGAAAACGCGATTTAAAATATCCGGACGTGTTAATATTATGAGTATTCTCGTCATTTCACAACTTTCTTCCAGTAATCTCGGTAATTGAACTCGGCCTTAAATGTAGTTAGATTCTATTTGCTTGTGTTTCAACTGTTTGTTACACGTTCATATTCATTTCCTGGAAAGATAATTGTGTATTTGAAGAGTTTTACTACATTTTGACAGTTTCCTTAGAAGTACATACTAGAACCTTCAGGATATGAACTGTTTCAGTCAAAAGACGCCTCGCCAATTCAGCGTCAATTGAAAACATAAACAGTATTCTCCACATTTATAAGTTTTATACACAAGTTCAGAGCTCTATAAACAGGAATTCTTGATGTTTGAAATCACAATTTACTGAAAACGCCACTTGAAATATCCGGAATTGTTTACATTTTGAGAATTCTCGTCATTTCAGAGCTTTGTTCTTGTAATCTCCGTAATTGAGCTGGGAATTAAATGTAGTTAGATTCTATTTACTTGTGTTTCAACTGTTTGCTACACGTTCATATTCATTTTCTGGAGAGGTAATTGTGTATTAAAAGAGTTTTACCACATTTTGAGAGTTTCCTTAGAAGTACATACTAGAACCTTTAGGATATGAAATGTTTCCGTCAAAAGACGCCACTCCAATTCAACCTCAATTGTAAACATAAACACTATTCTCTACATATAAAAGCTTTATACACAAGTTCTGAGCTTTATAAACAGTAATTCCTGATGTTTGAAATCACATTTAGTGAAAACTCCACTTAAAATAGCCGGACTTTTTAATATTAAGAGAATTCTTGTCCTTTCATAGCTTTCTACCTGTAATCTCGGTAATTGAACTCGGCCTTAAATGTAGTTAGGTTCTATTTCCTTGTGTTTCAAATGTTTGTTACACGTTCATATTCATTTCCTGGAGAGGTAATTGTGTATTTAAAGAGTTTTACAACATTTTGACAGTTTCCCTAGAAGTACATAAAGAACCTTCAGGATATCCACTGTTTCATTCAAAAAACACGTGGCAAAGTAAGCCTCAATTGTAAACATAAACAGTATTATCCTCATTTAAAAGCTTTATACACAAATCGTGATCTCTACAAACAGGAATACTTGATGTTTGAAATCACAATTTACTGAAAACGCGATTTAAAATATCCGGACTTGTTAATATTATGAGTACTCTCGTCATTTCACAACTTTCTTCCAGTAATCTCGGTAATTGAACTCGGCCTTAAATGTAGTTAGGTTCTATTTCCTTGTGTTTCAACTGTTTGTTACACGTTCATATTCATTTCCTGGAGAGGTAATTGTGTATTTAAAGAGTTTTACAACATTTTGACAGTTTCCTTAGAAGCACATAAAGAACCTTCAGGATATCCACTGTTTCGTTCAAAAAACACGTGGCAAATTAAGCCTCAATTGTAAACATAAACAGTATTATCCTCATTTAAAAGCTTTATACACAAATCCTGATCTCTACAAACAGGAATTCTTGATGTTTGAAATCACAATTTCCTGAAAACGCCTCTTGAAATATCCGGAATTGTTTATATTTTGGAATTCTCGTCATTTCAGAGCTTTGTTCTTGTAATCTCCGTAATTGAACTGGGAATTAAATGTAGTTAGATTCTATTTCCTTGTGTTTCAACTGTTTGTTACACGTTCATATTCATCTCCTGGAAAGATAATTGTGTATTTGAAGAGTTTTACCACATTTTGACAGTTTCCTTAGAAGTACATACTAGAACCTTCAGGATATGAACTGTTTCAGGCAAAAGACGCCTCGCCAATTCAGCGTCAATTGAAAACATAAACAGTATTCTCCACATTTATAAGTTTTATACCCAAGTTCAGAGCTCTATAAACAGGGATTCTTGATGTTTGAAATCACAATTTCCTGAAAACGCCACTTGAAATATCCGGAATTGTTTACATTTTGAGAATTCTCGTCATTTCAGAGCTTTGTTCTTGTAATCTCCATAATTGAACTGGGAATTAAATGTAGTTAGATTCTATTTACTTGTGTTTCAAATGTTTGTTACACGTTCATATTCATTTCCTTGAGAGGTAATTGTGTATTAAAAGAGTTTTACCACATTTTGAGAGTTTCCTTAGAAGTACATACTAGAACCTTTAGGATATGGACTGTTTCCGTCAAAAGACGCCACTCCAATTCAACCTCAATTGTAAACATAAACACTATTCTCTACATATAAAAGCTTTATACACAAGTTCTGAGCTCTATAAACAGTAATTCCAGATGTTCGAAATCACATTTAGTGAAAACTCCACTTAAAATAGCCGGACTCTTTAATATTAAGAGAATTCTTGTCCTTTCAAAGCTTTCTACCTGTAATCTCGGTAAATGAACTCGGCCTTCAATGTAGTTCGGTTCGATTTCCTTGTGTTTCAACTGTTTGTTACACGTTCATATTCATTTCCTGGAGAGGTAATTGTGTATTTAAAGAGTTTTACAACATTTTGACAGTTTCCTTAGAAGTACATAAAGAACCTTCAGGATATCCACTGTTTCATTCAAAAAACACGTGGCAAAGTAAGCCTCAATTGTAAACATAAACAGTATTATCCTCATTTAAAAGCTTTATACACAAATCCTGATCTCTACAAACAGGAATTCTTGATGTTTGAAATCACAATTTACTGAAAACGCGATTTAAAATATCCGGACTTGTTAATATTATGAGTATTCTCTTCATTTCACAACTTTCTTCCAGTAATCTCGGTAATTGAACTCGGCCTTAAATGTAGTTAGATTCTATTTGCTTGTGTTTCAACTGTTTGTTACACGTTCATATTCATTTCCTGGAAAGATAATTGTGTATTTGAAGAGTTTTACTACATTTTGACAGTTTCCTTAGAAGTACATACTAGAACCTTCAGGATATGAACTGTTTCAGTCAAAAGACGCCTCGCCAATTCAGCGTCAATTGAAAACATAAACAGTATTCTCCACATTTATAAGTTTTATACACAAGTTCAGAGCTCTATAAACAGGAATTCTTGATGTTTGAAATCACAATTTACTGAAAACGCCACTTGAAATATCCGGAATTGTTTACATTTTGAGAATTCTCGTCATTTCAGAGCTTTGTTCTTGTAATCTCCGTAATTGAGCTGGGAATTAAATGTAGTTAGATTCTATTTACTTGTGTTTCAACTGTTTGCTACACGTTCATATTCATTTTCTGGAGAGGTAATTGTGTATTAAAAGAGTTTTACCACATTTTGAGAGTTCCCTTAGAAGTACATACTAGAACCTTTAGGATATAAACTGTTTCAGTCAAAAGACGCCACTCCAATTCAACCTCAATTGTAAACATAAACACTATTCTCTACATATAAAAGCTTTATACACAAGTTCTGAGCTTTATAAACAGTAATTCCTGATGTTTGAAATCACATTTAGTGAAAACTCCACTTAAAATAGCCGGACTCTTTAATATTAAGAGAATTCTTGTCCTTTCAGAGCTTTCTACCTGTAATCTCGGTAATTGAACTCGGCCTTAAATGTAGTTAGGTTCTATTTCCTTGTGTTTCAACTGTTTGTGACACGTTCATATTCATTTCCTGGAGAGGTAATTGTGTATTTAAAGAGTTTTACAACATTTTGACAGTTTCCCTATAAGTACATAAAGAACCTTCAGGATATCCACTGTTTCATTCAAAAAACACGTGGCAAAGTAAGCCTCAATTGTAAACATAAACAGTATTATCCTCATTTAAAAGCTTTATACACAAATCGTGATCTCTACAAACAGGAATACTTGATGTTTGAAATCACAATTTACTGAAAACGCGATTTAAAATATCCGGACTTGTTAATATTATGAGTATTCTCGTCATTTCACAACTTTCTTCCAGTAATCTCGGTAATTGAACTCGGCCTTAAATGTAGTTAGGTTCTATTTCCTTGTGTTTCAACTGTTTGTTACAAGTTCATATTCATTTCCTGGAGAGGAAATTGTGTATTTAAAGAGTTTTACAACATTTTGACAGTTTCCTTAGAAGTACATAAAGAACCTTCAGGATATCCACTGTTTCGTTCAAAAAACACGTGGCAAATTAAGCCTCAATTGTAAACATAAACAGTATTATCCTCATTTAAAAGCTTTATACACAAATCCTGATCTCTACAAACAGGAATTCTTGATGTTTGAAATCACAATTTACTGAAAACGCCACTTGAAATATCCGGAATTGTTTACATTTTGAGAATTCTCGTCATTTCACAGCTTTGTTCTTGTAATCTCCGTAATTGAACTGGGAATTAAATGTAGTTAGATTCTATTTCCTTGTGTTTCAACTGTTTGTTACACGTTCATATTCATCTCCTGGAAAGATAATTGTGTATTTGAAGAGTTTTACCACATTTTGACAGTTTCCTTAGAAGTACATACTAGAACCTTCAGGATATGAACTGTTTCAGGCAAAAGACGCCTCGCCAATTCAGCGTCAATTGAAAACATAAACAGTATTCTCCACATTTATAAGTTTTATACCCAAGTTCAGAGCTCTATAAGCAGGGATTCTTGATGTTTGAAATCACAATTTCCTGAAAACGCCACTTGAAATATCCGGAATTGTTTACATTTTGAGAATTCTCGTCATTTCAGAGCTTTGTTCTTGTAATCTCCATAATTGAACTGGGAATTAAATGTAGTTAGATTCTATTTACTTGTGTTTCAACTGTTTGTTACACGTTCATATTCATTTCCTTGAGAGGTAATTGTGTATTAAAAGAGTTTTACCACATTTTGAGAGTTTCCTTAGAAGTACATACTAGAACCTTTAGGATATGGACTGTTTCAGTCAAAAGACGCCACTCCAATTCAACCTCAATTGTAAACATAAACACTATTCTCTACATATAAAAGCTTTATACACAAGTTCTGAGCTCTATAAACAGTAATTCCTGATGTTTGAAATCACATTTAGTGAAAACACCACTTAAAATAGCCGGACTTTTTAATATTAAGAGAATTCTTGTCCTTTCAGAGCTTTCTACCTGTAATCTCGGTAATTGAACTCGGACTTAAATGTAGTTAGGTTCTATTTCCTTGTGTTTCAACTGTTTGTTACACGTTCATATTCATTTCCTGGAGAAGTAATCGTGTATTTAAAGAGTTTTACAACATTTTGACAGTTTCCTTAGAAGTACATAAAGAACCTTCAGGATATCCACTGTTTCATTCAAAAAACACGTGGCAAAGTAAGCCTCAATTGTAAACATAAACAGTATTATCCTCATTTAAAAGCTTTATACACAAATCGTGATCTCTACAAACAGAATTCTTAATGTTTGAAATCACAATTTACTGAAAACGCGATTTAAAATATCCGGACTTGTTAATATTATGAGTATTCTCGTCATTTCACAACTTTCTTCCAGTAATCTCGGTAATTGAACTCGGCCTTAAATGTAGTTCGATTCTATTTGCTTGTGTTTCAACTTTTTTTTACACGTTCATATTCATTTCCTGGAAAGATAATTGTGTATTTTAAGAGTTTTACTACATTTTGACAGTTTCCTTAGAAGTACATACTAGAACCTTCAGGATATGAACTGTTTCAGTCAAAAGACGCCTCGCCAATTCAGCGTCAATTGAAAACATAAACAGTATTCTCCACATTTATAAGTTTTATACACAAGTTCAGAGCTCTATAAACAGGAATTCTTGATGTTTGAAATCACAATTTACTGAAAACGCCACTTGAAATATCCGGAATTGTTTACATTTTGAGAATTCTCGTCATTTCAGAGCTTTGTTCTTGTAATCTCCGTAATTGAGCTGGGAATTAAATGTAGTTAGATTCTATTTACTTGTGTTTCAACTGTTTGCTACACGTTCATATTCATTTTCTGGAGAGGTAATTGTGTATTAAAAGAGTTTTACCACATTTTGAGAGTTCCCTTAGAAGTACATACTAGAAC
This sequence comes from Myotis nattereri, assembly GCF_964212035.1. Lineage (NCBI taxonomy): Eukaryota > Metazoa > Chordata > Mammalia > Chiroptera > Vespertilionidae > Myotis > Myotis nattereri. Next base: position 9,559,551 of record NC_138080.1, read on the forward strand.
CTTTAGGATATAAACTGTTTCAGTCAAAAGACGCCACTCCAATTCAACCTCAATTGTAAACATAAACACTATTCTCTACATATAAAAGCTTTATACACAAGTTCTGAGCTTTATAAACAGTAATTCCTGATGTTTGAAATCACATTTAGTGAAAACTCCACTTAAAATAGCCGGACTCTTTAATATTAAGAGAATTCTTGTCCTTTCAGAGCTTTCTACCTGTAATCTCGGTAATTGAACTCGGCCTTAAATGTAGTTCGGTTCTATTTCCTTGTGTTTCAACTGTTTGTGACACGTTCATATTCATTTCCTGGAGAGGTAATTGTGTATTTAAAGAGTTTTACAACGGTTGACAGTTTCCTTAGAAGTACATAAAGAACCTTCAGGATATCCACTGTTTCGTTCAAAAAACACGTGGCAAATTAAGCCTCAATTGTAAACATAAACAGTATTATCCTCATTTAAAAGCTTTATACACAAATCCTGATCTCTACAAACAGGAATTCTTGATGTTTGAAATCACAATTTACTGAAAACGCCACTTGAAATATCCGGAATTGTTTACATTTTGAGAATTCTCATCATTTCAGAGCTTTGTTCTTGTAATCTCCGTAATTGAACTGGGAATTAAATGTAGTTAGATTCTATTTACTTGTGTTTCAACTGTTTGTTACACGTTCATATTCCTTTCCTGGAAAGATAATTGTGTATTTGAAGAGTTTTACCACATTTTGACAGTTTCCTTAGAAGTACATACTAGAACCTTCAGGATATGAACTGTTTCAGTCAAAAGACGCCTCGCCAATTCAGCGTCAATTGAAAACATAAACAGTATTCTCCACATTTATAAGTTTTATACACAAGTTCAGAGCTCTATAAACAGGAATTCTTAATGTTTGAAATCACAATTTACTGAAAACGCCACTTGAAATATCCGGAATTGTTTACATTTTGAGAATTCTTGTCATTTCAGAGCTTTGTTCTTGTAATCTCCGTAATTGAACTGGGAATTAAATGTAGTTAGATTCTATTTACTTGTGTTTCAACTGTTTGTTACACGTTCATATTGATTTCCTGGAGAGGTAATTGTGTATTAAAAGAGTTTTACCACATTTTGAGAGTTTCCTTAGAAGTACATACTAGAACCTTTAGGATATGGACTGTTTCAGTCAAAAGACGCCACTCCAATTCAACCTCAATTGTAAACATAAACACTATTCTCTACATATAAAAGCTTTATACACAAGTTCTGAGCTCTATAAACAGTAATTCCTGATGTTTGAAATCACATTTAGTGAAAACTCCACTTAAAATAGCCGGACTTTTTAATATTAAGAGAATTCTTGTCCTTTCAGAGCTTTCTACCTGTAATCTCGGTAATTGAACTCGGCCTTAAATGTAGTTCGGTTCTATTTCCTTGTGTTTCAACTGTTTGTGACACGTTCATATTCATTTCCTGGAGAGGTAATTGTGTATTTAAAGAGTTTTACAACGGTTGACAGTTTCCTTAGAAGTACATAAAGAACCTTCAGGATATCCACTGTTTCGTTCAAAAAACACGTGGCAAATTAAGCCTCAATTGTAAACATAAACAGTATTATCCTCATTTAAAAGCTTTATACACAAATCCTGATCTCTACAAACAGGAATTCTTGATGTTTGAAATCACAATTTACTGAAAACGCCACTTGAAACATCCGGAATTGTTTACATTTTGAGAATTCTCATCATTTCAGAGCTTTGTTCTTGTAATCTCCGTAATTGAACTGGGAATTAAATGTAGTTAGATTCTATTTACTTGTGTTTCAACTGTTTGTTACACGTTCATATTCCTTTCCTGGAAAGATAATTGTGTATTTGAAGAGTTTTACCACATTTTGACAGTTTCCTTAGAAGTACATACTAGAACCTTCAGGATATGAACTGTTTCAGTCAAAAGACGCCTCGCCAATTCAGCGTCAATTGAAAACATAAACAGTATTCTCCACATTTATAAGTTTTATACACAAGTTCAGAGCTCTATAAACAGGAATTCTTAATGTTTGAAATCACAATTTACTGAAAACGCCACTTGAAATATCCGGAATTGTTTACATTTTGAGAATTCTTGTCATTTCAGAGCTTTGTTCTTGTAATCTCCGTAATTGAACTGGGAATTAAATGTAGTTAGATTCTATTTACTTGTGTTTCAACTGTTTGTTACACGTTCATATTGATTTCCTGGAGAGGTAATTGTGTATTAAAAGAGTTTTACCACATTTTGAGAGTTTCCTTAGAAGTACATACTAGAACCTTTAGGATATGGACTGTTTCAGTCAAAAGACGCCACTCCAATTCAACCTCAATTGTAAACATAAACACAATTCTCTACATATAAAAGCTTTATACACAAGTTCTGAGCTCTATAAACAGTAATTCCTGATGTTTGAAATCACATTTAGTGAAAACTCCACTTAAAATAGCCGGACTTTTTAATATTAAGAGAATTCTTGTCCTTTCAGAGCTTTCTACCTGTAATCTCGGTAATTGAACTCGGACTTAAATGTAGTTAGGTTCTATTTCCTTGTGTTTCAACTGTTTGTTACACGTTCATATTCATTTCCTGGAGAAGTAATCGTGTATTTAAAGAGTTTTACAACATTTTGACAGTTTCCTTAGAAGTACATAAAGAACCTTCAGGATATCCACTGTTTCATTCAAAAAACACGTGGCAAAGTAAGCCTCAATTGTAAACATAAACAGTATTATCCTCATTTAAAAGCTTTATACACAAATCGTGATCTCTACAAACAGAATTCTTAATGTTTGAAATCACAATTTACTGAAAACGCGATTTAAAATATCCGGACTTGTTAATATTATGAGTATTCTCGTCATTTCACAACTTTCTTCCAGTAATCTCGGTAATTGAACTCGGCCTTAAATGTAGTTAGATTCTATTTCCTTGTGTTTCAACTGTTTGTTACACGTTCATATTCATTTCCTGGAAAGATAATTGTGTATTTGAAGAGTTTTACCACATTTTGACAGTTTCCTTAGAAGTACATACTAGAACCTTCAGGATATGAACTGTTTCAGTCAAAAGACGCCTCGCCAATTCAGCGTCAATTGAAAACATAAACAGTATTCTCCACATTTATAAGTTTTATACACAAGTTCAGAGCTCTATAAACAGGAATTCTTGATGTTTGAAATCACAATTTACTGAAAACGCCACTTGAAATATCCGGAATTGTTTACATTTTGAGAATTCTCGTCATTTCAGAGCTTTGTTCTTGTAATCTCCGTAATTGAGCTGGGAATTAAATGTAGTTAGATTCTATTTACTTGTGTTTCAACTGTTTGCTACACGTTCATATTCATTTTCTGGAGAGGTAATTGTGTATTAAAAGAGTTTTACCACATTTTGAGAGTTCCCTTAGAAGTACATACTAGAACCTTTAGGATATAAACTGTTTCAGTCAAAAGACGCCACTCCAATTCAACCTCAATTGTAAACATAAACACTATTCTCTACATATAAAAGCTTTATACACAAGTTCTGAGCTTTATAAACAGTAATTCCTGATGTTTGAAATCACATTTAGTGAAAACTCCACTTAAAATAGCCGGACTCTTTAATATTAAGAGAATTCTTGTCCTTTCAGAGCTTTCTACCTGTAATCTCGGTAATTGAACTCGGCCTTAAATGTAGTTCGGTTCTATTTCCTTGTGTTTCAACTGTTTGTGACACGTTCATATTCATTTCCTGGAGAGGTAATTGTGTATTTAAAGAGTTTTACAACGGTTGACAGTTTCCTTAGAAGTACATAAAGAACCTTCAGGATATCCACTGTTTCGTTCAAAAAACACGTGGCAAATTAAGCCTCAATTGTAAACATAAACAGTATTATCCTCATTTAAAAGGTTTATACACAAATCCTGATCTCTACAAACAGGAATTCTTGATGTTTGGAATCACAATTTACTGAAAACGCCACTTGAAATATCCGGAATTGTTTACATTTTGAGAATTCTCATCATTTCAGAGCTTTGTTCTTGTAATCTCCGTAATTGAACTGGGAATTAAATGTAGTTAGATTCTATTTACTTGTGTTTCAACTGTTTGTTACACGTTCATATTCCTTTCCTGGAAAGATAATTGTGTATTTGAAGAGTTTTACCACATTTTGACAGTTTCCTTAGAAGTACATACTAGAACCTTCAGGATATGAACTGTTTCAGTCAAAAGACGCCTCGCCAATTCAGCGTCAATTGAAAACATAAACAGTATTCTCCACATTTATAAGTTTTATACACAAGTTCAGAGCTCTATAAACAGGAATTCTTAATGTTTGAAATCACAATTTACTGAAAACGCCACTTGAAATATCCGGAATTGTTTACATTTTGAGAATTCTTGTCATTTCAGAGCTTTGTTCTTGTAATCTCCGTAATTGAACTGGGAATTAAATGTAGTTAGATTCTATTTACTTGTGTTTCAACTGTTTGTTACACGTTCATATTGATTTCCTGGAGAGGTAATTGTGTATTAAAAGAGTTTTACCACATTTTGAGAGTTCCCTTAGAAGTACATACTAGAACCTTTAGGATATGGACTGTTTCAGTCAAAAGACGCCACTCCAATTCAACCTCAATTGTAAACATAAACACTATTCTCTACATATAAAAGCTTTATACACAAGTTCTGAGCTCTATAAACAGTAATTCCTGATGTTTGAAATCACATTTAGTGAAAACTCCACTTAAAATAGCCGGACTTTTTAATATTAAGAGAATTCTTGTCCTTTCAGAGCTTTCTACCTGTAATCTCGGTAATTGAACTCGGCCTTAAATGTAGTTCGGTTCTATTTCCTTGTGTTTCAACTGTTTGTGACACGTTCATATTCATTTCCTGGAGAGGTAATTGTGTATTTAAAGAGTTTTACAACGGTTGACAGTTTCCTTAGAAGTACATAAAGAACCTTCAGGATATCCACTGTTTCGTTCAAAAAACACGTGGCAAATTAAGCCTCAATTGTAAACATAAACAGTATTATCCTCATTTAAAAGCTTTATACACAAATCCTGATCTCTACAAACAGGAATTCTTGATGTTTGAAATCACAATTTACTGAAAACGCCACTTGAAACATCCGGAATTGTTTACATTTTGAGAATTCTCATCATTTCAGAGCTTTGTTCTTGTAATCTCCGTAATTGAACTGGGAATTAAATGTAGTTAGATTCTATTTACTTGTGTTTCAACTGTTTGTTACACGTTCATATTCCTTTCCTGGAAAGATAATTGTGTATTTGAAGAGTTTTACCACATTTTGACAGTTTCCTTAGAAGTACATACTAGAACCTTCAGGATATGAACTGTTTCAGTCAAAAGACGCCTCGCCAATTCAGCGTCAATTGAAAACATAAACAGTATTCTCCACATTTATAAGTTTTATACACAAGTTCAGAGCTCTATAAACAGGAATTCTTAATGTTTGAAATCACAATTTACTGAAAACGCCACTTGAAATATCCGGAATTGTTTACATTTTGAGAATTCTTGTCATTTCAGAGCTTTGTTCTTGTAATCTCCGTAATTGAACTGGGAATTAAATGTAGTTAGATTCTATTTACTTGTGTTTCAACTGTTTGTTACACGTTCATATTGATTTCCTGGAGAGGTAATTGTGTATTAAAAGAGTTTTACCACATTTTGAGAGTTTCCTTAGAAGTACATACTAGAACCTTTAGGATATGAAATGTTTCCGTCAAAAGACGGCACTCCAATTCAACCTCAATTGTAAACATAAACACTATTCTCTACATATAAAAGCTTTATACACAAGTTCTGAGCTTTATAAACAGTAATTCCTGATGTTTGAAATCACATTTAGTGAAAACTCCACTTAAAATAGCCGGACTTTTTAATATTAAGAGAATTCTTGTCCTTTCATAGCTTTCTACCTGTAATCTCGGTAATTGAACTCGGCCTTAAATGTAGTTAGGTTCTATTTCCTTGTGTTTCAAGTGTTTGTTACACGTTCATATTCATTTCCTGGAGAGGTAATTGTGTATTTAAAGAGTTTTACAACATTTTGACAGTTTCCCTAGAAGTACATAAAGAACCTTCAGGATATCCACTGTTTCATTCAAAAAACACGTGGCAAAGTAAGCCTCAATTGTAAACATAAACAGTATTATCCTCATTTAAAAGCTTTATACACAAATCGTGATCTCTACAAACAGGAATACTTGATGTTTGAAATCACAATTTACTGAAAACGCGATTTAAAATATCCGGACTTGTTAATATTATGAGTATTCTCGTCATTTCACAACTTTCTTCCAGTAATCTCGGTAATTGAACTCGGCCTTAAATGTAGTTAGGTTCTATTTCCTTGTGTTTCAACTGTTTGTTACACGTTCATATTCATTTCCTGGAGAGGTAATTGTGTATTTAAAGAGTTTTACAACATTTTGACAGTTTCCTTAGAAGCACATAAAGAACCTTCAGGATATCCACTGTTTCGTTCAAAAAACACGTGGCAAATTAAGCCTCAATTGTAAACATAAACAGTATTATCCTCATTTAAAAGCTTTATACACAAATCCTGATCTCTACAAACAGGAATTCTTGATGTTTGAAATCACAATTTCCTGAAAACGCCACTTGAAATATCCGGAATTGTTTACATTTTGGAATTCTCGTCATTTCAGAGCTTTGTTCTTGTAATCTCCGTAATTGAACTGGGAATTAAATGTAGTTAGATTCTATTTCCTTGTGTTTCAACTGTTTGTTACACGTTCATATTCATCTCCTGGAAAGATAATTGTGTATTTGAAGAGTTTTACCACATTTTGACAGTTTCCTTAGAAGTACATACTAGAACCTTCAGGATATGAACTGTTTCAGGCAAAAGACGCCTCGCCAATTCAGCGTCAATTGAAAACATAAACAGTATTCTCCACAATTATAAGTTTTATACCCAAGTTCAGAGCTCTATAAACAGGGATTCTTGATGTTTGAAATCACAATTTCCTGAAAACGCCACTTGAAATATCCGGAATTGTTTACATTTTGAGAATTCTCGTCATTTCAGAGCTTTCTTCCAGTAATCTCCGTAATTGAACTGGGAATTAAATGTAGTTAGATTCTATTTACTTGTGTTTCAACTGTTTGCTACACGTTCATATTCATTTCCTTGAGAGGTAATTGTGTATTAAAAGAGTTTTACCACATTTTGAGAGTTTCCTTAGAAGTACATACTAGAACCTTTAGGATATGGACTGTTTCAGTCAAAAGATGCCACTCCAATTCAACCTCAATTGTAAACATAAACACTATTCTCTACATATAAAAGCTTTATACACAAGTTCTGAGCTCTATAAACAGTAATTCCTGATGTTTGAAATCACATTTAGTGAAAACTCCACTTAAAATAGCCGGACTCTTTAATATTAAGAGAATTCTTGTCCTTTCAGAGCTTTCTACCTGTAATCTCGGTAATTGAACTCGGCCTTCAATGTAGTTCGGTTCGATTTCCTTGTGTTTCAACTGTTTGTTACACGTTCATATTCATTTCCTGGAGAGGTAATTGTGTATTTAAAGAGTTTTACAACATTTTGACAGTTTCCTTAGAAGTACATAAAGAACCTTCAGGATATCCACTGTTTCATTCAAAAAACACGTGGCAAAGTAAGCCTCAATTGTAAACATAAACAGTATTATCCTCATTTAAAAGCTTTATACACAAATCCTGATCTCTACAAACAGGAATTCTTGATGTTTGAAATCACAATTTACTGAAAACGCCACTTGAAACATCCGGAATTGTTTACATTTTGAGAATTCTCGTCATTTCAGAGCTTTGTTCTTGTAATCTCCGTAATTGAACTGGGAATTAAATGTAGTTAGATTCTATTTACTTGTGTTTCAACTGTTTGTTACACGTTCATATTCATCTCCTGGAAAGATAATTGTGTATTTGAAGAGTTTTACCACATTTTGACAGTTTCCTTAGAAGTACATACTAGAACCTTCAGGATATGAACTGTTTCAGGCAAAAGACGCCTCGCCAATTCAGCGTCAATTGAAAACATAAACAGTATTCTCCACATTTATAAGTTTTATACCCAAGTTCAGAGCTCTATAAACAGGGATTCTTGATGTTTGAAATCACAATTTCCTGAAAACGCCACTTGAAATATCCGGAAATGTTTACATTTTGAGAATTCTCGTCATTTCAGAGCTTTGTTCTTGTAATCTCCATAATTGAACTGGGAATTAAATGTAGTTAGATTCTATTTACTTGTGTTTCAACTGTTTGTTACACGTTCATATTCATTTCCTTGAGAGGTAATTGTGTATTAAAAGAGTTTTACCACATTTTGAGAGTTTCCTTAGAAGTACATACTAGAACCTTTAGGATATGGACTGTTTCAGTCAAAAGACGCCACTCCAATTCAACCTCAATTGTAAACATAAACACTATTCTCTACATATAAAAGCTTTATACACAAGTTCTGAGCTCTATAAACAGTAATTCCTGATGTTTGAAATCACATTTAGTGAAAACTCCACTTAAAATAGCCGGACTTTTTAATATTAAGAGAATTCTTGTCCTTTCAGAGCTTTCTACCTGTAATCTCGGTAATTGAACTCGGCCTTAAATGTAGTTAGGTTCTATTTCCTTGTGTTTCAACTGTTTGTTACACGTACATATTCATTTCCTGCAGAAGTAATCGTGTATTTAAAGAGTTTTACAACATTTTGACAGTTTCCTTAGAAGTACATAAAGAACCTTCAGGATATCTACTGTTTCATTCAAAAAACACGTGGCAAAGTAAGCCTCAATTGTAAACATAAACAGTATTATCCTCATTTAAAAGCTTTATACACAAATCGTGATCTCTACAAACAGGAATTCTTAATGTTTGAAATCACAATTTACTGAAAACGCGATTTAAAATATCCGGACTTGGTAATATTATGAGTATTCTCGTCATTTCACAACTTTCTTCCAGTAATCTCGGTAATTGAACTCGGCCTTAAATGTAGTTAGGTTCTATTTCCTTGTGTTTCAACTGTTTGTTACACGTTCATATTCATTTCCTGGAGAGGTAATTGTGTATTTAAAGAGTTTTACAACATTTTGACAGTTTCCTTAGAAGTACATAAAGAACCTTCAGGATATCCACTGTTTCGTTCAAAAAACACGTGGCAAATTAAGCCTCAATTGTAAACATAAACAGTATTATCCTCATTTAAAAGCTTTATACACAAATCCTGATCTCTACAAACAGGAATTCTTGATGTTTGAAATCACAATTTACTGAAAACGCCACTTGAAACATCCGGAATTGTTTACATTTTGAGAATTCTCGTCATTTCAGAGCTTTGTTCTTGTAATCTCCGTAATTGAACTGGGAATTAAATGTAGTTAGATTCTATTTACTTGTGTTTCAACTGTTTGTTACACGTTCATATTCATCTCCTGGAAAGATAATTGTGTATTTGAAGAGTTTTACCACATTTTGACAGTTTCCTTAGAAGTACATACTAGAACCTTCAGGATATGAACTGTTTCAGGCAAAAGACGCCTCGCCAATTCAGCGTCAATTGAAAACATAAACAGTATTCTCCACATTTATAAGTTTTATACCCAAGTTCAGAGCTCTATAAACAGGGATTCTTGATGTTTGAAATCACAATTTCCTGAAAACGCCACTTGAAATATCCGGAATTGTTTACATTTTGAGAATTCTCGTCATTTCAGAGCTTTGTTCTTGTAATCTCCATAATTGAACTGGGAATTAAATGTAGTTAGATTCTATTTACTTGTGTTTCAACTGTTTGTTACACGTTCATATTCATTTCCTTGAGAGGTAATTGTGTATTAAAAGAGTTTTACCACATTTTGAGAGTTTCCTTAGAAGTACATACTAGAACCTTTAGGATATGGACTGTTTCAGTCAAAAGACGCCACTCCAATTCAACCTCAATTGTAAACATAAACACTATTCTCTACATATAAAAGCTTTATACACAAGTTCTGAGCTCTATAAACAGTAATTCCTGATGTTTGAAATCACATTTAGTGAAAACTCCACTTAAAATAGCCGGACTTTTTAATATTAAGAGAATTCTTGTCCTTTCAGAGCTTTCTACCTGTAATCTCGGTAATTGAACTCGGCCTTAAATGTAGTTAGGTTCTATTTCCTTGTGTTTCAACTGTTTGTTACACGTACATATTCATTTCCTGCAGAAGTAATCGTGTATTTAAAGAGTTTTACAACATTTTGACAGTTTCCTTAGAAGTACATAAAGAACCTTCAGGATATCTACTGTTTCATTCAAAAAACACGTGGCAAAGTAAGCCTCAATTGTAAACATAAACAGTATTATCCTCATTTAAAAGCTTTATACACAAATCGTGATCTCTACAAACAGGAATTCTTAATGTTTGAAATCACAATTTACTGAAAACGCGATTTAAAATATCCGGACTTGTTAATATTATGAGTATTCTCGTCATTTCACAACTTTCTTCCAGTAATCTCGGTAATTGAACTCGGCCTTAAATGTAGTTAGGTTCTATTTCCTTGTGTTTCAACTGTTTGTTACACGTTCATATTCATTTCCTGGAGAGGTAATTGTGTATTTAAAGAGTTTTACAACATTTTGACAGTTTCCTTAGAAGTACATAAAGAACCTTCAGGATATCCACTGTTTCGTTCAAAAAACACGTGGCAAATTAAGCCTCAATTGTAAACATAAACAGTATTATCCTCATTTAAAAGCTTTATACACAAATCCTGATCTCTACAAACAGGAATTCTTGATGTTTGAAATCACAATTTACTGAAAACGCCACTTGAAACATCCGGAATTGTTTACATTTTGAGAATTCTCGTCATTTCAGAGCTTTGTTCTTGTAATCTCCGTAATTGAACTGGGAATTAAATGTAGTTAGATTCTATTTACTTGTGTTTCAACTGTTTGTTACACGTTCATATTCATCTCCTGGAAAGATAATTGTGTATTTGAAGAGTTTTACCACATTTTGACAGTTTCCTTAGAAGTACATACTAGAACCTTCAGGATATGAACTGTTTCAGGCAAAAGACGCCTCGCCAATTCAGCGTCAATTGAAAACATAAACAGTATTCTCCACCTTTATAAGTTTTATACCCAAGTTCAGAGCTCTATAAACTGGGATTCTTGATTTTTGAAATCACAATTTCCTGAAAACGCCACTTGAAATATCCGGAATTGTTTACATTTTGAGAATTCTCGTCATTTCAGAGCTTTGTTCTTGTAATCTCCATAATTGAACTGGGAATTAAATGTAGTTAGATTCTATTTACTTGTGTTTCAACTGTTTGTTACACGTTCATATTCATTTCCTTGAGAGGTAATTGTGTATTAAAAGAGTTTCACCACATTTTGAGAGTTTCCTTAGAAGTACATACTAGAACCTTTAGGATATGGACTGTTTCAGTCAAAAGACGCCACTCCAATTCAACCTCAATTGTAAACATAAACACTATTCTCTACATATAAAAGCTTTATACACAAGTTCTGAGCTCTATAAACAGTAATTCCTGATGTTTGAAATCACATTTAGTGAAAACTCCACTTAAAATAGCCGGACTTTTTAATATTAAGAGAATTCTTGTCCTTTCAGAGCTTTCTACCTGTAATGTCGGTAATTGAACTCGGCCTTAAATGTAGTTAGGTTCTATTTCCTTGTGTTTCAACTGTTTGTTACACGTTCATATTCATTTCCTGGAGAAGTAATCGTGTATTTAAAGAGTTTTACAACATTTTGACAGTTTCCTTAGAAGTACATAAAGAACCTTCAGGATATCTACTGTTTCATTCAAAAAACACGTGGCAAAGTAAGCCTCAATTGTAAACATAAACAGTATTATCCTCATTTAAAAGCTTTATACACAAATCGTGATCTCTACAAACAGGAATTCTTAATGTTTGAAATCACAATTTACTGAAAACGCGATTTAAAATATCCGGACTTGTTAATATTATGAGTATTCTCGTCATTTCACAACTTTCTTCCAGTAATCTCGGTAATTGAACTCGGCCTTAAATGTAGTTAGATTCTATTTGCTTGTGTTTCAACTGTTTGTTACACGTTCATATTCATTTCCTGGAAAGATAATTGTGTATTTTAAGAGTTTTACTACATTTTGACAGTTTCCTTAGAAGTACATACTAGAACCTTCAGGATATGAACTGTTTCAGTCAAAAGACGCCTCGCCAATTCAGCGTCAATTGAAAACATAAACAGTATTCTCCACATTTATAAGTTTTATACACAAGTTCAGAGCTCTATAAACAGGAATTCTTGATGTTTGAAATCACAATTTACTGAAAACGCCACTTGAAATATCCGGAATTGTTTACATTTTGAGAATTCTCGTCATTTCAGAGCTTTGTTCTTGTAATCTCCGTAATTGAGCTGGGAATTAAATGTAGTTAGATTCTATTTACTTGTGTTTCAACTGTTTGCTACACGTTCATATTCATTTTCTGGAGAGGTAATTGTGTATTAAAAGAGTTTTACCACATTTTGAGAGTTCCCTTAGAAGTACATACTAGAACCTTTAGGATATAAACTGTTTCAGTCAAAAGACGCCACTCCAATTCAACCTCAATTGTAAACATAAACACTATTCTCTACATATAAAAGCTTTATACACAAGTTCTGAGCTTTATAAACAGTAATTCCTGATGTTTGAAATCACATTTAGTGAAAACTCCACTTAAAATAGCCGGACTCTTTAATATTAAGAGAATTCTTGTCCTTTCAGAGCTTTCTACCTGTAATCCCGGTAATTGAACTCGGCCTTAAATGTAGTTAGGTTCTATTTCCTTGTGTTTCAACTGTTTGTGACACGTTCATATTCATTTCCTGGAGAGGTAATTGTGTATTTAAAGAGTTTTACAACGGTTGACAGTTTCCTTAGAAGTACATAAAGAACCTTCAGGATATCCACTGTTTCATTCAAAAAACACGTGGCAAAGTAAGCCTCAATTGTAAACATAAACAGTATTATCCTCATATAAAAGCTTTATACACAAATCGTGATCTCTACAAACAGGAATTCTTAATGTTTGAAATCACAATTTACTGAAAACGCGATTTAAAATATCCGGACTTGTTAATATTATGAGTATTCTCGTCATTTCACAACTTTCTTCCAGTAATCTCGGTAATTGAACTCGGCCTTAAATGTAGTTAGGTTCTATTTCCTTGTGTTTCAACTGTTTGTTACACGTTCATATTCATTTCCTGGAGAGGTAATTGTGTATTTAAAGAGTTTTACAACATTTTGACAGTTTCCTTAGAAGTACATAAAGAACCTTCAGGATATCCACTGTTTCGTTCAAAAAACACGTGGCAAATTAAGCCTCAATTGTAAACATAAACAGTATTATCCTCATTTAAAAGCTTTATACACAAATCCTGATCTCTACAAACAGGAATTCTTGATGTTTGAAATCACAATTTACTGAAAACGCCACTTGAAATATCCGGAATTGTTTACATTTTGAGAATTCTCGTCATTTCAGAGCTTTGTTCTTGTAATCTCCGTAATTGAACTGGGAATTAAATGTAGTTAGATTCTATTTCCTTGTGTTTCAACTGTTTGTTACACGTTCATATTCATCTCCTGGAAAGATAATTGTGTATTTGAAGAGTTTTACCACATTTTGACAGTTTCCTTAGAAGTACATACTAGAACCTTCAGGATATGAACTGTTTCAGGCAAAAGACGCCTCGCCAATTCAGCGTCAATTGAAAACATAAACAGTATTCTCCACATTTATAAGTTTTATACCCAAGTTCAGAGCTCTATAAACAGGGATTCTTGATGTTTGAAATCACAATTTCCTGAAAACGCCACTTGAAATATCCGGAATTGTTTACATTTTGAGAATTCTCGTCATTTCAGAGCTTTGTTCTTGTAATCTCCGTAATTGCGCTGGGAATTAAATGTAGTTAGATTCTATTTACTTGTGTTTCAACTGTTTGCTACACGTTCATATTCATTTTCTGGAGAGGTAATTGTGTATTAAAAGAGTTTTACCACATTTTGAGAGTTCCCTTAGAAGTACATACTAGAACCTTTAGGATATAAACTGTTTCAGTCAAAAGACGCCACTCCAATTCAACCTCAATTGTAAACATAAACACTATTCTCTACATATAAAAGCTTTATACACAAGTTCTGAGCTTTATAAACAGTAATTCCTGATGTTTGAAATCACATTTAGTGAAAACTCCACTTAAAATAGCCGGACTCTTTAATATTAAGAGAATTCTTGTCCTTTCAGAGCTTTCTACCTGTAATCTCGGTAATTGAACTCGGCCTTAAATGTAGTTAGGTTCTATTTCCTTGTGTTTCAACTGTTTGTGACACGTTCATATTCATTTCCTGGAGAGGTAATTGTGTATTTAAAGAGTTTTACAACGGTTGACAGTTTCCTTAGAAGTACATAAAGAACCTTCAGGATATCCACTGTTTCATTCAAAAAACACGTGGCAAAGTAAGCCTCAATTGTAAACATAAACAGTATTATCCTCATATAAAAGCTTTATACACAAATCGTGATCTCTACAAACAGGAATTCTTAATGTTTGAAATCACAATTTACTGAAAACGCGATTTAAAATATCCGGACTTGTTAATATTATGAGTATTCTCGTCATTTCACAACTTTCTTCCAGTAATCTCGGTAATTGAACTCGGCCTTAAATGTAGTTAGGTTCTATTTCCTTGTGTTTCAACTGTTTGTTACACGTTCATATTCATTTCCTGGAGAGGTAATTGTGTATTTAAAGAGTTTTACAACATTTTGACAGTTTCCTTAGAAGTACATAAAGAACCTTCAGGATATCCACTGTTTCGTTCAAAAAACACGTGGCAAATTAAGCCTCAATTGTAAACATAAACAGTATTATCCTCATTTAAAAGCTTTATACACAAATCCTGATCTCTACAAACAGGAATTCTTGATGTTTGAAATCACAATTTACTGAAAACGCCACTTGAAACATCCGGAATTGTTTACATTTTGAGAATTCTCGTCATTTCAGAGCGTTGTTCTTGTAATCTCCATAATTGAACTGGGAATTAAATGTAGTTAGATTCTATTTACTTGTGTTTCAACTGTTTGTTACACGTTCATATTCATTTCCTTGAGAGGTAATTGTGTATTAAAAGAGTTTTACCACATTTTGAGAGTTTCCTTAGAAGTACATACTAGAACCTTTAGGATATGGACTGTTTCAGTCAAAAGACGCCACTCCAATTCAACCTCAATTGTAAACATAAACACTATTCTCTACATATAAAAGCTTTATACACAAGTTCTGAGCTCTATAAACAGTAATTCCTGATGTTTGAAATCACATTTAGTGAAAACTCCACTTAAAATAGCCGGACTTTTTAATATTAAGAGAATTCTTGTCCTTTCAGAGCTTTCTACCTGTAATCTCGGTAATTGAACTCGGCCTTAAATGTAGTTAGGTTCTATTTCCTTGTGTTTCAACTGTTTGTTACACGTACATATTCATTTCCTGGAGAAGTAATCGTGTATTTAAAGAGTTTTACAACATTTTGACAGTTTCCTTAGAAGTACATAAAGAACCTTCAGGATATCTACTGTTTCATTCAAAAAACACGTGGCAAAGTAAGCCTCAATTGTAAACATAAACAGTATTATCCTCATTTAAAAGCTTTATACACAAATCGTGATCTCTACAAACAGGAATTCTTAATGTTTGAAATCACAATTTACTGAAAACGCGATTTAAAATATCCGGACTTGTTAATATTATGAGTATTCTCGTCATTTCACAACTTTCTTCCAGTAATCTCGGTAATTGAACTCGGCCTTAAATGTAGTTAGGTTCTATTTCCTTGTGTTTCAACTGTTTGTTACACGTTCATATTCATTTCCTGGAGAGGTAATTGTGTATTTAAAGAGTTTTACAACATTTTGACAGTTTCCTTAGAAGTACATAAAGAACCTTCAGGATATCCACTGTTTCGTTCAAAAAACACGTGGCAAATTAAGCCTCAATTGTAAACATAAACAGTATTATCCTCATTTAAAAGCTTTATACACAAATCCTGATCTCTACAAACAGGAATTCTTGATGTTTGAAATCACAATTTACTGAAAACGCCACTTGAAACATCCGGAATTGTTTACATTTTGAGAATTCTCGTCATTTCAGAGCTTTGTTCTTGTAATCTCCGTAATTGAACTGGGAATTAAATGTAGTTAGATTCTATTTACTTGTGTTTCAACTGTTTGTTACACGTTCATATTCATCTCCTGGAAAGATAATTGTGTATTTGAAGAGTTTTACCACATTTTGACAGTTTCCTTAGAAGTACATACTAGAACCTTCAGGATATGAACTGTTTCAGGCAAAAGACGCCTCGCCAATTCAGCGTCAATTGAAAACATAAACAGTATTCTCCACATTTATAAGTTTTATACCCAAGTTCAGAGCTCTATAAACTGGGATTCTTGATTTTTGAAATCACAATTTCCTGAAAACGCCACTTGAAATATCCGGAATTGTTTACATTTTGAGAATTCTCGTCATTTCAGAGCTTTGTTCTTGTAATCTCCATAATTGAACTGGGAATTAAATGTAGTTAGATTCTATTTACTTGTGTTTCAACTGTTTGTTACACGTTCATATTCATTTCCTTGAGAGGTAATTGTGTATTAAAAGAGTTTCACCACATTTTGAGAGTTTCCTTAGAAGTACATACTAGAACCTTTAGGATATGGACTGTTTCAGTCAAAAGACGCCACTCCAATTCAACCTCAATTGTAAACATAAACACTATTCTCTACATATAAAAGCTTTATACACAAGTTCTGAGCTCTATAAACAGTAATTCCTGATGTTTGAAATCACATTTAGTGAAAACTCCACTTAAAATAGCCGGACTTTTTAATATTAAGAAAATTCTTGTCCTTTCAGAGCTTTCTACCTGTAATGTCGGTAATTGAACTCGGCCTTAAATGTAGTTAGGTTCTATTTCCTTGTGTTTCAACTGTTTGTTACACGTTCATATTCATTTCCTGGAGAAGTAATCGTGTATTTAAAGAGTTTTACAACATTTTGACAGTTTCCTTAGAAGTACATAAAGAACCTTCAGGATATCTACTGTTTCATTCAAAAAACACGTGGCAAAGTAAGCCTCAATTGTAAACATAAACAGTATTATCCTCATTTAAAAGCTTTATACACAAATCGTGATCTCTACAAACAGGAATTCTTAATGTTTGAAATCACAATTTACTGAAAACGCGATTTAAAATATCCGGACTTGTTAATATTATGAGTATTCTCGTCATTTCACAACTTTCTTCCAGTAATCTCGGTAATTGAACTCGGCCTTAAATGTAGTTAGATTCTATTTGCTTGTGTTTCAACTGTTTGTTACACGTTCATATTCATTTCCTGGAAAGATAATTGTGTATTTTAAGAGTTTTACTACATTTTGACAGTTTCCTTAGAAGTACATACTAGAACCTTCAGGATATGAACTGTTTCAGTCAAAAGACGCCTCGCCAATTCAGCGTCAATTGAAAACATAAACAGTATTCTCCACATTTATAAGTTTTATACACAAGTTCAGAGCTCTATAAATAGGAATTCTTGATGTTTGAAATCACAATTTACTGAAAACGCCACTTGAAATATCCGGAATTGTTTACATTTTGAGAATTCTCGTCATTTCAGAGCTTTGTTCTTGTAATCTCCGTAATTGAGCTGGGAATTAAATGTAGTTAGATTCTATTTACTTGTGTTTCAACTGTTTGCTACACGTTCATATTCATTTTCTGGAGAGGTAATTGTGTATTAAAAGAGTTTTACCACATTTTGAGAGTTCCCTTAGAAGTACATACTAGAACCTTTAGGATATAAACTGTTTCAGTCAAAAGACGCCACTCCAATTCAACCTCAATTGTAAACATAAACACTATTCTCTACATATAAAAGCTTTATACACAAGTTCTGAGCTTTATAAACAGTAATTCCTGATGTTTGAAATCACATTTAGTGAAAACTCCACTTAAAATAGCCGGACTCTTTAATATTAAGAGAATTCTTGTCCTTTCAGAGCTTTCTACCTGTAATCTCGGTAATTGAACTCGGCCTTAAATGTAGTTAGGTTCTATTTCCTTGTGTTTCAACTGTTTGTGACACGTTCATATTCATTTCCTGGAGAGGTAATTGTGTATTTAAAGAGTTTTACAACGGTTGACAGTTTCCTTAGAAGTACATAAAGAACCTTCAGGATATCCACTGTTTCATTCAAAAAACACGTGGCAAAGTAAGCCTCAATTGTAAACATAAACAGTATTATCCTCATTTAAAAGCTTTATACACAAATCGTGATCTCTACAAACAGGAATTCTTAATGTTTGAAATCACAATTTACTGAAAACGCGATTTAAAATATCCGGACTTGTTAATATTATGAGTATTCTCGTCATTTCACAACTTTCTTCCAGTAATCTCGGTAATTGAACTCGGCCTTAAATGTAGTTAGGTTCTATTTGCTTGTGTTTCAACTGTTTGTTACACGTTCATATTCATTTCCTGGAGAGGTAATTGTGTATTTAAAGAGTTTTACAACATTTTGACAGTTTCCTTAGAAGTACATAAAGAACCTTCAGGATATCCACTGTTTCGTTCAAAAAACACGTGGCAAATTAAGCCTCAATTGTAAACATAAACAGTATTATCCTCATTTAAAAGCTTTATACACAAATCCTGATCTCTACAAACAGGAATTCTTGATGTTTGAAATCACAATTTACTGAAAACGCCACTTGAAATATCCGGAATTGTTTACATTTTGAGAATTCTCGTCATTTCAGAGCTTTGTTCTTGTAATCTCCGTAATTGAACTGGGAATTAAATGTAGTTAGATTCTATTTCCTTGTGTTTCAACTGTTTGTTACACGTTCATATTCATCTCCTGGAAAGATAATTGTGTATTTGAAGAGTTTTACCACATTTTGACAGTTTCCTTAGAAGTACATACTAGAACCTTCAGGATATGAACTGTTTCAGGCAAAAGACGCCTCGCCAATTCAGCGTCAATTGAAAACATAAACAGTATTCTCCACATTTATAAGTTTTATACCCAAGTTCAGAGCTCTATAAACAGGGATTCTTGATGTTTGAAATCACAATTTCCTGAAAACGCCACTTGAAATATCCGGAATTGTTTACATTTTGAGAATTCTCGTCATTTCAGAGCTTTGTTCTTGTAATCTCCATAATTGAACTGGGAATTAAATGTAGTTAGATTCTATTTACTTGTGTTTCAACTGTTTGTTACACGTTCATATTCATTTCCTTGAGAGGTATTTGTGTATTAAAAGAGTTTTACCACATTTTGAGAGTTTCCTTAGAAGTACATACTAGAACCTTTAGGATATGGACTGTTTCAGTCAAAAGACGCCACTCCAATTCAACCTCAATTGTAAACATAAACACTATTCTCTACATATAAAAGCTTTATACACAAGTTCTGAGCTCTATAAACAGTAATTCCTGATGTTTGAAATCACATTTAGTGAAAACTCCACTTAAAATAGCCGGACTTTTTAATATTAAGAGAATTCTTGTCCTTTCAGAGCTTTCTACCTGTAATCTCGGTAATTGAACTCGGCCTTAAATGTAGTTAGGTTCTATTTCCTTGTGTTTCAACTGTTTGTTACACGTTCATATTCATTTCCTGGAGAAGTAATCGTGTATTTAAAGAGTTTTACAACATTTTGACAGTTTCCTTAGAAGTACATAAAGAACCTTCAGGATATCTACTGTTTCATTCAAAAAACACGTGGCAAAGTAAGCCTCAATTGTAAACATAAACAGTATTATCCTCATTTAAAAGCTTTATACACAAATCGTGATCTCTACAAACAGGAATTCTTAATGTTTGAAATCACAATTTACTGAAAACGCGATTTAAAATATCCGGACTTGTTAATATTATGAGTATTCTCGACATTTCACAACTTTCTTCCAGTAATCTCGGTAATTGAACTCGGCCTTAAAATGTAGTTAGATTCTATTTGCTTGTGTTTCAACGGTTTGTTACACGTTCATATTCATTTCCTGGAAAGATAATTGTGTATTTTAAGAGTTTTACTACATTTTGACAGTTTCCTTAGAAGTACATACTAGAACCTTCAGGATATGAACTGTTTCAGTCAAAAGACGCCTCGCCAATTCAGCGTCAATTGAAAACATAAACAGTATTCTCCACATTTATAAGTTTTATACACAAGTTCAGAGCTCTATAAACAGGAATTCTTGATGTTTGAAATCACAATTTACTGAAAACGCCACTTGAAATATCCGGAATTGTTTACATTTTGAGAATTCTCGTCATTTCAGAGCTTTGTTCTTGTAATCTCCGTAATTGAGCTGGGAATTAAATGTAGTTAGATTCTATTTACTTGTGTTTCAACTGTTTGCTACACGTTCATATTCATTTTCTGGAGAGGTAATTGTGTATTAAAAGAGTTTTACCACATTTTGAGAGTTCCCTTAGAAGTACATACTAGAACCTTTAGGATATAAACTGTTTCAGTCAAAAGACGCCACTCCAATTCAACCTCAATTGTAAACATAAACACTATTCTCTACATATAAAAGCTTTATACACAAGTTCTGAGCTTTATAAACAGTAATTCCTGATGTTTGAAATCACATTTAGTGAAAACTCCACTTAAAATAGCCGGACTCTTTAATATTAAGAGAATTCTTGTCCTTTCAGAGCTTTCTACCTGTAATCTCGGTAATTGAACTCGGCCTTAAATGTAGTTAGGTTCTATTTCCTTGTGTTTCAACTGTTTGTGACACGTTCATATTCATTTCCTGGAGAGGTAATTGTGTATTTAAAGAGTTTTACAACGGTTGACAGTTTCCTTAGAAGTACATAAAGAACCTTCAGGATATCCACTGTTTCATTCAAAAAACACGTGGCAAAGTAAGCCTCAATTGTAAACATAAACAGTATTATCCTCATATAAAAGCTTTATACACAAATCGTGATCTCTACAAACAGGAATTCTTAATGTTTGAAATCACAATTTACTGAAAACGCGATTTAAAATATCCGGACTTGTTAATATTATGAGTATTCTCGTCATTTCACAACTTTCTTCCAGTAATCTCGGTAATTGAACTCGGCCTTAAATGTAGTTAGGTTCTATTTCCTTGTGTTTCAACTGTTTGTTACACGTTCATATTCATTTCCTGGAGAGGTAATTGTGTATTTAAAGAGTTTTACAACATTTTGACAGTTTCCTTAGAAGTACATAAAGAACCTTCAGGATATCCACTGTTTCGTTCAAAAAACACGTGGCAAATTAAGCCTCAATTGTAAACATAAACAGTATTATCCTCATTTAAAAGCTTTATACACAAATCCTGATCTCTACAAACAGGAATTCTTGATGTTTGAAATCACAATTTACTGAAAACGCCACTTGAAATATCCGGAATTGTTTACATTTTGAGAATTCTCGTCATTTCAGAGCTTTGTTCTTGTAATCTCCGTAATTGAACTGGGAATTAAATGTAGTTAGATTCTATTTCCTTGTGTTTCAACTGTTTGTTACACGTTCATATTCATCTCCTGGAAAGATAATTGTGTATTTGAAGAGTTTTACCACATTTTGACAGTTTCCTTAAAAGTACATACTAGAACCTTCAGGATATGAACTGTTTCAGGCAAAAGACGCCTCGCCAATTCAGCGTCAATTGAAAACATAAACAGTATTCTCCACATTTATAAGTTTTATACCCAAGTTCAGAGCTCTATAAACAGGGATTCTTGATGTTTGAAATCACAATTTCCTGAAAACGCCACTTGAAATATCCGGAATTGTTTACATTTTGAGAATTCTCGTCATTTCAGCTTTGTTCTTGTAATCTCCATAATTGAACTGGGAATTAAATGTAGTTAGATTCTATTTACTTGTGTTTCAACTGTTTGTTACACGTTCATATTCATTTCCTGGAGAGGTAATTGTGCATTAAAAGAGTTTTACCACATTTTGAGAGTTTCCTTAGAAGTACATACTAGAACCTTTAGGATATGGACTGTTTCAGTCAAAAGACGCCACTCCAATTCAACCTCAATTGTAAACATAAACACTATTCTCTACATATAAAAGCTTTATACACAAGTTCTGAGCTCTATAAACAGTAATTCCTGATGTTTGAAATCACATTTAGTGAAAACTCCACTTAAAATAGCCGGACTTTTTAATATTAAGAGAATTCTTGTCCTTTCAGAGCTTTCTACCTGTAATCTCGGTAATTGAACTCGGCCTTAAATGTAGTTAGGTTCTATTTCCTTGTGTTTCAACTGTTTGTTACACATTCATATTCATTTCCTGGAGAAGTAATTGTGTATTTAAAGAGTTTTACAACATTTTGACAGTTTCCTTAGAAGTACATAAAGAACCTTCAGGATATCCACTGTTTCATTCAAAAAACACGTGGCAAAGTAAGCCTCAATTGTAAACATAAACAGTATTATCCTCATATAAAAGCTTTATACACAAATCGTGATCTCTACAAACAGGAATTCTTAATGTTTGAAATCACAATTTTCTGAAAACGCGATTTAAAATATCCGGACTTGTTAATATTATGAGTATTCTCGTCATTTCACAACTTTCTTCCAGTAATCTCGGTAATTGAACTCGGCTTTAAATGTAGTTAGATTCTATTTGCTTGTGTTTCAACTGTTTGTTACACGTTCATATTCATTTCCTGGAAAGATAATTGTGTATTTGAAGAGTTTTACCACATTTTGACAGTTTCCTTAGAAGTACATACTAGAACCTTCAGGATATGAATTGTTTCAGTCAAAAGACGCCTCGCCAATTCAGCGTCAATTGAAAACATAAACAGTATTCTCCACATTTATAAGTTTTATACACAAGTTCAGAGCTCTATAAACAGGAATTCTTAATGTTTGAAATCACAATTTACTGAAAACGCCACTTGAAATATCCGGAATTGTTTACATTTTGAGAATTCTCGTCATTTCAGAGCTTTGTTCTTGTAATCTCCGTAATTGAGCTGGGAATTAAATGTAGTTAGATTCTATTTACTTGTGTTTCAACTGTTTGTTACACGTTCATATTCATTTCCTGGAGAGGTAATTGTGCATTAAAAGAGTTTTACCACATTTTGAGGGTTTCCTTAGAAGTACATACTAGAACCTTTAGGATATGGACTGTTTCAGTCAAAAGACGCCACTCCAATTCAACCTCAATTGTAAACATAAACACTATTCTCTACATATAAAAGCTTTATACACAAGTTCTGAGCTCTATAAACAGTAATTCCTGATGTTTGAAATCACATTTAGTGAAAACTCCACTTAAAATAGCCGGACTTTTTAATATTAAGAGAATTCTTGTCCTTTCAGAGCTTTCTACCTGTAATCTCGGTAATTGAACTCGGCCTTAAATGTAGTTAGGTTCTATTTCCTTGTGTTTCAACTGTTTGTTACACGTTCATATTCATTTCCTGGAGAAGTAATTGTGTATTTAAAGAGTTTTACAACATTTTGACAGTTTCCTTAGAAGTACATAAAGAACCTTCAGGATATCCACTGTTTCGTTCAAAAAACACGTGGCAAATTAAGCCTCAATTGTAAACATAAACAGTATTCTCCACATTTATAAGTTTTATACACAAGTTCAGAGCTCTATAAACAAGAATTCTTAATGTTTGAAATCACAATTTACTGAAAACGCCACTTGAAATATCCGGAATTGTTTACATTTTGAGAATTCTCGCCATTTCTGAGCTTTGTTCTTGTAATCTCCGTAATTGAACTGGGAATTAAATGTAGTTAGATTCTATTTACTTGTGTTTCAACTGTTTGTTACACGTTCATATTGATTTCCTGGAGAGGTAATTGTGTATAAAAAGAGTTTTACCACATTTTGACAGTTTCCCTAGAAGTACATAAAGAACCTTCAGGATATCCACTGTTTCATTCAAAAAACACGTGGCAAAGTAAGCCTCAATTGTAAACATAAACAGTATTATCCTCATTTAAAAGCTTTATACACAAATCGTGATCTCTACAAACAGGAATTCTTGATGTTTGAAATCACAATTTACTGAAAACGCGATTTAAAATATCCGGACTTGTAAATATTATGAGTATACTCGTCATTTCACAACTTTCTTCCAGTAATCTCGGTAATTGAACTCGGCCTTAAATGTAGTTAGATTCTATTTCCTTGTGTTTCAACTGTTCGTTACACGTTCATATTCATTTACTGGAAAGATAATTGTGTATTTGAAGAGTTTTACCACATTTTGACAGTTTCCTTAGAAGTACATACTAGAACCTTCAGGATATGAACTGTTTCAGTCAAAAGACGCCTCGCCAATTCAGCGTCAATTGAAAACATAAACAGTATTCTCCACATTTATAAGATTATACACAAGTTCAGAGCTCTATAAACAGGAATTCTTAATGTTTGAAATCACAATTTACTGAAAACGCCACTTGAAATATCCGGAATTGTTTACATTTTGAGAATTCTCGTCATTTCAGAGCTTTGTTCTTGTAATCTCCATAATTGAACTGGGAATTAAATGTAGTTAGATTCTATTTACTTGTGTTTCAACTGTTTGCTACACGTTCATATTCATTTCCTGGAGAGGTAATTGTGCATTAAAAGAGTTTTACCACATTTTGAGAGTTTCCTTAGAAGTACATACTAGAACCTTTAGGATATGGACTGTTTCAGTCAAAAGACGCCACTCCAATTCAACCTCAATTGTAAACATAAACACTATTCTCTACATATAAAAGCTTTATACACAAGTTCTGAGCTCTATAAACAGTAATTCCTGATGTTTGAAATCACATTTAGTGAAAACTCCACTTAAAATAGCCGGACTTTTTAATATTAAGAGAATTCTTGTCCTTTCAGAGCTTTCTACCTGTAATCTCGGTAATTGAACTCGGCCTTAAATGTAGTTAGGTTCTATTTCCTTCTGTTTCAAGTGTTTGTTACACGTTCATATTCATTTCCTGGAGAGGTAATTGTGTATTTAAAGAGTTTTACAACATTTTGACAGTTTCCTTAGAAGTACATAAAGAACCTTCAGGATATCCACTGTTTCATTCAAAAAACACGTGGCAAAGTAAGCCTCAATTGTAAACATAAACAGTATTATCCTCATTTAAAAGCTTTATACACAAATCGTGATCTCTACAAACAGGAATTCTTAATGTTTGAAATCACAATTTACTGAAAACGCGATTTAAAATATCCGGACTTGTTAATATTATGAGTATTCTCGTCATTTCACAACTTTCTTCCAGTAATCTCGGTAATTGAACTCGGCCTTAAATGTAGTTAGATTCTATTTGCTTGTGTTTCAACTGTTTGTTACACGTTCATATTCATTTCCTGGAAAGATAATTGTGTATTTGAAGAGTTTTAACACATTTTGACAGTTTCTTTAGAAGTACATACTAGAACCTTCAGGATATGAACTGTTTCAGTCAAAAGACGCCTCGCCAATTCAGCGTCAATTGAAAACATAAACAGTATTCTCCACATTTATAAGTTTTATACACAAGTTCAGAGCTCTATAAACAGCAATTCTTGATATTTGAAATCACAATTTACTGAAAACGCCACTTGAAATATCCGGAATTGTTTACATTTTGAGAATTCTCGTCATTTCAGAGCTTTCTTCCTGTAATCTCCGTAATTGAACTGGGAATTAAATGTAGTTAGATTCTATTTACTTGTGTTTCAACTGTTTGCTACACGTTCATATTCATTTTCTGGAGAGGTAATTGTGTATTAAAAGAGTTTTACCACATTTTGAGAGTTTCCTTAGAAGTACATACTAGAACCTTTAGGATATGGACTGTTTCAGTCAAAAGACGCCACTCCAATTCAACCTCAATTGTAAACATTAACACTATTCTCTACATATAAAAGCTTTATACACAAGTTCTGAGCTTTATAAACAGTAATTCCTGATGTTTCAAATCACATTTAGTGAAAACTCCACTTAAAATAGCCGGACTCTTTAATATTAAGAGAATTCTTGAACTTTCAGAGCTTTCTACCTGTAATCTCGGTAATTGAACTCGGCCTTAAATGTAGTTAGGTTCTATTTCCTTGTGTTTCAACTGTTTGTTACACGTTCATATTCATTTCCTGGAGAGGTAATTGTGTATTTAAAGAGTTTTACAACATTTTGACAGTTTCCTTAGAAGTACATAAAGAACCTTCAGGATATCCACTGTTTCGTTCAAAAAACACGTGGCAAAGTAAGCCTCAATTGTAAACATAAACAGTATTATCCTCATTTAAAAGCTTTATACAAAAATCCTGATCTCTACAAACAGGAATTCTTGATGTTTGAAATCACAATTTACTGAAAACGCGATTTAAAATATCGGACTTGTTAATATTATGAGTATTCTCGTCATTTCACAACTTTCTTCCAGTAATCTCGGTAATTGAACTCGGCCTTAAATGTAGTTAGATACTATTTGCTTGTGTTTCAACTGTTTGTTACACGTTCATATTCATTTCCTGGAAAGATAATTGTGTATTTTAAGAGTTTTACTACATTTTGACAGTTTCCTTAGAAGTACATACTAGAACCTTCAGGATATGAACTGTTTCAGTCAAAAGACGCCTCGCCAATTCAGCGTCAATTTAAAACATAAACAGTATTCTCCACATTTATAAGTTTTATACACAAGTTCAGAGCTCTATAAACAGGAATTCTTAATGTTTGAAATCACAATTTACTGAAAACGCCACTTGAAATATCCGGAATTGTTTACATTTTGAGAATTCTCGTCATTTCAGAGCTTTGTTCTTGTAATCTCCGTAATTGAGCTGGGAATTAAATGTAGTTAGATTCTATTTACTTGTGTTTCAACTGTTTGTTACACGTTCATATTCATTTCCTGGAGAGGTAATTGTGCATTAAAAGAGTTTTACCACAGTTTGAGGGTTTCCTTAGAAGTACATACTAGAACCTTTAGGATATGGACTGTTTCAGTCAAAAGACGCCACTCCAATTCAACCTCAATTGTAAACATAAACACTATTCTCTACATATAAAAGCTTTATACACAAGTTCTGAGCTCTATAAACAGTAATTCCTGATGTTTGAAATCACATTTAGTGAAAACTCCACTTAAAATAGCCGGACTTTTTAATATTAAGAGAATTCTTGTCCTTTCAGAGCTTTCTACCTGTAATCTCGGTAATTGAACTCGGCCTTAAATGTAGTTAGGTTCTATTTCCTTGTGTTTCAACTGTTTGTTACACGTTCATATTCATTTCCTGGAGAAGTAATTGTGTATTTAAAGAGTTTTACAACATTTTGACAGTTTCCTTAGAAGTACATAAAGAACCTTCAGGATATCCACTGTTTCGTTCAAAAAACACGTGGCAAATTAAGCCTCAATTGTAAACATAAACAGTATTCTCCACATTTATAAGTTTTATACACAAGTTCAGAGCTCTATAAACAGGAATTCTTAATGTTTGAAATCACAATTTACTGAAAACGCCACTTGAAATATCCGGAATTGTTTACATTTTGAGAATTCTCGCCATTTCTGAGCTTTGTTCTTGTAATCTCCGTAATTGAACTGGGAATTAAATGTAGTTAGATTCTATTTACTTGTGTTTCAACTGTTTGTTACACGTTCATATTGATTTCCTGGAGAGGTAATTGTGTATAAAAAGAGTTTTACCACATTTTGACAGTTTCCCTAGAAGTACATAAAGAACCTTCAGGATATCCACTGTTTCATTCAAAAAACACGTTGCAAAGTAAGCCTCAATTGTAAACATAAACAGTATTATCCTCATTTAAAAGCTTTATACACAAATCGTGATCTCTACAAACAGGAATTCTTGATGTTTGAAATCACAATTTACTGAAAACGCGATTTAAAATATCCGGACTTGTAAATATTATGAGTATACTCGTCATTTCACAACTTTCTTCCAGTAATCTCGGTAATTGAACTCGGCCTTAAATGTAGTTAGATTCTATTTCCTTGTGTTTCAACTGTTTGTTACACGTTCATATTCATTTCCTGGAAAGATAATAATGTATTTTAAGAGTTTTACTACATTTTGACAGTTTCCTTAGAAGTACATACTAGAACCTTCAGGATATGACCTGTTTCAGTCAAAAGACGCCTCGCCAATTCAGCGTCAATTGAAAACATAAACAGTATTCTCCACATTTATAAGTTTTATACACAAGTCCAGAGCTCTATAAACAGGAATTCTTAATGTTTGAAATCACAATTTACTAAAAACGCTACTTGAAATATCCGGAATTGTTTACATTTTGAGAATTCTCGTCATTTCAGAGCTTTGTTCTTGTAAAATCCGTAATTGAGCTGGGAATTAAATGTAGTTAGATTCTATTTACTTGTGTTTCAACTGTTTGCTACACGTTCATATTCATTTTCTGGAGAGGTAATTGTGTATTAAAAGAGTTTTACCACATTTTGAGAGTTTCCTTAGAAGTACATACTAGAACCTTCAGGATATGAACTGTTTCAGTCAAAAGACGCCACTCCAATTCAACCTCAATTGTAAACATAAACACTATTCTCTACATATATTAGCTTTATACACAAGTTCTGAGCTCTATAAACAGTAATTCCTGATGTTTGAAATCACATTTAGTGAAAACTCCACTTAAAATAGCCGGACTCTTTAATATTAAGAGAATTCTTGGCCTTTCAGAGCTTTCTACCTGTAATCTCGGTAATTGAACTCGGCCTTGAATGTAGTTAGGTTCGATTTCCTTGTGTTTCAACTGTTTGTTACACGTTCATATTCATTTCCTGGAGACGTAATTGTGTATTTAAAGAGTTTTACAACATTTTGACAGTTTCCTTAGAAGTACATAAAGAACCTTCAGGATATCCACTGTTTCATTCAAAAAACACGTGGCAAAGTAAGCCTCAATTGTAAACATAAACAGTATTATCCTCATTTAAAAGCTTTACACACAAATCCTGATCTCTACAAACAGGAATTCTGAATGTTTGAAATCACAATTTACTGAAAACGCGATTTAAAATATCCGGACTTGTTAATATTATGAGTATTCTCCTCATTTCACAACTTTCATCCAGTAATCTCGGTAATTGAACTCGGCCTTAAATGTAGTTAGATTCTATTTGCTTGTGTTTCAACTGTTTGTTACACGTTCATATTCATTTCCTGGAAAGATAATTGTGTATTTTAAGAGTTTTACTACATTTTGACAGTTTCCTTAGAAGTACATACTAGAACCTTCAGGATATGAACTGTTTCAGTCAAAAGACGCCTCGCCAATTCAGCGTCAATTGAAAACATAAACAGTATTCTCCACATTTATAAGTTTTATACACAAGTCCAGAGCTCTATAAACAGGAATTCTTAATGTTTGAAATCACAATTTACTGAAAACGCCACTTGAAATATCCGGAATTGTTTACATTTTGAGAATTCTCGTCATTTCAGAGCTTTCTTCCTGTAATCTCTGTAATTGAACTGGGAATTAAATGTAGTTAGATTCTATTTACTTGTGTTTCAACTGTTTGCTACACGTTCATATTCATTTTCTGGAGAGGTAATTGTGTATTAAAAGAGTTTTACCACATTTTGAGAGTTTCCTTAGAAGTACATACTAGAACCTTCAGGATATAAACTGTTTCAGTCAAAAGACGCCACTCCAATTCAACCTCAATTGTAAACATAAACACTATTCATTACATATAAAAGCTTTATACACAAGTTCTGAGCTTATAAACAGTAATTCCTGAAGTTTGAAATCACATTTAGTGAAAACTCCACTTAAAATAGCCGGACTTTTTAATATTAAGAGAATTCTTGTCCTTTCAGAGCTTTCTACCTGTAATCTCGGTAATTGAACTCGGCCTTGAATGTAGTTAGGTTCGATTTCCTTGTGTTTCAACTGTTTGTTACACGTTCATATACATTTCCTGGAGAGGTAATTGTGTATTTAAAGAGTTTTACAACATTTTGACAGTTTCCTTAGAAGTACATAAAGAACCTTCAGGATATCCACTGTTTCATTCAAAAAACACGTGGCAAAGTAAACCACAATTGTAAACATAAACAGTATTATCCTCTTTTAAAAGCTTTATACACAAATCGTGATCTCTACAAACAGGAATTGTTGATGTTTGAAATCACAATTTACTGAAAACGCGATTTAAAATATCCGGACTTGTTAATTCTATGAGTATTCTCGTCATTTCACAACTTTCTTCCAGTAATCTCGGTAATTGAACTCGGCCTTAAATGTAGTTAGATTCTATTTCCTTGTGTTTCAACTGTTTGTTACACGTTCATATTCATTTCCTGGAAAGATAATTGTGTATTTGAAGAGTTTTACCACATTTTGACAGTTTCCTTAGAAGTACATACTAGAACCTTCAGCATATGAACTGTTTCAGTCAAAAGACGCCTCGCCAATTCAGAGTCAATTGAAAACATAAACAGTATTCTCCACATTTATAAGTTTTATACACAAGTTCAGAGCTCTATAAACAGGAATTCTTAATGTTTGAAATCACAATTTACTGAAAACGCCACTTGAAATATCCGGAATTGTTTACATTTTGAGAATTCTCGTCATTTCAGAGCTTTCTTCCTGTAATCTCCGTAATTGAACTGGGAATTAAATGTAGTTAGATTCTATTTACTTGTGTTTCAACTGTTTGTTATAAGTTCATATTCATTTCCTGATGAGATAATTGTGTATTTTAAGAGTTTTACCACATTTTGAGTGTTTCCTTAGAAGTACATACTAGAACCTTTAGGATATGAACTGTTTCAGTCAAAAGACGCCACTCCAATTCAACCTCAATTGTAAACATAAACACTATTCTCTACATATAAAAGCTTTATACACAAGTTCTGAGCTCTATAAACAGTAATTCTGATGTTTGAAATCACATTTAGTGAAAACTCCACTTAAAATAGCCGGACTCTTTAATATTAAGAGAATTCTTGTCCTTTCAGAGCTTTCTACCTGTAATCTCGGTAATTGAACTCGGCCTTGAATGTAGTTAGGTTCGATTTCCTTGTGTTTCAACTGTTTGTTACACGTTCATATTCATTTCCTGGAGAGGTAATTGTGTATTTAAAGAGTTTTACAACATTTTGACAGTTTCCTTAGAAGTACATAAAGAACCTTCAGGATATCCACTGTTTCATTCAAAAAACACGTTTCAAAGTAAGCCTCAATTGTAAACATAAACAGTATTATCCTCATTTAAAAGCTTTATAAACAAATCGTGATCTCTACAAACAGGAATTCTTGATGTTTGAAATCACAATTTACTGAAAACGCGATTTAAAATATCCGGACTTGTTAATTCTATGATTATTCTCGTCATTTCACAACTTTCTTCCAGTAATCTCGGTAATTGAACTCGGCCTTAAATGTAGTTAGATTCTATTTCCTTGTGTTTCAACTGTTTGTTACACGTTCATATTCATTTCCTGGAAAGATAATTGTGTATTTGAAGAGTTTTACCACATTTTGACAGTTTCCTTAGAAGTACATACTAGAACCTTCAGGATATGAACTGTTTCAGTCAAAAGACGCCTCGCCAATTCAGCGTCAATTGAAAACATAAACAGTATTCTCCACATTTATAAGTTTTGTACACAAGTTCAGAGCTCTATAAACAGGAATTCTTAATGTTTGAAATCACAATTTACTGAAAACGCCACTTGAAATATCCGGAATTGTTTACATTTTGAGAAGTCTCGTCATTTCAGAGCTTTCTTCCTGTAATCTCCGTAATTGAACTGGGAATTAAATGTAGTTAGATTCTATTTACTTGTGTTTCAACTGTTTGTTATAAGTTCATATTCATTTCCTGATAAGATAATTGTGTATTTTAAGAGTTTTACCACATTTTGAAAGTTTCCTTAGAAGTACATACTAGAACCTTTAGGATATGAACTGTTTCAGTCAAAACACGCCACTCCAATTCAACCTCAATTGTAAACATAAACACTATTCTCTACATATAAAAGCTTTATACACAAGTTCTGAGCTCTATAAACAATAATTCTGATGTTTGAAATCACATTTAGTGAAAACTCCACTTAAAATAGCTGGACTCTTTAATATTAAGAGAATTCTTGTCCTTTCAGAGCTTTCTACCTGTAATCTCCGTAAGTGAACTCGGCCTTCAATGTAGTTCGGTTCTATTTCCTTGTGTTTCAAGTGTTTGTTACACGTTCATATTCATTTCCTGGAGAGGTAATCGTGTATTTAAAGAGTTTTACAATACTTTGACAGTTTCCTTAGAAGTACATAAAGAACCTTCAGGATACACACTGTTTCGTTCAAAAAACACTTGGCAAATTAAGCCTCAATTGTAAACATAAACAGTATTATCCTCATTTAAAAGCTTTATACACAAATCGTGATCTCTACAAACAGGAATTCTTAATGTTTGAAATCACAATTCACTGAAAACGCCATTTAAAATATCCGGACTTGTTAATATTATGAGTATTCTCGTCATTTCACAACTTTCTTCCAGTAATCTCGGTAATTGAACTCGGCCTTAAATGTAGTTAGATTCTATTTGCTTGTGTTTCAACTGTTTGTTACACGTTCATATTCATTTCCTGGAAAGATAATAATGTATTTTAAGAGTTTTACTACATTTTGACAGTTTCCTTAGAAGTACATACTAGAACCTTCAGGATATGAACTGTTTCAGTCAAAAGACGCCTCGCCAATTCAGCGTCAATTGAAAACATAAACAGTATTCTCCACATTTATAAGTTTTATACACAAGTCCAGAGCTCTATAAACAGGAATTCTTAATGTTTGAAATCACAATTTACTAAAAACGCTACTTGAAATATCCGGAATTGTTTACATTTTGAGAATTCTCGTCATTTCAGAGCTTTGTTCTTGTAAAATCCGTAATTGAGCTGGGAATTAAATGTAGTTAGATTCTATTTACTTGTGTTTCAACTGTTTGCTACACGTTCATATTCATTTTCTGGAGAGGTAATTGTGTTTTAAAAGAGTTTTACCACATTTTGAGAGTTTCCTTAGAAGTACATACTAGAACCTTCAGGATATGAACTGTTTCAGTCAAAAGACGCCACTCCAATTCAACCTCAATTGTAAACATAAACACTATTCTCTACATATATTAGCTTTATACACAAGTTCTGAGCTCTATAAACAGTAATTCCTGATGTTTGAAATCACATTTAGTGAAAACTCCACTTAAAATAGCCGGACTCTTTAATATTAAGAGAATTCTTGGCCTTTCAGAGCTTTCTACCTGTAATCTCGGTAATTGAACTCGGCCTTGAATGTAGTTAGGTTCGATTTCCTTGTGTTTCAACTGTTTGTTACACGTTCATATTCATTTCCTGGAGACGTAATTGTGTATTTAAAGAGTTTTACAACATTTTGACAGTTTCCTTAGAAGTACATAAAGAACCTTCAGGATATCCACTGTTTCATTCAAAAAACACGTGGCAAAGTAAGCCTCAATTGTAAACATAAACAGTATTATCCTCATTTAAAAGCTTTACACACAAATCCTGATCTCTACAAACAGGAATTCTGAATGTTTGAAATCACAATTTACTGAAAACGCGATTTAAAATATCCGGACTTGTTAATATTATGAGTATTCTCCTCATTTCACAACTTTCATCCAGTAATCTCGGTAATTGAACTCGGCCTTAAATGTAGTTAGATTCTATTTGCTTGTGTTTCAACTGTTTGTTACACGTTCATATTCATTTCCTGGAAAGATAATTGTGTATTTTAAGAGTTTTACTACATTTTGACAGTTTCCTTAGAAGTACATACTAGAACCTTCAGGATATGAACTGTTTCAGTCAAAAGACGCCTCGCCAATTCAGCGTCAATTGAAAACATAAACAGTATTCTCCACATTTATAAGTTTTATACACAAGTCCAGAGCTCTATAAACAGGAATTCTTAATGTTTGAAATCACAATTTACTGAAAACGCCACTTGAAATATCCGGAATTGTTTACATTTTGAGAATTCTCGTCATTTCAGAGCTTTCTTCCTGTAATCTCTGTAATTGAACTGGGAATTAAATGTAGTTAGATTCTATTTACTTGTGTTTCAACTGTTTGCTACACGTTCATATTCATTTTCTGGAGAGGTAATTGTGTATTAAAAGAGTTTTACCACATTTTGAGAGTTTCCTTAGAAGTACATACTAGAACCTTCAGGATATAAACTGTTTCAGTCAAAAGACGCCACTCCAATTCAACCTCAATTGTAAACATAAACACTATTCTCTACATATAAAAGCTTTATACACAAGTTCTGAGCTTATAAACAGTAATTCCTGAAGTTTGAAATCACATTTAGTGAAAACTCCACTTAAAATAGCCGGACTTTTTAATATTAAGAGAATTCTTGTCCTTTCAGAGCTTTCTACCTGTAATCTCGGTAATTGAACTCGGCCTTGAATGTAGTTAGGTTCGATTTCCTTGTGTTTCAACTGTTTGTTACACGTTCATATACATTTCCTGGAGAGGTAATTGTGTATTTAAAGAGTTTTACAACATTTTGACAGTTTCCTTAGAAGTACATAAAGAACCTTCAGGATATCCACTGTTTCATTCAAAAAACACGTGGCAAAGTAAACCACAATTGTAAACATAAACAGTATTATCCTCTTTTAAAAGCTTTATACACAAATCGTGATCTCTACAAACAGGAATTGTTGATGTTTGAAATCACAATTTACTGAAAACGCGATTTAAAATATCCGGACTTGTTAATTCTATGAGTATTCTCGTCATTTCACAACTTTCTTCCAGTAATCTCGGTAATTGAACTCGGCCTTAAATGTAGTTAGATTCTATTTCCTTGTGTTTCAACTGTTTGTTACACGTTCATATTCATTTCCTGGAAAGATAATTGTGTATTTGAAGAGTTTTACCACATTTTGACAGTTTCCTTAGAAGTACATACTAGAACCTTCAGCATATGAACTGTTTCAGTCAAAAGACGCCTCGCCAATTCAGAGTCAATTGAAAACATAAACAGTATTCTCCACATTTATAAGTTTTATACACAAGTTCAGAGCTCTATAAACAGGAATTCTTAATGTTTGAAATCACAATTTACTGAAAACGCCACTTGAAATATCCGGAATTGTTTACATTTTGAGAATTCTCGTCATTTCAGAGCTTTCTTCCTGTAATCTCCGTAATTGAACTGGGAATTAAATGTAGTTAGATTCTATTTACTTGTGTTTCAACTGTTTGTTATAAGTTCATATTCATTTCCTGATGAGATAATTGTGTATTTTAAGAGTTTTACCACATTTTGAGTGTTTCCTTAGAAGTACATACTAGAACCTTTAGGATATGAACTGTTTCAGTCAAAAGACGCCACTCCAATTCAACCTCAATTGTAAACATAAACACTATTCTCTACATATAAAAGCTTTATACACAAGTTCTGAGCTCTATAAACAGTAATTCTGATGTTTGAAATCACATTTAGTGAAAACTCCACTTAAAATAGCCGGACTCTTTAATATTAAGAGAATTCTTGTCCTTTCAGAGCTTTCTACCTGTAATCTCGGTAATTGAACTCGGCCTTGAATGTAGTTAGGTTCGATTTCCTTGTGTTTCAACTGTTTGTTACACGTTCATATTCATTTCCTGGAGAGGTAATTGTGTATTTAAAGAGTTTTACAACATTTTGACAGTTTCCTTAGAAGTACATAAAGAACCTTCAGGATATCCACTGTTTCATTCAAAAAACACGTTTCAAAGTA
This sequence comes from Myotis nattereri, assembly GCF_964212035.1. Lineage (NCBI taxonomy): Eukaryota > Metazoa > Chordata > Mammalia > Chiroptera > Vespertilionidae > Myotis > Myotis nattereri. The sequence goes on from NC_138080.1 coordinate 9,595,512, forward strand.
AGCCTCAATTGTAAACATAAACAGTATTATCCTCATTTAAAAGCTTTATAAACAAATCGTGATCTCTACAAACAGGAATTCTTGATGTTTGAAATCACAATTTACTGAAAACGCGATTTAAAATATCCGGACTTGTTAATTCTATGATTATTCTCGTCATTTCACAACTTTCTTCCAGTAATCTCGGTAATTGAACTCGGCCTTAAATGTAGTTAGATTCTATTTCCTTGTGTTTCAACTGTTTGTTACACGTTCATATTCATTTCCTGGAAAGATAATTGTGTATTTGAAGAGTTTTACCACATTTTGACAGTTTCCTTAGAAGTACATACTAGAACCTTCAGGATATGAACTGTTTCAGTCAAAAGACGCCTCGCCAATTCAGCGTCAATTGAAAACATAAACAGTATTCTCCACATTTATAAGTTTTGTACACAAGTTCAGAGCTCTATAAACAGGAATTCTTAATGTTTGAAATCACAATTTACTGAAAACGCCACTTGAAATATCCGGAATTGTTTACATTTTGAGAAGTCTCGTCATTTCAGAGCTTTCTTCCTGTAATCTCCGTAATTGAACTGGGAATTAAATGTAGTTAGATTCTATTTACTTGTGTTTCAACTGTTTGTTATAAGTTCATATTCATTTCCTGATAAGATAATTGTGTATTTTAAGAGTTTTACCACATTTTGAAAGTTTCCTTAGAAGTACATACTAGAACCTTTAGGATATGAACTGTTTCAGTCAAAACACGCCACTCCAATTCAACCTCAATTGTTAACATAAACACTATTCTCTACATATAAAAGCTTTATACACAAGTTCTGAGCTTATAAACAGTAATTCCTGAAGTTTGAAATCACATTTAGTGAAAACTCCACTTAAAATAGCCGGACTCTTTAATATTAAGAGAATTCTTGTCGTTTCAGAGCTTTCTACCTGTAATCTCGGTAATTGAACTCGGCCTTGAATGTAGTTAGGTTCGATTTCCTTGTGTTTCAACTGTTTGTTACACGTTCATATTCATTTCCTGGAGAGGTAATTGTGTATTTAAAGAGTTTTACAACATTTTGACAGTTTCCTTAGAAGTACATAAAGAACCTTCAGGATATCCACTGTTTCGTTCAAAAAACACTTGGCAAATTAAGCCTCAATTGTAAACATAAACAGTATTATCCTCATTTAAAAGCTTTATACACAAATCGTGATCTCTACAAACAGGAATTCTTGATGTTTGAAATCACAATTTACTGAAAACGCGATTTAAAATATCCGGACTTGTTAATTCTATGATTATTCTCGTCATTTCACAACTTTCTTCCAGTAATCTCGGTAATTGAACTCGGCCTTAAATGTAGTTAGATTCTATTTCCTTGTGTTTAAACTGTTTGTTACACGTTCATATTCATTTCCTGGAAAGATAATTGTGTATTTGAAGAGTTTTACCACATTTTGACAGTTTCCTTAGAAGTACATACTAGAACCTTCAGGATATGAACTGTTTCAGTCAAAAGACGCCTCGCCAATTCAGCGTCAATTGAAAACATAAACAGTATTCTCCACATTTATAAGTTTTGTACACAAGTTCAGAGCTCTATAAACAGGAATTCTTAATGTTTGAAATCACAATTTACTGAAAACGCCACTTGAAATATCCGGAATTGTTTACATTTTGAGAATTCTCGTCATTTCAGAGCTTTCTTCCTGTAATCTCCGTAATTGAACTGGGAATTAAATGTAGTTAGATTCTATTTACTTGTGTTTCAACTGTTTGTTATAAGTTCATATTCATTTCCTGATGAGATAATTGTGTATTTTAAGAGTTTTACCACATTTTGAGTGTTTCCTTAGAAGTACATACTAGAACCTTTAGGATATGAACTGTTTCAGTCAAAAGACGCCACTCCAATTCAACCTCAATTGTAAACATAAACACTATTCTCTACATATAAAAGCTTTATACACAAGTTCTGAGCTCTATAAACAGTAATTCTGATGTTTGAAATCACATTTAGTGAAAACTCCACTTAAAATAGCCGGACTCTTTAATATTAAGAGAATTCTTGTCCTTTCAGAGCTTTCTACCTGTAATCTCGGTAATTGAACTCGGCCTTGAATGTAGTTAGGTTCGATTTCCTTGTGTTTCAACTGTTTGTTACACGTTCATATTCATTTCCTGGAGAGGTAATTGTGTATTTAAAGAGTTTTACAACATTTTGACAGTTTCCTTAGAAGTACATAAAGAACCTTCAGGATATCCACTGTTTCATTCAAAAAACACGTTTCAAAGTAAGCCTCAATTGTAAACATAAACAGTATTATCCTCATTTAAAAGCTTTATAAACAAATCGTGATCTCTACAAACAGGAATTCTTGATGTTTGAAATCACAATTTACTGAAAACGCGATTTAAAATATCCGGACTTGTTAATTCTATGATTATTCTCGTCATTTCACAACTTTCTTCCAGTAATCTCGGTAATTGAACTCGGCCTTAAATGTAGTTAGATTCTATTTCCTTGTGTTTCAACTGTTTGTTACACGTTCATATTCATTTCCTGGAAAGATAATTGTGTATTTGAAGAGTTTTACCACATTTTGACAGTTTCCTTAGAAGTACATACTAGAACCTTCAGGATATGAACTGTTTCAGTCAAAAGACGCCTCGCCAATTCAGCGTCAATTGAAAACATAAACAGTATTCTCCACATTTATAAGTTTTGTACACAAGTTCAGAGCTCTATAAACAGGAATTCTTAATGTTTGAAATCACAATTTACTGAAAACGCCACTTGAAATATCCGGAATTGTTTACATTTTGAGAAGTCTCGTCATTTCAGAGCTTTCTTCCTGTAATCTCCGTAATTGAACTGGGAATTAAATGTAGTTAGATTCTATTTACTTGTGTTTCAACTGTTTGTTATAAGTTCATATTCATTTCCTGATAAGATAATTGTGTATTTTAAGAGTTTTACCACATTTTGAAAGTTTCCTTAGAAGTACATACTAGAACCTTTAGGATATGAACTGTTTCAGTCAAAACACGCCACTCCAATTCAACCTCAATTGTTAACATAAACACTATTCTCTACATATAAAAGCTTTATACACAAGTTCTGAGCTTATAAACAGTAATTCCTGAAGTTTGAAATCACATTTAGTGAAAACTCCACTTAAAATAGCCGGACTCTTTAATATTAAGAGAATTCTTGTCGTTTCAGAGCTTTCTACCTGTAATCTCGGTAATTGAACTCGGCCTTGAATGTAGTTAGGTTCGATTTCCTTGTGTTTCAACTGTTTGTTACACGTTCATATTCATTTCCTGGAGAGGTAATTGTGTATTTAAAGAGTTTTACAACATTTTGACAGTTTCCTTAGAAGTACATAAAGAACCTTCAGGATATCCACTGTTTCGTTCAAAAAACACTTGGCAAATTAAGCCTCAATTGTAAACATAAACAGTATTATCCTCATTTAAAAGCTTTATACACAAATCGTGATCTCTACAAACAGGAATTCTTGATGTTTGAAATCACAATTTACTGAAAACGCGATTTAAAATATCCGGACTTGTTAATTCTATGATTATTCTCGTCATTTCACAACTTTCTTCCAGTAATCTCGGTAATTGAACTCGGCCTTAAATGTAGTTAGATTCTATTTCCTTGTGTTTAAACTGTTTGTTACACGTTCATATTCATTTCCTGGAAAGATAATTGTGTATTTGAAGAGTTTTACCACATTTTGACAGTTTCCTTAGAAGTACATACTAGAACCTTCAGGATATGAACTGTTTCAGTCAAAAGACGCCTCGCCAATTCAGCGTCAATTGAAAACATAAACAGTATTCTCCACATTTATAAGTTTTGTACACAAGTTCAGAGCTCTATAAACAGGAATTCTTAATGTTTGAAATCACAATTTACTGAAAACGCCACTTGAAATATCCGGAATTGTTTACATTTTGAGAAGTCTCGTCATTTCAGAGCTTTCTTCCTGTAATCTCCGTAATTGAACTGGGAATTAAATGTAGTTAGATTCTATTTACTTGTGTTTCAACTGTTTGTTATAAGTTCATATTCATTTCCTGATAAGATAATTGTGTATTTTAAGAGTTTTACCACATTTTGAAAGTTTCCTTAGAAGTACATACTAGAACCTTTAGGATATGAACTGTTTCAGTCAAAACACGCCACTCCAATTCAACCTCAATTGTAAACATAAACACTATTCTCTACATATAAAAGCTTTATACACAAGTTCTGAGCTCTATAAACAGTAATTCTGATGTTTGAAATCACATTTAGTGAAAACTCCACTTAAAATAGCCGACTCTTTAATATTAAGAGAATTCTTGTCCTTTCAGAGCTTTCTACCTGTAATCTCCGTAAGTGAACTCGGCCTTCAATGTAGTTCGGTTCTATTTCCTTGTGTTTCAAGTGTTTGTTACACGTTCATATTCATTTCCTGGAGAGGTAATCGTGTATTTAAAGAGTTTTACAATACTTTGACAGTTTCCTTAGAAGTACATAAAGAACCTTCAGGATACCCACTGTTTCGTTCAAAAAACACTTGGCAAATTAAGCCTCAATTGTAAACATAAACAGTATTATCCTCATTTAAAAGCTTTATACACAAATCGTGATCTCTACAAACAGGAATTCTTAATGTTTGAAATCACAATTCACTGAAAACGCGATTTAAAATATCCGGACTTGTTAATATTATGAGTATTCTCGTCATTTCACAACTTTCTTCCAGTAATCTCGGTAATTGAACTCGGCCTTAAATGTAGTTAGATATTATTTGCTTGTGTTTCAACTGTTTGTTACACGTTCATATTCATTTCCTGGAAAGATAATTGTGTATTTGAAGAGTTTTACTACATTTTGACAGTTTCCTTAGAAGTACATACTAGAACCTTCAGGATATGAACTGTTTCAGTCAAAAGAAGCCTCGCCAATTCAGCGTCAATTGAAAACATAAACAGTATTCTCCACATTTATAAGTTTTATACACAAGTTCAGAGCTCTATAAACAGGAATTCTTAATGTTTGAAATCACAATTTACTGAAAACGCCACTTGAAATATCCGGAATTGTTTACATTTTGAGAAGTCTCGTCATTTCAGAGCTTTGTTCTTGTAATCTCCGTAATTGAACTGGGAATTAAATGTAGTTAGATTCTATTTACTTGTGTTTCAACTGTTTGTTATAAGTTCATATTCATTTCCTGATAAGATAATTGTGTATTTTAAGAGTTTTACCACATTTTGAGAGTTTCCTTAGAAGTACATACTAGAACCTTTAGGATATGAACTGTTTCAGTCAAAACAGGCCACTCCAATTCAACCTCAATTGTAAACATAAACACTATTCTCTACATATAAAAGCTTTATACACAAGTTCTGAGCTCTATAAACAGTAATTCCTGATGTTTGAAATCACATTTAGTGAAAACTCCACTTAAAATAGCCGGACTCTTTAATTTTAAGAGAATTCTTGTCCTTTCATAGCTTTCTACCTGTAATCTCGGTAATTGAACTCGGCCTTGAATGTAGTTAGGTTCGATTTCCTTGTGTTTCAACTGTTTGTTACACGTTCATATTCATTTCCTGGAGAGGTAATTGTGTATTTAAAGAGTTTTACAACATTTTGACAGTTTCCTTAGAAGTACATAAAGAACCTTCAGGATATCCACTGTTTCATTCAAAAAACACGTGGCAAAGTTAGCCTCAATTGTAAACATAAACAGTATTATCCTCATTTAAAAGCTTTATACACAAATCCTGATCTCTACAAACAGGAATTCTTAATGTTTGAAATCACAATTTACTGAAAACGCGATTTAAAATATCCGGACTTGTTAATTCTATGAGTATTCTCGTCATTTCACAACTTTCTTCCAGTAATCTCGGTAATTGAACTCGGCCTTAAATGTAGTTAGATTCTATTTCCTTGTGTTTCAACTGTTTGTTACACGTTCATATTCATTTCCTGGAAAGATAATTGTGTATTTGAAGAGTTTTACCACATTTTGACAGTTTCCTTAGAAGTACATACTAGAACCTTCAGGATATGAACTGTTTCAGTCAAAAGACGCCTCGCCAATTCAGCGTCAATTGAAAACATAAACAGTATTCTCCACATTTATAAGTTTTATACACAAGTTCAGAGCTCTATAAACAGGAATTCTTAATGTTTGAAATCACAATTTACTGAAAACGCCACTTGAAATATCCGGAATTGTTTACATTTTGAGAAGTCTCGTCATTTCAGAGCTTTCTTCCTGTAATCTCCGTAATTGAACTGGGAATTAAATGTAGTTAGATTCTATTTACTTGTGTTTCAACTGTTTGTTATAAGTTCATATTCATTTCCTGATGAGATAATTGTGTATTTTAAGAGTTTTACCACATTTTGAGTGTTTCCTTAGAAGTACATACTAGAACCTTTAGGATATGAACTGTTTCAGTCAAAAGACGCCACTCCAATTCAACCTCAATTGTAAACATAAACACTATTCTCTACATATAAAAGCTTTATACACAAGTTCTGAGCTCTATAAACAGTAATTCTGATGTTTGAAATCACATTTAGTGAAAACTCCACTTAAAATAGCCGGACTCTTTAATATTAAGAGAATTCTTGTCCTTTCAGAGCTTTCTACCTGTAATCTCGGTAATTGAACTCGGCCTTGAATGTAGTTAGGTTCGATTTCCTTGTGTTTCAACTGTTTGTTACACGTTCATATTCATTTCCTGGAGAGGTAATTGTGTATTTAAAGAGTTTTACAACATTTTGACAGTTTCCTTAGAAGTACATAAAGAACCTTCAGGATATCCACTGTTTCATTCAAAAAACACGTGGCAAAGTAAGCCTCAATTGTAAACATAAACAGTATTATCCTCATTTAAAAGCTTTATACACAAATCGTGATCTCTACAAACAGGAATTCTTGATGTTTGAAATCACAATTTACTGAAAACGCGATTTAAAATATCCGGACTTGTTAATTCTATGAGTATTCTCGTCATTTCACAACTTTCTTCCAGTAATCTCGGTAATTGAACTCGGCCTTAAATGTAGTTAGATTCTATTTCCTTGTGTTTCAACTGTTTGTTACACGTTCATATTCATTTCCTGGAAAGATAATTGTGTATTTGAAGAGTTTTACCACATTTTGACAGTTTCCTTAGAAGTACATACTACAACCTTCAGGATATGAACTGTTTCAGTCAAAAGACGCCTCGCCAATTCAGCGTCAATTGAAAACATAAACAGTATTCTCCACATTTATAAGTTTTATACACAAGTTCAGAGCTCTATAAACAGGAATTCTTAATGTTTGAAATCACAATTTACTGAAAACGCCACTTGAAATATCCGGAATTGTTTACATTTTGAGAAGTCTCGTCATTTCAGAGCTTTCTTCCTGTAATCTCCGTAATTGAACTGGGAATTAAATGTAGTTAGATTCTATTTACTTGTTTTTCAACTGTTTGTTATAAGTTCATATTCATTTCCTGATAAGATAATTGTGTATTTTAAGAGTTTTACCACATTTTGAAAGTTTCCTTAGAAGTACATACTAGAACCTTTAGGATATGAACTGTTTCAGTCAAAACACGCCACTCCAATTCAACCTCAATTGTAAACATAAACACTATTCTCTACATATAAAAGCTTTATACACAACTTCTGAGCTCTATAAACAATAATTCTGATGTTTGAAATCACATTTAGTGAAAACTCCACTTAAAATAGCTGGACTCTTTAATATTAAGAGAATTCTTGTCCTTTCAGAGCTTTCTACCTGTAATCTCCGTAAGTGAACTCGGCCTTCAATGTAGTTCGGTTCTATTTCCTTGTGTTTCAAGTGTTTGTTACACGTTCATATTCATTTCCTGGAGAGGTAATCGTGTATTTAAAGAGTTTTACAATACTTTGACAGTTTCCTTAGAAGTACATAAAGAACCTTCAGGATACACACTGTTTCGTTCAAAAAACACTTGGCAAATTAAGCCTCAATTGTAAACATAAACAGTATTATCCTCATTTAAAAACTTTATACACAAATCGTGATCTCTACAAACAGGAATTCTTAATGTTTGAAATCACAATTCACTGAAAACGCCATTTAAAATATCCGGACTTGTTAATATTATGAGTATTCTCGTCATTTCACAACTTTCTTCCAGTAATCTCGGTAATTGAACTCGGCCTTAAATGTAGTTAGATTCTATTTGCTTGTGTTTCAACTGTTTGTTACACGTTCATATTCATTTCCTGGAAAGATAATAATGTATTTTAAGAGTTTTACTACATTTTGACAGTTTCCTTAGAAGTACATACTAGAACCTTCAGGATATGAACTGTTTCAGTCAAAAGACGCCTCGCCAATTCAGCGTCAATTGAAAACATAAACAGTATTCTCCACATTTATAAGTTTTATACACAAGTCCAGAGCTCTATAAACAGGAATTCTTAATGTTTGAAATCACAATTTACTAAAAACGCTACTTGAAATATCCGGAATTGTTTACATTTTGAGAATTCTCGTCATTTCAGAGCTTTGTTCTTGTAAAATCCGTAATTGAGCTGGGAATTAAATGTAGTTAGATTCTATTTACTTGTGTTTCAACTGTTTGCTACACGTTCATATTCATTTTCTGGAGAGGTAATTGTGTATTAAAAGAGTTTTACCACATTTTGAGAGTTTCCTTAGAAGTACATACTAGAACCTTCAGGATATGAACTGTTTCAGTCAAAAGACGCCACTCCAATTCAACCTCAATTGTAAACATAAACACTATTCTCTACATATATTAGCTTTATACACAAGTTCTGAGCTCTATAAACAGTAATTCCTGATGTTTGAAATCACATTTAGTGAAAACTCCACTTAAAATAGCCGGACTCTTTAATATTAAGAGAATTCTTGGCCTTTCAGAGCTTTCTACCTGTAATCTCGGTAATTGAACTCGGCCTTGAATGTAGTTAGGTTCGATTTCCTTGTGTTTCAACTGTTTGTTACACGTTCATATTCATTTCCTGGAGACGTAATTGTGTATTTAAAGAGTTTTACAACATTTTGACAGTTTCCTTAGAAGTACATAAAGAACCTTCAGGATATCCACTGTTTCATTCAAAAAACACGTGGCAAAGTAAGCCTCAATTGTAAACATAAACAGTATTATCCTCATTTAAAAGCTTTACACACAAATCCTGATCTCTACAAACAGGAATTCTGAATGTTTGAAATCACAATTTACTGAAAACGCGATTTAAAATATCCGGACTTGTTAATATTATGAGTATTCTCCTCATTTCACAACTTTCATCGAGTAATCTCGGTAATTGAACTCGGCCTTAAATGTAGTTAGATTCTATTTGCTTGTGTTTCAACTGTTTGTTACACGTTCATATTCATTTCCTGGAAAGATAATTGTGTATTTTAAGAGTTTTACTACATTTTGACAGTTTCCTTAGAAGTACATACTAGAACCTTCAGGATATGAACTGTTTCAGTCAAAAGACGCCTCGCCAATTCAGCGTCAATTGAAAACATAAACAGTATTCTCCACATTTATAAGTTTTATACACAAGTCCAGAGCTCTATAAACAGGAATTCTTAATGTTTGAAATCACAATTTACTGAAAACGCCACTTGAAATATCCGGAATTGTTTACATTTTGAGAATTCTCGTCATTTCAGAGCTTTCTTCCTGTAATCTCTGTAATTGAACTGGGAATTAAATGTAGTTAGATTCTATTTACTTGTGTTTCAACTGTTTGCTACACGTTCATATTCATTTTCTGGAGAGGTAATTGTGTATTAAAAGAGTTTTACCACATTTTGAGAGTTTCCTTAGAAGTACATACTAGAACCTTCAGGATATAAACTGTTTCAGTCAAAAGACGCCACTCCAATTCAACCTCAATTGTAAACATAAACACTATTCTCTACATATAAAAGCTTTATACACAAGTTCTGAGGTTATAAACAGTAATTCCTGAAGTTTGAAATCACATTTAGTGAAAACTCCACTTAAAATAGCCGGACTTTTTAATATTAAGAGAATTCTTGTCCTTTCAGAGCTTTCTACCTGTAATCTCGGTAATTGAACTCGGCCTTGAATGTAGTTAGGTTCGATTTCCTTGTGTTTCAACTGTTTGTTACACGTTCATATACATTTCCTGGAGAGGTAATTGTGTATTTAAAGAGTTTTACAACATTTTGACAGTTTCCTTAGAAGTACATAAAGAACCTTCAGGATATCCACTGTTTCATTCAAAAAACACGTGGCAAAGTAAACCACAATTGTAAACATAAACAGTATTATCCTCTTTTAAAAGCTTTATACACAAATCGTGATCTCTACAAACAGGAATTGTTGATGTTTGAAATCACAATTTACTGAAAACGCGATTTAAAATATCCGGACTTGTTAATTCTATGAGTATTCTCGTCATTTCACAACTTTCTTCCAGTAATCTCGGTAATTGAACTCGGCCTTAAATGTAGTTAGATTCTATTTCCTTGTGTTTCAACTGTTTGTTACACGTTCATATTCATTTCCTGGAAAGATAATTGTGTATTTGAAGAGTTTTACCACATTTTGACAGTTTCCTTAGAAGTACATACTAGAACCTTCAGCATATGAACTGTTTCAGTCAAAAGACGCCTCGCCAATTCAGAGTCAATTGAAAACATAAACAGTATTCTCCACATTTATAAGTTTTATACACAAGTTCAGAGCTCTATAAACAGGAATTCTTAATGTTTGAAATCACAATTTACTGAAAACGCCACTTGAAATATCCGGAATTGTTTACATTTTGAGAATTCTCGTCATTTCAGAGCTTTCTTCCTGTAATCTCCGTAATTGAACTGGGAATTAAATGTTGTTAGATTCTATTTACTTGTGTTTCAACTGTTTGTTATAAGTTCATATTCATTTCCTGATGAGATAATTGTGTATTTTAAGAGTTTTACCACATTTTGAGTGTTTCCTTAGAAGTACATACTAGAACCTTTAGGATATGAACTGTTTCAGTCAAAAGACGCCACTCCAATTCAACCTCAATTGTAAACATAAACACTATTCTCTACATATAAAAGCTTTATACACAAGTTCTGAGCTCTATAAACAGTAATTCTGATGTTTGAAATCACATTTAGTGAAAACTCCACTTAAAATAGCCGGACTCTTTAATATTAAGAGAATTCTTGTCCTTTCAGAGCTTTCTACCTGTAATCTCGGTAATTGAACTCGGCCTTGAATGTAGTTAGGTTCGATTTCCTTGTGTTTCAACTGTTTGTTACACGTTCATATTCATTTCCTGGAGAGGTAATTGTGTATTTAAAGAGTTTTACAACATTTTGACAGTTTCCTTAGAAGTACATAAAGAACCTTCAGGATATCCACTGTTTCATTCAAAAAACACGTGGCAAAGTAAGCCTCAATTGTAAACATAAACAGTATTATCCTCATTTAAAAGCTTTATAAACAAATCGTGATCTCTACAAACAGGAATTCTTGATGTTTGAAATCACAATTTACTGAAAACGCGATTTAAAATATCCGGACTTGTTAATTCTATGATTATTCTCGTCATTTCACAACTTTCTTCCAGTAATCTCGGTAATTGAACTCGGCCTTAAATGTAGTTAGATTCTATTTCCTTGTGTTTCAACTGTTTGTTACACGTTCATATTCATTTCCTGGAAAGATAATTGTGTATTTGAAGAGTTTTACCACATTTTGACAGTTTCCTTAGAAGTACATACTAGAACCTTCAGGATATGAACTGTTTCAGTCAAAAGACGCCTCGCCAATTCAGCGTCAATTGAAAACATAAACAGTATTCTCCACATTTATAAGTTTTGTACACAAGTTCAGAGCTCTATAAACAGGAATTCTTAATGTTTGAAATCACAATTTACTGAAAACGCCACTTGAAATATCCGGAATTGTTTACATTTTGAGAAGTCTCGTCATTTCAGAGCTTTCTTCCTGTAATCTCCGTAATTGAACTGGGAATTAAATGTAGTTAGATTCTATTTACTTGTGTTTCAACTGTTTGTTATAAGTTCATATTCATTTCCTGATAAGATAATTGTGTATTTTAAGAGTTTTACCACATTTTGAAAGTTTCCTTAGAAGTACATACTAGAACCTTTAGGATATGAACTGTTTCAGTCAAAACACGCCACTCCAATTCAACCTCAATTGTTAACATAAACACTATTCTCTACATATAAAAGCTTTATACACAAGTTCTGAGCTTATAAACAGTAATTCCTGAAGTTTGAAATCACATTTAGTGAAAACTCCACTTAAAATAGCCGGACTCTTTAATATTAAGAGAATTCTTGTCCTTTCAGAGCTTTCTACCTGTAATCTCGGTAATTGAACTCGGCCTTGAATGTAGTTAGGTTCGATTTCCTTGTGTTTCAACTGTTTGTTACACGTTCATATTCATTTCCTGGAGAGGTAATTGTGTATTTAAAGAGTTTTACAACATTTTGACAGTTTCCTTAGAAGTACATAAAGAACCTTCAGGATATCCACTGTTTCATTCAAAAAACACGTGGCAAAGTAAGCCTCAATTGTAAACATAAACAGTATTATCCTCATTTAAAAGCTTTATACACAAATCGTGATCTCTACAAACAGGAATTCTTGATGTTTGAAATCACAATTTACTGAAAACGCGATTTAAAATATCCGGACTTGTTAATTCTATGAGTATTCTCGTCATTTCACAACTTTCTTCCAGTAATCTCGGTAATTGAACTCGGCCTTAAATGTAGTTAGATTCTATTTCCTTGTGTTTCAACTGTTTGTTACACGTTCATATTCATTTCCTGGAAAGATAATTGTGTATTTGAAGAGTTTTACCACATTTTGACAGTTTCCTTAGAAGTACATACTACAACCTTCAGGATATGAACTGTTTCAGTCAAAAGACGCCTCGCCAATTCAGCGTCAATTGAAAACATAAACAGTATTCTCCACATTTATAAGTTTTATACACAAGTTCAGAGCTCTATAAACAGGAATTCTTAATGTTTGAAATCACAATTTACTGAAAACGCCACTTGAAATATCCGGAATTGTTTACATTTTGAGAAGTCTCGTCATTTCAGAGCTTTCTTCCTGTAATCTCCGTAATTGAACTGGGAATTAAATGTAGTTAGATTCTATTTACTTGTTTTTCAACTGTTTGTTATAAGTTCATATTCATTTCCTGATAAGATAATTGTGTATTTTAAGAGTTTTACCACATTTTGAAAGTTTCCTTAGAAGTACATACTAGAACCTTTAGGATATGAACTGTTTCAGTCAAAACACGCCACTCCAATTCAACCTCAATTGTAAACATAAACACTATTCTCTACATATAAAAGCTTTATACACAAGTTCTGAGCTCTATAAACAATAATTCTGATGTTTGAAATCACATTTAGTGAAAACTCCACTTAAAATAGCTGGACTCTTTAATATTAAGAGAATTCTTGTCCTTTCAGAGCTTTCTACCTGTAATCTCCGTAAGTGAACTCGGCCTTCAATGTAGTTCGGTTCTATTTCCTTGTGTTTCAAGTGTTTGTTACACGTTCATATTCATTTCCTGGAGAGGTAATCGTGTATTTAAAGAGTTTTACAATACTTTGACAGTTTCCTTAGAAGTACATAAAGAACCTTCAGGATACCCACTGTTTCGTTCAAAAAACACTTGGCAAATTAAGCCTCAATTGTAAACATAAACAGTATTATCCTCATTTAAAAGCTTTATACACAAATCGTGATGTCTACAAACAGGAATTCTTAATGTTTGAAATCACAATTCACTGAAAACGCCATTTAAAATATCCGGACTTGTTAATATTATGAGTATTCTCGTCATTTCACAACTTTCTTCCAGTAATCTCGGTAATTGAACTCGGCCTTAAATGTAGTTAGATTCTATTTGCTTGTGTTTCAACTGTTTGTTACACGTTCATATTCATTTCCTGGAAAGATAATAATGTATTTTAAGAGTTTTACTACATTTTGACAGTTTCCTTAGAAGTACATACTAGAACCTTCAGGATATGAACTGTTTCAGTCAAAAGACGCCTCGCCAATTCAGCGTCAATTGAAAACATAAACAGTATTCTCCACATTTATAAGTTTTATACACAAGTCCAGAGCTCTATAAACAGGAATTCTTAATGTTTGAAATCACAATTTACTAAAAACGCTACTTGAAATATCCGGAATTGTTTACATTTTGAGAATTCTCGTCATTTCAGAGCTTTGTTCTTGTAAAATCCGTAATTGAGCTGGGAATTAAATGTAGTTAGATTCTATTTACTTGTGTTTCAACTGTTTGCTACACGTTCATATTCATTTTCTGGAGAGGTAATTGTGTATTAAAAGAGTTTTACCACATTTTGAGAGTTTCCTTAGAAGTACATACTAGAACCTTTAGGATATGAACTGTTTCAGTCAAAACAGGCCACTCCAATTCAACCTCAATTGTAAACATAAACACTATTCTCTACATATAAAAGCTTTATACACAAGTTCTGAGCTCTATAAACAGTAATTCCTGATGTTTGAAATCACATTTAGTGAAAACTCCACTTAAAATAGCCGGACTCTTTAATTTTAAGAGAATTCTTGTCCTTTCATAGCTTTCTACCTGTAATCTCGGTAATTGAACTCGGCCTTGAATGTAGTTAGGTTCGATTTCCTTGTGTTTCAACTGTTTGTTACACGTTCATATTCATTTCCTGGAGAGGTAATCGTGTATTTAAAGAGTTTTACAACATTTTGACAGTTTCCTTAGAAGTACATAAAGAACCTTCAGGATATCCACTGTTTCATTCAAAAAACACGTGGCAAAGTTAGCCTCAATTGTAAACATAAACAGTATTATCCTCATTTAAAAGCTTTATACACAAATCCTGATCTCTACAAACAGGAATTCTTAATGTTTGAAATCACAATTTACTGATAACGCGATTTAAAATATCCGGACTTGTTAATATTATGAGTATTCTCCTCATTTCACAACTTTCATCCAGTAATCTCGGTAATTGAACTCGGCCTTAAATGTAGTTAGATTCTATTTGCTTGTGTTTCAACTGTTTGTTACACGTTCATATTCATTTCCTGGAAAGATAATTGTGTATTTTAAGAGTTTTACTACATTTTGACAGTTTCCTTAGAAGTACATACTAGAACCTTCAGGATATGAACTGTTTCAGTCAAAAGACGCCTCGCCAATTCAGCGTCAATTGAAAACATAAACAGTATTCTCCACATTTATAAGTTTTATACACAAGTCCAGAGCTCTATAAACAGGAATTCTTAATGTTTGAAATCACAATTTACTGAAAACGCCACTTGAAATATCCGGAATTGTTTACATTTTGAGAATTCTCGTCATTTCAGAGCTTTCTTCCTGTAATCTCTGTAATTGAACTGGGAATTAAATGTAGTTAGATTCTATTTACTTGTGTTTCAACTGTTTGCTACACGTTCATATTCATTTTCTGGAGAGGTAATTGTGTATTAAAAGAGTTTTACCACATTTTGAGAGTTTCCTTAGAAGTACATACTAGAACCTTCAGGATATAAACTGTTTCAGTCAAAAGACGCCACTCCAATTCAACCTCAATTGTAAACATAAACACTATTCTCTACATATAAAAGCTTTATACACAAGTTCTGAGCTTATAAACAGTAATTCCTGAAGTTTGAAATCACATTTAGTGAAAACTCCACTTAAAATAGCCGGACTTTTTAATATTAAGAGAATTCTTGTCCTTTCAGAGCTTTCTACCTGTAATCTCGGTAATTGAACTCGGCCTTGAATGTAGTTAGGTTCGATTTCCTTGTGTTTCAACTGTTTGTTACACGTTCATATACATTTCCTGGAGAGGTAATTGTGTATTTAAAGAGTTTTACAACATTTTGACAGTTTCCTTAGAAGTACATAAAGAACCTTCAGGATATCCACTGTTTCATTCAAAAAAACACGTGGCAAAGTAAACCACAATTGTAAACATAAACAGTATTATCCTCTTTTAAAAGCTTTATACACAAATCGTGATCTCTACAAACAGGAATTGTTGATGTTTGAAATCACAATTTACTGAAAACGCGATTTAAAATATCCGGACTTGTTAATTCTATGAGTATTCTCGTCATTTCACAACTTTCTTCCAGTAATCTCGGTAATTGAACTCGGCCTTAAATGTAGTTAGATTCTATTTCCTTGTGTTTCAACTGTTTGTTACACGTTCATATTCATTTCCTGGAAAGATAATTGTGTATTTGAAGAGTTTTACCACATTTTGACAGTTTCCTTAGAAGTACATACTAGAACCTTCAGGATATGAACTGTTTCAGTCAAAAGACGCCTCGCCAATTCAGCGTCAATTGAAAACATAAACAGTATTCTCCACATTTATAAGTTTTATACACAAGTTCAGAGCTCTATAAACAGGAATTCTTAATGTTTGAAATCACAATTTACTGAAAACGCCACTTGAAATATCCGGAATTGTTTACATTTTGAGAAGTCTCGTCATTTCAGAGCTTTCTTCCTGTAATCTCCGTAATTGAACTGGGAATTAAATGTAGTTAGATTCTATTTACTTGTGTTTCAACTGTTTGTTATAAGTTCATATTCATTTCCTGATGAGATAATTGTGTATTTTAAGAGTTTTACCACATTTTGAGTGTTTCCTTAGAAGTACATACTAGAACCTTTAGGATATGAACTGTTTCAGTCAAAAGACGCCACTCCAATTCAACCTCAATTGTAAACATAAACACTATTCTCTACATATAAAAGCTTTATACACAAGTTCTGAGCTCTATAAACAGTAATTCTGATGTTTGAAATCACATTTAGTGAAAACTCCACTTAAAATAGCCGGACTCTTTAATATTAAGAGAATTCTTGTCCTTTCAGAGCTTTCTACCTGTAATCTCGGTAATTGAACTCGGCCTTGAATGTAGTTAGGTTCGATTTCCTTGTGTTTCAACTGTTTGTTACACGTTCATATTCATTTCCTGGAGAGGTAATTGTGTATTTAAAGAGTTTTACAACATTTTGACAGTTTCCTTAGAAGTACATAAAGAACCTTCAGGATATCCACTGTTTCATTCAAAAAACACGTGGCAAAGTAAGCCTCAATTGTAAACATAAACAGTATTATCCTCATTTAAAAGCTTTATACACAAATCGTGATCTCTACAAACAGGAATTCTTGATGTTTGAAATCACAATTTACTGAAAACGCGATTTAAAATATCCGGACTTGTTAATTCTATGAGTATTCTCGTCATTTCACAACTTTCTTCCAGTAATCTCGGTAATTGAACTCGGCCTTAAATGTAGTTAGATTCTATTTCCTTGTGTTTCAACTGTTTGTTACACGTTCATATTCATTTCCTGGAAAGATAATTGTGTATTTGAAGAGTTTTACCACATTTTGACAGTTTCCTTAGAAGTACATACTACAACCTTCAGGATATGAACTGTTTCAGTCAAAAGACGCCTCGCCAATTCAGCGTCAATTGAAAACATAAACAGTATTCTCCACATTTATAAGTTTTATACACAAGTTCAGAGCTCTATAAACAGGAATTCTTAATGTTTGAAATCACAATTTACTGAAAACGCCACTTGAAATATCCGGAATTGTTTACATTTTGAGAAGTCTCGTCATTTCAGAGCTTTCTTCCTGTAATCTCCGTAATTGAACTGGGAATTAAATGTAGTTAGATTCTATTTACTTGTTTTTCAACTGTTTGTTATAAGTTCATATTCATTTCCTGATAAGATAATTGTGTATTTTAAGAGTTTTACCACATTTTGAAAGTTTCCTTAGAAGTACATACTAGAACCTTTAGGATATGAACTGTTTCAGTCAAAACACGCCACTCCAATTCAACCTCAATTGTAAACATAAACACTATTCTCTACATATAAAAGCTTTATACACAAGTTCTGAGCTCTATAAACAATAATTCTGATGTTTGAAATCACATTTAGTGAAAACTCCACTTAAAATAGCTGGACTCTTTAATATTAAGAGAATTCTTGTCCTTTCAGAGCTTTCTACCTGTAATCTCCGTAAGTGAACTCGGCCTTCAATGTAGTTCGGTTCTATTTCCTTGTGTTTCAAGTGTTTGTTACACGTTCATATTCATTTCCTGGAGAGGTAATCGTGTATTTAAAGAGTTTTACAATACTTTGACAGTTTCCTTAGAAGTACATAAAGAACCTTCAGGATACACACTGTTTCGTTCAAAAAACACTTGGCAAATTAAGCCTCAATTGTAAACATAAACAGTATTATCCTCATTTAAAAGCTTTATACACAAATCGTGATCTCTACAAACAGGAATTCTTAATGTTTGAAATCACAATTCACTGAAAACGCCATTTAAAATATCCGGACTTGTTAATATTATGAGTATTCTCGTCATTTCACAACTTTCTTCCAGTAATCTCGGTAATTGAACTCGGCCTTAAATGTAGTTAGATTCTATTTGCTTGTGTTTCAACTGTTTGTTACACGTTCATATTCATTTCCTGGAAAGATAATAATGTATTTTAAGAGTTTTACTACATTTTGACAGTTTCCTTAGAAGTACATACTAGAACCTTCAGGATATGAACTGTTTCAGTCAAAAGACGCCTCGCCAATTCAGCGTCAATTGAAAACATAAACAGTATTCTCCACATTTATAAGTTTTATACACAAGTCCAGAGCTCTATAAACAGGAATTCTTAATGTTTGAAATCACAATTTACTAAAAACGCTACTTGAAATATCCGGAATTGTTTACATTTTGAGAATTCTCGTCATTTCAGAGCTTTGTTCTTGTAAAATCCGTAATTGAGCTGGGAATTAAATGTAGTTAGATTCTATTTACTTGTGTTTCAACTGTTTGCTACACGTTCATATTCATTTTCTGGAGAGGTAATTGTGTATTAAAAGAGTTTTACCACATTTTGAGAGTTTCCTTAGAAGTACATACTAGAACCTTCAGGATATGAACTGTTTCAGTCAAAAGACGCCACTCCAATTCAACCTCAATTGTAAACATAAACACTATTCTCTACATATATTAGCTTTATACACAAGTTCTGAGCTTTATAAACAGTAATTCCTGATGTTTGAAATCACATTTAGTGAAAACTCCACTTAAAATAGCCGGACTCTTTAATATTAAGAGAATTCTTGGCCTTTCAGAGCTTTCTACCTGTAATCTCGGTAATTGAACTCGGCCTTGAATGTAGTTAGGTTCGATTTCCTTGTGTTTCAACTGTTTGTTACACGTTCATATTCATTTCCTGGAGACGTAATTGTGTATTTAAAGAGTTTTACAACATTTTGACAGTTTCCTTAGAAGTACATAAAGAACCTTCAGGATATCCACTGTTTCATTCAAAAAACACGTGGCAAAGTAAGCCTCAATTGTAAACATAAACAGTATTATCCTCATTTAAAAGCTTTACACACAAATCCTGATCTCTACAAACAGGAATTCTGAATGTTTGAAATCACAATTTACTGAAAACGCGATTTAAAATATCCGGACTTGTTAATATTATGAGTATTCTCCTCATTTCACAACTTTCTTCCAGTAATCTCGGTAATTGAACTCGGCCTTAAATGTAGTTAGATTCTATTTGCTTGTGTTTCAACTGTTTGTTACACGTTCATATTCATTTCCTGGAAAGATAATTGTGTATTTTAAGAGTTTTACCACATTTTGACAGTTACCTTAGAAGTACATACTAGAACCTTCAGTATATGAACTGTTTCAGTCAAAAGACGCCTCGCCAATTCAGCGTCAATTGAAAACATAAACAGTATTCTCCACATTTATAAGTTTTATACACAAGTCCAGAGCTCTATAAACAGGAATTCTTAATGTTTGAAATCACAATTTACTGAAAACGCCACTTGAAATATCCGGAATTGTTTACACTTTGAGAATTCTCGTCATTTCAGAGCTTTCTTCCTGTAATCTCCGTAATTGAACTGGGAATTAAATGTAGTTAGATTCTATTTACTTGTGTTTCAACTGTTTGCTACACGTTCATATTCATTTTCTGGAGAGGTAATTGTGTATTAAAAGAGTTTTACCACATTTTGAGAGTTTCCTTAGAAGTACATACTAGAACCTTCAGGATATAAACTGTTTCAGTCAAAAGACGCCACTCCAATTCAACCACAATTGTAAACATAAACACTATTCTCTACATATAAAAGCTTTATACACAAGTTCTGAGCTTATAAACAGTAATTCCTGAAGTTTGAAATCACATTTAGTGAAAACTCCACTTAAAATAGCCGGACTCTTTAATATTAAGAGAATTCTTGTCCTTTCAGAGCTTTCTACCTGTAATCTCGGTAAGTGAACTCGGCCTTCAATGTAGTTCGGTTCGATTTCCTTGTGTTTCAACTGTTTGTTACACGTTCATATTCATTTCCTGGAGAGGTAATTGTGTATTTAAAGAGTTTTACAACATTTTGACAGTTTCCTTAGAAGTACATAAAGAACCTTCAGGATATCCACTGTTTCATTCAAAAAACACGTGGCAAAGTAAGCCTCAATTGTAAACATAAACAGTATTATCCTCATTTAAAAGCTTTATACACAAATCGTGATCTCTACAAACAGGAATTCTTGATGTTTGAAATCACAATTTACTGAAAACGCGATTTAAAATATCCGGACTTGTTAATTCTATGAGTATTCTCGTCATTTCACAACTTTCTTCCAGTAATCTCGGTAATTGAACTCGGCCTTAAATGTAGTTAGATTCTATTTCCTTGTGTTTCAACTGTTTGTTACACGTTCATATTCATTTCCTGGAAAGATAATTGTGTATTTGAAGAGTTTTACCACATTTTGACAGTTTCCTTAGAAGTACATACTAGAACCTTCAGGATATGAACTGTTTCAGTCAAAAGACGCCTCGCCAATTCAGCGTCAATTGAAAACATAAACAGTATTCTCCACATTTATAAGTTTTATACACAAGTTCAGAGCTCTATAAACAGGAATTCTTAATGTTTGAAATCACAATTTACTGAAAACGCCACTTGAAATATCCGGAATTGTTTACATTTTGAGAAGTCTCGTCATTTCAGAGCTTTCTTCCTGTAATCTCCGTAATTGAACTGGGAATTAAATGTAGTTAGATTCTATTTACTTGTGTTTCAACTGTTTGTTATAAGTTCATATTCATTTCCTGATAAGATAATTGTGTATTTTAAGAGTTTTACCACATTTTGAAAGTTTCCTTAGAAGTACATACTAGAACCTTTAGGATATGAACTGTTTCATTCAAAACACGCCACTCCAATTCAACCTCAATTGTAAACATAAACACTATTCTCTACATATAAAAGCTTTATACACAAGTTCTGAGCTCTATAAACAGTAATTCTGATGTTTGAAATCACATTTAGTGAAAACTCCACTTAAAATAGCCGGACTCTTTAATATTAAGAGAATTCTTGTCCTTTCAGAGCTTTCTACCTGTAATCTCCGTAAGTGAACTCGGCCTTCAATGTAGTTCGGTTCTATTTCCTTGTGTTTCAAGTGCTTGTTACACGTTCATATTCATTTCCTGGAGAGGTAATCGTGTATTTAAAGAGTTTTACAATACTTTGACAGTTTCCTTAGAAGTACATAAAGAACCTTCAGGATACACACTGTTTCGTTCAAAAAACACTTGGCAAATTAAGCCTCAATTGTAAACATAAACAGTATTATCCTCATTTAAAAGCTTTATACACAAATCGTGATCTCTACAAACAGGAATTCTTAATGTTTGAAATCACAATTCACTGAAAACGCGATTTAAAATATCCGGACTTGTTAATATTATGAGTATTCTCGTCATTTCACAACTTTCTTCCAGTAATCTCGGTAATTGAACTCGGCCTTAAATGTAGTTAGATTCTATTTGCTTGTGTTTCAACTGTTTGTTACACGTTCATATTCATTTCCTGGAAAGATAATAATGTATTTTAAGAGTTTTACTACATTTTGACAGTTTCCTTAGAAGTACATACTAGAACCTTCAGGATATGAACTGTTTCAGTCAAAAGACGCCTCGCCAATTCAGCGTCAATTGAAAACATAAACAGTATTCTCCACATTTATAAGTTTTATACTCAAGTCCAGAGCTCTATAAACAGGAATTCTTAATGTTTGAAATCACAATTTACTAAAAACGCTACTTGAAATATCCGGAATTGTTTACATTTTGAGAATTCTCGTCATTTCAGAGCTTTGTTCTTGTAAAATCCGTAATTGAGCTGGGAATTAAATGTAGTTAGATTCTATTTACTTGTGTTTCAACTGTTTGCTACACGTTCATATTCATTTTCTGGAGAGGTAATTGTGTATTAAAAGAGTTTTACCACATTTTGAGAGTTTCCTTAGAAGTACATACTAGAACCTTCAGGATATGAACTGTTTCAGTCAAAAGACGCCACTCCAATTCAACCTCAATTGTAAACATAAACACTATTCTCTACATATATTAGCTTTATACACAAGTTCTGAGCTCTATAAACAGTAATTCCTGAAGTTTGAAATCACATTTAGTGAAAACTCCACTTAAAATAGCCGGACTCTTTAATATTAAGAGAATTCTTGGCCTTTCAGAGCTTTCTACCTGTAATCTCGGTAATTGAACTCGGCCTTGAATGTAGTTAGGTTCGATTTCCTTGTGTTTCAACTGTTTGTTACACGTTCATATTCATTTCCTGGAGACGTAATTGTGTATTTAAAGAGTTTTACAACATTTTGACAGTTTCCTTAGAAGTACATAAAGAACCTTCAGGATATCCACTGTTTCATTCAAAAAACACGTGGCAAAGTAAGCCTCAATTAAACATAAACAGTATTATCCTCATTTAAAAGCTTTACACACAAATCCTGATCTCTACAAACAGGAATTCTTAATGTTTGAAATCACAATTTACTGAAAACGCGATTTAAAATATCCGGACTTGTTAATATTATGAGTATTCTCCTCATTTCACAACTTTCTTCCAGTAATCTCGGTAATTGAACTCGGCCTTAAATGTAGTTAGATTCTATTTGCTTGTGTTTCAACTGTTTGTTACACGTTCATATTCATTTCCTGGAAAGATAATTGTGTATTTTAAGAGTTTTACCACATTTTGACAGTTACCTTAGAAGTACATACTAGAACCTTCAGTATATGAACTGTTTCAGTCAAAAGACGCCTCGCCAATTCAGCGTCAATTGAAAACATAAACAGTATTCTCCACATTTATAAGTTTTATACACAAGTCCAGAGCTCTATAAACAGGAATTCTTAATGTTTGAAATCACAATTTACTGAAAACGCCACTTGAAATATCCGGAATTGTTTACACTTTGAGAATTCTCGTCATTTCAGAGCTTTCTTCCTGTAATCTCCGTAATTGAACTGGGAATTAAATGTAGTTAGATTCTATTTACTTGTGTTTCAACTGTTTGCTACACGTTCATATTCATTTTCTGGAGAGGTAATTGTGTATTAAAAGAGTTTTACCACATTTTGAGAGTTCCCTTAGAAGTACATACTAGAACCTTCAGGATATAAACTGTTTCAGTCAAAAGACGCCACTCCAATTCAACCACAATTGTAAACATAAACACTATTCTCTACATATAAAAGCTTTATACACAAGTTCTGAGCTTATAAACAGTAATTCCTGAAGTTTGAAATCACATTTAGTGAAAACTCCACTTAAAATAGCCGGACTCTTTAATATTAAGAGAATTCTTGTCCTTTCAGAGCTTTCTACCTGTAATCTCGGTAAGTGAACTCGGCCTTCAATGTAGTTCGGTTCGATTTCCTTGTGTTTCAACTGTTTGTTACACGTTCATATTCATTTCCTGGAGAGGTAATTGTGTATTTAAAGAGTTTTACAACATTTTGACAGTTTCCTTAGAAGTACATAAAGAACCTTCAGGATATCCACTGTTTCATTCAAAAAACACGTGGCAAAGTAAGCCTCAATTGTAAACATAAACAGTATTATCCTCATTTAAAAGCTTTATACACAAATCGTGATCTCTACAAACAGGAATTCTTGATGTTTGAAATCACAATTTACTGAAAACGCGATTTAAAATATCCGGACTTGTTAATTCTATGAGTATTCTCGTCATTTCACAACTTTCTTCCAGTAATCTCGGTAATTGAACTCGGCCTTAAATGTAGTTAGATTCTATTTCCTTGTGTTTCAACTGTTTGTTACACGTTCATATTCATTTCCTGGAAAGATAATTGTGTATTTGAAGAGTTTTACCACATTTTGACAGTTTCCTTAGAAGTACATACTAGAACCTTCAGGATATGAACTGTTTCAGTCAAAAGACGCCTCGCCAATTCAGCGTCAATTGAAAACATAAACAGTATTCTCCACATTTATAAGTTTTATACACAAGTTCAGAGCTCTATAAACAGGAATTCTTAATGTTTGAAATCACAATTTACTGAAAACGCCACTTGAAATATCCGGAATTGTTTACATTTTGAGAAGTCTCGTCATTTCAGAGCTTTCTTCCTGTAATCTCCGTAATTGAACTGGGAATTAAATGTAGTTAGATTCTATTTACTTGTGTTTCAACTGTTTGTTATAAGTTCATATTCATTTCCTGATGAGATAATTGTGTATTTTAAGAGTTTTACCACATTTTGAGAGTTTCCTTAGAAGTACATACTAGAACCTTTAGGATATGAACTGTTTCAGTCAAAAGACGCCACTCCAATTCAACCTCAATTGTAAACATAAACACTATTCTCTACATATAAAAGCTTTATACACAACTTCTGAGCTCTATAAACAGTTATTCCTGATGTTTGAAATCACATTTAGTGAAAACTCAACTTAAAATAGCCGGACTTTTTAATATTAAGAGAATTCTTGTCCTTTCAGAGCTTTCTACCTGTAATCTCGGTAAGTGAACTCGGCCTTCAATGTAGTTCGGTTCTATTTCCTTGTGTTTCAAGTGTTTGTTACACGTTCATATTCATTTCCTGGAGAGGTAATCGTGTATTTAAAGAGTTTTACAATACTTTGACAGTTTCCTTAGAAGTACATAAAGAACCTTCAGGATACCCAATGTTTCGTTCAAAAAACACTTGGCAAATTAAGCCTCAATTGTAAACATAAACAGTATTATCCTCATTTAAAAGCTTTATACACAAATCGTGATCTCTACAAACAGGAATTCTTAATGTTTGAAATCACAATTCACTGAAAACGCGATTCAAAATATCCGGACTTGTTAATATTATGAGTATTCTCGTCATTTCACAACTTTCTTCCAGTAATCTCGGTAATTGAACTCGGCCTTAAATGTAGTTAGATTCTATTTGCTTGTGTTTCAACTGTTTGTTACACGTTCATATTCATTTCCTGGAAAGATAATTGTGTATTTTAAGAGTTTTACTACATTTTGACAGTTTCCTTAGAAGTACATACTAGAACCTTCAGGATATGAACTGTTTCAGTCAAAAGACGCCTCGCCAATTCAGCGTCAATTGAAAACATAAACAGTATTCTCCACATTTATAAGTTTTATACACAAGTTCAGAGCTCTATAAACAGGAATTCTTGATGTTTGAAATCACAATTTACTGAAAACGCCACTTGAAATATCCGGAATTGTTTACATTTTGAGAATTCTCGTCATTTCAGAGCTTTGTTCTTGTAATCTCCGTAATTGAACTGGGAATTAAATGTAGTTAGAAACTATTTACTTGTGTTTCAACTGTTTGTTACACGTTCATATTCATTTCTTGGAGAGGTAATTGTGCATTAAAAGAGTTTTACCACATTTTGAGAGTTTCCTTAGAAGTACATACTAGAACCTTTAGGATATGAACTGTTTCAGTCAAAAGACGCCACTCCAATTCAACCTCAATTGTAAACATAAACACTATTCTCTACATATAAAAGCTTTATACACAAGTTCTGAGCTTTATAAACAGTAATTCCTGATGTTTGAAATCACATTTAGTGAAAACTTCACTTAAAATAGCCGGACTTTTTAATATTAAGAGAATTCTAGTCCTTTCATAGCTTTCTACCTGTAATCTCGGTAATTGAACTCGGCCTTAAATGTAGTTAGATACTATTTGCTTGTGTTTCAACTGTTTGTTACACGTTCATATTCATTTCCTGGAAAGATAATTGTGTATTTTAAGAGTTTTACTACATTTTGACAGTTTCCTTAGAAGTACATACTAGAACCTTCAGGATATGAACTGTTTCAGTCAAAAGACGCCTCGCCAATTCAGCGTCAATTGAAAACATAAACAGTATTCTCCACATTCATAAGTTTTATACACAAGTTCAGAGCTCTATAAACAGGAATTCTTGATATTTGAAATCACAATTTACTGAAAACGCCACTTGAAATATCCGGAATTGTTTACATTTTGAGAATTCTCGTCATTTCAGAGCTTTCTACCTGTAATCTCGGTAATTGAACTCGGCATTAAATGTAGTTAGAATTTATTTTCTTGTGTTTCAACTGTTTGTTATAAGTTCATATTCATTTCCTGATAAGATAATTGTGTATTTTAAGAGTTTTACCACATTTTGAGAGTTTCCTTAGAAGTACATACTAGAACCTTTAGGATATGAACTGTTTCAGTCAAAAGACGCCACTCCAATTCAACCTCAATTGTAAACATAAACACTATTCTCTACATATAAAAGCTTTATACACAAGTTCTGAGCTCTATAAACAGTAATTCCTGATGTTTGAAATCACATTTAGTGAAAACTCCACTTAAAATAGCAGGACTTTTTAATATTAAGAGAATTCTTATCCTTTCAGAGCTTTCTACCTGTAATCTCGGTAAGTGAACTCGGCCTTCAATGTAGTTAGGTTCTATTTCCTTGTGTTTCAAGTGTTTGTTACACGTTCATATTCATTTCCTGGAGAGGTAATCGTGTATTTAAAGAGTTTTACAATACTTTGACAGTTTCCTTAGAAGTACATAAAGAACCTTCAGGATACCCACTGTTTCGTTCAAAAAACACTTGGCAAATTAAGCCTCAATTGTAAACATAAACAGTATTATCCTCATTTAAAAGCTTTATACACAAATCCTGATCTCTACAAACAGGAATTCTTGATGTTTGAAATCACAATTTACTGAAAACTCGATTTAAAATATCCGGACATGTTAATATTATGAGTATTCTCGTCATTTCACAACTTTCTTCCAGTAATCTCGGTAATTGAACTCGGCCTTAAATGTAGTTAGATTCTATTTGCTTGTGTTTCAACTGTTTGTTACACGTTCATATTTATTTCCTGGAAAGATAATTGTGTATTTGAAGAGTTTTACCACATTTTGACAGTTTCCTTAGAAGTACATACTAGAACCTTCAGGATATGAACTGTTTCAGTCAAACGACGCCTCGCCAATTCAGCGTCAATTGAAAATATAAACAGTATTCTCCACATTTATAAGTTTTATACACAAGTTCAGAGCTCTATAAACAGGAATTCTTAATGTTTGAAATCACAATTTACTGAAAACGCCACTTGAAATATCCGGAATTGTTTACATTTTGAGAATTCTCGTCATTTCAGAGCTTTGTTCTTGTAATCTCCGTAATTGAACTGGGAATTAAATGTAGTTAGATTCTATTTACTTGTGTTTCAACTGTTTGTTACACGTTCATATTCATTTCCTGATAAGATAATTGTGTATTTTAAGAGTTTTACCACATTTTGAGAGTTTCCTTAGAAGTACATACTAGAACCTTTAGGATATGAACTGTTTCAGTCAAAAGACGCCACTCCAATTCAACCTCAATTGTAAACATAAACACTATTCTCTACATATAAAAGCTTTATACACAAGTTCTGAGCTCTATAAACAGTAATTCCTGATGTTTGAAATCACATTTAGTGAAAACTCCACTTAAAATAGCCGGACTCTTTAATTTTAAGAGAATTCTTGTCCTTTCATAGCTTTCTACCTATAATCTCGGTAATTGAACTCGGCCTTGAATGTAGTTAGGTTCGATGTCCTTGTGTTTCAACTGTTTGTTACACGTTCATATTCATTTCCTGGAGAGGTAATTGTGTATTTAAAGAGTTTTACAACATTTTGACAGTTTCCTTAGAAGTACATAAAGAACCTTCAGGATATCCACTGTTTCATTCAAAAAACACGTGGCAAAGTAAGCCTCAATTGTAAACATAAACAGTATTATCCTCATTTAAAAGCTTTATACACAAATCGTGATCTCTACAAACAGGAATTCTTAATGTTTGAAATCACAATTTACTGAAAACGCGATTTAAAATATCCGGACTTGTTAATATTATGAGTATTCTCGTCATTTCACAACTTTCTTCCAGTAATCTCGGTAATTGAACTCGGCCTTAAATGTAGTTACATTCTATTTGCTTGTGTTTCAACTGTTTGTTACACGTTCATATTCATTTCCTGGAAAGATAATTGTGTATTTTAAGAGTTTTACTACATTTTGACAGTTTCCTTAAAAGTACATACTAGAACCTTCAGGATATGAACTGTTTCAGTCAAAAGACGCCTCGCCAATTCAGCGTCAATTGAAAACATAAACAGTATTCTCCACATTTATAAGTTTTATACACAAGTCCAGAGCTCTATAAACAGGAATTCTTAATGTTTGAAATCACAATTTACTGAAAACGCCACTTGAAATATCCGGAATTGTTTACATTTTGAGAATTCTCGTCATTTCAGAGCTTTCTTCCTGTAATCTCCGTAATTGAACTGGGAATTAAATGTAGTTAGATTCTATTTACTTGTGTTTCAACTGTTTGCTACACGTTCATATTCATTTTCTGGAGAGGTAATTGTGTATTAAAAGAGTTTTACCACATTTTGAGAGTTTCCTTAGAAGTACATACTAGAACCTTCAGGATATGAACTGTTTCAGTCAAAAGACGCCACTCCAATTCAACCTCAATTGTAAACATAAACACTATTCTCTACATATAAAAGCTTTATACACAAGTTCTGAGCTTTATAAACAGTAATTCCTGAAGTTTGAAATCACATTTAGTGAAAACTCCACTTAAAATAGCCGGACTCTTTAATATTAAGAGAATTCTTGTCCTTTCAGAGCTTTCTACCTGTAATCTCGGTAATTGAACTCGGCCTTGAATGTAGTTAGGTTCGATTTCCTTGTGTTTCAACTGTTTGTTACACGTTCATATTCATTTCCTGGAGAGGTAATTGTGTATTTAAAGAGTTTTACAACATTTTGACAGTTTCCTTAGAAGTACATAAAGAACCTTCAGGATATCCACTGTTTCGTTCAAAAAACACGTGGCAAAGTAAACCACAATTGTAAACATAAACAGTATTATCCTCATTTAAAAGCTTTATACACAAATCGTGATCTCTACAAACAGGAATTCTTGATGTTTGAAATCACAATTTACTGAAAACGCGATTTAAAATATCCGGACTTGTTAATTCTATGAGTATTCTCGTCATTTCACAACTTTCTTCCAGTAATCTCGGTAATTGAACTCGGCCTTAAATGTAGTTAGATTCTATTTCCTTGTGTTTCAAATGTTTGTTACACGTTCATATTCATTTCCTGGAAAGATAATTGTGTATTTGAAGAGTTTTACCACATTTTGACAGTTTCCTTAGAAGTACATACTAGAACCTTCAGGATATGAACTGTTTCAGTCAAAAGACTCCTCGCCAATTCAGCGTCAATTGAAAACATAAACAGTATTCTCCACATTTATAAGTTTTATACACAAGTTCAGAGCTCTATAAACAGGAATTCTTAATGTTTGAAATCACAATTTACTGAAAACGCCACTTGAAATATCCGGAATTGTTTACATTTTGAGAAGTCTCGTCATTTCAGAGCTTTCTTCCTGTAATCTCCGTAATTGAACTGGGAATTAAATGTAGTTAGATTCTATTTACTTGTGTTTCAACTGTTTGTTATAAGTTCATATTCATTTCCTGATAAGATAATTGTGTATTTTAAGAGTTTTACCACATTTTGAGAGTTTCCTTCGAAGTACATACTAGAACCTTTAGGATATGAACTGTTTCAGTCAAAAGACGCCACTCCAATTCAACCTCAATTGTAAACATAAACACTATTCTCTACATATAAAAGCTTTATACACAAGTTCTGAGCCCTATAAACAGTAATTCCTGATGTTTGAAATCACATTTAGTGAAAACTCCACTTAAAATAGCCGGACTCTTTAATATTAAGAGAATTCTTGTCCTTTCAGAGCTTTCTACCTGTAATCTCGGTAATTGAACTCGGCCTTGAATGTAGTTAGGTTTGATTTCCTTGTGTTTCAACTGTTTGTTATACGTTCATATTCATTTCCTGGAGAGGTAATTGTGTATTTAAAGAGTTTTACAACATTTTGACAGTTTCCTTAGAAGTACATAAAGAACCTTCAGGATATCCACTGTTTCATTCAAAAAACACGAGGCAAAGTAAACCACAATTGTAAACATAAACAGTATTATCCTCATTTAAAAGCTTTATACACAAATCGTGATCTCTACAAACAGGAATTCTTGATGTTTGAAATCACAATTTACTGAAAACGCGATTTAAAATATCCGGTCTTGTTAATTCTATGAGTATTCTCGTCATTTCACAACTTTCTTCCAGTAATCTCGGTAATTGAACTCGGCCTTAAATGTAGTTAGATTCTATTTCCTTGTGTTTCAAATGTTTGTTACACGTTCATATTCATTTCCTGGAAAGATAATTGTGTATTTGAAGAGTTTTACCACATTTTGACAGTTTCCTTAGAAGTACATACTAGAACCTTCAGGATATGAACTGTTTCAGTCAAAAGACGCCTCACCAATTCAGCGTCAATTGAAAACATAAACAGTATTCTCCACATTTATAAGTTTTATACACAAGTTCAGAGCTCTATAAACAGGAATTCTTAATGTTTGAAATCACAATTTACTGAAAACGCCACTTGAAATATCCGGAATTGTTTACATTTTGAGAAGTCTCGTCATTTCAGAGCTTTCTTCCTGTAATCTCCGTAATTGAACTGGGAATTAAATGTAGTTAGATTCTATTTACTTGTGTTTCAACTGTTTGTTATAAGTTCATATTCATTTCCTGATAAGATAATTGTGTATTTTAAGAGTTTTACCACATTTTGAGAGTTTCCTTCGAAGTACATACTAGAACCTTTAGGATATGAACTGTTTCAGTCAAAAGACGCCACTCCAATTCAACCTCAATTGTAAACATAAACACTATTCTCTACATATAAAAGCTTTATACACAAGTTCTGAGCCCTATAAACAGTAATTCCTGATGTTTGAAATCACATTTAGTGAAAACTCCACTTAAAATAGCCGGACTCTTTAATATTAAGAGAATTCTTGTCCTTTCAGAGCTTTCTACCTGTAATCTCGGTAATTGAACTCGGCCTTGAATGTAGTTAGGTTCGATTTCCTTGTGTTTCAACTGTTTGTTATACGTTCATATTCATTTCCTGGAGAGGTAATTGTGTATTTAAAGAGTTTTACAACATTTTGACAGTTTCCTTAGAAGTACATAAAGAACCTTCAGGATATCCACTGTTTCATTCAAAAAACACGAGGCAAAGTAAACCACAATTGTAAACATAAACAGTATTATCCTCATTTAAAAGCTTTATACACAAATCGTGATCTCTACAAACAGGAATTCTTGATGTTTGAAATCACAATTTACTGAAAACGCGATTTAAAATATCCGGTCTTGTTAATTCTATGAGTATTCTCGTCATTTCACAACTTTCTTCCAGTAATCTCGGTAATTGAACTCGGCCTTAAATGTAGTTAGATTCTATTTCCTTGTGTTTCAAATGTTTGTTACACGTTCATATTCATTTCCTGGAAAGATAATTGTGTATTTGAAGAGTTTTACCACATTTTGACAGTTTCCTTAGAAGTACATACTAGAACCTTCAGGATATGAACTGTTTCAGTCAAAAGACGCCTCACCAATTCAGCGTCAATTGAAAACATAAACAGTATTCTCCACATTTATAAGTTTTATACACAAGTTCAGAGCTCTATAAACAGGAATTCTTAATGTTTGAAATCACAATTTACTGAAAACGCCACTTGAAATATCCGGAATTGTTTACATTTTGAGAAGTCTCGTCATTTCAGAGCTTTCTTCCTGTAATCTCCGTAATTGAACTGGGAATTAAATGTAGTTAGATTCTATTTACTTGTGTTTCAACTGTTTGTTATAAGTTCATATTCATTTCCTGATAAGATAATTGTGTATTTTAAGAGTTTTACCACGTTTTGAGAGTTTCCTTCGAAGTACATACTAGAACCTTTAGGATATGAACTGTTTCAGTCAAAACACGCCACTCCAATTCAACCTCAATTGTAAACATAAACACTATTCTCTACATATAAAAGCTTTATACACAAGTTCTGAGCTCTATAAACAGTAATTCCTGATGTTTGAAATCACATTTAGTGAAAACTCCACTTAAAATAGCCGGACTCTTTAATATTAAGAGAATTCTTGTCCTTTCAGAGCTTTCTACCTGTAATCTCGGTAATTGAACTCGGCCTTCAATGTAGTTCGGTTCGATTTCCTTGTGTTTCAACTGTTTGTTACACGTTCATATTCATTTCCTGGAGAGGTAATTGTGTATTTAAAGAGTTTTACAACATTTTGACAGTTTCCTTAGAAGTACATAAAGAACCTTCAGGATATCCACTGTTTCATTCAAAAAACACCTGGCAAAGTAAGCCTCAATTGTAAACATAAACAGTATTATCCTCATTTAAAAGCTGTATACACAAATTGTGATCTCTACAAACAGGAATTCTTGATGGCTGAAATCACAATTTACTGAAAACGCGATTTAAAATATCCGGACTTGTTAATATTATGAGTATTCTCGTCATTTCACAACTTTCTTCCAGTAATCTCGGTAATTGAACTCAGCCTTAAATGTAGTTAGATTCTATTTGCTTGTGTTTCAACTGTTTGTTACACGTTCATATTCATTTCCTGGAAAGATAATTGTGTATTTTAAGAGTTTTACTACATTTTGACAGTTTCCTTAGAAGTACATACTAGAACCTTCAGGATATGAACTGTTTCAGTCAAAAGACGCCTCGCCAATTCAGCGTCAATTGAAAACATAAACAGTATTCTCCACATTTATAAGTTTTATACACAAGTCCAGAGCTCTATAAACAGGAATTCTTAATGTTTGAAATCACAATTTACTAAAAACGCTACTTGAAATATCCAGAATTGTTTACATTTTGAGAATTCTCGTCATTTCAGAGCTTTGTTCTTGTAATCTCCGTAATTGAGCTGGGAATTAAATGTAGTTAGATTCTATTTACTTGTGTTTCAACTGTTTGCTACACGTTCATATTCATTTTCTGGAGAGGTAATTGTGTATTAAAAGAGTTTTACCACATTTTGAGAGTTTCCTTAGAAGTACATACTAGAACCTTCAGGATATGAACTGTTTCAGTCAAAAGACGCCACTCCAATTCAACCTCAATTGTAAACATAAACACTATTCTCTACATATAAAAGCTTTATACACAAGTTCTGAGCTTTATAAACAGTAATTCCTGATGTTTGAAATCACATTTAGTGAAAACTCCACTTAAAATAGCCGGACTCTTTAATATCAAGAGAATTCTTGTCCTTTCAGAGCTTTCTACCTGTAATCTCGGTAATTGTACTCGTCCTTGAATGTAGTTAGGTTCGATTTCCTTGTGTTTCAACTGTTTGTTACACGTTCATATTCATTTCCTGGAGAGGTAATTGTGTATTTAAAGAGTTTTACAACATTTTGACAGTTTCCTTAGAAGTACATAAAGAACCTTCAGGATATCCACTGTTTCATTCAAAAAACACGTGGCAAAGTAAGCCTCAATTGTAAACATAAACAGTATTATCCTCATTTAAAAGCTTTATACACAAATCCTGATCTCTACAAACAGGAATTCTTAATGTTTGAAATCACAATTTACTGAAAACGCCAGTTGAAATATCCGGAATTGTTTACATTTTGAGAATTCTCGTCATTTCAGAGCTTTCTTCCTGTAATCTCCGTAATTGAACTGGGAATTAAATGTAGTTAGATTCTATTTACTTGTGTTTCAACTGTTTGCTACACGTTCATATTCATTTTCTGGAGAGGTAATTGTGTATTAAAAGAGTTTTACCACATTTTGAGAGTTTCCTTAGAAGTACATACTAGAACCTTCAGGTTATGAACTGTTTCAGTCAAAAGACGCCACTCCAATTCAACCTCAATTGTAAACATTAACACTATTCTCTACATATAAAAGCTTTATACACAAGTTCTGAGCTTTATAAACAGTAATTCCTGATGTTTGAAATCACATTTAGTGAAAACTCCACTTAAAATAGCCGGACTCTTTAATATTAAGAGAAATCTTGTCCTTTCAGAGCTTTCTACCTGTAATCTCAGTAACTGAACTCGGCATTAAATGTAGTTAGAATTTATTTTCTTGTGTTTCAACTGTTTGTTATAAGTTCATATTCATTTCCTGATAAGATAATTGTGTATTTTAAGAGTTTTACCACATTTTGACAGTTTCCTTAGAAGTACATACTAGAACCTTTAGGATATGAACTGTTTCAGTCAAAAGACGCCACTCCAATTCAACCTCAATTGTAAACATAAACACTATTCTCTACATATAAAAGCTTTATACACAAGTTCTGAGCTTTATAAACAGTAATTCCTGATGTTTGAAATCACATTTAGTGAAAACTCCACTTAAAATAGCCGGACTTTTTAATATTAAGAGAATTCTTGTCCTTTCAGAGCTTTCTACCTGTAATCTCGGTAATTGAACTCAGCCTTAAATGTAGTTAGGTTTTATTTCCTTGTGTTTCAACTGTTTGTTACACGTTCATATTCATTTCCTGGAGAGGTAATCGTGTATATAAAGAGTTTTACAATACTTTGACAATTTCCTTAGAAGTACATAAAGAACCTTCAGGATACCCACTGTTTCATTCAAAAAACACTTGTCAAATTAAGCCTGAATTGTAAACATAAACAGTATTATCCTCATTTAAAAGCTTTATACACAAATCGTGATCTCTACAAACAGGAATTCTTAATGTTTGAAATCACAATTTACTGAAAACGCGATTTAAAATATCCGGACTTGTTAATATTATGAGTATTCTCGTCATTTCTCAACTTTCTTCCAGTAATCTCGGTAATTGAACTCGGCCTTAAATGTAGTTAGATTCTATTTGCTTGTGTTTCAACTGTTTGTTTCACGTTCATATTCATTTCCTGGAAAGATAATTGTGTATTTGAAGAGGTTTACCACATTTTGACAGTTTCCTTAGAAGTACATACTAGAACCTTCAGGATATGAACTGTTTCAGTCAAAAGACGCCTCGCCAATTCAGCGTCAATTGAAAACATAAACAGTATTCTCCACATTTATAAGTTTATACACAAGTTCAGAGCTCTATAAACAGTAATTCCTGATGTTTGAAATCACATTTAGTGAATACTCCACTTAAAATAGCCGGACTTTTTAATATTAAGAGAATTCTTGTCCTTTCAGAGCTTTCTACCTGTAATCTCGGTAAGTGAACTCGGCCTTCAATGTAGTTAGGTTCTATTTCCTTGTGTTTCAAGTGTTTGTTACACGTTCATATTCATTTCCTGGAGAGGTAATCGTGTATTTAAAGAGTTTTACAATACTTTGACAGTTTCCTTAGAAGTACATAAAGAACCTTCAGGATACCCACTGTTTCGTTCAAAAAACACTTGGCAAATTAAGCCTCAATTGTAAACATAAACAGTATTATCCTCATTTAAAAGCTTTATACACAAATCGTGATCTCTACAAACAGGAATTCTTAATGTTTGAAATCAAAATTTACTGAAAACGCGATTTAAAATATCCGGACATGTTAATATTATGAGTATTCTCGTCATTTCACAACTTTCTTCCAGTAATCTCGGTAATTGAACTCGGCCTTAAATGTAGTTAGATTCTATTTGCTTGTGTTTCAACTGTTTGTTACACGTTCATATTCATTTCCTGGAAAGATAATTGTGTATTTGAAGAGTTTTACCACATTTTGACAGTTTCCTTAGAAGTACATACTAGAACCTTCAGGATATGAACTGTTTCAGTCAAAAGACGCCTCGCCAATTCAGCGTCAATTGAAAACATAAACAGTATTCTCCACATTTATAAGTTTTATACACAAGTCCAGAGCTCTATAAACAGGAATTCTTAATGTTTGAAATCACAATTTACTGAAAACGCCACTTGAAATATCCTGAATTGTTTACATTTTGAGAATTCTCGTCATTTCAGAGCTTTCTTCCTGTAATCTCCGTAATTGAACTGGGAATTAAATGTAGTTAGATTCTATTTACTTGTGTTTCAACTGTTTGCTACACGTTCATATTCATTTTCTGGAGAGGTAATTGTGTATTAAAAGAGTTTTACCACATTTTGAGAGTTTCCTTAGAAGTACATACTAGAACCTTCAGGATATAAACTGTTTCAGTCAAAGACGCCACTCCAATTCTACCTCAATTGTAAACATAAACACTATTCTCTTCATATAAAAGCTTTATACACAAGTTCTGAGCTTTATAAACAGTAATTCCTGAAGTTTGAAATCACATTTAGTGAAAACTCCACTTAAAATAGCCGGACTCTTTAATATTAAGAGAATTCTTGTCCTTTCAGAGCTTTCTACCTGTAATCTCGGTAATTGAACTCGGCCTTGAATGTAGTTAGCTTCGATTTCCTTGTGTTTCAACTGTTTGTTACACGTTCATATTCATTTCCTGGAGAGGTAATTGTGTATTTAAAGAGTTTTACAACATTTTGACAGTTTCCTTAGAAGTACATAAAGAACCTTCAGGATATCCACTGTTTCGTTCAAAAAACACGTGGCAAAGTAAACCACAATTGTAAACATAAACAGTATTATCCTCATTTAAAAGCTTTATACACAAATCGTGATCTCTACAAACAGGAATTCTTGATGTTTGAAATCACAATTTACTGAAAACGCGATTTAAAATATCCGGACTTGTTAATTCTATGAGTATTCTCGTCATTTCACAACTTTCTTCCAGTAATCTCGGTAATTGAACTCGGCCTTAAATGTAGTTAGATTCTATTTCCTTGTGTTTCAAATGTTTGTTACACGTTCATATTCATTTCCTGGAAAGATAATTGTGTATTTGAAGAGTTTTACCACATTTTGACAGTTTCCTTAGAAGTACATACTACAACCTTCAGGATATGAACTGTTTCAGTCAAAAGACGCCTCGCCAATTCAGCGTCAATTGAAAACATAAACAGTATTCTCCACATTTATAAGTTTTATACACAAGTTCAGAGCTCTATAAACAGGAATTCTTAATGTTTGAAATCACAATTTACTGAAAACGCCACTTGAAATATCCGGAATTGTTTACATTTTGAGAATTCTCGTCATTTCAGAGCTTTGTTCTTGTAATCTCCGTAATTGAACTGGGAATTAAATGTAGTTAGATTCTATTTACTTGTGTTTCAACTGTTTGTTACACGTTCATATTCATTTCCTGATAAGATAATTGTGTATTTTAAGAGTTTTACCACATTTTGAGAGTTTCCTTCGAAGTACATACTAGAACCTTTAGGATATGAACTGTTTCAGTCAAAACACGCCACTCCAATTCAACCTCAATTGTAAACATAAACACTATTCTCTACATATAAAAGCTTTATACACAAGTTCTGAGCTCTATAAACAGTAATTCCTGATGTTTGAAATCACATTTAGTGAAAACTCCACTTAAAATAGCCGGACTCTTTAATATTAAGAGAATTCTTGTCCTTTCAGAGCTTTCTACCTGTAATCTCGGTAATTGAACTCGGCCTTCAATGTAGTTAGGTTCGATTTCCTTGTGTTTCAACTGTTTGTTACACGTTCATATTCATTTCCTGGAGAGGTAATTGTGTATTTAAAGAGTTTTACAACATTTTGACAGTTTCCTTAGAAGTACATAAAGAACCTTCAGGATATCCACTGTTTCATTCAAAAAACACGTGGCAAAGTAAGCCTCAATTGTAAACATAAACAGTATTATCCTCATTTAAAAGCTTTATACACAAATCCTGATCTCTACAAACAGGAATTCTTAATGTTTGAAATCACAATTTACTGAAAACGCCAGTTGAAATATCCGGAATTGTTTACATTTTGAGAATTCTCGTCATTTCAGAGCTTTCTTCCTGTAATCTCCGTAATTGAACTGGGAATTAAATGTAGTTAGATTCTATTTACTTGTGTTTCAACTGTTTGCTACACGTTCATATTCATTTTCTGGAGAGGTAATTGTGTATTAAAAGAGTTTTACCACATTTTGAGAGTTTCCTTAGAAGTACATACTAGAACCTTCAGGTTATGAACTGTTTCAGTCAAAAGACGCCACTCCAATTCAACCTCAATTGTAAACATTAACACTATTCTCTACATATAAAAGCTTTATACACAAGTTCTGAGCTTTATAAACAGTAATTCCTGATGTTTGAAATCACATTTAGTGAAAACTCCACTTAAAATAGCCGGACTCTTTAATATTCAGAGAAATCTTATCCTTTCAGAGCTTTCTACCTGTAATCTCAGTAACTGAACTCGGCATTAAATGTAGTTAGAATTTATTTTCTTGTGTTTCAACTGTTTGTTATAAGTTCATATTCATTTCCTGATAAGATAATTGTGTATTTTAAGAGTTTTACCACATTTTGACAGTTTCCTTAGAAGTACATACTAGAACCTTTAGGATATGAACTGTTTCAGTCAAAAGACGCCACTCCAATTCAACCTCAATTGTAAACATAAACACTATTCTCTACATATAAAAGCTTTATACACAAGTTCTGAGCTTTATAAACAGTAATTCCTGATGTTTGAAATCACATTTAGTGAAAACTCCACTTAAAATAGCCGGACTTTTTAATATTAAGAGAATTCTTGTCCTTTCAGAGCTTTCTACCTGTAATCTCGGTAATTGAACTCAGCCTTAAATGTAGTTAGGTTTTATTTCCTTGTGTTTCAACTGTTTGTTACACGTTCATATTCATTTCCTGGAGAGGTAATCGTGTATATAAAGAGTTTTACAATACTTTGACAATTTCCTTAGAAGTACATAAAGAACCTTCAGGATACCCACTGTTTCATTCAAAAAACACTTGTCAAATTAAGCCTGAATTGTAAACATAAACAGTATTATCCTCATTTAAAAGCTTTATACACAAATCGTGATCTCTACAAACAGGAATTCTTAATGTTTGAAATCACAATTTACTGAAAACGCGATTTAAAATATCCGGACTTGTTAATATTATGAGTATTCTCGTCATTTCTCAACTTTCTTCCAGTAATCTCGGTAATTGAACTCGGCCTTAAATGTAGTTAGATTCTATTTGCTTGTGTTTCAACTGTTTGTTTCACGTTCATATTCATTTCCTGGAAAGATAATTGTGTATTTGAAGAGGTTTACCACATTTTGACAGTTTCCTTAGAAGTACATACTAGAACCTTCAGGATATGAACTGTTTCAGTCAAAAGACGCCTCGCCAATTCAGCGTCAATTGAAAACATAAACAGTATTCTCCACATTTATAAGTTTATACACAAGTTCAGAGCTCTATAAACAGTAATTCCTGATGTTTGAAATCACATTTAATGAATACTCCACTTAAAATAGCCGGACTTTTTAATATTAAGAGAATTCTTGTCCTTTCAGAGCTTTCTACCTGTAATCTCGGTAAGTGAACTCGGCCTTCAATGTAGTTAGGTTCTATTTCCTTGTGTTTCAAGTGTTTGTTACACGTTCATATTCATTTCCTGGAGAGGTAATCGTGTATTTAAAGAGTTTTACAATACTTTGACAGTTTCCTTAGAAGTACATAAAGAACCTTCAGGATACCCACTGTTTCGTTCAAAAAACACTTGGCAAATTAAGCCTCAATTGTAAACATAAACAGTATTATCCTCATTTAAAAGCTTTATACACAAATCGTGATCTCTACAAACAGGAATTCTTAATGTTTGAAATCAAAATTTACTGAAAACGCGATTTAAAATATCCGGACATGTTAATATTATGAGTATTCTCGTCATTTCACAACTTTCTTCCAGTAATCTCGGTAATTGAACTCGGCCTTAAATGTAGTTAGATTCTATTTGCTTGTGTTTCAACTGTTTGTTACACGTTCATATTCATTTCCTGGAAAGATAATTGTGTATTTGAAGAGTTTTACCACATTTTGACAGTTTCCTTAGAAGTACATACTAGAACCTTCAGGATATGAACTGTTTCAGTCAAAAGACGCCTCGCCAATTCAGCGTCAATTGAAAACATAAACAGTATTCTCCACATTTATAAGTTTTATACACAAGTCCAAAGCTCTATAAACAGGAATTCTTAATGTTTGAAATCACAATTTACTGAAAACGCCACTTGAAATATCCGGAATTGTTTACATTTTGAGAATTCTCGTCATTTCAGAGCTTTCTTCCTGTAATCTCCGTAATTGAACTGGGAATTAAATGTAGTTAGATTCTATTTACTTGTGTTTCAACTGTTTGCTACACGTTCATATTCATTTTCTGGAGAGGTAATTGTGTATTAAAAGAGTTTTACCACATTTTGAGAGTTTCCTTAGAAGTACATACTAGAACCTTCAGGATATAAACTGTTTCAGTCAAAAGACGCCACTCCAATTCTACCTCAATTGTAAACATAAACACTATTCTCTTCATATAAAAGCTTTATACACAAGTTCTGAGCTTTATAAACAGTAATTCCTGAAGTTTGAAATCACATTTAGTGAAAACTCCACTTAAAATAGCCGGACTCTTTAATATTAAGAGAATTCTTGTCCTTTCAGAGCTTTCTACCTGTAATCTCGGTAATTGAACTCGGCCTTGAATGTAGTTAGCTTCGATTTCCTTGTGTTTCAACTGTTTGTTACACGTTCATATTCATTTCCTGGAGAGGTAATTGTGTATTTAAAGAGTTTTACAACATTTTGACAGTTTCCTTAGAAGTACATAAAGAACCTTCAGGATATCCACTGTTTCGTTCAAAAAACACGTGGCAAAGTAAACCACAATTGTAAACATAAACAGTATTATCCTCATTTAAAAGCTTTATACACAAATCGTGATCTCTACAAACAGGAATTCTTGATGTTTGAAATCACAATTTACTGAAAACGCGATTTAAAATATCCGGACTTGTTAATTCTATGAGTATTCTCGTCATTTCACAACTTTCTTCCAGTAATCTCGGTAATTGAACTCGGCCTTAAATGTAGTTAGATTCTATTTCCTTGTGTTTCAAATGTTTGTTACACGTTCATATTCATTTCCTGGAAAGATAATTGTGTATTTGAAGAGTTTTACCACATTTTGACAGTTTCCTTAGAAGTACATACTAGAACCTTCAGGATATGAACTGTTTCAGTCAAAAGACGCCTCGCCAATTCAGCGTCAATTGAAAACATAAACAGTATTCTCCACATTTATAAGTTTTATACACAAGTTCAGAGCTCTATAAACAGGAATTCTTAATGTTTGAAATCACAATTTACTGAAAACGCCACTTGAAATATCCGGAATTGTTTACATTTTGAGAATTCTCGTCATTTCAGAGCTTTGTTCTTGTAAACTCCGTAATTGAACTGGGAATTAAATGTAGTTAGATTCTATTTACTTGTGTTTCAACTGTTTGTTACACGTTCATATTCATTTCCTGATAAGATAATTGTGTATTTTAAGAGTTTTACCACATTTTGAGAGTTTCCTTCGAAGTACATACTAGAACCTTTAGGATATGAACTGTTTCAGTCAAAACACGCCACTCCAATTCAACCTCAATTGTAAACATAAACACTATTCTCTACATATAAAAGCTTTATACACAAGTTCTGAGCTCTATAAACAGTAATTCCTGATGTTTGAAATCACATTTAGTGAAAACTCCACTTAAAATAGCCGGACTCTTTAATATTAAGAGAATTCTTGTCCTTTCAGAGCTTTCTACCTGTAATCTCGGTAATTGAACTCGGCCTTCAATGTAGTTCGGTTCGATTTCCTTGTGTTTCAACTGTTTGTTACACGTTCATATTCATTTCCTGGAGAGGTAATTGTGTATTTAAAGAGTTTTACAACATTTTGACAGTTTCCTTAGAAGTACATAAAGAACCTTCAGGATATCCACTGTTTCATTCAAAAAACACGTGGCAAAGTTAGCCTCAATTGTAAACATAAACAGTATTATCCTCATTTAAAAGCTGTATACACAAATTGTGATCTCTACAAACAGGAATTCTTGATGGTTGAAATCACAATTTACTGAAAACGCGATTTAAAATATCCGGACTTGTTAATATTATCAGTATTCTCGTCATTTCACAACTTTCTTCCAGTAATCTCGGTAATTGAACTCAGCCTTAAATGTAGTTCGATTGTATTTCCTTGTGTTTCAACTGTTTGTTACACGTTCATATTCATTTCCTGGAAAGATAATTGTGTATTTGAAGAGTTTTACCACATTTTGACAGTTTCCTTAGAAGTACATACTAGAACCTTCAGGATATGAACTGTTTCAGTCAAAAGACGCCTCGCCAATTCAGCGTCAATTGAAAACATAAACAGTATTCTCCACATTTATAAGTTTTATACACAAGTTCAGAGCTCTATAAACAGGAATTCTTAATGTTTGAAATCACAATTTACTGAAAACGCCACTTGAAATATCCGGAATTGTTTACATTTTGAGAATTCTCGTCATTTCAGAGCTTTGTTCTTGTAAACTCCGTAATTGAACTGGGAATTAAATGTAGTTAGATTCTATTTACTTGTGTTTCAACTGTTTGTTACACGTTCATATTCATTTCCTGATAAGATAATTGTGTATTTTAAGAGTTTTACCACATTTTGAGAGTTTCCTTCGAAGTACATACTAGAACCTTTAGGATATGAACTGTTTCAGTCAAAACACGCCACTCCAATTCAACCTCAATTGTAAACATAAACACTATTCTCTACATATAAAAGCTTTATACACAAGTTCTGAGCTCTATAAACAGTAATTCCTGATGTTTGAAATCACATTTAGTGAAAACTCCACTTAAAATAGCCGGAC
Organism: Myotis nattereri; assembly: GCF_964212035.1. NCBI lineage: Eukaryota > Metazoa > Chordata > Mammalia > Chiroptera > Vespertilionidae > Myotis > Myotis nattereri. Next base: position 9,638,824 of record NC_138080.1, read on the forward strand.
TCTTTAATATTAAGAGAATTCTTGTCCTTTCAGAGCTTTCTACCTGTAATCTCGGTAATTGAACTCGGCCTTCAATGTAGTTCGGTTCGATTTCCTTGTGTTTCAACTGTTTGTTACACGTTCATATTCATTTCCTGGAGAGGTAATTGTGTATTTAAAGAGTTTTACAACATTTTGACAGTTTCCTTAGAAGTACATAAAGAACCTTCAGGATATCCACTGTTTCATTCAAAAAACACGTGGCAAAGTTAGCCTCAATTGTAAACATAAACAGTATTATCCTCATTTAAAAGCTGTATACACAAATTGTGATCTCTACAAACAGGAATTCTTGATGGTTGAAATCACAATTTACTGAAAACGCGATTTAAAATATCCGGACTTGTTAATATTATCAGTATTCTCGTCATTTCACAACTTTCTTCCAGTAATCTCGGTAATTGAACTCAGCCTTAAATGTAGTTCGATTGTATTTCCTTGTGTTTCAACTGTTTGTTACACGTTCATATTCATTTCCTGGAAAGATAATTGTGTATTTGAAGAGTTTTACCACATTTTGACAGTTTCCTTAGAAGTACATACTAGAACCTTCAGGATATGAACTGTTTCAGTCAAAAGACGCCTCGCCAATTCAGCGTCAATTGAAAACATAAACAGTATTCTCCACATTTATAAGTTTTATACACAAGTTCAGAGCTCTATAAACAGGAATTCTTAATGTTTGAAATCACAATTTACTGAAAACGCCACTTGAAATATCCGGAATTGTTTACATTTTGAGAATTCTCGTCATTTCAGAGCTTTCTTCCTGTAATCTCCGTAATTGAACTGGGAATTAAATGTAGTTAGATTCTATTTACTTGTGTTTCAACTGTTTGCTACACGTTCATATTCATTTTCTGGAGAGGTAATTGTGTATTAAAAGAGTTTTACCACATTTTGAGAGTTTCCTTAGAAGTACATACTAGAACCTTCAGGATATGAACTGTTTCAGTCAAAAGACGCCACTCCAATTCAACCTCAATTGTAAACATTAACACTATTCTCTACATATAAAAGCTTTATACACAAGTTCTGAGCTTTATAAACAGTAATTCCTGATGTTTGAAATCACATTTAGTGAAAACTCCACTTAAAATAGCCGTACTCTTTAATATTAAGAGAATTCTTGTCCTTTCAGAGCTTTCTACCTGTAATCTCGGTAATTGAACTCGGCATTAAATGTAGTTAGAATTTATTTTCTTGTGTTTCAACTGTTTGTTATAAGTTCATATTCATTTCCTGATAAGATAATTGTGTATTTTAAGAGTTTTACCACATTTTGAGAGTTTCCTTAGAAGTACATACTAGAACCTTTAGGATATGAACTGTTTCAGTCAAAAGACGCCACTCCAATTCAACCTCAATTGTAAACATAAACACTATTCTCTACATATAAAAGCTTTATACACAAGTTCTGAGCTCTATAAACAGTAATTCCTGATGTTTGAAATCACATTTAGTGAAAACTCCACTTAAAATAGCCGGACTCTTTAATTTTAAGAGAATTCTTGTCCTTTCATAGCTTTCTACCTGTAATCTCGGTAATTGAACTCGGCCTTGAATGTAGTTAGGTTCGATTTGCTTGTGTTTCAACTGTTTGTTACACGTTCATATTCATTTCCTGGAGAGGTAATTGTGTATTTAAAGAGTTTTACAACATTTTGACAGTTTCTTTAGAAGTACATAAAGAACCTTCAGGATATCCACTGTTTCATTCAAAAAACACGTGGCAAAGTAAGCCTCAATTGTAAACATAAACAGTATTATCCTCATTTAAAAGCTTTATACACAAATCGTGATCTCTACAAACAGGAATTCTTAATGTTTGAAATCACAATTTACTGAAAACGCGATTTAAAATATCCGGACTTGTTAATATTATGAGTATTCTCGTCATTTCACAACTTTCTTCCAGTAATCTCGGTAATTGAACTCGGCCTTAAATGTAGTTAGATTCTATTTCCTTGTGTTTCAACTGTTTGTTACACGTTCATATTCATTTCCTGGAAAGATAATTGTGTATTTTAAGAGTTTTACTACATTTTGACAGTTTCCTTAGAAGTACATACTAGAACCTTCAGGATATGAACTGTTTCAGTCAAAAGACGCCTCGCCAATTCAGCGTCAATTGAAAACATAAACAGTATTCTCCACATTTATAAGTTTTATACACAAGTTCAGAGCTCTATAAACAGGAATTCTTGATGTTTGAAATCACAATTTACTGAAAACGCCACTTGAAATATCCGGAATTGTTTACATTTTGAGAATTCTCGTCATTTCAGAGCTTTCTTCCTGTAATCTCCGTAATTGAACTGGAAATTAAATGTAGTTAGATTCTATTTACTTGTGTTTCAACTGTTTGCTACACGTTCATATTCATTTTCTGGAGAGGTAATTGTGTATTAAAAGAGTTTTACCACATTTTGAGAGTTTCCTTAGAGCTACATACTAGAACCTTCAGGATATGAACTGTTTCAGTCAAAAGACGCCACTCCAATTCAACCTCAATTGTAAACATAAACACTATTCTCTACATATAAAAGCTTTATACACAAGTTCTGAGCTCTATAAACAGTAATTCCTGATGTTTGAAATCACATTTAGTGAAAACTCCACTTAAAATAGCAGGACTTTTTAATATTAAGAGAATTCTTATCCTTTCAGAGCTTTCTACCTGTAATCTCGGTAAGTGAACTCGGCCTTCAATGTAGTTAGGTTCTATTTCCTTGTGTTTCAAGTGTTTGTTACACGTTCATATTCATTTCCTGGAGAGGTAATCGTGTATTTAAAGAGTTTTACAATACTTTGACAGTTTCCTTAGAAGTACATAAAGAACCTTCAGGATACCCACTGTTTCGTTCAAAAAACACTTGGCAAATTAAGCCTCAATTGTAAACATAAACAGTATTATCCTCATTTAAAAGCTTTATACACAAATCGTGATCTCTACAAACAGGAATTCTTGATGTTTGAAATCACAATTTACTGAAAACTCGATTTAAAATATCCGGACATGTTAATATTATGAGTATTCTCGTCATTTCACAACTTTCTTCCAGTAATCTCGGTAATTGAACTCGGCCTTAAATGTAGTTAGATTCTATTTGCTTGTGTTTCAACTGTTTGTTACACGTTCATATTCATTTCCTGGAAAGATAATTGTGTATTTGAAGAGTTTTACCACATTTTGACAGTTTCCTTAGAAGTACATACTAGAACCTTCAGGATATGAACTGTTTCAGTCAAACGACGCCTCGCCAATTCAGCGTCAATTGAAAACATAAACAGTATTCTCCACATTTATAAGTTTTATACACAAGTTCAGAGCTCTATAAACAGGAATTCTTAATGTTTGAAATCACAATTTACTGAAAACGCCACTTGAAATATCCGGAATTGTTTACATTTCAAAGCTTTGTTCTTGTAATCTCCGTAATTGAACTGGGAATTAAATGTAGTTAGATTCTATTTACTTGTGTTTCAACTGTTTGTTACACGTTCATATTCATTTCCTGATAAGATAATTGTGTATTTTAAGAGTTTTACCACATTTTGAGAGTTTCCTTAGAAGTACATACTAGAACCTTTAGGATATGAACTGTTTCAGTCAAAAGACGCCACTCCAATTCAACCTCAATTGTAAACATAAACACTATTCTCTACATATAAAAGCTTTATACACAAGTTCTGAGCTCTATAAACAGTAATTCCTGATGTTTGAAATCACATTTAGTGAAAACTCCACTTAAAATAGCCGGACTCTTTAATTTTAAGAGAATTCTTGTCCTTTCATAGCTTTCTACCTATAATCTCGGTAATTGAACTCGGCCTTGAATGTAGTTAGGTTCGATGTCCTTGTGTTTCAACTGTTTGTTACACGTTCATATTCATTTCCTGGAGAGGTAATTGTGTATTTAAAGAGTTTTACAACATTTTGACAGTTTCCTTAGAAGTACATAAAGAACCTTCAGGATATCCACTGTTTCATTCAAAAAACACGTGGCAAAGTAAGCCTCAATTGTAAACATAAACAGTATTATCCTCATTTAAAAGCTTTATACACAAATCGTGATCTCTACAAACAGGAATTCTTAATGTTTGAAATCACAATTTACTGAAAACGCGATTTAAAATATCCGGACTTGTTAATATTATGAGTATTCTCGTCATTTCACAACTTTCTTCCAGTAATCTCGGTAATTGAACTCGGCCTTAAATGTAGTTAGATTCTATTTCCTTGTGTTTCAACTGTTTGTTACACGTTCATATTCATTTCCTGGAAAGATAATTGTGTATTTTAAGAGTTTTACTACATTTTGACAGTTTCCTTAGAAGTACATACTAGAACCTTCAGCATATGAACTGTTTCAGTCAAAAGACACCTCGCCAATTCAGCGTCAATTGAAAACATAAACAGTATTCTCCACATTTATAAGTTTTATACACAAGTTCAGAGCTCTATAAACAGGAATTCTTAATGTTTGAAATCACAATTTACTGAAAACGCCACTTGAAATATCCGGAATTGTTTACATTTTGAGAATTCTCGTCATTTCAGAGCTTTCTTCCTGTAATCTCCGTAATTGAACTGGAAATTAAATGTAGTTAGATTCTATTTACTTGTGTTTCAACTGTTTGCTACACGTTCATATTCATTTTCTGGAGAGGTAATTGTGTATTAAAAGAGTTTTACCACATTTTGAGAGTTTCCTTAGAGGTACATACTAGAACCTTCAGGATATGAACTGTTTCAGTCAAAAGACGCCACTCCAATTCAACCTCAATTGTAAACATAAACACTATTCTCTACATATAAAAGCTTTATACACAAGTTCTGAGCTCTATAAACAGTAATTCCTGATGTTTGAAATCACATTTAGTGAAAACTCCACTTAAAATAGCAGGACTTTTTAATATTAAGAGAATTCTTATCCTTTCAGAGCTTTCTACCTGTAATCTCGGTAAGTGAACTCGGCCTTCAATGTAGTTAGGTTCTATTTCCTTGTGTTTCAAGTGTTTGTTACACGTTCATATTCATTTCCTGGAGAGGTAATCGTGTATTTAAAGAGTTTTACAATACTTTGACAGTTTCCTTAGAAGTACATAAAGAACCTTCAGGATACCCACTGTTTCGTTCAAAAAGCACTTGGCAAATTAAGCCTCAATTGTAAACATAAACAGTATTATCCTCATTTAAAAGCTTTATACACAAATCCTGATCTCTACAAACAGGAATTCTTGATGTTTGAAATCACAATTTACTGAAAACTCGATTTAAAATATCCGGACATGTTAATATTATGAGTATTCTCGTCATTTCACAACTTTCTTCCAGTAATCTCGGTAATTGAACTCGGCCTTAAATGTAGTTAGATTCTATTTGCTTGTGTTTCAACTGTTTGTTACACGTTCATATTCATTTCCTGGAAAGATAATTGTGTATTTGAAGAGTTTTACCACATTTTGACAGTTTCCTTAGAAGTACATACTAGAACCTTCAGGATATGAACTGTTTCAGTCAAACGACGCCTCGCCAATTCAGCGTCAATTGAAAACATAAACAGTATTCTCCACATTTATAAGTTTTATACACAAGTTCAGAACTCTATAAACAGGAATTCTTAATGTTTGAAATCACAATTTACTGAAAACGCCACTTGAAATATCCGGAATTGTTTACATTTCAGAGCTTTGTTCTTGTAATCTCCGTAATTGAACTGGGAATTAAATGTAGTTAGATTCTATTTACTTGTGTTTCAACTGTATGTTACACGTTCATATTCATTTCCTGATAAGATAATTGTGTATTTTAAGAGTTTTACCACATTTTGAGAGTTTCCTTAGAAGTACATACTAGAACCTTTAGGATATGAACTGTTTCAGTCAAAAGACGCCACTCCAATTCAACCTCAATTGTAAACATAAACACTATTCTCTACATATAAAAGCTTTATACACAAGTTCTGAGCTCTATAAACAGTAATTCCTGATGTTTGAAATCACATTTAGTGAAAACTCCACTTAAAATAGCCGGACTCTTTAATTTTAAGAGAATTCTTGTCCTTTCATAGCTTTCTACCTATAATCTCGGTAATTGAACTCGGCCTTGAATGTAGTTAGGTTCGATGTCCTTGTGTTTCAACTGTTTGTTACACGTTCATATTCATTTCCTGGAGAGGTAATTGTGTATTTAAAGAGTTTTACAACATTTTGACAGTTTCCTTAGAAGTACATAAAGAACCTTCAGGATATCCACTGTTTCATTCAAAAAACACGTGGCAAAGTAAGCCTCAATTGTAAACATAAACAGTATTATCCTCATTTAAAAGCTTTATACACAAATCGTGATCTCTACAAACAGGAATTCTTAATGTTTGAAATCACAATTTACTGAAAACGCGATTTAAAATATCCGGACTTGTTAATATTATGAGTATTCTCGTCATTTCACAACTTTCTTCCAGTAATCTCGGTAATTGAACTCGGCCTTAAATGTAGTTAGATTCTATTTGCTTGTGTTTCAACTGTTTGTTACACGTTCATATTCATTTCCTGGAAAGATAATTGTGTATTTTAAGAGTTTTACTACATTTTGACAGTTTCCTTAAAAGTACATACTAGAACCTTCAGGATATGAACTGTTTCAGTCAAAAGACGCCTCGCCAATTCAGCGTCAATTGAAAACATAAACAGTATTCTCCACATTTATAAGTTTTATACACAAGTCCAGAGCTCTATAAACAGGAATTCTTAATGTTTGAAATCACAATTTACTGAAAACGCCACTTGAAATATCCGGAATTGTTTACATTTTGAGAATTCTCGTCATTTCAGAGCTTTCTTCCTGTAATCTCCGTAATTGAACTGGGAATTAAATGTAGTTAGATTCTATTTACTTGTGTTTCAACTGTTTGCTACACGTTCATATTCATTTTCTGGAGAGGTAATTGTGTATTAAAAGAGTTTTACCACATTTTGAGAGTTTCCTTAGAAGTACATACTAGAACCTTCAGGATATAAACTGTTTCAGTCAAAAGACGCCACTCCAATTCAACCTCAATTGTAAACATAAACACTATTCTCTACATATAAAGGCTTTATACACAAGTTCTGAGCTTTATAAACAGTAATTCCTGAAGTTTGAAATCACATTTAGTGAAAACTCCACTTAAAATAGCCGGACTCTTTAATATTAAGAGAATTCTTGTCCTTTCAGAGCTTTCTACCTGTAATATCGGTAATTGAACTCGGCCTTGAATGTAGTTAGGTTCGATTTCCTTGTGTTTCAACTGTTTGTTACACGTTCATATTCATTTCCTGGAGAGGTAATTGTGTATTTAAAGAGTTTTACAACATTTTGACAGTTTCCTTAGAAGTACATAAAGAACCTTCAGGATATCCACTGTTTCGTTCAAAAAACACGTGGCAAAGTAAACCACAATTGTAAACATAAACAGTATTATCCTCACTTAAAAGCTTTATACACAAATCATGATCTCTACAAACAGGAATTCTTGATGTTTGAAATCACAATTTACTGAAAACGCGATTTAAAATATCCGGACTTGTTAATTCTATGAGTATTCTCGTCATTTCACAACTTTCTTCCAGTAATCTCGGTAATTGAACTCGGCCTTAAATGTAGTTTGATTCTATTTCCTTGTGTTTCAAATGTTTGTTACACGTTCATATTCATTTCCTGGAAAGATAATTGTGTATTTGAAGAGTTTTACCACATTTTGACAGTTTCCTTAGAAGTACATACTAGAACCTTCAGGATATGAACTGTTTCAGTCAAAAGACGCCTCGCCAATTCAGCGTCAATTGAAAACATAAACAGTATTCTCCACATTTATAAGTTTTATACACAAGTTCAGAGCTCTATAAACAGGAATTCTTAATGTTTGAAATCACAATTTACTGAAAACGCCACTTGAAATATCCGGAATTGTTTACATTTTGAGAAGTCTCGTCATTTCAGAGCTTTCTTCCTGTAATCTCCGTAATTGAACTGGGAATTAAATGTAGTTAGGTTCTATTTACTTGTGTTTCAACTGTTTGTTATAAGTTCATATTCATTTCCTGATAAGATAATTGTGTATTTTAAGAGTTTTACCACATTTTGAGAGTTTCCTTCGAAGTACATACGAGAACCTTTAGGATATGAACTGTTTCAGTCAAAACACGCCACTCCAATTCAACCTCAATTGTAAACATAAACACTATTCTCTACATATAAAAGCTTTATACACAAGTTCTGAGCTCTATAAACAGTAATTCCTGATGTTTGAAATCACATTTAGTGAAAACTCCACTTAAAATAGCCGGACTCTTTAATACTAAGAGAATTCTTGTCCTTTCAGAGCTTTCTACCTGTAATCTCGGTAATTGAACTCGGCCTTCAATGTAGTTCGGTTCGATTTCCTTGTGTTTCAACTGTTTGTTACACGTTCATATTCATTTCCTGGAGAGGTAATTGTGTATTTAAAGAGTTTTACAACATTTTGACAGTTTCCTTAGAAGTACATAAAGAACCTTCAGGATAACCACTGTTTCATTCAAAAAACACGTGGCAAAGTAAGCCTCAATTGTAAACATAAACAGTATTATCCTCATTTAAAAGCTGTATACACAAATTGTGATCTCTACAAACAGGAATTCTTGATGGTTGAAATCACAATTTACGGAAAACGCGATTTAAAATATCCGGACTTGTTAATATTATGAGTATTCTCGTCATTTCACAACTTTCTTCCAGTAATCTCGGTAATTGAACTCAGCCTTAAATGTAGTTAGATTCTATTTGCTTGTATTTCAACTGTTTGTTACACGTTCATATTCATTTCCTGGAAAGATAATTGTGTATTTTAAGAGTTTTACTACATTTTGACAGTTTCCTTAGAAATACATACTAGAACCTTCAGGATATGAACTGTTTCAGTCAAAAGACGCCTCGCCAATTCAGCGTCAATTGAAAATATAAACAGTATTCTCCACATTTATAAGTTTTATACACAAGTCCAGAGCTCTATAAACAGGAATTCTTAATGTTTGAAATCACAATTTCCTGAAAACGCCACTTGAAATATCCGGAATTGTTTACATTTTGAGAATTCTCGTCATTTCAGAGCTTTCTTCCTGTAATCTCCGTAATTGAACTGGGAATTAAATGTAGTTAGATTCTATTTACTTGTGTTTCAACTGTTTGTTACACGTTCATATTCATTTCCTGGAGAGGTAATTGTGTATTAAAAGAGTTTTACCACATTTTGAGAGTTTCCTTAGAAGTACATACTAGAACCTTTAGGATATGAACTGTTTCAGTCAAAAGACGCCACTCCAATTCAACCTCAATTTTAAACATAAACACTATTCTGTACATATAAAAGCTTTATACACAAGTTCTGAGCTCTATAAACAGTAATTCCTGATGTTTGAAATCACATTTAGTGAAAACTCCACTTAAAATAGCCGGACTCTTTAATATTAAGAGAATTCTTGTCCTTTCAGAGCTTTCTACCTGTAATCTCGGTAATTGAACTCGGCATTAAATGTAGTTAGAATTTATTTTCTTGTGTTTCAACTGTTTGTTATAAGTTCATATTCATTTCCTGATAAGATAATTGTGTATTTAAAGAGTTTTACCACATTTTGAGAGTTTCCTTAGAAGTACATACTAGAACCTTTAGGATATGAACTGTTTCAGTCAAAAGACGCCACTCCCATTCAACCTCAATTGTAAACATAAACACTATTCTCTACATATAAAAGCTTTATACACAAGTTCTGAGCTCTATAAACAGTAATTCCTGATGTTTGAAATCACATTTAGTGAAAACTCCACTTAAAATAGCCGGACTCTTTAATTTTAAGAGAATTCTTGTCCTTTCATAGCTTTCTACCTGTAATCTCGGTAATTGAACTCGGCCTTGAATGTAGTTAGGTTCGATTTGCTTGTGTTTCAACTGTTTGTTACACGTTCATATTCATTTCCTGGAGAGGTAATTGTGTATTTAAAGAGTTTTACAACATTTTGACAGTTTCTTTAGAAGTACATAAAGAACCTTCAGGATATCCACTGTTTCGTTCAAAAAACACGTGGCAAAGTAAGCCTCAATTGTAAACATAAACAGTATTATCCTCATTTAAAAGCTTTATACACAAATCGTGATCTCTACAAACAGGAATTCTTAATGTTTGAAATCACAATTTACTGAAAACGCGATTTAAAATATCCGGACTTGTTAATATTATGAGTATTCTCGTCATTTCACAACTTTCTTCCAGTAATCTCGGTAATTGAACTCGGCCTTAAATGTAGTTAGATTCTATTTGCTTGTGTTTCAACTGTTTGTTACACGTTCATATTCATTTCCTGGAAAGATAATTGTGTATTTTAAGAGTTTTACTACATTTTGACAGTTTCCTTAGAAGTACATACTAGAACCTTCAGGATATGAACTGTTTCAGTCAAAAGACGCCTCGCCAATTCAGCGTCAATTGAAAACATAAACAGTATTCTCCACATTTATAAGTTTTATACACAAGTTCAGAGCTCTATAAACAGGAATTCTTAATGTTTGAAATCACAATTTACTGAAAACGCCACTTGAAATATCCGGAATTGTTTACATTTTGAGAATTCTCGTCATTTCAGAGCTTTCTTCCTGTAATCTCCGTAATTGAACTGAAAATTAAATGTAGTTAGATTCTATTTACTTGTGTTTCAACTGTTTGCTACACGTTCATATTCAATTTCTGGAGAGGTAATTGTGTATTAAAAGAGTTTTACCACATTTTGAGAGTTTCCTTAGAAGTACATACTAGAACCTTCAGGATATGAACTGTTTCAGTCAAAAGACGCCACTCCAATTCAACCTCAATTGTAAACATAAACACTATTCTCTACATATAAAAGCTTTATACACAAGTTCTGAGCTCTATAAACAGTAATTCCTGATGTTTGAAATCACATTTAGTGAAAATTCCACTTAAAATAGCAGGACTTTTTAATATTAAGAGAATTCTTATCCTTTCAGAGCTTTCTACCTGTAATCTCGGTAAGTGAACTCGGCCTTCAATGTAGTTAGGTTCTATTTCCTTGTGTTTCAAGTGTTTGTTACACGTTCATATTCATTTCCTGGAGAGGTAATCGTGTATTTAAAGAGTTTTACAATACTTTGACAGTTTCCTTAGAAGTACATAAAGAACCTTCAGGATACCCACTGTTTCGTTCAAAAAACACTTGGCAAATTAAGCCTCAATTGTAAACATAAACAGTATTATCCTCATTTAAAAGCTTTATACACAAATCCTGATCTCTACAAACAGGAATTCTTGATGTTTGAAATCACAATTTACTGAAAACGCGATTTAAAATATCCGGACATGTTAATATTATGAGTATTCTCGTCATTTCACAACTTTCTTCCAGTAATCTCGGTAATTGAACTCGGCCTTAAATGTAGTTAGATTCTATTTGCTTGTGTTTCAACTGTTTGTTACACGTTCATATTCATTTCCTGGAAAGATAATTGTGTATTTGAAGAGTTTTACCACATTTTGACAGTTTCCTTAGAAGTACATACTAGAACCTTCAGCATATGAACTGTTTCAGTCAAACGACGCCTCGCCAATTCAGCGTCAATTGAAAACATAAACAGTATTCTCCACATTTATAAGTTTTATACACAAGTTCAGAGCTCTATAAACAGGAATTCTTAATGTTTGAAATCACAATTTACTGAAAACGCCACTTGAAATATCCGGAATTGTTTACATTTTGAGAATTCTCGTCATTTCAGAGCTTTGTTCTTGTAATCTCCGTAATTGAACTGGGAATTAAATGTAGTTAGATTCTATTTACTTGTGTTTCAACTGTTTGTTACACGTTCATATTCATTTCCTGATAAGATAATTGTGTATTTTAAGAGTTTTACCACATTTTGAGAGTTTCCTTAGAAGTACATACTAGAACCTTTAGGATATGAACTGTTTCAGTCAAAACACGCCACTCCAATTCAACCTCAATTGTAAACATAAACACTATTCTCTACATATAAAAGCTTTATACACAAGTTCTGAGCTCTATAAACAGTAATTCCTGATGTTTGAAATCACATTTAGTGAAAACTCCACTTAAAATAGCCGGACTCTTTAATTTTAAGAGAATTCTTGTCCTTTCATAGCTTTCTACCTGTAATCTCGGTAATTGAACTCGGCCTTGAATGTAGTTAGGTTCGATGTCCTTGTGTTTCAACTGTTTGTTACACGTTCATATTCATTTCCTGGAGAGGTAATTGTGTATTTAAAGAGTTTTACAACATTTTGACAGTTTCCTTAGAAGTACATAAAGAACCTTCAGGATATCCACTGTTTCATTCAAAAAACACGTGGCAAAGTAAGCCTCAATTGTAAACATAAACAGTATTATCCTCATTTAAAAGCTTTATACACAAATCGTGATCTCTACAAACAGGAATTCTTAATGTTTGAAATCACAATTTACTGAAAACGCGATTTAAAATAACCGGACTTGTTAATATTATGAGTATTCTCGTCATTTCACAACTTTCTTCCAGTAATCTCGGTAATTGAACTCGGCCTTAAATGTAGTTAGATTCTATTTGCTTGTGTTTCAACTGTTTGTTACACGTTCATATTCATTTCCTGGAAAGATAATTGTGTATTTTAAGAGTTTTACTACATTTTGACAGTTTCCTTAAAAGTACATACTAGAACCTTCAGGATATGAACTGTTTCAGTCAAAAGACGCCTCGCCAATTCAGCGTCAATTGAAAACATAAACAGTATTCTCCACATTTATAAGTTTTATACACAAGTCCAGAGCTCTATAAACAGGAATTCTTAATGTTTGAAATCACAATTTACTGAAAACGCCACTTGAAATATCCGGAATTGTTTACATTTTGAGAATTCTCGTCATTTCAGAGCTTTCTTCCTGTAATCTCCGTAATTGAACTGGGAATTAAATGTAGTTAGATTCTATTTACTTGTGTTTCAACTGTTTGCTACACGTTCATATTCATTTTCTGGAGAGGTAATTGTGTATTAAAAGAGTTTTACCACATTTTGAGAGTTTCCTTAGAAGTACATACTAGAACCTTCAGGATATAAACTGTTTCAGTCAAAAGACGCCACTCCAATTCAACCTCAATTGTAAACATAAACACTATTCTCTACATATAAAAGCTTTATACACAAGTTCTGAGCTTTATAAACAGTAATTCCTGAAGTTTGAAATCACATTTAGTGAAAACTCCACTTAAAATAGCCGGACTCTTTAATATTAAGAGAATTCTTGTCCTTTCAGAGCTTTCTACCTGTAATCTCGGTAATTGAACTCGGCCTTGAATGTAGTTAGGTTCGATTTCCTTGTGTTTCAACTGTTTGTTACACGTTCATATTCATTTCCTGGAGAGGTAATTGTGTATTTAAAGAGTTTTACAACATTTTGACAGTTTCCTTAGAAGTACATAAAGAACCTTCAGGATATCCACTGTTTCGTTCAAAAAACACGTGGCAAAGTAAACCACAATTGTAAACATAAACAGTATTATCCTCATTTAAAAGCTTTATACACAAATCGTGATCTCTACAAACAGGAATTGTTGATGTTTGAAATCACAATTTACTGAAAACGCGATTTAAAATATCCGGACTTGTTAATTCTATGAGTATTCTCGTCATTTCACAACTTTCTTCCAGTAATCTCGGTAATTGAACTCGGCCTTAAATGTAGTTAGATTCTATTTCCTTGTGTTTCAACTCTTTGTTACACGTTCATATTCATTTCCTGGAAAGATAATTGTGTATTTTAAGAGTTTTACTACATTTTGACAGTTTCCTTAAAAGTACATACTAGAACCTTCAGGATATGAACTGTTTCAGTCAAAAGACGCCTCGCCAATTCAGCGTCAATTGAAAACATAAACAGTATTCTCCACATTTATAAGTTTTATACACAAGTTCAGAGCTCTATCAACAGGAATTCTTAATGTTTGAAATCACAATTTACTGAAAACGCCACTTGAAATATCCGGAATTGTTTACATTTTGAGAATTCTCGTCATTTCAGAGCTTTCTTCCTGTAATCTCCGTAATTGAACTGGGAATTAAATGTAGTTAGATTCTATTTACTTGTGTTTCAACTGTTTGTTACACGTTCATATTCATTTTCTGGAGAGGTAATTGTGTATTAAAAGAGTTTTACCACATTTTGAGAGTTTCCTTAGAAGTACATACTAGAACCTTCAGGATATGAACTGTTTCAGTCAAAAGACGCCACTCCAATTCAACCTCAATTGTAAACATAAACACTCTTCTCTACATATAAAAGCTTTATACACAAGTTCTGAGCTTTATAAACAGTAATTCCTGATGTTTGAAATCACATTTAGTGAAAACTCCACTTAAAATAGCCGGACTCTTTAATATTAAGAGAATTCTTGTCCTTTCAGAGCTTTCTACCTGTAATCTCGGTAATTGAACTCGGCATTAAATGTAGTTAGAATTTATTTTCCTGTGTTTCAACTGTTTGTTATAAGTTCATATTCATTTCCTGATAAGATAATTGTGTATTTTAAGAGTTTTACCACATTTTGAGAGTTTCATTAGAAGTACATACTAGAACCTTTAGGATATGAACTGTTTCAGTCAAAAGGCGCCACTCCAATTCAACCTCAATTGTAAACATAAACACTATTCTCTACATATAAAAGCTTTATACACAAGTTCTGAGCTCTATAAACAGTAATTCCTGATGTTTGAAATCACATTTAGTGAAAACTCCACTTAAAATAGCCGGACTTTTTAATATTAAGAGAATTCTTGTCCTTTCAGAGCTTTCTACCTGTAATCTCGGTAAGTGAACTCGGCCTTCAATGTAGTTAGGTTCTATTTCCTTGTGTTTCAAGTGTTTGTTACACGTTCATATTCATTTCCTGGAGAGGTAATCGTGTATTTAAAGAGTTTTACAATACTTTGACAGTTTCCTTAGAAGTACATAAAGAACCTTCAGGATAACCACTGTTTCGTTCAAAAAACACTTGGCAAATTAAGCCTCAATTGTAAACATAAACAGTACTATCCTCATTTAAAAGCTTTATACAAAAATCGTGATCTCTACAAACAGGAATTCTTAATGTTTGAAATCACAATTTACTGAAAACGCGATTTAAAATATCCGGGCTTGTTAATATTATGAGTGTTCTCGTCATTTCACAACTTTCTTCCAGTAATCTCGGTAATTGAACTCGGCCTTAAATGTAGTTAGATTCTATTTCCTTGTGTTTCAACTCTTTGTTACACGTTCATATTCATTTCCTGGAAAGATAATTGTGTATTTGAAGAGTTTTACCACATTTTGACAGTTTCCTTAGAAGTACATACTAGAACCTTCAGGATATGAACTGTTTCAGTCAAAAGACGCCTCGCCAATTCAGCGTCAATTGAAAACATAAACAGTATTCTCCACATTTATAAGTTTTATACACAAGTTCAGAACTCTATAAACAGGAATTCTTAATGTTTGTAATCACAATTTACTGAAAACGCCACTTGAAATATCCGGAATTGTTTACATTTTGAGAATTCTCGTCATTTCATAACTTTGTTCTTGTAATCTCCGTAATTAAACTGGGAATTAAATGTAGTTAGATTCTATTTACTTGTGTTTCAACTGTTTGTTACGCTATCATATTCATTTCCTGAAGAGGTAATTGTGCATTAAAAGAGTTTTACCACATTTTGATAGTTTCCTTAGAAGTACATACTAGAACCTTAAGGATATGAACTGTTTCAGTCAAAAGACGCCACTCCAATTCAACCTCAATTGTAAACATAAACACTATTCTCTACATATAAAAGCTTTATACACAAGTTCTGAGCTCTATAAACAGTAATTCCTGATGTTTGAAATCACATTTAGTGAAAACTCCACTTAAAATAGCCGGACTCTTTAATATTAAGAGAATTCTTGTCCTTTCATAGCTTTCTACCTGTAATCTCGGTAATAGAACTCGGCCTTAAATGTAGTTAGGTTCTATTTCCTTGTGTTTCAACTGTTTGTTACACGTTCATATTCATTTCCTGGAGAGGTAATCGTGTATTTAAAGAGTTTTACAATACTTTGACAGTTTCCTTAGAAGTACATAAAGAACCTTCAGGATAACCACTGTTTCGTTCAAAAAACACTTGGCAAATTAAGCCTCAATTGTAAACATAAACAGTATTATCCTCATTTAAAAGCTTTATACACAAATCGTGATCTCTACAAACAGGAATTCTTAATGTTTGAAATCACAATTTACTGAAAACGCGATTTAAAATATCCGGACTTGTTAATATTATGAGTATTCTCCTCATTTCACAACTTTCTTCCAGTAATCTCGGTAATTGAACTCGGCCTTAAATGTAGTTAGATTCTATTTCCTTGTGTTTCAACTCTTTGTTACACGTTCATATTCATTTCCTGGAAAGATAATTGTGTATTTGAAGAGTTTTACCACATTTTGACAGTTTCCTTAGAAGTACATACTAGAACCTTCAGGATATGAACTGTTTCAGTCAAAAGACGCCTCGCCAATTCAGCGTCAATTGAAAACATAAACAGTATTCTCCACATTTATAAGTTTTATACACAAGTTCAGAGCTCTATAAACAGGAATTCTTAATGTTTGAAATCACAATTTACTGAAAACGCCACTTGAAATATCCGGAATTGTTTACATTTTGAGAATTCTCGTCATTTCACAACTTTCTTCCAGTAATCTCCGTAATTGAACTGGGAATTAAATGTAGTTAGATTCTATTTACTTGTGTTTCAACTGTTTGCTACACGTTCATATTCATTTTCTGGAGAGGTAATTGTGTATTAAAAGAGTTTTACCACATTTTGAGAGTTTCCTTAGAAGTACATACTAGAACCTTCAGGATATGAACTGTTTCAGTCAAAAGACGCCACTCCAATTCAACCTCAATTGTAAACATTAACACTATTCTCTACATATAAAAGCTTTATACACAAGTTCTGAGCTTTATAAACAGTAATTCCTGATGTTTGAAATCACATTTAGTGAAAACTCCACTTAAAATAGCCGGACTCTTTAATATTAAGAGAATTCTTGTCCTTTCAGAGCTTTTACCTGTAATCTCGGTAATTGAACTCGGCATTAAATGTAGTTAGAATTTATTTTCTTGTGTTTCAACTGTTTGTTATAAGTTCATATTCATTTCCTGATAAGATAATTGTGTATTTTAAGAGTTTTACCACATTTTGAGAGTTTCCTTAGAAGTACATACTAGAACCTTTAGGATATGAACTGTTTCAGTCAAAAGACGCCACTCCAATTCAACCTCAATTGTAAACATAAACACTATTCTCTACATATAAAAGCTTTATACACAAGTTCTGAGCTCTATAAACAGTAATTCCTGATGTTTGAAATCACATTTAGTGAAAACTCCACTTAAAATAGCCGGACTTTTTAATATTAAGAGAATTCTTGTCCTTTCAGAGCTTTCTACCTGTAATCTCGGTAAGTGAACTCGGCCTTCAATGTAGTTAGGTTCTATTTCCTTGTGTTTCAAGTGTTTGTTACACGTTCATATTCATTTCCTGGAGAGGTAATCGTGTATTTAAAGAGTTTTACAATACTTTGACAGTTTCCTTAGAAGTACATAAAGAACCTTCAGGATAACCACTGTTTCGTTCAAAAAACACTTGGCAAATTAAGCCTCAATTGTAAACATAAACAGTACTATCCTCATTTAAAAGCTTTATACAAAAATCGTGATCTCTACAAACAGGAATTCTTAATGTTTGAAATCACAATTTACTGAAAACGCGATTTAAAATATCCGGGCTTGTTAATATTATGAGTGTTCTCGTCATTTCACAACTTTCTTCCAGTAATCTCGGTAATTGAACTCGGCCTTAAATGTAGTTAGATTCTATTTCCTTGTGTTTCAAGTGTTTGTTACACGTTCATATTCATTTCCTGGAAAGATAATTGTGTATTTGAAGAGTTTTACCACATTTTGACAGTTTCCTTAGAAGTACATACTAGAACCTTCAGGATATGAACTGTTTCAGTCAAAAGACGCCTCGCCAATTCAGCGTCAATTGAAAACATAAACAGTATTCTCCACATTTATAAGTTTTATACACAAGTTCAGAACTCTATAAACAGGAATTCTTAATGTTTGTAATCACAATTTACTGAAAACGCCACTTGAAATATCCGGAATTGTTTACATTTTGAGAATTCTCGTCATTTCATAACTTTGTTCTTGTAATCTCCGTAATTGAACTGGGAATTAAATGTAGTTAGATTCTATTTACTTGTGTTTCAACTGTTTGTTACGCTATCATATTCATTTCCTGAAGAGGTAATTGTGCATTAAAAGAGTTTTACCACATTTTGATAGTTTCCTTAGAAGTACATACTAGAACCTTAAGGATATGAACTGTTTCAGTCAAAAGACGCCACTCCAAGTCAACCTCAATTGTAAACATAAACACTATTCTCTACATATAAAAGCTTTATACACAAGTTCTGAGCTTTATAAACAGTAATTCCTGATGTTTGAAATCACATTTAGTGAAAACTCCACTTAAAATAGCCGGACTCTTTAATATTAAGAGAATTCTTGTCCTTTCATAGCTTTCTACCTGTAATCTCGGTAATAGAACTCGGCCTTAAATGTAGTTAGGTTCTATTTCCTTGTGTTTCAACTGTTTGTTACACGTTCATATTCATTTCCTGGAGAGGTAATCGTGTATTTAAAGAGTTTTACAATACTTTGACAGTTTCCTTAGAAGTACATAAAGAACCTTCAGGATAACCACTGTTTCGTTCAAAAAACACTTGGCAAATTAAGCCTCAATTGTAAACATAAACAGTATTATCCTCATTTAAAAGCTTTATACACAAATCGTGATCTCTACAAACAGGAATTCTTAATGTTTGAAATCACAATTTACTGAAAACGCGATTTAAAATATCCGGACTTGTTAATATTATGAGTATTCTCGTCATTTCACAACTTTCTTCCAGTAATCTCGGTAATTGAACTCGGCCTTAAATGTAGTTAGATTCTATTTGCTTGTGTTTCAAGTGTTTGTTACACGTTCATATTCATTTCCTGGAAAGATAATTGTGTATTTGAAGAGTTTTACCACATTTTGACAGTTTCCTTAGAAGTACATACTAGAACCTTCAGGATATGAACTGTTTCAGTCAAAAGACGCCTCGCCAATTCAGCGTCAATTGAAAACATAAACAGTATTCTCCACATTTATAAGTTTTATACACAAGTTCAGAGCTCTATAAACAGGAATTCTTAATGTTTGAAATCACAATTTACTGAAAACGCCACTTGAAATATCCGGAATTGTTTACATTTTGAGAATTCTCATCATTTCACAACTTTCTTCCAGTAATCTCCGTAATTGAACTGGGAATTAAATGTAGTTAGATTCTATTTACTTGTGTTTCAACTGTTTGCTACACGTTCATATTCATTTTCTGGAGAGGTAATTGTGTATTAAAAGAGTTTTACCACATTTTGAGAGTTTCCTTAGAAGTACATACTAGAACCTTCAGGATAGGAACTGTTTCACTCAAAAGACGCCACTCCAATTCAACCTCAATTGTAAACATTAACACTATTCTCTACATATAAAAGCTTTATACACAAGTTCTGAGCTTTATAAACAGTAATTCCTGATGTTTGAAATCACATTTAGTGAAAACTCCACTTAAAATAGCCGGACTCTTTAATATTAAGAGAATTCTTGTCCTTTCAGAGCTTTTACCTGTAATCTCGGTAATTGAACTCGGCATTAAATGTAGTTAGAATTTATTTTCTTGTGTTTCAACTGTTTGTTATAAGTTCATATTCATTTCCTGATAAGATAATTGTGTATTTTAAGAGTTTTACCACATTTTGAGAGTTTCCTTAGAAGTACATACTAGAACCTTTAGGATATGAACTGTTTCAGTCAAAAGACGCCACTCCAATTCAACCTCAATTGTAAACATAAACACTATTCTCTACATATAAAAGCTTTATACACAAGTTCTGAGCTCTATAAACAGTAATTCCTGATGTTTGAAATCACATTTAGTGAAAACTCCACTTAAAATAGCCGGACTTTTTAATATTAAGAGAATTCTTGTCCTTTCAGAGCTTTCTACCTGTAATCTCGGTAAGTGAACTCGGCCTTCAATGTAGTTAGGTTCTATTTCCTTGTGTTTCAAGTGTTTGTTACACGTTCATATTCATTTCCTGGAGAGGTAATCGTGTATTTAAAGAGTTTTACAATACTTTGACAGTTTCCTTAGAAGTACATAAAGAACCTTCAGGATAACCACTGTTTCGTTCAAAAAACACTTGGCAAATTAAGCCTCAATTGTAAACATAAACAGTACTATCCTCATTTAAAAGCTTTATACAAAAATCGTGATCTCTACAAACAGGAATTCTTAATGTTTGAAATCACAATTTACTGAAAACGCGATTTAAAATATCCGGGCTTGTTAATATTATGAGTGTTCTCGTCATTTCACAACTTTCTTCCAGTAATCTCGGTAATTGAACTCGGCCTTAAATGTAGTTAGATTCTATTTCCTTGTGTTTCAACTCTTTGTTACACGTTCATATTCATTTCCTGGAAAGATAATTGTGTATTTGAAGAGTTTTACCACATTTTGACAGTTTCCTTAGAAGTACATACTAGAACCTTCAGGATATGAACTGTTTCAGTCAAAAGACGCCTCGCCAATTCAGCGTCAATTGAAAACATAAACAGTATTCTCCACATTTATAAGTTTTGTACACAAGTTCAGAGCTCTATAAACAGGAATTCTTAATGTTTGAAATCACAATTTACTGAAAACGCCACTTGAAATATCCGGAATTGTTTACATTTTGAGAATTCTCGTCATTTCAGAGCTTTCTTCCTGTAATCTCCGTAATTGAACTGGGAATTAAATGTAGTTAGATTCTATTTACTTGTGTTTCAACTGTTTGTTACACGTTCATATTCATTTCCTGGAGAGGTAATTGTGTATTAAAAGAGTTTTACCACATTTTGAGAGTTTCCTTAGAAGTACATACTAGAACCTTCAGGATATGAACTGTTTCAGTCAAAAGACGCCACTCCAATTCAACCTCAATTGTAAACATAAACACTCTTCTCTACATATAAAAGCTTTATACACAAGTTCTGAGCTTTATAAACAGTAATTCCTGATGTTTGAAATCACATTTAGTGAAAACTCCACTTAAAATAGCCGGACTCTTTAATATTAAGAGAATTCTTGTCCTTTCAGAGCTTTCTACCTGTAATCTCGGTAATTGAACTCGGCATTAAATGTAGTTAGAATTTATTTTCCTGTGTTTCAACTGTTTGTTATAAGTTCATATTCATTTCCTGATAAGATAATTGTGTATTTTAAGAGTTTTACCACATTTTGAGAGTTTCATTAGAAGTACATACTAGAACCTTTAGGATATGAACTGTTTCAGTCAAAAGACGCCACTCCAATTCAACCTCAATTGTAAACATAAACACTATTCTCTACATATAAAAGCTTTATACACAAGTTCTGAGCTCTATAAACAGTAATTCCTGATGTTTGAAATCACATTTAGTGAAAACTCCACTTAAAATAGCCGGACTTTTTAATATTAAGAGAATTCTTGTCCTTTCAGAGCTTTCTACCTGTAATCTCGGTAAGTGAACTCGGCCTTCAATGTAGTTAGGTTCTATTTCCTTGTGTTTCAAGTGTTTGTTACACGTTCATATTCATTTCCTGGAGAGGTAATCGTGTATTTAAAGAGTTTTACAATACTTTGACAGTTTCCTTAGAAGTACATAAAGAACCTTCAGGATAACCACTGTTTCGTTCAAAAAACACTTGGCAAATTAAGCCTCAATTGTAAACATAAACAGTACTATCCTCATTTAAAAGCTTTATACAAAAATCGTGATCTCTACAAACAGGAATTCTTAATGTTTGAAATCACAATTTACTGAAAACGCGATTTAAAATATCCGGGCTTGTTAATATTATGAGTGTTCTCGTCATTTCACAACTTTCTTCCAGTAATCTCGGTAATTGAACTCGGCCTTAAATGTAGTTAGATTCTATTTCCTTGTGTTTCAACTCTTTGTTACACGTTCATATTCATTTCCTGGAAAGATAATTGTGTATTTGAAGAGTTTTACCACATTTTGACAGTTTCCTTAGAAGTACATACTAGAACCTTCAGGATATGAACTGTTTCAGTCAAAAGACGCCTCGCCAATTCAGCGTCAATTGAAAACATAAACAGTATTCTCCACATTTATAAGTTTTGTACACAAGTTCAGAGCTCTATAAACAGGAATTCTTAATGTTTGAAATCACAATTTACTGAAAACGCCACTTGAAATATCCGGAATTGTTTACATTTTGAGAATTCTCGTCATTTCAGAGCTTTCTTCCTGTAATCTCCGTAATTGAACTGGGAATTAAATGTAGTTAGATTCTATTTACTTGTGTTTCAACTGTTTGTTACACGTTCATATTCATTTCCTGGAGAGGTAATTGTGTATTAAAAGAGTTTTACCACATTTTGAGAGTTTCCTTAGAAGTACATACTAGAACCTTCAGGATATGAACTGTTTCAGTCAAAAGACGCCACTCCAATTCAACCTCAATTGTAAACATAAACACTCTTCTCTACATATAAAAGCTTTATACACAAGTTCTGAGCTTTATAAACAGTAATTCCTGATGTTTGAAATCACATTTAGTGAAAACTCCACTTAAAATAGCCGGACTCTTTAATATTAAGAGAATTCTTGTCCTTTCAGAGCTTTCTACCTGTAATCTCGGTAATTGAACTCGGCATTAAATGTAGTTAGAATATATTTTCCTGTGTTTCAACTGTTTGTTATAAGTTCATATTCATTTCCTGATAAGATAATTGTGTATTTTAAGAGTTTTACCACATTTTGAGAGTTTCATTAGAAGTACATACTAGAACCTTTAGGATATGAACTGTTTCAGTCAAAAGACGCCACTCCAATTCAACCTCAATTGTAAACATAAACACTATTCTCTACATATAAAAGCTTTATACACAAGTTCTGAGCTCTATAAACAGTAATTCCTGATGTTTGAAATCACATTTAGTGAAAACTCCACTTAAAATAGCCGGACTTTTTAATATTAAGAGAATTCTTGTCCTTTCAGAGCTTTCTACCTGTAATCTCGGTAAGTGAACTCGGCCTTCAATGTAGTTAGGTTCTATTTCCTTGTGTTTCAATTGTTTGTTACACGTTCATATTCATTTCCTGGAGAGGTAATTGTGTATTTAAAGAGTTTTACAACATTTTGACAGTTTCCTTAGAAGTACATAAAGAACCTTCAGGATATCCACTGTTTCATTCAAAAAACACGTGGCAAAGTAAGCCACAATTGAAAACATAAACAGTATTATCCTCATTTAAAAGCCTTATACACAAATCGTGATCTCTACAAACAGGAATTCTTGATGTTTGAAATCACAATTTAGTGAAAACGCGATTTAAAATATCCGGACTTGTTAATACTATGAGTATTCTCGTCATTTCACAACTTTCTTCCAGTAATCTCGGTAATTGAACTCGGCCTTAAATGTAGTTAGATTCTATTTCCTTGTGTTTCAACTCTTTGTTACACGTTCATATTCATTTTCTGGAAAGATAATTGTGTATTTGAAGAGTTTTACTACATTTTGACAGTTTCCTTAGAAGTACATACTTGAACCTTCAGGATATGAACTGTTTCAGTCAAAAGACGCCTCGCCAATTCAGCGTCAATTGAAAACATAAACAGTATTCTCCACATTTATAAGTTTTATACACAAGTTCAGAGCTCTATAAACAGGAATTCTTAATGTTTGAAATCACAATTTACTGAAAACGCCACTTGAAATATCCGGAATTGTTTACATTTTGAGAATTCTCGTCATTTCACAACTTTCTTCCAGTAATCTCCGTAATTGAACTGGGAATTAAATGTAGTTAGATTCTATTTACTTGTGTTTCAACTGTTTGTTACGCTATCATATTCATTTCCTGAAGAGGTAATTGTGCATTAAAAGAGTTTTACCACATTTTGATAGTTTCCTTAGAAGTACATACTAGAACCTTAAGGATATGAACTGTTTCAGTCAAAAGACGCCACTCCAAGTCAACCTCAATTGTAAACATAAACACTATTCTCTACATATAAAAGCTTTATACACAAGTTCTGAGCTTTATAAACAGTAATTCCTGATGTTTGAAATCACATTTAGTGAAAACTCCACTTAAAATAGCCGGACTCTTTAATATTAAGAGAATTCTTGTCCTTTCATAGCTTTCTACCTGTAATCTCGGTAATAGAACTCGGCCTTAAATGTAGTTAGGTTCTATTTCCTTGTGTTTCAACTGTTTGTTACACGTTCATATTCATTTCCTGGAGAGGTAATCGTGTATTTAAAGAGTTTTACAATACTTTGACAGTTTCCTTAGAAGTACATAAAGAACCTTCAGGATAACCACTGTTTCGTTCAAAAAACACTTGGCAAATTAAGCCTCAATTGTAAACATAAACAGTATTATCCTCATTTAAAAGCTTTATACACAAATCGTGATCTCTACAAACAGGAATTCTTAATGTTTGAAATCACAATTTACTGAAAACGCGATTTAAAATATCCGGACTTGTTAATATTATGAGTATTCTCCTCATTTCACAACTTTCTTCCAGTAATCTTGGTAATTGAACTCGGCCTTAAATGTAGTTAGATTCTATTTGCTTGTGTTTCAACTCTTTGTTACACGTTCATATTCATTTCCTGGAAAGATAATTGTGTATTTGAAGAGTTTTACCACATTTTGACAGTTTTCTTAGAAGTACATACTAGAACCTTCAGGATATGAACTGTTTCAGTCAAAAGACGCCTCGCCAATTCAGCGTCAATTGAAAACATAAACAGTATTCTCCACATTTATAAGTTTTATACACAAGTCCAGAGCTCTATAAACAGGAATTCTTAATGTTTGAAATCACAATTTACTGAAAACGCCACTTGAAATATCCGGAATTGTTTACATTTTGAGAATTCTCGTCATTTCAGAGCTTTCTTCCTGTAATCTCCGTAATTGAACTGGGAATTAAATGTAGTTAGATTCTATTTACTTGTGTTTCAACTGTTTGTTACACGTTCATATTCATTTCCTGGAGAGGTAATTGTGTATTAAAAGAGTTTTACCACATTTTGAGAGTTTCCTTAGAAGTACATACTAGAACCTTCAGGATATGAACTGTTTCAGTCAAAAGACGCCACTCCAATTCAACCTCAATTGTAAACATAAACACTCTTCTCTACATATAAAAGCTTTATACACAAGTTCTGAGCTTTATAAACAGTAATTCCTGATGTTTGAAATCACATTTAGTGAAAACTCCACTTAAAATAGCCGGACTCTTTAATATTAAGAGAATTCTTGTCCTTTCAGAGCTTTCTACCTGTAATCTCGGTAATTGAACTCGGCATTAAATGTAGTTAGAATTTATTTTCCTGTGTTTCAACTGTTTGTTATAAGTTCATATTCATTTCCTGATAAGATAATTGTGTATTTTAAGAGTTTTACCACATTTTGAGAGTTTCATTAGAAGTACATACTAGAACCTTTAGGATATGAACTGTTTCAGTCAAAAGACGCCACTCCAATTCAACCTCAATTGTAAACATAAACACTATTCTCTACATATAAAAGCTTTATACACAAGTTCTGAGCTCTATAAACAGTAATTCCTGATGTTTGAAATCACATTTAGTGAAAACTCCACTTAAAATAGCCGGACTTTTTAATATTAAGAGAATTCTTGTCCTTTCAGAGCTTTCTACCTGTAATCTCGGTAAGTGAACTCGGCCTTCAATGTAGTTAGGTTCTATTTCCTTGTGTTTCAATTGTTTGTTACACGTTCATATTCATTTCCTGGAGAGGTAATTGTGTATTTAAAGAGTTTTACAACATTTTGACAGTTTCCTTAGAAGTACATAAAGAACCTTCAGGATATCCACTGTTTCATTCAAAAAACACGTGGCAAAGTAAGCCACAATTGAAAACATAAACAGTATTATCCTCATTTAAAAGCCTTATACACAAATCGTGATCTCTACAAACAGGAATTCTTGATGTTTGAAATCACAATTTAGTGAAAACGCGATTTAAAATATCCGGACTTGTTAATACTATGAGTATTCTCGTCATTTCACAACTTTCTTCCAGTAATCTCGGTAATTGAACTCGGCCTTAAATGTAGTTAGATTCTATTTCCTTGTGTTTCAACTCTTTGTTACACGTTCATATTCATTTTCTGGAAAGATAATTGTGTATTTGAAGAGTTTTACTACATTTTGACAGTTTCCTTAGAAGTACATACTTGAACCTTCAGGATATGAACTGTTTCAGTCAAAAGACGCCTCGCCAATTCAGCGTCAATTGAAAACATAAACAGTATTCTCCACATTTATAAGTTTTATACACAAGTTCAGAGCTCTATAAACAGGAATTCTTAATGTTTGAAATCACAATTTACTGAAAACGCCACTTGAAATATCCGGAATTGTTTACATTTTGAGAATTCACGTCATTTCAGAGCTTTCTTCCTGTAATCTCCGTAATTGAACTGGGAATTAAATGTAGTTAGATTCTTTTTACTTGTGTTTCAACTGTTTGCTACAAGTTCATATTCATTTTCTGGAGAGGTAATTGTGTATTAAAAGAGTTTTACCACATTTTGAGAGTTTCCTTAGAAGTACATACTAGAACCTTCAGGATAGGAACTGTTTCAGTCAAAAGACGCCAATCCAATTCAACATCAATTGTAAACATTAACACTATTCTCTACATATAAAAGCTTTATACACAAGTTCTGAGCTTTATAAACAGTAATTCCTGATGTTTGAAATCACATTTAGTGAAAACTCCACTTAAAATAGCCGGACTCTTTAATATTAAGAGAATTCTTGACCTTTCAGAGCTTTTACCTGTAATCTCGGTAATTGAACTCGGCATTAAATGTAGTTAGAATTTATTTTCTTGTGTTTCAACTGTTTGTTATAAGTTCATATTCATTTCCTGATAAGATAATTGTGTATTTTAAGAGTTTTACCACATTTTGAGAGTTTCCTTAGAAGTACATACTAGAACTTTAGGATATGAACTGTTTCAGTCAAAAGACGCCACTCCAATTCAACCTCAATTGTAAACATAAACACTATTCTCTACATATAAAAGCTTTATACACAAGGTCTGAGCTCTATAAACAGTAATTCCTGATGTTTGAAATCACATTTAGTGAAAACTCCACTTAAAATAGCCGGACTTTTTAATATTAAGAGAATTCTTGTACTTTCAGAGCTTTCTACCTGTAATCTCGGTAAGTGAACTCGGCCTTCAATGTAGTTAGGTTCTATTTCCTTGTGTTTCAAGTGTTTGTTACACGTTCATATTCATTTCCTGGAGAGGTAATCGTGTATTTAAAGAGTTTTACAATACTTTGACAGTTTCCTTAGAAGTACATAAAGAACCTTCAGGATAACCACTGTTTCGTTCAAAAAACACTTGGCAAATTAAGCCTCAATTGTAAACATAAACAGTATTATCCTCATTTAAAAGCTTTATACAAAAATCGTGATCTCTACAAACAGGAATTCTTAATGTTTGAAATCACAATTTACTGAAAACGCGATTTAAAATATCCGGGCTTGTTAATATTATGATTGTTCTCGTCATTTCACAACTTTCTTCCAGTAATCTCGGTAATTGAACTCGGCCTTAAATGTAGTTAGATTCTATTTGCTTGTGTTTCAACTGTTTGTTACACGTTCATATTCATTTCCTGGAAAGATAATTGTGTATTTGAAGAGTTTTACCACATTTTGACAGTTTCCTTAGAAGTACATACTAGAACCTTCAGGATATGAACTGTTTCAGTCAAAAGACGCCTCGCCAATTCAGCGTCAATTGAAAACATAAACAGTATTCTCCACATTTATAAGTTTTATACACAAGTTCAGAGCTCTATAAACAGGAATTCTTAATGTTTGTAATCACAATTTACTGAAAACGCCACTTGAAATATCTGGAATTGTTTACATTTTGAGAATTCTCGTCATTTCATAACTTTGTTCTTGTAATCTCCGTAATTGAACTGGGAATTAAATGTAGTTAGATTCTATTTACTTGTGTTTCAACTGTTTGTTACACTATCATATTCATTTCCTGAAGAGGTAATTGTGCATTAAAAGAGTTTTACCACATTTTGATAGTTTCCTTAGAAGTACATACTAGAACCTTCAGGATATGAACTGTTTCAGTCAAAAGACGCCACTCCAATTCAACCTCAATTGTAAACATAAACACTATTCTCTACATATAAAAGCTTTATACACAAGTTCTGAGCTTTATAAACAGTAATTCCTGATGTTTGAAATCACATTTAGTGAAAACTCCACTTAAAATAGCCGGACTTTTTAATATTAAGAGAATTCTTGTCCTTTCATAGCTTTCTACCTGTAATCTCGGTAATAGAACTCGGCCTTAAATGTAGTTAGGTTCTATTTCCTTGTGTTTCAACTGTTTGTTACACGTTCATATTCATTTCCTGGAGAGGTAATCGTGTATTTAAAGAGTTTTACAATACTTTGACAGTTTCCTTAGAAGTACATAAAGAACCTTCAGGATAACCACTGTTTCGTTCAAAAAACACTTGGCAAATTAAGCCTCAATTGTAAACATAAACAGTATTATCCTCATTTAAAAGCTTTATACACAAATCGTGATCTCTACAAACAGGAATTCTTAATGTTTGAAATCACAATTTACTGAAAACGCGATTTAAAATATCCGTACTTGTTAATATTATGAGTATTCTCGTCATTTCACAACTTTCTTCCAGTAATCTCGGTAATTGAACTCGGCCTTAAATGTAGTTAGATTCTATTTGCTTGTGTTTCAACTGTTTGTTACACGTTCATATTCATTTCCTGGAAAGATAATTGTGTATTTGAAGAGTTTTACCACATTTTGACAGTTTCCTTAGAAGTACATACTAGAACCTTCAGGATATGAACTGTTTCAGTCAAAAGACGCCTCGCCAATTCAGCGTCAATTGAAAACATAAACAGTATTCTCCACATTTATAAGTTTTATACACAAGTTCAGAGCTCTATAAACAGGAATTCTTAATGTTTGAAATCACAATTTACTGAAAACGCCACTTGAAATATCCGGAATTGTTTACATTTTGAGAATTCTCGTCATTTCAGAGATATGTTCTTGTAATCTCCGTAATTGAACTGGGAATTAAATGTAGTTAGATTCTATTTACTTGTGTTTCAACTGTTTGCTACACGTTCATATTCATTTTCTGGAGAGGTAATTGTGTATTAAAAGAGTTTTACCACATTTTGAGAGTTTCCTTAGAAGTACATACTAGAACCTTCAGGATAGGAACTGTTTCACTCAAAAGACGCCACTCCAATTCAACCTCAATTGTAAACATTAACACTATTCTCTACATATAAAAGCTTTATACACAAGTTCTGAGCTTTATAAACAGTAATTCCTGATGTTTGAAATCACATTTAGTGAAAACTCCACTTAAAATAGCCGGACTCTTTAATATTAAGAGAATTCTTGTCCTTTCAGAGCTTTTACCTGTAATCTCGGTAATTGAACTCGGCATTAAATGTAGTTAGAATTTATTTTCTTGTGTTTCAACTGTTTGTTATAAGTTCATATTCATTTCCTGATAAGATAATTGTGTATTTTAAGAGTTTTACCACATTTTGAGAGTTTCCTTAGAAGTACATACTAGAACCTTTAGGATATGAACTGTTTCAGTCAAAAGACGCCACTCCAATTCAACCTCAATTGTAAACATAAACACTATTCTCTACATATAAAAGCTTTATACACAAGTTCTGAGCTCTATAAACAGTAATTCCTGATGTTTGAAATCACATTTAGTGAAAACTCCACTTAAAATAGCCGGACTTTTTAATATTAAGAGAATTCTTGTCCTTTCAGAGCTTTCTACCTGTAATCTCGGTAAGTGAACTCGGCCTTCAATGTAGTTAGGTTCTATTTCCTTGTGTTTCAAGTGTTTGTTACACGTTCATATTCATTTCCTGGAGAGGTAATCGTGTATTTAAAGAGTTTTACAATACTTTGACAGTTTCCTTAGAAGTACATAAAGAACCTTCAGGATAACCACTGTTTCGTTCAAAAAACACTTGGCAAATTAAGCCTCAATTGTAAACATAAACAGTACTATCCTCATTTAAAAGCTTTATACAAAAATCGTGATCTCTACAAACAGGAATTCTTAATGTTTGAAATCACAATTTACTGAAAACGCGATTTAAAATATCCGGGCTTGTTAATATTATGAGTGTTCTCGTCATTTCACAACTTTCTTCCAGTAATCTCGGTAATTGAACTCGGCCTTAAATGTAGTTAGATTCTATTTCCTTGTGTTTCAACTCTTTGTTACACGTTCATATTCATTTCCTGGAAAGATAATTGTGTATTTGAAGAGTTTTACCACATTTTGACAGTTTCCTTAGAAGTACATACTAGAACCTTCAGGATATGAACTGTTTCAGTCAAAAGACGCCTCGCCAATTCAGCGTCAATTGAAAACATAAACAGTATTCTCCACATTTATAAGTTTTGTACACAAGTTCAGAGCTCTATAAACAGGAATTCTTAATGTTTGAAATCACAATTTACTGAAAACGCCACTTGAAATATCCGGAATTGTTTACATTTTGAGAATTCTCGTCATTTCAGAGCTTTCTTCCTGTAATCTCCGTAATTGAACTGGGAATTAAATGTAGTTAGATTCTATTTACTTGTGTTTCAACTGTTTGTTACACGTTCATATTCATTTCCTGGAGAGGTAATTGTGTATTAAAAGAGTTTTACCACATTTTGAGAGTTTCCTTAGAAGTACATACTAGAACCTTCAGGATATGAACTGTTTCAGTCAAAAGACGCCACTCCAATTCAACCTCAATTGTAAACATAAACACTCTTCTCTACATATAAAAGCTTTATACACAAGTTCTGAGCTTTATAAACAGTAATTCCTGATGTTTGAAATCACATTTAGTGAAAACTCCACTTAAAATAGCCGGACTCTTTAATATTAAGAGAATTCTTGTCCTTTCAGAGCTTTCTACCTGTAATCTCGGTAATTGAACTCGGCATTAAATGTAGTTAGAATTTATTTTCCTGTGTTTCAACTGTTTGTTATAAGTTCATATTCATTTCCTGATAAGATAATTGTGTATTTTAAGAGTTTTACCACATTTTGAGTGTTTCATTAGAAGTACATACTAGAACCTTTAGGATATGAACTGTTTCAGTCAAAAGACGCCACTCCAATTCAACCTCAATTGTAAACATAAACACTATTCTCTACATATAAAAGCTTTATACACAAGTTCTGAGCTCTATAAACAGTAATTCCTGATGTTTGAAATCACATTTAGTGAAAACTCCACTTAAAATAGCCGGACTTTTTAATATTAAGAGAATTCTTGTCCTTTCAGAGCTTTCTACCTGTAATCTCGGTAAGTGAACTCGGCCTTCAATGTAGTTAGGTTCTATTTCCTTGTGTTTCAAGTGTTTGTTACACGTTCATATTCATTTCCTGGAGAGGTAATCGTGTATTTAAAGAGTTTTACAATACTTTGACAGTTTCCTTAGAAGTACATAAAGAACCTTCAGGATAACCACTGTTTCGTTCAAAAAACACTTGGCAAATTAAGCCTCAATTGTAAACATAAACAGTACTATCCTCATTTAAAAGCTTTATACAAAAATCGTGATCTCTACAAACAGGAATTCTTAATGTTTGAAATCACAATTTACTGAAAACGCGATTTAAAATATCCGGGCTTGTTAATATTATGAGTGTTCTCGTCATTTCACAACTTTCTTCCAGTAATCTCGGTAATTGAACTCGGCCTTAAATGTAGTTAGATTCTATTTCCTTGTGTTTCAACTCTTTGTTACACGTTCATATTCATTTCCTGGAAAGATAATTGTGTATTTGAAGAGTTTTACCACATTTTGACAGTTTCCTTAGAAGTACATACTAGAACCTTCAGGATATGAACTGTTTCAGTCAAAAGACGCCTCGCCAATTCAGCGTCAATTGAAAACATAAACAGTATTCTCCACATTTATAAGTTTTGTACACAAGTTCAGAGCTCTATAAACAGGAATTCTTAATGTTTGAAATCACAATTTACTGAAAACGCCACTTGAAATATCCGGAATTGTTTACATTTTGAGAATTCTCGTCATTTCAGAGCTTTCTTCCTGTAATCTCCGTAATTGAACTGGGAATTAAATGTAGTTAGATTCTATTTACTTGTGTTTCAACTGTTTGTTACACGTTCATATTCATTTCCTGGAGAGGTAATTGTGTATTAAAAGAGTTTTACCACATTTTGAGAGTTTCCTTAGAAGTACATACTAGAACCTTCAGGATATGAACTGTTTCAGTCAAAAGACGCCACTCCAATTCAACCTCAATTGTAAACATAAACACTCTTCTCTACATATAAAAGCTTTATACACAAGTTCTGAGCTTTATAAACAGTAATTCCTGATGTTTGAAATCACATTTAGTGAAAACTCCACTTAAAATAGCCGGACTCTTTAATATTAAGAGAATTCTTGTCCTTTCAGAGCTTTCTACCTGTAATCTCGGTAATTGAACTCGGCATTAAATGTAGTTAGAATATATTTTCCTGTGTTTCAACTGTTTGTTATAAGTTCATATTCATTTCCTGATAAGATAATTGTGTATTTTAAGAGTTTTACCACATTTTGAGAGTTTCATTAGAAGTACATACTAGAACCTTTAGGATATGAACTGTTTCAGTCAAAAGACGCCACTCCAATTCAACCTCAATTGTAAACATAAACACTATTCTCTACATATAAAAGCTTTATACACAAGTTCTGAGCTCTATAAACAGTAATTCCTGATGTTTGAAATCACATTTAGTGAAAACTCCACTTAAAATAGCCGGACTTTTTAATATTAAGAGAATTCTTGTCCTTTCAGAGCTTTCTACCTGTAATCTCGGTAAGTGAACTCGGCCTTCAATGTAGTTAGGTTCTATTTCCTTGTGTTTCAATTGTTTGTTACACGTTCATATTCATTTCCTGGAGAGGTAATTGTGTATTTAAAGAGTTTTACAACATTTTGACAGTTTCCTTAGAAGTACATAAAGAACCTTCAGGATATCCACTGTTTCATTCAAAAAACACGTGGCAAAGTAAGCCACAATTGAAAACATAAACAGTATTATCCTCATTTAAAAGCCTTATACACAAATCGTGATCTCTACAAACAGGAATTCTTGATGTTTGAAATCACAATTTAGTGAAAACGCGATTTAAAATATCCGGACTTGTTAATACTATGAGTATTCTCGTCATTTCACAACTTTCTTCCAGTAATCTCGGTAATTGAACTCGGCCTTAAATGTAGTTAGATTCTATTTCCTTGTGTTTCAACTCTTTGTTACACGTTCATATTCATTTTCTGGAAAGATAATTGTGTATTTGAAGAGTTTTACTACATTTTGACAGTTTCCTTAGAAGTACATACTTGAACCTTCAGGATATGAACTGTTTCAGTCAAAAGACGCCTCGCCAATTCAGCGTCAATTGAAAACATAAACAGTATTCTCCACATTTATAAGTTTTATACACAAGTTCAGAGCTCTATAAACAGGAATTCTTAATGTTTGAAATCACAATTTACTGAAAACGCCACTTGAAATATCCGGAATTGTTTACATTTTGAGAATTCTCGTCATTTCACAACTTTCTTCCAGTAATCTCCGTAATTGAACTGGGAATTAAATGTAGTTAGATTCTATTTACTTGTGTTTCAACTGTTTGTTACGCTATCATATTCATTTCCTGAAGAGGTAATTGTGCATTAAAAGAGTTTTACCACATTTTGATAGTTTCCTTAGAAGTACATACTAGAACCTTAAGGATATGAACTGTTTCAGTCAAAAGACGCCACTCCAAGTCAACCTCAATTGTAAACATAAACACTATTCTCTACATATAAAAGCTTTATACACAAGTTCTGAGCTTTATAAACAGTAATTCCTGATGTTTGAAATCACATTTAGTGAAAACTCCACTTAAAATAGCCGGACTCTTTAATATTAAGAGAATTCTTGTCCTTTCATAGCTTTCTACCTGTAATCTCGGTAATAGAACTCGGCCTTAAATGTAGTTAGGTTCTATTTCCTTGTGTTTCAACTGTTTGTTACACGTTCATATTCATTTCCTGGAGAGGTAATCGTGTATTTAAAGAGTTTTACAATACTTTGACAGTTTCCTTAGAAGTACATAAAGAACCTTCAGGATAACCACTGTTTCGTTCAAAAAACACTTGGCAAATTAAGCCTCAATTGTAAACATAAACAGTATTATCCTCATTTAAAAGCTTTATACACAAATCGTGATCTCTACAAACAGGAATTCTTAATGTTTGAAATCACAATTTACTGAAAACGCGATTTAAAATATCCGGACTTGTTAATATTATGAGTATTCTCCTCATTTCACAACTTTCTTCCAGTAATCTCGGTAATTGAACTCGGCCTTAAATGTAGTTAGATTCTATTTGCTTGTGTTTCAACTCTTTGTTACACGTTCATATTCATTTCCTGGAAAGATAATTGTGTATTTGAAGAGTTTTACCACATTTTGACAGTTTTCTTAGAAGTACATACTAGAACCTTCAGGATATGAACTGTTTCAGTCAAAAGACGCCTCGCCAATTCAGCGTCAATTGAAAACATAAACAGTATTCTCCACATTTATAAGTTTTATACACAAGTCCAGAGCTCTATAAACAGGAATTCTTAATGTTTGAAATCACAATTTACTGAAAACGCCACTTGAAATATCCGGAATTGTTTACATTTTGAGAATTCTCGTCATTTCAGAGCTTTCTTCCTGTAATCTCCGTAATTGAACTGGGAATTAAATGTAGTTAGATTCTATTTACTTGTGTTTCAACTGTTTGTTACACGTTCATATTCATTTCCTGGAGAGGTAATTGTGTATTAAAAGAGTTTTACCACATTTTGAGAGTTTCCTTAGAAGTACATACTAGAACCTTCAGGATATGAACTGTTTCAGTCAAAAGACGCCACTCCAATTCAACCTCAATTGTAAACATAAACACTCTTCTCTACATATAAAAGCTTTATACACAAGTTCTGAGCTTTATAAACAGTAATTCCTGATGTTTGAAATCACATTTAGTGAAAACTCCACTTAAAATAGCCGGACTCTTTAATATTAAGAGAATTCTTGTCCTTTCAGAGCTTTCTACCTGTAATCTCGGTAATTGAACTCGGCATTAAATGTAGTTAGAATTTATTTTCCTGTGTTTCAACTGTTTGTTATAAGTTCATATTCATTTCCTGATAAGATAATTGTGTATTTTAAGAGTTTTACCACATTTTGAGAGTTTCATTAGAAGTACATACTAGAACCTTTAGGATATGAACTGTTTCAGTCAAAAGACGCCACTCCAATTCAACCTCAATTGTAAACATAAACACTATTCTCTACATATAAAAGCTTTATACACAAGTTCTGAGCTCTATAAACAGTAATTCCTGATGTTTGAAATCACATTTAGTGAAAACTCCACTTAAAATAGCCGGACTTTTTAATATTAAGAGAATTCTTGTCCTTTCAGAGCTTTCTACCTGTAATCTCGGTAAGTGAACTCGGCCTTCAATGTAGTTAGGTTCTATTTCCTTGTGTTTCAATTGTTTGTTACACGTTCATATTCATTTCCTGGAGAGGTAATTGTGTATTTAAAGAGTTTTACAACATTTTGACAGTTTCCTTAGAAGTACATAAAGAACCTTCAGGATATCCACTGTTTCATTCAAAAAACACGTGGCAAAGTAAGCCACAATTGAAAACATAAACAGTATTATCCTCATTTAAAAGCCTTATACACAAATCGTGATCTCTACAAACAGGAATTCTTGATGTTTGAAATCACAATTTAGTGAAAACGCGATTTAAAATATCCGGACTTGTTAATACTATGAGTATTCTCGTCATTTCACAACTTTCTTCCAGTAATCTCGGTAATTGAACTCGGCCTTAAATGTAGTTAGATTCTATTTCCTTGTGTTTCAACTCTTTGTTACACGTTCATATTCATTTTCTGGAAAGATAATTGTGTATTTGAAGAGTTTTACTACATTTTGACAGTTTCCTTAGAAGTACATACTTGAACCTTCAGGATATGAACTGTTTCAGTCAAAAGACGCCTCGCCAATTCAGCGTCAATTGAAAACATAAACAGTATTCTCCACATTTATAAGTTTTATACACAAGTTCAGAGCTCTATAAACAGGAATTCTTAATGTTTGAAATCACAATTTACTGAAAACGCCACTTGAAATATCCGGAATTGTTTACATTTTGAGAATTCACGTCATTTCAGAGCTTTCTTCCTGTAATCTCCGTAATTGAACTGGGAATTAAATGTAGTTAGATTCTTTTTACTTGTGTTTCAACTGTTTGCTACAAGTTCATATTCATTTTCTGGAGAGGTAATTGTGTATTAAAAGAGTTTTACCACATTTTGAGAGTTTCCTTAGAAGTACATACTAGAACCTTCAGGATAGGAACTGTTTCAGTCAAAAGACGCCAATCCAATTCAACATCAATTGTAAACATTAACACTATTCTCTACATATAAAAGCTTTATACACAAGTTCTGAGCTTTATAAACAGTAATTCCTGATGTTTGAAATCACATTTAGTGAAAACTCCACTTAAAATAGCCGGACTCTTTAATATTAAGAGAATTCTTGACCTTTCAGAGCTTTTACCTGTAATCTCGGTAATTGAACTCGGCATTAAATGTAGTTAGAATTTATTTTCTTGTGTTTCAACTGTTTGTTATAAGTTCATATTCATTTCCTGATAAGATAATTGTGTATTTTAAGAGTTTTACCACATTTTGAGAGTTTCCTTAGAAGTACATACTAGAACTTTAGGATATGAACTGTTTCAGTCAAAAGACGCCACTCCAATTCAACCTCAATTGTAAACATAAACACTATTCTCTACATATAAAAGCTTTATACACAAGGTCTGAGCTCTATAAACAGTAATTCCTGATGTTTGAAATCACATTTAGTGAAAACTCCACTTAAAATAGCCGGACTTTTTAATATTAAGAGAATTCTTGTACTTTCAGAGCTTTCTACCTGTAATCTCGGTAAGTGAACTCGGCCTTCAATGTAGTTAGGTTCTATTTCCTTGTGTTTCAAGTGTTTGTTACACGTTCATATTCATTTCCTGGAGAGGTAATCGTGTATTTAAAGAGTTTTACAATACTTTGACAGTTTCCTTAGAAGTACATAAAGAACCTTCAGGATAACCACTGTTTCGTTCAAAAAACACTTGGCAAATTAAGCCTCAATTGTAAACATAAACAGTATTATCCTCATTTAAAAGCTTTATACAAAAATCGTGATCTCTACAAACAGGAATTCTTAATGTTTGAAATCACAATTTACTGAAAACGCGATTTAAAATATCCGGGCTTGTTAATATTATGATTGTTCTCGTCATTTCACAACTTTCTTCCAGTAATCTCGGTAATTGAACTCGGCCTTAAATGTAGTTAGATTCTATTTGCTTGTGTTTCAACTGTTTGTTACACGTTCATATTCATTTCCTGGAAAGATAATTGTGTATTTGAAGAGTTTTACCACATTTTGACAGTTTCCTTAGAAGTACATACTAGAACCTTCAGGATATGAACTGTTTCAGTCAAAAGACGCCTCGCCAATTCAGCGTCAATTGAAAACATAAACAGTATTCTCCACATTTATAAGTTTTATACACAAGTTCAGAGCTCTATAAACAGGAATTCTTAATGTTTGTAATCACAATTTACTGAAAACGCCACTTGAAATATCTGGAATTGTTTACATTTTGAGAATTCTCGTCATTTCATAACTTTGTTCTTGTAATCTCCGTAATTGAACTGGGAATTAAATGTAGTTAGATTCTATTTACTTGTGTTTCAACTGTTTGTTACACTATCATATTCATTTCCTGAAGAGGTAATTGTGCATTAAAAGAGTTTTACCACATTTTGATAGTTTCCTTAGAAGTACATACTAGAACCTTCAGGATATGAACTGTTTCAGTCAAAAGACGCCACTCCAATTCAACCTCAATTGTAAACATAAACACTATTCTCTACATATAAAAGCTTTATACACAAGTTCTGAGCTTTATAAACAGTAATTCCTGATGTTTGAAATCACATTTAGTGAAAACTCCACTTAAAATAGCCGGACTTTTTAATATTAAGAGAATTCTTGTCCTTTCATAGCTTTCTACCTGTAATCTCGGTAATAGAACTCGGCCTTAAATGTAGTTAGGTTCTATTTCCTTGTGTTTCAACTGTTTGTTACACGTTCATATTCATTTCCTGGAGAGGTAATCGTGTATTTAAAGAGTTTTACAATACTTTGACAGTTTCCTTAGAAGTACATAAAGAACCTTCAGGATAACCACTGTTTCGTTCAAAAAACACTTGGCAAATTAAGCCTCAATTGTAAACATAAACAGTATTATCCTCATTTAAAAGCTTTATACACAAATCGTGATCTCTACAAACAGGAATTCTTAATGTTTGAAATCACAATTTACTGAAAACGCGATTTAAAATATCCGTACTTGTTAATATTATGAGTATTCTCGTCATTTCACAACTTTCTTCCAGTAATCTCGGTAATTGAACTCGGCCTTAAATGTAGTTAGATTCTATTTGCTTGTGTTTCAACTGTTTGTTACACGTTCATATTCATTTCCTGGAAAGATAATTGTGTATTTGAAGAGTTTTACCACATTTTGACAGTTTCCTTAGAAGTACATACTAGAACCTTCAGGATATGAACTGTTTCAGTCAAAAGACGCCTCGCCAATTCAGCGTCAATTGAAAACATAAACAGTATTCTCCACATTTATAAGTTTTATACACAAGTTCAGAGCTCTATAAACAGGAATTCTTAATGTTTGAAATCACAATTTACTGAAAACGCCACTTGAAATATCCGGAATTGTTTACATTTTGAGAATTCTCGTCATTTCAGAGATATGTTCTTGTAATCTCCGTAATTGAACTGGGAATTAAATGTAGTTAGATTCTATTTACTTGTGTTTCAACTGTTTGCTACACGTTCATATTCATTTTCTGGAGAGGTAATTGTGTATTAAAAGAGTTTTACCACATTTTGAGAGTTTCCTTAGAAGTACATACTAGAACCTTCAGGATAGGAACTGTTTCACTCAAAAGACGCCACTCCAATTCAACCTCTATTGTAAACATTAACACTATTCTCTACATATAAAAGCTTTATACACAAGTTCTGAGCTTTATAAACAGTAATTCCTGATGTTTGAAATCACATTTAGTGAAAACTCCACTTAAAATAGCCGGACTCTTTAATATTAAGAGAATTCTTGTCCTTTCAGTGCTTTTACCTGTAATCTCGGTAAGTGAACTCGGCATTAAATGTAGTTAGAATTTATTTTCTTGTGTTTCAACTGTTTGTTATAAGTTCATATTCATTTCCTGATAAGATAATTGTGTATTTTAAGAGTTTTACCACATTTTGAGAGTTTCCTTAGAAGTACATACTAGAACCTTTAGGATATGAACTGTTTCAGTCAAAAGACGCCACTCCAATTCAACCTCAATTGTAAACATAAACACTATTCTCTACATATAAAAGCTTTATACACAAGTTCTGAGCTCTATAAACAGTAATTCCTGATGTTTGAAATCACATTTAGTGAAAACTCCACTTAAAATAGCCGGACTTTTTAATATTAAGAGAATTCTTGTCCTTTCAGAGCTTTCTACCTGTAATCTCGGTAAGTGAACTCGGCCTTCAATGTAGTTAGGTTCTATTTCCTTGTGTTTCAAGTGTTTGTTACACGTTCATATTCATTTCCTGGAGAGGTAATCGTGTATTTAAAGAGTTTTACAATACTTTGACAGTTTCCTTAGAAGTACATAAAGAACCTTCAGGATAACCACTGTTTCGTTCAAAAAACACTTGGCAAATTAAGCCTCAATTGTAAACATAAACAGTACTATCCTCATTTAAAAGCTTTATACAAAAATCGTGATCTCTACAAACAGGAATTCTTAATGTTTGAAATCCCAATTTACTGAAAACGCGATTTAAAATATCCGGGCTTGTTAATATTATGAGTATTCTCGTCATTTCACAACTTTCTTCCAGTAATCTCGGTAATTGAACTCGGCCTTAAATGTAGTTAGATTCTATTTCCTTGTGTTTCAACTCTTTGTTACACGTTCATATTCATTTCCTGGAAAGATAATTGTGTATTTGAAGAGTTTTACCACATTTTGACAGTTTCCTTAGAAGTACATACTAGAACCTTCAGGATATGAACTGTTTCAGTCAAAAGACGCCTCGCCAATTCAGCGTCAATTGAAAACATAAACAGTATTCTCCACATTTATAAGTTTTATACACAAGTTCAGAGCTCTATAAACAGGAATTCTTAATGTTTGAAATCACAATTTACTGAAAACGCCACTTGAAATATCCGGAATTGTTTACATTTTGAGAATTCTCGTCATTTCAGAGCTTTCTTCCTGTAATCTCCGTAATTGAACTGGGAATTAAATGTAGTTAGATTCTATTTACTTGTGTTTCAACTGTTTGCTACACGTTCATATTCATTTTCTGGAGAGGTAATTGTGTATTAAAAGAGTTTTACCACATTTTGAAGGTTTCCTTAGAAGTACATACTAGAACCTTCAGGATATGAACTGTTTCAGTCAAAAGACGCCACTCCAATTCAACCTCAATTGTAAACATAAACACTCTTCTCTACATATAAAAGCTTTATACACAAGTTCTGAGCTTTATAAACAGTAATTCCTGATGTTTGAAATCACATTTAGTGAAAACTCCACTTAAAATAGCCGGACTCTTTAATATTAAGAGAATTCTTGTCCTTTCAGAGCTTTCTACCTGGAATCTCGGTAATTGAACTC
Source organism: Myotis nattereri (assembly GCF_964212035.1). NCBI lineage: Eukaryota > Metazoa > Chordata > Mammalia > Chiroptera > Vespertilionidae > Myotis > Myotis nattereri. The sequence continues at coordinate 9,680,133 of NC_138080.1, forward strand.
GGCATTAAATGTAGTTAGAATTTATTTTCCTGTGTTTCAACTGTTTGTTATAAGTTCATATTCATTTCCTGATAAGATAATTGTGTATTTTAAGAGTTTTACCACATTTTGAGAGTTTCCTTAGAAGTACATACTAGAACCTTTAGGATATGAACTGTTTCAGTCAAAAGACGCCACTCCAATTCAACCTCAATTGTAAACATAAACACTATTCTCTACATATAAAAGCTTTATACACAAGTTCTGAGCTCTATAAACAGTAATTCCTGATGTTTGAAATCACATTTAGTGAAAACTCCACTTAAAATAGCCGGACTTTTTAATATTAAGAGAATTCTTGTCCTTTCAGAGCTTTCTACCTGTAATCTCGGTAAGTGAACTCGGCCTTCAATGTAGTTAGGTTCTATTTCCTTGTGTTTCAATTGTTTGTTACACGTTCATATTCATTTCCTGGGGAGGTAATTGTGTATTTAAAGAGTTTTACAACATTTTGACAGTTTCCTTAGAAGTACATAAAGAACCTTCAGGATATCCACTGTTTCATTCAAAAAACACGTGGCAAAGTAAGCCACAATTGAAAACATAAACAGTATTATCCTCATTTAAAAGCCTTATACACAAATCGTGATCTCTACAAACAGGAATTCTTGATGTTTGAAATCACAATTTAGTGAAAACGCGATTTAAAATATCCGGACTTGTTAATACTATGAGTATTCTCGTCATTTCACAACTTTCTTCCAGTAATCTCGGTAATTGAACTCGGCCTTAAATGTAGTTAGATTCTATTTCCTTGTGTTTCAACTCTTTGTTACACGTTCATATTGATTTCCTGGAAAGATAATTGTGTATTTGAAGAGTTTTACTACATTTTGACAGTTTCCTTAGAAGTACATACTTGAACCTTCAGGATATGAACTGTTTCAGTCAAAAGACGCCTCGCCAATTCAGCGTCAATTGAAAACATAAACAGTATTCTCCACATTTATAAGTTTTATACACAAGTTCAGAGCTCTATAAACAGGAATTCTTAATGTTTGAAATCACAATTTACTGAAAACGCCACTTGAAATATCCGGAATTGTTTACATTTTGAGAATTCTCGTCATTTCAGAGCTTTCTTCCTGTAATCTCCGTAATTGAACTGGGAATTAAATGTAGTTAGATTCTATTTACTTGTGTTTCAACTGTTTGCTACACGTTCATATTCATTTTCTGGAGAGGTAATTGTGTATTAAAAGAGTTTTACCACATTTTGAGAGTTTCCTTAGAAGTACATACTAGAACCTTCAGGATAGGAACTGTTTCAGTCAAAAGACGCCACTCCAATTCAACCTCAATTGTAAACATTAACACTATTCTCTACATATAAAAGCTTTATACACAAGTTCTGAGCTTTATAAACAGTAATTCCTGATGTTTGAAATCACATTTAGTGAAAACTCCACTTAAAATAGCCGGACTTTTTAATATTAAGAGAATTCTTGTACTTTCAGAGCTTTCTACCTGTAATCTCGGTAAGTGAACTCGGCCTTCAATGTAGTTAGGTTCTATTTCCTTGTGTTTCAAGTGTTTGTTACACGTTCATATTCATTTCCTGGAAAGATAATTGTGTATTTGAAGAGTTTTACCACATTTTGACAGTTTCCTTAGAAGTACATACTAGAACCTTCAGGATATGAACTGTTTCAGTCAAAAGACGCCTCGCCAATTCAGCGTCAATTGAAAACATAAACAGTATTCTCCACATTTATAAGTTTTATACACAAGTTCAGAGCTCTATAAACAGGAATTCTTAATGTTTGTAATCACAATTTACTGAAAACGCCACTTGAAATATCCGGAATTGTTTACATTTTGAGAATTCTCGTCATTTCATAACTTTGTTCTTGTAATCTCCGTAATTGAACTGGGAATTAAATGTAGTTAGATTCTATTTACTTGTGTTTCAACTGTTTGTTACGCTATCATATTCATTTCCTGAAGAGGTAATTGTGCATTAAAAGAGTTTTACCACATTTTGATAGTTTCCTTAGAAGTACATACTAGAACCTTAAGGATATGAACTGTTTCAGTCAAAAGACGCCACTCCAATTCAACCTCAATTGTAAACATAAACACTATTCTCTACATATAAAAGCTTTATACACAAGTTCTGAGCTTTATAAATAGTAATTCCTGATGTTTGAAATCACATTTAGTGAAAACTCCACTTAAAATAGCCGGACTCTTTAATATTAAGAGAATTCTTGTCCTTTCATAGCTTTCTACCTGTAATCTCGGTAATAGAACTCGGCCTTAAATGTAGTTAGGTTCTATTTCCTTGTGTTTCAACTGTTTGTTACACGTTCATATTCATTTCCTGGAGAGGTAATCGTGTATTTAAAGAGTTTTACAATACTTTGACAGTTTCCTTAGAAGTACATAAAGAACCTTCAGGATAACCACTGTTTCGTTCAAAAAACACTTGGCAAATTAAGCCTCAATTGTAAACATAAACAGTATTATCCTCATTTAAAAGCTTTATACACAAATCGTGATCTCTACAAACAGGAATTCTTAATGTTTGAAATCACAATTTACTGAAAACGCGATTTAAAATATCCGGACTTGTTAATATTATGAGTATTCTCCTCATTTCACAACTTTCTTCCAGTAATCTCGGTAATTGAACTCGGCCTTAAATGTAGTTAGATTCTATTTGCTTGTGTTTCAACTCTTTGTTACACGTTCATATTCATTTCCTGGAAAGATAATTGTGTATTTTAAGAGTTTTACTACATTTTGACAGTTTCCTTAGAAGTACATACTAGAACCTTCAGGATATGAACTGTTTCAGTCAAAAGACGCCTCGCCAATTCAGCGTCAATTGAAAACATAAACAGTATTCTCCACATTTATAAGTTTTATACACAAGTTCAGAGCTCTATAAACAGGAATTCTTAATGTTTGAAATCACAATTTACTGAAAACGCCACTTGAAATATCCGGAATTGTTTACATTTTGAGAATTCTCGTCATTTCAGAGCTTTCTTCCTGTAATCTCCGTAATTGAACTGGGAATTAAATGTAGTTAGATTCTATTTACTTGTGTTTCAACTGCTTGCTACACGTTCATATTCATTTTCTGGAGAGGTAATTGTGTATTAAAAGAGTTTTACCACATTTTGAAGGTTTCCTTAGAAGTACATACTAGAACCTTCAGGATATGAACTGTTTCAGTCAAAAGACGCCACTCCAATTCAACCTCAATTGTAAACATAAACACTCTTCTCTACATATAAAAGCTTTATACACAAGTTCTGAGCTTTATAAACAGTAATTCCTGATGTTTGAAATCACATTTAGTGAAAACTCCACTTAAAATAGCCGGACTCTTTAATATTAAGAGAATTCTTGTCCTTTCAGGGCTTTCTACCTGTAATCTCGGTAATTGAACTCGGCATTAAATGTAGTTAGAATTTATTTTCCTGTGTTTCAACTGTTTGTTATAAGTTCATATTCATTTCCTGATAAGATAATTGTGTATTTTAAGAGTTTTACCACATTTTGAGAGTTTCATTAGAAGTACATACTAGAACCTTTAGGATATGAACTGTTTCAGTCAAAAGACGCCACTCCAATTCAACCTCAATTGTAAACATAAACACTATTCTCTACATATAAAAGCTTTATACACAAGTTCTGAGCTCTATAAACAGTAATTCCTGATGTTTGAAATCACATTTAGTGAAAACTCCACTTAAAATAGCCGGACTTTTTAATATTAAGAGAATTCTTGTCCTTTCAGAGCTTTCTACCTGTAATCTCGGTAAGTGAACTCGGCCTTCAATGTAGTTAGGTTCTATTTCCTTGTGTTTCAATTGTTTGTTACACGTTCATATTCATTTCCTGGAGAGGCAATTGTGTATTTAAAGAGTTTTACAACATTTTGACAGTTTCCTTAGAAGTACATAAAGAACCTTCAGGATATCCACTGTTTCATTCAAAAAACACGTGGCAAAGTAAGCCACAATTGAAAACATAAACAGTATTATCCTCATTTAAAAGCCTTATACACAAATCGTGATCTCTACAAACAGGAATTCTTGATGTTTGAAATCACAATTTACTGAAAACGCGATTTAAAATATCCGGACTTGTTAATATTATGAGTATTCTCCTCATTTCACAACTTTCTTCCAGTAATCTCGGTAATTGAACTCGGCCTTAAATGTAGTTAGATTCTATTTGCTTGTGTTTCAACTCTTTGTTACACGTTCATATTCATTTCCTGGAAAGATAATTGTGTATTTTAAGAGTTTTACTACATTTTGACAGTTTCCTTAGAAGTACATACTAGAACCTTCAGGATATGAACTGTTTCAGTCAAAAGACGCCTCGCCAATTCAGCGTCAATTGAAAACATAAACAGTATTCTCCACATTTATAAGTTTTATACACAAGTTCAGAGCTCTATAAACAGGAATTCTTAATGTTTGAAATCACAATTTACTGAAAACGCCACTTGAAATATCCGGAATTGTTTACATTTTGAGAATTCTCGTCATTTCAGAGCTTTCTTCCTGTAATCTCCGTAATTGAACTGGGAATTAAATGTAGTTAGATTCTATTTACTTGTGTTTCAACTGTTTGCTACACGTTCATATTCATTTTCTGGAGAGGTAATTGTGTATTAAAAGAGTTTTACCACATTTTGAAGGTTTCCTTAGAAGTACATACTAGAACCTTCAGGATATGAACTGTTTCAGTCAAAAGACGCCACTCCAATTCAACCTCAATTGTAAACATAAACACTCTTCTCTACATATAAAAGCTTTATACACAAGTTCTGAGCTTTATAAACAGTAATTCCTGATGTTTGAAATCACATTTAGTGAAAACTCCACTTAAAATAGCCGGACTCTTTAATATTAAGAGAATTCTTGTCCTTTCAGAGCTTTCTACCTGTAATCTCGGTAATTGAACTCGGCATTAAATGTAGTTAGAATTTATTTTCCTGTGTTTCAACTGTTTGTTATAAGTTCATATTCATTTCCTGATAAGATAATTGTGTATTTTAAGAGTTTTACCACATTTTGAGAGTTTCATTAGAAGTACATACTAGAACCTTTAGGATATGAACTGTTTCAGTCAAAAGGCGCCACTCCAATTCAACCTCAATTGTAAACATAAGCACTATTCTCTACATATAAAAGCTTTATACACAAGTTCTGAGCTCTATAAACAGTAATTCCTGATGTTTGAAATCACATTTAGTGAAAACTCCACTTAAAATAGCCGGACTTTTTAATATTAAGAGAATTCTTGTCCTTTCAGAGCTTTCTACCTGTAATCTCGGTAAGTGAACTCGGCCTTCAATGTAGTTAGGTTCTATTTCCTTGTGTTTCAATTGTTTGTTACACGTTCATATTCATTTCCTGGAGAGGTAATTGTGTATTTAAAGAGTTTTACAACATTTTGACAGTTTCCTTAGAAGTACATAAAGAACCTTCAGGATATCCACTGTTTCATTCAAAAAACACGTGGCAAAGTAAGCCACAATTGAAAACATAAACAGTATTATCCTCATTTAAAAGCCTTATACACAAATCGTGATCTCTACAAACAGGAATTCTTGATGTTTGAAATCACAATTTAGTGAAAACGCGATTTAAAATATCCGGACTTGTTAATACTATGAGTATTCTCGTCATTTCACAACTTTCTTCCAGTAATCTCGGTAATTGAACTCGGCCTTAAATGTAGTTAGATTCTATTTCCTTGTGTTTCAACTCTTTGTTACACGTTCATATTCATTTCCTGGAAAGATAATTGTGTATTTGAAGAGTTTTACTACATTTTGACAGTTTCCTTAGAAGTACATACTTGAACCTTCAGGATATGAACTGTTTCAGTCAAAAGACGCCTCGCCAATTCAGCGTCAATTGAAAACATAAACAGTATTCTCCACATTTATAAGTTTTATACACAAGTTCAGAGCTCTATAAACAGGAATTCTTAATGTTTGAAATCACAATTTACTGAAAACGCCACTTGAAATATCCGGAATTGTTTACATTTTGAGAATTCTCGTCATTTCAGAGCTTTCTTCCTGTAATCTCCGTAATTGAACTGGGAATTAAATGTAGTTAGATTCTATTTACTTGTGTTTCAACTGTTTGCTACACGTTCATATTCATTTTCTGGAGAGGTAATTGTGTATTAAAAGAGTTTTACCACATTTTGAGAGTTTCCTTAGAAGTACATACTAGAACCTTCAGGATAGGAACTGTTTCAGTCAAAAGACGCCACTCCAATTCAACCTCAATTGTAAACATTAACACTATTCTCTACATATAAAAGCTTTATACACAAGTTCTGAGCTTTATAAACAGTAATTCCTGATGTTTGAAATCACATTTAGTGAAAACTCCACTTAAAATAGCCGGACTTTTTAATATTAAGAGAATTCTTGTACTTTCAGAGCTTTCTACCTGTAATCTCGGTAAGTGAACTCGGCCTTCAATGTAGTTAGGTTCTATTTCCTTGTGTTTCAAGTGTTTGTTACACGTTCATATTCATTTCCTGGAAAGATAATTGTGTATTTGAAGAGTTTTACCACATTTTGACAGTTTCCTTAGAAGTACATACTAGAACCTTCAGGATATGAACTGTTTCAGTCAAAAGACGCCTCGCCAATTCAGCGTCAATTGAAAACATAAACAGTATTCTCCACATTTATAAGTTTTATACACAAGTTCAGAGCTCTATAAACAGGAATTCTTAATGTTTGTAATCACAATTTACTGAAAACGCCACTTGAAATATCCGGAATTGTTTACATTTTGAGAATTCTCGTCATTTCATAACTTTGTTCTTGTAATCTCCGTAATTGAACTGGGAATTAAATGTAGTTAGATTCTATTTACTTGTGTTTCAACTGTTTGTTACGCTATCATATTCATTTCCTGAAGAGGTAATTGTGCATTAAAAGAGTTTTACCACATTTTGATAGTTTCCTTAGAAGTACATACTAGAACCTTAAGGATATGAACTGTTTCAGTCAAAAGACGCCACTCCAATTCAACCTCAATTGTAAACATAAACACTATTCTCTACATATAAAAGCTTTATACACAAGTTCTGAGCTTTATAAATAGTAATTCCTGATGTTTGAAATCACATTTAGTGAAAACTCCACTTAAAATAGCCGGACTCTTTAATATTAAGAGAATTCTTGTCCTTTCATAGCTTTCTACCTGTAATCTCGGTAATAGAACTCGGCCTTAAATGTAGTTAGGTTCTATTTCCTTGTGTTTCAACTGTTTGTTACACGTTCATATTCATTTCCTGGAGAGGTAATCGTGTATTTAAAGAGTTTTACAATACTTTGACAGTTTCCTTAGAAGTACATAAAGAACCTTCAGGATAACCACTGTTTCGTTCAAAAAACACTTGGCAAATTAAGCCTCAATTGTAAACATAAACAGTATTATCCTCATTTAAAAGCTTTATACACAAATCGTGATCTCTACAAACAGGAATTCTTAATGTTTGAAATCACAATTTACTGAAAACGCGATTTAAAATATCCGGACTTGTTAATATTATGAGTATTCTCCTCATTTCACAACTTTCTTCCAGTAATCTCGGTAATTGAACTCGGCCTTAAATGTAGTTAGATTCTATTTGCTTGTGTTTCAACTCTTTGTTACACGTTCATATTCATTTCCTGGAAAGATAATTGTGTATTTTAAGAGTTTTACTACATTTTGACAGTTTCCTTAGAAGTACATACTAGAACCTTCAGGATATGAACTGTTTCAGTCAAAAGACGCCTCGCCAATTCAGCGTCAATTGAAAACATAAACAGTATTCTCCACATTTATAAGTTTTATACACAAGTTCAGAGCTCTATAAACAGGAATTCTTAATGTTTGAAATCACAATTTACTGAAAACGCCACTTGAAATATCCGGAATTGTTTACATTTTGAGAATTCTCGTCATTTCAGAGCTTTCTTCCTGTAATCTCCGTAATTGAACTGGGAATTAAATGTAGTTAGATTCTATTTACTTGTGTTTCAACTGTTTGCTACACGTTCATATTCATTTTCTGGAGAGGTAATTGTGTATTAAAAGAGTTTTACCACATTTTGAAGGTTTCCTTAGAAGTACATACTAGAACCTTCAGGATATGAACTGTTTCAGTCAAAAGACGCCACTCCAATTCAACCTCAATTGTAAACATAAACACTCTTCTCTACATATAAAAGCTTTATACACAAGTTCTGAGCTTTATAAACAGTAATTCCTGATGTTTGAAATCACATTTAGTGAAAACTCCACTTAAAATAGCCGGACTCTTTAATATTAAGAGAATTCTTGTCCTTTCAGGGCTTTCTACCTGTAATCTCGGTAATTGAACTCGGCATTAAATGTAGTTAGAATTTATTTTCCTGTGTTTCAACTGTTTGTTATAAGTTCATATTCATTTCCTGATAAGATAATTGTGTATTTTAAGAGTTTTACCACATTTTGAGAGTTTCATTAGAAGTACATACTAGAACCTTTAGGATATGAACTGTTTCAGTCAAAAGACGCCACTCCAATTCAACCTCAATTGTAAACATAAACACTATTCTCTACATATAAAAGCTTTATACACAAGTTCTGAGCTCTATAAACAGTAATTCCTGATGTTTGAAATCACATTTAGTGAAAACTCCACTTAAAATAGCCGGACTTTTTAATATTAAGAGAATTCTTGTCCTTTCAGAGCTTTCTACCTGTAATCTCGGTAAGTGAACTCGGCCTTCAATGTAGTTAGGTTCTATTTCCTTGTGTTTCAATTGTTTGTTACACGTTCATATTCATTTCCTGGAGAGGCAATTGTGTATTTAAAGAGTTTTACAACATTTTGACAGTTTCCTTAGAAGTACATAAAGAACCTTCAGGATATCCACTGTTTCATTCAAAAAACACGTGGCAAAGTAAGCCACAATTGAAAACATAAACAGTATTATCCTCATTTAAAAGCCTTATACACAAATCGTGATCTCTACAAACAGGAATTCTTGATGTTTGAAATCACAATTTACTGAAAACGCGATTTAAAATATCCGGACTTGTTAATATTATGAGTATTCTCCTCATTTCACAACTTTCTTCCAGTAATCTCGGTAATTGAACTCGGCCTTAAATGTAGTTAGATTCTATTTGCTTGTGTTTCAACTCTTTGTTACACGTTCATATTCATTTCCTGGAAAGATAATTGTGTATTTTAAGAGTTTTACTACATTTTGACAGTTTCCTTAGAAGTACATACTAGAACCTTCAGGATATGAACTGTTTCAGTCAAAAGACGCCTCGCCAATTCAGCGTCAATTGAAAACATAAACAGTATTCTCCACATTTATAAGTTTTATACACAAGTTCAGAGCTCTATAAACAGGAATTCTTAATGTTTGAAATCACAATTTACTGAAAACGCCACTTGAAATATCCGGAATTGTTTACATTTTGAGAATTCTCGTCATTTCAGAGCTTTCTTCCTGTAATCTCCGTAATTGAACTGGGAATTAAATGTAGTTAGATTCTATTTACTTGTGTTTCAACTGTTTGCTACACGTTCATATTCATTTTCTGGAGAGGTAATTGTGTATTAAAAGAGTTTTACCACATTTTGAAGGTTTCCTTAGAAGTACATACTAGAACCTTCAGGATATGAACTGTTTCAGTCAAAAGACGCCACTCCAATTCAACCTCAATTGTAAACATAAACACTCTTCTCTACATATAAAAGCTTTATACACAAGTTCTGAGCTTTATAAACAGTAATTCCTGATGTTTGAAATCACATTTAGTGAAAACTCCACTTAAAATAGCCGGACTCTTTAATATTAAGAGAATTCTTGTCCTTTCAGAGCTTTCTACCTGTAATCTCGGTAATTGAACTCGGCATTAAATGTAGTTAGAATTTATTTTCCTGTGTTTCAACTGTTTGTTATAAGTTCATATTCATTTCCTGATAAGATAATTGTGTATTTTAAGAGTTTTACCACATTTTGAGAGTTTCATTAGAAGTACATACTAGAACCTTTAGGATATGAACTGTTTCAGTCAAAAGGCGCCACTCCAATTCAACCTCAATTGTAAACATAAACACTATTCTCTACATATAAAAGCTTTATACACAAGTTCTGAGCTCTATAAACAGTAATTCCTGATGTTTGAAATCACATTTAGTGAAAACTCCACTTAAAATAGCCGGACTTTTTAATATTAAGAGAATTCTTGTCCTTTCAGAGCTTTCTACCTGTAATCTCGGTAAGTGAACTCGGCCTTCAATGTAGTTAGGTTCTATTTCCTTGTGTTTCAATTGTTTGTTACACGTTCATATTCATTTCCTGGAGAGGTAATTGTGTATTTAAAGAGTTTTACAACATTTTGACAGTTTCCTTAGAAGTACATAAAGAACCTTCAGGATATCCACTGTTTCATTCAAAAAACACGTGGCAAAGTAAGCCACAATTGAAAACATAAACAGTATTATCCTCATTTAAAAGCCTTATACACAAATCGTGATCTCTACAAACAGGAATTCTTGATGTTTGAAATCACAATTTAGTGAAAACGCGATTTAAAATATCCGGACTTGTTAATACTATGAGTATTCTCGTCATTTCACAACTTTCTTCCAGTAATCTCGGTAATTGAACTCGGCCTTAAATGTAGTTAGATTCTATTTCCTTGTGTTTCAACTCTTTGTTACACGTTCATATTCATTTCCTGGAAAGATAATTGTGTATTTGAAGAGTTTTACTACATTTTGACAGTTTCCTTAGAAGTACATACTAGAACCTTCAGGATATGAACTGTTTCAGTCAAAAGACGCCTCGCCAATTCAGCGTCAATTGAAAACATAAACAGTATTCTCCACATTTATAAGTTTTATACACAAGTTCAGAGCTCTATAAACAGGAATTCTTAATGTTTGAAATCACAATTTACTGAAAACGCCACTTGAAATATCCGGAATTGTTTACATTTTGAGAATTCTCGTCATTTCACAACTTTCTTCCAGTAATCTCCGTAATTGAACTGGGAATTAAATGTAGTTAGATTCTATTTACTTGTGTTTCAACTGTTTGCTACACGTTCATATTCATTTTCTGGAGAGGTAATTGTGTATTAAAAGAGTTTTACCACATTTTGAGAGTTTCCTTAGAAGTACATACTAGAACCTTCAGGATATGAACTGTTTCAGTCAAAAGACGCCACTCCAATTCAACCTCAATTGTAAACATTAACACTATTCTCTACATATAAAAGCTTTATACACAAGTTCTGAGCTTTATAAACAGTAATTCCTGATGTTTGAAATCACATTTAGTGAAAACTCCACTTAAAATAGCCGGACTCTTTAATATTAAGAGAATTCTTGTCCTTTCAGAGCTTTTACCTGTAATCTCGGTAATTGAACTCGGCATTAAATGTAGTTAGAATTTATTTTCTTGTGTTTCAACTGTTTGTTATAAGTTCATATTCATTTCCTGATGAGATAATTGTGTATTTTAAGAGTTTTACCACATTTTGAGAGTTTCCTTAGAAGTACATACTAGAACCTTTAGGATATGAACTGTTTCAGTCAAAAGACGCCACTCCAATTCAACCTCAATTGTAAACATAAACACTATTCTCTACATATAAAAGCTTTATACACAAGTTCTGAGCTCTATAAACAGTAATTCCTGATGTTTGAAATCACATTTAGTGAAAACTCCACTTAAAATAGCCGGACTTTTTAATATTAAGAGAATTCTTGTCCTTTCAGAGCTTTCTACCTGTAATCTCGGTAAGTGAACTCGGCCTTCAATGTAGTTAGGTTCTATTTCCTTGTGTTTCAAGTGTTTGTTACACGTTCATATTCATTTCCTGGAGAGGTAATCGTGTATTTAAAGAGTTTTACAATACTTTGACAGTTTCCTTAGAAGTACATAAAGAACCTTCAGGATAACCACTGTTTCGTTCAAAAAACACTTGGCAAATTAAGCCTCAATTGTAAACATAAACAGTACTATCCTCATTTAAAAGCTTTATACAAAAATCGTGATCTCTACAAACAGGAATTCTTAATGTTTGAAATCACAATTTACTGAAAACGCGATTTAAAATATCCGGGCTTGTTAATATTATGAGTGTTCTCGTCATTTCACAACTTTCTTCCAGTAATCTCGGTAATTGAACTCGGCCTTAAATGTAGTTAGATTCTATTTCCTTGTGTTTCAACTCTTTGTTACACGTTCATATTCATTTCCTGGAAAGATAATTGTGTATTTTAAGAGTTTTACTACATTTTGACAGTTTCCTTAGAAGTACATACTAGAACCTTCAGGATATGAACTGTTTCAGTCAAAAGACGCCTCGCCAATTCAGCGTCAATTGAAAACATAAACAGTATTCTCCACATTTATAAGTTTTATACACAAGTTCAGAGCTCTATCAACAGGAATTCTTAATGTTTGAAATCACAATTTACTGAAAACGCCACTTGAAATATCCGGAATTGTTTACATTTTGAGAATTCTCGTCATTTCAGAGCTTTCTTCCTGTAATCTCCGTAATTGAACTGGGAATTAAATGTAGTTAGATTCTATTTACTTGTGTTTCAACTGTTTGTTACACGTTCATATTCATTTTCTGGAGAGGTAATTGTGTATTAAAAGAGTTTTACCACATTTTGAGAGTTTCCTTAGAAGTACATACTAGAACCTTCAGGATATGAACTGTTTCAGTCAAAAGACGCCACTCCAATTCAACCTCAATTGTAAACATAAACACTCTTCTCTACATATAAAAGCTTTATACACAAGTTCTGAGCTTTATAAACAGTAATTCCTGATGTTTGAAATCACATTTAGTGAAAACTCCACTTAAAATAGCCGGACTCTTTAATATTAAGAGAATTCTTGTCCTTTCAGAGCTTTCTACATGTAATCTCGGTAATTGAACTCGGCATTAAATGTAGTTAGAATTTATTTTCCTGTGTTTCAACTGTTTGTTATAAGTTCATATTCATTTCCTGATAAGATAATTGTGTATTTTAAGAGTTTTACCACATTTTGAGAGTTTCCTTAGAAGTACATACTAGAACCTTTAGGATATGAACTGTTTCAGTCAAAAGGTGCCACTCCAATTCAACCTCAATTGTAAACATAAACACTATTCTCTACATATAAAAGCTTTATACACAAGTTCTGAGCTCTATAAACAGTAATTCCTGATGTTTGAAATCACATTTAGTGAAAACTCCACTTAAAATAGCCGGACTTTTTAATATTAAGAGAATTCTTGTCCTTTCAGAGCTTTCTACCTGTAATCTCGGTAAGTGAACTCGGCCTTCAATGTAGTTAGGTTCTATTTCCTTGTGTTTCAAGTGTTTGTTACACGTTCATATTCATTTCCTGGAGAGGTAATCGTGTATTTAAAGAGTTTTACAATACTTTGACAGTTTCCTTAGAAGTACATAAAGAACCTTCAGGATAACCACTGTTTCGTTCAAAAAACACTTGGCAAATTAAGCCTCAATTGTAAACATAAACAGTACTATCCTCATTTAAAAGCTTTATACAAAAATCGTGATCTCTACAAACAGGAATTCTTAATGTTTGAAATCACAATTTACTGAAAACGCGATTTAAAATATCCGGGCTTGTTAATATTATGAGTGTTCTCGTCATTTCACAACTTTCTTCCAGTAATCTCGGTAATTGAACTCGGCCTTAAATGTAGTTAGATTCTATTTCCTTGTGTTTCAACTCTTTGTTACACGTTCATATTCATTTCCTGGAAAGATAATTGTGTATTTGAAGAGTTTTACCACATTTTGACAGTTTCCTTAGAAGTACATACTAGAACCTTCAGGATATGAACTGTTTCAGTCAAAAGACGCCTCGCCAATTCAGCGTCAATTGAAAACATAAACAGTATTCTCCACATTTATAAGTTTTATACACAAGTTCAGAACTCTATAAACAGGAATTCTTAATGTTTGTAATCACAATTTACTGAAAACGCCACTTGAAATATCCGGAATTGTTTACATTTTGAGAATTCTCGTCATTTCACAACTTTCTTCCAGTAATCTCCGTAATTGAACTGGGAATTAAATGTAGTTAGATTCTATTTACTTGTGTTTCAACTGTTTGTTACGCTATCATATTCATTTCCTGAAGAGGTAATTGTGCATTAAAAGAGTTTTACCCCATTTTGATAGTTTCCTTAGAAGTACATACTAGAACCTTAAGGATATGAACTGTTTCAGTCAAAAGACGCCACTCCAATTCAACCTCAATTGTAAACATAAACACTATTCTCTACATATAAAAGCTTTATACACAAGTTCTGAGCTTTATAAACAGTAATTCCTGATGTTTGAAATCACATTTAGTGAAAACTCCACTTAAAATAGCCGGACTCTTTAATATTAAGAGAATTCTTGTCCTTTCATAGCTTTCTACCTGTAATCTCGGTAATAGAACTCGGCCTTAAATGTAGTTAGGTTCTATTTCCTTGTGTTTCAACTGTTTGTTACACGTTCATATTCATTTCCTGGAGAGGTAATCGTGTATTTAAAGAGTTTTACAATACTTTGACAGTTTCCTTAGAAGTACATAAAGAACCTTCAGGATAACCACTGTTTCGTTCAAAAAACACTTGGCAAATTAAGCCTCAATTGTAAACATAAACAGTATTATCCTCATTTAAAAGCTTTATACACAAATCGTGATCTCTACAAACAGGAATTCTTAATGTTTGAAATCACAATTTACTGAAAACGCGATTTAAAATATCCGGACTTGTTAATATTATGAGTATTCTCGTCATTTCACAACTTTCTTCCAGTAATCTCGGTAATTGAACTCGGCCTTAAATGTAGTTAGATTCTATTTGCTTGTGTTTCAACTGTTTGTTACACGTTCATATTCATTTCCTGGAAAGATAATTGTGTATTTGAAGAGTTTTACCACATTTTGACAGTTTCCTTAGAAGTACATACTAGAACCTTCAGGATATGAACTGTTTCAGTCAAAAGACGCCTCGCCAATTCAGCGTCAATTGAAAACATAAACAGTATTCTCCACATTTATAAGTTTTATACACAAGTTCAGAGCTCTATAAACAGGAATTCTTAATGTTTGAAATCACAATTTACTGAAAACGCCACTTGAAATATCCGGAATTGTTTACATTTTGAGAATTCTCGTCATTTCACAACTTTCTTCCAGTAATCTCCGTAATTGAACTGGGAATTAAATGTAGTTAGATTCTATTTACTTGTGTTTCAACTGTTTGCTACACGTTCATATTCATTTTCTGGAGAGGTAATTGTGTATTAAAAGAGTTTTACCACATTTTGAGAGTTTCCTTAGAAGTACATACTAGAACCTTCAGGATATGAACTGTTTCAGTCAAAAGACGCCACTCCAATTCAACCTCAATTGTAAACATTAACACTATTCTCTACATATAAAAGCTTTATACACAAGTTCTGAGCTTTATAAACAGTAATTCCTGATGTTTGAAATCACATTTAGTGAAAACTCCACTTAAAATAGCCGGACTCTTTAATATTAAGAGAATTCTTGTCCTTTCAGAGCTTTTACCTGTAATCTCGGTAATTGAACTCGGCATTAAATGTAGTTAGAATTTATTTTCTTGTGTTTCAACTGTTTGTTATAAGTTCATATTCATTTCCTGATAAGATAATTGTGTATTTTAAGAGTTTTACCACATTTTGAGAGTTTCCTTAGAAGTACATACTAGAACCTTTAGGATATGAACTGTTTCAGTCAAAAGACGCCACTCCAATTCAACCTCAATTGTAAACATAAACACTATTCTCTACATATAAAAGCTTTATACACAAGTTCTGAGCTCTATAAACAGTAATTCCTGATGTTTGAAATCACATTTAGTGAAAACTCCACTTAAAATAGCCGGACTTTTTAATATTAAGAGAATTCTTGTCCTTTCAGAGCTTTCTACCTGTAATCTCGGTAAGTGAACTCGGCCTTCAATGTAGTTAGGTTCTATTTCCTTGTGTTTCAAGTGTTTGTTACACGTTCATATTCATTTCCTGGAGAGGTAATCGTGTATTTAAAGAGTTTTACAATACTTTGACAGTTTCCTTAGAAGTACATAAAGAACCTTCAGGATAACCACTGTTTCGTTCAAAAAACACTTGGCAAATTAAGCCTCAATTGTAAACATAAACAGTACTATCCTCATTTAAAAGCTTTATACAAAAATCGTGATCTCTACAAACAGGAATTCTTAATGTTTGAAATCACAATTTACTGAAAACGCGATTTAAAATATCCGGGCTTGTTAATATTATGAGTGTTCTCGTCATTTCACAACTTTCTTCCAGTAATCTCGGTAATTGAACTCGGCCTTAAATGTAGTTAGATTCTATTTCCTTGTGTTTCAACTCTTTGTTACACGTTCATATTCATTTCCTGGAAAGATAATTGTGTATTTTAAGAGTTTTACTACATTTTGACAGTTTCCTTAGAAGTACATACTAGAACCTTCAGGATATGAACTGTTTCAGTCAAAAGACGCCTCGCCAATTCAGCGTCAATTGAAAACATAAACAGTATTCTCCACATTTATAAGTTTTATACACAAGTTCAGAGCTCTATCAACAGGAATTCTTGATGTTTGAAATCACAATTTACTGAAAACGCCACTTGAAATATCCGGAATTGTTTACATTTTGAGAATTCTCGTCATTTCAGAGCTTTCTTCCTGTAATCTCCGTAATTGAACTGGGAATTAAATGTAGTTAGATTCTATTTACTTGTGTTTCAACTGTTTGTTACACGTTCATATTCATTTTCTGGAGAGGTAATTGTGTATTAAAAGAGTTTTACCACATTTTGAGAGTTTCCTTAGAAGTACATACTAGAACCTTCAGGATATGAACTGTTTCAGTCAAAAGACGCCACTCCAATTCAACCTCAATTGTAAACATAAACACTCTTCTCTACATATAAAAGCTTTATACACAAGTTCTGAGCTTTATAAACAGTAATTCCTGATGTTTGAAATCACATTTAGTGAAAACTCCACTTAAAATAGCCGGACTCTTTAATATTAAGAGAATTCTTGTCCTTTCAGAGCTTTCTACCTGTAATCTCGGTAATTGAACTCGGCATTAAATGTAGTTAGAATTTATTTTCCTGTGTTTCAACTGTTTGTTATAAGTTCATATTCATTTCCTGATAAGATAATTGTGTATTTTAAGAGTTTTACCACATTTTGAGAGTTTCATTAGAAGTACATACTAGAACCTTTAGGATATGAACTGTTTCAGTCAAAAGGCGCCACTCCAATTCAACCTCAATTGTAAACATAAACACTATTCTCTACATATAAAAGCTTTATACACAAGTTCTGAGCTCTATAAACAGTAATTCCTGATGTTTGAAATCACATTTAGTGAAAACTCCACTTAAAATAGCCGGACTTTTTAATATTAAGAGAATTCTTGTCCTTTCAGAGCTTTCTACCTGTAATCTCGGTAAGTGAACTCGGCCTTCAATGTAGTTAGGTTCTATTTCCTTGTGTTTCAAGTGTTTGTTACACGTTCATATTCATTTCCTGGAGAGGTAATCGTGTATTTAAAGAGTTTTACAATACTTTGACAGTTTCCTTAGAAGTACATAAAGAACCTTCAGGATAACCACTGTTTCGTTCAAAAAACACTTGGCAAATTAAGCCTCAATTGTAAACATAAACAGTACTATCCTCATTTAAAAGCTTTATACAAAAATCGTGATCTCTACAAACAGGAATTCTTAATGTTTGAAATCACAATTTACTGAAAACGCGATTTAAAATATCCGGGCTTGTTAATATTATGAGTGTTCGCGTCATTTCACAACTTTCTTCCAGTAATCTCGGTAATTGAACTCGGCCTTAAATGTAGTTAGATTCTATTTCCTTGTGTTTCAACTCTTTGTTACACGTTCATATTCATTTCCTGGAAAGATAATTGTGTATTTTAAGAGTTTTACTACATTTTGACAGTTTCCTTAGAAGTACATACTAGAACCTTCAGGATATGAACTGTTTCAGTCAAAAGACGCCTCGCCAATTCAGCGTCAATTGAAAACATAAACAGTATTCTCCACATTTATAAGTTTTATACACAAGTTCAGAGCTCTATCAACAGGAATTCTTGATGTTTGAAATCACAATTTACTGAAAACGCCACTTGAAATATCCGGAATTGTTTACATTTTGAGAATTCTCGTCATTTCAGAGCTTTCTTCCTGTAATCTCCGTAATTGAACTGGGAATTAAATGTAGTTAGATTCTATTTACTTGTGTTTCAACTGTTTGTTACACGTTCATATTCATTTTCTGGAGAGGTAATTGTGTATTAAAAGAGTTTTACCACATTTTGAGAGTTTCCTTAGAAGTACATACTAGAACCTTCAGGATATGAACTGTTTCAGTCAAAAGACGCCACTCCAATTCAACCTCAATTGTAAACATAAACACTCTTCTCTACATATAAAAGCTTTATACACAAGTTCTGAGCTTTATAAACAGTAATTCCTGATGTTTGAAATCACATTTAGTGAAAACTCCACTTAAAATAGCCGGACTCTTTAATATTAAGAGAATTCTTGTCCTTTCAGAGCTTTCTACCTGTAATCTCGGTAATTGAACTCGGCATTAAATGTAGTTAGAATTTATTTTCCTGTGTTTCAACTGTTTGTTATAAGTTCATATTCATTTCCTGATAAGATAATTGTGTATTTTAAGAGTTTTACCACATTTTGAGAGTTTCATTAGAAGTACATACTAGAACCTTTAGGATATGAACTGTTTCAGTCAAAAGGCGCCACTCCAATTCAACCTCAATTGTAAACATAAACACTATTCTCTACATATAAAAGCTTTATACACAAGTTCTGAGCTCTATAAACAGTAATTCCTGATGTTTGAAATCACATTTAGTGAAAACTCCACTTAAAATAGCCGGACTTTTTAATATTAAGAGAATTCTTGTCCTTTCAGAGCTTTCTACCTGTAATCTCGGTAAGTGAACTCGGCCTTCAATGTAGTTAGGTTCTATTTCCTTGTGTTTCAAGTGTTTGTTACACGTTCATATTCATTTCCTGGAGAGGTAATCGTGTATTTAAAGAGTTTTACAATACTTTGACAGTTTCCTTAGAAGTACATAAAGAACCTTCAGGATAACCACTGTTTCGTTCAAAAAACACTTGGCAAATTAAGCCTCAATTGTAAACATAAAGAGTACTATCCTCATTTAAAAGCTTTATACAAAAATCGTGATCTCTACAAACAGGAATTCTTAATGTTTGAAATCACAATTTACTGAAAACGCGATTTAAAATATCCGGGCTTGTTAATATTATGAGTGTTCTCGTCATTTCACAACTTTCTTCCAGTAATCTCGGTAATTGAACTCGGCCTTAAATGTAGTTAGATTCTATTTCCTTGTGTTTCAACTCTTTGTTACACGTTCATATTCATTTCCTGGAAAGATAATTGTGTATTTGAAGAGTTTTACCACATTTTGACAGTTTCCTTAGAAGTACATACTAGAACCTTCAGGATATGAACTGTTTCAGTCAAAAGACGCCTCGCCAATTCAGCGTCAATTGAAAACATAAACAGTATTCTCCACATTTATAAGTTTTATACACAAGTTCAGAACTCTATAAACAGGAATTCTTAATGTTTGTAATCACAATTTACTGAAAACGCCACTTGAAATATCCGGAATTGTTTACATTTTGAGAATTCTCGTCATTTCATAACTTTGTTCTTGTAATCTCCGTAATTGAACTGGGAATTAAATGTAGTTAGATTCTATTTACTTGTGTTTCAACTGTTTGTTACGCTATCATATTCATTTCCTGAAGAGGTAATTGTGCATTAAAAGAGTTTTACCACATTTTGATAGTTTCCTTAGAAGTACATACTAGAACCTTAAGGATATGAACTGTTTCAGTCAAAAGACGCCACTCCAATTCAACCTCAATTGTAAACATAAACACTATTCTCTACATATAAAAGCTTTATACACAAGTTCTGAGCTTTATAAACAGTAATTCCTGATGTTTGAAATCACATTTAGTGAAAACTCCACTTAAAATAGCCGGACTCTTTAATATTAAGAGAATTCTTGTCCTTTCATAGCTTTCTACCTGTAATCTCGGTAATAGAACTCGGCCTTAAATGTAGTTAGGTTCTATTTCCTTGTGTTTCAACTGTTTGTTACACGTTCATATTCATTTCCTGGAGAGGTAATCGTGTATTTAAAGAGTTTTACAATACTTTGACAGTTTCCTTAGAAGTACATAAAGAACCTTCAGGATAACCACTGTTTCGTTCAAAAAACACTTGGCAAATTAAGCCTCAATTGTAAACATAAACAGTACTATCCTCATTTAAAAGCTTTATACACAAATCGTGATCTCTACAAACAGGAATTCTTAATGTTTGAAATCACAATTTACTGAAAACGCGATTTAAAATATCCGGACTTGTTAATATTATGAGTATTCTCGTCATTTCACAACTTTCTTCCAGTAATCTCGGTAATTGAACTCGGCCTTAAATGTAGTTAGATTCTATTTGCTTGTGTTTCAACTGTTTGTTACACGTTCATATTCATTTCCTGGAAAGATAATTGTGTATTTGAAGAGTTTTACCACATTTTGACAGTTTCCTTAGAAGTACATACTAGAACCTTCAGGATATGAACTGTTTCAGTCAAAAGACGCCTCGCCAATTCAGCGTCAATTGAAAACATAAACAGTATTCTCCACATTTATAAGTTTTATACACAAGTTCAGAGCTCTATAAACAGGAATTCTTAATGTTTGAAATCACAATTTACTGAAAACGCCACTTGAAATATCCGGAATTGTTTACATTTTGAGAATTCTCGTCATTTCACAACTTTCTTCCAGTAATCTCCGTAATTGAACTGGGAATTAAATGTAGTTAGATTCTATTTACTTGTGTTTCAACTGTTTGCTACACGTTCATATTCATTTTCTGGAGAGGTAATTGTGTATTAAAAGAGTTTTACCACATTTTGAGAGTTTCCTTAGAAGTACATACTAGAACCTTCAGGATATGAACTGTTTCAGTCAAAAGACGCCACTCCAATTCAACCTCAATTGTAAACATTAACACTATTCTCTACATATAAAAGCTTTATACACAAGTTCTGAGCTTTATAAACAGTAATTCCTGATGTTTGAAATCACATTTTGTGAAAACTCCACTTAAAATAGCCGGACTCTTTAATATTAAGAGAATTCTTGTCCTTTCAGAGCTTTTACCTGTAATCTCGGTAATTGAACTCGGCATTAAATGTAGTTAGAATTTATTTTCTTGTGTTTCAACTGTTTGTTATAAGTTCATATTCATTTCCTGATAAGATAATTGTGTATTTTAAGAGTTTTACCACATTTTGAGAGTTTCCTTAGAAGTACATACTAGAACCTTTAGGATATGAACTGTTTCAGTCAAAAGACACCACTCCAATTCAACCTCAATTGTAAACATAAACACTATTCTCTACATATAAAAGCTTTATACACAAGTTCTGAGCTCTATAAACAGTAATTCCTGATGTTTGAAATCACATTTAGTGAAAACTCCACTTAAAATAGCCGGACTTTTTAATATTAAGAGAATTCTTGTCCTTTCAGAGCTTTCTACCTGTAATCTCGGTAAGTGAACTCGGCCTTCAATGTAGTTAGGTTCTATTTCCTTGTGTTTCAAGTGTTTGTTACACGTTCATATTCATTTCCTGGAGAGGTAATCGTGTATTTAAAGAGTTTTACAATACTTTGACAGTTTCCTTAGAAGTACATAAAGAACCTTGAGGATAACCACTGTTTCGTTCAAAAAACACTTGGCAAATTAAGCCTCAATTGTAAACATAAACAGTACTATCCTCATTTAAAAGCTTTATACAAAAATCGTGATCTCTACAAACAGGAATTCTTAATGTTTGAAATCACAATTTACTGAAAACGCGATTTAAAATATCCGGGCTTGTTAATATTATGAGTGTTCTCGTCATTTCACAACTTTCTTCCAGTAATCTCGGTAATTGAACTCGGCCTTAAATGTAGTTAGATTCTATTTCCTTGTGTTTCAACTCTTTGTTACACGTTCATATTCATTTCCTGGAAAGATAATTGTGTATTTTAAGAGTTTTACTACATTTTGACAGTTTCCTTAGAAGTACATACTAGAACCTTCAGGATATGAACTGTTTCAGTCAAAAGACGCCTCGCCAATTCAGCGTCAATTGAAAACATAAACAGTATTCTCCACATTTATAAGTTTTATACACAAGTTCAGAGCTCTATCAACAGGAATTCTTAATGTTTGAAATCACAATTTACTGAAAACGCCACTTGAAATATCCGGAATTGTTTACATTTTGAGAATTCTCGTCATTTCAGAGCTTTCTTCCTGTAATCTCCGTAATTGAACTGGGAATTAAATGTAGTTAGATTCTATTTACTTGTGTTTCAACTGTTTGTTACACGTTCATATTCATTTTCTGGGGAGGTAATTGTGTATTAAAAGAGTTTTACCACATTTTGAGAGTTTCCTTAGAAGTACATACTAGAACCTTCAGGATATGAACTGTTTCAGTCAAAAGACGCCACTCCAATTCAACCTCAATTGTAAACATAAACACTCTTCTCTACATATAAAAGCTTTATACACAAGTTCTGAGCTTTATAAACAGTAATTCCTGATGTTTGAAATCACATTTAGTGAAAACTCCACTTAAAATAGCCGGAATCTTTAATATTAAGAGAATTCTTGTCCTTTCAGAGCTTTCTACCTGTAATCTCGGTAATTGAACTCGGCATTAAATGTAGTTAGAATTTATTTTCCTGTGTTTCAACTGTTTGTTATAAGTTCATATTCATTTCCTGATAAGATAATTGTGTATTTTAAGAGTTTTACCACATTTTGAGGGTTTCATTAGAAGTACATACTAGAACCTTTAGGATATGAACTGTTTCAGTCAAAAGACGCCACTCCAATTCAACCTCAATTGTAAACATAAACACTATTCTCTACATATAAAAGCTTTATACACAAGTTCTGAGCTCTATAAACAGTAATTCCTGATGTTTGAAATCACATTTAGTGAAAACTCCACTTAAAATAGCCGGACTTTTTAATATTAAGAGAATTCTTGTCCTTTCAGAGCTTTCTACCTGTAATCTCGGTAAGTGAACTCGGCCTTCAATGTAGTTAGGTTCTATTTCCTTGTGTTTCAATTGTTTGTTACACGTTCATATTCATTTCCTGGAGAGGTAATTGTGTATTTAAAGAGTTTTACAACATTTTGACAGTTTCCTTAGAAGTACATAAAGAACCTTCAGGATATCCACTGTTTCATTCAAAAAACACGTGGCAAAGTAAGCCACAATTGAAAACATAAACAGTATTATCCTCATTTAAAAGCCTTATACACAAATCGTGATCTCTACAAACAGGAATTCTTGATGTTTGAAATCACAATTTAGTGAAAACGCGATTTAAAATATCCGGACTTGTTAATACTATGAGTATTCTCGTCATTTCACAACTTTCTTCCAGTAATCTCGGTAATTGAACTCGGCCTTAAATGTAGTTAGATTCTATTTCCTTGTGTTTCAACTCTTTGTTACACGTTCATATTCATTTTCTGGAAAGATAATTGTGTATTTGAAGAGTTTTACTACATTTTGACAGTTTCCTTAGAAGTACATACTTGAACCTTCAGGATATGAACTGTTTCAGTCAAAAGACGCCTCGCCAATTCAGCGTCAATTGAAAACATAAACAGTATTCTCCACATTTATAAGTTTTATACACAAGTTCAGAGCTCTATAAACAGGAATTCTTAATGTTTGAAATCACAATTTACTGAAAACGCCACTTGAAATATCCGGAATTGTTTACATTTTGAGAATTCACGTCATTTCAGAGCTTTCTTCCTGTAATCTCCGTAATTGAACTGGGAATTAAATGTAGTTAGATTCTGTTTACTTGTGTTTCAACTGTTTGCTACACGTTCATATTCATTTTCTGGAGAGGTAATTGTGTATTAAAAGAGTTTTACCACATTTTGAGAGTTTCCTTAGAAGTACATACTAGAACCTTCAGGATAGGAACTGTTTCAGTCAAAAGACGCCAATCAAATTCAACCTCAATTGTAAACATTAACACTATTCTCTACATATAAAAGCTTTATACACAAGTTCTGAGCTTTATAAACAGTAATTCCTGATGTTTGAAATCACATTTAGTGAAAACTCCACTTAAAATAGCCGGACTCTTTAATATTAAGAGAATTCTTGTCCTTTCAGAGCTTTTACCTGTAATCTCGGTAATTGAACTCGGCATTAAATGTAGTTAGAATTTATTTTCTTGTGTTTCAACTGTTTGTTATAAGTTCATATTCATTTCCTGATAAGATAATTGTGTATTTTAAGAGTTTTACCACATTTTGAGAGTTTCATTAGAAGTACATACTAGAACCTTTAGGATATGAACTGTTTCAGTCAAAAGGCGCCACTCCAATTCAACCTCAATTGTAAACATAAACACTATTCTCTACATATAAAAGCTTTATACACAAGTTCTGAGCTCTATAAACAGTAATTCCTGATGTTTGAAATCACATTTAGTGAAAACTCCACTTAAAATAGCCGGACTTTTTAATATTAAGAGAATTCTTGTCCTTTCAGAGCTTTCTACCTGTAATCTCGGTAAGTGAACTCGGCCTTCAATGTAGTTAGGTTCTATTTCCTTGTGTTTCAAGTGTTTGTTACACGTTCATATTCATTTCCTGGAGAGGTAATCGTGTATTTAAAGAGTTTTACAATACTTTGACAGTTTCCTTAGAAGTACATAAAGAACCTTCAGGATAACCACTGTTTCGTTCAAAAAACACTTGGCAAATTAAGCCTCAATTGTAAACATAAACAGTACTATCCTCATTTAAAAGCTTTATACAAAAATCGTGATCTCTACAAACAGGAATTCTTAATGTTTGAAATCACAATTTACTGAAAACGCGATTTAAAATATCCGGGCTTGTTAATATTATGAGTGTTCTCGTCATTTCACAACTTTCTTCCAGTAATCTCGGTAATTGAACTCGGCCTTAAATGTAGTTAGATTCTATTTCCTTGTGTTTCAACTCTTTGTTACACGTTCATATTCATTTCCTGGAAAGATAATTGTGTATTTGAAGAGTTTTACCACATTTTGACAGTTTCCTTAGAAGTACATACTAGAACCTTCAGGATATGAACTGTTTCAGTCAAAAGACGCCTCGCCAATTCAGCGTCAATTGAAAACATAAACAGTATTCTCCACATTTATAAGTTTTATACACAAGTTCAGAACTCTATAAACAGGAATTCTTAATGTTTGTAATCACAATTTACTGAAAACGCCACTTGAAATATCCGGAATTGTTTACATTTTGAGAATTCTCGTCATTTCATAACTTTGTTCTTGTAATCTCCGTAATTGAACTGGGAATTAAATGTAGTTAGATTCTATTTACTTGTGTTTCAACTGTTTGTTACGCTATCATATTCATTTCCTGAAGAGGTAATTGTGCATTAAAAGAGTTTTACCACATTTTGATAGTTTCCTTAGAAGTACATACTAGAACCTTAAGGATATGAACTGTTTCAGTCAAAAGACGCCACTCCAATTCAACCTCAATTGTAAACATAAACACTATTCTCTACATATAAAAGCTTTATACACAAGTTCTGAGCTCTATAAACAGTAATTCCTGATGTTTGAAATCACATTTAGTGAAAACTCCACTTAAAATAGCCGGACTCTTTAATATTAAGAGAATTCTTGTCCTTTCATAGCTTTCTACCTGTAATCTCGGTAATAGAACTCGGCCTTAAATGTAGTTAGGTTCTATTTCCTTGTGTTTCAACTGTTTGTTACACGTTCATATTCATTTCCTGGAGAGGTAATCGTGTATTTAAAGAGTTTTACAATACTTTGACAGTTTCCTTAGAAGTACATAAAGAACCTTCAGGATAACCACTGTTTCGTTCAAAAAACACTTGGCAAATTAAGCCTCAATTGTAAACATAAACAGTACTATCCTCATTTAAAAGCTTTATACACAAATCGTGATCTCTACAAACAGGAATTCTTAATGTTTGAAATCACAATTTACTGAAAACGCGATTTAAAATATCCGGACTTGTTAATATTATGAGTATTCTCGTCATTTCACAACTTTCTTCCAGTAATCTCGGTAATTGAACTCGGCCTTAAATGTAGTTAGATTCTATTTGCTTGTGTTTCAACTGTTTGTTACACGTTCATATTCATTTCCTGGAAAGATAATTGTGTATTTGAAGAGTTTTACCACATTTTGACAGTTTCCTTAGAAGTACATACTAGAACCTTCAGGATATGAACTGTTTCAGTCAAAAGACGCCTCGCCAATTCAGCGTCAATTGAAAACATAAACAGTATTCTCCACATTTATAAGTTTTATACACAAGTTCAGAGCTCTATAAACAGGAATTCTTAATGTTTGAAATCACAATTTACTGAAAACGCCACTTGAAATATCCGGAATTGTTTACATTTTGAGAATTCTCGTCATTTCACAACTTTCTTCCAGTAATCTCCGTAATTGAACTGGGAATTAAATGTAGTTAGATTCTATTTACTTGTGTTTCAACTGTTTGCTACACGTTCATATTCATTTTCTGGAGAGGTAATTGTGTATTAAAAGAGTTTTACCACATTTTGAGAGTTTCCTTAGAAGTACATACTAGAACCTTCAGGATATGAACTGTTTCAGTCAAAAGACGCCACTCCAATTCAACCTCAATTGTAAACATTAACACTATTCTCTACATATAAAAGCTTTATACACAAGTTCTGAGCTTTATAAACAGTAATTCCTGATGTTTGAAATCACATTTAGTGAAAACTCCACTTAAAATAGCCGGACTCTTTAATATTAAGAGAATTCTTGTCCTTTCAGAGCTTTTACCTGTAATCTCGGTAATTGAACTCGGCATTAAATGTAGTTAGAATTTATTTTCTTGTGTTTCAACTGTTTGTTATAAGTTCATATTCATTTCCTGATAAGATAATTGTGTATTTTAAGAGTTTTACCACATTTTGAGAGTTTCCTTAGAAGTACATACTAGAACCTTTAGGATATGAACTGTTTCAGTCAAAAGACGCCACTCCAATTCAACCTCAATTGTAAACATAAACACTATTCTCTACATATAAAAGCTTTATACACAAGTTCTGAGCTCTATAAACAGTAATTCCTGATGTTTGAAATCACATTTAGTGAAAACTCCACTTAAAATAGCCGGACTTTTTAATATTAAGAGAATTCTTGTCCTTTCAGAGCTTTCTACCTGTAATCTCGGTAAGTGAACTCGGCCTTCAATGTAGTTAGGTTCTATTTCCTTGTGTTTCAAGTGTTTGTTACACGTTCATATTCATTTCCTGGAGAGGTAATCGTGTATTTAAAGAGTTTTACAATACTTTGACAGTTTCCTTAGAAGTACATAAAGAACCTTCAGGATAACCACTGTTTCGTTCAAAAAACACTTGGCAAATTAAGCCTCAATTGTAAACATAAACAGTACTATCCTCATTTAAAAGCTTTATACAAAAATCGTGATCTCTACAAACAGGAATTCTTAATGTTTGAAATCACAATTTACTGAAAACGCGATTTAAAATATCCGGGCTTGTTAATATTATGAGTGTTCTCGTCATTTCACAACTTTCTTCCAGTAATCTCGGTAATTGAACTCGGCCTTAAATGTAGTTAGATTCTATTTCCTTGTGTTTCAACTCTTTGTTACACGTTCATATTCATTTCCTGGAAAGATAATTGTGTATTTTAAGAGTTTTACTACATTTTGACAGTTTCCTTAGAAGTACATACTAGAACCTTCAGGATATGAACTGTTTCAGTCAAAAGACGCCTCGCCAATTCAGCGTCAATTGAAAACATAAACAGTATTCTCCACATTTATAAGTTTTATACACAAGTTCAGAGCTCTATCAACAGGAATTCTTAATGTTTGAAATCACAATTTACTGAAAACGCCACTTGAAATATCCGGAATTGTTTACATTTTGAGAATTCTCGTCATTTCAGAGCTTTCTTCCTGTAATCTCCGTAATTGAACTGGGAATTAAATGTAGTTAGATTCTATTTACTTGTGTTTCAACTGTTTGTTACACGTTCATATTCATTTTCTGGGGAGGTAATTGTGTATTAAAAGAGTTTTACCACATTTTGAGAGTTTCCTTAGAAGTACATACTAGAACCTTCAGGATATGAACTGTTTCAGTCAAAAGACGCCACTCCAATTCAACCTCAATTGTAAACATAAACACTCTTCTCTACATATAAAAGCTTTATACACAAGTTCTGAGCTTTATAAACAGTAATTCCTGATGTTTGAAATCACATTTAGTGAAAACTCCACTTAAAATAGCCGGAATCTTTAATATTAAGAGAATTCTTGTCCTTTCAGAGCTTTCTACCTGTAATCTCGGTAATTGAACTCGGCATTAAATGTAGTTAGAATTTATTTTCCTGTGTTTCAACTGTTTGTTATAAGTTCATATTCATTTCCTGATAAGATAATTGTGTATTTTAAGAGTTTTACCACATTTTGAGGGTTTCATTAGAAGTACATACTAGAACCTTTAGGATATGAACTGTTTCAGTCAAAAGACGCCACTCCAATTCAACCTCAATTGTAAACATAAACACTATTCTCTACATATAAAAGCTTTATACACAAGTTCTGAGCTCTATAAACAGTAATTCCTGATGTTTGAAATCACATTTAGTGAAAACTCCACTTAAAATAGCCGGACTTTTTAATATTAAGAGAATTCTTGTCCTTTCAGAGCTTTCTACCTGTAATCTCGGTAAGTGAACTCGGCCTTCAATGTAGTTAGGTTCTATTTCCTTGTGTTTCAATTGTTTGTTACACGTTCATATTCATTTCCTGGAGAGGTAATTGTGTATTTAAAGAGTTTTACAACATTTTGACAGTTTCCTTAGAAGTACATAAAGAACCTTCAGGATATCCACTGTTTCATTCAAAAAACACGTGGCAAAGTAAGCCACAATTGAAAACATAAACAGTATTATCCTCATTTAAAAGCCTTATACACAAATCGTGATCTCTACAAACAGGAATTCTTGATGTTTGAAATCACAATTTAGTGAAAACGCGATTTAAAATATCCGGACTTGTTAATACTATGAGTATTCTCGTCATTTCACAACTTTCTTCCAGTAATCTCGGTAATTGAACTCGGCCTTAAATGTAGTTAGATTCTATTTCCTTGTGTTTCAACTCTTTGTTACACGTTCATATTCATTTTCTGGAAAGATAATTGTGTATTTGAAGAGTTTTACTACATTTTGACAGTTTCCTTAGAAGTACATACTTGAACCTTCAGGATATGAACTGTTTCAGTCAAAAGACGCCTCGCCAATTCAGCGTCAATTGAAAACATAAACAGTATTCTCCACATTTATAAGTTTTATACACAAGTTCAGAGCTCTATAAACAGGAATTCTTAATGTTTGAAATCACAATTTACTGAAAACGCCACTTGAAATATCCGGAATTGTTTACATTTTGAGAATTCACGTCATTTCAGAGCTTTCTTCCTGTAATCTCCGTAATTGAACTGGGAATTAAATGTAGTTAGATTCTGTTTACTTGTGTTTCAACTGTTTGCTACACGTTCATATTCATTTTCTGGAGAGGTAATTGTGTATTAAAAGAGTTTTACCACATTTTGAGAGTTTCCTTAGAAGTACATACTAGAACCTTCAGGATAGGAACTGTTTCAGTCAAAAGACGCCAATCCAATTCAACCTCAATTGTAAACATTAACACTATTCTCTACATATAAAAGCTTTATACACAAGTTCTGAGCTTTATAAACAGTAATTCCTGATGTTTGAAATCACATTTAGTGAAAACTCCACTTAAAATAGCCGGACTCTTTAATATTAAGAGAATTCTTGTCCTTTCAGAGCTTTTACCTGTAATCTCGGTAATTGAACTCGGCATTAAATGTAGTTAGAATTTATTTTCTTGTGTTTCAACTGTTTGTTATAAGTTCATATTCATTTCCTGATAAGATAATTGTGTATTTTAAGAGTTTTACCACATTTTGAGAGTTTCCTTAGAAGTACATACTAGAACTTTAGGATATGAACTGTTTCAGTCAAAAGACGCCACTCCAATTCAACCTCAATTGTAAACATAAACACTATTCTCTACATATAAAAGCTTTATACACAAGTTCTGAGCTCTATAAACAGTAATTCCTGATGTTTGAAATCACATTTAGTGAAAACTCCACTTAAAATAGCCGGACTTTTTAATATTAAGAGAATTCTTGTCCTTTCAGAGCTTTCTACCTGTAATCTCGGTAAGTGAACTCGGCCTTCAATGTAGTTAGGTTCTATTTCCTTGTGTTTCAAGTGTTTGTTACACGTTCATATTCATTTCCTGGAGAGGTAATCGTGTATTTAAAGAGTTTTACAATACTTTGACAGTTTCCTTAGAAGTACATAAAGAACCTTCAGGATAACCACTGTTTCGTTCAAAAAACACTTGGCAAATTAAGCCTCAATTGTAAACACAAACAGTACTATCCTCATTTAAAAGCTTTATACAAAAATCGTGATCTCTACAAACAGGAATTCTTAATGTTTGAAATCACAATTTACTGAAAACGCGATTTAAAATATCCGGGCTTGTTAATATTATGAGTGTTCTCGTCATTTCACAACTTTCTTCCAGTAATCTCGGTAATTGAACTCGGCCTTAAATGTAGTTAGATTCTATTTGATTGTGTTTCAACTCTTTGTTACACGTTCATATTCATTTCCTGGAAAGATAATTGTGTATTTGAAGAGTTTTACCACATTTTGACAGTTTCCTTAGAAGTACATACTAGAACCTTCAGGATATGAACTGTTTCAGTCAAAAGACGCCTCGCCAATTCAGCGTCAATTGAAAACATAAACAGTATTCTCCACATTTATAAGTTTTATACACAAGTTCAGAGCTCTATAAACAGGAATTCTTAATGTTTGTAATCACAATTTACTGAAAACGCCACTTGAAATATCCGGAATTGTTTACATTTTGAGAATTCTCGTCATTTCACAACTTTCTTCCAGTAATCTCCGTAATTGAACTGGGAATTAAATGTAGTTAGATTCTATTTACTTGTGTTTCAACTGTTTGCTACACGTTCATATTCATTTTCTGGAGAGGTAATTGTGTATTAAAAGAGTTTTACCACATTTTGAGAGTTTCCTTAGAAGTACATACTAGAACCTTCAGGATATGAACTGTTTCAGTCAAAAGACGCCACTCCAATTCAACCTCAATTGTAAACATTAACACTATTCTCTACATATAAAAGCTTTATACACAAGTTCTGAGCTTTATAAACAGTAATTCCTGATGTTTGAAATCACATTTAGTGAAAACTCCACTTAAAATAGCCGGACTCTTTAATATTAAGAGAATTCTTGTCCTTTCAGAGCTTTTACCTGTAATCTCGGTAATTGAACTCGGCATTAAATGTAGTTAGAATTTATTTTCTTGTGTTTCAACTGTTTGTTATAAGTTCATATTCATTTCCTGATAAGATAATTGTGTATTTTAAGAGTTTTACCACATTTTGAGAGTTTCCTTAGAAGTACATACTAGAACCTTTAGGATATGAACTGTTTCAGTCAAAAGACGCCACTCCAATTCAACCTCAATTGTAAACATAAACACTATTCTCTACATATAAAAGCTTTATACACAAGTTCTGAGCTCTATAAACAGTAATTCCTGATGTTTGAAATCACATTTAGTGAAAACTCCACTTAAAATAGCCGGACTTTTTAATATTAAGAGAATTCTTGTCCTTTCAGAGCTTTCTACCTGTAATCTCGGTAAGTGAACTCGGCCTTCAATGTAGTTAGGTTCTATTTCCTTGTGTTTCAAGTGTTTGTTACACGTTCATATTCATTTCCTGGAGAGGTAATCGTGTATTTAAAGAGTTTTACAATACTTTGACAGTTTCCTTAGAAGTACATAAAGAACCTTCAGGATAACCACTGTTTCGTTCAAAAAACACTTGGCAAATTAAGCCTCAATTGTAAACATAAACAGTACTATCCTCATTTAAAAGCCTTATACAAAAATCGTGATCTCTACAAACAGGAATTCTTAATGTTTGAAATCACAATTTACTGAAAACGCGATTTAAAATATCCGGGCTTGTTAATATTATGAGTGTTCTCGTCATTTCACAACTTTTTTCCAGTAATCTCGGTAATTGAACTCGGCCTTAAATGTAGTTAGATTCTATTTCCTTGTGTTTCAACTCTTTGTTACACGTTCATATTCATTTCCTGGAAAGATAATTGTGTATTTTAAGAGTTTTACTACATTTTGACAGTTTCCTTAGAAGTACATACTAGAACCTTCAGGATATGAACTGTTTCAGTCAAAAGACGCCTCGCCAATTCAGCGTCAATTGAAAACATAAACAGTATTCTCCACATTTATAAGTTTTATACACAAGTTCAGAGCTCTATCAACAGGAATTCTTAATGTTTGAAATCACAATTTACTGAAAACGCCACTTGAAATATCCGGAATTGTTTACATTTTGAGAATTCTCGTCATTTCAGAGCTTTCTTCCTGTAATCTCCGTAATTGAACTGGGAATTAAATGTAGTTAGATTCTATTTACTTGTGTTTCAACTGTTTGTTACACGTTCATATTCATTTTCTGGGGAGGTAATTGTGTATTAAAAGAGTTTTACCACATTTTGAGAGTTTCCTTAGAAGTACATACTAGAACCTTCAGGATATGAACTGTTTCAGTCAAAAGACGCCACTCCAATTCAACCTCAATTGTAAACATAAACACTCTTCTCTACATATAAAAGCTTTATACACAAGTTCTGAGCTTTATAAACAGTAATTCCTGATGTTTGAAATCACATTTAGTGAAAACTCCACTTAAAATAGCCGGAATCTTTAATATTAAGAGAATTCTTGTCCTTTCAGAGCTTTCTACCTGTAATCTCGGTAATTGAACTCGGCATTAAATGTAGTTAGAATTTATTTTCCTGTGTTTCAACTGTTTGTTATAAGTTCATATTCATTTCCTGATAAGATAATTGTGTATTTTAAGAGTTTTACCACATTTTGAGGGTTTCATTAGAAGTACATACTAGAACCTTTAGGATATGAACTGTTTCAGTCAAAAGACGCCACTCCAATTCAACCTCAATTGTAAACATAAACACTATTCTCTACATATAAAAGCTTTATACACAAGTTCTGAGCTCTATAAACAGTAATTCCTGATGTTTGAAATCACATTTAGTGAAAACTCCACTTAAAATAGCCGGACTTTTTAATATTAAGAGAATTCTTGTCCTTTCAGAGCTTTCTACCTGTAATCTCGGTAAGTGAACTCGGCCTTCAATGTAGTTAGGTTCTATTTCCTTGTGTTTCAATTGTTTGTTACACGTTCATATTCATTTCCTGGAGAGGTAATTGTGTATTTAAAGAGTTTTACAACATTTTGACAGTTTCCTTAGAAGTACATAAAGAACCTTCAGGATATCCACTGTTTCATTCAAAAAACACGTGGCAAAGTAAGCCACAATTGAAAACATAAACAGTATTATCCTCATTTAAAAGCCTTATACACAAATCGTGATCTCTACAAACAGGAATTCTT
This sequence comes from Myotis nattereri, assembly GCF_964212035.1. Classification (NCBI taxonomy): domain Eukaryota; kingdom Metazoa; phylum Chordata; class Mammalia; order Chiroptera; family Vespertilionidae; genus Myotis; species Myotis nattereri. The sequence continues at coordinate 9,714,032 of NC_138080.1, forward strand.
GATGTTTGAAATCACAATTTAGTGAAAACGCGATTTAAAATATCCGGACTTGTTAATACTATGAGTATTCTCGTCATTTCACAACTTTCTTCCAGTAATCTCGGTAATTGAACTCGGCCTTAAATGTAGTTAGATTCTATTTCCTTGTGTTTCAACTCTTTGTTACACGTTCATATTCATTTTCTGGAAAGATAATTGTGTATTTGAAGAGTTTTACTACATTTTGACAGTTTCCTTAGAAGTACATACTTGAACCTTCAGGATATGAACTGTTTCAGTCAAAAGACGCCTCGCCAATTCAGCGTCAATTGAAAACATAAACAGTATTCTCCACATTTATAAGTTTTATACACAAGTTCAGAGCTCTATAAACAGGAATTCTTAATGTTTGAAATCACAATTTACTGAAAACGCCACTTGAAATATCCGGAATTGTTTACATTTTGAGAATTCACGTCATTTCAGAGCTTTCTTCCTGTAATCTCCGTAATTGAACTGGGAATTAAATGTAGTTAGATTCTGTTTACTTGTGTTTCAACTGTTTGCTACACGTTCATATTCATTTTCTGGAGAGGTAATTGTGTATTAAAAGAGTTTTACCACATTTTGAGAGTTTCCTTAGAAGTACATACTAGAACCTTCAGGATAGGAACTGTTTCAGTCAAAAGACGCCAATCCAATTCAACCTCAATTGTAAACATTAACACTATTCTCTACATATAAAAGCTTTATACACAAGTTCTGAGCTTTATAAACAGTAATTCCTGATGTTTGAAATCACATTTAGTGAAAACTCCACTTAAAATAGCCGGACTCTTTAATATTAAGAGAATTCTTGTCCTTTCAGAGCTTTTACCTGTAATCTCGGTAATTGAACTCGGCATTAAATGTAGTTAGAATTTATTTTCTTGTGTTTCAACTGTTTGTTATAAGTTCATATTCATTTCCTGATAAGATAATTGTGTATTTTAAGAGTTTTACCACATTTTGAGAGTTTCCTTAGAAGTACATACTAGAACTTTAGGATATGAACTGTTTCAGTCAAAAGACGCCACTCCAATTCAACCTCAATTGTAAACATAAACACTATTCTCTACATATAAAAGCTTTATACACAAGTTCTGAGCTCTATAAACAGTAATTCCTGATGTTTGAAATCACATTTAGTGAAAACTCCACTTAAAATAGCCGGACTTTTTAATATTAAGAGAATTCTTGTACTTTCAGAGCTTTCTACCTGTAATCTCGGTAAGTGAACTCGGCCTTCAATGTAGTTAGGTTCTATTTCCTTGTGTTTCAAGTGTTTGTTACACGTTCATATTCATTTCCTGGAGAGGTAATCGTGTATTTAAAGAGTTTTACAATACTTTGACAGTTTCCTTAGAAGTACATAAAGAACCTTCAGGATAACCACTGTTTCGTTCAAAAAACACTTGGCAAATTAAGCCTCAATTGTAAACATAAACAGTATTATCCTCATTTAAAAGCTTTATACAAAAATCGTGATCTCTACAAACAGGAATTCTTAATGTTTGAAATCACAATTTACTGAAAACGCGATTTAAAATATCCGGGCTTGTTAATATTATGAGTGTTCTCGTCATTTCACAACTTTCTTCCAGTAATCTCGGTAATTGAACTCGGCCTTAAATGTAGTTAGATTCTATTTGCTTGTGTTTCAACTGTTTGTTACACGTTCATATTCATTTCCTGGAAAGATAATTGTGTATTTGAAGAGTTTTACCACATTTTGACAGTTTCCTTAGAAGTACATACTAGAACCTTCAGGATATGAACTGTTTCAGTCAAAAGACGCCTCGCCAATTCAGCGTCAATTGAAAACATAAACAGTATTCTCCACATTTATAAGTTTTATACACAAGTTCAGAGCTCTATAAACAGGAATTCTTAATGTTTGTAATCACAATTTACTGAAAACGCCACTTGAAATATCCGGAATTGTTTACATTTTGAGAATTCTCGTCATTTCAGAGCTTTGTTCTTGTAATCTCCGTAATTGAACTGGGAATTAAATGTAGTTAGATTCTATTTACTTGTGTTTCAACTGTTTGCTACACGTTCATATTCATTTTCTGGAGAGGTAATTGTGTATTAAAAGAGTTTTACCACATTTTGAGAGTTTCCTTAGAAGTACATACTAGAACCTTCAGGATAGGAACTGTTTCACTCAAAAGACGCCACTCCAATTCAACCTCAATTGTAAACATTAACACTATTCTCTACATATAAAAGCTTTATACACAAGTTCTGAGCTTTATAAACAGTAATTCCTGATGTTTGAAATCACATTTAGTGAAAACTCCACTTAAAATAGCCGGACTTTTTAATATTAAGAGAATTCTTGTACTTTCAGAGCTTTCTACCTGTAATCTCGGTAAGTGAACTCGGCCTTCAATGTAGTTAGGTTCTATTTCCTTGTGTTTCAAGTGTTTGTTACACGTTCATATTCATTTCCTGGAAAGATAATTGTGTATTTGAAGAGTTTTACCACATTTTGACAGTTTCCTTAGAAGTACATACTAGAACCTTCAGGATATGAACTGTTTCAGTCAAAAGACGCCTCGCCAATTCAGCGTCAATTGAAAACATAAACAGTATTCTCCACATTTATAAGTTTTATACACAAGTTCAGAGCTCTATAAACAGGAATTCTTAATGTTTGTAATCACAATTTACTGAAAACGCCACTTGAAATATCCGGAATTGTTTACATTTTGAGAATTCTCGTCATTTCATAACTTTGTTCTTGTAATCTCCGTAATTGAACTGGGAATTAAATGTAGTTAGATTCTATTTACTTGTGTTTCAACTGTTTGTTACGCTATCATATTCATTTCCTGAAGAGGTAATTGTGCATTAAAAGAGTTTTACCACATTTTGATAGTTTCCTTAGAAGTACATACTAGAACCTTAAGGATATGAACTGTTTCAGTCAAAAGACGCCACTCCAATTCAACCTCAATTGTAAACATAAACACTATTCTCTACATATAAAAGCTTTATACACAAGTTCTGAGCTTTATAAACAGTAATTCCTGATGTTTGAAATCACATTTAGTGAAAACTCCACTTAAAATAGCCGGACTCTTTAATATTAAGAGAATTCTTGTCCTTTCATAGCTTTCTACCTGTAATCTCGGTAATAGAACTCGGCCTTAAATGTAGTTAGGTTCTATTTCCTTGTGTTTCAACTGTTTGTTACACGTTCATATTCATTTCCTGGAGAGGTAATCGTGTATTTAAAGAGTTTTACAATACTTTGACAGTTTCCTTAGAAGTACATAAAGAACCTTCAGGATAACCACTGTTTCGTTCAAAAAACACTTGGCAAATTAAGCCTCAATTGTAAACATAAACAGTACTATCCTCATTTAAAAGCTTTATACACAAATCGTGATCTCTACAAACAGGAATTCTTAATGTTTGAAATCACAATTTACTGAAAACGCGATTTAAAATATCCGGGCTTGTTAATATTATGAGTGTTCTCGTCATTTCACAACTTTCTTCCAGTAATCTCGGTAATTGAACTCGGCCTTAAATGTAGTTTGATTCTATTTGCTTGTGTTTCAACTGTTTGTTACACGTTCATATTCATTTCCTGGAAAGATAATTGTGTATTTGAAGAGTTTTACCACATTTTGACAGTTTCCTTAGAAGTACATACTAGAACCTTCAGGATATGAACTGTTTCAGTCAAAAGACGCCTCGCCAATTCAGCGTCAATTGAAAACATAAACAGTATTCTCCACATTTATAAGTTTTATACACAAGTTCAGAGCTCTATAAACAGGAATTCTTAATGTTTGAAATCACAATTTACTGAAAACGCCACTTGAAATATCCGGAATTGTTTACATTTTGAGAATTCTCGTCATTTCAGAGCTTTGTTCTTGTAATCTCCGTAATTGAACTGGGAATTAAATGTAGTTAGATTCTGTTTACTTGTGTTTCAACTGTTTGCTACACGTTCATATTCATTTTCTGGAGAGGTAATTGTGTATTAAAAGAGTTTTACCACATTTTGAGAGTTTCCTTAGAAGTACATACTAGAACCTTCAGGATAGGAACTGTTTCACTCAAAAGACGCCACTCCAATTCAACCTCTATTGTAAACATTAACACTATTCTCTACATATAAAAGCTTTATACACAAGTTCTGAGCTTTATAAACAGTAATTCCTGATGTTTGAAATCACATTTAGTGAAAACTCCACTTAAAATAGCCGGACTCTTTAATATTAAGAGAATTCTTGTCCTTTCAGTGCTTTTACCTGTAATCTCGGTAATTGAACTCGGCATTAAATGTAGTTAGAATTTATTTTCTTGTGTTTCAACTGTTTGTTATAAGTTCATATTCATTTCCTGATAAGATAATTGTGTATTTTAAGAGTTTTACCACATTTTGAGAGTTTCCTTAGAAGTACATACTAGAACCTTTAGGATATGAACTGTTTCAGTCAAAAGACGCCACTCCAATTCAACCTCAATTGTAAACATAAACACTATTCTCTACATATAAAAGCTTTATACACAAGTTCTGAGCTCTATAAACAGTAATTCCTGATGTTTGAAATCACATTTAGTGAAAACTCCACTTAAAATAGCCGGACTTTTTAATATTAAGAGAATTCTTGTCCTTTCAGAGCTTTCTACCTGTAATCTCGGTAAGTGAACTCGGCCTTCAATGTAGTTAGGTTCTATTTCCTTGTGTTTCAAGTGTTTGTTACACGTTCATATTCATTTCCTGGAGAGGTAATCGTGTATTTAAAGAGTTTTACAATACTTTGACAGTTTCCTTAGAAGTACATAAAGAACCTTCAGGATAACCACTGTTTCGTTCAAAAAACACTTGGCAAATTAAGCCTCAATTGTAAACATAAACAGTACTATCCTCATTTAAAAGCTTTATACAAAAATCGTGATCTCTACAAACAGGAATTCTTAATGTTTGAAATCACAATTTACTGAAAACGCGATTTAAAATATCCGGGCTTGTTAATATTATGAGTGTTCTCGTCATTTCACAACTTTCTTCCAGTAATCTCGGTAATTGAACTCGGCCTTAAATGTAGTTAGATTCTATTTCCTTGTGTTTCAACTCTTTGTTACACGTTCATATTCATTTCCTGGAAAGATAATTGTGTATTTTAAGAGTTTTACTACATTTTGACAGTTTCCTTAGAAGTACATACTAGAACCTTCAGGATATGAACTGTTTCAGTCAAAAGACGCCTCGCCAATTCAGCGTCAATTGAAAACATAAACAGTATTCTCCACATTTATAAGTTTTATACACAAGTTCAGAGCTCTATAAACAGGAATTCTTAATGTTTGAAATCACAATTTACTGAAAACGCCACGTGAAATATCCGGAATTGTTTACATTTTGAGAATTCTCGTCATTTCAGAGCTTTGTTCTTGTAATCTCCGTAATTGAACTGGGAATTAAATGTAGTTAGATTCTATTTACTTGTGTTTCAACTGTTTGCTACACGTTCATATTCATTTTCTGGAGAGGTAATTGTGTATTAAAAGAGTTTTACCACATTTTGAGAGTTTCCTTAGAAGTACATACTAGAACCTTCAGGATAGGAACTGTTTCACTCAAAAGACGCCACTCCAATTCAACCTCAATTGTAAACATTAACACTATTCTCTACATATAAAAGCTTTATACACAAGTTCTGAGCTTTATAAACAGTAATTCCTGATGTTTGAAATCACATTTAGTGAAAACTCCACTTAAAATAGCCGGACTCTTTAATATTAAGAGAATTCTTGTCCTTTCAGAGCTTTTACCTGTAATCTCGGTAATTGAACTCGGCATTAAATGTAGTTAGAATTTATTTTCTTGTGTTTCAACTGTTTGTTATAAGTTCATATTCATTTCCTGATAAGATAATTGTGTATTTTAAGAGTTTTACCACATTTTGAGAGTTTCCTTAGAAGTACATACTAGAACCTTTAGGATATGAACTGTTTCAGTCAAAAGACGCCACTCCAATTCAACCTCAATTGTAAACATAAACACTATTCTCTACATATAAAAGCTTTATACACAAGTTCTGAGCTCTATAAACAGTAATTCCTGATGTTTGAAATCACATTTAGTGAAAACTCCACTTAAAATAGCCGGACTTTTTAATATTAAGAGAATTCTTGTCCTTTCAGAGCTTTCTACCTGTAATCTCGGTAAGTGAACTCGGCCTTCAATGTAGTTAGGTTCTATTTCCTTGTGTTTCAAGTGTTTGTTACACATTCATATTCATTTCCTGGAGAGGTAATCGTGTATTTAAAGAGTTTTACAACATTTTGACAGTTTCCTTAGAAGTACATAAAGAACCTTCAGGATAACCACTGTTTCGTTCAAAAAACACTTGGCAAATTAAGCCTCAATTGTAATCATAAACAGTACTATCCTCATTTAAAAGCTTTATACAAAAATCGTGATCTCTACAAACAGGAATTCTTAATGTTTGAAATCACAATTTACTGAAAACGCGATTTAAAATATCCGGGCTTGTTAATATTATGAGTGTACTCGTCATTTCACAACTTTCTTCCAGTAATCTCGGTAATTGAACTCGGCCTTAAATGTAGTTAGATTCTATTTCCTTGTGTTTCAACTCTTTGTTACACGTTCATATTCATTTCCTGGAAAGATAATTGTGTATTTTAAGAGTTTTACTACATTTTGACAGTTTCCTTAGAAGTACATACTAGAACCTTCAGGATATGAACTGTTTCAGTCAAAAGACGCCTCGCCAATTCAGCGTCAATTGAAAACATAAACAGTATTCTCCACATTTATAAGTTTTATACACAAGTTCAGAGCTCTATAAACAGGAATTCTTAATGTTTGAAATCACAATTTACTGAAAACGCCACTTGAAATATCCGGAATTGTTTACATTTTGAGAATTCTCGTCATTTCAGAGCTTTGTTCTTGTAATCTCCGTAATTGAACTGGGAATTAAATGTAGTTAGATTCTATTTACTTGTGTTTCAACTGTTTGCTACACGTTCATATTCATTTTCTGGAGAGGTAATTGTGTATTAAAAGAGTTTTACCACATTTTGAGAGTTTCCTTAGAAGTACATACTAGAACCTTCAGGATAGGAACTGTTTCACTCAAAAGACGCCACTCCAATTCAACCTCAATTGTAAACATTAACACTATTCTCTACATATAAAAGCTTTATACACAAGTTCTGAGCTTTATAAACAGTAATTCCTGATGTTTGAAATCACATTTAGTGAAAACTCCACTTAAAATAGCCGGACTCTTTAATATTAAGAAAATTCTTGTCCTTTCAGAGCTTTCTACCTGTAATCTCGGTAATTGAACTCGGCTTTAAATGTAGTTAGAATTTATTTTCTTGTGTTTCAACTGTTTGTTATAAGTTCATATTCATTTCCTGATAAGATAATTGTGTATTTTAAGAGTTTTACCACATTTTGAGAGTTTCCTTAGAAGTACATACTAGAACCTTTAGGATATGAACTGTTTCAGTCAAAAGACGCCACTCCAATTCAACCTCAATTGTAAACATAAACACTATTCTCTACATATAAAAGCTTTATACACAAGTTCTGAGCTCTATAAACAGTAATTCCTGATGTTTGAAATCACATTTAGTGAAAACTCCACTTAAAATAGCCGGACTTTTTAATATTAAGAGAATTCTTGTACTTTCAGAGCTTTCTACCTGTAATCTCGGTAAGTGAACTCGGCCTTCAATGTAGTTAGGTTCTATTTCCTTGTGTTTCAAGTGTTTGTTACACGTTCATATTCATTTCCTGGAGAGGTAATCGTGTATTTAAAGAGTTTTACAATACTTTGACAGTTTCCTTAGAAGTACATAAAGAACCTTCAGGATAACCACTGTTTCGTTCAAAAAACACTTGGCAAATTAAGCCTCAATTGTAATCATAAACAGTACTATCCTCATTTAAAAGCTTTATACAAAAATCGTGATCTCTACAAACAGGAATTCTTAATGTTTGAAATCACAATTTACTGAAAACGCGATTTAAAATATCCGGGCTTGTTAATATTATGAGTGTTCTCGTCATTTCACAACTTTCTTCCAGTAATCTCAGTAATTGAACTCGGCCTTAAATGTAGTTAGATTCTATTTCCTTGTGTTTCAACTCTTTGTTACACGTTCATATTCATTTCCTGGAAAGATAATTGTGTATTTTAAGAGTTTTACTACATTTTGACAGTTTCCTTAGAAGTACATACTAGAACCTTCAGGATATGAACTGTTTCAGTCAAAAGACGCCTCGCCAATTCAGCGTCAATTGAAAACATAAACAGTATTCTCCACATTTATAAGTTTTATACACAAGTTCAGAGCTCTATAAACAGGAATTCTTAATGTTTGAAATCACAATTTACTGAAAACGCCACTTGAAATATCCGGAATTGTTTACATTTTGAGAATTCTCGTCATTTCAGAGCTTTGTTCTTGTAATCTCCGTAATTGAACTGGGAATTAAATGTAGTTAGATTCTATTTACTTGTGTTTCAACTGTTTGCTACACGTTCATATTCATTTTCTGGAGAGGTAATTGTGTATTAAAAGAGTTTTACCACATTTTGAGAGTTTCCTTAGAAGTACATACTAGAACCTTCAGGATAGGAACTGTTTCACTCAAAAGACGCCACTCCAATTCAACCTCTATTGTAAACATTAACACTATTCTCTACATATAAAAGCTTTATACACAAGTTCTGAGCTTTATAAACAGTAATTCCTGATGTTTGAAATCACATTTAGTGAAAACTCCACTTAAAATAGCCGGACTCTTTAATATTAAGAGAATTCTTGTCCTTTCAGAGCTTTTACCTGTAATCTCGGTAATTGAACTCGGCATTAAATGTAGTTAGAATTTATTTTCTTGTGTTTCAACTGTTTGTTATAAGTTCATATTCATTTCCTGATAAGATAATTGTGTATTTTAAGAGTTTTACCACATTTTGAGAGTTTCCTTAGAAGTACATACTAGAACCTTTAGGATATGAACTGTTTCAGTCAAAAGACGCCACTCCAATTCAACCTCAATTGTAAACATAAACACTATTCTCTACATATAAAAGCTTTATACACAAGTTCTGAGCTCTATAAACAGTAATTCCTGATGTTTGAAATCACATTTAGTGAAAACTCCACTTAAAATAGCCGGACTTTTTAATATTAAGAGAATTCTTGTACTTTCAGAGCTTTCTACCTGTAATCTCGGTAAGTGAACTCGGCCTTCAATGTAGTTAGGTTCTATTTCCTTGTGTTTCAAGTGTTTGTTACACGTTCATATTCATTTCCTGGAGAGGTAATCGTGTATTTAAAGAGTTTTACAATACTTTGACAGTTTCCTTAGAAGTACATAAAGAACCTTCAGGATAACCACTGTTTCGTTCAAAAAACACTTGGCAAATTAAGCCTCAATTGTAAACATAAACAGTACTATCCTCATTTAAAAGCTTTATACAAAAATCGTGATCTCTACAAACAGGAATTCTTAATGTTTGAAATCACAATTTACTGAAAACGCCACTTGAAATATCCGGAATTGTTTACATTTTGAGAATTCTCGTCATTTCAGAGCTTTCTTCCTGTAATCTCCGTAATTGAACTGGGAATTAAATGTAGTTAGATTCTATTTACTTGTGTTTCAACTGTTTGCTACACGTTCATATTCATTTTCTGGAGAGGTAATTGTGTATTAAAAGAGTTTTACCACATTTTGAGAGTTTCCTTAGAAGTACATACTAGAACCTTCAGGATATGAACTGTTTCAGTCAAAAGACGCCACTCCAATTCAACCTCAATTGTAAACATAAACACTCTTCTCTACATATAAAAGCTTTTACACAAGTTCTGAGCTTTATAAACAGTAATTCCTGATGTTTGAAATCACATTTAGTGAAAACTCCACTTAAAATAGCCGGACTCTTTAATATTAAGAGAATTCTTGTCCTTTCAGAGCTTTCTACCTGTAATCTCAGTAATTGAACTCGGCATTAAATGTAGTTAGAATTTATTTTCCTGTGTTTCAACTGTTTGTTATAAGTTCATATTCATTTCCTGATAAGATAATTGTGTATTTTAAGAGTTTTACCACATTTTGAGAGTTTCATTAGAAGTACATACTAGAACCTTTAGGATATGAACTGTTTCAGTCAAAAGACGCCACTCCAATTCAACCTCAATTGTAAACATAAACACTATTCTCTACATATAAAAGCTTTATACACAAGTTCTGAGCTCTATAAACAGTAATTCCTGATGTTTGAAATCACATTTAGTGAAAACTCCACTTAAAATAGCCGGACTTTTTAATATTAAGAGAATTCTTGTACTTTCAGAGCTTTCTACCTGTAATCTCGGTAAGTGAACTCGGCCTTCAATGTAGTTAGGTTCTATTTCCTTGTGTTTCAAGTGTTTGTTACACGTTCATATTCATTTCCTGGAGAGGTAATCGTGTATTTAAAGAGTTTTACAATACTTTGACAGTTTCCTTAGAAGTACATAAAGAACCTTCAGGATAACCACTGTTTCGTTCAAAAAACACTTGGCAAATTAAGCCTCAATTGTAAACATAAACAGTACTATCCTCATTTAAAAGCTTTATACAAAAATCGTGATCTCTACAAACAGGAATTCTTAATGTTTGAAAACACAATTTACTGAAAACGCGATTTAAAATATCCGGGCTTGTTAATATTATGAGTGTTCTCGTCATTTCACAACTTTCTTCCAGTAATCTCGGTAATTGAACTCGGCCTTAAATGTAGTTAGATTCTATTTCCTTGTGTTTCAACTCTTTGTTACACGTTCATATTCATTTCCTGGAAAGATAATTGTGTATTTTAAGAGTTTTACTACATTTTGACAGTTTCCTTAGAAGTACATACTAGAACCTTCAGGATATGAACTGTTTCAGTCAAAAGACGCCTCACCAATTCAGCGTCAATTGAAAACATAAACAGTATTCTCCACATTTATAAGTTTTATACACAAGTTCAGAGCTCTATAAACAGGAATTCTTAATGTTTGAAATCACAATTTACTGAAAACGCCACTTGAAATATCCGGAATTGTTTACATTTTGAGAATTCTCGTCATTTCAGAGCTTTCTTCCTGTAATCTCCGTAATTGAACTGGGAATTAAATGTAGTTAGATTCTATTTACTTGTGTTTCAACTGTTTGCTACACGTTCATATTCATTTTCTGGAGAGGTAATTGTGTATTAAAAGAGTTTTACCACATTTTGAGAGTTTCCTTAGAAGTACATACTAGAACCTTCAGGATAGGAACTGTTTCAGTCAAAAGACGCCACTCCAATTCAACCTCAATTGTAAACATAAACACTCTTCTCTACATATAAAAGCTTTTACACAAGTTCTGAGCTTTATAAACAGTAATTCCTGATGTTTGAAATCACATTTAGTGAAAACTCCACTTAAAATAGCCGGACTCTTTAATATTAAGAGAATTCTTGTCCTTTCAGAGCTTTCTACCTGTAATCTCGGTAATTGAACTCGGCATTAAATGTAGTTAGAATTTATTTTCCTGTGTTTCAACTGTTTGTTATAAGTTCATATTCATTTCCTGATAAGATAATTGTGTATTTTAAGAGTTTTACCACATTTTGAGAGTTTCATTAGAAGTACATACTAGAACCTTTAGGATATGAACTGTTTCAGTCAAAAGACGCCACTCCAATTCAACCTCAATTGTAAACATAAACACTATTCTCTACATATAAAAGCTTTATACACAAGTTCTGAGCTCTATAAACAGTAATTCCTGATGTTTGAAATCACATTTAGTGAAAACTCCACTTAAAATAGCCGGACTTTTTAATATTAAGAGAATTCTTGTCCTTTCAGAGCTTTCTACCTGTAATCTCGGTAAGTGAACTCGGCCTTCAATGTAGTTAGGTTCTATTTCCTTGTGTTTCAATTGTTTGTTACACGTTCATATTCATTTCCTGGAGAGGTAATTGTGTATTTAAAGAGTTTTACAACATTTTGACAGTTTCCTTAGAAGTACATAAAGAACCTTCAGGATATCCACTGTTTCATTCAAAAAACACGTGGCAAAGTAAGCCACAATTGAAAACATAAAAAGTATTATCCTCATTTAAAAGCCTTATACACAAATCGTGATCTCTACAAACAGGAATTCTTGATGTTTGAAATCACAATTTAGTGAAAACGCGATTTAAAATATCCGGACTTGTTAATATTATGAGTGTTCTCGTCATTTCACAACTTTCTTCCAGTAATCTCGGTAATTGAACTCGGCCTTAAATGTAGTTTGATTCTATTTGCTTGTGTTTCAACTGTTTGTTACACGTTCATATTCATTTCCTGGAAAGATAATTGTGTATTTGAAGAGTTTTACCACATTTTGACAGTTTCCTTAGAAGTACATACTAGAACCTTCAGGATATGAACTGTTTCAGTCAAAAGACGCCTTGCCAATTCAGCGTCAATTGAAAACATAAACAGTATTCTCCACATTTATAAGTTTTATACACAAGTTCAGAGCTCTATAAACAGGAATTCTTAATGTTTGTAATCACAATTTACTGAAAACGCCACTTGAAATATCCGGAATTGTTTACATTTTGAGAATTCTCGTCATTTCATAACTTTGTTCTTGTAATCTCCGTAATTGAACTGGGAATTAAATGTAGTTAGATTCTATTTACTTGTGTTTCAACTGTTTGTTACACTATCATATTCATTTCCTGAAGAGGTAATTGTGCATTAAAAGAGTTTTACCACATTTTGATAGTTTCCTTAGAAGTACATACTAGAACCTTAAGGATATGTACTGTTTCAGTCAAAAGACGCCACTCCAATTCAACCTCAATTGTAAACATAAACACTATTCTCTACATATAAAAGCTTTATACACAAGTTCTGAGCTTTATAAACAGTAATTCCTGATGTTTGAAATCACATTTAGTGAAAACTCCACTTAAAATAGCCGGACTCTTTAATATTAAGAGAATTCTTGTCCTTTCATAGCTTTCTACCTGTAATCTCGGTAATAGAACTCGGCCTTAAATGTAGTTAGGTTCTATTTCCTTGTGTTTCAACTGTTTGTTACACGTTCATATTCATTTCCTGGAGAGGTAATCGTGTATTTAAAGAGTTTTACAATACTTTGACAGTTTCCTTAGAAGTACATAAAGAACCTTCAGGATAACCACTGTTTCGTTCAAAAAACACGTGGCAAAGTAAGTCACAATTGTAAACATAAACAGTATTATCCTCATTTAAAAGCCTTATACACAAATCGTGATCTCTACAAACAGGAATTCTTGATGTTTGAAATCACAATTTTACTGAAAACGCGATTTAAAATATCCGGACTTGTTAATACTATGAGTATTCTCCTCATTTCACAACTTTCTTCCAGTAATCTCGGTAATTGAACTCGGCCTTAAATGTAGTTAGATTCTATTTCCTTGTGTTTCAACTGTTTGTTACACGTTCATATTCATTATCCTGGAAAGATAATTGTGTATTTGAAGAGTTTTACTACATTTTGACAGTTTCCTTACAAGTACATACTAGAACCTTCAGGATATGAACTGTTTCAGTCAAAAGACGCCTCGCCAATTCAGCGTCAATTGAAAACATAAACAGTATTCTCCACATTTATAAGTTTTATACACAAGTTCAGAGCTCTATAAACAGGAATTCTTAATGTTTGAAATCACAATTTACTGAAAACGCCACTTGAAATATCCGGAATTGTTTACATTTTGAGAATTCTCGTCATTTCAGAGCTTTCTTCCTGTAATCTCCGTAATTGAACTGGGAATTAAATGTAGTTAGATTCTATTTACTTGTGTTTCAACTGTTTGCTACACGTTCATATTCATTTTCTGGAGAGGTAATTGTGTATTAAAAGACTTTTACCACATTTTGAGAGTTTCCTTAGAAGTACATACTAGAACCTTCAGGATATGAACTGTTTCAGTCAAAAGACGCCACTCCAATTCAACCTCAATTGTAAACATTAACACTATTCTCTACATATAAAAGCTTTATACACAAGTTCGGAACTTTATAAACAGTAATTCCTGATGTTTGAAATCACATTTAGTGAAAACTCCACTTAAAATAGCCGGACTCTTTAATATTAAGAAAATTCTTGTCCTTTCAGAGCTTTCTACCTGTAATCTCGGTAATTGAACTCGGCATTAAATGTAGTTAGAATTTATTTTCTTGTGTTTCAACTTTTTGTTATAAGTTCATATTCATTTCCTGATAAGATAATTGTGTATTTTAAGAGTTTTACCACATTTTGAGAGTTTCCTTAGAAGTACATACTAGAACCTTTAGGATATGGACTGTTTCAGTCAAAAGATGCCACTCCAATTCAACCTCAATTGTAAACATAAACACTATTCTCTACATATAAAAGCTTTATACACAAGTTCTGAGCTCTATAAACAGTAATTCCTGATGTTTGAAATCACATTTAGTGAAAACTCCACTTAAAATAGCCGGACTTTTTAATATTAAGAGAATTCTTGTCCTTTCAGAGCTTTCTACCTGTAATCTCGGTAAGTGAACTCGGCCTTCAATGTAGTTAGGTTCTATTTCCTTGTGTTTCAAGTGTTTGTTACACGTTCATATTCATTTCCTGGAGAGGTAATCGTGTATTTAAAGAGTTTTACAATACTTTGACAGTTTCCTTAGAAGTACATAAAGAACCTTCAGGATAACCACTGTTTCGTTCAAAAAACACTTGGCAAATTAAGCCTCAATTGTAAACATAAACAGTACTATCCTCATTTAAAAGCTTTATACAAAAATCGTGATCTCTACAAACAGGAATTCTTAATGTTTGAAATCACAATTTACTGAAAACGCGATTTAAAATATCCGGGCTTGTTAATATTATGAGTGTTCTCGTCATTTCACAACTTTCTTCCAGTAATCTCGGTAATTGAACTCGGCCTTAAATGTAGTTTGATTCTATTTGCTTGTGTTTCAACTGTTTGTTACACGTTCATATTCATTTCCTGGAAAGATAATTGTGTATTTGAAGAGTTTTACCACATTTTGACAGTTTCCTTAGAAGTACATACTAGAACCTTCAGGATATGAACTGTTTCAGTCAAAAGACGCCTTGCCAATTCAGCGTCAATTGAAAACATAAACAGTATTCTCCACATTTATAAGTTTTATACACAAGTTCAGAGCTCTATAAACAGGAATTCTTAATGTTTGTAATCACAATTTACTGAAAACGCCACTTGAAATATCCGGAATTGTTTACATTTTGAGAATTCTCGTCATTTCATAACTTTGTTCTTGTAATCTCCGTAATTGAACTGGGAATTAAATGTAGTTAGATTCTATTTACTTGTGTTTCAACTGTTTGTTACACTATCATATTCATTTCCTGAAGAGGTAATTGTGCATTAAAAGAGTTTTACCACATTTTGATAGTTTCCTTAGAAGTACATACTAGAACCTTAAGGATATGAACTGTTTCAGTCAAAAGACGCCACTCCAATTCAACCTCAATTGTAAACATAAACACTATTCTCTACATATAAAAGCTTTATACACAAGTTCTGAGCTCTATAAACAGTAATTCCTGATGTTTGAAATCACATTTAGTGAAAACTCCACTTAAAATAGCCGGACTTTTTAATATTAAGAGAATTCTTGTCCTTTCAGAGCTTTCTACCTGTAATCTCGGTAATAGAACTCGGCCTTAAATGTAGTTAGGTTCTATTTCCTTGTGTTTCAACTGTTTGTTACACGTTCATATTCATTTCCTGGAGAGGTAATTGTGTATTTAAAGAGTTTTACAACATTTTGACAGTTTCCTTGGAAGTACATAAAGAACCTTCAGGATATCCACTGTTTCATTCAAAAAACACGTGGCAAAGTAAGCCACAATTGTAAACATAAACAGTATTATCCTCATTTAAAAGATTTATACACAAATCGTGATCTCTACAAACAGGAATTCTTGATGTTTGAAATCACAATTTACTGAAAACGCGATTTAAAGTTACCGGACTTGTTAATACTATGAGTATTCTCCTCATTTCACAACTTTCTTCCAGTAATCTCGGTAATTGAACTCGGCCTTAAATGTAGTTAGATTCTATTTCCTTGTGTTTCAACTGTTTGTTACACGTTCATATTTATTTCCTGCAAAGATAATTGTGTATTTGAAGAGTTTTACTACTTTTTACAGTTTCCTTAGAAGTACATACTAGAACCTTCAGGATATGAACTGTTTCAGTCAAAAGACGCCTCGCCAATTCAGCGTCAATTGAAAACATAAACAGTATTCTCCACATTTATAAGTTTTATACACAAGTTCAGAGCTCTATAAACAGGAATTCTTAATGTTTGAAATCACAATTTACTGAAAACGCCACTTGAAATATCCTGAATTGTTTACATTTTGAGAATTCTCGTCATTTCAGAGCTTTGTTCTTTAATCTCCGTAATTGAACTGGGAATTAAATGTAGTTAGATTCTATTTACTTGTGTTTCAACTGTTTGCTACACGTTCATATTCATTTTCTGGAGAGGTAATTGTGTATTAAAAGACTTTTACCACATTTTGAGAGTTTCCTTAGAAGCACATACTAGAACCTTCAGGATATGAACTGTTTCAGTCAAAAGACGCCACTCCAATTCAACCTCAATTGTAAACATTAACACTATTCTCTACATATAAAAGCTTTATACACAAGTTCTGAGCTTTATAAACAGTAATTCCTGATGTTTGAAATCACATTTAGTGAAAACTCCACTTAAAATAGCCGGACTCTTTAATATTAAGAAAATTCTTGTCCTTTCAGAGCTTTCTACCTGTAATCTCGGTAATTGAACTCGGCTTTAAATGTAGTTAGAATTTATTTTCTTGTGTTTCAACTGTTTGTTATAAGTTCATATTCATTTCCTGATAAGATAATTGTGTATTTTAAGAGTTTTACCACATTTTGAGAGTTTCCTTAGAAGTACATACTAGAACCTTTAGGATATGAACTGTTTCAGTCAAAAGACGCCACTCCAATTCAACCTCAATTGTAAACATAAACACTATTCTCTACATATAAAAGCTTTATACACAAGTTCTGAGCTCTATAAACAGTAATTCCTGATGTTTGAAATCACATTTAGTGAAAACTCCACTTAAAATAGCCGAACTTTTTCATATTAAGAGAATTCTTGTCCTTTCAGAGCTTTCTACCTGTAATCTCGGTAAGTGAACTCGGCCTTCAATGTAGTTAGGTTCTATTTCCTTGTGTTTCAAGTGTTTGTTACACGTTCATATTCATTTCCTGGAGAGGTAATCGTGTATTTAAAGAGTTTTACAATACTTTGACAGTTTCCTCAGAAGTACATAAAGAACCTTCAGGATACCCACTGTTTCGTTCAAAAAACACTTGGCAAATTAAGCCTCAATTGTAAACATAAACAGTATTATCCTCATTTAAAAGCTCTATACACAAATCGTGATCTCTACAAACAGGAATTCTTAATGTTTGAAATCACAATTTACTGAAAACGCGATTTAAAATATCCGGAATTGTTTACATTTTGAGAATTCCCGTCATTTCAGAGCTTTGTTCTTGTAATCTCCGTAATTGAACTCGGAATTAAATGTAGTTAGATTCTATTTACTTGTGTTTCAACTGTTTGTTACACGTTCATATTCATTTCCTGGAGAGGTAATTGTGCATTAAAAGAGTTTTACCACATTTTAATAGTTTCCTTAGAAGTACATACTAGAACCTTTAGGATATGAACTGTTTCAGTCAAAAGACGCCACTCCAATTCAACCTCAATTGTAAACATAAACACTATTCTCTACATATAAAAGCTTTATACACAAGTTCTGAGCTCTATAAACAGTAATTCCTGATGTTTGAAATCACATTTAGTGAAAACTCCACTTAAAATAGCCGGACTTTTTAATATTAAGAGAATTCTTGTCCTTTCAGAGCTTTCTACCTGTAATCTCGGTAATAGAACTCGGCCTTAAATGTAGTTAGGTTCTATTTCCTTGTGTTTCAACTGTTTGTTACACGTTCATATTCATTTCCTGGAGAGGTAATTGTGTATTTAAAGAGTTTTACAACATTTTGACAGTTTCCTTGGAAGTACATAAAGAACCTTCAGGATATCCACTGTTTCATTCAAAAAACACGTGGCAAAGTATGCCACAATTGTAAACATAAACAGTATTATCCTCATTTAAAAGATTTATACACAAATCGTGATCTCTACAAACAGGAATTCTTGATGTTTGAAATCACAATTTACTGAAAACGCGATTTAAAGTTACCGGACTTGTTAATACTATGAGTATTCTCCTCATTTCACAACTTTCTTCCAGTAATCTCGGTAATTGAACTCGGCCTTAAATGTAGTTAGATTCTATTTCCTTGTGTTTCAACTGTTTGTTACACGTTCATATTTATTTCCTGCAAAGATAATTGTGTATTTGAAGAGTTTTACTACTTTTTACAGTTTCCTTAGAAGTACATACTAGAACCTTCAGGATATGAACTGTTTCAGTCAAAAGACGCCTCGCCAATTCAGCGTCAATTGAAAACATAAACAGTATTCTCCACATTTATAAGTTTTATACACAAGTTCAGAGCTCTATAAACAGGAATTCTTAATGTTTGAAATCACAATTTACTGAAAACGCCACTTGAAATATCCTGAATTGTTTACATTTTGAGAATTCTCGTCATTTCAGAGCTTTGTTCTTTAATCTCCGTAATTGAACTGGGAATTAAATGTAGTTAGATTCTATTTACTTGTGTTTCAACTGTTTGCTACACGTTCATATTCATTTTCTGGAGAGGTAATTGTGTATTAAAAGACTTTTACCACATTTTGAGAGTTTCCTTAGAAGCACATACTAGAACCTTCAGGATATGAACTGTTTCAGTCAAAAGACGCCACTCCAATTCAACCTCAATTGTAAACATTAACACTATTCTCTACATATAAAAGCTTTATACACAAGTTCTGAGCTTTATAAACAGTAATTCCTGATGTTTGAAATCACATTTAGTGAAAACTCCACTTAAAATAGCCGGACTCTTTAATATTAAGAAAATTCTTGTCCTTTCAGAGCTTTCTACCTGTAATCTCGGTAATTGAACTCGGCTTTAAATGTAGTTAGAATTTATTTTCTTGTGTTTCAACTGTTTGTTATAAGTTCATATTCATTTCCTGATAAGATAATTGTGTATTTTAAGAGTTTTACCACATTTTGAGAGTTTCCTTAGAAGTACATACTAGAACCTTTAGGATATGAACTGTTTCAGTCAAAAGACGCCACTCCAATTCAACCTCAATTGTAAACATAAACACTATTCTCTACATATAAAAGCTTTATACACAAGTTCTGAGCTCTATAAACAGTAATTCCTGATGTTTGAAATCACATTTAGTGAAAACTCAACTTAAAATAGCCGAACTTTTTCATATTAAGAGAATTCTTGTCCTTTCAGAGCTTTCTACCTGTAATCTCGGTAAGTGAACTCGGCCTTCAATGTAGTTAGGTTCTATTTCCTTGTGTTTCAAGTGTTTGTTACACGTTCATATTCATTTCCTGGAGAGGTAATCGTGTATTTAAAGAGTTTTACAATACTTTGACAGTTTCCTCAGAAGTACATAAAGAACCTTCAGGATACCCACTGTTTCGTTCAAAAAACACTTGGCAAATTAAGCCTCAATTGTAAACATAAACAGTATTATCCTCATTTAAAAGCTCTATACACAAATCGTGATCTCTACAAACAGGAATTCTTAATGTTTGAAATCACAATTTACTGAAAACGCGATTTAAAATATCCGGAATTGTTTACATTTTGAGAATTCCCGTCATTTCAGAGCTTTGTTCTTGTAATCTCCGTAATTGAACTGGGAATTAAATGTAGTTAGATTCTATTTACTTGTGTTTCAACTGTTTGCTACACGTTCATATTCATTTTCTGGAGAGGTAATTGTGTATTAAAAGACTTTTACCACATTTTGAGAGTTTCCTTAGAAGCACATACTAGAACCTTCAGGATATGAACTGTTTCAGTCAAAAGACGCCACTCCAATTCAACCTCAATTGTAAACATTAACACTATTCTCTACATATAAAAGCTTTATACACAAGTTCTGAGCTTTATAAACAGTAATTCCTGATGTTTGAAATCACATTTAGTGAAAACTCCACTTAAAATAGCCGGACTCTTTAATATTAAGAAAATTCTTGTCCTTTCAGAGCTTTCTACCTGTAATCTCGGTAATTGAACTCGGCTTTAAATGTAGTTAGAATTTATTTTCTTGTGTTTCAACTGTTTGTTATAAGTTCATATTCATTTCCTGATAAGATAATTGTGTATTTTAATAGTTTTACCACATTTTGAGAGTTTCCTTAGAAGTACATACTAGAACCTTTAGGATATGAACTGTTTCAGTCAAAAGACGCCACTCCAATTCAACCTCAATTGTAAACATAAACACTATTCTCTACATATAAAAGCTTTATACACAAGTTCTGAGCTCTATAAACAGTAATTCCTGATGTTTGAAATCACATTTAGTGAAAACTCCACTTAAAATAGCCGGACTTTTTAATATTAAGAGAATTCTTGTACTTTCAGAGCTTTCTACCTGTAATCTCGGTAAGTGAACTCGGCCTTCAATGTAGTTAGGTTCTATTTCCTTGTGTTTCAAGTGTTTGTTACACGTTCATATTCATTTCCTGGAGAGGTAATCGTGTATTTAAAGAGTTTTACAATACTTTGACAGTTTCCTTAGAAGTACATAAAGAACCTTCAGGATAACCACTGTTTCGTTCAAAAAACACTTGGCAAATTAAGCCTCAATTGTAAACATAAACAGTACTATCCTCATTTAAAAGCTTTATACAAAAATCGTGATCTCTACAAACAGGAATTCTTAATGTTTGAAATCACAATTTACTGAAAACGCGATTTAAAATATCCGGGCTTGTTAATATTATGAGTGTTCTCGTCATTTCACAACTTTCTTCCAGTAATCTCGGTAATTGAACTCGGCCTTAAATGTAGTTTGATTCTATTTGCTTGTGTTTCAACTGTTTGTTACACGTTCATATTCATTTCCTGGAAAGATAATTGTGTATTTGAAGAGTTTTACCACATTTTGACAGTTTCCTTAGAAGTACATACTAGAACCTTCAGGATATGAACTGTTTCAGTCAAAAGACGCCTTGCCAATTCAGCGTCAATTGAAAACATAAACAGTATTCTCCACATTTATAAGTTTTATACACAAGTTCAGAGCTCTATAAACAGGAATTCTTAATGTTTGTAATCACAATTTACTGAAAACGCCACTTGAAATATCCGGAATTGTTTACATTTTGAGAATTCTCGTCATTTCATAACTTTGTTCTTGTAATCTCCGTAATTGAACTGGGAATTAAATGTAGTTAGATTCTATTTACTTGTGTTTCAACTGTTTGTTACACTATCATATTCATTTCCTGAAGAGGTAATTGTGCATTAAAAGAGTTTTACCACATTTTGATAGTTTCCTTAGAAGTACATACTAGAACCTTAAGGATATGAACTGTTTCAGTCAAAAGACGCCACTCCAATTCAACCTCAATTGTAAACATAAACACTATTCTCTACATATAAAAGCTTTATACACAAGTTCTGAGCTTTATAAACAGTAATTCCTGATGTTTGAAATCACATTTAGTGAAAACTCCACTTAAAATAGCCGGATTTTTTAATATTAAGAGAATTCTTGTCCTTTCATAGCTTTCTACCTGTAATCTCGGTAATAGAACTCGGCCTTAAATGTAGTTAGGTTCTATTTCCTTGTGTTTCAACTGTTTGTTACACGTTCATATTCATTTCCTGGAGAGGTAATCGTGTATTTAAAGAGTTTTACAATACTTTGACAGTTTCCTTAGAAGTACATAAAGAACCTTCAGGATAACCACTGTTTCGTTCAAAAAACACGTGGCAAAGTAAGTCACAATTGTAAACATAAACAGTATTATCCTCATTTAAAAGCCTTATACACAAATCGTGATCTCTACAAACAGGAATTCTTGATGTTTGAAATCACAATTTTACTGAAAACGCGATTTAAAATGTCCGGACTTGTTAATACTATGAGTATTCTCCTCATTTCACAACTTTCTTCCAGTAATCTCGGTAATTGAACTCGGCCTTAAATGTAGTTAGATTCTATTTCCTTGTGTTTCAACTGTTTGTTACACGTTCATATTCATTATCCTGGAAAGATAATTGTGTATTTGAAGAGTTTTACTACATTTTGACAGTTTCCTTAGAAGTACATACTAGAACCTTCAGGATATGAACTGTTTCAGTCAAAAGACGCCTCGCCAATTCAGCGTCAATTGAAAACATAAACAGTATTCTCCACATTTATAAGTTTTATACACAAGTTCAGAGCTCTATAAACAGGAATTCTTAATGTTTGAAATCACAATTTACTGAAAACGCCACTTGAAATATCCGGAATTGTTTACATTTTGAGAATTCTCGTCATTTCAGAGCTTTCTTCCTGTAATCTCCGTAATTGAACTGGGAATTAAATGTAGTTAGATTCTATTTACTTGTGTTTCAACTGTTTGCTACACGTTCATATTCATTTTCTGGAGAGGTAATTGTGTATTAAAAGACTTTTACCACATTTTGAGAGTTTCCTTAGAAGTACATACTAGAACCTTCAGGATATGAACTGTTTCAGTCAAAAGACGCCACTCCAATTCAACCTCAATTGTAAACATTAACACTATTCTCTACATATAAAAGCTTTATACACAAGTTCGGAACTTTATAAACAGTAATTCCTGATGTTTGAAATCACATTTAGTGAAAACTCCATTTAAAATAGCCGGACTCTTTAATATTAAGAAAATTCTTGTCCTTTCAGAGCTTTCTACCTGTAATCTCGGTAATTGAACTCGGCATTAAATGTAGTTAGAATTTATTTTCTTGTGTTTCAACTTTTTGTTATAAGTTCATATTCATTTCCTGATAAGATAATTGTGTATTTTAAGAGTTTTACCACATTTTGAGAGTTTCCTTAGAAGTACATACTAGAACCTTTAGGATATGGACTGTTTCAGTCAAAAGATGCCACTCCAATTCAACCTCAATTGTAAACATAAACACTATTCTCTACATATAAAAGCTTTATACACAAGTTCTGAGCTCTATAAACAGTAATTCCTGATGTTTGAAATCACATTTAGTGAAAACTCCACTTAAAATAGCCGGACTTTTTAATATTAAGAGAATTCTTGTCCTTTCAGAGCTTTCTACCTGTAATCTCGGTAAGTGAACTCGGCCTTCAATGTAGTTAGGTTCTATTTCCTTGTGTTTCAAGTGTTTGTTACACGTTCATATTCATTTCCTGGAGAGGTAATCGTGTATTTAAAGAGTTTTACAATACTTTGACAGTTTCCTCAGAAGTACATAAAGAACCTTCAGGATACCCACTGTTTCGTTCAAAAAACACTTGGCAAATTAAGCCTCAATTGTAAACATAAACAGTATTATCCTTATTTAAAAGCTCTATACACAAATCGTGATCTCTACAAACAGGAATTCTTAATGTTTGAAATCACTATTTACTGAAAACGCGATTTAAAATATCCGGAATTGTTTACATTTTGAGAATTCCCGTCATTTCAGAGCTTTGTTCTTGTAATCTCCGTAATTGAACTCGGAATTAAATGTAGTTAGATTCTATTTACTTGTGTTTCAACTGTTTGTTACACGTTCATATTCATTTCCTGGAGAGGTAATTGTGCATTAAAAGAGTTTTACCACATTTTGATAGTTTCCTTAGAAGTACATACTAGAACCTTTAGGATATGAACTGTTTCAGTCAAAAGACGCCACTCCAATTCAACCTCAATTGTAAACATAAACACTATTCTCTACATATAAAAGCTTTATACACAAGTTCTGAGCTCTATAAACAGTAATTCCTGATGTTTGAAATCACATTTAGTGAAAACTCCACTTAAAATAGCCGGACTTTTTAATATTAAGAGAATTCTTGTCCTTTCAGAGCTTTCTACCTGTAATCTCGGTAATAGAACTCGGCCTTAAATGTAGTTAGGTTCTATTTCCTTGTGTTTCAACTGTTTGTTACACGTTCATATTCATTTCCTGGAGAGGTAATTGTGTATTTAAAGAGTTTTACAACATTTTGACAGTTTCCTTGGAAGTACATAAAGAACCTTCAGGATATCCACTGTTTCATTCAAAAAACACGTGGCAAAGTAAGCCACAATTGTAAACATAAACAGTATTATCCTCATTTAAAAGATTTATACACAAATCGTGATCTCTACAAACAGGAATTCTTGATGTTTGAAATCACAATTTACTGAAAACGCGATTTAAAGTTACCGGACTTGTTAATACTATGAGTATTCTCCTCATTTCACAACTTTCTTCCAGTAATCTCGGTAATTGAACTCGGCCTTAAATGTAGTTAGATTCTATTTCCTTGTGTTTCAACTGTTTGTTACACGTTCATATTTATTTCCTGCAAAGATAATTGTGTATTTGAAGAGTTTTACTACTTTTTACAGTTTCCTTAGAAGTACATACTAGAACCTTCAGGATATGAACTGTTTCAGTCAAAAGACGCCTCGCCAATTCAGCGTCAATTGAAAACATAAACAGTATTCTCCACATTTATAAGTTTTATACACAAGTTCAGAGCTCTATAAACAGGAATTCTTAATGTTTGAAATCACAATTTACTGAAAACGCCACTTGAAATATCCTGAATTGTTTACATTTTGAGAATTCTCGTCATTTCAGAGCTTTGTTCTTTAATCTCCGTAATTGAACTGGGAATTAAATGTAGTTAGATTCTATTTACTTGTGTTTCAACTGTTTGCTACACGTTCATATTCATTTTCTGGAGAGGTAATTGTGTATTAAAAGACTTTTACCACATTTTGAGAGTTTCCTTAGAAGCACATACTAGAACCTTCAGGATATGAACTGTTTCAGTCAAAAGACGCCACTCCAATTCAACCTCAATTGTAAACATTAACACTATTCTCTACATATAAAAGCTTTATACACAAGTTCTGAGCTTTATAAACAGTAATTCCTGATGTTTGAAATCACATTTAGTGAAAACTCCACTTAAAATAGCCGGACTCTTTAATATTAAGAAAATTCTTGTCCTTTCAGAGCTTTCTACCTGTAATCTCGGTAATTGAACTCGGCTTTAAATGTAGTTAGAATTTATTTTCTTGTGTTTCAACTGTTTGTTATAAGTTCATATTCATTTCCTGATAAGATAATTGTGTATTTTAAGAGTTTTACCACATTTTGAGAGTTTCCTTAGAAGTACATACTAGAACCTTTAGGATATGAACTGTTTCAGTCAAAAGACGCCACTCCAATTCAACCTCAATTGTAAACATAAACACTATTCTCTACATATAAAAGCTTTATACACAAGTTCTGAGCTCTATAAACAGTAATTCCTGATGTTTGAAATCACATTTAGTGAAAACTCAACTTAAAATAGCCGAACTTTTTCATATTAAGAGAATTCTTGTCCTTTCAGAGCTTTCTACCTGTAATCTCGGTAAGTGAACTCGGCCTTCAATGTAGTTAGGTTCTATTTCCTTGTGTTTCAAGTGTTTGTTACACGTTCATATTCATTTCCTGGAGAGGTAATCGTGTATTTAAAGAGTTTTACAATACTTTGACAGTTTCCTCAGAAGTACATAAAGAACCTTCAGGATACCCACTGTTTCGTTCAAAAAACACTTGGCAAATTAAGCCTCAATTGTAAACATAAACAGTATTATCCTCATTTAAAAGCTCTATACACAAATCGTGATCTCTACAAACAGGAATTCTTAATGTTTGAAATCACAATTTACTGAAAACGCGATTTAAAATATCCGGAATTGTTTACATTTTGAGAATTCCCGTCATTTCAGAGCTTTGTTCTTGTAATCTCCGTAATTGAACTGGGAATTAAATGTAGTTAGATTCTATTTACTTATGTTTCAACTGTTTGTTACACGTTCATATTCATTTCCTGGAGAGGTAATTGTGCATTAAAAGAGTTTTACCACATTTTGATAGTTTCCTTAGAAGTACATACTAGAACCTTTAGGATATGAACTGTTTCAGTCAAAAGACGCCACTCCAATTCAACCTCAATTGTAAACATAAACACTATTCTCTACATATAAAAGCTTTATACACAAGTTCTGAGCTCTATAAACAGTAATTCCTGATGTTTGAAATCACATTTAGTGAAAACTCCACTTAAAATAGCCGGACTTTTTAATATTAAGAGAATTCTTGTCCTTTCAGAGCTTTCTACCTGTAATCTCGGTAATAGAACTCGGCCTTAAATGTAGTTAGGTTCTATTTCCTTGTGTTTCAACTGTTTGTTACACGTTCATATTCATTTCCTGGAGAGGTAATTGTGTATTTAAAGAGTTTTACAACATTTTGACAGTTTCCTTGGAAGTACATAAAGAACCTTCAGGATATCCACTGTTTCATTCAAAAAACACGTGGCAAAGTAAGCCACAATTGTAAACATAAACAGTATTATCCTCATTTAAAAGATTTATACACAAATCGTGATCTCTACAAACAGGAATTCTTGATGTTTGAAATCACAATTTACTGAAAACGCGATTTAAAGTTACCGGACTTGTTAATACTATGAGTATTCTCCTCATTTCACAACTTTCTTCCAGTAATCTCGGTAATTGAACTCGGCCTTAAATGTAGTTAGATTCTATTTCCTTGTGTTTCAACTGTTTGTTACACGTTCATATTTATTTCCTGCAAAGATAATTGTGTATTTGAAGAGTTTTACTACTTTTTACAGTTTCCTTAGAAGTACATACTAGAACCTTCAGGATATGAACTGTTTCAGTCAAAAGACGCCTCGCCAATTCAGCGTCAATTGAAAACATAAACAGTATTCTCCACATTTATAAGTTTTATACACAAGTTCAGAGCTCTATAAACAGGAATTCTTAATGTTTGAAATCACAATTTACTGAAAACGCCACTTGAAATATCCTGAATTGTTTACATTTTGAGAATTCTCGTCATTTCAGAGCTTTGTTCTTTAATCTCCGTAATTGAACTGGGAATTAAATGTAGTTAGATTCTATTTACTTGTGTTTCAACTGTTTGCTACACGTTCATATTCATTTTCTGGAGAGGTAATTGTGTATTAAAAGACTTTTACCACATTTTGA
Source organism: Myotis nattereri (assembly GCF_964212035.1). Lineage (NCBI taxonomy): Eukaryota > Metazoa > Chordata > Mammalia > Chiroptera > Vespertilionidae > Myotis > Myotis nattereri. The sequence goes on from NC_138080.1 coordinate 9,741,387, forward strand.
GAGTTTCCTTAGAAGCACATACTAGAACCTTCAGGATATGAACTGTTTCAGTCAAAAGACGCCACTCCAATTCAACCTCAATTGTAAACATTAACACTATTCTCTACATATAAAAGCTTTATACACAAGTTCTGAGCTTTATAAACAGTAATTCCTGATGTTTGAAATCACATTTAGTGAAAACTCCACTTAAAATAGCCGGACTCTTTAATATTAAGAAAATTCTTGTCCTTTCAGAGCTTTCTACCTGTAATCTCGGTAATTGAACTCGGTTTTAAATGTAGTTAGAATTTATTTTCTTGTGTTTCAACTGTTTGTTATAAGTTCATATTCATTTCCTGATAAGATAATTGTGTATTTTAAGAGTTTTACCACATTTTGAGAGTTTCCTTAGAAGTACATACTAGAACCTTTAGGATATGAACTGTTTCAGTCAAAAGACGCCACTCCAATTCAACCTCAATTGTAAACATAAACACTATTCTCTACATATAAAAGCTTTATACACAAGTTCTGAGCTCTATAAACAGTAATTCCTGATGTTTGAAATCACATTTAGTGAAAACTCAACTTAAAATAGCCGAACTTTTTCATATTAAGAGAATTCTTGTCCTTTCAGAGCTTTCTACCTGTAATCTCGGTAAGTGAACTCGGCCTTCAATGTAGTTAGGTTCTATTTCCTTGTGTTTCAAGTGTTTGTTACACGTTCATATTCATTTCCTGGAGAGGTAATCGTGTATTTAAAGAGTTTTACAATACTTTGACAGTTTCCTCAGAAGTACATAAAGAACCTTCAGGATACCCACTGTTTCGTTCAAAAAACACTTGGCAAATTAAGCCTCAATTGTAAACATAAACAGTATTATCCTCATTTAAAAGCTCTATACACAAATCGTGATCTCTACAAACAGGAATTCTTAATGTTTGAAATCACAATTTACTGAAAACGCGATTTAAAATATCCGGAATTGTTTACATTTTGAGAATTCCCGTCATTTCAGAGCTTTGTTCTTGTAATCTCCGTAATTGAACTGGGAATTAAATGTAGTTAGATTCTATTTACTTATGTTTCAACTGTTTGTTACACGTTCATATTCATTTCCTGGAGAGGTAATTGTGCATTAAAAGAGTTTTACCACATTTTGATAGTTTCCTTAGAAGTACATACTAGAACCTTTAGGATATGAACTGTTTCAGTCAAAAGACGCCACTCCAATTCAACCTCAATTGTAAACATAAACACTATTCTCTACATATAAAAGCTTTATACACAAGTTCTGAGCTCTATAAACAGTAATTCCTGATGTTTGAAATCACATTTAGTGAAAACTCCACTTAAAATAGCCGGACTTTTTAATATTAAGAGAATTCTTGTCCTTTCAGAGCTTTCTACCTGTAATCTCGGTAATAGAACTCGGCCTTAAATGTAGTTAGGTTCTATTTCCTTGTGTTTCAACTGTTTGTTACACGTTCATATTCATTTCCTGGAGAGGTAATTGTGTATTTAAAGAGTTTTACAACATTTTGACAGTTTCCTTGGAAGTACATAAAGAACCTTCAGGATATCCACTGTTTCATTCAAAAAACACGTGGCAAAGTAAGCCACAATTGTAAACATAAACAGTATTATCCTCATTTAAAAGATTTATACACAAATCGTGATCTCTACAAACAGGAATTCTTGATGTTTGAAATCACAATTTACTGAAAACGCGATTTAAAGTTACCGGACTTGTTAATACTATGAGTATTCTCCTCATTTCACAACTTTCTTCCAGTAATCTCGGTAATTGAACTCGGCCTTAAATGTAGTTAGATTCTATTTCCTTGTGTTTCAACTGTTTGTTACACGTTCATATTTATTTCCTGCAAAGATAATTGTGTATTTGAAGAGTTTTACTACTTTTTACAGTTTCCTTAGAAGTACATACTAGAACCTTCAGGATATGAACTGTTTCAGTCAAAAGACGCCTCGCCAATTCAGCGTCAATTGAAAACATAAACAGTATTCTCCACATTTATAAGTTTTATACACAAGTTCAGAGCTCTATAAACAGGAATTCTTAATGTTTGAAATCACAATTTACTGAAAACGCCACTTGAAATATCCTGAATTGTTTACATTTTGAGAATTCTCGTCATTTCAGAGCTTTGTTCTTTAATCTCCGTAATTGAACTGGGAATTAAATGTAGTTAGATTCTATTTACTTGTGTTTCAACTGTTTGCTACACGTTCATATTCATTTTCTGGAGAGGTAATTGTGTATTAAAAGACTTTTACCACATTTTGAGAGTTTCCTTAGAAGCACATACTAGAACCTTCAGGATATGAACTGTTTCAGTCAAAAGACGCCACTCCAATTCAACCTCAATTGTAAACATTAACACTATTCTCTACATATAAAAGCTTTATACACAAGTTCTGAGCTTTATAAACAGTAATTCCTGATGTTTGAAATCACATTTAGTGAAAACTCCACTTAAAATAGCCGGACTCTTTAATATTAAGAAAATTCTTGTCCTTTCAGAGCTTTCTACCTGTAATCTCGGTAATTGAACTCGGTTTTAAATGTAGTTAGAATTTATTTTCTTGTGTTTCAACTGTTTGTTATAAGTTCATATTCATTTCCTGATAAGATAATTGTGTATTTTAAGAGTTTTACCACATTTTGAGAGTTTCCTTAGAAGTACATACTAGAACCTTTAGGATATGAACTGTTTCAGTCAAAAGACGCCACTCCAATTCAACCTCAATTGTAAACATAAACACTATTCTCTACATATAAAAGCTTTATACACAAGTTCTGAGCTCTATAAACAGTAATTCCTGATGTTTGAAATCACATTTAGTGAAAACTCAACTTAAAATAGCCGAACTTTTTCATATTAAGAGAATTCTTGTCCTTTCAGAGCTTTCTACCTGTAATCTTGGTAAGTGAACTCGGCCTTCAATGTAGTTAGGTTCTATTTCCTTGTGTTTCAAGTGTTTGTTACACGTTCATATTCATTTCCTGGAGAGGTAATCGTGTATTTAAAGAGTTTTACAATACTTTGACAGTTTCCTCAGAAGTACATAAAGAACCTTCAGGATACCCACTGTTTCGTTCAAAAAACACTTGGCAAATTAAGCCTCAATTGTAAACATAAACAGTATTATCCTCATTTAAAAGCTCTATACACAAATCGTGATCTCTACAAACAGGAATTCTTAATGTTTGAAATCACAATTTACTGAAAACGCGATTTAAAATATCCGGAATTGTTTACATTTTGAGAATTCCCGTCATTTCAGAGCTTTGTTCTTGTAATCTCCGTAATTGAACTGGGAATTAAATGTAGTTAGATTCTATTTACTTATGTTTCAACTGTTTGTTACACGTTCATATTCATTTCCTGGAGAGGTAATTGTGCATTAAAAGAGTTTTACCACATTTTGATAGTTTCCTTAGAAGTACATACTAGAACCTTTAGGATATGAACTGTTTCAGTCAAAAGACGCCACTCCAATTCAACCTCAATTGTAAACATAAACACTATTCTCTACATATAAAAGCTTTATACACAAGTTCTGAGCTCTATAAACAGTAATTCCTGATGTTTGAAATCACATTTAGTGAAAACTCCACTTAAAATAGCCGGACTTTTTAATATTAAGAGAATTCTTGTCCTTTCAGAGCTTTCTACCTGTAATCTCGGTAATAGAACTCGGCCTCAAATGTAGTTAGGTTCTATTTCCTTGTGTTTCAACTGTTTGTTACACGTTCATATTCATTTCCTGGAGAGGTAATTGTGTATTTAAAGAGTTTTACAACATTTTGACAGTTTCCTTAGAAGTACATAAAGAACCTTCAGGATATCCACTGTTTCATTCAAAAAACACGTGGCAAAGTAAGCCACAATTGTAAACATAAACAGTATTATCCTCATTTAAAAGCCTTATACACAAATCGTGATCTCTACAAACAGGAATTCTTGATGTTTGAAATCACAATTTACTGAAAACGCGATTTAAAGTTACCGGACTTGTTAATACTATGAGTATTCTCCTCATTTCACAACTTTCTTCCAGTAATCTCGGTAATTGAATTCGGCCTTAAATGTAGTTAGATTCTATTTCCTTGTGTTTCAACTGTTTGTTACACGTTCATATTCATTTCCTGGAAAGATAATTGTGTATTTGAAGAGTTTTACTACTTTTTACAGTTTCCTTAGAAGTACATACTAGAACCTTCAGGATATGAACTGTTTCAGTCAAAAGACGCCTCGCCAATTCAGCGTCAATTGAAAACATAAACAGTATTCTCCACATTTATAAGTTTTATACACAAGTTCAGAGCTCTATAAACAGGAATTCTTAATGTTTGAAATCACAATTTACTGAAAACGCCACTTGAAATATCCGGAATTGTTTACATTTTGAGAATTCTCGTCATTTCAGAGCTTTCTTCCTGTAATCTCCGTAATTGAACTGGGAATTAAATGTAGTTAGATTCTATTTACTTGTGTTTCAACTGTTTGCTACACGTTCATATTCATTTTCTGGAGAGGTAATTGTGTATTAAAAGACTTTTACCACATTTTGAGAGTTTCCTTAGAAGCACATACTAGAACCTTCAGGATATGAACTGTTTCAGTCAAAAGACGCCACTCCAATTCAACCTCAATTGTAAACATTAACACTATTCTCTACATATAAAAGCTTTATACACAAGTTCTGAGCTTTATAAACAGTAATTCCTGATGTTTGAAATCACATTTAGTGAAAACTCCACTTAAAATAGCCGGACTCTTTAATATTAAGAAAATTCTTGTCCTTTCAGAGCTTTCTACCTGTAATCTCGGTAATTGAACTCGGCTTTAAATGTAGTTAGAATTTATTTTCTTGTGTTTCAACTGTTTGTTATAAGTTCATATTCATTTCCTGATAAGATAATTGTGTATTTTAAGAGTTTTACCACATTTTGAGAGTTTCCTTAGAAGTACATACTAGAAACTTTAGGATATGAACTGTTTCAGTCAAAAGACGCCACTCCAATTCAACCTCAATTGTAAACATAAACACTATTCTCTACATATAAAAGCTTTATACACAAGTTCTGAGCTCTATAAACAGTAATTCCTGATGTTTGAAATCACATTTAGTGAAAACTCAACTTAAAATAGCCGAACTTTTTCATATTAAGAGAATTCTTGTCCTTTCAGAGCTTTCTACCTGTAATCTCGGTAAGTGAACTCGGCCTTCAATGTAGTTAGGTTCTATTTCCTTGTGTTTCAAGTGTTTGTTACACGTTCATATTCATTTCCTGGAGAGGTAATCGTGTATTTAAAGAGTTTTACAATACTTTGACAGTTTCCTCAGAAGTACATAAAGAACCTTCAGGATACCCACTGTTTCGTTCAAAAAACACTTGGCAAATTAAGCCTCAATTGTAAACATAAACAGTATTATCCTTATTTAAAAGCTCTATACACAAATCGTGATCTCTACAAACAGGAATTCTTAATGTTTGAAATCACAATTTACTGAAAACGCGATTTAAAATATCCGGAATTGTTTACATTTTGAGAATTCCCGTCATTTCAGAGCTTTGTTCTTGTAATCTCCGTAATTGAACTGGGAATTAAATGTAGTTAGAGTCTATTTACTTGTGTTTCAACTGTTTGTTACACTATCATATTCATTTCCTGAAGAGGTAATTGTGCATTAAAAGAGTTTTACCACATTTTGATAGTTTCCTTAGAAGTACATACTAGAACCTTAAGGATATGAACTGTTTCAGTCAAAAGACGCCACTCCAATTCAACCTCAATTGTAAACATAAACACTATTCTCTACATATAAAAGCTTTATACACAAGTTCTGAGCTTTATAAACAGTAATTCCTGATGTTTGAAATCACATTTAGTGAAAACTCCACTTAAAATAGCCGGATTTTTTAATATTAAGAGAATTCTTGTCCTTTCATAGCTTTCTACCTGTAATCTCGGTAATAGAACTCGGCCTTAAATGTAGTTAGGTTCTATTTCCTTGTGTTTCAACTGTTTGTTACACGTTCATATTCATTTCCTGGAGAGGTAATCGTGTATTTAAAGAGTTTTACAATACTTTGACAGTTTCCTTAGAAGTACATAAAGAACCTTCAGGATAACCACTGTTTCGTTCAAAAAACACGTGGCAAAGTAAGTCACAATTGTAAACATAAACAGTATTATCCTCATTTAAAAGCCTTATACACAAATCGTGATCTCTACAAACAGGAATTCTTGATGTTTGAAATCACAATTTTACTGAAAACCCGATTTAAAATATCCGGACTTGTTAATACTATGAGTATTCTCCTCATTTCACAACTTTCTTCCAGTAATCTCGGTAATTGAACTCGGCCTTAAATGTAGTTAGATTCTATTTCCTTGTGTTTCAACTGTTTGTTACACGTTCATATTCATTATCCTGGAAAGATAATTGTGTATTTGAAGAGTTTTACTACATTTTGACAGTTTCCTTAGAAGTACATACTAGAACCTTCAGGATATGAACTGTTTCAGTCAAAATACGCCTCGCCAATTCAGCGTCAATTGAAAACATAAACAGTATTCTCCACATTTATAAGTTTTATACACAAGTTCAGAGCTCTATAAACAGGAATTCCTAATGTTTGAAATCACAATTTACTGAAAACGCCACTTGAAATATCCGGAATTGTTTACATTTTGAGAATTCTCGTCATTTCAGAGCTTTCTTCCTGTAATCTCCGTAATTGAACTGGGAATTAAATGTAGTTAGATTCTATTTACTTGTGTTTCAACTGTTTGCTACACGTTCATATTCATTTTCTGGAGAGGTAATTGTGTATTAAAAGACTTTTACCACATTTTGAGAGTTTCCTTAGAAGTACATACTAGAACCTTCAGGATATGAACTGTTTCAGTCAAAAGACGCCACTGCAATTCAACCTCAATTGTAAACATTAACACTATTCTCTACATATAAAAGCTTTATACACAAGTTCGGAACTTTATAAACAGTAATTCCTGATGTTTGAAATCACATTTAGTGAAAACTCCACTTAAAAGAGCCGGACTCTTTAATATTAAGAAAATTCTTGTCCTTTCAGAGCTTTCTACCTGTAATCTCGGTAATTGAACTCGGCATTAAATGTAGTTAGAATTTATTTTCTTGTGTTTCAACTTTTTGTTATAAGTTCATATTCATTTCCTGATAAGATAATTGTGTATTTTAAGAGTTTTACCACATTTTGAGAGTTTCCTTAGAAGTACATACTAGAACCTTTAGGATATGGACTGTTTCAGTCAAAAGATGCCACTCCAATTCAACCTCAATTGTAAACATAAACACTATTCTCTACATATAAAAGCTTTATACACAAGTTCTGAGCTCTATAAACAGTAATTCCTGATGTTTGAAATCACATTTAGTGAAAACTCCACTTAAAATAGCCGGACTTTTTCATATTAAGAGAATTCTTGTCCTTTCAGAGCTTTCTACCTGTAATCTCGGTAAGTGAACTCGGCCTTCAATGTAGTTAGGTTCTATTTCCTTGTGTTTCAAGTGTTTGTTACACGTTCATATTCATTTCCTGGAGAGGTAATCGTGTATTTAAAGAGTTTTACAATACTTTGAGAGTTTCCTCAGAAGTACATAAAGAACCTTCAGGATACCCACTGTTTCGTTCAAAAAACACTTGGCAAATTAAGCCTCAATTGTAAACATAAACAGTATTATCCTTATTTAAAAGCTCTATACACAAATCGTGATCTCTACAAACAGGAATTCTTAATGTTTGAAATCACAATTTACTGAAAACGCGATTTAAAATATCCGGAATTGTTTACATTTTGAGAATTCCCGTCATTTCAGAGCTTTGTTCTTGTAATCTCCGTAATTGAACTGGGAATTAAATGTAGTTAGATTCTATTTACTTATGTTTCAACTGTTTGTTACACGTTCATATTCATTTCCTGGAGAGGTAATTGTGCATTAAAAGAGTTTTACCACATTTTGATAGTTTCCTTAGAAGTACATACTAGAACCTTTAGGATATGAACTGTTTCAGTCAAAAGACGCCACTCCAATTCAACCTCAATTGTAAACATAAACACTATTCTCTACATATAAAAGCTTTATACACAAGTTCTGAGCTCTATAAACAGTAATTCCTGATGTTTGAAATCACATTTAGTGAAAACTCCACTTAAAATAGCCGGACTTTTTAATATTAAGAGAATTCTTGTCCTTTCAGAGCTTTCTACCTGTAATCTCGGTAATAGAACTCGGCCTTAAATGTAGTTAGGTTCTATTTCCTTGTGTTTCAACTGTTTGTTACACGTTCATATTCATTTCCTGTAGAGGTAATTGTGTATTTAAAGAGTTTTACAACATTTTGACAGTTTCCTTAGAAGTACATAAAGAACCTTCAGGATATCCACTGTTTCATTCAAAAAACACGTGGCAAAGTAAGCCACAATTGTAAACATAAACAGTATTATCCTCATTTAAAAGCCTTATACACAAATCGTGATCTCTACAAACAGGAATTCTTGATGTTTGAAATCACAATTTACTGAAAACGCGATTTAAAGTTACCGGACTTGTTAATACTATGAGTATTCTCCTCATTTCACAACTTTCTTCCAGTAATCTCGGTAATTGAACTCGGCCTTAAATGTAGTTAGATTCTATTTCCTTGTGTTTCAACTGTTTGTTACACGTTCATATTCATTTCCTGGAAAGATAATTGTGTATTTGAAGAGTTTTACTACTTTTTACAGTTTCCTTAGAAGTACATACTAGAACCTTCAGGATATGAACTGTTTCAGTCAAAAGACGCCTCGCCAATTCAGCGTCAATTGAAAACATAAACAGTATTCTCCACATTTATAAGTTTTATACACAAGTTCAGAGCTCTATAAACAGGAATTCTTAATGTTTGAAATCACAATTTACTGAAAACGCCACTTGAAATATCCGGAATTGTTTACATTTTGAGAATTCTCGTCATTTCAGAGCTTTCTTCCTGTAATCTCCGTAATTGAACTGGGAATTAAATGTAGTTAGATTCTATTTACTTGTGTTTCAACTGTTTGCTACACGTTCATATTCATTTTCTGGAGAGGTAATTGTGTATTAAAAGACTTTTACCACATTTTGAGAGTTTCCTTAGAAGCACATACTAGAACCTTCAGGATATGAACTGTTTCAGTCAAAAGACGCCACTCCAATTCAACCTCAATTGTAAACATTAACACTATTCTCTACATATAAAAGCTTTATACACAAGTTCTGAGCTTTATAAACAGTAATTCCTGATGTTTGAAATCACATTTAGTGAAAACTCCACTTAAAATAGCCGGACTCTTTAATATTAAGAAAATTCTTGTCCTTTCAGAGCTTTCTACCTGTAATCTCGGTAATTGAACTCGGCTTTAAATGTAGTTAGAATTTATTTTCTTGTGTTTCAACTGTTTGTTATAAGTTCATATTCATTTCCTGATAAGATAATTGTGTATTTTAAGAGTTTTACCACATTTTGAGAGTTTCCTTAGAAGTACATACTAGAAACTTTAGGATATGAACTGTTTCAGTCAAAAGACGCCACTCCAATTCAACCTCAATTGTAAACATAAACACTATTCTCTACATATAAAAGCTTTATACACAAGTTCTGAGCTCTATAAACAGTAATTCCTGATGTTTGAAATCACATTTAGTGAAAACTCAACTTAAAATAGCCGAACTTTTTCATATTAAGAGAATTCTTGTCCTTTCAGAGCTTTCTACCTGTAATCTCGGTAAGTGAACTCGGCCTTCAATGTAGTTAGGTTCTATTTCCTTGTGTTTCAAGTGTTTGTTACACGTTCATATTCATTTCCTGGAGAGGTAATCGTGTATTTAAAGAGTTTTACAATACTTTGACAGTTTCCTCAGAAGTACATAAAGAACCTTCAGGATACCCACTGTTTCGTTCAAAAAACACTTGGCAAATTAAGCCTCAATTGTAAACATAAACAGTATTATCCTTATTTAAAAGCTCTATACACAAATCGTGATCTCTACAAACAGGAATTCTTAATGTTTGAAATCACAATTTACTGAAAACGCGATTTAAAATATCCGGAATTGTTTACATTTTGAGAATTCCCGTCATTTCAGAGCTTTGTTCTTGTAATCTCCGTAATTGAACTCGGAATTAAATGTAGTTAGATTCTATTTACTTGTGTTTCAACTGTTTGTTACACGTTCATATTCATTTCCTGGAGAGGTAATTGTGCATTAAAAGAGTTTTACCACATTTTGATAGTTTCCTTAGAAGTACATACTAGAACCTTTAGGATATGAACTGTTTCAGTCAAAAGACGCCACTCCAATTCAACCTCAATTGTAAACATAAACACTATTCTCTACATATAAAAGCTTTATACACAAGTTCTGAGCTCTATAAACAGTAATTCCTGATGTTTGAAATCACATTTAGTGAAAACTCCACTTAAAATAGCCGGACTTTTTAATATTAAGAGAATTCTTTTCCTTTCAGAGCTTTCTACCTGTAATCTCGGTAATAGAACTCGGCCTTAAATGTAGTTAGGTTCTATTTCCTTGTGTTTCAACTGTTTGTTACACGTTCATATTCATTTTCTGGAGAGGTAATTGTGTATTTAAAGAGTTTTACAACATTTTGACAGTTTCCTTAGAAGTACATAAAGAACCTTCAGGATAACCACTGTTTCGTTCAAAAAACACTTGGCAAATTAAGCCTCAATTGTAAACATAAACAGTATTATCCTCATTTAAAAGCTTTATACACAAATCGTGATCTCTACAAACAGGAATTCTTAATGTTTGAAATCACAATTTACTGAAAACGCGATTTAAAATATCCGGACTTGTTAATGTTATGAGTATTCTCGTCATTTCACAACTTTCTTCCAGTAATCTCGGTAATTGAACTCGGCCTTAAATGTAGTTAGATTCTATTTGCTTGTGTTTCAACTGTTTGTTACACGTTCATATTCATTTCCTGGAAAGATAATTGTGTATTTGAAGAGTTTTACCACATTTTGACAGTTTCCTTAGAAGTACATACTAGAACCTTCAGGATATGAACTGTTTCAGTCAAAAGACGCCTCGCCAATTCAGCGTCAATTGAAAACATAAACAGTATTCTCCACATTTATAAGTTTTATACACAAGTTCAGAGCTCTATAAACAGGAATTCTTAATGTTTGAAATCACAATTTACTGAAAACGCCACTTGAAATATCTGGAATTGTTTACATTTTGAGAATTCTCGTCATTTCAGAGCTTTCTTCCTGTAATCTCCGTAATTGAACTGGGAATTAAATGTAGTTAGATTCTATTTACTTGTGTTTCAACTGTTTGCTACACGTTCATATTCATTATCTGGAGAGGTAATTGTGTATTAAAAGAGTTTTACCACATTTTGAGAGTTTCCTTAGAAGTACATACTAGAACCTTCAGGATAGGAACTGTTTCAGTCAAAAGACGCCACTGCAATTCAACCTCAATTGTAAACATTAACACTATTCTCTACATATAAAAGCTTTATACACAAGTTCTTAGCTTTATAAACAGTAATTCCTGATGTTTGAAATCACATTTAGTGAAAACTCCACTTAAAATAGCCGGACTCTTTAATATTAAGAGAATTCTTGTCCTTTCAGAGCTTTCTACCTGTAATCTCGGTAATTGAACTCGGCATTAAATGTAGTTAGAATTTATTTTCTTGTGTTTCAACTGTTTGTTATAAGTTCATATTCATTTCCTGATAAGATAATTGTGCATTAAAAGAGTTTTACCACATTTTGATAGTTTCCTTAGAAGTACATACTAGAACCTTAAGATATGAACTGTTTCAGTCAAAAGACGCCACTCCAATTCAACCTCAATTGTAAACATAAACACTATTCTCTACATATAAAAGCTTTATACACAAGTTCTGAGCTCTATAAACAGTAATTCCTGATGTTTGAAATCACATTTAGTGAAAACTCCACTTAAAATAGCCGGACTTTTTAATATTAAGAGAATTCTTGTCCTTTCAGAGCTTTCTACCTGTAATCTCGGTAAGTGAACTCGGCCTTCAATGTAGTTAGGTTCTATTTCCTTGTGTTTCAAGTGTTTGTTACACGTTCATATTCATTTCCTGGAGAGGTAATCGTGTATTTAAAGAGTTTTACAACATTTTGACAGTTTCCTTAGAAGTACATAAAGAATCTTCAAGATATCCACTGTTTCATTCAAAAAACACGTGGCAAAGTAAGTCACAATTGTAAACATAAACAGTATTATCCTCATTTAAAAGCCTTATACACAAATCGTGATCTCTACAAACAGGAATTCTTGATGTTTGAAATCACAATTTTACTGAAAACGCGATTTAAAATATCCGGACTTGTTAATACTATGAGTATTCTCCTCATTTCACAACTTTCTTCCAGTAATCTCGGTAATTGAACTCGGCCTTAAATGTAGTTAGATTCTATTTCCTTGTGTTTCAACTGTTTGTTACACGTTCATATTCATTATCCTGGAAAGATAATTGTGTATTTGAAGAGTTTTACTACATTTTGACAGTTTCCTTAGAAGTACATACTAGAACCTTCAGGATATGAACTGTTTCAGTCAAAAGACGCCTCGCCAATTCAGCGTCAATTGAAAACATAAACAGTATTCTCCACATTTATAAGTTTTATACACAAGTTCAGAGCTCTATAAACAGGAATTCTTAATGTTTGAAATCACAATTTACTGAAAACGCCACTTGAAATATCCGGAATTGTTTACATTTTGAGAATTCTCGTCATTTCAGAGCTTTCTTCCTGTAATCTCCGTAATTGAACTGGGAATTAAATGTAGTTAGATTCTATTTACTTGTGTTTCAACTGTTTGCTACACGTTCATATTCATTTTCTGGAGAGGTAATTGTGTATTAAAAGACTTTTACCACATTTTGAGAGTTTCCTTAGAAGTACATACTAGAACCTTCAGGATATGAACTGTTTCAGTCAAAAGACGCCACTCCAATTCAACCTCAATTGTAAACATTAACACTATTCTCTACATATAAAAGCTTTATACACAAGTTCTGAACTTTATAAACAGTAATTCCTGATGTTTGAAATCACATTTAGTGAAAACTCCACTTAAAATAGCCGGACTCTTTAATATTAAGAAAATTCTTGTCCTTTCAGAGCTTTCTACCTGTAATCTCGGTAATTGAACTCGGCATTAAATGTAGTTAGAATTTATTTTCTTGTGTTTCAACTTTTTGTTATAAGTTCATATTCATTTCCTGATAAGATAATTGTGTATTTTAAGAGTTTTACCACATTTTGAAAGTTTCCTTAGAAGTACATACTAGAACCTTTAGGATATGAACTGTTTCAGTCAAAAGATGCCACTCCAATTCAACCTCAATTGTAAACATAAACACTATTCTCTACATATAAAAGCTTTATACACAAGTTCTGAGCTCTATAAACAGTAATTCCTGATGTTTGAAATCACATTTAGTGAAAACTCCACTTAAAATAGCCGGACTTTTTCATATTAAGAGAATTCTTGTCCTTTCAGAGCTTTCTACCTGTAATCTCGGTAAGTGAACTCGGCCTTCAATGTAGTTAGGTTCTATTTCCTTGTGTTTCAAGTGTTTGTTACACGTTCATATTCATTTCCTGGAGAGGTAATCGTGTATTTAAAGAGTTTTACAATACTTTGACAGTTTCCTCAGAAGTACATAAAGAACCTTCAGGATACCCACTGTTTCGTTCAAAAAACACTTGGCAAATTAAGCCTCAATTGTAAACATAAACAGTATTATCCTTATTTAAAAGCTCTATACACAAATCGTGATCTCTACAAACAGGAATTCTTAATGTTTGAAATCACAATTTACTGAAAACGCGATTTAAAATATCCGGAATTGTTTACATTTTGAGAATTCCCGTCATTTCAGAGCTTTGTTCTTGTAATCTCCGTAATTGAACTCGGAATTAAATGTAGTTAGATTCTATTTACTTGTGTTTCAACTGTTTGTTACACGTTCATATTCATTTCCTGGAGAGGTAATTGTGCATTAAAAGAGTTTTACCACATTTTGATAGTTTCCTTAGAAGTACATACTAGAACCTTTAGGATATGAACTGTTTCAGTCAAAAGACGCCACTCCAATTCAACCTCAATTGTAAACATAAACACTATTCTCTACATATAAAAGCTTTATACACAAGTTCTGAGCTCTATAAACAGTAATTCCTGATGTTTGAAATCACATTTAGTGAAAACTCCACTTAAAATAGCCGGACTCTTTAATATTAAGAGAATTCTTGTCCTTTCAGAGCTTTCTACCTGTAATCTCGGTAATAGAACTCGGCCTTAAATGTAGTTAGGTTCTATTTCCTTGTGTTTCAACTGTTTGTTACACGTTCATATTCATTTCCTGGAGAGGTAATTGTGTATTTAAAGAGTTTTACAACATTTTGACAGTTTCCTTAGAAGTACATAAAGAACCTTCAGGATATCCACTGTTTCATTCAAAAAACACGTGGCAAAGTAAGCCACAATTGTAAACATAAACAGTATTATCCTCATTTAAAAGATTTATACACAAATCGTGATCTCTACAAACAGGAATTCTTGATGTTTGAAATCACAATTTACTGAAAACGCGATTTAAAGTTACCGGACTTGTTAATACTATGAGTATTCTCCTCATTTCACAACTTTCTTCCAGTAATCTCGGTAATTGAACTCGGCCTTAAATGTAGTTAGATTCTATTTCCTTGTGTTTCAACTGTTTGTTACACGTTCATATTTATTTCCTGGATAGATAATTGTGTATTTGAAGAGTTTTACTACTTTTTACAGTTTCCTTAGAAGTACATACTAGAACCTTCAGGATATGAACTGTTTCAGTCAAAAGACGCCTCGCCAATTCAGCGTCAATTGAAAACATAAACAGTATTCTCCACATTTATAAGTTTTATACACAAGTTCAGAGCTCTATAAACAGGAATTCTTAATGTTTGAAATCACAATTTACTGAAAACGCCACTTGAAATATCCGGAATTGTTTACATTTTGAGAATTCTCGTCATTTCAGAGCTTTGTTCTTGTAATCTCCGTAATTGAACTAGGAATTAAATGTAGTTAGATTCTATTTACTTGTGTTTCAACTGTTTGCTACACGTTCATATTCATTTTCTGGAGAGGTAATTGTGTATTAAAAGACTTTTACCACATTTTGAGAGTTTCCTTAGAAGCACATACTAGAACCTTCAGGATATGAACTGTTTCAGTCAAAAGACGCCACTCCAATTCAACCTCAATTGTAAACATTAACACTATTCTCTACATATAAAAGCTTTATACACAAGTTCTGAGCTTTATAAACAGTAATTCCTGATGTTTGAAATCACATTTAGTGAAAACTCCACTTAAAATAGCCGGACTCTTTAATATTAAGAAAATTCTTGTCCTTTCAGAGCTTTCTACCTGTAATCTCGGTAATTGAACTCGGCTTTAAATGTAGTTAGAATTTATTTTCTTGTGTTTCAACTGTTTGTTATAAGTTCATATTCATTTCCTGATAAGATAATTGTGTATTTTAAGAGTTTTACCACATTTTGAGAGTTTCCTTAGAAGTACATACTAGAAACTTTAGGATATGAACTGTTTCAGTCAAAAGACGCCACTCCAATTCAACCTCAATTGTAAACATAAACACTATTCTCTACATATAAAAGCTTTATACACAAGTTCTGAGCTCTATAAACAGTAATTCCTGATGTTTGAAATCACATTTAGTGAAAACTCAACTTAAAATAGCCGAACTTTTTCATATTAAGAGAATTCTTGTCCTTTCAGAGCTTTCTACCTGTAATCTCGGTAAGTGAACTCGGCCTTCAATGTAGTTAGGTTCTATTTCCTTGTGTTTCAAGTGTTTGTTACACGTTCATATTCATTTCCTGGAGAGGTAATCGTGTATTTAAAGAGTTTTACAATACTTTGACAGTTTCCTCAGAAGTACATAAAGAACCTTCAGGATACCCACTGTTTCGTTCAAAAAACACTTGGCAAATTAAGCCTCAATTGTAAACATAAACAGTATTATCCTTATTTAAAAGCTCTATACACAAATCGTGATCTCTACAAACAGGAATTCTTAATGTTTGAAATCACAATTTACTGAAAACGCGATTTAAAATATCCGGAATTGTTTACATTTTGAGAATTCCCGTCATTTCAGAGCTTTGTTCTTGTAATCTCCGTAATTGAACTCGGAATTAAATGTAGTTAGATTCTATTTACTTGTGTTTCAACTGTTTGTTACACGTTCATATTCATTTCCTGGAGAGGTAATTGTGCATTAAAAGAGTTTTACCACATTTTGATAGTTTCCTTAGAAGTACATACTAGAACCTTTAGGATATGAACTGTTTCAGTCAAAAGACGCCACTCCAATTCAACCTCAATTGTAAACATAAACACTATTCTCTACATATAAAAGCTTTATACACAAGTTCTGAGCTCTATAAACAGTAATTCCTGATGTTTGAAATCACATTTAGTGAAAACTCCACTTAAAATAGCCGGACTTTTTAATATTAAGAGAATTCTTTTCCTTTCAGAGCTTTCTACCTGTAATCTCGGTAATAGAACTCGGCCTTAAATGTAGTTAGGTTCTATTTCCTTGTGTTTCAACTGTTTGTTACACGTTCATATTCATTTTCTGGAGAGGTAATTGTGTATTTAAAGAGTTTTACAACATTTTGACAGTTTCCTTAGAAGTACATAAAGAACCTTCAGGATAACCACTGTTTCGTTCAAAAAACACTTGGCAAATTAAGCCTCAATTGTAAACATAAACAGTATTATCCTCATTTAAAAGCTTTATACACAAATCGTGATCTCTACAAACAGGAATTCTTAATGTTTGAAATCACAATTTACTGAAAACGCGATTTAAAATATCCGGACTTGTTAATGTTATGAGTATTCTCGTCATTTCACAACTTTCTTCCAGTAATCTCGGTAATTGAACTCGGCCTTAAATGTAGTTAGATTCTATTTGCTTGTGTTTCAACTGTTTGTTACACGTTCATATTCATTTCCTGGAAAGATAATTGTGTATTTGAAGAGTTTTACCACATTTTGACAGTTTCCTTAGAAGTACATACTAGAACCTTCAGGATATGAACTGTTTCAGTCAAAAGACGCCTCGCCAATTCAGCGTCAATTGAAAACATAAACAGTATTCTCCACATTTATAAGTTTTATACACAAGTTCAGAGCTCTATAAACAGGAATTCTTAATGTTTGAAATCACAATTTACTGAAAACGCCACTTGAAATATCTGGAATTGTTTACATTTTGAGAATTCTCGTCATTTCAGAGCTTTCTTCCTGTAATCTCCGTAATTGAACTGGGAATTAAATGTAGTTAGATTCTATTTACTTGTGTTTCAACTGTTTGCTACACGTTCATATTCATTATCTGGAGAGGTAATTGTGTATTAAAAGAGTTTTACCACATTTTGAGAGTTTCCTTAGAAGTACATACTAGAACCTTCAGGATAGGAACTGTTTCAGTCAAAAGACGCCACTGCAATTCAACCTCAATTGTAAACATTAACACTATTCTCTACATATAAAAGCTTTATACACAAGTTCTTAGCTTTATAAACAGTAATTCCTGATGTTTGAAATCACATTTAGTGAAAACTCCACTTAAAATAGCCGGACTCTTTAATATTAAGAGAATTCTTGTCCTTTCAGAGCTTTCTACCTGTAATCTCGGTAATTGAACTCGGCATTAAATGTAGTTAGAATTTATTTTCTTGTGTTTCAACTGTTTGTTATAAGTTCATATTCATTTCCTGATAAGATAATTGTGCATTAAAAGAGTTTTACCACATTTTGATAGTTTCCTTAGAAGTACATACTAGAACCTTAAGATATGAACTGTTTCAGTCAAAAGACGCCACTCCAATTCAACCTCAATTGTAAACATAAACACTATTCTCTACATATAAAAGCTTTATACACAAGTTCTGAGCTCTATAAACAGTAATTCCTGATGTTTGAAATCACATTTAGTGAAAACTCCACTTAAAATAGCCGGACTTTTTAATATTAAGAGAATTCTTGTCCTTTCAGAGCTTTCTACCTGTAATCTCGGTAAGTGAACTCGGCCTTCAATGTAGTTAGGTTCTATTTCCTTGTGTTTCAAGTGTTTGTTACACGTTCATATTCATTTCCTGGAGAGGTAATCGTGTATTTAAAGAGTTTTACAACATTTTGACAGTTTCCTTAGAAGTACATAAAGAATCTTCAAGATATCCACTGTTTCATTCAAAAAACACGTGGCAAAGTAAGTCACAATTGTAAACATAAACAGTATTATCCTCATTTAAAAGCCTTATACACAAATCGTGATCTCTACAAACAGGAATTCTTGATGTTTGAAATCACAATTTTACTGAAAACGCGATTTAAAATATCCGGACTTGTTAATACTATGAGTATTCTCCTCATTTCACAACTTTCTTCCAGTAATCTCGGTAATTGAACTCGGCCTTAAATGTAGTTAGATTCTATTTCCTTGTGTTTCAACTGTTTGTTACACGTTCATATTCATTATCCTGGAAAGATAATTGTGTATTTGAAGAGTTTTACTACATTTTGACAGTTTCCTTAGAAGTACATACTAGAACCTTCAGGATATGAACTGTTTCAGTCAAAAGACGCCTCGCCAATTCAGCGTCAATTGAAAACATAAACAGTATTCTCCACATTTATAAGTTTTATACACAAGTTCAGAGCTCTATAAACAGGAATTCTTAATGTTTGAAATCACAATTTACTGAAAACGCCACTTGAAATATCCGGAATTGTTTACATTTTGAGAATTCTCGTCATTTCAGAGCTTTCTTCCTGTAATCTCCGTAATTGAACTGGGAATTAAATGTAGTTAGATTCTATTTACTTGTGTTTCAACTGTTTGCTACACGTTCATATTCATTTTCTGGAGAGGTAATTGTGTATTAAAAGACTTTTACCACATTTTGAGAGTTTCCTTAGAAGTACATACTAGAACCTTCAGGATATGAACTGTTTCAGTCAAAAGACGCCACTCCAATTCAACCTCAATTGTAAACATTAACACTATTCTCTACATATAAAAGCTTTATACACAAGTTCTGAACTTTATAAACAGTAATTCCTGATGTTTGAAATCACATTTAGTGAAAACTCCACTTAAAATAGCCGGACTCTTTAATATTAAGAAAATTCTTGTCCTTTCAGAGCTTTCTACCTGTAATCTCGGTAATTGAACTCGGCATTAAATGTAGTTAGAATTTATTTTCTTGTGTTTCAACTTTTTGTTATAAGTTCATATTCATTTCCTGATAAGATAATTGTGTATTTTAAGAGTTTTACCACATTTTGAAAGTTTCCTTAGAAGTACATACTAGAACCTTTAGGATATGAACTGTTTCAGTCAAAAGATGCCACTCCAATTCAACCTCAATTGTAAACATAAACACTATTCTCTACATATAAAAGCTTTATACACAAGTTCTGAGCTCTATAAACAGTAATTCCTGATGTTTGAAATCACATTTAGTGAAAACTCCACTTAAAATAGCCGGACTTTTTCATATTAAGAGAATTCTTGTCCTTTCAGAGCTTTCTACCTGTAATCTCGGTAAGTGAACTCGGCCTTCAATGTAGTTAGGTTCTATTTCCTTGTGTTTCAAGTGTTTGTTACACGTTCATATTCATTTCCTGGAGAGGTAATCGTGTATTTAAAGAGTTTTACAATACTTTGACAGTTTCCTCAGAAGTACATAAAGAACCTTCAGGATACCCACTGTTTCGTTCAAAAAACACTTGGCAAATTAAGCCTCAATTGTAAACATAAACAGTATTATCCTTATTTAAAAGCTCTATACACAAATCGTGATCTCTACAAACAGGAATTCTTAATGTTTGAAATCACAATTTACTGAAAACGCGATTTAAAATATCCGGAATTGTTTACATTTTGAGAATTCCCGTCATTTCAGAGCTTTGTTCTTGTAATCTCCGTAATTGAACTCGGAATTAAATGTAGTTAGATTCTATTTACTTGTGTTTCAACTGTTTGTTACACGTTCATATTCATTTCCTGGAGAGGTAATTGTGCATTAAAAGAGTTTTACCACATTTTGATAGTTTCCTTAGAAGTACATACTAGAACCTTTAGGATATGAACTGTTTCAGTCAAAAGACGCCACTCCAATTCAACCTCAATTGTAAACATAAACACTATTCTCTACATATAAAAGCTTTATACACAAGTTCTGAGCTCTATAAACAGTAATTCCTGATGTTTGAAATCACATTTAGTGAAAACTCCACTTAAAATAGCCGGACTCTTTAATATTAAGAGAATTCTTGTCCTTTCAGAGCTTTCTACCTGTAATCTCGGTAATAGAACTCGGCCTTAAATGTAGTTAGGTTCTATTTCCTTGTGTTTCAACTGTTTGTTACACGTTCATATTCATTTCCTGGAGAGGTAATTGTGTATTTAAAGAGTTTTACAACATTTTGACAGTTTCCTTAGAAGTACATAAAGAACCTTCAGGATATCCACTGTTTCATTCAAAAAACACGTGGCAAAGTAAGCCACAATTGTAAACATAAACAGTATTATCCTCATTTAAAAGATTTATACACAAATCGTGATCTCTACAAACAGGAATTCTTGATGTTTGAAATCACAATTTACTGAAAACGCGATTTAAAGTTACCGGACTTGTTAATACTATGAGTATTCTCCTCATTTCACAACTTTCTTCCAGTAATCTCGGTAATTGAACTCGGCCTTAAATGTAGTTAGATTCTATTTCCTTGTGTTTCAACTGTTTGTTACACGTTCATATTTATTTCCTGGATAGATAATTGTGTATTTGAAGAGTTTTACTACTTTTTACAGTTTCCTTAGAAGTACATACTAGAACCTTCAGGATATGAACTGTTTCAGTCAAAAGACGCCTCGCCAATTCAGCGTCAATTGAAAACATAAACAGTATTCTCCACATTTATAAGTTTTATACACAAGTTCAGAGCTCTATAAACAGGAATTCTTAATGTTTGAAATCACAATTTACTGAAAACGCCACTTGAAATATCCGGAATTGTTTACATTTTGAGAATTCTCGTCATTTCAGAGCTTTGTTCTTGTAATCTCCGTAATTGAACTAGGAATTAAATGTAGTTAGATTCTATTTACTTGTGTTTCAACTGTTTGCTACACGTTCATATTCATTTTCTGGAGAGGTAATTGTGTATTAAAAGACTTTTACCACATTTTGAGAGTTTCCTTAGAAGCACATACTAGAACCTTCAGGATATGAACTGTTTCAGTCAAAAGACGCCACTCCAATTCAACCTCAATTGTAAACATTAACACTATTCTCTACATATAAAAGCTTTATACACAAGTTCTGAGCTTTATAAACAGTAATTCCTGAAGTTTGAAATCACATTTAGTGAAAACTCCACTTAAAATAGCCGGACTCTTTAATATTAAGAAAATTCTTGTCCTTTCAGAGCTTTCTACCTGTAATCTCGGTAATTGAACTCGGCTTTAAATGTAGTTAGAATTTATTTTCTTGTGTTTCAACTGTTTGTTATAAGTTCATATTCATTTCCTGATAAGATAATTGTGTATTTTAAGAGTTTTACCACATTTTGAGAGTTTCCTTAGAAGTACATACTAGAACCTTTAGGATATGAACTGTTTCAGTCAAAAGACGCCACTCCAATTCAACCTCAATTGTAAACATAAACACTATTCTCTACATATAAAAGCTTTATACACAAGTTCTGAGCTCTATAAACAGTAATTCCTGATGTTTGAAATCACATTTAGTGAAAACTCCACTTAAAATAGCCGGACTTTTTAATATTAAGAGAATTCTTGTCCTTTCAGAGCTTTCTACCTGTAATCTCGGTAAGTGAACTCGGCCTTCAATGTAGTTAGGTTCTATTTCCTTGTGTTTCAAGTGTTTGTTACACGTTCATATTCATTTCCTGGAGAGGTAATCGTGTATTTAAAGAGTTTTACAATACTTTGACAGTTTCCTCAGAAGTACATAAAGAACCTTCAGGATACCCACTGTTTCGTTCAAAAAACACTTGGCAAATTAAGCCTCAGTTGTAAACATAAACAGTATTATCCTTATTTAAAAGCTCTATACACAAATCGTGATCTCTACAAACAGGAATTCTTAATGTTTGAAATCACAATTTACTGAAAACGCGATTTAAAATATCCGGAATTGTTTACATTTTGAGAATTCCCGCCATTTCAGAGCTTTGTTCTTGTAATCTCCGTAATTGAACTCGGAATTAAATGTAGTTAGATTCTATTTACTTGTGTTTCAACTGTTTGTTACACGTTCATATTCATTTCCTGGAGAGGTAATTGTGCATTAAAAGAGTTTTACCACATTTTGATAGTTTCCTTAGAAGTACATACTAGAACCTTTAGGATATGAACTGTTTCAGTCAAAAGACGCCACTCCAATTCAACCTCAATTGTAAACATAAACACTATTCTCTACATATAAAAGCTTTATACACAAGTTCTGAGCTCTATAAACAGTAATTCCTGATGTTTGAAATCACATTTAGTGAAAACTCCACTTAAAATAGCCGGACTTTTTAATATTAAGAGAATTCTTGTCCTTTCAGAGCTTTCTACCTGTAATCTCGGTAATAGAACTCGGCCTTAAATGTAGTTAGGTTCTATTTCCTTGTGTTTCAACTGTTTGTTACACGTTCATATTCATTTCCTGTAGAGGTAATTGTGTATTTAAAGAGTTTTACAACATTTTGACAGTTTCCTTAGAAGTACATAAAGAACCTTCAGGATATCCACTGTTTCATTCAAAAAACACGTGGCAAAGTAAGCCACAATTGTAAACATAAACAGTATTATCCTCATTTAAAAGATTTATACACAAATCGTGATCTCTACAAACAGGAATTCTTGATGTTTGAAATCACAATTTACTGAAAACGCGATTTAAAGTTACCGGACTTGTTAATACTTTGAGTATTCTCCTCATTTCACAACTTTCTTCCAGTAATCTCGGTAATTGAACTCGGCCTTAAATGTAGTTAGATTCTATTTCCTTGTGTTTCAACTGTTTGTTACACGTTCATATTTATTTCCTGGAAAGATAATTGTGTATTTGAAGAGTTTTACTACTTTTTACAGTTTCCTTAGAAGTACATACTAGAACCTTCAGGATATGAACTGTTTCAGTCAAAAGACGCCTCGCCAATTCAGCATCAATTGAAAACATAAACAGTATTCTCCACATTTATAAGTTTTATACACAAGTTCAGAGCTCTATAAACAGGAATTCTTAATGTTTGAAATCACAATTTACTGAAAACGCCACTTGAAATATCCGGAATTGTTTACATTTTTAGAATTCTCGTCATTTCAGAGCTTTGTTCTTGTAACCTCCGTAATTGAACTAGGAATTAAATGTAGTTAGATTCTATTTACTTGTGTTTCAACTGTTTGCTACACGTTCATATTCATTTTCTGGAGAGGTAATTGTGTATTAAAAGACTTTTACCACATTTTGAGAGTTTCCTTAGAAGCACATACTAGAACCTTCAGGATATGAACTGTTTCAGTCAAAAGACGCCACTCCAATTCAACCTCAATTGTAAACATTAACACTATTCTCTACATATAAAAGCTTTATACACAAGTTCTGAGCTTTATAAACAGTAATTCCTGATGTTTGAAATCACATTTAGTGAAAACTCCACTTAAAATAGCCGGACTCTTTAATATTAAGAAAATTCTTGTCCTTTCAGAGCTTTCTACCTGTAATCTCGGTAATTGAACTCGGCTTTAAATGTAGTTAGAATTTATTTTCTTGTGTTTCAACTGTTTGTTATAAGTTCATATTCATTTCCTGATAAGATAATTGTGTATTTTAAGAGTTTTACCACATTTTGAGAGTTTCCTTAGAAGTACATACTAGAACCTTTAGGATATGAACTGTTTCAGTCAAAAGACGCCACTCCAATTCAACCTCAATTGTAAACATAAACACTATTCTCTACATATAAAAGCTTTATACACAAGTTCTGAGCTCTATAAACAGTAATTCCTGATGTTTGAAATCACATTTAGTGAAAACTCAACTTAAAATAGCCGAACTTTTTCATATTAAGAGAATTCTTGTCCTTTCAGAGCTTTCTACCTGTAATCTCGGTAAGTGAACTCGGCCTTCAATGTAGTTAGGTTCTATTTCCTTGTGTTTCAAGTGTTTGTTACACGTTCATATTCATTTCCTGGAGAGGTAATCGTGTATTTAAAGAGTTTTACAATACTTTGACAGTTTCCTCAGAAGTACATAAAGAACCTTCAGGATACCCACTGTTTCGTTCAAAAAACACTTGGCAAATTAAGCCTCAATTGTAAACATAAACAGTATTATCCTTATTTAAAAGCTCTATACACAAATCGTGATCTCTACAAACAGGAATTCTTAATGTTTGAAATCACAATTTACTGAAAACGCGATTTAAAATATCCGGAATTGTTTACATTTTGAGAATTCCCGTCATTTCAGAGCTTTGTTCTTGTAATCTCCGTAATTGAACTCGGAATTAAATGTAGTTAGATTCTATTTACTTGTGTTTCAACTGTTTGTTACACGTTCATATTCATTTCCTGGAGAGGTAATTGTGCATTAAAAGAGTTTTACCACATTTTGATAGTTTCCTTAGAAGTACATACTAGAACCTTTAGGATATGAACTGTTTCAGTCAAAAGACGCCACTCCAATTCAACCTCAATTGTAAACATAAACACTATTCTCTACATATAAAAGCTTTATACACAAGTTCTGAGCTCTATAAACAGTAATTCCTGATGTTTGAAATCACATTTAGTGAAAACTCCACTTAAAATAGCCGGACTTTTTAATATTAAGAGAATTCTTGTCCTTTCAGAGCTTTCTACCTGTAATCTCGGTAATAGAACTCGGCCTTAAATGTAGTTAGGTTCTATTTCCTTGTGTTTCAACTGTTTGTTACACGTTCATATTCATTTCCTGGAGAGGTAATTAAGTATTTAAAGAGTTTTACAACATTTTGACAGTTTCCTTAGAAGTACATAAAGAACCTTCAGGATATCCACTGTTTCATTCAAAAAACACGTGGCAAAGTAAGCCACAATTGTAAACATAAACAGTATTATCCTCATTTAAAAGCCTTATACACAAATCGTGATCTCTACAAACAGGAATTCTTGATGTTTGAAATCACAATTTACTGAAAACGCGATTTAAAGTTACCGGACTTGTTAATACTATGAGTATTCTCCTCATTTCACAACTTTCTTCCAGTAATCTCGGTAATTGAACTCGGCCTTAAATGTAGTTAGATTCTATTTCCTTGTGTTTCAACTGTTTGTTACACGTTCATATTCATTTCCTGGAAAGATAATTGTGTATTTGAAGAGTTTTACTACTTTTTACAGTTTCCTTAGAAGTACATACTAGAACCTTCAGGATATGAACTGTTTCAGTCAAAAGACGCCTCGCCAATTCAGCGTCAATTGAAAACATAAACAGTATTCTCCACATTTATAAGTTTTATACACAAGTTCAGAGCTCTATAAACAGGAATTCTTAATGTTTGAAATCACAATTTACTGAAAACGCCACTTGAAATATCCGGAATTGTTTACATTTTGAGAATTCTCGTCATTTCAGAGCTTTCTTCCTGTAATCTCCGTAATTGAACTGGGAATTAAATGTAGTTAGATTCTATTTACTTGTGTTTCAACTGTTTGCTACACGTTCATATTCATTTTCTGGAGAGGTAATTGTGTATTAAAAGACTTTTACCACATTTTGAGAGTTTCCTTAGAAGCACATACTAGAACCTTCAGGATATGAACTGTTTCAGTCAAAAGACGCCACTCCAATTCAACCTCAATTGTAAACATAAACACTATTCTCTACATATAAAAGCTTTATACACAAGTTCTGAGCTCTATAAACAGTAATTCCTGATGTTTGAAATCACATTTAGTGAAAACTCCACTTAAAATAGCCGGACTTTTTAATATTAAGAGAATTCTTGTCCTTTCAGAGCTTTCTACCTGTAATCTCGGTAAGTGAACTCGGCCTTCAATGTAGTTAGGTTCTATTTCCTTGTGTTTCAAGTGTTTGTTACACGTTCATATTCATTTCCTGGAGAGGTAATCGTGTATTTAAAGAGTTTTACAATACTTTGACAGTTTCCTCAGAAGTACATAAAGAACCTTCAGGATACCCACTGTTTCGTTCAAAAAACACTTGGCAAATTAAGCCTCAGTTGTAAACATAAACAGTATTATCCTTATTTAAAAGCTCTATACACAAATCGTGATCTCTACAAACAGGAATTCTTAATGTTTGAAATCACAATTTACTGAAAACGCGATTTAAAATATCCGGAATTGTTTACATTTTGAGAATTCCCGCCATTTCAGAGCTTTGTTCTTGTAATCTCCGTAATTGAACTCGGAATTAAATGTAGTTAGATTCTATTTACTTGTGTTTCAACTGTTTGTTACACGTTCATATTCATTTCCTGGAGAGGTAATTGTGCATTAAAAGAGTTTTACCACATTTTGATAGTTTCCTTAGAAGTACATACTAGAACCTTTAGGATATGAACTGTTTCAGTCAAAAGACGCCACTCCAATTCAACCTCAATTGTAAACATAAACACTATTCTCTACATATAAAAGCTTTATACACAAGTTCTGAGCTCTATAAACAGTAATTCCTGATGTTTGAAATCACATTTAGTGAAAACTCCACTTAAAATAGCCGGACTTTTTAATATTAAGAGAATTCTTGTCCTTTCAGAGCTTTCTACCTGTAATCTCGGTAATAGAACTCGGCCTTAAATGTAGTTAGGTTCTATTTCCTTGTGTTTCAACTGTTTGTTACACGTTCATATTCATTTCCTGTAGAGGTAATTGTGTATTTAAAGAGTTTTACAACATTTTGACAGTTTCCTTAGAAGTACATAAAGAACCTTCAGGATATCCACTGTTTCATTCAAAAAACACGTGGCAAAGTAAGCCACAATTGTAAACATAAACAGTATTATCCTCATTTAAAAGATTTATACACAAATCGTGATCTCTACAAACAGGAATTCTTGATGTTTGAAATCACAATTTACTGAAAACGCGATTTAAAGTTACCGGACTTGTTAATACTTTGAGTATTCTCCTCATTTCACAACTTTCTTCCAGTAATCTCGGTAATTGAACTCGGCCTTAAATGTAGTTAGATTCTATTTCCTTGTGTTTCAACTGTTTGTTACACGTTCATATTTATTTCCTGGAAAGATAATTGTGTATTTGAAGAGTTTTACTACTTTTTACAGTTTCCTTAGAAGTACATACTAGAACCTTCAGGATATGAACTGTTTCAGTCAAAAGACGCCTCGCCAATTCAGCATCAATTGAAAACATAAACAGTATTCTCCACATTTATAAGTTTTATACACAAGTTCAGAGCTCTATAAACAGGAATTCTTAATGTTTGAAATCACAATTTACTGAAAACGCCACTTGAAATATCCGGAATTGTTTACATTTTTAGAATTCTCGTCATTTCAGAGCTTTGTTCTTGTAACCTCCGTAATTGAACTAGGAATTAAATGTAGTTAGATTCTATTTACTTGTGTTTCAACTGTTTGCTACACGTTCATATTCATTTTCTGGAGAGGTAATTGTGTATTAAAAGACTTTTACCACATTTTGAGAGTTTCCTTAGAAGCACATACTAGAACCTTCAGGATATGAACTGTTTCAGTCAAAAGACGCCACTCCAATTCAACCTCAATTGTAAACATTAACACTATTCTCTACATATAAAAGCTTTATACACAAGTTCTGAGCTTTATAAACAGTAATTCCTGATGTTTGAAATCACATTTAGTGAAAACTCCACTTAAAATAGCCGGACTCTTTAATATTAAGAAAATTCTTGTCCTTTCAGAGCTTTCTACCTGTAATCTCGGTAATTGAACTCGGCTTTAAATGTAGTTAGAATTTATTTTCTTGTGTTTCAACTGTTTGTTATAAGTTCATATTCATTTCCTGATAAGATAATTGTGTATTTTAAGAGTTTTACCACATTTTGAGAGTTTCCTTAGAAGTACATACTAGAACCTTTAGGATATGAACTGTTTCAGTCAAAAGACGCCACTCCAATTCAACCTCAATTGTAAACATAAACACTATTCTCTACATATAAAAGCTTTATACACAAGTTCTGAGCTCTATAAACAGTAATTCCTGATGTTTGAAATCACATTTAGTGAAAACTCAACTTAAAATAGCCGAACTTTTTCATATTAAGAGAATTCTTGTCCTTTCAGAGCTTTCTACCTGTAATCTCGGTAAGTGAACTCGGCCTTCAATGTAGTTAGGTTCTATTTCCTTGTGTTTCAAGTGTTTGTTACACGTTCATATTCATTTCCTGGAGAGGTAATCGTGTATTTAAAGAGTTTTACAATACTTTGACAGTTTCCTCAGAAGTACATAAAGAACCTTCAGGATACCCACTGTTTCGTTCAAAAAACACTTGGCAAATTAAGCCTCAATTGTAAACATAAACAGTATTATCCTTATTTAAAAGCTCTATACACAAATCGTGATCTCTACAAACAGGAATTCTTAATGTTTGAAATCACAATTTACTGAAAACGCGATTTAAAATATCCGGAATTGTTTACATTTTGAGAATTCCCGTCATTTCAGAGCTTTGTTCTTGTAATCTCCGTAATTGAACTCGGAATTAAATGTAGTTAGATTCTATTTACTTGTGTTTCAACTGTTTGTTACACGTTCATATTCATTTCCTGGAGAGGTAATTGTGCATTAAAAGAGTTTTACCACATTTTGATAGTTTCCTTAGAAGTACATACTAGAACCTTTAGGATATGAACTGTTTCAGTCAAAAGACGCCACTCCAATTCAACCTCAATTGTAAACATAAACACTATTCTCTACATATAAAAGCTTTATACACAAGTTCTGAGCTCTATAAACAGTAATTCCTGATGTTTGAAATCACATTTAGTGAAAACTCCACTTAAAATAGCCGGACTTTTTAATATTAAGAGAATTCTTGTCCTTTCAGAGCTTTCTACCTGTAATCTCGGTAATAGAACTCGGCCTTAAATGTAGTTAGGTTCTATTTCCTTGTGTTTCAACTGTTTGTTACACGTTCATATTCATTTCCTGGAGAGGTAATTAAGTATTTAAAGAGTTTTACAACATTTTGACAGTTTCCTTAGAAGTACATAAAGAACCTTCAGGATATCCACTGTTTCATTCAAAAAACACGTGGCAAAGTAAGCCACAATTGTAAACATAAACAGTATTATCCTCATTTAAAAGCCTTATACACAAATCGTGATCTCTACAAACAGGAATTCTTGATGTTTGAAATCACAATTTACTGAAAACGCGATTTAAAGTTACCGGACTTGTTAATACTATGAGTATTCTCCTCATTTCACAACTTTCTTCCAGTAATCTCGGTAATTGAACTCGGCCTTAAATGTAGTTAGATTCTATTTCCTTGTGTTTCAACTGTTTGTTACACGTTCATATTCATTTCCTGGAAAGATAATTGTGTATTTGAAGAGTTTTACTACTTTTTACAGTTTCCTTAGAAGTACATACTAGAACCTTCAGGATATGAACTGTTTCAGTCAAAAGACGCCTCGCCAATTCAGCGTCAATTGAAAACATAAACAGTATTCTCCACATTTATAAGTTTTATACACAAGTTCAGAGCTCTATAAACAGGAATTCTTAATGTTTGAAATCACAATTTACTGAAAACGCCACTTGAAATATCCGGAATTGTTTACATTTTGAGAATTCTCGTCATTTCAGAGCTTTCTTCCTGTAATCTCCGTAATTGAACTGGGAATTAAATGTAGTTAGATTCTATTTACTTGTGTTTCAACTGTTTGCTACACGTTCATATTCATTTTCTGGAGAGGTAATTGTGTATTAAAAGACTTTTACCACATTTTGAGAGTTTCCTTAGAAGCACATACTAGAACCTTCAGGATATGAACTGTTTCAGTCAAAAGACGCCACTCCAATTCAACCTCAATTGTAAACATTAACACTATTCTCTACATATAAAAGCTTTATACACAAGTTCTGAGCTTTATAAACAGTAATTCCTGATGTTTGAAATCACATTTAGTGAAAACTCCACTTAAAATAGCCGGACTTTTTAATATTAAGAGAATTCTTGTCCTTTCAGAGCTTTCTACCTGTAATCTCGGTAAGTGAACTCGGCCTTCAATGTAGTTAGGTTCTATTTCCTTGTGTTTCAAGTGTTTGTTACACGTTCATATTCATTTCCTGGAGAGGTAATCGTGTATTTAAAGAGTTTTACAATACTTTGACAGTTTCCTCAGAAGTACATAAAGAACCTTCAGGATACCCACTGTTTCGTTCAAAAAACACTTGGCAAATTAAGCCTCAGTTGTAAACATAAACAGTATTATCCTTATTTAAAAGCTCTATACACAAATCGTGATCTCTACAAACAGGAATTCTTAATGTTTGAAATCACAATTTACTGAAAACGC
This sequence comes from Myotis nattereri, assembly GCF_964212035.1. Lineage (NCBI taxonomy): Eukaryota > Metazoa > Chordata > Mammalia > Chiroptera > Vespertilionidae > Myotis > Myotis nattereri. The sequence goes on from NC_138080.1 coordinate 9,772,141, forward strand.
GATTTAAAATATCCGGAATTGTTTACATTTTGAGAATTCCCGCCATTTCAGAGCTTTGTTCTTGTAATCTCCGTAATTGAACTCGGAATTAAATGTAGTTAGATTCTATTTACTTGTGTTTCAACTGTTTGTTACACGTTCATATTCATTTCCTGGAGAGGTAATTGTGCATTAAAAGAGTTTTACCACATTTTGATAGTTTCCTTAGAAGTACATACTAGAACCTTTAGGATATGAACTGTTTCAGTCAAAAGACGCCACTCCAATTCAACCTCAATTGTAAACATAAACACTATTCTCTACATATAAAAGCTTTATACACAAGTTCTGAGCTCTATAAACAGTAATTCCTGATGTTTGAAATCACATTTAGTGAAAACTCCACTTAAAATAGCCGGACTTTTTAATATTAAGAGAATTCTTGTCCTTTCAGAGCTTTCTACCTGTAATCTCGGTAATAGAACTCGGCCTTAAATGTAGTTAGGTTCTATTTCCTTGTGTTTCAACTGTTTGTTACACGTTCATATTCATTTCCTGTAGAGGTAATTGTGTATTTAAAGAGTTTTACAACATTTTGACAGTTTCCTTAGAAGTACATAAAGAACCTTCAGGATATCCACTGTTTCATTCAAAAAACACGTGGCAAAGTAAGCCACAATTGTAAACATAAACAGTATTATCCTCATTTAAAAGATTTATACACAAATCGTGATCTCTACAAACAGGAATTCTTGATGTTTGAAATCACAATTTACTGAAAACGCGATTTAAAGTTACCGGACTTGTTAATACTTTGAGTATTCTCCTCATTTCACAACTTTCTTCCAGTAATCTCGGTAATTGAACTCGGCCTTAAATGTAGTTAGATTCTATTTCCTTGTGTTTCAACTGTTTGTTACACGTTCATATTTATTTCCTGGAAAGATAATTGTGTATTTGAAGAGTTTTACTACTTTTTACAGTTTCCTTAGAAGTACATACTAGAACCTTCAGGATATGAACTGTTTCAGTCAAAAGACGCCTCGCCAATTCAGCATCAATTGAAAACATAAACAGTATTCTCCACATTTATAAGTTTTATACACAAGTTCAGAGCTCTATAAACAGGAATTCTTAATGTTTGAAATCACAATTTACTGAAAACGCCACTTGAAATATCCGGAATTGTTTACATTTTTAGAATTCTCGTCATTTCAGAGCTTTGTTCTTGTAACCTCCGTAATTGAACTAGGAATTAAATGTAGTTAGATTCTATTTACTTGTGTTTCAACTGTTTGCTACACGTTCATATTCATTTTCTGGAGAGGTAATTGTGTATTAAAAGACTTTTACCACATTTTGAGAGTTTCCTTAGAAGCACATACTAGAACCTTCAGGATATGAACTGTTTCAGTCAAAAGACGCCACTCCAATTCAACCTCAATTGTAAACATTAACACTATTCTCTACATATAAAAGCTTTATACACAAGTTCTGAGCTTTATAAACAGTAATTCCTGATGTTTGAAATCACATTTAGTGAAAACTCCACTTAAAATAGCCGGACTCTTTAATATTAAGAAAATTCTTGTCCTTTCAGAGCTTTCTACCTGTAATCTCGGTAATTGAACTCGGCTTTAAATGTAGTTAGAATTTATTTTCTTGTGTTTCAACTGTTTGTTATAAGTTCATATTCATTTCCTGATAAGATAATTGTGTATTTTAAGAGTTTTACCACATTTTGAGAGTTTCCTTAGAAGTACATACTAGAACCTTTAGGATATGAACTGTTTCAGTCAAAAGACGCCACTCCAATTCAACCTCAATTGTAAACATAAACACTATTCTCTACATATAAAAGCTTTATACACAAGTTCTGAGCTCTATAAACAGTAATTCCTGATGTTTGAAATCACATTTAGTGAAAACTCAACTTAAAATAGCCGAACTTTTTCATATTAAGAGAATTCTTGTCCTTTCAGAGCTTTCTACCTGTAATCTCGGTAAGTGAACTCGGCCTTCAATGTAGTTAGGTTCTATTTCCTTGTGTTTCAAGTGTTTGTTACACGTTCATATTCATTTCCTGGAGAGGTAATCGTGTATTTAAAGAGTTTTACAATACTTTGACAGTTTCCTCAGAAGTACATAAAGAACCTTCAGGATACCCACTGTTTCGTTCAAAAAACACTTGGCAAATTAAGCCTCAATTGTAAACATAAACAGTATTATCCTTATTTAAAAGCTCTATACACAAATCGTGATCTCTACAAACAGGAATTCTTAATGTTTGAAATCACAATTTACTGAAAACGCGATTTAAAATATCCGGAATTGTTTACATTTTGAGAATTCCCGTCATTTCAGAGCTTTGTTCTTGTAATCTCCGTAATTGAACTCGGAATTAAATGTAGTTAGATTCTATTTACTTGTGTTTCAACTGTTTGTTACACGTTCATATTCATTTCCTGGAGAGGTAATTGTGCATTAAAAGAGTTTTACCACATTTTGATAGTTTCCTTAGAAGTACATACTAGAACCTTTAGGATATGAACTGTTTCAGTCAAAAGACGCCACTCCAATTCAACCTCAATTGTAAACATAAACACTATTCTCTACATATAAAAGCTTTATACACAAGTTCTGAGCTCTATAAACAGTAATTCCTGATGTTTGAAATCACATTTAGTGAAAACTCCACTTAAAATAGCCGGACTTTTTAATATTAAGAGAATTCTTGTCCTTTCAGAGCTTTCTACCTGTAATCTCGGTAATAGAACTCGGCCTTAAATGTAGTTAGGTTCTATTTCCTTGTGTTTCAACTGTTTGTTACACGTTCATATTCATTTCCTGGAGAGGTAATTAAGTATTTAAAGAGTTTTACAACATTTTGACAGTTTCCTTAGAAGTACATAAAGAACCTTCAGGATATCCACTGTTTCATTCAAAAAACACGTGGCAAAGTAAGCCACAATTGTAAACATAAACAGTATTATCCTCATTTAAAAGCCTTATACACAAATCGTGATCTCTACAAACAGGAATTCTTGATGTTTGAAATCACAATTTACTGAAAACGCGATTTAAAGTTACCGGACTTGTTAATACTATGAGTATTCTCCTCATTTCACAACTTTCTTCCAGTAATCTCGGTAATTGAACTCGGCCTTAAATGTAGTTAGATTCTATTTCCTTGTGTTTCAACTGTTTGTTACACGTTCATATTCATTTCCTGGAAAGATAATTGTGTATTTGAAGAGTTTTACTACTTTTTACAGTTTCCTTAGAAGTACATACTAGAACCTTCAGGATATGAACTGTTTCAGTCAAAAGACGCCTCGCCAATTCAGCGTCAATTGAAAACATAAACAGTATTCTCCACATTTATAAGTTTTATACACAAGTTCAGAGCTCTATAAACAGGAATTCTTAATGTTTGAAATCACAATTTACTGAAAACGCCACTTGAAATATCCGGAATTGTTTACATTTTGAGAATTCTCGTCATTTCAGAGCTTTCTTCCTGTAATCTCCGTAATTGAACTGGGAATTAAATGTAGTTAGATTCTATTTACTTGTGTTTCAACTGTTTGCTACACGTTCATATTCATTTTCTGGAGAGGTAATTGTGTATTAAAAGACTTTTACCACATTTTGAGAGTTTCCTTAGAAGCACATACTAGAACCTTCAGGATATGAACTGTTTCAGTCAAAAGACGCCACTCCAATTCAACCTCAATTGTAAACATTAACACTATTCTCTACATATAAAAGCTTTATACACAAGTTCTGAGCTTTATAAACAGTAATTCCTGATGTTTGAAATCACATTTAGTGAAAACTCCACTTAAAATAGCCGGACTCTTTAATATTATGAAAATTCTTGTCCTTTCAGAGCTTTCTACCTGTAATCTCGGTAATTGAACTCGGCTTTAAATGTAGTTAGAATTTATTTTCTTGTGTTTCAACTGTTTGTTATAAGTTCATATTCATTTCCTGATAAGATAATTGTGTATTTTAAGAGTTTTACCACATTTTGAGAGTTTCCTTAGAAGTACATACTAGAAACTTTAGGATATGAACTGTTTCAGTCAAAAGACGCCACTCCAATTCAACCTCAATTGTAAACATAAACACTATTCTCTACATATAAAAGCTTTATACACAAGTTCTGAGCTCTATAAACAGTAATTCCTGATGTTTGAAATCACATTTAGTGAAAACTCAACTTAAAATAGCCGAACTTTTTCATATTAAGAGAATTCTTGTCCTTTCAGAGCTTTCTACCTGTAATCTCGGTAAGTGAACTCGGCCTTCAATGTAGTTAGGTTCTATTTCCTTGTGTTTCAAGTGTTTGTTACACGTTCATATTCATTTCCTGGAGAGGTAATCGTGTATTTAAAGAGTTTTACAACATTTTGACAGTTTCCTCAGAAGTACATAAAGAACCTTCAGGATACCCACTGTTTCGTTCAAAAAACACTTGGCAAATTAAGCCTCAATTGTAAACATAAACAGTATTATCCTCATTTAAAAGCTCTATACACAAATCGTGATCTCTACAAACAGGAATTCTTAATGTTTGAAATCACAATTTACTGAAAACGCGATTTAAAATATCCGGAATTGTTTACATTTTGAGAATTCCCGTCATTTCAGAGCTTTGTTCTTGTAATCTCCGTAATTGAACTCGGAATTAAATGTAGTTAGATTCTATTTACTTGTGTTTCAACTGTTTGTTACACGTTCATATTCATTTCCTGGAGAGGTAATTGTGCATTAAAAGAGTTTTACCACATTTTGATAGTTTCCTTAGAAGTACATACTAGAACCTTTAGGATATGAACTGTTTCAGTCAAAAGACGCCACTCCAATTCAACCTCAATTGTAAACATAAACACTATTCTCTACATATAAAAGCTTTATACACAAGTTCTGAGCTCTATAAACAGTAATTCCTGATGTTTGAAATCACATTTAGTGAAAACTCCACTTAAAATAGCCGGACTTTTTAATATTAAGAGAATTCTTGTCCTTTCAGAGCTTTCTACCTGTAATCTCGGTAATAGAACTCGGCCTTAAATGTAGTTAGGTTCTATTTCCTTGTGTTTCAACTGTTTGTTACACGTTCATATTCATTTCCTGGAGAGGTAATTGTGTATTTAAAGAGTTTTACAACATTTTGACAGTTTCCTTAGAAGTACATAAAGAACCTTCAGAATATCCACTGTTTCATTCAAAAAACACGTGGCAAAGTAAGCCACAATTGTAAACATAAACAGTATTATCCTCATTTAAAAGATTTATACACAAATCGTGATCTCTACAAACAGGAATTCTTGATGTTTGAAATCACAATTTACTGAAAACGCGATTTAAAGTTACCGGACTTGTTAATACTATGAGTATTCTCCTCATTTCACAACTTTCTTCCAGTAATCTCGGTAATTGAACTCGGCCTTAAATGTAGTTAGATTCTATTTCCTTGTGTTTCAACTGTTTGTTACACGTTCATATTTATTTCCTGGAAAGATAATTGTGTATTTGAAGAGTTTTACTACTTTTTACAGTTTCCTTAGAAGTACATACTAGAACCTTCAGGATATGAACTGTTTCAGTCAAAAGACGCCTCGCCAATTCAGCGTCAATTGAAAACATAAACAGTATTCTCCACATTTATAAGTTTTATACACAAGTTCAGAGCTCTATAAACAGGAATTCTTAATGTTTGAAATCACAATTTACTGAAAACGCCACTTGAAATATCCGGAATTGTTTACATTTTGAGAATTCTCGTCATTTCAGAGCTTTCTTCCTGTAATCTCCGTAATTGAACTGGGAATTAAATGTAGTTAGATTCTATTTACTTGTGTTTCAACTGTTTGCTACACGTTCATATTCATTTTCTGGAGAGGTAATTGTGTATTAAAAGACTTTTACCACATTTTGAGAGTTTCCTTAGAAGCACATACTAGAACCTTCAGGATATGAACTGTTTCAGTCAAAAGACGCCACTCCAATTCAACCTCAATTGTAAACATTAACACTATTCTCTACATATAAAAGCTTTATACACAAGTTCTGAGCTTTATAAACAGTAATTCCTGATGTTTGAAATCACATTTAGTGAAAACTCCACTTAAAATAGCCGGACTCTTTAATATTAAGAAAATTCTTGTCCTTTCAGAGCTTTCTACCTGTAATCTCGGTAATTGAACTCGGCTTTAAATGTAGTTAGAATTTATTTTCTTGTGTTTCAACTGTTTGTTATAAGTTCATATTCATTTCCTGATAAGATAATTGTGTATTTTAAGAGTTTTACCACATTTTGAGAGTTTCCTTAGAAGTACATACTAGAACCTTTAGGATATGAACTGTTTCAGTCAAAAGACGCCACTCCAATTCAACCTCAATTGTAAACATAAACACTATTCTCTACATATAAAAGCTTTATACACAAGTTCTGAGCTCTATAAACAGTAATTCCTGATGTTTGAAATCACATTTAGTGAAAACTCAACTTAAAATAGCCGAACTTTTTCATATTAAGAGAATTCTTGTCCTTTCAGAGCTTTCTACCTGTAATCTCGGTAAGTGAACTCGGCCTTCAATGTAGTTAGGTTCTTTTTCCTTGTGTTTCAAGTGTTTGTTACACGTTCATATTCATTTCCTGGAGAGGTAATCGTGTATTTAAAGAGTTTTACAATACTTTGACAGTTTCCTCAGAAGTACATAAAGAACCTTCAGGATACCCACTGTTTCATTCAAAAAACACTTGGCAAATTAAGCCTCAATTGTAAACATAAACAGTATTATCCTCATTTAAAAGCTCTATACACAAATCGTGATCTCTACAAACAGGAATTCTTAATGTTTGAAATCACAATTTACTGAAAACGCGATTTAAAATATCCGGAATTGTTTACATTTTGAGAATTCCCGTCATTTCAGAGCTTTGTTCTTGTAATCTCCGTAATTGAACTCGGAATTAAATGTAGTTAGATTCTATTTACTTGTGTTTCAACTGTTTGTTACACGTTCATATTCATTTCCTGGAGAGGTAATTGTGCATTAAAAGAGTTTTACCACATTTTGATAGTTTCCTTAGAAGTACATACTAGAACCTTTAGGATATGAACTGTTTCAGTCAAAAGACGCCACTCCAATTCAACCTCAATTGTAAACATAAACACTATTCTCTACATATAAAAGCTTTATACACAAGTTCTGAGCTCTATAAACAGTAATTCCTGATGTTTGAAATCACATTTAGTGAAAACTCCACTTAAAATAGCCGGACTTTTTAATATTAAGAGAATTCTTGTCCTTTCAGAGCTTTCTACCTGTAATCTCGGTAATAGAACTCGGCCTTAAATGTAGTTAGGTTCTATTTCCTTGTGTTTCAACTGTTTGTTACACGTTCATATTCATTTCCTGGAGAGGTAATTGTGTATTTAAAGAGTTTTACAACATTTTGACAGTTTCCTTAGAAGTACATAAAGAACCTTCAGGATATCCACTGTTTCATTCAAAAAACACGTGGCAAAGTAAGCCACAATTGTAAACATAAACAGTATTATCCTCATTTAAAAGATTTATACACAAATCGTGATCTCTACAAACAGGAATTCTTGATGTTTGAAATCACAATTTACTGAAAACGCGATATCAAGTTACCGGACTTGTTAATACTATGAGTATTCTCCTCATTTCACAACTTTCTTCCAGTAATCTCGGTAATTGAACTCGGCCTTAAATGTAGTTAGATTCTATTTCCTTGTGTTTCAACTGTTTGTTACACGTTCATATTTATTTCCTGCAAAGATAATTGTGTATTTGAAGAGTTTTACTACTTTTTACAGTTTCCTTAGAAGTACATACTAGAACCTTCAGGATATGAACTGTTTCAGTCAAAAGACGCCTCGCCAATTCAGCGTCAATTGAAAACATAAACAGTATTCTCCACATTTATAAGTTTTATACACAAGTTCAGAGCTCTATAAACAGGAATTCTTGATGTTTGAAATCACAATTTACTGAAAACGCCACTTGAAATATCCGGAATTGTTTACATTTTGAGAATTCTCGTCATTTCAGAGCTTTCTTCCTGTAATCTCCGTAATTGAACTGGGAATTAAATGTAGTTAGATTCTATTTACTTGTGTTTCAACTGTTTGCTACACGTTCATATTCATTTTCTGGAGAGGTAATTGTGTATTAAAAGACTTTTACCACATTTTGAGAGTTTCCTTAGAAGCACATACTAGAACCTTCAGGATATGAACTGTTTCAGTCAAAAGACGCCACTCCAATTCAACCTCAATTGTAAACATTAACACTATTCTCTACATATAAAAGCTTTATACACAAGTTCTGAGCTTTATAAACAGTAATTCCTGATGTTTGAAATCACATTTAGTGAAAACTCCACTTAAAATAGCCGGACTCTTTAATATTATGAAAATTCTTGTCCTTTCAGAGCTTTCTACCTGTAATCTCGGTAATTGAACTCGGCTTTAAATGTAGTTAGAATTTATTTTCTTGTGTTTCAACTGTTTGTTATAAGTTCATATTCATTTCCTGATAAGATAATTGTGTATTTTAAGAGTTTTACCACATTTTGAGAGTTTCCTTAGAAGTACATACTAGAAACTTTAGGATATGAACTGTTTCAGTCAAAAGACGCCACTCCAATTCAACCTCAATTGTAAACATAAACACTATTCTCTACATATAAAAGCTTTATACACAAGTTCTGAGCTCTATAAACAGTAATTCCTGATGTTTGAAATCACATTTAGTGAAAACTCAACTTAAAATAGCCGAACTTTTTCATATTAAGAGAATTCTTGTCCTTTCAGAGCTTTCTACCTGTAATCTCGGTAAGTGAACTCGGCCTTCAATGTAGTTAGGTTCTATTTCCTTGTGTTTCAAGTGTTTGTTACACGTTCATATTCATTTCCTGGAGAGGTAATCGTGTATTTAAAGAGTTTTACAATACTTTGACAGTTTCCTCAGAAGTACATAAAGAACCTTCAGGATACCCACTGTTTCGTTCAAAAAACACTTGGCAAATTAAGCCTCAATTGTAAACATAAACAGTATTATCCTTATTTAAAAGCTCTATACACAAATCGTGATCTCTACAAACAGGAATTCTTAATGTTTGAAATCACAATTTACTGAAAACGCGATTTAAAATATCCGGAATTGTTTACATTTTGAGAATTCCCGTCATTTCAGAGCTTTGTTCTTGTAATCTCCGTAATTGAACTGGGAATTAAATGTAGTTAGATTCTATTTACTTATGTTTCAACTGTTTGTTACACGTTCATATTCATTTCCTGGAGAGGTAATTGTGCATTAAAAGAGTTTTACCACATTTTGATAGTTTCCTTAGAAGTACATACTAGAACCTTTAGGATATGAACTGTTTCAGTCAAAAGACGCCACTCCAATTCAACCTCAATTGTAAACATAAACACTATTCTCTACATATAAAAGCTTTATACACAAGTTCTGAGCTCTATAAACAGTAATTCCTGATGTTTGAAATCACATTTAGTGAAAACTCCACTTAAAATAGCCGGACTTTTTAATATTAAGAGAATTCTTGTCCTTTCAGAGCTTTCTACCTGTAATCTCGGTAATAGAACTCGGCCTTAAATGTAGTTAGGTTCTATTTCCTTGTGTTTCAACTGTTTGTTACACGTTCATATTCATTTCCTGGAGAGGTAATTGTGTATTTAAAGAGTTTTACAACATTTTGACAGTTTCCTTAGAAGTACATAAAGAACCTTCAGGATATCCACTGTTTCATTCAAAAAACACGTGGCAAAGTAAGCCACAATTGTAAACATAAACAGTATTATCCTCATTTAAAAGCCTTATACACAAATCGTGATCTCTACAAACAGGAATTCTTGATGTTTGAAATCACAATTTACTGAAAACGCGATTTAAAGTTACCGGACTTGTTAATACTATGAGTATTCTCCTCATTTCACAACTTTCTTCCAGTAATCTCGGTAATTGAACTCGGCCTTAAATGTAGTTAGATTCTATTTCCTTGTGTTTCAACTGTTTGTTACACGTTCATATTTATTTCCTGGAAAGATAATTGTGTATTTGAAGAGTTTTACTACTTTTTACAGTTTCCTTAGAAGTACATACTAGAACCTTCAGGATATGAACTGTTTCAGTCAAAAGACGCCTCGCCAATTCAGCGTCAATTGAAAACATAAACAGTATTCTCCACATTTATAAGTTTTATACACAAGTTCAGAGCTCTATAAACAGGTATTCTTAATGTTTGAAATCACAATTTACTGAAAACGCCACTTGAAATATCCGGAATTGTTTACATTTTGAGAATTCTCGTCATTTCAGAGCTTTCTTCCTGTAATCTCCGTAATTGAACTGGGAATTAAATGTAGTTAGATTCTATTTACTTGTGTTTCAACTGTTTGCTACACGTTCATATTCATTTTCTGGAGAGGTAATTGTGTATTAAAAGACTTTTACCACATTTTGAGAGTTTCCTTAGAAGCACATACTAGAACCTTCAGGATATGAACTGTTTCAGTCAAAAGACGCCACTCCAATTCAACCTCAATTGTAAACATTAACACTATTCTCTACATATAAAAGCTTTATACACAAGTTCTGAGCTTTATAAACAGTAATTCCTGATGTTTGAAATCACATTTAGTGAAAACTCCACTTAAAATAGCCGGACTCTTTAATATTAAGAAAATTCTTGTCCTTTCAGAGCTTTCTACCTGTAATCTCGGTAATTGAACTCGGCTTTAAATGTAGTTAGAATTTATTTTCTTGTGTTTCAACTGTTTGTTATAAGTTCATATTCATTTCCTGATAAGATAATTGTGTATTTTAAGAGTTTTACCACATTTTGGGAGTTTCCTTAGAAGTACATACTAGAACCTTTAGGATATGAACTGTTTCAGTCAAAAGACGCCACTCCAATTCAACCTCAATTGTAAACATAAACACTATTCTCTACATATAAAAGCTTTATACACAAGTTCTGAGCTCTATAAACAGTAATTCCTGATGTTTGAAATCACATTTAGTGAAAACTCAACTTAAAATAGCCGAACTTTTTCATATTAAGAGAATTCTTGTCCTTTCAGAGCTTTCTACCTGTAATCTCGGTAAGTGAACTCGGCCTTCAATGTAGTTAGGTTCTATTTCCTTGTGTTTCAAGTGTTTGTTACACGTTCATATTCATTTCCTGGAGAGGTAATCGTGTATTTAAAGAGTTTTACAATACTTTGACAGTTTCCTCAGAAGTACATAAAGAACCTTCAGGATACCCACTGTTTCGTTCAAAAAACACTTGGCAAATTAAACCTCAATTGTAAACATAAACAGTATTATCCTCATTTAAAAGCTCTATACACAAATCGTGATCTCTACAAACAGGAATTCTTAATGTTTGAAATCACAATTTACTGAAAACGCGATTTAAAATATCCGGAATTGTTTACATTTTGAGAATTCCCGTCATTTCAGAGCTTTGTTCTTGTAATCTCCGTAATTGAACTGGGAATTAAATGTAGTTAGATTCTATTTACTTATGTTTCAACTGTTTGTTACACGTTCATATTCATTTCCTGGAGAGGTAATTGTGCATTAAAAGAGTTTTACCACATTTTGATAGTTTCCTTAGAAGTACATACTAGAACCTTTAGGATATGAACTGTTTCAGTCAAAAGACGCCACTCCAATTCAACCTCAATTGTAAACATAAACACTATTCTCTACATATAAAAGCTTTATACACAAGTTCTGAGCTCTATAAACAGTAATTCCTGATGTTTGAAATCACATTTAGTGAAAACTCCACTTAAAATAGCCGGACTTTTTAATATTAAGAGAATTCTTGTCCTTTCAGAGCTTTCTACCTGTAATCTCGGTAATAGAACTCGGCCTTAAATGTAGTTAGGTTCTATTTCCTTGTGTTTCAACTGTTTGTTACACGTTCATATTCATTTCCTGGAGAGGTAATTGTGTATTTAAAGAGTTTTACAACATTTTGACAGTTTCCTTAGAAGTACATAAAGAACCTTCAGGATATCCACTGTTTCATTCAAAAAACACGTGGCAAAGTAAGCCACAATTGTAAACATAAACAGTATTATCCTCATTTAAAAGCCTTATACACAAATCGTGATCTCTACAAACAGGAATTCTTGATGTGTGAAATCACAATTTACTGAAAACGCGATTTAAAGTTACCGGACTTGTTAATACTATGAGTATTCTCCTCATTTCACAACTTTCTTCCAGTAATCTCGGTAATTGAACTCGGCCTTAAATGTAGTTAGATTCTATTTCCTTGTGTTTCAACTGTTTGTTACACGTTCATATTCATTTCCTGGAAAGATAATTGTGTATTTGAAGAGTTTTACTACTTTTTACAGTTTCCTTAGAAGTACATACTAGAACCTTCAGGATATGAACTGTTTCAGTCAAAAGACGCCTCGCCAATTCAGCGTCAATTGAAAACATAAACAGTATTCTCCACATTTATAAGTTTTATACACAAGTTCAGAGCTCTATAAACAGGAATTCTTAATGTTTGAAATCACAATTTACTGAAAACGCCACTTGAAATATCCGGAATTGTTTACATTTTGAGAATTCTCGTCATTTCAGAGCTTTCTTCCTGTAATCTCCGTAATTGAACTGGGAATTAAATGTAGTTAGATTCTATTTACTTGTGTTTCAACTGTTTGCTACACGTTCATATTCGTTTTCTGGAGAGGTAATTGTGTATTAAAAGACTTTTACCACATTTGGAGAGTTTCCTTAGAAGCACATACTAGAACCTTCAGGATATGAACTGTTTCAGTCAAAAGACGCCACTCCAATTCAACCTCAATTGTAAACATTAACACTATTCTCTACATATAAAAGCTTTATACACAAGTTCTGAGCTTTATAAACAGTAATTCCTGATGTTTGAAATCACATTTAGTGAAAACTCCACTTAAAATAGCCGGACTCTTTAATATTAAGAAAATTCTTGTCCTTTCAGAGCTTTCTACCTGTAATCTCGGTAATTGAACTCGGCTTTAAATGTAGTTAGAATTTATTTTCTTGTGTTTCAACTGTTTGTTATAAGTTCATATTCATTTCCTGATAAGATAATTGTGTATTTTAAGAGTTTTACCACATTTTGAGAGTTTCCTTAGAAGTACATACTAGAACCTTTAGGATATGAACTGTTTCAGTCAAAAGACGCCACTCCAATTCAACCTCAATTGTAAACATAAACACTATTCTCTACATATAAAAGCTTTATACACAAGTTCTGAGCTCTATAAACAGTAATTCCTGATGTTTGAAATCACATTTAGTGAAAACTCCACTTAAAATAGCCGAACTTTTTCATATTAAGAGAATTCTTGTCCTTTCAGAGCTTTCTACCTGTAATCTCGGTAAGTGAACTCGGCCTTCAATGTAGTTAGGTTCTATTTCCTTGTGTTTCAAGTGTTTGTTACACGTTCATATTCATTTCCTGGAGAGGTAATCGTGTATTTAAAGAGTTTTACAATACTTTGACAGTTTCCTCAGAAGTACATAAAGAACCTTCAGGATACCCACTGTTTCGTTCAAAAAACACTTGGCAAATTAAGCCTCAATTGTAAACATAAACAGTATTATCCTCATTTAAAAGCTCTATACACAAATCGTGATCTCTACAAACAGGAATTCTTAATGTTTGAAATCACAATTTACTGAAAACGCGATTTAAAATATCCGGAATTGTTTACATTTTGAGAATTCCCGTCATTTCAGAGCTTTGTTCTTGTAATCTCCGTAATTGAACTGGGAATTAAATGTAGTTAGATTCTATTTACTTGTGTTTCAACTGTTTGTTACACGTTCATATTCATTTCCTGGAGAAGTAATTGTGCATTAAAAGATTTTTACCACATTTTGATAGTTTCCTTAGAAGTACATACTAGAACCTTTAGGATTTGAACTGTTTCAGTCAAAAGACGCCACTCCAATTCAACCTCAATTGTAAACATAAACACTATTCTCTACATATAAAAGCTTTATACACAAGTTCTGAGCTCTATAAACAGTAATTCCTGATGTTTGAAATCACATTTAGTGAAAACTCCACTTAAAATAGCCGGACTTTTTAATATTAAGAGAATTCTTGTCCTTTCAGAGCTTTCTACCTGTAATCTCGGTAATAGAACTCGGCCTTAAATGTAGTTAGGTTCTATTTCCTTGTGTTTCAACTGTTTGTTACACGTTCATATTCATTTCCTGGAGAGGTAATTGTGTATTTAAAGAGTTTTACAACATTTTGACAGTTTCCTTAGAAGTACATAAAGAACCTTCAGGATATCCACTGTTTCATTCAAAAAACACGTGGCAAAGTAAGCCACAATTGTAAACATAAACAGTATTATCCTCATTTAAAAGCCTTATACACAAATCGTGATCTCTACAAACAGGAATTCTTGATGTTTGAAATCACAATTTACTGAAAACGCGATTTAAAGTTACCGGACTTGTTAATACTATGAGTATTCTCCTCATTTCACAACTTTCTTCCAGTAATCTCGGTAATTGAACTCGGCCTTAAATGTAGTTAGATTCTATTTCCTTGTGTTTCAACTGTTTGTTACACGTTCATATTCATTTCCTGGAAAGATAATTGTGTATTTGAAGAGTTTTACTACTTTTTACAGTTTCCTTAGAAGTACATACTAGAACCTTCAGGATATGAACTGTTTCAGTCAAAAGACGCCTCGCCAATTCAGCGTCAATTGAAAACATAAACAGTATTCTCCACATTTATAAGTTTTATACACAAGTTCAGAGCTCTATAAACAGGAATTCTTAATGTTTGAAATCGCAATTTACTGAAAACGCCACTTGAAATATCCGGAATTGTTTACATTTTGAGAATTCTCGTCATTTCAGAGCTTTCTTCCTGTAATCTCCGTAATTGAACTGGGAATTAAATGTAGTTAGATTCTATTTACTTGTGTTTCAACTGTTTGCTACACGTTCATATTCATTTTCTGGAGAGGTAATTGTGTATTAAAAGACTTTTACCACATTTTGAGAGTTTCCTTAGAAGCACATACTAGAACCTTCAGGATATGAACTGTTTCAGTCAAAAGACGCCACTCCAATTCAACCTCAATTGTAAACATTAACACTATTCTCTACATATAAAAGCTTTATACACAAGTTCTGAGCTTTATAAACAGTAATTCCTGATGTTTGAAATCACATTTAGTGAAAACTCCACTTAAAATAGCCGGACTCTTTAATATTAAGAAAATTCTTGTCCTTTCAGAGCTTTCTACCTGTAATCTCGGTAATTGAACTCGGCTTTAAATGTAGTTAGAATTTATTTTCTTGTGTTTCAACTGTTTGTTATAAGTTCATATTCATTTCCTGATAAGATAATTGTGTATTTTAAGAGTTTTACCACATTTTGAGAGTTTCCTTAGAAGTACATACTAGAAACTTTAGGATATGAACTGTTTCAGTTAAAAGACGCCACTCCAATTCAACCTCAATTGTAAACATAAACACTATTCTCTACATATAAAAGCTTTATACACAAGTTCTGAGCTCTATAAACAGTAATTCCTGATGTTTGAAATCACATTTAGTGAAAACTCAACTTAAAATAGCCGAACTTTTTCATATTAAGAGAATTCTTGTCCTTTCAGAGCTTTCTACCTGTAATCTCGGTAAGTGAACTCGGCCTTCAATGTAGTTAGGTTCTATTTCCTTGTGTTTCAAGTGTTTGTTACACGTTCATATTCATTTCCTGGAGAGGTAATCGTGTATTTAAAGAGTTTTACAATACTTTGACAGTTTCCTCAGAAGTACATAAAGAACCTTCAGGATACCCACTGTTTCGTTCAAAAAACACTTGGCAAATTAAGCCTCAATTGTAAACATAAACAGTATTATCCTCATTTAAAAGCTCTATACACAAATCGTGATCTCTACAAACAGGAATTCTTAATGTTTGAAATCACAATTTACTGAAAACGCGATTTAAAATATCCGGAATTGTTTACATTTTGAGAATTCCCGTCATTTCAGAGCTTTGTTCTTGTAATCTCCGTAATTGAACTGGGAATTAAATGTAGTTAGATTCTATTTACTTGTGTTTCAACTGTTTGTTACACGTTCATATTCATTTCCTGGAGAGGTAATTGTGCATTAAAAGATTTTTACCACATTTTGATAGTTTCCTTAGAAGTACATACTAGAACCTTTAGGATATGAACTGTTTCAGTCAAAAGACGCCACTCCAATTCAACCTCAATTGTAAACATAAACACTATTCTCTACATATAAAAGCTTTATACACAAGTTCTGAGCTCTATAAACAGTAATTCCTGATGTTTGAAATCACATTTAGTGAAAACTCCACTTAAAATAGCCGGACTTTTTAATATTAAGAGAATTCTTGTCCTTTCAGAGCTTTCTACCTGTAATCTCGGTAATAGAACTCGGCCTTAAATGTAGTTAGGTTCTATTTCCTTGTGTTTCAACTGTTTGTTACACGTTCATATTCATTTCCTGGAGAGGTAATTGTGTATTTAAAGAGTTTTACAACATTTTGACAGTTTCCTTAGAAGTACATAAAGAACCTTCAGGATATCCACTGTTTCATTCAAAAAACACGTGGCAAAGTAAGCCACAATTGTAAACATAAACAGTATTATCCTCATTTAAAAGCCTTATACACAAATCGTGATCTCTACAAACAGGAATTCTTGATGTTTGAAATCACAATTACTGAAAACGCGATTTAAAGTTACCGGACTTGTTAATACTATGAGTATTCTCCTCATTTCACAACTTTCTTCCAGTAATCTCGGTAATTGAACTCGGCCTTAAATGTAGTTAGATTCTATTTCCTTGTGTTTCAACTGTTTGTTACACGTTCATATTCATTTCCTGGAAAGATAATTGTGTATTTGAAGAGTTTTACTACTTTTTACAGTTTCCTTAGAAGTACATACTAGAACCTTCAGGATATGAACTGTTTCAGTCAAAAGACGCCTCGCCAATTCAGCGTCAATTGAAAACATAAACAGTATTCTCCACATTTATAAGTTTTATACACAAGTTCAGAGCTCTATAAACAGGAATTCTTAATGTTTGAAATCACAATTTACTGAAAACGCCACTTGAAATATCCGGAATTGTTTACATTTTGAGAATTCACGTCATTTCAGAGCTTTCTTCCTGTAATCTCCGTAATTGAACTGGGAATTAAATGTAGTTAGATTCTATTTACTTGTGTTTCAACTGTTTGCTACACGTTCATATTCATTTTCTGGAGAGGTAATTGTGTATTAAAAGACTTTTACCACATTTTGAGAGTTTCCTTAGAAGCACATACTAGAACCTTCAGGATATGAACTGTTTCAGTCAAAAGACGCCACTCCAATTCAACCTCAATTGTAAACATTAACACTATTCTCTACATATAAAAGCTTTATACACAAGTTCTGAGCTTTATAAACAGTAATTCCTGATGTTTGAAATCACATTTAGTGAAAACTCCACTTAAAATAGCCGGACTCTTTAATATTAAGAAAATTCTTGTCCTTTCAGAGCTTTCTACCTGTAATCTCGGTAATTGAACTCGGCTTTAAATGTAGTTAGAATTTTTCTTGTGTTTCAACTGTTTGTTATAAGTTCATATTCATTTCCTGATAAGATAATTGTGTATTTTAAGAGTTTTACCACATTTTGAGAGTTTCCTTAGAAGTACATACTAGAAACTTTAGGATATGAACTGTTTCAGTCAAAAGACGCCACTCCAATTCAACCTCAATTGTAAACATAAACACTATTCTCTACATATAAAAGCTTTATACACAAGTTCTGAGCTCTATAAACAGTAATTCCTGATGTTTGAAATCACATTTAGTGAAAACTCAACTTAAAATAGCCGAACTTTTTCATATTAAGAGAATTCTTGTCCTTTCAGAGCTTTCTACCTGTAATCTCGGTAAGTGAACTCGGCCTTCAATGTAGTTAGGTTCTATTTCCTTGTGTTTCAAGTGTTTGTTACACGTTCATATTCATTTCCTGGAGAGGTAATCGTGTATTTAAAGAGTTTTACAATACTTTGACAGTTTCCTCAGAAGTACATAAAGAACCTTCAGGATACCCACTGTTTCGTTCAAAAAACACTTGGCAAAATAAGCCTCAATTGTAAACATAAACAGTATTATCCTCATTTAAAAGCTCTATACACAAATCGTGATCTCTACAAACAGGAATTATTAATGTTTGAAATCACAATTTACTGAAAACGCGATTTAAAATATCCGGAATTGTTTACATTTTGAGAATTCCCGTCATTTCAGAGCTTTGTTCTTGTAATCTCCGTAATTGAACTGGGAATTAAATGTAGTTAGATTCTATTTACTTGTGTTTCAACTGTTTGTTACACGTTCATATTCATTTCCTGGAGAGGTAATTGTGCATTAAAAGATTTTTACCACATTTTGATAGTTTCCTTAGAAGTACATACTAGAACCTTTAGGATATGAACTGTTTCAGTCAAAAGACGCCACTCCAATTCAACCTCAATTGTAAACATAAACACTATTCTCTACATATAAAAGCTTTATACACAAGTTCTGAGCTCTATAAACAGTAATTCCTGATGTTTGAAATCACATTTAGTGAAAACTCCACTTAAAATAGCCGGACTTTTTAATATTAAGAGAATTCTTGTCCTTTCAGAGCTTTCTACCTGTAATCTCGGTAATAGAACTCGGCCTTAAATGTAGTTAGGTTCTATTTCCTTGTGTTTCAACTGTTTGTTACACGTTCATATTCATTTCCTGGAGAGGTAATTGTGTATTTAAAGAGTTTTACAACATTTTGACAGTTTCCTTAGAAGTACATAAAGAACCTTCAGGATATCCACTGTTTCATTCAAAAAACACGTGGCAAAGTAAGCCACAATTGTAAACATAAACAGTATTATCCTCATTTAAAAGCTCTATACACAAATCGTGATCTCTACAAACAGGAATTCTTGATGTTTGAAATCACAATTTACTGAAAACGCGATTTAAAGTTACCGGACTTGTTAATACTATGAGTATTCTCCTCATTTCACAACTTTCTTCCAGTAATCTCGGTAATTGAACTCGGCCTTAAATGTAGTTAGATTCTATTTCCTTGTGTTTCAACTGTTTGTTACACGTTCATATTCATTTCCTGGAAAGATAATTGTGTATTTGAAGAGTTTTACTACTTTTTACAGTTTCCTTAGAAGTACATACTAGAACCTTCAGGATATGAACTGTTTCAGTCAAAAGACGCCTCGCCAATTCAGCGTCAATTGAAAACATAAACAGTATTCTCCACATTTATAAGTTTTATACACAAGTTCAGAGCTCTATAAACAGGAATTCTTAATGTTTGAAATCACAATTTACTGAAAACGCCACTTGAAATATCCGGAATTGTTTACATTTTGAGAATTCTCGTCATTTCAGAGCTTTCTTCCTGTAATCTCCGTAATTGAACTGGGAATTAAATGTAGTTAGATTCTATTTACTTGTGTTTCAACTGTTTGCTACACGTTCATATTCATTTTCTGGAGAGGTAATTGTGTATTAAAAGACTTTTACCACATTTTGAGAGTTTCCTTAGAAGCACATACTAGAACCTTCAGGATATGAACTGTTTCAGTCAAAAGACGCCACTCCAATTCAACCTCAATTGTAAACATTAACACTATTCTCTACATATAAAAGCTTTATACACAAGTTCTGAGCTTTATAAACAGTAATTCCTGATGTTTGAAATCACATTTAGTGAAAACTCCACTTAAAATAGCCGGACTCTTTAATATTAAGAAAATTCTTGTCCTTTCAGAGCTTTCTACCTGTAATCTCGGTAATTGAACTCGGCTTTAAATGTAGTTAGAATTTATTTTCTTGTGTTTCAACTGTTTGTTATAAGTTCATATTCATTTCCTGATAAGATAATTGTGTATTTTAAGAGTTTTACCACATTTTGAGAGTTTCCTTAGAAGTACATACTAGAAACTTTAGGATATGAACTGTTTCAGTCAAAAGACGCCACTCCAATTCAACCTCAATTGTAAACATAAACACTATTCTCTACATATAAAAGCTTTATACACAAGTTCTGAGCTCTATAAACAGTAATTCCTGATGTTTGAAATCACATTTAGTGAAAACTCAACTTAAAATAGCCGAACTTTTTCATATTAAGAGAATTCTTGTCCTTTCAGAGCTTTCTACCTGTAATCTCGGTAAGTGAACTCGGCCTTCAATGTAGTTAGGTTCTATTTCCTTGTGTTTCAAGTGTTTGTTACACGTTCATATTCATTTCCTGGAGAGGTAATCGTGTATTTAAAGAGTTTTACAATACTTTGACAGTTTCCTCAGAAGTACATAAAGAACCTTCAGGATACCCACTGTTTCGTTCAAAAAACACTTGGCAAATTAAGCCTCAATTGTAAACATAAACAGTATTATCCTCATTTAAAAGCTCTATACACAAATCGTGATCTCTACAAACAGGAATTCTTAATGTTTGAAATCACAATTTACTGAAAACGCGATTTAAAATATCCGGAATTGTTTACATTTTGAGAATTCCCGTCATTTCAGAGCTTTGTTCTTGTAATCTCCGTAATTGAACTGGGAATTAAATGTAGTTAGATTCTATTTACTTGTGTTTCAACTGTTTGTTACACGTTCATATTCATTTCCTGGAG
The DNA here is from genome assembly GCF_964212035.1 of Myotis nattereri. Classification (NCBI taxonomy): domain Eukaryota; kingdom Metazoa; phylum Chordata; class Mammalia; order Chiroptera; family Vespertilionidae; genus Myotis; species Myotis nattereri. The sequence continues at coordinate 9,792,923 of NC_138080.1, forward strand.
AAGTAATTGTGCATTAAAAGAGTTTTACCACATTTTGATAGTTTCCTTAGAAGTACATACTAGAACCTTTAGGATTTGAACTGTTTCAGTCAAAAGACGCCACTCCAATTCAACCTCAATTGTAAACATAAACACTATTCTCTACATATAAAAGCTTTATACACAAGTTCTGAGCTCTATAAACAGTAATTCCTGATGTTTGAAATCACATTTAGTGAAAACTCCACTTAAAATAGCCGGACTTTTTAATATTAAGAGAATTCTTGTCCTTTCAGAGCTTTCTACCTGTAATCTCGGTAATAGAACTCGGCCTTAAATGTAGTTAGGTTCTATTTCCTTGTGTTTCAACTGTTTGTTACACGTTCATATTCATTTCCTGGAGAGGTAATTGTGTATTTAAAGAGTTTTACAACATTTTGACAGTTTCCTTAGAAGTACATAAAGAACCTTCAGGATATCCACTGTTTCATTCAAAAAACACGTGGCAAAGTAAGCCACAATTGTAAACATAAACAGTATTATCCTCATTTAAAAGCCTTATACACAAATCGTGATCTCTACAAACAGGAATTCTTGATGTTTGAAATCACAATTACTGAAAACGCGATTTAAAGTTACCGGACTTGTTAATACTATGAGTATTCTCCTCATTTCACAACTTTCTTCCAGTAATCTCGGTAATTGAACTCGGCCTTAAATGTAGTTAGATTCTATTTCCTTGTGTTTCAACTGTTTGTTACACGTTCATATTCATTTCCTGGAAAGATAATTGTGTATTTGAAGAGTTTTACTACTTTTTACAGTTTCCTTAGAAGTACATACTAGAACCTTCAGGATATGAACTGTTTCAGTCAAAAGACGCCTCGCCAATTCAGCGTCAATTGAAAACATAAACAGTATTCTCCACATTTATAAGTTTTATACACAAGTTCAGAGCTCTATAAACAGGAATTCTTAATGTTTGAAATCACAATTTACTGAAAACGCCACTTGAAATATCCGGAATTGTTTACATTTTGAGAATTCACGTCATTTCAGAGCTTTCTTCCTGTAATCTCCGTAATTGAACTGGGAATTAAATGTAGTTAGATTCTATTTACTTGTGTTTCAACTGTTTGCTACACGTTCATATTCATTTTCTGGAGAGGTAATTGTGTATTAAAAGACTTTTACCACATTTTGAGAGTTTCCTTAGAAGCACATACTAGAACCTTCAGGATATGAACTGTTTCAGTCAAAAGACGCCACTCCAATTCAACCTCAATTGTAAACATTAACACTATTCTCTACATATAAAAGCTTTATACACAAGTTCTGAGCTTTATAAACAGTAATTCCTGATGTTTGAAATCACATTTAGTGAAAACTCCACTTAAAATAGCCGGACTCTTTAATATTAAGAAAATTCTTGTCCTTTCAGAGCTTTCTACCTGTAATCTCGGTAATTGAACTCGGCTTTAAATGTAGTTAGAATTTTTCTTGTGTTTCAACTGTTTGTTATAAGTTCATATTCATTTCCTGATAAGATAATTGTGTATTTTAAGAGTTTTACCACATTTTGAGAGTTTCCTTAGAAGTACATACTAGAAACTTTAGGATATGAACTGTTTCAGTCAAAAGACGCCACTCCAATTCAACCTCAATTGTAAACATAAACACTATTCTCTACATATAAAAGCTTTATACACAAGTTCTGAGCTCTATAAACAGTAATTCCTGATGTTTGAAATCACATTTAGTGAAAACTCAACTTAAAATAGCCGAACTTTTTCATATTAAGAGAATTCTTGTCCTTTCAGAGCTTTCTACCTGTAATCTCGGTAAGTGAACTCGGCCTTCAATGTAGTTAGGTTCTATTTCCTTGTGTTTCAAGTGTTTGTTACACGTTCATATTCATTTCCTGGAGAGGTAATCGTGTATTTAAAGAGTTTTACAATACTTTGACAGTTTCCTCAGAAGTACATAAAGAACCTTCAGGATACCCACTGTTTCGTTCAAAAAACACTTGGCAAAATAAGCCTCAATTGTAAACATAAACAGTATTATCCTCATTTAAAAGCTCTATACACAAATCGTGATCTCTACAAACAGGAATTATTAATGTTTGAAATCACAATTTACTGAAAACGCGATTTAAAATATCCGGAATTGTTTACATTTTGAGAATTCCCGTCATTTCAGAGCTTTGTTCTTGTAATCTCCGTAATTGAACTGGGAATTAAATGTAGTTAGATTCTATTTACTTGTGTTTCAACTGTTTGTTACACGTTCATATTCATTTCCTGGAGAGGTAATTGTGCATTAAAAGATTTTTACCACATTTTGATAGTTTCCTTAGAAGTACATACTAGAACCTTTAGGATATGAACTGTTTCAGTCAAAAGACGCCACTCCAATTCAACCTCAATTGTAAACATAAACACTATTCTCTACATATAAAAGCTTTATACACAAGTTCTGAGCTCTATAAACAGTAATTCCTGATGTTTGAAATCACATTTAGTGAAAACTCCACTTAAAATAGCCGGACTTTTTAATATTAAGAGAATTCTTGTCCTTTCAGAGCTTTCTACCTGTAATCTCGGTAATAGAACTCGGCCTTAAATGTAGTTAGGTTCTATTTCCTTGTGTTTCAACTGTTTGTTACACGTTCATATTCATTTCCTGGAGAGGTAATTGTGTATTTAAAGAGTTTTACAACATTTTGACAGTTTCCTTAGAAGTACATAAAGAACCTTCAGGATATCCACTGTTTCATTCAAAAAACACGTGGCAAAGTAAGCCACAATTGTAAACATAAACAGTATTATCCTCATTTAAAAGCTCTATACACAAATCGTGATCTCTACAAACAGGAATTCTTGATGTTTGAAATCACAATTTACTGAAAACGCGATTTAAAGTTACCGGACTTGTTAATACTATGAGTATTCTCCTCATTTCACAACTTTCTTCCAGTAATCTCGGTAATTGAACTCGGCCTTAAATGTAGTTAGATTCTATTTCCTTGTGTTTCAACTGTTTGTTACACGTTCATATTCATTTCCTGGAAAGATAATTGTGTATTTGAAGAGTTTTACTACTTTTTACAGTTTCCTTAGAAGTACATACTAGAACCTTCAGGATATGAACTGTTTCAGTCAAAAGACGCCTCGCCAATTCAGCGTCAATTGAAAACATAAACAGTATTCTCCACATTTATAAGTTTTATACACAAGTTCAGAGCTCTATAAACAGGAATTCTTAATGTTTGAAATCACAATTTACTGAAAACGCCACTTGAAATATCCGGAATTGTTTACATTTTGAGAATTCTCGTCATTTCAGAGCTTTCTTCCTGTAATCTCCGTAATTGAACTGGGAATTAAATGTAGTTAGATTCTATTTACTTGTGTTTCAACTGTTTGCTACACGTTCATATTCATTTTCTGGAGAGGTAATTGTGTATTAAAAGACTTTTACCACATTTTGAGAGTTTCCTTAGAAGCACATACTAGAACCTTCAGGATATGAACTGTTTCAGTCAAAAGACGCCACTCCAATTCAACCTCAATTGTAAACATTAACACTATTCTCTACATATAAAAGCTTTATACACAAGTTCTGAGCTTTATAAACAGTAATTCCTGATGTTTGAAATCACATTTAGTGAAAACTCCACTTAAAATAGCCGGACTCTTTAATATTAAGAAAATTCTTGTCCTTTCAGAGCTTTCTACCTGTAATCTCGGTAATTGAACTCGGCTTTAAATGTAGTTAGAATTTATTTTCTTGTGTTTCAACTGTTTGTTATAAGTTCATATTCATTTCCTGATAAGATAATTGTGTATTTTAAGAGTTTTACCACATTTTGAGAGTTTCCTTAGAAGTACATACTAGAAACTTTAGGATATGAACTGTTTCAGTCAAAAGACGCCACTCCAATTCAACCTCAATTGTAAACATAAACACTATTCTCTACATATAAAAGCTTTATACACAAGTTCTGAGCTCTATAAACAGTAATTCCTGATGTTTGAAATCACATTTAGTGAAAACTCAACTTAAAATAGCCGAACTTTTTCATATTAAGAGAATTCTTGTCCTTTCAGAGCTTTCTACCTGTAATCTCGGTAAGTGAACTCGGCCTTCAATGTAGTTAGGTTCTATTTCCTTGTGTTTCAAGTGTTTGTTACACGTTCATATTCATTTCCTGGAGAGGTAATCGTGTATTTAAAGAGTTTTACAATACTTTGACAGTTTCCTCAGAAGTACATAAAGAACCTTCAGGATACCCACTGTTTCGTTCAAAAAACACTTGGCAAATTAAGCCTCAATTGTAAACATAAACAGTATTATCCTCATTTAAAAGCTCTATACACAAATCGTGATCTCTACAAACAGGAATTCTTAATGTTTGAAATCACAATTTACTGAAAACGCGATTTAAAATATCCGGAATTGTTTACATTTTGAGAATTCCCGTCATTTCAGAGCTTTGTTCTTGTAATCTCCGTAATTGAACTGGGAATTAAATGTAGTTAGATTCTATTTACTTGTGTTTCAACTGTTTGTTACACGTTCATATTCATTTCCTGGAGAAGTAATTGTGCATTAAAAGAGTTTTACCACATTTTGATAGTTTCCTTAGAAGTACATACTAGAACCTTTAGGATTTGAACTGTTTCAGTCAAAAGACGCCACTCCAATTCAACCTCAATTGTAAACATAAACACTATTCTCTACATATAAAAGCTTTATACACAAGTTCTGAGCTCTATAAACAGTAATTCCTGATGTTTGAAATCACATTTAGTGAAAACTCCACTTAAAATAGCCGGACTTTTTAATATTAAGAGAATTCTTGTCCTTTCAGAGCTTTCTACATGTAATCTCGGTAATAGAACTCGGCCTTAAATGTAGTTAGGTTCTATTTCCTTGTGTTTCAACTGTTTGTTACACGTTCATATTCATTTCCTGGAGAGGTAATTGTGTATTTAAAGAGTTTTACAACATTTTGACAGTTTCCTTAGAAGTACATAAAGAACCTTCAGGATATCCACTGTTTCATTCAAAAAACACGTGGCAAAGTAAGCCACAATTGTAAACATAAACAGTATTATCCTCATTTAAAAGCCTTATACACAAATCGTGATCTCTACAAACAGGAATTCTTGATGTTTGAAATCACAATTTACTGAAAACGCGATTTAAAGTTACCGGACTTGTTAATACTATGAGTATTCTCCTCATTTCACAACTTTCTTCCAGTAATCTCGGTAATTGAACTCGGCCTTAAATGTAGTTAGATTCTATTTCCTTGTGTTTCAACTGTTTGTTACACGTTCATATTCATTTCCTGGAAAGATAATTGTGTATTTGAAGAGTTTTACTACTTTTTACAGTTTCCTTAGAAGTACATACTAGAACCTTCAGGATATGAACTGTTTCAGTCAAAAGACGCCTCGCCAATTCAGCGTCAATTGAAAACATAAACAGTATTCTCCACATTTATAAGTTTTATACACAAGTTCAGAGCTCTATAAACAGGAATTCTTAATGTTTGAAATCACAATTTACTGAAAACGCCACTTGAAATATCCGGAATTGTTTACATTTTGAGAATTCTCGTCATTTCAGAGCTTTCTTCCTGTAATCTCCGTAATTGAACTGGGAATTAAATGTAGTTAGATTCTATTTACTTGTGTTTCAACTGTTTGCTACACGTTCATATTCATTTTCTGGAGAGGTAATTGTGTATTAAAAGACTTTTACCACATTTTGAGAGTTTCCTTAGAAGCACATACTAGAACCTTCAGGATATGAACTGTTTCAGTCAAAAGACGCCACTCCAATTCAACCTCAATTGTAAACATTAACACTATTCTCTACATATAAAAGCTTTATACACAAGTTCTGAGCTTTATAAACAGTAATTCCTGATGTTTGAAATCACATTTAGTGAAAACTCCACTTAAAATAGCCGGACTCTTTAATATTAAGAAAATTCTTGTCCTTTCAGAGCTTTCTACCTGTAATCTCGGTAATTGAACTCGGCTTTAAATGTAGTTAGAATTTATTTTCTTGTGTTTCAACTGTTTGTTATAAGTTCATATTCATTTCCTGATAAGATAATTGTGTATTTTAAGAGTTTTACCACATTTTGAGAGTTTCCTTAGAAGTACATACTAGAAACTTTAGGATATGAACTGTTTCAGTCAAAAGACGCCACTCCAATTCAACCTCAATTGTAAACATAAACACTATTCTCTACATATAAAAGCTTTATACACAAGTTCTGAGCTCTATAAACAGTAATTCCTGATGTTTGAAATCACATTTAGTGAAAACTCCACTTAAAATAGCCGGACTTTTTAATATTAAGGGAATTCTTGTCCTTTCAGAGCTTTCTACCTGTAATCTCGGTAAGTGAACTCGGCCTTCAATGCAGTTAGGTTCTATTTCCTTGTGTTTCAAGTGTTTCTTACACGTTCATATTCATTTCCTGGAGAGGTAATCGTGTATTTAAAGAGTTTAACAATACTTTGACAGTTTCCTTAGAAGTACATAAAGAACCTTCAGGATACCCACTGTTTCATTCAAAAAACACTTGGCAAATTAAGCCTCAATTGTAAACATAAACAGTATTATCCTCATTTAAAAGCTTTATACACAAATCGTGATCTCTACAAACAGGAATTCTTAATGTTTGAAATCACAATTTACTGAAAACGCGATTTAAAATATCCGGACTTGTTAATATTATGAGTATTCTCGTCATTTCACAACTTTCTTCCAGTAATCTCGGTAATTGAACTCGGCCTTAAATGTAGTTAGATTCTATTTCCTTGTGTTTCAACTGTTTGTTACACGTTCATATTCATTTCCTGGAAAGATAATTGTGTATTTGAAGAGTTTTACTACATTTTGACAGTTTCCTTAGAAGTACATACTAGAACCTTCAGGATATGAACTGTTTCAGTCAAAAGACGCCTCGCCAATTCAGCGTCAATTGAAAACATAAACAGTATTCTCCACATTTATAAGTTTTATACACAAGTTCAGAGCTCTATAAACAGGAATTCTTAATGTTTGAAATCACAATTTACTGAAAACGCCACTTGAAATATCCGGAATTGTTTACATTTTGAGAATTCTCGTCATTTCAGAGCTTTGTTCTTGTAATCTCCGTAATTGAACTGGGAATTAAATGTAGTTAGATTCTATTTACTTGTGTTTCAACTGTTTGCTACACGTTCATATTCATTTTCTGGAGAGGTAATTGTGTATTAAAAGACTTTTACCACATTTTGACAGTTTCCTTAGAAGTACATACTAGAACCTTCAGGATATGAACTGTTTCGGTCAAAAGACGCCACTCCAATTCAACCTCAATTGTAAACATTAACACTATTCTCTACATATAAAAGCTTTATACACAAGTTCTGAGCTTTATAAACAGTAATTCCTGATGTTTGAAATCACATTTAGTGAAAACTCCACTTAAAATAGCCGGACTCTTTAATATTAAGAGAATTCTTGTCCTTTCATAGCATTCTACCTGTAATCTCGGTAATTGAACTCGGCATTAAATGTAGTTAGAATTTATTTTCTTGTGTTTCAACTGTATGTTATAAGTTCATTTTCATTTCCTGATAAGATAATTGTGTATTTTAAGAGTTTTACCACATTTTGAGAGTTTCCTTAGAAGTACATACTAGAACCTTTAGGATATGAACTGTTTCAGTCAAAAGACGCCACTCCAATTCATCCTCAATTGTAAACATTAACACTATTCTCTACATATAAAAGCTTTATACACAAGTTCTGAGCTCTATAAACAGTAATTCCTGATGTTTGAAATCACATTTAGTGAAAACTCAACTTAAAATAGCCGAACTTTTTCATATTAAGAGAATTCTTGTCCTTTCAGAGCTTTCTACCTGTAATCTCGGTAAGTGAACTCGGCCTTCAATGTAGTTAGGTTCTATTTCCTTGTGTTTCAAGTGTTTGTTACACGTTCATATTCATTTCCTGGAGAGGTAATCGTGTATTTAAAGAGTTTTACAATACTTTGACAGTTTCCTCAGAAGTACATAAAGAACCTTCAGGATACCCACTGTTTCGTTCAAAAAACACTTGGCAAATTAAGCCTCAATTGTAAACATAAACAGTATTATCCTCATTTAAAAGCTCTATACACAAATCGTGATCTCTACAAACAGGAATTCTTAATGTTTGAAATCACAATTTACTGAAAACGCGATTTAAAATATCCGGAATTGTTTACATTTTGAGAATTCCCGTCATTTCAGAGGTTTGTTCTTGTAATCTCCGTAATTGAACTCAGAATTAAATGTAGTTAGATTCTATTTACTTGTGTTTCAACTGTTTGTTACACGTTCATATTCATTTCCTGGAGAGGTAATTGTGCATTAAAAGATTTTTACCACATTTTGATAGTTTCCTTAGAAGTACATACAAGAACCTTTAGGATATGAACTGTTTCAGTCAAAAGACGCCACTCCAATTCAACCTCAATTGTAAACATAAACACTATTCTCTACATATAAAAGCTTTATACACAAGTTCTGAGCTCTATAAACAGTAATTCCTGATGTTTGAAATCACATTTAGTGAAAACTCCACTTAAAATAGCCGGACTTTTTAATATTAAGAGAATTCTTGTCCTTTCAGAGCTTTCTACCTGTAATCTCGGTAATAGAACTCGGCCTTAAATGTAGTTAGGTTCTATTTCCTTGTGTTTCAACTGTTTGTTACACGTTCATATTCATTTCCTGGAGAGGTAATTGTGTATTTAAAGAGTTTTACAACATTTTGACAGTTTCCTTAGAAGTACATAAAGAACCTTCAGGATATCCACTGTTTCATTCAAAAAACACGTGGCAAAGTAAGCCACAATTGTAAACATAAACAGTATTATCCTCATTTAAAAGCCTTATACACAAATCGTGATCTCTACAAACAGGAATTCTTGATGTTTGAAATCACAATTTACTGAAAACGCGATTTAAAGTTACCGGACTTGTTAATACTATGAGTATTCTCCTCATTTCACAACTTTCTTCCAGTAATCTCGGTAATTGAACTCGGCCTTAAATGTAGTTAGATTCTATTTCCTTGTGTTTCAACTGTTTGTTACACGTTCATATTCATTTCCTGGAAAGATAATTGTGTATTTGAAGAGTTTTACTACTTTTTACAGTTTCCTTAGAAGTACATACTAGAACCTTCAGGATATGAACTGTTTCAGTCAAAAGACGCCTCGCCAATTCAGCGTCAATTGAAAACATAAACAGTATTCTCCACATTTATAAGTTTTATACACAAGTTCAGAGCTCTATAAACAGGAATTCTTAATGTTTGAAATCACAATTTACTGAAAACGCCACTTGAAATATCCGGAATTGTTTACATTTTGAGAATTCTCGTCATTTCAGAGCTTTCTTCCTGTAATCTCCGTAATTGAACTGGGAATTAAATGTAGTTAGATTCTATTTACTTGTGTTTCAACTGTTTGCTACACGTTCATATTCATTTTCTGGAGAGGTAATTGTGTATTAAAAGACTTTTACCACATTTTGAGAGTTTCCTTAGAAGCACATACTAGAACCTTCAGGATATGAACTGTTTCAGTCAAAAGACGCCACTCCAATTCAACCTCAATTGTAAACATTAACACTATTCTCTACATATAAAAGCTTTATACACAAGTTCTGAGCTTTATAAACAGTAATTCCTGATGTTTGAAATCACATTTAGTGAAAACTCCACTTAAAATAGCCGGACTCTTTAATATTAAGAAAATTCTTGTCCTTTCAGAGCTTTCTACCTGTAATCTCGGTAATTGAACTCGGCTTTAAATGTAGTTAGAATTTATTTTCTTGTGTTTCAACTGTTTGTTATAAGTTCATATTCATTTCCTGATAAGATAATTGTGTATTTTAAGAGTTTTACCACATTTTGAGAGTTTCCTTAGAAGTACATACTAGAAACTTTAGGATATGAACTGTTTCAGTCAAAAGACGCCACTCCAATTCAACCTCAATTGTAAACATAAACACTATTCTCTACATATAAAAGCTTTATACACAAGTTCTGAGCTCTATAAACAGTAATTCCTGATGTTTGAAATCACATTTAGTGAAAACTCCACTTAAAATAGCCGGACTTTTTAATATTAAGGGAATTCTTGTCCTTTCAGAGCTTTCTACCTGTAATCTCGGTAAGTGAACTCGGCCTTCAATGCAGTTAGGTTCTATTTCCTTGTGTTTCAAGTGTTTCTTACACGTTCATATTCATTTCTTGGAGAGGTAATCGTGTATTTAAAGAGTTTAACAATACTTTGACAGTTTCCTTAGAAGTACATAAAGAACCTTCAGGATACCCACTGTTTCATTCAAAAAACACTGGGCAAATTAAGCCTCAATTGTAAACATAAACAGTATTATCCTCATTTAAAAGCTTTATACACAAATCGTGATCTCTACAAACAGGAATTCTTAATGTTTGAAATCACAATTTACTGAAAACGCGATTTAAAATATCCGGACTTGTTAATATTATGAGTATTCTCGTCATTTCACAACTTTCTTCCAGTAATCTCGGTAATTGAACTCGGCCTTAAATGTAGTTAGATTCTATTTCCTTGTGTTTCAACTGTTTGTTACACGTTCATATTCATTTCCTGGAAAGATAATTGTGTATTTGAAGAGTTTTACTACATTTTGACAGTTTCCTTAGAAGTACATACTAGAACCTTCAGGATATGAACTGTTTCAGTCAAAAGACGCCTCGCCAATTCAGCGTCAATTGAAAACATAAACAGTATTCTCCACATTTATAAGTTTTATACACAAGTTCAGAGCTCTATAAACAGGAATTCTTAATGTTTGAAATCACAATTTACTGAAAACGCCACTTGAAATATCCGGAATTGTTTACATTTTGAGAATTCTCGTCATTTCAGAGCTTTGTTCTTGTAATCTCCGTAATTGAACTGGGAATTAAATGTAGTTAGATTCTATTTACTTGTGTTTCAACTGTTTGCTACACGTTCATATTCATTTTCTGGAGAGGTAATTGTGTATTAAAAGACTTTTACCACATTTTGACAGTTTCCTTAGAAGTACATACTAGAACCTTCAGGATATGAACTGTTTCGGTCAAAAGACGCCACTCCAATTCAACCTCAATTGTAAACATTAACACTATTCTCTACATATAAAAGCTTTATACACAAGTTCTGAGCTTTATAAACAGTAATTCCTGATGTTTGAAATCACATTTAGTGAAAACTCCACTTAAAATAGCCGGACTCTTTAATATTAAGAGAATTCTTGTCCTTTCATAGCATTCTACCTGTAATCTCGGTAATTGAACTCGGCATTAAATGTAGTTAGAATTTATTTTCTTGTGTTTCAACTGTATGTTATAAGTTCATTTTCATTTCCTGATAAGATAATTGTGTATTTTAAGAGTTTTACCACATTTTGAGAGTTTCCTTAGAAGTACATACTAGAACCTTTAGGATATGAACTGTTTCAGTCAAAAGACGCCACTCCAATTCATCCTCAATTGTAAACATTAACACTATTCTCTACATATAAAAGCTTTATACACAAGGTCTGAGCTCTATAAACAGTAATTCCTGATGTTTGAAATCACATTTAGTGAAAACTCAACTTAAAATAGCCGAACTTTTTCATATTAAGAGAATTCTTGTCCTTTCAGAGCTTTCTACCTGTAATCTCGGTAAGTGAACTCGGCCTTCAATGTAGTTAGGTTCTATTTCCTTGTGTTTCAAGTGTTTGTTACACGTTCATATTCATTTCCTGGAGAGGTAATCGTGTATTTAAAGAGTTTTACAATACTTTGACAGTTTCCTCAGAAGTACATAAAGAACCTTCAGGATACCCACTGTTTCGTTCAAAAAACACTTGGCAAATTAAGCCTCAATTGTAAACATAAACAGTATTATCCTCATTTAAAAGCTCTATACACAAATCGTGATCTCTACAAACAGGAATTCTTAATGTTTGAAATCACAATTTACTGAAAACGCGATTTAAAATATCCGGAATTGTTTACATTTTGAGAATTCCCGTCATTTCAGAGGTTTGTTCTTGTAATCTCCGTAATTGAACTCAGAATTAAATGTAGTTAGATTCTATTTACTTGTGTTTCAACTGTTTGTTACACGTTCATATTCATTTCCTGGAGAGGTAATTGTGCATTAAAAGATTTTTACCACATTTTGATAGTTTCCTTAGAAGTACATACAAGAACCTTTAGGATATGAACTGTTTCAGTCAAAAGACGCCACTCCAATTCAACCTCAATTGTAAACATAAACACTATTCTCTACATATAAAAGCTTTATACACAAGTTCTGAGCTCTATAAACAGTAATTCCTGATGTTTGAAATCACATTTAGTGAAAACTCCACTTAAAATAGCCGGACTTTTTAATATTAAGAGAATTCTTGTCCTTTCAGAGCTTTCTACCTGTAATCTCGGTAATAGAACTCGGCCTTAAATGTAGTTAGGTTCTATTTCCTTGTGTTTCAACTGTTTGTTACACGTTCATATTCATTTCCTGGAGAGGTAATTGTGTATTTAAAGAGTTTTACAACATTTTGACAGTTTCCTTAGAAGTACATAAAGAACCTTCAGGATATCCACTGTTTCATTCAAAAAACACGTGGCAAAGTAAGCCACAATTGTAAACATAAACAGTATTATCCTCATTTAAAAGCCTTATACACAAATCGTGATCTCTACAAACAGGAATTCTTGATGTTTGAAATCACAATTTACTGAAAACGCGATTTAAAGTTACCGGACTTGTTAATACTATGAGTATTCTCCTCATTTCACAACTTTCTTCCAGTAATCTCGGTAATTGAACTCGGCCTTAAATGTAGTTAGATTCTATTTCCTTGTGTTTCAACTGTTTGTTACACGTTCATATTCATTTCCTGGAAAGATAATTGTGTATTTGAAGAGTTTTACTACTTTTTACAGTTTCCTTAGAAGTACATACTAGAACCTTCAGGATATGAACTGTTTCAGTCAAAAGACGCCTCGCCAATTCAGCGTCAATTGAAAACATAAACAGTATTCTCCACATTTATAAGTTTTATACACAAGTTCAGAGCTCTATAAACAGGAATTCTTAATGTTTGAAATCACAATTTACTGAAAACGCCACTTGAAATATCCGGAATTGTTTACATTTTGAGAATTCTCGTCATTTCAGAGCTTTCTTCCTGTAATCTCCGTAATTGAACTGGGAATTAAATGTAGTTAGATTCTATTTACTTGTGTTTCAACTGTTTGCTACACGTTCATATTCATTTTCTGGAGAGGTAATTGTGTATTAAAAGACTTTTACCACATTTTGAGAGTTTCCTTAGAAGCACATACTAGAACCTTCAGGATATGAACTGTTTCAGTCAAAAGACGCCACTCCAATTCAACCTCAATTGTAAACATTAACACTATTCTCTACATATAAAAGCTTTATACACAAGTTCTGAGCTTTATAAACAGTAATTCCTGATGTTTGAAATCACATTTAGTGAAAACTCCACTTAAAATAGCCGGACTCTTTAATATTAAGAAAATTCTTGTCCTTTCAGAGCTTTCTACCTGTAATCTCGGTAATTGAACTCGGCTTTAAATGTAGTTAGAATTTATTTTCTTGTGTTTCAACTGTTTGTTATAAGTTCATATTCATTTCCTGATAAGATAATTGTGTATTTTAAGAGTTTTACCACATTTTGAGAGTTTCCTTAGAAGTACATACTAGAAACTTTAGGATATGAACTGTTTCAGTCAAAAGACGCCACTCCAATTCAACCTCAATTGTAAACATAAACACTATTCTCTACATATAAAAGCTTTATACACAAGTTCTGAGCTCTATAAACAGTAATTCCTGATGTTTGAAATCACATTTAGTGAAAACTCCACTTAAAATAGCCGGACTTTTTAATATTAAGGGAATTCTTGTCCTTTCAGAGCTTTCTACCTGTAATCTCGGTAAGTGAACTCGGCCTTCAATGCAGTTAGGTTCTATTTCCTTGTGTTTCAAGTGTTTCTTACACGTTCATATTCATTTCCTGGAGAGGTAATCGTGTATTTAAAGAGTTTAACAATACTTTGACAGTTTCCTTAGAAGTACATAAAGAACCTTCAGGATACCCACTGTTTCATTCAAAAAACACTTGGCAAATTAAGCCTCAATTGTAAACATAAACAGTATTATCCTCATTTAAAAGCTTTATACACAAATCGTGATCTCTACAAACAGGAATTCTTAATGTTTGAAATCACAATTTACTGAAAACGCGATTTAAAATATCCGGACTTGTTAATATTATGAGTATTCTCGTCATTTCACAACTTTCTTCCAGTAATCTCGGTAATTGAACTCGGCCTTAAATGTAGTTAGATTCTATTTCCTTGTGTTTCAACTGTTTGTTACACGTTCATATTCATTTCCTGGAAAGATAATTGTGTATTTGAAGAGTTTTACTACATTTTGACAGTTTCCTTAGAAGTACATACTAGAACCTTCAGGATATGAACTGTTTCAGTCAAAAGACGCCTCGCCAATTCAGCGTCAATTGAAAACATAAACAGTATTCTCCACATTTATAAGTTTTATACACAAGTTCAGAGCTCTATAAACAGGAATTCTTAATGTTTGAAATCACAATTTACTGAAAACGCCACTTGAAATATCCGGAATTGTTTACATTTTGAGAATTCTCGTCATTTCAGAGCTTTGTTCTTGTAATCTCCGTAATTGAACTGGGAATTAAATGTAGTTAGATTCTATTTACTTGTGTTTCAACTGTTTGCTACACGTTCATATTCATTTTCTGGAGAGGTAATTGTGTATTAAAAGACTTTTACCACATTTTGACAGTTTCCTTAGAAGTACATACTAGAACCTTCAGGATATGAACTGTTTCGGTCAAAAGACGCCACTCCAATTCAACCTCAATTGTAAACATTAACACTATTCTCTACATATAAAAGCTTTATACACAAGTTCTGAGCTTTATAAACAGTAATTCCTGATGTTTGAAATCACATTTAGTGAAAACTCCACTTAAAATAGCCGGACTCTTTAATATTAAGAGAATTCTTGTCCTTTCATAGCATTCTACCTGTAATCTCGGTAATTGAACTCGGCATTAAATGTAGTTAGAATTTATTTTCTTGTGTTTCAACTGTATGTTATAAGTTCATTTTCATTTCCTGATAAGATAATTGTGTATTTTAAGAGTTTTACCACATTTTGAGAGTTTCCTTAGAAGTACATACTAGAACCTTTAGGATATGAACTGTTTCAGTCAAAAGACGCCACTCCAATTCATCCTCAATTGTAAACATTAACACTATTCTCTACATATAAAAGCTTTATACACAAGTTCTGAGCTCTATAAACAGTAATTCCTGATGTTTGAAATCACATTTAGTGAAAACTCAACTTAAAATAGCCGAACTTTTTCATATTAAGAGAATTCTTGTCCTTTCAGAGCTTTCTACCTGTAATCTCGGTAAGTGAACTCGGCCTTCAATGTAGTTAGGTTCTATTTCCTTGTGTTTCAAGTGTTTGTTACACGTTCATATTCATTTCCTGGAGAGGTAATCGTGTATTTAAAGAGTTTTACAATACTTTGACAGTTTCCTCAGAAGTACATAAAGAACCTTCAGGATACCCACTGTTTCGTTCAAAAAACACTTGGCAAATTAAGCCTCAATTGTAAACATAAACAGTATTATCCTCATTTAAAAGCTCTATACACAAATCGTGATCTCTACAAACAGGAATTCTTAATGTTTGAAATCACAATTTACTGAAAACGCGATTTAAAATATCCGGAATTGTTTACATTTTGAGAATTCCCGTCATTTCAGAGCTTTGTTCTTGTAATCTCCGTAATTGAACTCAGAATTAAATGTAGTTAGATTCTATTTACTTGTGTTTCAACTGTTTGTTACACGTTCATATTCATTTCCTGGAGAGGTAATTGTGCATTAAAAGATTTTTACCACATTTTGATAGTTTCCTTAGAAGTACATACAAGAACCTTTAGGATATGAACTGTTTCAGTCAAAAGACGCCACTCCAATTCAACCTCAATTGTAAACATAAACACTATTCTCTACATATAAAAGCTTTATACACAAGTTCTGAGCTCTATAAACAGTAATTCCTGATGTTTGAAATCACATTTAGTGAAAACTCCACTTAAAATAGCCGGACTTTTTAATATTAAGAGAATTCTTGTCCTTTCAGAGCTTTCTACCTGTAATCTCGGTAATAGAACTCGGCCTTAAATGTAGTTAGGTTCAATTTCCTTGTGTTTCAACTGTTTGTTACACGTTCATATTCATTTCCTGGAGAGGTAATTGTGTATTTAAAGAGTTTTACAACATTTTGACAGTTTCCTTAGAAGTACATAAAGAACCTTCAGGATATCCACTGTTTCATTCAAAAAACACGTGGCAAAGTAAGCCACAATTGTAAACATAAACAGTATTATCCTCATTTAAAAGCCTTATACACAAATCGTGATCTCTACAAACAGGAATTCTTGATGTTTGAAATCACAATTTACTGAAAACGCGATTTAAAGTTACCGGACTTGTTAATACTATGAGTATTCTCCTCATTTCACAACTTTCTTCCAGTAATCTCGGTAATTGAACTCGGCCTTAAATGTAGTTAGATTCTATTTCCTTGTGTTTCAACTGTTTGTTACACGTTCATATTCATTTCCTGGAAAGATAATTGTGTATTTGAAGAGTTTTACTACTTTTTACAGTTTCCTTAGAAGTACATACTAGAACCTTCAGGATATGAACTGTTTCAGTCAAAAGACGCCTCGCCAATTCAGCGTCAATTGAAAACATAAACAGTATTCTCCACATTTATAAGTTTTATACACAAGTTCAGAGCTCTATAAACAGGAATTCTTAATGTTTGAAATCACAATTTACTGAAAACGCCACTTGAAATATCCGGAATTGTTTACATTTTGAGAATTCTCGTCATTTCAGAGCTTTCTTCCTGTAATCTCCGTAATTGAACTGGGAATTAAATGTAGTTAGATTCTATTTACTTGTGTTTCAACTGTTTGCTACACGTTCATATTCATTTTCTGGAGAGGTAATTGTGTATTAAAAGACTTTTACCACATTTTGAGAGTTTCCTTAGAAGCACATACTAGAACCTTCAGGATATGAACTGTTTCAGTCAAAAGACGCCACTCCAATTCAACCTCAATTGTAAACATTAACACTATTCTCTACATATAAAAGCTTTATACACAAGTTCTGAGCTTTATAAACAGTAATTCCTGATGTTTGAAATCACATTTAGTGAAAACTCCACTTAAAATAGCCGGACTCTTTAATATTAAGAAAATTCTTGTCCTTTCAGAGCTTTCTACCTGTAATCTCGGTAATTGAACTCGGCTTTAAATGTAGTTAGAATTTATTTTCTTGTGTTTCAACTGTTTGTTATAAGTTCATATTCATTTCCTGATAAGATAATTGTGTATTTTAAGAGTTTTACCACATTTTGAGAGTTTCCTTAGAAGTACATACTAGAACCTTTAGGATATGAACTGTTTCAGTCAAAAGACGCCACTCCAATTCAACCTCAATTGTAAACATAAACACTATTCTCTACATATAAAAGCTTTATACACAAGTTCTGAGCTCTATAAACAGTAATTCCTGATGTTTGAAATCACATTTAGTGAAAACTCAACTTAAAATAGCCGAACTTTTTCATATTAAGAGAATTCTTGTCCTTTCAGAGCTTTCTACCTGTAATCTCGGTAAGTGAACTCAGCCTTCAATGTAGTTAGGTTCTATTTCCTTGTGTTTCAAGTGTTTGTTACACGTTCATATTCATTTCCTGGAGAGGTAATCGTGTATTTAAAGAGTTTTACAATACTTTGACAGTTTCCTCAGAAGTACATAAAGAACCTTCAGGATACCCACTGTTTCGTTCAAAAAACACTTGGCAAATTAAGCCTCAATTGTAAACATAAACAGTATTATCCTCATTTAAAAGCTCTATACACAAATCGTGATCTCTACAAACAGGAATTCTTAATGTTTGAAATCACAATTTACTGAAAACGCGATTTAAAATATCCGGAATTGTTTACATTTTGAGAATTCCCGTCATTTCAGAGCTTTGTTCTTGTAACCTCCGTAATTGAACTGGGAATTAAATGTAGTTAGATTCTATTTACTTATGTTTCAACTGTTTGTTACACGTTCATATTCATTTCCTGGAGAGGTAATTGTGCATTAAAAGAGTTTTACCACATTTTGATAGTTTCCTTAGAAGTACATACTAGAACCTTTAGGATATGAACTGTTTCAGTCAAAAGACGCCACTCCAATTCAACCTCAATTGTAAACATAAACACTATTCTCTACATATAAAAGCTTTATACACAAGTTCTGAGCTCTATAAACAGTAATTCCTGATGTTTGAAATCACATTTAGTGAAAACTCCACTTAAAATAGCCGGACTTTTTAATATTAAGAGAATTCTTGTCCTTTCAGAGCTTTCTACCTGTAATCTCGGTAATAGAACTCGGCCTTAAATGTAGTTAGGTTCAATTTCCTTGTGTTTCAACTGTTTGTTACACGTTCATATTCATTTCCTGGAGAGGTAATTGTGTATTTAAAGAGTTTTACAACATTTTGACAGTTTCCTTAGAAGTACATAAAGAACCTTCAGGATATCCACTGTTTCATTCAAAAAACACGTGGCAAAGTAAGCCACAATTGTAAACATAAACAGTATTATCCTCATTTAAAAGCCTTATACACAAATCGTGATCTCTACAAACAGGAATTCTTGATGTTTGAAATCACAATTTACTGAAAACGCGATTTAAAGTTACCGGACTTGTTAATACTATGAGTATTCTCCTCATTTCACAACTTTCTTCCAGTAATCTCGGTAATTGAACTCGGCCTTAAATGTAGTTAGATTCTATTTCCTTGTGTTTCAACTGTTTGTTACACGTTCATATTCATTTCCTGGAAAGATAATTGTGTATTTGAAGAGTTTTACTACTTTTTACAGTTTCCTTAGAAGTACATACTAGAACCTTCAGGATATGAACTGTTTCAGTCAAAAGACGCCTCGCCAATTCAGCGTCAATTGAAAACATAAACAGTATTCTCCACATTTATAAGTTTTATACACAAGTTCAGAGCTCTATAAACAGGAATTCTTAATGTTTGAAATCACAATTTACTGAAAACGCCACTTGAAATATCCGGAATTGTTTACATTTTGAGAATTCTCGTCATTTCAGAGCTTTCTTCCTGTAATCTCCGTAATTGAACTGGGAATTAAATGTAGTTAGATTCTATTTACTTGTGTTTCAACTGTTTGCTACACGTTCATATTCATTTTCTGGAGAGGTAATTGTGTATTAAAAGACTTTTACCACATTTTGAGAGTTTCCTTAGAAGCACATACTAGAACCTTCAGGATATGAACTGTTTCAGTCAAAAGACGCCACTCCAATTCAACCTCAATTGTAAACATTAACACAATTCTCTACATATAAAAGCTTTATACACAAGTTCTGAGCTTTATAAACAGTAATTCCTGATGTTTGAAATCACATTTAGTGAAAACTCCACTTAAAATAGCCGGACTCTTTAATATTAAGAAAATTCTTGTCCTTTCAGAGCTTTCTACCTGTAATCTCGGTAATTGAACTCGGCTTTAAATGTAGTTAGAATTTATTTTCTTGTGTTTCAACTGTTTGTTATAAGTTCATATTCATTTCCTGATAAGATAATTGTGTATTTTAAGAGTTTTACCACATTTTGAGAGTTTCCTTAGAAGTACATACTAGAACCTTTAGGATATGAACTGTTTCAGTCAAAAGACGCCACTCCAATTCAACCTCAATTGTAAACATAAACACTATTCTCTACATATAAAAGCTTTATACACAAGTTCTGAGCTCTATAAACAGTAATTCCTGATGTTTGAAATCACATTTAGTGAAAACTCAACTTAAAATAGCCGAACTTTTTCATATTAAGAGAATTCTTGTCCTTTCAGAGCTTTCTACCTGTAATCTCGGTAAGTGAACTCAGCCTTCAATGTAGTTAGGTTCTATTTCCTTGTGTTTCAAGTGTTTGTTACACGTTCATATTCATTTCCTGGAGAGGTAATCGTGTATTTAAAGAGTTTTACAATACTTTGACAGTTTCCTCAGAAGTACATAAAGAACCTTCAGGATAACCACTGTTTCGTTCAAAAAACACTTGGCAAATTAAGCCTCAATTGTAAACATAAACAGTATTATCCTCATTTAAAAGCTCTATACACAAATCGTGATCTCTACAAACAGGAATTCTTAATGTTTGAAATCACAATTTACTGAAAACGCGATTTAAAATATCCGGAATTGTTTACATTTTGAGAATTCCCGTCATTTCAGAGCTTTGTTCTTGTAATCTCCGTAATTGAACTGGGAATTAAATGTAGTTAGATTCTATTTACTTATGTTTCAACTGTTTGTTACACGTTCATATTCATTTCCTGGAGAGGTAATTGTGCATTAAAAGAGTTTTACCACATTTTGATAGTTTCCTTAGAAGTACATACTAGAACCTTTAGGATATGAACTGTTTCAGTCAAAAGACGCCACTCCAATTCAACCTCAATTGTAAACATAAACACTATTCTCTACATATAAAAGCTTTATACACAAGTTCTGAGCTCTATAAACAGTAATTCCTGATGTTTGAAATCACATTTAGTGAAAACTCCACTTAAAATAGCCGGACTTTTTAATATTAAGAGAATTCTTGTCCTTTCAGAGCTTTCTACCTGTAATCTCGGTAATAGAACTCGGCCTTAAATGTAGTTAGGTTCTATTTCCTTGTGTTTCAACTGTTTGTTACACGTTCATATTCATTTCCTGGAGAGGTAATTGTGTATTTAAAGAGTTTTACAACATTTTGACAGTTTCCTTAGAAGTACATAAAGAACCTTCAGGATATCCACTGTTTCATTCAAAAAACACGTGGCAAAGTAAGCCACAATTGTAAACATAAACAGTATTATCCTCATTTAAAAGCCTTATACACAAATCGTGATCTCTACAAACAGGAATTCTTGATGTTTGAAATCACAATTTACTGAAAACGCGATAAAGTTACCGGACTTGTTAATACTATGAGTATTCTCCTCATTTCACAACTTTCTTCCAGTAATCTCGGTAATTGAACTCGGCCTTAAATGTAGTTAGATTCTATTTCCTTGTGTTTCAACTGTTTGTTACACGTTCATATTCATTTCCTGGAAAGATAATTGTGTATTTGAAGAGTTTTACTACTTTTTACAGTTTCCTTAGAAGTACATACTAGAACCTTCAGGATATGAACTGTTTCAGTCAAAAGACGCCTCGCCAATTCAGCGTCAATTGAAAACATAAACAGTATTCTCCACATTTATAAGTTTTATACACAAGTTCAGAGCTCTATAAACAGGAATTCTTAATGTTTGAAATCACAATTTACTGAAAACGCCACTTGAAATATCCGGAATTGTTTACATTTTGAGAATTCTCGTCATTTCAGAGCTTTCTTCCTGTAATCTCCGTAATTGAACTGGGAATTAAATGTAGTTAGATTCTATTTACTTGTGTTTCAACTGTTTGCTACACGTTCATATTCATTTTCTGGAGAGGTAATTGTGTATTAAAAGACTTTTACCACATTTTGAGAGTT
Organism: Myotis nattereri; assembly: GCF_964212035.1. Lineage (NCBI taxonomy): Eukaryota > Metazoa > Chordata > Mammalia > Chiroptera > Vespertilionidae > Myotis > Myotis nattereri. The sequence goes on from NC_138080.1 coordinate 9,814,737, forward strand.
TCCTTAGAAGCACATACTAGAACCTTCAGGATATGAACTGTTTCAGTCAAAAGACGCCACTCCAATTCAACCTCAATTGTAAACATTAACACTATTCTCTACATATAAAAGCTTTATACACAAGTTCTGAGCTTTATAAACAGTAATTCCTGATGTTTGAAATCACATTTAGTGAAAACTCCACTTAAAATAGCCGGACTCTTTAATATTAAGAAAATTCTTGTCCTTTCAGAGCTTTCTACCTGTAATCTCGGTAATTGAACTCGGCTTTAAATGTAGTTAGAATTTATTTTCTTGTGTTTCAACTGTTTGTTATAAGTTCATATTCATTTCCTGATAAGATAATTGTGTATTTTAAGAGTTTTACCACATTTTGAGAGTTTCCTTAGAAGTACATACTAGAACCTTTAGGATATGAACTGTTTCAGTCAAAAGACGCCACTCCAATTCAACCTCAATTGTAAACATAAACACTATTCTCTACATATAAAAGCTTTATACACAAGTTCTGAGCTCTATAAACAGTAATTCCTGATGTTTGAAATCACATTTAGTGAAAACTCCACTTAAAATAGCCGGACTTTTTAATATTAAGGGAATTCTTGTCCTTTCAGAGCTTTCTACCTGTAATCTCGGTAAGTGAACTCGGCCTTCAATGCAGTTAGGTTCTATTTCCTTGTGTTTCAAGTGTTTCTTACACGTTCATATTCATTTCCTGGAGAGGTAATCGTGTATTTAAAGAGTTTTACAATACTTTGACAGTTTCCTTAGAAGTACATAAAGAACCTTCAGGATACCCACTGTTTCGTTCAAAAAACACTTGGCAAATTAAGCCTCAATTGTAAACATAAACAGTATTATCCTCATTTAAAAGCTTCATACACAAATCGTGATCTCTACAAACAGGAATTCTTAATGTTTGAAATCACAATTTACTGAAAACGCGATTTAAAATATCCGGACTTGTTAATATTATGAGTATTCTCGTCATTTCACAACTTTCTTCCAGTAATCTCGGTAATTGAACTCGGCCTTAAATGTAGTTAGATTCTATTTCCTTGTGTTTCAACTGTTTGTTACACGTTCATATACATTTCCTGGAAAGATAATTGTGTATTTGAAGAGTTTTACTACATTTTGACAGTTTCCTTAGAAGTACATACTAGAACCTTCAGGATATGAACTGTTTCAGTCAAAAGACGCCTCGCCAATTCAGCGTCAATTGAAAACATAAACAGTATTCTCCACATTTATAAGTTTTATACACAAGTTCAGAGCTCTATAAACAGGAATTCTTAATGTTTGAAATCACAATTTACTGAAAACGCGATTTAAAATATCCGGAATTGTTTACATTTTGAGAATTCCCGTCATTTCAGAGCTTTGTTCTTGTAATCTCCGTAATTGAACTGGGAATTAAATGTAGTTAGATTCTATTTACTTATGTTTCAACTGTTTGTTACACGTTCATATTCATTTCCTGGAGAGGTAATTGTGCATTAAAAGAGTTTTACCACATTTTGATAGTTTCCTTAGAAGTACATACTAGAACCTTTAGGATATGAACTGTTTCAGTCAAAAGACGCCACTCCAATTCAACCTCAATTGTAAACATAAACACTATTCTCTACATATAAAAGCTTTATACACAAGTTCTGAGCTCTATAAACAGTAATTCCTGATGTTTGAAATCACATTTAGTGAAAACTCCACTTAAAATAGCCGGACTTTTTAATATTAAGAGAATTCTTGTCCTTTCAGAGCTTTCTACCTGTAATCTCGGTAATAGAACTCGGCCTTAAATGTAGTTAGGTTCTATTTCCTTGTGTTTCAACTGTTTGTTACACGTTCATATTCATTTCCTGGAGAGGTAATTGTGTATTTAAAGAGTTTTACAACATTTTGACAGTTTCCTTAGAAGTACATAAAGAACCTTCAGGATATCCACTGTTTCATTCAAAAAACACGTGGCAAAGTAAGCCACAATTGTAAACATAAACAGTATTATCCTCATTTAAAAGCCTTATACACAAATCGTGATCTCTACAAACAGGAATTCTTGATGTTTGAAATCACAATTTACTGAAAACGCGATAAAGTTACCGGACTTGTTAATACTATGAGTATTCTCCTCATTTCACAACTTTCTTCCAGTAATCTCGGTAATTGAACTCGGCCTTAAATGTAGTTAGATTCTATTTCCTTGTGTTTCAACTGTTTGTTACACGTTCATATTCATTTCCTGGAAAGATAATTGTGTATTTGAAGAGTTTTACTACTTTTTACAGTTTCCTTAGAAGTACATACTAGAACCTTCAGGATATGAACTGTTTCAGTCAAAAGACGCCTCGCCAATTCAGCGTCAATTGAAAACATAAACAGTATTCTCCACATTTATAAGTTTTATACACAAGTTCAGAGCTCTATAAACAGGAATTCTTAATGTTTGAAATCACAATTTACTGAAAACGCCACTTGAAATATCCGGAATTGTTTACATTTTGAGAATTCTCGTCATTTCAGAGCTTTCTTCCTGTAATCTCCGTAATGGAACTGGGAATTAAATGTAGTTAGATTCTATTTACTTGTGTTTCAACTGTTTGCTACACGTTCATATTCATTTTCTGGAGAGGTAATTGTGTATTAAAAGACTTTTACCACATTTTGAGAGTTTCCTTAGAAGCACATACTAGAACCTTCAGGATATGAACTGTTTCAGTCAAAAGACGCAACTCCAATTCAACCTCAATTGTAAACATTAACACTATTCTCTACATATAAAAGCTTTATACACAAGTTCTGAGCTTTATAAACAGTAATTCCTGATGTTTGAAATCACATTTAGTGAAAACTCCACTTAAAATAGCCGGACTCTTTAATATTAAGAAAATTCTTGTCCTTTCAGAGCTTTCTACCTGTCATCTCGGTAATTGAACTCGGCTTTAAATGTAGTTAGAATTTATTTTCTTGTGTTTCAACTGTTTGTTATAAGTTCATATTCATTTCTTGATAAGATAATTGTGTATTTTAAGAGTTTTACCACATTTTGAGAGTTTCCTTAGAAGTACATACTAGAACCTTTAGGATATGAACTGTTTCAGTCAAAAGACGCCACTCCAATTCAACCTCAATTGTAAACATAAACACTATTCTCTACATATAAAAGCTTTATACACAAGTTCTGAGCTCTATAAACAGTAATTCCTGATGTTTGAAATCACATTTAGTGAAAACTCCACTTAAAATAGCCGGACTTTTTAATATTAAGGGAATTCTTGTCCTTTCAGAGCTTTCTACCTGTAATCTCGGTAAGTGAACTCGGCCTTCAATGCAGTTAGGTTCTATTTCCTTGTGTTTCAAGTGTTTCTTACACGTTCATATTCATTTCCTGGAGAGGTAATCGTGTATTTAAAGAGTTTTACAATACTTTGACAGTTTCCTTAGAAGTACATAAAGAACCTTCAGGATACCCACTGTTTCGTTCAAAAAACACTTGGCAAATTAAGCCTCAATTGTAAACATAAACAGTATTATCCTCATTTAAAAGCTTTATACACAAATCGTGATCTCTACAAACAGGAATTCTTAATGTTTGAAATCACAATTTAATGAAAACGCGATTTAAAATATCCGGACTTGTTAATATTATGAGTATTCTCGTCATTTCACAACTTTCTTCCAGTAATCTCGGTAATTGAACTCGGCCTTAAATGTAGTTAGATTCTATTTCCTTGTGTTTCAACTGTTTGTTACACGTTCATATTCATTTCCTGGAAAGATAATTGTGTATTTGAAGAGTTTTACTACATTTTGACAGTTTCCTTAGAAGTACATACTAGAACCTTCAGGATATGAACTGTTTCAGTCAAAAGACGCCTCGCCAATTCAGCGTCAATTGAAAACATAAACAGTATTCTCCACATTTATAAGTTTTATACACAAGTTCAGAGCTCTATAAACAGGAATTCTTAATGTTTGAAATCACAATTTACTGAAAACGCCACTTGAAATATCCGGAATTGTTTACATTTTGAGAATTCTCGTCATTTCAGAGCTTTGTTCTTGTAATCTCCGTAATTGAACTGGGAATTAAATGTAGTTAGATTCTATTTACTTGTGTTTCAACTGTTTGTTACACGTTCATATTCATTTCCTTGAGAGGTAATTGTGCATTAAAAGAGTTTTACCACATTTTGACAGTTTCCATAGAAGTACATACTAGAACCTTCAGGATATGAACTGTTTCGGTCAAAAGACGCCACTCCAATTCAACCTCAATTGTAAACATTAACACTATTCTCTACATATAAAAGCTTTATACACAAGTTCTGAGCTTTATAAACAGTAATTCCTGATGTTTGAAATCACATTTAGTGAAAACTCCACTTAAAATAGCCGGACTCTTTAATATTAAGAGAATTCTTGTCCTTTCATAGCATTCTACCTGTAATCTCGGTAATTGAACTCGGCATTAAATGTAGTTAGAATTTATTTTCTTGTGTTTCAACTGTTTGTTATAAGTTCATATTCATTTCCTGATAAGATACTTGTGTATTTTAAGAGTTTTACCACATTTTGAGAGTTTCCTTAGAAGTACATACTAGAACCTTTAGGATATGAACTGTTTCAGTCAAAAGACGCCACTCCAATTCAACCTCAATTGTAAACATAAACACTATTCTCTACATATAAAAGCTTTATACAAAAGTTCTGAGCTCTATAAATAGTAATTCCTGATGTTTGAAATCACATTTAGTGAAAACTCCACTTAAAATAGCCGGACTTTTTAATATTAAGAGAATTCTTGTCCTTTCAGAGCTTTCTACCTGTAATCTCGGCAAGTGAACTCGGCCTTCAATGTAGTTAGGTTCTATTTCCTTGTGTTTCAAGTGTTTGTTACACGTTCATATTCATTTCCTGGAGAGGTAATCGTGTATTTAAAGAGTTTTACAATACTTTGACAGTTTCCTAAGAAGTACATAAAGAACCTTCAGGATACCCACTGTTTCGTTCAAAAAACACTTGGCAAATTAAGCCTCAATTGTAAACATAAACAGTATTATCCTCATTTAAAAGCTTTATACACAAATCGTGATCTCTACAAACAGGAATTCTTAATGTTTGAAATCACAATTTACTGAAAACGCGATTTAAAATATCCGGACTTGTTAATATTATGAGTATTCTCGTCATTTCACAACTTTCTTCCAGTAATCTCGGTAATTGAACTCGGCCTTAAATGTAGTTAGATTCTATTTGCTTGTGTTTCAACTGTTTGTTACACGTTCATATTCATTTCCTGGAAAGATAATTGTGTATTTGAAGAGTTTTACCACATTTTGACAGTTTCCTTAGAAGTACATACTAGAACCTTCAGGATATGAACTGTTTCAGTCAAAAGACGCCTCGCCAATTCAGCGTCAATTGAAAACATAAACAGTATTCTCCACATTTATAAGTTTTATACACAAGTTCAGAGCTCTATAAACAGGAATTCTTAATGTTTGAAATCACAATTTACTGAAAACGCCACTTGAAATATCCGGAATTGTTTACATTTTGAGAATTCTCGTCATTTCAGAGCTTTGTTCTTGTAATCTCCGTAATTGAACTGGGAATTAAATGTAGTTAGATTCTATATACTTGTGTTTCAACTGTTTGTTACACGTTCATATTCATTTCCTGGAGAGGTAATTGTGCATTAAAAGAGTTTTACCACATTTTGAATGTTTCCTTAGAAGTACATACTAGAACCTTTAGGATATGGACTATTTCAGTCAAAAGACGCCGATCCAATTCAACCTCAATTGTAAACATAAACACTATTCTCTACATATAAAAGCTTTATACACAAGTTCTGAGCTTTATAAACAGTAATTCCTGATGTTTGAAATCACATTTAGTGAAAACTCCACTTAAAATACCCGGACTCTTTAATATTAAGAGAATTCTTGTCCTTTCATAGCATTCTACCTGTAATCTCGGTAATTGAACTCGGCATTAAATGTAGTTAGAATTTATTTTCTTGTGTTTCAACTGTTTGTTATAAGTTCATTTTCATTTCCTGATAAGATAATTGTGTATTTTAAGAGTTTTACCACATTTTGAGAGTTTCCTTAGAAGTACATACTAGAACCTTTAGGATATGAACTGTTTCAGTCAAAAGACGCCACTCCAATTCAACCTCAATTGTAAACATAAACACTATTCTCTACATATAAAAGCTTTATACACAAGTTCTGAGCTTTATAAACAGTAATTCCTGATGTTTGAAATCACATTTAGTGAAAACTCCACTTAAAATAGCCGGACTTTTTAATATTAAGAGAATTCTTGTCCTTTCAGAGCTTTCTACCTGTAATCTCGGTAATTGAACTCGGCCTTAAATGTAGTTAGGTTCTATTTCCTTGTGTTTCAATTGTTTGTTACACGTTCATATTCATTTCCTGGAGAGGTAATTGTGTATTTAAAGAGTTTTACAACATTTTGACAGTTTCCTTATAAGTACATAGAGAACCTTCAGGATATCCACTGTTTCATTCAAAAAACACGTGGCAAAGTAAGCCTCAATTGTAAACATAAACAGTATTATCCTCATTTAAAAGCTTTATACACAAATCGTGATCTCTACAAACAGGAATTCTTGATGTTTGAAATCACAATGTACTGAAAACGCGATTTAAAATATCCGGACTTGTTAATATTATGAGTATTCTCGTCATTTCACAACTTTCTTCCAGTAATCTCGATAATTGAACTCGGCCTTAAATGTAGTTAGATTCTATTTCCTTGTGTTTCAACTGTTTGTTACACGTTCATATTCATTTCCTGGAAAGATAATTGTGTATTTGAAGAGTTTTACCACATTTTGACAGTTTCCTTAGAAGTACATACTAGAACCTTCAGGATATGAACTGTTTCAGTCAAAAGACGCCTCGCCAATTCAACCTCAATTGTAAACATAAACACTATTCTCTACATATAAAAGCTTTATACACAAGTTCTGAGCTTTATAAACAGTAATTCCTGATGTTTGAAATCACATTTAGTGAAAACTCCACTTAAAATAGCCGGACTCTTTAATATTAAGAAAATTCTTGTCCTTTCAGAGCTTTCTACCTGTCATCTCGGTAATTGAACTCGGCTTTAAATGTAGTTAGAATTTATTTTCTTGTGTTTCAACTGTTTGTTATAAGTTCATATTCATTTCCTGATAAGATAATTGTGTATTTTAAGAGTTTTACCACATTTTGAGAGTTTCCTTAGAAGTACATACTAGAACCTTTAGGATATGAACTGTTTCAGTCAAAAGACGCCACTCCAATTCAACCTCAATTGTAAACATAAACACTATTCTCTACATATAAAAGCTTTATACACAAGTTCTGAGCTCTATAAACAGTAATTCCTGATGTTTGAAATCACATTTAGTGAAAACTCCACTTAAAATAGCCGGACTTTTTAATATTAAGGGAATTCTTTTCCTTTCAGAGCTTTCTACCTGTAATCTCGGTAAGTGAACTCGGCCTTCAATGCAGTTAGGTTCTATTTCCTTGTGTTTCAAGTGTTTCTTACACGTTCATATTCATTTCCTGGAGAGGTAATCGTGTATTTAAAGAGTTTTACAATACTTTGACAGTTTCCTTAGAAGTACATAATGAACCTTCAGGATACCCACTGTTTCGTTCAAAAAACACTTGGCAAATTAAGCCTCAATTGTAAACATAAACAGTATTATCCTCATTTAAAAGCTTTATACACAAATCGTGATCTCTACAAACAGGAATTCTTAATGTTTGAAATCACAATTTAATGAAAACGCGATTTAAAATATCCGGACTTGTTAATATTATGAGTATTCTCGTCATTTCACAACTTTCTTCCAGTAATCTCGGTAATTGAACTCGGCCTTAAATGTAGTTAGATTCTATTTCCTTGTGTTTCAACTGTTTGTTACACGTTCATATTCATTTCCTGGAAAGATAATTGTGTATTTGAAGAGTTTTACTACATTTTGACAGTTTCCTTAGAAGTACATACTAGAACCTTCAGGATATGAACTGTTTCAGTCAAAAGACGCCTCGCCAATTCAGCGTCAATTGAAAACATAAACAGTATTCTCCACATTTATAAGTTTTATACACAAGTTCAGAGCTCTATAAACAGGAATTCTTAATGTTTGAAATCACAATTTACTGAAAACGCCACTTGAAATATCCGGAATTGTTTACATTTTGAGAATTCTCGTCATTTCAGAGCTTTGTTCTTGTAATCTCCGTAATTGAACTGGGAATTAAATGTAGTTAGATTCTATTTACTTGTGTTTCAACTGTTTGTTACACGTTCATATTCATTTCCTGGAGAGGTAATTGTGCATTAAAAGAGTTTTACCACATTTTGACAGTTTCCATAGAAGTACATACTAGAACCTTCAGGATATGAACTGTTTCGGTCAAAAGACGCCACTCCAATTCAACCTCAATTGTAAACATTAACACTATTCTCTACATATAAAAGCTTTATACACAAGTTCTGAGCTTTATAAACAGTAATTCCTGATGTTTGAAATCACATTTAGTGAAAACTCCACTTAAAATAGCCGGACTCTTTAATATTAAGAGAATTCTTGTCCTTTCATAGCATTCTACCTGTAATCTCGGTAATTGAACTCGGCATTAAATGTAGTTAGAATTTATTTTCTTGTGTTTCAACTGTTTGTTATAAGTTCATATTCATTTCCTGATAAGATACTTGTGTATTTTAAGAGTTTTACCACATTTTGAGAGTTTCCTTAGAAGTACATACTAGAACCTTTAGGATATGAACTGTTTCAGTCAAAAGACGCCACTCCAATTCAACCTCAATTGTAAACATAAACACTATTCTCTACATATAAAAGCTTTATACAAAAGTTCTGAGCTCTATAAATAGTAATTCCTGATGTTTGAAATCACATTTAGTGAAAACTCCACTTAAAATAGCCGGACTTTTTAATATTAAGGGAATTCTTGTCCTTTCAGAGCTTTCTACCTGTAATCTCGGTAAGTGAACTCGGCCTTCAATGCAGTTAGGTTCTATTTCCTTGTGTTTCAAGTGTTTCTTACACGTTCATATTCATTTCCTGGAGAGGTAATCGTGTATTTAAAGAGTTTTACAATACTTTGACAGTTTCCTTAGAAGTACATAAAGAACCTTCAGGATACCCACTGTTTCGTTCAAAAAACACTTGGCAAATTAAGCCTCAATTGTAAACATAAACAGTATTATCCTCATTTAAAAGCTTTATACACAAATCGTGATCTCTACAAACAGGAATTCTTAATGTTTGAAATCACAATTTAATGAAAACGCGATTTAAAATATCCGGACTTGTTAATATTATGAGTATTCTCGTCATTTCACAACTTTCTTCCAGTAATCTCGGTAATTGAACTCGGCCTTAAATGTAGTTAGATTCTATTTCCTTGTGTTTCAACTGTTTGTTACACGTTCATATTCATTTCCTGGAAAGATAATTGTGTATTTGAAGAGTTTTACTACATTTTGACAGTTTCCTTAGAAGTACAAACTAGAACCTTCAGGATATGAACTCTTTCAGTCAAAAGACGCCTCGCCAATTCAGCGTCAATTGAAAACATAAACAGTATTCTCCACATTTATAAGTTTTATACACAAGTTCAGAGCTCTATAAACAGGAATTCTTAATGTTTGAAATCACAATTTACTGAAAACGCCACTTGAAATATCCGGAATTGTTTACATTTTGAGAATTCTCGTCATTTCAGAGCTTTGTTCTTGTAATCTCCGTAATTGAACTGGGAATTAAATGTAGTTAGATTCTATTTACTTGTGTTTCAACTGTTTGTTACACGTTCATATTCATTTCCTTGAGAGGTAATTGTGCATTAAAAGAGTTTTACCACACTTTGACAGTTTCCATAGAAGTACATACTAGAACCTTCAGGATATGAACTGTTTCGGTCAAAAGACGCCACTCCAATTCAACCTCAATTGTAAACATTAACACTATTCTCTACATATAAAAGCTTTATACACAAGTTCTGAGCTTTATAAACAGTAATTCCTGATGTTTGAAATCACATTTAGTGAAAACTCCACTTAAAATAGCCGGACTCTTTAATATTAAGAGAATTCTTGTCCTTTCATAGCATTCTACCTGTAATCTCGGTAATTGAACTCGGCATTAAATGTAGTTAGAATTTATTTTCTTGTGTTTCAACTGTTTGTTATAAGTTCATATTCATTTCCTGATAAGATACTTGTGTATTTTAAGAGTTTTACCACATTTTGAGAGTTTCCTTAGAAGTACATACTAGAACCTTTAGGATATGAACTGTTTCAGTCAAAAGACGCCACTCCAATTCAACCTCAATTGTAAACATAAACACTATTCTCTACATATAAAAGCTTTATACAAAAGTTCTGAGCTCTATAAATAGTAATTCCTGATGTTTGAAATCACATTTAGTGAAAACTCCACTTAAAATAGCCGGACTTTTTAATATTAAGAGAATTCTTGTCCTTTCAGAGCTTTCTACCTGTAATCTCGGCAAGTGAACTCGGCCTTCAATGTAGTTAGGTTCTATTTCCTTGTGTTTCAAGTGTTTGTTACACGTTCATATTCATTTCCTGGAGAGGTAATCGTGTATTTAAAGAGTTTTACAATACTTTGACAGTTTCCTAAGAAGTACATAAAGAACCTTCAGGATACCCACTGTTTCGTTCAAAAAACACTTGGCAAATTAAGCCTCAATTGTAAACATAAACAGTATTATCCTCATTTAAAAGCTTTATACACAAATCGTGATCTCTACAAACAGGAATTCTTAATGTTTGAAATCACAATTTACTGAAAACGCGATTTAAAATATCCGGACTTGTTAATATTATGAGTATTCTCGTCATTTCACAACTTTCTTCCAGTAATCTCGGTAATTGAACTCGGCCTTAAATGTAGTTAGATTCTATTTGCTTGTGTTTCAACTGTTTGTTACACGTTCATATTCATTTCCTGGAAAGATAATTGTGTATTTGAAGAGTTTTACCACATTTTGACAGTTTCCTTAGAAGTACATACTAGAACCTTCAGGATATGAACTGTTTCAGTCAAAAGACGCCTCGCCAATTCAGCGTCAATTGAAAACATAAACAGTATTCTCCACATTTATAAGTTTTATACACAAGTTCAGAGCTCTATAAACAGGAATTCTTAATGTTTGAAATCACAATTTACTGAAAACGCCACTTGAAATATCCGGAATTGTTTACATTTTGAGAATTCTCGTCATTTCAGAGCTTTGTTCTTGTAATCTCCGTAATTGAACTGGGAATTAAATGTAGTTAGAGTCTATATACTTGTGTTTCAACTGTTTGTTACACGTTCATATTCATTTCCTGGAGAGGTAATTGTGCATTAAAAGAGTTTTACCACATTTTGAATGTTTCCTTAGAAGTACATACTAGAACCTTTAGGATATGGACTATTTCAGTCAAAAGACGCCGATCCAATTCAACCTCAATTGTAAACATAAACACTATTCTCTACATATAAAAGCTTTATACACAAGTTCTGAGCTTTATAAACAGTAATTCCTGATGTTTGAAATCACATTTAGTGAAAACTCCACTTAAAATAGCCGGACTCTTTAATATTAAGAGAATTCTTGTCCTTTCATAGCATTCTACAAGTAATCTCGGTAATTGAACTCGGCATTAAATGTAGTTAGAATTTATTTTCTTGTGTTTCAACTGTTTGTTATAAGTTCATTTTCATTTCCTGATAAGATAATTGTGTATTTTAAGAGTTTTACCACATTTTGAGAGTTTCCTTAGAAGTACATACTAGAACCTTTAGGATATGAACTGTTTCAGTCAAAAGACGCCACTCCAATTCAACCTCAATTGTAAACATAAACACTATTCTCTACATATAAAAGCTTTATACACAAGTTCTGAGCTTTATAAACAGTAATTCCTGATGTTTGAAATCACATTTAGTGAAAACTCCACTTAAAATAGCCGGACTTTTTAATATTAAGAGAATTCTTGTCCTTTCAGAGCTTTCTACCTGTAATCTCGGTAATTGAACTCGGCCTTAAATGTAGTTAGGTTCTATTTCCTTGTGTTTCAATTGTTTGTTACACGTTCATATTCATTTCCTGGAGAGGTAATTGTGTATTTAAAGAGTTTTACAACATTTTGACAGTTTCCTTATAAGTACATAGAGAACCTTCAGGATATCCACTGTTTCATTCAAAAAACACGTGGCAAAGTAAGCCTCAATTGTAAACATAAACAGTATTATCCTCATTTAAAAGCTTTATACACAAATCGTGATCTCTACAAACAGGAATTCTTGATGTTTGAAAACACAATGTACTGAAAACGCGATTTAAAATATCCGGACTTGTTAATATTATGAGTATTCTCGTCATTTCACAACTTTCTTCCAGTAATCTCGATAATTGAACTCGGCCTTAAATGTAGTTAGATTCTATTTACTTGTGTTTCAACTGTTTGTTACACGTTCATATTCATTTCCTGGAAAGATAATTGTGTATTTGAAGAGTTTTACCACATTTTGACAGTTTCCTTAGAAGTACATACTAGAACCTTCAGGATATGAACTGTTTCAGTCAAAAGACGCCTCGCCAATTCAGCGTCAATTGAAAACATAAACAGTATTCTCCACATTTATAAGTTTTATACACAAGTTCAGAGCTCTATCAACAGGAATTCTTAATGTTTGAAATCACAATTTACTGAAAACGCCACTTGAAATATCCGGAATTGTTTACATTTTGAGAATTCTCGTCATTTCAGAGCTTTCTTCCTGTAATCTCCGAAATTGAACTGGGAATTAAATGTAGTTAGATTCTATTTACTTGTGTTTCAACTGTTTGCTACACGTTCATATTCATTTTCTGGAGAGGTAATTGTGTATTAAAAGACTTTTACCACATTTTGAGAGTTTCCTTAGAAGCACATACTAGAACCTTCAGGATAAGAACTGTTTCAGTCTAAAGACGCCACTCCAATTCAACCTCAATTGTAAACATTAACACTATTCCCTACATATAAAAAGCTTTATATACAAGTTCTGAGCTTTATAAACAGTAATTCCTGATGTTTGAAATCACATTTAGTGAAAACTCCACTTAAAATAGCCGGACTTTTTAATATTAAGAGAATTCTTGTCCTTTCAGAGCTTTCTACCTGTAATCTCGGTAATTGAACTCGGCATTAAATGTACTTAGAATTTATTTTCTTGTGTTTCAACTGTTTTTTATGAGTTCATATTCATTTCCTGATAAAATAATTGTGTATTTTAAGAGTTTTACCACATTTTGAGAGTTTCCTTAGAAGTACATACTAGAACCTTTAGGATATGAACTGTTTCAGTCAAAAGACGCCACTCCAATTCAACCTCAATTGTAAACATAAACACTATTCTCTACATATAAAAGCTTTATACACAAGTTCTGAGCTCTATAAACAGTAATTCCTGATGTTTGAAATCACATTTAGTGAAAACTCCACTTAAAATACCCGGACTTTTTAATATTACGAGAATTCTTGTCCTTTCAGAGCTTTCTACCTGTAATCTCCGTAATTGAACTGGGAATTAAATGTAGTTAGATTCTATTTACTTGTGTTTCAACTGTTTGTTACACGTTCATATTCATTTCCTGGAGAGGTAATTGTGTATTTAAAGAGTTTTACAACATTTTGACAGTTTCCTTAGAAGTACATAAAGAACCTTCAGGATATCCACTGTTTCATTCAAAAAACACGTGGCAAAGTAAGCCTCAATTGTAAACATAAACAGTATTATCCTCATTTAAAAGCTTTATACACAAATCGTGATCTCTACAAACAGGAATTCTTGATGTTTGAAATCACAATTTACTGAAAACGCGATTTAAAATATCCGGACTTGTTAATATTATGAGTATTCTCGTCATTTCACAACTTTCTTCCAGTAATCTCTGTAATTGAACTCGGCCTTAAATGTAGTTCGATTCTATTTGCTTGTGTTTCAACTGTTTGTTACACGTTCATATTCGTTTCCTGGAAAGATAATTGTGTATTTGAAGAGTTTGACCACATTTTGACAGTTTCCTTAGAAGTACATACTAGAACCTTCAGGATAGGAACTGTTTCAGTCAAAAGACTCCTCGCCAATTCAGCGTCAATTGAAAACATAAACAGTATTCTCCACATTTATAAGTTTTATACACAAGTTCAGAGCTCTATAAACAGGAATTCTTAATGTTTGAAATCACAATTTACTGAAAACGCCACTTGAAATATCCGGAACTGTTTACATTTTGAGAATTCTTGTCATTTCAGAGCTTTGTTCTTGTAATCTCCGTAATTGAACTGGGAATTAAATGTAGTTAGATTCTATTTACTTGTGTTTCAACTGTTTGTTACACGTTCATATTCATTTCCTGGAGAGGTAATTGTGTATTTAAAGAGTTTTACCACATTTTGAGAGTTTCCTTAGAAGTACATACTAGAACCTTTAGGATATGGACTATTTCAGTCAAAAGACGCCACTCCAATTCAACCTCAATTGTAAACATAAACACTATTCTCTACATATAAAAGCTTTATACACAAGTTCTGAGCTTTATAAACAGTAATTCCTGATGTTTGAAATCACATTTAGTGAAAACTCCACTTAAAATAGCCGGACTTTTTAATATTAAGAGAATTCTTGTCCTTTCAGAGCTTTCTACCTGTAATCTCGGTAATTGAACTCGGCCTTAAATGTAGTTAGGTTCTATTTCCTTGTGTTTCAACTGTTTGTTACACGTTCATATTCATTTCCTGGAGAGGTAATTGTGTATTTAAAGAGTTTTACAACATTTTGACAGTTTCCTTATAAGTACATAGAGAACCTTCAGGATATCCACTGTTTCATTCAAAAAACACGTGGCAAAGTAAGCCTCAATTGTAAACATAAACAGTATTATCCTCATTTAAAAGCTTTATACACAAATCGTGATCTCTACAAACAGGAATTCTTGATGTTTGAAATCACAATGTACTGAAAACGCGATTTAAAATATCCGGACTTGTTAATATTATGAGTATTCTCATCATTTCACAACTTTCCTCCAGTAATCTCGATAATTGAACTCGGCCTTAAATGTAGTTAGATTCTATTTCCTTGTGTTTCAACTGTTTGTTACACGTTCATATTCATTTCCTGGAAAGATAATTGTGTATTTGAAGAGTTTTACCACATTTTGACAGTTTCCTTAGAAGTACATACTAGAACCTTCAGGATATGAACTGTTTCAGTCAAAAGACGCCTCGCCAATTCAGCGTCAATTGAAAACATAAACAGTATTCTCCACATTTATAAGTTTTATACACAAGTTCAGAGCTCTATAAACAGGAATTCTTAATGTTTGAAATCACAATTTACTGAAAACGCCACTTGAAATATCCGGAATTGTTTACATTTTGAGAATTCTCTTCATTTCAGAGCTTTCTTCCTGTAATCTCCGTAATTGAACTGGGAATTAAATGTAGTTAGATTCTATTTACTTGTGTTTCAACTGTTTGCTACACGTTCATATTCATTTTCTGGAGAGGTAATTGTGTATTAAAAGACGTTTACCACATTTTGAGAGTTTCCTTAGAAGTACATACTAGAACCTTCAGGATAAGAACTGTTTCAGTGAAAAGACGCCACTCCAATTCAACCTCAATTGTAAACATTAACAGTATTCCCTACATATAAAAAGCTTTGTACACAAGTTCTGAGCTTTATAAACAGTAATTCCTGATGTTTGAAATCACATTTAGTGAAAACTCCACTTAAAATAGCCGGACTCTTTAATATTAAGAGAATTCTTGTCCTTTCAGAGCTTTCTACCTGTAATCTCGGTAATTGAACTCGGCATTAAATGTACTTAGAATTTATTTTCTTGTGTTTCAACTGTTTTTTATGAGTTCATATTCATTTCCTGATAAAATAATTGTGTATTTTAAGAGTTTTACCACATTTTGAGAGTTTCCTTAGAAGTACATACTAGAACCTTTAGGATATGAACTGTTTCAGTCAAAAGACGCCACTCCAATTCAACCTCAATTGTAAACATAAACACTATTCTCTACATATAAAAGCTTTATACACAAGTTCTGAGCTCTATAAACAGTAATTCCTGATGTTTGAAATCACATTTAGTGAAAACTCCACTTAAAATAGCCGGACTCTTTAATATTAAGAGAATTCTTGTCCTTTCAGAGCTTTCTACCTGTAATCTCGGTAATTGAACTCGGCATTAAATGTACTTAGAATTTATTTTCTTGTGTTTCAACTGTTTTTTATGAGTTCATATTCATTTCCTGATAAAATAATTGTGTATTTTAAGAGTTTTACCACATTTTGAGAGTTTCCTTAGAAGTACATACTAGAACCTTTAGGATATGAACTGTTTCAGTCAAAAGACGCCACTCCAATTCAACCTCAATTGTAAACATAAACACTATTCTCTACATATAAAAGCTTTATACACAAGTTCTGAGCTCTATAAACAGTAATTCCTGATGTTTGAAATCACATTTAGTGAAAACTCCACTTAAAATAGCCGGACTTTTTAATATTAAGAGAATTCTTGTCCTTTCAGAGCTTTCTACCTGTAATCTCCGTAATTGAACTGGGAATTAAATGTAGTTAGATTCTATTTACTTGTGTTTCAACTGTTTGTTACACGTTCATATTCATTTCCTGGAGAGATAATTGTGCATTAAAAGAGTTTTACCACATTTTGAGAGTTTCCTTAGAAGTACATACTAGAACCTTTAGGATATAAACTGTTTCAGTCAAAAGACGCCACTCCAATTCAACCTCAATTGTAAACATAAACACTATTCTCTACATATAAAAGCTTTATACACAAGTTCTGAGCTTTATAAACAGTAATTCCTGATGTTTGAAATCACATTTAGTGATAACTCCACTTAAAATAGCCGGACTTTTTAATATTAAGAGAATTCTTGTCCTTTCATAGCTTTCTACCTGTAATCTCGGTAATTGAACTCGGCCTTAAATATAGTTAGGTTCTATTTCCTTGTGTTTCAACTGTTTGTTACATGTTCATATTCATTTCCTGGAGAGGTAATTGTGTATTTAAAGAGTTTTACAACATTTTGACAGTTTCCTTAGAAGTACATAAAGAACCTTCAGGATATCCACTGTTTCATTCAAAAAACACGTGGCAAAGTAAGCCTCAATTGTAAACATAAACAGTATTATCCTCATTTAAAAGCTTTATACACAAATCGTGATCTCTACAAACAGGAATTCTTGATGTTTGAAATCACAATTTACTGAAAACGCGATTTAAAATATCCGGACTTGTTAATATTATGAGTATTCTCGTCATTTCACAACTTTCTTCCAGTAATCTCGGTAATTGAACTCGGCCTTAAATGTAGTTAGATTCTATTTGCTTGTGTTTCAACTGTTTGTTACACGTTCGTATTCATTTCCTGGAAAGATAATTGTGTATTTGAAGAGTTTTACCACGTTTTGACAGTTTCCTTAGAAGTACATACTAGAACCTTCAGGATATGAACTGTTTCAGTCAAAAGACGCCTCGCCAATTCAGCGTCAATTGAAAACATAAACAGTATTCTCCACATTTATAAGTTTTATACACAAGTTCAGAGCTCTATAAACAGGAATTCTTAATGTTTGAAATCACAATTTACTGAAAACGCCACTTGAAATATCCGGAATTGTTTACATTTTGAGAATTCTCGTCATTTCAGAGCTTTGTTCTTGTAATCTCCGTAATTGAACTGGGAATTAAATATAGTTAGATTCTATTTACTTGTGTTTCAACTGTTTGTTACACGTTCATATTCATTTCCTGGAGAGGTAATTGTGCATTAAAAGAGTTTTACCACATTTTGATAGTTTCCTTAGAAGTACATACTAGAACCTTTAGGATATGAACTGTTTCAGTCAAAAGACGCCACTCCAATTCAACCTCAATTGTAAACATTAACACTATTCCCTACATATAAAAAGCTTTATACACAAGTTCTGAGCTTTATAAACAGTAATTCCTGATGTTTGAAATCACATTTAGTGAAAACTCCACTTAAAATAGCCGGACTCTTTAATATTAAGAGAATTCTTGTCCTTTCAGAGCTTTCTACCTGTAATCTCGGTAATTGAACTCGGCATTAAATGTACTTAGAATTTATTTTCTTGTGTTTCAACTGTTTTTTATGAGTTCATATTCATTTCCTGATAAAATAATTGTGTATTTTAAGAGTTTTACCACATTTTGAGAGTTTCCTTAGAAGTACATACTAGAACCTTTAGGATATGAACTGTTTCAGTCAAAAGACGCCACTCCAATTCAACCTCAATTGTAAACATAAACAATATTCTCTACATATAAAAGCTTTATACACAAGTTCTGAGCTCTATAAACAGTAATTCCTGATGTTTGAAATCACATTTAGTGAAAACTCCACTTAAAATAGCCGGACTCTTTAATATTAAGAGAATTCTTGTCCTTTCATAGCATTCTACAAGTAATCTCGGTAATTGAACTCGGCATTAAATGTAGTTAGAATTTATTTTCTTGTGTTTCAACTGTTTGTTATAAGTTCATTTTCATTTCCTGATAAGATAATTGTGTATTTTAAGAGTTTTACCACATTTTGAGAGTTTCCTTAGAAGTACATACTAGAACCTTTAGGATATGAACTGTTTCAGTCAAAAGACGCCACTCCAATTCAACCTCAATTGTAAACATAAACACTATTCTCTACATATAAAAGCTTTATACACAAGTTCTGAGCTTTATAAACAGTAATTCCTGATGTTTGAAATCACATTTAGTGAAAACTCCACTTAAAATAGCCGGACTTTTTAATATTAAGAGAATTCTTGTCCTTTCAGAGCTTTCTACCTGTAATCTCGGTAATTGAACTCGGCCTTAAATGTAGTTAGGTTCTATTTCCTTGTGTTTCAATTGTTTGTTACACGTTCATATTCATTTCCTGGAGAGGTAATTGTGTATTTAAAGAGTTTTACAACATTTTGACAGTTTCCTTATAAGTACATAGAGAACCTTCAGGATATCCACTGTTTCATTCAAAAAACACGTGGCAAAGTAAGCCTCAATTGTAAACATAAACAGTATTATCCTCATTTAAAAGCTTTATACACAAATCGTGATCTCTACAAACAGGAATTCTTGATGTTTGAAAACACAATGTACTGAAAACGCGATTTAAAATATCCGGACTTGTTAATATTATGAGTATTCTCGTCATTTCACAACTTTCTTCCAGTAATCTCGATAATTGAACTCGGCCTTAAATGTAGTTAGATTCTATTTACTTGTGTTTCAACTGTTTGTTACACGTTCATATTCATTTCCTGGAAAGATAATTGTGTATTTGAAGAGTTTTACCACATTTTGACAGTTTCCTTAGAAGTACATACTAGAACCTTCAGGATATGAACTGTTTCAGTCAAAAGACGCCTCGCCAATTCAGCGTCAATTGAAAACATAAACAGTATTCTCCACATTTATAAGTTTTATACACAAGTTCAGAGCTCTATCAACAGGAATTCTTAATGTTTGAAATCACAATTTACTGAAAACGCCACTTGAAATATCCGGAATTGTTTACATTTTGAGAATTCTCGTCATTTCAGAGCTTTCTTCCTGTAATCTCCGAAATTGAACTGGGAATTAAATGTAGTTAGATTCTATTTACTTGTGTTTCAACTGTTTGCTACACGTTCATATTCATTTTCTGGAGAGGTAATTGTGTATTAAAAGACTTTTACCACATTTTGAGAGTTTCCTTAGAAGCACATACTAGAACCTTCAGGATAAGAACTGTTTCAGTCTAAAGACGCCACTCCAATTCAACCTCAATTGTAAACATTAACACTATTCCCTACATATAAAAAGCTTTATATACAAGTTCTGAGCTTTATAAACAGTAATTCCTGATGTTTGAAATCACATTTAGTGAAAACTCCACTTAAAATAGCCGGACTTTTTAATATTAAGAGAATTCTTGTCCTTTCAGAGCTTTCTACCTGTAATCTCGGTAATTGAACTCGGCATTAAATGTACTTAGAATTTATTTTCTTGTGTTTCAACTGTTTTTTATGAGTTCATATTCATTTCCTGATAAAATAATTGTGTATTTTAAGAGTTTTACCACATTTTGAGAGTTTCCTTAGAAGTACATACTAGAACCTTTAGGATATGAACTGTTTCAGTCAAAAGACGCCACTCCAATTCAACCTCAATTGTAAACATAAACACTATTCTCTACATATAAAAGCTTTATACACAAGTTCTGAGCTCTATAAACAGTAATTCCTGATGTTTGAAATCACATTTAGTGAAAACTCCACTTAAAATACCCGGACTTTTTAATATTACGAGAATTCTTGTCCTTTCAGAGCTTTCTACCTGTAATCTCCGTAATTGAACTGGGAATTAAATGTAGTTAGATTCTATTTACTTGTGTTTCAACTGTTTGTTACACGTTCATATTCATTTCCTGGAGAGGTAATTGTGTATTTAAAGAGTTTTACAACATTTTGACAGTTTCCTTAGAAGTACATAAAGAACCTTCAGGATATCCACTGTTTCATTCAAAAAACACGTGGCAAAGTAAGCCTCAATTGTAAACATAAACAGTATTATCCTCATTTAAAAGCTTTATACACAAATCGTGATCTCTACAAACAGGAATTCTTGATGTTTGAAATCACAATTTACTGAAAACGCGATTTAAAATATCCGGACTTGTTAATATTATGAGTATTCTCGTCATTTCACAACTTTCTTCCAGTAATCTCTGTAATTGAACTCGGCCTTAAATGTAGTTCGATTCTATTTGCTTGTGTTTCAACTGTTTGTTACACGTTCATATTCGTTTCCTGGAAAGATAATTGTGTATTTGAAGAGTTTGACCACATTTTGACAGTTTCCTTAGAAGTACATACTAGAACCTTCAGGATAGGAACTGTTTCAGTCAAAAGACTCCTCGCCAATTCAGCGTCAATTGAAAACATAAACAGTATTCTCCACATTTATAAGTTTTATACACAAGTTCAGAGCTCTATAAACAGGAATTCTTAATGTTTGAAATCACAATTTACTGAAAACGCCACTTGAAATATCCGGAACTGTTTACATTTTGAGAATTCTTGTCATTTCAGAGCTTTGTTCTTGTAATCTCCGTAATTGAACTGGGAATTAAATGTAGTTAGATTCTATTTACTTGTGTTTCAACTGTTTGTTACACGTTCATATTCATTTCCTGGAGAGGTAATTGTGTATTTAAAGAGTTTTACCACATTTTGAGAGTTTCCTTAGAAGTACATACTAGAACCTTTAGGATATGGACTATTTCAGTCAAAAGACGCCACTCCAATTCAACCTCAATTGTAAACATAAACACTATTCTCTACATATAAAAGCTTTATACACAAGTTCTGAGCTTTATAAACAGTAATTCCTGATGGTTGAAATCACATTTAGTGAAAACTCCACTTAAAATAGCCGGACTTTTTAATATTAAGAGAATTCTTGTCCTTTCAGAGCTTTCTACCTGTAATCTCGGTAATTGAACTCGGCCTTAAATGTAGTTAGGTTCTATTTCCTTGTGTTTCAACTGTTTGTTACACGTTCATATTCATTTCCTGGAGAGGTAATTGTGTATTTAAAGAGTTTTACAACATTTTGACAGTTTCCTTATAAGTACATAGAGAACCTTCAGGATATCCACTGTTTCATTCAAAAAACACGTGGCAAAGTAAGCCTCAATTGTAAACATAAACAGTATTATCCTCATTTAAAAGCTTTATACACAAATCGTGATCTCTACAAACAGGAATTCTTGATGTTTGAAATCACAATGTACTGAAAACGCGATTTAAAATATCCGGACTTGTTAATATTATGAGTATTCTCATCATTTCACAACTTTCCTCCAGTAATCTCGATAATTGAACTCGGCCTTAAATGTAGTTAGATTCTATTTCCTTGTGTTTCAACTGTTTGTTACACGTTCATATTCATTTCCTGGAAAGATAATTGTGTATTTGAAGAGTTTTACCACATTTTGACAGTTTCCTTAGAAGTACATACTAGAACCTTCAGGATATGAACTGTTTCAGTCAAAAGACGCCTCGCCAATTCAGCGTCAATTGAAAACATAAACAGTATTCTCCACATTTATAAGTTTTATACACAAGTTCAGAGCTCTATAAACAGGAATTCTTAATGTTTGAAATCACAATTTACTGAAAACGCCACTTGAAATATCCGGAATTGTTTACATTTTGAGAATTCTCTTCATTTCAGAGCTTTCTTCCTGTAATCTCCGTAATTGAACTGGGAATTAAATGTAGTTAGATTCTATTTACTTGTGTTTCAACTGTTTGCTACACGTTCATATTCATTTTCTGGAGAGGTAATTGTGTATTAAAAGACGTTTACCACATTTTGAGAGTTTCCTTAGAAGTACATACTAGAACCTTCAGGATAAGAACTGTTTCAGTGAAAAGACGCCACTCCAATTCAACCTCAATTGTAAACATTAACAGTATTCCCTACATATAAAAAGCTTTGTACACAAGTTCTGAGCTTTATAAACAGTAATTCCTGATGTTTGAAATCACATTTAGTGAAAACTCCACTTAAAATAGCCGGACTCTTTAATATTAAGAGAATTCTTGTCCTTTCAGAGCTTTCTACCTGTAATCTCGGTAATTGAACTCGGCATTAAATGTACTTAGAATTTATTTTCTTGTGTTTCAACTGTTTTTTATGAGTTCATATTCATTTCCTGATAAAATAATTGTGTATTTTAAGAGTTTTACCACATTTTGAGAGTTTCCTTAGAAGTACATACTAGAACCTTTAGGATATGAACTGTTTCAGTCAAAAGACGCCACTCCAATTCAACCTCAATTGTAAACATAAACACTATTCTCTACATATAAAAGCTTTATACACAAGTTCTGAGCTCTATAAACAGTAATTCCTGATGTTTGAAATCACATTTAGTGAAAACTCCACTTAAAATAGCCGGACTTTTTAATATTAAGAGAATTCTTGTCCTTTCAGAGCTTTCTACCTGTAATCTCCGTAATTGAACTGGGAATTAAATGTAGTTAGATTCTATTTACTTGTGTTTCAACTGTTTGTTACACGTTCATATTCATTTCCTGGAGAGATAATTGTGCATTAAAAGAGTTTTACCACATTTTGAGAGTTTCCTTAGAAGTACATACTAGAACCTTTAGGATATAAACTGTTTCAGTCAAAAGACGCCACTCCAATTCAACCTCAATTGTAAACATAAACACTATTCTCTACATATAAAAGCTTTATACACAAGTTCTGAGCTTTATAAACAGTAATTCCTGATGTTTGAAATCACATTTAGTGATAACTCCACTTAAAATAGCCGGACTTTTTAATATTAAGAGAATTCTTGTTCTTTCATAGCTTTCTACCTGTAATCTCGGTAATTGAACTCGGCCTTAAATATAGTTAGGTTCTATTTCCTTGTGTTTCAACTGTTTGTTACATGTTCATATTCATTTCCTGGAGAGGTAATTGTGTATTTAAAGAGTTTTACAACATTTTGACAGTTTCCTTAGAAGTACATAAAGAACCTTCAGGATATCCACTGTTTCATTCAAAAAACACGTGGCAAAGTAAGCCTCAATTGTAAACATAAACAGTATTATCCTCATTTAAAAGCTTTATACACAAATCGTGATCTCTACAAACAGGAATTCTTGATGTTTGAAATCACAATTTACTGAAAACGCGATTTAAAATATCCGGACTTGTTAATATTATGAGTATTCTCGTCATTTCACAACTTTCTTCCAGTAATCTCGGTAATTGAACTCGGCCTTAAATGTAGTTAGATTCTATTTGCTTGTGTTTCAACTGTTTGTTACACGTTCGTATTCATTTCCTGGAAAGATAATTGTGTATTTGAAGAGTTTTACCACGTTTTGACAGTTTCCTTAGAAGTACATACTAGAACCTTCAGGATATGAACTGTTTCAGTCAAAAGACGCCTCGCCAATTCAGCGTCAATTGAAAACATAAACAGTATTCTCCACATTTATAAGTTTTATACACAAGTTCAGAGCTCTATAAACAGGAATTCTTAATGTTTGAAATCACAATTTACTGAAAACGCCACTTGAAATATCCGGAATTGTTTACATTTTGAGAATTCTCGTCATTTCAGAGCTTTGTTCTTGTAATCTCCGTAATTGAACTGGGAATTAAATATAGTTAGATTCTATTTACTTGTGTTTCAACTGTTTGTTACACGTTCATATTCATTTCCTGGAGAGGTAATTGTGCATTAAAAGAGTTTTACCACATTTTGATAGTTTCCTTAGAAGTACATACTAGAACCTTTAGGATATGAACTGTTTCAGTCAAAAGACGCCACTCCAATTCAACCTCAATTGTAAACATTAACACTATTCCCTACATATAAAAAGCTTTATACACAAGTTCTGAGCTTTATAAACAGTAATTCCTGATGTTTGAAATCACATTTAGTGAAAACTCCACTTAAAATAGCCGGACTCTTTAATATTAAGAGAATTCTTGTCCTTTCAGAGCTTTCTACCTGTAATCTCGGTAATTGACCTCGGCATTAAATGTACTTAGAATTTATTTTCTTGTGTTTCAACTGTTTTTTATGAGTTCATATTCATTTCCTGATAAAATAATTGTGTATTTTAAGAGTTTTACCACATTTTGAGAGTTTCCTTAGAAGTACATACTAGAACCTTTAGGATATGAACTGTTTCAGTCAAAAGACGCCACTCCAATTCAACCTCAATTGTAAACATAAACAATATTCTCTACATATAAAAGCTTTATACACAAGTTCTGAGCTCTATAAACAGTAATTCCTGATGTTTGAAATCACATTTAGTGAAAACTCCACTTAAAATAGCCGGACTTTTTAATATTAAGAGAATTCTTGTCCTTTCAGAGCTTTCTACCTGTAATCTCCGTAATTGAACTGGGAATTAAATGTAGTTAGATTCTATTTACTTGTGTTTCAACTGTTTGTTACACGTTCATATTCATTTCCTGGAGAGGTAATTGTGCATTAAAAGAGTTTTACCACATTTTGATAGTTTCCTTAGAAGTACATACTAGAACCTTTAGGATATGAACTGTTTCAGTCAAAAGACGCCACTCCAATTCAACCTCAATTGTAAACATAAACACTATTCTCTACATATAAAAGCTTTATACACAAGTTCTGAGCTTTATAAACAGTAATTCCTGATGTTTGAAATCACATTTAGTGAAAACTCCACTTAAAATAGCCGGACTTTTTAATATTAAGAGAATTCTTGTCCTTTCATAGCTTTCTACCTGTAATCTCGGTAATAGAACTCGGCCTTAAATGTAGTTAGGTTCTATTTCCTTGTGTTTCAACTGTTTGTTACACGTTCATATTCATTTCCTGGAGAGGTAATTGTGTATTTAAAGAGTTTTACAACATTTTGACAGTTTCCTTAGAAGTACATAAAGAACCTTCAGGATATCCACTGTTTCATTCAAAAAACACTTGGCAAAGTAAGCCACAATTGTAAACATAAACAGTATTATCCTCATTTAAAAGCTTTATACACAAATCGTGATCTCTACAAACAGGAATTCTTGATGTTTGAAATCACAATTTACTGAAAACGCGATTTAAAATATCCGGACTTGTTAATACTATGAGTATTCTCGTCATTTCACAACTTTCTTCCAGTAATCTCGGTAATTGAACTCGGCCTTAAATGTAGTTAGATTCTATTTCCTTGTGTTTCAACTGTTTGTTACACGTTCATATTCATTTCCTGGAAAGATAATTGTGTATTTGAAGAGTTTTACTACATTTTGACAGTTTCCTTAGAAGTACATACTAGAAACTTCAGGATAGGAACTGTTTCAGTCAAAAGACGCCTCGCCAATTCAGCGTCAATTGAAAACATAAACAGTATTCTCCACATTTATAAGTTTTATACACAAGTTCAGAGCTCTATAAACAGGAATTCTTAATGTTTGAAATCACAATTTACTGAAAACGCCACTTGAAATATCCGGAATTGTTTGCATTTTGAGAATTCTCGTCATTTCAGAGCTTTGTTCTTGTAATCTCCGTAATTGAACTGGGAATTAAATGTAGTTAGATTCTATTTACTTGTGTTTCAACTGTTTGTTCCACGTTCATATTCATTTCCTGGAGAGGTAATTGTGTATTAAAAGAGTTTTACCACATTTTAAGAGTTTCCTTAGAAGTACATACTAGAACCTTTAGGATATGGACTATTTCAGTCAAAAGACGCCACTCCAATTCAACCTCAATTGTAAACATAAACACTATTCTCTACATATAAAAGCTTTATACACAAGTTCTGAGCTTTATAAACAGTAATTCCTGATGTTTGAAATCACATTTAGTGAAAACTCCACTTAAAATAGCCGGACTCTTTAATATTAAGAGAATTCTTGTCCTTTCATAGCATTCTACCTGTAATCTCGTAATTGAACTCGGCATTAAATGTAGTTAGAATTTATTTTCTTGTGTTTCAACTGTTTGTTATAAGTTCATATTCATTTCCTGATAAGATAATTGTGTATTTTAAGAGTTTTACCACATTTTGACAGTTTCCTTAGAAGTACATACTAGAACCTTTAGGATATGGACTGTTTCAGTCAAAAGACGCCACTCCAATTCAACCTCAATTGTAAACATAAACACTATTCTCTACACATAAAAGCTTTATACACAAGTTCTGAGCTCTATAAACAGTAATTCCTGATGTTTGAAATCATATTCAGTGAAAACTCCACTTAAAATAGCCGGACTTTTTAATATTAAGAGAATTCTTGTCCTTTCAGAGCTTTCTACCTGTAATCTCGGTAATTGAACTCGGCCTTAAATGTAGTTAGGTTCTATTTCCTTGTGTTACAACTGTTTGTTACACGTTCATATTCATTTCCTGGAGAGGTAGTTGTGTATTTAAAGAGTTTTACAACATTTTGACAGTTTCCTTAGAAGTACATAAAGAACCTTCAGGATATCCACTGTTTCATTCAAAAAACACGTGGCAAAGTAAGCCTCAATTGTAAACATAAACAGTATTATCCTCATTTAAAAGCTTTATACACAAATCGTGATCTCTACAAACAGGAATTCTTGATGTTTGAAATCGCAATTTACTGAAAACGCGATTTAAAATATCCGGACTTGTTAATATTATGAGTATTCTCGTCATTTCACAACTTTCTTCCAGTAATCTCGGTAATTGAACTCGGCCTTAAATGTAGTTAGATTCTATTTCCTTGTGTTTCAACTGTTTGTTACACGTTCATATTCATTTCCTTGAAAGATAATTGTGTATTTGAAGAGTTTTACCACATTTTGACAGTTTCCTTAGAAGTACATACTAGAAACTTCAGGATAGGAACTGTTTCAGTTAAAAGACGCCTCGCCAATTCAGCGTCAATTGAAAACATAAACAGTATTCTCCACATTTATAAGTTTATACACAAGTTCAGAGCTCTATAAACAGGAATTCTTAATGTTTGAAATCACAATTTACTGAAAACGCCACTTGAAATATCCGGAATTGTTTACATTTTGAGAATTCTCGTCATTTCAGAGCTTTGTTCTTGTAATCTCCGTAATTGAACTGGGAATTAAATGTAGTTAGATTCTATTTTCTTGTGTTTCAACTGTTTGTTATAAGTTCATATTCATTTCCTGATGAGATAATTGTGTATTTTAAGAGTTTTACCACATTTTAGAGTTTCCTTAGAAGTACATACTAAACCTTTAGGATATGTACTGTTTCAGTCAAAAGACGCCACTCCAATTCAACCTCAATTGTAAACATAAACACTATTCTCTACATATAAAAGCTTTATACACAAGTTCTGAGCTCTATAAACAGTAATTCCTGATGTTTGAAATCACATTTAGTGAAAACTCCACTTAAAATAGCCAGACTATTTAATAATAAGAGAATTCTTGTCCTTTCAGAGCTTTCTACCTGTAATCTCGGAAATTGAACTCGGCCTTAAATGTAGTTAGGTTCTATTTCCTTGTGTTTCAACTGTTTGTTACACGTTCATATTCATTTCCTGGAGAGGTAATTGTGTATTTAAAGAGTTTTACAACATTTTGACAGTTTCCTTAGAAGTTCATAAAGAACCTTCAGGATATCCACTGTTTCATTCAAAAAACACGTGCCAAATTAAGCCTCAATTGTAAACATAAACAGTATTATCCTCATTTAAAAGCTTTATACACAAATCGTGATCTCTACAAACAGGAATTCTTAATGTTTGAAATCACAATTTACTGAAAACGCGATTTAAAATATCCCGACTTGTTAATATTATGAGTATTCTCGTCATTTCAAAACTTTCTTCCAGTAATCTCGGTAATTGAACTCGGTCTTAAATGTAGTTAGATTCTATTTCCTTGTGTTTCAACTGTTTGTTACACGTTCATATCCATTTCCTGGAAAGATAATTGTGTATTTGAAGAGTTTTACTACATTTTGACAGTTTCCTTAGAAGTACATACTAGAACCTTCAGGATATGAACTGTTTCAGTCAAAAGACGCCTCGCCAATTCAGCGTCAATTGAAAACATAAACAGTATTCTCCACATTTATAAGTTTTATACACAAGTTCAGAGCTCTATCAACAGGAATTCTTAATGTTTGAAATCACAATTTACTGAAAACGCCACTTGAAATATCCGGAATTGTTTACATTTTGAGAATTCTCGTCATTTCAGAGCTTTGTTCTTGTAATCTCCGTAATTGAACTCGGAATTAAATGTAGTTAGATTCTATTTACTTGTGTTTCAACTGTTTGTTACACGTTCATATTCATTTCCTGGAGAGGTAATTGTGCATTAAAAGAGTTTTACCACATTTTGAGAGTTTCCTTAGAAGTACATACTAGAACCTTCAGGATATGAACTGTTTCAGTCAAAAGACGCCTCGCCAATTCAGCGTCAATTGAAAACATAAACAGTATTCTCCACATTTATAAGTTTTATACACAAGTTCAGAGCTCTATAAACAGGAATTCTTAATGTTTGAAATCACAATTTACTGAAAACGCCACTTGAAATATCCGGAATTGTTTACATTTTGAGAATTCTCGTCATTTCAGAGCTTTGTTCTTGTAATCTCCGTAATTGAACTAGGCCTTAAATGTAGTTAGATTCTATTACCTTGTGTTTCAACTGTTTGTTACACGTTCATATTCATTTCCTGGAGAGGTAATTGTGTATTAAAAGAGTTTTACCACATTTTGACAGTTTCCTTAGAAGTACATACTAGAACCTTTAGGATATGAAGTGTTTCAGTCAAAAGACGCCACTCCAATTCAACCTCAATTGTAAACATAAACACTATTCTCTACATATAAAAGCTTTATACACAAGTTCAGACCTCTATAAACAGTAATTCCTGATGTTTGAAATCACATTTAGAGAAAACTCCACTTAAAATAGCCGGACTTTTTAATATTAAGAGAATTCTTGTCCTCTCATAGCTTTCTACCTGTAATCTCGGTAATTGAACTCGGCCTTAAATGTAGTTAGGTTCTATTTCCTTGTGTTTCAACTGTTTGTTACACGTTCATATTCATTTCCTGGAGAGGTAATTGTGTATTTAAAGAGTTTTACAACATTTTGTCAGTTTCCTTAGAAGTACATAAAGAACCTTCAGGATATCCACTGTTTCATTCAAAAAACACGTGGCAAAGTAAGCCTCAATTGTAAACATAAACAGTATTATCCTCATTTAAAAGCTTTATACACAAATCGTGATCTCTACAAACAGGAATTCTTGATGTTTGAAATCACAATTTACTGAAAACGCGATTTGAAATATCCCGACTTGTTAATATTATGAGTATTCTCGTCATTTCACAACTTTCTTCCAGTAATCTCGGTAATTGAACTCGGCCTTAAATGTAGTTAGATTCTATTTCCTTGTGTTTCAACTGTTTGTTACACGTTCGTATTCATTTCCTGGAAAGATAATTGTGTATTTGAAGAGTTTTACCACATTTTGACAGTTTCCTTAGAAGTACATACTAGAACCTTCAGGATAAGAACTGTTTCAGTCAAAAGACGCCTCGCCAATTCAGCGTCAATTGAAAACATAAACAGTATTCTCCACATTTATAAGTTTTATACACAAGTTCAAAGCTCTATCAACAGGAATTCTTAATGTTTGAAATCACAATTTACTGAAAACGCCACTTGAAATATCCGGAATTGTTTACATTTTGAGAATTCTCGTCATTTCAGAGCTTTGTTCTTGTAATCTCCGTAATTGAACTCGGAATTAAATGTAGTTAGATTCTATTTACTTGTGTTTCAACTGTTTGTTACACGTTCATATTCATTTCCTGGAGAGGTAATTGTGCATTAAAAGAGTTTTACCACATTTTGAGAGTTTCCTTAGAAGTACATACTAGAACCTTCAGGATATGAACTGTTTCAGTCAAAACACGCCTCGCCAATTCAGCGTCAATTGAAAACATAAACAGTATTCTCCACATTTATAAGTTTTATACACAAGTTCAGAGCTCTATAAACAGGAATTCTTAATGTTTGAAATCACAATTTACTGAAAACGCCAATTGAAATATCCGGAATGGTTTACATTTTGAGAATTCTTGTCCTTTCAGAGCTTTCTACCTGTAATCTCGGTAATTGAACTCGGCCTTCAATGTAGTTAGGTTCTATTTCCTTGTGTTTCAACTATTTGTTACACGTTCATATTCATTTCCTGGAGAGGTAATCGTGTATTAAAAGAGTTTTACCACATTTTGAGAGTTTCCTTAGAAGTACATACTAGAACCTTCAGGATATGAATTGTTTCAGTCAAAAGACGCCTCGCCAATTCAGCGTCAATTGAAAACATAAACAGTATTCTCCACATTTATAAGTTTTATACACAAGTTCAGAGCTCTATAAACAGGAATTCTTAATGTTTGAAATCACAATTTACTGAAAACGCCACTTGAAATATCCGGAATTGTTTACATTTTGAGAATTCTCGTCATTTCAGAGCTTTGTTCTTGTAATCTCCGTAATTGAACTCGGCCTTAAATGTAGTTAGATTCTATTACCTTGTGTTTCAACTGTTTGTTACACGTTCATATTCATTTCCTGGAGAGGTAATTGTGTATTAAAAGAGTTTTACCACATTTTGAGAGTTTCCTTAGAAGTACATACTAGAACCTTTAGGATATGAAGTGTTTCAGTCAAAAGACGCCACTCCAATTCAACCTCAATTGTAAACATAAACACTATTCTCTACATATAAAAGCTTTATACACAAGGTCAGACCTCTATAAACAGTAATTCCTGATGTTTGAAATCACATTTAGAGAAAACTCCACTTAAAATAGCCGGACTTTTTAATATTAAGAGAATTCTTGTCCTCTCATAGCTTTCTACCTGTAATCTCGGTAATTGAACTCGGCCTTAAATGTAGTTAGGTTCTATTTCCTTGTGTTTCAACTGTTTGTTACACGTTCATATTCATTTCCTGGAGAGGTAATTGTGTATTTAAAGAGTTTTACAACATTTTGTCAGTTTCCTTAGAAGTACATAAAGAACCTTCAGGATATCCACTGTTTCATTCAAAAAACACGTGGCAAAGTAAGCCTCAATTGTAAACATAAACAGTATTATCCCCATTTAAAAGCTTTATACACAAATCGTGATCTCTACAAACAGGAATTCTTGATGTTTGAAATCACAATTTACTGAAAACGCGATTTAAAATATCCGGACTTGTTAATATTATGAGTATTCTCGTCATTTCACAACTTTCTTCCAGTAATCTCGGTAATTGAACTCGGCCTTAAATGTAGTTCGATTCTATTTGCTTGTGTTTCAACTGTTTGTTACACGTTCATATTCGTTTCCTGGAAAGATAATTGTGTATTTGAAGAGTTTGACCACATTTTGACAGTTTCCTTAGAAGTACATACTAGAACCTTCAGGATAGGAACTGTTTCAGTCAAAAGACTCCTCGCCAATTCAGCGTCAATTGAAAACATAAACAGTATTCTCCACATTTATAAGTTTTATACACAAGTTCAGAGCTCTATAAACAGGAATTCTTAATGTTTGAAATCACAATTTACTGAAAACGCCACTTGAAATATCCGGAATTGTTTACATTTTGAGAATTCTCGTCATTTCAGAGCTTTGTTCTTGTAATCTCCGTAATTGAACTGGGAATTAAATGTAGTTAGATTCTATTTACTTGTGTTTCAACTGTTTGTTCCACGTTCATATTCATTTCCTGGAGAGGTAATTGTGTATTAAAAGAGTTTTACCACGTTTTGAGAGTTTCCTTAGAAGTACATACTAGAACCTTTAGGATATGGACTATTTCAGTCAAAAGACGCCACTCCAATTCAACCTCAATTGTAAACATAAACACTATTCTCTACATATAAAAGCTTTATACACAAGTTCTGAGCTTTATAAACAGTAATTCCTGATGTTTGAAATCACATTTAGTGAAAACTCCACTTAAAATAGCCGGACTTTTTAATATTAAGAGAATTCTTGTCCTTTCATAGCTTTCTACCTGTAATCTCGGTAATTGAACTCGGCCTTAAATGTAGTTAGGTTCTATTTCCTTGTGTTTCAACTGTTTGTTACACGTTCATATTCATTTCCTGGAGAGGTAATCGTGTATTTAAAGAGTTTTACCATACTTTGACAGTTTCCTTAGAAGTACATAAAGAACCTTCAGGATACCCACTGTTTCGTTCAAAAAACACGTGGCAAATTAAGCCTCAATTGTAAACATAAACAGTATTATCCTCATATAAAAGCTTTATACACAAATCGTGATTTCTACAAACAGGAATTCTTGATGTTTGAAATCACAATTTACTGAAAACGCGATTTAAAATATCCGGACTTGTTGATATTATGAGTATTCTCGTCATTTCACAACTTTCTTCCAGTAATCTCGGTATTTGAACTCGGCCTTAAATGTAGTTCGATTCTATTTCCTTGTGTTTCAACTGTTTGTTACACGTTCGTATTCATTTCCTGGAAAGATAATTGTGTATTTGAAGAGTTTTACCACATTTTGACAGTTTCCTTAGAAGTACATACTAGAACCTTCAGGATATGAACTGTTTCAGTCAAAAGACGCCTCGCCAATTCAGCGTCAATTGAAAACATAAACAGTATTCTCCACATTTATAAGTTTTATACACAAGTTCAGAGCTCTATAAACAAGAATTCTTAATGTTTGAAATCACAATTTACTGAAAACGCCACTTGAAATATCCGGAATTGTTTACATTTTGAGAATTCTCGTCATTTCAGAGCTTTCTTCCTGTAATCTCCGTAATTGAACTGGGAATTAAATGTAGTTAGATTCTATTTACTTGTGTTTCAACTGTTTGCTACACGTTCATATTCATTTTCTGGAGAGGTAATTGTGTATTAAAAGACTTTTACCACATTTTGAGAGTTTCCTTAGAAGTACATACTAGAACTTTCATGATAAGAACTGTTTCAGTCAAAAGATGCCACTCCAATTCAACCTCAATTGTAAACATTAACACTATTCTCTACATATAAAAAGCTTTATACACAAGTTCTGAGCTTTATAAACAGTAATTCCTGATGTTTGAAATCACATTTAGTGAAAACTCCACTTAAAAGAGCCGGACTCTTTAATATTAAGAGAATTCTTGTCCTTTCAGAGCTTTCTACCTGTAATCTCGTAATTGAACTCGGCATTAAATGTAGTTAGAATTTATTTTCTTGTGTTTCAACTGTTTGTTATAAGTTCATATTCATTTCCTGATAAGATAATTGTGTATTTTAAGAGTTTTACCACATTTTGACAGTTTCCTTAGAAGTACATACTAGAACCTTTAGGATATGAACTGTTTCAGTCAAAAGACGCCACTCCAATTCAACCTCAATTGTAAACATAAACACTATTCTCTACATATAAAAGCTTTATACACAAGTTCTGAGCTCTATAAACAGTAATTCCTGATGTTTGAAATCACATTTAGTGAAAACTCCACTTAAAATAGCCGGACTTTTTAATATTAAGAGAATTCTTGTCCTTTCAGAGCTTTCTACCTGTAATCTCGGTAATTGAACTCGGCCTTAAATGTAGTTAGGTTCTATTTCCTTGTGTTTCAACTGTTTGTTACACGTTCATATTCATTTCCTGGAGAGGTAATCGTGTATTTAAAGAGTTTTACAACATTTTGACAGTATCCTTAGAAGTACATAAAGAACCTTCAGGATATCCACTGTTTCATTCAAAAAACACGTGGCAAAGTAAGCTTCAATTGTAAACATAAGCAGTATTATCCTCATTTAAAAGCTTTATACACAAATCGTGATCTCTACAAACAGGAATTCTTGATGTTTGAAATCACAATGTACTGAAAACGCGATTTAAAATATCCGGACTTGTTAATATAATGAGTATTCTCGTCATTTCACAACTTTCTTCCAGTAATCTCGGAATTTGAACTCGGCCTTAAATGTAGTTCGATTCTATTTCCCTGTGTTTCAACTGTTTGTTACACGTTCGTATTCATTTCCTGGAAAGATAATTGTGTATTTGAAGAGTTTTACCACATTTTGACAGTTTCCTTAGAAGTACATACTAGAACCTTCAGGATAGGAACTGTTTCAGTCAAAAGACGCCTCGCCAATTCAGCGTCAATTGAAAACATAAACAGTATTCTCCACATTTATAAGTTTATACACAAGTTCAGAGCTCTATAAACAGGAATTCTTAATGTTTGAAATCACAATTTACTGAAAACGCCACTTGAAATATCCGGAATTGTTTACATTTTGAGAATTCTCGTCATTTCAGAGCTTTGTCCTTGTAATCTCCGTAATTGAACTGGGAATTAAATGTAGTTAGATTTTATTTACTTGTGTTTCAACTGTTTGTTACACGTTCATATTCATTTCCTGGAGAGGTAATTGTGTATTAAAAGAGTTTTACCACATTTTGAGAGTTTCCTTAGAAGTACATACTAGAACCTTTAGGATATGGACTGTTTCAGTCAAAAGACGCCACTCCAATTCAACCTCAATTGTAAACATAAACACTATTCTCTACATATAAAAGCTTTATACACAAGTTCTGAGCTCTATAAACAGTAATTCCTGATGTTTGAAATCACATTTAGTGAAAACTCCACTTAAAATAGCCGGACTCTTTAATTTTAAGAGAATTCTTGTCCTTTCAGAGCTTTCTACCTGTAATCTCGGTAATTGAACTCGGCCTTAAATGTAGTTAGGTTCTATTTCCTTGTGTTACAACTGTTTGTTACACGTTCATATTCATTTCCTGGAGAGGTAATTGTGTATTTAAAGAGTTTTACAACATTTTGACAGTTTCCTTATAAGTACATAAAGAACCTTCAGGATATCCACTGTTTCATTCAAAAAACACGTGGCAAAGTAAGCCTCAATTGTAAACATAAACAGTATTATCCTCATTTAAAAGCTTTATACACAAATCGTGATCTCTACAAACAGGAATTCTTGATGTTTGAAATCACAATTTACTGAAAACGCGATTTAAAATATCCGGACTTGTTAATATTATGAGTATTCTCGTCATTTCACAACTTTCTTCCAGTAATCTCGGTAATTGAACTCGGCCTTAAATGTAGTTAGATTCTATTTCCTTGTGTTTCAACTGTTTGTTACACGTTCATATTCATTTCCTGGAAAGATAATTGTGTATTTGAAGAGTTTTACCACATTTTGACAGTTTCCTTAGAAGTACATACTAGAAACTTCAGGATAGGAACTGTTTCAGTTAAAAGACGCCTCGCCAATTCAGCGTCAATTGAAAACATAAACAGTATTCTCCACATTTATAAGTTTATACACAAGTTCAGAGCTCTATAAACAGGAATTCTTAATGTTTGAAATCACAATTTACTGAAAACGCCACTTGAAATATCCGGAATTGTTTACATTTTGAGAATTCTCGTCATTTCAGAGCTTTGTTCTTGTAATCTCCGTAATTGAACTGGGAATTAAATGTAGTTAGATTCTATTTTCTTGTGTTTCAACTGTTTGTTATAAGTTCATATTCATTTCCTGATGAGATAATTGTGTATTTTAAGAGTTTTACCACATTTTAGAGTTTCCTTAGAAGTACATACTAAACCTTTAGGATATGTACTGTTTCAGTCAAAAGACGCCACTCCAATTCAACCTCAATTGTAAACATAAACACTATTCTCTACATATAAAAGCTTTATACACAAGTTCTGAGCTCTATAAACAGTAATTCCTGATGTTTGAAATCACATTTAGTGAAAACTCCACTTAAAATAGCCAGACTATTTAATAATAAGAGAATTCTTGTCCTTTCAGAGCTTTCTACCTGTAATCTCGGAAATTGAACTCGGCCTTAAATGTAGTTAGGTTCTATTTCCTTGTGTTTCAACTGTTTGTAACACGTTCATATTCATTTCCTGGAGAGGTAATTGTGTATTTAAAGAGTTTTACAACATTTTGACAGTTTCCTTAGAAGTTCATAAAGAACCTTCAGGATATCCACTGTTTCATTCAAAAAACACGTGCCAAATTAAGCCTCAATTGTAAACATAAACAGTATTATCCTCATTTAAAAGCTTTATACACAAATCGTGATCTCTACAAACAGGAATTCTTAATGTTTGAAATCACAATTTACTGAAATCGCGATTTAAAATATCCCGACTTGTTAATATTATGAGTATTCTCGTCATTTCAAAACTTTCTTCCAGTAATCTCGGTAATTGAACTCGGTCTTAAATGTAGTTAGATTCTATTTCCTTGTGTTTCAACTGTTTGTTACACGTTCATATCCATTTCCTGGAAAGATAATTGTGTATTTGAAGAGTTTTACTACATTTTGACAGTTTCCTTAGAAGTACATACTAGAACCTTCAGGATATGAACTGTTTCAGTCAAAAGACGCCTCGCCAATTCAGCGTCAATTGAAAACATAAACAGTATTCTCCACATTTATAAGTTTTATACACAAGTTCAGAGCTCTATCAACAGGAATTCTTAATGTTTGAAATCACAATTTACTGAAAACGCCACTTGAAATATCCGGAATTGTTTACATTTTGAGAATTCTCGTCATTTCAGAGCTTTGTTCTTGTAATCTCCGTAATTGAACTCGGAATTAAATGTAGTTAGATTCTATTTACTTGTGTTTCAACTGTTTGTTACACGTTCATATTCATTTCCTGGAGAGGTAATTGTGCATTAAAAGAGTTTTACCACATTTTGAGAGTTTCCTTAGAAGTACATACTAGAACCTTCAGGATATGAACTGTTTCAGTCAAAACACGCCTCGCCAATTCAGCGTCAATTGAAAACATAAACAGTATTCTCCACATTTATAAGTTTTATACACAAGTTCAGAGCTCTATAAACAGGAATTCTTAATGTTTGAAATCACAATTTACTGAAAACGCCAATTGAAATATCCGGAATGGTTTACATTTTGAGAATTCTTGTCCTTTCAGAGCTTTCTACCTGTAATCTCGGTAATTGAACTCGGCCTTCAATGTAGTTAGGTTCTATTTCCTTGTGTTTCAACTGTTTGTTACACGTTCATATTCATTTCCTGGAGAGGTAATCGTGTATTAAAAGAGTTTTACCACATTTTGAGAGTTTCCTTAGAAGTACATACTAGAACCTTCAGGATATGAACTGTTTCAGTCAAAAGACGCCTCGCCAATTCAGCGTCAATTGAAAACATAAACAGTATTCTCCACATTTATAAGTTTTATACACAAGTTCAGAGCTCTATAAACAGGAATTCTTAATGTTTGAAATCACAATTTACTGAAAACGCCACTTGAAATATCCGGAATTGTTTAC
Source organism: Myotis nattereri (assembly GCF_964212035.1). Lineage (NCBI taxonomy): Eukaryota > Metazoa > Chordata > Mammalia > Chiroptera > Vespertilionidae > Myotis > Myotis nattereri. Next base: position 9,852,786 of record NC_138080.1, read on the forward strand.
ATTTTGAGAATTCTCGTCAATTCAGAGCTTTGTTCTTGTAATCTCCGTAATTGAACTCGGCCTTAAATGTAGTTAGATTCTATTACCTTGTGTTTCAACTGTTTGTTACACGTTCATATTCATTTCCTGGAGAGGTAATTGTGTATTAAAAGAGTTTTACCACATTTTGAGAGTTTCCTTAGAAGTACATACTAGAACCTTTAGGATATGAAGTGTTTCAGTCAAAAGACGCCACTCCAATTCAACCTCAATTGAAAACATAAACAGTATTCTCCACATTTATAAGTTTATACACAAGTTCAGAGCTCTATAAACAGGAATTCTTAATGTTTGAAATCACAATTTACTGAAAACGCCACTTGAAATATCCGGAATTGTTTACATTTTGAGAATTCTCGTCATTTCAGAGCTTTGTTCTTGTAATCTCCGTAATTGAACTGGGAATTAAATGTAGTTAGATTCTATTTTCTTGTGTTTCAACTGTTTGTTATAAGTTCATATTCATTTCCTGATGAGATAATTGTGTATTTGAAGAGTTTTACCACATTTTAGAGTTTCCTTAGAAGTACATTCTAAACCTTTAGGATATGTACTGTTTCAGTCAAAAGACGCCACTCCAATTCAACCTCAATTGTAAACATAAACACTATTCTCTACATATAAAAGCTTTATACACAAGTTCTGAGCTCTATAAACAGTAATTCCTGATGTTTGAAATCACATTTAGTGAAAACTCCACTTAAAATAGCCAGACTATTTAATAATAAGAGAATTCTTGTCCTTTCAGAGCTTTCTACCTGTAATCTCGGTAATTGAACTCGGCCTTAAATGTAGTTAGGTTCTATTTCCTTGTGTTTCAACTGTTTGTTACACGTTCATATTCATTGCCTGGAGAGGTAATTGTGTATTTAAAGAGTTTTACAACATTTTGACAGTTTCCTTAGAAGTTCATAAAGAACCTTCAGGATATCCACTGTTTCATTCAAAAAACACGTGCCAAATTAAGCCTCAATTGTAAACATAAACAGTATTATCCTCATTTAAAAGCTTTATACACATATCGTGATCTCTACAAACAGGAATTCTTAATGTTTGAAATCACAATTTACTGAAAACGCGATTTAAAATATCCGGACTTTTTAATATTATGAGTATTCTCGTCATTTCACAACTTTCTTCCAGTAATCTCGGTAATTGAACTCGGCCTTAAATGTAGTTAGATTCTATTTCCTTGTGTTTCAACTGTTTGTTACACGTTCATATTCATTTCCTGGAAAGATAATTGTGTATTTGAAGAGTTTTACCACATTTTGAGAGTTTCCTTAGAAGTACATACTAGAACCTTCAGGATATGAACTGTTTCAGTCAAAAGACGCCTCGCCAATTCAGCGTCAATTGAAAACATAAAGAGTATTCTCCACATTTGTAAGTTTTATACACAAGTTCAGAGCTCTATAAAAAGGAATTCTTAATGTTTGAAATCACAATTTACTAAAACGCCACTTGAAATATCCGGAATTGTTTACATTTTGAGAATTCTCGTCATTTCAGAGCTTTGTTCTTGTAATCTCCGTAATTGAACTCGGAATTAAATGTAGTTAGATTCTATTTACTTGTGTTTCAACTGTTTGTTCCACGTTCATATTCATTTCCTGGAGAGGTAATTGTGCATTAAAAGAGTTTTACCACATTTTGCGAGTTTCCTTAGAAGTACATACTAGAACCTTCAGGATATGAACTGTTTCAGTCAAAAGACGCCTCGCCAATTCAGCGTCAATTGAAAACATAAACAGTATTCTCCACATTTATAAGTTTTATACACAAGTTCAGAGCTCTATAAACAGGAATTCTTAATGTTTGAAATCACAATTTACTGAAAACGCCAATTGAAATATCCGGAATGGTTTACATTTTGAGAATTCTTGTCCTTTCAGAGCTTTCTACCTGTAATCTCGGTAATTGAACTCAGCCTTCAATGTAGTTAGGTTCTATTTCCTTGTGTTTCAACTGTTTGTTACACGTTCATATTCATTTCCTGGAGAGGTAATCGTGTATTAAAAGAGTTTTACCACATTTTGAGAGTTTCCTTAGAAGTACATACTAGAACCTTCAGGATATGAACTGTTTCAGTCAAAAGACGCCTCGCCAATTCAGCGTCAATTGAAAACATAAACAGTATTCTCCACATTTATAAGTTTTATACACAAGTTCAGAGCTCTATAAACAGGAATTCTTAATGTTTGAAATCACAATTTACTGAAAACGCCACTTGAAATATCCGGAATTGTTTACATTTTGAGAATTCTCGTCAATTCAGAGCTTTGTTCTTGTAATCTCCGTAATTGAACTCGGCCTTAAATGTAGTTAGGTTCTATTTCCTTGTGTTTCAACTCTTTGTTTCACGTTCATATTCATTTCCTGGAAAGATAATTGTGTATTTGAAGAGTTTTACCACATTTTGACAGTTTCCTTAGAAGTACATACTAGCACCTTCAGGATATGAACTGTTTCAGTCAAAAGACGCCTCGCCAATTCAGCGTCAATTGAAAACATAAACAGTATTCTCCACATTTATAAGTTTTATACACAAGTTCAGAGCTCTATGAACAGGAATTCTTAATGTTTGAAATCACAATTTACTGAAAACGCCACTTGAAATATTCGGAATTGTTTACATTTTGAGAATTTTCGTCATTTCAGAGCTTTGTTCTTGTAATCTCCGTAATTGAACTCGGCCTTAAATGTAGTTAGATTCTATTTACTTGTGTTTCAACTGTTTGTTACACGTTCATATTCATTTCCTGGAGAGGTAATTGTGTATTAAAAGAGTTTTACCACATTTTGAGAGTTTCCTTAGAAGTACATACTAGAACCTTTAGGATATGAAGTGTTTCAGTCAAAAGACGCCACTCCAATTCAACCTCAATTGTAAACATAAACACTATTCTCTACATATAAAAGCTTTATACACAAGTTCAGACCTCTATAAACAGTAATTCCTGATGTTTGAAATCACATTTAGTGAAAACTCCACTTAAAATAGCCGGACTTTTTAATATTAAGAGAATTCTTGTCCTTTCATAGCTTTCTACCTGTAATCTCGGTAATTGAACTCGGCCTTAAATGTAGTTAGGTTCTATTTCCTTGTGTTTCAACTGTTTGTTACACGTTCATATTCATTTCCTGGAGAGGTAATTGTGTATTTAAAGAGTTTTACAACATTTTGACAGTTTCCTTAGAAGTTCATAAAGAACCTTCAGGATATCCACTGTTTCATTCAAAAAACACGTGCCAAATTAAGCCTCAATTGTAAACATAAACAGTATTATCCTCATTTAAAAGCTTTATACACAAATCGTGATCTCTACAAACAGGAATTCTTAATGTTTGAAATCACAATTTACTGAAAACGCGATTTAAAATATCCGGACTTGTTAATATTATGAGTATTCTCGTCATTTCAAAACTTTCTTCCAGTAATCTCGGTAATTGAACTCGGTCTTAAATGTAGTTAGATTCTATTTCCTTGTGTTTAAACTGTTTGTTACACGTTCATATCCATTTCCTGGAAAGATCATTGTGTATTTGAAGAGTTTTACTACATTTTGACAGTTTCCTTAGAAGTACATACTAGAACCTTCAGGATATGAACTGTTTCAGTCAAAAGACGCCTCGCCAATTCAGCGTCAATTGAAAACATAAACAGTATTCTCCACATTTATAAGTTTTATACACAAGTTCAGAGCTCTATCAACAGGAATTCTTAATGTTTGAAATCACAATTTACTGAAAACGCCACTTGAAATATCCGGAATTGTTTACATTTTGAGAATTCTCGTCATTTCAGAGCTTTGTTCTTGTAATCTCCGAAATTGAACTGGGAATTAAATGTAGTTAGATTCTTTACTTGTGTTTCAACTGTTTGTTACACGTTCATATTCATTTCCTGGAGAGGTAATTTTGTATTAAAAGAGTTTTACCACATTTTGATAGTTTCCTTAGAAGTACATACTAGAACCTTCAGGATATGAACTGTTTCAGTCAAAAGACGCCTCGCCAATTCAGCGTCAATTGAAAACATAAACAGTATTTTCCACATTTATAAGTTTTATACACAAGTTCAGAGCTCTATAAACAGGAATTCTTAATGTTTGAAATCACAATTTACTGAAAACGCCACTTGAAATATCCGGAATTGTTTACATTTTGAGAATTCTCGTCATTTCAGAGCTTTGTTCTTGTAATCTCCGTAATTGAACTGGGAATTAAATGTAGTTAGATTCTATTTACTTGTGTTTCAACTGTTTGTTACACGTTCATATTCATTTCCTGGAGAGGTAATTGTGCATTAAAAAAGTTTTACCACATTTTGAGAGTTTCCTTAGAAGTACATACTAGAACCTTCAGGATATGAACTGTTTCAGTCAAAAGACGCCTCGCCAATTCAGCGACAATTGAAAACATAAACAGTATTCTCCACATTTATAAGTTTTATACACAAGTTCAGAGCTCTATAAACAGGAATTCTTAATGTTTGAAATCACAATTTACTGAAAACGCCAATTTAAATATCCGGAATGGTTTACATTTTGAGAATTCTTGTCATTTTAGAGCTTTCTTCCTGTAATCTCAGTAATTGAACTCGGCCTTAAATGTAGTTAGGTTCTATTTCCTTGTGTTTCAACTGTTTGTTACACGTTCATATTCATTTCCTGGAGAGGTAATTGTGTATTTGAAGAGTTTTACCACATTTTGACAGTTTCCTTAGAAGTACATAAAGAACCTTCAGGATATCCACTGTTTCGTTCAAAAAACACGTGGCAAATTAAGCCTCAATTGTAAACATAAACAGTATTATCCTCATTTAAAAGCTTTATACACAAATCGTGATCTCTACAAACAGGAATTCTTAATGTTTGAAATCACAATTTACTGTAAACACCACTTGAAATATCCAGACGAGTTAATATTTTGGAATTCTCGTCATTTCAGAGCTTTCTTCCTGTAATCTCAGTCATTGAACTCGGCCGTAAATGTAGTTAGGTTCTATTTCCTTGTGTTTCAACTGTTTGTTACACGTTCATATTCATTTCCTGGAAAGATAATTGTGTATTTGAAGAGTTTTACTACATTTTGACAGTTTCCTTAGAAGTTCATACTAGAACCTTCAGGATATGAACTGTTTCTGTCAAAAGACGCCTCGCCAATTCAGCGTCAATTGAAAACATAAACAGTATTCTCCACATTTATAAGTTTTATACACAAGTTCTGAGCTCTATAAACAGGAATTCCTAATGTTTGAAATCACAATTTACTGAAAACGCCACTTGAAATATCCGGAATTGTTTACATTTTGAGAATTCTCGTCATTTCAGAGCTTTGTTCTTGTAATCTCCATAATTGAACTGGGAATTAAATGTAGTTAGATTCTATTTACTTGTGTTTCAACTGTTTGTTACACGTTCATATTCATTTCCTGGAGAGGTAATTGTGCATTAAAAAAGTTTTACCACATTTTGAGAGTTTCCTTAGAAGTACATACTAGAACCTTCAGGATATGAACTGTTTCAGTCAAAAGACGCCTCGCCAATTCAGCGACAATTGAAAACATAAACAGTATTCTCCACATTTATAAGTTTTATACACAAGTTCAGAGCTCTATAAACAGGAATTCTTAATGTTTGAAATCACAATTTACTGAAAACGCCAATTTAAATATCCGGAATGGTTTACATTTTGAGAATTCTTGTCATTTTAGAGCTTTCTTCCTGTAATCTCAGTAATTGAACTCGGCCTTAAATGTAGTTAGGTTCTATTTCCTTGTGTTTCAACTGTTTGTTACACGTTCATATTCATTTCCTGGAGAGGTAATTGTGTATTTGAAGAGTTTTACCACATTTTGACAGTTTCCTTAGAAGTACATAAAGAACCTTCAGGATATCCACTGTTTCGTTCAAAAAACACGTGGCAAATTAAGCCTCAATTGTAAACATAAACAGTATTATCCTCATTTAAAAGCTTTATACACAAATCGTGATCTCTACAAACAGGAATTCTTAATGTTTGAAATCACAATTTACTGTAAACACCACTTGAAATATCCAGACGAGTTAATATTTTGGAATTCTCGTCATTTCAGAGCTTTCTTCCTGTAATCTCAGTCATTGAACTCGGCCGTAAATGTAGTTAGGTTCTATTTCCTTGTGTTTCAACTGTTTGTTACACGTTCATATTCATTTCATGGAAAGATAATTGTGTATTTGAAGAGTTTTACTACATTTTGACAGTTTCCTTAGAAGTTCATACTAGAACCTTCAGGATATGAACTGTTTCAGTCAAAAGACGCCTCGCCAATTCAGCGTCAATTGAAAACATAAACAGTATTCTCCACATTTATAAGTTTTATACACAAGTTCTGAGCTCTATAAACAGGAATTCCTAATGTTTGAAATCACAATTTACTGAAAACGCCACTTGAAATATCCGGAATTGTTTACATTTTGAGAATTCTCGTCATTTCAGAGCTTTGTTCTTGTAATCTCCGTAATTGAACTCGGCCTTAAATGTAGTTAGATTCTATTTACTTGTGTTTCAACTGTTTGTTACACGTTCATATTCATTTCCTGGAGAGGTAATTGTGTATTAAAAGAGTTTTAACACATTTTGAGAGTTTCCTTAGAAGTACGTACTTGAACCTTTAGGATATGAAGTGTTTCAATCAAAAGACGCCACTCCAATTCAACCTCAATTGTAAACATAAACACTATTCTCTACATATAAAAGCTTTATACACAAGTTCAGAGCTCTATAAACAGTAATTCCTGATGTTTGAAATCACATTTAGTGAAAACTCCACTTAAAATAGCCGGACTTTTTAATATTAAGAGAATTCTTATCCTTTCAGAGCTTTCTACCTGTAATCTCGGTAATTGAACTCGGCATTAAATGTAGTTAGAATTTATTTTCTTGTGTTTCAACTGTTTGTTATAAGTTCATATTCATTTCCTGATAAGATAATTGTGTATTTTAAGAGTTTTACCACATTTTGAGAGTTTCCTTAGAAGTACATACTAGAACCTTCACGATATGAACTGTTTCAATCAAAAGACGCCACTCCAATTCAGTGTCAGTTGTAAACATAAACAGTATTATCCTCATTTAAAAGCTTTATACACAACTCCTGAGCTCTATAAACTGGAATTTATAATGTTTGAAATCACAATTTACTGAAAACGCCACTTGAAATATCAGGACTTGTTAATATTTTGAGAATTCTCGTCATTTCAGAGCTTTCTTCCTGTAATCTCTGTAATTGAACTCGGCCTTAAATGTAGTTAGATTCTATTTACTTGTGTTTGAACTGTTTGTTACACGTTCATATTCATTTCCTGGAAAGATAATTGTGTATTTAAAGAGTGTTACCACATTTTGAGAGTTTCCTTAGAAGTACATAAAGAACCTTCAGGATATCCACTTTTCATTCAAAAAACAAGTGGCAAATTAAGCCTCAATTGTAAAAATAAACAGTATTCTCCTCATTTAAAAGCTTTATACACAAATTCTGATCTCTACAAACAGCAATTCTTAATGTTTGAAATCACAATTTACGGAAAACGCCCTTTAAAATATCCGGACTTGTTAATATTATGAGAATTCTCATCAGTTCAGAACTCTCTTCCTGAAATCTCGGTAATTGAACTCTGCCTTAAATATAGTTAGGTTCTATTTCCTTGTGTTTCAACTGTTTGTTACAAGTTAATATTCATTTCCTAAAAAGATAATTGTGTATTTTAAGAGTTTTACCACATTTTGACAGTTTCCTTACAAGTACATACTAGAACCTTCAGGATATGAACTGTTTCAGTCAAAAGACGCCTCGCCAATTCAGCGTCAGTTGAAAACATAAACAGTATTCTCCACATTTATAAGTTTTATACACAAGTTCAGAGCTCTATAAACAGGAATTCTTAATGTTTGAAATCACAATTTACTGAAAACGCCACTTGAAATATCCGGAATTGTTAATATTTTGAGAATTCTCGTCATTTCAGAGCTTTCTTCCTGTAATCTCCGTAATTGAAATCGGTCTTAAATGTCGTTAGATTCTATTTACTTGTGTTTCAACTGTTTGTTACACGTTCATATTCATTTCCTGGAGAGGTAATTGTGTATTTAAAGAGTTTTACCACATTTTGAGAGTTTCCTTAGAAGTACATACTAGAAACTTCAGGATATGAACTGTTTCAGTCAAAAGACGCCACTCCAATTCAGCCTCAATTGTAAACATAAACACTATTCTCTACATATAAAAGCTTTATACACAAGTTGTGAGCTCTATAATCAGTAATTCCTGATGTTTGAAATCACATTTAGTGAAAACTCCACTTAAAATAGCCGGACTTTTTAATATTAAGAGAATTCTTGTCCTTTCAGAGCTTTCTACCTGTAATCTCGGTAATTGAACTCGGCATTAAATGTAGTTAGAATTTATTTTCTTGTGTTTCAACTGTTTGTTATAAGTTCATATTCATTTCCTGATAAGATAATTGTGTATTTGAAGAGTTTTACCACATTTTGACAGTTTCCTTAGAAGTACATACTAGAACCTTCACGATATGAACTGTTTCAATATAAAGACGCCACTCCAATTCAGTGTCAGTTGTAAACATAAACAGTATTATCCTCATTTAAAAGCTTTATACACAAGTCCTGAGCTCTATAAACTGGAATTTTTAATGTTTGAAATCACAATTTACTGAAAACACCACTTGAAATATCAGGACTTGTTAATATTTTGAGAATTCTCGTCATTTCAGAGCTTTCTTCCTTTAATCTCCGTAATTGAACGCGGCCTTAAATGTAGTTAGCTTCTATTTACTTGTGTTTGAACTGTTTGTTACACGTTCATATTCATTTTCTGGAGAGGTAATTTTGTATTTAAAGAGTTTTACCACATTTTGAGAGTTTCCTTAGAAGTACATACTTGAACCTTCAGGATATGAACTGTTTCAGTCAAAAACGCCACCCCAATTCAGCGTCAATTGTAAACATAAACAGTATTCTCCACATGTATTAGTTTTATACACATGTTCAGAGCTCTATAAGCAGGAATTCTTAATGTTTGAAATCACAATTTACTGTAAACGCCACTTGAAATATCCGGACTTGTTAATATTATGAGAATTCTCGTCATTTTAGAGCTTTCTTCCTATAATCTCCGTAATTGAACTCGGCCTTAAATGTAGTTAGATTCTATTTACTTGTTTTTCAACAGTTTGTTACACGTTCATATTCATTTCCTGGAAAGATTATTTTGAATTTTAATAGTTTTACCACATTTTCACAGTTTCCTTAGAAGTACGTACTAGAACCGTCAGGATATACACTGTTTCAGTCAATAGGTGCAGTGCCAATACAGCCTGAATTGTAAACATAAACGGTATTCTACACATTTAAAAGCTTTATACACAAGTTCTGAGCTCTATAAACAGGAATTCTTAATGTTTGAAATGACATTTTATTGAAAACGCTACTTAAAAAGCCGGACTTTTTAGTATTTAGAGAATTCTCGTCCTTTCAGGGCTTTCTACCTTTAATCTCGGTAATTGAACTCGGAATTAAATATAGTTAGTATCTATTTACTTCTGTTTCAACTGTTTGTTACACGTTCACATGCATTTCTGGGAAAGACAATTTTGTATTTTAAGAGATTTACCACATTTTGACAGTTTCCTTGGAATTACATACTAGAACCTTCAGAATATGCACTGTTTCAGTCTCTGAGCTCTATAAACATTATTCTTAATGTTTGAAATCTAAATTTACTGAAAACACCACTTAAAATATCCGGACTTGTTAATATTATGAGAATTCTCGACATTTCAGAGCTTTGTTACTGTATTCTCGGTAATTGAACTCGGACTTAAATGTAGTTAGATTCTATTTACTTGTGTTTCAACTGTTTGTTACACGTTCATATTTATTTCCTGAAAAGATAATTGTGTATTTTAAGAGTTTTAACACATTTGGATAGTTTCCTTCGAAGTACATACTAGAACCTTCAGGATATAATCTGTTTCAGTCAAAAGACGCCACACCAATTCAGTCTCAATTGTAAACATAAACAGTATTCTACTCCTTTAAAAGCTTTATACACAAGGTCTGAGCTCCATAAACAGGAATTCTTAATGTTTGAAATCACATTTTAGTGAAAATGCCACTTCAAATAGCCGGACTTGTTAATATTAAGAGAATTCTCGAAGTTTCAGAGCTTTCTACCTGTAATCTCGGTAATTGAACTCGGACTTAAATGTAGTTAGATTCTATTTACTTGTGTTTCAACTGTTTGTTACACGTTCATATTCATTTCTTGAAAAGATAATTGTGTATTTTAAGAGTTTTACCACATTTTGACAGTTTCCTTAGAGGTATGTACTAGAACCTTCAGGATATACACTTTTTCAGTCAAAAAACGTGTGGCCAATTAAGTCTCAATTGTAAACATAAACAATATTCTTCTCATTTAAAAGCTTTATACACAACTTCTCAGCTCTATAAACAGGAATTCTTAATGTTTGACATCACAATTTACTGAAATCGCCACTTAAAATATCAGTACATGTTAATATTATGAGAATTCTAGTCATTTCAGCGCTCTCTTACTGTAATCTCGGTAAATGAATTCGGACTTAAATGTAGTTAGATTCTATTTACTTGTGTTTCAACTGTTTCTTACACGTTCATATTCATTTCCTGAAAAGATAATTGTGAACTTTAATAGTTTTACCAGATTTTGACAGTTTCCTTAGAGGTATATAATAGAACCTTCTTGATATACACTGTTTCAGTCAAAAAACACTTGGCCAATAAAGCCTGAATTGTAAACATAAAAATTTTTCTCCTCATTTCAATGCTTTATACACACGTTCTGTGCTCCATAAACAGCATTTCTTAATGTTTGAAATCACATTTTAGTGAAAACTCCACTTAAAATAGCCGGAGTTTATAATATTATCAGAATTCTCGTCATTTCAGAGCTTTCTACCTGTAATCTCGGTAAATGAACTCAGGATTATCTGTAGTTAGATTCTATTTACTTGCGTTTCAACTGTTTGTTACACGTTCATATTCATTTCCTGTAAAGATAATTGTCAATTTTAAGAGTTTTACCACATTTTGACAGTTTCCTTAGAAGTACATACTAGAACCTTCAGGATATACACTGTTTCAGTCAAAATATGGCGTGCCAATACAGCCTGAATTGTAAACATAAACAGTATTCTACACATTTAAAAGCTTTATACAAAAGTTCTGCGCTCTATACAGGAATTCTTAATGTTTGAAATCACATTTTAGTGAAAACGCCACTTCAAATACCCCGACTTGTTAATATTACGAGAATTCTCGGCCTCTCAAGGCTTTCTACCTGTAATCTCGGTAATTGAACTCGGCATTCAATGTAGTTAGAATCTATTTACTTGTGTTTGAACTGTTTGTTACATGTTCATATTCATTTATTGGAAAGATTATTGTGTATTTTCAGAGTTTTACCACATTTGACAGTTTCCTTAGAAGTACATACTAGAACCTTCAGGATATACACTGTTTTAGACTCTGAGCTCAATAAACTGGAATTCTTAATGTTTGAAATCACAATTTACTGAAAACACCACTTAAAACATCCGGACTTGTTAATATTATGAGAATTCTCGTCATTTCTGAGCTTTCTTACTGTAATCTTGGTAATTGAACTCAGACTTAAATGTTGTTACATTCTATTTACTTGTGTTACAACTGTTTGTTACACGTTCATATTCATTTCCTGAAAAGATAATTGTGTATTTCTAGAGTTTTACCACATTTGGACAGTTTCCTTCTAAGTATATACTAGAACCTTCAGGATATAAACTGTTTCAGTCAAAAGACGCCACGCCAATTCAGTCTCAATTGTAAACATAAACAGTATTCTCCTCCTTTAAAGCTTTATACACAAGTTCTGAGCTCTATAAACAGGAATTCTTAATGTTTGAAATCACATTTTAGTAAAAACGCCACTTCAAATTGCCTGACATGTTAATATTAAGAGAATTCTCATAGTTTCAGAGCTTTCTACCTGTAATCTCAGTAATTGAACTCGGCATTAAATGTAGTTAGAATCTATTTACTTGTGTTTTAACTGTTTGTTACATGTTCATATTCATTACCTGGAAAGATTATTGTGTATTTTAAGAATTTTACCACATTTTGACAGTTTCCTTAGAGGTATATACTAGAACCTCCCTTATATACACTGTTTCAGTCAAAAAACACGTGGCCAATTAAGCATGAATTGTAAACATAAAAATTATTCTCCTCATTTCAAAGCTTTATACACACGTTCTGAGCTCCATAAACAGGATTTCTTAATGTTTGAAATCACATTTTATTGAAAACTCCACTTAAAATAGCGGGAGATTATAATATTATCAGAATTCTCGTCGTTTCAGAGCTTTCTACCTGTAATCTCGGTAAATGAACTCAGGATTATATGTAGTTAGATTCTATTTACTTGTGTTTCATCTGTTTGTTACACGTTCATATTCATTTCCTGGAAAGATAATTTTGAATTTTAATAGTTTTACCACATTTTGACAGTTTCCTTAGAAGTACGTACTAGAACCATCAGGATATACACTGTTTCAGTCAATAGGTGCCGTGCCAATACAGCCTGAATTGTAAACATAAACAGTATTCTACACATTTAAAAGCTTTATACACAAGTTCTGAGCTCTATAAGCAGGAATTCTTAATGTTTGAAATGACATTTTATTGAAAACGCCACTTAAAAAGCCGGACTTTTTAATATTTAGAGAATTCTCGTCCTTTCAGGGCTTTCTACTGTCGTAAGTGTTCCCCTCCACGTCCTGCGTGGTTCAGGGTTCGGGTCTGGAAGAGGAGCCGCACAACAAATGAAATAGAAAAGACACGAGAATAATTTGGGAATATTGGGGGACCAGGCGGGAGAGTCCAACTCAAGAGGAAGGACTTCCCCTGTGCTCAGGCCTCACCAAGCTTTTTATAGTGAGGGGTAAACAAGGCAGTGGTTACCAAAGTTACACTTTTCTTATGAGTTTCACTTGTTTACATCATGGTTATACTTCCTGCACTTCCTCAGCCCCTTAGCTTCCCAGATAAGATCTAGGGAGTGTTATAAGGTCAAGCCTAATTATGCTAAGAGGACTGTGCCCTCTAAGCTGGGCTTGTTTGTGACTTTGCCAGCAGGTCAGTCCGAGGCTTAACCCTATATCAGTTTCCCACATCTCATCCTTTTTTTTTTTATTAAGCTACTATAACTTACACATCAAGAACAAAACTCTGGCTATTAAAACAATAACAATGCTAATCCGTAACCCAAAACATTTTAAAACTTAAGCATAACATTTCAAGGACAAAAAATGTTTTAAGTCCCAATTTCAATTTCCAACAGTTCCTTATGTGTACATGTCAGCAATGATATTTCAGTTCTGGATGGTGGACAAATGGTGGCAATGCAGGTCCGACCCTCTCTGGTTTGATCCTGGGCAACCTGCAGTGATGCACAGCTGCTGACTGCTAGCATGGCAAGACGTCTTCCACCATTTCCATCTCTGAACTGTCTCTCCTGTCTTTGTGGCTGGAGCAATCTGGTCAGTTTCTCTCCGGGATCCCTTGTTGCAGGAATCCACATGGTCTTGGAGCTGTACTCTGAAAATATACAAACATATTCTCGACCAAAGGTTAAAGAAAAAAAAAACCTTACTTGGGGTCTTTTCCTTAACATGATCTTTCCCTGGCTTACCCTGGCCTAATGTGTGGTTTTTCTGGGTGTCTCACTATTAACATTATAAACGAAAAAATTTTTTTCCTCTAAATGTAATTTAGTTACAGGATCTATTTCCTTACATGGTATTCTTCCACTATATTTTTCCACTATCCCCCCCCCTTTTTTTGATTTAATTATTAGAAGGCTGTTTGGAAAATTTATAATGCAGTCTAGATAACTCTAAATTTTAATTTTTTTGCATACAAAAAAATGAACCTGAACATGCTTTAGGTTCATAGCATGTTTACCATGAACATTTTTGTTAATACTTTTTGAATAATTACTTATTTCAAGTTAGCCAAATTTAATTAATTTGAAAACTATTTTGCTGTCAAATTTAATATTTTAACAATAATCTTAATTTACACTGAAAATATTAATTGAAAGGATCACTTTACATCCTTGTGAAGGCTCTGAGCATTCCTGTTGTTAGGCTAGATTTAGACATAGGGTCTGTTAGCCAAGCCTCCGTTTTTCTGGGTACTGATTTCAGCTGGACCAAATCTCTTCTATTTGGTTCCTGATCTGGGCTGGGCATGGGAAGCAAGAAGCAGCCATGGGGACAGGAGACCTTCCTCAGAAGGGCCAAGTGTTCAAGCCCGTGCACCGTTCAAGCCCGTGCACCATTGGGGGCGGGTGAGGATCTGTGCCCCACCTTTGTTGCACCCCAAGTTTTCTCCTACTGGCCCCCAGCTGTGCCTGTCTTAGGTCGTCCCACCCTGTGGGATCTTACCCGTCGTTGACTACCAGCTATCTCTGGGCCAAGTAGGGTGATGTGAGGTTCAGTTCTGTCTCCTTGATAGCCTATGTCCCTCTGGCCTCCATGCCCAGCAACTGCCTTTGGGTCCCCTTGCCTGCTGGCGGGGCCCCGGCATTGATCATAGGGAACCCAGGTTTCTTCTCCAGAGAGGGCCCAGCTTACGCCATTGGGCAAGAGACAGATCCATGGTACCAGCTTTTCATGATCCCAGCTTGAACAGAGAACTCAGGCAACAGCTATGGGCAATTGGATTGTGAGAAGAGGGACCCTCTTGGCAAAAAGAGCAAGAGAAGTCAATATAGAATGCTCAAGTGCCTTCCCAGGGAGGCCCTCCACACCGTGGAAGGGATTAAATCATTTCATGTCCTTAATTAAATAAGTGCCAAACATTCAAAGAATTAATTTGTAAGCTTGTTTGGGATAAATGTACAATAATGACGTTGTAGAATAATATCATGTAAGGACATTCTTTTTTCTAGGCCAAGGCAATTCAATTTTAAACTGGCTGTTAATTTCTTTTTGTATAGACAAGCTCTTAGTTACATTTTCCTTGACCTGTTGTATGAAATGAGAGGTCTGAACAGTCTGTACCATAGATGAAACAGCAATGCCCACAGAAGTAAGTAACGTTACAAGGGCAAAGATTCTTGCAATTAACATTCCAAAAAATCTTTTTTGTCTTTTTAAGATTTTTTACTAGATCATGCAATAGTTCGTAGGTTTGATGAAATTCCCATGGTTCAGTTAAGTTAGTGGGAACCCAAGCAAAAGCTGGTTGTTTTAAAATCATGAGGGAGTTCTTTTGAACAGTAGAATCGATACAACGGGATAATGTACAATCTGTGCATGACACCTCATACAGGTGCTTGTAACATTAAGATGCATCTGAATGGGGCCTGATCAGAGCACAAACAGATCAAACACACAGGCACTAGCAAACACTGTCTTATTGAGAGTTCCTCGTAAAGCAAAAATGGAACTATTTGAGCTATAATTGAAACTATACCATTGTATAGGTGCAAGCGCAGCAGCTAATTTTCACTGCGTGCTTTGTAGAGGCCAGTTGTCATGTTGTAATTGAGGCCCAACAAAGTCTCCTCCATGAGATGGAGTGATTTTCTTCAACTTATAGAAAGGATGCATCCCCTTTCCATTTAGGGGTGCGGTTGTTACTATAGAGAGAACCATAAGGGCTCCAGTCTACAAAGAAAAAAAATTATTAAGTTTGCTGGTGGTAGGATAATTACTATAACAGTCTTGCCAATTAACTTCTTCCTCAGTGGGATTCCATACATAAGACCATTTACGTAAAGGCTTAGTGTGTGTGTGTGGGGGGGGGGGGGGTGCCTTAGCAATCTTATATTTTCTGCACCTTTCCCCAGAGCAAGTAGAGATAATACATGTACTAGAGCCGTTTCTTCCCCGATCTTTGGGGTCCAGGCTGGCCAAAAACTTCTCTTGAATTTTACACACAAGAGCAGTGGCTTGATTTAGTCATACAAACGGGAAGCTGGGTGGCAACACGGTGTAATAATACCTTGTCCATATGCTTCCTTGCCCCACCTGTGGTCCTCCTGGAAGGATCAGCCCACATAAGGGTTCTTACCCATGAAGGGTCAGGAGTATAAGTCTGAAATACTCACACATTTGCCCTAGGTAATATTACCGTACAGATGATTACTGCTAGCATGGCAAGAAAGACGTTCTCTGTACAGTATTCTTTACCATGCCCCAGGTGGTCTCCAGGCTGTTTGTTGTCTGACTCGTCCTCCTCCTGCTGGGTTAGACTTGGAAAACTTCAATTTAAAAAGAAATCTTTTTCTTTTACACTAAGTAACCTACAGGGTTACTTCCTGGATGTTGACTGATAGTGCCGCAAGGCCATGTATTTCAAGTCAAAATCATTAAACATTTATTGTGACTGTACTTTCAGATTTGGTATTTTAACAGCAAATCATTAGAGTATCCTATAAATATTAGTGGAAGATATTTCAAAATTTTAAAATTTCTCCTTTTCATTAAATTTAAGATAATATGTTTAAACAGCATTCCCTTTTGGCATATTCGCATATACAGAGGGATCATGGGAAGCCTTCGGTAACCTTTTTTAGAAGAATTTTACTTTACTAGGATTCAATTGCTTACAAAGATACTGGCTTCTTATAGTAGGTACAGTTAGTAAATTTAGTAAAATTTTATGTCTGATTCACGAGGTGCAAATGCTGTTCCACCTGCAGCCTAATTTAAAATGCAGCGGCAAGGAGCTTTTGCTATTTTAAATTACATCTTAAAATTCTGCTGCATTTTAAGAAATATCAAACAAAATAACTTGATTTGCCCTTTCTTAGAGGCAAAAACTTAAAATATATTAATTTATATTTGATAAAGCCTTCCCTATGATTTCAAGTATATTAAATTGGCTTTATTAAAAAATCTTTTAAGAAGAGAAAATAACCTTTTGAAAACATTTCAGGGCCCGTGAAATGTCCCAAAGTCATTCCTTGGTTATAGTTTTGAAATCCAACTTGAAAGACCATCAAATATATATGTGTATATATGATTTAAAGATTATATACCTTTTATAATTATTAAGAGATATCAATTAAATTGAAACTGATCTTAGCATATAAAAATTTTGGTTGGGATCACAGAATTTACCCTCTTTTTTCAATCAGACAAATGTTGAAATTTTACTATAATTATATGATTTCTCCCAATTTATTTAACCAGAACTTTAAATTCTTAGCTGGCAAGTTAAATATTTAGCATTTTTCAATCAATAACATTTTTAAGAATAAACTTCAAAAATGCAAGACATAATCAACCAACAGATTTAATTCTGTCCTCTAGATTTTTCATGAGGCAGATTTAGCAATTTAGCAAACTCCCAAAGCTCTAGGCTGCCATTGCTCCCAAGGATGGGAAACTGGGAAGCAAGCCTGTCTTTAGAAGTTGCCACTGGCAGGAAATTTTTGGTCTACCTGCTTGTTCTGTTGGGGGACGGGAGGCTAGCCCTTCCTCCATTAGAAATTGCCTTGGGAAGCCAGCCTTAATTAAAGAGCGTAGCCGTCTTTTACCTGGGCTACTTAGATTTTTATAATTAATATAGTTCAATAATTCTTGCGATTCAAATCCAAATTATTATTTTAAGGCATACTCTTTAGCAAATTTTTGTAACAGAGACAATTTTACTGAATTTCCTTTTCCGCCTTGAAGTTAACTTTTTAACACCCTTCATTAGCATTTAAAAACTGTTCTTTATTATGGAAATATACCAATCTTGTTGCTAGGATCTAGCCAGCATCTTTTTTCCCTTGGGTAAAATTTGCCATTTTTCTTGGGAAATAATCAGTCTTGGGTTTTATTCTGTACATTTGGGAAGAGATTTCAGCTCAAAACTCTTTATCTAAATGTCCAAAATCGGACGATGCGCGCGTTAGTTCCAAGCCAGTTTTTCTCTTTACACGTGCACAGAAATCCCAGACGCATTTTTAAATTTTGTAAAACTTTTCAATCATGAGAAGAGTTTAAATTAGAATACCTGGGGAGGAGGCATCCATATTGGATCGCCATGTGCTCCCTTCTTTGCTTTCCCCACATCCTGCTTTGGGGGAAGTTTCAGCAAATGACTCAGATGGCATATTTTTCCCAAAGTCATGCTTAATAGAAAAAGACATTTTAAATTTTTTCCTTTTTCGCTTTCCAAAGTTATGGCTAGCACCCAAGGTTATCTTGGCCAAACTTTGCACTTCCCGACATGTTCTCCGGTAATTTTTAAACAATACATTAAGTAATCTCATTGCGGGAGAGCTTATAACTCTGCCCTCTCCTGCCACCTTTGAATCTCTCCACACCAGAGGTGGATTCGGTAGCGGAATTTCATTTCTTATTACAGATTTTAGATTCCAAATACAAATTAAGATTTTAATTTGAACAAGAAACCACATTAAGATGACCATGGCACTCTTTTTTCTTTCTGCCTGATTTAAAAGAGTACCTTTTAATATTCCAATTTCTTTATAATTTGGCGTTTTTACACAGGTGATTCTATTAACAGAGAAGCAAACATTTCAGGATTAGGACATGGAGGTGGAGGGAGCCATGAAAGCCATTCCTCCCATTTTTTTCTTTTCTTACTGCTCCTCTTTAGGAGTGGAGGGTGTAAGGGGAGGAGATTTATCCTCCTTGGCCTCTCTCAAAGGCTCTAGTAAATGAAATACTGTGTTTCACAAGGAAAAACAGTTTTTGGAGGCAAGTTTTTCCCTGCTGCTGACCTTTTTTCAAGTTCAAACTTTTTTGCAAGCATTCAATATCTAATGTACCTTTTTCAAGAAAACAAAAGTTATGTTCTGTAACAACATGCAAAAACTATAAGAGATTACGTTCTGAAACTTTTAACTCCTTAAATATACAACTCAAAAGTCTATAATAAAGTTTCTTACTTTTTTTTTTTTTTTTTTTTTTTTAAAGCCCAATCTACTTTTTTAAAGCCGAATCCTGCCCCATTAGCCTGGTTGAGAAAACGTTCCCACACCGCCTACAGCTCCGGACTACTGTAGCTGATTGTGGCCGTTTGTGTGCGGTGAAATAACCCCTCACCTTTACGGTGAATTTTTCTACCTTTACGGTGAATTCTTTATTCCTCACTTTTGCCTTCACTTCCAGAGTCTCCGTCGGGCGCCAGATGTCGTAAGTGTTCCCCTCCACGTCCTGCGTGGTTCAGGGTTCGGGTCTGGAAGAGGAGCCGCACAACAAATGAAATAGAAAAGACACGAGAATAATTTGGGAATATTGGGGGACCAGGCGGGAGAGTCCAACTCAAGAGGAAGGACTTCCCCTGTGCTCAGGCCTCACCAAGCTTTTTATAGTGAGGGGTAAACAAGGCAGTGGTTACCAAAGTTACACTTTTCTTATGAGTTTCACTTGTTTACATCATGGTTATACTTCCTGCACTTCCTCAGCCCCTTAGCTTCCCAGATAAGATCTAGGGAGTGTTATAAGGTCAAGCCTAATTATGCTAAGAGGACTGTGCCCTCTAAGCTGGGCTTGTTTGTGACTTTGCCAGCAGGTCAGTCCGAGGCTTAACCCTATATCAGTTTCCCACATTCTACCTGTAATCTCGGTAACTGAACTCGGCATTAAATGTAGTTAGAATCTATTTACTTCTGTTTCAACTGTTTGTTACACGTTCACATGCATTTCTGGGAAAGACAATTTTGTATTTTAAGAGATTTACCACATTTTGACAGTTTCCTTGGAATTACATACTAGAACCTTCAGGATATGCACTGTTTCAGTCTCTGAGCTCTATAAACAGGAATTCTTAATGTTTGAAATCTAAATTTACTGAAAACGCCACTTAAAATATCCGGACTTGTTAATATTATGAGAATTCTCAACATTTCAGAGCTTTGTTACTGTAATCTCGGTAATTGAACTCGGACTTAAATGTAGTTAGATTCTATTTACTTGTGTTTCAACTGTTTGTTACACGTTCATATTCATTTCCTGAAAAGATAATTGTGTATTTTAAGAGTTTTAACACATTTGGATAGTTTCCTTCGAAGTACATACTAGAACCTTCAGGATATAAACTGTTTCAGTCAAAAGACGCCACACCAATTCAGTCTCAATTGTAAACATAAACAGTATTCTCCTCCTTTAAAAGCTTTATACACAAGGTCTGAGCTCCATAAACAGGAATTCTTAATGTCTGAAATCACATTTTAGTGAAAATGCCACTTCAAATAGCCGGACTTGTTAATATTAAGAGAATTCTCGAAGTTTCAGAGCTTTCTACCTGTAATCTCGGTAATTGAACTCGGACTTAAATGTAGTTAGATTCTATTTACTTGTGTTTCAACTGTTTGTTACACGTTCATATTCATTTCTTGAAAAGATAATTGTGTATTTTAAGAGTTTTACCACATTTTGACAGTTTCCTTAGAGGTATATACTAGAACCTTCAGGATATACACTTTTTCAGTCAAAAAACGTGTGGCCAATTAAGCCTCAATTGTAAACATAAACAGTATTCTTCTCATTTAAAAGCTTTATACACAACTTCTGAGCTCTACAAACAGGAATTCTTAATGTTTGAAATCACAATTTACTGAAAACGCCACTTAAAATATCCGGACATGTTAATATTATGTGAATTCTAGTCATTTCAGAGCTTCTTCCTGTAATCTCGGTAATTGAAGTCGGACTTAAATGTAGTTGGATTCTATTTACTTGTTTTTCAACTGTTTGTTACACATTCATATTCATTTTCTTAAAAGTAATTGTGTATTTTAAGAGTTTTACCACAGTTTGACAATTTTCTTAGAAGTATATAGTAGAAACTTCAGTATATAAAATGTTTCATTCAAAAAACGCCATGCGAATTCCGCCTCAATTGTAAACATAAACTGTATTCTCCTCATTTAAAGGCTTTATAAACCAATTATGAGCTTTATAAACTGAAATTCTTTACGTTTTATACACTTTCTTCTGAAGACACCACCTAAAGTAGCCAGAATGGTAAATATTTTCAGTATTGTCTTCATTTCACAGCTTTCTACCTGAAATCTCGGTTATTGAACATGGAGGTAAAGATAGTAGTGCTCTATTTTCCTGAATTTAAGGTTTTTCCTACACTTTCCTCATAATTTTCTGTAACTATCATTGTGTATTTTAAGAGTTTTACCACAAATGGTCATACTTTTAGAAGTATATACATGCATCTTCAGGAGTAAAATGTTTCAATCAAAAATCGCCAACCAATTCTGCTGCAATTGTAAGTATAAACAGTGTTCTCATCATTCAAAGGCTTTATACACAGATTCTGAGCTCTATAAACAGAAATTCATAATGTTTGAAAGCATATTCTTCTGAAAATGCCACGTAAAGTAGCCAGAGTTGCAAATATAATAAGTATTCTCAACATTTCACAGCTTTCTACCTGTTATCTCGGTTACTGAACTCGACAGTAAATGTAATAAGACTCTATTTACTTGTATTTCAAGTGTTTCTTACACGTTCTTCATCATTTCCCGTGACTATCATTGTGTATTTTAAGAGTATTAACACAATTAGACAGTTTTCTTAGAAGTGTATACATAAACCTCCAGGATTTAAACGGTTTCACTCAAAAATCACCCGCCAATTCAGCCTCAAATATAAACATCAACAGTAGTCTCCTCAATTAAAGAATTTATACAAAAATTCTGAGATCTATAAACAGGAATTCTTAATGTTTGAAAGCCCTTCCTTTGAAAACACCACCTATAAAACTGGTGTTTTCAATATGATCAGTATTCTTATTATTTCACAGCCTTCTTCAGGTAATCGCGGTTATTTCACAAGGATATAGAAATATTATGGCTCTATTTCCTTGTATTTCAAGTGTTTCTTACACATTCCTAATCATTTCCCTTGACTATCACTGTGTATGTTAAGAGTTTTACCACAATTATACAGTTTTCTTACAAGTATATACATGAATCTTCAGGATTTAAACTGTTTCACTCTAAAAACTCCAAACCAATTTAGCCTCAAATGTAAATATAAACAGTATTCGCATCATTGAAAGGCTTTATACACAAATCCTGAGCTCTATAAAAAGGAATTCTTAACGTTTGAAAGCACTTTCTTCTGAAAACGCCACCCAAATAGCCTGAGTTGAAAATACGATCAGTATTCTCATCATTTCACACCTTTCTACCTGTTATCTAGGTTATTGAACACTGGGGTAAATGTAGTAAGACTATATTTACTTGTATTTCAAGTGTTTCGTACACATTCCTAATCATTTCCCGTGTCAATAACTGTGTATTTTTAAGAGTATTACCAAAATTAGACAGTTTTCCTACTAGAATATACATAAATGTGATGGATTTAATCTGTGTAACTCAAGAAATGCCAAACCAATTCAGCCTCAAATGTAAACATAAACAGTATTCTCCTACTTTAAAGGCTTTATACACAAATTCTGAGCTCCATAAATATGAATTCCTAATGTTTAAAATCACTTTCTTCTGAAAACACAAACAAAAATATCTGGAATTTTAAACTTTATCAGTATTTTCATCATTTCAAAGCTTTCTACCTGTAATCCAGTTGATTGAATACGACCATGGATATGTTATGACTCTATTTATTTGTATTTCAAGTGTTTCTTACACGTTCATCATCATTCTCTGGGACCTTAAGTGTGCATTTTAAGATTATTAACACAACTAGACAGTTTTATTAGTAGTATGTACTTGCCTCTTCAGGATTTAAACTGTTTTATTCAAAAAACGCAAAACAATTCAGCCTCAATTGTAAACAGAAACAGTATTCTCCTCATTTAAATGCTTTATTCACAAATTCTGAACTCTGTAAACAGGAATTCTTCATGTTTGTAAACAATTTCTTCTGAAAACGCCACCTACAGTAGCCAGAATTGGAAATATTATCAGTATTCTACTCAATTCACAGCTTTCTACCTGTAATCTCGGTTATTGAACACGTTGGTAAAGATAGTACGGCTCAATTTTCTTGAATTTCATGTGTTTCTTATACTTTCCTCATAATTTACTGGGACTATCATTGTGTATTTTAAGAGTTTTACCACAATTCGACAGTTTTCCTAAAAGTATATACATAAATATTTAGGATATAAAATGATTCATTCTAAAAACGCCAACATTCAGCCTCAATTGTAAATATAAATAGTATTCTCCTCATTTAAAGGCTTTATACACAAATTCTGAGCTTTATAAACTCAAATTCTTAATGTTTGAAAGCACTTTTTACTCAAACGCCACCTAAAGTAGCCAGAATTGTAAATATTATCAGTATTCTTGTCATATCACAGCTTTCTACCTGTAATCTCGGTTATTGAACATGGTGATAAAAATAGTATGGCTCTATTTTCTTCAATTTCAGGTGTTTCTTACACTTTCCTCATAATTTCCCAGAACTATCATTGTGTATTTTAAGAGTTTTATCACAATTAGACAGTTTTCTTAGAAGTATATATATGAATCTTCTGGAGTAAACTGTTTTATTCAAAAAACGCCAACCATTTCAGCCTCAGTTGTAAATATCAACAGTATTCTACTCATTTAATGGCTTTATATACAAATTCTGAGCTCCATAATCAGGAATTCTTAATGTTTGAAAGCACTATCTTCTGAAAATGCCACCTCAAGTAGCCGGAATTCTCAATATTATCAGTATTCTCATCATTTCACCGCTTTCTACATGCAGTCAAGTTCATTGAATACGGCCATAGAGATATTTTTACTCAATTTAATTGTATATCAAGTGTTTCTTACATGTTCCTAATCACTTCCAGGGAATATTTTTGTGTATTTCAAGAGATTTTCCATCATTAGACTGTATCTTTATTACCCTGATATCATTTTTTCATTTCTTCTTGGTTCTTCTTCATTTCTTCTTGGTTCTTACACCTATTGTTGAATTTGTCTTCCAACCTTTTCAGTGACCTTATAACCTTTTATCTGAATTCTTTCTCTGATATTTTGCCTGCCTCCATTTCTTTTACTTCCTTTTCTGGTGATTCTTCCTTTTCTTTTATATGTGGGCTGTTTCTTTGTCTCCCCATGATTGCTCCTCTCTGGATGTCTGGTTATGTAGCTCTCTCTTTTGCAGTGACTTAAAGGCACAAAACACATCACAACAATACACAGCCCACAGGGCACCAAACAGAAATGTTTTAACAATACTAATAACCTCAAATAAAGGAGACCACTAGATTAAAAGAGATTTGGGGGATTAAAAAGCATGCATAAATGATATTGAGAAAAACAAAAAATTTAAGAACATAAAGAAAGAGAATATAAAAAGAGGGGGTGAAAAATATATCTATATGTGGAGAAAGGTCCAATAAAACAACAAATATCCCAAAAATTGTGAACAACAAACACCCAGAGATGTGTGAAAACTACAAATAACATCTAATCCAAAATATGTAAACTGCAAACTCTCAAAGAACAAACATCCAGATGAATCGGAGGAAGAAGAGCTTATTTCCAGAAGGTAAGGTCAAGGAATTGAATGAATGGTGAAATAGCCACAATTCAGTATAGAGGAGGTAGGAAGCGAATGAGTGTATAACAAGATAGTAAAAAAAAACCCACTAAATACTAAAAAAGAGAATATATATATATATATATATATATATATATATATATATATATAACATTAAAATAACATTAAAATAAATTTTTCCCCTTCCTAATCTATCTATGTATTTATTTACTATTGGTGAAGGAGAATAGATGGTAGCTAGGCCTGAGTTTGTGATTGTAATTAGTTAAACTATTAATAGAAGAGAACAAGTATAGAAAGGAATAACAGAAGCAAAAAAAAAAAAAACACAACGAAAACAAACAACAAAATAAAAAAATGAAAAAACCAATACAAACAAGCAATAAAACTCAAACTAATCAACAATTAAACATTAGCAAGACAGAAAGAAATAAGCAAATAATTTTTAAAAAGAAAAAAACAAAAGGGAAGTAAAAGAAAATCTGGTTAGTGAAGAAAGGGAACAGAGAATTGTGTATGGGCTTGGAGCAGGGGAGCAGAAATTACATATATGAGTAAGATCAATTTTTACCAGGGAGTAAAAGGAAAGGATAGAGAAAAACTAAAGCAGGAACAGGGTAAGAGAAACATGGCAAACAGAGAAGGTGAGGAAGAGAGTGTTGGTATAAAGAAAAATTGAGATAGAGTAAAATAATGCTACAGGAAAAATAAAAATAGAATGTAGAACACTAATCCTAGCTAATAAAATAGTAATATGCAAATTAACTGTCACCCTGTCACTCTGCGACAAAGATGGCAGTGCCCATAGCCGCCGGGGCAGGACACTGGCGGCGTCACCCTGGCAATGTGAGCCCAGCAGTCAAGTTCGCCTGCAGGCAGCACCCAGTAGGGCCTGCTTGGCCGTCGCCACAGCGACCTGGGAGCAGGCAAGCACAGCCCACAGGCAGCACCTAGGAGGGCTCGCTTGGCCATTGCCATGGTGACCCTCAAGCAGGCAAGCGGGGCCACAGACAGCACTCAGCAGGGCCTGCTTGGCCGTCGCCGTTGGTGTGGAGCAGGCAGGCCTTGCAGAGAGCAGAGAACCATGGGGAGCAGGCCCAAGCCGTCAGTTGGACATCCCCTGAGGGCTCCCAGATTGGAGAAGGTGCAGGTCGGGCTGAGGGACCCCACCCCTCTCCCCCCCCCCCACCCCGGCCACATGAATTTCATACACCAGGCCTCTAGTCCCAAAATAAAATAAAGAAAAAATAAAACAAAACTTTTTAAACAGGTAAAATAATAGTAGTAATAATATTAATTAAAAACAAAAATATAATTAAAAAGTAAAATCAGGTGAGAAAGAAAAAAATTAGTTTCTCAAGTAAAAGATAAAAAATAAAGATGTGTAGTAGTGAAGGTCATTCACTTCCTCTACTGTTCTGCTTGGCAGGTCTGTTTCCTGTCAGGTAGGCAGCCCAGTTTTGGAGTTCCCTGCGCTCCACAGCTCCTCTGCGTCATAAACCACAATCCTTTTTTCAAGCAGTTGGGAGCTCTTTGTTTCTTAGTCTGCCTTTAGTTGCATTCACATAAGAGTCAATTTCTGATACAACCCCTGGGTGCCAGTGTTTCTGTATTGATATCCAGGACTAAAAGGCTCCTCCCCTACCCAGTGTTTAGATGGCTTTCCCTGCCACACATAATGCTATGTTAGAGGGATGGACTGCCCTAGAGCTGGCTTCCTGTTCGTTTCTCCACACTCTGTTCTCCAGGTTCCACAAAAACAGCTTTCCCCTGCAGTCTCGGTGAGTGTCTTTTAATTGGAAGATCCTAAGTACTGGGCTTAGTAATCAGAAGCAAGGATTTAAAAAAGAAAAAAAAGGCCACAGGATACATGCAGACTCATGTCTTCCCCTGGCACTCTGCAGAGGGTGCACTGGCAGAACTCCAGACTTCCCTCCTGTGCCCAGCCCTGCTGTGGGTTAATTTCTATGGTCTCCTTCTGCCCGCAGCCCTGTGGACCCCCTTCCACAATTGAGGGCTACACTTATCCCAACAGTGCATATTTTGTGGGGTGCAATCTTACTTTGAGACTCTAGTCCTGCTGCACGAGTTTCACACACGTTTCACGCACATCTCGTGTGTTTCTCCCTTCAGCCTAGACCCCAAATCTCACCTCTTTCCAACTTTTTTAATAATAATAAAATAACCTAGATACTAAAAGTAGACAAGAAAATTAGGAGTAAAGTAAATTATAAGTCAATCTACACCTGAACACAGATATGAAACCTTCTAAATAAAATATTAGCAAACTGAGTTCAAACAATATATATAAAAATAGGAATAGTTTGTGTCAAAATCTTAATGTTCCAGAAACTCAATGTTGATTTAACATTAAGAAGTCTAGTGACTTTAAGCAGAGGGAGAAATTAGCAGATGATATTATCAATAGATGCAGAAAAATAATTTGATAAAATTCAAAAGTCACTCATGATTTAAAGAGAATGAAAACTCTTGAAAAATTAGGAAAAGAAGGGTATATATACTAACAGTGTAGAGCAAACATTCCCCTTTGAGAGGAGTTGATAGAGGTAGTCCTTAGCCAGTCAAAGAGGAGACAAGGTACCCAGTGCTGCTTCCATCCAGTATTGTCCCAGAGGTCTCCCATAGCCCAGGCAAAGAAAAAGAAATTCCATATCAGAATTAGTGAAAAGAAAACCAATTAGTAATCATTGTCCAATGATATGATTTTATAAATTGAACCCCACCCCCAAATTTACAGATATATGACAGGAATTAATAACATAGTTCAATTTGATGGATATGTAATTAATAAACAAAAATTAATTGCCTTTCTATGTTCCAAAAAAACCCAAAAACAATGCACAAAATCAATTAACCAAAGCAACAAAAAATATGGGGTGCCTAACAATAAAGCCAGAAAAATTTTTGCAAGGGACTTCTAAACATCACAGTTTGAACAGCCTTGGGTCCAACTCAAAGAAGACAACAGAGGAGAGAAAAGATGTGCCCCAGGCCTCCCACACAACCTCTGCTTCAGAATTTTCCTGTACAGCTTCAAGAATGAGTCATAATGTCTTGAGTTAAAGAGATTATTAAATGGAGTATGTAGAAAGCTCCCTAGGAGCAGCCCTAAAGCTGGCCACCTTGTCCTGCCTTTCCAAAACTACCATAAATCAGTGGCCTTGACCCAGCTGGGGTGCCTCTGACCAGCCCTGCCTCTCTCTTAGAATACTCACCTGACTACACAGCCTCTCTGGACACACCTGCTGGGTCCCAGGGTAATAATGGGCCTTGGTGGCCAGTTGAGATGCTTCCACCACACTCTTTGGCACACATTCTTAAGATAAATTTTATTTTGTGAATAGGCAATAAATTTGAATTAATATCAAAACAAACACCTGGGTGACAGGTGACTGCATAGAGCAGGAAGCAGCATAATTGCACCAGCATTACCAGTGTCTCTGAGCCCTATTCTAGTATCCCTCTCCTTTTCTGTCACCTCCTGCCCTATTCCTGGGCCTACCCTGACTCTGTGTTTCTTGGTGATCTCCTAAAGCAACGGTTCTCAACCTGTGGGTCGAGACCCCTTTGGGGGTCAAACAACTCTTTCACAGGGGTCGCCCAAGACCATCATAAAACACATATATAATTACATATTGTTTGTGTGATTAATCACTATGCTTTAATTATGTTCAATTTGTAACAATGAAAATACATCCTGCATATCAGATATTTACATTACGATTCATAACAGTAGCAAAATTACAGTTATGAAGTAGCAATGAAAATAATTTTATGGTTGGGGGTCACCACAACATGAGGAACTGTATTAAAGGGTCGAGGCATTAGGAAGGTTGAGAACCACTGTTCTAGAGGAATGAAAAAGTGCAAAGAAGGTGTTTCCTTGAATAGCCTCTCTACTTGGGAAGACCACCTCAGCTCTTCATGTCCTCTGGGCCCAATATGACCAAGATGCCTGTGGTGGGTTTTTATAACCTCCAGGACAGGGACAGGGACAGGCAATGGCAGACTACCTTTAAAGTCATTTTGATCAGGAGTGCTTGGCCTGGGCCTTCACTGACAGCAACACCACTTGCAGAATACTTACAGAGCATTCCTATCCTGGGTGTTCTCTTCTGCAGACCTGAAAAGGAAGGGGGAGCGGGTCTTGGGAACTTTCTGTTCTGTGGGTGATTGAAAGGCCAGGGATCCAGAAGAGGGATGCCTGAGAGGAGAGATATGACAGCAAGCCAGGAATGGCCCCGCTATCCCTAGGCTATTGGATTCTATTCAGGGATCCTGAGACCCTGGGTAGAGGTGCTGTCTAGTTGCTGTTGTGAGCTTGGGGCTGAGCCTAGAGCAGAGCTCAAGGCTCTCCTGACCTGGTGTGGCCCAGTGAATTTCTGAACTGCATGCTGTGCAAATGCCAACTGGCCCACAAATAGTCCACAGCAAAAAGGTGGTTTATTGTTATCACAGCTTCCAAATTCAGGAGTGGACAATGTCCTTGGATTGATGGCCTTGCCATTCCAAGGACAGGGAGATAGATGGTTCCTCTGGGTGTTGATGGATTAATGACAAACCTTAGGAGTTTGGATGTCCTTGCCTTTCAAATCAAGCCCAACATAGAATTTAGCATTTTCATTCTGATTGGAATTTGTAGCTTATTACTGCTGCTCGCACCATCCCAGTGCTTCACTGTGGCTTAAATGTCAAGATATATATTTTTAGGTGCACAAGACACCAAAGATCACAGCTGTCTGGAAAGTGAATTTTAATTAGAAAAAGGATCCCATAAAACCTCCCCAGCCCTTTGTTTAGCCCCGGTATTTATTACAGATTCAGATGGCTGGCGATAGTGTCCAAAAGCCCTCAAGACTTCATTAGTGGGAACTGTTTTTCACTTTCAAACTGTATCTGTTAAGTGCCTGATGCCAAATACCTCTGGATAAGGAAAGAAGACTATATAAGGGCAGTTTAGGTGTAGCTAATAGTGTAGTGTTTCTCTCAGGGCCTTCCATGCACTGTGCTTCCTTACCAGTTAATTCACATGGTCTAGAAAGAATCATTACTCTGTAGGAAGGCTCAGGTGGCCACTCACATTGGAAAGGAGCCCCTTATCAGTTCTTACCTTACTTTCTCTCATTTCTGCTTTCTCTACTCCCACTCTCTGCCTCCTAGGCTCTGCCAGAGAAAGCCGAGGCTACCACCTTCATTGATGCCAGCAGACTCATCCAGCTAGCCATGCCCTGGAGGCTGGGCACTCAGAAATGAGTGGTAAGGTCTTGACCTTTGGTGAGCTCATAGCCTCCTGATATGTGAACAAGTAGGCTATGATACAGAGTGACAAGTTTCCCCAGTTACAGCATGACTGAGGAAGGCAGTGAATGCAGAACACTGGAGGAAGGTGTGTATGTGTGTGTGTGTGTGTGTGTGTGTGTGTGTGTGTGTGAAGGTGGTGAACTCATTAAGTAATAGTTGGATTTCTGAAGATGAATAAGACTTTACTAGGCAAAAGAGGGGCAATTACTATCAACATTACAGATATAAAAACAATTATAAACAAATACTACAAACAACTATTTGCCAACAAATTAGATAAATTAAATGAAATGAACAAATTCCTAGGAGACCGACTGCTGAAACTGACTCAAGAAGAAATAGAAAATCTGAATAGACTTATAGCACACATACAGATTGAAACTAAAAGCATAAGGCAGCAAAGGGAAAAATAGATACATTGGATTTGGTCAAAATTAAGAACTTTTGTGTTGTGATGGACACCATCTAAAAAGTAAAAATGTTGAGTAAGACTCCCTCCACGTTCTGCGTGGAGTAGGGTTCGGTATCTGAAAGAGGAGCCGCACAACAAATGAGAGAAAAAGACACGAAATAATTTTGCAATATTGGGGGACCAGGCGGCCAAGTCCCGAAGGACTTCCTCCTCTGCTCAGGCTGCTCCAATCTTTTATTGATCTGGAGTAGCCCTCAGGGTAAAGAGGTTTCAATGACACACAGATCAGCAGACAATTTCCAGGAATAGACAAAGTATCTGATTAACTCATCAATAGATTTCCGAGTATAGGCAGAGTATCTGATTAGCTCATCAATAGATTTCCAGGAGTATCTGATTAACAATAATCAACAAGGATCTACATATAAGTATCTAAGGAATTTAGGAAACTAAAGTGGGGATGCTTCAACTATTATTACCTAAATTAACTGAGTGATTCCTAGGTTAACTGGGTGGTGCACAGCCCTGGCCTTTGCTAGGGCTTTCAAGCCCTGACCTTTAACTAGGACTTTCAGGGGCTACTAGCTTTTGGGGGGTCTCTGTCTAAACTCAGCTAGTGAAGACAATGAATGGACTCCGGCATAAAAATATTGCCCTGGCAGGTGGCTAAGCCAACTGGAGCATTGCCCCATACACCAAAAGATTGAAGGTTCAATTGTAGATCAGGGCATATACCTAGGTTGTGGGTTTGATATCTGGTTGAGATATGTATGGTAGGCAACCGAACAATGTTTCTCTCTCACATTGATGTTTCTCTATGTCTCTCTTTCTCTCCCTATTCTCTGTGTGTGTCTCTCTTTCCCCCTTCCCCTTTCTCTCAAGTCAATAAAAAAATATCCTTGGATAAGGATTAAAAAACAAAACAAATAAAAATATTTACATTCTGATAAAGGATTTGAATTGAGAATATGAAAGGACTTTTACAATTCATTGACAAAAAATAATAACTAAAAAGTGGGCAAGTGATTGGAGTGCACATTCTTTCAATGAAGGTATACAAATGAATGACTAATAAGCCCATAAAAAAGATGCTTGACATCATTAGCTATCATGGAAATGTAAATTACAACCGCAAGGAGAACCACTTCATACTCGGCAGAATGGAAAGAATAAAAAAGTTAAATAACAAGTGTTGATAAGAAAGTGTATTAGAGCCCTCATACACTTCTGGTGGGAATGTAAAATGGTGAAGACATTTAGGAAAACACTCTGGCAGTTCCTCAAAAAATTAAACATGGAGTTACCTTATGACCCAGTAATTTCACTTCTAGAGATGTACCCCCCAAAATGAAAGTATATATTCATACAAAAATTTGTACATAAATATTCATAGCAGCTTTATTCATAATAGGTCATAAGTGCAAACAAACCCAAATCTATGGACTAAGGAATGGAATACAATG
Organism: Myotis nattereri; assembly: GCF_964212035.1. NCBI lineage: Eukaryota > Metazoa > Chordata > Mammalia > Chiroptera > Vespertilionidae > Myotis > Myotis nattereri. The sequence continues at coordinate 9,884,624 of NC_138080.1, forward strand.
TGGTTTATTCATATATTAGAATATATCTGTCATTAAAGAAACAAAGTACTGACACATGGCACCATAAGGCTAAACCTTGAAAACCACAAAGTAAATGAAGTCAGTAAGAAAAGACCACATATATGATTCCATTGTTATGAATGTCCACAAGAAGCATGTTTATAGTAACAAATAGTAGATACTGGGTCAGGGATGGGGAAAAATGGATGAAAGCTAATGGGTATGGATTTGGGGGCAGTGAGAGTAAATTAAAATCTTCTAAAATTGATTGTGGTGATGGTTGCACAATTCTCTGGATATACTAAAAACCATTGGATTTTATACCTTAAAAGGGTGAATTGTATTATGTGTGAATTATATCTCAATAAAGCTGTTGTTAAAGAAAAAGAATTCAGCCCGACTGGTGTGTCTCAGTGGTTGAGTGTTGGATTATGCACTGAGAGGTAGCTGGTTCAATTTCCAGTCAGGGCACATGCCCAGGCTGCAGGCTCGATCCCCTGTAGGGGGCATGCATGAGGCAGTCAGTTGATGATTCTTTCTTATCACTGATGCTTCCATCTCTCTCCCTCTCCCTTCCCTCTCTGAAATCAATAAAAACATATTAAAAGAAAAATAATTCGCTAACCAGTGGGAAGTGCATGCTAGGTAGGGAACAGCATTGGAAAGGGTGCTTGGGGGAACTTGGAACTTTTGGTGTGATGGTGGCAGCAGTGTGTACAGGGGATGCAAGTTGGAAAACACAGGCTGGGTGCCTGGATTTTCTTTGAAGGCCATTGTAAGCCAGTGGAAAACAAGAACAGAAGAATTGCAAGCAGAAAAGAGATGGTTCCAGAATGGGGAGTGTGTAGCTGAAGCCAAGGATGGACAGGGCAGTAGATGCCAGTCATGGAAGGGAAAAAAGGATTGGATTTGAAGGATCCATGTTGGGGGGTGGGGAGAAGAGCCAAGGAGACACCCCTAGGGAACACTGCAGAAGAAGTGAGGCCCTTTAATGAGAATGGCCTTAGTCCCCAACCTGGGATTGCTGATTACCTAATCAATGAATCCAACCTGTATGGCCCAGCTTCATGCCTGGAGCTAGGGATGAACTGTCTTGGACAGGACAGGTGACAGAGTGATGAGCTCAAGGGTGGTAGGAGGAATGGGAATTATTTCCTAGAGTGGAAGTCAGGTGCTAGTCCTCTGACAGATTTCTCATTGATTTTATTTCCATTGGAAAAGACAATGAAAAAACTCAAAATGGAATTGAAAAACAAAGCAACAAATGCAATGCCTCTGAGCAGTCCTCATTACCTTCAGAGAAGGATTTTCTCTGATAGCTGTGCCTAGGGGTCATGGTCAAACTACTCAACTTGTTGATGCCTCAGTGTCCTAATTTGCAAAAGCTACTGACCTGAGAGCAATGGACTATTAAAAGTAATAATGCAGGGGAGTAATTTAGCACCAGACCTGGCCTAGAGGGATGAATAAAGACCAACCAGAAGTCTAATTCTTGCCCACACATGTGGTCACTTCTTATATATTTGGAAGGATGAGATGGGTCTCACTCTGAATTCTTTTTTTTCATATTGCTACTTTGTGTGTGTGTTGAAATCTCGAGGAGGCTTTTTATTAGTGGAAAGTTATACAAAAGAGACTATTTGCTTAAGCATTAATATTCACTTGTTTACTTATTCTTATTTTTGTTTCTTTGCATTGTCATTAAAAAGAGATGCAAATCTAACTTTTAATATTAATGTCTATTATTATTTACTAGAGGCCTGGTGCATGAAATTCATGCACGGGTCGGGTCCCTAGGCCTGGCCGGCAATCAGAGCCGATCAGGGCCTTCTGGTTGCCAACTGGGGCCTTCCTTCCAGCTGCTGGCCAGGGCCTCCCTTCTCAGGCTGCCCGCCACGGCCTTACCTCATTCTGCACTGCCCTCTGGTTGTCAGCACACGTCATAGTGAGCAATTGAACTCCTGGTCTCCTGATTGAACTCCCAAGGGGACAATTTGCATATTAGGCTTTTATATATAGATATCTTCTTCAATTTTTGCATTATGAGCATTGATGCTATCTTATTTGTTATACAGATCTCAATACCTATGTTGAGAATTACACCTTTGACTATAACAAACAGTCATTCTTTGTATTAATTAATATTTTTACCCTAAATCCAACACTCTCTGTATTTGTTTTACTGTATTTTCCCCATACAAGTTGTTCATATTTTTATATTTTATCCCTCTGAGTTCCTCTGTTTTAGTTATATGTCTTGTATGTGGGTGTTGCCTTTTAGAACATTTTTTATTGCCTTTTAATCCATGTACTATCTCATGTGACAGGCTCATCTACACTAATAAAAGACAAAGATGCTAATTGATTGTACCTTCACTACACCCACCAGCCAATCAGAAAAGTATGCAAATTAACCCAACAAAGATGGCCATTAAATTTGCATTCTGCAGGTGGGGAGGGCAGCGCCAGAAGCCACCCGGGGAGGCAGAGCCGGCGATCGCCCTGGCCAGAAGCCTGAGGCCTGAGCAGAGGCGGAGCCAGCAATCACACAGGGCTGGGGGTTCCCAGCCCAGGCCTAACACCCTGGCCAGAGGCCTGAGGCCTTGGCAGGGGTGTAGAAGGCCATTGGAGAAGGCTGGGGGTCCCCTGCCCAGGCCTAATGCCTGGCCAGAGGCCTGAGGCCTGGGAAGGGGCAGAGCCAGCAATCGCTCAGGGCTGGGTGTCCCCTGCCCAGGTCTAATGCCCCACCAGAAGCCTGAGGCCTGGGCAGGGGCAGAGCCTGTGATTGGAGCGGGCTGGGGGTCCCTTGCCCAGGCCTTAGGCCCAGGACAGAGGTCTTAGGCCTAGGCAGGCAATCAGAGCGGCCTGGGGGTCCCCTACCTAGGCCAAACACCCCAGCCAGAGGCCTGAAACCTGGACAGGGGCAGAGCCTGCGATTGGAGCAGGCTAGGGGTCCCCTGCCCAGGCCTAATGCCCCAGCCAGAGGCCTGAGGCATGGGTAGGAGACTGGAGCGGGCTGGGGGTCCCCTGCCCAGACCTAATGCCCTGGCCAGAGGCCTGAAGACTGGGCAGAAGCGGAGCCTGCGATCAGAGTGGGCTGCAGGTCCCCTGCCCAGGCCTAAGGCTCCAGCCAGAGGTCTTAGGTCTGGGCAGGAGATCGGAGCAGACTGGGGGTCCCCTGCCCAGGCCTAATGCCTGGCCTAAGGCCTTAGGCCTGGGCAGGTGCAGAGCCAGGGATCGGTGTGAACTACAGAGGAAACACCTTTTCTGACCACTCATTGGCTAAACTCCCCGTATGACACTGGTAATATTCTTAGTAACTTGGGTAATAAGAATCCAAGAAGGTGATGTAGGGTTTTTCCACCTCACTCCTGGAGAAAAAAACGAAGGTTTGCTGCTGGAGGGGCTAAGAAATATCATATCCTTCCCTAGCTGGTTTGGCTCAGTAGATAATGCCTCAGCCTGCCTACCACAGGGTCTGAGTTCAATTCTGACCAAGGGCATATACCTAGGTTGCAGGCTATTCCCTGGCTTGGGCCCAGGTCAGCACTCATGCAGGAGGCAACCAATCAAAGTGTTCCTCTCACTTTGATGTTTCTCTCTGTCTTTCCCTTTCTCTTCCACATTCTCTAAAAATCAATGGAAACATATCCTCAGGTGAGGATAAAAAAAAGTAATAAAGAAATGTCATATCCTATGAAAGACACATCTTGAAAATGCCTAAAGAAAGTTGTCATTTTTTCATGGTGAAGGGACTTGGAGTCCATGTTGATGAAAACACCTTGATGGCTGCAGTGACTGGCAGTGGCTGCAGCAGTGGGGTGATGGGGCTGGTGCCTTCCCCTGATCAGGCCAGTCTCCTCCCACAAAGGGAGGCCAGACTGCGGCTTAGGCCCACTCCCCAAGGGGAGCAGAGAGCAGGCCTAAGCCATTAGTAGGACATCCCCTGAGAGCTCCCAGTATGTGAGAGGGGGCAGGCTGGGCTGAGGGACCACCCCCGACCAGTGCACGAGTTTTGTGCACCGGGACCCTAGTTTTGTCATAATTGTCATATAATTTAGTTTTTAGGGCTTTAATAAAACTCCCTATAAGATCTGTTTTATTCATTTTTGTCTTTTTATGTGTATTTTTCTGACAATTCAAAAGGGTCTTAAAATTTATTTTTATTAAGATATAATTGATATATGACAATACTAGTTTTACTGTACAACATAATTATTTGATATGTGTGCTTCTTAGTCTATATATTTTTAAGGCCACATTCTGTCCCATTGTGCTTATGTATCAGCATTTTTTAAGTAAATCTTATGTGATAAGCTGGAGCTGTTGCTAATATCACAAAGATTAAGCATCTCTGTGTTCAGTCTTCACTTTAGTCAGGATTCTGGTTACAGGGGACAGAGACAATTTGAGTAGCTGAGGGAAATTGGAGAACTAAAGGGTCCCTAGGCTTCTGGGGGTAGGCCCCTACCCAGTAGTTCCCTGTGTGAGCTGCGGAGTTTACTGTTCTATCACCAGCATCCAGCATCATTGGACTTTCCTATTCTTTGCTACTTTAGTGGGTGTAAAGTGAAACTTTAATATTGCTTTAAATTTAATATCAAGGGGTGCAAATGTCTATGGATTTTCTTGTTACAGACTATTTTCCTGCTGCATGGTAATAACTATGTTTATTCCTTAGCTCTTGCCCAGGGGGGCTGCTTCCTGATTCTGTGGGGAATTGGGACACAGGGTTTGGCTTCCACATCATCTTTAAGAACAAGCACAATCTCCAACTGTGCAGCAAAGGCCTAGGTGTTCCGTCCCACCACGGGACCGCTCTGTTCCTGCAGGCTGCCTGAGAAGGTATGAGGAAGTGATAAATGAAAATCAATCACACCTTCTGGAACCATCTCAAAGGACCCACTGGGCTCTGGAACACCATCAGGACTCAATTCCATTTCAGCAGAAGAAGGTCCTTTGAGGATGGCTTAAAAAAAGCCCAAGAACTAGAAGGTATCTGTGAAAGGAGAGAGAAGGAGAAGGGAATTTGGGTTTGCCTGAGTCTTTTACATCCTTATTTTCTGGGGTGTCTGTGCAATGACTGCAATCTGGTTGTTTTTTCCCTCTTTTGGGCAGAGCTCTGAGCAAAACATGGCAAATGGTGCTGGGTGTGGCAGGAGTACAAACCAGGGAGTTTCATATTGGTTTACAGTGTCTTGTACATGTGAGATATGTCCTATACATTACTTTTCTCAAATAAAAGCCTTTGGATTTCAGGAATTCCTGAGTTTGCTTCAGTTTTCTAAAGTTTTTGCAGATGAAAAATAGTTTATAAGATAAATAAACAATTTTACTTGATCAGTAATATCTTTCTTTGTTAGAATGTTGCATTTCATATTGAGAATCCTTGTAAGTGTAACTGTGTGGGCACATCCCCCAGTCTCAGGGACATCTGGGTGTTGGGTATCCCTTTGCAAAGAAGCACCAAGAGGTTCAGTGAGAAAAATAAATTCTTGCCCCAACATGGAATTTTTTTTGCATTGATTTCTCTTGTAAGTCAGATCTCATTTGCTTTCTATTTTCCAGAAATTCCTCAAAGTATATGATCTACCAAGAACATCACCCCCCCCCCCAATACTCCTGGGAGGTTCTTCATATGAAAATGCTGGTTTATCTTGCCATTGCTTAGCTATTTTGGAATAGGGGATATAATAGGAACATGGCCTACCATCTTGAATTGAACATCTCTGAATCATTGGGCTTTAAAATTTTGGTCCATCAGGGTTTGATTTTAGTGAAAGGAATATAACTGTGACCTGCATCAATTTTTGTTAGTATTATCTTAACTGATCAGCTTCTCAGTTGTCTCAGTTCCTTTTATTGAATGATCTATGTTTGCCCACTGATTCAGTGTTTCTCCTCTGTCATGCATTAAACCCTGCCTATGCTTAGACTGTTTCTGAATGCCCTTTCATGCCCTGGCCCCTCACTCTTGGCAGTCATGTCACAGAGTTCGTCATGCCTGGGAGAAAATGTTAGCTCTGCTCTTACTTTTCACAAATTTACTGGATATAACTTTATTTTCATTCTGATAGACAGACTTTTAAATATCTTCCCCTTCCAAAAACAATGAGAAGAAAACATGAAACAAAATACTATCCTACTCTTTCCCTCCAAAACAAAACACCAAACCAAACCAAACCTCAAATCTGGTTAGGATTTTTATTTTGATTGAATTAAGCTTATAGTTGATGTGGAAGAGAATTGACATCTGTTTTAATTCCTAAGATTGCAATAACAAATGACCATAAACTATGTGGCTTAGAACAACAGAAATTTATTCTCTCATAGTTTTGGAGGCCAGAAATCAAAGGTTAAGATGTTGGCAGGCATGTTCTTTCTGCAGGCTCTAGGAAGAAACCTGCTTCATGTCTCTCTTCTTAGCATCTGGTGTTGCTGTAAATCCTTGGCATTTCTTGACTTGTGGACACATCATCCTAGTCTCTGTCTCAGTTACCACATGGCATCCTCCCTGTGTCTCTCTGTCTCTTCCCTCCTCCTATAAGGATATCAGTCATTTTAGATTAAGGACTCACCTATCCTAGTAGGAACCCATCTTAACTAATTACATCTGCAATGACCCTATTTTCAATCAAGTCACATTATGAGGTTTTAGGAATAACATGAATTCTGTGGGGTTACTATCAAACCCAGTAGACCTTCTTTAAAATTTGTACCAATATTATATTCAAGAAGAAGGTGTGTCTATTTATTCAAGTCATTTTAATGTCATGTATAAGTTTTTTCATAGAGTTTAGTCCTGGTTATTTTTTTTTCTTTTGTGAATGAAATAGTTTCTTTTGTTACATAATCTAGCTGGTATTATTTTGATTTCCTAGAAAAAAATATAAGATTATAAAAATCCATTTTCTTTTGGATATAAATTTTATAACTCACTGAATTATATTATTATTTTTAAACCTTTCAGTCAGTTCTTTGAGCTTTCCAGGTTTGTAATTATATCATCTGCAAATGATGATACTATTTCCAACTGTTTTTGAACATATAAATTTTGTATTTTGTTCTTATGTCTAATTTTAAGGTCTCATAGTTCTAGAACAATATTACATGATGATAATGATAGTGGCCATCATTCTGAGTCCTGACTTAATGGTTTCTGTTTTAGGGGACTGGTGGAGAGTAGAGTCTGGAGAATGTGTAGGAAGTACCCTGCTTTACAACTGAGGCTGGACTGGCTAAGGGGGTATTTTGTTATACATGTTGACCTCCTTGCATTACATCTCATCTAAACGGACCCTGTGGTGGCAAGAGGAGAGTTCAAGTTTTCTGGAAGAGCCAGGTCACTCCTCAGGTCAATCACTATCAGTGCCAGGATCCAACAGGCTGCCTGGGAACTGTTCCTACAGCCCTGGCAGGCACTCGGTGGACAGCTGCTCATGCCTGTTCTGCATCCATGGCCCCTACTTTGGTAACAGACCTCATTCCTTTCCACCAGTGTCCATATAGTTTAGCCTGACTCCAGCTCTCCAGGTCTGGATAGTCACTGGGTTCCATTTCCTAGGAATGCCAGTTGGTTGGAGGCAGGGCTCAGGTTTTGCACCTAATTCAAGCCAAACCCAGGCAAGCTAATTTTGAAACTCTTTATTTTCATTTTTCAATTACATTTGACATTCAATTTTATATTAGTTTCAGGTGTGGAGCCTAGTGGTTAGACATTTATATGTTGTGAAGTGGTCCCCCAGATAAGTCTAGTACCCATGTGGTTCTATACATAGTTATTATAATACTAGAGGCCTAATGCACGAAAATTCGTGCAAGAGTAGGCCTTTCATCCCCTGGCTTACAGCAGGCACCCAGGACCCGGGCTGCTTCCCTCCTCAGGCCGCCTGCAGGCAACTGGGACCCGGCTGGCTTCCCTCTGGCCCTGGCTTCGTTAGGAAGACATCTGGAATGATGTCCAGAAGACATCTGGTCTAATTAGCATATTATCCATTTATTATTATAGATTATTGACTATATTCTCTATGCTGTACTTTATTTATTTTATTTTTTTTAATTTTGTTTTTTGCTTCAAGTATTACAAAGAGTATTACATATGTCTCCTTCATCTCCTCCCCCCTTGAACTTCCCCCGGCCTCCCCTACCTCTCAGTGTCCTGTGTCCATTGGTTATGCTTATATGCATGATGCAAGTCCTTCAGTTGATGATTAGTTTGTAACTACCAATTTGTGCTTCTTAATCCCTTCATCTTTTTCACCCAATCCATCCCCCCTCCCATTTGCCAAACATCAAAATGTTCTCTATATCTATGGGACTGTTTCTGTTTTGTTTGTTTATTTGTTTGGAACTCTTTTTAAAGAATGGAGAGAGAATTGGCCTGAAAGTTTGGGGTCACACTTAAGAATAGCCTGTCTAGCCAGCAATAATGAGACAAGTCATGAGGGCAGCTCATGTGGATTTAGCCATGCCTACAACTAGCTACTCTTAGATTTTTATGTTATATGAACCAATAAAGACCTTTTTGGTTAAGTCATCTTGAGATCAGTTTGCCACCTGCAACTAAAAGACACTTAAAAAATACCTACCCTATTAATCTCCATCTTATGTCAAACTTGAGAAGCTAGTTAGACCCAGAGCTGTTCTCACCTGGTGTTCAAAACAGAATGGTCATGGGGCATTTCATGTTTACCATTCTTAAAATATGTACTGAGCACCTGCAATGGACAACAGCTGTCAGGATACATCAGGGTCAACACAGACAGTAATCCTGCCCTCACAGAACTCACATTTCAGTGGGAAAGACAGGTATTAACCACTAAACATGATTACTGAGCAAATCACGTAAGATACTAGAATATGATCAGCACTCCAGAAGGAAAATAAGGGCAAAGGTCTGAAGAGGCAGATTTGGGTATTAAAAAGGGTGGTCAGGTTAGGCCTAGTTGAGAAGGTAAATTTTGGGCAGAGGTAGGTGGGATGTGAGGTCCTTCACTGGCATATGCCTGCTGCTTCGGGCAGAGAGGAGGTGGTAGTGATGGAGCAGGGGTGGGTGTGCTGAGGACAACTAGGAGTAGAGCTGGCGGGACTGAGTGGTGGGCAGGACACTGGGAGGAGGACCAGGGAGAGTCTGAGAAACCCCCTAGGTCTGGACTGGTTGTAATATCGGGCAAGAATGAAGTAGGAACTCCTTTCCTGGGGCAAGAGCCATTTTTAGGATATCTGGAGAGGTCTGCCTCCCGAGGGTAGTCACATGGACTTAGCCCTGGTGGTCCTATCCTTGGCCTCTTGGTTGTGGCTATGTGTGACCAGCTATATGCTAGATTGCTGGAGCTACTGGAGGTGGGTTTGGCCATTGTGGACCAGGCCTTGTGCCTGTCTAACTCATGGTGTCCTTGTGTTTGGCCTTGGATGTGGTGGCCCCAGAGGCCTCGGTTTCCCTCTTGGGCAGCCTGGGCAGGCAAAATCAAAACACCTGGGCTGGAAGTGCCCAGGGTGGTGGTCTCCCCAGCCCCTCTCTTTCTTCTTTCTCCTGTCAGCCAGTACCCTCAAAGTCCACTCTTTTGTTCATGTTTGTTGTTCACATTTTTTCAGATGGTTTTATTTGCGCTCATTTGCATAAGAAATACCACACTCCCATCCTAATGAGCAGGCCCATCTGGCAGTGCAGTTCTCCTCTTGGCTGAGAGCCTATTAGGCTGTTTTCTTTCAGGGCCAAGGAAGGCCTGGCTGAACAGGCTCCTGACAGCCCCTGGTCCAGAGTTCTTCACAGTGGGCCAGAGCCAACTCCCAGGCTGATGGCCTTCTCATCTGCCACCCATCTGTGTGGGACGTCTGGGCCAGCCCTACCTCTTCCAGACTGTCCTTTGCAGTTCATAGTAATAATTGTAAAATCAAGCCTGGAGAAGTCCTGTGGCCACTTGGTTGAGTTTGTCCCAGGCTGAACAGACTCAAATCTTGTAATAAAGTGTCATGGAATCTATTTTCTGGAACCTCATCTCTAAGCAGTGCTTAGCTGGGCTACATTAGAGGTAACATCCCAGAAAATGGGTCCTGACCTCTCAGTTGTCACTGTGATGATCCCCACACTAACCTCTCAACCACCAACGAAGGTAAGCCCCTTTGTGCCAAGCAGGCTCTGCACTGGCCTCAGGAGAAGAGGTGAAGGCTCCCGCCTGTGGGGGTGGGGGTAGGGGTGGGGAAACCGAGGACATAAGCACTCTCCTGAGACTATATGACTGTTTGGCTGGATTGTGGCCATCCTGACTCTTCTCCTGTCTCACACTTACCCACGAGTAATTCCTGCTTAGTGAGTATTTCTATCCTCAAGAAGCCTCAATTCAAGTAATAGGGAAAAAACCATGCTGCTCAATAGACAGTTTCCAGGAAGGGATGATGGAGCCCTCAGGTGTCCCAGGAGGGTGGAGGGAATGTTGGTTGCAGGGACAATGACTCAGAAGGTATGGTGTCTTGGACTGCATTGTCCCTCCTTTTTGCTTTGCTACAGAAGGTTCAGGAGAAATAATAGGTCAAAGGGAAAATCTGCTAAGTTCTAAACTAGCAGCTGGAGAAACACTGAAGGTGGCATGGATGTGCCAAGCTTCCCTGAGGATGGAAGGGCATGGAACAGAGCTTGGCTCCCTGGGACTGAAGTCTGGGCATGAGAATGAAGATTCTGATACTGAAAAGAGCATGAGGAGCCTGCGTGGTGACTACTGAGAGCTAGTGAGGAACTTTGCTTGTGTGTTTTCTTCCAATTAAATTCTGTGTTTGTGTTTTTTTAAACATTGAATATGACATAACCAAGTGCATGAAGTTCACTGATATTAATCAAATCTCTACACATCTGTAGAGAAGCTTATCAGCCACACTCCAAAAAACTCCTGTATTAATCATGTTTTTCTTTAATTTTCTTTATTTTATGATGCTTTGACATCTTCAAATGTTTTGCAGTCGGGGGGAGACTTCCCCTCCCAGGGGTAGCTAATTCTTAGAGACTGAAAACAATTTGCCAGCAAGTACAGCTTTTATATGCAAACCAACCAATTCGAAGTTGCACTCACGGTGGTCTCCTTTATCTAACTCTAAAACCAGGACAATATCCCCCTGCCTCCAATCACTCCAGGGCCAGGCACCAAACTACTAGAGACCACTGCCATAATCTAGAGCAGTGGTTCTCAACCTTCCTAATGCTGCGACCTTTTAATACAGTTCCTCATGTTGTGGTGACCCCCAACCATAAAATTATTTTCATTGCTACTTCATAACTGTAATTTTGTTACTGTTATGAATCGTAATGTAAATATCTGAAATGCAGGATGTATTTTCATTGTTACAAATTGAACATAATTAAAGCATAGTGATTAATCACAAAAACAATGTGTAATTATATATATGTCTTATGATGGTCTTAGGCAACCCCTGTGAAAGGGTCGTTCGACCCCAAAGGGGTCACGACCCACAAGTTGAGAACCGCTGGTCTAGAGCCTGCCAAAATTATTTAAGCTATCTAATTCTAAACTTGCCTCCCTGCTTCTATCATTTCTTCCCTTGTAAATTACAGTATGGGCTCTGGTCATGCTTTCTCTTTGCTCCTTCTGCCCTCTGACTGACCCTGGTCCTTTCCCATGTGGCCATGTGTGGCCTTGTATGCCTATTTATTTGGGAATTGGAACTAGCAAACTTTTATTTCAAAGGCAGTTGTCTCTGTGTCTGTCACCTTTTCAGATCTGATTAAAATAAAATCCCATTTCAAGATGCCCCCCCATGTCCGTTGCTACTGTGTATCTCCTCCATCCCAAGGGGTAACCACTGTTTCTCTCTCTCTCTCTCTCTCTCTCTCTCTCTCTCTCTCTCATTCTCTCTCTCTCTCTTTCTCTCTCTCCTCTCCTCCTCTTCCCATAGTATTCCATTATATTTCACAATTTCTTTACCCATGCCTTTGTAGATGGGTTTTTTAGTTTAATTATTTGTTTAACTAATTTCTCCCTTTCTGCACCTATTTCTCATAGAATAACACAGTTCATTGTCATTTGACTCTTTTGCATTTATGAAGTAAATTGCAAGTGTCTTACAAGTTGCAACTGTGTATGTTGTGTATCTCAGTCTCCTTGAGCCTGGTACCTTGTGACAGGTGTTCTCCAACTGATTTAGCAAATAGTTCTTGAGCCTAGGTTATTCCTAGGTGCTGGATGGCAACCCACTAGAAGCTGCATTCTAGTGGTGATGCTAGCTGGAAAAGCATAGATAGCAAATAAGCAGGAAAGTAAATCATATAATTTCAAGAAATTATATACACGCACAAAGGAGAAAATAAAGTAGGGTTAGGGCAAACAGTGAATGTGTGGGAGCGGTTTCCAGAGGCCAGGTAATCAGAGTAGGACTCTCTGAGAAAGTGCTTTTTAAAATAGATTCCCTGAATGTGTAGGAATGGAAGTATTCTATGGGAAGATCAGTCAGAACAGAAGGGAACATCATGTGCCCTGAGGCAGAAATGTAAGGTGCAGTACCTAGGAAGTAAAACTGTCATTATATGCAGATAACATCATATTGTACATAGAAAACTCTAAAGACCCCATTAAAAAAAACTACTAGATTTAACAAATGAATTCAGCAATGTAGCAAGATACAAAATTAACACCCAGAAATAAATGACATTTTTATAGACCATTAATGAATTCTCAGAAAGAGAAACCAAACAAACAATCCCATTTACATAGTAACAAAAAAAATATTAAGATACCTAGGTATAAACTTAACCATGGAGGTAAAAGACTTATACTCAGAAAACTACAGGGTGTTGAAAAAAAGAGATAGAGGAAGATATGAACAATGAAAGAATATACTATGTTCATGGATTAGTAGAATTAACATCATTAAAATGTTCATACTGAAGCATAATAATCTGTTTTGTGAAACTGCTGTTTGAAAGTCTCTGCTATTTTTAGATAGTCCCTTATTCTATGAGTCAACTCTGTTATTTTTAGACAGTCCTTTATTCTGTAAATTAACTTTACTTTTTAGCTTATTTGAATAATAGGGAAGATAAACTTAGCTGTCTGACCTTGTAGGCTAGGGATTGATACTCCCATACTCTCATGCCAGATATTTAAGTTATCTGAATAGAACTGTGTCATACTCAAGGTTGCAGGCTTACAACAAGATAGCTACCAAGCATACATAGGGCTCTTTGAAAACTTGCAAAGGGGACTGGAACCCCCATATTTGGCAGACAAAGATCTGGAAAGATAAAAAGTAGAGGGCTTCCTTCATGTTTTTGCTCAGAATTTGAGAGACATATTCCTATGAGCCTGCCGACGTAATAATTGGCTCACTAAGGCGTCTTCTGTTAAGCTTGCTGATTTACAATATAACAATACTACCCAAAGCAATCTATAGATTCAATGAACTCCCTATCAAAATACGAATGGCATATGCCACAGATCTAGAGCAAATACTCCAAATATTTATATGGAGCCAAAAAAGACCCCAAATAGCTGCAGCAATCTTAAGAAAGAAGAACAAAGTTGGAGAAATTACAGTATCAGATATCAAGTTATACTACAAAGGCACTGTAATAAAAACGGCCTGGTACAGGCACAATAACAGGCATACAGACCAATGGAACAGACCAGAAAACCCAGACATCTACCCAAGCCATTATGCTCAATTAATATTTGACAAAGGAGGCAAGAGCATATAATGGAGTTAAGACAGTCTCTTCAATATAAGGTATTGGGAAGCCGAAACCGGTTTGGCTCAGTGGATAGAGCGTCAGCCTGTGGACTGAGAGGTCCCGGGTTCGATTCCGGTCAAGGGCATGTACCTGGGTTGCGGGCACATCCCCGGTGGGGGATGTGCAAGAGGCAGCTGATCGATGTTTCTAACTCTCTCTATCTCTCTCCCTTCCTCTCTGTGAAAAATCAATAAAATACATATTTTTTTAAAAAAAGGTATTGGGAAAATTGGACAGATACATGCAAGAAAATGAAACTAGACCACCAACTTACATCATACACAGGAATAAATTCAAAATGGATAAAAGACTTAAATGTACGACGTGAAACCATAAAAATCCTAGAAGAAACCATAAGCAGCAAAAGCTCATACATCTCTCATAGCAATATATTTACAGATACATTTCCTAGGACAAAGGAAACTAAGGAGAAAATAAATAAATGGGACTACATCAAAATAAAAAGCTTCTGCACAACAAAAGAAACCATCAACAAAATGAACTGGGAGCCCACTCTATGGAGTACATATTTTGCCATGATACATCTGATAAAGGATTAATTTCCAAAATATATAAGGAACTCATACAACTTAACAAAAGGAAGACCAACAACCCAATTAAAAAATGGGCAAAGGACCTAAATAGACACTTCTCCAAAGCAGATATAACACATAGACATAGACAACAGTGAGGTGATAGTTAGAAGGAAGGGGAGAGGAGGTAGGTGGAGATGGCCAAATGGGGGAAATGGTGATGGAAAGAGATTTTGCTTGGAGCAATGGATGCATGATGCAGTGTGCATATGATGTTTTATTGAGTTGTACACTTGAAACCTGTGTGGTTTTGTGAACCATCATCATTCTAATAAATTCAATTAATAAAACATTAAAAATAAAATCCCTTTTTAAAGGTTTAATCTCTTTAAAAATCAAACATTGATTGATATCACTCACAAAACAAAAACTATTTAGGTTTCTCAATAATTTTTAAGAGTATAAAGGAGCGTTGAGACCAAAAATTTGAGAAATGCTGGTTTCTATATTTAACAGTTATAAATCAAGCTAATATATTAATAAATAAAATACTCTTTGGCTCCAGTTTTAAAAAATATATCTTTAAAATGTCCTGGAAATGCAGATTAAATTTAGAATTCTTGGACTCCTAGTTCTATGCTGGAAAGTGGTGGAGAGGGCACCTGTAGCAAGCATGTCATTACCCTTTCTCTTCTCACCCAGGCTTCAGCCACCCTGAAAACAGATATTTCTTGGTCAGCCCTGAGGCCTATTGGTTATGTGGTCCACCCTCTAGGATGCATCCATGCAAGAGGTCTGCACTGGGTTCTACAATCGAGGTTGGGCTGTTTGTAAAGGTTCCTTCAGAGTCTGGGGGACCCAGAGCATGAGGATGAGGGAGTGGGCTCTGGATAGGCACCTCCTCTTGACCCTGTGGACACCTCATCTCATGAAGAGGGATACAGCTAGAAGAAGGTCTGGGAGAAAGGCAGAGAGTTGGTTCTGAGCACTCAACACATAGTATAAAGGCTTGCTGATTGAATATAAGATTCCAGGTCAGTACTGGAGCCCTTGTTCTCTATATCTGCCCTTAGGGCCCTTTGTGACTCTGGCTGGCCGCTTCCCTTCTCCTGGCCTCCATTTTCTTGCATGTAAGGTTAGAGGTGTTGAGAGATGTATCCCAGAGTGCTCTCCTGAGGGTCATGTTTGTTCCAAGAGTCAATGATTTCAAATTGCTGATATGACCCTGATGACATTTATGTTGTGTGGGCTTAATTGGTTGGTTAGAGAAAATAGCTTTTTCTTTTATTGGGAAAATGAGTAGAAATATTTATGAAATTTCTTTCTTAAAGAGATAGATGTTGCTCTCTATTTAGCACAGGAACCAAGGGAATCAGGCTCATACTAAATAGAAAATACAACTATTTCTCTCCTGCTTAGATGTCTTATTATTATTCCCAAAGATTATATAAATGTAAATATTTTTAATCAGTTACATATTCAAAACGTATTTTAAAGAGTATAACCATCTTACAGCAACTTTCAGAAAATAGCTTCTAAGTGTAACTTTTGGAGGCTGGCCATTACAAAATCACTCCCACTGATTTTACCCAATTTTCCTATGAATGTTACATGGTACATGTAGGGTTCTAAGGCAATAACCCTGTGAGAGCTGCCTGAACAGAGTTCATTACTGTTAAAAAATACATTGTAGAGTTGGAAGATAGCGGCTGGCAGGATGGAGGTGAGTGAGTAAAAAGGTGAAAGGAGAGTGTGTGGTTGTGTGTGATGTGTGTGTGAGTGAGTGAGGGACAGTTAAATCCGGCAGGAGTATCAGAGGCTGGCAGACCAGGTTCTCCTGAACAGAGAGCACCTACCACCACTGCGGGCACTTCCCAGGCTGTGCGGCCCACACCATCTTGAAGGGGAGAGTGGCCTCTTCTAGGAACTCATCAGCACCACCACCCAGACTGGCCTTGGACACCGCCTGTGACCTTCAACCACTCCAGCCAAAATCCTGCTGCCCTGCCCGCAGACTGGCAGACTCTAGGACAGTGATGGCGAACCTATGACATGCGCGTCAGAGGTGACACTCGAACTCATTTTGGGTGACACTAATCGACAGAGACAAAAAATTGCATAATTCAAATATTTGTCTCTCGCAATGGCCAGAGTTGGGCATCACTCGAGTAATATTATTACTCACGTTACTCATGACCAATAATGCAATTCTAACACCGGATGTAAACATGTACATCGGTGTTGCGTAGCAAAGATACATAGTGAAAACATCCAAGATACATTGTTCCAATATTGACATTAATATAAAAAGGTTAAGGATTGCACTATAAAGAGATTAATCTTTACTCATGACAATTTATTTTTACTCGAGTGACAAAATGCCCAATTCTGGAAACAGCCTCGTTTTTGTCAACATGTGCCTCAGGTAAGCTTCCCATGCGTTCGGATGCATTCAGCAAATGGATGCACTTGATCGCCATGTTTGTTAGGAGACAGGAGTGGGAGGGTTAGAAGAAAAAGATATACAGTACAACAGTGCTCGACGAGACATTCTGCATGTTGGATAATTGATTACAGCACCATATATTTGTTGGTTATACATACTATCTTTGAATTGTTTTGCACCAGGAGTCAGTGCAACAACACTGCAAAAAGTTAATAGGTAAGAAATGTATCAACTTTTTATAAAAAACGCCGTGATTTATATTTACTTATTTTTGCAGCCTTGTGATGGAGAATCAAAAAAATAAAAAAGCAAGATTGAATGATAAAGGAAGTGGAAGTAGCAGTAGCCGACCCTTTCAAGACATATGGACCGAGATGTATGGGATTGTCGACAGAAACAACAGATCATTGTGCATACTGTGTAATGAAACGGTAGTAAGCAGAACGTGGAATGTAGAGAGACATTTTGAAACTAATCATTGTCAGCTCTTGATAAAAAGTATCGATGAAAGGAAGGAATACATTTCTAGGCAGCTACACCTATATAAAAGTCAACCAAATTCCATCATTAAATTTGTAAGATGCTCTACAAATTTAACATCAGCAAGTTACTGTATTGCTCACTCCATAGCTCAGCATGGAAAAGCCCTCAGTGATGGAGAATTTATTAAGGAAACATTTTTAAGATGTGCACCAGCTCTATTTCATGATATGAAAAATAAAGATGATATTATTAAAAGAATTTCTGAGTTACCACTCAGTAGAAATACTATCAAAGACAGAATAATAGATCTTAACAAAAACGTACAACATCAATTTAAAAAAGACTTAAATAGTTATAAATATTTTTCAATTTCTCTTGATGAAACTACTGATGTCACATCAAATGCTCAGTTGGCCATTATTGCTAGATATTCTGATGGTCTCACAATAAGAGAAGAGTTGATGAAGTTAGAATCAGTGCCAATAAGTACACCAGGAAACGAAATATGTGAGGTTGTTATAAAAACATTCAGTGACCTAAACATTGATATCTCTAAAATTGTGTCAGTCACAACAGATGGGGCACCAAATATGGTGGGAAAAAATGTGGGATTCCTGAAATTGTTTATGGAAGCTGACACCCACTTGTACCTTTTCATTGCATTATCCATCAGGAGGTGTTGTGTGCCAAATCAGGATTCTCAGAATTGAATGATTTAAGGTCAGTTGTAACAAAAATTGTGAATTTTATAGCTTCTTGACCCCTTCACAAGCGAGAATTTTCTGCACTATTACAGGAAGTTGATTCAACGTACAGTGGACTACTGATGTTCAATAATGTGAAATGGCTGAGTTAAGGTAAAGTACTTGAGCGATTTGTGGAGTGCTTTGAAGAAATTACGGTACTTATTAAGAACAAGGATCTGGAAAACTTTCCTCAGATCAATGATCATAAGTGGGTCAGAATTTTGATGTTTTTTACAGATCTCTCTGTTCATATGAATGAACTGAACTTAAAATTACAAGGTTTTGGATGGGAAACCAAGATGGCGGCATAGGTTAACGCTGGAGATTGCTGCCTTGAACAACCCAATTCAAGGGTACACCTAAAAGATGGGACGGACATCATCCAGAACCACAGGAAGGCTGGCTGAGTGGAAATTCTACAACTAGGAGGAAAGAGAATATCATACCCAGAATCGGAGGAGGCGCAGTGCTGAAGTGAAATACTCAGGTGCGGAGTGCACGCAGAGCGGGCTGGCGGCGGAGGGCACGGTTGTTGTTTTCAATCCGGAGGGAGTTTCAGACTCTGAGCTCCAGATCTGGGTGAGTCTCTAGGGACCCAGACTCAAACGGGAGAAGTGGGACTCTCTGGCTTTGGTCGGAACTCCAAGGCAGCTTTCTCTCCTAGGTTTGCAGCGGTTGCTGGGACTCTGTGAGGCAGAGCCCCTAGGGACAGAACTGAGAGCAGCCATAACTGCTCACTCCGACCCACCCTGTAGATACCCCGGGGACCCGCCCCGCCCAAGCCCTGCGCCAAGCCATTTGCTGGATAGCCTCAGGCAAACATTAGATTAGCACCGCCCTAGAGATCCAGCACAGAAGCTCTCCCACTGCAGACATAGCTGACTCTCATAGCCATTTAGCCTGGAGGTCAAATCACCCCCGGTATTGCCACAACAATCAAGGCTTAACTACAACAAGACTTCGCACAAAGACCACTAGGGGGTGCACCAAGAAAAGATAAAAAAATGCGGAGACAAAGAAACAGGATGCAAATGTCAGAAATGGAAGATATAGAGCTCAAAACCACACTTTTAAGGTCTCTCAAGAACTGTCTAGAAGCTGCTGATAAACTTAGTAAGGCCCTCGAAAAGACTGGTGAGACCGCCGATAAATGTAGTGAGATCCTAAAGAAATCTAATGAGATCCTCGATATTGTGATAAAGAACCAACTAGAAATTAAGCATACACTGACTGAAATAAAGAATATTGTACAGATACCCA
The DNA here is from genome assembly GCF_964212035.1 of Myotis nattereri. Taxonomy (NCBI): domain Eukaryota; kingdom Metazoa; phylum Chordata; class Mammalia; order Chiroptera; family Vespertilionidae; genus Myotis; species Myotis nattereri. Next base: position 9,903,827 of record NC_138080.1, read on the forward strand.
ACAGCAGACCAGAGGAGCGCAAGAATCAAGTCAAAGATTCGAAATGCGAAGAAGCAAAAAACACCCAACCGGAAAAGCAAAATGAAAAAAGAATCCAAAAATATGAAGATAGTGTAAGGAGCCTCTGGGACAGCTTCAAGCATACCAACATCAGAATTATAGGGGTGCCAGAAGATGAGAGAGAGCAAGATATTGAAAACCTATTTGAAGAAATAATGACAGAAAACTTCCCCCACCTGGTGAAAGAAATAGACTTACAAGTCCAGGAAGTGTAGAGAACCCCAAACAAAAGGAATCCAAAGAGGACCACACCAAGACACATCATAATTAAAATGCCAAGAGCAAAAGACAAAGAGAAAATCCTAAAAGCAGCAAGAGAAAGACAGTCAGTTACCTACAAGGGAATACCCATACGACTGTCAGCTGATTTCTCAACAGAAACTTTGCAGGCCAGAAGGGAATGGCAAGAAATATTCAAAGTGATGAATACCAAGAACCTACAACCAAGATTACTTTATCCAGCAAAGCTATCATTCAGAACTGAAGGTCAGATAAAGAGCTTCACAGATAAGGAAAAGCTAAAGGACTTCATCACCACCAAACCAGTATTATATGAAATGCTGAAAGGTATCCTTTAAGAAGAGGAAGAAGAAGAAAAAGGTAAAGATACAAATTATGAACAACAAACATGCATCTATCAACAAGTGAATCTAAGAATCAAGTGAACAAATAATCTGGTGATCATAATAGAATCAGGGACATAGAAAGGGAATGGACTGACTATTCTTGAGGGGGAAAGAGGTGTGGGAGATGCGGGAAGAGACTGGACAAAAATCGTGCACCTATGGATGAGGACAGTGGGTGGGGAGTGAGGGCGGAGGGTGGGGCGGGAACTGGGAGGAGGGGAGTTATGGGGGGTAAAAAGGGGAATAAATGTAATAATCTGAACAATAAAGATTTAATTAAAAAAATTACAAGGTTTTGGCAAAAGTATCCTATCTAATAATTGACAAACATGGTAATTAACTGTACCTCCGACATGCTTCTCATTGGCTAATCGGGGTGATATGCAAATTAACTGCCAACCAAGATGGCAGCCGGCCACCAGCAGCCAGGCAGCTGAACCAAACAGGAGACTTGCTTGCTCCAGTGATGGAGGAAGCCAAGGTTCCCTCCTGCCACTGCTGTGCTCTTAGGTGCACTCTAAGCAACTATGTTGCAATTATAGAAGCTAAACAAAGCCCATGCTTTCAGCCAGCCGGCCTAGCTGGAGTTGCAACAGTGTTTCAATTATAGAAGCCAAACAAACCAGATACCTGCTTTCAGCAGCCGAGGTCTCAGAGCTGGAGCTGAGCCTCAGAGCTAAAGCTGGCTCTCAGTTCCAGTGACAGCCATAGAAGGTAAATAAATCCCAGAATAAAAAAAAAGAAAAAAAAAGGAGAGGTTGGGAGCTTCAGTCACCCGCCAGCCTGAAAACAGCCCTCAGCCCCTCACCTAGACTGGCCAGGCACCTCAGTGGGGACCCTCACCCTGAAGGGGTTTGACCAGCTTCAAACAGCCATCATCCCCTCATCCAGGCTGGCCAGGCACCCAAGCAGGACCCCCACCCTGATACAGGACACCCTTCAGGGCAACCCAGCTGGCCCCCACCCATGCACCAGGCCTCTATCCAATATAGTAAAAGGGTAATATGCCTCCCAGCACTGGGATCAGTGGAGCCACGAGGCCTCCCAACCCGGGATAAGCGGAGCCTGGAGGCCTCCCAGCACCAGGATCAGTGGAGCAGTGAGGCCTCACTGTCCCTGTGTCAAGCGGAGCCATGAGGCCTCCTGGCCCCTGAAGCAGCATGACAGGGGGCAGCGCCCAAACCCCCTGATTGCCCTGCGGCTCTGTGTGTGATGGGGGCGGGGCCACAACCTCCTTATCTGCCCTGCTCTGTTCGTGACAGGGGAAGGTTCCCCAACCCCCCCATGGGCCCTGCTCTGTGTGTGATGGGGTGGAGCCGCAACCTCCCCATCAGCCCTGCCCTGAGTGTGACAGGGGGGAGCTCCCCAACACCCTGATCAGCCCTGCTCTGTGCATGACAGTTGTGGCTTATGACACAGAGGAGTGGTGGCTTGCAGGGAATTTCAACACTGTGCTGACTATCTGACAGGAAACAGACATGCCAAGCAGAACAGTAGAGGGAGTGTACGACCTTTACTACTTCATTTTTTTATTTTTATCTTCTACTTAAGAAACTAAATTTTTTTCTCACTTGATTTTACTTTTTTATTATTATATTTTTATTTTTAATTATTATTATTACTACTATTATTTTACCTTTTTGAGTTTTATTTTATTTGTTCCTTTTATTTTATTTTATTTTATTTTATTTTGAGATTAGTGTTCTACATTCTATTTTTCTTTTTCTTTTAGCATTAATGTATTCTATTTCAATTTTTCCTTTATGCCAACACTCTCTTCTTCACTTTTCTCCTTTTCATCCTATTTATATTATCCTGTTCCTGCTTTAGTTTTTGTCTATCCTTTCTTTTTACTCCCTGTTAAAAATTGATCTTACTCATATATCTAATTTCCTCTCCCCTGCACCAAGTCCACGTACACTTCTCTCTTCTCTTTCTTCACTATCCAAATTTTTGTTCTTCCTTTTTTCCATTTTCTTTCTTTCTGTCTTGTTGTTGTTATTTGTTTGCTTGTTTGTTAGTTTGTTTTTTTCTTTTTTTGATTCTGTTTTTCCTCTCCTTGCTTGTTCTCTTCTTCTACTAATAGGCTAATTAATTCCAATCACCAACTCAGGCCTATCTACTCTCTATTCTCCTTTTCCAAAAATAGATTAATACATAGATAGATAGATTAAAGAAAGGGGAAATACATATATATATTATTTCATACATATGTGTGTGTGTGTGTGTGTGTTTTAATTTTCTTCTTATACACTCATTCTCTTTCTACCTCCTCTATACTGAATTGTGGCAATTTCACTATTAATTCAATTCCTTAACCTTACCTTCTGGAAATAAGAAGCTCTGCCTCCTCAGATTCATCTGGGTGTTTGTTGTTTGAGTGTTTGTAGTTTGTATTTTTTTAATTAGTTATTGTTTGTTGTTTGCATTCATCTCTAGGTGTTTGTTATTTGCATTTTTTGAATTAGTTGTTGGTTTTTTGGCGTTTTCTCCCCATATACATATATTTTTCCCCTTCTTTTTTCTTCTCTTTCTTTTCTCTCTTACATTTTTTTTTCCTTTTCTCAATATCATTTTTGCACTCTTTTCTCTCCACCAAATCCCCTTTATTTGGGGTTATTAGTAGTGAATACATTTGTGTTTGATGCCTTGTGCATTGTGTCTTGTTGTGTTGTATTTTGTGCCTTTAAATCAATGCAGGAGAGAGAGAGCTACATAACCAGACACCTAAGAGGAGCAATCATGGGGAGACAAAGAAACAGTCCACATATACAAAAGAAATGGAGTAATCACTGGAAAAGGAAGTAAATGAAATGGAGGCAAGCAATATGTCAGAGAAAGAATTCAGAGCAATGGTCATAAGGATGCTGAAAAGGATGGAAGAAAAAATCAACAATACATGTAAGAACCAAGAGGAAATGAAGAAAAACCAAGAAGAAATGAAAAATGACATTGCTGCAATAAAGAAGTCAACAGAGGTTCTCTCTCCAGGGATCACACCCTTCCCTCCCCCTCCTTTCCCTCCCCCCTCCCCACCCCCTCCCCAGGCACATTACCATAAAAAAGGAAATCAATAGAAAGCATCAACAGTAGAATAGAAGAAGTGGAGGACTGCATCAGTGAGCTAGAAGACAAGGTAGGAAAAAATGCCCACGCAGAGCAGCAACTAGAAAAAAACTTAAAAAACAGGAGAGCCTAAGAAACCTTTGGGACAACACGAAATGAAACAACATCTGCATCATAGGGGTGCCTGAAGGAGAGGAAACTGAGCAAGGAATAGAAAAACTGTTTGAAGAAATAATAACAGAATAATTCCCTGATATTGGGAAGAAGAAAAAACTCACATAAGAAGCTCACAGAGTCCCAAAGAAGATGAACCAAAAAAAAAAAAAAAACCAACACAAAGACACATTATAATTAAATTGGCAAACACCAATGACAAAGTAAGAATTTTAAAGGCTGCCAGAGAGAGGGTGAAAGTTACCTACAACATTTTTCCATCCCTTCACCATCAGTCTGTGTTCTTCGTTCTGTGGTGGATCTTCTGTAAGCAAGAAAAAAACCACACAATTTCAAGAAGCACATAGAGTCCCAAACAAGATGAACCCCAAAAGACTGACACTAAGACAATTCATAATTAAATTGGCAAACATCAACAACACAGTAAGAATCTTAAAGGCTGCCAGAGAGAGACAGGAAGTTACCTAAAATGGATCTCCCATTAGAATATCAACTGATTTCTCAAGAGAAACACACCAGGCCAGAGGGAATGGAATGAAATATACAAAGTGATGCAAAGCAAGGGACTGAATCTAAGAATACTATACCTGGAAGGCTATCATTCAAAATTTAAGGTGGAATCAGGAGCTTCACAGACAAAAAAGGGCTGAGAGAGTTTATTACCACCAAGCCAGCAGTGCAATAAATGCTGCAAAAAGAAATAGAAAGGCAAGAAGGAACATAAGCATAAAGAATAAAAATGGTGACAAACAAGTACTTATCAATACTAACATTAAACATAAATGGATTAATGCTCCAAACCAGGGGTCCTCAAACTTTTTAAACAGGGGGCCAGTTCACTGTTCCTCAGACCATTAGAGGGCCATACTATAGTTTAAAAAAAACTATGAACAAATTCCTATGCACACTGCACATATGCTATTTTGAAGTAAAAAAACAAAACAAAACGGGAACAAATACAATATTTGTATTTGCATGTGGCCTGCGGGCCATAGTTTGAGGACCCCCTGCTCCAAACAAAAGACCTAGGATAGCTGAATGGATCAGAAAACATAACCCATATATTTTCTGTCTGCAAGAGACTCATCTCAGAATAAAGGACTCAAACAGACTGATAGTGAAGGGATGGAGACAAATTTTTTCAGGCAAATAGAAATGAAAAAAAAAAAAGCTTGGGTTGCAATATTTATTTCTGACAAAACAGACCTCAAAGGAAAGGTCATAATATGAGATAAGGAGGGCCACTTCATAATACTAAAGGGATCAATTCAACAAGAATATATAACTCTGGTAAACATATATGCACCCAATTGAGGAACACCCAAATACATAAAAAAAACTTCTGCAAGATATCAAGGGAGAGATAGACAGTAATACAATCATAGTAGGGGACTTTGATACCCCACTGATACCACTGGATAAATCCTCTAAACAAAAAAATCAGCAAAGAAACATCAATCCTAAATGACTCACTAGATCAGATGGACTTAATTGGCATCATCAGAACATTTCACTCCAAACTCCAGAATATACATTCTTCTCAAGTGCACACAGGACATTTTCAAAGATAGACCACATATTAGGACATGGGAAAATTCTCTTCAAATTCAAGGAGATAGGAATCATACCAAGCATCTTCTCAGATCACAATGGCATAAAATTAGAAATAAACTACAATAAAAACAATGAAAAAAATCAAACATTTGGAGGCTAAATAGCATGCTATTAAACAATGCATTGGGTTACCAAAGAAGAAATATATAGCATCCTGGAAACAAATGACAATGAAAACACAACAATCCGAAATCTATGGGACATAATGAAAGCAGTCCTGAGTGGGAAGTTCATAGCCTTACAGGCCTACCTCAAAAAACAAGAAAATGATAATAAGTTGTCTGACCTTGCAACTTAAATAATTAGAAAGAGAGCAACAACAAAAGGCCAGAGTAACCAGAAGGAAGGAAATAATAAAGATCAGAGCAGAAATAAATGTCATAGAGACCAAAAAAAGAAAAAAATACAAAAGATCAAGGAAATCAAGATCTGGTTCTTTGAAAAGATAAACAAGATCGATGAACCTCTAGCCAGGCTCACCACGAAACAAAGAGAGAGGTCCCAAATAAGCGAAATTGGAAATGAAAGAGATGAAGTAACAACCAACCTCACAGACATACAAAGGATTGTCAATAATACTATGAACAACTCTGGTCCAACAAACTGGACAACCTCGGTGAAATGGACATATTCCTAGAAAAATGCAAGCTTCCAAAACTCAATCAGGAAGAATAAAAAAATCTGAATAGGCCAATAACTACTGATGAAATGGAAACAATAATCAAAAAGCTTCTAGCAAACAAAAGTCCTGGACTGGATGGCTTTACAGGGGAATTATAACATTCAAAGAAGAACTAAAACCAATCCTTCTCAAACTATTCCAAAAAATACAAGAGGAAAGAACTCTTCCAAGCTCTTTCTATGAAGCCAGCATTACCCTAATCCCAAAACCAGATAAAGACACTACAAAGAAAGAGATTTACAGGCCAATACCCCTGATGAACATAGATGCTAAAATCCTCAACAAAATTGTAGCAAAACTGATTCAGCATTACATTAGAAAGATCATAAACCATGATCAAGTGGGATTCATTCCAGGGATGCAAGGATGGTACAATATCCGCAAATCAATAAACATGATACATCACATAGACAAATTGAGAGACAAAAATCACATAATCATATCAATTGATGAACAAAAGCATTTGACAAAATCCAACACCCTTTTCTGTTAAAAACTCTCAGCAAAGTGGGACTAGAGGGATCATACCTCAACATAATAAAAAGTTTATATGACAAACCTATAGCCAACATCATACTCAATGGGCAAAAAATAAAACAATTTCCCCTAAGAACAAGAACAGGAACAAGACAGGAATGCCCTCTTTCACCACTTGTGTCAATAAAGTACTGGAATTTCCAGCCATAGTGATCAGACAAGAAAAAGAAATAAAAGGCATCTAAATTGGAAAAGAAGAAGTAAAACTGCCCTTATTCACTGATGACATGACACTGTACATTAAAAATCCAAAGAGTCCATCCAAAAATGACTAGACTTAATAAATGAATTTGGCAATGTAGCAGGATACAAAATTAACACCCAGAAACCTATGGCTTTTTTTATACACCAGTAATGAACTCAAAGAAAAAGAAACTTAAAAAAAAAAATCCCATTTACCATTGCAACAAAAAAAATCAAGATACCTAAGAATAAATTTAACCAAGCAGGTAAAGGACCTGTACTCAGAAAATTACAGGACGCTGAAAAAAGAGACAGAGGTAGACATAAAAAAATGGAAGAATATACCATATTCATGAATTGGTAGAATCAACATCATTAAAATGTCCATACTACCCAAAGCAATCTATAGATTAAAATACCAATGGCATATTTAACAGACCTAGAACAAACTCTTCAAAACTTCATCTGGAATAAAAAAAGACCCTGAATAGCCACAGCAATCCTGTTAAAGAAGAACAAAGTTGGAGGGATCACAATACCAGATATCAAGCTATATTATCAAGCCATGGTTCTCAAAACTGCCTGGTACTGGCACAAGGACAAACATATAAACCAATGGAACAGAACAGAGAACCCAGAGATCGATCCAAAACATTATGCTCAATAACTATTTGACAAAGGAGGCAAGAGCATACAATGGAGTCAAAACAGTCTCTTTAATAAATGGTGTTGGGAAAATTTGACAGATACTTGCAAAAAATGAAACTAGTACACCAACTTACACCATACACAAAAGTAAATTCAAAATGGATAAAGGACTTAAACATAAGATGGGAAACCATAAAAATCCTACAAGACTCCATAGGCAGCAAAATAGCAGACATATGGCGTAGCAATATCTTTAGCGATACAGCTCCTAGAGCAATGGAAACTAAGAAGAAAATAAACAAATGGAACTACATCAAAATAAAAAGCTTCTGCACAGCAAAAGAAACCATCAACAAAACAACAAGGAAGCCTACTGCATGGGAGAACATATTTGCCAGTGTTATCACCAATAAGGGTTTAATCTCCAAAGTTTATGGGGAACTCATACAACTTAACAAAAGGAAGATAAACAATCCAATAAAAATAATGGGCAAAGGACCTAAATAGTCACTTTTCAAAAGAGGACATACAGAAGGCCAAGAGGTATATACATGCTCAAAGTCACTAATCATCTGAGAGTTGTAAATCAAAACAAAATGGGGTACCATCTCACATTGTCAGAATGGCTATCATCAACAAATCAATAAACAAGTGCTGGAGAGGATGCGGAGAAAAAGGAATCCTCTTGCACTGCTAGTGGAAATGCAGATTGGTGCAGCCACTGTGGAGAACAATATGGTATTTCCTCAAAAATTAAAAATGGAACTCCCATTTGACCCAGTAATTACACTTCTAGGAATATATCCCAAGAAACCAGAAACACCAATCAGAAAGGATATATGCACCCCTATGTATATAGCAGCACAATTCACAATAGCTAAGATTTTGAGACAGCCTAAGTGCCCATCAGCAGACGAGTGGATTAGAAAACTGTGATACATCTACACAATAGAATACTATGCTGCTATAAAAAAGAAGGAATTCTTACCATTTGCAACAGCATGGATGGAACTGGAGAGCATTATGCTAAGTGAAATAAGAATACCATATGATCTCACTCATTTATGGAATATAATGAACAACATAAACTGATGAACAAAAATAGAACCAGAGATATAGAAGCATCAAACAGACTACACAACTGATGAGAGAAGGTGGGGGCTGAGGGGTAAGAGATCAACCAAAGGACTTGTATGCATGCATATGAGCAAAACCAATGGACAAAGACAGTAGGGGGGTGAGGGCTTGTGCTTGGGGGAGGGGGTGGTAGAGGTGTGGTCAATGGGGGGAAAAGGAGACTCATGTAATACTTTAAACAATAAAAAAGAGGAGGAAGAAAATGGCGGAGGTTTAGACAGACCTGTCGGTGCCTTGTCCCGGAGCAGATAAGGGCGGGCAGCTGGAAACGGGTAGCATACAGCCCGAATAAGCAGAGGAGATTCAGCTGAGACAGTCTGCAGCCAGGAAAGACAGAGAAATCCTAGATAAAGGGAACGGTTAGAGGCTGAGGCTGAAACCTCTCCAGGTGCGCCGGCACAGCCGCGGAGACCGTGCCATCTTGGGTGACTGTCACTGGCATCCAGAGACCAGCTACTAACCCGGCAACAACGGCTCTCAAGCAGCGCGACTACGTGAACTCAGAGGAACTCTGCTTCTCCCCACAGAAAGGTTAGACTTTCCCCAAAGGTGTGGTTTGCAGTTTAGGTTGGAGAGTGGAACACGCGCAGGGGGGTGGGGGCTCTGCGCCCCACAAAGACCGCGGCCGTTGGAGCCAGCGTGACCCACGAGTGTGGAAGGGCACCCCCAGGGCTGCTGGCAGAAGGGAACGCTATAAATAAGCCCACAGTTGGACGGGACACAAACGGGCAGCCTCAGATTATGCCAGTTTGCGGGCTACTCTGTGCCAGGAGCCAGAGCGCGCGCAGAGACTTCGCGCAGATTTGGAAGGTAAAGCGTTGCGAGTTCGCACAACTTCCCAGGCTCTTAAATCTGTGCGTTTGATTGTTGAACCCACTGCAAGGGACTACCCAGTTGGGGTCAGTCACAGAGCTTGTAAGGGAAGGCTGTTTGGGGGGAGCCTGGGAAACAGAGCGGGGAGTGACTACTGGAAAACCAGCTCTGGGCGGAGGACATTCCAAACCAGCTTCTGGTACAATAGAGAACACCTGGTCAGAGAGGTCCTATTCCCTCAGAGGTCAATCCTGACGCACTGCCACCCAGAGGCAGAGCCACGAACTGACTCTTCTGTAAATACAGATAAGGGCTGTCTGGGAAACCAATGTAGCCTGCCTTAAAATCAGGACTGTGGCTTACAACACGGAGGAACAGTGTATCAGAGGGAAATTCAACATTCCCCTGAATACCTGGTGTGCCAAAAAGAGGAGCAGAAGATCTGAAGCACCTTCATTACAGCCCTTTTTTTTTTTTAATTATTGTTTCACCTTTTAACTAAGAAACCATTTATTTTCTTTTTTCATCACCTGATTTTACCCTTTTAATTACTACATTTTTATTTTTAACCAGTATTATTACTGCTGCCATTTTACCATTTTTTTTAAAAGTGTCATTTTATTTTCTCTCTATTTTATTTTGGGACTAAGGTTCTCCATTCTATTTTCATCGTTCCTTTAGCATCATTTTCCTCTACCTCAATTGTGCTGCCGTGCTAAAACTCTCTTCCCCACTTTTCCCCTTTTGCTGTCCTGTTTCTCTTTCCCTATTCCTGCTTTAGATTTTCCCTATTCTTCATACGCCCTGTCTAAATTTCACCCTACTTATATATCCCTTTCCCAATCACCTGCTCTAAATCCTTATCCACCTCTCCCTTATCTTTCTTCACTATCCAAATTTTTTATTCTCTCCTTTTCTCTATTGTTCTGTTGTTGCTTGCTCGATTGTTGAGTATATTGGGGTTTTATTTCTTTTCTTTTCTTTAAGGATTGTATGTGGGGTTGTTCTGCTTTTTCTTTTTCTTTTTCTGTCTCCCATTCCGCCCCCCTCCCGGCCAGTTATTTTTGTGCTTCTGCTTTCCCTTGCCCCACTTGATATTATTGGCTGTTTGTAGTTTGTATTCACTCCAGGGATCCGTTGCTGGAATTTGTTGGGATTAGTGGCAGTTCTATCGGAGTTTTCTCCTCATATGAATAGTCTCCTCCCCTCTTCTACTTCATTCTATTTTTCTTTTTTTTTCTTTTTCTTCTTTTTTTTTCCTCTTTTTTCTGTTTTTCTCTCTATCTTTTTCTCTTCTTTCTTCCTTACCCCCCAACTCTCTTAGCTCGGGTGGCCATCTTTATTTGGGGTTATTAATACCATAATTCATTTGTGTTCAGTGCCTGGTACGTTGTGCCTTGTTGTGTTGTATTTTGTGCCTTTAAATCAACGCAGCAGATCCAAGCAACAGCGGCCTCCTGATCTCCACACGCTCTGTCTGAGGAACAGCTGCTGTGGGTGAAGCCTCCCTCCACCAGCCAGAAGAGCCACAACAGCTGTGAACAGCACCCATCAGAAGACCCGCTAACAACAGGGGAGCAGCTGCTACCACAACTGCCCAAGGAGTAACCACAGCCCGAGGAGCCACTGCCACCTAGGGAGCAGCCACTGAACGACTCAATATCTATATACGTCAGTGAGATCAAACATGGGTAGACAAAGAAATCCCCAAAGGAAAGAAAAGGAGGACTCATCAGAAAAGCAGCTAAGTGATACAGAGGCATACAACATGACAGAAAAAGAATTCAGAATAAGGGTCCTAGAGTGCATACACCGGATGGAGGAAAAAATCGACAACTTATCCAAGAAGCAAGAAGAAACAGATGAAAAAATCGACAACTTAAGTAAGACCCAAGAAGAAATGAAGTGTGATATAGCTGCAATAAAGAACACCATTGAAAGTATCAACAGTAGACTAGAAGAAGCGGAAGACCGAATTAGTGAATTAGAAGACAGGGAAGCAAAACACACCCAAAATGTACTTCAGTTGGAGAAAAAAATTAAAAGACAGGAGGAGAGCCTAAGGGAGCTTTGGGACAACATGAAACGAAACAACATACGAATAATAGGGGTGCCAGAACAACAGAAAGAGGAACAAGGATTAGAAAACCTATTGGAAGAAATAATATCAGAAAACTTCCCTGAGGTGGGGAAGAAAAAAGTCACACAAGCCCAGAGAGTCCCAAGCAAGGTGAACCCGAAAAGACCCACACCAAGACATATCATAATTACCATGGCAAATATTCAGGAGAAAGAGAGAATCTTACAGGCTGCAAGAGAGAGACGGAAAGTTACATACAAGGGATCTCCCATTAGATTATCAAATGATTTCTCAACAGAAACACATCAGGCCAGAAGAGAATGGACGGAAATTTACAAAGTGATGCAAAGCAAAGGACTGAATCCAAGAATACTCTATCCAGCAAGGCTATCATTCAAAATTGAAGGGGAAATAAGAAGCTTCACAGACAAAAAAAGGCTAAGGGAGTTTATCACCACCAAGCCAGCAATGCAAGAAATGCTAAAGGGACTGGTGTAAAAAGAAGAAATAAAAATCCCAGAAAGAAAACAGCCACACAAAAAAAAGAAATGGCTACAAACAAGTACCTTTCAATAATAACTTTAAATGTAAACGGGCTAAATGCTCCAACCAAAAGATATCGAGTGGCTGAATGGATAAAAAATCATGACCCATACATTTGCTGTCTACAAGAGACCCACCTCATTAGAAAGGACTCACACAGACTGAAAGTGAAGGGATGGAAAAATATCTTTCAGGCTAATGGAAAAGAAAAGAAAGCTGGGGTAGCAATACTTATATCGGACAAAATAGACCTCAAAGTGAAGGCCATAACAAGAGATACGGAAGGCCACTTCATAATACTAAAAGGATCAATACAACAAGAAGATATAACCCTGATAAACATATATGCACCCAATGCAGGAGCAGCCAAATACATAAAAAATCTTCTGGAAGATATCAAAGGAGAGATCGACAACAATACAATCATAGTAGGGGACTTTAATACACCACTGTCATCACTGTATAAGTCCTCTAGACAAACAATCAGCAAAGATACAGCAATACTAAATGACTCACTAGATCAGATGGACTTAATAGACATCTTCAGAACACTTCACCCCAGTGCCACAGAATATACATTCTACTCAAGTGCTCATGACACATATTCAAAAATAGACCATATATTGGGTCACAAGCAAAGTATCCCCAAATTCAAGAAGATTGAAATCATAAAAAGCATCTTCGCAGACCACGATGGCATAATATTAGAAATAAACTACAATAAAAACAACCCAAAATACTCAAACACCTGGAAGCTGAATAGCATGCTATTAAATATTGATTGGGTTACCAATGAAATCAAAGAAGAAATTCAAAACATCCTGGAAACGAATGACAATGAAAACACAACAATCCAAAACCTATGGGACACAATGAAAGCAGTCCTGAGAGGGAAGTTTATAGCTCTACAGGCCTATCTCAAAAAACAAGAAAAAATGGTAGTAAATCAGCTAACCCTACAACTCAAAGAATTAGAAAGAGAGCAACAAGAAAACCCCAGAGTGAGCAGAAGGAAGGAGATAATAAAGATTAGAGCAGAAATAAATAACATAGAGACCAAAAAAATAATACAGAAAATCAATGAAACCAAGAGCTGGTTCTTCGAAAGGATAAACAAGATTGACAAACCTCTAGCCAGACTCACCAAGAAGCAAAGAGAGAGGACCCAAATAAACAAAATCAGAAATGATAGAGGCGAAATAACAACAGACCCCACAGAAATACAAATGATTGTTAAAAAATACTATGGACAGCTCTACTCCAACAAAGTAGACAACCTGGAGGAAATGGACAAATTCCTTGAAAAATACAACATTCCAAAACTCAATCAGGAAGAATCTAAAAATCTCAACAGGCCAATAACTATGGAAGAAATTGAAGCAGTCATCAAAAAGCTTCCAGCAAACAAAAGCCCAGGACCAGACGGCTTCACAGGGGAGTTTTACAAAACATTCAAGGAAGAACTAAAACCTATCCTCCTCAGACTACTACAAAAAATTCAAGAGGAAGGAACACTTCCAAGCTCATTCTATGAAGCCAGCATCACCCTAATACCAAAACCAGGTAAAGACAACACAATGAAAGAGAATTACAGGCCAATATCCCTCATGAACATAGATGCCAAAATCCTCAACAAAATCTTAGCAAATCGGATCCAGCAGTACATCAGAAAGATCATACACCATGACCAAGTAGGATTTATCCCAGGGATGCAAGGATGGTACAATATCCGCAAATCAATAAACGTGATACATCACATAAACAAATTGAAAGAAAAAAACCACATGGTCATATCAATTGATGCAGAAAAAGCATTTGACAAAATTCAACACCCATTTTTGATAAAAACTCTCAGCAAGGTGGGAGTAGAAGGATCATACCTCAACATAATAAAAGCCATATATGACAGGCCCACAGCCAACATCATACTCAATGGACAAAAACTTACACCATTTCCCCTAAGAACAGGAACAAGACAGGGATGCCCCCTCTCACCACTCCTGTTCAACATAGTACTGGAATTGTTAGCCATTGCAATTCGGCAAGAAGAAGATATAAAAGGCATCCAAATTGGAAAAGAGGAAGTAAAACTGTCCTTATTTGCAGACGACATGATATTATACATACAAAACCCTAGAGACTCCATCAAAAAGCTACTAGACTTAATACATGAATTTGGCAATGTAGCAGGATACAAAATTAACCCGAAGAAATCTGAGGCATTTCTATACACCAATAGTGAACTTTCAGAAAGAGAGATTATAAAAACAATCCCATTTACCATCGCACCAAAAAAACTAAGCTACCTAGGAATAATCTTAACTAAAGAGGTAAAAGACCTCTACTCAGAAAACTACAGAACGTTGAAAAAAGATATAGAGGAAGACATAAACAGATGGAAGAACATACCGTGTTCATGGATTGGTAGAATCAACATCATTAAAATGTCCATACTACCCAAAGCAATCTATAAATTCAACGCACTTCCCATTAAAATACCAACGGCATACTTCAGAGATCTAGAACAAACTCTCCAAAAATTCATCTGGAATAAAAAAAGACCCCGAATAGCTGCAGCAATCCTGAAAAAGAACAAAGTAGGTGGGATCTCAATACCAGATATCAAGTTGTATTACAAAGCCACTGTTCTCAAAACTGCCTGGTACTGCCACAAGAATAGGCATATAGATCAATGGAATAGAATAGAGAGCCCAGAAATCGGCCCGAACCAATATGCTCAATTAATATTTGACAAAGGAGGCAAGAACATACAATGGAGCCAAGATAGTCTCTTCAATAAATGGTGTTGGGAAAATTGGACAGATATATGCAAGAAAATGAAACTAGACCACCAACTTACACCATACACAAAAATAAACTCAAAATGGATAAAGGACTTAAATGTACGACAGGAAACCATAAAAATTCTAGAAGAATCCAAAGGCAACAAAATCTCAGACATATGCCGAAGCAATTTCTTCACTGTTACAGCTCCTAGGGCACTTGAAACTAAAGAGAAAATGAACAAATGGGACTACATCAAAATAAAAAGCTTCTGCACAGCAAAAGAAACCATCAACAAAACAACAAGAAAGCCCACTGTGTGGGAAAACATATTTGCCAATGTCATATCAGATAAGGGCCTAATCTCCAAAATCTATAGGGAACTCATACAACTTAACAAAAGGAAGATACACAATCCAATCAAAAAATGGGCAAAGGACCTAAATAGACACCTTTCAAAAGAGGATATTCAGAAAGCCAAGAGACATATGAAAACATGCTCAAAGTCACTAATCATCCGAGAGATGCAAATCAAAACAACAATGAGGTACCATCTCACACCTGTCAGAATGGCTATCATCAACAAATCAACAAACGACAAGTGCTGGAGAGGATGTGGAGAAAAAGGAACACTTGTGCACTGCTGGTGGGAATGCAGACTGGTGCAGCCACTATGGAAGACAGTATGGAGTTTCCTTAAAAAACTGAAAATGGAACTCCCATTTGACCCTGTGATCCCACTTCTAGGAATATATCCCAAGAAACCAGAAACACCAATCAGAAAAGATATATGCACCCCTATGTTCATAGCAGCACAATTCACCATAGCTAAGATCTGGAAACAGCCTAAGTGTCCATCAGTAGATGAATGGATTAGAAAACTGTGGTACATCTACATGATGGAATACTATGCTGCTCTAAAAAGGAAGGAACTCTTACCATTTGCAACGTCATGGATGGAACTGGAGAGCATTATGCTAAGTGAAATAAGCCAGTCAATGAAGGAAACATACCACATGATCTCACTCATTCATGGATAATAGAGAACATTATAAACTTTTGAACAATAATAGATACAGAGGCAAAGCTGCCTCAAACAGACTGTCAAACTGCAGCGGGAAGGCCGGGGAGGGTTGGCGGGCAGGAGGTAGGGGGGGAAGAGATCAACTAAAGGACTTGTATGCATGCATATAAGTATAACCAATGGACATAAGACACTGGGGGATAGGGGAGGCTGGGGGACTGTCTAGGGCGGGGGGATAAAATGGACACATATGTAATACCCTTTGTAATACTTTAAGCAATAAAAAAAAATACTAAAAAACAAACAAACAAACAAAAAAAAAAACAACAATAAAAAAGAGTAGTTTGAAAAAAAATACATTGTAAATCTTGTTTTGTGGAATTAACTGTGAGTGAAAACAAGGAAGTGAAAGCACAGACCTAACTTCAAAAAGTTTACTTTCTCCTGAGTAATATCCATTTATTTATCCATCCATCCATCCACCCATCCTTCCATTCATCTATCTCAATCATCCATCTCTCCATCCATTCAATCACACATCCATCTATTCATCTATTATTCCACTCATCTACCCAGCTATTTATCCATCCAGTATATATTTGGATGTTAGCTCCCTGAAAGGAGCCAGGTCTAATAGAGGTCATGTGGAGACAAAGGGGGTGGAGTCATTAGAAATTCAGTGGTATGGGAACAGGCTCTGCCCTGGCCCCTTTCAATGATAGTTTAGTGAAGCAAGTCACTGTAGCTTAATGCAGTAGACAAAGATATGTCAACTCCCTTAGCCAAAGGAGCAATATGGTTGTTAGTTCACCGGGGGGCAGCAGGGATGGGGGGTGTCAATAATGGCTAGGAACAATATTAACTTCTCATAGAGACTTGATAATGGAGAGTGAATCTTCACTTTGCATCAAGGCTTGACTTTGGATATATTTGAGCGATCTGCATCCCAATGAGGAAGACCCCATGACCTTGCCAACAGGCCCAGAACTACCCCAACCCCGGAGCCAACAGATCATGAGGGGAACACTTCTCTGCTTCTCATAAGTCTGGGAGTTTCCAACAGTCACTAAACTTGGGTCCCTGACACTCACAGAAGAGGCAGTGCCAAATGTAAAGGAGATAGGTACGCAAATGGGCCAAACTTGAGACACAGCCACCTTGGGGCCAGGGAGATGGGTTCAGTACCTCCAAACTTAAAGCCGTGACCAGAATTTCCATGTAATGGTTGAGTGGCCATCGCAAAGTAAGGGAAGCTGGGAGAGGACAGCACATGTTCACCCTTGGGCAGGAGTCCTGCCAGCAGAGCCACCATCTGGAATCTGTCCTTGGATCCACCATTGCTTCTCTCCAACTGCTAACAAGTGGGCATAGCTCATGCTATATGCTAGGATGGATTTTAGCACCAGCTGTTACCTCCCTACATAGGTTATACCCCAGAGGTCTGGCTCTGTCTCCTGTTCTGGGCCACCTCATGCAGCTGGAGCAAAGCCATGGCTTGCTCCTCCTGTCCCTGTGGGTGAGGGTCCTTTCAGACTCCCCATACACTCATCTCTGCAGTAAATGGCCTCAGAGGAAGACAGATCAATACGTGGCAGAACTGACTTCAGTTCTAGGCTGGGGTTTGTACCTACAGTCCCAGCATGCCTATTATTTACCGAGTAAAAGTCATTGCCCTGGAGACTTGGGGTTTATTGACACTGAGAGATAAAAACTGTCTGGCCTGCTGGTCTGTAGAGAAAGACTCCTGTATTTCTGGGCAAAGTCTCAGGGAGAAGATGTCTGCAAAAGTCCAGGGTCTGACAAAGGGGGCATGGCCCTGTCCTGGCCAGAAGGGGGCCCAACAGGGCAGCTGGGAGTGGTTTAAGATGAGGAGGCATTTACACTTTGAATAACAGTGTCTGGGATGTATAGAGGTGATGCTCCCTGCAGGCTTGCCCTCAATACTTAGTCCTGGCTTCAGGGACTGCCTACCTCTAATTTCCCTTCCGTCTGAGACCAGCCTTCCTCCACCCACTATAAGGGCGGCTATAGGGACTCCCTGGTTTCATACCTAGGGTCTCTGCAATCAGGCTGGTTGGGAATCTGCAAGCCTGAACAGGACTTGAATGGGCCCTGGACACTATTTCTCTCCATGGGGCACTATCTGGCCTTGCACCCAATGTTTGGGGTTGACCAAATGTCTCAAGGAGCACCTGGACTCAGGTTGATGCTCATAAGATGCAGGCTCATTATATGTTGGCCCTGGTTCTGGGAAGGTGGCCTAGTGAGCAGATGGCTCCTGCTGGCCCATGTGGTCTTCCTTTAGTGAGAACATGTGAGGTTGGGCTGCCAGAATGGTGATGACATGCTGACTTAGTGTGACCCAAACAGTCACATAGACAGAGACACTACCCCCCGCCCTGGGCTGCATATCCTCATCTGCAGTAGCCCACAGCTGTTTACTGGGTACCAGTAAATGCCAAGAACACCACCATCTTCCCTTGCTCTCTTGCCCCACTCCCTTTTTGCCAGCACAACCTCTGAACATACTGTTGGTCTTCACTCCCCTTGACTGCTCTCTGCTTTTCTCTTCTCTGTGCCAAGCACTGAGGAATTGAGGGACTGGCCCATGTCTCTGTATGCCCATGTTCTGTGGGGGCCTGCATGGCCAGCAGTAGCCAGGTCTGGCATTCCCAGTCATCATGGACAGCCTGTACCAGACACTGGCTATCTTTGAGGACAGATTCAATGTGTGCAGAGAGCCCAGGAGTGGAGGCTTCGCATTGGTGACAGATGCTTTCTCCCAGACTTCAGATAAGGTTGCTTCTAAATTCCAGAATACAAGTATCCACTTCTCTGGGAAATGTCAGAAAGAATGGCTGCCCTTTGCTGAGCTGAACACTTGACAGGGTGCATCAGGGAGCCAAAGAGAGCAAGATACCTTCGAAGTGAGACTCTGGAGCCACCTTGCAGCTCAGGGAAGGGGAACAATGTGTGCCCCCACCCTGAGGCCCATCTCAAGGCTCATGATTGCCCAGTCTTGGAGGACAGAGAGGATAGCAGCATAACAGGAAGAGGCAGTGTGCTTGGGCTGACCAGCAGACCCTAAGACATGGATGAATGATTACTCCAACACAACGTTTGCTGTGAAAGAGAGGCTAAGGGACTGCCTGGCTAAAGGAACCAGACAGCCTCGATCGCCTGCCTCATTAGACTTTTATTGTAACAGCAGTCTGAGATAAAATTTATCTTTTAGATACAATCAGTAGGGTAAGTAATTTTGGGAGGACACATGTGTTTGCAGTGTCCTTTAGGCAAGGACACCCAAAGATTAAGCATAATGATTCCAGTAAACACACAGGGGTCTGCACGTGCACAGACTTGTTTGGAAAGGTCAAGGATAATTAGGGGCAGCCACCTTCAGCACTCCCTTAAGTCAGAATTCCGATAAACAGGGTGTGCTGCCTTCAGCACTTCCATTTTCAGAATGTCCTCCTTACAAACTTTCCAACCAAGTCTCCCATGCTTCCTAACACCTCCCTCTTTTTTGTTTTGCTGAATGTAGAAGGCAGTTGAGCTTCCTACTTTGGAATGTCAGGGTCTGTGAAGCACATTTACTGCTCCAATTCTGATTTTACAGGCTATAAGAAAAACAAAAAGAGCAATGGTTAGTTATCTGGGATGCTTGGAGTGTGAGTACGCTCCAATAATTGCTCAGCCTCTGCCATTAGCTTCATCATTTGCCAGGTTATTACCGGGGCTATGTGGCCCAAGGAGGCACATTGTTCAGGGCTGCAAGGTCCCTAGGCTCAAATTCTTCATTTCTGGAAAAGGATTGGTCCCATGCCATGCCATGATAGGGTTTAATCCAGCAAGCTGGAATCCACAGAGGCCCTGTGGGGGTAGAAAGACACGTATATCATCCCCCTCCCCCCCCGTTAATTCATTGAGTCGCATCCAGTTATTAGTGTCCACATCTCACCATAAGACTTGTGATTTCTGAGGTGGGGTTATTGAAGACTGAAAATGATCATTCAGGTTTTAAAAAATTAAGGGTAAAGAATGCTTTAAACAGTAGTATAGCAGGATTCTTGAGTCCCATATTCCCCTTTTTCATTTTACTAGCATACCCTTCAGGGTAGCATGGGCAAGTTCTATGATGGCCTGCCCTTGTGGAATGTAAGAGATTCCTGTGGAATGCTGAATGAACCAAGTTCTGGAAAAGGCTGTGAAGCCAGGCTGCTATAAGCAGGCCCAATTTCAGTTTATCTTCGTCAATATAGCTACAATTGGAAACAGGTCTTATTGAATACATGCAAAGAAATGGATTGCCACTTATTAAGAATTGCCAAATACTGGAGGGACGGGTGGGGGGAATATATAATTTACAAAGTTGCTTTAAAAATGCTTCCTGAAAAACAAAAAGTTTAAGAATCAGCAATACTTGCAAACGATATGGAATCTTGTCCTTTCTGCAAAACACAATATTCCAGTATAACAATTAGAGCTATAAATGAAAGCATAATATAATTATTATTATTTGACAAAGCTTCCCATATACCTTAAGCAGAAAATGTTCCTTCATGAGAGAGAAAACAAATACTTGAGGCATCGCAGAGCCTATTGGAATGACCTAAAGCCAATTCTAGGTCAAGAAAATTTGTTTTAAAAACCCTAACCCTGGAAGGATTGTCAAACTTATTTTACCAAAAGATCACATATCACAAGTGTATTAGTCACAAACATAGGCTAGCAAACTTCAGTTCCCATGATTAAAAGATGGCTTTAAAAAAACAAAAAACAAAGCAAACCTGATTAATATGACATATAACCATTTTATAGAACTTTTGCTTCCTGGGTAGAAAACCAGGAAAAATCTTTTCCCTTTTAACAGACCAGAAAACGACTAAGCAAAATAAGGTTTATTCTCTAACTTCATTTGTCCTTGGGTGTGGTCAACAAATGACACTAATTGGATTTCTGATATCTGTCTCCCTGAGTACATTGAGATATGATATTTACCCTCTGGCTAGGGAGGCAAAATACAAATATTTACTCTTAAGTTTCCTTGGTTTAGGGAAGATAGGATTTACTAGATGGCTCCAAATTGCTGTTTAACCATCTGACTTCCCCTATTCTACTACTCCTGGTTTACTGGACTGTGTCAGTTATACAATTTCCTTTCAACATTTCTCTTTACAAAATTCTACAGCTTTCACAAACCTTTCTTCAAAACCTTACAACTTTCAGAAATAACCAGCTTTAGAATCCACTTTCTTTTCCCTTCAAAATGCATCTCCATGCCTCATGCCTTCTGTTACACCAAAGCCATACTTTCTTTCCAATTAGTTGGAATTCTTAAGCCTTAGAAACCTTAATTTTTAGGTGACAAGTAAATAAATAACATTCTTCAGATTAGCAATATGTTCAAATTTTAAGAGATATTTCAAATAAAATACAAGACTTATTCATTAACAGATTCAAATCCATCCTTTAGATTCTATATACGAGGCAAATTCAGACTAATATTTCAGTATCCTGTTATTTCTAAATACCTAGATATTTAATAATTTTTATTTTTTAATTCAGCAAACTCCAAAGTTTTAAGTTACCAAAGACTTTGGAAAACTATATTTAGGCATATATAATTACCACTGAAAAAGCTTTATCATACAACCTTCATTTTGGTTATATTTATTTTGCCTTAACAATTTTGAGATTTTAAAGCCAATTATTATTATCCAAGGCATTTTCTTGGTATATTTTGTAAAAAGGATAACTCACTGGCTTTAATGTTAAATTACTATTATTTATTTATTTTTTTTACAAAAATGGGAGTGGCCCCCACACTGCTATTTCTGCAGCCTGCTGGAGGGCACTTCTACAGGTCTAATCCTCCTAGGAAAAAGACTTGGAGGGTTTAGATTTCATTTTCCATATTTTTTCTTCCTGAGTAGATAACAATATGAAATCTTATATATAAGAAGAGATCTTAAAAACAGAAACAGAAAAAAACCCTACAGTGAATAAATGAGTGGCCTGGGGCATTAGCCTTAGAATCTTATCTCACACTAACCCAGCACAGCTAATGGGTTCTGAATGGTGCAAAGCCCAAACATCAGAGGCAGAGGATTCCCTATTTTCATAAAATGGCGAAGAGCAGATAAGAAAGCAAGCAAAGAACATCAGTCAGTAACCAAGTTACATTACACACAGACAAGAACTTTCACTAGCTTTGAGTTTTCAGTGGCTGATGTCTTGAGAGGGAGAGCAGGAAGGGTCACCAAGATTAAGAATTCTTGGCAGCTGCTGGGAAGTTCCTGCAATCCCTGCCAGGTGTTCAGCCTGCCACAAGTAGTTGGGGCCTCTAGCAAAGTGAAATATGCCTCATCCTTAAACAAACTAAACCAAACAACAAAGACACCATAAAATAGACACTCTTATATACGATATTTATGGGCGTGCATACCCACAGAGTCCTTTTCATGGATCTTTCAGAAGATGTCTTATAATGCCTGCAACTTACAGCCAGAATGCGGCCCAGAGGGCTCCCAGGTGGGGTCACCAGTGAACACCCACAAGCAGCCTGTTGTTCACAGATCTTATCATATTCTGCTCTCCATAGCAAATATTGACTGGTGTCAAAGTTGTTTTGGCTAAAATCTGCCAGTCCCAAGGCATCATATGGTAATTTTCAGACAAAGCATTAAGGAGTCCTTTTGTAAATGGACTGGTAGCCCCATTTTCTCTAATACTTTTCCTTATTTCTTTAAAGGTATTAAAGGAGAGTAGTTATGTATCCTATTACCTTGCTCATCGTGCATAATTGGGCAAGCCAAAAGCTCTCCTTCTAACATAGCTTGCCTGACACATGATCCCATAACTGAGGATCTAGTTAATGAGCCTTCCCACACTGGAGGCAGAGGATCAGGAAATATTTCCTCAAGTGGTGGGGCCTTAGGTATTACAGGCTTTGCAGGCTCTACTTCAGGCAGAGGGGGTGGTGATAAATCCTCCTGACATTCTGTAGGCTTTTGATCCTTAATATGAAGTGGGCATAGTGCAGCTAAAACAAGAGCCCACATAGTTAAAGGTGACAAAGGCACTCATTTTCCCTGGGCCTGATTTCTCTTAATTTTTTATTTTATTTTATTTTTTTTATCAAACAGAAAGTTTACATGCTTTTTATTTTTTTTATTTTTTAAAATAAATCTTTATTGTTCAGATTATTACAGTTGTTCCTCTTTTTCCCCCCATAGCTCCCCTCCACCCAGTTCCCACCCCACCCTCTGCCCTTACACCCCTCCCCCATCCTCATCCATAGGTGTACGATTTTTATCCAGTCTCTTCCAACACCCCCCACACCCCTTTCCCCCAACCCGAGAATTGTCAGTCCACTCCCTTTCTATCCCCCTGATTCTATTATATTCACCAGTTTATTCTATTCATCAGATTTTTTATTCACTTTATTTTTAGATTCACTTGTTGATAGATATGTATTTGTTGTTCATAATTTTTATCTTTACCTTTTTCTTCTTCTTAAAGAATAACTTTCAGAGAACCAAGATGGCGGCATAGGTTAACGCCGGAGTTTGCTGCTTTGAACAACTACTTCAAAAGTGAAACTAAAAGACAGAACGGACATCACCCAAAACCACTGGAACGCTGGCTGAATGGAAGTCCTACAACTAGGAGGAAAGAGAAACGCATACGGACACTCAGAGGAGGCGCAGTGCTGAAGTCAAATTCTGAGGTGCGGAGTGCGCGCGCGGAGCGGGCTGGCGGCTGCGGGCGCGGTTGGCGTTTTCAATCGGGAGGGAGTCGCAGACTCTGAGCTCCAGATCCGGGCGAGTCTTTAGGGACCCAGACTCAAACGGGAGAAGCGGGTCTGCCTGGCTTCGGTCAGAGCGAGTGCAGCTTTCTCTCCGAGCTTTGCAGCGGGTGCTGGGACTCAGAGAGGCAGAGCCCCTGGGGACAGGACTGAGAGCCGCCATTACTGCTCTCTCCGGCCCACCCTGTTGATCCTGTGCGACCCGCCCCGCCCAAGCCCTGCACAGAGGCATTTGCCGGATAGCCTCAGGCAAAGGCTAGATTAGCACCTCCCTAGAGGACAGAAGTTCTCTCACTGCTGACACAGCTGATTCTCATAGCCACTTGGCCTGGAGGTCAAACCCTCCCTGGAATTAGCTACAAGATTTAACTATAAGACTGCGCACAAAGACCACTAGGGGGTGCACCAAGGAAGCATAACAAAATGCGGAGACAAAGAAACAGGACAAAATTGTCAATGGAAGATCTAGAGTTCAGAACCACACTTTTAAGGTCTCTCAAGAACTGTTTAGAAGCCGCCGATAAACTTAATGAGATCTACAAGAAAACTAATGAGACCCTCGATGTTATATTGGGGAATCAACTAGAAATTAAGCATACACTGACTGAAATAAAGAATATTATACAGACTCCCGACAGCAGAACAGAGGAGCGCAAGAATCAAGTCAATGATTTGAAATGCGAGGAAGCAAAAAACACCCAACCGGAAAAGCAAAATGAAAAAAGAATCCAAAAATGCGAGGATAGTGTAAGGAGCCTCTGGGACAGCTTCAGGCGTACCAACATCAGAATTATAGGGGTGCCAGAAGATGAGAGAGAGCAAGATATTAAAAACCTATTTGAAGAAATAATGACAGAAAACTTCCCTCACCTGGTGAAAGAAATGGACTTACAGGTCCAAGAAGCGCGGAGAACCCCAAACAAAAGGAATCCAAAGAGGACCACACCAAGACACATCATAATTAAAATGCCAAGAGCAAAAGATAAAGAGAGAATCTTAAAAACAGCAAGAGAAAGAAACTCAGTTACCTACAAGGGAATACCCATACGACTGTCAGCTGATTTCTCAACAGAAACTTTGCAGGCCAGAAGGGAATGGCAAGAAATATTCAAAGTGATGAATACCAAGAACCTACAACCAAGATTACTTTATCCAGCAAAGCTATCATTCAGAATTGAAGGTCAGATAAAGAGCTTCACAGATAAGGAAAAGCTAAAGGAGTTCATCACCACCAAACCAGGATTATATGAAATGCTGAAAGGTATCCTTTAAGAAGAGGAAGAGGAAGAAAAAGGTAAAGATACAAATTATGAACAACAAATATGCATCTATCAACAAGTGAATCTAAGAATCAAGTGAATAAATAATCCGAGGAACAGAATGAACTGGTGATTATAATAGAATGAGGGACATAGAAAGGGAATGGACTGACTATTCTTGGGGGGGAAAGGGGTGTCGGAGATGCGGGAAGAGACTGGACAAAAATCGTGCACCTATGGATGAGGACAGTGGGTGGGGAGTGAGGGCGGAGGGTGGGGCGGGAACTGGGAGGAGGGGAGTTATGGGGGGAAAAAAGAGGAACAAATGTAATAATCTGAACAATAAAGATTTAATTAAAAAAAAAAAAAAAAGAATAACTTTCAGCATTTCATATAATACTGGCTTGGTGGTATGAATTCCTTTAGCTTTCTCTTATCAGTGAAGCTCTTTATCTGACCTTCAATTCTGAATGATGGCTTTGCTGGATAAAGTAATCTTGGTTGTAGGTTCTTGGTATTCATCACTTTGAATATTTTTTGCCACTCCCTTCTGGCCTGCATAGTTTCTGTTGAGAAATCAGCTGACAATCGTGTGGGTGCTCCCTTGTAGGTAACTGACTGTTTTTCTCTTGCTGCTTTTAAGATTCTCTTTGTCTTTTGCTCTTGGCATTTTAATTATGATGTGTCTTGGTGTGGTTCTCTTTGGATTCCTTTTGTTTGGGGTTCTCTGTGCTTCTTGGACTTGTAAGTCTATTTCTTTCACCAGATAGGGGAAGTTTTCTGTCATTATTTCTTCAAATAGGTTTTCAATATCTTGCTCTCTCTCTTCTTCTGGCACCCCTATAATTCGGATGTTAGTATGCTTGAAGTTGTCCCAGAGGCTCCTTACACTATCTTGATATTTTGGGATTCTTTTTTCTTTTTGCTTTTCTGGTTGGGTGTTTTTTACTTCTTCGTATTTCAAATCTTTGAATTGATTCTTGGGATCCTCTTGTCTGGTGTTGGATCTTTGTATATTATTCTTTATTTCAGTCAGTGTATGCTTAATTTCTAGTTGGTCCTTTTTCATATCCTCAAGGGCCTCACTAAATTTATTGGTGGTTTCTAGAAAATTCTTGAAAAACCTTATAACTGTGGTTTTGAACTCTATATCCAGTAGTTTACTTTCCTCCATTTCTGTCATTTGTGATCTGTTTCTTTGTCTCCACATTTTTTATGCTTCCCTGTGTTGATAGAGTATCTTTGTGTGCTAGGTGTCCTATAAGGCCCAGTGGCTCAGCCTCCACAATTACCTGGGGTGGACACTCTTGGTGCACCCCTTTGTGGGCTGTGTGCATAATCTTGTTGTAGTTAAGCCTTGATTGTTGTAAGTATCACTGGGAGGAATTTACCACCAGGCCAATTGGCTGTGAGAATCAGCTGTGTCTACAGTGGGAGAACTTCTGTGCTGAAGACACCCTTCTGGGGCAAGACTTGCTTCAGTGGGGCTTTGGTGCTCACTGAGTCTGTTCCCTGAGTGTGTCCCTTATGGATGAGGAGTTGTAATCTGGATGGTCCCAATATAACCACTGGGTACACAGGCTCTTGGATCTCTAAGGAGGTGTTAATTTAGCCTCTGCCTGAGGCTACCCAGCAGGAGCTACGGAGAGATCTGCAGGTTCCTCTTCCTTGTTTGGGTTTTGGAGGTGCCCAGATGAGGCCCAGCTGTGAAGCAATGCAAGCTGCTGTGAGGCCTTGGGCCTTCTTTTGAATGTTCTGGGTCTTTCTGACCCAGCTGCAGTTTTTTAGGTAATTTTATTTATTTATTTTTCAAATATATATATATATATATATATATATATATATATATATATAATTGATTTTTTCAGAGAGGAAGGGAGAGGGATAGGGAGTCAGAAACATCGATGAGAGAGAAATATCGATCAGCCGCCTCCTGCACACTCCCCACTGGGGATGTGCCCGCAAACAAGGTACATGCCCTTGACTGGAATCGAACTCAGGACCCTTGAGTCCGCAGGCCAATGCTCTATCCACTCCTGATTTCTCTTTAAATTCCTACCTACTTGTTCCCAGAGATCAAGATCTAATGTTTCAGCATCAGGGAACCGAGGATTATTAGTTATAACAGTCTGCAAAAGGCTGTTAATTGTTTCTTGGTAACCGAGGCACCATTCGCTTTTAGCATCTGTTTAAGCACTGTTACATATTGTTGTTTTATGGACGATTTCTGTCCCATTATGAAATCTTAGCTGAAAAACAATTCCCTCAGACTTGGAAATCCCAAGGGAACCAAGGATTACAAATTATAATAGTACAACAGGCTCTTTAATTGTTCTTCCATAACAGAGGCACCTTTTGCTTTTAATAACTTTTTAAGTAACAATGAGATCTGTTACTCGGTAGACAGCTGCTGTCCTATTGTGAAACCTTAGCTGAAAAACATACCCTTGAACTTGGAAATCCCAAGGAGGTTTCAATGACTTACTGTGCAGTTACTCTTCATTTTCTTACTCTTTGTTTTTGAGGTTTCAGCCACATCTCGTTGCATTCCTTGGTCTTCATATGAGGCACCACTTAGCTGGGGCTGACCAGCAGACCCTGAGTGATGGATGAATGGATTACTCCAACACATTTGCTGTTACAGAGAAGCTAAAGGACTGCCTAACTAAAGGAACCAGACAGCCGCAATCACCTGCCTCGTTAGGCTTTTATTGCAACAGCAGTTTGAGATAAAGTTTATCTTTTAGATACAATCAGTAGGATAAGTAATTTTGGGAGGACACATGTGTTTGCAGTGTCCTTTAGGCAAAGACACCCAAAGATTAAGCATAAGGATTCCAGTAAACACCCGGGGGTCTGCACACGCACAAACTTGTTTGGAAAGGTTAAGGAATAATTAGGGGCAGCCGCCTTCAGCACTCCCCTAAGTTGAATGCCAATAAACAGGGTGTGCCGTCTCCAGCACTTCCCTTTTCAGAATGTCCTCCTTACAAACTTTCCAACAAGTCTCTTGTGCTTTCCAATAGCAGTGCATATGCCAGACCTGGATGGAAGAACTGTTTTCCAGACATCAGCCATGGTGAGAAATTGCTAACTTTACAACCAACCCCAGGTAGACAACAGCTGGCTCATGGATGGTGGGGTGATGGGGTGAGGGTGGGGGAAGCTGTCCATTGGAAAACTCAGTGCCCTGCAGCTTCCCAGTCCCGGGTCAACCTGCCTCCCTTCCTGCTGGCCTTCCTGGCTCCAGTGGGCATCCCAGCTAGGGTCCAATACTTGGATGTGAACCCACATCTTGGCCAGGTGGGTTTTAGATCAGCCTGGGGGTCTGCACGTGCACATTCCTACCTTCATGCCTTCTCTCCAGAGGTCTCCCTTATAGAGTGCCATCCTTTACTTTTCTTCTAATTCTCACCATTTAACACAGCTCTGCTTGGTTCTAAGGCTATGAGAGGGGTCTGTCTCACCCCACTGCCAGCTCCCTCTGGCATCTCTTTATGCATTTTGGCCCCGGGGTTGGATTATGTGGAAGCCTTGCCACCTTCCAGAGTCTCCCAGATCTCAAAAGAATCTGGAAAACCTAAAATGCTAGGCAGGCTCCTTCCTGCCCAATGTCCTGACCTTGGGTGGTGCCCAGGGCAGCACATGCTTGTTACAAACTTCAGAGGTCAGGGAGCATCTTCCTGACAGCCTTCCTTGTGGATTGGTTGGGAAGTGCCAGGCACCCCTAGACTAAGTTCTGTGGGGGCTGGGCTTGCATGCTGTGTAACCCCAGGTGTCCAGGCAGAGTCAATGGGAGAAACTGCTACAGAAAGAGTTCCAATGCCTGTGTTAGTCTTCTAAAGCTGGGGTCTTAAGCAACAGAAATTTATTTTCTCACAGTTCTAGAGGCTGAAAGTCCAAGGTCAAGGTATGGGCGGGGTTGTTGCCCCTCTGAGGCTCCTCTCCTCAGCTTATGAATGGCTACCTTCTTCTGCGTCCTCACAGGTCTTCCCTCTGTGAGAGTGCGTGTTTCTGTCCTAATTTCCTCTTCATATGAGAATACCAGTCACACTAGATTAGACTCCATCCACGGGACCTCATTTTACCTCAATTACCTCCTGAAAGGCCCTATCTCCAAATATAGTCATTCTGGAGTAATGGGCGTTAGGGTTTCAATCTATGAGTCAGGGGCACAATTCAGCTAAGAACAGTTACTGAAAGCCAGCACTGGGATGGAGTCATCACCCTCATTTTTGCAGCTGAGGAGGCAGAGAGAGGCACTTGTCTTGCTCTGAGGAACAGGCAGTTTACCTGAGCAGTCCTTCCTCAGGTTTATCTCTGGGGTCCAGTTTTACTTCAAACAGGGCTGCAACCCTGCGCCTGACAGTGGTACTGGGTGATCCCTCCTAGAAACTTCAAGCATGGAGCCTGGACCACAACTGGGCATGGCAGTGGGGTTTGGGAGTTCCAGGTACAGCATTAGCACCCACTGTGCCTGGAGGATTCATGGTACACTTGGCAGGGAACTGGGGAAGCTGTTTGAGTGGCCAAGCACATCAGACTGTCATATGTAGGCAGCATCCACCACATCTGGCTCATAGTGACAGTTCAGCAGATAGGCTACAGGTCTGGTGGGGCTGTCCTGGGTGGTTGGAATGGTGTAGACAGATGGCTTGTTCATGAGAACCCCTACCCTCAGGGGAGTTTACAGGGACCTAGAGATATTGCCTGAGCAGGTGGGAGCCACCAGCCACCAACACTGAGTTCACCCATGACCTTGCTTTGATGAGGTCAGCCCTGTCAGCATTCATGACAAGTGTTTGGGCAGCATCTATGTCTCCATCATTTATCATTTCAAAGTCCATGGAACTATGCAGACATTTGTGGGAAAATAGTAAACTCCTTTCTCTTGAACTTTTAAGTGGATGTGTAGTTCATTTATCAGAAAGATGTCTTTCTGCCATCATATAAATGCATACATATATAAATACATTTTAGTCAATATAATGTGGAATGTTGAACTGACAAGCAAGGCAAGTGTTTTGGGTAAGGACTCCCTCCTTGCTTGAATGTCATTTCACTGAATGCACCAAACAGCTCCATGAGGTGGATTGCATTTTATGGACAAAGAAATTGAGGCCTGGCATGGCTGTGCACTTTCCTGAGGCGATAAGGCTAAAGAGTGCCTGGGTGGTGCAGCCTCAGACACCAAGCTGTCCTCTGAAGGGCAATGAGGATCAATGAGAGAGGCTGGGAGGTTTGCAACCACGATTTGGAACTTCACAGCAGAGCTTCCTCTAATATTTCAAGAGTGCAAATCTTGGACCTGGATTCTAATTTCAGGCTCTTAGCAGGCTCTCACAGGTGCTGGTGGTCATTGCAGAGTTTAAGCCAGCAGACAGCATTGATTAGATTTGATTTTATCCTTTGTTTTGAATTATTTATGCCTCCTCCCTAATTTCCCTAGGAATAATTTAATAATTCAGAGCAGCAGAAGGGCACCTGGGTGTGTGGCTCTGGGACATGCTGGCCCAGGACACTGTCAAGGCTGCTGGAATCATCTTTCCTTTAAAGCAAAACCTCCCTGAGTGCTCAGGACCTGGGAACTCTGCCTGGGCAGTTAGGGCTCTCATAGCCTTCACCCTCCTGTGTTGCAGGCCCCCTTGATGTCTGTTCCTGAGCTCTGGGTCTTGTAGCCCTGCAGAGCTCCTGTGTTCAGCACCTGGTTATGCTCCTGTACCCCAAAACTCTGCTCCCATCATCTCCATTCAGGCCATACTACCTACTACCACAGAGCATGTGGGATACACTCCCTGAGCCACAGCGCTCCCCTGTTCCAGACCCTCCCAGAGTACCTATCTGTTTCTCTGGGGAAAAGGTTCAAGCTTGTTAGCTAGACATTCCAGGCCCTGTGGCCCTGGCTTGCTGGCTCAGGCACATTCCCTTCATGCTCCCCACTGTGTGGAGCTGTTTGAAGGGCTGGAATATGTGCTGCCTGCCCCCCACAGCAGCCTTGCAAGTGCTTGTCTCCTACAGGGAAAGTGGGCCCAGCACACACATGCCCCAGTGGCCTGGCACTTCCCATACTACTTTCCAGTCACAGCTTAGTGAGGTGAGGGAAAGAGAGTTGTTTAGGGCCCTAGTTCTGGGCTCCTAGCCAGTTGCACCTGCCCCCACCCCAGCAAACACACCTTCTGTGTAATCCGCTGGGGCTTCAGCCGCTTCCTCTCCTTGGGAGGAGCACAGGGCCTGGAGGGCTGCTAGCTCTGAGGCTAATGCTAACCCTAGCCCTGGGCCATGGAGGGGTGGGCAGCTGGCCCAGGAGCTTGAAAGACACCCCCTCCCAAGTCAGACTTCCAGGTATCTCATGTTCCCGAGGGTCACAATGTTGGGCCATACCTCCCACCAGCATGGGAACAGATCAAGTGTCAGAGCTGGAATCAATGCTTCTCCAAGGTCCTCTGAGGGAGTGGAGAGGCCCAGGGAGTGAAGGGGACAGCAAGAGGATCAAATCGAGGGTCTCTTCAGTGATTTCCATTTGCTGGGAGCTGAGGTGAAGGCTCTCCCATTGACTTGCAAGCTGTGAGATGGGTACTGCTACCACTCCTATTTTACAGAGGGGAAACTGAAGCACAGAGAGGGTAGGTGACTCTCCCAGAATCATACAGCAACACAGAACTGTGGTGTGTCTGATTTCAAAATCTGCTCTTTTGGTGTTTACTTGGAGGTGGGGCTACAAGGGAGGGATGACTTTAGTGTTTTCACCTAGAGCTGGAGAGGACTGGGCTACATGGTTTCATCCACTTACACCCTTTCTTGCTTCCTTCTTTGTTTTCTCCCTACCTCCCTTTCATCCTTCTTCCTTCTCTACAAAAATATTATTGAGCATTTACCACATAATGGCTACTGGAACCCAGAAATGAATTGGACCTAGTCTCTGCCTATGAGATCCCCAGGATGGACAGACAGACAGAATAGACCCCACTCAGAGCTGGGGAGACACTGAGTGGTTCTGGGGTCATTGACATGGTCTCCCCTGAAGCAATGCAACAGCAGATCTGACTCTGACTTTCACTCTGGGGGGTGCCGTGGAGTGAGCACTGGTCAGGCTGGGTCTGGCACATTGTCCTTCTTGCCTAGTCCTCCACATACACTCCCAACCCTGTGCTTGTTGACAGAACAAATCTCTTGTCTCTTTGTTTCTCACAGCCACATTGAGGTTCTCCAACAAGGCCCCACTGCCCTCTCCCAAAGGAGCAGTTGCTGAGGTCACCCACTACCTGTGCTGGACTCATTTGGAAGTGGTGTGTGCTGGGTTCAGTCAAGTTCACCGTGTCACTAGGTCACAAACACGTCCTGAGTCCTATGAGATCTCCAGCATCTCTGACTGCGCATTGGAGTCTAAGACTGGGTGAGCTGGGCCTAGGTTTGAGGTAGAGTTCAGAAGGCTTAGGGGTCTCACATGAGTCCAGAGGAACTAAGGGAAGGGGGGTCATGCTGGAGCCTTGGCACTGGAGATGGCAAGTGGAGGCAAGCTCTTTGTCTCAGGAGCCCCAGGGAAACAATCTGAGGATCATGATGGCATCTCCTCATTGGTATGGCCAATCCTCCATTGTACCCACCCTGCTTTTCTCTGTCCACCCCAGAGTTACTCCAAGAGTGCTCACACCAGGCCCAGCTCCTGGAAACCAGCAAAGGAACATGGTGGCTTATGGAGGTTGGCCTGGGAGATGCCTACAAGCTAACCTGAATGCTAGAGAAGGTTATGGAAGATAGGGATGGGGCACAGAGCCATCCTGAGTGGAGGATGGAGCCTGGTGATGAGATGTGACAGCAGGTCATTGGGGGATCCAGTCTGGTGCAAGGTCAGCACAAGGTAGGGTAACTTCAGGCCACAGGGCCATAGGGCATCTGACATGGGGAAGAATGTCAGTCTTTATAGAACAGTGGCTTGTCCCAGGCTGTATGAACATGGTCATTGACATATGACTGATGAGGTGGGGAATAACTTCTTTCCACCCCTCCCAAGAATGGGTTATGACAGCTAAGTTTATACCACATGGTCTTGTCACCTTGGCCACACTTGATCTTAGCCAAGCTGATGCTTTCTCCTGGGAGTCTATAAATTGAAAAGGATTCTCATTGAGTCTGGGCTAGTTGATTAGCAGAGGTGCAGCGAACTCAGGCCCCTGTTCTACATCACACAATCAGAGAGGCACAGAAAGGAGGGACTGCCTGTGGCCCTCAAATACATTGGCATAAACTCATTCGTAATAATCTCTTATTGCTTTTGTGAAATTTTTTTATTGAGTCAAAATTCACATAACATAAAATTCACTATTTTAAAGTATACAATTCTGTGGTTTGTAGTGTATTCACAATGTTGTGCAACCTTCACCACTAACGTTTTCTTCATCCCCAAATGAGTCTCCATCTCCATTACCAGTCACTTTCCATTTGCCCTCCTCCAGCTCCTAGAGACCATTCCTATACATTCTGTCCCTATAGGTTTACCTATCCCGAACATTTCATATAAAGGGATTCATGCACCCTGGCTGGTGTAGGTAAGTGGTTAGAGTGTTGGCCCATGCACCAAAGGGTCTCAGGTTCAATTCCTGGTCAAGGGCAGGTACCTGGGTTGCAAGTTTGATCCCCACCCTGGCCAGGGCATGTGTAAGAGACAATTAATCAATGTATCTCTCTCACATCGATGTTTCTCTCTCTCTCTCCATCCTCCTTCCCACTCTCTCTAAAAATCAATGGAAAAAATATTCTCAGATGAGGATTATCAAAAATAAATAAATAAATGGAGTCATGCAATGTGTGGCCGTTTGTGTCTGGTTTCTTCCACTGAGCATAATGTTTTCAAGATTCATCCATGCTATAGCCTGTGTCAGTGATTCTTTCCTTTCTATGGCTGAGTAATAACCCATTGTATGAATAGGCTGCATTTTGTTGATCCATTAGTCAGTTGGTAGACATTTGTGTCGTCCTCCCTTTTTGGCTCCCGTGACTGTGCTGCTATGAACAACCGTGTACAGATTTTGTGCAAAGGTGTTTTCAGTTCTTTTGGGCAGGTCCCGGGGAGTGGAATTGTGTCATATGGTAAAGCCATGTTTACCTTTTTATCCTCTTATCTCTTAAACATCTGTGAGATCTACAGCACTACCTACTTTTCCATTTATAGCTATTTTCTTGCACCTTCTCCATCACTTTTCCACAATAAGACATGCATCTCAGTGCTAAGCTTTGCAGGGTTATTCAATTTTATTTAAAACACACACACACACACACACACACACACACACACAACAAGTTTTGGCTTAGTTGATCCTCTTAATTAGATGCCTTAAAATTAATTAACTTATGCTTATATTTTATCATTACTTTCTGTTTATTTTGCTGTCATTTTCAGCCTTATATTTTCTAAAAGTTGTGTTTAAAACTACATTTCCCAGTAAAAACAGCCTCATTTGCAATCTCACAAATCTTGATATGTGCTATTTTCATTGTCATCAAGTTCAACATACTTTCTAACTTACACTGGAATTTTTTATTTTTCCCCTGGATTATTTCATTGTGTGTTTTTCAATTTCCCAGCAGCAGACCCTGGCCCAAATTCCCTGTCCTTGCACCTGCAAACCTTTCTGTGTCACTCAGGCTTGCAGTGGTGCCCTCAGGAAGCAGCAAGTGTATTTGTTTTCTATGTTGTGTAACAAATTACTATAAATTTAGTGGCTTGCAACAACACTGTTGTTTATTAGCTCACAAGTGTATAGGTCAGACGTCTACATTATAGGACTAGTTTCTTCTCAGGGTCTCACCAGGCTGCAATCAGCATGTCAGCCAGGCTGCATCTCCCCTGGAGCTCAGTCAGCTTTCAGGCTCATTGAGGTTATTGGCAGAATTCAGCTCCTGAGGTGCCTGTTTCTTTTCATGCTGTCAGCCAGTGGCTGCCCTCAGCTCCAAGAGGCTGCCTGAATTTCTTGCTCAGTGGCCTCCTCCATCTTCCAAGCCAGCAACAGGGACTATTGCCCATCTTGATTCTTTCTCACGCATTGATTCTCCTTTGCCAGGAAATAACCTTGTTACTTGTAGGGGCTCACCTGATTTGGTCATGCCCACAAAGGATAATCTCCCTATGTTAAAGTCAATTGATTTGGGACCTTAATTACATTTGCAAAATATTTTCACAGAAGCACCAAGATGCGTGTCTGATTGAATAAGCTGGAGAAGAGTGCAGAGATCTAGAAACTATCTTAGAATTCGGGCTACCATATCCTCCAAAGCTCTGGGTTATGTCCTGAGCCTCCATTCTCCCTCAGGTCCTGGCACAGGGATTATCTTGTTAACATTTTGATACTTTCGAACAGATATTTAAATTTTTGGTCTAGCTTTTCTTCTTTTCCTCAGTGTGACATTGGTACAAATTATATACCCACCATTACTGGAAGCAGACAACCTAGATCGTTAGGAACAAAAAAATATCATTAACTTAATAAAGAATGTCTGCCAGAACTCTAAAGCAACTATCACATTTAATGGTGAAATATTAGATGTATTCTTATTAAAGGTCAGGATTGAGATAAGTTCAAATTTTCTGTCACTGCTTTTGCTAAAAAGTGGAGGCCTGGCAATAAAAAGCTAAAATTGTCAAGGAAGAGAAAAAAAACTGTAATTATTTAAATAGCTATGACCCTCTATCTGAAAAAACAACTGTAATTATGTAGATAGCTATGATCCTCTTTCTGAAAAATCCAAGAAATTCAATTACCTGTCAAATCACTAGAGTTAATTAGAGAGTTCGGCAAGATGGCAAAAAGAAAGATTAATGTAAAGCCAACAGCTCCAAACTGTAGCAATAACTAGTTAAAAGCATAATCGAAACAAGATGGCAATGGCAAGAGTCACAGAATCTAGGAAATGTCTGAGACTACCTCTCATGAGAAAGGGAGGCTTTGTATGTTGGAAATCATTAAACCTTATAGAGAATCTCAGTCAATGGCGAGAAGTATCACATTCAATAATGGAAATATCAAATATCCTGAAGATTTCATTCTCTTCAATTAATGTAAGTTCAATAAAAACCTCAACCAAAATCTCAGTAAGGAGGATTTTTCATGAAACATCTCAAACTTATCCCAAAATTCATATGGGATACAACATGTGCAAGAAGAGTAATGTTTCTAAATAGAGTAGCGGTGGGGATGTGCCTGGTGTCTATGGAATGTTAGGATCTCTAGAACATGGAATAGTGTGGTGGCACAAGAGAGGCAACAGTCATGTGGCTATGAGAGAGGCGAAATGACTCACGAATTTATGGGAATTTACTGCAAGACAGAGGTGACAACTCCAATAAGTGGAAGAGCAATTTTTCTTTTCTCTTTTTTTTTAAAAAGTATATTTTATTGATTTTTTTACAGAGAGGAAGGGAGAGGGATAGAGAGTTAGAAACATCAATGAGAGAGAAACATTGATCAGCTGCCTCCTGCACACCCTCTACTGGGGATGTGCCCATAACCAAGGTACATGCCCTTGACCAGAATCGAACCTGGGACCCTTCAGTCCGCAGGCCGACGCACTATCCACTGAGCCAAACTGGTTAGGGCTTTTCTTTTCTCTTTTAATAAATAGAATAGGGTCAAATGGCTCTTTGTGTCAGCCCAAGAGGACATACTCAGGAAATGAAGAAAGTACTCAAAGTAGAAGGAACTCAATGTCGGAAACTGGTTACACAGGTGATAGAAGAGCAGAGAAACCAGCAGGGGACAGGGAGGCAGCCAGGCCCAGTCTAGGTTGGAGGACTAAGTGCATTGGGGTCAGATAGCAGAGGCTGGGAGCATAGCATTCTTCCTAAGGGAACAGATGAAATTCTTTCTGGAAAATTCACTTGGACAGAGTGGGCAGGGCTATCTTTTCCATCTTCTTTTCAATTTCTGTCCTGTGCCCTCTGTGGCCCAAGCCCAGCTGGAAGCCAGGTGACATGGTGGCAATGGGAAATGCAGCCTGTAGGGACACAACTGGAGGCCAAGAGGCCAAGAATGGTGAATCATTCTCAGGATGAAAAATAGTTAGATCCCTATATCATAGCTTCCAAATAATAAATTTTAGATCAATCAAATTATTAAGGAAATAAAATAGAATATGGTTAAAGAACACACAAATTAAAAATAAACAATAGAAACCAAAGAAAGGGCTAATACAGTTTGTGATATGAAACTGAAAATCTTTATGGCAACCAATGCCATTAAAAAAATGAGAAACACGACAGACAAGGAGACAATATTTGCAACTTTTAAAAAGGACAACAGATTAATACTAGACTGTGTAAGCAGCTCTACAAATCGATGATAAAAAGGCAAACCAACGCAAAATGAAAACTGGCATCCAAGAAGAGAATATTCAAGAAATTCTAAGATAGGTAACTACAAATAGACAATAAAAATGAAGTGATGGCCGACTGCACTAGTTATTGGAAAAATGAAAATTAAAACAACAGTGAGATACCATTTTCAGATAAACAATTGTTGGTGGGGTGTGGGATGGAGACGGAAACATACCCCCATTATCTATGGCCCTTCATCCAATAGAGACCAGACCCCAATTTTTAGCTGGGCACAGGGCCTCCAAACTTCAGTCTCCTCTGAAATTAGAAGGTAGCCATGTGACCAGCTTTAGGCAATAACATCTAAGGAGAAGGAGAAAGGGGCAATTTCTGGAATCTTACTTGAAAGATAGTGGGTGGGTGCCCTTGACCTTCTTCTATGCCAGCCGTGGGCAAACTGCTGGCCGGATCCAGCCCGTTTGAAATGAATAAAACTAAAAACAAAAACAAAAACAAAGACCGTACCCTTTTATGTAATGATGTTTACTTTGAATTTATATTAGTTCACACAAACACTCCATCCATGCTTTTGTTCCGGCCCTCCAGTCCAGTTTAAGAACCCATTGTGGCCCTCGAGTCAAAAAGTTTACCCACCCCTGTTCTATGCCCTTTCCAACTTCCAAATGCTGCAAATGCAGCTGTGATGGCTGGAACCTCAGCATCAACCAGGAGACGTAGTGAATGGCAGACAGGTGTGAGGGAGCCACCAGCTGGTCTCTGGGGACTTCAAAGAGCAGAGCTGCTCAAAGCCCTCGCCTACCTCTAATGTGAGAGTGGCCTACAATCTTGTTTGTTTTCAGTTCCTATTACGCATAGCCAAATTGAGTCCTAATTGGTGCAGGATATAGGTGAGCACAGATACTGTTCTGAGCTGGATTGTGTCCCCCCAAATTCATATGTTGAAGTCTTAACTATAGTACCTCTGAGTATAATTGTATTAAGTTAAAATGACATCATATGAGTGGGTCCTAATCCAATATCATTAGTGTCCTTATTACAAGGGGAGATAGGACACAGCCACAGGGGCACTATGTGAGGACACAGCTGGAAGATGGCCATCTACAAGCCAAGGAAAGGGTCTCAGAAGCAAACAACCCTGCTGCCACCTTGATCTTGGACTTCTATCCTCCAGCGCTGCAAGCATATACACGTCTTCTCTTGAATTTCCCCAGTCTGTGGTGCTCTGCTGTGGTGGCCCAAGCAGACTGACATAGGCATGCTGGTGGGCATTAAGGCTGTTTATGACGGTTAAAGCAGCTCCTGTTCTAATGCTTCTATATGTGCACAGGGGACTCTCGCTCAACACCTACAGCTGTGCCTGTAATGCCATAGTTTAGCCGTGGGCAAACTACGGCCCGCAGGCCGGATCCGGCCTATTTGAAATGAATAAAACTAAAAAAACAAAACAAAAAAAAAACCGTACCCTTTTATGTAATGATGTTTACTTTGAATTTATATTAGTTCACACAAACACTCCATCCATGCTTTTGTTCCGGCCCTCCGGTCCAGTTTAAGAACCCACTGTGGCCCTCGAGTCAAAAAGTTTGCCTACCCCTGCCATAGTTACTGACAAAATAGTTGTTTTAATGTGTGAATCATGTACATGGATCTTGGCTGCAGTGTTTTCCACATGGTGTGTAAACATTTAGACAAACGTCCAGATACACATATAGAGCTGTGGCCCTTACCTCTGCAAAGGGAACACTGGGCTTGGGTTGCTTAAGGATACCTATGGTTTTATCTGTAATGTTTCAAATGGTTTG
The DNA here is from genome assembly GCF_964212035.1 of Myotis nattereri. Lineage (NCBI taxonomy): Eukaryota > Metazoa > Chordata > Mammalia > Chiroptera > Vespertilionidae > Myotis > Myotis nattereri. The sequence goes on from NC_138080.1 coordinate 9,942,997, forward strand.
AGGATATCAAGTAACTATGCACATTACAGCTGTGCCTTTCTACTCAAACGCTTACTGAGATCAAATGCTGAAGGTAAGCACTAGAGCTGCATCCATAGGGGTGGTGGGTTGTGTTCCCAGTGTGGACTGGGGTGGTGGGCTGTGTTCCCAGTGTGGACAAGGTGCTTGGAGATGCTCTCTGTGTGGAGTACAGAGGGAGGCAGTGGGCAGTACTCCTAGTGTTTAAGAAGGTTCTGCTCCAGGTGTGGAGGGGGTGCTGGGTGATGCTCCCAGTGTTAATGGCTAGTGTGGGCAGGTGCCTGTGACATATTAAGTACTGTGACCATCCCTGCCATGCTCACTTCAATAGGGGTCTTAAATTACTGTCACATTTACACAGAGAAAGTGGAAACAATCCTGAATCCCTTTCTAGCCACCAAAAATAGAATTAAGCAGAAAATAACAAATGGACTCATTATTTCCCTCTCCTGAGGGCCTGGAGGACAGAAAGTAAAGAGTGAATTGTTGGCTTCCTTTGTCCAGAAATCACTTCGGTAGCTTCATCCTGCCCCTCTCTGGTCCTGTGCTCCTGGGAAGGTGGAAGTCATAGCCTCAGGCAGGCAGCTGCACTCCTCACTTGTCTGTCCTGCAGTGTGAATGCACAGGAAGCTTATGCTGCTTCCTTTTCCAGATGCTCTGGTGTTCCCAGGGCCTGGGCCCCAGACAGCTGAGGCGGGAGGCTTCAGCTGGCCCTGTGGGAGGCAGAGCCTTGTCTGTACATGATGCCAGCATCCTGGGCATCTTGGATTGGAAGCAGCCCCATCACTGCCCTCAGGCTCCATACACAGGACCAGTCGCTTGTGTCCTGATAGCCTGCTAGTTTGCACTGTGCCCAGCTTCCTTGATGGTGCTTGGATCTGGTCACTCGCTGGGCCTTGCTCTAATGAGAGTCACCAGGGCACCTTCCAGCCTTAATGGTGACCCCCCACACACCCCCCAGTCTCACAACCTCCTGGGATCCAGCCCAGAACTCTGTTTTGTCTGAGACACCTGGGTGAGAGTCTCATCTCCTCACTAGCCTGAGCAGCAATTTAGGTTCAGTCTTGCCTGGTTGCCCTTTCTCCTTCCCACCAGCTGGAAGGGGCTGTACCCAGGCATGTGCCCTGCTGCCTAGGTGAGCTGTCAGGTTCGGGTGTGAGGCCAGGGTACTGGGCAGCATGGGAAGTCAGTGCAGAGCCTACCTGAATCAGAGACAAGCTGGAGGCAGATTGGCTGTCCCTCAGAATGACGAGAAGGGTAGCAACAGGGTAGCTGGTAGTTGGCTACCCAAAACTGTTCAGATGTGCAGCTCATCCAATAGGCAGTGAGTAGCAGGCTCCTGGTGAGCCAGGTGGCAAGGACAGGCAGGATGTGAGAGCTTGTTGCTGGTCCTAAGCACAGGGCAGACCCCAGGAAGGCTCTGCAGGGCCCAGGGAGGCTATAGACTCATCATAGATATGTGTCTGAGGCTGTGTACAGACTGCCTGCTGTAGCCTCCACTTTTCCATCTATGGAATGGGGACAGTAACATTTACATTGAGATGAGGCTATACATCAATAAGCTAAGAGCTATACTAGTAAGTGCCCAGCCTAGGACTGGGGCCAAAAGAACTTGTCAGGTCTATGGAAGAGCAAGGAAAACTGTTGTTGGGCGAACTCCTCACAAAGACAATCTAGGTCCCACCCAGGCTAGCCCTTTCTGTCTGGTCTGTTGCTCCTGGCATCACTCCCTCTTCATAATGAACATTTATTATTTGTGCAAAGGGCCTCATCTATGGTATCTCAGTCACTGCTCCCACAAACTTGGGAAGTGGGGGGCTAGAATGCCCTCCACTGTACAGATAAGACCCCGAATGCCAGGGAAGTTGGTGCCCTGCTTGTGATCATGCCTTGCAAAAGCAGAGAGATGAATTTGAAGGCTAGCCTAGTCCCCAGGTTCATAGTGACTATACCAGGGTCCCTTTGAGATATAGGCAGGATGCTCAGGAGGAACTTTCACTCAAGTATGGGTCAAAGGAGGGAGTTGACAAGGAAATGTATGCCTATGTGGAGCCCTGGAGAAACCCCTCCAAGGGGCTCAGAAATGATACTCAGAATGTTCTGCAGCATCTCTCCTATTAGGGTCCCCAGAGAGGTTCAGAGACTAGAAGTGATATTTTTCTTCAAAGATAATTACTAGTACTATGAGGAGATTCAGTGAATTAAGGTTTAGGGGATGCTTTAGTCCCAGGAGTGGAATTTGGGCATCTTTCCTTGTGTCTCCCTGCTGGCTCCTGTTTGCAGACTTGCAAGTGGAAGTCTTCTTCATCCCTTGTGAGCTCTCTGGCTTCCCCTACCCCCAAACCCCAAGGGCACCAGCTATTCTTAGGAAATCATCAGGTCCTACCCAGGTCCAGGTGCCCATGGCAGATCAGAGTTCTATCCAGCTGAGCAGGAGACCACTCCTCCTCCAACTCACACCCACCCCTATCAACCTCCTGTGGTCCCTTTCAGGGACAGTTGCAGACTCTCTCTCTCCCTCATGCATCCTCATCTGACAGGTAACTACTATATCCTTCTGTTAGCATAGATAGTTAGATATTAATTTTTTTAAAAAGGGAGCAAAGAGACTCAGATATTAAGAAGCCTAATCTACTAGGGAGCTGAATTGGATAATAAGCCTGCCGCATTAGGAAGCTACAGCTTCACATACTTCCCAGGAGTCCACTGCATCCTCTACCCTCCAGATCTAATCCCCTAAGCAGACGGGAAGGATCCTTATTGCTCATTATCCAGAATTACCAAGGGAGAGATAAAACAATGAAGGGGACATTCCTCTGCTGGGTGCATGCACAGTAGGAGCCAAGATGGCAACCATAAAGGCCTGTAGCAGTCCTGCCTGGGAAGAGATTGGATTGGATAAGGTTCACAGAACCCCAGAAGATATAGGAAATGGATTGGTTAATTTGAAAGAGTGCCTAGCCCTTTCCAAACTTGAGATAATATAATGAGAGTCTAACAAAGGAAAGCTCTCCCCTCGACCCCTCAACAGCCATTGCGGTCCTAACAGTTGCCTGGGCCCCAGCAGCTGTATGGTCTCCAAGTTCAGGCTCCAAGTGCAAGGCTGGGTAGGACAATGCAGCACCAGCCAGAGCACAGTGGGAAATAGAGATTATTTCCCACTGGAAATAATCTGGACAGGACAGGAACAAAGGCTTAACTAGACTAAGCTTTGACATGGACTGAACCAATGGCACAGAATTGGTGGACCCTGACATTTCCTCTGGGCTTGATGAGACAAGGCTGCACTTTTTCCACAGTGGGATGGACAGAGATGAGCAGGAAACCTTCTATTTCTATTCCAATAAACCTTACCACTCCCATATGTGGATCTCCTGAAATTCTTTTCTCAGGACTCTGTGAAAGGACCCTATTTCCACTAAAAACAATTCCAAAGTGATACCCAGAGCGGATCCTTGTCCTTTTCATAAATAGCTGCTGCCTCAGGGCTTGGCAGGAAACAGATGGCTTGCTCAGGTTGGGCAATTTGAAGAGCATTTACTAAAAGGCACTCTTTACAGAGGTGTGGGCAGGAGGCCCGAGGCCTGAGGGTCACAGGGAGAGGGGAAGAGATGGGACAATGAGCCCACCTGGCAAGAGTCATGACTGTTGGGCAAAGGGATGGTTGGCCTCAAGTGACCCTGCAGGAGGGAGTAAATAGCCTGTCTTTCTCCTCCCACTCCATCTCTGATGGCTGAACTAGACCTGAAGTTAGAGGGCAAGGGAGTGTCACACACAGCCTCCAGGGGCTCGAGCAGGGTAAAGGGTGAACAGTGATTCTGGACAGTCAAATGGAAGCCTCTAGGTCAGTGATGGCGAACCTTTTGAGCTCAGCGTGTCAGCATTTTGAAAAACCCTAACTTAACTCTGGTGCCGTGTCACATATAAAATTTTTTAAATATTTGCAACCATAGTAAAACAAAGATTTATATTTTTGATATGTATTTTATATATTTAAATGCCATTTAACAAAGAAAAATCAACCAAAAAAATGAGTTCGCGTGTCATAGGTTCGCCATCACTGCTCTAGGTGTTCACAGGGCCTGCCAGATATTGGTGTGCAGCATATGTTTGTTGTTGTTGTTTTTTTCTTAAATGAGTGGTTTTACTTAGATTTCCAATCTGTTGCTCTTATATATGCAGGTATAGCTAAAAGCTAATTTCCCCGAAGCAAAATTGCTAGGTCAAACTAAATGCATTGGCTTTTGATAGTCTTGCTAAATTGGTTCATGGAGTTGGACCTCTTCCCATGGTAGTTTCACTAACAAGGGGTGCTGTCAAATTTGCATTTCTGCTAATCTGAAGTGAGAAGCCTCTGCAAAACTAATTTGTATTTCTCTTGCTCTGAGTGGGTTGGATTTCTTCACACTTGTCTGAAGCCCCTTTGTGTTTTACTGTCTATGACTCATCATTTTTTGCTTATTGAATTTTTTATGTTTTACTTATTAGTACAAGCCTTCTGACCATGGTCTGAGTTGCAAATATTTTTTCCAATTGAAGTCTTAACTTTGCTTATCAGTGGTTTTTGCTCTACAGAAGTTTTTAACTTTTGTTAAATTTTGAGTCATAGTTCAAAAAACTGGGATTCCAGCTTGTAAAACTTGCTTCTTCCCATACTTCTATGGTTTCATTTATACATTTAAATCTTTGATCCATTCAGATATTATTCTGATATACAGTGTGAGATGTAGATCTCACCTGGTCTTTTCTCATAAGACTGCCAATTTCTCCCTACATCATTTATTAAAGAAGTGGTTCCTTTTTACCAAATGAGACACTTTTGATTGATTAAACCTGTATGTGTCTGAGTCTGTATCTGCTCTCTTTGTCTGTCAAAATTGTGTCAGACAAAGACATGAAGTGTGGGAGCTAAAAAAAATATTAATGCTTTTCTTTCCACCTTCTAAATTCTTCTGTCTGGGCTAATAACCAAACTAACAGAAACAGATTAACAGAAAAAAAAAAAATTAAAGTTAAATACATGTGCATGAGGAATTCACATAGACAAGATAAATTCATGCATATTCCAAAACCAGTGAGGCAACATTAGGTATATAAGACATTTTGGACAAAGGAGAAAAGGGGAGTTATGGGGTATTAGATTTCAGAAGTATGAATGGGTGATTTACAGATCACTGAGGAAGAGCAGAACACACATGGCAGGAAGTCCTTACTAGGTAACTCAGAAACAGTGGGACAAGGGGGTCTCTAGCCAACAGGCACCTTCCGGGAGCCCTTTTGTTTACCACACTTAATTCAAATCAGGCTAAGGGGAGCATCCTAAAATCTTCTTGAAGCTGTTTTCTCTGAATCTCTTGGGCATGAAAGAGGGGAGGGTTAGGGTTCTTTCTGAGTCTTTTGTTTCCTAATTAACAGCTTAAAATCAATATCTCAGAAAGCAGCCTCAGGGTGGCAGAATTTTGGTCCCTTAAGAAGGTTTAATATACGGTGGTTTCATCTCATTGCTTCTTTTCAGTGTTTCAGGTGCTTTTAAAACTTGCATTTGCAAACTGCAGGTTGAAAGCATATAAGTTCCACTTTCTTCGTTTACTTGGGCTTCCTCCCTTCCGTCCTCCAACAGGTGAACATCCAATGGCACACTGGACATGCAGTGCCTTTATCTGGCAAGTTCACATTATTTTTCAGCTAGCCAGTGTTCAGAATTGGATAAGAAAGAAGAAAATCTTGTTTTTAAGCACCCATACTCATGATGTGAGATGTAAGCCAGCCACTCTATCTCTCTGTCTCTCTGGTGCCTATCCTCGCTCACTCTGTTAAATTGTTAAATTTTGAGTCATAGTTCAAAAAACTGGGATTCCAGCTTGTAAAACTTGCTTCTTCCCATACTTCTATGGTTTCATTTATACATTTAAATCTTTGATCCATTCAGATATTATTCTGATATACAGTGTGAGATGTAGATCTCACCTGGTCTTTTCTCAGAAGACTGCCAATTTCTCCCTACCTCATTTATTAGTTTGGCTCTTTGGGGGCTGCTCGTGCCTCTGACACTCTTCCCCAGGAAACCACTGTTTTGGTCCCAGGGCCTCATCCCTCTCCTCCTCATCTTCTGGTAGGCCTCTGCTCTTGAGGTCACTGTCCTTTATCCATGTGATTATTAGAGAGCTGTCTTTCTCTTTGACTGTGGGGCTCCCAAGGAGGTAGGTCCACATCTTAGTCCAGGGTGTAGCTAGGTGCAGGCATCAGGCATCCAGCAAGCCTGAGATAACATTCTGTACTCAAAGGAACCCACCCATCTTGCCTATTGGACATCACCATGTTCCACAAACACCTAAAACTCAATGTGCCCCAACTGAGCCTATTGCCTTTCTTCCTACACTGTGTGACCAAACCTCACCAATTGTTCCTCCAAGGCCCTCATCTCCCACTGTGGCAGCACACACCACTGCCACTCTGCCACCCTTCTGTCTACTGCTCACTCCATGCTCAGTCCTCTCAATTCCCTTTATCTACATGGCACATTCCCAAACGGGCCACCTCCTCCTCCTTCCTGAATTGCAACAACGCTCCTTCTTGCTAGGGGTCTTTCTGGTCTGCTGTCCAGAGGCTGTCAACATGCTCTCTAGAATGCAAATCTGTTGGTGTCATTTCCCAGACACTAGCTTTCTTGAAATCTTCATGGGCAGAGAGGTGGCTAGGCTCAGGCAAAGTTCATGTATTCCCCAATCCCACCATAATTTTTGCTTTTATTTTTGAATATTTATTTTTGTTTTAAAGTTTAAAAAGCCCAAAAGGGGTAGAGTGAAAAATATGATTTCAAATTATGTCTTTTAGCCCATCAAAACTGTTGCCGGTGAAGATGGGGTTCTTCCCCAGAATTGCAAGAAAAGCATTGTGGGAACCCACGTAAGAGGATGAGGTGCAGTGGTAAGGTTTATTGAAGCTGGAGCAAATGCAAAGGACTGTCTCCAGGTGCCCAGAGTCCTTATCTCATCCACAGACAGACGGTTCATCTTCATCCTGCTATGGAAGAAGTCCAGCCTGATCTTCAGCAAGCCCAGAAGAGACAGAGTCCAGAAATTCTGTCATCTGTTAGGTCCATGCCAAGGCTTAGTCCAGTTCAGTCTCTGTCCCATCTGGCCAACTTAGTATCTGTTCCTAGCTCACTCTGACTGGCACTGCACTGCTGTATCCAAGCCCATACTTGGGTCCCCGTGGCTAGCTACCCTGCATGGCTGCTGGATCCACACTTGGAGCGACTCTTGTAGCCCACACTTGGGCCCACACAGCTGTAGGCCCATATGCCCTCTATGGAGAGAGAACGCAGCACAGGAACAAATGGGAAAACACATTACCTAGCAAGAGGCCTTTGCTTATATTACCTCAGGATTTCAAACTGACCAATCACCTTCCCAATCCTTGGCGGGCTTTTCTAGACTCTCCCCCTAACCAATCTAGTTTTTCCCCCCCAGATTAGACACCTCCCCCTTATGGTCACCGTCTTGGCTCCTACTGCTCATGTGCCCAGCAGAGGATTTTCTCTTACTGTTTTATTCCCCGCCCTCCCCTCCTCCACTAACCCTATCAGTAATCTGCAGGGAACAAGTGGTTCCCTGGGGAGATCAGAAAGCTAGTCTGGGGGGATGGTAATTCCCTTGGCAGGGCCATGTGGCTATCCCCTAAAATGTGTGCAGCTGTAGCTTCTTACCTAGTTAAGCTTACTTATTTTGCTCTCTTCTTTTTTATTAATATCTACCTACCTATGCTAACAGAACCACCCAGTATTATTAATTTCTTATGTAACCTTCCAGAGATTTTTTTATTTTAGAAATTTGATGAATATTCAGGCAATTTCATGTGTGTAATATCCCCCATGTGTTTTCACACAACTGGTAGCACATTGTATATGCTGCTCTGCATCTTTCTTTATACTTCATGATATGACTTGATAATAATTGCATCCTGGTCCATGGAAAGTGTACTTTTTATAGCTGCATAATATTCCACTATATGAAAGCACCATCATTTATTTAACAACTAGAGGCCTGGTGCATGAATTTGTGCACTCAGGGTTGGGGGGCGGAAGAGGGAAGGTCCCCTCAGCCCAGCCTGCGCCCTCTTGCAGTCCAGGAGCCCTCAGGGGACGGCCGACTGCCAATTTAGGCCTGCTCCCCACCACTGCCTCTGCACTCACCAGCTGTAAGCCCGGCTTCTGGTTAAATGGCTCTCCCCCTGTGGGAGCACACCGACCACCAGGGGGCAGCTCCTGCGTTGAGCAGGATGGGGCCGAAACTGGCTCTCCAACATCCCTCAAGGGGTCCCAGATTGTGAGAGGGCACAGGACAGGCCAAGGGACCCCACCAGTGCATGATCTGAGCTGGGGAGGGATGCAGGAGGTTGGCCAGCCAGGGAGAGACTGTGGAAAGACTCCAGTCCCGATCGGCCAGACCCCAGCAGCAAGCTCGCCTACTGGTCAGAGCGGCTTCCCCCTGGTGGTCAGTGCACATCATTGCAAGCAGTTGTGCAGCCTTAGCATATTATTAGCATATTATGCTTTGATTGGTTGAACAGCCGACAGGACGACACTTAGCATATTAGGCTTTTATTACATAGGATGGATGTTTAGGTATTTCCCGATATTTTGCTATTACAATAAAAAAGCTTTTGCACAAATAAACTTGCACATGTGTGATGACATCAGAAGGATGAGATCTTAAAAAGTGGGCAAAGCTTTGTATCCTGGAAAATGAGGTTGAAATCACCAAAGTATCCTTCATGGAGGATGCACCAATTTAGAGCCCATAAACTATGCAGGAACACTCGTTTCTCTAATACCTTAACAACACAGTGAATTCTCAGACTTCCCAATCATTTTTTTTATTTAATGAACATCTTTTTTAAAAATATATTTTTATTGATTTCAGAGAGGACGGGAGAAGGAGAGAGAGATAGAAACATCAATGATGAGAGATAATCATTGATCAGCTGCCTCCTGCATGCCCCACACTGGGCACAACCCAGGCATGTGCCCTGACCGGAAATTGAACCCTGACCTCCTGGTTCATAGGTCAACACTCACCACTGAGCCACAGTGTCTGGGCCTGACTTCCCAACCTTTAAAAAATAATTTTAAATTGTTTTACCTATTATTAATGTGATTATCTTTTATATTCTTTTTTAAAATCATGAAGCATAGCAATATACCAAGTAGTTCATAACATGTTTATAAAGTAAAGTGAATAATTATGAGTTAAATTCTCAGAAAACCAATAAGCAGATCAGGAATTAAAACAGACCAGTACCCAGGACCCACCACTCGCACTGTGTACAACCTCTCCTGTCTTACCTCCCTCTTCTCCCATGGGTAGCCACTCTCCTGAATTCTATGATAGTTCTATTTTTTTAGGAGTCACCCTCAAAATCATTTTATGTCCTTAACTATCAATACCCTCATTTTCTTCCTAGATGACACAAAGACTATGGAACAACTAAATGTCATTTACTCCACTTCCAACTTATACATTAAATACTGTCATACACTTAACCTTCTTCCTCACAATTTCTAGGATCTTTTTGTGTATTGGAAAATTTGAGTTGTAAATATTTTCCCCAGTTTGTCTATAGTTGTTTTGCCATTCAGAAGTTTCCAAAATGTGTATGTTTAATTAAAATAGATGAGAAAGTTGTACACCAAAATGAGAGCAGCCCTAATTACAATAAATGATAGAATTATGGCTAATTTTCATGTTGTTTGCATTTTTAAGTTGTGTTTGTTTTTTTTTTGTATAGAGGATATATTACTTTTGTAATCAGAAAAAAATAGCATATGGCATAAAAACAGAGCTGTTCATCTATAGCAGGACTGCCCAATGCCTCAAGTGCCTGAGGTATCCGTGAAGTTGTTGCTGGTGGAAATAGGGATGGTGCAAGAAAAGCATGTCAGGGACCACACATGGGAGGATGAGGTGGGAGTGGTAAGATTTCTTGAAGTTGGAACAAACACAAAGGACTGTCCCCAGGAGCTCTTAGTCTGTGTCTCAACCACAGCCAGGTAGTTCAGCTCTGTCCCACTATGGAAGAAGTCCAACTTTATCTTCATCAAGCCCAAAGAAAGGACCAGGGTCCAAAAATTCTGTGCCATCAGTTCTGTCTATGCCAAAGCTTAGTCCAGATAAGTCTTTGTCCCCATATGGCTAGGTAAGTCCTTGTTCCTGGCTGTGCTCTGGCTAGTGTTGCATTGCTATATGTGCTAAATGCACATATAGCTGCATTTTGAACCCACCTGGATGCCAGGCCAGGACTTGAAGCTGCCCTTGGAGCCTGTGCATGGGCCCACATGGCTGCTAGACCTGCATGGTGCTAGGGAGAGAGGATGCATGAAGCTGAATGGGTGAACACATGCTATCCAATGAGAGGCCTTTGTTAAGCTTTGATTATATTACCTCAGGCTTTAAAACTGATTAATTGCTCCCCCAATCCTTATCGGGCTTGTTATAGGCCCTCCCCTTAATTAATTCAGTATTTTTCCTATATTAGACACCTCCCCCTTATGGTCACTATGTTGGCTCATACTGCACATGTGCCCAGCAGAGGGAGGGATTTCCCTGCTGTTTTACCCCATCCTCAGTTATCCAAGCTAATGACTAGTCCTATTGAAAAAGGAAATTTATCTTCTAATCATCCTACCCTGACCACATCCTTGGTTCCTGTAATCTCACTTGCTCATCTCCCGACCACATCCATGGATCCTGTAATCTTGCTTAATCATCAAACTGCCTAAACTGGAAAGCTCCCTAAACGTTCGAAAGCTTAGTCCATATTTGGGAGACAAAGGAGCTAGGGTGGATAAAAGGCCAGGCCCCACTGCATTCAGGGCTCAGCCGCTGGAGGGGACTCTGCTGAGCCAGCACCAGTGCGAATAAAACAGTCCTTTTCTGAATTTCTGAGTGCCTTTGGTTTGTCGCTTCGCACCAGTCTGATTTCTGCCATAACACTACCCCAGGGTGATTGGAAAGTCAGTCCTTCATCCCTACATGGGGCAGTGGGAGGGGGGAGTTAGAGGGATGATAATCTCCTTCTGTAGGGTAATGCAGCTATCTACTGGAGTATGTGAAGCTGTAGCTTGGAACAAATTAAGCTCAGCCAGTTTTGCTTCCTTCTCTCTTATTAATATCTAGCTACCTATGCTAACAAAGTCACTTTGCATTAAACCCAACAGGGTTTGGCTCCCATCTCCTTCCCACCTGGCTACTGCAGACCCTAGGACCTTGACCTCATCCATTTTCTCCCCAGCTATTTCTGGATTCCAAAGGGTCTACACCTTTCAGTCCACAATGTCCTGTGCTGCTGGCCTCTGCAATCTTGAACCTCTTTACCATGCTTCCCCTATGCCAGTGGTTCTCAACCTTCCTAATAACGTGACCCTTAAATACAGTTCATGTTGTGGTGACCCCCAATTTCATTGTTACAAATTGAACATAATTAAAGCATAGTATTAATCACAAAAACAATATGTAATTATATATGTGTTTTCCGATGGTCTTAGGCGACCCCTGTGAAAGGGTTGTTCAACCTCCAAAGGGGTCACGCCCCACAGGTTGAGAACCGCTGCCCTATGCATTATACTACCTCTGATCCTGAGGGAACCTCCTGAGACTTGAGTCATGAGAGCTGGCCAACTCCTTGAATCTGTGGCACTTCCTTTTTTTTTTTCCTTTTTTCGTTTTTTTTTTTTTTTCTTAAATCTTTATTGTTCAGATTATTACATTTATTCCCCTTTTTACCCCCCATAACTCCCCTCCTCCCAGTTCCCGCCCCACCCTCCGCCCTCACTCCCCACCCACTGTCCTCATCCATAGGTGCACGATTTTAGTCCAGTCTCTTCCCGCATCTCCCACACCCCTTTCCCCCCCAAGAATAGTCAGTCCATTCCCTTTCTATGTCCCTGATTCTATTATAATCACCAGTTCATTCTGTTCATCAGATTATTTATTCACTTGATTCTTAGATTCACTTGTTGATAGATGCATATTTGTTGTTCAAAATTTGTATCTTTACCTTTTCCTTCCTCTTCCTCTTCTTAAAGGATACCTTTCAGCATTTCATATAATCCTGGTTTGGTGGTGATGAACTCCTTTAGCTTTTCCTTATCTGTGAAGCACTTTATCTGACCTTCAATTCTGAATGATAGCTTTGCTGGATAAAGTAATCTTGGTTGTAGGTTCTTGCTATTCATCACTTTGAATATTTCTTGCCACTCCCTTCTGGCCTGCAAAGTTTCTGTTGAGGAATCAGCTGACAGTCGTATGGGTGTTCCCTTGTAGGTAACTGACTGTCTTTCTCTTGCTGCTTTTAGGATTTTCTCTTTGTCTTTTGCTCTTGGCATTTTAATTATGATGTGTCTTGGTGTGGTCCTCTTTGGATTCCTTTTGTTTGGGGTTCTCTGCGCGTCTTGGACCTGTAAGTCTATTTCTTTCACCAGGTGGGGGAAGTTTTCTGTCATTATTTCTTCAAATAGGTTTTCAATATCTTGCTCTCTCTCATCTTCTGGCACCCCTATAATTCTGATGTTGGTATGCTTGAAGCTGTCCCAGAGGCTCCTTACACTATCTTCGTATTTTCAGATTCTTTTTTCATTTTGCTTTTCTGGTTGGGTGTTTTTTGCTTCTTCGCATTTCAAATCTTTGACTTGATTCTTGCGCTCCTCTGGTCTGCTGTTGGGAGTCTGTATGGTATTCTTCATTTCAGTCAGTGTATGCTTAATTTCTAGTTGGTTCTTTATCACAACATCAAAGGTCTCATTAGATTTCTCGAGGATCTCATTAAGTTTATCGGCGGCTTCTAGACAGTTCTTGAGAGACCTTAAAAGTGTGGTTCTGAACTCTATATCTTCCATTGACAATTTTGTCCTGTTTCTTTGTCTCCACATTTTGTTATGCTTTCTTGGTGCACCCCCTAGTGGTCTTTGTGCACAGTCTTGTAGTTAAGCCTTGATTGTTGTAGCTAATACTAGGGGGGATTTGACCTCCAGGCCAAGTAGCTGTGAGAATCAGCTGTGTCTGCAGTGAGAGAACTTCTGTCTTCTAGGGAGGTGCTAATCTGGCATTTGCCTGAGGCTATCCGGCAAATGCCTCTGTGCAGGGCTTGGGCGGGGTGGGTGGGTCGCACTGGATCAAACAGGGCGGCTGGAGCAAGCTGTTATGGCTGCTCTCAGTTCCGTCCCTAGGGGCTCTGCCTCTCTGAGTCCCAGAAACCACTGCAAACCTCGGAGAGAAAGCTGCACTCGCTCCGACCGAAGCCAGACAGCCCCGCTTCTCCCGTTTGAGTCTGGGTCCCTAAAGACTTGCCCGGATCTGGAGCTCAGAGTCTGCAACTCCCTCCCAATTGAAAATGCCAACCGCGCCCTCAGCCACCAGCCCGCTCTGCATGCACTCCGCACCTCAGTATTTGACATCAGCACTGCACCTCCTCTGAGTGTCGGTATGTGTTTCTCTTTCCTCCTAGTTGTTGGACTTCCACTCAGCCAGCATTCCTGTGGTTCTGGGTGATGTCCGTTCTGTCTTTTAGTTTCACTTTTGAAGTGGTTGTTCAAAGCAGCAAACTCCGGCATTAACCTATGCCGCCATCTTGGTTCTCCCGGCACTTCCTGAAAGGCTGAAATAGCTGCATGCAGTAAGTACTTAGTAAATGCTTTTGGAGTAAACATATGAGGGAGTGAAGAGTCAAGATCCAAAGCAGGAGTGAATGGGACTTGCTGAGTCCAGGGATGCTTTGAGCGGGCTGGCTAGAGTTACACTCAACCCAGAAGGAATGGTCCCTAAGACATAATCACTAGAGGGCTCTCCCCAAAGGGCAGTGCTATGGGTTCACTCAGCGAGATAGACCACCGACTCAGAATTTAAATTTAAGAGCCTTTATTAAGCTGGCCAACTGACTACAGTTACAGCACCCTGCCGAAGCAGAGGCTGAACAACAGTGCCAACTTCCATGGCCAGCAACTACAGTTATAGCACCCTGCCAGAGCAGAGGCCGAACTGCAGCCCAGACTAAGGAATTACAGCATTTTTATTTGCAAAAAACACAAAGTTACAAAGCCTTGTTTACATAATTAGTTCTCGACACAGTATAGCATCATATCTATGTGTTCTAGGAACAAAGAGTACAGCATGCCCCGTCTGGCTGAAGTGCCAGATATGCAGCCCAGTACAGCAGGATGCCATTCCAAGGGCAGGGGCAGGCTAGCTAGGGTGCCATCGCCAAGGTGTGGAAATGTAGTCTTCTCTTTGTCCAGGTGTGAGCAGCAGTGGGGCTAGAACCATTCCTGTCCCTGCTACTCATTCTCCATCCCTGATTTTCAAGCCCACAGCCTGGAAGAAAGAACTTCCATTCCCCATCCTCCCATTGTCCTTGCCCCTGGGATACATACCATGGCATGTCTCCTCGGTAACCATGTGTACAACCACAGAGCTTCCAGCGGACAGGTTTGTTTTTGCCTTGAGTTGCTAAAAGTTTGGGGCCACATTTGTGGCTCACCTGCCCAGAACAAGCTTGGAGCTCAATCTGGCCTTTGTTTGCAGGTTAGCCTCCTTCCTTGCTCAGGGTTTTGTCCCTACCCTTGTTTTTTCTTTCTATTTGGGCTCTCTAATTTAATGTATGAAATCTTGTTATGGGTATCCTTGTGAGCATCTTAAGTCCTTTCCAGGAACATTGGTTAGAAATTCTAAATACCATTTCTATCTTCATCTGGAGTCTGAAGGTGAGTTAACATCTCAGTGACAGCCAGTGTAATTAACCCTTACCTAGCAGACAGGACTCTGGCTCCTGAGCAGAATGGCCTGTGGGGTCCAGAAGCTTCCCTTACAAGCCCATGGAGAGGCTCTGAGAGAAGTAGAGGGAGAGTCACCTCTACTGAGAGAAGGAGACAGGAGGAGGCAGGACTGGGTATGAGCATTGCTGAGGGCTGCTGAGAACATTGCTGAGGTGTCTGTGGGGTGACTCTTTAGCAGCCTCAGCCCTCTAGATCAAGCATGTCAAACTCGCAACCCATGGGCTGCATGCAGCCCACTATGTATATTTTTGCAGACCAGCCAATATAATAGTATGTAAGAAACTTTTTAATAAAAATTTTGTAACTTAATTTTTACAATATCCTGTTATACATAATTATTAATAATGAACTACAACATTTGCTAATGACTGATTACTATACTCATGTTGCATTCATTTCCCTTATGTGCCTTACGTGCAGGTGCACCAGTTCTTTCCACTAACACTAGCAGCGAATATTTTAGCAGCCAATTGCCACATCATAAATCTTGTACTGACTTGTTTGGTGTGTACAACAGGAGATATTTTGCTTTCACAGAACAAGAAAAATAGGTTTATTTGCGTTGTGCTTATTAATTTGTGCAGTTATTCAGTGTCTGATAAGTCAATGTTCAAGAAAAATATTAATTTTTATTTAAATGTTCTATTATTTTATGTTAATGATTACTCATTTATTTCAGCCCTTTGTATTCAGCACATCTCTATCAAAATAAACCTACATTTTTATGAAAATTGAAGCTTTTTTTTTTTTGCGGCCCACATAAACTTAAACCTTGTTTATTTGGCCCTTGTTAGCCTTTGAGTTTGACATGCTTGCTCTAGATATTTGAGAAAAGGCAATTTTCACTGAGCTGGGATAGCAGTTCCTCTACGCTTGTTTGACAGAAGGTTGGAAGCAAAAGGTTGCTGTGGTGTTGGCAAGAGAGTAGCTGAGAGCTCCAGGCTGAGCAGGGAAAGATGAGAGGCTGGGGTCATGACAAGATCCAGGCTTAAGTGAGGAGAGTGCATGGGATCTCAGAGAAATTTCAGTGCAAATTTCAGGATCACTTCTCAAAGGTGGTTCTATCCTAGTGATGAGAAGATTGACTATGGGAGAGGTTGGCTGAAGTAGTGTAGCAGGAAGGCCACTAGTCTTATGTACAGGTCACTCCTATGAATGCTGACCCCTTCTTGGGGATGGCAGTGGCAGGGTGAGTCAGTGAGTAGGGTGTGGCAGTCTTCCTGGGCTGGTCCAAGGCATTGTGGTCACGTCTATAGACATTGCCATTCTTTTTCTAGGGACTGTGCTCAGATGCCTTTGGGAATCTGCCTCCCCTACCACCTTCATTCTCAGATTATATGGTTTCAGTAGGATGCCACCCCTTTTCCCATAGCTGCATTGTAAGAACAGATATGGTCACAGCCAACAGTTCATGGTAAGCCCATCCACCAAGTTGGGATGCTCTCTCTGTCTCTATCTCTATCTCTATCTCTATCTCTATCTCTATCTCTACCTCTATCTCTATCTCTATCATCTCTATCTCTATCTATTTATCTCTCCCTGACCTCCCTCTCCCTCTCTCCTTCTTTCCTCTCCCTCTCCCTCTCTTTTTTGAATTTGAATCTGGGAATATAAAGGCCTGGAAATACCGGCTACCATGTTGTCAGCATGAGGAGGCTGAAAGCAAAACCATCCAGATGTTAACATAAAACATTCAAACTTGTAAAGAATTTTTGTGAGTTTATTTGAGCCAAACCATTGACAATTGCCAGGAAGCAGAACTCAACAGATTGGGATAATGCTCTGGAGAATGGCAGTTTTTCATCTATTTTTATACATTGCAATCAAAGGAGGAGACACAAGTGGGTTACATGAAATTAGATTAGAGAGGCGGGAGAAAGCAAAGTGGGGAAACTTCTGAGATTGGATAAAAAGTAAAATTTTATATATATATATATATATATATATATATATATATATATATATATATATATATATTAGTAGCCCGGTGCACAAAATTTGTGCTTTGGGGTAGGGGGGAAAGGGGCCCCTCAGTCTGGCCTTCACCCTCTCCAATCTGAGACCCCTCAGGGAATGTCCAACTACCTGTTTGTGCCCACACTTTTAACAGATAACAGCTCCATTGTTGTTTCTTTCTTATGCTTAAAACCATTGGAATTAGTAGGTATTCAAAATGTGTATACATTTTGGGGGGACACCCTGTATATCTCTAGTCAGCGGTGAAAGAAACCAACAGCAGATTTGGAACCCCCAGACAGGGAACCTCGCTCACTCCCCACATGTCTCCCCACTTCACTTTCCACCTTCGTGGGCAGCAGGAGAATCAACGTTTTCTCTCATTAATTCAGAAAAGCACGTCCTGTCACCCACTGCCCGGCAGGAGTGCGCTAGGCCCCAAGCAAGCGAGGCTCAGTCAGGGCAGCCTTCGCTCATGGGTGCTGGCACCCAAAGTGCACATTCCTCCTCTACAGTTGCCCCGACTATCCCACTGTTTCACTGAGAGGACAGAATTCCTCTCTGCCTCTGGGTTCTTGATCTTGAACACTGACCGAAGGCACCTCAGCGAGGGCCACCTGTGCCACCAGGTGTGTCTACCTGCACCTGCTCCCACCTCAGCACCTGCATTAACCCCCCAGAGGTGATCTCGTAGCTGCACTGGCCTCCATGGGAACAGGGCATCACCACTCCGCCCTCTCACTGTCATCTCACAGGCGCCCACCCTCAGCACCCAGAACACCCAGACACTCTCCAAAGGACATGAGCATATCAGAGGGGATGTGTGCACATCCTGAGGGGGTGTTAGGCATGCTGGGTTGATGGAAGTGCGGTGGAGAGGCCGGGGGAACTGGTGCACACCTTGGTTTGCAACTGTTACAGGCATGGGAGGGTGACAGTGTGCTGGGGGATGTTCGCACACCACGGGGGGATGTGCACACCGGAGGCCTCTGGCTTTGCAGATCTGCAAACCCCCATGGTGCGGCCAGGAGGACATTAGTCTGGCCCTCCATGGTGGCTGTCCCTGTGATCCTGCACCTTCTGGGCCAGGAGGCGGATCTTGCGCAGCCACTCCTGGGCACTGATGGCCTGCAGGTGCTACTTCAGCTCAGCCTTCAGGCTCCGCTTGGCGTGCTCACAGCTGTCACCACCACCATGTGGGGAGTACAGGCCGCCCTCTGCCGGCCTTCCTCCTCTGTCCAGAGGCTCTCTGCGCTGCTCACCTGCCCAGAGTGACTGGGGCTGGGCGGAAGCCAGGCATCTTGCCCTGCCCAACCCTGGCTGATCCGCTTCTGTGTGAGCTGCCGCCCTGCTGGGAAGGGTCACGGATCCGGGTCCCGGGACCGCAGACAGCCTCAAGCGCTGCCCCCTGCCCAGTCACAGATCCATGTCTTGGTCCCGTGGACAGCCTCAAGCACTGCCCCCCGCCCAGCAGGTCACAGATCTGGGCCCCAGACCACAGACAGCCTCCCTCAGTGCCCCCCACCCGCAAGGTCACGGATCCAGGTCCCAGACCGCGGACAGCCTCAAGCACTTCCCCCCACCCAGCAGGGTCACAGATCTGTGTCTTGGTCCCGTGGACAGCCTCAAGCATTGCCCCCCGCCCAGCAGGTCACGGATACGGGTCCCGGACTGTGGACAGCCTCAAGCACTTCCCCCCGCCCGCCAGGTCACGGATCTGGGTCCTGGACTGCGGACAGCTTTGCCCACTGCTGCCCACCTTCAGTATGCAAATTAGCCGCCATCTTGTTGCTTCAGGGTGGGGGTCCCCACTGGGGTGCCTGGCCAGTCTGGGTGAGGGGCTGAGGGCCATTTTCAGGCTGGCGGGTGACTGAAGCTCCCAACGTCTCCTTTTTTTCTTTTATTCTGGGATTTATTTACCTTCTATGGCTGTCACTGGAACTGAGAGCCAGCTATAGCTCTGAGGCTGGCTCCAGCTTGAGGCCTCGGCTGCTGAAAGCAGGTATCTGGGTTTGTTTGGGTTCTATAATTGCAAGATTGTTTTGGTCCTGCTCACTCCAGCTCTGACGGCTGAAAGCAGGTTACTGGGGTTTTGTTTAGCTTCTATAATTACTACATTGTTTCTTAGACTGCAGCTCAGAGGCCTGCAGTGGCAGGTGGGGAACCTTGGCTTCCTCCTTCACTGGAGCAAGCAAGCCTCCTGTTTGCTTCAGCTGCCTAGCTGCTGGCCACCATCTTGGTTGGCAGTTAATTTGCATATCACCCTGATTAGCCAATGGGAAGCGTGTTGAAGGTATGGTTAATTACCATGTTTGTCTATTATTAAATAGGATATATAATTACATATGTGTCCTCATCCCCCCATTACTACCCCAACCCCCCCCCACCTATGCCCTCACCCCCCTGTTGTCTATATCCATTGGTTAGGCTTATATGCATGCATACAAGGCCTTTGGTTGATCTCTCCCCCTTACCCTCACCCTCCCCTACCCTCCTTCTGAGGTTTGACAGTCTGATCGATGCTTCTCTGTCTCTGGATCTGTTTTTATTCATCAGTTTATGTTGTTCATTATATTCCATAAATGAGTGAAATCATGTGATATTTATCTTTCTCTGACTGCTTTATTTCACTTAGCATAATGCTCTCCAGTTCCATCCATGTTGTTGCAAATAGTAAGAATTCCTTCTTTTTTACAGAAGCATAGTATTCCGTTGTGTAGATATACCACAGTTTTTTAATCCACCCATCTACTGATGGGCACTTTGGCTGTTTCCAAATCTTAGCTCTGGTGAATTGTGCTGCTATATACATAGAGGTGCATATATCATTTCTGATTGGTGTTTCTAGTTTCTTGGGATATATTCTTAGAAGTGAGATCACTGGGTCAAATGGGAGTTTCATTTTTAGTTTTCTGAGGAAACTCCATACTGTTCTCCACAGTGGCTGCACCAGTCTGCATTCCCACCAGCAGTGCAAAAGGGTTCCTTTTTCTCCGCATCCTCACCAACACTTGTCGTTTGTTGATTTGTTGATGATAGCCATTCTGACAGGTGTGAGATGATACCATAGTGTTGTTTTGATTTGCATCTATTGGATAATTAGTGACTTGGACCATGTTTTCATATGTCTCTTGGCCTTTCTTCTGTCTTCTTTCGAAAAGTATCTATTTTGGCCTGTTGCCCATTTTTTGATAGGGTTGTTTATCTTCCTTTTGTTGAGTTGTATGAGTTCCCTGTAAATATTAGAGATTAAACCCTTATCGGTGATAACATTGGCAAATATGTTCTCCCATGCAGTGGGCTTTCTTGTTGTTTTGACACATACTTCTTTTACTCAGGTAGGTGCAGGATAGTTAACAGTCAACAATTAGCATGATAATAACAATGAAGAAATTTATGGTCTCTGTTCTGGTGCTGAGGTGCATTTGGTTGTACCCTATGGGGTCTGGAAAAAAGGAAAGTTACAAGTTACCCTGACATTTCAAGGATATGTTATCATAGATGCAAAAAGACATATAGGCTCAGTTAAGATAAAGGTTGACCTTGTCAGGGAAGATACCAGCCTAGAAGGTGACCACCTACCATTAACTGCTTTTAGTTAAAGTTTAATTTCAGACCATCATTTGTGGTTACTTTAGTCTTTGAGTTTGCATGACTGAAATGCAGGCCTTCCCTGAGCTTACCAGGTTAGCATGTAGCTCCTTTTATCCACACAGAGTATATTGGAGAAAAGAAATAGACAGAAATTAGGGACTGAAGATGTTGTTTTGAATCCCCAAATCCAGCTGCACTTGAAGATAATTTATTAATTCATATATTCAAAAATCTGTAGGAATGGTATGGACTTCCAGAGAGGCTTGATCAAGCACTTAATGATATCACTTCCTAAGGTATTGGCATCATCCTCAGGTTGGCTCTCTTCTTGGTGGTACAGTGACTGCCAGTAATAACTAGAGCCAGGCTCTTTCTTACTAACAGAGAATGTTTTTCTCCAAAGTTCCTGTGGACTAGGAAAGCACTTTTCCTGGAACATCCGCAGCAAATATCTCATCTTGTCTCATTGGCCTGACTTGGGTCATGTGCCTACCCTTGGACCAATTCCTATGTCAGGGGACTGAGATGCCCTGACTAACCAGCACCAATAAGGAACCAACTTGAAGCTGGAAGTTTTGGGGTCATGTTAGGAAGGGTAGAATATCTGCTGGGGAAGCAGCCAACACCTTTGTACCTTATTCAGCCTTGGGGTGCTGAGCCCAGAGCAAATTTGGCTTCTAGTAAGGCCTGAAGTGACCACTGGTAGATTGCAACTCTTGGGTTCTAGTTTAGTGATTGCTGGGAGGTGTACAGGGAGGCATCCATGGGGGGCCTGGTGGCCCTGGCAGGTAGGAGAGCCTTGGAGAGCAGAGGAGTAAGGCAGAGGAGTAAGGTCCACAGTGTATCTACTTTTCACAATTCATATTCTCTTCTATCCTTTCACAAACCCTCAGAGGATAGGCACCATAGTACCTCATTTCTTGGAGAATGGCCCCAGAATGTTCTGGAGGGAGCATACCATGAGCTCCTCTCCTGAACCCAACCAAGCACACAGACCAAAGCAGGCTCTACTCTGCTGGCCCCTATCTGTGAGGGCCTTCCCCACCCTGCTCCATTTTGGCTCCCAAGGCAGAGGCATTGGGGACTAGGTAGAAGTGAGCCAGTCCTCTTTATTTATTTGTATTTTTATTTTGAAATTGTGCTGCAAGGCCCACTAAGAAGACCAGTGTTACCTGAGCCCCCTCCATGGAATTTATTTACTGACCTGACTCTGAGTTCCACCTCTGCCCCAGGCGCCAGAGAGACCAAGAGTCTGGCAGTGGGCACCAGGGGTGCAGAGCCAGCAGGAGGCCACAATGAAAACCTTACTAGTAAGTGCTGCTTGGGAAAGGGTATATAAGAAGGGCAGGCAGTGTGTGGCCTGGTCTCAGGCACTGCTGTCCTGCTTGGGATACGGCTTTGACCGACCAACAGATGAATGAGGCCCTGTCTTCATGGCATTATTGTCCAATCTGAAAGCAGATGCCCTCTGACCCAGCTAAATGGTCAACATTAGAAAGCCCTGGAGTGCCTGGTGTGGGGAAAAGAATCCTGGTGGCTCTCCTATGGGATGGGATGGAGACAGGCATAGGTCTCAGGAGAACAAAGGGATACTGCCAGTCAGATTGAGTGTGGCAAGTGTTCCTGCAATGCTGCCCTGGGTGACACTTGTCCTGACTTGCTTGGGAATCTTCTGTGGGGGTGTTTGTGCCACCTGGAGCTCTGCAACAGTGAGAAGTGGTGAATCCAGTGCTATGGCTGAACCTTCACTTAGGGTCAAGTGGGAAAGTCAGAAACAGGAGATTATTCCATATGGAGTGTCAATAAGAGACCACTCAGCAGTGAGCTCCCCATATCACAAGGTCAAAGTGCAAAGTCATGGGATGCTGGCCAGAGTGGGAGGGATACCAAGGGACCCAGAGAGCAATAAAAGTAGGCAGGGGCCTGTGAATCCTCATGGGATGAAGGTCACAGACTGAGGAATCTGAACCTAACACCCTCCTTTTGAAAGCCCAAACATGGCAAACAAACAAGCAAGTAGCTGTAGATCTCATGATTGATACTACTCAAAAGAAAGCCATGCAGAGAAAGGACTTATGAGGTGACACTGAGGTCAGCAGATGGTCAAGGAGAGAAGAGTGTCAAGAAGCAGAGTTGGAGAGTTTAACATTGAAGCCCAGGAGAATGCAAAGGGCTGGAGCCAAGTATGCATGCATGTGGAGTTGGAAGCAGGTCTGTGGGTGGCCAGGTTAGGTAGGCATAGGAGCCACCAAAGCTGTGTGGACTCAGGCTTGGTGGTGGCAGGCACTGAGGGCCCCTCTGTTTGGACCCTCCATGAGTCAAGCAGCTGGTGGCCGGCTCCCCTCATCTTGTGCACACCACTGATTCTCCAAACTCAAGTCCAAGTTGGAATTGTTATTTAATCCTATATGACTCCATAAACAGGGTATAGGCCCCATCGCAAACGCTGTTTATGCCTTTGGGTCTCAGGACTCCCTTTTGTCAAATTAGGGCAGTGGTTCTCAACCTTCTTAATGCTGCGACCCTTTAATACAGTTCCTCATGTTGTGGTGACCCCCAATTTCATTGTTACAAATTGAACATAATTAAAGCATAGTGATTAATCACAAAAACAATATGTAATTATTATGTGTTTTCCAATGGTCTTAGGCGACCCAAAGGGGTCGCGACCCACAGGTTGAGAACTGCTGCATTAGGGCCAGCGCTCAGGCTGGAGTTCAGTATCCAGGAGGTGGCTGCGTCGTATGACTCTGCTCCTTGGAGCTGAGGATGCCTCTCTTGATTTGGTCCCTACCTTCCTGCTTTCCCAGAGCCATCCTCCTGCCTGCTGCTTTTGGGTTCTTGGGTTCAAGGTCATTTGGGAGTTACACAGCTTCTGATAGCTTCTATTCACAGCAGTGGAATAACACATCCTGGATGCTTTCATTTGTGCCATCACACTTGGGACCAACCCCAGCCTATGCATTAATGTCCCTGTTTTACAGATAAGAGAGCTGAGACTTAGAGGGCACTTGAGAAGGTCACCAAAGCCAGGGGGCAATGGTCAGACTGGGTGTGGGGCTCCTGCTGGCTCCCTAATTGAGGGCTTATCAGTCCAAGGCTCCAGGTAAGGGCCTGGTGGGAAGGCTGCCAGCATCCTAGAGTATTAATGAAGCTGTGATGGAATACACTGAGCTCAGAGCCTCTAAAATTTAGAGTCTAAATGCTGGGGGCCAGCAAACTCAATAAACATGATGGTGATTGCAGACCTGGTGGAGTATCCTGTTCCTTCGTGTATTTTTTTCCCATTACAATTGAAACAACTTTATTCCTTCTTGCAGGGATGGGGCTGGCCTCTCCTGGCCTTACGCAGCTGAGCAGACCCCAGGGAAATTCTGACTCACTTGGACTGCTGGGAAGTGTAGTGCTGTCACATCTTCAGCAGCTGTTCCTGACTCCTGAGGTGACCTCAGGTGGGACCCTAAGTTCTGGTCTGGGTCTGGCTCTCTAATCCTGAAGCTTCTACCAGGGCCAGCTGTGGTCTCCACCTCCACCCTCGGCCACCCAGAGAGAATGTCCAGCCTATTTTGTCAATGTAAACTGTACCACCACCCTGGCTAGGTGACCTGGACCCAGGTAGCTTCTGTCTGGGCCTGTTCTGAGGCTGCTGGACCTGCCTGCTCTGTTGCTCTGTTTCTCTTTTTCTCTCTGTCCCAGCTCCTTTAGTTTGAGAAGGCAACACCCCACCCCAGAAGAGAGGAGAGAGGCAGAGGGGCAGGCCTAGTCCAGTCCACACTGCAGAGCAATCTCAGGCCAGGTTTCCCCTCCAGAATGTGGGATAGGATGTGGGACATGAGCTCTCACTTCTGCCTGGCCCAGGTCAGTGGGGCTTTCATGGCAACAATAAGCATCTCCCCTCCCACTTAGCCTCAGTGCCACCTTTGAGGTCCTGATCCTTAGGCTCCCTGGGGAAAGCAGACTTGTGCTCAGTGTCAGACATAGAAGGCCCCTGAGTTTGGGGGATAATAGGAAGGAGACATCCACCCAGCCTGGTTGGCTATGGCTCTGCCACCTGGAGCCTGTAAGGACCACACCACTCTTCTGAGTCAGCCAGCTCTTGTTACTATAGGAAGCCATCAGTCAGAGCACAGTCCTGGCTGACCACTTCAGAGTGGTGGGCCGTGTGAGGGTTGCACATAGGATGTGGGTGCATCAGGATCCAGGGTTGCCCCATGGACTCCAACGAGCTCCCCCATATGTATGGGCTCATGTCCACTGTCGGGATGCAAGCTGAGGGCTGTGGCATCTCCAGGCTTCCTGGTGGCAGGTCCTGCATTACCCCTTCCCACTACCATAGACAGTCAGGGAATGTCAGGGAGTCTCACCCACTGGCCAAGATGGTGCAGGGGTAAGTTCTTACACCCAGGACACCAAAAACTATAAAGATGAATGGGCCGGGCCAAAGCACACCAAAACCCAGAAAGATGAATGGACAAGGCCCAAGAGGGCTCAAAGTTAGCAAGATAACTGGACAGAAAAAAAAAAAAAAAAAAAAAAGCCCTCGTCTCCCTATCCCTATAAAAACCATGGGATAGAGAAGGAAGTGGGGCTGGTCTTTGAGATGGGAGTCCACCAATCTCTCAGGTCTTGGCACCTGAATAAAACCTCTTTCCTTTTGTACCAGCAAAAGGAGTTGCTCTTTGGAGTTTGGCTTTCATTGAGGCATGAAGCAAATGTGTGTTTTCAGTTACAGTTTTTGGTGACCCAGATGGGACAGTGTGGATCTTGGTAAGTCCCAGAGGTCCCAAGCTGGGATCCCAGCTTCTTGTGGCAGGCTAACCCCAGAGTGAGACTGTGGGGATTTCCCAGAAGTTGCCAAGAGCTTTTCTCAGAGAATTTCCCTGCATTCCTTCTCAAGGCGTCAGCCACCTGAAACTCTTGGCTGGTAAATGGAAGCATGTTTCTAGGCGTCAGCTGCCAGAAATGCTTGGCTTGTGAAAAGAAACAAGTTTTTGGAGAGTATACAGACCTCAAGACTGGGTAAGTCAAACCAACATGCACGCTGAGGGTCCTCTATCCCTGCTGCTTGGGCTTTGTGCCACTGACAGCTTCTGGCAAAGTTTTGATGAGCCAGCCATGTGAAATTAAGGACTGGGACACTGCTAACTTCTGAAAATTGCTGCAGCTGAGAGATCATGGACAGCTGATGGCAAAGATTTGATTAGCCAGCCATCTCTCCCTGCCATTAGGGCTTTGTGCCACTTGGGCATTGTGCCACTTGGGCATTGTGCCACTTGGGTCCAGTTAAGACCATTTGTGGTATAGGTTAGTAGTCTATTCTAGGCTATCCCTGCTACTTGGGTTTTGTACCACTTGGACTTCATGCCATTTAGGTCCAGCCAAGACCACTTGCAGTTTTCAGGAGATAAGATGCTAGGACTTACTTGTGAGTGCTTGTTTGGACTAATGGAATTATGGATCCACATTTTATTCATATGTTACCACTTTATCTGCTTTGTTTCTGTGGTTATGGTTTTAGGTTTGTACTTTTGTGCCATCAGGGGTTACTCAGTTTTAACTCCCGAAGGGAGCCCACTGGGCTGAAATTTTAGCAGGTTGGTCTATGTATAGTTATGTTCCAAATGACTAAGAGAGAATTGTTTTTCTATTGTAACACTGCTTGGTCTATGTATGCTTTAAACTACTGGAGAAAATGGCCTCTAAATTGTACCCTAAATTACTACACCATCATGCAATGGGAATTTTTTTGCCAATGGTCAGGGAAATGAGATAAAATCCCCTGTGTCCTGAAGTTTATATCTTTACACAATAAGGATTCAGCAAAGAAAGGGGACAACCTAAGATCAAAGAAGAAATAAATGACATGGAGACCAAAACAAACAAACAAACAAATAAAACAAACAAATTAAAAAAAAACAACAATAAAAAAAGATCAATGAAACCAAGAGCTGGTTCTTTGAAAGGATAAACAAGATCGATGAATCTCTAGCCAGGCTCACTAAGAAGCAAAGAGAGAAGACCCAAATAAACAAAATCAGATATAAAAGAGGCAAAATAACAACAGACCCCACAGAAACACAAAGGATTGTTAAAAAATACTATAAACAACTCTATTCCAACAAACTAGATAACCTAGAGGAAATGGACATATTCCTAGAAAAATACAACCTTCCAAAACTCAATCAGGAAGAATATAAAAATCCCAATAGGCCAATAATTATGAGGGAAATTGAAGCAGTCATCAAAAATCTCCCAGCAAACAAAAGCCCGGGGGCGGACAGCTTCCCAGGAGAGTTTTACTACACATTCAAAAAACTAAAACTTGTCCTCCTCAGACTATTCCAAAAAATTTAAGAGGAAGGAACACTTCCGAGCTGATTCTATGAAGCCAGCATTACCCTAATACCAAAACCAGATAAAACAACACAATGAAAGGGAATTACAAGCCAATATCCCTCATGAACATACATGCCAAAATCCACAACAAAATTCTAGCAAATCGGATCCAGCATTACATCAGAAAGATCATACACCATGACCAAGTAGGATTTATCCCAGGGATGCAATGATCGTATAATATCTGCAAAGTTGTAAACATGATACATCACATAAACAAACTGAGAGATAAAAATCACATAGTCATATAAATGGATGCAGAAAAAGCATTGGACAAATTCCAACACCCTTTATTGATAAACACCTTCAGCAAATTGGGAATAGAGGGACCATACCTCAACATAATTAAAGCCTTATATGACAAACCAACAGCCAACATCCTACTCAGTGGGCAAAAACTAAAACCATTTTACCTAAGAACAGGAATGAAACAGGGATGCCTACTTTCACCACTCCTGTTTGACATAGTACTGGAAGTACTAGCCATATCAATTAGACAAGAAGAAGAAATAGAAGGCATCCAAATTGGAAAAGTAGATGTAAAACTGTCATTATTCACAGAGGACATGATACTGTACATAGAAAACCCTAAAGACTCCATCAAAAAATTATTAGACTTCATAAATGAATTCAGCAATGTAGCAGGATACAAAATTAATGCCAAGAAATCTATGGCATTTTTATACACAAATACTGAACTTACAGAAAGAGAGATTTAAAAAACAATCCCATTTACCATCACACACAAAAAATTAAGATACCTAGGTATAAACTTAACTAAGGAGGTAAAATACCTATACGTGGGAAACTACAGGACACTGAAAAAAGGGATAGAGGAAGCCATAAACAAATGGAAGAACATACTGTGTTCATGGATTGGTAGAATCAACATCCTCAAAATGTCCATACTACCCAAAGCAATCTATAGATTCAATGCACTCCCCATTAAAATACCAATGGCATATTTCATAGTCCTAGAACGAACACTCCAAAAATTCATTTGGAATTAAATAAGACCCCGAATAGCTGCAGCAATCCTGAGAAAGAAGAACAAAGTAGGAGAGATCTCAATACCAGATATCAAGTTGTATTACAAAGCCACTGTTCTCAAAACAGTGGTACTGGCACAAGAACAGACATATAGATCAATGGAATAGAATACAGAACCCAGAAATCGACCCAAACCACTATGCTCAATTAATATTTGACAAAGGAGACAAAAACATACAATGGAATCAAGACAGCCTCTTCAATAAATGGTGTTGGGAAAATTGGACAGATACATGCAAAAAAATGAAACTAAACCGCCAACTTATACCATACACAAAAATAAACTCAAAATGGATAAAGGACTTAAACGTAAGATGGGACACCATAAAAATACTAGAGGAATCCACAGGC
Organism: Myotis nattereri; assembly: GCF_964212035.1. Classification (NCBI taxonomy): domain Eukaryota; kingdom Metazoa; phylum Chordata; class Mammalia; order Chiroptera; family Vespertilionidae; genus Myotis; species Myotis nattereri. The sequence continues at coordinate 9,971,189 of NC_138080.1, forward strand.
AGCAAAATCTCAGACATATGCTGAAGCAATATTTCACTAATACAGCTCCTAGGGCAATGGAAACTAAGGAGAAAATAAACAAATGGAACTACAGAAAAATAAAAAGCTTCTGTACAGCAAAAGAAACCATTTACAAAACAACAAGAAAGCTTGGGAGAACATATTTGCCAATGTTATCACCAATAAGGTTTAATCTCCAACATTTACAAGGAACTCATACAACTTAAGAAAAGGAAGATAAACAACCCAATCAAAAAATGGGCAACAGACCTAAGTAGATACTTTTCAAAAGAGGACATAAGGAAGGCCAAGAGACATATGAAAACATGCTCAAAGTCACTAATCATCTGAGAGATGTAAATCAAAACAACAATGAGGTACCACCTCACACCTGTCAGAATGTCTATCACCAACAAATCAACAAATGACAAGTGCTGGTGAGGATGCAGAGAAAAAGTAACCCTTGTGCACTGCTGGTGGGAATGCAGACTGGTAAACAGTATGGAGTTTCTTCAAAAAAACTAAAAATGGAACTCCCATTTGACCCAGTGATCCCATTTCTAGGAATATATCCCAAGAAACTAGAAACACCAATCAGAAAGGATATATGCACCCCTATGTTCATAGCAGCACAATTCCCCATAGCTAAGATTTGGAAACAGCCTAAGTGCCCATCAGCAGATGCGTGGATTAAAGAACTGTGGTACATGTACACAATGGAATAGTATGCTGCTGTCAAAAGAAAGGAATTCTTACCATTTGCAACAGCATGGATAGAACTGGAAAGCATTCTGCTAAGCAAAATAAGCAGTCAGAGAAAGATAAATATCACATGATCTCACTCATTTATGGAATATAATGAACAACATAAACTGATGAACAAAAACAGACCCAGATACAGAGAAGCATTGATCAGACTGTCAAACTTCAGAGGGAAGGTAGGGGAGGGTGGTGGTAAGGGGGAAAGATCAACCAAAGGCCTTGTATGCATGCATATAAGCCTAACCAAAGGACACAGACATGAGGGTTGGGGGAGGGCATGAGTGGGGGTGTGTGGGAGCTATGCGGGGGGGGGATAAGAACACATATGTAATACCTTAATTAATAAAGAAAATAATAAATATAAATAAATAAAAGAAAGAGGACAACCTAATGATGCAAAGTAGGGAATTGGCTTCAAAACCCCTCCCTGACAATAAAGCACAGGAAAGAAAAGGAAATGAGGAGATGTGTCTCTAAAACCTGAACCCAGGAGAGAGACAAAATGGCAGCAGAATAGATGGACATGTCCCGACCTTTGTCCTGGAGCAAATAGAATCAGCAGCTGAAACGAATAACATCCAACCCGAATTGGCAAAGGAGACACAGCTGGGAGACAGTTTGCAACTGGGAAGGGCAGAGGATCCCTGGAAAAAGGTAAAATCAGGGATCTGGGCAGGAGAGTCTGCCAGACCTCTGAGCCCAGAGTCAAAGGGAATCCGCACGGCACCCAGCTGCATCCCTTGGGACAGGCACAGTGTCTGACTGTGGAAGGGAGCTCTGCAGGACTGCTGGACGGCAGGGGATTCTAGATCTGGGTCCATAGTCACAAAAGGCTGAACCCAGAGTGGGCAGCCTGAAGGGCTGACCAGACCATGCAATGCCGGCAGGAGAGGAGCTCGCAGATGCGCATCTCTTTCCCCTCTCTGTGGCCTGTGCCTTTCTTCTCTAAACCTAGTTCATAGGACCTTTTGGATACAGACACTTACCTGTGGCTGAGGTGTGGGAGAAGGTGTGGACTTGTGGAATCTGGGGAGAGGAGGGGTCCAGGAAAAGTGGCAGCAAGTCTGGCACTGAGTCATACCTGAGCCCGGGACCTGGGCAGCCATTTTTTCCTGAAGAGATAGTCCCTCCCTCCAGTATCCAGGCAACCAATCAGCCACATCCAGATTCCACCCTGAATGGTAAAAAGGATTTTAAAAAATCTAAATAGTCCCTGAGAGTCCAAAGGGACTGGCCTAAAGAGAGACCTTCAGTCCCAGCAACAGGAACCTAAAAAACAGTGCAATACAGAAGACTGGGATCTTAAGCCAGCCAAAGGAACACCACTTCACTTTTTCATTTTTATTTTTATTTATTTATTATTATTATTTTGTTATCTCTTTTTTTCTTCTTTTTTCTTTGTTTTCTGGTTTCTGTTTGTTGCTTTATTTTCTCTTTCTTTTCGTATTATTTTTCCATCATTCTGTTTTATTTTATTTTTATTTTCTATTTTTTATTTTTTATACCATTTTTGAAATCAATTTTTTTGTAAATTTATTATTATTATTATTATTATTATTATTATTATTTTCTTCTCTTTCTCTTTCTTCTTATCCACCCATCCCCTCTCTACTTCCTCTATACCAGTGGTTCTCAACCTTCTGGCCCTTAAAATACAGTTCCTCATGTTGTGACCCAACCATAAAATCATTTTCGTTGCTACTTCATAACTGTAATGTTTCTACTGTTATGAATCGTAATGTAAATATCTGATAATCAGGATGGTCTTAGGCGACCCCTGTGAAAGGGTCGTTAGATTGCCAAAGGGGTCGCGACCCACAGGTTGAGAACTGCTGCTCTATACTGAACTGAGGTCCTCTTCATAGTCATCCAATTCTTAACCTTATTTTCTGTATATAAGATCAGCCTCTACAGATTCTGCCCCCACAGTCTTTGCTGGAGGTTTGGTGCTTGTATTTTTTTTTTGTTTGTTTATCTATTGGTTCTATGGTTTTTTCATATATATATGAAAAAATATATATATATTCTCCTTTTTCTTCCTTTTTCTTTTTACTCTTATCTTTTTCTTTCTCTTCAATATCATTTGTGCTCTCTTTTCTCTCCCCTAATTCTCTTTTCTCAGGTGGTCACTTATTGTGGAGTTATTGGTGTCAAGAGTACATACATGCTTTGTTCTCTTTGTGTTTTGTCTTGTTCAGGTGAATTTTATCCTGTCTGGCCAGGTGCTAGAGAGCAAGCCACATAACCAGACACCTGGAGAGGAAACTCCATCCACGAACGGGTCAATAATACCCCAGACCCAACTACAGAGGCAGGAAGAAGGCGGCAGTAAAGGAGAGAGCATGAGTGAGGGAGCAAAAGAGGAGTGTGTGGTCATGTGGGGTGTGTGTGTATGTGTATGTGAGTGAGGCACAGTTAGATCCTGCAGGACCTTCGGGAGCAGGCTAACTGGGCTCGCCTAACTAGGCAGCCTCTGCTACCATTGTAAACAGTACTGAGAGGCTGGCTCATCCTCAGAGGCCTAGCCTTTTTGAAGGGAAGATCTTCTGTAACTGGAAGCCCAGCCTTGCCTCCACGCAGGGTGCCCTCAGATAACACCTGGGACTCTACAGCCACCCCTTCCAGGGACCTGCTACCTCAGCTGTGGTCCCACAGTCAACGAGTCTGCAGCCACCCTGGGCACAGGCTCCTGTGAGTTCTGAAGCACGCTCCCCTCTGACCAGCCCAACACTTTAGTCCAGGGCACTGCAACCATGCATGCAGCAGACAAGTGAGCAGCCTGCTCCTGTCCAAGGAGTAGCAGCCCTGCAAGCAGCCTGCCTCAGGCCTAAGAGAAGCAGCCTGATGTGGCCTGCCCCTGTCCAAGGAGCAGCAGCCACACTCAGCCCAGCTGCATCCGAGGAGCAGCAGCCTCATGATCAGCAGGAACAGCAGCTGTGTGAGAAGCCTCCCCCAACAGCCAGAGGAGACACCATTGCTACGGACAGCACCCACCAGAGGAGCACTGCTAAGGAGCAGCCACTTCCGTGACCGCCTGAGGAGCAACCACAGCCTGAGGAGCTACTGCCACCCAAGGAGCAGCCCCTGCATGACTCGACATCTAGATCAGTCAGTGAGATCAAAAATGGGTAGACAAAAAAACCCCCAAAGGAAAGAAAAGAACTCGCCAGAAAAGCAGCTAAGTGAAACAGAGGCATGGAATATGTCAGAAAAAGAATTAAGAATAAGGGTCATACAGTTAATAAACCAATGGATGAAAAAAATCAGCAACTTATGTAAGAATCAAGAAGAAATGGATGAAAAAATCAATAACTTATGTAGGAATCAAGAAGAAATGAAGAGTGATATAGCTGCAATAAAAAACACCATGGAAAATTTCAACAATAGATGATGAGAAACAGAGGACCGAATTAGTGAATTAGAAGACAGGGAAGCAAAACACACTCAAACGGGACTTCAATTGGAGAAAAAAATTAAAAGACAGGAGGAGAGCCTAAGGGAACTATGGGACAACATGAAACAAAGCAACATACGAATAATAGGGGTGCCAGAACAACAGAAAGAGTAACAAGGGTTAGAAAACCTATTTGAAGAAATAATGTCAGAAAACGTTCCTGATGTGGGGAAGAAAAAAGTCACACAAGCACAACGAATCCTAAACAAGATGAACCCGAAAAGACCCACATCAAGACACAGCATAATTATGATGGCAAATGTTCAGGACAAAGAGAATCTTAAAGGCTGCAAGAGAGAGACAGAAAGTTACATACAAGGATCTCTCATTAGATAATCAAATGATTTATCAACAGAAGCAAATCAGGCCAGAAAATAATGGACGGAAATTTGCAAAGCAAGGGACTGAATCCAAGAATACTCTATCCAGCAAGGCTATCATTCAAGATTGAAAGGAAATAAAGAGCTTCACAGACAAAAAAAAAAAAGGCTAAGGGAGTTTATCACCACCAAGCCAGCAATGCAGGAAATGCTAAAGGGACTGGTGTAAAAAGAGGAAATAAAAAGCTAAGAAAGAAAACAGGCACAAAAATTAAAAATGGCTACACACAAGTACCTTTCAATAATAACTTTAAATGTAAATGAACTAAATGCTTCAATCAAAAGACATCGAGTGGCTGAATGGATAAAAAAACATGCCCATACATTTGCTGTCTACAAGAGACCCACTTCAGAATAAGTGACTCACACAGATGGAAAGTGAGGGGATGGAAAAATATCTTACAGGCAAATGGAAATGAAAAAAAAGCTGGGGTAGCAATACTTATACCTGACTAAATAGACCTCAAAGGGAAGGCCATAACAAGAGATAAGGAAGGCCACTTCATAATACTAAAGGGATCAATACAACAAGAGGATATAACCCTAATTAAACATATATGCACCCAATGCAGGAGTACCCAAATACATAAAAAAAAACTCCTGGAAGATATCAAGGGAGAGATCGACAACAATAAAATCATAGTAGGGGACTTTAATACACCACTGACATCACTGGATAAAACCTCTAGACAAAAATTCAGCAAAGAAACAGCAATCCTAAATGACTCACTAGATCAGATGGACTTAATTGACATCTCCAGAACATTTCACCCAAAGCCACGGAATATATGTTCTTCTCAAGATCACATGGGACATTTTCAAAATAGACCACATAATGGGTCACTAACAAAGTCTCCCCAAATTCAAGAAGATTGAAATCATATCAAGCATTTTCTCAGACAACAATGGCATAATATTAGAAAAAAACTACAATAAAAACAATCCAAAAAACTAAAATACTTGGAAGCTGAAAAGCATACTATTAAACAATGATTGGGTTACCAAAGAGAACAAAGAAGAAATTAAAAACATCCCAGAAACTAATGACAATAAAAGCATAACAATCCAAAATCTATGGGACACAATGAAAGCAGTCCTGAGAGGGAAGTTCAAAGCTCTACAGGCTTACCTCAAAAAACAAGAAAAATGGTAATAAATCATCTAACACTAAAACTCAAAGAATTAGAAAGAACGCCACAAGAAAAGCCCAGAGTGAGCAGAAGGAAGGAGATAATAAAGATCAGAGCAGAAATGAATAACATAGAGACCAAAAAAAAAATATATACAAAAGATTAATAAAACCAAGAGCTGGTTCTGTGAAAGGATAAACAAGACTGATAAGCCTCTAGCCAGGCTCACCAGGAAGCAAAGAGAGAGGACCCAAATAAACAAAATCAGAAAAACAGGGCAAAATAATAACAGACCTCACAGAAACACAAAGGGTTCTTAAAAAATACTATGAACAACTCTATTCTAACAAACTAGACAACCTGGAGGAAATGGACATATTCCTAGAAAAATATAACCTTCCAAAACTCAATCAGTAAGATTCAAAAAATCTCAATAGGCCAATAACTATGGAAGAAATTGAATCAGTCATCAAAAAGCTTCCAGCAGACAAAAGCTCAGGGCCAGATGGCTTTACAGAGGGAGTTTTACCAAACATTCAAGGAAGAACTAAAACCTATTCTCCTCAGACTATTCCAAAAATTTCAAGAGGAAGGAACCCTTCCAAACTCATTGTATGAAGCCAGCATTATCCTAATACCAAAACCAGATAAAGATAACACAATGAAAGAGAATTGCAGGCTAATATCCCTCATGAACATACATGCCAAAATCCTCAACACAAGTCAAGCAATTCCAATCCAGCAGTACATCAGAAAGATCATACACCATGACCAAGTAGGATTTATCCCAGGGATGCAAGCATGGTACAATATCTGCAAATCAATAAACGTGATACATCACATAAACAAATTGAGAGATAAAATCACATAGTCATATCAATTGATGCAGAAAAAGCATTAGACAAAATTTTTAACTCCCTTTCTTGATCAAAACTCTCAGCAAGGTGGAAATAGAAGGATCATACCTCAACACAATAAAAGGCTTATATGACAAACCCACAGCAACCATTACACTCAATGGGCAAAAACTAAAAACATTTCTACTAAGAACAGGAACAAGACAGGGATGCCCACTCTCACCACTCCTGTTTGACATAATACTGGAAGTACTAGCCATTGCGATCAGACAATAAGAAGAAATAAAAGGCATCCAAATTTGAATAGAAGAAGCAAAGCTGTCATTATTCACAAATGACATGATACTGTACATAGAAAACCCTAAAGACTCCATCAAAAAATTGTTAGACTTAATAAATGAATTTGGCAATGTAGCAGTATACAAAATTGACGCCAAGAAACCTATGGCATTTCTATACACCAATAATGAACTTACAGAAAGAGAGACTAGTAAAGCAATCCCATTTACCATTGCACACAAAAAAAATTAAGATACCTAGGAATATACTTAACTAAGGAGGTACAAGATCTATACACAGAAAACTACAAGACACTGAAAAAAGAGATAGAGGAAGACATAAACAGATGGAAGAACATACCGTGTTCATGGATTGGTAGAATCAACATCCTCAAAATGTCCATACTACCCAAAGCAATCTATAGATTCAATGCACTCCCCATTAAAATACCAAGAGCATATTTAACAGACCTAAAACAAACACTCCAAAAATTCATCTGGAATTAAATAAGACCCCAAATAGCCACAGCAATCCTGAGAAAGAAGAACAAGGTAGGTGGGATATTAATACCAGATATCAAGTTGTATTACAAAGCCACTGTTCTCAAAACAGTGGTACTGGCACAAGAACAGACATATAGATCAATGGAATAGAATACAGAACCCAGAAATCGACCCAAACCACTATGCTCAATTAATATTTGACAAAGGAGACAAAAACATACAATGGAATCAAGACAGCCTCTTCAATAAATGGTGTTGGGAAAATTGGACAGATACATGCAAAAAAAATGAAACTAGACCACCAACTTACACCATACACAAAAACAAACTCAAAATGGATAAAGGACTTAAACGTAAGATGGGACACCATAAAAATACTAGAGGAATCCACAGGAAGCAAAACCTCAGACATATGCTGAAGCAATTTCTTCACTGATACTGCTCCTAGGGCAATGGAAACTAAAGAGAAAATAAAGAAATTGGACTACATCAAAATAGAAAGCTTTTGCACAGCAAAAGAAACCATCAACAAAACAATAAGAATGCCCATTGCATGGAAGAACATATTTGCCAATGTTATCACCAATAAGGATTTAATCTCCAACATTTACAGGGAACTCATACAAGTTAACAAAAGGAAGATAAACAACCCTATCAAAAAATGGGCAACAGGCCAAAATAGATACTTTCATACTTTCGAAAGAAGACAGAAGAAAGGCCAAGAGACATATGAAAACATGGTCAAAGTCACTAATTATCCAATAGATGCAAATCAAAACAACAATGAGGTACCACCTCACACCTGTCAGAATGGCTATCATCAACAAATCAATAAACAAGTGCTGGCGAGGATGCAGAGAAAAAGTAACCCTCGTGCACTGCTAGTGGGAATGCAGACTGGTGCAGCCATTGTGGAGAACAGTATGGAATTTTCTCAAAACACTAAAAATGGAACTCCCATTTGACCCAGTGATCCCACTTCTAGGAATATATCCCAAGAAGCCAGAAACACCAATCAGAAAGGATATATGCACCCCTATGTTCATAGCAGCACAATTCACAATAGCTAAGATTTGGAAACAACCTAAGTGCCCATCAGTAGATGAGTGGATTAAAAAACCTATGGTACATCTACACAACGGAATACTACGTTGCTGTAAAAAAGAAGGAGTTCTTACCATTTGCAACAGCATGGATGGAACTGGAGAGCATTATGCTAAGTGAAATAAGGCAGTCAGAGAAAGATAAATACCACATGATCTCACTCATTTATGGAATATAATGAACAAAATACAATGATGAAAAAAAACAAATCCACAGAGTGAGAAACATTGATCAGACTGTCAAACTTCAGAGGGAAGGTAGGGGAGGGTGGGGGTAAGGGAGAGAGATCAACCAAAGGATTTATATGCATGAATATAGGCCTAACCAATAGACACAGACAACAGGGGGGTGATGGAATTAGTGGGGCGATGGGGATAATGTGGGGATAAGGACACATATGTAATAACTTAGTCAATAGAGAAATTAAAATAAAAAATAAAATAAAACCTGAACCCAGGTGACCCAGAATTAGCAGCAGGAATATTTTCCCCATAATTACTCTTGCCGCTAGTTACCCCTGACATAGGGACCAGAGAGATGATAGCCCCACCCGTGTATGATGAGGAATAGTCTTCCCATTGAAGTCCCAGCAGGACACCCAATTTGCCCAAAGGGCAGCATCCTTATTCAGATCAGGATACTTTCCTTTGAAGTAATAACCTATAGGCAGAATAAGCCAGGAAGGCCAGCCCACTGGCCACTACTGGCCCATACTTAATTTTTCGCTTCAAATGTACTGAATTAGAAGAATTCTAACCCCTCATATAGGGAGGATCCTCAAAAAATTACAGATCTTTTTACCTCCATTGTTGCTATTCACTATACAAACTACACAGGTATACAGGCTTTCTTTAACATCCTGCTAAAAGCAGATGAAAGGTAGCTAGTTATAAACAAGGTCGGTGTTTCTAAGTAGTTAAAACATCAGTCCCTGTACTGAAGGGCAGTGAATTTGATTCCTGGTCAAGTGCATGAACCTGGGTTGCAGGTTTGATCCACAGTCCCGGTTGGGGTGCATGCAGGAGTTAAACAATTGATGTGTCTCTCTCACATCAATGTTTCTCTCTCTCTCTCTCTCTCTCTCTCTCTCTCTCTCTCTCTCTCTCTCTCTCTCCTATTCTCTCTTCTCCTCTTCCTCTCCTTCTCCCTCTCCCTCTCCCTATCCATTCCACTCTCTCAGAAAATCAATGGAAAAATATCCTTGGGTGAGGATTAACAAAAATAAAAAATAAATAAGGTTAATTAGGGGCTCATCAATGGGAACCCCAATTGGGGCAATTTCCTTGATGGAACCCAACTGGGACTCAAATAGCAGGGACCGAGCCATCCTAGAACTTTACAAAAGGTGCATATTGAAAGGGCTTAAGAAAGAGGTGGCTAAACAAAAGAGCCTAAATATGATACAGGCCATTCAACAGACACCAAACAAAGATCCTTCTAAATTTTTTAAAATGATTTATCAAGCATATTGGAAGTTCAATGATGCTAATCCACAGGCAGCAGAAAATGTCTGGGTGGTAAAAATGACTTTTATTAGTCTAAGTGCTCTGGATATCAGAAGGAAGCTCCAATGTTTAATCAGAGCATTGGGAATAAATCCCTCCCAGAGCCTTGACCAGGAAACAAGGAAATTAAAACATGCCATTTTCTTAGAAATAGTGCAGGGAAACCAGGAGAGGCAGGAATCAAATGGAAAAGGAAAAGACCCACTAGGCATCAATTAATGCACCTATTGCAAAGAGGAAGGAAATTGGAGAAAGAACTTCCCAGAACTCAAAAAGAAAAAGAAAAAGAAAAAGGATAGAAACACTCGCTGAGAAATGTTAGAAAGGAATGAAGAATCCAATGACAAACAAGGAGGCCCAGGGGATCCCCTACACACATTCTTCCTATTACTATTTTCCCACAGAAGCCCCAGCTATAATTGACAGTGAGGAACAAGATATGGGAACTACATACTCAGTGCTAAATACAAATCTAACAAGGAAAAGTTATCTTTCAAATAAACTAGATCACATGACAAAAAGATGGCCTCCATGCCTCCAGGCAATAACAACTACCTGTGACATCTTACAGGAAGCAGAGAAATTCACTCTCTGGGGCAACCTACTGTGGTATTTGTACTACACCAGGTCCTAACTCTGGAACAGAAAGGAGGGTATTAGCTAATAGCAGGGCACATGGGAAAACATCAGGCCATTTTATTAGACAACCTAAATGTTACTTACAAACTACCACTACCTTAAACCCAGCCACCCTACTCCCAGACTCAGAGGGAAGCTCAGGCCTTCAATATGATTGCTTAGAAATCACTGGCAAAGTTTTATTCCAGCAGATCAGATCTATTGGCCTAGCCTCCAACAGAACCTGGCTGGGAATTATATAGAAACTAGAGGCCCGGTGCACAAAAATTTGTGCACTCAGGTGGGTACCTCAGCCCGGCCTGTGCCCTCTCACAATCTGGAGCCCCTTGGGGGCCCCTTCCCCTGGCTGCTGGCACCAGTTTTCCTCCGGTGCCCGGAACCCAGGCCTTTGCTCTTTGCTGGGAGGGGTCCGCACGGTGGGCGAGGGGCTTAGCTCTTTTAAAAATACTTCTGAATGTTTGGTAAATAACCCTGTAGGAATCTACTTTCTGAAACATGCTGGTTGTTAAGGGCTGATTTGGGTAATTAACAAAATGTATGTTAAAATCCTAATCCCCAGAACCTCAGAATGTACCTGTATATGGAGATAAGATCTTTAAAGAGGGGATTACATTAAATTGAGGCAGTTCCAGTGGGACCCTTAGCCCATCTCACTGAAGTCCGTATAAGAAGAGGAATGTTGGGGTCCAGCCCCAGCAGGTTCAGGGGTTCCCAAAGTTGTGGACAGAGTTGGCGAAGAAGAGGCAGCGTTCAGATGATCATCATAGCCAGGTTCTCTTTTTATTGTCCTATTACATCTATATTTATACTATTTGATCCTATAAGCATGCCTCTATAAGCTTTTTTTTTTTTTTTTTTTTGCCGAGGAGAGCATGGGGTCTGTTTATTGGGGGTCAGTCAAAGGGGGAGCTGGCTAGGGTGGGGTAGGGCAGCAGCTTGTCTGGCCCCTGAGAAACCCAACTTGAGTCCAGAGCCTAGATGGCTTTGAAGCCAAAGTCTTCCTCCACCTTTATCTTCATGGGGGCCAGCTCCGGAGTCAGCGGGACTCCCGCCCGGTGCCCTTCCCATGGCACTAGCTGCCTTTTCCAACCACTGGGCCCCTCGCCAGAGGCTGGGCTGCTGGCTTCTGCGGGTGTGGGCATCCTCCTGGGCGAGGACAGTCCCTCTTTCTCCAAAGGCTCGTTCTCAGCGTTGCCTGGGGTGGGGGCATCTGTGCCCTGGCTGCCCTTGTCCTCCAGTAAGATGGTGAACTGGCTGGCCTGGTAGTCATCACTGTAGGAGTCCAGCACCCTCATGAGGAACCTCTGCTCCTGCTGGAGTCTCCATGTTATCCTCTGTATCTGATGGAGCCTGTTCAGGACCTGCTCATTCACCTGTTCGATCTCCCTGCAGCACCGACCCAGTGCCTGGTACTTCCTGCAATTGAGTTCCCGTTGGTACTGCTGCCGCCAGCCGTGGGCTGCCTCCTCCTCTTCGTCTTGCTCCTGGAGGCTGGAGCTGCCCAGACCCCCAGACACAAACTCCACTTTGGTCTCAAGCTCACTCTCCAGGATGTGACCACCAAACAGCAGAGGCAGTGCCAGCTCCAAGCCAGGAGGTGCTGAGAACTCCTCAAAGCCCACGGCTGCCATGGACCCCTCTCTCTGCTCCAGCTCCATTTCTCCCTGGCTCCCAGCGCAGAACTTCCAAACTTGCAAGCCTCTTCAAGTGCAAAACGACAGACCCCATCCGATTTCATGGCCAGGCACCCAGGGCCCGGCCACTAAGCCTCCTGGGAGTTGTAGTTCTCTATTTCCCGCTTGCCTCCCTCACTCCACCCTCACCCCGAGTCCCGGCTGAAAGGCCCTGCTCGCTGGTCTAATGCCTCGGCCAGGCATCTGAGTCACCTCCGTCTTTATTCCTGTCCCAACACCACACCATCTGACCACGGAGACTCTCCTCTTCGGAGGCCCCTGGGTCTCCTTCTGGGGCCTGGCTGCATTGCCCCTGGGGACAAGATCACATCACCAGGCAGCCACGCAGCCTGGCCTCTGGCCCCACCTCTGGGTGTTCTCCAATCGCTGGTGATCAGTGATCTGAGAAGCCAGGCGGGGCAGGGAAGAGCCTAGTTCTCCAATCACAGAAGCCGGCAAAGGCAGCCTGGCTTCTCTGATCATAAAGGCGGCTTGGTTCTCTGGCTCTTGGCTGCCATCTGGGTTCCGTCAGCGGCAGGCAGCTTCTTCCATCCTTCCCCTTTCGCCTCCCATCATTGTGCCTATGTATGCAAATTAACCGCCATCTTTCTTGGCAGTTAATTTGCATATCGCCTTGATTAGCCAATGGGAAGTGTAGCGGAGGTACGGTTAATTACCCTTTCTGTCTTTTATTAGATTAGATGGGAGCAACTTCATGGGGAATGATCAACAATAAGCTGGGTATGTGGAGGTCACCATAGAAGCCCAAGGTAATAGAAGCCCAAGCCCTTGCCATAGGAACCTTGGCACAAAAGGCTGAACTGATAGCCCTCACCAGAGCCTTAGAATTATCCCAGGGAAATAATGTTGACATCTACACTGACTCTAAATATGCCTTCATGGCATTCCATGCCCCTGGGGCAATATGGAGGGAAAGAAAGCTCTTAAACTCTGGGAATAAGGACATTAAATATGTAAAAGAGATTTTAAAGTTGCTAGAGGCAGTGAATCTACCAAACCATATTGCTTAAAGCACTGCCCAGGACACTAGAAGGACAATTCCCAAACAAGCCAGGGAAACCAAACTGCTGACAAAGCAGCAAGACAAGTCTCCCATGGGTGACCACTTCTTGGGACTTTAATTCCCCACCTGGACTCTTCAGAATTTAAACCACATTACTCAGAATGTGATGAGCAATGGGCCCATGAATGGGGATTCTCTAACACTAACTCTAATTCTATGTGGAAGATCTACACTCATGGTATGATCTTACTCCCTCTAGCTCTAGTATATCCCATCCTCAAACACCTACATGAAGGAACCCATTATGGAAGGGATGCTTTAATGGACCACATTAGACCACATTCGAAGGATTCTCATTTACAAAAGGCCATTCAGCAGATTATCTAATCCTGTCAGATATGTACTAAAAATATTCCTAAAACAGAATGTGCTCCAACAGGAAAAGAAATACAATATAAAGGGATATGCTCACTTGAGGACTAGGAAGTTAACTGACCTTACACAGATGTTTAAAACCATAAGAGTTCCTTCGGTTTTACAGCAGCGTAGTAGTCCATTGTGTACCACATTTTTAATCCACTCATCTGCTGGTGGGCACTTAGACTGTGTCCAAATCTTAGCTATTATAAATTGTGCTGCTATGAACATAAACAGATCCAGAGACAGAAAAGCATCGATCAGATGCTCAAAGCTCAGAGGGAAGGTAGGGGAGGATGGGGGTAAGGGGGAGAGATCAGCCAAAGGACTTGTATGCATGCATATAAGCATAACTAATGGACACAGACACCAGGGCGGTGAGGGCATGAACGAGGGGCAGGCCATTGGGGGGGGGAGGATAGGACACATATGTAATACCTTAATCAAAAATAAATAAATAAATAAATAAATAAATAAATAAATAAATAAATAAATAATAGTAACTAAAAAAAAAAACACACCATAGGAAACTTTAAATTTTTGTTAGTTTTTGCAGACACTTTTTCTGGATGGGTAGAGGCATACCCCACTACAACAGAGTAGGCAACTGAAGTATTAAACTTCTACTCAAAGAAATAATCCCTAGGACAGAAACTACAGATTCAGTGGAAACTAGATGCATCCTGGAGATCCCAATCAATGAGGAAGACTGAGAAAATGAAGTATTCAATAAAAAATCCATTGGCAAAAATATGCCAGGAAATATTTGAAATGGGACCATACACCCCCTATTGCCTTGCTTCAGATTAGGGTAGTGCCCCCAAAAGGGCTTTAAATTAAGCCCTTTTGAAATAGTTTGTGGGAGATCCTTCAAGTTTCAGTTTTAAAAACACCCCTTTTAGAATTAGAATATGAATAAAAAATCAAACACTATATACAACATTTAGGGCAAATGCTAACAACTTAGCACAAGTTTGCTCATTGTAGGTCCATCTACCTGTCTGACGAGCCCTGATACCCATTGCAGCCAGAAGACCAATTCGTAACAACCAGGAAGACTCAAGGTCCTGAACAGCAGTTAGCCAAGCAATGTACTGGCCCCTATGACATCCTACTGATAACACACTCTTTTGTAAAGCTCATAGGAAGCACCACACACAGATAAAGTGGGTACCGCCTGAGGAGGATTCAGATCTTGCTGCTGCTGTTTATACTGCAAGGGAAAGCAGGACCTGCACTCTTGAAAAATATTTAAAATTCCTCTTTCAGAAAGGTACAGCGCCTCCCACAGCAAAGTGACTTTTTATTTTTTTTTATCATTTTTTGGCAATTGCTATACTTTATATCCATGCTTGGACTGATAACACCTTTGTCCAAATTTCCCAGATAGTGGCCTCCTGGTTAAACTTATCCTGCCACCCAAAGCCCTGCTCAGGATTAGATCATGGGGATCCTTTAGTCTCCCCAGTTTCTGATTTCACTACAATGCCCCCTGCACTACTAGGCATATCTCTCACTAAACACTTGATCGTTTGTCTGCACAATAGGTCTTACTTTGGAAGCCCATAGACAACACCATCTCTTGAAATATGAAGCAATCTATCAGCTTTGTTCAGCAATGTCATCTTCTAAACACCGTGTATACCACCTTCCAAAAACAACAATACTTCTTCCCTCCATTCTTGACCCCTTCTTCCTTTAGTAGATATCAAGAATCTCTGGACTTGGGGGTAGGTAAGACTATACTCTTTGACAACAAAAAGAAACTACAGAAGATGAGACCTCCATCCATTTACCACTGTAAGATTACAAGGATCCAGAGTTTTAAAGAGGAGAATAGTTACCATCTACTGCCATAAATTGGAGCTCACGTCTGCAGAGGGATGGGCCATGCAGGGGCTGCGCAGAGGATGCAGGTACACCAGGATCCAGAGATGCCCTTCAGACTCCAATTGGATTACCTGGTTGTGTGGATGCCATGTCCAGATCAAGAGGTGTTCTGAGGGTTGCAGCCTCTCTAGGCTTCCTGACGGCAGGTCCTACTGCAGACAGTCAGAGAGCACCGAAAAAGCTTCCTGTTGGCCATGATGGATAAGGAGGAGGTTCTTACACCCAGAATGACAAAAGCTAGAAAGATTAATAGACAGGGCTGGAATGGGCCAAAAGCTAGCAAATAATTGGATAGATTAAAAAAGCCCTCTCCTCCTATTCCTATAAGAATCTTAGATTTGAGCAGGAAGGGGTGATAGTCTTTGAGATGGGAGTCCATCATTCTCCCAGGTCATGGCACCTGAATAAAATCTCTTTCCTTTTGTACCAGAACCTGTCTCAGAAGTTTGGCTTTCATTGAGGCAGGCAGCCAACCCTGCGTTTTTGGTTACATGCCTGCTGGAATGTTGTAAACCTGATGACCCATCAGACCTCTTTCAATGGGCAATTTGGAGTAGTCAGTCTTCTTGTAAGTCACAGGGTCCACTCAGTTGAAGCAAATGAAGGGAAGTGAATGAAGGCAACCATGGAGGTATGTGTGGCGGGGGTGGGGGGCGGTCTAGGGAGCTGCAACATATGGAGCCATGCACGACCATTACAGGTTGGCAGGGCCAAGAGAGGAAGCAGAGTTGACAGGGCAACTTTGTTGTTGTTGGTGGTGGTGGTGGTGGTGGTGGTGGTGTAAATCCTCACCAAGGATATTTTTCCATTGATTTTTAGAGAGTCAAAGGGAGTGGAGAAGAGAGAGGGAGAGAGAGAGAGAGAGAGAGAGAGAGAGAGAGAGAGAGAGAGAGAGAGAGAGAGAGAACACGGATGTGAGAGAAACACATTGATGGTTTGCCTTCCCCTCATGTGCCCAGCCAGGTCTGGGGATCGAGTCTGCAACCCAGGTGCCCTTGACTGAGAATCAAACTTACAACCCTTTGGTGCACAGGCTGACATTCTAACCACAGAGAAACACCAGCCAGGGCTGACTGGGCAAATTTTAATAACATGTACTTCCATCAAGTTTCGCAAATGGTTTTGCAGGGGTTTAGAAGCAGCGCCTGTGTGTGTGTGTGTGTGTGTGTGTGTGTGTGTGTGTGTGTGTGTGTATACAACAGTGTGTTTCCCTGGGACAGTCTTTTCAGGCCCCCACTTCTTCCACCAGTGGGGCCTGGCCTTTAATAAAGGGACCCCCACACCACCCATCCTTAGTGTTGGATTGAGGGGCCCAACTGGGGTCATTGATTCCTCCGTACTTTCTCTGGGATCTTGCACCTCGTAGTTCATCCAAAAATCTCTGTGGAGTAAATGCTTTAATGAATAAATACATTAATAATTGCAGCAAAGAAGGAAAAGTATTTGTTGATATGTAAGAGAGAAAATAGAAAGGGAAAAGCCAATAAAAGCAGATAGAGAAACATAAAGGCATTGAAGTGTGGAGCTGGTCACAGCAGAGCCAAGTATGCTGTGCTGTTGGAAGGATCCGAGATATTCTTGCTTACCAGAGTAGGTGGCCAGTTTGAAGTCTTGTGCCAGCTCCTTCTCTGCCTCCCCTGCCCCTTTTGTTCTAGCTCCCAGACACACTCATGTCTTCCCTTTGGTCTCAACATGCCAGTGGTTTCATGTCATTTGGCCCTTACTCATGCTCTTCCCTCTATGTGAAATATCCTGTCTTGTTGACCTTTATTAAGATCAAGCCTTCTCCTCATTCTCTCTGCTGGTTCCCACTGCAGCCACCCATGTACTTTCTCTCACTTCCATGGTTTGACTTTGCGTTCTCCTCTCCCATGGGCTCTTCCAGGATGGGAGCACTGACTAATTCTTCTTGTAGAAATTCAAAAAGTTTGTTGAATCAAATTGAAGATTATATGTTTAAAGTTCTGGTGTCTCAGACAATTGACTATTGAGGGAGTTAACCCCTAAGGGTCCAATATCTTTGATGTTTTCTTTCAAATGTTTAAGACCTAAGACCCATAAATGCAGGGAACTGGCTTAGCTCATTTCAGAGGAATTTGTCCAATGTTATACCAAGATGCCTTATAGGAAAGAATTATGTGTCAACAGTAAAAACTTCTTGAGCCACTAAATTGAACATGCTGGAAGCCCAAGGCTACTCATGTCAATTGTTTTTTCTTTTTTCTCTCTCATTCCCTGACTGTAAAAAAAAGTCAATTATTATCTTTTAATTTAAGATTAAAAGACAATTAAGGCAATTAAGTTCAGCCTATATTTCCTGAACCTGTGCTCGAGTCAGGCCCATGCTGGGTGCTGAGCTTCCATTTGTGTGTTCAGAGGTTTCTGTTTCCAGTGTGAGACCTACTTCCAGCAATGGGGCTGCTCACCCTCTGGTGGGGGAAGTGGGAGTTGATGGTTTCAGGGTATCCCAAAAGGCCAGGGTGCCTGGGCCAAGTCTAGGAGGCTGAGGATGGTTGCTGCCTGGAGGAGGCAGCATGGGTGTGTGCTGGACACAAAGCTCTCTGGCCTCAGAGAGACAAGGGTTCAAATCCTGGCTCTATCACTTGCTGGCTGGATGAAATAGCTGTTCCCCTCTCTGTACCTTGACTCTATCATCTGTAAAGAGGGTGAATGTAATGGAGTGCTTAGCATGAAGTCTCATATCATGTGGGACTGGGGACACAAGGCTGTGTTTATTATGAAGTTGTCTGGGATTATATCACTGAGTGGGCATGGATAGACTGTATATGGAGGCCACATGCTCAGCCTGTCTCTGTGACCTGTTCAGTATCTTCCTTTTCCACCATCATGTATATCCCTCTTCATACAGGAGCCCAGCTCTGCTGCCAGACCTCTGTGGAAAGGAAAGCCTGGTGGGTCCAGAGTATGGCCCTAAGGTGAAGGGCAGTTGCCGGGAGCCAGTCCATCCTTCCTGTTTCAAAGGACCTGGCATATATGGCATACTGTTCTTAATATGTTTGCTCACCTCCTAGGCACTATGTGTTTTAACCAAGGTCTCTGAGAAAGGTTGTTTCCCCAGGTAGAGATTTTCCCCTGAAGTTAGGGAGGGAATAAAACCTCTTAACTAAGTGCCAGGTGGGTAATTAATCACTTTAACTATGAACAATCATGCTTAAGCTACATAATCTTTACTCCCTGGAATGGAGATAAGAAACACCCTAACCTTTGAAATAGAGATTGATAGGATTGGAATCAACTGGTATAAATACAGATGTAAGAAGACAGAACGGGGAGAGAGACAGAACCTAGGCCAGCCGTGGGCAAACTACAGCCCGCGGGCCGGATCCGGCCCGTTTGAAATGAATAAAACTATTGAAAAAAAAGACCGTACCCTTTTATGTAATGATGTTTACTTTGAATTTATATTAGTTCACACAAACACTCCATCCATGCTTTTGTTCCGGCCCTCCGGTCCAGTTTAAGAACCCATTGTGGCCCTCGAGTCAAAAAGTTTGCCCACCCCTGACCTAGGCACAGAACCTACACAGAACGTTCTCTAGAGACAGAAGAACTTCGCTGGAGAGAACATGGCTAAAGATCCTGGACAGAAACTGGCCTCAGAACCTAGAGACAGAACCTAGCGAGAGAACATGGCAAAAGATCCTGGACTGAACCTGACTACAGAAATTGGCAAGAGAACCTGACTAGAACCTGGTGACTGAACCTGGCTGGAGAACCTGGACAGAACCTGGCTGGAGAACCTAGCAAGAGACCATGGACACAGAACCTGGCTGGAGATCCTAAGCAGAACCTCTCTGGAGATCGAGACCAGAACTTGGCTGGAGATCCTGGCTAGGCTGCTGATCAACTGAACACTGTCTCTGGGTCCTTCCTTCTTCGCCGACTCCGTCGACACCTTTGGGGACCCCTGGACCTGCTGGGGCAGAACCCCGGCATATGGCGCCCGAACAGGGACCCCTAGGTAAGCGCCCCGCACTCGGGACGGATAAGACTCCACCGTAGGAAGAGGGTGGATCGTCTTTGCCCCACAATCGGGACGGATCGAACTCCACTGTAGGAAGAGGGTGGATAGTCTTTGCCGACTCCGTCCACACCTTTGGGAACCCCTGGAACAGGATTCCCATAGGTAAGCCCCCCCCCCATTGAGAACCCCCATATTCGGGACGGATAGGACTCTACCAGGGTGCTACAGACCCCCCTATAAAGAATAAGTAGGGTAAGAAGGTGGATAGTACAGAACTTAAATTGAGAAGATGTGCCATACTGAGTCCAAAGAAAGAAGACTCTGTATTGATCTTTAGATTAAGAAGATGTGCCATACTGAGTCTAAAGAAATAAGACTCTGTATTGATCTTTTAACACATATGCTTGCTAGCAGAGAAATTAAGGTTACTCCTAGTCAGACAGAACGTTTTATACAAGAAGTATGTCCATGCTTTTCTGAGGAAAGAAAGGTAAATGTAAAGGCATGGGAGGAAGTAGGCCCAAGGAGCCTTATCCTTAACCCCACTGCAGCCTTTCCACCCCGGGAAAGTGCAGGATTGGCAAGCTCTCTCTGGGATGATAGATCAGGACTCAGGTAATAGCGGAAAGCGCCAATCCTACTCTTAAAATGGATACAAGGGAGCATTTGGGGTTTTTCTTTTTAATGCCTGCTTTTAAAAAATAAAAAAGGGGGAATTTGCCGGGAGCCGGTCCATGCTTGCTGTTTCAAGGGACCTGGCATATATGGCATACTGTTCTTAATATGTTTGCTCACCTTCTTGGCACTATGTGTTTTAACCAAGGTCTCTGAGAAAGGTTGTTTCCCCAGGTAGGGATTTTTCCCTGAAGTTAGGGAGGGAATAAAACCTCTTAACTAAGTGCCAGGTGGGTAATTAATCACTTTAACTATGAACAATCATGCTTAAGCTACATAATCTTTACTCCCTGGAATGGAGATAAGAAACGCCCTAACCTTTGTAATAGAGATTGATAGGATTGAATCAACTGGTATAAATACAGATGTAACAAGACAGCAAGAGACAGAGAGAGAGACAGAAATTGGCACAGAACCTACACAGAACGTTCTCTAGAGACAGAAGAACTTCGCTGGAGAGAACATGGCTAAAGATCCTGGACAGAATCTGGCCTCAGAACCTAGAGACAGAACCTAGCGAGAGAACATGGCAAAAGATCCTGGACTGAACCTGACTACAGAAATTGGCAAGAGAACCTGACTAGAACCTGGTGACTGAACCTGGCTGGAGAACCTGGACAGAACCTGGCTGGAGAACCTGGAGAACCTAGCAAGAGAACATGGACACAGAACCTGGCTGGAGATCCTATCCAGAACTTCGCTGGAGATCCAGACCAGAACTTGGCTGGAGATCCTGGCTAGAGATCCTGGCTAGGCTGCTGATCAACTGAACATTGTCTCCGTGTCATTCCTTCTTCGCCGACTCCGTCCACATCTTTGGGGACCCCTGGACCTGCTGGGGTTGGACCCCGGCAGGCAGTGTCTGAGGCACATCCATCCTTTGAGCTTTCTGGTGCTTGGGTTTCAGGGGAGGCTGAGAGGCAATCCAAATGGACCTTAAGGACAGTGAGGAAGAGGCCAGAGCTGGAGAGGTTTCTGGAGATAGTCTCACTGGTATGGCAAGGACTGCAACCAAGACTTTCCCACCAAGGAGCCATCAGGATACCAGGGCTCGGCTTCATCTTGACTACATCTACTCACAGGCCCTATCTCTACCCTCCCCAGAGTCCAAGCACAGCTCTGACCCAGCTGGGGAACCCTGCCGCCCTCTTCTGCCCCCAGGGGTGGGCGTTGAGCAGGACAGGACACCATGCCACTGGCTTCTCTCACACAGCAGCATTCTCTCTGTCCTGCTTCTTCAGCCCCACCTGTCACCCTGCTCCCAGCCTGGCTCACAGGGCATCCAGCACCCATCCCAGGGCTATGTGGACAGAGGTCTAGCCAGCTCTCCCTCCTAGAGCTGTAGGACCAAACAGAGTCCTTATGGGAGGCCCAAGGGTTTCTCCAGGAAGTGCTCACAGCAGGAAGGATGGGGTCCCATGGAGGGCCCCAGGACATACTGTTCCTGCCCTCCACTGGGCAGTGACATCCCCAGGGAAGTGCACTTCCAGAACATGCCAGACTTTTTGGCTGAGGCACCAGAACTGTCCAAGAGCCAAGTCATGGGTTGGGCCCTGCTACTGAACCCAGGAAAGCTGAATGGTCTTGTTCCCCAACTCCCTCAAGTGTTGGCTGAGCAGGCTACCACCAGGCATGGCCCCTCCACCCTGGTGTCAGGCCTAGAGCACCCACTAGGAGGTCACAGGAGAAGCTGCCCAGCTTCAGCCTTCTTGCTGGGACTCTCTGCACCCACCTCAGTCTGCTCTGGGAAAGTTGGGTCTTCAGGCTCATTTGTAGGGTAAGTCCTGGGCTCAGGGCAGGCTCTACAAGTCCTCACTCTGGTGGGTGCCACAGTGCTGAACTGGTTCCATGTCTGCTGATGGCCACACCTCAGCTGCTGCCAGCACCCTTCCCTTCTGCTAGTATGCAGATAGCACCCACAGCTTGCCCTTGCTCTCCAACTGGTCAGCATCCTGTTCTAGAAAGCAGACCATGTGCCCTCTGTGAGTTAGACCGGAGCTGGAGTCAGGAGCTGTGCATGTTGTCACAGAGCAAACAGCTCCTGCCTCTCCAGCCTCTTGCCAGTCTTTGATTCATGGAACTTAGAAAATGAGACATATTTTCATGCAGTTTTACCACATTTATTAAGGAGAAATGTGTTTAATTGACTGACTCAAACCTGCCTTCCCATCAGGCGGGTGGCTTAT
Organism: Myotis nattereri; assembly: GCF_964212035.1. Classification (NCBI taxonomy): domain Eukaryota; kingdom Metazoa; phylum Chordata; class Mammalia; order Chiroptera; family Vespertilionidae; genus Myotis; species Myotis nattereri. Next base: position 9,993,652 of record NC_138080.1, read on the forward strand.
GCTCCGCCCATCTGTTCCTTTAAATTGGTTTCAATATTTCTCTTGGCTCAGCTGGAAGAGTGCCTGCTAGGCTGTATTAAAAACTAGTATCCAGCCATGCTGGTGTGGCTCAGTTGGCTGGAAGGTCTCAGGTTCAATTCTTGGTCAGGGCACATACCCAGGTTGCAGGTTCAAACCCTTGTTGGGGTGAGTACTGGGGGCAAATAATTGATGTTTGTTAGTTTGTTTTTTCTCTCTCTCCCTTTCACTTCCTCTTTCTCTAAAATCATTAAAAACATATTTTCAGGTGAGGATTAAAAAAATTACTAAGATCCACCATAAATGCTATTTCCCTGTCATACCCCACAGTATGTGCATTTATGGCCAAGTACTTCCTGGGTTGAACCGCACAGGTTCATTGAAGGAGATCACATCTGTTCTGGTGTGTCTAATGAGATGTGAAGTCCTCTCAGGATCAGAGAATTAGCAGAGATGGTGCCTTCAAATTTTCAGTGGAGAGTTTTCTGCCTAATTTTTGAGTCCATGGGACAAGACATTTCATGGCAAGGGACTAGCACATTAGGTTTCATCTTTTGAAAACCTAAATTGAGTGTTGGGGACAAAATTCTCCCATGGAGGAGGTGCCAGTCCTTCTCCCCAAATTTTGTTTGGGAAAAGGCTGATGAGGTGGGTGAGATAGGGGCCAGGCTGTGGTGCTCAGTCATTAGGTCTATAGAACTTGAGTGGGGACATGGACAGTGGCTACCAGGAGTCCAGATGAAGCCTATCTGTTCAGAAGGATGTGAGGCCATGTAAGTTCATTCTCAGAGACCCATCCCTAGCAGGCTTAAGAAGGAAAGTGAGTCAGAAACAGCTGGGCCAAGGGCTCCCACACTGTTAGCAAGGGTTGGTCCTCCAGTCCTTTCTACATCTTCTTCCACAGGGACATGATCCCCAAGCAGGACCTCTGGAGCTCTACCTCCTCTAGCTTACTCATCCCAGTGGGTAGACAAGGCTTGTTGCCTAGAACTTCCCAGGAAATGTCCCACCAATAAGATTCATCTCCTAACTGGGACCACTGGTCATGCTCATCCTGAGCTGGGGGATGGGGTCAATCACACTGGTGACACAACTATGGAAGTCAAGGGCCATGGGTACTAGTAGATCCAACGCAAAGTCATCCTTGAGCAGAGACACTCAAAGCCTCCAGAACTTCTGGTGCCCACTTCCAAAAGCTCACTGCAGGTCAGGCCTCAAGGGGCCCATAGGGCAACCAGGCATGCAGGGAGAGGGTGCCCTTTCTGGGAGACAGGAAGCCACTTTCTAAATGCTGGTGGCTCCCACCCCCCAGGACAATGTCAGCATGGTCAGGTATCTATGGATCGAGTGGCCTGAAGGCCATGTACTTTCCTGTAGGTATTGTGTGACAAGAGATGGAAGGTCTGAAACTCACAGACACATATGTACTCTCATTTCTCAGCTCACAGACCCTCCAAATAGTTTCTTTGTCTTGGCATTTTTTCTTCTATTGAGATCCCTGACACAGCATCCTGCCATGTTTCTTTCTACTCTTATTGACTGCTTTTTCTCAGACTCTCTTTCTGCCTCATCCTCCTTTATACAAGCCTTAAACTGGACCTCACTCCTTCTCTTTTTACTTCTCACTTTAAACCATCCCCAGGCAAAGCTGTCCAGCATGGCTGTGAGACCATCTGTAAGCTAATAACCCTCAACTCTCCCTTGAGCTTTGGACTTGCCCACTTGACATCTCAGCAGATTCCAAACTTAAACTTGCTTTTCCCTCTCTCACTGCTTCTCCTCCTGTCTCCCTGAGGTAAGCAAATCCACTATTTTCTCCCTCTAGAAACCTCTTACAGGCCCACACCAACCACTTCTGTGACCTGCATGGGGATTACCACCTGGGGGCTCAGTGCTGTAGTGTTCCCAGACTTTGCATAGGCATAGCTCAAAGTATATTTGCCCTGGGATAGAGCTAGCCAGGGTCACAACTCCTGGCTCTTATTATCTGTGCCAGATAATAACCTCCAATAGGCACCAAGAAGAGGGATTCTGAGTGCATAGAGCTGAGACAGGAGAAAGGAATCCAAATGATTTGGGGCTCCTTGGTACCCAAGCAAGGAGATATTAATATTGAAGTGCTGGCTCTTCCCCTTACCCTTATTACAGAGGCTGAGTGGGTAGACCAGGGAGTCTTCCTGGACACCTGCTTCTATAACTGCTCACACCCAAACAACCCCCATGTCCTGTTTATTTTACCTCTCAGATAGATCTCCTCTTTATTATGACCGTCTGGGTCAAGTCATCCTTCTCTCTCTACTGGACTCTGCAGTAGCCTCTATCTAATCTCCTGTATCCTCTTGAGTGTATTTTCCACTCAGCAGTGAGCACAGTTATCATTTGTGTTGTGGAGGAACAGAGCTGTCTTGGTGTCCAAACAGGACCCAGTGGATGAGCTTTGCTTCTAAAGGCAGATTTCACGACACTGGATGGTGGAGATTATTGCTGCTATTTTTGGCTTACTGGTGTAAAAATAATAACAAACAGAGCTATTTTAAAATGAAGTCAGAGCTGCCATACCAGAGGAGCTGCCTTTCACTTATACCTCAAATTTTTGGCAAAAGAACCTTTAGATAGGGCCTAAGCAACATTGTGACCCAAATAACTGTTTGCAAGGATAACAAGAAAGCAGATATGACTATGATTGTATGCCTGAAAATTAAAAATATTGTTTGGCCTGGCTGGTGTGGCTCAGCGGTTGAGCATAGAGCCAGGAACCAAAAGGTCACCAGTTTGATTCCTAGTCAGGGCACATGCCTGGGTTGCAGGCTCAATCCCCATTAGGGGTGTGCAGAAGGCAGTCAATCAATGATGGATTATTGATGTTTCTATTTCTCTATCCCTCTCCCTATCTCTCTTTCTGAAAAAATCAATAAAAATTTTATTTAAAAACCAGAAAACATTGTTTAGAATTAACATCACTATTATGCTGTCTACATCAATAGAAATGCCTTCCTTCTATTTCTGAAACTGTTCCCCTTCAGTTCTCATAAATAGCTTTTGCCTTTGTCTCCTAATCAGAACACTATTTGGGCTTCTGACTGAATCAGTGCATCCCAAATAGCTATCCTTTGATCTCAAATAAATGCTTTTGCCTCTCACCTTGAAAGTCCTTTTATGTTTAGGTTAACACTGGGAGGGGGGGGAGGGCTATAAACAACATCTTCTTGTTATTTAAACAAGAGAGGAGTGACTGGCTCGTCATGTCATGTTCTCGACATGAGAACACCAGTGCGTCATCCACAGGGCAACCAAATGTGTAGTCCATGGTTAGAACTACCTCTGCATGTGTCATGTCCTGTACCTTTCTTTTAACTTTTAATTTTGAAATAATCACAGGAGGTTGCAAAAATTATACATTAATATCAAAGAGTCCCTTGTAGGCTTGCCCAGCTTCCCCCAGTGCTGACATCTTATGTAGCTACAGTATAATATTAAGGCTAGGAAACTGACACTGGTATACACTGTTCACTAGACTGCAGACCTTATTCAGTTTTCACCATGTTTAAACTTGCAGTCATCTGTGTATGTGTGTGTGTGTGTAAAGTTCTATGCAATTTTATGCCATGTACTAGAGGCCTGGTGCACAAAAATTGGTGCACTCGCACTCGGTGGGGGGCGGGGGGGAGTCCCTCAGCCCGGCCTGTGCTCTCTCGCAGTCTGGGACCCCTTGGGGGATGACCACATGCTGGCTTAGGCCTGCTCCCTAAGGGATAGGGCCTAGGCTGGCAGTCATACATCCCTCTGGCAGCCCAGGAGCCCTTGGGGAATGTCCACTTGCCAGCAGGGAGCAGGCCTAAGCTGCAGTCGGACATCCTTAGCGCTGCTGAGGAGGCAAGAGAGGCTCCCACCACCACTGCTGTACTGAAAGCCGTTAGTCTGGCTTATGGCTGAGCAGGCCTCCCCCTGTGGGAGCACACAGACCACCAGGGGGCAGCTTCTGCACTGAGCGTCTGCCCCCTGGTGATCAGTGTGTGTCATAGTGACAAGTCATTCCCAGTCGTTCTGCTGTTAGGGTCAATTTGCATATTGCCCTTTTATTATATAGGATAGAGGCCTGGTGCACAGGTGGGGACCGGCTGGTTTGCCCTGAAGGGTATACTGGATCAGGGAGGGGGGTCCTGCTGGGGTGCCTGGACAGCCTGGATGAGGGGCTGATGGCTGTTTGCAGGCTGGCCAAGCCCCCCAGCAGGGACCCTCACCCCATGATGGTGTGGCAAGCCTTGGTGAGGGGCTAATGGCTGTTTGCAGGCTGACCAAGGCCCCTAGTGGAGACATCACCCAATGAGGGTGTGGCCAGTCTTGGTAAGGGGCTGATGGCTGTTTTCAGGCTGGCTACAGCCCCTTCAGGGTGGGGGTCCCTGCTGGGTACCTGTCCAGCCTGGGTGAGGGGCTGATGGCTGTTTGCAAGCTTGCCACGGCCCCCAGCCACCCAAGCTCCCAGTGGAGGCTGGCTGGAAGCAGGTCTCTGGGATTTATTTATCTTCCACAATTGAAACTTTGTTGCCTTTAGTGGAGGCCTGCGTGAAGCTTGGCTTCCTCCATTGCCAGGGCAACCAAGCCTCCTGCTTGCTCCAGTTCTGAGGCTTCCCGCCGCCATCTTGGTTGGGTTAATTTGCATATAGTCGCTCTGACTGGCTAGTTGGCGTGGCTTGGGGCGTAGCAAAGTTATGGTCAATTTGCATGTCTCTCTTTTATTAGATTAGATAGATCCAGTAATCACCACCATAATCAAGACATAGAACTGGCCCTGGCTGAGTAGGTCAGTTCGTTAGAACTTGTAACTCAGGTTACAAGTTCGATCTGCAATCAGAGTACATACAAAAATCAATCAATGAATGTATAAAAAAGTGGAACAACAAATGTTTTTCTCTCTCTCTTTTTCTCTCTAAAATCAATAAATAACTTTAAAAAAAGACAGAGCTGTGAGATGCCAGTGGCTGTATTCCTGGGCACATAAAAAATTCTTGGTATTAACAGTACCAAGAAATAACCACAAGCTACACAATTTATGCAAAATAAGACTAGTTCCTGTGGAAGACAGTCCATTATTAAATAACTAGGCACTCAGTGCATGAGATCCCTGGGGATCAGGCCTAAGCCAGCAGTCAGACATCCCTCTTGCAGTCCTGGGCTCTCACAGTCGGGGACCCCTCACTCCTTACTACCTGTCTGCAGTGGAGGTGGGAGAGGCTCCCACCACCACCGCAGTGCTCACCAGCCATGAGCCCAGCTTCTGGTTAAGTGGTGCTTCCCACCAGGGGGCAGCTCCTGTGTTGAGCATCTGCCCCTTGTGGTCAGTGCGTGTCATAGTGACCGGTTGTCCCACAGTTTGGTCAATTTGCATATTATGCTTTTATTATATAGGATTGCCAGGTTTGTCTAAGAATGTAATATTCAATTTTCATTTTGTTTTTCAGATTATATTTTTTACTTACATCATTTAATGTATTATGTGTGTATGAAGAACAAAGATGCATAATAAAATAGCTTTATTGTAATTATTGTAGGGGAAATACCCTATAAAATAAATAATAATACCAAATACCTAGTAGTGTTTATCATGTGTTCAGGCACAGCAAAGATTAAAATACAATCCATCCCCTCGCTGTGTCTGTCCCTTAGCAACTACTGATCTGTCTTCTAGCCCTGACATTCTGTCATTTTGAGAATGTTATATAAATGGAATGATATAATATGTACTCTTTGAGACTGGCTTTTTTCCCACTTGACATAATTCTCTTGGATTGTATCAGGTTTTATTCCTTTTCATTGCTGAACATTGTTCCACTGTATAGATATACCAGTTTGTTCAGCCATTACAAATAAAGATTCTACAAATATTTTATGTACAGGTTTTTGTGAGAGAATTGGTTTTCATTTCTCTGGGATAAGTGTCCAAGTTTGAGGGCTGGGCTCTGTGCTAAGTGCATGTTTTGTTTCATGAGAAACTGATGAAAAATTTTCCAGAGTGGCTGTACCATTTTACATTCTCCCCAGCAATGGATGAGAGATCCAATTTCTCTGCATTCTTGCTAGCATTTGGTGTTATCACTATTTTTTTTTATACTTGTTTTAATACATGTGTAGTGATACCTTATTCTGGTTTTAATTTGCATTTCCTAATGGTGCTGAACACATTTTCATGGGCAACCTTAGGTGAAATATCTGCTCATATCTTTTGTCTATTTTATAATTATTCTTTTTAATGTTCAGGTTTTTTTAATTGTAGTAAAATATACATAACAAGAGCCACTAAGCTTTTCCTTTATCTTTGATATACTTTGCAGTGATCAAAGTTCATACATGTCCAGAAGTCCGTGTAACATGCCCATACCAGGTAAAATGCTAAGTACTAAAAGCTGCTATAACAACTCCCAATTCGCAGTAAACATTTATTTTGGGCTCACACAAACCCAGAAGTGTGTTGGGTAGTTCTTTCCAGCATCTTTTGCCAAGAAGTGGCTGTGGAATCTGGATAGCTTCTGTCCAGAGGCTCGGGTGACATGGTCTCCAAAGTAGCTGTGGAGAGAAAAGAGGCAGAGAGGAAAACACAGGATATTTTTTATTATGACCAGTTCTAGAAGTGGTGCACATTCCTCTTGCCCACATGTTATTGGCCAAAATTTAGTCACATGGCCCCAACCCAACGTCAAGGGAGACTGGAATGTGGTCTTCCTATGTGTTCAGGAAGAAGTAGTAGATTGTGTGAGCAGTGACCACGTTTCTGTCATTATTGAGGAACTAGAGGCCAAGTGCACAAAACTTTGTGCACTCAGGGGTGTCCCTCAGCCCGGCCTGTGCCCTCTCGCAGTCTGGGACACCTTGGGGGATGACCACCTGCTGGCTTAGGCCTGCTTCCCGGGGGATTGGGCCTAAGCTGGCAGTCAGACATCCCTCTGGCAGCCCAGGAGCCCTTGGGGATGTCCACTTGCCAGCGGGGAGCAGGCCTAAGCTGCAGTTGGACATCCTTAATGCTGCTGAAGAGTGGGAGAGGCTCCCACCACCACTGCTGTACTGGCAGCCATCAGCCTGGCTTGTGGCTGAGCAGAACTCCCTCTGTGGGAGCGCACTGACCACCAGGGGGCAGCTTCTGCATTGAACATCTGCCCCCTGGTGGTCAGTGTGTGTCATAGTGACAAGTCATTCCCAGTCATTCTGCTGTTAGGGTCAATTTGCATATTGCCCTTTTATTATATAGGATAGAGGCCTGGTGTATGAATGGGGGCCAGCTGGTTTGCCCTGAAGGGTGTCCTGGATCAGGGTGGGAGTCCTGCTGGGGTGCCTGGCCAGCCTGGGTGAGGGGCTGAGGGCCATTTTCAGGCTGGCCACAGCCCCTTCAGGGTGGGGGTCCCCACGGGGGTGCCTGGCCAACCTGGGTGAGGGGCTGATAGCTGTTTGCAGGCTGGCCACAGCCCCTTCAGCATGGGGTTCCCCCCTGGGGTGCCTGGCCAGCCTGGGTGAGGGGCTGATGGCTGTTTGCAGTCTGGCCACTGCCCCTTCAGGGTAGGGGTCCCCCCTGGAGTGCCTGGCCAGCCTGGGTGAGTGGCTGATGGCTGTTTGCAGGCTGGCCAAATCCCCCAGTGGGGACCCTCACCCTATGGGGGTGTGGCCAGCCTGGGTGAGGGGCTGATGGCTGTTTGCAGGCTTGCCACAACAGCCCCCAGCCACCCAAGCTCCCAGTGGAGGCTGACTGGAAGCAGGTCTCTGGGATTTATTTATCTTCTATTGTTTCTTAGGTGATGCCTGGCTACAAGCCTCGGTTCCTGGGGCGTCAACTTTGGGCAAAGGGGTTATTTTCACTGTATCTACTGCAGGAGACACTGGTCTCAAGGGGAAGACTCTGGGCTCTGAGAAGGGCCTTTATTTAATAGACCAAATAAAGAGTTGTGACAGATGGTAATTGATGTCTTTGTTTCCTTCCTTCCTTTCTTCTTTCCTTCCTGCCTCTGCATTCAATAAGAGATCCTTAAAAATGGAGCCTAAGAACAGATCCTATATAATAAAAGCTTAATATGCTAAGTGTCTGGTCATCCAGTTGTCCATTCAACCAATCAAAGCATAATATGCTAATGATATGCTAAAGCCATTCAACCACTCACTATGATGTGCACTGACCACAAGGGAGCAGACGCTCTGACTAGTCGGTTAGCTTGCTGTTGGGGTCCGACAAATCGGGACTGAGCAAGATGGGCCAGACATGCCCTGGAGCCCTCCGGAGGTCCCTCCCTGGATGGCCAACCTCCCGCATCCCTCCCTGGCCCTGGTCGTGCACTGGTGGGGTCCCTCAGCCTGGCCTGTGCCCTCTTGCAATCCAGAACCCCTTGGGGGATGTCGGAGAGCCGGTTTTGGCCCGATCCCGCAGGCCAGGTTGAGGGACCCCACTGGTGCACAAATTTGTGCACCGGGCCTCTAGTAATGCAATAATGACCCACATGTATGGAGTCAAGGGGTTGGGGAAGGCTGGTTCTTACCCCATTTGATTCTCTAGCTCAGTTTGCAAACTAGTAACATATGCGTTATTTGACCTGTATGGTATTTCTAAAAAATCAAATGTATTCAGGTATATTTATATGTAAGTTTACAATTCAACAAGTGTGTGTATATACATCAAAAACCAAGACATTTCAAAATTATAACCACCAAAAAATAGTACTTAAGAGTTTATTGTGCATATAAGAGCACTTTGCAAACTGGGAGCTCTCAGAGCAAGAGTGGAATGAGGCTCAGAGGTATATTGTGATAGGACAGCTTGTATAGTGAAAATACAGAGGCTGTTTATTCTTCACAGTGACTGGTTATAGCATTATAGTCTTCCTAGGGATAGAGGATTGGTTAAAAGTGGTTACCTCATGCCAATGGGGAGCAGTTTGCATTTTGTTTATCATTTTCAGAGAAATTTACAAGAATTGGTACAAGTTAAGTTTTGCTTATTTTGCAAAATAAGCTAAATTGTTTCACTTATGTGGTTCAAATGATTTTGTTTGCTTAGGCAATTTTAAGTTGGCCTCCATTTTGCATTTTACTTTAATAGTATATATAAATGTAAACACACACACACACACACACACACACACACACACATAATTGCTACCTCACTCAAGACAGAACATTTCTGGAGGAGCAAGATGGCGGCGGTATAGGCAGACACGTCCCAGGTCGTGTCCCGGAGCAAATGGAGTGAGCAGCTGAAACTAGTAACATCCACCCCGGATTGGTGAAATTGCTCAGCTGGTGAGACAGTTTGCAGCCGGGAAGAGCAGAACTCCCCTGGAAAGGTAAAAAAAAAAAACAGGGATTTGGGCAGGAAAGTTTGCCAGACCTCTGAGCCCAGAGAGTCGGAGGGAGACCACGTGGCAGACAGCTGCGTCCCTTGGGACAGGCACAACCCCTGACAGGGGAAAGGAGAACCGCGGGATTCCTGGCGCCGCCAGGGGAATTGAGAGCTGGGTTCTGTGATCACAGAGGACTGAGCCTAAAGGGGGCAGCCTGAAGAGCTGACCAGACCATGCAGTCCCGGTAAGAGAAGAAGCTTACAGAAACCAAGTCTTTCCCGTTTCCGCGGCCAGCGTTTGTTTGTTTGTTTTTACTGAATCCTGTTCATGGGACATTTCGGATACAGACACTCACCTGTGCTGAAGAGAGGGAGAGTGTGCGGAGGAGTGGAATCTGGGGAGAGACTGAGGAGAGAAGGGGGTTGGCAGCGAATTGAGTGCTGAGACACCCCTGAGCCCAGGACTGGGGCAGCCATTCTCTCCGGAGAGTGAGACTCCTCCCCCCGGCCCCCAGGCAAGGAGCACAGCCACACCCAGATTCCACCCTGTATGAGATCAAGGATTAAAATAACCTGATCATCCCTGGGAGTTAACAGGGTCAGGCCTATAGAGGGATTTTCAATCCCAGCAACAACACAGCGCCGGTAACTAACTATTACGCAGCCAGCTCTGGGCAGTGAACTTCCACTGGACAGAGAGGCCCTATAGCCTCAGAGGCCAACCCCAGAACACTGCCACCCAGAGGCTGACCCACAAACTGACTCTTTGCTAAACACAAAATAAGGCAGTCTGGGAAACAAATGCGGCTTGCTTTAAAATAAGAACTGTGGTTTACAACACAGAGGAACAGTGTATCGCAGGGAAACTCAACACTCTCCTGAATACCTGGCAGGTCTAAGAAAAGCCAAACTGAAGAATAGAAGAACCGAAGGACCTTCACTACTGCAATATTTTTTTCTTTTTTCACCTTTTAACTAAGAAACCAATTTTTTTTCTTTTCTTCTTTTTTTTTTCTTTTTTTTTCTTTTCTTCTTTTTTCCATCACCTGATTTTACCCTTTTAATTACTACCTTCTTATTTTTAACCAGTATTATTACTGCTACCATTTTACCATTTTTTTAAGTGCCATTTTATTTTCTCTTTATTTTATTTTGGGATTAGTGTTCTCCATTCTATTTTCATCGTTATATTATTGGTTGTTTCTAGTTTGCATTCATCTCCAGGGAGCTGTTGCTGGAATTTGTTGGGATTAATGGCTGTTCTATAGGAGTATTCGCCTCATATAAAAAAGTCTCTTCCCCTCTTCCACTTCATTCTCTCTTTTCGCTCTTTTTTTTTTCTTTTCTTTTCTTTTCTCGTTTTATTTTCCCCCTCCTTTTTCCCAATTTCATTTTTGCACTCCTTTTTTTGGTCCCTACTTTTCTTTTCTTTTTTCTCTTTTATCTTTTTCTCTTCCTTCTTCCTTATCCCCTAATTCTCTTAATTCAGGTGGTCACCTTTATTTGGGGTTATTAATATCGTGAATATATTTGTGTATAGTGCCTGGTACGTGGTGCCTTGTTGTGTTGTATTTTGTGCCTTTAAATCAACGCAGCAGATCCAAGCAACAGCAACCTCCTGAGCACCAACACCCTCTGCTGAGGAAAGGCAGCTGTACGTGAAACCTCGCCCCACCAGCCAGAAGAGCCACCACAGCTGTGAACAGCACCCACCAGAGGAGATGCTGCCAACGGAAGAGCAGCTGCTACCGCAATCGCCCGAAGAGCAACCACAGACCAAGGAGTCACTGCCACCAAGGGAGCAACCACTGAACGTCTCAACGTCTAGATATGTCAGTGAGATCAAACATGGGTAGACAAAGAAACCCCCAAAAGAAAGATAAGGAGGACTCTCCAGAAAAGCAGCTAACTAATACAGAGGCATGCAACATGACAGAAAAAGAATTCAGAATAAGGGTCCTAGAGTGCATAAACTGGATGGAGGAAAAAATCGACAACCTCTGCAAGAAGCAAGAAGAAACAGATGAAAAAATCGATAACATATGGAAGAAGCCAGAAGAAACAGATGAAAAAATCAAAAACTTAAGTAAGACCCAAGAAGAAATGAAGAGTGATATAGCTGCAATGAAAAACTCCACTAAAAGTATCAACAGTAAACTAGGAGAAGCGGAGGACCGAATTAGTGAATTAGAAGACAAGGAAGCAAAACACACCCAAAATGTACTGCAATTGGAGAAAATAATTAAAAGACAGGAGGAGAGCCTAAGGGAGCTTTGGGACAACATTAAATGAAACAACATACGAATAATAGGGGTACCAGAACAACAGAAGGATGAACAAGGATTAGAAAACCTATTGGAAGAAGTAATATCAGAAAACTTCCCTGAGGTGGGGAAGAAAAAAGTCACACAAGCCCAGAGAGTCCCAAACAAGGTGAACCCGAAAAGACCCACACCAAGACACATCATAATTACCATGGCAAACGTTCAGGACAAAGAGAGAATCTTACAGGCTGCAAGAGAGAGACGGAAAGTTACATACAAGGGATCTCCCATTAGATTGTCAAATGATTTCTCAACAGAAACACATCAGGCCAGAAAAGAATGGACAGAAATTTACAAACTGATGCAAAGCAAAGGACTGAATCCAAGAATACTCTATCCAGCAAGGCTATCATTCAAACTTGAAGGGGAAATAAGAAGCTTCACAGACAAAAAAAGGCTAAGGGAGTTTATCACCACCAAGCCAGCAATGCAAGGAATGCTAAAGGGACTGGTATAAAAAGAAGAAATAAAAAGCTCAGAAAGAAAACAGCCACACAAAAACAGAAATGGCTACAAACAAGTACCTTTCAATAATAACTTTAAACATAAACAGACTAAATGCTCCAAACAAAAGACATCGAGTGGCTGAATGGATAAAAAAACATGACCCATACATCTGCTGTCTACAAGAAACCCACCTCATTAGAAAGGACTCACACAGACTGAAAGTGAAAGGATGGAAAAATATCTTTCAGGCAAATGGAAAGGAAAAGAAAGCTGGGGTAGCAATACTTATATAGGACAAAATACACCTCAAAATGAAGGCCATAACAAGATATAAGGAAGGCCACTTCATAATACTAAAGGGATCAATACAACAAGAAGATATAACTCTGGTAAACATATATGCACCCAATGCAGGAGCACCCAAATTCATAAAAAAAACTCCTGGAAGATATCAAAGGAGAGATTGACAACAATACAATCATAGTAGGGGACTTTAATACACCACTGACAAGACTGGATAAGCCCTCTAGACAAACAATCAGCAAAGATACAGCAATCCTAAATGACTCACTAGATCAGATGGACTTAATAGACATCTTCAGAACACTTCACCCCAAAGCAAGGGAATATACATTCAACTCAAATGCTCATAAGACATATTCAAAAATAGACCATATATTGGGTCACAAGCAAAGTATCCCCAAATTCAAGAAGATTGAAATCATACCAAGCATCTTCGCAGACCACGATGGCATAATATTAGAAATAAACTACAATAAAAACAACCGAAAATACTCAAACACCTGGAAGCTGAATAGCATGCTATTAAATATTGATTGGGTTACCAATGAAATCAAAGAAGAAATTAGAAACATCCTGGAAACTAATGACAATGAAAACAAAACAATCCAAAACCTATGGGACACAATGAAAGCAGTCCTGAGAGGGAAGTTTATAGCTCTACAGGCCTATCTCAAAAAACAAGAAAAAATGGTAGTAAATCAGCTAACTCTACAACTCAAAGAATTAGAAAGAGAGCAACAAGAAAACCCCAGAGTGAGCAGAAGGAAGGAGATAATAAAGATTAGAGCAGAAATAAATGACATAGAGACCAAAAAAAAAACAATACAGAAAATCAATGAAACCAAGAGCTGGTTCTTTGAAAGGATAAACAAGATTGACAGACCTCTAGCCAGACTCACCAAGAAGCAAAGAGAGAGGACCCAAATAAACAAAATCAGAAACGATAGAGGCGAAATAACAACAGACCCCACAGAAATACAAATGATTGTTAAAAAATACTATGGACAGCTCTACTCCAACAAACTAGACAACCTGGAGGAAATGGACAAATTCCTAGAAAAATAAAACTTTCCAAAACTCAATCAGGAAGAATCTAAAAATCTCAACAGGCCAATAACTACGGAAGAAATGGAAGCAGTCATCAAAAAGCTTCCAGTAAACAAAAGCCCAGGACCAGACGGCTTCACAGGGGAGTTTTACAAAACATTCAAGGAAGAACTAAAACCTATCCTCCTCAGACTACTACAAAAAATTCAAGAGGAAGGAACACTCCCAAGCTCATTCTATGAAGCCAGCATCACCCTAATACCAAAACCAGGAAAAGACAAGACAATGAAAGAGAATTACAGGCCAATATCCCTCATGAACATAGATGCCAAAATCCTCAACAAAATCTTAGCAAATCGGATCCAGCAGTACATCAGAAAGATCATACACCATGACCAAGTAGGATTTATCCCAGGGATGCAAGGATGGTACAATATCCGCAAATCAATAAACGTGATACATCACATAAACAATTTGAAAGAAAAAAACCACATGGTCATATCAATTGATGCAGAAAAAGCATTTGACAAAATTCAACACCCATTTTTGATAAAAACTCTCAGCAAGGTGGGAATAGAAGGATCATACCTCAACATAATAAAAGCCATATATGACAGGCCCACAGCCAACATCATACTCAATGGACAAAAACTAACACCATTTCCCCTAAGAACAGGAACAAGACAGGGATGCCCCCTCTCACCACTCCTGTTCAACATAGTACTGGAAGTGTTAGCCATTGCAATTCGGCAAGAAGAAGATATAAAAGGCATCCAAATTGGAAAAGAGGAAGTAAAACTGTCCTTATTTGCAGACGACATGATATTATACATACAAAACCCTAGAGACTCCATCAAAAAGCTACTAGACTTAATACATGAATTTGGCAATGTAGCAGGATACAAAATCAACCCCAAGAAATCTGAGGCATTTCTATACACCAATAGTGAACTTTCAGAAAGAGAGATTATAAAAACAATCCCGTTTACCATCGCACCAAAAAAATTAAGCTACCTAGGAATAAACTTAACTAAAGAGGTAAAAGACCTCTACTCAGAAAACTACAGACGTTGAAAAAAGTTATAGAGGAAGACATAAACAGATGGAAGAACATACCGTGTTCATGGATTGGTAGAATCAACATCATTAAAATGTCCATACTACCCAAAGCAATCTATAAATTCAACGCACTTCCCATTAAAATACCAGCGGCATACTTCAGAGATCTAGAATAAACTCTCCAAAAATTCATCTGGAATAAAAAAAGACCCCGAATAGCTACAGCAATCCTGAAAAAGACCAAAGTAGGTGGGATCTCAATACCAGATATCAAGTTGTATTACAAAGCCACTGTTCTCAAAACTGCCTGGTACTGGCACAAGAATAGGCATATAGATCAATGGAATAGAATAGAGAGCCCAGAAATCGGCCCGAACCAATATGCTCAATTAATATTTGACAAAGGAGGCAAGAACATACAATGGAGCCAAGATAGTCTCTTCAATAAATGGTGTTGGGAAAATTGAACAGAAAATGAAACTAGACCACCAACTTACACCATACACAAAAATAAACTCAAACTGGATAAAGGACTTAAATGTACGACAGGAAACCATAAAAATTCTAGAAGAATCCAAAGGCAACAAAATCTCAGACATATGCCGAAGCAATTTCTTCACTGATACAGCTCCTAGGGCACTTGAAACTAAAGAGAAAATGAACAAATGGGACTACATCAAAATAAAAAGCTTCTGCACAACAAAAGAAACCATCAACAAAACAACGAGAAAACCCACTGTGTGGGAAAACATATTTGCCAATGTTATATCTGATAAGGGCCTAATCTCCAAAATTTATAGGGAACTCATACAACTTTGCAAAAGGAAGATAAACAATCCAATCAAAAAATGGGCAAAGGACCTAAATAGACACCTTTCAAAAGAGGACATTCAGAAAGCCAAGAGACATATGAAAACATGCTCAAAGTCACTAATCATCCGAGAGATGCAAATCAAAACAACAATGAGGTACCATCTCACACCTGTCAGACTGGCTATCATCAACAAATCAACAAACGACAAGTGCTGGAGAGGATGTGGAGAAAAAGGAACACTTGTGCACTGCTGGTGGGAATGCAAACTGGTGCAGCCACTATGGAAGACAGTATGGAGTTTCCTTAATAAACTGAAAATGGAACTCCCATTTGACCCCATGATCCCACTTCTAGGAATATATCCCAGGAAACCAGAAACACCAATCAGAAAGGATATATGCACCCCTATGTTCATAGCAGCACAATTCACCATAGCTAAGATCTGAAAACAGCCTAAGTGCCCATCAGTAGATGAATGGATTAGAAAACTGTGGTACATCTACACGATGGAATACTATGCTGCTCTAAAAAGGAAGGAACTCTTACCATTTGCAACGTCATGGATGAAACTGGAGAGCATTATGCTAAGTGAAATAAGCCAGTCAATGAAGGAAAAATACCACATGATCTCACTCATTCATGGATAATAGAGACCATTATAAACTTTTGAACAATAATAGATACAGAGGCAGAGCTGCCTCAAACAGATTGTGAAACTTCAGCGGGAAGGCCGGGGAGGGTTGGGGGGGCAGGAGGTAGGGGGGTAAGAGATCAACTAAAGGACTTGTATGCATGCATATAAGCATAACCAGTGGACACAAGACATTGGGGTATAGGGGAGGCTAGGGGACTGTCTAGGGCGGGGGGATAAAATGGACACATATGTAATACCCTTTGTAATACTTTAAGCAATAAGTTAAAAAAAAAAAGACAGAACATTTCTATCATCCTAGGAAGTTTCCTGGCACCACTTCCCAGATAAACCCAGTTAAACCCTCTTTTTCCAGGGGCAGTATGGTTCTCTCCTCTACCACAGACTAGCTTTGCTATCCCAGAGCTTCCCATCAGTGAATTGAGAAGTACTCTTATGCACCTGCCTTCTCTCACTCAGCACCCATGTTAGTGCATGTATAATACCAGTGTGTTTCATATTGTATGACTACACTACAATTTATCTATTTACTTGATGGTAGACGTTTGATTGTTTCCAGTTTTTGGCTATTATGAATAAGGCTGGCATAAAAATTCTGGTGTAAGACATACCCTTTCTTTTTTGTTTTGTTTTGTTAAATACCTGGGGGTAAAATGCTGGGTGATAGGAAAGTACAAGTTCAATTTCCTGAGAAACTGTCAAACTGTTTCTCCAAGTGGTTGTCCCAATTTTCCATTCTCATCAGAAAAGTATGACAGTCCCAATTATTTTATATCCCTCCCAATATTTGAGATTGTCACTGTTTTTGGATTTAGCCATTCTAGTGAGTGTACTAACATTTCATTGTTATTTTATTTTGCATTTCATTGATGAGAATGTTGAGCAATCTTGTAATGTGCTTATTGGCAATTCATGTATGTTCTTTCATGGAATGTCCATTCAAATATTTTGCCCATTTAACAATTGGCAACCTTTGCAATTGTGTGTGTGTGTGTGTGTGTGTGTGTGTGTGTGTGTGTGTGTGTGTCTCATTATTAAGTTGCAAGAGTTCTGTGTATATTCTGGATACAAGACCTTTGTCAAGTATATGTATTTCAAATACTTTCTCCTTATTTGTGGCTTTCCTTTATATTTTATTAATAGTCTTATTTGGAAAGGTTGTTTCTAATTTTTATAAATCAATTAAAAAATTTTATCTTTAGTGCTATTGTTTTCTACCTAGGAAATTTTTAATTATATTAAAGTCATGAAGATTCCTACCATTTTTCTCAAGAAGTTTTGTAGTCTCATTTTTCTTAATTGACAGCATTCAAAATTAATAATAATTTAATAAAATTTTTTGCAATCTACTAATGAAAGAAATGAAATTTTATTTTGGAGAGGATAATATTTGTACTTAATTTGGGTTTAAAGTTATGTTCCGTATCATCAAAATCCTGCAAATGCTGATCAGTAATGATATTTTATGTATTGCATTTTTTAACATGTCTTCTCACACACATAGGTATTGCTAAGTAATGGTACAATTCACAAACACATTATTTTTTCCCATTTAGTTTTTTATTGAGATATAATTCACATAACATAAAGCTCGCTATTTTAAAGTATACAAGTCAGTGGTTTTTAGTATATTCACTACGCTATACCACTATCCCCACTATATAATTCTGGAACACTTTCATCACCCCCAAAGAGAAACCCTATTCTCATTAGCAGTCAATTCCAATGTTCCCCTCTGCTCATCCCTTGGCAACCACTAATCTACTTTCTTTTTCTATGAATTTGCTTATTCTGAACATTTCATATAAATGAAATCATAAAGTATGTGGCTTCTTATGTCTGGATTTTTTCACTTAGGATAATGTTTTTAAAGTTCATTCCCTTGTAGCATGTAAAAATACTTAATTCTTTTTTACAGCTGAAAAAAATATTCCATTGTATGGTTATGCCATGTATCCATTCACCAGTTGCTGGGCATTTGATTTGTTTTCATTTTTGTCTATTAATCATTGTGCCATTATGAATATTCATGTGCAAGTATTTGTATAAACATGTTTTCAATTTTCATTAGTATACTCCTAAGAATGGAAGGATGGAAGGACTGAGTTGGGTGGCAACTCTGTGCTTAACTGAGGAACTATCACACTGTTTTTCCACAACAGCTGAATCATTTTACAATCCCACCAGCAATGTACAGGGTTTCAATGTTTCTACATCCTCCCCCAACATTTACTATTTATTTATTTATTTATTTATTTATTTATTTATTTATTTATCTATCTATCTATCTATCTATTTCCTTCCATTTTTCTTCTTCCCTTCCTCCTTTCCTCCTTTCCTCCCTTTCTTCCTCTCTTTCTTCCTTTTAGCTTTTCTTTTATAGCCATCTTAGTGGCTGCTATATTGTATTTTGGTGGTTTGATTTGCATTTTCCTAATCACTAATGATGTTGAGCAACTTTTCATGTTTTTATCAACCATTTATATCTCTTTTATAATTTAACTAGAGGCCCAGTGCACAAAAATTTGTGCACTCGCCAGGGGAGGGGCTCCCTCAGCCTGGCCTGTGCCCTCTTACAGTCTGGGACCCCTCAGGGGATGACCACCTCCTGCCTTAGGCCTGCTCCCCGGGGAATTGGGCCTAAGCTGGCAATCAGACATTCCTCTGGCATCCCGGCAGCCCTAGGGGGATGTCCACTTGCCAGCAGGGAGCAGACCTAAACTGCAGTCAGACATCCTTAGCGCTGCTGAGGAGGCAAGAGAGGCTCCCACCACCACCGCTGTACTGGCAGCCATCAGTCTGGCTTGTGGCTGAGCAGAGCTCCCCTATGTGGGAGTGCACTGACCATCAGAGGGAAGCTCCTGCATTGAGATTTGATCCCTTGTGGGCAGTTTGTGTCATAGTGACCAGTCATTCCCAGTCATTCTGCTATTAGGGTCAGTTTGCATATTACCCTTTTACTATATAGGTTAGAGGCCTGGTGCATGGGTGGGGGCCAGTTGGTTTGCCCTGAAGGGTGTCCTGGATCAGGGTGGGGGTCCCTCTTGGGTGCCTGGCCAGCCTGGGTGAGGGTCTGATGGCTGTTTGCAGCTGGTCGCACCCCCTTTAAGGTGGGGGCCCCCACTGCGGTGCCTGGCCAGTCTGGGTGAGGGGCTGATGGCAATTTTCAGGCTGGCCACGGCCCCCAGTGACCCAAGCTCCCAGCCTCTCTGAAGCAGGTATCTGGGATTTATTTATCTTCTATAATTGAAACTTTGTAGCCTTGAGCAGAGCCCAAGGTTGGGCAGGGCAGGTGGGCAGCTTGGCTTCCTCCATCGCCAGGGGTAACCCAAGCTTCCTGCTCGCTCCAGCTCCATCGCCGCCACCATCTTAGTTGGGTTAATTTGCATACTTGCTCCTGATTGGTTGGTGGGCATGGCTTGTGGGTGTAGCAGAGTGGCGGAGTGATGGTTAATTTGCATGTTTCTCTTTTATTAGTATAGATATATATTGCCTCTTTGCATGCCCAGTTTTTTTTTAATTGCTTAAAGTATTACAAAGGGTATTACATATGTGTCCTTTCTTTTTCCCCCACCATTGACAATCCCCTGGTCTCCCCTACCCCCTAGTGTCTTATGTCCATTGGTTATGCTTATTGCATGCCCAGTTATTTTTTACTGTACCCTAAATATTGTAAATTATACATTTTAAGTAATCTGGCTTATTTTTTCTTCTTCTAAAACGTTTTGTTCTGGACAATATTTTTTCAACCACATGAGCATCAGCCCCGTGAGCAGCCTGCCTCGAGCCTAAGAGCAGCAGCCTCATGTGGCCTTCCCCTGTCCAAGGAGCAGCAGCTGTGTAAGCAGCCCGCTTCCCTGACCAAAGAGCAGCAACCATGCAAGCAGTCCAACCTGTCCAAGGAGCAGCAGCCACACGAGCAGTCTTCCTGTGTCAGAGGAGAGGCAGCCTTGCACAACCCATCCCCATCTGAGGAGCAGCAGCTGCACAAGCATCTTGCCCTTGCCCAAGCAGCAGCAGCCACACGAGCAGCCTGCCCAATCTGAGGAATAGCAGCTATGTGAGCAGCCTGCCCCCATCCAAGGAGCAGCAGTTCTGAGAGTGGCCTGGCCCCATTCAAGGAGCAGTGGCGGCCTACCCCGGTCTGAGGAGCAGCAACCACACAAGCAGACCGCCCACATCCGAGGAGTGGCAGCTCTACGCAGCACGCACCAGTCCGAGGAGCAGAGCCACAACAGCCTGCACTTGTCCGACGAGCAGCAGCCGGTCCTAGGATTAGTAGCCCCACAAGCAGTCCACCACATCAGAGGAACAACAGCAGCATTCAGCCAGCCCCCATTCAAGGATCAGCAGCCACGTGAGCAGTCCGCCCCAGTTCAAGGAGTAGCAGCTGCGTGTGTAGCCTGCCACATCCAAGGAACCGCAGCTTCGTGATCAGCACATCCTCTGTCTGAGGAACAGCAGCTGTTTGTGAAGCCTCCCCCCACCTGCCAGAGGAGCCACCACAGTGGTGATCAGCACCCACCACAGGAGCTCCTGCCAACTGAGGAGCAGCTGCTACAACAACCACCAGGGGAGCAACCACAGCCTGAGGAGCCACTGCCACCCAAGGAGCAGTCCCTGAACGACTCAAAAAATCTAGATATGTTGGTGAGATCAAACATGGGTAGACAAAGAAACCCCCAAAGGAAAGAATAGGAGGACTCGCCAGAAAAGCAGCTAAGTGAAAAAGAGGCATGCAGCATGACAGAAAAAGAATTCAGATTAAGGGTCCTAGAATGCATAAACTGGATGGAGGAAAAAATCAACAACTTATGCAAGAAGCAAGAAGAAACAGATGAAAAAAATCAATAAATTATGTAAGAACCAAGAAGAAATGAAGAGTGATATAGCTGCAATAAAAAACACCATTGAAAGTTTCAACAGTAGACTAGAAGAAGTGGAGGACCGAATTAGCGAATTAGAACACAGGGAAACAAGACACACCCAAACTGAACTGCAATTGAAGAAAAATATTAAAATACAGGAGGAGAGCCTAAGGGAGCTATGGGACAACATGAAACGAAACAACATACGAATAATAGGGGTGCCAGAACAACAGAAAGAGGAACAAGACTTAGAAAACCTATTTGAAGAAGTAATATCAGAAAACTTCCCTGAGGTGGGGAAGAAAAAAGTCACACAACCACAGAGAGTTCCAAACAAGGTGAACCCAAAAAGACCCACACCAAAACACATCATAATTACCATGGCAAATGTTCAGGACAAAGAGAGAATCTTTAAGGCTGCAAGAGGGAGATGGAAAGTTACATACAAGGGATCTCCCATTAGATTATCACATGATTTCTCAACAGAAACACATCAGGCCAGAAAAGAATGGACAGAAATTTACAAACTGATGCAAAGCAAAGGACTGAATCCAAGAATACTCTATCCAGCAAGGCTATCATTCAAACTTGAAGGGGAAATAAGAAGCTTCACAGACAAAAAAAAAAAAAAAGACAAAAGGAGTTTATCACCACCAAGCCAGCAATGCAAGGAATGCTAAAGGGACTGGTGTAAAAAGAAGAAATAAAAAGCTCAGAAAGAAAACAGCCACAAAAAACAGAAATGGCTATAAACAAGTACCTTTCAATAATAACTTTAAACATAAATGGACTAAATGCTCCAAACAAAAGACATAGAGTGGCTGAGTGGATTAAAAAAACATGACCCATACATTTGCTGTCTACAAGAGACCCACCTCAGAAGAAGAGACTCATATATACTGAAAGTGAAAATATCTTTTAGGCAAATGGAAATGAAAAAAAAGCTGGGGTAGCAATACTTATATTGGACAAAATAGACATCAAAGGGAATGCCATAAGAAGAGATAAGGGAGGCCACTTCATAATACTAAAAGGATCAATACAACAAGAGGATATAACCCTGATAAATATACATGCACCCAATGCAGGAGCACCCAAATACATTAAAAAAAAAAAACTTCTGGAAGATATCAAGGGAGAGATCGACAACAATACCATCATAGTAGGGGACTTCAGTACACCACTGACATCACTGGATAAATCCTCTAGACAAAAAAATCGGCAAAGAAACAGCAATCCTAAATGACTCACTAGATCAGATAGACGTAATTGACATCTTCAGAACATTTCACCCCAAAGCCACGAAATATACGTTCTTCTCAAGTGCTCATGGGACATATTCAAAAATAAACCACATATTGGGTCACAAACAAAGTCTCCCAAAATTCAAGAAGATTGAAATCATACCAAGCATCTTCTCAGACCACAGGGGCATAATATTAGAAATAAACTACAATAAAAACAACTCAAAACACTCAAACACTTGGAAGCTGAACAGCATGTTATTAAATATCGATTGGGTTACCAATGAAATCAAAGAAGAAATTAGAAACATCCTGGAAACCAACGACAATGAAAACACAACAATCCAAAAGCTATGGGACAAAATGAAAGCAGTCCTGAGAGGGAAGTTTATAGCTCTACAGGCCTATCTCAAAAAACAAGAAAAAATGGTAGTAAATCAGCTAAATCTACATCTCAAAGAATTAGAAAGAGAGCAACAAGAAAATCCCAGAGTGAGAAGAAGGAAGGAGATAATAAAGATTAGAGCAGAAATAAATGACATAGAGACCAAAAAAACAATACAGAAAATCAATGAAACCAAGAGCTGGTTCTTTGAAAGGATAAACAAGATTGATGAACCTCTCCCAGGCTCACCAAGAAGCAAAGAGAGAGGACCCAAATAAACAAAATTAGAAATTAAAGAGGCAAAATAACAACAGACCCCACAGAAATACAAAGGATTGTTAAAAAATACAATGAACAACTCTATTCCAACAAACTAGACAACCTGGAGGAAATGGACGTATTCCTAGAAAAATAAAACTTTCCAAAACTCAATCAGGAAGAATCTAAAAATCTCAATAGGCCAATAACTATAGAAGAAATTGAAGCAGTCATCAAAAAGCTTCCAGTAAACAAAAGCCCAGGACCAGACAGTTTCACAAGGCAGTTTTACCAAACATTCAAGGAAGAACTAAAACCTACCCTACTCAGACTACTACAAAAAATTCAAGAGGAAGGAACACTCCCAAGCTCATTCTATGAAGCCAGCATCACCCTAATACCAAAACCAGGTAAAGTCAACACAATGAAAGAGAATTACAGGCCAATGTCCCTCATGAACATAGATGCCAAAATCCTCAACAAAATCTTAGCAAATCAGATCCAGCAGTACATCAGAAAGATCATACACCATGACCAAGTAGGATTTATCCCAGGGATGCAAGGATGGTACAATATCTGAAAATCAATAAACGTGATACATCACATAAAGAAATTGAAAGAAAAAAACCACATAGTCATATCAATTGATGCAGAAAAAGCATTTGACAAAATTCAACACCCATTTTTGATAAAAACTCTCAGCAAGGTGGGAATAGAAGGATCATACCTCAACATAATAAAAGCCATATATGACAAACCCACAGACAACATCATACTCAATGGACAAAAACTAACACCATTTCCCCTAAGAACAGGAACAAGACAGGGATGCCTACTCTCACCACTCCTGTACGACATAGTACTGGAAGTATTAGCCATTGCAATTAGACAAGAAGAAGAAATAAAAGGCATCCAAATTGGAAAAGAAGAAGTAAAACTGTCCTTATTTGCAGATGACATGATATTATACATAAAAAACCCTAACGACTCCATCAAAAATCTATTAGACTTAATAAATGAATTTGGCAATGTAGCAGGATACAAAATTAATGCCAAGAAATCTATGGCATTTCTATACACCAATAGTGAACTTACAGAAAGAGAGACTAAAAAAACAATTCCAATTACCATAGCACCAAAAAAAAATTAGGCTACCTAGGAATAAACTTAACTAAGGGGGTAAAAGACCTCTACTAAGAAAACTACAGGATGTTGAAAAAAGAGATAGAGGAAGACATAAACAGATAGAAGAACATACCATGTTCTTGGATTGGTAGAATCAACATCATTAAAATGTCCATACTACCCAAAGCAATCTATAAATTCAACGCACTTCCCATTAAAATACCAATGGCATATTTCACAGACCTAGAACGAACTCTCCAAAAATTCATCTGAAATAAAAAAAAAAGACCCCGAATAGCTGCAGCAATCGTGTGAAAGAACAAAGTAGGTGGGATCTCAATACCAGATATTAAGCTGCATTACAAAGCCACTGTTCTCAAAACTGCTTGGTACTGGCACAAGAGTAGACATATAGATCAATGGTATAGAATAGAGAGCCCAGAAATTAGCCCGAATCAATATGCTCAATTAATATTTGACAAAGAAGGCAAGAACATACAATGGAGTCAAGATAGTGTCTTCAATAAATGGTGTTGGGAAAATTGGACAGATACATGCAAGAAAATGAAACTAGACCACAATTTACACCATACACAAAAATAAACTCAAAATGGATAAAGGACTTAAATATACGATGGGAAACCATGAAAATACTAGAAGAATCCAAAGGCAACAAAATCTCAGACATATGCCGAAGCAATTTCTTCACTGATACAGCTCCTAGGACACTTGAAACTAAAAAGAAAATAAACAAATGGGACTACATCAAAATAAAAAGCTTCTGCACAACAAAAGAAACCATCAACAAAACAATAAGAAAGCCCACTGCATGGGAGAACATATTTGCCAATGTTATCACCGACAGGGGTTTAATCTCCAACATTTACAGGGAAATCATACAACTTTGCAAAAGGAAGATAAACAATCCAATCAAAAAATGGGCAAAGGACCTAAATAGACACCTTTCAAAAGAGGACATTCAGAAAGCCAAGAGACATATGAAAACATGCTCAAAGTCACTAATCATCCAAGAGATGCAAACCAAAACAACAATGAGGTACCATCTTAAACCTGTCAGAATGGCTATCATCAGCAAATCAACAAATGACAAGTGCTGGATTGGATGTGGAGAAGAAGGAACACTCGTGCACTGCTGGTGGGAATGCAAACTGGTGCAGCCACTATGGAAGACAGTATGGAGTTTCCTTAATAAACTGAAAATGGAACTCCCATTTGACCCCATGATCCCACTTCTAGGAATATATCCCAAGAAACCAGAAACACCAATCAGAAAGGATATATGCACCCCTATGTTCATAGCAGCACAATTCACCATAGCTAAGATCTGAAAACAGCCTAAGTGCCCATCAGTAGATGAATGGATTAGAAAACTGTGGTACATCTACATGATGGAATACTATGCTGCTCTAAAAAGGAAGGAACTCTTACCATTTGCAATAGCAGGTATGGAACTGGAGAGCATTATACTAAGTGAAATGAAGGAAAAATACCGCATGATCTCACTCATTCATGGATAATAAAGACCATTATAAACTTATGAACAAAAATAGATACAGAGGCAGAGCGGCCTGGAACAGACTGTCAAACTACAGCGGGAAGGCTGGGGAAGGTTGGGGGGCAGGGCTGGGGGGCGGTAAGAGATCAACCGAAGGACTTGTATGCATCCACATAAGCATAACCAATGGACATAAGACACTGGGGGGTAGGGGAGGCCACAGGATCGTCAAGGGCGGGGGAAAAAAAGGAGACATATGTAATACTCTTTGTAATACTTTAAGCAATAAAACAATAAAAAAATAAAAAGTTTTATTCTGATAGATCATGACCCTATTGGCAGCTCTCTTTGATCCTGTCAAGATTTGGGTTTAGGCTTTGCTAGGGAAGTATTGTAGTTATCAACTGCTGTGTAACAAATTACTCTAAAACTTCGCACTTTAAAAGGACAAAATTTATTGTCAGACCATTTTTGAGGATCAGGATTCTGGGAGTGAATTGGCTTGGTGGTCTGGACTAGGTTCTTTCATGAGGCTACCGTCAAGCTGTCATTTGGAGATATAGTTATCTAAGGCTACACTTGGCTGTAAAATATGCTTTCAATTTCACTCATGTGCTTGTTGGCAGACCTATGCTCATTGCTTGCTATTAACAGAGGCCTCTATCTCTCTTCACTGGGGCTTCTCCTTGTGGGGACTGTACAGGGATATTAATAGGTGAAGATCATTGGGAACTAGAAGGTTGGCTACCAGCTGCTGCAGGACGTCTAAAGTAGCATGTACTCTAGGGAGGGATTTCTCAACTATGACACTATTAACATTTTGGGCTGGAAATTCTTTGTTGTAGGAAACTTATGTATTATAGGATGTTTAGCATCTCTCGTCTCTACCCACTAGATGGCAGTAGTAGTTCCTGTCATGACAGCAAAAAAGGTATTCAAATTTTGCCAATTTGGGGGGTGGGCATGGGGGAATGG
Source organism: Myotis nattereri (assembly GCF_964212035.1). NCBI lineage: Eukaryota > Metazoa > Chordata > Mammalia > Chiroptera > Vespertilionidae > Myotis > Myotis nattereri. The sequence goes on from NC_138080.1 coordinate 10,020,000, forward strand.
GCAAAATTACCCTTCCCTTCCAATTAAGAACCACTTATCTAGAATGTGGTTTTCACTCATGATATGTGGAATATATATTGTGTCTCTGATGAATATCTTAATGAGGTCTCCTTTATTCTGGTTGGGCCAGAACTCCAATGACTCCTAGCACTGTGTGACCTTTAACATCTTCTTTCAACTGTGTGTCATCTGCTTTCAGGTAGAGAAAGACCTTGCAGCCCAGCTCTTAGCCAGAAATCTGCAATACTCCTCCTCTATGCTACCTAGCTCAACATTTTAGGTGCTTCAACAGCCCCAAACTCTAATATATGTCTCAAGTCAGCATCTGTCCTCTCTCTGCTGGGTATGCTGGAACCATTTTTATTTTGGTCAGAAAATCGTGCTAGATCAAGAACCAGAGGGCAAAAGGGACTCACTTGTGCTTCCTTCTCTCAGGAGCTGCAATCCTGATCTGGCTGTTGTCCAATGCCTGACATTTGCCTGATGTATTTTGTCTCATTATATCTGTTTAAGGCAGAAGAACCAGTATGCTGCCAATTACTCCATCATAGATGCAAGAAGACATTCCCTAACATAGTGAGGTGTTTTTGTTTTTTGTTGTTTTTTTAGTTTTTTTTAAGGAACCGACATAAAAAAATCAGATGATTTCATTTAAAAACGAATCTCTCCACTACTCTTGAAAATCATATCTGTCAACCTGGGGTTGACAAACAGCAGTATTTGTTCAGATTGATAGTTGCCACTCATCTTCACACTTATACTGTTGTTTTTCTCATTTCTATGAACCCAAATCTTACAAAATAGAAAGATATACTGAGTTGACAGTGTGGTCTTTATCACACATGTCCAACCTCACTTGTTTTTGTCAATTTCAGTTGGTGACACTTTTCCAACTGAAATTTAGAGGCCTTGGGAGCAGATGAGACCCAGAGAAAAGAAATGTCTTAGTGTCCTCTGTCTTGTCCATAAATAAAGCCTGTTTGGTCTGAATCAACACATCCCCTGGGGAATCACTGAGCTGCAGCAGCCACACAGCTATGACCAGGCAATTAAATGAACAGGCTCCCTGAGGGCTGACTCTGATGTGATTGCCTGAGCCCAGTCAGATGCTATTCACTTTCCAAAGGCTCTGGTAGGAAGACCCTTCAGTAACAAGTCACTGAAAGAAAACTCAAAGAGGAGTGGGACCCTTCTTAACACACATCAGAGTCATCATCTGATTCAGCTCCCACATCAGCCTGTCTAGGGGTTCTGAAAGAGAAGGAATATACTCTATCCTAAATAGAGATCATGTGGCTTATCCCCCAAGGGGGCTCCATGCAGAAAACCAGACCAGCCACTATTGGATCCGTAAAGGCATACAAGTGCCATTTGCACACTCATATGCCCAGAGGGGCCAGATAATATGACAAATGAATCAGACCAGATGTTGAGCAAAAGGGAGCAAAAGGGGGTGGCTACTATCAACCACATTCCCTGGGTGGGAAAGTGGTTTCCAAACGTTTAAAACATTGAGCTAGTCAAACAAAGCCACACTTGGGTTTGCCTGTGGACAGCCAATGTACATATTCTGCATATTCTGGCTGAAGGTCTTTATTAGTTCAATGAAAGACATCATTGACAGCTTTCCTGTGGGTGCATCAGTTATCTTGTCACAATGTGCACAGTGTGAAGGGGCCTAGTCTCTGTAGCTTGGCCATTCCTGGACAAAGAGCTCAGTGTAAGCTCTATGGTGTTGACTTGATGGCTGGTCTGAACTGCCTCCTGCCCCTGCCCTCATGGACTGCCAGCCTATAGACTGTGCTCTTCTGAGAGCTTTTCTCTTTTTATTGGGAGTTGTCTGGTGCTCAGTGAATGCAGAGACTGTGGAGGGTAATGAAGGAAGCCCCAGGGTCATCTCTCAGCACTGACCTGACTCTTCCCCCATCCCTGCAGGTGGTACACACAGCTGCAACAGTTCTGGGTGTGAACAGGGAGAGATGGGGACAGGCAATGGTCTACCTGAGCCCATGGTGCCAAGAAAAAAGATCACACTGAATCCCTACCCCAATCCTTGACCACAATACACAGCCCTCCCCCACCCTGGCAGCTGTGTGCCTTCAACATGCAGCCAGAGACACCCTCTCTTTCCTGCAGTCTTCATTTAGTTCTTCACATTCAGAGGCTTCTCATTTGGCAAGGGGTGCCCAATGGGGCTGGGGAGGAGCCAGTGGCCCAGGGGGTTCCTCATCCTCTTCACCTGATTGTTTACCTTACAGTGTCCTTTTGATTTCCTTGGATTTATTCAAGTGTTCATGAGAAAAATTTGGATGCTTGGTTTTTATTTTTTATTTTATTTTTTATTTTTTTCTGATTCAAGAACTCAATTCTTTATTTTATTTTATTTTTTTATTTTTATTTTTTATTTATTGCTTAAAGTATTACAAAGGGTATTACATATGTGTCCATTTTATCCCCCCGCCCTAGACAGTCCCCTAGCCTCTCCTATCCCCCAATGTCTTATGTCCACTGGTTATGCTTATATGCATGCATACAAGTCCTTTAGTTGATCTCTTACCCCCCTACCTCCTGCCCCCCCAACCCTCCCTGGCCTTCCTGCTGCAGTTTGACAATCTGTTTGAGGCAGCTCTGCCTCTGTATCTATTATTGTTCAAAAGTTTATAATGGTCTCTATTATCCATGAATGAGTGAGATCATGTGGTATTTTTCCTTCATTGACTGGCTTATTTCACTTAGCATAATGCTCTCCAGTTCCATTCATGACGTTGCAAATGGTAAGAGTTCCTTCCTTTTTAGAGCAGCATAGTATTCCATCGTGTAGATGTACCACAGTTTTCTAATCCATTCATCTACTGATGGGCACTTAGGCTGTTTTCAGATCTTAGCTATGGTGAATTGTGCTGCTATGAACATAGGGGTGCATATATCCTTTCTGATTGGTGTTTCTGGTTTCCTGGGATATATTCCTAGAAGTGGGATCATGGGGTCAAATGGGAGTTCCATTTTCAGTTTATTAAGGAAACTCCATACTGTCTTCCATAGTGGCTGCACCAGTTTGCATTCCCACCAGCAGTGCACAAGTGTTCCTTTTTCTCCACATCCTCTCCAGCACTTGTCGTTTGTTGATTTGTTGATGATAGCCAGTCTGACAGGTGTGAGATGGTACCTCATTGTTGTTTTGATTTGCATCTCTCGGATGATTAGTGTCTTTGAGCATGTTTTCATACGTCTCTTGGCTTTCTGAATGTCCTCTTTTGAAAGGTGTCCATTTAGGTCCTTTGCCCATTTTTTGATTCTATTGTTTATCTTCCTTTTGTTGAGTTGTATGAGTTTCCTATAAATTTTGGAGATTAGGCCCTTATCAGATATGCACTGATACAGCTCCTAGGGCACTTGAAACTAAAGAAAAAATGAACAAATGGGACTACATCAAAATAAAAAGCTTCTGCACAGCAAAAGAAACCATCAACAAAACAACGAGAAAACCCACTGTGTGGGAAAACATATTTGCCAATGTCATATCTGATAAGGGCCTAATCTCCAAAATTTATAGGGAACTCATACAACTTAACAAAAGGAGGATGCTTGGTTTTTAAACATTATATTTTTAAGAATGGTGATTTTAATTCTCTTACTAGATTCAGAAAAACACAGCCCAGTGCTTACATATGATTTTTTTTTAACTATCAAAAAACTAGGACTAGACAGAAACTTCCTTAGCTTTATAACAACTATATTTGAATAACCTGCAGCAAACAAGATACCAGGTGAAGATGTTTTGGACACCTCACTGTGAGCAGGACTGGGCAATCAGCCCCATTCCATCCCCACTGTTAATATCATATTGGGTTTCAGGCAATGCTCTAAGGAATGGAAATGACACCAGGCCTGTCAGAATTAAAAAGAAAAAGATTATATGCTCAGTATATGCTGATGTTAACACATATGTTAAACTCAAATGAGTCAACAGAGAAAGGAACAGAACAACCAAGGAGCTGAAGCAAGGTTTCTATATTCATGATCAGCTTACAGACACAAGCAACCTCCCCCTGTATCAGCAACAACCAACTAAAAAATTGGTCACGCAGCTCCGTGAAAGTGTTAGGCAGGTGGTGCACCCACAGAGGAAGTTCTTTGTCTTTTCCCCATACTTTGCCTCATGCATCTTTCATTCAGCTGCTCCTGAGTTGTCCTTTATAAGAAGCCAGTAAACAGATTGAAGACCAAGCCTCTAAATACCTTTCTAAAAAATGGAGCTTTTTTAATTGATTCAATTTTAGAGTATAAAATACAGAAGACTCTTTGTCATACATGGTTTTGTAAGTGAAGTAATACTTACTTGAAATTCAAAATATTGAAGCAACAACAGAATTATCCTTGGACTACAAATTTACAGTGTTCTTTTAAACAATCTAAAAACAGCTCGCTAATATCCAAACTCTTTTTTGGTCTTATCAAATGATGAGGCATTGACAACCAAATAAATTAGCTTTCCTGGAAAATAAAATGAAGGATCATATATGTAGGAAATGTACTGTGAAAACGTTAAAATGTTGACATTCAAAAGTACCATAAAATGCTTTTTAAGAACAAATTCTTTATGAAAAGTGATGAAGAAATTGGGGGGAAAAAAAGGTCACCATTTGCAATAGCAAAAAAAAGAAAAAAAGCACACTGAAGCCAATCTAACAAATAATGCAAAAGACTGTTCTGTAGAAAAATTGAAACTTTAGTAAAAGACATAAAAGGAGACGTTGCTAAGTGGGGAGATTACGTATGCATGGATAGATATCTTAATGTTACAAGTCCCCTAGTCTCCCAGATTCACATAGGTATTAAATGCAATCCGGATCAATAGTTCAGTGTGTGTGTGGGGGGGGGGGGTGGAAATCAACAAGCTTATTGTGAAATTTCAGTGTGATGTGTCCTATACCAAGTCCCCATGTACATTGGGTCTGTTTTGAGCTTTCCATTGCATGCTATTGATATGTTAGTCTGCCCCTCCACCAAGACTACAACCTCCAATATGCCCTGACATCTGGTCCAGACTCAGCTAGTTGGAGTGTGGATAAGGGCAGTCATTCTGGGATGAACTGCATAGCTTTTGAGTGCATGCACCCTTTGACCCAGGAATGCTGGATAAACGTTCACAAGGATACCTGAGGGGATTTGTATACTTCTTCTGGCGCTGTTCTGATTGCAGAATGCTGGAGACAGGCTTTGGAGTCACTGCCACAGGAATGTTACAGGTTCCACATGGCAGCTGCAAATGGCAGCCTACATGATGTAGCAGGAAGAATACCTGAGTGAGTTGTGCCCTCAGAGAGTGTGAAGAGAGGAACGTGGGAACAGAATGGAGTCTGTAGCCCGACACAGTTTATGTGAGACAACAATCATGCAAAGCACAGCCTGCATGCTTCATGGGAAGTGTGCAAGTTTGAGGCTGGACTGGCCATGTTAGAGAATGTGCCCATTGAGGGAAGCCATAAGAATGAGGAGATGGAAAGAAGGGAACAGTTAGGTGGAAAAAATAAGCCATGCATCTGTGTTAACAAAGCTGTGATCTGAAGAGCATGGCTTTAGCACAAATCTGTACAGCTGAGGTCCAAATAAACAAAGAAGTGAATAGTCAAGCAAAGTCCAGGTTTTAAAATAAATTCACAAAATCATTCGTTCCTCTACAGAGGAACCATCAAATAAATGTAGATAGTAAAATTGGATTTTAATCCAATTATATCCCACACATCATAATGAATTCCTCATCATTTAAAATACTGTCTAATTTTAAAAAGCAAAAATGAGCCCTATCCAGTGTGGCTCATCAGGTAGAGTGTTAGCCTGTGCACCAACAGGTCACAGGTTTAATTCCTGGTCAGGTACCTGACTAGGTCCATCTGCCCCTGTCAGGGCGTGTGTGGGAGGCAACTAATCATTGTATCTCTCTCATATTGATGTTTCTCTCTGTCTCTCTCTCCCCCCTTCCCTCCCTCCCTTCCACTCTTTCTAAAATGAATGAAAAAAATATATACTTGGGTGAGGATTAGTAACAAAACAAAAAAAAGCAAAGTGGAAAAGTAGATCCATGTTGTCTGAACTCTGGAAGAAAGTGACTGGTGATAATATAGAAGTATAATTTTTATGTGTTAGGAGCTAGATACTGTGTAATAAATTTTATGTAGGTGATTCTCCTTACTGCTCATGGCCATCAGCAACTCTTTCCGTTTTACAGGTGATGCTCTTGACCAGGGAGGTCAGGACCTTGTAGGAAAAAGTGGAAGCAAGATGGCTTGGAATTCAGGCCATCTGCCTGAGAATGTGGCCTTAACCCAGTGGTATGACAAAGGTTAAGAAGCAGCAAAACACAAGTGGCTTCATAAAATGAAATGGGACACAACCAAGACAAAAAGCAGCCACAGATAGAAAATAATGGGTTTTATAAAGATGGATTTTTAAAAGAGAAAGACCTCCATGAAGTTGATTTTATTTTATTTTTATTTTTCATTGAAATTCTTTTTTTATTAAGTTATTACATATGCGTCCTTATCCCCACGTTACCCCCCAACCTCCCCCCTCACTCATGCCCTCACCCCCCTGTTGTCTGTGTCCATTGGTTAGGCCTATATGCTTGCATATAAGTCCTTTGGTTGATCTCTCTCCCTTACCCCCACCCTCCCCTACCTTCCCTCTGAGGTTTGACGGTCTGATTGATGCTTCTCTGTCTCTACATCTGTTTTTCTTCATCAGTTTATGTTGTTCATTATATTCCATAAATGAGTGAGATCATGTGGTATTTATCTTTCTCTGACTGGCTTATTTCACTTAGCATAATGCTCTCCAGTTCCATCCATGCTGTTGCAAATGGTAAGGACTCCTTTTTTACCGCAGCATAGTATTCCATTGTGTAAATGTACCACAGTTTTTAAATCCTCTCATCTACTGATGGGCATTAAGGCTGTTTCCAAATCTTAGCTATGATGAATTGTGCTGCTATGAACATAGGGGTGCATATATCCTTTCTAATTGGTGTTTCTTGGGATATATTTCTATGAGCTTTGACAAATGTATATACCTTTGGACGAAAGAGGCCACATGCTGACCTGACAAGATCAGGGGAGGTCTGCATGGCAGTCTTACAAACTCAGAGACCTAAAGTAACCACAAAGGATGGTCCGAAGTTAAACTTTAACTAAAAGCAGTTATGGTTGGCAATTATGTCATAGGCCGGTTATCTTAACTGACAAGGTCAACCTTTACCTTAACTGAGTCTTTTTGCATCTATGATAACATACCCTTGAAATATCTGAGTAACTTGTAACTTCCCTTTTTCTGGAGCCCCTGGGGCACAACCAAATGTGCTGGGTGGCAGGACAGATACCACAAATTCCTTCATTATCATGTTAATTGTTCCTGCACCCATCTAAGTATGTGTCCATCATTTTACTTTTTATCCAATTCCAGGGGTTTCCCCAGCTTTGCTTTATCCCACCTCCTTAATCTATTACCAATGAATTTCATGTAATCCACCTAAGTCCCTCCTCTGATTGCAATGTATAAATACAAATGTAACCTGCCATTCTCCGGAGTATTATCTCAATTTGTTGAGGTCCTGCTTCCCGGCATATGTCGACAGTTTGGCTCAATAAACTCACAAAAATTCAAAAAAAAAATAAAATAAATAAAAGAGAGAGAAAGAACTCATTGACAAGGACCACAAAGTGGTGATTACAGGGGGTGAGGGGGGCTGAGGGGAGCGGGGGATGGGTGTAAGAGGGTATAGGGGGGATAAATAGTGATGGGGGAAATTAAGAAAAAACAATTATAAAGAAAATTAATATAAATATGAGGACTTATAACAACTCTAATTCTAGGGCAAGGTGTCTAAAGCAAGTGAAAGGGACTTTATTTAAAAGGGAACCAAAGCAATAAACCAATGTCTTAAGAAGTGTTTCACTTTGGAAGTCATTAAAGATATGCCAACCAGTAATGCATTATCACCTGACACAGTTGTTAAGTTATATTTTTAAAATGTGCATACCATAAAACTCCATGCCGATGAGAGTGTAGGAGAGAGAGACACTCATGCAAAGTGGGTGTTGAGTTGTCTCTCTCATGTAGGCTGTTTGATGGTTCTGGGGTTCTAGAAGGTTCCCTGTTGGCCTCTTGTCAGTCTCTGTGATCTTGGATTCCTGGGATAGGAAGTCATTGCATGGATGCCTTAGGAATAAATAGTGCTCTTCTCCTAGAGGGGTTGTGTAGGGTGGGTGGTCAGTCCTGCTGCAGGTGTTCAGCAGGTGAACCACACCCTCTTCCTGGACAGCCCCTCCTGGTGTCCTCAGCTTCTGGTTAACTGCAGGTTCATTACATGAAGACTCCCCATGAGCCCCTCATCCTCTAGGGATAGGGGTTCAAGGCTCACTACATCTGGTCCCCAAGGGCATCCTACATCCTTAGCCATGGGGAACTTGGGGAGATAGGCCAATTACAGTGTAGCACCTCCCTCTCAATCGCTTTCACAACAATGATTTGGCTGGCACTGGCTCCCATAGGGAGATTAGTCCTCATTCTCAGTGTCCAAAGCCTCCAAGTTGCCCTTGAAAGCGCCTTCACTAAACTAGAAGTGAAGGAGATAGCTCCCCACACTCATCCTCCTCATTCATAGCATAGCAATGGCTCTTTTCCAATAAATGTACCCCTAAGTGTCCCTTCTTCAAACTCCTCTCTCAGCACCTTTATGTTCTCCTAGTTGGTAAGAGGCTCAGTAGAAACTGACATGCAGGCTGATTTTGGGGTGCTCACCTATTTTTGAATTCTCTCTGGGAGTGACCAAATTAATTTAGCGTATATGTTTGAGCACTAGAGTGTGTTGAGCACACCACAGGAAGGTTCTGAGTGTGCAAAGGTGCCCCTGATATGGCCTCTGTCTTGAGCATTCAAGGAAGCAGACAGAATGGTAGGGTGGGGTGGAATAAGGTGGCAAAGAAGGTATGTGCCCAATGACTCCAGAATAAGAGTCATGCAGTAGGTGCCCATTGACATTATGGGTTTCAGGCCCATGCCCAGGGATTGGCTGCAGGGCCCACTAGGAATCTGCATTCTTTCTTTTAAAATGTTTTTATTGATTTTAGAGAGGAAAGGAGAGGGAGCGAGAGAGAGAGAGAAATATTAATGATGAAAGAGAATCATTGATAGGCTACTTATTGCACACCCCCAACTGGGGATCAAGCACACAACCCAGATATGTGCCCTCCTGGTTCATAGGTTGACACTCAACCACTGAGCCACCCCAGCCAGGGGGGATCTGCATTCTAAGTGGCAGAAAATTCCACTTATACTGACTTGAACTCTAAAGGGAATTTATCAGCTCATGTTACTGACAAGTCTAGAGATAACAGGCTTCAGGTGAGGCTTGATGCAACCATTCTATGGTGTTACTAAAAAACAGCTCGTCTTCTGGGATTATCTTGGCTCTGCTCTTCTGAATGCCAATTCTTCCTTAGCTTAGCTCCCACCATTGCAGTAAATAGCTGAATAAGCTCCAAACCACCCACTTTTTCACCTCATTCTCCTGGAGGAGAGCACTATTTCTTCCTGAGGCATCCATGGGATAGAGGGACTTTCCAACCCTGAGGCACATTCTGATTTGACCCACTAACAACATTGGGCTAATTCCTGGGGCCAGAGACATGCATTGTGCTGTCCATCTTAGATCCCAGTTCCTGCTTTGTCCTGGTGGAGGGATATTGGGGAAGGTGACCAGCAATGTGAAGAGCAGAGGAAGCAGTGGAAATCTCACCCATACTGGAGAAGTGTGATTTTATACAGCATCACATCACCTCCCCATTCTACAGGAAGGTAGGTGACTGCTTTGCTTAAGGCTGCACCAGGAGTTCGTGGCTAGAGACCCATGTCTGAAGAACCTGCCACTCTACTGCTTCCTAATGGTTACACAATGGCCCACTCGCCTCTCAGGAACACAAAGGTCAGCAGACCATGGCACAACTGTTCTAAGCTTGAGGAACAGGAGGGCATGTGGAGCTGGGGTTGGTGGTGCTCATAGGAAGGGTGGTCCAGGCTGGATAACAGGCCTTAAAGGTCAGGGTAAGGCAGTCGCTCTTTATCTTGTAGGACATGGGCAACAGTTAGCAGGTTTTCAACAAGGAAGTGAAGGGATCAGTTCCAGGTTTGGAGAGAATGTCAGGGCTCTGGGAGGGTGGATAAGAGATGGTGGGTGCTAAAGGTTCCAGGTAGGAAGATTATGGTGGCCCCTGGGAGTATGTCGCTGGTTCTGTCATGACCAGTGTCTCCAGTTTGCCTGAACTTGTTATGGAGGCAGAGCCTTTGCCCAGCTGGACTCAACATTGAGCTCTGTGGGCACGTTCACATTTAGTCCCTGACATTTCACATGCTATCATGCTTGAAGCGATACGTGTCCTCTGTTCCAGATTGGGAGGCATCCTGTGTCTGTTTCATGTCCTATGTCCTGGTCCTGCATCCCAGCTGGGTTTCTCCTCTCCCTCCTTCCCTGCCCAACTGGGCTCCTCCTCTCATTCTTCCCCTGGACCTCACAGCACAATAAGAGGGGCTTAGAGTCTCAGAGTTGGGGCCTGAACTTCTGAACTGTGTCCTGCAAACTGTTGTCAGTCTCCTCTGTGTACTGCTCACTTGCCTGCTAAGTGGATGAGAAAATTTTCCCAAACAATCATGTGAGGTCTAGGGTGTCCTTTCCTGGAACAATGGAGAATTTTGGTCCAATTCAGGGCATTCAATTCTTCTCCTGAATTCCTGACAAAATCCTTCAGGTTAGCATTCAACCTTTTAGATTGTCTGAGGCCTTCCCCACCCACTTCACAGGCAAGTCTCTTGCTCTGTGTTGAAGGTCTCCCTCACTTATGTCAATGGGAAGGAGACGTTTTCAAGGTTCTGGTACAGGACAATGCAGACAGATTTTCTGAGTGACTTTAAAAACCACCTGGCCCTTTGTAGGCACAGTTGATCTTTGGAGAGAAAGGGAGTGCTGTGTTAAATGAATATGAATGAGGGACTCTTCCCTCTTCCAACAAGGCTGCTTCTAGAAGAGCCTCTGTAGCCTGAGAGGAGGCCCTGTCTGGGAGCTCTGGTCTGGCCCCAGTTGGCTTTGCCTGAGTGAGCAGCCCCTCCTTCCCTGCAACCACAGGACAGCCAGCTGCCCCCTCATGATGGTGAGTGCTGAACTCCAATCCTCTTGCTGGAGAGTGAGGCACAGACGCTCCACCACCCACACCTCTGTGAGCTTTTGGGTAGGACCTGATAGTGTGGATACGACTAGTCTGGCTAGTAGCTGTCCTCAAGCAGCAAAGGTGAAGGGGGGTTGTCTTTCTGCAAGGACTACCCTCACCCTCTCCTCAGATTGGCCACCAGCTCAGTCTCCGGGGCTGAGAGTCTCCCCTTCCTCCCCTGCCCCAGCTGGATTTCTCCTCTCCCTCCTTCCCTGCCCAACTGGGCTCCTCCTCTCATTCTTCCCCTGGACCTCACAGCACAATAAGAGGGGCTTAGAGTCTCAGAGTTGGGGCCTGAACTTCTGAACTCACTGGCTATCCCCTGGGCCTGACCTGAATGTTGAGTGTAATAGGCCTTGGTGTGGAGGAACACCATGGACACTGTGTGAATAGGCTTTTTATAGCTACAGATGCTCACTCCTCAATGAAGCCCTCCCAGAGCTCTAACCATCCTTTAGAGCAGCCAGAAGCTTCTTTCAGATTCCAAAGGTGCTGGGATAAAATACCAAACTGGGACAGTGCTTGCTCTGGGAGCATGCCTATTGGTTGTGGGCCTGTGCCTGCCATTCCCAGGTTCTCCAGCCCACCCAGTTGCTCTTCTCCCATCCTGGGCTGGGTTAGGCTTACCTGGCTTACCTGACCCATCTCTGTGGCCTCTCCACTGATTTCTCACTTCAGCTTTGGGCACTGTGTACTGCACTATTCATACAGGAGCCAAAATGACATTTTAAAAATGTGAATCAGATTAGCTCACTGTCCTGCTGAAGACCCTCCAAAGGTTTTGCAACACCTCCCAGAATAAACCCCAAACACCTCACCATGTCCTACAGTGCCCTCTCCTGCAGCTAAATCCTCACCATTTATTTTTATTTTTTTAAAGATATATTTTATTGATTTTTTACAGAGGAAGGGAGAGAGATAGAGAGTTAGAAACATCGATGAGAGAGAAACATTGATCAGCTGCCTCCTGCACACCTTCTACTGGGGATGTTCCCGCAACCAAGGTACATGCCCTTGACTGGAATCGAACCTGGGACCCTTCAGTCCGCAGGCCGATGCTCTAGCCACTAAGCCAAAACGGTCAGGGCTCCTCACCACTTTTTAAGAAAAATCCTCACCCGAGAATTTTTTTTCCATTGAAATTCACAATAGAAAGAGAGAAAGTATGGAGGGGGTGGGGGAGAGAGAGATAAAGAGAGGGAGAGAAACATTGATGTGAGAGAGAAGCATCCTTACTGGAGTCAGGGATGAGCCTGTAACCCAGGTAAATGTCCTTGACCAGGAGTTGAACCCACAACCCTTCAGTGCATGGGCTGACACTAACCGTTAGAGTGTCAGCCCACGCACTGAAGGGTTGTGGGTTCAACTAAGAGTCTAACCACTTAGCCATGCCAGCCATGGCTCCATCCTCACCTTCTGACTCACTCCCTACACTCACTTGTATGCAAAAGAGCCTTGTCAGGAGGCCCCCTCCTCAATACACCTTTCACTCATTCACTGAACAAATGAATAAGAGTCTTTTCTAGGTCCCAGATATTGTGCATACAGCAGTGAAAAGTGCAAGTCTGGCCTGCAGAAAAGATACATTCTGGTGGTGCAGACGGACAACAAGCAAAGACACAAATAAGTAGACTGTGAGGTGGTGCATGGGCTAAGAAAACATAGGCAGAGGGGAAGTTGGTTCTGCACTTACAGTGGGGTAGAAAGTGGTGATTTTTGTGTGAGATGGCCAGGCAAGGCCTCACTAAAAAGGTCACAATTGAACTAATAATTGGAAAAAGGAAGAAGTGGTCATCTGGGTTTCTAATGGGAGAAGGTTTCAGGCAGAGAAGATGCGATGGGCAAGGCCTACTCAAGAAAGAGCAGAAAACCCAGAGGAACAGCAGGGTGGACCAGGAGAATGGCAGAAGCAGAGCGGGCTCATAAAGGCAGCTGCTGTTTAGGTAGGGTTGAACACTGTTGGAAAAACTTTGGCTTTTACTCAGAGTGAGATGGAGGACTTGAGCAGAAGACTGAGGATATCAGGCCTACATCTTAGCAGTTTTATTCTGGCTACTGGGCTGAGTTGAGGCAATGTGGGTGGGAGTGGAGGTATTGCTTCAATCCAGCAAGTGGCAGTGGTGACCTGCACCAGTGTAGAGCAGTGCACATGGGAGATATGATTAGGGTCTAGATCAATTTTCAAGGTGGGGCTAAGAAGCTTTGCTTAGTGGAATGGATGTTGGTGAGAGAGAGAGAGAAAGAGAGTGAGAGAGAGAGAAAGAGAGAGAGAGAGAGAGAGAGAGAGAGAGAGAGAGAGAGAGAGAGAAAGAGAGAGAGAGAGAGAGAGAGAGAGAGAGAGAGAGAGAGAGAGAGAGATGACTTCAGGGCTACTCACTGCCACGTGGTGTCACAGCTGAGGGTCTGGCATATGAGAACATCATGTAGAGGAAAAGCCCTGTGTAGAGGTGGCTGCCTTCTGGAGAATGCACATAGGTTTACTCCCTGACTAATTCGAGCTGAGATGGCAAGCTGGCAGCCTGTGGGACAGGGGGACAGAACAGTGATAAGGACCTGGGCTGAGATCAGAACTTACAGGGAGGGTAACTCTTATCTTTTCTCCAGGCAACTGGCCATGGTCTTCTCCTGAGGGCTGTTAAGTGGCATGAGGAAGGCAAGGCTCTAGCACCCTAAGCCAGGAAAGGGTCCTGGAGCTGCTGCCTGGCCCTGCCACACTCCATTTCCCAGGATGCCTCCCTCACCCTGCAGCTGAGAGCTCTGCCCATCACCCCTGATTCAGGTCAAAGAGGAACATGACTCTCTCTGCCCTTTAGAAGCCCCCATGCCACTATCCTGGTAGTGTGCTCAACTTGCCATGACTGTCCTCTGTGGTGATTTGAAGAGGACCCCAACATCCTCTATGACTTCCACCTTGCTGATAAGGCTGCCTGCTTTGACAGTGACTGGTTAGTTGAATGGTATGATGGCATTTCTGAACTGGGCAAAGAATCCCCTGATGGACTTGCTGCAGTCCTGGGCATGCATTGTCTCCTTCCTCCTTACCTCATGCTGACCACCAGCCATATACCTGACTGGGCTTCTCCCTCTATTTCCCAACCCTCTGCCTCTGTCTTCTCTCTTGGGGATTTGATTGGTCAGGGCTTGCTGTGAGGAAGGGCCCTCCCCTGGGTCATGAGGCTGATGATCTGATTGGGCCTAGCTCTGGGAACTGCCCCCAACCCCAACCACACTCCTGCCATGTTTCTGGCTCTCATCTTCTGGGGGCTGAGACTCAGATGCTGTCCCTACTCAGGCCTGTGGCCCCTCCTCCTGGGAACCACCTGCCAGGTGTCCCCCATGTGCTCCAAAGGAGCCTGCCTGGTGAGGGGTGTGGAAACCACCCAGGGCTTCAGCCCATGAGCCAGTTCTTAGAAGGTGCTCTCCTGGAGAAAGAAGCCAGTGTACCTGGAAGGTGGGTTCACCAATGTGGCCCCTGGGTGACCCCAGAGTCTGCCTGAAGTGGGCAAGGGGCTTAGGTTATGGGAATTCATCTTTGGGGACCTAAAAGAACTATAGGTTTTTGAGTTAAGATTCTTAGTTGCAAGTGTCAGAAAGCAGATCAAACCAGTTCAAAGGCTTTTAGAACCAAACTGGACTCTGGTCCTAGCATCAGCATGAGGTACCCTTCCCTCTCTGCCTTTCGGGGCTCCCCCAGCTCAACTTCTGCCCCTTTAAGCTCCTGACACCTGCAGTTATGTTTTACCATCTCTCCACCAGGGAGAAATAGCCTCTGGCCTTCCATCCTGTTAAAAAGCACTGGGATAGGATGCTTATTGGTCCATCTTGGGCGCCATGTCCATGCCTGCAGCAAGGGGTGTGGTGCTTTGACTAGCACCTCCCCTCCCAACCAGAGCAGGGCAGTTTCCCAGAAGGCAAAAAGTGGGCTGTGCTGTCCCAAACACCTGTGTCCAAGTTTCTCAGCTTGTGTCTGGGACTGCCCTCACAGCTTCGCAGATCCCATAACTGTGAAGGACACAAAAGAATCCCAGACTCCTGATGTCAGTTTAACCTCCACTGAGAGTGATTGGTTACCACAGTGGGCAGGCTCTGGGCCAGGTGATTTAAATTAGATAGTTGTCATTCTCATGATAACTCTATACAGGTTTGAATCTTCCCATTTGTATGACTGTTGCCTTTTTTCATATGAAAAAACGGAGGCTCTGAGACCTGAAGTGACCCTAAGAGGCCAGGTAAGCAGCCTCACCAGAGTGATAGCTAAGCTGGGTCCACCAGGCTCTTTCCTCACAGACACTGCTGACCATGGAAGAGGCCACATTGAAAAGGTTCTTAGAATTCAAACAATAAATTATAATAAAAGAATAGGAAAACAAATGAGCATGATGAAATGAGTTAACAGCTTCCAAAAGGCTGAGATAAAACAGGAAAAGAAAAATTAAGATTTTTTAAAGTTAAAAGTACAAAAGTAAACAGCATTAGCTAGTGGAACAAACAAGACAGAAGAAATTGTATAACAGGGTAATTAAAAGTATGTGACTCAGGATGGGCAGGATGGCAAGTGTTGGATGAACTCAGGAGGAACAAGGATCTCTGGCTGCACACCTCCTCCCACAGGGGCTGGTGGCTGGTAGCCCCACCTGGCAGAGTGCCAAAGAAGGCCTCACTGCTGGCCAGGCTCCTTGTGTTTTGGAATTGGGTTGCTGACCACACAAGCTGATGCCTCACAGTAGCTATGATCAGACAGGGCAGGGACTGTCCGGACTCTCCAGTGGGTCTTGGTGATTTCTCAGGTCTGTAGCTGATCTCTAGGCAGGAGGATAATAGCTTCCTGATTTAAGTAGCTGCATATTCATAATGCATCCTGCTCATGCATCTATTTGCAGACTCCTGTCAAATCTTAGCAGCTCATATTTCACACAGGCCTCCCTGACATTTGCCCTGATCTTAGGAATTCACTGCCAAAAAATAGGTCCCTACCTGGTCAGGGTTCATGACCTGAATACCTTTCTCAGTCCCTCCCCTGGGTGAGGTGGGGTAGGTCTCCAGCTCAGGAGGTGAGGTCACAGAAGCCCCCAGTGGAGGCAGTGAGCTCTGTAGCTTGAGCAAGGGACGGCTGGGCTCTGAGGTCTGAGAGTAGCATCTTCTCAGGAGCCTGCAGTTGAGGGGATGCACGTGTTGTTGCTGGGATACGGTGGAGCCCTGTGAAGCAAGGCCCAGCTGCTTGCCAGCCATAGTATTGATTTTTACCGAAGGGCTCTGAAGGCTCGTGTGTCTGGGCAGGCCTAGGGCCAAGGGAGCTGAGGCTGGATACCAGGGGGGCCCAGCTCCAAGCCAAGCTTTGAAAGATAAGCGCCTTGGGGGGCTGCAGTTCTTAAAGGGCAGGATCACATTACCAGAACATGCTCTCCTCTCTGGTCATCACTTCCTCATCCAGCACCTTCTCTGTGCCAGGCATCAGGGAGGAAGTAATCTACTTCTACTTTAGCGGGGTGACAGGCACACACAGTGCAGGTGCTGAGAGGAGAAGCAGCTGCAGTGATGGGAGGCTGATAGCATGGTATGCTGGGTGATCTTGGACAATTGTCCTAACCTCTATAAGCCTCTGTTTTCTTATTTGTAACATGAAGATGATAAAAACAGTGTGCATCTCAGAGGGTTGTTGAGATAATTAAATGAGTTAAGAGATAAGACACTTATAAATTGCCTCCTTCGTAAAAAGTGTGACAAGTGTTATGGGCTGAATTGTGTCACACACACCCTCCCAATTAATATTTGAAGTTCTAACCACATAGTACCTTAGAATATTTGGAGACAGGTGAAGAAATAGTGACGTTAAGTAGAGTATTTGAAGAAATGGTGAAGTTAAAATTAGGTCAGTAGGGTGGGCCCTAAACTAGTGTGACTGGTGTCCTTGTAAAAAGAGTAGATTCACAGACACTCACAGAATAAAGACCATGTGAAAACAGAGTGAGAAGATGGCCATCTACAAGCCACAGAGAGGGGCCTCAGAAGAAACCAACCCTGCCAACACCTTCTAGAACCTTGAGGAAAGAGAGTTCTATTGTTCAAGCCACACTGCCCCGCCCCCTTTCGCCAGCCTCCTAGTCTGGTACTTTGTATGGCAGTACAGGTGAAATAATGTAAGCGTTAACTATTGTTGTTATCTCCATGCCCCAACATTCAGCCCAGGGACACACAGCAGGCACAAGGGGATTTGTGGTTGAAATCCTCAGAAGTAGATAACCCTATAAAGTGAGGCTTGTAGCAAGAGTAAACAGCACTCCAGGCAGTGAGTCAAGGGCCTCTGTGTTGAGAGAGTGGTGGGTTCCAATGGGTGTGGCCATGGAGCTGGGCCATGGAGGAGGAGGAGCAGGAGAAGCAGGAGGAAAATGAGCAAGAGGAGGAGGAGGTGGGGAAACAGAAGAAGGAAGAGGAGCATGAGGAGGAGGAGAAACAGGAGAAGGAGGAGAAACTAGAAGAGGAGAAAGAACAGGAAGAAGAAAAACAGGAAAGGTTGGAGGAGCAGAAGGAGGGGCAGGAGGAGGATCAGGAGCAGGAGCAGAAAAAGGAGGCAGAGCAGTAAAAGGAGCAGAAGGTAGAGGAAGAGGAGAAAGAAAAGACAAAGGGGGGAGCAGGAGGTATGGGATGTGGAGGTGGGAAGGAGGGAGGAGAGGAAGAGAAGGAGGAGGAAGGAGAGGAGTGTGCTTTTGTTGTTATTGTCTGTTAATGGCATCACAGGTTTATAGCTCTGCCACTGGCATCCGTCACAGGACAGCCCCAGCTGATTAATACAGCCATTAAAATGGACAGTCCAAGTTATAAGAATTAACTTCTTTTGTGACTTAACAGGCATACTCTGAGTCAGAATTGTTAGGGTGGTCTATGGGACACTTACTGGTCTGTGGCCACTCATACCTCTCCCCAGTGGGTCATATAGCTGTGGGTGAAGCTGACCCAGGTCTGGATTTAAGGATGGATCAAATGGCTCCTCAGTAAATTTCATCATGGGTTGGGTTCAGGGGTGGGCATTTAACCTTGCTTGGACCCATCAGATACCTAGGACTCAATCTGAGCTCTTGAGGACAGTAGTCTATTTTCCCCAGAAGCTTAAAGTTGTGAGAATGTGAAGTTGGAGCTGCAGCAGCCCCTTTGGCACCATGAAGAGACTTATTGTCTAAGAAGGGAGTAAACCAAAGGAAGGCAGGCAAGAAAGTTGGAGGGAAAGAAACAGTTCTGGGAACATTGTTGCAGATGTCCAAGGCCAATGTTTAATTTTGAGAAACAATAAATTCCCCTTTTGCCTAATTTAGCCCAAATCTGTTTCTGTCACCTGCCATATAATCATGATTGATCCACCCATTCTTTTCAACCTTTGAGCCTTCATGTGCCTGGGCAAGACCTCTCCCCTGTCCTGAGACAGGGTCTGATACAGAGTGGGCATGCCACTTATCTAGAGAATAGTTCTGGTCCCCCAGGTGTCTTCCTGACTTCTAGCCCCAGAGCTGAAATGGGCCTACAGGCAACAATTGCATCCAATCTCCAAGACACCTGGTTGGGAGTGGGGGTGGGGTAGGGGGTAAGAACATTTCCCTCCAGAAAGGCAACCCGAGTATTGAGTCTCCGTGGCCCAACGTTAATTTAACTGACAATTTAAAAAATCAAAACCAATGTCAGGGGGCATTTAGAATGCCTGCCTTCTTAGTTTAATTTCACAGGGATCATGTTATAGCTTTTGATAAAATGTTTCATTTTAAAGGACTGGTTTCATCAAAGTAGGTCTTTTTTTACAGGGTCAGCTGTACCTATAAAAAACATATACATTAGGGAAAAGTGGTGCTTAGGTTCAGAGAACAGAAAGGAAATGCTTGCACTCTTGAGGGATCCCTCCTGGTCCCTGAGGAGGCAATAGAGCTGAGACCTGGAGTAATTTATTGAACACTAGAGGCCCAGTGTGTGAAATCACACAAGACACAGACCCAGCATGCCGTGGGACCCAGCATCAAGTCCCGCTGGCACCACAAGATCTATCAATGCACATTTCCTGGCAACCCGTCTTTGGTCGTTACAGCGTTATGACCACTGGGTTTTTATTATATAGATAGATACCATGCATGCTCATTCCTCTCACCTGTGTTCATGCCGCTGTCTCGCCCTGGATGCCTTCCTTCTGCTTTTAGCAAGCAAGACCCCAATCTTACTGGCTTGCATCTAACCTATTCTGGGTGTGGTCTTGGCCAACTCCCATGTGTTTGCCAGGAATGATTGGTTGCAAAAATGTAAATTTGACCTGTTTTGGCAAAAGGTCTGAGTAAACTGAAGACTTTGAGATGAGATTTTCCTGGTTTATCTGAGTGGACCTTAAATGCAACCATAAGGATCCTTATAAGAAGGAGACAGAAGGAGATCTGACACAAACAAACACAGAAGAAAAGGGGACAATGAGACCATGGAGGCAGAGACTGGAGGAATGTGACCACAAGCCAAGGGACACTGGCAGCCTCCAGAAGTGGGGAGAGGATGTAACAATAGGTAATTGTAACCCACTCCCACCATTGTTTCTGTGGATGATGAATCTGGCTGATGTGTGACTACAGATAGCCAGCATGTTTGTATAAGATTTCTAGGAACTAACTTCAAAAGATACAAACTCTGACCTTCAGTCATCCAAGCTCTGGGAGATTTGCTCACTTTCAACTCTAAAATCAGGATTATGTAAAACCAGGATGACAAAAACCAGGATGATGCCCACTAGACCACCACTTGACCAGTTTTGAGGTCCTTATTGGAATAGACTGTGCTGTTCTGCACAGAGAGAACTTTTCAACAACCTCCCCTTGATCTCTTTGTTCTGCTTTCCCTCTACCTTCTTATAAAAACCTCTACCTGTACTGAGATGTTGAGATGAGCTTTAGGATGAGAGTCCCATATCTTCTCAGGTTGCCAGCACTTGAATAAAACACTTTTCTTCTCATCAGCACCTGTCTCATGAGTTTGGCTTTTGTTGTTGCAAGCAGCCAAACCTGAGTTTTGTTTATAAGAGTGGAAAGAACATTCCGTGTCCTACAGGTGGAAAGCAGGGCCAGCTCCTACAGCTGGAGCTCCCCTTTCCCTGGGCATTCTCTGCTCCATTCTCTCATTCCAGAAAGACAAGTGGGAGGTTCTAAGTGAAGAGATACTTGCTTTTTCTTGGCTGGGAGTGTCCAGGTAGAATTTGCAGGCTTGAGTGGGTTCCTGATGCCTGCATTTCATAAATAATTATAAAGAGGAGCCCAGCCAGCATGGCTCAGTGGTGGAGCATCAATCTATGAACCAGGAGGTCACAGTTTGATTCCTGGTCAGGGAACATGCCCCAGTTGTGGGTTTGGTCCCCAGTGTGGGGTATGAAGGAGGCAGCCCATCAATGATGATCTCTCATCATTGATGTTTCTATCTCTCTCTCCTTCTCCCTTCCTCTCTGAAATCAATAAAAACATATTTTTTAAAAAAATAATTATAAAGAGGAGATAGCTCAGGGACAACATGGCCAGATATCAGAAAGAATTGAGAAGAAAGGGAGAAAGCACAGAAAATCTGGAGCTTGCTGGGTTGAAAAATAAAACAATTTCTAATCTCCAGACTTGCCATTCAATAAAAGATTCTCAAATTAAAATGTAGCCTGAGAGAAAAGTCAAATCATGGGCATGGCTATAAAGATATAGCTTGGGAGCATAGAGCAAATAAGAGACATAGCTCTCACACCCCTCTGAAGATCTCTGGAAGAATTAAATGGTGTGTAATAGTTACCAGAAAGATCAATGATCCTGCAATAGCCTGCACTGCCCACAGTACCTGTAATTAAGTGCAGAGAGAGACATGTCTTAAAATGAATTGTAAATATAGCTTTTGGCGCAGGCAATCAAATACATAAGAAACCATCAATTTTTGAGAGAGCTGTATTGGAAAAGCCCACACTATTGACTAAAAAAGACTGAGACTATTCAAAAAAGTCTCTGGGCCACTAATTTTTTATGGACAAAATGCAGGCTGAGAAAATCTTCAGCTGCTTAGAAAGGGCATAATTTCCAGTGTCATTTTCTGAAGTGACCAAGGAGAATAGTGTAGCAGAAAGGGTCTCCTCGAGATTAGAGCCAGAAGCCACTGACAATGAAGGACTGAGGGCCCAGCCCTCAGCAGTGGACTAGAGCCTAATCACAGAGCATTCCTACCCCAGGGTAGCAGTTCCTGGCAATGTTTCTCCAGCAGGACTTAAGAATTGCTGTGGACCAGGGGCTATTTGGGCCTTCTGTTCTCCAGAATGGCAATGTTTCTTAAGCGATCCTGTTCCTGCTCTACATGTGGGGGAGGAGTGTGATGGGGGAGGTGTGCAGACAGTTTCTGCTTTGTTCATAGGTCTCGATAGCAAGAGGAGCTGCATCCAGATTTGCCATAGAATACGAGATTCTGGACATGTCGCTTGATGCCCTAATTGGGTGTCTAGAGGATGGATGAGTATATTTTGCAAGTAGAAAAGTCTTCCATAATTGTGTCCAAGAAGGACACAATATGTATCATTGTGCCCAATTCCTCATCCATTCTATGATAGTTTCCTAGGGTTGTCAGTAGCAAATTATCACAAACTTGGATGACTTACAACAACAGAAATTTCTTGTGTGTGGATCTGGAGGCCACAAATACAAAATCAAGGTGTTGGCAAGATTAGTTTTCTCTCTGAGATAGAATCTGTTTTCTGCCTCTCTCCTGGCTTCTGGTAGTTGCCTGCAATCCTTGGCACTTCTTGACTTATAAACACATCCATCCAATCTCTGCTTCCATTGTCATGTGTTGCTTTCCCTGTGTGTCTCTGTTTCTGTGTCTCCATTTCTCTTCCTGTAAGGACACCAATCACATTGGATTAGAGGCCCACTCTAATTCCATATCACCTCACTTAACTAATTACATCTGCAAAGGCCCCATTTTCAAATAAGACCCCTTTCTGAGGTTCTAGGCATCCTTCATTTGGGTAAGAACACTATTCAATCTAGTACATGTCCCTGTATCCACACCTTGTGTGTCTTCAGTTTCTCTGCCCCTTCATGTGGGCTGGGACATATATCTCTTCTGATCAAGGGAAGGTGGCTGGAAGAGACAATGTGCCAGTTTGGAGCCCAGGTCTCAGAGGCATTGTGCTTTCATGCTCACCTTCTAGAAGCTTCTGGCTTCCTCCATGAGGTGAGCTTCTTCTGGGAGCTGGTGTCCCTGCACCTGGGAGGTGGTGGGTGGGCGACAGCAATGCTCCAGCCACTCCACACCTGCCCTGTCAGGAGAGCTGCCTAGGCCAATCTGCAGAGCTATGTATCTGGAGATAACTCTCATCTTACTCTACTAGGTTTTAGGGTGGTTCATGAAGCAAAAATTGGCTGTTATGAGTGAAGAAAGAACAGAAACCATGGGGACAGCCTCTTGTAAGCTCTGCTCCAGCTGCCATGCTGGATATGAACCCAGTGTTGCCAGGGTATTTTATTTTACCAAAAGGGGCCCAAAATCTCCTAATTGTATATATATATATTATACAATTTTAAATAAAGTCACTGTGTAGTCCCAACCAAACAGGCTTATGGGCAGGATCCTGCCTGCAAGCCCCTAGCTTGTGGCCTGGGGTAAAGACTAGCTGGTTCTGGAAGGTCCCTCTGCTCAGCTGTCCAGTCACAGGTGCCATCCTGGGAAGATCCTGGTTCCACGAAGAGAGGGTCACCCTTGTGAGGACAAGAGAAAAGCCTTTCTTTTTCTTTGCTGTGGCTTTCCATAATTTGTGAGAAGTACCTGCTAATTAAACCCCAATATTGTTGGCTCCTCTGATTCAAATTGTTGGTGTCTCTGTTCAAACTGCAAGACAAGATAAGCTACTCTCAAGGTTACATTCTTGCATCCCCCTTCTCCTATTTTTACAACTCAGGGATAATTAGCACCAAAAGTCTCTATTAATAGAAAGTTCCCTTTTCCTTTCCCCTTCAAACAGGCCTCTTTTGAACTCTTCAGAACTTTTGCGCTAAGCATGTGTTATAGGTTTGGGGAAAATACCGACAAGACACCTTTCTAAGTACATCTGCCTGGATTGTCTTCTGAGAAACAAACTACTTCAGCCTCAAACCTCCCTCCCTTCCATGTCACCTAGCAACAGCATCCATTGCCCTTTAAAAGGGGAAGCCACCTTTTATTTCTTGCGCCTGTATTGATTAGCAATGTACCGGCCTTTTCCTCCCATGGAAAGTAAAATAAACTCCCTCTCTCTTTGCACCTATCTCTTCTCTCAGCTGTGAGTTCTTTCACAGCCCTGTCACTGGCAAAACCCAGAACACTCCCGTGAAATAAAGAACCCAGGCATGCCATCCAGGATTCCAACTGGAAGGAAGTGCAGCCGATGGTCCGCACAGAGGAAGAAGCAATGTGGGGGATTTGTCATCTCCATGCCTTTCTGCCCCTTACAAGGGCAACTTGGTTTATGCTGTTAAAAACACTGGGCAAGCCCTAGCTGGTTTGACTCAGTGGATAGAGCATCCACATGCGGACTAAACGTTTCTGAGTTTGATTCCAGTCAAGGGCACATGCCTGGGTTGCGGGCTCAATCCCAGGAGGGGGCATGCAAGAGGCAGCCGATCAATGATTCTCTCTCGTCATTGATGTTTCTATCTCTCTCTCCCTCTCCCTTCCTCTGAAATCAATATATATATATATATATATATATATATATATATATATATATTTAAAAATATATATTTGGCAAGAAAATGCCTATAGAATTTCTTTTTTATTTTTTAAGTGGTGGGGTTTTAGGGATTGTTCTTTAAGAAAAAAAAAAAAACTATTGGAGAAAAGGCCAAACACCATGAGTTGAAATTGATTTTACAGGACAAACACCTCACTTTAAATTTAAATTGAGTCCAAATTCATTTTGTCTCCCAGAATTCTAGAAGTGTAAATATTCAGTATGTTTACACTTGTTTCATCTGCTTTTTTGCTAAGTCCTGGTGCCCCACCTCCTTTCCTTTACTTCTATTTGTCATTTCATACATATGCTCAACTTTGTATTTACATATGTCTAACATTTATAGATGGCCTCCTAAATATGCCAGATGAAGGATGAAACAATCCTGAAAACAGCTGGAAAATTGTGCAACAGTGGAGAAGTTGGGCACATGTACATTCTGCACTGTGAGGTTGCACAACAGACCAAGTTTGTTATAAGTGAGGCTGGAGGGTACCCCCCATGCCCTGAAGGATGACAGCTTGCTGGGTATAGCTGGCATCCTGCAGAAGGCATGCCCTCAGGAACCTCAGCCTCCTTGAGATGGGGAGGGCCAAGCTGGCACAGAGACTACAGCCAGGGGAGGAGGGCTCTGCTGAAGGGACGAGAGCCACACCCACAGTCCTGTGAGACCAAGGCTGGGGGGGTCCAGTGAGGCTGAAATCCAGTGCCTACAAAGTGGAGGCCAGGGTCTAGTGAGGCCAAGGCCCAGTTTCTAGTGAGAGAAGATCGGCCTTTTGGAGGCATCCATTTCCCTGCTACCCTGTGTTGGGAGGTCCTGGCAGATAGAGAGCCTCTAATAGACCTTGAGCCACATTGTCCCCATTGCCTGCTTCTCTCAGAGCTCAGGATTTTTGAGTCTGTCCAGGACTACCCTAACTCTGAAATTCTCATATCTTTCTTGTGCTTTTGGAAGATTCAGGAGAGTAGGACCTGGACCTCCAGACCAGGGCTGGGTCATCCCTTGACCCTGCTCTCCCTCAGCTGTTCATCTCATTGTCTAATAGATTAGAAACAATAAAAGAAAACTGTGAAACCCGTAATCACATTCAAAATCTCCATTTTCAATTTCAGAGGTGGGAGAAGGCTTTACTATACTGCTATAAAAAAAATCTGATGGTCTCAGTTGACCTCAGGTATAACAGTATAACAGGGTAGCTAGCTGATAATGCAATTTGCCTGCTCAAAAAAATTAAAAACAACATTATGGGAAACAGTGATCTTCCATCAGAGCTCTGTCAAAGATGCCATGTGGAATAGAGAGCCTGGATCCACATCAGAGGGCCTTCAGAATGGGTCAGGGGGAAGATGGACACCATAGCACAGACCCATGGGGGAGAGATCCTTTAGAAAGCTGCTGCCCAGCCTTTGGCATAGGATTCCAGGATGCTTGGAGGCATGTGGAAGGACCCCTGGGCTCAATAATGATGGTGAAAAGCTGGGACCCTGAGTGTTCCATGAAAACTTGTTGGAAGGGGATTGTCTCCACTGCTTCTACCTTTACTGTGACCCTCCTACCTTGACTGTAACCCCCCACGTGAGCCGGCTGCTCCTGTCCACAGCCTTCATGGTCAGGGCAGATGAGGACATGGCAGAGCCCACAGGTCAGCCAGACCAGGCCAAGCTCAGCTGGGACCTTGCTGAGGATTGCTAAGGAGTCTGGGGCTCAGCCGAGAACTCAGGCTGCTCATTGCCTCGGTTGCTTCGATGGGAGATGGGAAATGGCCATGGGGAATAGCCGTGGCCTAAGTGTCATTTGAGTTCCTCTTTCTCATTTTCAGAAATGCAATTAGAGAGGCGTTGCATGGGCACTGGGGTGTTTTGGTGTGTCTGGGTCTGTGGGTGTTCGTGGGCTGGGTCAGCTGTGGAACCTGGTGTGTGTATGAGCATGAATGTGCAGATGAGTGCCCTTGCCTTCCACCTCCCAGCACAGCTTTCTGTCAAGTACCCTGAATTGCTTCCTGCTTTCCATCCACATGTCAAGTCCCCCAACCTTGACATGGTAGTTCTCCTGTGGCAACCCCCTCTGCCACACCCTACATCCCCTCCACAGGCACTCCCAGTTGCCTGTGCTTTCAGACTCATGTTTGGAGGGCCCTGGAGCTATGTGGAGACCATGAAAAGGAGCATTTGGAAAGTTCCAACAATCTGAGACCATAATAGAGGTCTTGTGTGAGAGACCAGAGAAGCCTGGGGTTGGGGATGAGATGCAAAGGCGGGTTACACTGGAGAGTTGCCCCCTCTACGGGCTGGGTGTGCCTCACAGGCTATGCAGGGGCCACCTGAGGGCAGAGGCCTGAGTCCCAGCCTCCCCATATGAAGAAAGCATCTGGTAGAGGACAGTGAGGGTTGGGGCAGCATCTGCAGGCCATGTTGCTCCTCTGCTGCAGTTTGTGTCAGGCCCAGTGTGGTCAGATGATGTGCTCTTCCATCCGTTCCTCCCCCTGGCCAAGATAAGCCTATTCCCCCAAGACATGCATATTTTCATGGGAAATCTTTTTATTTTTAAAAATCTTAGCAAGTAGCCGAAACCGGTTTGGCTCAGTGGATAGAGCGTCGGCCTGCGGACTGAGGGGTCCCGGGTTCGATTCCGGTCAAGGGCATGTACCTGGGTTGCGGGCACTTCCCCAGTGGGGGATGTGCAGGAGGCAGCTGATCGATGTTTCTCTCTCATCGATGTTTCTAACTCTCTATCTCTCTCCCTTCTCTCTGTAAAAAATCAATAAAATATATTTAAAAAAAAAAAAAAAAAAAAAAAATCTTAGCAAGTAATTTGAGTTCAAATATAAATCCCTGTGGACTATCAATTGGCAGCCTTCGTGTGTCAGTTATAATACTTGAGTTTATAAGCAATGACTCTGTGACTTTAGGCACAGAGTAGGGATTCTTCTATAACTGAATCCCAGAAAGCCAGGGTCCAGAGCAGGGGTGGGCAAACTTTTTGACTCAAGGGCCACAATGGGTTCTTAAACTGGACCGGAGGGCCGGAACAAAAACATGGATGGAGTGTTTGTGTGAACTAATATAAATTCAAAGTAAACATCATTACATAAAAGGGTACGGTCTTTTTTTTTTTTTTTTAGTTTTATTCATTTCAAATGGGCCGGATCCGGCCCGCGGGCCGTAGTTTGCCCACGGCTGGTCTAGAGGAATACTTGTGGGCAGTGAGTGCTGATGTTCTACAGGCAGCTGGTGGGGACTCACCTTGCCCCAGCCCTCTGGTGACCACCATCCCAATGCACAAGCTTCAGCTTCTTCCTCTGATGTCATGAGGACCAAGTGTTAGATAGCATAAGGCTCTCAAGGTCTGAGCAATTCTAAATGTTATTACTCAATGTTATCCTTGCTAAATGTTAAAATGTATTTTGTAGACCAGCTGTAAACAGGATGAGCTTGACAAATTCAAAGGATAAATGTAGGCAATTGCAAAGACGAAATCAAAGTATAATTGACCAGGAGATTTAAAGATGGTGGCATAGGTAAATGCCTGTACTCACTGCCTCCCACAACCACATCAAAATTACAACTAAAATACAGAACAACCATCATCCAGAACCACTGGAAAGCTGGCTGAATGGAAGTCCCAGAACTAGAGAAGTAAAGAAGAAAGCACACCGAGACTGGTAGGAGGTATGGAGGTGTGGAATGGGCTAGTCCAGCACCCACCTGTGCCACATTTTTAATCAGGAGGCAGATCGCCTCTGCAGAGGCCACTCAGAGGAGCAAGGGGTCCGAGCCCCACACCAGACGTCCAGCCCAGGGTCCCAGAGCTGGGAAAAGAAGTCCCTATAGGCAGTAAGAACTATGGGCTGTAAAAACCAGTGCATATTGGGGCTGAGTGACACAGAGGCTGCTCTTAAAATGCCTGCACCAGGAAGGTCCCGCTTTCTTTGAACTCCAGCACCAGGGCAAGGCTCTGAGGAACACAGACACATATGAGGAGGAACTGGATTGTCTGGCATCGGGGCAGGAACACTGGGGTGGCTTTCTCCCAGACAGAGGTGCTCACAGGGATCATTGTTCCTATGCTGGGACCTCTCCAGTTGCATGGCTAACTGGCAGCCATTTCTGTTTGCTCTGCCCTGCCTCATCAAATTTACAACCCCACTCAAGCTGTGTGCAGTGGCTTTTGCATATGAATGGCCTGCCCTTGCTCAGGTTAAAATCTCTCAAACAAGCTGCAGCTGGGTCAAGGAGCCCCAAACCTATCAGTAAAAGGCAAAAGGCCCAAGACCTGGCACCAGCACCAGCCTTCCTTGCTTCATAGCTGGGCATCATCTGGGCACTTCCAAACCTGATACAAAGAGGAGGAATCTGCAGATCTCTCTGTAACTCCTGCTGCGTGGCCCCAGGCAGTGGCTGACTTTGCACCTCCCTGGAGACCCAAGAGCCAGTGTACCCAGTGGTCAGTGTCAGGCCACACCAGATTACAACTAGACACATTCATAAGAGACACACTCAAGGGGCAGACTCAGTGAGCACCAAAGCCCCACTGAAGCAAGTCCTGCTTCATAGGGGTGTCTCCTGCACAGCAGCTCTCCCACTGTAGTTGCACCTGGTTCTCACAGCGAATTGGCCTAGAGGTCAATTCCTCCCAGTGACACCAACAGCAATTGAGTCTCAACTACAACAAGTCTGTGCACACAGCCCACAAAGGGGTGCACCTAAAGTGCCCAGCTTGGGTGACTGGGGAGGCTGAGCCACTGGGCCCTACAGGACACCTACTACACAAGGCCACTCTATTAACTCAAGAAGACATAGAAGCTCTACCCAATACATAAAAACAAAGATGGGAAGCAGCCAAAATGAGGAGACAAAGAAACATGTCACAAATGAAAGAAATGGAAGAAAGCAAACTACTGGATATAGAGTTTAAAACCACGGTTATAAGGTTACTCAAGAATCTTCTAGATGCCTCCAAAAAAAATGGAAAAGGACCAGTCAGAAATTAAGCATACACTGACTGAAATAAAGAATAATATACAGGGATTCAACAGTAGAGTACAGGATTCTGAGAATCATATCAATGATTTGAAATATGAGGAAGCAAAAAACATCCAACCAGAAGAGCAAAAAGAATCCAAAAAATATGAAGATAGTGTAAGGAGCCTCTGGGACAACTTCAAGTGTACCAACGTTCACATTTTGGGGGTTCCAGAAGAAGAGAGAGAGCAAGATATTAAAAACTTATTTGAAGAAATAATGACAGAAAATTTTCCCTACCTGGTGAAAGAAATAGACTTACAAGTCCAGGAAGCACAGAGAGTCCCCAAAAAAGAGGAACCCAAAGAGGACCATACCAAGACACATCATAATTAAAATGCCAAGGCCTAAAGACAAAGAAAGAATCTTAAAAACAGCAAGAGAAAAGCAGTTAATTATCTACAAGGGAATGCCCATATGACTGTCAGCTGATTTCTCAACAGAAATTACATAGGCCAGAAGGGAGTGGCAAGAAATATTCAAAGTGATGAATAGCAAAGACCTACAACCAAGATTACTCTATCCAGCAAAGCTATCATTTAGACTTGAAGGTCATATAAAGAGCTTCACAGACAAGAAAAAGCTAAAGGAGTTCATCACCACCAAACCAATATTATAGGAAATGTTGAAGGATATTCTTTAAGAAGAGGAAGAAGAAGAAGAAGAAAAAGATAAAAAATATGAACAACAAATGGCAACAAATACATACCTATCAACAATTGAATCTAAAAATTAAAATAAATGAATAAGAAAACTAATAAACAGAATAAACTGATGAATACAATAGAAGCAGAGGCATGGAAATGGAACAGACTGATGATTCTCAGAGGGAAGGCAGGGGGCAGGAAGAGATTAAACAAATATCTTACTTGCATATATGCATTACCTATGGACACAGACAATAGGGTGGTGAAGACCTGGGGCAGGGTGAGAACCGGGTAGAGGGGGGCAATGGAGGAGAATAAGAGGGACATTTGTAATAATCGCAACAATAAAGATTTTTTAAAAGTGTAATTGTCCAAATAGTGTTGACAAGCAATGTCTAAGCCTCTCTTTGGGGAAACAGAGCTTTGAATGTGAATCCTGTACTGGACAACTGTGTCTCATTCTTTTTTTTTTTTTTTTTTTATATTTTATTGATTTTCCACAGAGAGGAAGAGAGAGAGACAGAGAGCCAGAAACATCGATGACAGAGAAACATCGATCAGCTGCCTCCTGCACATCCCCCACTGGGGATGTGCCCACAACCCAGGCACATGCCCTTGACCGGAATCGAACCCGGGACCCTTCAGTCCACAGGCCGACGCTCTATCCACTGAGCCAAACTGGCTTCGGCATCATTCTTGAATACAGCACTCCAAGAGGTAAACACCTTTAGTTTGGTAACACAAGGGAGATGACTTAACTAAGATCTTTGCTAATTCATGAGCAGAGCTGCCCCTTTGTCACACTGAGCCCAGGGTTTTACCATATCTTTCCACTCCAGGGCCTCAGCCAGGCCAGTCACCAGGGCATATGGGACTGGTCATCAGACATAGATGTGTGTGATCTTTCTCCTGAGAAGGGAGCCTGGAAATTCCTGATTAGTGTCCCAGTGGGGGCTCTCAGTTTCCAGAGCTGAACACAATCTTTCTTCATTCTCTTGTTTAAATTCTCCATTTAGAACAAAATGCAAGCACTGGCCAAAATCAACAAAGCCCTGGTTGCCTCTCTCACTAGGCACTCTTCCTTCTCTTCCTTCTTTACCACCCTATGGCTTTGCTGCTCTTCTTTCCCTGGAGCAGAGAAAAAGCTCTCCTAACCAGAGGCCTCTGCACATGTTGGTCTTTGTGTTTGAGATGCTTATCTTAAGTTGTGACTGCCCACTCCTGGTAACTTCTTTCCCATCAACTTTTAGCCTAAACCCTCACTCATCTCCCCTCCTTGTCCCATGCATTGTGAATCACTTCTTTTTCTTTTCTTTTTTTTAAATCCTCATCTGAGGATATGTTTATTGATTTTAGAGAGAGAGGAAGTGGGAGAGAAAGAGAAAGAGAGAGAAATATCAATGTGAGAGAGAAACATCAATCCATTGCCTCTGAAAGTGCTCTGACCAGGGATCAAACCCTCAACCTAGGTATGTGCCCTGACAAGAACTTGAAGCTGCAACCTTTTGGTGTACAAGGCAATGCTCCAACCAAATGTGCGACCTGGCCAGGGCTTTTTTAATTTTTTTTATAGAATTTATTTTTGGTAGTTATATTGCTGATTCATTTGGTAAATATATATATATATTTTGATTTCAGAGAGGAGGGGAGAGAGAAAGAGAGAGAAACATCAGTGATGAGAGAGAATTATTGATTGGCTGCCTCCTGCACTCCCCCTGCTGGGGATCGAGCCCACAACCCAGGCATCTGCCCTTGACTGGAATTGAACTCAGAACCTTTTAGTCCACACGCCAATGCTCTATTCACTGAGCAAAACCAGCTAGGGCACAAATTTTTTTGAGCACCTACTATGTGCTATGCTATGCTTTGTTAACCACAATATTTTTTTGCAATCTTTCAGCAAGTTTGTTTATCAGGCCAAAATCCACCTTGGTATGGGTACCACCCAGGTCCTGCAATACAACTGGGTTTGGTTCTAAAGTCAGTGATGAAAGGAAAAAAAGCATGTAGTCAGAATACTCTAGAAATTTTCCAGTGAACACAGTTTTGTGTCTACAGCCCAATACTGTACAATGTGTAACTGGGTAAAGGCAGTGATGGAGAACAGTACTAGCTAAGATGTCCAGTTTTGAGCTTTCATATTTGTTACATCATTTAATTCTCAAAACCACCCTATGAAGTAGGTGATGTTGTTATGCCCATTATACAGTTTAAGAAACTGAGGCACAAGTGTTACTGAATAGGGACTGGGCCCAGAGCAGGTCTGCCTTGGGCCAACCAGTAGTGTGTGGGTTCTTGACTTCATGCAGGAAAGACTTCACAACACAAGTCCAGATGATTTTAAGAGTGTTTATTATTGAAACATACAGTGAAACAAGAAAGGACTTAGGATGGAAGAAGCAACAGGAGAGAGCCTAGGCAGGGCTGTTTGGGCTCACTGATAAATGAAAGTCACAGTCAAAGAAGATATAAAGACAGGAAAAAGGTTTTTCTTTTTCTTTGCTGTGGCCTTGCACAATTTATGAGAAGCACCTGGTAATTAACCCCCAAGATTGTTAGCTCCTCTGATTCAAACAATCCCTCTGTTCAAACTGCAGATAAGAAAAGCTACTCTCAAGGCTACATTCTTACATTCCCCCTCCTTCCTGCTGTTTTCAGAATTCAGGGATAATACTCACCAAGGAGTCTCTAGTTAGTAGAAAATCCTTCCTTTCTCACCTTCAAACAAGCCTCTTTTGAACTGTTCATAAGTTTTGCTCTGCTAGGACATCTGCCAAACTGTCTCTAGAAAGCAAGGACACTGTAACTTTTCAAGATAGCTCCCCCTGGTATCTGCTCAACTTCAACACAACACAAACCCTTCCCTTCCTTGTCACCTAGCAACACCAGCCATTACTCTTGAAAAGGGGAAGCCATTTTTTGTCCCCTGCCGTGTATTGATTGGCAGTAATTGGTCATTTCCTTTCATGGAAAGTAGAATAAACTTCCTCTCTTCATCAATTCTTTTAGTTGTGAATTCTTTCACAGTCCACACCACCAGTCAAACCCTAACAGAAGTGAGCCGAGGTGGGGCTGCTGTTGGCTCACTGGAAAGTCAGAGAAAAAGGAAGCCTTGGAGACAGGTTCATGGAATAAACTCAGGATGAGCTGCGGCTGCCCACTGTTCCCCTGGTTTCAAATCTTGTGAGGAGGCATAGAGTTTAGGAGCAAGAGAGCAGAGATACAGCCCTAAGAGTTACAAGACTTGGGCATGCTCTAGCAAGAGAAGAGTCCCCTGTCTTGAGGCTTTTTATCTTTCTTTAGCCTGAGGGAATCCCAGGAGAGGTTTCAGGGGAGGGTCTCAACAGAATATTCATTAGCATTTCAGATGCGTTCTTCAATATGTTGGTTTACCAAAATGTATGTGTAGAGGTATCAGCGTTATTTTCCGGTTAGTTTCATGTTTAAAGAATGTCACTGAAGCCCTGGCTGGTTTGGCTCATTGGATAGAGCGTCGGCCTGGGGACTGAAGGGTCCCAGGTTCGATTCTGGTCAAGGGCATGTACTTTGGTTGTGAGCACATCCCCAGTAGGAGGTGTGCAGGAGGTGTGCTCTGACTGGGTAGCTCAGATGGTTAGAGCATTGTACCAATATGCCAAAGTTTCAGGTTTGATCCCTAGTCAGGGCAAGTACAGGATTCAACCAATGAATGCATGAATAAGTGAAACAACAAATCAATGTTTCTCTCTCACACACATTCCCTTCTTCTCTCTCTCTCTCTCCCTTCCTCTCTCTCTCTCTCATGTAAATTTTAAAAAGGTACAGGTATATCTTTTTTCTTCTTCTTCTTCTTTTTTTTTTTTTGCTGGAATGATGATAAGGGGACACTATTTTGCAAGGAGCAGAGGTGACCAGTTTCTCTATGAACTCCACTTTACATGTCCTGGGGACTTCATATCAGATCTCAGTGTTACTACACAGGAGGAGGGACCATCTGGAGCTGCTGGAAGGGAACCAGCCAAAAAGAATCATCCTACTGGTGATGAGGCCTCAAATGAAGGAAAGGCCTCTGGGCACCCCAGGAAGGAGCAATGGGGTCCCCAGGGAGTCCCCAGTGGCTGCAGTGATGGCCAAAGGCCTTCAACTCTGCATCCAGAGTTTCTTCCCATTGTATCTCAGCCTTCATAATCCCATGGTTAGTGCCATTGCCAGACCCAGCCAGAAACTTTGGCCATTTTAAGACCCACACTTAGATACTGTAAACTGGGCAAGGTTGGGCCTTTCATGCAAACTGTACTTCAGAGAGAACCCTGCACTGAACTTCCTGCCTGCACTGTGTTTCTGCCATCTGAGCCAGCCCTTATGAAGGACTTCCTAGAATCCTATATCAACCTATAGGACCGAGGCTTTCCCCACCCAATTGAAACTGCACAGCTCTGACCAACCAGAGAGGCTCTATTCTGATTAATCAAGACAAGTGCCTTTTGGACCAATCCAAATGTGAGGATTTGGAGTCCTTATTTGCATGAGGACAGACTAAACAGGGACCAGAGGCAGGGATATCTGTCCATATAAGCCAGATCCCCTCAGATTCTGAGAGTGCACTTTCCCTCTCCACCAAAGGTATCTCACTTGAGAAGGCCAGAGCAGACTGGCACAGGACAGAGCTGGAGAGAGGACTGATCCCGGGGCCGCCTCACAACTATGCTGTTTTACAGCTGTGCTGTATGACAATTGAGATGTTTTGCACTAAAGTTTCCTTCTTCACTGCACCCCAAATTGGGGGTTTCTGCTGGCCTTGAATTGGTGCTGAAAACCATTGGCTGAGAGCAGGACTGGATGGAAGGAACATGACAGGAAGGGAGGGTGATCTAAAAAGAATAAAGCCCCAGAAGCCAGGGATCCTGGGGTCTAGCAAGGCCTTGGCCAGGGTCAGCAATGGATTATAAGTGATGAAATACCCAGTCAGGCTTACAAAGGATTTGAACACAAAACCCTGCAATGTAACAGGATTGTGCCCGTCATAAACTATGTGCAGGATTTATATGTAAAGAAATCAATTCTCCATGCTCTACGGATGATGTCGTCTGGGAATGGGAGATAAACATAAAATCATGTGAGGACCAGGGCAGGGGTAACCTGGGACTGTGATACACTTATAAATGGGCACTGAGATTTCATTTGGAAATATAGGCAAATGAGGTGGCGGGACTGGGGCCATGGGGCTGAACCCTAACATTCATTGTGTCCTAGAGAGTTAATCCAGGTTTGTCTCAGTAATAGCTCCTGCCCCTAGTTAGCAGCTGGTTCAGCAATGATCATATGACCCAACTTTGGCCCATAGACAAGAGGGAGTCATTCAGCCCTTCTAGGAGAGGGCAGAAAACCTGTATGTGGTCTGGCTATTCTTCTACTTCAAGCATATCAAACTCGCTGACAGCGGACCTCATGCTTCATTTATTTAAATGAGGCACTTGGCCCGCCGGCCATGAGTTTGACATGCTTGTCTAGGCCAGGTCACAGACCTAGGTGGCAGATTGAGCTCTGGAGTTGTCATACTTGCAGACCTGGTATGTGACATCATGCATTTTCTTATGTTTAAGGTGGCTGTGTTACTAGCAGCCAAGGTTATCTTAAGAGACCCACAGGCCTTTCTCAGATGGCCCTACTGACTTCTGTGAGAGGTTAGGCACAGGTGGACCCAGGGGCCTAGATCCAGATACAAGTGGGCCCAGGACAGTACTCCCTGCTACACCCAGACAATCCCTTGAAAATTTGAGGGCCTCTCCCTCTCTGATAAGCTGAGCATAGGTGCAAATGGACAGTTACTTATAGCTTGTGTTGACTGCTCCTGGATCCCTTAGCCTCCAAACTGCAAGTACTTTGTCTTTTATTTCCAGGCAGAACTGAATCCAATGGTGGTAAGACAACTCTGTGTGAAACAGGGCAATGAAAAAAATTGCTGCCTAGAAACACCTACGTTTTTCCTGTTTTGCCTGACACAGCTCCTTGTCAGGGTGTGTGTGTGGAGGGATGCTCAAAAAACAGCAAGAACCCCCCAAAGTCCATCTGGCTGCCATGTTCTGTTCAATCAGCATTCCCCTGATTGGCCCCTTACCAAGGCCACTCCTGGCCAAGATTCTGTCAGTGCATCTGAGGAGGCCACTGTGACTGCTGTTTGCCAACAGTGGAGGAGGACAGAGTTGCTGTCTTTATAGGTCCCTTGACAAGGTCACTAAGACCTTACAGTTTCTTATCCTCTGAATCCAGGTCCCCAGGGGGCTGGAAGAGTCTAGGTCCATCCTCCAACTGCTCCCAGCTTGCTTGTCTAGAGGGAGGACAGTGAAACCTCACTGCCTCCATCTGGTCTGCTTATAGCATGCAGTGAGGGAAGGACCTGCCAAAGATTGTGACCTCATCAAAGGGCAGAAGGACTTCTGGTTTCTGTGTGGCCACCAGGGGCAGCTGGCTCTGATGAAGCCTGTGCTGGCACATGTGGCCTGGAAGCTAGGGGTGGAGCAGAGAGCCCTTCCCCTCCCTTCAGACTATGGCAGAGCTCCATTCCCAATGAGAGCTGGGGAGGGCATAGAGGAAAACATTGTTTTTTCTTAATGCCCCTGCTCTTAGGCATGCATGGTAATTTTTGACACCCAAGATGACCATGTTAGACCCCCATCTCTTTCTGTACCTCACATCCTTGGAAAGCTTTTTAGGGGGAAGAGGGCCCAAGCTCATCCTGAATTGCCCTCATCTCTCCCCCTCAACATGCAGCTGTTCTAGATTCGGGTTGTAACTCCAGGCCTTCAGGGACCATGCTAGTAACAAACCTGAGCAATAGACAGATGGAGGACAATAAGGAGTGGTGGGGACTCTATCAAGCAAGAGAGTAGAAGCCAGACCTAAAGACATTTAAGTTCAAATCAAAGCAAACACACATAACACACACAAAGCAAGTGTTGGAGCTGAGTTGGCCTGTAGTCTTTGGGGTCTAGAATGAATAAACAGATGAGCAAGAAATGAGGAAGAGGTGGACCTGAGGGAGAGGCAAAGACCAGTGGCTGGAGCAGCATTTTCTAGAAAAGGAAGAGAGATATGAGCCATGGAGATGTGAAGAAGTAGGTGTCTGTTTGTTTCTGCTGTTTGTAGTTGAGGTCAGGTGATCACAAAGCTGGGAGAAGCTCATAAGGACTCCCTGTATGGAGGATTCAATCATACATTTTTATGGATGTTTGCCCAATTCATCCACTCCTCCATTCAGAGTGTCATTGTGGGGACTAAAAGATGGGTTAGTCAAGAGCAGTGGTCCGCTTCCCACTCATGGGGAATCTCTATCTGGGTGGAGTCCCAGAAACCTAGGGGTGATGTGGGCAGGAACAGGTGCCAGGGGTGATGCATGTGTGTCAGGGAGACAAAGCCTCTTTACAAAAAATATCCTAGAACAGGTATTCCCAAGTGTGTAGATAATATCGTACATGGACCTATTAGGACAATTCATGTATCACCCAGTGAGTGTCACTCCTTCTCACTTTTCCTTTTGCCCCTCTCATTGCATCAAAGGGAAGGTCCCTGATCTTGCTCATCTGTCTCATCACTTTCCCAACACTTGCTAATCAGTTTCAGCATCAGTGCCTTTTGCAGTGAGCAGTATCTAGAATTTGACATAAAATATTTTTTTCATTTTATTTATTTTTGACAGATACTTTTGACTTATGGAGAAATGTTGGCTTTTTATTCAATGATTTAAAGTATCCTTTAAAAATTTAAGTTCAGGATGAAGTACTGAATAAAGAAATAATGATGGTAGTGAGAAGAGGATTGAGGTAATGCCATCAGCCTGGCAGGGAAGTGTGTGAGATTATAGGGCATGACCCTTGAAGACTGTGAGGCTGCTAGTTGGGTGTCATTCATCCTTCGAGGAGCACAAAAGCACAACCACCACCAAGAGGAATGAGTGGAAGAATGCCATAGGTTCTAAAACATTGCTGGACTCCCTCAGCCTTCAGGATTCAACCCATGCTGCTTCTTACAGGAAGTCCTCCAGGATGGCTGCCTCTGGAGTGATCTCTTTCCATGCACTGATCACCATCCACCTTTCTCTGGAACCAGCTGTGTTTGCAGAGGTCACAATAGTAGATGCTTCTTGGGGATAAGGAAGGGGACCTACAGCAAGCTGCAAGGCATATGTCACATTTAAGGATTAATAGCAGAAATGTGGGCCCAGTGTGACCACATGTTCCAATTTCTCAAGAAAAGTCAGATATCTAAGTTCTTATGTGAAATTTCACTATTTTTAATGTTCACAATAAATGTTCACCATGCCTGCCTCAGCACCATCAGATGACACAGAGGGAAGCGGGCAGGTGAAGATGGCCATCAAGTTGCAGTGCCCTCAAGCCCAGGTCCTGAAAATGAAGGAACTGAGGAGAGGAAACCATAGCTAAAGCAGGTTGTAAAAGTCATGTGTTTCCCTATAAGACCCGGCCCTCCTGGCTGGCAAGGGGGCCCTGCAGGACCAGAGCCAAATCCAAAGTCCTGGTTACGCAGGCCTGGAGCACTGTGAATGAGATCCAAAAAGACAGGAATGGGGCAGAAATCTGGGCTCACACAGCAGAGATGTTCCAATAGACACATGCCTGAAAGGAGGTTCTCAGGCAGGACCTGGGAAGAAAGGTCACTGTGTTCGGGGCAGCAGGCTTGGTAGGAGAGTGACTCCAGGCTCAAAACCTTGCTGGAGAGGAGAGATTCCAACTGGCAATGGACTTTGACGGTAGACTTGATCCAGGATGGAGACGTATGCCTGGTATTCTGAATTGGAAAAGGTGAGTAGAGAGTAGAAAGGTTATTTTAAGCGGGGCCTGGAGGAGAGGAAAGTCCAGGAGGCTAGATGCCCAGCTGGGATTCAGGACAGGTGATGGCTGCAACTCTGCCAGTGCTCTAGGAAGGAGGGCCAGATCTGGCTGGAGGAGGCTGTGTTCTCAGGTTCCAAAGGAGGGATTGGGAGGCAGATGGAGGGAGACAGAGACTTCAGGCAGAAAGAAAGTGGAGATTGAGGGTATCTTGCCTCTATCTGGAAGGGTAAAAGTTGATCTTTGGGATAGCCCCTGCAGTGAGTGCACCCTTAGGTAAAAGCATCTTCTGGCCTCTGAGGTCTCCATCTCAGGTCTTCCCCACCTTCCCCACCCCCATCCTGAACCCTGTCCTGCCCAGGGCGCAAAAATAGGGCTAGACTGTCTCTTGAGCCCCATGGCTCACTGGTGGGCCCCAAGAAGGATTCTCTGAATGGGGATGCTGGGGGCGGGGGGGGGGGGCACGCTCCTTCCAGGCAGTGTGCCACAAGGGCGCGGGGCAAGCCCAGTGTGGCCAGCGGCTGGGATCCCAGGTGCTACTCTGCCGCCGCCGCCGGGTGTCTCTGCTTCGCTGCGAGAGGGCGGCGGCGGCCCCGCCAAGAAGCGCCGGGTCACCGCAGGCTGAGGCGCCCGCCGTCCCCGCCCTCCCTGCGTTCTGCTTCTCCCTCCCGCCTGCCCGCCTCCCTCGCACGCTCCTTCCCTCTCCCCGCCTCTCCTCAGAGCTCCCCGCCCTCCCCTGCGCGCCTCGCCTCCTCCGCCCAGCGCCCTGCGGTGCTGCAGCTGCCGGCGGCTCCAGCTGCCCCAGATGTGGGCTGGGCAGAGCGCGGGGAACTTTCGCGCCGGCTGCGAGTGCGGGGCCCGGCTGCGGTCCGGCTGCCATGGATTCGCCAGCTGGCGCCGTTCGCTGCCTGCTCTGCCTTTCACCGCTCCTGCTGCTGCTGCTGCTGCTGCCGCCGCCACCGCCGCCGCCCGCCGCCGCCTGGCTCGCTGCTGCTGCCGACCCCCCAGGTAGGGGCGGCCCGCCCCCACCCCTACGACCCCCATTGGCCGGCCCCGCCCGCCCCGCGCGCCTCCCCCCTCCCCCCTCCCCCTTGTACCGGGAGCGTCCTGCTGGACTTGGGCAAACTCCGAGCGCCCCGTCAGGGGCCAAGTTGTCCAACTTCGGGCCGGATTGGTCGCGCAGGGGGCGCCCCTCGCGGCGCACCCGGACTCCTCGGGCGGTGGGGAGCTTGGAGCCCTCGCGGCGCTCCGGACGTTAAGCTTGGCGGTGGAGGGCCAGAAATGCCCCGCGGCGAAATCTCCTAGAGCCTGCCCCAGCGGGTCCTGGGGAGCCAGGGCCGGGCTGCTCCTGGGCTGGCGTCCGGGGATGCTCCGGAGGAGCCGAATGCCGACCGCGCCTGGGGCCCTGAGGATCGTTCGGGGCGCCTCAAAGGGGATCCCCGAAGATCCGAGGGACCCTGCTCCACCCCTCTGGGGACGGGATACTGTCATCAGAGGTCGCCTGTGCGAGGGGAGCCGAGTCCTCGCCGCCCCAGGGGCCACTGAAGGGTGGAGGCTCGCGGGGCGGGGGGGGGGGGGGGGGGATGGGGGGCGGGTGGACGACAACCGGGAATGGCTTCGGAGCGGCCCACATCCTGCCAAGGACGGTAGGTTCACGGTGGCGGGGACGCTCTGAGGTGGCTGTCCCTTGGGGAACTGTGAGGAGCCCGCGGAGCCCCAACCCAGATGGGGCAAGGGGAATGATCTTGGCTTGCAAGGTCCCAGAGCGGGACCGCCGGGGCGGCGGTATTAACTACCCTTCCTGGTTGGCAGATGCAGGGGAGGTGCAGGCTAGTTTCTGAAGGTTGCCTGGAGGAATGTCCTTCCCTTCGCATTGGGGGCGGGCCTCGGGGTGATGCGGGCTCTGCCGATCTTGGGAGCTCCCAAGTCCCGGTGGTTCCAATGCTCCTTCTCATTGCAGGCGGACCCCTGGGGCACGGAGCCGAGCGCATCCTGGCGGTGCCCGTACGCACTGACGCCCAGGGCCGCTTGGTGTCTCGCGTGGTGTCGGTGACGACCGCCCAGGCCGGGGTTCGGGCCCGCAGGGCTGCCCCCGCCCAGACCCTGGGCTTCCTTGGAGGCAGCGAGGAGGACCCTGACCGCCGCCTATTCTACAACATCACTGTCTTCAGCCGAGACCTGCACCTGCGGCTGCAGCCCAACTCTCGCCTTGTGGCGCCCGGGGCCACAGTGGAGTGGCAGGGTGAGTCGGGCACCATTCGCGTGGAGCCCCTGCTTGGAACCTGCCTCTACATTGGAGACGTGGCCGGCGTGAGTGAAGCCTCCTCCGTGGCGCTCAGCACCTGCGATGGGCTGGTGAGTAGACACTTCTCCACCCCTTTCTGTCCATGGCTCTTCTTGCCTGAGCTTCAGAAGCCTGTTACCTGGGTGTCCCCTCGGAGGGCAGGGCCTGCATTGAGGACCTTCTCTGCTTAGGGACCACAGGGCATACACTGAGGGGGTGGCTAGATTGAAGGGGTTGGCTGGAAGGCAAGTTATTTTGACGGTTGAGGGGTGATTTATGCAGGAGAAGGCCCAGGGTCTCCAAAGGGCTGGTCAAGTAGCCATGTGTCTCCTTTAGGCCTGCAGGCACAGGTGTGTATATGTCTGTGAGTGTGTGCACATGTGTTTGGAATGTTGATGTGTACACGTGTCTGGACACCTGTGTGAACATATGAATGTGCCCTTGTGTGTCTTATGCACATGTGTATCTGTAGGTTTCTGCTCATTTGTGTGTCAGTTGAGTGTGTGCCCTGTGCATTTTAGTATGTGTCATATGTGTGGAGGGCACAGGTATTGGCAGTCAGTCTCCTTGTCTCTGTGTATGCAGGTGGTCCCAGCCCAGGGGGCAGGCAGTGATGCTGAAATGCCCAGTTATCCTCTGCCCCCTGGCTGACTGGCACCCACTGATTTTTATGCTGTGGGTTCCTGTGAACTTAAGCTGGCTATTTGCAAAATGTTTTCTCTCTCTATTAGAACCAAGGGGAACATTGGGAAATGCAGGCTCTGGTGCCCATGGGCAGCCCCTGAAGGACAGGAGAGAGGCTGGGGGAGGTCCCCTCCTGAGGCTGCCTGGGGGTTCCTGGAGCCCTGGAAAGTTCTCCTATTTTGGGGGGCCCAGAGGGACCATGGCTTGACATAAGAGCCTTGGAGGAAGCCTGGATCAATGCTCAGGGAGGAGGCTGACATTGGCAGTGTTCTGTCCCG
Organism: Myotis nattereri; assembly: GCF_964212035.1. NCBI lineage: Eukaryota > Metazoa > Chordata > Mammalia > Chiroptera > Vespertilionidae > Myotis > Myotis nattereri. The sequence continues at coordinate 10,061,734 of NC_138080.1, forward strand.
CCACCCAGGGACCTGGCACTCAGCAGAAGCCACTGCAGTTTTCTATTTTGGATAGGATGTGTGGTGGTCAGGCTGGCTGTGCTAGCAAGTCATCTAGACCGCCCACCAAGGGTTCTGCTCTAATTGCAGCTCAGAAGACTCCTGCTCCAAGGGAGTGGCCTCTCTCCCAGCCCTGCAGCCCCTGTCCTCAGGTTCATCCTGTTAGCTACAGAGCCAGCAATTACTCCAGAGCCCCACAACCGCTGGTATTCTTTTTATGGAGACACAGGAAATGTCACTTGTTGCTTCAGAAAAATCACTGCCTTTGGTTAGAACCTGGACGTATTGCAGACAACTGTCAATGTCCTTGGAGGAGTTGGGTTAACATGGTGCAGCCCTCTATGTCCAGTTGTCTCTGAGGATGTCCTTGGGCTCACGGGTGTGCCTCATTTTACTCTAGAGGTGAATCACCTAAATTAGAGGAAATAGGTCCTGGGGACTTCAGGATGGGGTAGATGGGCTGGGAAGAGTGACATGGATGCATTTGTTGGTGGACCAACTTCTGTGTACTGGTTAATTCTCAATGGAAAGCATTTTAGGGATACTTTTTCATTGTATCATTCATTCATCTGGTCAGTGATTCATTTCTTCAACCAGCACCTCTAGTACTCTAGTGTGTTTTTCCATTGTGCTGGTCAGAAATAGGTCTGGCCTGGTGTCCCTCTGGGTCTCACACACTCAGGGCAGTTGATAGGCTGAGGAGCACTCTTGCTGGGGCTGAAAACATACTCCTGGAGGCTGCCTGAAGAATGCTTTGTCGGTAGGCAGCCACACAGGTTGGCAATCCTAGTAGAGAGAAGAGGTACCAGGTGTGCCTTGGCCCAATCAGGATAGGCAGATGTCCTGGACATGCTTGCAGGGCTGAAACGAAGACTGGAGTTGGAAGAGGGGCTGGGGCCTCCCAGGATGGCCTTGAATGCTGTCAGTGAAATGGCCTGGAGATAGTGGGGCAGCATCATGACTTCTTTTCTTTTTCTTTCTCTTTGCTGTGTGCAACTGTTCTGATTTTATACCAATTAATTTCTCAACCTTTAAAGTCTCTCCGTGCATCAATGATGGGCTCATATGCTAAGGGCTTCATGCATCAAGTGTCTGGTCCTCAACAGTGACCCTGCAGGAGAAAGGTCTTCATGCCTGGTTTACAGCTGGGCAGCTGAGGCTCAGCCCTTGATGGCAGGAGTCTGGCTTGGTTCTCTCCAGCTCTTCTTCCATGGTGCTCCCAAGTCTGGTGGGTGAAAGACACTGATATATGATCCAAGGTGTACTTCCTGTGCACGCTCCTCAGTAGGTCTTCTACGGCTAAGTGCACAGCATCCTTCCAGCAGCCCTGGCTCTAAACCAACATGCCTCATGTAGCCCCTTCCTGGGCAGTTCTTGCTCTTCCTTCATTGGTAGTGAAACATGCCCAAGCAAGTGTGGTGCAGATCACACTTGTTAAAATACAGATTTTGATTCAGCACCCATGCACCCTCCCTACTTTCCTGCTTTTTCCCCACCTCCCAGGTTCTGAGCTTCTCCTGAGCTCCCTGGTTGATGCTCCTTGGCCTTAGACTACACTTTCAGAAGCAAGGCTCTACAGCCCAAATTCTGCAAGAGAGCTCTGTGGGTTTACACCTTAAGTTGCTCTGAGCAATTAGGGTTCAGTGGACCACCAGTGTGGGAAATACTGGGCCTTGCATTCACCTGGGAGATTCAAGGGGCCCATGGGACTCCTGGAGAATTTCTGTAATAAAGAAACATTTTGAACTCTGTGAATTCAGCACTCTCACACAGATGGAATCAGGGAACCCTGCTCTGCAGAACATGTTGAACTAGCTTTCTTAGGAGACATGGAAAAACCATGGAGCAGGGCTCAGCGAGCAGCTGTGGTCTCACAGTTTAAGTTTAGATACTTAGGGGAGCCACAGAACGTTTTAGGCCTTTTGTCCTTCCCCTGGATTGGACACACATCTACTTGCCTGTTCCCCTGAGTTTGTTTCTCTACTTTAAAAGAAGGCAGTAGTAGCTTTGTTTACCACAGACAGCAGTCTCCTAATTTATTTAGTACAAATGGATTCTTATGTCACTGTATATGTCAGGCTCCTCTTAGTTACAAGTGACAGAAAACTCAAGTCAGATTAGTTTAAACAGAAATGGAAAGTTATTAGCTCACATAATGGTAAGCCTTCAGGCATGACTGGATCCAGGTGCTCCCACCAGGTTATGAAGACCCTTGCTGTCTCTTGCCTCTACACTCCTGTGTATTTGTTGGCTTTGTTCTCAGATGGAATCCTCTGTGGCAAGTCAAGGGGCTTCAACAGTACCAGACTGACATCATTTTCTAATTATTCCAGCTGAGTCCTGAAATGTCACTCTGGCCAACCTGGCATCAGATGCTCCAATGAGAATCAGGACATGGGGTCTGCAGAACCCCATAGATGGAGAGTGTAAGAGGTGTTGCTCCCCCAAGTGGTATGAGGTTGGGACCCTGGGCCTGCCAATATGCAAATTCTATTGTAGTCAGGTGGAGATGGAGACTCAAGAAATGCCAGATGGCCCAGCCAGTGTGGCTCAGTGGTTGTGCGTCGACCCAGAACCAGGAGGTCACGATTTGTTCCTGGTCAGGGCACATGCCTCGGTTGCAGGCTTGATTCCCAGTAGGAGGCAGCCTATCAGTAATTTACTTTCATCATTGATGTTTCTATATCTCTCTGAAATCAATAAAAACATTTATTTTAAAGAGAAATGCCAGATGAAGACTCGCTTCATAAGACATTGAGCCCTTTATTTTCAGAGAGGCTGAGAAATGGAAAGTGCCCAGGTTCTTTCATAGCCACTGTACAGACGTTGTTCATAATATTTACAGGAAAAGGTTAAAGTTTGCCTTTTCATGATGCCTGAGGAAATACTGCTTAACACAGGGTTCCTGTACATCATGTTGCTATGGAAGACTTTTCTTGCACTTCTTGGGCCACAGGACAGGTGTACTGATCTCACATCATCCTAATATGCTCATTAAACACCCAATGAAAAGGCTGTTGGCATGGAAAGTAATAATAGTATATCACAGGTCACAAGCCCCAACTCTGCGCCATGCTCCCAGCTGAGCACCGTATGCAGTTTAATCCTCAGCACCCATGGCTAGTGTCTGATATGATCTCCATTCTACAGATGAATAAGCTAAGGCTCCAAAGCCAAGACAGCTTGCTCCAAGCTTTGTAGCCACTATTTGGATGCTTGTCTGTCTGACTCCAAGATCATGTTCACCACATTTTATTACCTTTGTTTGCGGACCAACAAAAAGGATAAAAATGAGAGATGCGTTTCTTTGAAACATTCCTACCCTTCTTCTTTGACTCCTGGAGGTCTTCTGAGTCAGGGGTGTTGACCATTGTCAGTGAGTGAGTGGGAGCTGGGAGCAGGCCTAGTGGTCAAGTGGCTTACTGATAAGCTACTGACCTGCTCTGCACTCCCTTCAGGCAGCCTGAGTTTTCATGGCTCAGTAATGGCAGTGGGAACACCAGTAGAATAGAAGCACCCTGTCCTCCCTCTGTCCCCTGTCAGTGCAGCTCTGAGGACCACTCCAGCCTGGCATCTCTGACCAGCCAGGGCCAGTGATGGAAACCTCCAAGGGTTGAGTAGTGGGAAGTATATAACCTCTGAAACTTTTTCCCATTTTGGAGCCTGAGGAGGGCAGTGTACACCCCCTGTGATTCTGTGATGCAGTGTCCCTTGTATAGCTTAGATTCAGAGAGGCTGCTGTCTTGTGGGCTGGGACTATCCTGCTGGGCTGCCATCTTTGCCAGGCACCCTCTCTGTTTAGTCTTGCTGGACATTAAGAGTCACTAAGGCTACAGAGAGAAGTCATTCGCTGGCCTAAGAGACCAAGATGAGTTTTATTTTTCATAACAAGGCTGCTGCCTTTGTGACCACATACTCGGCTCCAGCTGGCTCAGATGCTAGAGTGGGGTTGACAGGTGTGGCAGGCTTAGGCTGTGGGGCTGGGGATGCAAAGTGTCTGGGACTTGCAGGGTCTTCCTTCTCCCATCCTCCCTTGGCACTAGCTGGAGGGCAGTGAGAGGGCCTCAGGCACACCAAAGAAGGGCTGTGGGAACTTCCTGGTTCTCTGGGTGTTGGAATTCCTCAGGTCAGAGGAGCAGAGGCACCTGCTTAGTCCCTGCTCTTTGCAATCCACACAGTTGCCCAGGGTAGTCACAGTTTCCTCCATGGCTTATTACATTCCTTTTTTAAAACTCATTCATTTTAAGTGACAGAAAATCAGCTTACAATGGATGAAATAAGCAGGGGACATTATAGGGATCCTATCCTTGGGATCCCTTGGAGGGCCAGCTTTAGGCATGGTTGGATCTAGGGGCTTGGGGATGGTTTCAGAACATGCTCTCTCTGCCTTTCAGGTCTATGACTCTCTGTGTTTATTTCAGGATGGCCCTCTTTATGCAGGGCCACCAGCAGTTCTGGCTTAATTTGTTTTCTATGGTAGAAATCTCTCAGAAATGGAGAGTTCTCCTTTATGGGTGGTTCCTGCTACAGTCCTGGGGACTGCTCTGATGGATTTTGTTTAGGGTACAGACCCATCTTTAAACCAGTCACTGTGATGTGGGCCTGGTCCAAGTCTCTTGCTCACTTTTGGGGTTGAGAGTGAGGGACAGATCCCCAAATTTTGGAATTGGTTGGGGTTTTATCATAAAAGCAAGAAGGACAGTATGCCAGGCAGATGAAAATGGTTGTTGCCACACTCCACCTGGGCTCTAGACTCCCATGTCTGGCCCAAATCTCCTCCAGACTTGTCTACCCAGCTATCTCTAAGGCTTCTTCCCTTGGTCACCCTATGCTTCTGAAATGGAATGTGGGTCTCTCCCCTTTCCTCCAGATATCACCCTTTACTTGGACTGGAATCCTAGAATTCTAGATGTCTCTGGACTTTATCCCAGTCCCCAACTCTCCACCATGCCAGACCCCAAGCCCTGTCTCTAACTCCTGTGTTCCTCAGCTTTTCATAACTGCCCTTTCCCCAGCTACTCTTTTGCTACACAGCAGCCAGGTTTTTATAAACCACACATTAAATCATGTCACTCCTTTGCTTAAGACTTTTCAATGGATTTTATTAACCTTAACCACACACACACACACACACACACACACACACACACACACACACACAATCCTGGCACCGCTCCCCACCCCCCAAAAAAATCCAAACCACTGACCAAGCATTCAAGGTCCTCCATGACCTAGCCCAGTGGTCTCCAGCCTTATTTGTCACTATGTACCCCTCATGCCTGTGCTACAGTCACACTATACACTCCAGCTCAGCACCTGAGCATAGGCTGTGCCCTCACCTGGAACACTCTCATCCTTCTCTCTTTGCCTGGTTCACTCTGTAGGTTTCACCTAAATGGCACTTCATCCAGGAACCCTCCAGACAGTCACATGCCATGTTGCACTCTGTGGTTCTTGGTAACTTGTGCATGGGAAACTTGTACCTGGCTATGTCCACAAGACCCAGCTCCAGCGGGGCAAAGCTCAGCTGGGAGCCATGAAATGTGAGTGCCTGGGAGGCAGGGCCAGAGGCCAGTGCAGGGACTTGAAGGAGAATCACCAGGAGACTCTGTACCCCCAGTGCCTAGAGCTGGCCCACCTATCCCTGTCTGCTCTGCTGCAGACCCAGAATGTCCATATTCAGTGGGGCAGGCCCCCTTGGAGAATGGCCAAAAGTTCTGTCTCCTTTTCCATAGGAAAGCACTTGTGTACACATGCGGTTTTACATGTTTTTTTGTCTTCCTCATCCCTTTGTGGTCTCTGAAACTCAAGTTGAAAACACCTGGTTTAAATCAAACTAAATAAGGGAGGGAAAGCATCCCTGTGCCTGTATGGAGAAGTGTTGGGTTGGGTTGAGGAGACCTTGGACTCGGCTCTGGCAAGTTACCATGTAACCCTGGGCAAATACTACCATCAGCCTCAGTTTGTCTAGGTGGAAAGTGGAGGCTGGAGCCAACCATTTCTAGGTCCTATCCAGGCAATTCCAGGTGTCTTAGGGGCCATATAGGGAGCAGACACAAGTGAGGGGACACAGTTAGCAGCAGAGGGAACTCTGGTGAGTCCATGTCCTGAGTTTCTTCTTCTCTTCTTCTTTTCTTAACCCTCACCCAAGGACATGTTTATATTGATTTTAGAGAGAGAAAGGAAGGAAGGGAAGGAGGGAGGGAGGGAGGGAGGGAAGGAAGGGGAGAGAGAGGAAGAGAGAGAGAGAGAGAAAGAGAGAGAGAGAGAGAGAGAGAGAGAGAGAGAGAGAGAGAGAGAGAAACATCAGTTGCCTCCCATACACATCCCAAATGGGGACCTAATTGCCCTGAGTAGAAATTGAACCTGAAAGCTTTTGGTACAAGGGACAATGCTCCAACTGACTTAGCTACCCAGTCAGGGCTGTCCTGCCTTTCTTGATAGATTGTTGTGCCTAGGGAGTGTGGGCTCCTTGCTGCCTCCAGTGCTTCTTCAGAGAAGCTGCATTTCTGAGTCTGTTGGCATGTGAAGAACCTGAATGGGCTTTGAGGTCCCCTGAAGGGGCCTTTGCAGGTCAATGTGGAATTATTGGGAGCTGTGCTGGTAGCAGGATGGTTAGGTGGGCCATGCAGGCAGGGACTATACTGGGGAAATGTCAACTGAAGGCTGTGGTTACCAATTCAATGCCAACGGGGTCCCTGATTTGGGTTGCAGTGAGTTGGGGGAGACTATTTGGTGAAAACAGCTCAGTTGTGAAAGTATTTGGTGAAATCAGCTCAGTTGTGAAACAGCTCAGTTGTGAAACATCAATTGTGATATGGCTCAGCTGTGGAACAGCTCAGTTAAAGCGACCCAGGTGAAGCAACTCAGGCAAAGTGGTTTCCATATCACAGGTAAACATAGTCTTTAATGGCAACTGAAAGTATACTCTGCTGAGGCAGAGGTGAAGCTGGCTTATAGAGAAGAATGCTCACCTCTAGTCCCAGATTGGTCTATTTCTATGCAAATAAAGAACTCCAAATCAGCACAGTTTGATTGGCTCAGATAGCACTGTCCTGATTGACCAGAATGGACCTGCTTTGATTGATCAACAAAGATGCAAATGAGGCTATAGCTGTGAAGCCCTGATTGGCCAGGGTAGGTCTTTGGCCCATTAACTGATTTAGGACCCTAGGAGCTCCTTTGTAAGGAAGGGTGTGCTCAGATGGTAGGAACACTGGGCAAGAGGCAGACTGCTCAATGCAGCTTTTCAGTGAAGCACAGGGAGCAATGATTGTTAGACTCTGTTTATAAATTTGAGCCCAACTAACCATCAGGAGTCCTTAACAGGCACATTCATTCTCAGCATTGATAGGAGCTTGCTGAGAATCCAGCCTTCATCATGGCCACCCCATGCACCTGTCCCCAGGGTATTCATATCCTTCTGTCTGGCCTCACCATCACTTCTTCTAGGGCAGCGGTTCTCAACCTGTGGGTCGCGACCCCTTTGGGGGTCGAATGACCCTTTCACAGGGGTTGCCTAAGACCATCGGAAAACACATATAATTATATATTGTTTTTGTGATTAATCACTATACTTTAATTATGTTCAATTTGTAACAATGAAAATACATCCTGCATATCAGATATTTACATTACAATTCATAACAGTAGCAAAATTACAGTTATGAAGTAGCAATGAAAATTATTTTATGGTTGGGGGTCACCACAACATGAGGAACTGTATTAAAGGGTCATGGCATTAGGAAGGTTGAGAACCACTGCTCTAGGGGTTGACTTGGTGGAAGGGAAGGGGCTTTCCAGGCACTCTTGCCTGGCGGGGCGGGGAAAGGATGTGCACTTGCCAGTGGTTGCCATGGTGGAGATTGACTTGTCAGAGGTTTGTGCTCCAGGTGGCAGAGCAGCAGCCCGTAGCCCCTACCTGTCTCATGGCAGCCATTCAGAATGGTGTAAATGCGTTTGTGGTCTAAAACCCAGACTCATTTCTTCAGTGAGTAAGGCATGTGAAGGCACTTAGAGAAGTCAAAAATCATAGAGAAAAGCAGTAGAGTGGTGGGTGCAGGGGCCTGGGAATGGGGAATTAGTGTTTAATAGGCATAGAGTTTCAGGTTTCCAAGGAGAAAAGAGTTCTGGAGATGGATGGTGGCGATGATTGCACAATATTATGAATATATTTAATAACATTGAACTGTACAATTTAAAAATGATAAAGATGGTAAATTTTATATGTATTTTACCACAATTTAAAAAGACATCCGAGGATTCCTGGGATTGAATAGGTAATTAAGGGATGGGGTGGTGTCCCTTGAACCTCGTTGGCCCAGCTTTTCCTCCCCTGTGTAACCTTTTTCTCTGGGTGATCAGTGCCTATGGTGACTCCATACCATTCTTGCCCCCAGAGACAGCCTGGTGGCATTGGAAGCAGTCTATTATTTGAAGGTCCCTGCCACATTTCTGAGCTTCACTCTGATTGGACAGGCATAAGTCATGGAACCTTTCCATAGTCACTCACTGTGCCCAGGGATGTGATGTCCTGGTTGGTTGTGGCTTGCGTCACATGCTCCATCCCTACCCAGGAAAGAGATACTATGGCTCCTCACCTCCAGGCTGCTTTGCCAGTGAGGGTCCTGCAGAGAGGTGCCTGAGGACTCATGGAAGCCACTGCTATTCCTCTAGAAGAGGCCAAAAAAGGGTCATCGTGTACACTTTCTACCTCTGCTCGCAACATGTGCCCTATCCCTGCAGTTGTCTTGGAAGCCAACCCCTGTTTTCCTCATTTTACAGATGAGGAAACCCAGGGCTCTCAGATACTCAGATCTACAAGGCTTTCACAGTGTGGGGGGTCACCTTCCCCTTGGAATCCTTTAGGGTAGAGCATAGTGAAGTCTGACTTGGCCTCTCAGGAAGGCCAGCCTTGTTGGTTGCTGGTTTCCAAGCCTGAGCCCAGGGCAGCCACCTCTTCAGAGGCCATCCCCTGTCACCTGTTGCCCTCTACTCTAATTCCATTACAGAGCCCTGTGTTTCTAGCACTGATTGCTGAGTGTAATGAAGCTGCTCATTCAGATATTGGCAGGTTCCAGGTTCCTCCTGCCCTATGGCCAGCCTTGGCTGCCCATTCCTCAGTGTCCCTGGCACTTAGCAGGTGAAGACCCTCACCCAGGATTAGCTGGGATGTGGGGAAGGCTGGGTCCCACCCATTCCTGCTGTGAGGACCGAAGCACATCAGGTAGCACCACAACAAAGGAGTCATTGAGGGGCTCATTTGACCTGAGCAACTGGGACGCTCAGCATGGAGGCTGGCTTTGTGCATAATGGTCTTAGCTGTGGCTGGGGTCTCCTGCTCTGGTCTCTGAGATCTACAGGGGCAGTTGTGTGTGGGGGGCCTCTCTTAGGATGCTGGGTCTGTACTGGCAGGCAGACATGTCATTGTCTCCACTGCCCTCCTCGGCTCAGTCAGCTGAGGGTGGGGAGGTTTCTGTGCTGCTGTCAGAACATACAAGGCTGCAAGGCATATGTGAACACATGTGCATGTTTGTGCATCTGTACATGGGAGTGCATATGTGTATGTGAAAATGTGTGCATGCAGGCGAATGTGTACACATAAATGTGTATGTACTTGCATATCTATATGTGGGACATGTGAGCCTGTGTGTGTGTGTGTGTGTCTTGAGTAGGTGTATATGTGTGTGCATTTGAGTGAGTCTGTACATTCTTGTGTGAGTGTGCATGTATGTGTTCTTGGCAGGGTTTCCTGCAGGGGAGGGAACTGAGGTGGAGTGGAGGTACTGAGAGGAGAGGAAGACCTCAGTCCTCTGAATTTTGGTACCACCTTAAACTACTCATGGCAGGCACTCTGGAATGAGAGGGCTCAGTTAGGAGCCTCTGGCTTTGCTGTATATGCTTCATATTAAATGTCAGCTGTCCATGGGGTCTGTGGTGCTGTCATTAATATGGAGAAGTTATTACTGAGCCTGGAGACAGCTCCTTGGACTCATCCGTGAATTTTAATTACACTGCACGTCTACTCCAGGGCCTGTGGATTGAGGCACTTTTGCTTGGAGGCAGAAGAAACTCTGGCATCCAGGACTCTAGGCCCAAGCAGTGCCAAGAGACCAGGAAGGCTTGGTGCTGCCTACCTGGTTCTGCACACTTCAGTGATGAGCAGTGGACTTAGTGTGGGCTGGAGACTGGAATGTCACACTGTGAGCTCTGCCCCATGCAGCTGGGTGACCTGGACCAGGGCAGCATCTCCCACTGAACCAAAAGCAAAGAGGTATCCATCCACACCCACCTCTTGGGGTGCTTGGAAGGATGAGTGCATGACAAGCCCTTAGCCCAGGCCAGGGTTTGGGAAATGTTGGCTGTTTCTGTATTTTGGGGGGTCTAAGGTGCCATCAGGGATTGGATATACCAAGAAAGAGGAGATACACCCAGCACCTTAGCCACAGTCCCACCAGGTGTTGGCACTAGCCACCCTGCCCCTAGTTGCTATAAGCTGTGGCTTGTTTCGCCCACCTCATTCGCTTTGCTTGCTTAGTGCATGACTGGCTTCATCCACTTCTGGGTGTTTTCCTCTCTCTAGTAAAGTAGGAGGTCACCAGGAACATTCCTCACCAAAACCAAACACACTGCTATCTCTGTGCCTTCCTATACATGCCTTTTTCTATCCACACTGTGACATTTTAAAGACATCTGAGTGGTAAGGGTCTCAAAACAAGAAGTGCTGACCCCACATATGACTCAGGTGCAGGATAGCAGTACAAAATGCCATGGCCAAATTAGTTGCCTACCAGCCAGTGACAGCCAGCATATGTGGCTGCTAGCAGAGATAAGACTCACTAATTTTATTCCAAGTTCAGATGATAAATGTGGCATATGTGTGTCTTAGAACCTGAACATTCAGTTTTATGATGGTGATGATAATGATACAAATGACTTTGGGGCTGAGATTTGACATAAAACTCCCAGGCTGGGGAAACAGGGCAGTGGCAGAAGCCAGCCATCCACACCAAAGGAGCAAACCCTTGCCCACTGTGGGAGCAGAACATTCAAGCATTCATTTTGAACCAGGGTGTTTCTCCTTTGATAGCAGGAATTGAGACCACATGGCAAATAAGATGTATTTTTGTTTCATGCAAGGTTGGTCTAAGGCTCAGTAGTGGCCAATCCAACTGGGACAGAGCTTCTGAAGGTATAAGAAAAAGTGGTTCAAAGCTGTGAACAATAGGAATATACAGTTGACTCTTTTTTAATAAATTTATTGATTTTAGAGAGAGAGGAAGGAGGAGAGAGAGAGGAAGAGAGAAAGAGAGAGAAACATCGATTTGTTGTTCCACTTATTTATGTATTGATTGGTTGATTCTTATATAGGCCCTGATGGGGGGATGGAACCACAACCTGAGTGTATTGGGACAATGCTCTAACCAATTGAGTTACCCAGCCAGGACCTATAGTTGACTCTTGAACACCTGGTGATTGGGGTGCCCACTGCCCATGCAGTGGAAAAATCTTTGTATGCCTTAAGTTGGCTCTCCACATACACAGATTTCCAACTACCAGTTCACCCTTGAATGATGCAGGTTTGAGCTGTGCAGTTCTGAACTGTGCAGGTCAATTGAAAAAATTCCATGAACCCACACAGTTCAAATCCATGTTGTTCAAGGATCAATTGTATATATAAAATGTATTATGCAACATATCATCTCTAGTCAGTTGCAAAGGCAACCTCAGGTTAAGTGATATCACATATAAACTTTATTTTTCTGTCTGCTTGTTCTTGTACCTGCTTTAAAGCTCTCATGTGTTCATCATGAGAGCTTTAAAGCTCTAATATCTAAAGTGTCAGCTTCTTTACAGCTGTGCTGTGGTAGTAGCTATGAACTATGTGAGGCTACTGACTACCTAAAATGTGGCTGGTCTGAGCTGAGAGGTGCTCTGAGAGTAAAATACACAACAGATTTCAAGGAGTTAGTACCAAAAAAAAAAAAAAAAGGATATCAAATATTTCATTGGTCATTTTACAGTGTTAATTACAGGCTAAAATGATAATACTTTGGATATATTGGGTTAAATAAGATATATTGCTGAAATAATTTCCCCTGTTGTGTTTTGTTTTTTTTTAACCTGGCAACATATGAAGTTCACATTCCATTTCTGTGGGGCAGAGCTGCTTTGAAACATCTGGCTGAATACGCCCCTTTTGCTGTTATTCTTTTGCAAAATTTTGTTGACTGGTCACATCCATTTATTCTTCCAATTGAATTTTAGAATTGTTCTGTCAGCTTGAAAAGATCCCCAGTGAATTTGATTGACATTAAATTAAACTTAGAAACCAATTAAAGCAGGTATTGACAAAATTTATATTTGACAGGAACATGGTGTTTTTCAATTCTGTTTTGATGCTGCTCAGTGAAGTCTTATGCACTTTTTATACAGGTTTCCCACTGTTTTTAATCAGGGTCATTTCAAGGATATTTTTTCTTTTTGCCATTGTGAATTGAATCATTTCCATCTATTGCTGGTATACAGGAAGGCTATTGATTTTTATATAATTATCTTTTATCAAGCAGCTTGATTGAACTCAGTAATTCCAATATGTCTTTGTGGATTCCGTTGGGGTTTCTAGGTATACAGTTGTACTGTCTGAGACAACGATAATTTTGGAGGTTCATTTCCAATCTGCTAGAACCTCCAGAGTAATGTTAAGTAACAGTAGTGGCTTTGCATATCTGCATCTGCACCCAATTCTGGTAGGAACACCCTGGAGTTTCTCTGTTTAATAAAATGCTTGCTTATGGACTAAAATGGATTTCGAGTTTGTAAGATCCTCTGAATTCTAGTTTTCTAAGATCCCATTTTTATTAGCAAAGGAGGTGAAATCTAGATAAGTCTAATACCCCACACCAACATCACTGTCCCCCAAAAGCCAAAGACCTTGTAATTCCCAGGGGCTGTGTCTCCTGCTGACCTAAGCCTTGGAGTCCCCCACTTGTCTTCTTGTTGGCCCCCAAATGCAAGCCAGCCCCCCATTTACAGGTGTTGGACCCCACATACAGGAAACATTTGGGGGGGGAGGAGCTTTGTTTAGGAAGGTAGAGGAGGCTGCCCTGGCAGCTGTTTAGGTGGCTTCCATAGAACGAGGTCTGACTTGGGAGGGCAATGGCACTTTGATGAGCCAGGTTCTCCTCTCTGTGGGTATTCTCCCAAGGGGCAGACCTCCTGAGTCCCCTCCTGAATCATTCAAAGACTGTGTCCCCTCATTGAGGCCTAGGACATGTCCACACAGTGTTCCACTGTTACCTTTACTTCCACAGACTTCCAGAAGGTCTTCTCCCAAACAAAGACCATTGCTGCCTTAAAGGAAATCTGTGGCCCGTCCTGCAGCAGATCTGTCTGCCAGTAGACAGGCATGGGATTGGGACAGCTTTGAATAATGCCTGTGCCTAGGCCTTGCCTCATGAGATTCTGATTTCTCATACCTGGCGGGACATGGGGGTGGTCTGTATTTTTCAAGAGCCACATGGGAGAGTCTTATGCATGACAGATGGACACCCACTGACCTAGAGAAAGATCATGAGGCATGAGGTCAGACAGAACCAGGTTCAGGGCCTGGCTCCCCTCTTGCTGGCCTGTGACCCTCAGTTTCCCTAATTGTAATACTGCCTGCCTCAAAGGGTGTGTCCTTGAGGAAATGGAGAAGAATAAAGCTGGCTGGCCTCAGCCCAAAAGAATATCATGGGAAGATGAGAGTGGAATTAGATGCTGGCCCAGAGGAATGGTCAGGCCTCCAGGCAGCCTGGGACCAGGGAAGCTAATACTGACCCTTTCTGCCCTCTAATTCCTCACCTGCAAATTCAGACCTGGCAGAGGGAGGGTAACCCCCTTGCATCGTCATCCCTGAGGCTGGCTATTCACAAAGCAGGTGCCTGGAACTCAGTGGTCATTGTGCATTGATTCTGTAGACCCTGCCTGGCAGGGTAGGGGCAGGGGCCACATCCTCCTGGGTGCTCCTTGGTACCCCCAGCCAGATTCCGGGCATTGTTCTGGGCTTACTAGCCCTGAGCAGAGGCCTGTGCTCCTGGTGGGCACAGAACACTCAGGGTGAGAAGAGGTCCCCAGCTAGGGCTCAGCTCAGCTCAGCTGACAGGGAAGTCCTGTGTTTCCTGAGCAGCCCCCAAATGCAGCTCCAGGGACAACTGTCACAGGGAGGGCTGGGAGGTTGTTGGGGTAGTGCTGGATCCTGGCTTAGAGCCCTCCCTTTCCTTCCCTCTGATGGCCTTCCTTCTCTTCCTCTCTCTTCCCTTCTCCCTGCCTCCCCTATTCCCTCTCTCTCTCCCTTGCTCTCTTCTTCTCTCTTCTCTCCCTTCCCTCCCTCTCCTCCTCTTCCCGCTTTTCTTTTCTCTCTTCATCCTCCTCCTTTCTCTTTTTCTCCTCCCTTCCCCCTTGCTCTCCCCTGTCTGTCCTCCCTTCTTTCCTAGTATGAGTGGACCCCCACCTCTTTGTCCTCCAAGACTCTTCAGTGATCCTTCCTGGGCAGTTGGCTCTTCATTGCTGGCCACACACTCTGCCCAAGTTGTGCCTGCATGTCCCTATTTACACATCACCTCCTTTGACACTCACAAGCACTCACTGTACTCTGGGAATAAGTAGCATCATCCCACAGTATAGGAGGAAATCTGGGCTGGGAGAGAGGGTGTGACCTACACCAGGTCACACAGAGCTCAGATCCTGGACTCCTTCCACTGCAGCTTGAGCTCCACACAAAACCTTTGCTGTCCTCAGTGGTACACATCAGCCCCCACTCACATTAGCAGGGTTAATTACTACAGGGGAAGGGGAGTTTCTCCTCTCCTTGGGGACTGAGTTCTTGGTGCACTTCCCAGCCACCAAGGGCAAGGCTTGCACCACTGTCCTACCAGAGTAGTCTCCACCTCAGATGGGGTAGCCTGGCCTTTGGGTGCTGTTTTTGATGTTGGCGTGCCCAGGACCTCTCTGGCTGTCCTTACTGGGAAGGCTGGTAGGACCAGGCTGTGCCGTGCCATGGAGGTTGTACAAGTGGTATCCTGCACAAGGGCACCTGGGCAGAGGGTGAATGAGGCCAGCCTCTGTTCAGTGTCTGGGAGTTGATGGAGTAGAGGGCAGAGTGGCCAAAGCTGAGTGGATGGATACAGGAGGGCTTGAAGAGTGTGCCAGGCATTTGCCCCACCGTCAAGATCACGTTGCTGCATTCATTTCTTTGAAAAACCTCCTGGATACTCAGGACTTGTAGCACCAGAACAAAAGCCAAGGGCAGTTGCAGGGAAGCTGCTGGTTGTGGACGGTGGCCCTGGTGGCCTGGGTGACTATACTGGGACTGGGCATGATCAGGGAGGTCAGACAGTAGTCTGGCTCTGTCCTAGTGTTGGCCTGTCCTAATTGGCCCCTGGGGCCCAGGACCCTTGTAGCCCTCTCCTAGGGGCCTGCAAGGTCCCCTGGTTCCTGTGGACCTGGGTCCCAAGAGTGCAGGAGGCTGCTTCAGCTTGTCTGGCATGGAGCCCTCATCATGAGCATTCACTTTGGGCTAATGATACGGGGAGGGCACAATCCCATGGCTGCTGAAACTCAATCCTACCAAGTTTCTGTGATGACTGATGGTTGCTCTCTCCAACTCTCACCCCAGATGACAGGCCCTCCATGGGCCTAGACCTTAACCCTTTGTTAGCTTGGGTGGATTTATATTCTGAGTTCCCATTGCAGTTTACCTTGCTGTCAGACCTCTCATGTTGGTTCCTTCTGTTTACTTAGGCTCTATAAAATAATGAGCCTTTCAAAGTACTTCATTATATGTTTTAACTTTTTTTTCAGATTTGACTTTTTAAAATATTTAACTCCTTTAATACAAGTGAAATGTGTTTCCTGTACTGTGTAAGATGTTGGTTTTACATATATAATTTTTTCTAAATTGCTACTCTGTTGTGTCAGCACCATTCTTTTACTAATTCACCCTTTCCTTGGACTTTGGGACCTGTATTCCCTCATCTATGAAGTTCATGAAGGTGATCTGATTTCTTTTTACCCTCTCTGTTGATGTTTTGTGTTTCGTTTTGTTTTTTTATACCAACAATAAGCTTTTTAATCTTTGTTGCTTAATGATATGGCAAATATCACATTGTGACTTAAATGTTTTGGCTATTTTTGCCCATTTTCCAAATGGATTTGGGGTTTGTTTTCTTATGATCTTAAACAAAACCACAAGAGGTCCCTTATTTTGGATGATATGAATGGCCCAGTGGTGTCCAGGATACAGCAGACCTCAACAAACCTTTGCTGAACAAGAGAATGACAACTTCCTGATGTTCAATTTTCTCAGGGAAATAAGAACATTGGTTTAAATCTTTCAAAATATATTCCAGTAGGCTTATTAGTAAGAACTTTAGAATTTTATTGCCATCACAAATAGGACCTTTTCCATTATGTTATTAGAGATATGTAGGAACACTTAATCTAAATAGTTTTTTTAATTGATTTCAGAGAGAGGAAAGAGAGCTAGAGATAGAAACATCAACAATGAGAGAGAATCATTGATCATTCTCATTGCCTCCTGCTCGCCCCCTACCTGGGCGTGTTCCTTGACTGGGAATTGAACCTCCACCTCCTGGTTCATAGGCGGACGCTCAACCACTTAGCCACACCAGCTGGGCAATACTTAATTTAGATACAGCAGGTGACCATTTACTCAGAATACCTTCAACCCACTTAGTCAAGATTAACAATATACTCAGAGATTAGGTTCTTTCATTCCCAAAGAGCAAGAGGGCAAAGAACAGCATGTTAATACAATTTATATATGCACCTGTACCACTCCAGGTAAACACTGACAACCATCATTGACCCAGCAAATCCGAGCCCCACTCAGGCTCCACTTATTTCTCTTTCTTTGCTCTCAGTGATACCCATCCTCCTCTTTGCTTTAGCAAAGTCTGTTATTACAGTGGCATGCATGCAAACCATGGATGATTGCAAAAAATCCTTCTAAAATAAATCTCTCTTGGATGTTTCCCATGTTTGCATTCCCAGATATGCCAGTTTCTATATTTATTTCGCATCTAGGCATTTCATGAACTTCCTTATTATTTTTCCCTTTATTGTGGATTTTTTGGGGGGGGGACTTTGGGAATATACAATTATCTTCTGCAATTCCTAATATTTGTGTATCTTATTTTTCGATATTTATTTATTTTGTGTCATTACATTGGTGACAGTGTAAAATTGAATTTTAGTGATTTTGTGTGGGAGCCACACCATGTATTCCAAGTATCTGGACCACAGCCATGGAAGGGAAACGAGAACCAGGTCCTGCTTCTCTCTCTGTGAGTGGTGCTGGCAGACAAGTCTTGGCCACGGTGGCTCTCTGGACTTCACTCATCCACGTGGGGCAGCTTTTCTCTCCCTGCTCTGTTGCATCAGGTGGAGCTGACACAGGCAGCTGTGGTGTTTTGTAGGGAGTGGGTGGCAGTGACTGGCAGGCATCCATTAGGTCAGGGAGCCTCATTCATCTCTGTGGACTGCTAGGTGTTCCCTGTCTCAGGAAAGCAATGTACCTGGCCACCAGGTCTTCCAGAGATCGCCCTGAGTTTCAACAGGAACATGGTTCAGTGAGACACTTGCAAGAGGAGATTGGCAGTCAGCTGGATCCATTTGTATAACATGAAGCCCTGAATGAATGTCGATTTGAGAGAACCATTGGAGTCCCAGCCTTGCCCCTCACCAGTGAAATCATTTCTGGATGTGTGTTCTCCTTATGCAGGGTGGAGTCTGCAAACTGGTGGGCTGGGTGCCATATCCACCCACACATGAGTTTTGTTTGGCCATCCCAGTGTTTGACAAATTTCTCACGAAGGTCTAGAGGTTTCCCTTGAGAATCTGGGAGAGCTGTGAGGCCTGTCTCCTCAGCAGGGACAGAAGACCCCAGAAGGTTCTCACTGTTCCTTGTGATCACCCTGGCCCACCTCATGAGCTCTCATTTCCTGTGTGGTCCCTGTGACCTTACCTGAGACTTGCTCTTATGCTGAGGTGGGTGCCTCTTGTATCTCATCTGTGAAAGGTGAAAGTGGATGCAGTGACTACACTGGTGGGTTGGTGAGTTTTGGTGAGGATTAAATGAAGGCTTGTGGCTGGTACTTGGTAGCAAATCGTCCTTCTTATTAAGAGGTAATATTTCCCTCATGTCCCTGCTAGGAGGAGACGAAGTGTGTGAGTCACTGGAGATGTATGAAGTGCTTTGCAGATATGAATTACTGTGGACTACTCCCCAGGCTGCACTGGGGCTGTGGTTGGGTACCGGAGTAGGGAGGCAGGACTAGGGAGGGCAGGCCCTGGGGAGCCTATAACCGACCTGGGATGCGTTGCCAGATGAGGCTGTGACTGTTCTGAAATGGAATGCCTGGGTCAGAATAAGGAGAACAGATGTTGACTAGATGAAGCCAAGAGTTGCTGACATCACTGGGAGCCGGTCAGGACACAGGGTGCTGAGGCCGAGGGTCCTCTGTCCTTTTTTCTGAGGCAGCATTACTGAGGCAGATTCAAGGGCTGGGGGTGTACACACACACACATGCACACACACATGCACACATGCACACACACACTTTTTCTTCCACCAGATTTCCCCACCTGAACATAATTAGCCAGGATGTAGAAAAGATTTACAGCCTGGAAGGAGAGAAGAGAGTCTTGTTGGCAGGCAGGCCAGGGAAGAGAGATGCACACCTGGATGGCAAGTGGACTCTGCAAGACAGAGGAGCAGCTTTGATGGAGAACTGTCTGGAGCTGCTGGCCAGGGAAGGGGGAAGCACATGGTCCTTCCTCTATCATCTGTGGATAGGGAGCCTATCCCCTAATTTCTCCCTTGACTGTAAATCTGGAGGGTACAACCAAGAGGCTGTGGGGGACTTGCTCCTGTTCAACACCTGTGTAATTGGTGCCTGCTGCCCTGTCCCTCCTGGGATTCTGTCCCTATGTCCAGTCTCCCGCCATTGTAAAGGACAGGAAACCCATTGCAAACTGGCTTGAGTCAAAAGGGGATGCTCAGGCATCCTGCCCTGTTCCATTTCTGCCTCCCTCCCCCTGGCCTGGCTTCAAAAGGTTCTTCCCTGTGAGAAGCCACAGGCTCACAAACTACCAGCCCGGCAGAAAGACCTTCCTTTTCTCTTGGGGTTTCAGCAAGTCTCAGAGCTGGTTCTCATTGGGTCAGGCTGGGTCACATGTCAATCTTTGAGTGAATCACTGTGGCCAGGGCAGCAAGCAGGACTTCTATGAGCCAGGTCTGGTCACATGACCACTAGCTCCAGGGGAAGAGTCTGTGGTCTGAAATGGGGGGGACCCAGAGGAGAATGGATGGGGGCCCAGTGGAAAGGCAGACTGCTGTGTCAGGGGAGCAGTGGGCACTGCTGCCTTCTCTGCCTCCCAGACCTCTACTGCCTTCTGCCTTTCCCCTGGCCTGCCTGCCTTGTCCCCTTTCCAAGTGCTTCCACCTCTGGGTAAGCTCAGACCTTGAGACCAGCATTCAAGGCCCCTCCTGACCAGTCAGCATTTCCGGCTTCTTCTACAGACCTTATTCTCCCTGCCCCTTCATTCTGTGGGCCCTGGGAAGGAGCTCTGAAAGACATAAGTTCCTGTCCAGTGTCAGCTCTGCCTACGCTGAGAACAGTCCTGTCGCAGGACTAGGAGGGGACTGGTTGTCTTAGCTGCAGCTGAACCTAAAACCTCTCTGGGGATGTGAGTGCACCAGGGCCTAAAATATCAAAGGTGTGATGAGGGAGCTTGCAGGAGTAGCACAGACAGACTGGGGCTTCCTGGAGGCCTCTGGGTCTTTGAAGTGCTGGGAACCCCATATGCCTGGTTACCTACTGTCACCATCCTCTTCTATGAAGCCCTTTTTGTCCTCCTCCTCAAGGCACATAACACAGCTGCACTGCAGCACCCATTTGCTAGTCTGCCTCCCCTCATCCCTTCTGCGGCATGAACCCTCTTGGCAGTCTGCTAAGGCCCATGGGCCCCTTATCACAATAATGTTTCTGATGCATAATATAAAATATATAAAGGACACAAATTCTGTTTATATGAAGCTACCAACACTGAAAAAATTTACAACACAACAATACATGTGGTTTTAAATTTTTTATAGTCATCTATGCCTTTTTGTTTGGTGACAGCTTGAGATATAATTGACGTACCATATATTTTACCCATTTAAAATGTAAAATTCAGTGGCTTTAGTATATTTACAGAGTTGTACAACCCAGTCAGTTTTAGAATATGTTTGCCCCCAGAAGATACCCCATACCCACTGGCTATCAGTATCCATTGCTCAGCCTTTGGCAACAACTAATCTGCTACTTTCTGTCTCTAAAGATTGACCTATTTTGGACATTTTATGTAAATGGAATCACACAATATTTTCCCTTTTGTGTCTGACTTTTTTCAGTTAATGTGATGATTTCGAGTTTCCTCTAGGTTGCAGCATGTGTCAGAACATTACATTTTATGGACAAATAATATTTCATTACATGGATATACCACAACTTTAAAAATCCATTTATCAGTCGATGAGTATTTGGGTGGTTTTCACATTTTCGCTCTTATAAATAATGCCACTAGGAACATTTGTGTACCAGTTTTTTATGTGTTTTTCCATTAATGTGTGAAATAGCAGGACCTAGCAGCACATATCACAACCTCTGGCATTTGGGTCATGCTGAGTGTAAATGCCACTTGGTCTTATCTGTACCAGAGGCAGTGAGAGATGCAAGTCCCTGTCATGTCTGTGGCTATGGGCACAGGTGCTGATCATTTGCTGGGCTGGATGTTTCCATCTAGCTTGGAAAAAATGGATAGTGAGGGTGACATGATTTCTCTCCTAGGTCATAGAGCCCCCAGGTTAAGGGCCTTCCAGGTAGGGAGTGCCGTGAGGGCAGTGGCAGGCTCTTGCTATGGGTGCTCGAGACCCTGGTGAGTGCTGTGGCAGAACAAGGGGTCTAGAGCAAAGTGGTGGCTGGCCTGCTCTGTTCTCAGTCACAATGTGCTGCCCATTTTGAGGGTAGTGTTCTCCCTTTTTCTCTCCCAGCCATCTATGTCCCTAGCTTGGGAGGCCTGTAGTTTGAGGATGTGGGCCCTCTACTGGACTGCTAGGACCCCCTCTCCACATTGTTTCCCTCTTGCCATGCCATTTTCCTTCACAGCTACAGTGGGGCCTTGACTTACAAGTTTAATTCGTTCAGAGACTGAGCTCATTAAGGAGCTCGTTAACTCAAATTACTCTATCAATTCAATGCAAAAAATCAGCCAAGAGACAGCTGGTATCTCAAAAAACTCGCGTAAGTCAAGGCCTCACTGTACTTAAAAGGGAATACAGCCAAAGGCCTGTAAGCAGGGGCCACCATGGACTTTACCTCAGACGCAGACCTGGCCCCCTGCCACCAGCTGGGTCCGTGCTGGGTTCCTTGGTTGTGTAGAGGCTGGGTTTCTGTCTCCATTATGGTCTTGCCCGAGGAGGCTTGGGTCCTCCTGCCTGCTGTCCATCTCTGTCTAGGGGCAGGATCCAATCCTCCTGGCCCCATGTGGGCACTTGGGAGAGAGAGCACCCATAGCCGGGTGATCCCTTCTGTGGGGACACCTGCAGTTAAGGGCTGGACTTCAACCTGTGTGTGAGAAACCAAGTCTCCCTGGAGCTCCCTCCGAGGCCCCCACTGGGAGTAGCCGCAGCCTTTCCAGCTCTCTTGCCTGCTGCACTTGGGTTATTGTTGTATGGCCTGGGCCCTACCTGCCCGTGAAGCTGCCAAAGTCCTTGTAGGGTGCCCTCCCAGAGGGGCCTCTTGTCTTGCTTCTTGTATTTCAGAGGCAGCCAGAGACTGTCCTGACTTTGTGGCTGGCAGTGGCTTTGCCAAGCCATCTATAATTGGCTACTGGCCTCTTCCTGTCTCTGGGGAGTCTTATATGACAGTGCAGCTCATTTCAGGGCCTGCCAGAGCACTCAGGGTTGCCCTGAATCGAGGGGTGGATCACAGCCTGTGGTGGGGGCCTGTTGATGGAGGGAGACATGGACTTTGTGCTCCTCCTCTGTGACCTTGGGCAATTACTTCACTTCTCAGAGCCTAGGGCAGGGGTGGGCAAACTTTTTGACTCGAGGGCCACAATGGGTTCTTAAACTGGACTGGAGGGCCGGAACAAAAGCATGGATGGAGTGTTTGTGTGAAGTAATATAAATCCAAAGTAAACATCATTACATAAAAGGGTATGGTCTTTTTTTTTTTTTCGTTTTATTCATTTCAAACGGCCGGATCCGGCCAGCAGTTTGCCCACGGCTGGCCTAGGGCCTCAACCATGAGGTTTCCAGTAGGGACCAATCTGAGGAAGGAATGGGGTGGAGGCACAGCTGCAGGTCATCTCTCCAGTTCTGGGTCCTGTCAGATCCTGGGATGCCCGGCACCAGCAGTCCTGGAATAGATTACAATGCTTTACAATGTTTTTTTGTGGTTTTCTAAATCCAAGACTGCCTATCTAACCAAATGCAGAAATAAACCAAAGGAAGAAGATTGCAATCCCCTGTAGTCCCACCAACATTCGAGTGCATGTCTTTCATATGTGTGCAAAAACACACTTTAAAAGACTAGCCATACCATACTTTCTCTTTGACCTGCCTTTGTTTGCTGTGTATATAACAGACATATTTCTAGGTCATTTAATGTTCTACCTAACGTCTTTGACCAGAGGCAGCAGGATCTACTGAGGAAATGTGAAGAGACCAGGATCACTGGACACTAGGTGTTCATGGGCCTGGGAACAAGGGTGCCAGCACCTACTCTTCCCATCTACCCAAGTGAGAGGCCTAGGGTGTTCCTCCTTGGTCTCACTCTTGAAGGCCCATGGAGACAGGTAGGTCACTGGGCAGTTGCTGGGAGGGGTCCCAAGGCAAGTTCTGTGTGCAGGAACAGGGTCTGAGTGGAGCTCAAGTTGGGGGATTGTGTGTACCATCTCCTGGAGAGGAGGACTAGTGAGGTGAGTGGCCAAGGGAAGAGATAGGCAGAAGGAAAAGTGCTCACTGGTCCCCTACCACATAGAAGACAAGTGAAGATATGACTGGAGCTACTCCTGTGCTAATAGATAAGAGACTGAGGGGGTGACAGTTTGTGGGGGGCCAATATCAGAGAGGGGGCTCTGCCACCATCAGGCCCAGGGCTCTGGGGAGTGGGTGTGCACTGGACTAATGAGGTGAGTGGCCAGTGAGAAGCAAGGACATGGAAGAAAGAAGGTGCATATGGGACAGACCCTGTAGCAGGGGCAGATCCCTGGTTAAAGAGGACTTTTCCTCCTGGGGAGATTTGAGTGAACACGTATGCATGTAGTATTTATGTGTGCACATATGTAGATGTGTGTTTGAACTCTGCGTCTTTGCACAGAGTATTTTTGGTGACTCAAGTGTGTTCATAGACTGAAGATGAGGATCTAGGGGAGAGGCAAAGTTGAAGATATGTAAGAGACAGTGTATTAATCAGGAGTTATTCTGCAAGTATCAGAAACCAAAATGAAACTGGTTTAAACCAAAAAAAAATTTATCTATAATAAAAGTGTAATATGCCTATTAGACCAGACAGCTGAACAACCTTCCAAAGGTCCTTCTGGATGACCTTCTGGATGAAGCTGGGGCTGCGAGGGCCGAAGCAAGCCAACTCAGCTACGAGAGCTGAGGCAAGCCGCTGCGGCTGCAAGGGCTGAGCCCCGTGCGTGAATTTAGTGCGTCGGGCCTCTAGTTGGTTTATAAACTTGAAAAAAATTCAAGGCTATCTAGCTTCAGGTATGACTGGATGTAGATGCAAGTATATTTACAGTCTCTGTTTTACTTTCTCTATCTCTTGGCTCCACACTCCTATGTGTTAATTTTACTCATGCTCTTCCCACAAGAAGAAAAATGACAGCCCACAGCTGCCACCTCACATCCTCAGTTTAGCAGCCACAAGAGAAACAACATTTCTTTTCTAATGGTTCCAGCAATAATTTCTGGATTTAACCTGATGAACTAAGTTGTAGGAAATCCTTGTCCATGAATTGTGTTCACTGTGATAAAATTTGTCTGGTCTGGTTCATGTACCCTTTTCCCCTCAATGTGACCCGAGGGAGGTGGAGTGACTACTGAGGAACACAGGGGGTGTATTATACAGAAGGCCTGAACTTGGACCAGGCAGGCCCCATGTCCCTGGGGAAGAGGGCAGGCAAGTATTAGGAGCTCTGGGTGGCTGGAGGAGACAATGCTGTCCTGCAAGACAAAAGGAATCGGGATAAATGTAGAGGCAGATATGGGGCAGGGCAGGATGAAGTTCCCTCTGTGGTGTCCCCCAGCTCACTGGGTACAGCAGAGAACCTGAGGTTGCTGAGCAGGCTCTGTAGTTCTCCTGGGAGTTGGCTGCCCCTAAAAGGAAAGCATCAGCCTGATGTAGGTTGACTGATCACTGGCAGCCTTGGGAATCCTCAGGCCAGGCTGAAGGAGTGTCCTGAAAGCAGACAAGCAAATGTGGGCCAGGCAGGGCAGTCCTCCCATCTCCAGAGCCAACCAGAGGTGCAGCACACTGGGCAGGACCATGCTGGCCAGCAGAGAGCCAGGTGAGAGCACCAGGGAGCCACTCTGCCCAGGAGAGGCTTATGATAACTGAATCCAGCCTGTGGACATGCTTTATGTAGTCTGCAAACATGTGTGGCCTCTGGTGAAAAGAGGATCAGCCCTGCTTAGCAGAGGGTGGGAGTTCTGTTCTATTGGATGAAGGTGGGTAGAGTAGGATGGTGGAGATGGAAAGAAACATTTCCGGTAGTTGTAAGAACCATGAAAGTAAGTAAACAGATAACAAGGCCAAGAACAGTTCATAGGTGAGTATGCATGCAAATGCAAGGAGGTGCACTTGTGACACATGTATGAACAGCATGCACATGTGTGGGTATACTGGCACATGATGGTGTGTGCACATGTGTATAATGTGCACGTGGGTGCACAAGATGCATTTGTACAAGTGATTCATGTGCATACAATGTATGTGTGTAAGTGTATGCCTGGTGCATATGGGTGTATATATGATGCATGTGGAGTACACATGAGTGTGTGTGTGTGTGTGCAAGGGCTTGTGTGAGTGCATGCATGTGGTGAACGTGGCACATGTGTATAACAAGGGCATAGCTGCTGGGAACAACTTGTCGTCTTTCACAAGCCCTCACATCTAGAGGAAAAAGGAGAGAAATAATATGCATGGGAAAAGCAAAGTCAATATGGCAAGCGATGCCCCTGTCCTTCAAATGCCTGGTTGAAGAGGGTTTTTTGCCCAGAAGCTGGCCCTGTCTGTGACCTGGATGGCCCTTCAGGCCTTACTCCTAAGAGGCCAGGCTTCCCCATCTCAGGGACAAAGAGAGTCACCTCAGCAGTTTCATTTTGGGCCAAGGTGGGTTTTGGTTCTGTCCTACCTGGGTCCAGGGCTGGAGCTGTCCTGTGCCACATAGGGACTAACAGCAGCTGCTAGCCTGTGCCCTTGTCTTTCACCATCAAGATTTCAAAAAGAGGAGGCCCAGCATCAGCAAGAGCACTCACTGTGGGGGTTTTTATTCCCACTTTCCACCCTTGTTGACAAAGGGCTTGAAGCAGCTAGAGCAGTGGTCGGCAAACTGCGGCCCCTTGAGTGTGGCTCTTCCACAAAATACCACGTGCGGGCGCACACGTACAGTGCGATTGAAACTTCGTGGCCACACTCAAGGGACCAAAGAGCCTCATGTGGCTCGAGAGCCACGGTTTGCCAACCATGGAGCTAGAGCATGCACAATCTCCAAACACCATTTGCAGTAAGTCTGGTCACCCTGACAGGACCACCATGGTCCTCTCTCTCTCCTCCTTTGTCTCACCCACCTGCTCATCCCCTTCTCTCCCCATCTCATGTCTGGCTCCCACTCTACCTCTCCTCCTGCTTGCTTCAGTCTCATCTGATTTAATGAGGGCCTGGCCTCCTGTGTGCACTGCTCAGCAGCACTGCATTTAATTAATAATCTCACACTGTGGTTTTTCAGAGTCGATGCTGCCATTTTATTCCTTACTAATTGGAAGAGGCTAGTTAAGTTCTGAGATGAATGGCCCTTTCTGCTGGCAATGTCTTGGCCTAAGTCTCAGTTGGGATCTTTGTGTTGGGCCAGGTGCTGGGCTGGAAGGGCAGAAGGGCTGGCCTGACTTCACCTCGGCCAGGGAGAGCCCATTTGCCGGTAGCAGGGCAGCTGTCTGTCCCAGGCTCAATCTGCCCTGACCTGGGGAGGGCTTGCAGGTGAGAATCCTGCTGAGGGCAGGGCCTTGGACTCACCATTGCCCATTACTCAAATCTCAGCTCTGTGCCAGTCCTGGGTTGGGCCTCCAGGGAGCCTAGAATCTTCCCCCAGCCCAGACCACATCTGCCTCCCTGACTCATGTACCCAGCCCCATCTCCACCCTAATGCCTGCACCACTCTCCTTACCTGCTCAGGTACTCTGACAAGTCCTAACCACACAATGGGTTTTTCCTCCCTGTGTACAGGTTTCTTGATGACCAGAGTCACTACTTCCCTGGACCCCCAAATGTTTGTGTCTCTCTACCTCTATGTGAAACTGTGCTGTAGGCTTCTGGGCTTTTCATGCTCCTTCCCTGTTGTGCTGGTGACAGAATTGGGGTCTGAAGTGTTCCAGCCAAGCAGGCTGGCCTCCCTTTGTGATATCAGCTGCTCTGTCAGCTGAGCCAGTCTTCAGGGACAAGGGCTACTCTAGGCAGAGTTCAAGCACAGATTCCTGAGGCATTACCAGGAAGCCATCAGGATAAAGATACCAAAGTGCTAGGAGAAAGGGATGCCCTGAGGAGTTGGCCCTGCTGCGGGCTTTGGACTGGCTCCAGGGTTCACAAGTGGCCTGGGCAGAGCTGGCAGGAAGGCTGAGGCCATGGAGTCACAGCAGCCACAGGGCTGGGGCTGTGTCCCAGAATTCCAACGCTGTGTGGTGCCTAGAATTAGCTGAAATGTCTTTCTTTTCTTCCTTTCTTGGTTGCTTCCTTCCATCTTTCCTTCTCGCCTTTCTTCCCTCCCTTCCTCTTTCTCCCTTCTTTCTCTTTTCTTCCTTTGTCCTCACTCCTTCATTCAATGACATTTCTCTATCCTTCCTCTGCTCAGGCTGTGTGGAGACACAGACAAGCCAGAGCCCAGTCCTGTTCTCCGGGAGCACATGGCTTCCTGGAGAGATACACAAGGAGGATTTCAGATGCCATCCAGAGAGAAAGGGGTACTCTGTGGGGTGGGGAGCCTCTAAAGGACTTAGGCTGGAGCCTGATATGCCCACAATGGTATGAGCCCCCGATACCATTGGCTAGGGCACCGCACAAGTCCCTCTACCCCAGCTTTATAAGTGCCCCCCAAGGTGCTGCCCAGCTGAGTTGCTGGGTTTCTTCTGTTCTGGTATGGCCCCCACCGCTGACCACCTTCGTTGGGGACTCAGATGTCCTCTGCTGTCAGCTGCTGTCACTCTTGCCTCAGGAAAAGGGCAATCTCTCCCCCCGAGGCTAGATTCTTTTCTAGAATTCTTTGCAAATATGACTTCCTGATGCTCTTGTCTCTTATCTGCTGTTCTGGTGCTGTTTCCTGACCCTGGAGTTAGATGACCATCTGAGTTTTCTTTGTAGTGATCTGCTCGCTCTCTCTGTCTGGGACCTATCAGAGCTTTCTCTTCGTCTTTAATTGCTCTTGGGTTTCATGATATGTGTCTAGGGGAGGGTTTTTTTCTTAAATATATTTTGATCAGCTCTCTATGGATCAATTTTTTTGTTAGTCCTCACCTGAGGATATTTTTCCATTGATTTTTAGAGAGAGTGGAAGGGAGGGGAAGAAACAGAGAGAAACATTGCTGCGAGAGAGCCACATGGATTGGTTGCCTTTGGTATGCACCCCAACTGGGGCTGGCGATTGAGCCTGCAACTGAGGTATGTGCCCTTGACCGGAATCGAACCTGCAAACCCTCAGTCCAAGGGCCAAGGCTGTATCCACTGAGCCAATTGATTCATAGGGCTGTATGAATCAATTTTTAAATTGATTTCAGAGAAAGGAGGAGAGAGAGAGAGAGAGACCTGAATGGGTTGCCTCCCTTATGCACCCTGACCAGGGATTAAACCTACAAGTAGGGTATGTGCCCTGACTGGGAATTGAACCCAGCACCTCTCAATGCATGGAATGATACTCCAACCAATGGAGCCACTGGTGAGGGTTCTATGAATCAATTTGAGTTGAATTCTTCCATCTAATTTTGGGAAATTCTTGGCCATTATTTCTTTTCTCCCCCGCCTCTTTTCTATTTTGGGGCTTTATCTACATGGCTTCACTTTTCACTCATGCCTTCTCTCTGCATCCCTGGGCATCCAGAGTAAGAGCTCCAACCAAATCTCTCAGCATCTGTGTTGGTTGTTTGGCTCTTTTGTTCTGCTCTTCAGTTCAGTAGCTGCATCCTTTTCCCAGTTACAAGTGTTTGTCCTAAGCAGTTCTGCTTTGTAGCTGTTCATTCCTGCTCCCCGATCCCAATGTTTTCTTCACCTCTTTGAGAATACATATTATGGTTACTTCAGTTTTCCCTCCTCTGCAATAGGCTATTCTGAGTGTGATCTTTCTTTTATAACACAAGTGCCACTCAGATGTGAACTGTTTTTGTTTGTTTGTTTAAATATATTTTATTGATTTTTTTACAGAGAGAAAGGAAGAGAGATAGAGAGTTAGAAACATTGATGAGAGAGAAACATCGATCAGCTGCCTCCTGCACATCTCCTACTGGGGATGTGCCCACAACCCAGGTACATGCCCTTGACCGGAATCGAACCTGGGACCTTTCAGTCTGCAGGCCGACGCTCTATCCACTGAGCCAAACCGGTTTCGGCCAGATGTGAACTGTTATTCCCCAGGGAGTGTAAGTGGCTGTGGCCAGTTATGTGGGGTGGATGGCTCATGCCCCACCTAGTGAGCAAGACAAAGGGAGTGGGGAGGAAAGTCTTGGAGCTGGCTTTTCTCTCACCCCTTTGTGCATCTACCAACCCCATCTCCCATTTCCTGACCCAGGATTCTGCCTTCCTGAGTTAATGATGGTGGGGAACAAATGTGCATTAGAGACACCCCAACTTCACCAACAGGGGTACAGGTGACTGGCCCCAGGACTTTGACATGACCCTCAGACAGTGATCTTCTCTCAGTGCATCCCAGAAGGCAGGTATTTAGTCTTGTTCCTGGTCTTCTTGGGGTGCATATCTTAGGAAAAGCTCCCTGGGTTAGGGTAAAGGCTGTGCTAGAGGGGAGGGCCTGCGTCAGGGACCCCGGGAAGAATAGAAGAGAGAGATGTGAAGCCTGTGCCAAGTCAGGGACAGGGGAAGGAGTGGTGGGGAGGCGAGAGGGCGGTGAGATATAATTAGGAAGTGGGAGTCCGAGGCTTGGGGAGGTTAGTGGGAGGGAGAAGAAAGCCAGGATGACCTCCAGGCTTCTGGCCTGCATGACCAGGAAGAGGTGTGTGGCTGGCTGTGATTAGGTTCTTGGAGAGAGAAGAGCAGGGAGGAGAAGAATGAGTTCCTGCATGGAGCTGCTGGGCTCGAGGTTCCCAGGGCCATGCTGAGGGGGCATTCCTGTGTCCCTGCAGCTCTTGACCATGATGTAGGGAGGTGTGGGGACCCCTGCCCATGGCATTGAGGATGAGGCAGGACACATCTGGGTGCATGGAGACCATGAGGGCTGGGAGGAAAAGGGCTATCCCCCAAACCAAGGGGTTTGTGTTCTGACTGGGACCACCCCTGATGGACTCTGTGACCTGGCAGGTACATTCATCTCTGCTAGCCTCATTTCCCTCGTATGTGAAATAGGAGCATAGTCCAGTGGGGATGTAGCAGTGTACATGCCCAGTAGAGGAAGAACATGGCCCCAAGGCTGCAGAAGGGTGAACAGGCAGGAGTGGCGGGCAGTGGGCTCTGAGCAAAGCATCGTGGATATATTATTCTTGTTTCAAAAACTGTGGGACATTTACACAGTGGAATACAATGCAGCTATAAAAAAAAGAGGGATCTCTTACCCTTTGAGACAGCATGGATGAACCTGGAGAATATTATGCTAAGTTAAATAAGCCAATCTGAGAAAGACAAATATCAAATGATCTCACTTATTTCTGGAATCTAATAAACAAAATGAATTGACCAACAAAATAAGACCCAAAGCAGGGAGGCATGGAATAGACTGACATACCTCGATATGGAGTTGGTGAGACAAGAAGAGATAAACCAAAGAACTTATGTAGTTATATGCATACTCCATGCACATGGGCAAGTAGGGTGGTGAAGACCTGGGGGTGGGAGGGTAGCTAGAGGCTGGGAGGAGGGGGACAAGGAGGGGTAAACAGGGGACATCTGTAAAACTATCAACAATAAAATATATATATGTTTAAAAAAAAGGAAAGGGGAAAACAGCATCTGTTCTGGCCACGGTGTGGGTGGGGAAGAGCTCTGTTCCTACTCAGCTCCCTGTACCCTCTTCCACTCCCTCCTTGCACTCACTTAGCTCAGAGCTGGCATCTGCCCAACTCTGAATGAGATGTGGCAGCAGGAGGTGGAGGCCCAGCCAAGCCCCAAATGGCTGGTGGAGGTGGAGGTGCTTCCCCAGAGGAGGAGAGCAAGACAAGGACAGGGGCCAACCTGGTGGGGAGGGTACAGGAAGGGGCTGGGAGTGCCCTCTCTGGCCCTGGCTCTGGCACAGCCCTGCCTCTGCTTTAAGGCTTCATCTCATCAGAGGCCTCTGAGTGGGTAAAGGAACATAAGGCTTGACTTGTGGGCCACGGGGTCAGTGTATGTGTGGAGTGTGGGAATTCCCCATCAGGTTCTGGCTGGGAATCCCTGGTCCCAGAGCTGACACTGAATTTAGCCAGATCCTCCCTGCTCTCTCCCTCTGATTACATGTGAGTGTGTACATGTGCATGAGTGTGTGTATGTGTGAATATGGATGTGAGGATACATGTAAGTGTGAGAATGCATTTTGAATGTATGACTATGAGAGTTTGCATGTATGTGAATTTTAAAGTGCACAGTAAACTCATATGAGTGCTTGAGAGTGTGTTTGTATATGTCTGAGTGTATGTGAGAATGTGTGCATGTGTGTGAGGGTGTACGAGAGTGTGTGCATGTTTGTGAATGCAAATGTGGGTGTGAGTGTGCGTAAATATGAGGCTGTACACCAGTGTAAGCATGTGAGTGAGCATGAGCATGAGCATGTATGTGAATTTGTGTGTGAGATGTGCATGCGTGAGTGTATGAATGTGGTGATGCACAGGAATGTGTGCATGAGTGTGCAAGAGCGTGCACACACATGACTGTGCATGTGTGGGTGTGGGAATGTTTGTGCATGTGCGAGTGAAAGCATGTGTGTGTATGAATGTGTGTCTGTGTGTGAGTGTGCACATACATGCATCTTTCTCACAGGCTATTCCCAGGAAGGGAGCCTATGCAGGGTTTAGGCCATTGGTTTCTGGCAGCTTCCATTTTGTCCTCAAATACTGTCCTAGCTCCACTTCTTGATGTTCCAGGTTTTGCCATTATCTTTTGACTTCCTGTTAGGGAAGGTGAGGATGTGAAGTAGCTCCCTGATGCCCTCCATGTCCCAGTCTTCTGGAATAGCTCTGTCACTGTTCTAGTCCATATTGTGGTTCCTGTCATCAATCTCCTGTGGCTGGTATAACAACTTACCACAAATTTATTGGCTTAAATAAGAGAAACATTTTGCTCCTGGTTGGTTCTGGAGGCAGAAGTCAAGGTGTCATAGGCTCAGGCTCCTTCCAGAGGTTCCAGGCGGAGAATAATGTCCTTGCCTCTGCCAGCTTCTGGCTGCTCCTGGTGTGCCTGGGCTTGTGGCTGCATCACTCTGGTCTTTAAGGTTGCCATCTAAGTCTGCCTGCCATCTTTGTCTGCATGTGGACTTTTTTCTGTCTGTCTAATCTCTCTGCCTCTCTCTTACAAGGACATTGGCATGTGATTGTGTTAAGGCCCACTCTGATAATTCAGGATCACCTGCCATCTCTGGACCCTTAATCTCTTCTACAAGCTCCTTTTTTTTTTTTTTTTTTTTTTTTAACAACAGAAGTCCACATTTACAGATTCCAGGGATTAGAACCAGGACATATCTCTGGAGGCCACATTTTAGCTGACTACACCCGATGGGCCTTTAAATATCATATTTTCACATTTTCTGCTTCTGCCATGAGAATTGTGTCTGTAGACCTGCCTCTGTGTGGTGAGGTCCCAGTATCCCTACTCCACCCTCCCCACTTCCATCACCTCTACTCTCCCTTCTGCATGGCAAAGTGTCTGCTGTTTACATTCTTAGTGGTGGCTAACCTGTGCCATCAGATTTCCTTTACTCTGGTTCTTTGGGTGCTGCTCACAGCTAGCAGACCATGGCCAATCCCTGTGTCTCTAACCCTCATTGCCCTACACAAAGATATGAGAGAACACACAGAAGGTACTGGCAGCTCTGGACAGCTTGGAAAGCCAGGCTTTCCTCTTGGACGGCTGGGAAGGACCAGCATCTGAGTAAACATCTGTTGAACATGTGCATCTTTCTCTCTTATAATCTAGTTTGGAAAGTGGTTTAGAAAAAGTATTTCATGTTGTTGTTGAGATGTTGGTGATGGCAAGCCTTGGTCCTTCCCTCAGGGGTCCTTGGCCTATCCTGAGGTGGCAGAGAAGGGCTGAGGACTCAGAGGAATGAGCCTGTAAGTGGGAGGCCACACCATCCTGTGCTGTACAGTGGAGTGGGCAGCCTGACTGGTCAAGGTCTCCCTGAGTTTACAGTGTGGCTGCAGTGTTGTGTAATGACCTTCTCACTGTCACGGGAGCAGGGGGACTACCAAGGCCCTGGAGGCTCCATTCCCCAAGGGCTTCCCAGTCTCCTGGTCTTGGTCCTCCCAATGCCTTTGCCAAACTGAGCTATTTCTCCTATGTTATAGCCCAGAAAGTGAGGAGGCTTGGCTAGCAGGAAGAGTTTAACTACCCAAACTATACAGTGTGAGTAGCAGGGCCCTGGAGGGTTTAGAGGAGGTCCCAGACTTATTTTAAATTAACTTCCACTTTTAAAAATAAAAATTGTAAATATTTAAGGTATACAACATGATGATTTGATATTTAAATGATTCTTACATTGTCCATGGAGGGATGGATGGAGAAAGACTTGTGGTATGTACAGGGTGTCCCCCAAATTATATACACACTTTAACAGTTGATAGCTCAATTTTGAAAATGAAGTGTATTTTAACAAACACTGCCTTTATAATTATTCAAACGGTCTGTATACATTTTTGGGACACTCTATATATACAGCAGAATATTATTTGATTTAAAAATATGGAAGAGATCCTGCCATTTGTGACAATAGAGATGAACCTGGAGGACATTGTGCTCAGTGGAATAAGCCAGACACAGAAAGACAAATACTGCATGATATCACTGATATGTGGAACTTAAAAAAGTCAAAATCATGGAAGCAAAGAATAGAAAAAACAGTGATGACTAGGGGCATAGAGGTGGGGTTGGGAAGATGGGCAGAGGTATAAACTAAGAGTTATATAGGATGAATGTGACTGGAGAGCTTATGTACACTGTGTACATTGTAGTTAATCATGCTGTATTGAGTACAGGAAATTGGCTAAAAGAATAGATTTCGAGTATCCTCACCTCTCTCTCTCTCTCTCTCTCTCTCTCTCTCTCTCTCTCTCTCACACACACACACACACACACACACACACACACACACACACACACACGAAACTACACCCCAGACTTGAACCAGCATCAGATCACCTGGGAACTTGCAAAAATGCAGGTTTTCTTTCTCAGATCTGGATAGAACTAGATTCTGCATTTCACACAAACTCCCAAGTGACGCACGTGGTCTGGGACTGCTCAGGAGGAGGCACTTCTCTGGAAGGGTTTGGGCATTACCCCCAATCCCTATCTGTCCTGTGCACATGGATGTTATTTTGGAAGAATTTATTCTATGAGTGCAGTTAAAAAAGAAATTTCTCCCGAAGTATTTGTCTAGGAAAAGAAAATGAGGTGAAATATTGCAAGGGGCCTACAGGGCTAATTATCACCTTTAAGGGGGTTCCTGCAGCCTCTTGCCCACCTGTACCCTTGTTCTGAGAGCAGTGGCAGCCACCCTATGCCTACCTTCTGCCAGCCCATGGGGCTATTCAGCTCCTCTTTCAGCTGGCATTTCAAGTGCACTCTCCTTGGCAGCTGAGTTCTGTGCATCCCCAAGGTGGTCATTTGTCAGGCAACCCTGTAGCCTCCAGAGATTTTTGAGAGTCTCCGACTCCTAAGACAGTCCGTGTCAGAAAGCTTCCCATCTCTAAACTAGCAACCCAAGTGGTTTATAAACCAGATAGAAATCAGAGCACCAGAATTCTCAATATAAACACTTCTTTTATACTTCCTTTTGTACATATCTGCTCACACCAGAAGGCAGTGAACTTGGCCCATGTGTGAGATAGCGAACTTGTGAAGGAATGAGGTATGAGAAGTCTCAGTGTATTTTGTGTGTGTCCATGTGAGTGTTTGTATTTGAGTGGAGTCTGTGTATGTGTGTTTGTGTGTATGTGTGATTATGTGTGTGGATTATGTATATGTGCTTGTGAATGTGTATGCATGTGTGTGTTCAAAGCCACCAGGTCAGCTCACTGCCAGACAACTCCAGTTGTGCCCAGTGGACTGGGGTGGGGCCCAGCACTGAGCCGTCCTCACTCCTGGGCTGGCATGGTCCCATGGCAGATAAGGGCAAGGACTGCAGTCCTGAGTGTGCATACTGCCTTCACCCTAGGCCCCTGGCCACCAACGTCAGCCTTGGAAATTTCACAGCAGGGTCTTCTCTTTTGAAAAA
The DNA here is from genome assembly GCF_964212035.1 of Myotis nattereri. Classification (NCBI taxonomy): domain Eukaryota; kingdom Metazoa; phylum Chordata; class Mammalia; order Chiroptera; family Vespertilionidae; genus Myotis; species Myotis nattereri. Next base: position 10,096,723 of record NC_138080.1, read on the forward strand.
TATTCTAATTTCAGTGAATTCATCTGCTTTCATTATCTATACTAATAAAAGGGTAATATGCTAATTAGACTGTATAGACCGGATGTCTTCCAGACATCATTCCGAATGTCCTTCTGACAAAGCGGGGGGCATGACTAGCCTGCAAACCACCCGTAGCCCCTTGCCCAGGCCGGCCCCACCCCCAGCAGGGACCCCCCCACCTGATCCAGGGTCCTCTTCAGGGAAGGTCAGCCGGTCCCCACACATGCACCAGGCCTCTATTCTACATAATAAAAAGGTAATATGCAAATTGACCCTAATGGCAGAACGACTGCTGGACCAGTCACTATGAGGCACACTGACCACCTCTTGGTCCCTTTCCCTGGCCAGCAGGCTCCAATCACCTGATGGCCACTCACAGCGGAGGCAGGGCCAGTGAGCTGGCAGGAACAGCCGACCTCTTGGTTCCTTCTCCCGGCCGCCAGGCACTGATCACACAGTGGTGAACGGGGAGCCAGGGATGGGTGGTGCAGGGGGTGAGGCCGGCTGCGGGCAGCTGGGGAAAATGGCTCTGATCGCAGGCCAGGCCTAGGGACTGTACCTGTGCACGAATTTCATGCGCGGGGCCTCTAGTGTGTGTGTGTGTGTGTGTGTGTGTGTGTGTGTGTGTGTGTGTGTGTGTATTATATATATATAATTTTTTTCATCCTCACTCGATATTTTTCCATTGATTTTTAGAGAGAGGGAAGGACAGAGAGAAATATCGATGTGAGAGAAACACATTGATTGGTTGCCTCCTGCACACTGCACATGCCTTGACCAGAGCCTGGGCCAGGAAGGAACCTGCAACCAAGGTACATGCCCTTGACTGGAATCAAACTTGGGACCCTTTGGTCAGCAGGCCTGAGCTCTATCTACTGAGCCAAACTGGTTATGGCTGCTTTCACTGTATTTTAGCCATTTAAGTCTTTTGAATATGTTCTTGTAAAACCTACAGCCCTGTGGATTCGACAGAAGGCCTGGCTGGCCCTGCTCTGGCTCTCTTTGCCACCACCCCTCTGAAGTAATGGGATCTTCAGAAAAATACTCTTCTAGACCTTTTTCTGTGTGTTTGCATGTACCTAAATGTATTACGAGAAAATATATAGAATTGTTTGTGTATTTCTCTTCCTTTAAAAAATATCACATATATATTTAAAACACATTATATAATTGCTATTCTATAATTAGCATTTTTCACTCAAAAATACATAATGGGGACCCAGCCATATTGATGTGCTGAGATTGAGTTCTTTTTATAACCCCTTAACCAGCATTCTATCACACTAGTGGCCCGGTGCATGAAATTTGTGCGGGGGGGGGGGCAGTCCCTCAGCCCAGCCTGCACCTTCTCTAATCGGGGACCCCTTGGGGGATGCCCGACTGCCTGGGATTGGGCCTAAACTAGCAGTTGGACATCCCTCTCGCAATCTGGGACCGCTGGCTCCTAACGGCTCACCTGCCTGCCTGCCTGATCACCCCTAACTGCCCTCCCCGGCAGGCCTGATCTTGCCCCTAACTGCTCTCCTCTGCTGGCATGATCACCCCTAACTGCCTCTGCCTGCCTGATCTCCCCTAATTGCCCTCCTCTGCTGGCCTGATCTCACCCCCAACTGCCCTCCCCTATCGGCCTAATTGCCCCTAACCCCCTGCCGGCCTGATCTCGCCCCCAACTGCCCTCCCCTGCCAGCCTGATCACCCCTAACTGCCTCTGCTTTGGCCCCCACCACCATGGCTTTGTCCAGAAGGAAGTCGGGCATACAGAAGATGGCCGGTTGACCCAGTCTAATTAGCATATTACCCTTTTATTAGTATAGATTATTAGTGTAGATAGATTATATAGGATAAGATTGCTTAAATGGGGGGAGGGGGAGAAAGCCTTTTTTAGCAGGAGGAGATGCTTTTTGCAGACAAAAAACATAATCTCTATATCTGGACTGATAGCCAGCCATATGCATTATATTGTCAAACTGGTTATTAAAAAATTGACCCACTTTCTTAAACCTTACACCAAACAGCTGTTGTTCTTAAAACCCCTCCTCAGCCCCCACCTTAGGTTCTGCCTTCGCAGTTCACCCAGATTAGGTTCTGGTCGGTCTGTTTCTATGCCAGTCAGCATCAAAAGCTCTGCCTCCTAGGCAGCCATTGGCTCCTCGCAGTTCACCCAGATTTTGTTCTGATTGGTCAGTTTCTATGCCAGTCAGTGTCAAAAGCTCCGCCTCCTAGGCAGCCATCTTGTGAGGGCGTGTGGGTTAATTTTCATATTACTTCTTTATTATATAGGATGAATATCTCACAGAATATTTAATGGCTGCTTTGACTGGGTACTTGGGTTATCTCCAACTTCTCAGGCTTATTCCAAATCAGTCAGCACCACCCTCCTGGTGTCACACCTTTCACTATCAGCTGCACCACCTTGGGGGTTGTGCTTTGGGCTGAGGTACATGGTTGGAGTTTTCTGAGAATACAAACCTAAGCCCTGGTCATATTTTCTGTCTGCAGAGCCCTCGTCACCCTAGCTACATTGTTCTATGTGTTTATCCTTTAGCCAGTACCTCACTGTCTTGATTGCTATAGCTTATATTGGGCTTCCATATTGGGCAGAATGATGGTCTCCACTTTATGCTTCTTTTTCAAAATTTTCACAGCTAATTTTAATTTCTTTGCCTTTCCATATAAATGTTAGAATAACCTTGTCTATATCTATAAAAATTCCTGCACAAAATTTGAATGGGATTTCCTTAAAGCTATGGATGCACTGATGGAGAATTGACATCTTTACTATGTTTAGTTTTTCCATCCATGAACATAATATATCTCTCCATTTATTTGGGCCTTTAAAAATTACTTTTTCTCAGCATTTCTTAGTTTTCAGGATACAAATCCTGCATATGTTTTTAAGATTTAAAAGGTATATCTAAGTATTTTGCTTTTGTTTAAGTGTTGTAAGTGACTTACTTTTAAATTTTTTTTGGTTTCTAAGAGTTTATTGCCAGAATATAGAAATATGATTGGCTTATTGTGTTTTGAACTTGTATCCTGTGACCTTATTAAACTCATTTATTATTTTGGGAAGTTTCTTTTATAGATTCCTGGGGAATTTTTACATAGACCATTATGTTGTCTGGACAGTGTATTTCTTCCTTCCAAATCTATGGGCCTTGCATTTACATTTCTTGCCTTATTGCTCTGTCTCGGACATCCACTATAATGTTGAATAGGAGTAGTAAGAATGTTCCCTTAGGTGGGGGGAACATTCGGTCTTTCATGATTATCACATTAGCTTTAGGTTTCTTGTAGATGATCTTTATCGAGTTAAGAAAGTTCTTTTCTATATATAAGTTAGCTTAGAGTTTTTATTTTTATTCATAAATATATGTTGAATTTTACTGAATGCTTTTTCTGCATCAGTTGATATGATCATGTGTTTTTTCTTATCTAGTCTGTTAAAATGGTAGGTTACATTGTTTATCTTCCTTTTGTTAAGTTGTATGAGCTCCCTAAAATTTTGGAGATTATATCCTTATTGGATATAATATTGGCAAATATGTTCTCCCATGCAGTGGGCTTCCTTGTTTTTTTGTTGATGGTTTCTTTTGCTGTGCAGAAGCTTTTTATTTTGATGTAGTCCCATTTGCTTATTTTCTCCTTAGTTTCCATTGTCCTAGGAGCTGTATCAGTAAAGATATTGCTACGACATACGTCTGATATTTTGCTGCCTATGGATTCTTCTAAAATTTTTATGGTTTCCCATCTTACATTTAAGTCCTTTATCCATTTTGAGTTTATTTTTGTGTATGGTATAAGATGGTGATGTAGTTTCATTTTTTTGTATGTATCTGTCCAATATTCCCAACTCCATTTATTGAAGAGACTGTCTTGATTCTCTTGTATGCTCTTGCCTCCTTTGTCAAATATTAATTGAGCATAAAGGCTTAGGTCGATTTTTGGGTTCTCCGTTCTGTTCCATTGGTCTATATGTTTGCTCTTCTGCCAGTACCAGGCAGTTCTGAGAACAGTGGTTTTGTAATATAGCTTGATATCTGGTATTGTGATCCCTCCAACTTTGTTCTTCTTTCTCAGGATTGCTGTGGCTATTCAGTGTCTTTTTTTATTCCAGATTAATTTTTGAAGAGTTTGTTCTAGATCTGTAAAATATGCTGTTGGTATTTTAATGAGGATTGCATTGAATCTATAGATTGCTCTGGGTAGTATGGACATTCTAATGATGTTGATTCTACCAATCCATGAACATGGTATGTTTTTCCATTTTTTTATGTCTTCCTCTACCTCTTTTTCCAATGTCCTGTAGTTTTCAAAGTACAGGTCTTTTACCTCCTTAGTTAAGTTTATTTCTAGGTATCTTAATTTTTTTTGTTGCAATGGTAAATGGGATTGTTTTTAGTTTTTTTGTTTTTAGTTTTTCTTTCTGTGAGTTCATCATTGGCATATAAAAAAGCCATAGGTTTCTGGGTGTTAATTTTGTATACTGCTGCATTGTGAAATTCATTTATTAAGTCTAGCAGTTTTTTGATGGAGTCTTTAGGGTTTCCTACATATAATATCATGTCATTTGCTAATAACAACAGTTTACTTCTTCTTTTCCAATTTGGATGCCTTTTATTTCTTCTTCTTGTCTGAGCACTGTGACTAGCACTTCCAGTACTATGTGGAACAGGAGTGGTGAAAGTGGGCATCTCTGTCTTCTTCCTGTTCTTAGGGGAAATGGTTTTAGTTTTTTTCCTATTGAATATGATGTTTGCTATAAGTTTGTCATATAATGCTTTTATTTTGTTGAGGTATGATCCCTCTATTCCCACTTTGCTGAGAGTTTTAATAAAAAACAGGGTGTTGGATATTGTCAAATGCTTTTTCTGCATCAATTTATATGATTATGTGATTTTTGTCTCTCAGTTTGTTTGTGTGATGCATCACGTTTATTGATTTGTGGATGTCGTACCATCCTTGCATCCCTGGAATAAATCCCACTTGGTCATGGTGTATAATCTTCCAGCAAATGCTGGATCCTATTTGCTAATATTTTGTTGAGGATTTTAGCATCTATGTTCATCAGTGATATTGGCCTAGAATTGTCTGTCTTTGTAGTGTCTTTCTCTGGTTTTGGGATTAGGGTAATGCTGGCTTCATAGAAAGAGCTTTGAAGTGTTCCTTCCTCTTGAATTTTTTGGAATACTCTGAGGAGGATCAGTGTTACTTCTTCTTTGAATGTTTGATAAAATTCCCCGGGAAGCCATCCAGACCAGGACTTTTGTTTGCTAGAAACTTTTTGATTACTGCTTCTATTTCATCAGTAGTTATCAGCCTATACAGGTTTATTAATTATTCCTGATTGAATTTTGGAAGATTGTATTTTTCTAGGAATATGTCTATTTCATCTTGATTGTTCAGTTTTTTGGAGTAGTGTTGTTTGTGGTATTTTTTTTTTTTTTTTTACAATCCTTTGTATGTCTGTGGAGTTGGTTGTTACTTCACTTCTTTCATTTCTGATTTTGTTTATATGGGTCCTCTCACTTTGTTTCTTGGTGAGCCTAGCTAGAGGTTCATCAATCTTTTTTATCCTTTCAAAGAACCAGCTCTTGGTTTTAGTAATCTTTTATATTGTTTCTTTCTCTCTCTCTCTCTCTCTCTCTCTCTCTCTCTCTCTCTCTCTCTCTCTCTCTTTCTCTCTCTCATCATTCATTTCCACTCTGATCTTTATTATTTCTTTCCTTCTGCTTACCCTGGGCTTTTCTTGTTGATCTCTTTCTAGTCATTTAAGTTGTAGCGTTAGATAATTTATTACCAGTTTTCCTTGTGTTTTTTTTTTTATTGTTGTTTGTTTGTATGTTTGTTTGTTTGTTTTGAGGTAGGCCTGTAATGCTATGAATTCTCAGGACTGCTTTTACTGTGTCCCATAGATTTGGGATTATTGTGTTTTCATTGTCATTTGTTTCCAAGATGCTTTTTATTTCTTCTTTGATCTCTTTGGTTACCCAACCATTGTTTAATAGTGTGCTATTTAGCCTCCAAGTATTTGATTTTTTTTATTGTTTTTGTAGTTGATTTCTAATTTTATACTATTGTGATCTGAGAAGATGCTTGATATTATTTCCATCTTCTTGAATTTGAAGAGACTTAGCCTGTGTCCTAATATGTGGTCTGTCTTTGAAAATATCCCATGTGCACTCTAGAAGAATGTATATTCCATTGCTTTGGGGTGAAATGTTCTGAAGATGTCAATTAGTTCCATCTGATCTAGTGAGTCATTTAGGATTGCTGATTCTTTGTTTGATTTTTTGTCTAGAAGATTTTTCCAGTGATGTCACAGGGTATTAAAGTCCCCTACTATGATTGTATTGCTGTTGATCTCTCCCTTGATATCTTCCAAAAGTTCTTCTATGTTTTTGGGTGCTCCTGTATTAGGTGCATGAATATTTACCAGAGTTATATCCTCTTGTTGTATTGATCCCTTTAGTATTATGAAGTGGCCTTCCTTATCTCTTATTATGGTCTTCACTTTGAGGTCTATTTTGTCAGATAAAGTAATGCCACCCCAGTATTTTTTTATTTTTTCATTTCTGTTTGCCTGAAAAAAAATTTTTGTCATCCTTTCACTTCCAGTCTGTGTGAGTCCTTTGTTCTGAGGGGGGTCTCTTGTAGAGAGCATATATAAGAGTCATGTTTTCTTATCCATTCAGTCACCTTATGTCTTTTGATTGAAGCATTTAATCCAATTTACATTTAAGGTTATTATTGATAGGTACTTGTTTGTTACCATTTTTATTCATTATGCCTGTCTTCCTTTTTCCCTTTCTATTTTGTCTTTTTACAACAGTCCCTTTAGCATTTCTTGCATTGCTGGCTTGGTGGAAATAAGCTCCCCTAGCAATTTTTCATCCTGGAAGCTGCTGATTTCACCTTCAAATCTGATTGATAGCCTTGCTGAACAGAGTATTCTTGGATTCAGTCCCTTGCTTTGCATCACTTTGTATACTTCATTCCATTCCTATCTGGCCTAAAGTGTTTCTGTTGAGAAATCATATGATAGTAATGGGAAATCCCTTGTAGGTAACTCTCAGTTTCTCTCTTGCAGCCCTTAAGATTCTCTTTTTGTCATTAACATTTGCCATTATAATTATGATGTGCCTTGGGGTAGGTCTTTTTGGGTTCATCTTGCTTGGACTCTCTCTGCTTGTGTGACTTTTTTCTTCCCCAAGGCAGGGAAGTTTTCTTAATTATTTCTTCAAATAGGTTTTCTATTCCTTGATCCTCTTCTTGACCCTCTGGTACCCCTATTATGTGTATGTTGCTTCATTTCATGTGGTCCCAGAGCTCCTTTAAACTCTTCTCCTGCTTTTAATTTTTATTTTTCAATTGCTGTTTAGATTGGTTGTTTATTTCTACCCTGTCTTCTAACTTGTTGATTCGGTCCTCTGCTTATTCTAGTCTACTGTTTAAACCTTTTATTGTGGGATATTGTATTTTTGTTTGTTTGTTTGTTTTCAGCTTTATCATTCTTCATTTCCTCTTGATTCTCACATGTGTTGTTGATTTTCTCATCTAGCCGGTTTAGGAACTTTATGACCCTTACTCTGAATTCTTTCTCTGACATATTGCTTGCCTCCATTTCATTTCATTCCTTTTCTGGCAATTCCTCCTTTTCTTTCCTTTGGTGGTTTGTTCTTTGTCTCCCCATTTTTGCTCTCTCTTTCTGGCCCTGGGCACCCTGCTTGGGTTTTGAGAGGTTGAAGACCCTATCAGTCCAATGATCTGGAAATCATTAGCCCAGAGACTGTGTCTGCCTTGAGTCTCACACCTTTACTGTCTTTGCTCTGAGTTATATCCTCTTCTTTCAAGGATCTTGTCCCTCAGTTGTCTGCTTCAGATGCTCAGGGTGGCGGGAGCACGTGCTCAGTTCCTCTGGTGTGCAATTCCCTGTGAGGACCCAGAGCCCTCTGGAATGCAAATTGCTGAGTGGCCCTGGCACCCTTGGCAAGGTGGCTCCCTAGTTCCCTCTGGCAGCGCACTTGCAGGGTGGTCCTGTGACCCCTGGCTGGGCATACCAGATTGCTCTGATTTGCCCCAGCAATGCTCTCCTGTGGCTCAGAGTGGGGAGCATGCTGGGTTGCTCCAGGTTGCCTTGGCAGCAAGTCTCTGGGCTTGAGGTGGAGTGGGCATGGGTTGCTCTGGGTTATATATTTCTTGCTTTCCCGTGGCCCAGGGTGGGGTGCACACTGGGTTGCTCCAGGTCACCCTGGCAGCAGGTCCCAGAGCTCAGAGTGGAGCAGGCACCAAGTGGCTCTGAGTCAGGCTGGTAGCATTGTTCTAGGTCCTGGGGCAGGGGTGGAGCACAGGCCACCCCCGCCCCCCGCCCTAGCTTGCACTCACTTCAGGATCCTGGAACTAGATCCTGTGATGCATGGTCCTGATGGGCTGGTGAAAAAGCCTGGTCAGGGACGTCACTCTGGCAAGCGCTCATTGCAGACATCTGGGAGCCTTCCAGGAGGTACTGTGCCACTCACCGCCAGGGTACATTGGTGGTTCCATGCAGGTTATTGCTGGAAGGTGGTGTTCTCTAGGTGTGCTCTGTCCTTACTTATTGAAAATTGTCTCCTCAGCTGTGTCTAATTTGTTAATTCTGGTGTATGTTCTCCAAGTTAGTTGCTTTTCTGGCCTGGCCCCAGGAGGAGGTGCATGGCACTTCTGCCTATTCGGCCACCATTTTCTTCCCCTTCTGCATTGATATTTTTATAGGATTTGCATTGAATATACTTTGGGTAGTATGGACATTTAACTATGTTAATTCTTCCAATCTTTGAGCATGGTATATGCTTCCATTTATTTGTATTTTCTTCAATTTGTTTCTCTTTCACTTTCTTATAGTATTCCAAGTACAGGTTTTTTACCTCCTAGTTAAATTTATTCCTGGGTATCTTATTTTTTGATGCAATTGTAAATGGAATTCTTTTCTTAATTATTTCTGATAGTTTGTTATTGGTGTACAAAAATGCAACTAATATTGAATATTAATTTTGCATCCTGCTACTCTACTGAATTTAGAGGATTCCTGCATTTCAAGCAGCTCTTTATCTCATCTGGACAACATCTGTGTTGATTTTCACAGCCAGATGTTGTGGGGAGTTTTCTTTCTGGCACTGGTACTCCAGGCTGGGAAGCCTGATGTGTACCTGAGATTCCTCACTCTTCCTGGGGGACTTCTGAAGCTGAGCTATTCCTCCTGATTCTCAACTGCCATAGTGGATGTGGGACCACCTTATTTCCCATCTCCTCCCCTCCTGTCAGTCTTTATGTTTCTTCTTCTTCATATTCTTCGTTGTAGGGTTTATGTTCAGCTAGACCTCAAGTGGTTCTCAAGGATGGTTGCTCTATAATTTAGTTGTAATTTTGATGTGGTTGTGGAAGAAGGCAAGCACAGCATTTATCTTTCTGCATCATTATTGAAGAATATTTTTGCTGAAAATAAAATTCTGGATTCGGCCCTGTGCCGGAAGCCGGTCCATCCTTGCTGCTTGACACAGTCGCTGCAGGAAAGAAACATCTGCACAGCATATGTTTCAAGGAACCCGGTGTATATGGCATACTGTTCTTAATATGTTTGCTAACCTTCTTGGTGCTATGTGTTTTAACCAAGGTCACCTCTCCGAGAAATGTTGTTTCCCCAGGTAGGGATTTTCCCCTGAAGTTAGGGAGGGAATAAAACCCCTTAACTAAGTGCCAGGCGGGTAGTTAATCACTTTAACTACGAACAATCATGCTTAAGCTACATAATCTTTACTCCCTGGAATGGAGATAAGAAACGCCCTAACCTGTGGAATAGAGATTGATAGGATTGGAATCAACTGGTATAAATACAGATGTAACAAGACAACAATACACAGAACCTAGAGACAGAACCTAGCAAGAGAGCATGACAAAAGATCCTGGACAGAACCTGGCTACAGAATCTGGTAACTGAACCTGGCTGGAGAACCTGGAGAACCTGGCTGGAGAATCTAGTGAGAGAACCGAACCAGAACTTCGCTGGAGATCCTGACCAGAACTTGGCTAGAGATCCTGGCTAGGCTGCTGATCAACTGAACTCTGTCTCTGTGTCATTCCTTCTTTGCTGACTCCATCCACATTTTTGGGGACCCCTGGACCTGCTGGGGTTGGACCCCAGCATCTGGCGCCCGAACAGGGACCCCTAGGTAAGTGCCCCACACTTGGTCCGGATAGGACTCCACCGTAGGAAGAGGGTGGATAGTCTTCGCCGACTCCGTCCACACCTTTGGGGTAGCTCATTTGATTGGAGCATTGTCCTTATACACTAAGGTTGCAGGTTCAAGACCCAGTCAGGTCACATACAGGAGGCAACCAATGAATGCATAAATAAGTGGAACAACAATGGAACAGCAAATCGATGTTTCTCTTTCTCTTCCTTCCTCTCGCTCTCTAAAAAAAAGTCAATCATTAAAAAAAAAATTCTGGGTTGGTAGTTCTTTTCTTTGAGCATATTAACATTATGCTCACTTCTTTTGAAAGCCATGATTTTGATGATAAATCTGTAGTCATTTGATTCATTTTTACTCCTTAGAAGTAATGCACCATTCTTTTCTTGCTGCTTCAATTATTTTACTTTTGTCTGAAGATTTCAGCAGTGTGATTATAACAGGTGTGGGAATAGATTTCTTTGGATTTAATCTGTTTGAGATTTCCTATGCTTTTAATTTGTAGGTTTGTATCTTTCACCAAATTTGGCAAATTTTCAGCCATTATTTCTTCGTTATTTTTTCATTACTGCACTCTTTTTCCTCTCCTTCTGGAACAGTGATGACATCAATGTTACATCTTTTGGTATTTTCCCATTGGTCTCTAAGGCTGTTTGTATTATTAAAATAATTTTTTCTTTCTGCTTTTCAAATTGGATAATTTTTATGGATCTATCGTCACATTCACTGACTCACTCCTCTGTTATCTTCATTCTGTCATTGAGCATATTCAGTGGTTGTATTTGTTTGATTTTTTTAGTTATTTTATTTTTCAGTTCTAAAGTTTTGGTTTGGTTCTTTTTAAATATTTTCTATTTATTGCTACCACTATCTTTCCACTAGTTGAAAAAGTTTTTGCCCTTTGTGGAGCATTTTTATAATAGTTACTTTAAAATCCTGTCAAATAATTCCAACATATGTTTCATCTTAGTCTTTATATTTGTTGATTGTATTTTTCCATGGGATATGAGATTTTTCTGTTTTTTCCCCCATATGCCAAGTAATTTTGAATTGTATCCTGGACATTTTGATACTGTGCTATGAGACTTTGGGTCTTCTTTAAATGCTTATTTAAACCCTATGGACAAGATTGATATTTTTATTTTTTCAGATAATTTCCCTAGTTGAGTTCAGGTTACAAGTTGCAACCCGCCTTCTACAAATTGTGGTTTCAATGTCAAGTTCACTTTCAAAGCCTTTGCATTACTTTACAGTTCAGTCCTTTTTATGCACCCCCTGTGGGACCAGGGCATTAGTCTATCTCTTCACTCCATTCTCACAGTTTATATATGCACAGCTTGTGGGTGAGCCCAGGAGATTATAAACAACTGTATGACATCAGTTCCCCAAGCTTCACTGTGCCCATTATCTCTCAAGTATTTTCCAGTTCTGAGTCTCCATAATACTCTTCTGGCCAGAAAGTTGGAGCTCTGTTTATCATGCTCTGTTGCATACTTCGTGCAACTGCATGAAAGGGCACAGAGAAAAAAGCAACAGGGGTTTGCTCCAGCTTCCCGGGATCACAGCTGTTCCAATCGGAGAGTAAGGCTCCTTTCCCTCAGAGTTTGAGGTGCCTGTGAGCTGCCATAGACTGGAGTGTGAGAGGATGGAGAAAAGAAAAAGGAAATAAATAGAAATGGGTTTTCCGTATATTCTCTGTGTATTAGAACATTCTTTCTTTGTCTGCAATCTAGTGCCTCCTTCTGGGGTTTGAACCGCCTGGTATCCAGGCTGAAGGATACTGGAAGATAAAAATTAGTAAACTTATTAGCGCTGGTTTGGTGGTACTTCAAATTCTGGTCTTCTTCCCTCAGAGGGTATTCAGGGATGGTGTAGCTAGGTTGTGTCCCTGTTCTTTCTGAGGTTTCTTCCTAGGATGCAGGGGCAGGTGCATGTGAGGCCCCTCAGAGCCTCAGCCCAGGTCACAGTGGGGCAGTCTTACAATGGGACCAGCTTGTGCTTTTTGGCCAGGGTGAGCAGCTGGGTGTTCACCAATGCAGGTCTCAGCCAGTGTTCGGGGCTTGTGCTTTGTGGGGCCTCCCTGGCTTTTAGCATCTCTCTCTGGCTTTGCACAGAGAAAGGCTTTTTTTTCTAGGGTTGGAGCATTAATGCTGTATCTTTCTGCTGGCTTGCCTTTCCCAGATCATTCCTGAGTTAAGTTTTATGTATGAGGACTTTTCAGTCATATCTTGTGTTTATTTGGATTTTGGCTTGAAAGTACATTTTTGAATGTTCACATCATTCCCCCAGACCAAGGAAGTTCAAGAAACATTAGTTTCAGCCTGCTGTGCTAAAAGGCATGTGCTCAGTGCTAGGGACACAGAAGGGAAAGGGTCCTGTCCTGTCCTCTCCTGTCCTGTGGGCACAGTCAGGGGAGAAAGACAAAAGACTGGTTAAAAATGGCATTACAACATCAATGGGGCCTGCAAGAGGGATGCTATTCTTTTTTATTCTCTTTTGGTTTTCTGTTACGTTTACAATTAACATTTATTTTTTTTAGCATATAAAATATATGTTCTTTGTAAACCACAACATCCAGTGGCGCCGAAAAGTATAAGGAAGAAAATGAAAACCGTGAAAATCTACCACTCTCACCCAGCCACTGCAAGAGACAAAACCTGGCCTCCAAAGAGTCCTTGTCCAAATTCCAAGGGTCTGTGGACACATTCTGTTACTTGGCAAAGGAGAATTAAAGTTGCAGGTAGAACTAAGGTTCTAGTCAGCTGAGTTTACCACACAGAGACTACCCTGGATTATCCAGTGCCCCAGGTAGAAGAGATCAGAGAGAGGTTTGAAGATGTTACACTGCAGGCTTTAGAGATGGAGGAAGGGGCCCTGGCCAGCATGGCTCAGTAGTTAGAGCCTTGGCCTGTGCACCAGAGTTGTGTTTTGATTCCTGGTCCAGAACATGTACCTGGGTTGCATGTCTGATCCCTGTGTCCAGTCGGGGCATGTGTGGGGCAACCAGTCGATGTGTCTCTGCTACATTGATGTTCCTCTCTCTCTTCTCCTCCCCCCTCTCTTCCACTTTATCTAAAAAATCAATAGAAAAAATATCCTCAGTTCTTGGGTGAGGATTAAAAAAGAAAAAAGATGGAGGAAGGGGTCACAAGTCAAGGAATGCAGTGCCTCTAGAAGCTGGAAGAGACAAGGAAACACATGCTCTCCTAAAGCTTCTGGAAGGAACTTAGCCCTGCCAACACTCACATTTTAGCCCAGTGATACCCATATTGGACCTCTAGAACAGTAAAACACTGTGCCTGCAGTAACTGGTTACACTAGTCATAAAAACAAAGCAACTACCCCTGATATTTTGGGGACCATTTTTCATCTTTTTAACTACATGTATTATTTTATAAATGGGATCATACTGTACACACTATTTTTATTATTTAATTGGGGAGGGGGGCTCTTCTTCTGCCTTCTTCAGTGCTCACTTTATTTTTCAGTCTGTTGTGTAATTATGCAGCATATAAGGCTGTGAATTTGCTTCTGGTGCCAGCTTTGGTCTCAACATCCAAAAGTCTTAATGCATTGAATTCTCATTGTTCATTTTAAAAAGTATTTGTGCTTTTTATTCCAATAACCTCACTTATTTAGAGGAAAGTTTAAAATGTTTTAGAGTGGTTGGGTGTTAGGTTGTTCCTTTGGTGTTAATTTCTAGTACAACCCAAATGTTTTCAGCAGGGTTAAATCACCCACACCTCTAATCACCACAGACTTGGTTTTCTGCAAGGCCTGCTTTGCCTTCCTTCACTCCCACCCCCTCAAACATTTCTTGGCATCTCCAGTTCTATCTCAGTTACAGAGAGTCCATCTGTACCCTCTTGTCAGGTATGTCTTCTGGGCATCCATCAACTCCCGCCCAGTCCCCCAGGGCTCTGCGGAACTTCAGGCACTTTCCACAGTTGCCAGGAGGAAGGAGAAGAGCAGTCTCCATGGAGATTTGGTACAGATGTCAGGTCCAGACCAGACATTGAGTTGTGAGATGACAGACGACCTGGATGCTCTGAGCCTTGGGGAATTTTTGAAATTGTTTTTGTCTTCAGGTGTTTGCTCAGCTCTGTAATTGTTAGGTGGGGGGGGGGGGGGGGGGCTTTTGAAGGGAATGAGTGTTCTGTGTCAATAAGGCCAGTGAAGTATGAGCCTCTGGTGCCATGGAAACCAGAGTCGGCCAGAGAGAAGCTGAAAGAGGATGGTGTGAAGGTCCCTGGTGGCTCAGGGGAAGTGGGGTTGGGGCCATGGTGTTGGGTGCCAGGGACAGGAAACATAGGTAGAGGGCAGTGCAAGCCAACCTGATGGGAGAGGTAGGTGTGAAGGGTAACAGAGGTTTTGGTGGTAAGTGGAGGGTCTTCTTGCTTAGAATTGGAAAGAGACCCAGGTGAGATGCTAGGCAGAGAAAAACAAGTCCTGGAGAGGAAGTAGCTGAAGATGTAGGTGGGGGAAAGGACAAGGGACACAATGAGATTCTTGAGTAAGTGGGGGCGAGGGGAAGAAATGTGGATTGGAGCTTTTCCTCATCTGAGATTGCAGGAAAGAGGGTCAGGGGGGTCAAATCACCAGCAGTATCAGTTAGGAGGTGGAGAGTTGGGCCTGATGTCCCCTTGATGCTGGAGCCTAAGTGAAGCCAGGGCTCTTGGTGCGGGGGGGGGGGGGGGGGGGGGGGCTAGCAGACCATCCAGGCTCTAAATGTTGGGGCCTGGGTGTGAGGAAAGCATAGTCAAGAGACAGACATGGTAGGCTTTGCTGGGGTATTCTGGCCAGAGAATGTGGGCAGGGCAGGGGACTAGTGAGGACCCCCCCACACACACATACCTCTTAAGAAGCAGCATCTGGCAGGGTTCTGGAGTGTGGTTTTGCTGGTAGGGGGCAGGAGGCTGAGAGTGGGGGGCTTAAGGGACCAGGGAGACAGATCAGGGCATTCAGGCTGGACTAGCAGAAGAGGCCAAGATAAATGTTCCATTGTACTTTCAGTTATCAGCTGTCACGTCCACCCATAAATCAGCCCTGCTTGTTTCATTATGAAAACAACTTATGCCCTAGTGCTTCAATCAGGAGACCTGTAGTCAGCTGAAAGAGGCCTGGAAAGTCTCCCTCCAATGCCGCCTTTTTGTCACTCTCTCCCCTTATTTCTGTAACAGTGGCAGATGCTGTGTTACTTGGTTTGCAAACTGTGTGACTGTATTTTCACCACGAATTGTCAATAAACAGGGTCTCTTACAGTCCTTTCATACTTCTTGATCTGAATTTCCTTCTTATGATATTAAAGACCTGTTTTTTGCAAGTGCATTGTTGGGGGCACTTTAACTTATCTTTAAAACAGCATGGCATTTATTCTTTTAAACTCAAACTATTTCGTTACAAGAAAAAAACTGTTTTTGTATCTATATGAGGTGATGCGTGTTAAGTTATTGTGGGAATAGTTTTGTATATGTCAGTCAAATCATGATACTGCACACCTTAATCTTACTCAGTGCTGCACTTCAATTATCTACACTAATAAAAGAGAAAAATGTTAATTGGCGTACGGCGATACCGTTTTCATTGGCTAATCAGGGCTATATGCAAATTAACTGCCAACTAAGATTGGCAGTTAACTGCCAACTAAGATTGGCAGTTAACTGCCAACTAAGATTGGCAGTTAACTGCCAACTAAGATTGGCAGTTAACTGCCAACAAGATGGCGGCTAATTTGCATATGTAGGCACAATGCAGGGAGGCGAAAGGGAAAGCAGGAAGAAGCCCCCTGCCACTGACAGTGATCTGAAACCCAGGGGGGAGCTAAGAGCTGGGGGGCAGGGCAAAGGCGGCCCTGGGGCCGCCTTTGCCCTGCCCCCCAGCCATGATCGGAGAATCAGGCGCCTTTGCCGCCCTGGCCAGTGATAGCAGGAAGTAGGGGTGGAGCCAGCGATAGGAACTGGGCACGGTCGAAGCTGGCAGTCCCAGGAGCTAGGGGTCCCTTGCCTGGGCCTAAAGCGAAGCCCACGATCGTGGCGCCCCCCGCTGCCACTGCAGGTCCCCGCTGCCTGGGCCGGACGCCTAGGCCAGAGGCGTTAGGCCTGGGCAGGGGCGGAGCCTGCAACCGTGGGGAGCTGGGGGTCCCCTGCCCAGGCCTGACACCTCTGCCGGAGGCCTCAGGCCTGGTCAAGGGGCCGATCCGGTGATTGGTGATCGGAGGGTGATGAGGGTCAACTCCTCTGGCCGAAGCATCAGGCCTGGGCGGGGGGCAGAGCCGGGGATTGGAGGGATATGATGGTCCCCTTGCCCAGGCCTGAAGCCTGGGTCAGAGGCGTCAGGCTTGGGCAGGGGGTGGAGCAAGCGATCAGAGGGAGATGGGGGTCCCCTGCCCAGGCATGATTCCTGGGCCAGAGGCCTCAGGCCTGGGCGGGGCCAGAGCCAGTGATCGGGGAGAGATGGGGGTCCCCTGTCCAAGCCTGACACCTCTGGCGGAGGCGTCAGGCCTGGGCAAGGGGCCGATCAGGCGATCGGAGGGTGATGGGGGTCAACGCCTGAGGGCTCCCAGTATGTGAGAGGGGGAAGGCTGGGCTGAGGGACACTCTCCCCCCCACACACACCCAGTGCACGAATTTCGTGCACCGGGCCCCTAGTATCTTAATAAAACCAAGTAAAAACAACAACCATGAACTGATTGATCTTTAACCGCACACTTAACCTCATTGCTAATTATCAATGATGCACGTGGTCCTGATGTTATCATTTCTGGGTCTGCCTCTCTGTGTGACTTGTCACCCCCCACCCAAACCCCCATGTCCAGCTGCCCTCCCTCAGGGACACACAGGGGAGCTGGTCCTATGAGGCACTGCACCCTGACCATCACTCTGAAGCCAGCCCTCCTGCTCTCCATCCTGCCCCCTGTAGACTCAGCCTGCCCAACCCCATCTCCACCCACCCTGCCTTCTAGGCCTTCCTCATCAAATTAGGACACCACAGACCATCTTCATATTTCAGCTTCCCAGTTCCTATCTTCATTACTGAATCCTTTGCCAAACCCCACCCAGTCGTCCTCTTACTTTCCTGCCTCCAAGCAGGAGAAAGTCCCCAGCCTAGCTGAAGGATCTACCTTTAAATTCCTAAATGCGGGCTCCAGCTTGTTCACGTCCCCTCTCCCTGCTCCAGGCCTACCTGCCCAAATACTGCTCCGTAGCTCTCTGCGGAGACCATGGCCCTCCTCACTGCATGCCAGACCCTGGTGCTGTCCCTGAACCATGGCCCTGCATGTCCCTGAAGCTACAGCACACTCCCACATTTCTCAGAAGTGTTGCTTCTGTCCTCTATTTTCTTCACTGCCCCCTGTAGTCAATGAAAGTGTCCTGGCAAGGTCCCTCTGACATTGGGGTGTCATCATTCATTGACCTCACATGCTTCCCCTCTATTTTCCTGGTTTTTGTCTCCCTCCACTGTGTCTTTTTCTACCCACCTGGACATGATGGAAGTCCAGGAACCTTGATGACCATCCAGCTCTTGATGGCTTGGCAGCCTTTCCCTGTGATCTGGACTTGTCTTTCAGCCCACTCCTGACTGTCTCAAAGCCAACAACTCCATCCAGCTCTTGACTCCCACCCAGCCCCCAAATCAAAACCAAACAGGACCTCAGTTCTGCCTCCAAGCTTGGAGCTTTCATCATCTTGATAAAGGGTATCCCTCATTCAGGGCAGTGCTCTAGGGAGCTTGTCCCTGGTCTTGATCTCCACCCTCCTTGCCCCTCCTGGTCCTTTGCAAGTCTCCTCATGCTGCCTCAGAAGGGTTCCTTGAAGCAGGGTCAGACTACTCCCTCCTCTCCTCAAAGCACTCTGGTGGCTGCCATCACTCAGAGGACCACCCATCAGCCCTCCCACCACTCCCCACTTCCTGAAGACTTTACACCTCTGACTTCTTCCTCCCCCCTCAACAAAAACCTGCTTAATTAATAATTTAAAGGAATTTTCTTGTATTTTGCTACCTAGACTGTTTTCTACATGTGTTTTTTTCCCTGCAGTAATTTAGAAGATGCACTCTATTTTTATCTTGTTAGCTATTACCTTTCAGTTTTAAAACTTGTTTCTTTAAGAATCAGCCAGAAAACAACCAATATCCATGGACCACGTCTATTCAAGAGGATTGGAGCATCTTACGCTCAATCATATATACACCAAACAGAATTATTTTTTGTTAATACTCATCTGAGGATATTTTTTTCCATTGACTTTTAGAGAGAGTGGAAAAAGAGAGAGAGAGGAGGGAGAAAGTGAGAGAGGCACATTAATTGCTTGACTCCCGCATGTGTCCCAACTATGGCTGGGGATCGAACCTGTAACCCAAGTACGAGCCCTTGACTGGGAGAACCTGGAACCCTTTGGTGTGTGGGCTGACACTCTAACCACTTAGCCACATAGGCCAGGGCTATACCTAACAGATTTTATTGTGATAGAATTCAGGCTTCTTATCACTTGTTATCACTACTATATTTTTAAAAATGTCGTCTTTTTCAAGAGCTGGCTTTGATTTTTCTATTAAGTTTCATAACCATGTTCAGGATGACTTAGACCTAACTGGTCCAGGGCAGCTGTTTGCTGTCATTGCTCTGGCCTGAGCCTTCCTTGTCTATATTCTCCTCATTCTCTTTCCTCCCCCAGCTGGTAGGGGCCTTCCCAGTGGTGAGGTACCAGCTTGCATAGTAAGGCCAGCAACCTTCTCTGCCTGGTATGATACCCTTAGCAGAGGGGGCCTCAGTAGGCCTGTGGTATACATGCATGTGGTAGTCCCTAGCCTGGCCCAGAGGGTATTCCCTCCCAGATGGGGTTTCCTGGGTTGGAGGGTCTTACCCACTACATGGCAGCCTGTTTCCAAGGTCTGTGGCCTATATATCCCCTCATTCACAACATAGACCGATAGACTTGTTTCAGTTGGAAGGGAAGTTAGGGTGTATCTCAGTGAACTGTTCCTAAATTCCTTCCAGAACATCCTGCCTACTGTCTACATTGACTCTTTACTCCTGTTCAGGATGGCCAACTGCAGTAAGAGGAGCTTGTGTACCTGGCTCAGAATGTTCTAGGCAGGTCTTGGATTTTGTCTGCCTGAGTGGTGGTTAGAGCAAGCTAACCCTGTGGGCTACAGAGTGAGAATTAGACTGGAGTGTGGAGGTCTCATCCAAGACTCAACAGATGGGATCATCACCCAGGACCATGAAATTGGGCACTGCTCAGTGGACAACCCCCATCAATCAGAGACCTGGAGGACCCACGGTCCATTTGGATATTCCATTGGAAGGGAGTGGAATGAAGACATGTCTTATTTTTTTAAAAAAATATATATTTTATTGATTTTTTACAGAGAGGAAGAGAGAGGGATAGAGAATTAGAAACATTGATGAGAGAGAAACATCGACCAGCTGCCTCCTGCACCCTACCCCCCACCCCAATAGGGATGTGCCCGCAACCAAGGTACATGCCCTTGACTGGAATTGAACCCGGGACCCCCCAGTCCGCAGGCCAACGCTCTATCCACTGAGCCAAACCGGTCAGGGCGAAGGCATGTCTTATTAAGATGCATGCAGGATAAGGGAACCCACAGGGGTGGGTGGGACTTGGGGACAACCCCTGGAAAAGCCTCTCTCTCTCTGACTTCCTGTTGGTGCCTCCCTTTGCTGAGAGCCAGGGAGGGGCTGCCAGTCCAACCAGCCTCTGGTGCAAGGCAGAACAGAGGTGAAGGGGACTGGAAAGCAACCAGCACTGAGTGTCATCCGGAAGGGAGAGAGCAGAGGCTGCAATTTTCTGTGTCTTTTCAAAGCCAGTGTTCCATCCCAAACCTGAGTCTATTTATTCAACTCTTGTACTTGCTGGGCCTTGTGCTGGGTCTTGTCAAATCATGAGGGTGACTCAACCAGCAGCCTCCAAGAGGGTGCTAGGGGCCTAGTTATGGAGCAGAAACCAATGGGCTGTGCAGCAGGAGTATTCCAGGCTGCCCACTCCTGCCCTACTTGCACAGGAGGCAACAGTGATAGGAAGACAGAAAGTTTCTCAGCACTGATGTTTGCATGTGGGCATTTTGTTCTTCCTTCTTTAGACCACCTTGCTGGGCCTCCACATTTGGTGTGGAAAAGAGTTATGGTATTAGATGTCCACAAAACCCATAGCTACTCGACTTGATAGAGAAATGAGAGATTTTCAGGCATAATCTTGACTGCAGACTCTAGCTGGCCCTTTCCCACTTGGCCCTGGAGCTGGAAAGTTATGCAGAGGCCATGCTGTGCATTTGATGGAGCCCTGCAGCAATGCTTTGGATGTGGACAGAGCCAGGGTCTGAGGAAGCCTGCCACTTCCCAGAGCATGTGGTACTGAAGGTGGGGATCTCAAGGTCACCACTCCTGACTCCACAGCTGTACACCCAAGACCATGCTGAGGCCGTGCCTGGGACTGCTTGGCAGTCCCTAGGTCAGGCTGGGCTCAGCACCAAGCATGGGCCTGCTGAGACAGCACTCAGTATCCAGATGGAGCATCTAGCCACAGGCTCATGTCATCCCTGTTCGTGGGATCAAATTTCTAAGGAAAGGGCATCAGTTTAAATTAATTGACTGTTAGCTCTGGCTGCAGGCTACCAGGTCCCAGGCATTAACCTGAGAGATCAGGATGCACCAAAAATAACAAAACAAAGACCACCTTAGAAGGCCAATTCCAGAGCATGTCCTGTCCTGGATCCTATCAGGTCACGAGTGTTTTGTTGATGATGACCACGAGATCATGCAGATCTGTATGCAGAAAACTGTGAGCCACGGTTCATCTCTAGTCATGTTAAGTTGACTGTTTAGAACTTTTTGGTGTTAGTAAAGAATAACACACCTTCCAGCTATATTTTTTGCAGTCCTTAGACTGTACTCCTAGAACAGCCATGGGCAAACTACGGCCCACGGGCCGAATCCGGCCCGTTTGAAATGAATAAAACTAAAAAAAAAAAAGACCATACCCTTTTATGTAATGATGTTTACTTTGAATTTATATTAGTTCACACAAACACTCCATCCATGTTTTTGTTCCGGCCCTCCGGTCCAGTTTAAGAACCCATTGTGGCCCTTGAGTCCAAAAGTTTGCCCACCCCTGTCCTAGAACATGATCTCCTCCTGCCTTCACACTACCACCTGCAGGCAGGTGAGAGGAGTGGCTCCATTTGTGCCATCTCTCAGTAGACCAGCCTGGAGAAACATGACATTTAGCATTGCTTGGAGGCAAAAGAGAACAGAGCAACATTTCTGAGAAAACCTTCAGAGCTAAGGGGTACCCTTTGGTGGCCTGGAGTCTTGAGCGTATGGGTGGGGCCACTGCCTTGGGTGCAAAGGACAAAGCAGTCCTGCTCTCATCTGCTCAGCACTGAGTATTGTAGTCAGGGTGGCACTGCACTTGGAGCATGGGAGAACACGAGCCAACTCACAGGCGTACACATGCCCGTCAAGGTCAAGACCCAGCTGTGGGCATCAGAGCCCAGGGCTTGAACTCATTCTGTGTCAGATGTGAGTGAAAGTCCCCCAAAACCAAGGTGTCACCATAGCTTTGGTGGCTTAATTCCATGCATGTCCACAAAAGAAAACATCCCTTCGGCCAGCAGGAGCGGCTTGCTTGCCCAGGACCCTGGAACAACCTCATAGCATGAGTCCTGGAGCCCTCGGGCACCTGTTGGTCTGTAGTGCAGTGTGGAGGGTTGGAGAATGTCCAGAAGGCAGCAACAGGGCTCACATGGTCTGGTCAGGCCTGGCCTCTGCCTAAGAGTGCTGCCTTGGCCACACTACTTCCCTTGGTGTTTCTGGAATTTTCTGGACTCACTTCCTCCTCTGGCCTTTGTACTTGCTGCTATATCCCCTAGAACTCCTGTTCATTCAGGGCTGACCCTAGACATGGGGATGCTCCCGAGAAATCCTGTTCATTGTGTTTGTTCCAGGAGGAGGCAGCCAACCCATGCCCAGCAGGGAACCAGTGCATGGTGAAGAATAAATTGGCCAGAGGGTGCCAAGAGCAGCCTGGAGTGAAGTTTTAATCTTGTATGTTTAAACTTTTTATCTTAAAATAACTTTAGACCTAGAGTAAAGTTGTAAGAACAACATAGAGATTTCCTGTACACCCCTCACTCAGCTTCTGATGGTATTAACATCCTGTGTAACTTGGAGCAGTGATTGACATTAGGAGAGTCACCTTAGACTCCAGACTGCATCTAAATTTTGCCCATTTTCTAACTCCTGTGATTTTTTCTGATTCAGGATCCCATGCAGGCTCCAACAAGGCATTTAATTGTTGTGTCTATTCAGTGTCCTCCAGTCAGAGAGAAGCTCCTCAGTCTGTCTTTCCAGGCACATATATATATATATATATATATATATATATATATATATATATATATATATTCTAATTCATAAATGTCTTGGGAGACACTTTCAGATTATGCAAGCCTTCTGTTTCTTGTCATACTTTTGCCCACTGGTTTTATATTCCATAGATGAGCCTTATCTGCTATAATCCTTACTGTGATATTTATCTTGGCAGTTTTCACTTTCCATCATTTCTTCTACACATATCAACTGAAACCCACTTTGAGGAATAGCTGTTCCTACTGCCCCATTTATTATTCTACTGGAGGCCCAATGCACGAAATTCATGCAAGAATAGGCCTTCCTTCCCCTGGCTGCTGGCACCGGCTTCCCTCTGGCACCTGGAATCCGGGCTTCCCTCTGGCTGCTGGTAGGCATCCAGGACCTGGGCTTCCTTCCGGCTGCCAGCAGGCACCCAGGACTGGGCTTCTCGGGCTTCTCTCACAACCCTGACTTTGTCCAGAAGGTCGTCTGGAAGGGCGTCCAGAACAACATCTGGTCCAATTAACATATTATGCTTTTATTATTATAGTTTATGTATTTATACCAGTGCACATTCTGTATATTTACTTAATCTATGGGTTATAATCCCTTATTATCATTATTTATTATTTTGTTCAAATTATCCCAGATTTGGCCAACAAGGACACATTCAAGTTAAATGCTTTGCTTGAATGTTTATTAAAAATTTATCTTTTATTGTGGTAAATATATTTTACATAAAATTTACCATCTTACCCATTTCTGAGTGAACAGTTCAGTGGTATTGAATACATTCACATCATTGTTCAACCATCACCAGCATCCATCCTGAAAACTCTTTTCATCTTATAAAACTGACACTCTGTACCCATTAAACACCAACTCCCCCTCTTACTCCGCCAGTCCCTGGGAACCTTCATTATACTTTCTGTCTTCATGAATTTGACTACTCTAGTTACCTCATATAAGTGGAATTATGCAGTATTTCTCCTTTTGTGACTGACTTATGACACCCACAGAATTTTCTTTCTTTTTAAGGCTGAATGATATTCCATTATATGATATACCACATTTTGCTCATCCATTTATTCGCTGATAGACACTTGGTTACTTCCATGCTATTGTGAATAATTCTACTGTGAACATGAGTGTACAAATATCTCTTTGAGACCCTGCTTTCAGTTCTTTGGGGTATATACCCAAAAATGGAATTGCTGGGTCATATGGGAATTCTGGTTTTAATTTTTGAGGAACCTCCACACTGTTTTCCAGAATGGCAGCTCCATTTCACATGGTGTGGTAAGGTAAGCTGCCTTGGAGGAGGGTGCATTGCTTGCAAGGGAGTTCTAAAGGAGAGAGGCAGTCCATGGTGGTGAGAGCCAGCATAGAAGTAGCCTTTCTCAGGGATAGCCTAGGTGCATGGGGTTGGTAGTTGCCTGGCTTCCAGTCTCAGCACTGTTGGCGAGTGCACTGTGTTGCCATGCATGGATGCCATGCTGTGCCTTGGATGTCTGTGGGGGCATTTGGAGTATGGAAGCGTGCTGGACATCTGCCTGATGTCACTTTCCTCACCCTGAGACTCTGGCACTGTCTCCCAGTGTGATGCCTGGTGACCCAGTCTCTTGTAGGAAGCCAGATTTGAAGGATCCCGAGGGGGAGGGGAGCACCAGAATTCCCTGCAGTGTCTGGTGACTATGGACCCACTGAGCCTACATTTATTCTGTGCTTTTACTTATTGCTGGCCTTGCTTCTCGGGCTCCCTGTCTGGGATCTGATGGCTCATACAGGGGCCCAGGGCTATGTGGGCTGCCATCCCATTTCTATAATTAATAACCATTCCAAGGTCATTGGCGCTGGAGCCCAGCCCCTCACCCTGGATCAATGCTCGACAAGTGAGGACACAGCAGGGACAGTGTCTGAAGGCCTGTGGAGCAGCCTGGCCAAGGCCCAGAGAACCTGGCCCTTAATGCTCTCTCTTCCCAAAAATAAACTAGACGAGATCCTTTGTCAGATGGTGTGGCCTGATTTTTGTTTAGGAAATCTGGATAAGAAGGGGCAGCAGAGGGCCTTGGGCCCTGGCATGGCTGCCTGCTGGGCAGAGGACACTCGGCGGTCAGCCTGCCCCGGATACTACAGAGGGCCCCAGAGATCGGAGCAGAAAAAGAAGCCAGATTTGAAAGAAAACAAAGTAAGGCAGGGCAGCTTAGCCTGAGCTGCTGAGAGTGGGGTGGTGGTCCAGGGACCCAGGGCAGTGAGGCCCATGGTAAGAGGTGAAAGCCAGGCTCCTTTGCCTTGAAATTTCCAGACCTGAGCCCAGCACATGCAGACATGGAACACCCTCCCCTTCCCCCGCGCCCACCCATACTTCCCCAAGTCTTAACCTCCCAATACATCATTCTGCCTTTGGTGAAACTAAGGCTTAGGGAGAGGAAGGCTGAGCCAGTGTTGCACAGGGAATCACAGAACTTGCACTGGCATGGTCTGCGTGGTGTCCTTCACTTACCCCATCAGGATGTTTGTTTCTGCCATGCCTCTGAAGGACATATCCACTGGGCAGCACACCTTCCCTTCACAGCTGTCAGCATGGCCTGGCATCCCCATTTTTTTAAAATATATTTTTATTGATTTCAGAGAAGAAGGGAGAGGAAGAAAGGGATAGAAACATCAATGATGAGAGAGAACATCCATTGACTGCCTCCTGCATGCCCACTACTGGGGATCAGGCCTGCAACCCAGGCATGTGCTCTTGACTGAAATCAAATTGGGGACCCTTCAGTTCACAGACCAATGCTCTATCTACTGAGCCAAACCGGCCAGGGCTCTGATGTCACTTTTCTCACCAGGGTTCCAATGTCGCTTTCTGCTGTGGCCTTTGATTGTCCTTGCCCTGTCCCTATATTGAACAGGCCTGGGTTAAGGATGTTCCAGGTCAAGTTGCTCCTCAGCTCTCTGGGTAGCAATCCTGCCCACCTGTCCTGGTTGAGCTGGTGTCTCCCCTCTGGCCTTCTGTGCTGTCCTGAAGGAACATCCCACGTGGGGAGCAGGACATGGCCTCCTGGGCATCCAGACCAGGCTTTGTTTCTGGATAGGGCGGTTGTAGAATTGCAACTCCTGTTTTCCAGCAGCTGTAGAGGCTCAGCCTTAGGATCCCCAGAAAATTCTAGGATGTTGTGGGCATGTGGGGAGCCCTTGGCAGGAGCCCTAGCTGATCTCGATTATATATCCAGTCTCTCCCCAGGAGTGGAGGAATGACATAAGCCTGGAGCAGCCACCGGTGGGGCTCTGGAGCGGGGCTCCCGTTGGTCCCCAGACAGGGGTTTCAGTTGGAAGGCAGGTCCTCATGCCTGCTCCTCATTGGCTGCTGTGCAGCATTTTTATCTCCTGCACTCATTGCTGTCCTAAGAGTGGGAATGCCCACTGTAGAATCAGGGAGCATGGAGAGTCCCACATGCCAGCCTGGGTTTGCTCCATTATTGGAGTTCCAACCTTTCTCCTGCCTAATTCTAGCCTGCTAAGTTCCCCTCCTTCCTATAGTCCAGAGATGCTCTCTCCACAGCAGCCTCACCCAGTTCTATCATTCTGGGCCCAAGGACCATCTGGCACTCTGCTGTAGGCAGCTCCAAATCCAGGTGATGTAGAAGCACAGTGGCTGTTCTGGACTAAATTATGCCTTCTCCATATATATGTCCAAATCCTATCTCTTAGTACCTCCAAATGGGACTGTATTTGGAGGTGGGTCTTTCCAGAGGTTAGCTTAAAATGAGGTCATAAGAGTGAGACACTAATCCACTGTGACTGATGCCCTTATAAGAAGAGATTAAAACTTAGACATGTAAGAGGGGTGGACCATGTGAGGACACAGAATGTGGCCTCCCCAAGCTGAGAAGAGAGGCCTCAGAAGGAACCAACTTTGTCAATGCCTTGATCTAGAACCTCCGATCTCCAGGACTGCAAGGAAATAATTGTGTAAGCCCCCAGTCTGTGGAACTTTGTTATGATGACTCAGTGGACTAGGACAGGCCTGGAGAAGGCACTGGCCCAGCCTCGTGTGGGTAGATGTTTTGGCAGCTTCCTCTCGAAGCATCAAAGCCAGCAGAAGTGGGGTAAAGCTGTGTGAATGCTGAGGGAAGGCATGGAGTCTCCAGGCCTGTGGGCCAAGCAGCAGGACACTGGGGACTTTGTCACTAGTGTGAGTCTCCTGGGGCTCTGGGGTGGCTAAGTGGCAATGTCTATGAGACCTGGGGCTTTGCGGGTGCAGGTGACTGGTGACACCTTGACCCAAGGACCCTGATACAAATGACATTGGTGATGGGGGTATTATCCCCTTCATAATTGTCCTCAGCACCTCAAATAACACACATCAAGGGGAAAAGCATACACGGCACTCCTAGATTAGTGCCCCTGCCACACCAGCCCCCTGACCAAATTATACATGTTCTGTCTGGACAGGCTAATGTGGTGTAGTTCAGGCACGCTGGCCTAGCCACATCAGACGATGGGAGGAAGGGTGGGGTGTGCATGGCCTCTGGCAGGCAGGGTGGCCTGCTGGGAATAGAGCACAAAGATTTTGGGTTCCAGCTGGCATGTGTGCTCTGCAGGCTGGGCTGCCCCAGGGCAGTAGGGTCAGTAGGACCTTGAATGAGGAACTTGGACTTTATTCTCTGATCTCTCCTCTACCTCACATCTCGAGGCCACAGTGTGCTGGCACCCAGCTAGTGAGATTTAGGAGCTCAGAAACAAAAATTCCATTTTTTGCTATTTTGGCAAGTGTTCCTGCAATAAGAGTCATTTTTCTTCTTTAGTGGAGAGCGCCCTGTTATTTATGTGAATGTTAATTTGTGACTGGGGACATTCACCAACGCAGTCTTTGTGTGGAGCAAGCCCTGGAAAATGTCAGCAGGCACATGTGATAGGAGAGAGTGTCAGTTTTTGTGACAGATGAGCAGGCTCATCATGGCCTCAGGGTCTGGGCCTGGCCTGCTGACCCCTCTGTCCTGGCTGAGAGGCTAGCTGTATTTCCTGGAGGACTTTCCAGTGCTGGGGTGCTCAGGGGCTGAGCATAAGACAGGCTGAAGAGGCTAACTCCTGCAAGAGCCACCCTGGTGCTGCCCGACTTAGTGGGAGGACTGTCAGCCCAGCCCCTACATAACCCCCAAGGCACTCTTGTGGGAACCTGGTTTATTTCATTTTCCTCTCTTTATTCTTCTCTTTCTTCCCCTAACCCCTTCCCTGGACTACTAGTCTCTTCTCCAAATTGTCTGTTTTGATATATTGCCCTTTGCAAAAATCTCAAAAATACAGAAAACACTAACAAAGCAACTCACCCAAACTTTACCTCTATTAACTCTTTCTATTGAATTTATTGCAGTGGCATAGTTTAATAAAATTATACAGGTTTCAGGTATACAATTCTACAATACATTATCTGGATGTTGTATTATGTGTTTACCACCCCAAGTCAAGTCTCCTTCCATCACTATGTATCCCCCCTTTACCATCTTCTACCTCCTTCCATGCACCCTTCCTCTGGCAATCACCATACTGTTGTCTGTGTCCATGAGTCTTTCTTTTTTTTATTTGCTTAATCCCTACACCCTTCTCACCCAGCTCCCAACCCCCACCCCCGACAGCTATCAGTCTATTCTCTATATTTATGAGTCTGGCTCCACTTTGTTTATTAGTTTATTTTGTTCATTACATTCTACATATGAGTGAAATCATATGGTCTTTGTCTTTCTCTGACTGGTTCATTTAACATAATACTCTCCAGGTGGATAGCCATGCTGTCACAAAAGGTAAGATTTCCTTCTTTTTTAAAACCGTATAGTATTCCATCATGTAAATGTACCACCACTTTTTTATCTACTCATCTACTGATGGGCACTTGGGTTGCTTCCAGATCTTGCTATTATAAATAACACTGCAATGAACATAGGGGTGCATATATTCTTTAGAATTAGTGTTTCAGGTTTCTTTGGATATATTCCCAAAAGTGGGTTTGCTGGGTCAAATGGCAGTTCCATTTGTAATTTTTTGAGGTAACTCCATACTGCTTCCCACAGTGGCTGCACCAGTCTGTATTCCCACCAGCAGTGTACTAGGGTTCCCTTTTTTCCACATCCTTGCCAGCACTTATTGTTTGTTGATTTATTGGTGGTAGCCACTCTGACAGGTGTGAGGTAGTATCTCATTGTGATTTTAACTTGCATTGTTCTGATAATTAGTGATGATGAGTATCTTTTCATATGTCTATTGGCCATCTATATGTCCTCTTTGGAGAAGTGTCAATTCAGGTCCTTTATCCATTCCTTAATTGGATTGTTTGTTTTTTGATATTGAGTTTTATAAGTTACTTATACATTTTAGATATTAGATGTATCATTGGCGAATATGTTCTCCCTTCCAGTGTATTCTTGATGTCTAATATGGTATTCTTTATTTATGTCCGGTTCTTTTTTATGTGTTTTTTAATCTCCTTTTTCATTTTGTTTCACTAAGTTCCTTGAGCATCATTATAACCATTACTTTTAATTCTATATCTGATAAATTGATTATCTTCATTTTCTTTAGCTATTTTCTGGAAATTTCTCCTGTCTTTCATTTGAGGCCTGTTTCTTTGTCTCCTCATTTTGGCTGCTTCTTTGTGTTTGTTTCTATGTATTAAATAGATTGGCTCTGACTCCCAGTCTTTGTGAGGTGGCCTTATGCAGTAGGCGTCCTGTGGTACCCAGTGGCACAGTCTACTTGATCACCTGAGCTGAGGGCTCTGGGAATGTCCTTTGTGTGGGTTATGTGGGCCCTCCTGTTGTGAGTCTTGATTACTATTGGCCTATTCATGCATGGGATCAACCTTCAGGCTGACTGTGAGGCTCAACTCTGACCACAGAGTGCTAGCTACTATGCAGATGCTGACACACGAAGCAGAATTCCCTTCAGCAGGCTTTAGTGCCTGCTGAGAGTTCCCTTTGTGTATGCTGTTTGTGAAACTTATTGGATCCTGCTCTGATGTTGTCTGAACGTGGCCACTGGGTGCATTGGTTCTCAGTCTCTTGGGAGGGACTCTAGTGCAGCGCAATGTCAGATACTCTGTGCCTGGCCCTCGGCAACCTGTTTGGAGCTACAAGCAATCAACAGTCTGTGGCTGCCTCTGCTGTGCTTGGGTGCACCTGGGCAGAACCAAGCTACACACAAAGGCCAGCTTTAATTAGCCCTGGGGCTGGGTACAGGTCAGCAAAAGTCCAAGGCACCTTGAAATCTGCCTTTGCCTGCAAGCTCCCTGTGAGGCTCAGTCACTGAAAGAGCCTCTAAAAAAGTTGGGATGATGGGGCTAGTGGATCTTCTGTGAGGGAGAGGTGCTGTTTAGGCTGGGTGTGTCCCTGCCACAGAGCCACACAACTCAGACTGTCATGGTTTTGACCCTGTTTGGCAGGGCCTCCAGGGCCTGGAGGTTGGGTCCTTTGGAAGCTCGGGGCAATTGTCCTATCAGATCTTCTGTGAGGGGGAAGTGCCAGTCAGATTCACTAGAAAATGGGGTAAATGGTCCCTGCCCCAAAGCCAAAAATCTTAGTCACTGACACCTCCTGAGTTTTTCTAGAACTCTATGCCCTGGTCAAGGCAGCTGACTCCTCAGCATGGCATCAGCTCCCCAAGGTGATGCAAGAATGTGGGGCAATTGCTTTCCCTCATACAGATGCCAAAAGGAGGGGAGTGTTCCACCCGATAAAGATGGTAACTGCAATATCAGAGAATGACTCAGCACAGGCATCCTGGTGGCCGTCCCACCATCTTCCTCCCCAGATCCACAAACCCCTGTCCCTTCTCACGCAATCCTAGTTCACTCCATCTTCCTTTCACCAGAGTCCAGGATGAGTGATTGTGAATGAAATTTTGTGTGTTGGCCCTTTAAGGGGGTGCCTTTGTCTCCAGTGGACTCCATCTCTCCATGGTGGACACAAATCCTACTGCTTTTCACAACTGGATGTTATATGGGCACCCCTTCCTGGCTCTGGTGCTCTGGGCTGGGGAGCCTGGCTTGGGGTTTGGGCACCACACTTCTCAGGGGAAACTCCCACAGCTGAGATATCTGTCCAGAACCTCAGCCGCCACTTGTGGGAGCAGAGCCAGCCCTTTGCATCCCCTCTCTTTTTTCAATCTTGATGTGCTTCTTCTGTAAATCCTTGGTTATAAGACTCCTCTTCAACTAGTCTTCAGTTGTTTATTCAGGATGATTGTTCTTTAATTTGGTTGTAATTCCAACTGAGGGTAGCTTTCTCCTACTCTGCCTCCATCTTGAAACCGTCTGTTAACTGTTTATTACAGATGTTTCTAGATAAGCCGCATTTCATGTTACTAATAATGATACTGATAATAACGACCTAGTTTATTAGAAATGATTCCAGGTGCTTGAAAATGTTTAAACCTCACAATAACTATGCACATGCTGTTCTCATCCTCATTTAACACAGGAACAGAGAGTCCACACAGCCGGTGCTCAGAGTGACAACAGAAGCAGAGTAACCTGGGGGCCATGCTATTAATGGCTAGGCTCTGTTGACATTTGGCACAGAGACATACATCACTTTACATCAGGGCATCATACTGGGGCTGGGCCTACCTTCCTTAGTCAGTAATGTTGTGGACATGTTTTTTCCTTAAATTATGGAAAGTCTTGTCTATAAAATTCTTCTGGCCTTGCAAAAATTACAACATTTGTTTCCAAGTCATAGAAATATTTGAAAACAATCCGACCATTTGTTTTTTGTTATATTTATTTGTTGTTACTTCTGTCATCTTATTTATGTTTGTTTTTATCCTTTTTTGCTGTTTTTCTAGTCTTCCATATTTACTATATGGTCTATCCACCTTCAGTTATTTGGAAAGTATATATTACTTTTATTAGTTCTGGCTTTTATAAATTCAAATAGTATTCTTAAACTTATATCTATCAACTTTAGCAGCTTATCAAAAACTGCTGTCCTTCTATGGAAGATTAAGAAATGAATACAATTAAACTACTTATTTTGTTCTTCCTCTATCCTCTCTTTAATTTTTATTAACAATTTTGCCCCAATTTATTAGAGTTGAGTTATGAATTATTTTTACATTGCATAGCTTTCCTTTCTAGAATATATGGCAAATGGCTTTGTTAGTAATTATAATGATCACAATGGAATGGATACAGAGGTCAATTCTGGTACTTTCAAGTTTTTATTTCCCCACTTGTGGGGATTTGGTTTTGAAATCAGATCTGGGCTACATAAATGGCAGGTGAGGAATGATGGAGAGAGACATGAAGCAGAACTGAGGCAGGTGCTGTTGAAAGGATTCCCTTTAGCAGCAGAGCTGGATACCGTGCCTCTCTGCTTCTCCACTCTTTAAGGCTCTGACTTGCTCAAGGTCACACACCTGGTTATGCAGTCTGGGCTCTCATTCTAATCTCTTGTTCCCTGAGGGTTGGCATAAAAGGTAACTTAGTATGGCACCAAACATTGCATTAAAACATTGGATCCTAAAAAAATCCCTGCTGGCTTATTGGCAAAAACCGACAAGCTGATTTTAAAATTTATATGGAAATACAAGAGACCCATAATAGACAAAGCAATATTGAAAAAAGAAGAACCAAATTAGAGAACTCACACCTTCTGATTTCAAGGCTTAATCCAAAGGTACAAAAATCGTATTGTGTGTACTGACAGAAGGACAGACAGATAGATCAACAAAACAGAACTCAGGATCCAGAAATAAGTCCTTACACTGATTTTTTACAAGAATGCTAAAACAATTCAATAGAGGAAAGAATAGTCTTTTCAACAAATGGTGCTGGACAACTGGAAATCCACATGTAAAAGAATGATGTTGGACCCTTTCCTCACACCAGATAAAATATTAACTCAATGTGGATAATATGTCTGAATATAAGTACTAAAACTGTAACACTATTTAAAAATATAGGGGTTACTTTGGGTTAGGCAAAGCCTTAGATATGACACCAAAAGTACAAATGGCAAAAACAAAAATAGAAAGTTTTTTATGACATCAAAGAACACCATCAAGAAAGTGAAACGGCAGCCTACAGAATGAGAGAAATTGTTTGCAATTCAAATATCTAATATGACTTATATCTAGAATACATAAAGAACTCTTACAACTCAGTAAAAATGAAAATAATGTAATTAAAAGTGAGCAACGAGTTTGAATAGTCATTTTCCAAAGAGGAGAAATGATAAATGAGCATGTGAAAAGATGCTCAACATCCTTAGTCATCAGAGAAATTAAAACAAAACCACAATGCAATACCACTCAATATACATGAAGATGGCTAGAAGAAAAAAGATAAGCATTGGTGAGGATGTGGAGAAACTTTCCACACAGAAATTGCAACTCTCACACACAATATTGGCAGGAACATAAAATGATACAGCTGCTCTGGGAAAGTCTGGCATTGAGTTAACTTAGGAACCAGCAATTTTACTCCTAGGGAGGTACCCAATAGAAATGAAGACATATATGTTCACACACAAAAAATTGTGCATGAATCTTCAAAGCAGCATTATTCATAAGATATTATTCATAAATGTCTATTAAGCAGTGAATGGATAAATAAAAAGTGGTATATCTGTTCAATGAAATATTATTTGACAACAAAAAAGGAATTTGGGTACTGACATATTCTACAACATAAGCATCTTGAAAACACTTTACTAGGTTAATGAAATCAGTCATAAAAGATTATATACTGTATGATTCTATCTATGAAATGTCCAGAATAAGCAAATCCATGGAAACAGAAAGATGATTGATGGTTTCCAAGGGCTGATATGTATGTAGGCGGTTGGGAGGAAATGGGGAGGACTGCTAATGTCTATGGGTTTCATTTTGGGGTGATGATGTTTTAAGGTTGATTTTGGTAATGAGTGAACTGTACACTGTGACACTGTGAGTGGGTGAATTGTATGATATGTGAATTATAGCTCAGATAAGCTATTAGCCATTTTAAAAAAACATGAATCTCATAGTGAGAAAACTATTTTCCTTTTGATCCTATTTTAAACTTTCTGACTGAGTCAAGGAGTCTCAATTTGATGTGAATAGATCTTTAATACCTGTATAATTTTTTTATATAACAGAGAGGTTAGGAATCAGGTGCAGCATCTTAGCAGACAGGAGTATCCAACTAGAATTTACCAAAACTACATAAGGCAAAATTGTGATGGTGGTGAAGAAGTGCTGGAGTTGGTTAGCCCATGTTGGATCTCCTGGGGGCCGGTGTCAGGGTTATAGGGGTTGGGAAGGGCTATATTCCTAAGCCTTTTACTGTCTGCTGAAAAATCTGAGCTATTAGCTTAACTTCTTTGTGCCTTAAAGTCTGGAGATGGAGAATTCTGCCATGTAGAATTTTGAGGGAATTTGAATTTGAAGCCCCATACATCACACCTAGCTAAAAATGGGGACTCAAACCTGGGGCTTCTTCAGGTGCCACGGGTCTCTTAGGAATGAAGTCCAGATGCTATGGGATGATGTGCAAATGGAGCTGGATGCAGACAGTGGGATGCTGTGGCCCCAAGGAGACCTTGGCCTTTATTTTGCAGGCAGAGACGATGGTCTAGGAGAGGAGCAGATTTCTTGCTTGTAGTTTGCTCTCAGGCCCCTCCCTGTAAAACTTCCAGGGTTGATCCTATTGGAATTACAGAAGGATAACTGGTACCTAATTCATAGGTTACCTGCCTAACTCCTCACTTCTCAGGTGAGGGAACTGGGGGCACAAAGGGAACAGGACTGGCCCAAGACCAGAACTTGAAACCAGGCCTTTTGGCTCTGCATCCAAGCTTGTTCCCTCTGAGGTCTCTTTATCCACCTGCTCATCAAAGTGGGATCCAGCTTTCTTTAGCACATGGCTGGGCATGGGGCTCAGCACTGGGGGCACATGTCCATTGGGGCATCGTGGTCTCAAGCCTCAGAAATTGACTCTGGACAGCTTAGGGCAAAAAGGGGACTTTTTGAAGCAAAGGACCTGGAGGGCCTGAAACCAGGCCCAAGTAGGGGCAGGGCCTGCGAGGTGAACTCATGGGGGCTCTGTGGTGCTCAGAGACAACCCTGTCTATAGTCCCTCAGTTCTAGCCACAGCCTCCCCTCTGATCTGGGAGGACAAGCTTTGCATACCAGTGGGAGAGGCAGCTCCTCAAGAAAAAGGACGGGTATGGATGGCACATGAAGACAACCTGCGTCCACCTGAATGAGGCAGAGATTAAGTGAGACAGGGACTCTGCCATAAGGTGTCCACAGAGAGACCCCTCCAAAAGAGAGTATTCTGGAAATCATGGAGCAGAAGCAAATGGAGATGCAGGGGAGAGAACAGATGCTTCCTAACCGACAGGATTGTTCTCATTTGCTGGTGGCCAGTTTCCCCACTGAAGGTTGCTGTTCCTTTTGGAAAAGTGGAAAAAGCAACATGCAAAACATCCTCTGTGATTGATGTTGAGCTGTGAAGGAGCCTGGTTAGGACAAATTGGCTTCAATCTGAAGAGACTTTAGTTCTTACACCTGTGACTTAAGCGATTGGATCAGGCTCCTCCCTGTAAAACTTCCAGGGTTGCCTTGGTCTCCCCAGGCTGTTGGGAGATGCTATTAAGTGGCAGACCTGGTTTTGACAATGCACCCACTAAACCAGTGATTGCCAACCTTTCGGACCTCACGGACCACCAGTGGTCCTCGGACCACCAGTTGGCGACCACTGTACTAGACCATCATTAGACCAGGCCAGGGCAGGCTGATGCCTTTGCCCTGTAGCCCAACGGAATCTTACAGATCCTTTTCCAAAAGGAAGAAGGGATGGCTTTCTCTTCTGATCCCAGGCACTTCAGGAGCCACAGGCTTTGTTGCAGACATGGCCAAGTCCAATAACCACACCACACACAACTAGTCCCAAAAATGGCACAAAGATGGCATCAAGAAACCCAGATCACAAAGATACAAATCTCTTAAGGGGGTGGACCCAGAGTTCCTGAGAAACATGCGCTTTCCCAAGAAACACAGTAAGAAAGGTCAAAAAAGGTGCTGGCCAACAATGCCAAGGCCATGAGAGCATGTGCTGAGGCTATCAAGGCCCACGCAAAGCCCAAGGAGGTCAAGACCAATATCCCAAGGGGTGGCAGCCACAAGCTTGACCAACTTCCCTACATCACTCACTCCAAGCTTGGGAAATGTGCTGATGCCCACATCACCAAGGATGTCAGGCTCTGTGGGACCAAGTCCAAGACCCAGACTGCACTACAGCTCCGGGGCTCAGGCTACACCTCAGGCTCAGGCTCCCAAAGTTGCCCAGGCCCTCATGAAGGCTCTAGAGTAGAGGCGTTTGTCTGCTGATGTGAGGATGGAAGGACTGGTGTGACCCTGGGCTGCTATCTGCATGTGGCTGGTGTCCTCCTGTGCTATTTGTACAAATAAACCTGAGGCAGGACCTGTAAAATAAAAAAAAAAAAGAAGGGATGAAAGGATACATTGCTCTCAGAGCTAAATAGCTCAAGTATCTGGAATTTTACCAGATGCCAGCATGTTTGGGGATTCCTGTGGCAAGTGCACATGTGTGTTTCAGAGCAAGGTCAAGTTTGGAGACAGTGAGCTAATGCAGATGCATGCCACTGTCCTCTGTCAAAGTCTGGATCCTTCTGTTTTCGGATCAGCTTCCTGTTTTCTTTTTATTCTGATTGTTACCACTGCTACCTTGACAGGCACCTCACAGTCTTAGTGCCACAGGTTGCAAAAATGACAACACTGAGTGACAGATCTGGTGCGGGTTATGAGCTAGTGGGAGGCTGCCACATGCTGTAGCCTGTGGCTTCCATGGAAGAAGCCAGTGAGCTCAGCAAACTGGGCACCTACAGATGGGGGCAGAATGCTCACTTGCTTTCCTGTGACACCCCAACTCTGAGAGTGTCAATGTTTTGAACACTTTAAAATTCAAAGTAACAGAATAGATGTTAAGCCTTTGGATTTTTAAATAAATTTTTAACTTTTTATTTCCACTTCTAGTGACTATTTCATCCTAAACCAAACAGCAAAAGGACAGGGCACAACAGAAGAGAGGTAGATAGGTATCTTATAATTTACCAAGATCTGAAACTGGTGATTTGATCTGATGACCAGAGAACTACCAGGTTGTCAGCCCCTGCAGTGGCTACAGAAGATCAGGGACAACCTCTCTATACTCCCTGAGCCTCTGTTCTTGTGGGGTTGGGCAGACAGTCACAGAGTCCCCCTCCACGGGGCACCAGGCTGTTCAGCACTCTTGATTGAATCCCTTTAGAACAGTGTACTTCAGGGATTTCTTTAATATTTATAGAGTTGGGAGAGGAAACTGGTTCTTATTAATAAAAATTACATGCACAAACAGATACACATGCTGCTGGTAGCAGGAAAATAAAATTCCTAGGAAAAAAGTCAGCAAAACATAGCCCACAATCTATGCCTTGTTTTCTTGTCAAAAAAAATTTTTTTTCAGATTTTTAGACAGATTATTCCTGGGATGCTTACTAAAATAATTGAAAATCAAAAAACAAAATGAACCCCGCTTTCCTTGTAGAGAGCTCCTCACCACGCACAGCTCTGGTCTTTTAAAAGCTCCTGAGTGAGGTCATCAAGTTTGCAGAGTAGAAGAGCCTGTCCCTCAGCAAGGATCAACAATTAGGCAGCTACCCATAAAGCTCAGGAGTCCAGCAATGCAGTGGAACAAAATACCTGAGAATAATCTCACAAACAGGAAGGAAGAACAACTCCATTTTGCCAGCATCATCCCAGCCCCCAGAATGATACTGCTCAACATCAAGAGGGAGCTCCCTGTCCAGAAAGCGTTCTCACTGAGAAAGGAAGAGAGTGGGGTGAGTTACCAGCTTTCCCAGACTTTTGGGGCACCACACAAAGGACCTGCTTCAGTTTCACTCCACACAGGAATAGGCAAAGCTGAGATGTAGAGAGATGGTTGGGAACAAGGAACGAGGGGATGGGCCGCCAGTATCAGACACACAGAGAGTATGACTGTGGTTTCCCATGATCTGCTCTTACAGAGGACCCTAGCAGCTTTTACTGCTAAAGACCCCAATGATCATCACAGCCACCACAATCCTAAAGATTTCATTGCTGAGGTTTTCTTCTCATAGATTTTCATATTCATAGATACCAGATGCCTGAATTCCTCTTCCTCCATCCCTTGTCCTCACTTCCTGACCTCTGTGACTGTGTGAGTACATAATACTAGCTTAGACCCCTGTAGCTGAACCCTACCACTGTGCAAGTGCTCAGAGCTCGCTTCTCCAGCTGTGCACAGGTGCCACCAACCTGACTCCTGTCATCAGCCTCCACTGCCATGTGCATACCTGTTGTGAGACCTTGCCCCATGGGAGTACACACTGACAGCCACAGCCCTGTGACCGCTTGTGTACCCACAGTTGGTCCGAGTTCTGACTGCTGACCCTGTTCCTCCTCACTACATCAATATTAGCAACCGGTCCCTGCCACTACACAGGCACCTGCAGCAGGTGTATTACACCACTAGGTCTGGCCACCACTACTGCTTGCCTTGGTACTTAGCCACTGGATCTGGAAATATTGCTAAAGGCCCAAACAGCCCTTGTAGCCACTGTGGAACTCCTATAACAACCTACAAGGATCATGGAGTTATTAATATCATAGACCCTACCAGCCTGAGCCAATGAACCATCATGTTTCTCCTCAACCCAGACCCAGAGCTGCCACACACCCCACACTTGGTACCCTACACCACTAGATCCAGGTCACAGCATTCACTCCACTGGCAGGTGAGGGTCGTTTCTTACTGAAGTTAGTAAATGTGCAGACATCTACTCAAGACTACCAGGATCATGAAGAATCAGGGGAACATGACACCACTAAAGGAACATAGTAAAATTTCAGAACAACTCCAAAGAAATGGAAATACATTAATTGCCTGACAAATAATTCAAAATAATTATTCCAAAGATGCCGAGAGAGCTAGAATTTAACAAAATCAGGAAAAGTATAAAATGTTCAACAGAGATAGAAAATAAAAAAGAACCAAACAAAATTTGGAGCTAAAGAATACAATGACTGAAATAAAGACTTCAATAGAGATCTTCAACAGCAAACTGGACCAAGCAGAATAAATCAATGAACTCAAAGACATAATTTGAAATTATGCAGTTAGAGGAATAAAAAGAATGAAAAAGAGTGAAGAAAGCCCATGGAACTTATAAGACAGCATTAAAGAGAAATAATCTATGCATTATTTTTGGAATCCCAGGAGAAGAAAGGGAGAAAGAAGCAGAGAACATATTTAAAGAAATAATGGTTGAGAATTTCTCAAACCTGGGAGAGATTTTAACATCCAAGTTTATGAAGCCAATAGATTATCCCCAGATATTAATCCAATGATCTTCTCCAAGACACATAATAAAACTATCTAAAATTAAAACAAAGAGATAATTTAAAAATCAGTAAAAAGAATACATTTTTCTTATACGAGGGAACCCCATAAGAATATCTGTCTTTTTCTCAGCAGAAACCTTGTAAGCTAGGAGAGTGAAATGATTTATTCAAAGTCTGAAGAAAAAATTACTAACCAAGAATACTTTACCTGGCAAAATTTTCCTTCAGAAATGAGAATGAGATAAGGAATTTTCCAAACAAACAAAAGCTGAGAGTTCATAAGCATTAGAACTGCCTTACAAGAATTGATAAAATGGGTTCTTCATGCTGAGACATAAAAATGCTAATCAGTAACATGAAAATGTGAAATATACAAAACACTGTAAAGGTAAGTACATGGTCAAATTCAGAATATTTGAATATTGTAACATAGAGTGTTAACCACTTAACTCTAGTATACAAGTTATAGCTATTACTACAATAATATGTTAATGGCTACACAAAATAAAAAGATGTGATTGTGCCTGACCAGTGTGGCTCAGTGGTTGAGCATCAACCCAGGAACCAAGAGGTCACTGTTTAATTTCTGATCAGTACACATGCTCAGTTTGTGGGCTTGATCCCCAGTGGGGGATGTGCAGGAGGCAGCTGATCGATGATGTTTTTTTCTCATCGATGTTTCTCTCTATCCCTCTCTCTTCCTCTCTCTCTAAAAATCAATAAAAACATATTTTTAAAAAATATATGATTGTGACATCAAAAACATAAAATGTGTGAGAATAAAAGGATAAAGTTTTTGTATGAGATCATAGTTAAGTTGTTATCAACTAAAAACAGATTGTTATATCTATAATATAGTTCAAGTTAGCCTCAAGGTACCACCAAAAAAGAATCTATTGTATATAGATACATACAAGATAAAGAGAATGGAATCATATTATGCCACTGTAGAAAATCATCAAGAGAAAAATAAAGGAGCAAAGGAACTATCAAATAGTCATAAAACAACACAATGGCATAAGTAAGTCCTTACCAATGCAACTGCTTTAAATGTAAATGGGTTAAATTTTTCAGTCAAAGGTATAGAATGACTGAATGAATAAAAACACAAGCTCTAACTATATGCTGCATATAAGACATTCACTTCAGCTTTAAGGATACACATGGACTCAAAGTGAAGGGATGGAAAAAGTATTCCACCTAAATGGGAACCAAAAGAGAATAGGGGTAGCTAAACTTATGTCAAACAAAATTAACTTTAAGTCAAAATCTGTAGCAAGATGCCATAAAGTCATTATGCAATCATAAAGAGGTCAATTAATAAAGAGAATAGTAACAATTGTAAATATATATGCACCCAACATCAGAGCACCTAAATACATTAATCAAATACTAACAGATCTGAAGAGAGAAACAAGAATACAATAACAGTGGGAGACTTCAGTGCCCCACTTTTAACAGTAGATAGATCATTCAGATAGATAATCAATAAGGAAACATTGGATTTGAACTGAGCTTTACCCCAAATTACCCTAAAAGAGTATTCCATCTAATAGCAGTAGAATACACATTCTCCTCAAGTGTATATGGTAAGTAAAAAAAAGTAGTAGCAAATGTAAAAGAATAAAATCACACCAGTTATCTTTTTTTACTACAATGGTATGAAATTAGAAATCAATAGCAGGAGCAAAACAAAAAATTTACAAATATGTGGAAATTAACACACTCCTAAACAACCTATGGGCCAAAGAAGAAATCAAAAGGGAAATAAAAAATATCTTAAAACAAACTAAAATTGAAACAGTACACCAAAACTTATGAGATACTGCAAAAGCAATTCTAACAGAAAAATTTATAGTGATAAATGTCTACAATTAAAAAGAGATATTTCAAATAAACAATCTAACATTACACCTAAAGAAGCTAGAAAAAAGAATAGATTATGTGCAAAATTAGAAGATGGAGGGAGATAACAAAAATCAGAGCAGAAATAAATGAAATAGAAACCAGAAAGACAAAAGATCAATGATATTAAGAGCTGGGTATTTTTTAAAGGTAAACAAAATTGACAAATCATATTTAGTAGACTTACCAAGAAGAGAGAGGACTCAAATAAAATTATAAATCAAAAAGGAGATACTACACTTGAAATCACAGAAATACAAAGGATCATAAGAAACTACTATAACAATTATACACTAACAAATTGGACAACCTAGAAGAAATGGGTAAATTCTTGAATCATGCAACCTACCAAGACTAAATCTTGAAGAAATAGAAAAGCCGAATAGACCAATAACAAGTAAGGGAATTAAATCAGTAATCAGTCTCCTAACAAAGAAAAGCCCAGGAGCAGATGGCTTTACTAGTGAATTTTATGAAACATTTAAAGAAGAATTAACTCCTATCCTCCTCAAACTCTTCCAAATAATTGAAGAGGAGGGAACCCTTCCAAATTCATTCTACAAGGCCAGCATTACCCTGATACCAAAGCCAGATAAGGATACACGAAATGAAAACTAAGGCCCACATCCTTGATGGATATAGATGCAAATATTCCAATAAAAATGACCAAATTTAATCCAACAGTACAGTGGGGCCTTGACTTACGAGTTTAATTCATTCTGTGACGGAGCTCATAACTCAGATTACTCGTATGTCAAATCAAAAAGTGAACGAGTGAGACACGTGATGCTGGGCTGATGTTGTGGTGTTCACTGTGACATTCGCTGCGCCAACTAGCAGTGGGGTATCTGAAGCTGGCTCATAACCCGAATTTTATCTCGCAGCTCAAAGCAAAAAATCGGCTGAGAGATGGTTCGTATCTCAGAAAATCTCGTTAGTCGGGACACTCGTAAGTCAAGGCCCCACTGTACATAAGAGAGATCATACACTATGATCAAGAGGGATTTACCCTTTGGATCCAAGGATGAGTCAACACATGCAAATTTATAAGTGTGATACATTTCATTAATAGAATGAAAGATAAAAATCATATGATAATCTCAATAGATGCAGAAAAGTATTTGATAAATTCAACCTCCTTTCATAATAATAACTCTCAACAAATTGGATATAGAAAGAACATACCTCATCATAATAAAGTCCATACATGATAA
This sequence comes from Myotis nattereri, assembly GCF_964212035.1. NCBI lineage: Eukaryota > Metazoa > Chordata > Mammalia > Chiroptera > Vespertilionidae > Myotis > Myotis nattereri. Next base: position 10,138,875 of record NC_138080.1, read on the forward strand.
TCCCACAGCTAACATCATACTTAATGGTGAAAGGTTGAAAACTTTCCCCCTAAGATCAGGAACAAGCCAAGTGTGCCCACCCTCACCACTCTTATTCAACACTAGAGGCCCGGTGCATGAATTTGTGCACAGGTGGGGTCTGGCTGGCCTGCCCCGATCAATCGGGGCTGATCTGACCAGGCCGGCTGGGGGGAGGGGCCACAGGCAGTTGGCCAGCCGTCCCCACTCCCTGGTCAAACTCCTGGTTGAGGGGACAACTTGCATATTAGCCTTTTATTATTTAGGATAGTATTGGAAGTCCTAGCCAGAGCAATCAGGCAAGAAAAAGAAATGAAAGGCATCAGAATTGGAAAGAAAGAAGTAAAATTGTCTCTGTTTCCTGATGACAGATCTGGTATATAAAAAGTCCAAAAGAATCCAAAATCAACATACAGAAATCAGTTACATTTCTATAAACTATCTGAAAAAGAAATAATGAAAACAAGCTCATTTATAATTGCATCTAAAATACTAAAATACTTAGCAATTAATTTATCCAAGGAATTGAAATATTTCAATTATAAGATATTGGTGAAATAAATTAAAGAAAGCACAAATAAATAGAAAGATATACTTTGTTCATGGAATAGAAGAGATAATATTATTCAAATGTTCATACTACCCAAAGCCATCTATAGACTCAATGCAATCCAAAAGAATAAAGAACAATCCTAACATATTTAAGACCATGAATAGCCTAAGCAATCTTGAGAGAGAACAAATCTGGAGACATCACACATTTTAATTTTAATTATGTTACAAAGCTATATTAATCAAAACAGTAAGGTACTGAAATAAAAACAGACATTTACTGAAACAGAATTGAGGGCCCAGAAATAAACCCATGCACATATGTGGTCACTGTGTATTTTATAAGGGAGCCAAGAATACTTAAAGAGGAAAGGGTAGTTTTTGGAAGGGACAGGAGTGGGGAGGAGGGGCATCAATGGGGAAATAAAAGGGACATCTGTAATATTTTCAACAATAAAGATACATTTTAAAAAATATTTGGTGTTGCATAAACTGAACATTCACATGCAGAAGAATGAAATTGGACCCCTATTCTATACTTCTCATGAAATTTCACTTGAATTGGATTAAGGTCTTAAAATAAGACCTGAAACCATAAAACCAATTGCACAGGCAACAAATACAAAAATCAACAAATGGGACTATATTAAATTTAAAAGTTTCTGCACAGCAAAAGAAATAAAATTAAAAGGCAACCTATAGATTGGAAGAAATAGTTTCAAGACATACACTGGACAAGGAGTTAATATTCAAAATCTTTAAAAAACTCATTCAACTCAATAGCTGATAAAACAAATTATCAGATTTAGAATGGGTAAAGGATATGAATAGACATTTTTTCCAAAGGCATATGAATGGCTCAATGTCACTGATCATCAGGGAAATGCAAATCAAAATCACAATGAGATGTCAGTTCACACCTGTTAGAATGGCCATTATCATAAAGTTAACAATGTTGGTAAGGATGAGGAAATAAGAGAATGCTTGTGCACTGTTGGTAGAAATGTGAGTTGGTTAAGTCACTATGGAAAATAGTATGGAAGTTCCTTAAAAAATTAAAAATAGAACAATCTATAATAGAGGAGAACCAAGATGGCGGCATAGGTTAACGCCGGAGTTTGCTGCTTTGAACAACTACTTCAAAAGTGAAACTAAAAGACAGAACAGACATCACCCAAAACCACTGGAACGCTGGCTGAGTGGAAGTCCTACAACTAGGAGGAAAGAGAAACGCATACGGACACTCAGAGGAGGCGCAGTGCTGAAGTCAAATTCTGAGGTGCGGAGTGCGTGGAGCGGGCTGGCGGCGGAGGGCGCGGTTGGCGTTTTCAATCGGGAGGGAGTCGCAGACTCTGAGCTCCAGATCCGGGCGAGTCTTTAGGGACCCAGACTCAAACGGGAGAAGCAAGCGGGACTGCCTGGTTTCGGTCAGAGCGAGTGCAGCTTTCTCTCCGAGCTTTGCAGCGGGTGCTGGGACTCAGAGAGGCAGAGCCCCTGGGGACAGGACTGAGAGCCGCCATCACTGCTCTCTCCGGCCCACCCTGTTGATCCTGTGCGACCCGCCCCGCCCAAGCCCTGCACAGAGGCATTTGCCGGATAGCCTCAGGCAAAGGCTAGATTAGCACCTCCCTAGAGGACAGAAGTTCTCTCACTGCTGACACAGCTGATTCTCACAGCCACTTGGCCTGGAGGTCAAACCCTCCCTGGAATTAGCTACAACAATCAAGATTTAACTATAAAACCACGAACAAAGACCACTAGGGGGTGCACCAAGGAAGCATAACAAAATGCGGAGACAAAGAAACAGGACAAAATTGTCAATGGAAGATATAGAGTTCAGAACCACACTTTTAAGGTCTCTCAAGAACTGTTTAGAAGCCGCCGATAAACTTAATGAGATCTACAAGAAAACTAATGAGACCCTCGATGTTATATTGGGGAACCAACTAGAAATTAAGCATACACTGACTGAAATAAAGAATATTATACAGACTCCCGACAGCAGAACAGAGGAGCGCAAGAATCAAGTCAATGATTTGACATGCGAGGAAGCAAAAAACACCCAACCGGAAAAGCAAAATGAAAAAAGAATCCAAAAATGCGAGGATAGTGTAAGGAGCCTCTGGGACAGCTTCAGGCGTACCAACATCAGAATTATAGGGGTGCCAGAAGATGAGAGAGAGCAAGATATTGAAAACCTATTTGAAGAAATAATGACAGAAAACTTCCCTCACCTGGTGAAAGAAATGGACTTACAGGTCCAAGAAGCGCGGAGAACCCCAAACAAAAGGAATCCAAAGAGGACCACACCAAGACACATCATAATTAAAATGCCAAGAGCAAAAGATAAAGAGAGAATCTTAAAAACAGCAAGAGAAAGAAACTCAGTTACCTACAAGGGAATACCCATACGACTGTCAGCTGATTTCTCAACAGAAACTTTGCAGGCCAGAAGGGAGTGGCAAGAAATATTCAAAGTGATGAATACCAAGAACCTACAACCAAGATTACTTTATCCAGCAAAGCTATCATTCAGAATTGAAGGTCAGATAAAGAGCTTCACAGATAAGGAAAAGCTAAAGGAGTTCATCACCACCAAACCAGGATTATATGAAATGCTGAAAGGTATCCTTTAAGAAGAGGAAGAGGAAGAAAAAGGTAAAGATACAAATTATGAACAACAAATACACATCTATCAACAAGTGAATCTAAGAATCAAGTGAATAAATAATCCGATGAACAGAATGAACTGGTGATTATAATAGAATCAGGGACATAGAAAGGGAATGGACTGACTATTCTTGGGGGGGAAAGGGGTGTGGGAGATGCGGGAAGAGACTGGACAAAAATCGTGCACCTATGGATGAGGACAGTGGGTGGGGAGTGAGGGCGGATGGTGGGGCGGGAACTGGGAGGAGGGGAGTTATGGGGGGAAAAAAGAGGAACAAATGTAATAATCTGAACAATAAAGATTTAATTAAAAAAAAAAAAAAAAAAAAAAAAAAAAAAAAATTAAAAATAGAGCTACCATATGACTCGGCAGTCCTCCTCCTGGGTTTATAGCCAAAGAAAATGAAAGAGATCAAAGAGATACTTGCATTCTCATGTTCATTTTAGCATTTTTCACAATGGACATGGAAGCAACCTACATGTACATCTTTGGACAAGTAATTGATAAAGAAATATGGTACATATGTACAATGGAATATTATTCAGACTTTATAAAAAAGGAATTCCTATCATTTGTGACAAAATGGATGAAACTGAGGAACATTATGCTAAGTGAAATAAGCCAGACACAGAAAGACAAATACAGCATGACCTCACTTATCCTATCTAATCAAAGAGAAACATGGTAATTGGCGTACGACCGCTACCCTTCCCATTGGCTAATCAGCGAGATATGCAAATTAACTGCCAGCCAAGATGGCAGCCGGCAGCCAGGCAGCTTGAAACTAACATGAGAATTGCTTGCTTCAGTGATGGAGGACTCCAATGTTCCCCGCCTGCCTTGCCGGCCTCTGACCCTGCAGTTTAAGAAACATTGTAACGAATATAGAAGCTAAACAAAACCCCAGAAACCTGCTTTCAGAGAGCCGGAATCTCAGAGCTGGAGTTATACAGTGTTTCGATTATAGAACCAAACCAGATACCTGCTTTCAGCAGCGGAAGCCTCAGAGCTGGAGCCAGAGCTAAACCTGGCCCAGAATAAAAAGAAAAAAGAAAAAAAGGAGCAGTTGGGAGCTTCAATCAGCCTGAAAACAGCCCTCAGCCCCTCACCCAGACTGGCCAGGCAGCCCAGTGGGGACCCCCACCCTGAAGGGTGTGTGACCAACTGCAAACAGCCATCATCCCCTCACCCAGGCTGGCCAGGCACCCCAGTGGGGACCCCCACCCTGATCCAGGACACCCTTCAGGGCAAACCAGCCAGCCCCACCCATGCACCAGGCCTCTATTCTATATAGTAAAAGGGTAATATGCCTCCCAGCACCGGGATCAGTGGAGCCATGAGGCCTCCCAGCACCGGGATCAGAGGAGCCGCAAGGCCTCCCGGCACCAGGATCAGTGTGACAGGGGGCAGCGCCCAAACCCCCTGATCGCCCTGCGGCTCTGTGTGTGACAGGGGGTGGGGACACAACCTCCCTATCCGCCCTGCTCTGTTCGTGACAGGGGAAGGCGCCCCAACCCCCTGATCAGCCCTGCTCTGTGCCTGATATGGGGGAGCTCCCCAACCCCCTGATTGCCCTGCAGCTCTGTGTGTGACAGGGTGCGGCGCCCCAACCCCTCCCCTCCCCCCCGACGGGCCCTGCTCTGTGTGTGACGGGGTCGAGCCATAACCTCCCCATCGGCCCTGCCCTGAGTGTGACAGTGGTGGCGCCCAAACCACCTGATCGGCCCTGCTCTGTGGGTGATAGAGGGCAGCGCCCCAACCCCCTGATCCGCCCTGCCCTAAGTGTGACAGGGTGCGGTGCCCCAACTCCCCTATCGGCAGCTCCTCAACCCCCTGATGGGCCCTGCTTTGTGCATGACACGGGGGGAGCTCCCCAAACCCCTGATTGACCCTGCTCTGAGCGTGACAGGGTACGGAGCCCCAACCCCCCTGATGGGCCCTGCTCTGTGCATGACAGGGTGCGGCGCCCCAACTCCCCTGATGGGTCCTGCTCTGTGCTTGACAGGGTGGCGCCGCAACCTCCCCATCGACCCTGCCTTGAGTGTGACAGGGGGCGGTGCCCCAACCCCCCAATCGGCCCTACCCTGAATGTGACTGAGGGTGGCATCGCAACCTCCCAATCTGCCCTGCTCTGTGCATGACAGGGGAAGGCGCCCCAACTCCCCAATCGGCCCTGCTCTGAGCCCGACCAGGGGCTGCACCTAGGGTTTGGCAAGCCTGCCCTCTGCCACCCAGGAGCAGGCCTAAGCCAGCAGGTCGTTATCTCCCAAGGGGTCCCAGACTGCGAGAGGGCACAGGCCGGGCTGTGGGACCCCCCCCCCTTCCCCCCGAGTGCACAAATTATTGTGCAATGGGCCTCTAGTCCTATATAATAAAAGCCTAATATGTTAAGTGTCTGGTTGATCCGGTCAGCTGTTCAACCAATCAAAGCATAATATGCTAATGATATGCTAAGGCCGCTCAACCACTCGCTATGATGTGCACTGACCACCAGGGGGCAGATGCTCTGACCAGTAAGTTAGCTTGCTGCTGGGGTCTGGCCAATTGGGACTGGGCAAGAAGGGCCAGACTCACCCTGGAGCCCTCCCACAGTCCTTCCCTGGCTGGCCAACCTCCCGCATCCCTCCCTGGCCCTGATCCTGCACCGGTGGGGTCCCTCAGCCTGTCCTACACCCTCTTGCAATCCAGGACCCGTTGGGGGATGTCGGAGAGCCAGTTTCAGCCCAATCCTGCAGGCCAGGCTGAGGCACCCCACTGTTGCACAAACTTGTGCACAAGACCTCTAATATATATATATATATATATATATATATATATATATATATATATATATATATACATATATATATATATATATATATATCTAGAGGCCCGGTGCACAAAAATTTGTGCACTGGCGGGGGGAGTGTCCCTCAGCCCCACTTGTGCCCTCTCACAGTCTGGGACCCCTCGGGAGATAACGACCTGCTGGCTTAGGCCTGCTCCCGGGTGGCAGAGGGCAGGCCCAATCCCTAGGTGCCTGCCCCGCAGTTCCTGGTTGGGCTCAGAGCAGGGCCGATTGGGGAGTTGGGGCGCTGCCCCCTCTCATGCACAGAGCAGGGTGGATCAGGAGGTTGCGATGCCACCTTCAGTCACGCTCAGGGTAGGGCCGATTGGGGGGTTTGGCGCTGCCCCGTCACACTCAAGGCAGGGTCGATGGGGAGGTTGTGGCGCCACCCCCTGTCACGCACAGAGCAGGGCGGATCAGGGGGTTGTGGTGCCATCCCTGTCACATACAGAGCCAGCTGATCAGGGGGTTGGGGTGCTGCCCCCTGTCACTCACAGAACAGGGCCCATCAGGGGGGTTGGGGCTCCGTACCCTGTCATGCGCAGAGCAGGGTCGATCAGAGGGTTGGGGAGCTCCCCCCTGTCACGCACAGAGCAGGGCCGATCAGGGGGTTGAGGAGCTCCCCCCTGTCACTCACAGAGTAGGGCCGATAGGCGAGTTGGGGCACCGCCCCCTGTCACACACAGAGCAGGGCGGATCAGGGGGTTGGGATGCCACACCCTGTCACACTCAGGGCAGGGCCAATGGGGAGGTAATGGCTTGACCCCGTCACACACAGAGCAGGGCCTGTGGGGGGGGGGGGGGCGGTTGGGGCACAGCACCCTGTCACACACAGAGCTGCAGGGTGATCAGGGGGCTGGGGAGCTCCCCCATATCAGGCACAGAGCAGGGCTGATCAGGGGGTTGGGGCACCTTCCCCTGTCAGGAACAGAGCAGGGCGGATAGGGAGGTTGTGGCCCCTCCCCCATCACACACAGAGCCGCAGGACGATCAGGGGGTTTGGGCGCTGCCCCCTGTCACACTGATCCCGGTGCCGGGAGACCTCACGGCTTCGCTGATCCGGTGCTGGGAGGCATATTACCCTTTTACTATATAGGATAGAGGCCTGGTGCACGGGTGGGGGCCGGCTGGTTTGCCCTGAAGGGTGTCCTGGATCAGGGTGGGAGTCCCAAATGGGCTGCCTGGCCAGTCTGGGTGAGGGGCTGAGGGCTGTTTTCAGGCTGGTGGGTGACTGAAGCTCCCAACTGCTCCTTTTTTTCTGTTTTTGTTTTTATTCTGGGCCAGCTTTAGCTCTGAGGCTTGGCTCCAGCTCTTAGGCCTTGGCTGCTGAAAGCAGGTATCTGGTTTTTTTTGGTTCTATAATCAAAACACTGTTTCAACTCCAGCTCTGAGATCCCAGGCTGGCTGAAAGCAGGTTCCTGGGGTTTTGTTTAGCTTCTATGTTTGTTACAATGTTTCAAACTGCAAGCTCAAAGGCCTTCACCAGTAGGCGGGGAACGTTGGAGTCCTCCATCACTAAAACAAGCAAGCCTCATGTTCGCTTCAAGCTGCCTGGCTGCCGGCCACCGTCTTGGCTGGCAGTTAATTTGCATATCGCCCTGATTAGCCAATGGGAAGGGTAGCGGAGGTACGGCTAATTACCATGTTTCTCTTTTATTACATAGGATACTAGAGGCCCGGTTCACAAAATTCGTGCACTGGGAGGGGGGGAGGGTGTCCCTCAGCCCAGCCTGCACCCTCTCCAATCTGGGACCCCTCAGGGGATGTCTGACTGCCGGTTTAGGATCCCTGTGGGATCGGGCCTAAATCGGCAGTTAGACATCCCTCTCACAATCTGGGACTGCTGGCTCCCAACCGCTCGCCTGCCTGCCTGCCTGATTGCCCCTAACCACTTCTGCCTGCCAGGCTGATCACCCCCGAACCACTCACCTGCCAGCCTGATCGATGCCTAACTGCTCCCCTGCCGTCCCGATCACCCCAATTGCCCTCTCCTGTCAGCCCGATCACCCCAACTTCCCCTCCTGCCAACCTGGTTGCCCCTAACTGCCCTCCCCTGCAGGCTGGGTCCCCCCCAACTGTCCTCTCTTGCTGGCCTGGTTACCCCTAATTGCCCTCCCCTGCCGGCCTGGTCGCCCCTAACTGCCCTCCCCTGTAGGCCTGGTTGCCCCTAACTGCCCTCCCTGCCAGCCTGGTCACCCCCAACTGCCCTCCCCCCCAATCCTGGTTGGGGTGTGTGTAGGAGGCAACCAATCTCTCTCTCTCTCTCTGCCTCCCTCCCTGCCTTCCTTCCACTCTCTAAAAAGCAATGGAAAAAATATCCTTGGGTGAAGATTTTTTTTAATGGTAATAATAAAGGGGATGGGAGGAAACTTTGAGATGTAATAGACATGCTTTTGATTGTGGTAATGGTTTCACAAGTGTATACTGATTCCCAAATTCATGGAATTACATACATTAAACATGTGCAGCTTTTCACATGTTGATAATACCTCAATAAAATAGTTTTTAAACAGCAAAATACATCCCTGAATGAGTCTTAAGTATGTGATCTAAAGGAAATATATCTGCAGGTTGACACAGTGGGGTCCCCAGTGTGAAACCACTGGTTTATAGATACTGGAGCAAAACACCAAAGTGTGGGAGCTGGACGATGGGGCTGTGACCACGCATGGTCAAGGGAAGGGAAGGGCCATATGGAAGTGGTAGTTGGGGGGTCCTGAGCCAGTTATTGAGGGGAGAATCAGAGTTTACCTGATAGCCAAGCTGAGGGTTAGGTCAATTCAGGGGCAGGGAGGCCTGGCTGTGCACCCCATGTAGGAAGGCCAGGCTGACCCAGAGTCTGGTGTAACATGTGTGAGCTGGGGCCAGGGAAGGCAGGCAGAGAGACTTGGATGTCAGAATGCAGTGCAGCTTGAATTCTGATGGAGATGGGTCCAGAAAGAAGCACTGGGGTGGTCCTATAAAGAGGCAGCAGTTCAGCCAAAACTGGTTTGGCTCAGTGGATAGAGCATCGGCCTGCGGACTGAAAGGTCCCAGGTTCGATTCCGGTCAAGGGCATGTACCTGGGTTGCGGGCACATCCCCAGTAGGAGATGTGCCAGAGGCAGCTGATCGATGTTTCTCTCTCATCGATGTTTCTAACTCTCTATCTCTCTCCCTTCCTCTCTGTAAAAAATCAATAAAATATATTAAAAAAAAAAAAAAAAGAGGCAGCAGTTCAGTTGCTGTAAAGTCTGGGCTGGTGACCAGTGTGGATAAAGGATGCAGGGGTACAGGTTCCATCTATGGTACCCACTGCCAGGCAATGTGAAGCCCACTGTGGTTTGAGCATGCATTTTCCAAGGAAAGCTGAAATTCCAATTTTGAAACATGAAATCTGATCATTTTGAGTATTGGGTTCACAACTTGAAAACACTGTTTGGGGTAAACTGAGCATTTCTGTGGGCAGATTCAGCCCTGGCTGACAGTTTTTATCTTTGCCTTGGACTTAGGGCTCCTGTGGGTGGGGTGGCATTGGTCCATATTTGGTGTATCTTGGTGTCCTCCTGGGGGCCACACAGACGCTCAGTGTACTTCATTTCCTTCAGGCTATTTTCGACAGTTTGGCCTCACAAGCCCCGGGTTGGAAGATGGGGGTGGGAATGACATAGGCAGAGTCCCTTCCCCAGCCAGGGCTCAGCATAGTCCAGCGGCTCTGGCCTAAGTGACTAGAATTGAAGACTCTGGGCAGATGGTGCCCTGAAGGCCCATCCATGACCTTTCAGCCCAGCACCTCGCTCTGCCAAGTGGGAGATTCTGCCCTCTGGGACCCTCCTCGCTGCTCCCTCACCTTGTCTGTTGTGCTCTGGGAATCTGAACCATCTCATCTTTGCCCTGCAGGCTGGCCTGATTCGTATGGAGGAGGAGGAGTTCTTTATCGAGCCCCTGGAGAAGGGGCTGGCAGCGAAGGAAGCTGAGCAGGGTCGTGTGCATGTGGTATATCGCCGGCCATCTAACTCCAGGCTCCCTTCTCTAGGGGTGCCACAGGCCCTGGACACAGGTAAGGCTGCTGCAGGTGTGCAGGCTGTGTGGTAAGCCCTGGATGTCCACCCTGTGGGATCCAAGGCACCCTTTCTGCAGGCCTGGTCCTAGGCTGAGGCTGAACCCTGCCCTTGTGGACGACATAGCACAGTGTGGGTACAGGGGAAGGGGCCGCTGCTCTGGGTGTATGTGGGCCACAACCTGCAAGTCTGGGGCCTCCATAGAGGGCAGTAAAAGCTGCCTCAGAGTCTTCCTTTCTCTACCCAAGGGCTTGCATGTGTCGGGAAGCAAAGGAGGCCCAAGTCCTGAACCCATGTCTGTGACCCTGTGCCTCTGAAGATGCCTGCTGCCCCCAAACAGCCTCTGTACCCCACCTGTTTGCTGCCCACTTTCCCTGCCAGGGTGACTGCTCCTCTTGGCTGGTTTCAGAGAAAGCCCCTGAGTGCTCTGAGAGGAGAAGGAAGTGCACCACGAAGGCCCGGGGCTTCTCCCAGCAGCCTCAACAGCCTGTGCAGATTTACATCGTTTTGTCTTTTTCAACTTAGAACCAAAGTGCCTTCTGGGCCCAGGAGTGTGGAAGGAACTGTGGGGCAGGCATGATGACAGCCCCTCAGAGCCTTCCAGGAGGCCAGAGTCACTGACCATCCCAAACCTTTCCAGCATTTTCATGATCTCAGGTTGTGGATTACAGCGCGGCCAGGCCTCAGCCTGAGGTCCTAGATCCCTGGCTAGTGGCAGGTGGCGGCAGGCACAGAGGTCTGGGCCTTGGGTCAGGCACATCTGCATGTTTAAGTGAGCCCCAGAGGCCCCACTGGGCTAGCCCACCTGGGCTGTGATTTGCAGAGACTCTCTCCTCACCCTGAGCAGTCCTGGCTCATTTATCTTAGATCTGTGACATCCCAGCTTGACAGATAAATTGGGTGCAGCCTGTCAGGGCACCATTCTAATTTCAAGGAGCGGTGTCACATATCTTTACAAAGGAATTGCTCCCTCAGGAAGCCTAGCACTGTCTGGAGCTGATCAATACTCTGGTGGTCCCTTGGTCCAGGTGATAAATTGCTGTCTGCCTGGGCTGTGAACAGCACTGCCTAGCTGCCCCACTTCCCCCAGCCTCAGCCCCTCCTGCCTCTTTCCCACCCTTGAGCTTCTCTGCAGGGGGAGGAATGAAGAGTAACCCCATAGGGTGTGGCTGTGAGTTATAATGGGGCAGGGGAAGTACCTCAGACCAGGGACCACCAAGACCCTGGCCTTGTTCCTTGATGGCCTGTTGCTCTCGGGAAAGTTTGGGCCTCTGTCCTCTCATCTGTCCAGTGGGGCTAGAAAAGCCTGTATCTCAAAGAACTGAGGGCCTGGAACTTTGTGCTTTGGACCTGGGGCTTCTGGGCTAGCCTCTACTGGTGGTGCCTGGAGTCTGGCTTATGCTGGGTGAGGGGCTGCCAGGTACCTTAGGTGAGTTTCCAATCCCACATTCCATGTGGTGCTTGTCCTAAACATGACAGCCCTCCACCATGGCCTGGCTGGCCTTGCATTATTAGCTGTGCTTCTGTTGGTCTTTGGGCATCTTCTGTTAAATCTTCCCCTTTCCCTCTCCCTTATCCACCTACTTTGGTGAGAGCTTGGAATTCAGAACTTAAGAAATTTCAAACTCAGACTAAGCCCAGAAACCATTGGCTTCGAAGATACTGGGAAAGGCCAATTACACCATTTGGGGGCTGAGGCTATGCTGGAAGAGGGGAAGGGGAGCCTGTCCCAGGCTGAGCTCTGGGCCTCAGCCCTGGGCTGTGAGTGTGTAGGTTCTAGGCCACAGGTCTAGGGCCAAGTTCCCTTTCCTTTATGTGCCTGCCCAGTGTCAGCACGACCCTGTGTGGGTGACTTCACTCACAGAAAGCATATTTCTCCCTGAATGTGCTTAATTGTTCACACTTGGCCTAGAGCTGAGGCCTATTCACTGGCTGGAGGAGTTCAGATGCACGTTATATTGGGCTAGGCTAAGGGCCCAAGGTGACATCAGATGGTTTGGACCCACTCACCATCAGCCTGGGCCCAGTTAGGGCCCACAGTACAGCTGGGACAAATGGGAAAGTAGTGTCTTTGGCTGGGTACATTTGCTCCTTGCCCTTTCCTGCAAGAGAATATGGAGCCCAGGACCTCTGTGTACATGCACGGTAGGGGATCCTTTTTCCTGGTGAATTCTGATGGGGACCCTGACATCAATGTAGCTCTGTCTAAAGCAGGCAGGAAGCTTCCAACCTCCCCCGTCCCCATTCCTCTTACCTACTCCTGGAAGCACATTTGAACGCTGCCCTCAGCCATTTATTTATGGGCAGTGAGTGTGATGGGTCCCTTGCCCTGCTGGTCTGGCTGGAGGTGGGGTGGGGTGGGTATGTTTCCCATGGCTACTCCAGCATGCTGAGATACATTGCCCTGTTTGCCCTGAGCAGCCAGCAGGCTTCCTGGAGTGTCTCAAGGCCTTACTAATAGTCTCCATCACCAGAGGTTAGTTGCAGGGTTTCGGATTGCCCACAGAAACAGGTGGAAAATGAAGGTTTTAACATGTCTTCAAGGACTCGGCCAACACCGAGTGTGCACTTAGCAGCTTAGTGCCACCAGTGTCATTTTGGGGGCCTGAAAGGGAGGTATAGGGAGAACAGGGAAAGGGAAAGGACTCCTCCCTCCTCACTGGCCTTGCAGGTGTGGCAAAAGCTGCTCTGCTATACTCTGCTGAGTCCAGGAGCCTAGCCAGGGTAGGAGGGCAGAACTCGGAGGCTAGGGAGCTAGGGTGGCCTTTAGGGGAGAGGCCTCTCTCAGGCACTGAAAGTCCCATTCTCTGTCTCCCCTAGAACCAGCCCTGTGCCCCCAGGGCAGTATGTTGGGGATACGGGTACTGTGTAATATTGGCATCTCTGGTGTGTGTGTGTGTGTGTGTGTGTGTGTGTATGTGTGTATGTGTTTGCACCTGCCCACATACTTGCACAGGGCCCCACTCCAAGTTCTGCGCTCCTGCCTGCGCCCTGCCCCAGTAGCCATCTGTCAACCCATTGTCTGAGGTTTTTGAAGGGAAGCCATGGGCTGGTAGGTGGGAAGAGAAACCCTAGCCTATTGATCCTGGCATATCACTCCCCTCCTAGTCTCAGGCTACTTCAACATACCACCACCAGCTGGGTAGTTCCAAACAATATCAGTTTATTCTCTCACAGTTCTGAAGGGCAGAAGTTTGAAATGAATATTACTGGGCTGAAATCAAGGTGTTGGCAGGGCCACGCTCCTTCCAGAGGCTCTGTGGAGGAATCCATTCCTCACCATTCCCAGCTCCTAGTGGCTGCTGGCATCCCTTGGCTTGTGGCCACATCACTCTGATCTCTGTCTCTGTGGCCACATTGCCTCCTCCTCTTTTCTGTGTGTGTGAGTCTCCCTGCTGTCAGAATGCATGTGATTGCATCCACCCAGATCATACATGGCGATATCCCCCATCACAAGATCCATAATCTAATTATATCTTCAAAGTCCTTTTTTGTCATATATGGTAACATTCATAGGTCCCAAGACTTAGGACCTTGTTTCTTGGAGGGCCACCATTCTGCTTATACAGGGAGTGAATCAGTACTCCCCTGTAGGGTGGCTATGCAGTGAAGGGGTGCACATCTGTCAGGAGTGATGCTTGAGGCCTCGCTCACTTCTCGGGATAATGTTCAGGCATAGCCCAGGCAAGCCCCTTAACCTTCTGCCTCTGCTGGACCCTCATCCAGGCTGTGGGCCCCTGAGAGGCTGGGCTGTGCTGTGACTGGGTTGTGCTGTGGTTAGGCTGATCTCAAGGCCATGTGCACAGAGTAGAGTGTTCCTCCAAATGCCTGGCTGTTAAGTTGGAGGGGGTTTGAACTCGGGGAGGGAAAGATCCCTGGGTTCTGTGCTGGGCATGTGGTCTTTCCGTCAGGTACACAGTGACTTTCTGGAAAGTCTTGCCATCCCAAGACAAGGGTTGCAAGTTCAGAAGCCTGCAGGGCCCAACAGGCAGTGCCAATGAGGATGGCCCCAGGGGCCAAAAAAATAATTACACCACCCTTGGCCTGGATTTTGTTTCCCTGCTTTTGACATAGATGTGGACACAGACTATGTCTCTGCTAAAAGAGGAACAGAAATGGGAATGCAGCAGCACATGGCCTCTGCCCGGCCTCACTGAGGGTGCAGGGCAGAGCAGAGACCTTTACTTGGCTTCTGATGGTGACCTGGTGGGAGTGTGGGCTTGGGGCAGTGATCCTCTTACTGCCAAGAGAATCTAGACATTAAAATTTTATGTGAACTCTCCAGATTTTCAAATGTTGCTTCAAATTTATGAAAAGCATCATATGGGCCCAATAAAACACAGCCCCCCATTGGACACCTGTGCTTGTGAGATACTGCAGCAAAGTGTCCTCTGAACCCCCTGGGGTTGCTCTTCTGAGCCTTGGAACAGAGGAGGGGCTGTCAGCTCCTTCTAGGCAGGTGGCTATGGGTCCCTAGAACTGACTCTGGGCCACTGTACCCTCCCACTCCACCTTACCCTGAGCTCTGGCTGAAGGAAGAGCAGTCAGACAGCTCAGTGCCCTTGACCTTGGCTGACTCCTCCTGGAAGCAGCCAGTGCCAAGCCTCTGCCCACTGCCATCAGGCTGTGGTGTCCTCCCTGGTGGGCAGAGTTGGAATGTCACCTGCCCTGAGGAGTACTTTTCCTGCCACTGCCAAGGAAAGGCTGTGAGAGAGAGAGAGAACAGCGTTAGCACTGGAGTCTTCACCCAGCAGCCCCCAGTTCTTCCTCCCCTGCTCACCTGCTGCAGGTTTTCCAGGTTTCTGAGGTGCTGCCTTGGGAGTGAAGCTTGTGGTAGGTGAGCAAGGCCAGGAACCAGATGACTGGAGCTAATAATGCTGGTGGCTCCCAGGGGCTACCTCCTGGAATGTTAGAGCCAAGACAGGATGGCTTCCTGCAGGCAGTGAGCAGCCTCCAAGAGAAAGGGGCCTGGCAGCTAGGGCTGCATTATAGCCAGCTGCTCTGGTCCAGGCTGGAGGCAAGGAGGCCAGAGCAGTGGGTGGGAGAGAATGGAGCCCTGTAAGGACAGACAAATCATCAGGCTTCAGAGATGCAGTGATGTAATGGGTGACAAAGGGGGCCCTGCCAAGGCCTGGTAGGGGTGAGGGGGCAATCATGGAGTAAGTGTGGAGTAGGCCAGGTCAGGGAAGCGCTTGGCCCTGAAGCAGTTGATGTCAGTTTGTTGGCCCCTGTAACAAGTTGCCACAAACTTAGTGGCTTTAAATAACTCAGGTTTGTTCTTTTAGAGTTCTGGAGGTTGGAAATCCAAAATGGATCTTAAGAGGCTAAATTTAAGGTATCAGTAGAGCTGGTTTCCCCTGGAGGCTCAAGGGAAGAATCCCTTCCTCACCTCTCTCAGCTTCTGGTGGCTACCGGAGTCCCTTGGCTCATGGCCATGTCACTCTGACCTCTGCTTTGTGTTCACATGACTCACTTTCCTCCCCAGTCAAGCCTCCTTCTGGCCCCTTCTTACAAGGATCGTTATGATTACATTTTCCTTTCTGGGATAATCAGCATAATTTTCCACCTCAGCATTCTTAACTTACAGCTGCAAAGTTGCTTTTGCCTTGTAAGATAACACAGGTCCTGGGGATGAGGCCATGGACGTTCCGGGGCCATGAGTCAGCCTGCCCGTTATCTAGTGGTTGAAGCCTGAGGACCTGAAGTCGGGGAGAGAGAAGCGCTTGGCTGCCTTTGCACACAGAGCCCCAGGCCTGGCCAGTGTCTCAGAGCAGGGACCTCTCTCTGTGTCCTTAGCCCAGGCATTTCTGAGCCTCTCAGTGAAGCTCTGGGGCCTGGCCTGGCCCACCCGGGTGGTGACTGGGGCTCTTGCACCAGATTTGGCCAGTGTCCTGCCCAGCCCAGCACAGCTGGCAGCTGCCAGCTCACTGAGTTTCAGCTAAAGGCCTGGGTGCCTCAGGGTTTGATTCCCTGGGTGCTCTCAGCTCCTCCTCCTCATTTTGCCTGGTGCCTGCAGCTTGGGACCAGAGGAATCGCATGGAGAAGTATTTGTGAAACCTGAGGCTGCTGGCTGGCTCCAGAGGCCTGTTTCAAACTGTGTGCACCCTTGGCAGGGGCCTCAGTGCTCCACCACTCTTTGGCTGGCCACCTAGACAGTGGTTGGTTGGAGATGCCAGTGTGGTGACGTGGGCTCATTTGGGAGGGTCCCCTGCCCATTCTCTGAGGCCCAGAGTTATCAGGTCTGACTTGGCATGGCTCTCTCTTCTACAGACAGTTAACCTAATGCTCTGTCTTTCCTTCCCTTGGACTTGTGCTGTGAATGTACCCCAAAGAGTTTTCTGTTGGCATGCAGTACCCACACATGTCTTCAGGTAACGTGTGGTACTTTGGTGCTTCTGATGTTTAATTAGCAAGAGCAGTGTGCCTGGTTGCCTTGTTGGCCATGGGCTCCAAGTACTGCTCTTTGGGGGTCCCCAGCACAACAGACTGGGATGTTTCTGGGAGAGATATGCAGCAAACAGGGGCTGCTTAACACATCTGTGGCATTTGTGCTTCACATGTGTCAGCTGGCCTGTCAGGGCAGGAGCAGCTGGCCTGCATATCCATGGGGACTCCATGAACCCTGCCTCCACGACCCAGGCATCCTCTGAATGCTGTGTCTACATGATGGATCAGAAGGACAGATGTCCCACAGCCTGTCCCCACACAGAGGCCTCCTGAGGATGCAGAGGGTCCTGATGGCAGGTGAGAAGTGCAGGGTCCCAGCCTCAGAGGAATGGAGCTGCAGAGACAGCTCCAAGGACGTCTGAAGGAGACAAAAGGCTCTTCTTCAGAAGCAGAAACTGGATTTAGGCCTGAGGTTCAGACTCTGCCAATTTGTACTAGGTAGAGGCCCCATCTCCTCTCAGAATGTTCTGCAGGTCAGCAAACACTTCAGCTAGATCCAAGCCTGGAGCGTTTTCTATGAAAATTTCCAATTTTCCTTGACCCATTTTTCTTTGAAATTAATACCAAGCAGCGCTGTGCACTTGGCCCTGCAGGAATGCTCAGCTGGGTAAAGGTGCCACATTAAGTGGAAATGTTAGTGTCTGCTCACTCTTTCTCTGGCTCTCAGGCTTTTTATCTCCCTCCATTTCTCTCTCTCTCTCTCTCTCTCTCTCTCTCTCTCTCTCTCTCTCTCTCTTTCTCTCTTTCTTACACACACACACATACACACATACACACACACACACACAAGCATGTGCACATTCTGAGTTGGTGTGTCTCTCTCAGAGCTCTGGACATGTCCACATTGGCCTGGGCTGTGGGTTGGCCCTAGGCAAAGCCTCAGGGAATATGTCTGGATTTGATGAGAGAACCTGGCATTGGGGTCCAGCTGGAGTGCCTCTCAAGAGATGTCCAGGCAGGGAGATGGTGCACTTGAGACCAGATCAGGGCTCGGGAGAACTTGCAGGACAGCAGGGATCTGAGGTGTCTGGAGTTGGGACCTGGCAGAGGAGGTGGCCTGGGAGCTGGTCCTGTGTAGGGTAGGGGATGGTGCTGATCTGGGCTGGAAGGGACCAGGTGCCTGGTGATGCTCCCCAATAATGGGGGAGTAATACAAATAACCATTGTATGCTGATATGGGACACAGGCTCAGAGTGAGCACCTTTCTTCTCTCATTCATTCGTTCTGTCATTCATTTATTCAACACATTCTTACTATGTGTCCACCTTTGCCTTGGGCTGGATTGGGTTGGGGATACAACAGGGAATGAGCCAGATGGAATCTTTCAGAGCTCACTGGCAACTGCGGGAGACACATGAGCAGATGCTGCAGAGAGGGGTAAATACATGAACAAAGCAAAGGCTGGGAAAAGGGTGGAGTGAGAAATCAAGTAAAGGAGGAGCTGCTTCAGGTTGGAAATGATATGAATCTAGCTTGTTGGAAGGCCCAGACCTGGGAAATGTGCTCCAGATCAAGGGGACGGCCACTGGGCCAGAGAGGTGGGAAAACCTAGTTCACATGGAGTTCTTGTGTGAGGCAGGGTGTTGTTCTTCCAGCAGTGGGAGGACTCTCAGTGGAAGGAGTAGAAGCAGGGAGGCCATGAAGGACCCTAGTGGTCTTAGTAGGTGGGTTCATATGTATTTGGAGGTGGAGCTCCCAGGACATGGGTGTGAGGAAAGGAATCAAGGATGGCTCCTGGCTTTTGAAAGGCCTGAGCACCTGGGAAGATGGTGGATGGCTGCGACGAAGACTGAGGGAAGGATGCTGGTGGAGGCCAGGTAGCCTGACCAAGTACCAAAGCCAGAATTGGGGTCTTTCTTCTGGCTTCAGAGCTCAGCCCTTCCCCTGTTCCTTGCTACCCTGGCTCAGAGGACAGGATTTCCCAGGAGAGATTGTGTTGGCCACAGCAAGCCCATTGGCTTCCAGACTCTTGGGATGGAGGGCACAGACTTCAGACATGGCCTCCCAGGTGAACAGGCTCTGGGGTGCACTGCAGTTCCTCTCGCCCTGAGAGACAGAGGCCCTGCTCTGTGAGTCAGAGTTTCCGGGCACAGTATGACGTGCAGTGTGACATCCAGGGTTCCTGCAGACATGGATATGTCCATGCCTCTCTGACAGGCCAGGTCCTCCTTCCCCAGTCACTTTGGGGAGGGGCCCAAACCTGGTAGAATGGATGGAAACTTGTGATAGCATGCAGGGTGTGGGCTGTCCACCTCTAGTGCAGCCTCTCTTGGAATTTGGGCTTGGGGATTTCCTGGCAGGAGACCTTGGGTTCTTCTTCTGGTGTTGACCTTGCAGGCCTTGGCCTGAGCCAGCCCTGGAGCCTCATGTCTGAGCAGCTGCAAGGGAGCACTTCCTGAGAGAATAGGAGAATGTTGGGATCCCAGTGCAGGACAAACATCTCTGGGCCAGAGCCAGACCAGCTTTGCACTGGAGCTCCCAGAGTCTTCAAATCCTCACCAGCAAGGGGGTTTGCCAGCTGATATTTAGCTGTTCCTGCAGTGGAGCATTGCTACTTTTTGCTTTAATTTGTGCTTCTTTGATTGCTGAAGAGAATAAATGATCTGCCAGCATTTGATTACTTTATATATCTCCTCTCCCCATTTAAGTCCTTTGCCCATTCATCTCCTGGTGTCTCATATATTGAGATAAGCCCTTTATCTGTTTTAGATATTGACTTTCTGTCATGTTTCATACCAGCCTTTCCCCAGGCTATAGTTCCCCTTTCCTTTTCAGTTTTGTTCATTTTTGTTGCATAAAAGCCAGCCTTTCTGTAGCCCAGTCTGTGAATGATTCTTCTCCTGCCCCTGGAGCTGCTCAGGGACAGCACGTTTAGTGAGGGTCTACACAAGGACGGTATCTGCCTCCATGTGTCCTTTAATCAGCCTGCAGAGAATCTTGGCCTCAGAGCACTGCTGCCCAGGCAGTCCTGAGAGTGCATGGAAGAGAGAACAGCACTGGAGGAGAGCTCACCCCACAGGCACTCCCCAGAGCATGGCAGGCACACCATCCTTGAGTTCTTGTAAGAACCCCATGGACATGGTTGGTGCTTTCATTGTGCCCACTTTATAGATGAGGAAACTGAGGTGCAGATGGGCGCACAGCCTGTAAGTTGTAGAGCCACAACTGAAGCCATCAACCCCTATTGAGGCATGAAGGAGCAAGCTAGAACACAGGGTGAACAGCCTCCTGTGCAGAGCCAACTGTCCATGCCCACAGCCTGGGCTGACGAGGCTAGCAGTCTTGGAAGGCTGCCGGTCCTTAGAACACAGGGGACCTCCTAAGCATCGAGGTTCTGCTTACTAGATTCAGAAACTGAGGCCCAGCAAGGGTGTGAGGAAGAGTCTCAAGTCACTCAGCACACCAGCTGTAGAGAAAATCTTTTGCTATGGAATTGCCAGCATTGGGTACAGTGCCTGGCCACAGTTGGTACTTACTAGTAAATATCCATGAAAAGAAAGAATGAATGCTGCTTACCCAGGAAGCCTAGCCAGATGGACCTCCTTCCTGGAGAAGCAGTTGTTTTTGGTAGGTGTTGGAGGGCTTACCACCGAAGCCCACTTTTATTGTTGCAATAGCTCCTATACTGCTGGCTGCAATTCTTGGGTTTCATGCAGATGGGACATGGGACGTTGCTGGGTCCATGGCCCCCTGGGGCCTTTATAGCTGAAGTGGGGGGACAGTCTAGGCAGCAGTCACCGGAAACTAGGAAGACCAGCCTAACTGCTCCCAATGCCCTCTCACTGCTGGTCACTGAGCATTATCTTTGAATATAAAGTGCCCTTGAAAACTATACCCTTTGTTCACTTAGTTCTTGTTTTATCAAATCCTTCACCAGATGTTCACCTATTGCCTACAGAGGTCCCTGCACGGGGCCAACCTTTGCAACCCTGGAAACAAGACAGACATAGCACCCCAACCTTGTATAGCTCATGCCCACAAGTACCTGCAGTTAGAATTGTGGAAAATGCTACTAAGTAAGCACAGTAACTGGAGGTCGAAGTGGAGATCTGAACTATGGATTGCAGTTCATTTGGAGAGAGGACGAGCTGGGAGCAACAGGAAGGAGAATCCTGAGGGGAATAGACTTGATCTGTTTGGGGGTCCAGCAAGAGGGGCCCAAGGGGCAGATCAAAGTGGGTACGGTGGGCTCAGTCTTAGGACTGGGCCAGCACCCTGCTGTAAGTGGAGAAGCAGCAATGTGGCCTGGTTTTCGTGGAGGGGGTAAAGAGGGTCAGAGGCAGGGATACAGGATGAGGACGCTAGCATGTCCAAGATCAGGTGTCCAAGATCAGATTCTTAGTAGAGAAAAATGCTGCCTGGGGCTTGGAGCCTTTCTTTGAACAACTTCAGGGACTCTGGGATGTGTCACAGGGGCTGGTATCATCCTCTTTATTCTCAGTGCTTTGACAGTTATGAGCCAGGGTTGGGCTGGGATGGCCAAACTTGTGGGAACAAGTAAGCTAAGCAGGTGATTGAGTCACCTTAGCTGAACAGAGTTGGGGCACCAGGCAAGTCTGACCAGGTGATGTTCAACAAGGTGAAGGAACAAGGGCCACCCAAGATCCCAAGACCACAGGCTCGAGCACACAGTGGGCTGTAGGGAGTGGGACTCAGGGGGCTGAGTGACCAAAGTTCAGTACAGGTAGTTTGATTTGAGGGTTCCAGGGGTCTCAGACTGAGGACAAAGGCAATGATGGCCTGATTGACCTTGCCCACCCAACCCAGATCCACCATTTCGGTGGCCACAGGCTGGAGGGTGTGCATAAGTGGGCCTGTAACCAGTGCCCAGGCTCAGGAGAGACCCCTGATGGGTTAGAGCCCCAAAGGATGGGAGCTTGTATCTGTGTAACCTTGCCCAGAGCCTGATGGTCAGGTGTCCATGGAGGGCAGTGAGGGGCACATCTCTGCAAGGTGTCTGATGCCATCATCTGTGGGATGCAGGCCAACGTGGGGTCAGTGGCAGGAAGACTTCTGATTTCTCGAGAGAAGCTGGAAATTGTTATTTTAAGTAAAACCTCTTCATTTTTAAATGTTGGTAGCTAATTCAATTTTTTCAAAAACCACATATGGGCCAAGCAGACCCTGGGTGGCAGTGAGAGTGAGAGGGTCATAGGTGGCTCCACTGCCCAGGAGAGACAGGCCTCTGGATGTGGCCAGCACTGCCTGGAGTGGAAATGTACTTCAGAGGAATTTTTATTTTCATTTCGGGAATATCACAGAGAGCTTCCCAGCAGCTTCGTTTTTGTGAGGAGAGATCTGTGGTGATCATGTTTTTCTTGGAAGCCAGTGGGGAAGCGCATCTGTAGAGCATTAGCAGGACAGGGTGGGGGAGGCTCTTTCCAGGCCTCCAGACATAACCTGGGTGGGGTGTCTGCTTGGGTGGGATTAGCCCCTAGACCCCTGGAAATGGCCCCCTGCCCACAAACCACTGGGATGGCCCCACCTCATTGTCCAGGCCGGACAGACTGAGTTGTGCAGAACCTGTAGCTGTTGTGTCTGGCACCAGGTGCCAGGGCCTTGAGGCTCTGCTTCCCTGGCATACTCTGCCATTTTCAGAGTCCCTGCAGCTTAGGGAGCAAATGATCAAATGTAGGTGCAAGAGGAACTGGTCAGATAGCTGAGCTCCTTTATCTAAGTGATGCCTCAGGAGCTACTTACATTCTTGGCCTTCATCATCAGTAGGACAAAATGGGGCACGTATTGTTCTGAGACATGGGCTGGGAGGGGCACAGGGTCTTCACATGCGGAGAAGAGGCCAGCCCTGCAGGACCATCTTGGGCCACTTCTGAAAACTCAGTTTGGGCACTTAGTGATGGAGACTCCAGGGCTCACATCTCTCTCTCTCGGTGTCCTTGGTGCCTGGAAAGTGTGGGTGCTCCCTAAGGACTAGGTGGCCCAGGAAAGGGCAAGGGAGCTGGGGTCTTTGCATGACCCTGGCTTGCTGGTCCCTGCTCTGGCCTCAGTTTCCCCATTTGTAAAAGTGAGGGTGTTGGACTAAAGCCAGGCCTTACCCAGTGATTCCCAAGCTGTGTCCCCACAACCACCCCACACATGTTTTATTTGACTTGCACCATGTCTTCCAAAACTGTGAATTTACAATTAAGAATCACAAGGTTTCACATTAAAATTTCAATTTTCAGTTTCTCAGAAATATCAGAAGGGCCTGTTCCTGCAAGCAATATTTAGTGGGAGGTACCACGCCTCTTCTAGATGGGCATCCACAGGCCCTCTCCTCACTGTTTCTCATCTGGTCACCCACTCACTCTGTTCCTGCTGGCCCCGCTTGGCCATGGAGGGAATCTCTGGGCCAAAGATTACCTCCGGGGATAGTTACTAATGTTCTCTGCCTCTGTTTCTGTCTCTCTCACACATGCACACACATGTACACATGCATATGTGTTACAGAGCAGGCATATTTACATCTTCTTGGAATGAGCTGTGGGATCCTGAGGCATTTCCCCTAGCTGAGCAAAGCTCTGAACAGGCTTTTTTTTTTTTTTTTTTTTTTTTTTTTTTGTCATTACTATATTACTTTTTTTTTTAATTGCTTAAAGTATTACAAAGGGTATTACATATGTGTCCATTTTATCCCCCCGCCCTAGACAGTCCCCCAGCCTCCCCTATCCCCCAGTGTCTTATGTCCATTGGTTATGCTTATATGCATGCATACAAGTCCTTAGGTTCATCTCTTACCCCCCTACCTCCTGCCCCCCAACCCTCCCCGGCCTTCCCGCTGCAGTTTGACAATCTGTTTGAGGCAGCTCTGCCTCTGTATCTATTATTGTTCAAAAGTTTATAATGGTCTCTATTATCCATGAATGAGTGAGATCATGTGGTATTTTTCCTTCATTGACTGGCTTATTTCACTTAGCATAATGCTCTCCAGTTCCATCCATGACGTTGCAAATGGTAAGAGTTCCTTCCTTTTTAGAGAAGCATAGTATTCCATCGTGTAGATGTACCACAGTTTTCTAATCCATTCATCTACTGATGGGCACTTAGGCTGTTTCCAGATCTTAGCTATGGTGAATTGTGCTGCTATGAACATAGGGGTGCATATATCCTTTCTGATTGGTGTTTCTGGTTTCTTGGGATATATTCCTAGAAGTGGGATCACAGGGTCAAATGGGAGTTCCATTTTCAGTTTTTTAAGGAAACGCCATACTGTCTTCCATAGTGGCTGCACCAGTTTGCATTCCCACCAGCAGTGCACAAGTGTTCCTTTTTCTCCACATCCTCTCCAGCACTTGTCGTTTGTTGATTTGTTGATGATAGCCAGTCTGACAGGTGTGAGATGGTACCTCATTGTTGTTTTGATTTGCATCTCTCGGATGATTAGTGACTTTGAGCATGTTTTCATATGTCTCTTGGCTTTCTGAATGTCCTCTTTTGAAAGGTGTCTATTTAGGTCCTTTGCCCATTTTTTGATTGGATTGTTTATCTTCCTTTTGTTAAGTTGTATGAGTTCCCTATAAATTTTGGAGATTAGGCCCTTATCAGATATGACATTGGCAAATATGTTTTCCCACACAGTGGGTTTTCTCGTTGTTTTGTTGATGGTTTCTTTTGCTGTGCAGAAGCTTTTTATTTTGATGTAGTCCCATTTGTTCATTTTCTCTTTAGTTTCAAGTGCCCTAGGAGCTGTATCAGTGAAGAAATTGCTTCGGCATATGTCTGAGATTTTGTTGCCTTTGGATTCTTCTAGAATTTTTATGGTTTCCTGTCGTACATTTAAGTCCTTTATCCATTTTGAGTTTATTTTTGTGTATGGTGTAAGTTGGTGCTCTAGTTTCATTTTCTTGCATATATCTGTCCAATTTTCCCAACACCATTTATTGAAGAGACTATCTTGGCTCCATTGAATGTTCTTGCCTCCTTTGTCAAATATTAATTGAGCATATTGGTTCGGGCCGATTTCTGGGCTCTCTATTCTATTCCATTGATCTATATGCCTATTCTTGTGCCAGTACCAGGCTGTTTTGAGAACAGTGGCTTTGTAATACAACTTGATATCTGGTATTGAGATCCCACCTACTTTGTTCTTTTTCAGGATTGCTGCAGCTATTCGGGGTCTTTTTTTATTCCAGATGAATTTTTGGAGAGTTCGTTCTAGATCTCTGAAGTATGCCGTTGGTATTTTAATGGGAAGTGCGTTGAATTTATAGATTGCTTTGGGTAGTATGGACATTTTAATGATGTTGATTCTACCAATCCATGAACACGGTATGTTCTTCCATCTGTTTATGTCTTCCTCTATATCTTTTTTCAACGTCCTGTAGTTTTCTGAGTAGAGGTCTTTTACCTCTTTAGTTAAGTTTATTCCTAGGTAGCTTAATTTTTTTGGTGCGATGGTAAACGGGATTGTTTTTATAATCTCTCTTTCTGAAAGTTCACTATTGGTGTATAGAAATGCCTCAGATTTCTTGGGGTTAATTTTGTATCCTGCTACATTGCCAAATTCATGTATTAAGTCTAGTAGCTTTTTGATGGAGTCTCTAGGGTTTTGTATGTATAATATCATGTCGTCTGCAAATAAGGACAGTTTTACTTCCTCTTTTCCAATTTGGATGCCTTTTATTTCTTCTTCTTGCCGAATTGCAATGGCTAACACTTCCAGTACTATGTTGAACAGGAGTGGTGAGAGGGGGCATCCCTGTCTTTCTGAACAGGCTTTTGATAGTCCTGCCTCTGGGCCTTGGTTCATAGACCCTCTGACACTGTGGTCTTTATCAGTAGGTCCCAGGACCCTTCCCCTTTGGGAACCTGTTGTCCAAGTGAGGAGTCACAAGACCAGACACCTGGGACCTGGGCGAGAGGCACTTGTTCTCCCACCTGCAGGGGTCTCAGGGCCACAGTGCTCTGGGGAAGAAGACAGCTTCAGAGAGCACTCACCATGCTGTGGGGGAGACTGGGGGACAGTGGATAAAAAGCTGGTGGACAACTTGCCAAAGCCCAGGTGCAGGGTAGAGGCAGCACCCAGAACCCAGATTGACTGATGGAATAGGAGCCAGTTCCCAGACTTGCCTCATCTGTGCAAAGGGGCTCAGTGGGGCAGTTACCTGGCAGGTGGAAAATGAGTGTGCTCATTCATTCCACGGCTGCATTCTGCATCCAGGCCCTGGCAGCCTGTCCCCACATCCACTCCTATAGAACCCTACAGATGCTGATAACAGGACTGATGGAGCGTTTGTATCAAGTGTGTCTCCAACAGTGGCTGAGGACCAATTTTGGGGGAACATGGTGGTTTTCCTACCTGCTGCCCCTCAAAAGGAGGTGGGGTAAGCTCCAGTGCCAAAGTCTTGGGAGTTGGCCTTTCCTCCAGCCTTGCTGATGCATCTTTAAGCCAGGCACTAACTGGCTCTCAGGAGATGAAACAGACATGGTGGGGACCCAGAGGCTGAATGGTGGGAAGTGTCTGACCTCACTAGTAAAGGGACAGAAGGAAGATGGGGGCTATAAATCCAGTCCATTGTCCTGCCCTGTCCCCTCCCCCCAGCTTCAGTCCCGCTCCCTGACACCCTCCTGGAGGATTTCACAGGTGTCAGGAGTACTCTAACCTTGGGTCAGACACCCCATCTCAATCCAAACCCTGATTCTGAGCCATTGAGTAGTCCCCTGCTCCCTCCTCAGGCTGTGGTGGTGGCCTGCCTTGCTGCTCTGAGTTGCTGTGGATTCAAATTCAGGGAGAGAGGGGTCTTCAGGGCTGGTATAGAGTGGATACAAGCCAACTTAATTCAAGTTTTAATCCCCTCCCTTATAGGTGAGCTTCTGTCCTGCTTTAGTGACTGGCCTTAGTTTTAAAGTCCTTGAAGTGTATGGCACAGAAATCTGGGCTGTTACGTTCAGCTCTCCTTCACTCTCTCAAGCTCATCTGTGGACAAGTCTGACCAATTCTACCCCTAAATTACCTAGAGAAGGCATTGCCACCATTCTCGTCCCTAACTTTTTTGCCTGGCTCAGTTGCCATGTACATGATGGATTCACTGTCCAGTGTCAGGGTCCATTCATTAACTCATTCATTATTTCATTCATTCATTCATCCATCCATCCATCCAACAAGT
Organism: Myotis nattereri; assembly: GCF_964212035.1. Taxonomy (NCBI): domain Eukaryota; kingdom Metazoa; phylum Chordata; class Mammalia; order Chiroptera; family Vespertilionidae; genus Myotis; species Myotis nattereri. Next base: position 10,165,532 of record NC_138080.1, read on the forward strand.
GTTTGCAAGGCTTGTTCTGGGTGTTGAGCATGCACATTGTGGTCTCTGCCACTGAGGAATCCTGGTTGGGGGGAGATACAGATAAGGGGACGGACAGTAACACATGCTGCTAACACCCTAGAAAGGACTGAGGCAGCTGACATTGCCCTGGTCAAGATAAACTCCAGGACGCTCATCACAATGGCGTTGCCAGGTCCCAAGGCTGAGTGGCTGTGGGGGAACTCCAGGGACAAGGCCAGAGTGTACTGGCTCCAAGCACCCATTCTGAGGTGTTGGCTTCTCCCTCACTCTTTGTGCCTCTGTTTCCTCATCAGAAAAATGGAGATAAGGAATTTCCACCTGGTAGGGTTGTGGGGAGGATTAGGCCTCATCAGACTTATGAAGAGCCCACTGTGGGCCTGGTGTGTGCTAAGTAACACAGTGGTGTCCTGAGCACAAGTGTGGAAAGCCCACCTTCAGCTACCGTTACTAGACAGTCAGGCTCCTTCCCACAGGTTGCTGCCCACATCACTCTTCTTCAGCAGATGTTTGTTGGGCTACTGTTGGTGCTCATCTCAGATGGTCTCAGGATGGGGCAGTTGTGGACCAGACCAGTGTGCCCTCCTGCCTTGCCAGGTCCAGCATGGGAAGCGAGTACAGCATGGGTGATAAGGCCTGAGGTAGCGGGGCAATAAGGACCTGCAGGAACCCTGGGGGTCATCAACTCAGCCTGGTGAACCAAGACAGTCATCCTGGAAAGAGTGGTACTGGGTGGTCCTGAGAGACAAGGGTACAGAGCCACCTCACAGAGGCTACCGTGTATTTGGGACTTGCATAAGCTGAGTGGAAGATCAGAACTACCAGACAGAGGCTTTGTCAGGCACCGTGATATGTTGCTTTTCCACACACTATTGCAGAACAAATTGAGCTAATACTTAAGAGGATTTATAGCTCTGTGAGAAATTGGAACCTCTGGTAGCTCTGAGACCTGTAGGGCCTCCTTGGGTGGATTCCAAGGGGCCCTGAGTAGGGTACATGCATTCCTTACCAGTCCCACCATCTCCACTGACACCCCAGCCTGAGATCCTTCATTGTTGTGCTCTGTTGTCTTTCTTTCAGCCGGAATATATTTCTCTGTGTTCTTGACACTATCACCAGCTGATACAGGACAGCTAGGCAGAGAGGGCCTTTGAGAGGGAGAATATGTGTGACCTGGTGGCATAGAGTATTCTTAGCATTTAATTTGAAACCCCTCACTGGCCTCACTCATTTGTCTCCCCATGGCTCCTATAAGCATTTGAGGTGCTACCCTTGGCCCATTTTTTTTACATATAGTTCATTTAACATAAGATTTGCCATTTTAACCATTTAAAAATGTATAATCCAGTGGTTCTAGAATAGTATTCACAATGCTGTTGCAACCATCAGTACAGTTTAGTCCTGGAACACTTCATCCTCTCAAATAGAAACTGTACCTTTAGCAGTCACTCCCATTCTCCCTCCCCAACCCCTGGCAGCTAGTAATCTACTTCCTATCTCCATGGTTCTGCCTGTTCTGGATATTTATTAGAAATGGGATCTTACACTATGTGGTCTTCTGGATCTGGCTTTGCCCCTGATCTTTTAAGGTAATCTTTCTTGCTGGTGTGCAGGCTCATGGTTCCCCATACAGTTCCCCCATGCCCATGCCAGCCCCATCTTGTCCTCTGAGACTCTCTCCTGTGCTCTCACTCTGTGGAGCTCTGGCCTTGTTGTGCATGCCTGTGCCACTGACCATTCTTCAGACTCCTGGCAGGGGACACGGCCTGGTCTCCTGACCTCCTGGCCTTCTCTTCTGACTTGTCTGTGACCATGGCCACTTCTCTACTAGCTTTAGGTCCCCTCCAGAAACAGGGATGAAGAGGCTTTTATTCATCTTTTCATTTCACATGCTTAAAATAGGCAGCAACTTGCTTTTGTGAAGCCCAGGGACATAATACAATAGGGAGCAGTGGGGACTGTGGTACAAAACATCTAGCACATTCTCCCACCAAAGGGGTACTCTTCACTCCTGAAATGAGCTCAGTGTTGACTGAGATGGCACTTCAGGTTCCCCCAAGGTGGCATGCTATCCTGGGTGTTGACCAACTCTGGAGGAGCTCTAAAATTAAAATGTGGAATATGAGAAGTAACACATACCTCCACCTTACCGCCACTCCAAAAGGAAAAAGCAAAACCATGAGAACCACCTGCAGAAACTGACCTAGTGCTTATGTGCAGATCTGGAACTGGTGTGGCTGTGCGTGTCTGTGTGAACACATGTGTGCACATGTCCATGGGCAGCAGCTGGGGCCAGGTTGGCCAGCAGAGCCATGAGAAGATGTGTTATAAGAAAAGTTAGAAAGAGAACAGTGAAACCAAAATTGAAATAATAGAGTAAGATGGGAGAGGGAAAACTCACCAGTGGACAGTTGTTGTCATAGTAGATTAACCAAATCAAACCCAAATCCAAAATCCAGCTATGTGCTATTTCCAGATATACAACCGAAGTGTAAAGATAAGAGAAGGTTGAAAGGAAAAGTATGGAAACAGAAATACCAGGCAGCCAAAGGCAGCTGCTGTTTGTATCAATCTCAAATTCAATAGACTCCAGGTCTTGCCAGGGAAAGATGGATCACCATCTAATGAGAGCAGGTCATTTTCCCAGATGACAGAGCAGTTCCAAAAAGTTCCATTTACTCAATAAAGCAGCCTCAATGTATTTGACGTAAACTTTGTTAGAAATAGAGAAACTGACAAATCTATCATCATTTTGGGAAGATTTCAGCTATTCTTTTTCAGTTAGTGTTAGATTAAGTAGATGAAGAAATCAGCAAGAAAGGGAAGTTCAGAATAACATAAATAATGGGCTTCATGTAATAGATGTAGATAAATTTTGTTTTGACAGTTAGAGGTCCCTCATTCTTCTCAAGCACGTATGTGATGCTCATGGAAAAAATGTATCAATTTAGTGCAAGTTTCACAAAAATTAAAAGAATAGTTATGATGCAGATCCTATTTCTGCACCATCATGCCTGTAAGTTAGAAATTAATACCCAAAATAAATATTCCCATTATTTGAAAATTTAAAAAAAACTTTTAAGTAATTTATAAAATGAAACTTTAAAAATACTTAAAAGTGAATGATAATAAAATCACTAAATACCAAAACTTGTGTGGAAATTTATATTAGAAAAGCAAAAGACTGTGTAGTAAATAAATTTCTAGAGGTCAGAAAAAGCAAAATTCCCCTAAGGATGTAAAAGAAAAGAAAAAGATAATAAAAATAAGATCTGAAATCAATGAAACTGAAAACCTCTCAGTTCTGATCACTGTTGCTCTTAAGATTTTCAAGCGAAGTCAGAAATTTGTAATTCCACAAAGAATTTTTGCATGAAAAAAAAATGCGATGTGGGAAACAAAATGTGTGTTGGCTGAATTTGGCCTGTGCTTGTCTTTATGGAGGTATGCCTTCTCTTAACAGCTGACACAGTGCTCACCTCCCAATGTAACTGGGGTGACAGGAGGAGAATGGCTGCTTTGCTCCCAGTGCTGCTTCTGGGATGTGACTTCTCCATGAGCATCCACATATGTGTTTTTGTATGGACATGTGGTTTCATTAAGTATGCAACTAGAAGAATTGCTGGGTCACATGGTAACTCTATGTTTAACCTTTTGAAGAAATACCACACTGTCCTGAGCATGGTGTCCACTACCCCTGGATGGCTACCATCACAGAACAGTCCCAGCTCTGTGGATGTCTTGTGTGCAGCTCGCTGTGAGTTCTCACACTCCATCCTCAGGCTCCAGTGCAACACTGAAGAAGGCCTGCCGCTTGTCGTCATGAGCAAGAACTGGCCTCTTGCTGTGTGTGTAGCGGGGTGGGGGAGAGTCCTGCTGGTTTCTGTCTCTCCACTGAGGACTCCATGTTCTTAGCCCCTACTTTTGGTTTTATCCAGAAAATGAAGAGGTAGTGGAAGGGGAGTTGAGCTCTGCTTCTTTTGACTAGAGAATGATCTCCACATTAGGTCTTTGCTAGAGTGCATCCCTCCTTGACAGAAATACAATCCCTGTGGCTTTTCTGGGGTAGCAAGCTCAAACCCCCTCTGGCCACTGAGCCTTTTCACAGATTTACGTTCAGTGTCGTGTGGATGTCATTCTCACATACAGATATTCTCACAAGGGCCTAGAGGGGTGGAAAGAGCCCCATTGATGGATCAAAAGTGGAAAGCCCAAAGATGGCAAAATTAGAAAATGAAGGAGCTGAGACTCAAACTCTGGCCTGTCTGATGCAGGATGTGGGCTCTTCCTGCTACTTGAGCTTCAGGTGCTTCCTAAGCCCCCATAGAATGAACAAGAAGACAAGCTGATGAAGCCTTTGCTCCTGCCCCTGGGGGAACAGTCAGCCAGGACCCGGCTGGCAGAGGCTACCTCAGAGGGCAGAGTGGAAGGCACTCAGGGGCTGATTTTTGTGGCTATTGGCCACAATAGAGTTAGTGGGGCAAGGATGAGTGTACTCTTGTCCCTCACCAGGGGACTCACTCCCCTTCTTTATGAGAACACCACTAACCCAGTGGCCTCGCAGGGCCTTGCACTCTGCAACACTGGCAGCCACAAAGCAGGACCAAGAGGCCCTGTTAACTGGTGCTTAAAGTGTGACATTCATGTGGGTTACCACCAAGTGTCACCTGGGAACTGGCCTGACTGGGAATGGCTCTGAGAAGTGTGAAGTCAAGGTCAGATCATTCTTTTTTTTTTCTTTATAATAGATTGATTGAGATATCATTCATATGATCTAATTTACCCATTCTAAGTACACAGTTCTAGTTTTATAATACAGTCACAGAGTTGGGCAACCATCATCATAATCAACTCTGAACATTTTCATTGGCCCAAAGATAAACCTCATGCTCATGAGCGCTCATTCCTCATTCCCCTAAAGAGATTTACTGTTTCCTTTCCAGTTTGATGCCTTTTATTTCCTTTCTTGCCTAATTGCTCTGGCTAGAAATTCCAGTATTATGTTGAACAGCACTGGCAAAAGCAGGCTTCCTTGTCTTGTTCGTGATCTTGGAGGAAAAGATTTCTGTCATTCACATGGAGTATGACATTACGGTGGGTTTTTCAGAAAAACCTTTTATCATGTTGAGGAAGTTCCCTTCTATTCCTAGTCTATTGAGTGCTTTTATCAAGAAGGGTGTTGGATTTTGCCAAATGCTTTTTCTGTATCAGTTGAGATGATCACGTGGTTTATTTTCCTTCATTCTGTTAATGTGTTGTATTATATTGATTGATTTTCAAAGGTTGGACCATCTGGAATACATCTTACTTGGTCATTGTGTACAGGCTTTTAATCTGCTGCTGAGTTTGGTTTGCTAGTATATTGTTGAGAATTTTTGTGTCTACATTTATAAGCAGTATTGATCTATAGTTTTCTTAATGTGCCTTTGTCTAGCTTTGGTATCAGGGTAATGTGAGCCTCATAGAATGAGCTAAGAAGTGTCCTCTCCTCTTTACATTTTTGGAAGAGTTTGAGAAGAATAGATATGTTTGGTAGAATTTACTAGTAAAGGCATCTGGTCCTTGGTTTTTCTTTACTTGGATATTTTGATTACTGATTTAATCTCTTTACTTATTATAGGTCTGTTCAAATGTTCTATTAATCCTTGACTAAATTTTGGAAGTTTGTCTGTTTCCAAGATTTTGTCTGTTTCTGGGATTTTTTTTCTTTTCATCTAGATGATCTAATTTGTTAGCATATAATTGTTCATAGTATTATCGTCCTTTTTTATTTCTGTAAACTCAATCCTAATTTCCCACTTTTGTTTCTGATTTTAGTAATTTGAAACTTTTTTCTTTTTATCTTGGTCAGTCTAGCTAAGTGTTTGTCCATTTTGTTGATCTTATAAAGAACCAACTTTTGGTTTTGTTGACTTTCCCTATTTTCTTTTCTCTGTTTTGTTTATCTGCACTAATCTCTATTATATCCTTTCTTCTGCTAGCTTTGGGTATTGTTTCTCTTCTTCTAGATTCCAAAGATGTAAGTTGGATTATTGATTTGAGAGCTTTCTTCTTTTTTAATGTAGGGGTTAATAGCTATAAATTTTTCTTTGAGCCCTGCTTTTGCTACATCCCATAGCTTTGGGTATGCTGTGTTTTAGCTTTCATTTCTTTCAAGAAATTTTCTAATTTTTCTTGTAATTTCTTCTTTGACCTGTTGATTATTTAAGGCTATGTTGTTTAGTATTCACATATTTATGAATTTCCTAAAAACTACTAGAACTGATAAAAGTAGCAGGATGCCAAATAAATGTCCAGAAATCAGTTGCATTTATATACACCAATAATGAACCACCAGAAAGTATAAGACAACAATCTAATTTACAATTGCATCAAAAATAAAATACTAATCTGGCTGGTGTTGCTCAGTGGCTAGAGTGTTGGCCAATGCACCAAAAGATCACAGGTTCGATTCCTGGTCAAGGGCACCTACCTGGGTTGCAGGTTTGATCCCAGGCCTCAGTCAGAGTGCAAGCTGAAGTCAACAAGTTGATGTGTCTCTCTCACATCGATGCCTCTCTCTCTCTCTCTCTCTCTCTCTCTCTCTCTCTCTCTGTCTCTCTCTCTCTCTCCTCTCTCTCTCCTCTCTCTCTCTTTCTTTCTCTTTCTCTTTCTCTTCCCCCACCCCCAATCCCCTGCCCTGTCTCCCACTACCTCTAAAAATCATTGGGAAAAAATATCCTCAGGTCAAGATTAACAAAAAAAAATAATATTTATGTATGTATGTATGTATGTATGTATGTATATACCTAGGAATAAACGACCTGTACTTAGAAAATGATAGGTTATTGAAGAAAGAAATGAAAGAAGATACAATAAATGAAATTATATACCGTGCTCATGGATACGAAGAATTAACATTGCTAAAATGTCCATACTACCCAAAGCAATCTATAGATATTCAATGCAATTTCTATCAAAATAGCAATGGCATACTTCACAGAACTAGAACAAATAATCCAAAAATTTATATGGAACCGCAAAAGACCCCAAATAGCCACAGCAATCTTGAGAAAGAATAACAAAGTTAGAAATATCACACTACCTAATATCAAACTATATTACAAGGCTATAGCAATAAAAAAATGCATAGTACTGGCATGAAAGTGGACATATAAGTCAGTGGAACAGAATAGAGCACCCAGAATAAATCCACAGGATAGTCATTAATATTTGACAAAGGAAGCAAAAATATATGATGGGGTAAAGACAGTCTATAAATGGTGTTGGGATAATTGGACAGATACCTGCAATAAAATAAAACTAGACCACGTTTTTACACCATGTACAGGAATAAACTCAAAATGGTTTAAAGACTTAAATGTAAGACTCGAAACCATAAAAATTATAGAAGAAATAATAGGCAGGAAAATCTCAGACATTTCTCTTAGTAATATATTCTTCTGGTTTATCTTCTTGGGCAAGGGAAACAAAGGAAAAATAAACAAATGAGACCACATCAAACTAAAAGAGTTTTTGCACAGCAAAGGAAATCATCAACAAAATGAAAAGATAATCTACTAAATGGGAGAACATATTCACTAATGATGTATCTGGTAAGGGGTTAATATCCAAAATTTATAAAGAACTCATAAAACTCAACACCAAAAAACACAACAGTCCAATTTTAAAATGGTCAAAGGACCTGAATAGACACTTCTTCAAAGAAGACATACACATGGCCAATAGATATGTGAGAAGTTGCTCAACATCACTGAATACCAGAGAAATGCAAAGTAAACCACAGTGATATATCAGCTCATACCCATCAGAATGGCTATCATCAATAAATCAACAAACAACCAGTGTTGGTGAGGATGTGGAGAAAAGGGAACCATCATGTACTCTTGGTATGAATGCATATTGGTGCAGCCACTGTGGAAAACAGTATGAGTTACCTCAAAAAATTAAAAAATGGCCTTGGTTGGAGTTGCTAAGTGCATCATCCAGCAAACTGAAGGGTCTCAGGTTCAATTCCTCGTCAAGGGCACGTACCTAGGTTGCAGGTTCAATCCCAAGCCCCAGATGGGGTTCATGCAGGAGGCAACCAATTGATGTGTCTGTCTCACATCAATGTTTCTCTCTTTCTCTTCCCCTCCTCTCTCCCTCCACTCCCTCTAAAAAAAATATTTAATGAAAAAAAAGCATCCTTCAGTGAGGATTAACAAACAAAACAAGGTAAAAATGTAACTGCCTTATGACCCAGTGATTTCACTTCAGAATATATATCTGAAGGAACTCAGAACACTAATTCAAAAGAATATATTCATCACAGCATTATTTACAATAGCCAAGATATGGAAGCAATACAAGTACCCATAAACAGGAGAATGGATAAAGCTGTGATACACATATACAATGGAATATTACTTGGTCATAAAAACAAATGTAATCTTACCATTTGTGACAGGGTGGATGGACCTAGAGCAGTGATGGCAAACCTTTTGAGCTCGGCGTGTCAGCATTTTGAAAAACCCTAACTTAACTCTGGTGTCGTGTCACATATAGAAATTTTTTGATATTTGCAACCATAGTAAAACAAAGACTTATATTTTTGATATTTATTTTATATATTTAAATGCCATTTAACAAAGAAAAATCAACCAAAAAAATGAGTTCGCGTGTCACCTCTGACAGGTGTGTCATAGGTTCACCATCACTGACCTAGAGGGTATTTTGCTAAGTGAAAGAAGTCCATCAGAAAAAGATAACTACCATATGATTTCACTTACTTGTGGAACCTAAAGAACAATATAAATGAACAAAGGAAACAGAAACAAATTCATAGAGAGCAGACTGGTGGTTGCCATAGGAGAGGGGGGTTGGTGGATGGAGTGAAAAAGGTGAAGGTATTAAGAAGTACAGATTGGTAGTTACAAAATTGCCATGGTGATGTAAAAGTACAGCACTGGAAATGTAGTCAATAAATATTGTAATAACTATGTATGGTTCCAGGTGGGTACAGGAAATATTGGGGGGGGGAAGTGTTGAGCACTTTGTAAAGCATGTGATTGTCTAACCACTATGCTGTACACCTGAAACTGATAAAAAAAATAATATTGAATGTAAACTGTAATTGAAAAAAATTTTTAAGACGGTTGTTTAGTTTCCACATATTTGTAAATATTCCAGTATTTTTTCTGATATTGATTCTAGTTTTAGTCTATTGTGATTAGAGAAGAAATTTCTTTTAATTTCAGTCTTTCAGACTTTATTGAGACTCGTTTCTAGCCTAATATATCGTCTACCTTAGAGAATGTTTCATTGTACATGAGAAAAATGTACATTCTGTTGTTTTGGGGTGGGGTGTCCTATATATGTCTGTTACATCTAGTTACTTTAGATGGTATTCAAGTTCTCTGCTTCCTTATTGATTTCTTGGCTGGTTGATCTATCTATTATTGAAAGTGGAGTATTGAAGTTTCCCACTATTATTTTAGAACTCTATTTCTCCCTTCAATTGTGTTTTTTCTTTATATATTTTGGGACTCTCTAATAGGTCCATGTATGTTTATAATTGTTATATCTTCTTAATGACTCTTCAATGTATAATGTTTCTCTGTTATAATTTTTTTAGTTAAACTCTTTTGTCTGATATTAGTATGACTATTAGAGATCTCTTTTGCTTACTCTTTGCACAGAATTTCTTTTTACATCCTTTTACTTTCAACCCAGTTGTGTTTGGGGATCTAATTGGGTCTCTTATAGACAGTATAGAGTTGGATCATGTGTTTTTGAAAAATCCATTCTGCCAATCTCTGCTTTTCAATTTAATCCATTTACACTTAAAGTAATTATTGATAAGAAAGAACTTACTTCTGCCACTTGCTATTTGTTTTCTATGTCATATATTTTTTACTCAATTCCTCCAATACTGCCTTCTTTTGTGTTTGGGTTTTTTTTCTAATGTATTGTTTTGATTATTTTCTTATCTGTTTATCTGTATATTTTAAGTCCTTAAGTCTTACCTCTTCTGGTGGTCTTGTCAAGAAAGGGGCATAGAACTAGGAGTTGGACTCTCCTGGCAGAGCTGAATGAACCTCCCAAAGGACAACCTTGATGAGCTCAGCCAGTCAGGAGAGGATCTTGGGGTTGGTAGGAGAGGAGGGAACCCAACTCTCGGGAAAATTTGATGGAAGGCTTTAGCTTGAGTTTTGATTTCACTGATGGGTTTAGCCTCATGGATGAGGTAAACCCAGGCCCCTTGTGGAAGCTGGTGGAGAACAGTGGTGTCCTTTGGCTGAGAAAAAACTGCAGTGTGAGAAGAGAGGGGTGAACTTTCCAGAGCCAGGGCCAGGCCCCTGTAGGCGGGGCTGAGCAATGAAGTCACATCTCTATGTCAGCCAAGACAGTGTGCAAACACCTGGAAACCCCGCAGGACAGGTGGACACTCCCCTGTCTCAGGCAGCCTTTCTATGTGACCCTGATCCAAGGTGGACAGGGATGTCTGTGCAGCCCCTATGCATAGGGCAGAGGCTCTACCCCAGGTGCAGCCAAGTTGGATAGGGATGGAGAGATAGAGCCTGGGCAGCTGCATCTGTACCAAAACATTTTTTTTTTGGCTTAATTAGGTTTGTGTCTCCATCTCTTATAATTTGAAGTACCCTGACAGATACAGGGTCCTCTACCTTTGTCACTGCTATGGCCCTACAGTAAGTTTTAAAATGGCCTGCCCCTGCCTGGCCAGAGTGGCTCGGTTATTTAAGCGTCATCTTAATGTACTGAAAGGTTGCCTGTTTGATTCTGGATCAAGGGCACATGGCATGGGTTGTGGGTTCCATCCCCAGTCAGGAAGCATATATAAGACAACTGATTGCTGTTTCTCTCATCTCTCTCTCTCTCTCTCTCTCTCTCTCTCTCTCTCTCTCTCTCTGCATGTCCTCAGGTGAGGATTAAAAAATAAAAAATAAATAAAATGACCTGTCCCAAGAGATTCACTTCTGGAATGGTGGCATGAGGAACCGCATGGGCCCATTCTCCAGCAAAACAACCATAACTAGTGAAAGTAATTAAGAGAAAACCAACAACAATAATTCAGTCTGTGGAAATTGTCCTAAGGGCATATAGCAAATGAAGAAGCATAATTTATTCAAAAATAAAATCTACTAAATCTTGATTTAAAAAAAAGTAAGATCAACGAGAGTCTGAGGCACTTAAACCATAACTTGCTTCTCCATCCCCACCCCATTCCTACCAGTTCAAAGAGGGGTGGGTGTAGCCAAGAAAATGAGGGCTCCCTCTCCAATCAAGGGACACAGGATCTCTCTGGGATAGGCTTACTGTCAGCACTTATCCTCTCCAACTCCAAGTTGCAGAAGGGAAACTCCTGATGGCTGACAAGTCAGTGGCCCCTTCCTCCACCCAGCCCCCATGCATAGGGCAGAGGCTCTACCCCAGGTGCAGCAAGGTGAGACTACTGGGGTGAGACAATCACACTCACTCCAGCCTATTTACAGAAAAAGGGTTCCAGGCTAGGAAAGGCAAGCCAAAAAGATCAGAGGCTCCCTTCCCTGCCCAGGACTTACACCAGTGGCTCAGAGATTTTTCCTATGGAGAGAAGCAATCCCTAAGAACAGAGAATGATGAAACACTTCCCAAAAGATTGATTTTTTGAGTCAGGATGTGGACAAGTTCAAGCCTGAGCATGCTCTCAAAACCAATAAAGGTTTTGATGGTAAGCATTTACCAAGAGGCTGGTGGCTCTCTGAGAGCAACAAGCTATAGAGCTAGGCCAGCTAATTTACTAGTCAGAGCCAGGAAAATAGACAGTTATGAAGTCTCCTCCTCTGGGTAGAACAAATCTCAGGCTGGCCTCAAAAATTATCTTTGCAGAAATTCAGTTGGATCAGACTATGTAGCAATTTATGCTCCATGGCATTGCTAAAAATTAAAGATCAATCAGCCATGAATTAATAGAGATTAACTGCTGGGTGTGATACCAAAGAAGCAGATAGCTTAAAGATCAGAGTGTCTGTGCACATGCCCAAGGCTGTGCCCTCTGAAGATGAGTATCAGAGGCTTCATACTGCTGGGGAAATAAGCCTCACTGTAGTGGTTTAGCCAGGTGGCAGTGGCTCAGGTTCCTCCATGTGCATAGCCAAGGGCTTGAGTTACCACTGTCTCCTCTCTTTCTCTCAGACTGCATGCAGACTGTCAGAATATCTGCAGGCTTCACTTTCAAAATTCACCAGAACCTGACTAACTTTCACTACTTCCAATGGCCCTAACTTGGGCCAAGACCCCTCCTCTGCTTGGATGGCTGCAGTAGCCTCTTCAGGATCTCCCTGCACACCAATCTAGCCTCAGTGCAGCAGCAGGGACAGCTTAATTGAGATTGAATTCACACATCATACAATTCACCTTTTAAGTGTATGATTCAGTGGCTTTTGGAATATTCAAAGTGGCTTTGAAATATCCACAGAGTTGCAACTATGAGCACAATCAATTTAGAATACTCCATCATATCCGGAAGACCCCACAATCCTTAAGTGTCAACCTCATTTCTCCTTCTCCCATCTCTAGGCATCAGCCAATTTTCTCCTGTCTGTGTGTTTGCCCATTCTGAGCATTTTGTGTAAATGGAATCTGACACTGTGTGGTCCTCATTCATGATTCTTTAATGTCTTCAGTGAAATCATGTCTATCCTCTGCTCAGAACCCCACAGTGGACACCACTGCACTCAGCCTAAGAGGCAGCATCCCTACAGTCTAGAGACCCTCCCTGGCCCTTTACCTGCTGCTTGTTGTTTCTGCCTAATCACTCTGACCTCCTGGTTCTGCATGGGCCCTTTCTGCTGCCTGATGCTCTCTCCTCACCTGGTCTCTCCAGGACCCCCTCCACCATCTCATTCAAGTCTTTGCTCATATGTTTCCTTTCAGCAAGATCTTCAGTAGCTGGGGGTGCACAGTAGCAGGTAAAAGCCAGGACTCGGCTCCAGAAAGAAGTGCCAGCTGTTCACCTGCTGTTTAGAGAACAGCCACAGCTCCCCTTCTGCTTCAGGAGGCGCCTCCCTGCCCCAGAGATGATGAAACTTCTTGTGTCTTCCGAGCCAATGAGCAGCTTGGTTGTTTCCAGAACCGACAGCTTCACCAAGGACTGTCTGTTGTAGGATGTTCAAGGCTTTCATTGGGAAGCAGCTCCAAGTTTTGATTAAGTAACCATCTTTTATCATCGACACTCTCATGATAGCAGCCACCTTTGTCAACACCTTGCAGGATGAGATGCACTGGGCTCTTGTGTCCTGGTGCATTCAGGTATGAGGCAAAACGAGGGGACACCCCTGCTCTGAGATGCCTCCTTTCCTTAACATTTTGCAAATCAAATCAGACCCACAGGACAGAGGGAGAGGCCCAGAAGCCCCTTATCACGTTCCATCTTCAAGTCCATTAGCAGGATATGCATGAAACTCAGATGTTCTAATGGGGTGGCTTATGATCGTCCATCGTTGGGCCTCACACAGCACCACCCACATTGCCCTACTCTTGTGAGGCAACACTTCACTGACATAACTGGGTACAGATGTAGGAAGACTTTCTTCAAGGTAACTGACGGATCTCCAAAAGGGAAAGCCTTTTTTGCAAAGCCTTATGTCAGAGGTCTTTGAAGGCCCTTCTATTGTTTCCACTGACACCTCACACTTTGTCTCTATATTTCTTGTTGGGGTCACAGGGCCTAGAGGTTGGTTTTGGTTAGATCCTGTTTTTGTCCCTGGGGGCCAGCTGGATCCATCAGGCATGATGTCCCTCTTCCCTGTGCTCAAAGAGGGGCAGCGTTTGTGGTTCTTTGGTGTGATGATTGATGAGTGTCAGAGGCTCCAAACCCACACAGAGAGTAGATGCCTGTCTCCTACCCTGGGGCAGCCCCTACCCTACCAGGGGCTCCACAACAGTGGGCAGAGGGCTGGGCAGGATGCAGTCACCTGACAGGTCAACATCTTTCAGCAAGCAGAGATGTGGCAGGGGACTGTGCAGCTGAGCCCTGTTTCAGGGCCAGGACAGCTGAAACAGGAGGGCATCTGGGACCAAGACTAAGCCCAGTGAACACAGGGGGGGCCGGAGGCAGGGTAGAACTAAAAGATGTCTAAGCCAGATAAGGGGGCAACCTATGCCCTGGAGTTAGGGGAGGGCTGTTGGAGCAACCCTAGTCAAAGGTTTCCCCCGAGACCCACTAAGAGTTATGTGTTGGGCTCATGTGGAGGCCTCCCAACAAAGAGGACCAAATTGGTGGGTGTCTGTATAGGATACTATCTTTGGTCTGGGAAGAGGCCCTCTCCTTCCAACCTGCCACCTCTCTCCCTTTCCTCTCCCATGAACCCTTTCTCTGGCCCCGTTCAGATGCCTGGGGCCAGAATGGGAACAAGGCCCTCTCCCCATTATCTAGAACTTTTCTGTAGCACTGACTCCTAGAACCTGAGACAAAGGGGCCATGTGAGTGTTGTTGTTTTTTTTATCTGTGCCTGAAAATATGTATTACTGGTTTTAGAGAAAGAGGGAGGGAGAGGGAGAGAGAAACAGCGATGTATGAGAAAAATTGATCGGTTGCCTCCCTTACATGCCCCCACTGGGGATAGAACCCACAACCTAGGTATGTGCCCTGACGGAATGGAACCAGTAACCTATCCATGCATAGAATGATGCTTCAACCAACTGAGCCATACTGGCCAGGCCAGTGTGTGTCTTTAAGCCTCCCTAGCTTACTCTCTTTGGGGTCCACCTGACTTCTGCTTCATCTGGCCAGTTGAAGTTGGCAGAACTCAGACTTACATAGATAATTGTGCACTTGGTTCCATAGATGCAAAAGATGTTATCTGAGCATTTTGTGGTATCCCTGGATCCCATCATCATAAGCCTTCACTGAGATCCTCCTCTCTGCCAGGACTGTTGGCCTAGAGATGAATCCAAAACATCCTTTGGAAACTTGTGTATTTACAATTCTATAAAATGTATTTTACAGAAGAAGGTGCAGGGTGCTATGAAAGTCACACCTAATGATGTGACTCAGGGCAGCCAGAATTTCTGCAGAATAAGGATCAAGCCCTGTAGTGCCTGGGCCTGGGATGGTGATGTCCCTGGGTGCCTGTGGGGGTTGCCCTGTGTCAGGGAGGGCCTCTGCTAGTAGATAGCATGAGTGGAGTCTGGCTGCCCTAAACCAGCTGAAACAGGAGGGCATCTGGGACAAAGTCCCAGGGCAAAGTCACTGGGAGAAGAGTAGACATCCACAGAGCTTTGGGGAAGGCAGAGGCCGGTCTGGGGAAGGACCTGGAAGCCAGGTCTCTAGGGGTTCTGGCAGCAGGAAGGGCTAGACAGCTGTGAATGTATTGATGACCCACAGCCTTTCCCTCTCCTGACTGCTTGGCTCAAGACTTGTGTTTGGTGAGGGAGGGGCTGATTGGCTAGAGGAGAGAGGGTAGTGTGGACATCTATCTTTGGGGTCCCTACAGGAGGCTTAGGCCCAATTTGCCTCAACATGCCCCACTGGCCTCCCCTCCTCCAGGGGATCACAACCAAGGTCCCCCTATAGCAAGGGGCTTCCTGGGTAGAGGGTGGCCCAGCTCAGCTTCCACTCCCTGCATCACATCACAACTATGATGCTGCTCTTCAGCCCTCTGTGTGATTGTCACTTGCTGCATTGGGCCCACCTGCCACCCCATTCCACCACCTCAAAGAAACGGGGGCTGCTTGAGAACATACTCGGCCAGGCTGTTGCCTCTGCCCTCCTCAGCGCTCTGCATCACACCCTGCTTACATTACTCACCACACCCTGATAGACTTCTACCCACACATGCCCTGACCAGTACATTTTCATGTTTATAATCTAATACAGGTATTTCTTTTATTAAGGGGGAAATTGAGCATCTTTTCATATATTATTTGTGTGATTTTTCTTTTCTGAAAACTGTCCATTATACCAGTTGCCCTACTTTTTTTTCTGATTGCTGGGTTGTATCTTATTGATTTGAAGGAGGCTTTGCATATTGACGGAACAACCATCTGTGTATAACTGCACAGATGTTGGGTGAGCCCCTTGGCAGCATGTGGGGCTAAGTAGAGACTCCTGAGAGAGAAGAAGCCTGGAGCACACTGAGTGTGGTGGTGTGGATAACCAGCAGGCATTCACTGGGGTCTCATGTATGCTAGCTTCAGAAGAAAGGGAGTCAGTAAACAGTGGCCATGAGCTTCAGTCAGGAAAGGTTCAGCCATTGTGGGGCTGCAGGCTATGAGGCAGCTCTCCCTTGTTCCTGAGAACCTGCCATTCCACAGGCTTCCCCATGGGTCGGAAGAGGGCGTCAGGACAATGAGCAGAGCGGTATGGCACTGAGGCAGACTGACCCAGGAGCTCACCTTTGGCTCGTTCCCTCAGGAAGCACTGTGTTTACATTATTTAAAAATTGCTTTCTGATATCTAAAGATCAGAGACCTCACATGCAATCCAGATTTCAGA
The DNA here is from genome assembly GCF_964212035.1 of Myotis nattereri. Lineage (NCBI taxonomy): Eukaryota > Metazoa > Chordata > Mammalia > Chiroptera > Vespertilionidae > Myotis > Myotis nattereri. The sequence goes on from NC_138080.1 coordinate 10,182,030, forward strand.
CTTCTTTGCAAAGATAAGGCTCCGCCACATGGGCCTGTCCACCCTCCACGTCACTGCTGCCCACCTTAGGCTCCAGCTCTCCCTGGTGGCCCCTAGCCCCCCAACCCACTTCCATATGACTTTTCTTATGGGAGAAAACTATTTCTCAGTTAAGAGTAAAAAATAAAAGATAAGCCAAGAGTAGCCCATGTTTCAAGGAAAAATGAGAGAGCATATTTCTTTTTGAAAATACCATTTTTCTGTGTTCAATAGTAAACAAGGTGTGTTTGGGTCAAAGAAAGAAAAGGGGTCATAGTGAAACATATCCTGTCAACCACACACCAGCCCTGCAGGCACTGAATCCTGTGGCTGGCATAGCAGGGAACCCAAGGATCAGGGATACCCTCATGAGGGTCACTTTAGCATGATGATGTGGCTTGGGCCAGCAGCATGTTGTCAGGCGGTATCTGCAGATTGCCAGGATGTGCTGGGAGCCATGGCAACGGCTCTTCCAGGAGGAGGGAGAAGGTCAGTAGCAGAAAGAAGCACCCACCACACGCCAGGCTGGCACGAATGTGCAATACCCACCTGCCCCACCCTCACAGCCACCTGGGCTTGGCTGCCCCATCCTCCACCCCCTAGACAACAGCCTGGAAAGAAGCACATGCACCTTCACATGCTGCTCAGGACTGTTTATGCTCAGCAAGTGTTCACTGTGGCTGCTTCCACACCGGCAGCCGCTCCCTGCCCTCCCAACCTCGGTTTGCTCATAAGTACCATGAGGGTAACAGTGGTGTCCATACATCCCGGAGGCAGTTTTGGCCCCAGTTTACTGATTTATTTTGCCAAGGCCCTCACAGGTGTCTTGGGCACCTGGAGAGGCTTAAAAGGGACCTCCATCTTTCATGAATTCACTGCTGAGTGTGTGTGTGAATAAGCATGTGTGCATGTATATGAGCATGTGTGTGAGTGGGGGAACTTGTGTATATGTGAGTGTGTAAGCATGTATGCGCTTGTACATGTATGTGTGTGAGTGTTTTTGTGCATGCACGTGGGAGTGTGTGTGGTGGGGGGGGACAAATTAGAGCAAATCAGCAAATGTGTGACGGTGCTATAATGGAGATTGTGTTGTATGGGGTTTGGAAGAGAGTAGGTACTGGAAAACTTGACTAAAGGAAGAACAAATGAAGTGAAGGTTTTGGGAGCCCAGGAAGGAGTCACAAACTTGGCCTGGTGAAGGTCTTGGGGAGGCAGGTGGCCAGGCAGACAGCAGTAGCCAGGTCGGGCACCCTGAGTAGTGTGTTCCTACCTCGAGGAGCTGCCTGTGTGAGCTTCAGGGGTGGGACAAGTCAGCAGGCAAGGTGGGCAGTGAGCAAGGCTGGGGCATGCAGGGCCTTCCCACCCCATTTGGCACTGCGGGAGCTGGGCGCAGCAGTCCCCAAAGTCCTTGAGGTGCCTCTGAGTGAGTCCTGCTGTATGATCCACAACAGTCATTGCGCTGGTGGCCTGGCACCCTTGCAGGGCCAAGGCAGGAGCACTGTAGTCCAGGAGCTGATGAGCAGAGACCTACCTGACTAGGGTGCATCTACTTCTAACCAGGAATGAAACCCAGGCCTTTAAAGGAGAATATGATATGAAGCTTATAGTCTCTGCCCAATCAGCTACCCGTCCTGTCCCCTGGAGCCCTTGCAGTGTCCAGGGCAGCCAGGGGCCTGGGGACCTGGCCCTGCACCATCCTTTCTGCAAGGACTGCCCTTGGTGGCCAAGAGATCCAAGTGTGGAGTGCATTTCTCGCCCCACAACCACCCCATCCTGATAGGAAAAGCCCGTGTGATGTGGCCTCTTGGATTAAATTTATAAGAATTCAGCATTTGCTCTGATTTTTCATTTCCTCCCTTCTCAAAATGGAGCTGATCCAATTAAACCCCATCAGCACCATGGTCTGACAGGAGGCTGGATGCTGTGTGGGGAGCACAGCGTGTCTGCCTCGGTGACCGCTGTGGAAGCCTGGCTGCTCCAGTCTCTCGAGAGCAGGAGGTCCCCTCACTTCCTCTTCAGTGTCTGCAGGTGTGGTCTTTCTAAGGCAGGAAACATCATGAAGAGGGATTGTGAGGTCCATCAGGGCTAATCAGTGCTCCCCGCCCTCCCTCCTCCCTTCCCCCCCAGCTTCTGAAGCCACTGAGCTCACACCAGAAGATAAGCCATGCCTTCAGGACTGGATGCTATGGCCATGGCCTCCCAGCACTGCCCCCATCTGCACTGTGGGCTTTAACCCTAGGAGAGGTGGGTCTGAGAGGAGAAGCTCAGCACACACTCCTGTGCCCGACAGGAAGGACCTGGGAGGGTCAGCGTGTTTCTGACACTTGTCAGGTTCCTGGGCCGGCAGGACTCAGGTAAGAGGACCTGGGAAGGGACAAGTATGTGGAGCTGTTCTCTGGGCTCATCTAAGGTGCCTGCCCCTCCAGATGTCTCCCACCCACTCCAGAGGCAGTGGGGCATAGGAGAGTCCCATGGGTGTCCCCAACTGTCAGTCAAAAGACTCCAGTGCCCCAGGGTCACCCCTCTGCCCTTCTGATCCCAGGCATGGGGGATAGGGACAGTCCTGGTTACTTCTGCTCCTTGGTCTGGCTTTGGACAGGGATAGACACAAAGAACAGTAGGCAATGGGCCATCTGTCCTGTCAGAGCTCTCTTCCCCTCAGAACTTTGGGATATTCCTATCCTCCTGCAAGGTCCACAGCACGGTTTGAGGTGGAAGGGCCCATGCATGTGTACCCCCAGAGCATGCATGTACTTGCAGAGGCCATGTGAAGGTCACCCCATCCCTGGAGCTATGCAGGGCAACATGGTGCACAGTGACCCTGAAAATGGACCCCTCAGGTCCCCCTCCTATAGTGCAGCACACATGCCATTTAGAGCATCTGAAAAGTCCAGTTCATAGCAAGCCACCAACAATACAAGTCAAGAGGCCCTTCAGGGTGCCAAGAAGCTCAGGCTTCTTAATGCTGCCACAAACTCTTCCTGCTTCTCCTCTCTGTCCTTGCCCTAGCTCAGTGGTCGGCAAACTCATTAGTCAGCAGAGCCAAATATCAACAGTACGATTGAAATTTATTTTGAGAGCCAAATTTTTTAAAATTAAACTATTTAGGTAGGTACATTATTATTAACTTAATTAGGGTACTCCTAAGGCTTAGGAAGAGCCACACTCAAGGGGCCAAAGAGCCACATGTGGCTCGCGAGCCACAGTTTGCCAACCACGGCCCTAGCTTGTTGGAAACTCAGGGGCTCAGGTGCATTAGGCACAGCTGGGTTCCAGAGGCAGACACCTTACTGCCTGGCTGCTGGGAAGACCTGGGCAGAGAGGGATCTTCTGGGGCTCATCTCTCCATCTGCATAAGGGGGAGTCCATTCCTGTTCCCTGGGAAATCTGTAAAGCCCCACACCCCATGTTGCCAAGGTCATCTTTATTGTCAACAGAGGGTGCTTTTTCCTCTCTTGCTGGTAAGGAGGAGGTCTAGAATTCTCCCTTCAGGGAAGGCAGCTTGGTGGGACAGTGTTGCTTATGCTGCAGTGCCACTCTGAGTCCCAGCATCAGCCCAGAGGAGACATGTGTCCTGGCTCCAGCACCTCTGTGTCCAGGCTCTGGGTGGCGTCGGAAAGGATGCAGGAAGTTTGGGGGAAACTGGGGACAGTCCAGCTCTAGGCTAGGGTTGGGAGCGCAGGCAGGCTGCTGAGCATCTGTACGTCTAGTATGGCCTGGCAAGGGAGGGCCTTGTGCAGGGCTGAGAAGCATCCCCTACCTCCTGCATTTATTAGCATTAGCCCAAAGCACAGGACCCATATCCTGCAGTGCTCTTGCCCACCTGGTATGCTGCACTGCTCAACATCTGAGAACATGAAGGGCCAATAGGTGAAACTGAGGCTGGAAACTGGAGAGAAATACCTTGGAATGTGGATTCATAGGATCTGGTTTCTGGTGGAGCTTGATCTAGGGCAGTGATGGTGAACCTTTTGAGCTCGGCGTGTCATCATTTTGAAAAACCCTAACTCAACTTTGGTGCTGTGTCGCATACAGAAATTTTTTGATATTTGCAACCATAGTAAAACAAAGACTTATATTTTTGATATTTATTTTATATATTTAAATGCCATTTAACAAAGAAAAATCAACCAAAAATATGAGTTCGCGTGTCACCTCTGACACGCATGTCATAGGTTCGCCATCACTGATCTAGGGCAAAGGCAGAGAGGATGGGGGACAGGTTCAGAGACCCTAATGGTGAGGGGCATGCCGACATTGTGGTTGGGGGAGAAGCAGGCCCTACTCCTGGGGTGGACACAGATGCCAGGCCCCAAGATGGATGGTATAGTTGTAGGTTTAGGCTTGGGCAGAGGAGACATTCAGTCCTTAATTCTGACTATGGGGTGCCTGGGGGCCTTCCACATCAACTCAGTGGGGATCAATGCTAAGGAGGCTGCTGGATGTCCAAATCTAGGGCTCCAGTGTGTGTTCAGGGTTGGTGATGGGAATCCTGGCCTGGCATGCAGGTACCACCTGTGCATGGACGTTAGCTGTCATTACCCAGTGGCAGTTTCCCACGTCTCCCACCTCCAAAATGAAATCCTAGGGAATCCTACCTTCTGTTGGGACCATTAGGTGTCTGTGTTTTGTTCTGAAGTTCACAGTAAATATTTGCATTAAACAATCTGCCAGTCTCACATTGTATCCAGCCATCTGGCTGCTGCGTGCTGGGGAGCAGCAGTGAGGAGGTAACTGGGGACCAGCACATCTTTCCTGCTGATGGCCACAGAGGTGCCTTGCAGGCTGCCTGGCCTCAGTCACCTGCCCTGCATTGGCTAGGAGTTTGCCTGAGCCAGACTCACCTCTTGGGGTAGGTTCCTGGGCCAGCAGTACTCAGGTAAGAGGACCTGGGAAGGGACAAGCATGTGGAGCTGTTCTCTGGGCTCATCTAAGGTGCCTGCCCCTCCAGATATCTCCCGCCCACCCCAGAGGCACTCTGCACTATGGTGCCCTGCATAGCTCCAGGGATGGGGTGACCTTCACATGGCCTCTGCAAGTACATGCATGCTCTGGGGGTACACATGCATGGGCCTTTCCACCTCAAACTGTGCTGTGGACCTTGCAGGAGGATAGGAAGTTCTGAGGGGAAGAGAGCTCTGACAGGACAGATGGCCCATTGCCTACTGTTCTTTGTGTCTATCCCTGTCCAAACCCCAAGAGACCTGGTTGCTGAAGGAGCTCTTCCTGGGGTGGTCTTCAGAAGCCAGCAGAGGGGGGTATAAGGAGTTGGGGAGAGTGGAAAGATGGGGAGGATTCTAGGCCATTTGGCTGCTGTCGGAGGGCAGGGCAGTAGGGTAGGGTGTTGGGATGCTGTGTAAGGGCTGTGGACTACCAGTTCCAAACCCTGATGCATGGAGCCCAGGAGGGACCATGAGAACCCTGGTTATTCAGCACGGCCCAGCTGCCTGGGCCCAATGTCAGTGACCTCAACACCTGCTGGGCCACAGTGGCATCACATAGATCCCCTTACTTCCCAGGGATGTGTCTGGGGTTGTGAGAATATCAGAGCCTGAAGTGCTGGAATAATAGGCAGGCTTGGGAATCAAGGTAATATGGCCTCCCTAGCTCTTGTCTGAGATTCAGTACAACTGTTACATATGTGGCCCAAAGAGCCCTCTCCCAATTCCCTCACTCCACTCCCACACTGGATGAATTATGTCTGTCTGCACTGTAAAAAGTAATTCCAATTCTATAATAAAGTTATAAAGGGCTAAATGAAATAAACCTAATGAGCTTCTTTTAATAAAGCTCACCAAAGGGGCCTGTGGTGATGGCCCCCACGGGGCTGAGTCTGCTTTCTGTTTCCCAGAGCCTAAGAGCTGCCTGCCTCCAAAAAGGGCTTCTGCCATGTCCTGATTATGCTTTTACATAAACGTATTTTATCTTAATGATCATCTTTAGGGGAATTTGCAGTCACAGAGGGATTGTCTCCTGGTCGTTAACAAATGGAGGGATGGCTTTCCTCCAGATTACCTCCCCAGGCTGGGGGTGCAGCATGCTCCTCAAGGCTTCTGGCGCCTAGGACTTAGGTCTCCCTGGCGCTTCTGTTAAATGGATAATACACCTGAGGTCTGGCCTGCTACTTTGCAGGGGCCTGCAGAGGTTGTAGGAGAGCTTGACTGGTGCTCTTTCCTCATGGCCTCAGTCTAGTTCCCTAAGTCTCACGCTCCCTTCTGCACAGAGTGGTTATAGGGATTTAAGCTTTTGAGTCTGAGCATGGGGGAGAGAGGGGACGATGTGTGGTCATCCACATGCTTGATGGCAGGGGGGCAGCAGATAATAGCTCTTGCAGAATGAAACACTGGCAGGGAGTAGTTATGGGGGCTTGTGGGGGGGGAGCAGAAGGTACACTGGCCTTGAAGTCCAAAGCCTGCCCAACACTACGATCATAAAAAAGCACTTATATGATTTCATTTCATCATCCCAGGCCCCCAATGTACCTAGAATTTGTTTTTGCTTAAGATGTGAGACAGGATTTGATCATTGCCTTCTCCATCTAAGCAGTTGACCAACACCATTAAAAGAAGAAACCACTTGCCATGGCCAGGGTGGCTCGGTTGGTTGGATCATCATCCTGTACATCAAAGAGTCATGAGTTCAATTCCCAGTGAGGGCACATACCCAGGTTGATCCCCAGTCGGGGCATCTATGGAAGGAAACTGATTGATGTTTCTCTCTAACATAGATGTTTTTCTCTCTCTCCCTCTCCCTTCCTCTCTCTAAAATCAATTAAAACATATCCTTGGGTGAGTATTACCAAAAAGAAGAAGAAACCACTTAATCTCTACCACCCACTTTCTCTCCTCCCCTTTCTCCTGCAGTGAATAACCATTCTGAGGTGTATCCTTTTATCAGTGTATATTTTTGCAAAACCAGCATTGCTTCTTGAGTGTGTGTTTTTAATTGACATAACCTGTGCTGCATTTTATATCTCATGATGTTTCTTACTTTTTGTACTCAGCACTCTGTTTTTAAGACCCACTCATCTATGTGTGTGTCACCCTTTTAACCTCTTCCTAACATTGTGTGGCATGCACCCACTGAATTTAGCCTCTCTGCTCCCCTACTAATGACACCCAGGTTACCTCCAGCTCCCTCAACCTATCCAAGCCATGCTGCCATAAGCAGCAGCTGCTTTGAGACCTGTAGGAGCATACCCATCTGCACACCCCATCCAGAGGAGCAGAAATGGCTCACAAAGCAAGGTCGGTTTGAGGAGGAGACTAGGAGAGCTTATAAGCATCCTATGTCTTTAGGACCTAGATCCAAAAGTGGAAATGCTGGGCTATCATGTGCTCTTGCACATAATTAAGTACTGTCAGCTCACCCCAATGTCCATACCTGCTCCACTTCTACTATTTGCCAAATCGCCCAATTTTGAATTGCTACCTTATCATTTACCAACTTTATTTACTATTTTTATTATTTGATCAGCTATTTAAAATCCTATATAATAAAAGGTTAATATGCAAAGACTGGGAATGACTGGTCACTATGACACACGCTGACCACCAGGGGGCAGATGCTCAATGCAGGAGCTGCCCCCTGGTGGTCAGTGTGCTCCCACAGGGGGAGCTCTGCTCAGCCATAAGCCAGGCTGACAGCTGCCAGTACAGCGGTGGTGGTGGTGGGAGCCTCTCCCGCCTCCTCAGCAGCGCTAAGGATGTACGACTGCAACTTAGGTCTGCTCCCCACTGGCAAGTGGACATCCCCCGAGGGCTGCCAGAGGGATGTCTGATTGCCAGCTTAGGCCCAATCCCCTGGGGAGCGGGCCTAAGCCAGCAGGTGGTCATCCCCTGAGGGGTACCAGACTGCGAGAGGGCACAGGCCCGGCTCAGGGACCCCCCCCGCCCCAGTGCACAAATTTTACTGCACCGGCCCTCTAGTTTACATATAAATTAATATCAAAGGACATTAATATTAAAACAGAGGGCAGGCACACACCAGCAGTGCAAGGAGAGGGCAGCACTGTCCCCACTGGACAGAAGCTACAGGAGGAGGTGAGCGGAGTTGTAGTCCGCTTCCACTTCTCTGGGAAGTGACAAGCCACATCTGGGGAAGTCATGAGCAAGGTCATGAGTGAGTCTTGGGGAACACGTTTCTCCATCATCGGGCACATAGCCATGTGGACCAGGCACTTGACATGCAGCAGGAGGGTGGTCAGAGGGAGTGGGCTTCTCTGTACTCCCTGCTCCTGCACCTACACTGGCCCAGCTCCCAGGGAGAATTGAGAACTTCTGTGAGTGACATGTGTCCTCAGCACAGCACAAGGAGAGAGACTCTTGTCAGCACGTGATCACAAACCAAGTACTGCTGAGAATCAGGGCCAGGTTCTCCTGGGCATCTGTCCTCAGGTTGAGAAGCTGACCCAATGGAAGTGGGGGTTGTGGTGGTGATGGTCTATCTCTGAGGTAACACTGCTGCAGTGTGGTCAGTTGCCCTCCAATCTGGTGCAGGGCTGAAATCCTGGGTTCACCTTTCACCCTCCACTAAGGGGTCCTCCTCCACTCATGTTGGTCTCCTACTTTCTGTCTCTCTGTTCTTCTACTTTCTTGGTTGCCTCTTTTGTTTTGAAGGTGTACATCCTTCAGTAGCTTCTTCAGAAACAGTGCTAGACAGGTAAAACTTTTGAGAACTTTTATGTCTGGCAATGTCTTTATTCCACTTTCATACTTGACTGAGACTTTGTTGGGATATAGCTTTCCAATTGAGAAAGTTTTCCTTTAGAATTTTGAGGTCTTTTTTGGGGAAGTCTGAAGCATGCTGACTCTAATCCAGCAGTTCTAAACTTGTGGGTCGCGACACCTTTGGCGGTTGAATGACCCTTTCACAGGGGTCGCCTAAGATCATCCTGCATATCAGATATTTACATTACGATTCATAACAGTAGCAACATTACAGTTATGAAGTAGCAACGAACATAGTTTTATGGTTGGGTCACACCATGAGGAACTGTGTTTAAAGGGCCAGAAGGTAGAGAATCACTGCTAATCCTTTGTGACCTTTTCAGTAACTGCCTCCCTCAGCCCCATCTTATTCTCTGTGAAAGGCTATAGAATATTCTCTGTGTTTTGAAATTTCATGATGATGTGCCATGGTGTGGGTCTGTTTTATCTACTATATAGGGTACTAGCTGGGCCCTTTAGTCTGGGAACACTTTCTAGTTGTGTGAAACTTTTCGGAATTATTTTATTAATTCCTTTCTGTTTTTTTCTTCCTGTCTTTATGGAGCTTCTATTAAATGGATGATACACCTCGGATCTGATCTTCTAGTTTTCTTATCTTCTTTCCGGATTGTTCAGGTCTCTGTCTTACTTTTTACTTTCTGGGTTTTGTTCCGCTTTATCATCCCAGTCCTTCCACTGAGTTTACCGTTTCTGCTGAATCTCTCTGGTTTCCAAGCAGCCTTTTCGTTGTCCTCATTCTGCTCTTGTTTAATGGACGTAATACTTTCCGAGCTTACTAATGACAGGTTTCCGCCACCTTCCTGTGCACTTGATTTCTTCCATTTTCCTCTTTTTAGCTATTTTGCTTTAACTTGTTCTCCATATGCCAAGCCTGGGGCTCCCCCCTGAAAGTTGATGATGCTTGATGGGCTGCTCATGCGTAATGTTGGGCAGCAGAAAAGGTGCCTCTTGTCGGTTGGGGAACCATGGATGCTGATACTGCCTTTTGGTCTTTGGTTAGTCAGATTCACTAGACAAGACCCTTCCCAACCTCCTGTCTGAGGGGTAAAGGCCTGAGGACCAGCATTGGGGGGGTTGAATGGTGGAAGCAGACTAGTGTCTCAGCCTTCTTTCAGTCCTCCTGTTTGTAGCATTGTACCTATGCTCTCAACTACAACTGGTGCCTGAGAGACTCCCCTGTATGGGCATGCTCGTACAGGTCTCTAAGCAGCCCAGAGATTCCTCTCTCCCACATTTTCAAGAGAGAATGAGCTTCCAGAACAATGCAGTGTTATTATTGCGGCTGTCACTGGGGCACAGGATATGTGTGGTGGGGGGATAGCTATCAACTAGTCTTACTTATGCCAATTTTCCTTTCACTCCCACTTGCAGAACTTGGTGCTTTTTTAAAAAAAAATATATTTTATTGATTTTTTACAGAGAAGAAGGGAGAGGGATAAAGAGCCAGAAACATCGATGAGAGAGATCGATCAGCTGCCTCCTGCACACCCTCCAGTGGGGATGTGCCCGCAACCAAGGAACATGCCCTTGACCGGAATCGAACCTGGGAGCCCTGAGTCCGCAGGCCTATGCTCTATCCACTGAGCCAAACCGGTTTGGCAGAACTTGGTGCTTTTTTGAGGATTCTACTGTGTAAAGTCCTGGCTCTGTTCATGGCCAGGTTGGGGTCCAACTTTCTCAGATATATGAAGTCTATGACCACATGGTCATGTGCTGTCCAACCTCTAACTGTCATTTTCTTCTCTTGATTTCTATGTCCTTGTAGGCTTGTGATTTTTTTTTTTAAATCCCTTTACTAAAGGTGTCATAGGGTGCCAAGAGGGAGCAGAATTGGATGTCTGTGTTCAATCTAATCATTTGTACTCAGAAGCTTCTCTTATGCTTAAACTTTGTTTTTGGACTTTGCATTCAGTTCCATTGCCCTGTCTTCCATGGCACAGTGCCACTAGTTTCTAATTAATGTTATTTTGTAATATGTTCTGTTTGCAAGGTAAGTACCCCCTCATCTCTGTCCTTTTTCAGTATATCTCTGGCTATTGTATTATATGTCGTCCTCCTGTTGAATTTTGGAATTACTTTTTTAGGTTTTAGCAGTTCTTTGATGAAGATTGTGTTAAATGTATAGATTAATTTGGAGGAGAATCAGCTTGTGATCCAGCAGAGTGTGTGTGTCTCCATGTGTGTTTTTTGGAGAGTTTTAGCCTGTGCTATGTTACTCTTTGTGTGGTCTTTGTACTTTCATTCATTTTGTTTCTTTCTAGATATTTTGTGGGCTTTGTTGCTATAATTGATAAGCCCTTTTTTCCATTTTGTTTCCTAGATGGTTATTGCTATATACATGAAAATATATACCAGGAAATGTTGTGTGTATGATGAGAAATGTCGATTCCTTGTGGCTTTAGAAAAACTCTCCCATAAAACCTGGGCTTTTTTTTTTTTTTTTTTTTAAATATACTTCATTGATTCCTCACAGAGAGGAAGGGAGAGAGACAGAGAGCCGGAAACATCAATGGGAGAGAAACACCGATCAGCTGCCTCCTGCACATCTCCCACTGGGGACGTGCCCGCAACCCAGGTACATGCCCTCGACCGGAACCGAACCCGGGACCCCTCAGTCCGCAGGCCGACGCTCCATCCACTGAGCCAAACCGGCTTCAGCTTTTTTTTTTTTTTTTTTTTTTTACTACTTTTGGAATTTCTTCTGAGGTTTATTCAGGTTTTGTACTTGAGCCAATAATTAGAATTTATATTTTCTATTTATTTGGTCTAGGCTTGTTAGAAGTCTGTTTTTAATTTATGTTGTTTAGGGTTTGAGGGCTTTCCTTCTTTTCTCTGATTTTGTCCTGGTAGTGACTGAAGATACAATTCTTAAGTTTTCTTTTTGTCCTAATGTGTAGAACTTGGGGCTTTTTTCCGTGTGTACTTGAAAAGGGCATGTTTTCTGATTGCTGGGCTTAAACATTAATTAATTTTAGTAATTCATATCCTCTCCAGCCCCACCTCATCTTTCATCTAATTGATCTGTTGTTTTCTGGAATAGATGTATTAAAATGCACATAGAACTCTGGCATGTCTATTTCTCCTTGTATCAGATTGATGCTCCACCAGGTGCATTGTTTTGTAATTTTTACATCTTCTCAATGAATTATTTATCAGTTGGTCCCTTTAATACCTTGGATTATATTTTATCTTATAAATGTTGTTACACCTGGTTTTCTTTTTATTGGCAGTTAATGGTATCTCTCATCACACCATTTGTGTTAACTCCTCCTGCATCATTTTCTTTTAGTTATGTCTGTGAGTGACCTTTTTAAAATATATATATTTATTGATTTCAGAGAGGAAGGGAGAGGGAGAGAGAGATAGAAACATCAATGATGAGAGAACATCATGGATCGGCTGCCTCCTACACACTCCCCACTGTGGATCGAGCCCACAACACAGAAATATGCCCCTGACTGGAATCGAACCCAAGACTCTTCAGTCCACAGGACAATGCTCTATCCTCTGAGCCAAACCAGACAGGGCTTTAGTTATGTCTGTGAGTGACTTACAGCTGGCTTTGGCGCTGGCTTCTGCTCTTCTTCCAGTTACCTCAGGTTAGCTTCTGCTCTCCCACCCAGTGGCCCTGCTCACCTACCTCTCCTTCCAGCCCAGCTCTCAGTTCCTGACTCTCCTTGCTGGGTTCTGTGTTTTCTCTTATTGCCTCTTTACCTGGCTCCTCATAGCCCTGCAGTTAATTATCTGTGAGGCACTGAGGAAACTGAGGCATGCAAGACCCCATCCAAAGTGGGAAAGACAGCCTGGCTGGTGTGGCTCAGTGGTTGAGCATCAACCTATGAACCAGGAGGTCATGGTTCGATTCCCGGTCAGGGCATAGCCTGGGTTGCATATGCAACCAGATAATGAGCTGTCAGTGTTGCCCATCTCTTGTTGTGGGGTGTGTGCAGGAGGCAGTCAATCAATGATTCTCTCTCATCATTGATGTTTCTATCTCTCTCTCCCTCTCACTTCCTCTCTAAAATCAATAAAATATATATTTTAAAAATATATTTAAAAAAAAACAAAGAGGGAAAGATAGTTAATACTGAAACACTTTCAGAGGTGAGACTAGAACTTAAGATGGTGGTATATTCCATGAAGGAAGAAAATGGGGTGCTGTCAAGGAGACACTGGGAGAGGGAGAGCCTGTTTTAATTTAGGGTGAAATAGGCAAGTTTCCTGAGGAGATGACTTTTCAGCTGACACCTGAAGGATGAGAGGGAAGTAGTTCCTTGGACCAGGGACAGCAGTCTCCCCCTGTGACTGCACAGTGGCTTCTCAAGGCTATATGTACCCCTTCCCCAGGTGTGCAGCTGACTCTATGGGGGAGACAAACAAGGACCAGAGTTGCCTCTAAATTCAGTGCAGGAGGCAGTGGCACACCAAGGATTGTGGAGTCCCTTCCTTCTGGGCCTTTTGGGAGGCTCCTGCTGGGCCTGGTAGGGGTGTTAAATCTGGGCAGGAACAGCAGCAGCAGCAGAAAGGGCACCATAGGTGAAGAGGCCAGCCCAGTAAAGGCCTGGGCATACAGTTTGCATGGGGTTAGCAAACACCTGGTGGCCTGAACCCTGCAGACTCAGAACAGCAGGGTTTCTCTTCTTCAGGCTAAACATGCTGTTTCTACCAGTTTAGGTTTTTTTCAAACTCTATCTTGGTGCTGGTGTACAGGACCCGCTTGGCCATGTTAACACTTTTGGATCCCAGGACCCAGCCTGGGTACCTGCTTCTCCTCTGCCATGTGACTTGTCCCAGTCACTTAACCTTCCTGCTGCTGGGGTTCCCTGATGCTAAAATGGGGTCAGATGGCTACTGGGGGTGAGAGCTTTGTTATTGTGAAGGGCTATGCACATGCCCTACCAACCCCAGATGCAGGGGAACAGGGCAAGCAGAGCGCTCTGCTCCAGGGGCTGTGGATGAACTTGTCCACTGTGACCTGCTCATTCCCCTAGAGCCGTGGTCGGCAAACCGTGGCTCTCGAGCCACATGCGGCTCTTTGGCCCCTTCAGTGTGGCTCTTCCACAAAATACCACGTGCAGGTGTGCACATAAACTGCAATTGAAACTTCGTGGCCCATGTGCAGAAGTCAGTATTTTGTGGAAGAGCCAGTATTTTGTGGAAGAGCCACACTCAAGGGGCCAAAGAGGCGCATGTGGCTCATGAGCCGCAGTTTGCCAAGCCGCAGTTTGCCGACCACTGCGGACCCGCTGTAGCTTCCCTTAACACAGTTCTACTCCCTCATCCCATTCTCTCTACCATGTCAATCTACTCTTTGAGGACGCTGTTCGATTTCTAGAGAGTATAACCGGGGACAGCCCTAGCCGGTTTGGCTCAGTGGGGTTTGGCTCAGTGGATAGAACATCGGCCTGGGACTGAAGGGTCTCGGGTTCAATTCCGGTCAAGGGCTCATGCCTGAGTTTTGGGCTCAATCCCCAGTGTGGGGGGTGTGCAGGAAGCAGACAATTAATGATAATCTCTCGTCATTGATGTTTCTATATCTCTCTCCCTCTCCCTTCCTCTCTGAAATAAATTTTTAAAAATATATTTTTAAAAAAAACAAAAAGCAGGGACTGCCTCCTGAGACATGAGGAAAAATAGTTTCAGCTGCCTATCAGGAGGGTCACTCAAAACAGGGAATGCCAGGAAATTAAATCCCATGGTTACCCACTGGAAAGGCAGGGGAGCCTCTGCTCAGGGGCCAAGTCTTCTCCATCTGCCTCGAACGGCTGGAAGGACTAGTGACTTCTCCTCATGGCAGGGGGAGGCTATGCACAGGGACAACAAGAGATGGGCAATACTGACAGCTCATTATCTGGGCCTGGGCCAGTAATGAGGGCTGGAGTCATAGGTCTGGGTGAGCGCATGCCACCTGCTTAGCAGGCTGCCTATGAGCTACAGGAGCTCCAGGGAGGAGGGAAGAGTGGATGAGAGCCCTCCCCGGGCCCCCAGGGACCAGGAGGAGCAGAGGCCTTTAGATCAGGTAGGCTATCAGTACAGGTAGGTGGCCTTGAAGGACGGAGTTGGTGTCAGGGAATCCCATGGTCTCCCACCCAGGGCTGGGCAGGAGCCTGCCCCTGGCTCAAGTTCCTTGCAGTAGGACTCAGCTTGAGGGACAGGCCTCCTAGGATCAGGGTGTGGTTGGGATCTCTGCATGGCTTAAGCTTCAGGATCAATCCCACGATAGGGAAACTAAAGAGGCATTCAAGATTGACAGCTGATGGGTTCCATCAGTGCTCCCGTGGCCGTTCGCTTGGCAGACATTAATCACATTGGGACTACTCCCTATACCCTTCCAGGTCTGCATACCACTGGGGCTTCCAGGGGCTGGGTGGCAGGACGGGGTTATCACTTGTCAGGAGGCCTGAGGGACCCTGTCTTCCTTTCCTGGTCTGTACCTTGACCTCCACTTTGGGGCATCTCTACAGGGGCTGGGCCTTTGGGGATTGGAGTGTTCTAGAACACTAGGTTCAATTTACCCCCAAAATAATCATTACTAAAATAATAATTTAACATCTAATGAATATTTAGAAAGCATTGTTTTTTATTGAACTGTAACATAATTAAAAACCGTACTTGCTTGGCAAAAGCAGCTATAAGGTCTGGCCCAGACAGCTCTGCCCCAATGGCAGCCCCATTGCCCACCCCCTCGACCCCCTCCCCCAGCGGTCACTGACCTGTATGTGACTCTTTGGGTTAGGGGACCAGGAGGGCATCAAGCCAGGTGGCCTGGAGACATGGTCCTGTGTGTCCTGTCTCCAGGTGTGATCATCACTCCACAGCCTAGTGTTGACATGATAACCACCCACATATCCCATGATCCCATCTTCTAATTCCCCAGAGAAACTGGCTACATTTTGTTTAACAATATGTTTCCCAATTTTTAAATACTGTCAACAAAGTAAGGTATTTTTAAAATACTGCATGGCCCTAACAAGTGCCTTTCTGGGCTGGTTTTGCCCAAGGACCACCCATCAGTGACCCCTGGCTCCTCAGGGGCAGACGATATCTAGCCTCTTCCCCAGGGAAGAGTTTCATGGATTATTACTATTTTTGTGCTTACCAAGGTGGTTCTGAAGGTGAGCTGTCCCTGCTTGTTAGAAATGCAAAGAAACAAATGTGTAAAAATAGAATAGCAATTCCTCAAACCCCCATCAGATTTAAGTCACCGATCTGTCCTCTGGGAGCAACAAGGATATTCCTGAATCATCTCCAAGAAGCCCAGCAGGGCACTGGCTCTTCAGGGGATGCTGCACACCTGCCTCCCCAGAGCTGCCCTGGCCACATGCACGTGTGTGCACACATACTCAGTGCGCAGGGGACTGCAGGGCGGGGAGGGGGAACACAAGAACCCCAGGACATACAGGAATGCAAGATGCTACTCAGTCCTGACCCAACTGACTCCTCTTCTCTGTTTCTCCACACTCTGCTTCTCCTGTAACTCCCACATCCCACTTTTTCTTAGAGCACCATGGAGTCTACTTTCTCTGCTTGGTCTCTGTGCTGTGACCTAGTTGCAGATTTGCGCCTCAAAGCTAACAGACAGCAGGTGTAAAGGAGAAAGCTCCTGGCTATGAGTCAGCCATGCTGGGGGTTCCATCAGTCCTCCTGTCTATAAAATGGGGACAATTATGCACACCAAAAATGCCTGTTGCCTGTACTGTGTGAGTGACATCTGTGCAGGGCTGAGTGGTGGAGCAGGACCCACCCAGTGGCAGGCTGCCCAACCTGTCCATGAGTGGCCATACTGTTTTCAGAAGCCCTGTCATGCAGCACTGTGACATGCTGGGAGTCCTGTCCCCGCATGGAGGAGGCAGCAGACAAAAGGCTTTGGGGCGAAGTGAGAAGACTTTGCTGGAAGACTCTTAAGAGGGGTGCTCTTCAGGGGTACTGAAAGCTGATCTGGGTTCTCAGCACCACCTTCACCTTCATGAGCCACAGGGCCTGGACACCACCCCCTGGGTTGTTGATGTCACGATGACCTGAGGTCCAAGGTCCTTCCAAAGGCCGGAGTCTCTGAAAACCCTTCCCTCACACTCAGGGAATGCCAAGAAGCAGGACCCTGGGGTCAGGGAACAGTCCAGGGCTGATCCGAGCCCAGTGGGAAAGGAGAAGGAGACTTGCCGGAGACCAATTCCAGCATGACAACAGGGCTGCATCTGGGAATGGCTAAAGGCATTTCCCCAAACCTGAATAGGATACATTAAATTGATTTCTTGGCTGCCAGACAGCTGAAAGGCATCTTAATCTACATGTTATTGCCTCCTACTGTCCAAACACCTGAACAGCCGTAGGCTAATTCCCCCATTCTAACAATGTTTCTGTACACCCTTTGAAGTGTATATCTCTGCCTTGCCTCAGGACAAGTTGTGTTAAAAAAAAAGCATGGGGTCCTGGGGCAAAGGAGAACCTAAGACCTTAGACATAAGACCTTAGAACTTAGCTCCTTTAGCTAAACTCCTCTGACCCCCAAATGCCTTTCAAAATTATATCTCGTCTCCGGACTCTTATTTAACATCTATGCACAGCCTTCTCCAGATTCCTGAACCCTTCTTGATGATGGGACAAGAGCACCAACATAGGAACTGAGGTGGCAGCTACAGCTGTTCAGATGCTGAAATAACATTCTGGGGCCCTGGACCTCTCAGCTGAGGCCCCTTAGGCCCTACTCCCCCAACCCAGGCCAGGTGTCAAACCTGTGGGGGCTGGAGGCAAGACCTTGGCCCAGAAGACTGTGAGGGAGCTGTCATGAGGTCTTGTCCTGGTCCCTGCACAGTTCATTCAGGCAACCACCCCTCTACTTGGCTTGGGACCAGCCATACACTGTTCACCTGGGGAAGGTGCTTATGGGAGGTCTTGGCCATGGAGTGGGATGGGTAGACCTGGCCCAGAGTGAGGGGCCTTGCTTCAGTGAAGGACTGAGCAGGCAGTTCTGAAAGGGAGCTTCCTGAGAAGATACTGTGAACATACACCACCTGGACTGGGCCTCAGTTTCTCCAGGGGGGCCTTGCCCAGCCAGTGTGGCTCAATGGTTGAGGGTTAGCCCATGAACCAAGAGGTCACTAGTTCGATTCCAGGTTGAGCGCATGCCCGGGTTAGGGTTTAATCCCTAGTAGGAGGTGTGCAGGAGGCAGCTCACCAATGACTCTCTCTCATCATTGATGTTTCTAGCTCTCTCCTTCTCATCTTCCTCTCTCTAAAATCAATAAAACATATTTTAAAAAATAACAAGGGTGGCCACACTTGGGAGACCAGTCCTTTGGCACCTGGGCAACCCTTCTCAAGTTTTGAGTGTGTGAATGGGTGAAAGAATCTGGCTCTGCCACCCTGAACCTACTCCTGGCTGGGCAGCCCAGCTTCCTGGCCTCTGTTTGTCACTGGGTGCCAGACCAGGGCTATGCAATGGCCAAGGAGTAGATTTGTACACTGCTGGGTTTGAGCTGACTTGGCACACATACTGCTATCTCTGAAATGCAGTTTGTGATTTTGTAAAATGGGACAAGAATGTAAGTTTGCAACATGGTGATGGCCAAGCTGGTGCCGGGCCTTTGCCGAGTTTCTCCTGCTGCTGATGTGTCCCTGGTGAGCCCGGCTGCAGCTGCACACTATGCCCTCTGTTTTTCAGGGGCCTCCCTTGGCAGCCTGGACAGCCTCAGCCATACCCTGGGCATCCTGGAGGAACAGATCAACAGTTCAAGGCGCAGGGCACGCAGACATGCTGCCGATGACGACTACAACATTGAGGTCCTGCTGGGTGTGGATGATTCTGTGGTCCAGTTCCACGGGAAGGAACACGTGCAGAAGTACCTGCTCACACTCATGAACATTGTAAGTGGGGCGGGGTGAAGGAGGTGCAGGTGGACACCTGTGCTTTCTGTGGTTTCCTAGTGGATCTAGGGATGAGTTATGTGGCTACAGGGAAGCTCTCTGGGTCCACAGGTGAGAAAATGTAAACTTCCCATCAGCCAAACTGAACCTGAGTTTTCTCATCTGTAAATGGGGCATATTCTGACTTGGCAAGGCTGTTTACACACTGAGGCCATTTCCCCAAACTCCAGTCATTTGTCTCCGTTTTCTTTATTTTTGCCATACTGTACTGTGCCTGGACTATGTATTTTCCTATAAATGAACTGACTTTTTAAAACTTAAAATTATTTACAAAGGAAACCTCACTTTACATAAAGGTAACCTAAAAGTAAAACGTAACGCAATAAAAAAGAGATATTGGTGTGTGTCCCCCAAGGAGACAGACAGACTAACACCCATCCAGGCTCCTCCTGGAGTAGGCGGAGGAATGGAAGCTTGAAGAGGGGATCCATTTCTCCCTGCGAAGCTGTGCTATGTAATGGGGTATTTGTGTGCCACACGTGCCTTCTGGGGCATGATGAGGCACTTGCCCCTTGTCTACCCAATGCGGAGAGATTAAGGTGTCACCCCCTTGTTTACCCAACAGGAGAGATTAAGGAGTTGTCCCCACATTACAGTCCCCACCCCCCACCCCAGGAGGCATGGGGATGCTGCCTAATTGGCCAGCAGAGGGCGCAGTCCTACCTCTTCCCTGTCTGGTATGGAGAGCCTTCCCCCTCATTGCTTGATGCTTGGTCAGGGTCACCTTGAGGATGTGAGGCATCCAGTATCCAAAGTGCAAGCACTAGGGGCAGCGTTAAGCTCAGCTGAGCCCAGTCCTGAGAGCTAGGGTGGGAGGGAGGAGCAGGGTTCATCCTGTGTGTAGGACCTTGGTGGGAAGTACAGATTTGTGAAAGGAGTAGGCCTTTGCAGGGGGGAGGTGGGCAGGGAAGCCCAAAGCTGGGGAATTGGAAAGCAGTGGGGCTGTGTACCCCAGTCTTATGAGCCTTGGTTTTCTCATCTTTAAAATGGATTGATAGCCCTAGCTGGTTTGGCTCAGTGGATAGAGCATCGGCCTGTGGACTGAAGGGTCTCAGGTTCTATTCCGGCCAAGGGCATGTACCTTGGGTTGCGGGCACATCCCCAGTAGGAGGTGTGCAAGAGGCAGCTGATCAATGTTTCTCTCTCATCGATGTTTCTAACTCTCTATCCCTCTCTCTTCCTCTCTGTAAAAAATCAATAAAATGTATATTTTTTAAAAAATGGATTGATAATTTCCATTTCAGAGTGAAGATTAAATGGGAGGTGAACAGTTCAGCTACTAAATAAAATGTGGTTTTGCTATCATGATGGTAACAGTACTTAATTCATCAGCAGCACATCTGGAATTATCCTTGAGAAGTATGCCAAGGACTTGGAAGTTGGGAGTATCCCAGATGAAATCTTCCTGAGGCTGTTGGAACGAATTCGCCTTGGTGTGGTGGGTCCCTCTGTCACATACACCTGCTGCAGCATAAGCCTGTAGGAGGAAGTCTAGAACTTTCTCTTGGTTTTGCCAGTTAACTTCAGTTTATTTATTTACTGATCCAACTGTACCTCATGATCCAACTGTACCTCAATTTTAAATAATGGGATGGTTGGGTTCATTTCTTGAAAAGCATAAGAAATGTAAAAATTCTTAAATTGAAACAAATTTTATCATAACAAAAAAGGATTTTAGGAGATAATTCAAGGAGCTATAAGAAAGAGTAGTTGGGCTGTGTCTTTTTCCCTGTTTCAAGTGTTCATTGGACACATGCTTGTCCAAGGCACAGGGCAATGGAGGGATCTGAGCTCTGCCTCCCACCTTGAGTGCAGTATGGTGGAAGGAGATGAGATGGGTTCTTGAGGCATATGTTACCCTGACAATTAATACCCTCTGGGCTCTGTATCCTCATTTAGGGCTGCACACCCAGGAGAGAGTCCTGTGGGTTGATCTAAGACACACAGAGTCCTCTTGGGGAGGAGGGGATAGAGGAAAAGTGAATATGTGAGAAAGGACCTTCCAGAGCAAGATTGTCTAATAGAGCTTTCTGCAGTCCAGGAGATGCTCTAATTCTGCCATCCATTCAACAGCCACCAGCGACCCCCACCCTTGAACACTTGAAATGTGGTTGGTGTGATGGCAGAATTGAAATATTAAATTTTTTTCAATAGAATTTTTTTTAATTTAAAGTTTTTTAAAATTCTGGTAAAATACATGTAACATAAAACTTACTATCTTCACCATTTTTAAGTATACACAGTTTAGTGGTGTTTAGTACATTTATATTGTTATGCAACCATCACCACCATCCATGCCCAGGACTCTTTTCATCTTGCAAAACTGAAATTCTGTCCCCATTCTCTTCTCCCCCAAGTCCCTAGGAAACACTACTCTGCTGCCTGTCTCTATGAATTTTACTGCTCTAGGGACCCCATATAAGTGGAACATATCATACAGTATATGTCCTTTTGTGACTGGCTTCTTTCACTTAGCACGTGTCTTCAAGGTTCATGCGTATTGTAGTAGGTGTCAGGATTTCTGTCCTTTTTAAGGCTGAATAAGATTCCATTGTTTAGACAGACCACATTCTGTGTACCCATTTATCTATTGATGGACACTTGGATTGCTTCTACCTTCTGGCTGTTGTAAATATGCTGCTGTGCACCTGGGTGTACAGTGTCTGTCTGTTCTTGTTCCTGCTTTTAGTTCTTTTGTGTCTATACCCAAAAGTGGAATTGCTGGAACATAAAGCAATTCTGTTTTTAATTTTTTGAGGACCCTCTATACTTTTTTCCACAGTACCTGCATCATTTTACATTCCTACCAATAGGGCCCAAGTGTTCCCACGTCTCCACATTCCCACCAACACTTGTTATCTGTGATAACAGCCATCCTAATGGGTAAGTTAATATTTGTAATTAATTTGAATTAGCATTTAAATCACCCATGTGGCTAGAGGCTTCCATATGCAAACTGGTGATTTAATGCAATCCCAAAAGAGTTGTGCACAAGGGGACTGCCTGCTGTCCCCTTCCTCTGAACTTGACCAGGCCTATGGTGCTAAACAGCAGTGTGGGAAGCCTCAGTGTGGGGCCTGGACCCATGAAGGTGCTGGCTCACCTGAGGCTGCAACCAGAGTCCTGAGTAACTTGTGGAGGCCTGGCCAGGGCACATCTCCCTCTTCTTATAAGTGAGCTGGTTACTGGGCTGTGTTGGATCCAAAGTCAGTGACATGGGGGACAGATGTGGTAGCAGCCAGCCCATACTGCCTTCCAAGTGAGGCATTTGGTCAGCTGTGAGGACAGCCAAGGCCAGGGCAAAGTGCTCCCAGCATCAAGACTGTGGGACCAGGCCTGGGTGGACCCAGTTTGTCCCCTGAGAAAGGCCATGGAGGCCCACCCTGGGAGTAGGATGCCGTGGTATGGATCCCTATGGTAGGGGCCCCTAGGGTAAGGGATCTAGGAATGGATGGTGCAAAGAGGAGGAAAGGCCCAGGTGAGCTGGACACAGGTGTGGCTGGACCTTGGCAGCTCTCAGTTCCTTTGGTTTCTTCTGTCGCTCAAGGTGCTCCTTCCTATAAGGCTCCCATTGGGATCTCTCTGTGGCAGAGCCCAGGCTGCAATGTGTGTCTTCATGTGACATAGACATTTTAGGTTCATCAAATATCCATGTGCTCCCCTTTTCCCTTCTGTTTCCCAGCCTCCTGTGCACTTAATTTGGGGTTGTGTGCCAGGAATTGACATGTGTCACCTTCTGGCCGAGGCAGTTAAGAAGCAGCATATCCTCTCCTCCTCTTCCTTTACTTTTTCCTTAAGCTGAATTTCAAAAGTTCAATCCCTGGTTAACAATATGTGCATTTTAAAACTCTCAATGCTAGAATGTTCTCTGTTATTTCACCTATTCATGCTCCTCGGATCCATTGCCTAACTCCTAACTGCTCATAGCACCAAGTCCTTCTTAGCTGTGGTACATTGAGAGCCACAACCAGGATAGGCTTTTGTTGTAAGTTATATTTATTTGATAGTAATGAGGTTGCACTTAAAAAATATGTATATTTTAAAACAGTGATTATCTTACAGTTTTATGATTGGCTAACTTATGTCCTTTATTTTACTGGGAGTTTAATTTCTTTCTTGTTACTTTGAAGAAGTTTTATATTTAAACTAGAGGCCCAGTGCATGGATTCGTGCACCAGTGGGGTCCTGCGGCCTGACCAGGCCAAAACCGGCTCTCCAACATCCCCCGAGGGGTCCCGGATTGCAAGAGGGCACAGGCCAGGCTAAGGGACCCCACCGGTGCACAATCAGGGCCAGAAAGGGACTGCAGGAGGGCTCCAGGGTGTGTCCGGCACATCTCACCCAGTCCCAATCGGCTGGACCCCAGAAGCAAGCTACACTACCAGTCGGAGCATCTACCCCCTGGTGGTCAGTGTACGTCATAGCGACTGGTCGAACGGTGGAACAGTCAGACACGTATCATGTTAGGCTTTTATTATATTGGACTAAAGGCCCAGTGCACAAAATTCGTGCATGGGGGGGGGGGGCGGTCCCTCAGCCTAGCCTGCATCCTCTCCAATCCGGGACCCCTCAGGGGATGTCCGACTGCCAGTTTAGGCCTGATCCCACAGGGGTCGGGACTAAACCCGCAGTCGGACATCCCTCTCACAATCCAGGACTGCTGGCTCCTAACCACTTACCTGCCTGCCTGCCTGATCACCCCTAACCACTCTACCTGCCTGCCTGATCGCCCCCTAACTGGTTCCCTGCCAGCCTGGTCTCTCCTGATCTAAACCCTAACTGCTTGCTCCCCCATGCCGGCCTAATCGCGCTCCTAACTGCTTGCTCCCCTGCTGGCCTGATTGCCCCTAACCACCTCTGCCTTGGCCCCTGCCACCATGCCTAACTGCCTCTGCCTCACCCCCTACCACCGTGGCTTTGTGAGGGAGGAAGTCGGACGTCCAGAAGACATCCAGTCAATCTGGTCTAATTAGCATATTACCCTTTTATTAGTATAGATAGCTTAACTTCTTGGCTGTTGCCTGGGTGGGAAATAGTCTTCCCAGTTTTGTGGTTTGCCATTGTTTTGTTTTGTGTGGGATTGTTTTTTGATGGCTCGCATATTTGTGTGTAGTCATGTTCTGAGGCCTTGGGCTCCCCAGTTTTACTTTGGGTGCTGTGTTCGGCATTCCATGCCTCCCTGGAACTCAATCTTCTGGGATTTTACTCTGGTCACCCCAGCAGTGACCTCCCTTCCCCTCCCTCCCCCCTCCTCCCCCTCCCCCCAGGCCTATTGTCAGCAGCATCGTTCCCCAGACAAACCTCAGCCCTTACAGACTACCTGGCCATTCTTGTCACACTGGCCAGCCCCAGCAGACCCACACCCAGGTCTCCTGGCACAAAACTTCAGGGCCAAAATGAAAATGTGACTCTCTTATTCAAAAAGCAGGAAAGAGTACCATAAAATGTACATATTAAATCCTTTTTCTTTCTCCTGCAGTCTCTCTCTCAACTTGTCAAGATTTTAAAGTTTTCTCTTTATTGACTGTAAGTAAAGAACAATTAGAATGTTAAATTATTAGCATGAATTTTACCATTTATCTTTATACAAAGTCTGTTTTAAATGCACATATTAGAGTATTTAACTTGTATGGAGAATCATCAAAGTATTTTGTGGTTAATGGCGGAGGGTGCCTCAAGGTGGCCAGAACTTCAGGCAAAGCATAAGCCAGACTAGGGAAGTGGAGGGAAGAAGATGGGAGCCCCAGGGACAGAGCCCACAGAGGGAGTGCTCCCCTGGACACAGATTCCCACATGGGCCTTGGGCAGTTTCGGGACTCCTGGGACCTGACAGCTGCCCTGTCTGGGTTGACAGGCACCACTGGAGGAACCCATGGCTCTGTGCCCTGCCCAGAGGGTCTGGGGACAGTGAGCCTGCCAGGTCCCCTTCCCATGGGCCCAATCCAGGGCAGATGGCCAAGGCTCTTCACACCTCAGCACCTGGATCTCACTTCCTCTGAGACTTGTGTGGGGTTGCTGCCAAGGGTGAGATGGCCACAGCCATGCCCCGGCTTGAAATGCTATGTGGCACATGCACCCACCTTGCCCCTTTGGGCAACTGCATCCAGGCCCCTGCCAGGGGCAGAGGTCAGCAGTGGTTACAGGGTAGAGAGCAGGTAGCCAAGAACCTGTCCTAGGCATATGAGCCAAGGCTTTCCTGTCCCATCCACCTTGACTTACTTCAAAGTGTAAAATGAAGAATTTCAAGACTGGCAAGTGCCCAGTATTAAGTCCTAAAAGTGGGGTCCTTCTGAGCACAGGCTGGCTGATTTCCCATAAACCCAGGACCATCAGTCCTGCACTGGACCCTGCCATCAACTCCAGCACCACATTCCCTGCACTACCTGCCTAAGGCCCATTCTCCGGGGCTCTTTCCCATCCTTGACCATCCAGAGACTCCTCTCAAAGCTGCCCCCACTCTGAGCTTGGTCCCCTTGGCCCAGGGGCCCTTAACCTGCTCAAAGAGGCTAGGACTCCAGGGAAGGCTGCCAGATAGCCTCAACCACCTGTTTGATGTGTAATCCATCCAGCCCTGCTGGATCTCCAGGCCTGGCCCCCACACTTGTGCTGGGCTTTTCTTGGACTCCCTGCTCCCACATGGCTCTGCATAGCTGGCTTCCTTCTGCTGTCACCCTGCGCCTGCTCCTCCCAACCTTCCACAGTCTCTTCTGGCCTCCATCAGGCCTAGCCCTAAGGACCAGGAGCTCACCTCTGCCTGGCTCCTCTGTGTGCTGGGAGTCACTGTCCTGTTTCACTGTTCCTCCTTGGAAAAATGCTCACTGCTGTGTATGGTCTTCCTAGGATAGGATGCAGCCAACACTCCTGAACACACCTGCTGCTGACCTATGCTTAGGGAATTACCATTTTTCAGACTTTCTGTGCCAGCACCTGAGCTGCCGTCTGCTCTCGAGCTCTCTGCTGTGGCAGCTCCCAAGAAGGTTGGCTGAGATGCAGCCCCTGTGCTCGTGGCATCTCTGGTTACCTTGGATGATCAGGCATGGATGGTGGCTCTGCTCCCCCAGCTCAGGTTCCTGTGAAGCCAGGTATGGATACATGCTCTAGGGCAGTGGTTCTCAACCTTCCTAAGGCCGCAACCCCTTAATACAGTTCCTCATGTTGTGGTGACCCCCAATTTCATTGTTACAAATTGAACATAATTAAAGCATAGTGATTAATCACAAAAACAATATGTAATTATATATGTGTTTTCTGATGGTCTTAGGCAACCCCTGTGAAAGTTGTTCGACTCCCAAAGGGGTCACGACCCACAGGTTGTGAACCTCTGCTCTAGGGGAAACCGGAGCAATTATTTTTAAATCTTTATTGTTTAAAGTATTACATATGCCTCCTGTTTCCCCCGTTGACCTCTACCCAGACTCCAACCCTTCACTACATGCCCTTACCCACCCCTACTGACTGTGTCCATTGGTTATGCTTATGTGCATGCATACAAGTCCTTCGGTTGATCTCTTACCACCCCTCCTACCCTCTCATGCCTTCCCTCTGAGGTTGGATGGTCTTTTTGATGCTTTTCTGTCTCTGGATCTATTTTTATTCAGAAGTTTATCTTGTTCATTATATTACACAAATAAGTGAGGTCGTGTGATATTTATCTTTCTTCAACTGGCTTATTTCGCTTAGCATAATACTCTCCAGATCCATCTATGCTGTTAAGAGTTCCTTCTTTTTTATAGCAGCGGAGTATTCCATTGTGTAGATGTACCACAGGTTTTTAATTCATTCATCTGCTGATGGATACTTAGGCTGTTTCCAGATCTTAGCTATTGTAAATTGTGTAGCTATGAACATAGGGGTGTGTATATCCTTTCTGATTGGTGTTTCTGATTTCTTGGGATATATACCTAGAAGTGGGATTACTAGGTCACTTGGGAGTTCCATGCACCAGTCTGCATTCCCACCAGCGGTGCACAAGGGTTCCTTTTTCTCCACATCCTCGTCAGCACTTGTCGATTGTTGATTTGTTGATGATAGCCATTCTGACATGTGTGAGATGGTACCTAATTGTCGTTTTGATTTGCATCTCTCAGATGATTAGTGACTTTATTTTTTTAATTGTTTTATTGCTTAAAGTATTACAAAGAGTATTACATATATCTCCTTTGATGCCCCGTTCTTGACAATCTCCTGGCCTCCCCTACCCCCCCCCCCAGTGTCTATGTCCATTGATTATGCTTATATGCATGCATACAAGTTCTTCGATTGATCTCTTACCCTCCCCTCCTGCCCCCCAACCATCCCCGGCCTTCCCGCTGTAGTTTGACAGTCTGTTCGAGGCTGCTCTGCCTCTGTATCTATTTTTGTTTATAAGTTTACTAGAGGCCCGGTGCATAAAAATTTGTGCACTCGGGGGGTAGGGGGGCGGTCCCTCAGCCCGGCCTGTGCCCTCTCGCAGTCTGGGACCCCTTGGGAGATAACGACCTGCTGGCTTAGGTCTGCTCCCGGGTGGCAGAAGGCAGGCCTAATCCCTAGGTGCAGC
This sequence comes from Myotis nattereri, assembly GCF_964212035.1. Classification (NCBI taxonomy): domain Eukaryota; kingdom Metazoa; phylum Chordata; class Mammalia; order Chiroptera; family Vespertilionidae; genus Myotis; species Myotis nattereri. Next base: position 10,209,237 of record NC_138080.1, read on the forward strand.
CCCTGGTCGGGCTCAGAGCAGGGCTGACTGGGGAGTTGGGGCGCCGCCCCCTGTCATGCACAGAGCAGGGCGGATTGGGAGGTTGCGATGCCACCCTCAGTCACGCTCAGGGTATGGCCGATTGAGGGGTTGGGGCACCGCCCCCTGTCACACTCAAGGCAGGGTTGATGGGGAGGTTGCAGCGCCACCCCCTGTCACACACAGAGCAGGCCCGATCAGTGGGTTGGGGAGCTCCCCCCTGTCACGCACAGAGCAGGGTCAATCAGGGGATTGGGGAGCTCCCCCCTGTCACTCACAGAGCAGGGCCGATCAGGTGGTTGGGGAGCTCCCCCCTGTCACGCACAGAGCAGGGCCCATCAGGGGGTTGGGGAGCTCCTCCCTGTCACTCACAGATCAGGGCCCATCAGGGGGTTGAGGAGGTCCCCCCGTCACTCACAGAGTAGGGCCGATAGGGGAGTTGGGGCACTGCCCCCTGTCACACAGAGCAGGGCCAATCAGGGGGTTGGGGCGCCGCCCTCTATCACCCACAGAGCAGGGCCGATCAGGGGGTTGGGGCACTGCCACTGTCACACTCAGGGCAGGGTCGATGGGGAGGTTATGGCTCTACCCTGTCACACACAGAGCAGGGCCCATGGCGGGGGGGGGGGTTTGGGGCACCGCACCCCGTCACACTCAGAGCAGGGCCCGTGGAGGGGGGCGGGGGGCGCCACACCCTGTCACACACAGAGCCGCAGGGTGATCAGGAGGTTGGGGAGCTCCCCTCTATCAGGTACAGAGCAGGGCCGATCAGGGGGTTGGGGCGCCTTCCCCTGTCAGGAACAGAGCAGGGCCGATAGGGAGGTTGTGGCCCCGCCCCCTGTCACACACAGAGCCACAGGGCAATCAGGGCGTTTGAACGCTGCCCCCTGTTATCCTGATCCCGATGCCGGTGCTGGGAGACCTGACGGCTCCACTGATCCCAGTGCTGGGAGGCATATTACCCTTTTACTACATAGAATAGAGGCCTGGTGCATGGGTGGGGGCTGGCTGGTTTGCCCTAAAGGGTGTCCTGGATCAGGGTGGGGGTCCCCACTGGGGTGCCTGGCCAGCCTGGATGAGGGGATGATGGCTGTTTGCAGCTGGTCACACACCCTTCAGGGTGGGGGTCCCCACTGGGGTGCCTGGCCAGTCTGGGTGAGGGGCTGAGGGCTGTTTTCAGGCTGGGTCTGAAGCTCCCAACTGCTCCTTTTTTTCTTTTTTCTTTTTTATTCTGGGCCAGCTTTAGCTCTGGCTCCAGCTCTGAGGCCTCTGCTGCTGAAAGAAGGTATCTGGTTTGTTTAGGTTCTATAATCGAAACAATGTATAACTCCAGCTCTGAGATCCCAGCTCGCTGAAAGCTGATTTCTGGGGTTTTGTTTAGCTTCTATATTTGTTACAATGTTTCTTAAACTGCAGGCTCAGAGGCCAGCAAGGCAGACAGGGAACATTGGAGTCCTCCGTCACTGAAGCAAGCAATCCTCATGTTAGTTTCAAGCTGCCTGGCTGCCGGCCGCCATCTTGGCTGGCAGTTAATTTGCATATATCACTGATTAGCCAATGGGAAGGGTAGCGGTCGTATGCCAATTACCATGTTTCTCTTTTATTAGAGAGGATAATGGTCTTTATTATCCATAAATGAGTGAGATCATATGGTATTTTTCCTTCACTGACTGGCTTATTTCACTTAGCATAATGCTCTCCAGCTCCATCCATGCTGTTGCAAATGGTTAAGAGTTCCTTCTTTTTTATAGCAGCATAGTATTCCATCGTGTAGATGTACCACAGTTTTCTAATCCATTCATCTATGATGGGCACTTAGGCTGTTTCCAGATCTTAGCTATGGTGAATTGTGCTGCTATGAACATAGGGGTGCATATATCCTTTCTGATTGGTGTTTCTGGTTTCTTGGGATATATTCCTAGAAGTGGGATCATGGGGTCAAATGGAAGTTCCATTTTTAGTTTTTTGAGGAAACTCCATACTGTTCTCCACAGTGCCTGCACCATTCTGGATTCCTACCAGCAGTGCACGAGGGTTCCTTTTTCTCTGCATCCTCACCAGCACTTGTCATTTGTTGATTTGTTGATGCTAGCCATTCTGACACGTGTGAGATGGTACCTCATTGTTGTTTTGATTTGCATCTCTCGGATGATTAGTGACTTTGAGCATGTTTTCATATGTCTCTTGGCTTTCTGAATGTCCTCTTTTGAAAGGTGTCTATTTAGGTCCTTTGCCCATTTTTTGATTGGATTGTTTATCTTCCTTTTGTTAAGTTGTATGAGTTCCTTATAAATGTTGGAGATTAAAGCCTTATCGATAATAACATTGGCAAATATGTTCTCCCATGCAGTGGGCTTTCTTGTTATTCTGTTGATGGTTTCTTTTGCTGTGCAGAAGCTTTTTATTTTGATGTAGTCCCATTTGTTTATTTTCTCCTTAGTTTCCATTGTCCTAGGAGCTCTATTGGTAAAGATATTGCTATGACGTATGTCTGATATTTTGCTGCCTATGGATTCTCCTAAGATTTTTATGTTTTCCGTCTTACATTTAAGTCCTTTATACATTTTGAATTTATTTTTGTATATGGTGTAAGTTGGTGGTCTAGTTTCTTTTCTTTTCTTTTTTTTTTTTTTGCATTTATCTCTCCAATTTTCCCAACACCATTTATTGAAGAGACTGTCTTGACTGCATTGTATGCTCTTGCCTCTGTTGTCAAATATTAATTGAGCATAATGGCTTGGGTTGATTTCTGGGATCTCTGTTCTGTTCCATTGATCTATATGTCTGTCCTTGTGCCAGTACCAGGCAGTTTTGAGAAAAGTGGCTTTGTAAAATAGCTTGATATCTCGTATTGTGGTTCCCTGAAATTTTGTTCTTCTTTCTCAGAATTGCTGCAGCTATTCAGGGTCTTTTTTTATTCCATACTAGGGGCCCAGTGTACGAATTCATGCACCTTGAAAGGAACTCTGGGCCACGAGGCTGCAATGAGCACATAGGCGGGTCTCGGTCCATCCTCCGCACCCTTGCCTGGCCACTCCTACCACCGCCCCTGGCCCCCTGTCCGCTAGCAGCCCCGCTCCCACCACTGCTGCTCCCATGCAATGACAGTGCTGGCCCCGCTCGCATCCACTGATGGCACGGAGCAATTGGGCCTGGTGCCAGCAGCGGGTGGGAGCGGGGCTGCTGGCGCTCAGTGGTGGCTGCAGGTGTGAGCTGCAGCTCTGGTGCCAGCAGCAGATGCAAGCGCTGGGCAGGACCGCAGTGCGCGGGAGCAAAGAATTTTCAGTAACCACCAGAAGCTTGCCCCAATGACAGCGACCAGCTCCCTGCCTTGATCTGGCATCCCGGCTCACCTGCTCCACCATTCTGCTGCAGCTGATACCTGCCATGTTTTGCGCTCTGCCGCCTGCTGCTGATGCCACCATGTTCCGTGCACATCCCCTGGTGGTTAGCACACCTCATAGTGGCCAGTTGTTCGGTTGTTCGGTTGTTCCGCCATTTGTTCTATTTGCATATTAGCCTTTTACTATATAGGATGAATTTTTAGAGAGTTTGTTCTAGGTCTTTGAAATATGCCATTGGTATTTTAAAAGGGCTTGCATTGAATCTATAGATTGCTTTGGGGAGTATAGACATTTTAATGATGTTGATTCTACCAATCCATGAGCACAGTATATTCTTCCATTTGTTTATGTCTTCCTCTATCTCTTTTTTTCAATGTCCTGTAGTTTTCCAAGTACAGGTTGTTTACCTCCTAAGTTAAGTTTATTCCTAGGTATCTTAATTTTTTGTTGCAATGATAAATGGGATTGTTATTTTAGTTTCTTTTTCTGTGAGTTTATTATTGATGTAGTAAAAAGCCATAGATTTCTGAGTGTTAATTTTCTATCCTGCTACATTGCCAAATTCATTTATTAAGTTTAGTAGTTTTTTGATGGAGTCTTTAGGGTTTTCTATGTGCAATATCATGTCATCTGCAAATAACAACGGTTTTACTTCTTCTTTTCCAATTTGGATGCCTTTTACTTCTTTTTCTTGACTGATAACTATGGCTAGCTCTTCCAGTACTATGTCAAACAGGGGTGGTGAAAGTGGGCATTCTTATCTTGTTCCTGTTCTTAGGGGAAATTGTTTTAGTTTTTGCCCATTGAGTATGATGTTGGCTGTAGGCATGTCATATATGCCCTTTATCGTGTTGAGGTATAAACCCTCTGTTCCCACTTTGATGAGAGTTTTTATCAGGCAAGGGTGTTGGATTTTGTCAAATGCTTTTTCTGCATCAATTGATATGATTATGTGATTTTTGTCTCAATTTGTTTATGTGATGTATCATGTTTATTAATTTGCAGATATCATATCACCCTTGCATCCCCGAATAAATTCCACTTGGTCATGATGTATGATCTTTCTAATGTAATGCTGGATCCTATTTGCTAATATTTTGTTGAAGATTTTAGCATCTATGTTCATCAGGGATATTGGCCTGTAATTCTCTTTCTTTGTAGTGCCTTTATCTGGTTTGGAGATTAGGGTAATGCTGGCTTCATAGAAAAAGCTTTGAAGTGTTCCTTTCTCTTTAATTTTTTGGAATATTCTGAGGAGGATAGGTTTTAAATCTCCTTTGAATGTTTGGTAAAACTCCCCTGTGAAGCCATCCAGTGCAGGACTTTTGTTGACTAGAAGTATTTTTTATTACTGCATCAATTTCCTCTATAATTATCGACCTATTCAGATTTTTTTATTCTTCCTGTTTGAGTTTTGGAAGATTGTATTTTTCTAGGAATATATCCATTTCATCTAGCTTGTTCAGTTTGTTGGAATAGGATTGTTCATAGTATTTTTTTACAAAGTAAGTTTATAGTGGTTGTTACTTCATCTTTTTCATTTCTGATTTTGTTTATTTGGGTCCTCTCTGATTCTTGGTGAGCCTGGCTAGAGGTTCATCAATCTTGTTTAACTTTTCAAAGTACCAGCTCTTGATTTTTTGATCTTTTGGACTTTTTTCTTTTTTTGGTTTCTATGTCATTTTTTTCTGCTCGGATCTTTATTATTTCCTTCCTTCTGCTCTCTCTGGGCTTTTTTTGTTGCTCTCTTTCTAATTTTTAAGTTGCAGGGTTAAATAATTTATTACCAATTTTTCTTGGTGTTTTTTTAAGTAGGCCTATAAACTTCCCTCTAGGACTGCTTTCACTGTGTCCCATTGATCTGGGATTGTTGTGCTTTTATTGTCATTCGTTTCCAGGATGTTTTTTATTTCTTCTTTGATCTCTTTGGTAACCCAGTCATTGTTTAATAGCATGCTATTTAGCCTCCAAGTGTTTGATTTTTTTTTGTTTTTATTGCAGTTGATTTCTAATTCTATGCCATTGTGATCTGAGAAGATGCTTGGTAGTCTTTTAATCTTCTTGAATTTATCAACTTAGCCTGTGTCCTAATATGTGGTCTAACTTTGAAAATGTCCCCTGTGCACCTCAGAAGAATGTACATTCTGTAGCTTTGGGGTGAAATGTTCTGAAGATGTCAATTAATTCCATCTGATCTAGTGAGTCATTTAAGATTGCTGTTTCTTTGATTTTTTTGTCTAGAGGATTTATCCAGTGATATCAATGGGGTAATAAAGTCTCCTACTATGATTTTATTGCTGTTAATCTCTCCCTTGATATCTTCCAGCAGTTTTTTATGTATTTGGGTGCTCCTACATTTGGTGCATATACGTTTACCAGAGTTATATCCTCTTGTTGTATTGATCACTTTAGTATTATGAAGTGGCCTTCATTATCTCTTGTTATGGCCTTCACTTTGAGGTCTATTTTGTCAGATATAAATATTGCCACCCCAGCTTTTTCTTCATTTCCTTTTGCCTGAAAAAAATCATTTTTTTTTAATCCCTTCACTTTCATCTGTGTGAGTCCCTTGTTCTGAGGTGGGTCTCTTGTAGACAGCATATATATGGGTCTTGTTTTCTTATCTATTCAGCCACCTAATGTCTTTTGATTGGAGCATTTAGTCCATTTATGATTAAGGTTATTATTGATAAGTACCCATTTGTAGCCATTTTTATTCTTTATGCCTGTATTCCTTCTTCCCTTTCTATTTCTTCTTTTTATTACAGTCCCTTTAGCACAGTAGTTCTCAACCTGTGGGTCGCGACCCCTTTGGCGGTCAAACGACCCTTTCACAGGGGTCGCCTAAGACCATCCTGCATATCAGATATTTACATTACGATTCATAACAGTAGCAACATTACAGTTATGAAGTAGCAACGAAAATAATTTTATGGTTGGGTCACAACATGAGGAACTGTATTTAAAGGGCCAGGAGGTTAAGAACCACTGCTTTAGCATTTCTTGTATTACTGGCTTGGTAGCAATAAACCCCCTTAGCCTCTTTTTGTCTGTGAAGCTCCTTATTTCCCCTTCAATTTTCAATAATAGCCTTCTAGACAGAGTATTCTTGGATTCAGTCCCTTGCTTTGCATCACTTTGTATATTTCATTCCATTCTCTTCTGGCCTGATTTGTTTCTGTTGAGAAATCATTTGATAATCTAATGGTAGAGCCTTTGTAAGTAAGTCTCTGTCTCTCTCTTGCAGCTTTTAAGATTCTCTCTTTGTCGTTAATGTTTGCCATTGTTATTATGACATGTCTTGTTGTGCATCTTTTGGTTCATCTTGTTTGGGACTCCCTGTTTGTGTGACTTTTTTCTTCCCCAAGGCAGAGAAATTTTCTGTCATTATTTCTTATATAGGTTTTCTAATCCTTGCTCCTCTTCTTGTCCTTCTGGAACCCCTATTATACAGATATTGCTTCGTTTCATGTTGTCCCAAAGCTCCCTTGAGATCTCCTCCTGCTTTCTCATTTTTTTTCTCAATTGCTGTTCAGATTAGGTGTTTTTCTACCCTGTCTTCTAACTCGCTGATTCGGTCCTTTGCTTCTTCTAGTCTACTGTTGAAACATTCCATTGTGTTTTTTATTGTAGCTATATCATTCTTAATTTCCTCTTGCTTCTTATATATGTTGGTGCTTGTAGACGGAAGCCCACCCTTGAAGGTGGCCTGTGATTGTCCTTTGCTCCTTGGATCTCATACTCTCAGGAGGCGTGCTAGAGGCCACTGAGGTCAAAGAACAGAGATGAGGTGCCTTCCTCAAAGTGCCACTCCTTTTAGACAGCAAGCATTTTAAAACATCAATGTTATATTAAAGCAGACTTGGACATGTCACTATCCACATGTATTTTTCCAGATACAGTGGAGATTTGAAAACAGGGTTGCCAAAACTACAGCCCAAGGGCCACATCTGGCCCACCACCCGTTTGCATAAATAAACTTTTATTGGCATGCAGCCACGCCCACTCATTCATGTCTTAGCTCATTCATGTGGGGTGGAATGGAATGGCTGGGACAGGAACAATGTGGCCAATAAAGCTAAAAGTAGTCACTACCTGATGTTAAAGAAATATTTGCTATCAGGCTCTGAAGATATCTACTTGCTTAGTGTCTTGAATCGCATTTCATCCCATTTCATCAGTGCCCTTGGGTATCCATGTTAAGAGAGCACTGGGCATAGCTTGAGGACCAGCTTTAAAGTCAGAAGCAGCTAATCTTGGCTTTTACCCACCTGGCAAAGTTCCTGCCTTGCCCTGAACTTGGCTTCCTCAATACCTCCCAAACACTCTGAGGGTCCATAAAGGCTGGCATAGTCCCTGACAAGAGATGGTCCCAGGAAACAAGCTTCCTTTTGCCCTCTTCAGCTCTTCCCACCCCTGCAGCTGGAGCAGCCCTTCCTCAGGCCATTTCAGGGACCTTGCACTTGAGCCAAGCTTCATCTTCTCCCTGCTCAGACCCCAGCCCAACCCACCTCCACCTCAGCCTTACCAACTTAGTGCACATGTGAGGTCACTTTGAGGATTCTTTTCAAAGCAATTGAATGAGCTGATCTTAATATCCATTTTTAAATAGGAGAAGCAGATTTCTGGGCAGGAGAGCTCTCTCTCCCAGCTGTGTTAACCCCCGAGCCCCCAAGACATTTCTCCTGCTGAGGGTAGATGCTCCTTAGGCCCATGAAGAACATGGGATCCCAAGAGCCTGAGTTTTCGGAATCGAGGCTATACCCTCAGACTCCTCTGAGCATGGAAACAGTCCTCTGTACAGTATGTTCTTAAACAGTGTTTGTTGAATGAATGGTTTCTCTCTGTGCCAGTATTCAGATTTTTTTCCTCTTTTCTTTTCCAATTTAATCCAGCAGTTGGCCTGGGTTTACCAAAGCTTTGCCAGAGTTTGCAAACAATCAGAGGCATATGGGCTCCATTTCTCGCCAGCTTCCAGGAATGTTGGGGCCATGTGGTGATGGTGGAGAGCAGCCAGGGTGGGGGTGGGAAGCAGGAATGTTTTCTGCTGGTCCTGGGGAGGGGCATATCTCGGAAATGGCCACAGAGCTCCAAACAAGCCAGAGGGAGGCACAATCCCAAGTCCTATTCACGTGTCTCTGTCTCTGGAACTTGGTAAAGAGAAAACATCTCTGAATCTGGACACTAACCCTTGGTTCCCTTAAGTTGAAGGGAATCAGACAAAGCTCCTGGACAAGGGGACATACTTGAGTTTGGGCCTGGCCACGGCACAGGAGGAGAGGACAGGGAGCAGAAGTTCCATTGCCACACACAGTGCCCCAGGTCCCAGGGTCTGCTGGTACCATGGTCCCTAACAAGGTGTGCCAGCACTGTCCCTGCTCCTTGTGCCTGTCCCTGTGTGCCACCAGGAGATAGGGCTGACAGGGCCAGAGTGTGAGATTGCTACACTGCTTATAAAAGGGGAGCACTCTCAGATCTTGGTGGGAATCAGGCAGGAGGCATAGTCAGGGGCCAGGGTGGCTGTGGGCAATACAGAGTGATGGGGATTTGGGGTGACTGGAGACACTATGTCTGGAGATCCCTTCCTGTGTCCCACTCACTTACGTAGGAACTAGAGGCCTAGTGCACAAAATTTGTGCACTTGGAGGAGTCCCTCAACCCTGCCTATGCCCTCTCTCAGTCTGGGAGCCCTCGCGGGATGTCCAACTGATAGCAGGGAGCAGGCCTAAGCCATCAGTCGGACATCCTTAGCACTGCTGCAGAGGTAGGACAGTCTCACGCCACCACTGCTGTGCTCACCAGCTATGAGCCTGGCTTCTGGCTGAGTGGTGCTCCCCCTGTGGGAGCACACTGACCACCAGGGGGCAGCTCCTGCATTGAGTGTCTATCCCTTGGTGCTGAGTGCACATTATAGCAAGTGGTTGAGTGGCCTTAGCATATCATTAGCATATTACGCTTTGATTGGTTGAACGGATGACTGGATGACCAGACACTTAGCATATTAGGCTTTTATTATATAGGATAAGCAGGCCCCATGTTGTCAGCTCTTTTTCCCATGGGAGGCTGGAAATCCAACTTTTATAGGAAATCTAATTATTTGTTAATGTCAGGTAATTGAAATTAAGGCCTCACACTATACAAGTGAATCAGAACACAACTGTAGGCAAGTCTGGCCAGTCAGTGAGTGGCTTAGGAGAAAGGAGGCAATTGCCTGCCTAGCTGTGTCCTGTGATGGGGCAATTATGTACCCCCCAGGGCTGTTGTGAGCATGACTCAAGTTAAACAGCAGAAAAAATGCTAACCAGAATGCTGGGCGCATGTGGAGTGTCCCACAAATGTGGGCCATCCCTGCTCACATATCAGTTCATGAGCGCACTCTGAATACCTGGTCTAAATTGACCCTATTCGGGACTCTGGGTATAGAACTGAACAGTCGTGTCTCTGTGCTCAGAGAGCTTGGAGCATGGGAGGATTGGGGAGCAGGGCAAGGAACGAGTAATTATACCCTGGTTAACACGCATACTAATCACAATAAATATAGGGCACTACGGGGTGACAGGGAAGAGTGCCCCTAACATAGAGGCAGGGGCTAGCCTGGGGAAGAGCTTGGAGTGTGTTGGTGCTGCTGCAGGTGGAAGAACGGCACGTGCAAAGGCCCAGTGGCATCACTACATCACTGGGCATGCTTGACCCCTGCTGGAGTGTAGGGTGCTAGAGGAAAGGCAGGACATGAGATTGACAAAGCCTTCTGTGCCAGACTAAGGGGCCTAGGATCCACTGCAATATTACAAGGGAGTGATAAGGTTGGTTTTGCATCTCAGAAGAGAAACATCTGTCTTTAGGAGTTTGGGGTTTATGCCTTCTATTATCAGAAATGCCTCTGCCTAGGGCCTGAGGGGCCTGAGTTCACACATGCTGGCTCTGTGCAAGGAGGCATTTGTGTGATGTATCTATGTTGTCCCAGTAGCCCCACAAGAGTCCCTTTCCTGCACAAGATCATTGAGGCTCAGAGATGGTGATGGCATGACTCGAGCATGGTAGTTGGAATTTCTGTCCCTGTGGAAAGGCAGATCCTCCTCAGGGACCTGGCCCAGGTGACATCCTCTCCCCACTGGTCCAGCCTGAAGAACAAGCACCCCTGAATCCCTGCAGAAGCCTGCTCTAAAGTGTGTTCTCACCTTAACCTCTCTGACCTCCCCAACAGCATTTGATGACACTGGCCCACATCCCAGTTTCCTTTCTACCTGGTTCTATGACTCTTCTGGTTTTCTCCTTGGCTTATCCACCCATGCTGTCTTCCCATTCTAAGGTTTACTCACCCACTCTGTCCCTTGTTCATTCAGCAGATGTCTATAGAGCACTAACTACGTGCTAGACAGTATATAGGTGCTGGAAATGTGGTGGTGAGCGAGCCTAGGGTCCTGCCTGCATGGAGCCCATTCCAGTAGTGATAGGGTCAACCATAACTCACCATTGATGACAATGAAGATGGAGAAGGTCCTGAGGTGGGTGCCAGGGCTGTGCTTGTCTCTGCCTCTACCTCCCTCCATTCCCCCCACCTCCCTGCCCCCTGGGGGAGGCCTCCTGATAAGGAAGCCTCAGAGCAGCTTGTCCTTGGATTCCCTGGGGGATCTGTTGGCTGTCAAAGTATTTGTTACAAACTATTTGGACCAGGAGGGTGAGGTGTCCACACTCCTCAGTGACAGCTTGAGGCAGCTGCAGAGCTTGTCTCATGCAGACTCCAGCAAGGCAGTGACAGCTGATCCAGAAAAGCAGAGAATGTGTCACAGCCCGGGGCTATAGTCTGGGCTGGTGTGGGCTGTCACTCCTCCTGCACCCAGTGTTCAGGTGAAATCCAGCAACCTGGGGTCCTGCTCCCCTGCTGGAGGGGCTTGCCAGTGTGTCTTGGAAGGGTTAGGGATTCACACAAGGAACCCCAAGTTCAATGTGAGGTTCTAGGAGTCCACTTAGCTGATATGCATGTTTACTACCTGGCCAAAGGCCCAGCACATAGTAGGTATTGATTAAACATCTTTTGAATGAATAAGTGAGTAAATTAATTCCCATAAAGTGATATGGCCCCAGAGACTGTCATGAAAAAATAGACTCCACCTGCCCATGGAAAAGAAGTCCCAGAAGCCTGAGTGTCCCTTTTCCTTTCTTTCTTATGCCCAAGGCTTTTCTGCATCACAGATGCTGGACTTTTGAAAAGCTGAGTCACAGGGCAAATGACTGTAATCTCAGCTGGTTTCCCAAATTGCCTTCCAAAGCCTTTGTCCCGATTTCCACTCATGCTCATATGAGAAAGCTTCTCAATTCTACTGAGTCAGGTTTCCTCACTGGTGAAACAGGTGTCATAATGCTCCCTGGCAGGATGTAGGAGGTGACAGTTAAAGACATGGGGAGATGCCTGGCACAGGTCTGGCAAGGTCGGATTGACTAGTGATGTGCTACAGTCATTCCTTTGTGTCTGTGACATTTGCCCAGTCAGCCAGCTCTTGGACCGAGAAGCATGGCTCTCATGAGGACACATTTGCCTGCCTTAGGGCAGCAAGGATAAGAGCTGTAGTAGCCCCGTGGCCAGTGCCTATGCTGGGCGGGGAGCAGGTGACAGCAGAGGCGAGCCCAAGCTGGTTTTGACAGCAGACTTGGTGCCATTCCATGCAGAGCTGTCACACCCTCAGAAGGTCCCTGGAGTGGGAGGCCTGGAGTGTGGCAGGCTCATGGATTTGGGGCAGGGAGACCTCTGAGGGACCAGGCTGACCAGATGGGGTGAGTGGGTGGGGTGCTTTGGGGGCCAGCCAGCGTCTCGGCACTGAGGATGCAGAAAGGCCCCAGTTCACAGGAGCACAGGTGTGGTGGAAGGAGGGGCAGGTAACAATCTAACAAATGAAAAGACTTGAGACTGGCTGGCATGGCAGAGGGATGGCCTGGAGGGAGCAGCATCTGTGTTAGCATAGTGAGTCCCCGAGAATGTCCCCATACTCAGGACACAGCAGCCTGGTTCTGACGAGGGCCTATGGGCTCCCTGTGGCTTTTCACACCCAGAAATGATCTGCAGGAGTCTTGTGCCTCCATGAGCTCAGCCCCTCGCCCTTTGGTCTGGGCTCCCTTTGCAGCAGTACGCTCGCCCATCTTCTCCTCTGCATTTGTCCCCTTGCTCCACACTTCAGATGCCTGTTCTGAGCTGGTCACGTGGCTGGTATGGAAGGACTAACCCATTTTCTACTGTGTCCACTACATGCTTTCACTCCGGAAGGGATATGCTCACAGCAGAGTCCGGGTAGTGAGCTGCAAGTAGGGCTGCACAGAGGCTTCTGAATTTTGCTGGAAGCCCCGAATTGAACCTCCTGACTGTGCGAGGGCACAAGTAACAATCTGTCATGGTTTCCTCATTCTTTTCGGAGCATACACCTTCTGGGCAGGGTCTCCTCATCATTTGGGGACCCCTGGGGCCCTGGTGGCAAGTGGGATGGCTGGCCTGAATCCTCACCATTTTTGCAAGGGGTGGAGGTAAGCAGGTCTAGCTTCAGCTCTTTTCCTGGGCTGCTCAGGTGCGCTGGCTGGTCCAAGTTCAGGTCTAGTGCCATGGCTATCTGTCCACAGCCTCACCCTGTCCCAGGCTAGTTACCTCCACCCCCAACCAGCACAGCTGGTAGCTTCTGGACCCCACCCCACCCGACCCCTCTGGGCCTGGGAGCCTGGCTGCTACTGGGTCTGTTCACTGGCAGGAGCCCATCCCTTTCTCACCTCCACATAGCGCTACATAGGGAGTGGACCCTGCTCTTGATGTGTAGTCTCATCTTAGGGTCCAAGTGGGAAGCAGGGCCCATAGCCCTCGGGGTCTGTTTGACCTTAAACGTGTGTGGGGAGCAACAGCAGGGGTGGGGGCCATAACTCTGGGTCTAACTTCCTGCCTCTGCTCTGCCACCTCCTCAGACCTCCTTGGTCAACCAGGATGTTTTCTCTACCCTACTCCTGTCCCTGGGGACTTCTCATGAGCCATGGCTCCCGCCATCATGATGTCATTGCCTGTCTCTCTTTCCTTGGGTGGAAATGGTAGTAGGACAGAAGAAAAATAAGAATTACAAGAGGAATGAAAAATCACTTTTTTCAATGACATCGTTGTGTCCTGTTGGACACAGGTGACAGATCATCTCTCAGGGGTGGAGATTGTGCCCACAGGCTCTGAGACTGGTGGGGGAGAGGAGAATGTCTGTGGTCTCCCTGGGAGGGGCCTCCCTCCAAGCTGGGTCCAGAGCTCTGGTCAGGGAGCCAGGGCTGACAGCTGCCCAGGGTATAACTCTTCCACAAAGAAGGCAAACTTTCACATTGTCATGCAGAGCCAGTCCTGCCTTATTGCTTATTCCAGAACAGAAACTGGGCTGTGTCTTTCAATAAGCAAAAGGTGCATTGCAATGTATTTTCCCCAACAAGAGAGTCTTTGGCCTCTCTCCATGCAGAGAAAGGCTGCCGCTTTGACATTTTCCCCCAATGTTTAAAGATTCCTGGATCAATTTCTCAGACAGGACTCAAGGACATGTTCCAGCTTCCCTGCCCCCTGCGCTCTGGGCTGAGGAGAACCTAGCACAGGGGCCTCAAGGAAGGCAGGGTGGGGGTGGGCATTTGGGCACTTACTTGAGGCCTATGTCACTACAGGGCATCATGGGCTCATTGCTGTCACACATTCTACCCATCTCCTATTAGTCTACATTCTCTAAAGTTATCTGCTCATTCATTTATTTAACACTCTTTACTGCCCACTCACTATGTGCTTGATTCTACTGGGGAAAGAGCAGTGAGCAAGGAAGAAAGGTGTCTCCTGTATCAAATAATACAGGAGAGCAACTACTTTAGCGGGTGTTTTAGGGGCTTGCTTTGAGCAGGAGACAGTTAGTGCTGGGGAAAGAACATGAAAAGCCAGAGGGCACAGCAAGTGCCATGGCTCTGAGGTGGGGTTGAGCTTCCTGTGCAAGAAACCTAGGCCAGACTGGGCCAATCTGAGAAGAGGCATCAGGGTTTGACTTCATTCCAGTTGCAATGGGAGGGCCTTGGGTTCTGGGTATGAGGTTAAACAGGGGAGTAACTGCCCCGCTCCTTTGAAATGCATTTATTACTTTGACTTTGTTTCTTTAAATGCTCTTCAGATATTTCAAGAATTCAGGGCCTGGAGGAGAGGGGAAGGAATTCCAGGCCTGAGCCTTTGCACAAGCAGCAGGAGAGGCAGCCAGGCTTCAAGAAGGCAGAGCTATTGGGACTGAGAGTTGATGGAATAAGGTAGCTGAAGTGGATCACAGAGAAGCCAGCCAGGCCAGCCTAGCAGGGGCCCTCAAGAGCCTGTTCCTGGAGGCACTGGGGAGCCCTTGAGGGTTTCAGGCAGAGAAAGGAGGTCAAATCTGCTCTAAGTGGTGACTGAGTGGTGAAGAATGGTGTGTGGGTGATGTGAGCAAGACAGGAGGTTGGAAGGCACTCCAGAGCCCTGCCACCTGCATGCCTATCTTGGAGATTAGGTGGAGGTACAGGGAGGAGGAAAGATGTGAAAGAGCTGTTTGGAGACCAACCCCTGTCTTTGGTTTCTCCTTTTGCCATATCTATCAGCTCTTTGCTCAGCAGAAATGTTGTAGCTGTGTCCCTATTAAGGATGTGAGTGTTTTACTGAGGATTTTACACATTATTCCCAGTGGTACATGCCCACTTTGGCACCACAGGCTTCCTGCTTCACAACAGCATCTCAGCAGCATCCTGTGGGGGGAGGGAGTCGGCTGGCAATTTCACAGCCCCCTAGAAAGTTGGCATGGCTCTGGCGGTCAGGGCAGAGCCATGCCTCAGGCCAGTGGAGGACAAGGATGGTGGGCCCTCTACTTATCACAGTGTGGGGGCTGGGAGTCAGCACCAAAAGGGAACCTCTTTGCCAGTTTGGGGCCTCTGTCACAACACACCAATGAGCAAGAACTCTGCCCAGGCCAGTGGTCACTATGGGGGTCCCACCCTCTGGGAGGGGGCTGCTGGGGCCTGACCTCAGGGGCCACATGGATATCAGGTTGGGGGCCACTCCAAAGGCCCAGCAGCCACTGGGAATGTCACAGAGTGAGGCCAAGGCATAGCTGACTGTGTCCCCATGTAGAAGAGACAGAGGCTTCCTATGGCAGAAATCAATGAAAGGAGCCCCACAATGCAGTCCTACCTGGGTGGGCAGGGCTGAGGGGGTCTTGAGAGCAGGGTTGGCTGCCAGCCTGACCTAGGCCTGGCCTCCCTGGTTTTCTGCTGGACACTCTGAATGTGCCCTATCTAGCTCCTCGGCAGCCCAGGGAGGCCCAGTTCATCTCCAAGGTCAGAGTCAGGGCACCCAGCTCAGCTGATGGGAACTGGCATCTGATGGGCCGCCCTAAAGACAGAGCCTCCCAGGCTGGACCCTCACTCAGCAGCCTGACTCCTTGGGCTCTGGTGACCTTGCCCCACCTCCAGCTGGGTGTGGGTCTCTGCCCTCAGGAGCTTTAAACTGAACAGGGGGTTCCTAGGGTTCTGGTTACCTCCTGCTCTGAGTCAGGAGTCAGGGTCAGACCTGCCCAGTGTCCAAGAAGGACGTGAGATGAGAGTGGCCACCCTAAGGCTCAGTGGCAGGGCCAGGAGAATAGGAGGGTCCTAGGCCCTGATGGTCAGGGTCTGTCTGGACCAAGAACTAGAAGGGCCAGCCCTACATCTCCTCCCTCCCTGTGGGGACCAGCCTCAGCTTCTCCATCACTCAGGTGGGCTGACCACCTCTACTCCTGGCCTCGAGGGCTGTTGAAAGCATAAAATGAGATAATTCCAGACACTCAACCCTGGATTCCTTCCAGATAACAAAGCGGGCTTTCTGTCTTCCAGAGGGATTGTGAACATGGGCTCAGAGCCTCATCGTGCATACCAGGGGCAGGAGCCCTCAAGGTTCACCCCAGACTAGCTCTGATAAGTATAGTCAGAGCATGGGCTTCAGAGTGCTGTCAGGGTGTTGAAGGAGCCCCAAGCCCCTCATTTTCTGGGGAGGCTCTGAGCGATAACACCAGGACCTTTCTCCCTCCCCCGCTCCATGCAAAACAAAGGTGAACTGCCTCGCTTTTTCAGTGAGGTGACAGGGCTGAGTGCACCCTGAGTATCACAGGGCTGTGGGGGAGGTGCCTCCCCCATTCCAATCCAAGTTACTCCTCATGTCTGTCCCTTCTCTCCACTAATCCCAAATCCAACCCCATACTCCTACATCTCAACCGTGGCACTGGGCACTTCAATCTACTTTCCATAAAGGAGCCAGAGTAATCTTTGTAAAATGCAGTGTCCTGGCCCCGGTATTGTCCATTGCTCCTTGAGTAGAGTTGGAAACCTCCTGAATGGCCTAGGAGCCTTCTCCCACCTTCTCTCCTGGGTCTCTTCCCCTACTAGTCCCCTCTGCTAGCAACACTTTCACTGCTTCTGACCCAGGACATTTGCACATACTGTCCCTCTGTCAGGAGCACCATCCCTGCTTTGCTGAGCTTACTCATTTTTATTTCTCAGCTCTGAAATGAAATGCCATGTCCCTAGGAGGCCCAAAAATCTCACCCACAGGGCAGAGTCCCCATTAATATGCCTTCTAGTTCTCCACCTTTTCCTTGTAGCCCTCAATGTCATCATGCTCATGGAGCTGTTTTTGTTACTTTCAAGTTTTCCTTTCCACCTACTGACAGAGGGCCATGCTGATTCACTGCTGAATCCTCAGTGGTAACACTGTGCCAAGCATACAGCAGTGCCAACAGCTCTCTGCTTGCCAAGGACTGTGGAGAAGGGGAGGCCAGGCCATGCAATTCTGGACCCCGGTGGATGAGCTCTGAGAGAGACGCCACGTGTACTTAAGTTTGAGACTTCCACTAAGAACCTATGACAAGCCTGTCATTGGGCTGGGGGGTTATGTG
The DNA here is from genome assembly GCF_964212035.1 of Myotis nattereri. Lineage (NCBI taxonomy): Eukaryota > Metazoa > Chordata > Mammalia > Chiroptera > Vespertilionidae > Myotis > Myotis nattereri. The sequence goes on from NC_138080.1 coordinate 10,226,521, forward strand.
TATGGTGGGATGGACATTTACACACCAAAGCTCAAACATGTGGAAAAATGCAACTTTCTTTAGTTCTTATGACTGATGCTGCCCTCATCATAGGATAGAAAGAAAAGTGTAACCTAGCCTGTGAGAGATGGCTTAGGCTTTTCCTATTTAAAAGCTGTTAGGGGTATGACTCAGATCAGAAATTAAGCTTCGACTCTGTGCTTGTCATAGTCAGCTCTGACCACTGTAACAAAATACCATAGACTGAGTGGCTTAACCAACACCCAATTACATCATACAGTTTGGAGTCTGAAAGCCAACTAATTCAGTTCCTGGTGAGAGCGCTCATCCTGGCTTGCAGACATTGCAGAAAGAGAGAGAAAAAGGAAGAGAGACAGCTTTCTAGCATCTCTTCTTATAATGGCACTAATCCTGTTAGTGGAGGTAATTAAATATTAATAAAGGAAGGAAGCAAAGGGAATCCAACATTGTTAAGCCTAATAAACTGGGGAGCTAAATGGGATATGGAGCCTGCTTGCTCCACTAGGAAGCTACAGCTTCACAGACTTCTCAGGGGACCTCTAAGTCCCAGATTACCAAGGGAGGAATGAAAAACAGCAGGAGAAGTCAAAATGGCACAGGGGGAGATGCTTATACTATGAGGCATGTGTGGTAGAACCCAAGATGTTAACCATAAAGGCCTATTAATCTAGCCTGGGAAAGGGATCAAATTGGATAAGGGACATGAAACCTTGGAAGAGCTGGGAAATGGATTTGTTAGAGGGAAGGCCCAGTGCAAGCCTGCAAAAGCTTGGAAAGTTGATTGGTTATTTTTAAAAAGTGGTCCTTCCCAGGTCTGAGATAATCAGCCTAACGAAGAATATTCTCTCTCTCTCTCTCTCTCTCTCTCTCTCTCTCTCTCTCTCTCTCTCTCCTACATGTGTGCCCCATTCATTAGCATGTTCTTTCTGCAAAGCAGCCATGTGGCCCTAGCAGCCACCTGAGGCCTGTGGCCCCATCAGGTGGCTCACAACTGAAAGCAGACTATGCTAGCCAAATGGGGGCAGACATGGACTGAACAAATGGCACAACAATCTCTGGGCATTGGCCCTATTTCTGGGGCTGACGAAGACAAGATTGGACTTTTTCCCTGGTGGGGCAGACAGGGAACTCAGGGGCAGTCCTTTGATTTTGCTTCTACAATAAGTCTTACCATGAAGCCTCAACCTCCTACATGTGGGTTTCCCGGAGTGCTTTCCTTGCAAACCCTTGAAAGAGCCCCATTTTCACTGCCAAAGTCCCATCATAGGAGTCCTCCCCCTCATGACCTCATTTAATCCTAATCACCTCCGAAAGGCCCCATTTCCTCACACCATTACATTGGGGTTGGGGTTCAACTATGAGTTCATCACTTGTCTCTCCTCCCTCTGGGAAGGTGTGTGTGCATGGCATGGCTGCCCTGCATCTGCACACATCTGTCCCAGCATGTTCTGTTCTGGGCAGTGGCCCTCCAGGCTTCACACCTCAGAGTTTATTCTCTCTCTGCAAAGAGGTCTATCCTCCCCTCCTGCAATCCAGCACCCTGGGCTCTCTTTGAGGCCTAGCTGTGTCCCCCAGGTATTCTGCTCACTGTCCCTGGATCCCCTGCACATATCTGGAAGCTTGGCTGCCCTTGCAGGCTTCTTGCTGCTGAAGTTGCTCATGACTCCATTTCTGCTCTCTGAAGCCACCCCAAAATTTGAACCTGTCCTCCAGATTCCAGCCAGCAGGCAGGGACGGAGGTTCAAGCTCTTCCTCCTATCATTTCCTCAACTATCAAGGCTGTTTTTATACCATCCTGACCTCTCCTTACCCCCACCCCCTTTCTGTCCCTCCAGCTGCAGAGGGACCTCCCTGTATCACTGCCTTCTATATTTTTACACCACGCCTCTCAGTCTAACTCTAGGAGCCAAATTGGCCAGTTTTGCTGGTAATGGATAAAGCAACTGCTTTGAAGAAGAAGAAAAAAAAAACAAAAAACATTTTCTCTCTTAAGAAAAACTTGGCTTTTAGGGCTATTGTCTTTCTATGCACTGAAATATCTAGTTTGACCCTCTATGCTGGGCAAGGATGTCTGTGTTTTAGGGCTGTGTACCCTGCCCCTGAACCTCGGGGGTCCTGCAGGGCAATATGAGCTACCGGCAGTGACAAAACATCAGTTTTCCATTTTCACAATCATTTCTTCTCTCATGTGTGGAAATGCAGTCCTCAGAAGCTCTGTGAGGTAGGGACTCTTACCCTTGTTTTACAGAGGTGATGGCAAAGTGTGGATGAGTTGGCAGAGCCTACAGGGCTCCACCTACCAAGCCACCCTCTCCAGACCCGTGTTCTGGTGACATATATTCTCCTGCAGGTCTATCAGTTGCCCTTTCCCTGAAGGAAAGTATTTGATCCATTAGTATTTGATTTTCCTTGTTAACTCTCAGATTTCTCAAAGGATTTTTCTACTCATAGGTAGCAATTATCATTGCTCAGATAGAGACTGTAAAAGTTGGGGTTCAGAGCCAGTATAGTGCTGGCCTGAGACGGTGGAGTAGATCTGCCCTCACAGAGGGCCATCAGCAGCCCCTGGGCTTGTAGTGCACCCAGAGAGGGGTATACCGCCAGGTCATGCCCTTCCACTGAGTGACGGCCTGAATGGATTGACTCCTTCACAGTTCTGAGCACCTGCTGTGTGCTGCTGGGGACATGCAGGGAAAATAAAGGTTCCTGTGCAGCTCACAGCTGTGGGGGACACAGAGCTCAAGAAGTAATGGACATGGGTGTAGGGCGTGGCCACAGTGTTTTGGACAGGTTCAAGCCTTGGACTGATGAGAAGGCACAGTCCTCTCGTGGCCATGTGCAAGTCCCAGCTTGGAGGGCAGAGCCCTCCCTCCCAGCACAATTATAGCCAACAGCTATAGTTGTAAGCTTGAACCTATAGTCTGAACACATGGCCCCATGTGCCTGAGTGATACAGTTCAGGTGCATGTAGTTGAGTAGGATTGAAACCCATGAGAATGTTGTAAACATCTTGATCACACCCTTACATTGCCTCGTGGCATCTGCTATAAAATAAAGACACAGGTTGTGGGTGTTGGTGCTGTCTCTCCATCAGAGAAGCAGCGTCCCACCAAGACCCAGCTTTCATTCTCTTGTCTGTCATTTCTAAGTCCTTTGTGGCCCTCTCTCAGGGTCATTGAACCAGGCTGAGCTGGCATGGCACATAAGGCGCCCTGGGCTGAGTATGCCATGGCCATGCCGGCTCGCCACATATGGCACCCGACCAGAAACTGAGTTCTGCAACCAGGGACTGAGTTCTGGGACTGGGGGCTGAGTTATGAGAACTAGGACCTGAGTTTGGGGGAACTGCAGTGGTCAGGTGAAAGGAGGCTCCCTTGAGGCGTGTGCAGAAAGTAAGGTAGGGAACCGAGGTGTGGTAATAGCTCCGTGTAAAACTTGGGAAATTCAGGATCCTAGGAAGGGATCCCTAAAAACAATGCTTATTGAAGCATTCTTAAATTTCTTAAGGAGAAAATAAGTAGAAAATGGAATATAGAAAATAGAAAATAAGATAGATACAGATTAAGTGGAAAACAAGAAGTAGAAGATAGTACAAGTAAGATTTTGGTTATTTGTTTGCTCATAGGCACTGGACCTCATGGGGTTTTGCGGGTTCAGTTAAGATGTGGAATTTATGGGGGTTGTAACCCAGGAAGGTTTGGGCAGGGGAAACCAAGCCTACCTATAGTTCACAGATAGAGGTAGAAAATAAGTAGAAATAAGCAGTAGAATAGAGAAGTAAGCGGTAGAAAGTAAGCGGTAGACATTAGAAACTAAGTGATAGGAAATAAGCTGTAGAAATAGAGAAATAAGAAGAAATAAGCGGTAGGAAATAAGCGGTAGAAATAAGCGGTAGAAAACAAGTGGTAGAAAGCGGTAGAAATAGTAGGTAGAAAGAAGTAAATACATACAAATAAGGTAAAAATCTCCTAGGGTTTGTTTAAGCCACTATAAAGCAAAAAATGGCTGTGGTTGATATTGTTTAAGGAAGTAACTTTTATTTCTGACCTAGATTGTAAACTCTTGCAGCAGTTGCATTGTTTCTGGGCTTTGGTTATCTTTGCTTGTGTGACCTGATAGCTCCCTGGGACTTTGGGTCTGTGTGAGACCCCAGACTCAGAGTTGGAGGTCTCCAGCTCTGCAAGACCCAGGGCTGCTCGTTTCCATGCAGCTGCGTCTAAAGAAAGAAGCTGAGAAGGGACCAAACTTCCACTGGTGCGGACGGGGCTGATTTGACTAGGACTGGTGCTGACTCAGTGTCAAGGCCATCCATCCAGACAGCCTGATCCAGGGGACTAGTTTTGCATCAATGACATCTTTGCATCGGCGGCATCTTACTACGCAAATGACCAAGGTATCAACATGGAGTCAGCTGAAGAAGATGGCGACTGAGCCCAAGCAGGTGTTAGAAAAGCAAGTGGAAGCTATGCTAGCGTTGGTGAACTGCCAGTTTTCTGTAAAATCTTGTGGAGCTAAATCTAAGGACTCTGAATAAGATATCCTGAAAACGTTAACATGTTTGTAGTTTAGTTTTGCATTGGCTTTGTTTTGTTATTGTGTTATTAATAGCCAGAGTTTTGTTCTCTTGTTGCTGTATTGACATTGCTGTGTTTATGATTTTGTTAATAGCCAGATGTTTGTTTTGATGTTTTGATTATGCTGAATAATTTGTTTAGAGTTTTTGATAATGTAAATAGATGTGTTTAAAAACAAAAGAAAAGGGGGATATGTGGGGCACAGCTACATGTTTTGGACAGGTTCAAGTCTTAGACTGATGAGAAGGCACAGTCCTCTCGTGGCCACATGCAAGTCCCAGTTTGGAGGGCAGAGCCCTCCCAGCACAATTATAGCCAACAGCTATAGTTGTAAGCTTGAACCTATGGTCTGAACACATGGCCCCATGTGCCTAAGTGATACAGTTCAGGTGCATGTAGTTGAGTAGGATTGAAACCCATGAGAATGTTGTAAACATCTTGATCACACCCTTATGTTGCTTCATGGCATCTGCTGTAAAAAAAAAAAGACATGGCTTGTGGGTGTTGGTGCTGTCTCTCCATCCAGGAGCAGTGTCCCATCGAGACCCAGCTTTCATTCTCTTGTCTGTCATTTCTAAGTCCTTCACCGCCCCCTCTCAGGGTCACTAAACGAGGCTGAGCTGGCATGGCACATAAGGTGCCCTGGGGCTGAGTATGCCATGGCTGTGCTGGCTTGCCACACATGGGTACCTGCTGAGAAGCAGATCAGACCCGGGGAGGCCCTTCTGAGAGAAAGTGACCAGGGGTTGGGCTGCCTGGAGGGGAGGGTTTGCTCAGCCAGCAAAAGAGGTGGCAGTGAGGAGCCATTTCAGGCATAATATTGAGAGTGTGTGGGGTGGGGCCAAGGGGAAGGAAGGCTCTGTCAGCTCTGAACCTGGGATAACCCGATTAGCATTTCCAGAAGGTCATACTCGCTGTGCTGTGGGGAGTGGGATCCCCTCACCTTCTTGTGCCATCTGGTGAAGCCCATGGGCACCTGTTTGGAGTAATGTTTTTAAATGCAAAAAAACAAAATGTGAGTAAACCAGTGATAAAATACAAAGGAAGCCAATGATATGAGCCACTGGTATCAAAACAGAGTACAAAAAGTGGTGGTAGTGGTGGGAATCAGGCTCTTCCCCAGATCACAAGAAAAGCATTGCAAGGATCCATGCACAGGTGATTGCGGTGTGGCTGGGTTTATTTGTGATGCAAATCAAAGGAGTGCCCCTCCAGGTGTTAATGTAAGAAACATTCAAACCTGTGAAGAATTTTTGTGAGTTTATTTGAGCCAAACTGTTGACAGTTGCTGGGAAACAGAATCTTGATGGATTGAGATAATGCTCCGGAGAATGGCACCTTGGTTTATACGGTACAATCAAAAGAGGAGACGTAAGGGGGTTAAATGAAATTCATTGGTGATAGATTAGGGAGGTGGGAGAAAACAAAGTGGGAAAACCTCTGGAATTGGATAAAAAGTAAAATTATAGACACATACTTTTTCACTTAGGTGGGTGCAGGGTAGTTAACAGTCAACAGTTAACTCCGTGACAATGAGGGAATTTGTGATTTTTGCAGCATGGTGCCTGTGAAAGGGTCTGGAAAAAGGAAAATTACTTTGACATTCCAAGGATATGTTATCATAGATGAGAAAGTCAATAGGCAGGCTCGGTTAAGGTAAACATTGACCTTTGTCAGGGAAGATACCAGCCTAAGACATGACTACTCACCATAAACTGTTTTTAGTTAAAGTTTTAATTTCAGACCATCCTTTGTGATCTGAGTTTGCAAGGCTGCCACCCAGGCCTTCCCTGAGCTAGTCAAGTTAGCATGTGGCCCCATTTCATCCACTGGATATTCAATATCCCATTCTCCTCCACTCCGCCATGGAAAAGTCCAATCTTGTCTTCAGCAAGACAAAGGCCAGTGTCCAGAGTTTCTGCTTCATATTCCTCTGGAGACTGTGCAGTCTTCTGTGGGTCCCAAGTGACCACTAGATCTGCATGGTTGCATGGTTCTGGAGGGAGAGAATGAATGAAAGGGGGGAGTGTGAGTTGTAAAGAGTAAGAGAAAGGGAGGGAGGGAAGGAGATTCTTCACCTGAGATTATGTATTCACAGAACCAGGAGCTTTGTCAAAATAACCAATCAACTTCCCAAGCTTTCACAGACTTCTGATGGGTCTACCCCTAGTCAATGATCCCTTTCCCATATTAGACTGACAGTCCTCTTGGTCAAGTTCCTCCGCCCGCACCTTTTGACTTCTATTGTGAATATCCTTATCTCCTTTTGCTTCCCAGACAATCCAGTACTAATACCAGAAGAGGGAAAAGGGGGTCTTAATCCTTGGGGAGCAATGCTGGTATCCCCTGCAGTGTGTGTGAGGCTGTAGCTTCCTGGTGAAGCAGATAGGCTCAGTGTCCCCTGCTGACTGTTTTTAACAATGTCTGACTTACCTTGCTCTCTTCCTTCTTATTACTATTTAGCTAACTATGGCAATAAAGCACCTTTGTAACAGGGTAGTGTCTGTTCTTTATCAACACATTAAATAAGACCAGGTGGTGGGTCTACACTGACCCCCTTCCAAATAGTGATGAACACAGAGGACTTTTCATAACCAGCAGCAGAAACTGTAGAGTGATTTCTACTGGTGACAGCCCTGGCACTGTCCATGCCTCTGGAGTTTGTAGCCTATGGTCACCCTTGAAGGAAAGGCCACATGCAGTTAGAGGCTAGTGCGAATAGAGGGGTCAGTGCCCAAGTTAGGCTCCAGGAGGAGAATGCCTGTGCTGGCAGGAGGAAGCACTGAGGAGGGGGTGGCCACAATCCAGGTAGGGACAGTGGCTGCAAGGCAGGTGGCACAGAAGGAAGGGCTGGATTCAGAGTTGAGGTGATGCTGGGGTATAAACTGTGGGAAAGAGAAAGGAGTGTGGGGGGTACATATGTTCTGGCCTGGGGGCTGGTGTTGTCATTTGCAAAGCCAGGGCTTGTCCTTGGGCCTGAGATTCCTGCTGATGACATCTCCCTGGTTGTCTTTCAGGTCAATGAAATCTACCATGACGAGTCCTTGGGGGCCCACATCAATGTGGTTCTGGTGCGGATAATCCTGCTCAGCTATGGGAAGGTAAGTGAGCACCCAGGCCAGAACCCCATGTGCTGGGAGATGGTGGGCTCCCCAGTGAGACACGGGCTTCTTTAAAAGTGTGTATGTCTTCCCAACAAGTCTGCCTCTCCTGGCTGCCCTGTACTTTCTGTAAGAAACAAGGAGCTTGTGAGCCATCCCATTGTCCTGCTCCCCTTTTACCCTCACCCCTCATTTTCAAATGTAGATTTTGTTATTATTCTAGTGTGGTGACTGCCATGGAAAAGATGGTTTATTACCCACAGACGCCGCCATGCAGGGTCACACAGGGAAGCATGTGGGTCAGTCACGAGGTAGGTGGAGGGAGGGAAAAACATGGATGAGAGCCTTCACTGGTTTCTGTAGGAAGGAATGGGTGAGTCAGGTACAGGATTGACTGGTTTGAATAATTTCATCAAGCTGTGCAGTATAGGGCTGTTTCTATTTGTGTGGTTCCTCACCCTGGGTTGATCAGGGCCAGAGATAGTGGCCCAGAATGTGAAACCCTGAGGAGGAGGTGCTTGGGCTGGACCCTGGATTGCTTGCTTGGTTTGCATTTGAGAAGCACACTCCATAGTGAGTCGTTGATTATCTCTAGGACATGGCTCACCCTAGGAGGGCAGTTCCACCAGGGTCAGCAAGGCCCTGATATCAGAGCATCAGAAACACAGTTAACACATAACTCATTTTGATGCCTATCCATATCTTCAACATGTGCCCTCCTCTTCTCATACTGCACACCCTATGCCCCAGTTGGGCTGTCCTGCCCTCTCTACCTCCTCTCACTGTAAAACTTGGATCTACTTTTCCCAGCAATGTGCATGGGTCTATGCATGTGTTGTGCATTGGAAGAGAAAGCCCCACCGCAGATAGCTGAGATGGAAGATAAGGAGAGATGTGAGGAAAGAAAGTGCCTGTAGTGCCTGCCAGCTGGGACTGAGCATGAGCCTACACCAGGCATCTCAGAAGCACTTTATACACTTTAACTCAACGCCAGGACAGATGGGAGTGGGAGCTATGATGATCCCCATTTCACAGAGAAGCACACTGAGGCTTAATGCAGTACAGTGACGTGCCAGGTGAGTGGCCAAAGGCATTTGACTCCTGGGAAGTTGGGCTTCCGATTCTGGCAACTGAATTCTGGAGTCCCTTGTCAACCTTACTCAGTGTGTTGAAAATAAAATTGTAATAAGATCAGGCTCCTCAGGTGTAGTCATTAGGTGAAGGGTTGTTAACTCCTCCACTTAAAGACAGAGAGTCTCTGCCTCAAAAAATAAAATTCCACTTCACACAACTTACAAGGTGATCAGTATCAAAATGACAATGAAGGGCTCATTTGGTGCAGTGAATTCCAGAAATAGGGCACTTGAACCCACCCTCCTTACCCTGGGAAGCATGTTTCTCTAAAGTGAGGGAAGTAGACACTGTAAGGACACCAGCCACAGACCCACAGAGAGCATAGAATCTGCCAGAGCATCCATCAAAACAAGGAGATTGGTGAAAACCTACCTGCAGTCTTCTTCATGCCTTATCAAGACCTTTAACACGTTACATTTTAATAAGCATAAAAGTTTCAAGTGATAGAATGAATAAAGTTAAATTAGTAGTTATATAATTTTCCTTTGCCCTACAGAAAGAAGCTGTGCTGTTTTTTTGAGGTATCATAGGACACTTTAAAATTACAAAAGTACTTTAGGTCATAAAGAAAATTTTGGCAACTTTTATATAGCAAAAAACTGCCTGCCTCTAGACTCTAACTCAATGCCCCAAAATGAGGAAGAAGAATGGTGCATAAATGGAAGATTCAACTCCTTTGAAAATCAAAACAGCTCTTAGGAAGAAAAATGAGAGTATTTGGAGAAAGAAGAACCATGCACTACAGATCACAGGCACCTGCATAGGTGCTTTCCAAGATGAGCAGGAGAGAAGGAATGCAAGGTAAGTTTGAACACATGTGAACAACCCAAACCACAACCTAAAGAAAGCAAAACCAAAGACATCATTCAGAAAAAGCAGGTATCAATAAATTAGAAAATAGAAAGAAATTATAGAATCAATCAAGAAGAGAGCCTTGTGGATCACTCAATTTGGGAGAAGCCAGCTGCCATGCTGTGAGGACCATTAAGCAGCTCTATGGGGAGGTCCATAATCAAGGAACCACAGTGTCCTTCCAGTAGCTAGGTAAGGAAGCAATTTTGGAGGTGGATATTCTAGCCCCAATCAGGCCTTCAGATGACTAAAGCCTGAGCTGATATCTGGACTGCAATTTCATGAAATTGAACAAGAATCAGCTGAGCTTCTCCTGAACTCCTGACCCAAAGAAACTATGGAGAAAATGGCGGCGGAATAGACAGATGTCTCCCGAGCCTTATCCCAGAACAGATAGAATGAGCAGCTGAAACGAGTAACATCCACCCTGAATTGGTGAAGGAGACTCAGCTGGTGAGACAATTTGCAACCAGGAAGGGCAAAGGACCCCTGGAGAAAGCCCAGGGCACTGCGACCGCATGAGCAGCCCGCTCCTGTCCAAGGAGCAGCAGCCCCGCGAGTAACCCGCCCCGTCTGAGGAGCAGCAGCCACATGCAGGCAGCCCCCATCAAAGGAGCAGCAGCCACGTGAGCAGTCCAACCCCATCTGAGGAGCAGCAGCCACGTGAGCAGCCCACCCCTGTCCAAGAAGCAGCACCTGCACACAACCCAATCCCATCCAAGGAGCAGAAGCCTTGTGATCAGTGCACCTCAATCTGAGGAGCAGCAGCTGTGCGAGCAGCCTCCCCCCACAGCCAGAGGAGCCACCACTGCTGCGAACAGCACCCAACAGAGGATCCACTGCCAAATGAGGAGCAGCTGCTGCCGTGACCGCCCGAGTAGCAACCGCACCCTGAGGAGCCACTGCCACCCAAGGAGCATCCCCTGCATCACTCAACATCTAGATTCCTCAGTGAGATAAAAAATGGGTAGACAACAAAACCCCCAAAGAAAATAAAAGGAGGAATTGCCAGAAAAGCAGCTAAGTGAAACAGAGGCATGCAATATGTCAGAAAAACAATTCAGACTAAGGGTCATACAGTTCATAAACCAGATGGATGAAAAAATCAACAACTTATGTAAGAATCAAGAAGAAATAAAGAATGATATAGCTGCAATAAAAAACACCATGGAAAGTTTCAACAGTAGACTAGAAGAAGTGGAGGACTGAATTAGCGAATTAGAAGACAGGGAAGCAAAACACACCCAAACTGAACTGCAACTGGAGAAAAAATTAAAAGACAGGAGGAGAGCTTAAGGGAGCTATGGGACAACATGAAACAAAGGAACATACAAATAATAGGGGTGCCAGAACAACAGGAAGAGGAGCAAGGGTTAGAAAACCTATTTGAAAAAATAATGTCAGAAAACTTCCCTGATGTGGGGAAGAAAAAAGTCACACAAGCACAGAGAGTCCCAAATAAGATGAACCCGAAAAGACCCACACCAAGACACATCATAATTACATTGGCAAATATTCAGGACAAAAAGAGAATCTTAAAGGCTACAAGAGAGAGACAGAAAGTTATGTACAAGGGATCTTCCATTAGATTAGCAAGTGATTTCTCAACAGAAACACATCAGGCCAGAAAAGAATGGAAGGAAATTTACAAAGTGATGCAAAGCAAGGGACTGCATCCAAGAATACTCTGTCTAGCAAGGCTATCATTCAAAATTAAAGAGGAAATAAGGAGCTTCACAGACAAAAAAAGGCTAAGGGAGTTTATCACTACCAAGCCAGCAATGCAAGAAATGCTAAGAGACTGGAGTAAAAAGAAGAAATGAAAAGGTAAGAAGGAACAAAGGCACAAAATATGAAAATGGCTACAAACAAGTACCTATCCTATATAATAAAGAGGTGATATGCAAATTAACCCTCACACCCTCACAAGATGGGTGCCTATGACCAGACCGGCAGGGGGATTAGTGAGAGACAATCAAATGACTGAACAAGCAGGCTGCATGGGGCAACCAGGCCGGCGGGGGCGGGGGGGGCCATGAGGGGAGACCAGGCCAGGAGGAGAGGCAGTTGGGAGTTACCAGGCCAGTGGCGGGGGAGCGGGGAGTTGGAGGCAACCAGGCTGGCAAGGATGGGGCAGTTGGGGGCAAATTGGCTGGCAGCAGGGTGGCAGTTAGGGGCATTCAGGCAGGCACGCAGAGACAGTGAGAGACAACCAGGCAGGCAGGCAGGTAAGCGATTAGGAGGCAGCAGTCCGGAATTGTGAGTGGTCCTGGAGATGGCGCCTAAAAAAGTAGTCAGACATCCCCCAAGGGGTCCCAGATTGAAGTGGATGCAGGCTGAGCTGAGGGTACCACCCCACCCCCGTGCACAAATTTTGTGAACCGGGACTCTAATAAATAATAACTTTAAACATAAATGGACTAAATGCTCCAATCAAAAGATATCAAGTGGCTGAATGGATGAAAAAACATGACCCATATATATGCTGTCTATAAGAGACCCACCTCAGAACAAGGGATTCACACAGACTGAAAATGAAGGGATGGAAAAATCTTTCAGACAAATGGAAATGAAAAAAGGCTGGAGTAGCAATACTTAAACCTGACAAAATAGACCTCAAAGTGAACGCCATAGCAAGAGATAAGGAAAGCCACTTCATACTACTAAAGGGATCGAAACAGCAAGAGGATATAACACTGATAAACATATATGCACCCAATGCTGGAACACCCAAACACATAAAAAAAAAAAAAAAAAAAAAAAAAAACCACTCCTGGAAGATATCAAGGGAGAGATTGACAACAATACAATCATAGTAGGGGACTTTAATACACCACTGACATCACTGGATAAATCCTATAGACAAAAAAAATCAGGAAAGAAACAGCAATCCTAAATGTCTCACTAGATCAGATGGACTTAATTGACATCCTCAGAACATTTCACCCCAATGCCATGGAATATACGTTCTTCTCAAGTGCACATGGGACATTTTCAAAAATAGACCACATTTTGGGTCACAAGCAAAGTCTCCCCAAATTCAAGAAGATTGAAATCATATCAAGCATCTTCTCAGACCACAATGGCATAATATTAGAAATAAACTATAATAAAAAAATCCAAAAAATTCAAACACTTGGAAGCGGAATAGCATGCTATTAAACAATGATTGGGTTACCAAAGAGATCAAAGAAGAAATTAAAAACATCCTGAAAAATAATAAAAATAAAAACACAACAATCCAAAATCTATGGGACACAATGAAAGCAGTCCTGAGAGGGAAGTTTATAGCTCTACAGGCCTACCTCAAAAAACAAGAAAAAATGGTACTAAATCATCTAACTCTACAACTTAAAGAATTAGAAAGAGAGCAACAAGAAAATCCCAGAGTGAGCAGAAGGAAGGAGATAATAAATATCAGAACAGAAATGAATGACATAGAGACAAAAATGAAATAATACAAAAGATCAATGAAACCAAGAGCTGGTTCTATGAAAGGATAAACAAGATTGATGAACCTCTAGCCAGGCTCACCAAGAAGCAAAGAGAGAGGACCCAAATAAACAAAATCAGAAATGATAGAGGCGAAATAACAACAGACACCACAGAAATACAAAGGATTGTTAAAAAATACTATGAACAACTCTATTCCAACAAACTAGACAACCTGGAGGAAATGGACATATTCCTAGAAAAATACAACTTTCCAAAACTCAATCAGGAAGAATCTAAAAATCTCAATAGGCCAATAACTATAGAAGAAATTGAATCAGTCATCAGAAAGCTTCCAGCAAACAAAAGCCCGGGGCCAGATGGCTTCACGGGGAAGTTTTACCAAACATTCAAGGAAGAACTAAAACCTATCCTCCTCAAACTATTCCAAAAAATTCAAGAGGAAGGAACACTTCCAAACTCATTCTATGAAGCCAGCATCACCCTAATACCAAAACCAGATAAAGACAACACAATGAAAGAGAATTACAGGCCAATATCCCTCATGAACATAGATGCCAAAATCCTCCACAAAATCTTAGCAAATTGGATCCAGCAGTACATCAGAAAGATCATACACCATGACCAAGTAGGATTTATCCCGGAGATGCAAGGATGGTACAATATCCGCATCACATAAACAAATTGAGAGATAAAAATTAGTGTCATGTCAACTGATGCATAAAAAACATTTGACAAAATCCAACACCCTTCCTTGATAAAAACTCTCAGCAAAGTGGGAATAAAAGCCATATATAACAAACCCACAGCCAACATCATACTCAATGGGAAAAAAAACTTAAACCATTTCCCCTAAGAACGGGAACAAGACAAGGATTCCCACTCTCACCACTCCTGTTCGATATAGTACTGGAAATACTAGCCATTGCGATTAGACAAGAAGAAGAAATAAAAGGCATCCAAATTGGAAAAGAAGTAAAACTGTCCTTATTCACCCTAACCGATTTGGCTCAGTGGATAGAGCGTCAGCCTACAGACTGAAAGGTCCCGGGTTCGATTCCAGTCAAGGGCATGTACCTTGGTTGCAGGCACATCCCCACTAGGGGGTGTGCAGGAGGCAGCTGATCGATGTTTCTATCTCATCAATGTTTCTAACTATTCCTGTCCCGTCCTCTCTGTAAAAAAATCAATAAAATATAAAAAACTGTCCTTATTCATAGATGACATGATACTGTACATAGAAAACCCTAAAAACTCCACCAAAAAACTATTAGACTTAATAAATGAATTCGGCAATGTAGCAGGATCCAAAATTAACACCAAGAAATCTGTCGTTTCTATACACCAATAGTAAACTTACAGAAAGAGAGACTAAAAAGCAATCCCATTTACCATTGCACCAAAAAAATTAAGATACCTAGGAATAAACTTAACTAAGGAGATAAAAGACCTATACACGGAAAACTACAGGACACTGAAAAAAGAGATAGAGGAAGACATAAACAGATGGAAGAACATACCGTGTTCATGGATTGGTAGAATCAACATCATTAAAATGTCCATACTAGCCCTAAACGGTTTGGCTCAGATTCCTGTCAGGGGCAGGTACTTTGGTTGCAGGCACATTCCCAATAAGGGGTGTGCAGGAGGCAGCTGATCAATATTCCTCTCTCATCAATATTTCTAACTCTCTATTCCTCTCCCTTCTTCTCTGTAAAAAAAAAAAATCAATACAATATATTTTTTAAAAGTAAAATAAATAAGTAAGTAAATAAATAAATAAAATGTCCATACTACCCAAAGCAACCTACAGATTCACTGCACTCCCCATTAAAATACCAATGGCATATTACACAGACCTAGAATGAACATTCCAAAAATTCATCTGGAAAAAAAAAAGACCCCAAATAGTTGCAGCAATCCTGAGAAAGAAGAACAAAGTAGGTGGGATCTCAATACCAGATATCAAGCTGTATTACAAAGCCACTGTTCTCAAAACAGCCTGGTACTGGCACAAGAAGAGACATATCAATCAATGGAATAGAATAGAGAACCCAGAAATCGACCCAAACCACTATGCTCAATTAATATTTGACAAAGGAGGCAAGAGCATACAGTGGAGTCAAGACAGTCTCTTCAATAAATGGTATTGGAAAAATTGGACAGATACATGCAAAAAAAAATGAATTAGACCACCCACTTACACCATACACAAAAATAAACTCAAAATGGATAAAAGATTTAAACATAAGACAGGAAATCATAAAAATACTAGAGGAATCCACACGCAGCAAAATCTCAGACATATGCCAAAGCAATTTCCTCACCTATACTGCTCCTAGGGCAATGGAAACTAAAGAGAAAATAAACAAATGGGACTACATCAAAACAAAAAGCTTTTGCACAACAAAGGAAACTATCAACAAAACAACAAGAAAGCCCACTGCATGGGAGAACATATTTGCCAACGTTATCACCAATAAGGGTTTACTCTCCAACATTTACAGGGAACTCATACAACTTAACAAAAGGAACATAAACAACCCAATAAAAAAATGGGCAACAGACCTAAATAGATACTTTTCAAAAGAAGACAGAAGGAAGGCCAAGAGACATATGAAAACATGCTCAAAGTCACTATCTGAGAGATGCAAATCAAAACGACAATATGGTACCATCTCACACCTGTCAGAATGGCTATCATCAACAAATCAACAAACAACAAGTGCTGGTGAGGATGCAGAGAAAAAGGAACCCTCTCATGCACTGCTGGTGGAAATCCAGAATGGTGCAGGCACTGTGGAGAACAGTATGGAGTTTCCTCAAAAAACTAAAAATGGAACTCCCATTTGACCCAGTGATCCCACTTCTAGGAATATATCCCAAGAAATCAGAAACACCAATCAGAAAGGATATATGCACCCCTATGTTCATAGTAGCACAATTCACCATAGCTAAGATTTGGAAATAGCCTAAGTGCCCATCAGCAGATGAATGGATTAAAAAACTGTGGTACATCTACACAATGAAATACTATACTGCGATAAAAAAGGAGGAATTCTTACCATTTGCAACAGCATGGATGGAACTGGAGAGCATTATACTAAGTGAAATAAGCCAGTCAGAGAAAGATAAATATCATATGATCTCATTTATAGAATATAATGAACAACATAAACTGATGAACATAAACAGATCCAGAGTCAGAGAAGCAATGATCACACCATCAAACCTCAGAGGGAAGGTAGGAAAGGGTGGGGGTAAAGGGGAGAGATCAACCAAAGAACTTATATGCCTGCATATAAGCCTAACCAATGGGCAGAGACAACAGGGGAGTGAGGGCATGAGTGTGGGATGGGGGCGGGGGGGGGCCGCAATGGGAGGATAAGAGCACATTTGGAATACCTTAATCAATAAAGAAATTTTAAAAAAATAAAAGAAAATGCAATAATAATAATAATAATAATACCCAGTTAGTAGGCTGTGAGGTTTGTATGTTACTGAAAAAAAAATATAGAGAGCCTTGTGAAAAACAAACCTCTAGCATATTTAATCTAGAAACAAAAGAGAGGAAGCCAAGCTAAGTGGGTGTGTTATCATGTAACCTGCACCTGGGTGCTTTTGTGGGCAGAAGAGGAAGCACAGGAGCTATGGGCATGGGCAGCTCTGAGAGAGCTCCACCTGGCTCTTCTCCCACCTGGTCACTATGAAGCCCATTGGGGACTAGTTGGGGACGTTGTGCACACCTTCCTTCACCAGTTGACTGGCCAGGAGAGCTGCTACAGGTACTCAGCCTGGTATTAAGGCCGGTGGCTGTGTACTCTAGACACACAGATTCAGGGAAGGGAAGCCTGGGGAGGCCCATGCCTGGCAATCCAGTCCAGCCTCTATTCACAGGTAGGGGTCTTTGGAATGTCCTTCTGGACTTTCCCTTATCCCTTGTGGAGTAGCCATCAACATGTTCCCTCTTCCCCTGATTCCTTCCTCTCCCCAGGTCTGGTCCTTCCATCCCTTCCAGCCTGGGGCCCCTCCCCACAACCCTCCTGTGTCTGAGGAATTCTCAGGCTTTTAGAATGAGGGATTGGCATAGTTCTATCCCCTCCCTATCTCTTTCTACCACTGGAGACAAAAAATGGGAAACTTGGGGTCCTGGGAGTAGAAAGGGGAGAAGAAGCATTCATTGGTGTGGGCACTGGTGACAGATGATGTTTCCCAGGTTGTTCCCATATTGATGTAAGAGAGAACCTGGGAATTGCACAAGGCTCCTTGCTTACTGTACTGGCATTGTGTTGGCTCTTACTCGGCTTGAAAGTGTCTGAGTCCTTCACAGTATTGGTCACAAAGCCTCGCTATTTTAACATCTCCCTTCTGGTAGCCATCCCTTTGGTCTCTGTTTTTTATATTCCATATAAATGAAACCTTACAGTGTCTTTCTCTGTCTGACTTATCTCAGTATAATATGGTGAGGATGTGGAGAAAAGGGAGTCCCTGTGCACTGTTGTGGGACTGCAGACTGGTGCGGCCACTGTGGAAAATAGAAGGGAAATTCCTCAAAAAACTCAAAATAGAATTACCATATGACCCAGCAATCCCACTTCTGCATATTTATCTGGGGGCAGGGGAGACAAAAACCACTAATTTGTAAAAATATATGCACCCTGATTTGCATTTCTCCTGTGTTCAGAACTGGTAGGTGTGGGGCTGTGGCTTAGGAGAGTATGGGCACCATGGAAAGGAGGACTATGGTGGCCTGTGCTGGGACCATGGCCACAGGGATGGAGAAAGGAGGGCAGACAAAAGAGAACTTCGGGGGCAAAATCAGAAAAGTGTGGGTGGTAAGTGGATGAAAGTGGAGAGGCACTGAGTCTCTGCCTTGGGCCACCAAGTAGATGGTGATGCGGACCATGAGAAACAGGGTGCGGGGAAGAAGGCGAGTTCAGCTGGAAATGGTTGGGTGCCATCCCAGGGGGGATGGCTAGGAGAGGCTGACATAGGGGTCTGCAGCCCTGTGTCAGAGGTGAGTGCTGTTTTCGAAGACATTGGAGTACTGTAAGGGAGGCATGCCAAGTGGGGGGGAGTCTGAGATAGCCCTGGGCACAGAAGGCACAGGCAGAGCAAGGGGCCTGAATGCTCAATAGGAGCTAAGAAGGTATCTCTTGATTTTTTAAAAATCTGAAAACTAGTCGCTATGAAGCCCATTAGGGACTAGTTGGGGACTTTGTGCACAGATGGTAACAGATGGTAACATGACAACCAAGATGTTTAAAGGTAGAAAAAGAATCAAATGTCTCTAAAAATGTTCTGCATAGCTCATTCTTAGATGTTCATAGATATTAACACAGGAAATAGAGGGGTTCCATGATCAATTGCTTACATCTGAAAAATGTTTGCAAAACAAAGTAAAACAGGTATTCCTGGCAGCAAAATTTCTCAGAGACTTCACTATGGAAATGTGCACGGTGAAGCTCCAAGAACTGGATCAGCACGCAGTTTCTCAAACCTATTTCTCAACAGAACCCTTTTTCTCATATAATCAGCTTTCTACATAACTTGCTTTGGGAAATGCTGCCCTTGAGGCAGTCACAGTAAAATTGGCAGCAATAGAGAGACACATAACTTTGTTACTGATGTTCTGGAAATTCTAGACAATGTCAAATGACATGAAACCAATGTTGGAAAAGAGCAGATAAAATTACAATTATTTGCTGATAATTATGTGCCTGGAAAACCCAAAGGAATCCATTGTAAAGTTTTTAGAGTTAATAAAGGATTTTTGTGGCATGACCAAATATAAGACAATTATACAAAAATTAGTAATTTCTGTCTAAGCCCACAATGCCCTGGTAGTAGGGGTAATAGGGAAAGTAAAGTTCCCTTTACCATAGTAACCAAAATATAAAATACCTAGAATTGACCTAATAAGATAGACACAGGGCCCATGGGATGAAAATTTCACATTGTTGATAGGGAAAAAATAAAAGTAAAGGAAGAGACATCTGCTGTTCCTTCCAGGAAGACTGGCAACATAGTAAAGATGTGGATTTTTTCCAGATTAATAATTGGAAATTTTATGAAATAACTCTAAGGTTCACCTAGAAACAGTCAAGAATGGCTGAGAAGCCTTGAAAGCCAATCAAATAAAAAGGGATTTGCTTCAAAAGCTTTGTAAAGTGAAAATATTTAAAAGCATACTGTGAGGGCTTGCCCAGGGTGGGAATGGCTGGGGGGAGAGGGGGGTCAATTGGGGAAAAAGGAAACATATGTAAAACTTTAGACAATAAAAATAAATAAATAAATAAATAAATAAATAAATAAATAAATAAAATTAAAGCATACTGTATTTGGATAAGTATTAACAGATCAATTGAATAAAATATATAGCTCTCAAAACACCCTTCATATAAATAACTTAACATGTGATAAATATAAATAGTATAGTTAAAGCTTATAAATAAATATATCATCAATATAAATTTCACATATAGTGAATTAAATATGTCATATAAATATAGGCTAAGAAAAAAAAACAACTATTTAAACCATACAAACCAAGAAAGAAGTATTGGTTATCAAGGGCTTCTTAAGCATAAATACAGTAGAAGGGAATTTTAAAGAGGAGATAACTATATTTAAGTACTTAAAATATACAATTTCTGTCAAAAAACACAATGGAAAGACAAACCTAAGCAGGAAAAACATTTGCAATATGGTGAAAATATCTTAATATATGAAGAGCTCTTCTAAATTATAGGAAAACATAATTGGCAATGGAAATAAACAGGTAGCAGAAGAAAAAATACAAGTGGCCTAAAAAGGGAAAAATACTTAACTTCACTGTTAATCAAGGAAATAAGACAATTAACCATTTGAAAAGTGTTAACTGTATTAAGATTAAGAAGCGGGATTTACTGCTGTTTGGGTGAATAAGACAGTATGCTCTTTGGCCTGAGGATAAATGTGTACACATTTCTAGAAGGAACTGTGACAGTATTTGTCACTGTCCTCCAAGGTCCTTCATGATTTCATTCATTTCTCCACCTCTATCCCAAAGCAGTTATCAGAGCTGTGGATGAAGTTTTAGCACCAAATCAGTGGTCACGTTGATTGATGCTAAAGTATAAACAACTGGGCCCTCGCTGGTTTGGTTCAGTAGATAGAGAGCATCGGCCTGCGGACTGAAGGGTCCCAGGTTCCATTCCAGTCAAGGGCACATGCCCGGGTAACGGGCTTGATCCCCCAGTGGGGGGCGTGCAGGAGGCAGCCGATCAATGATTCTCTCTCATCATTGATGTTTCTATCTCTCTCCCTTTCCCTAACTCTCTGAAATTAATAAATATATGTTTTTAAAAAATAAAAATAAAGTATAAGCAATTGGAAATGATCCAGATTGGCCCATGGTGGAATCTAGTTAGGTCAATACAGTGCATCTGTGGGAGACTCGGTGACCAGCAGGACCCATTTCAAAGTATGTTGAAGGGCACTGGGAAAGGATTACAACATATGGCAAGTGAGTTTGTTCATGGGTATTGTTGTTTTTTAAAAAAAGGATACAAATTACAGTGTGATCTTAATTTTACATACAAATATATTTATTGAGGGACTGGAATAAAATAAAACAGTAGGAAATAGGTCATTGATTTTTTAATTTATTTATTCTTTATTGACTTTCCTTTAATTTATCATGATAAGCATGTTTCTTTTAAAACAAAACAGTGTATTTTTAATTATGAAGAATAGTTTAAATTTAAAAAAAAAAAAACTTTAAAAATGGTGGAGTTCAAGTAATGCTGTTTAACTTAATGACAGCACCTAAAGAGGGTCTCCAGGGGCAGGCCACCGGCTCTGTCATGACCAACATTTTATTTCTCACTTGAAGGAGGACACAGAAGGGACTTCATGCTTTCTCCTGGCACCTCATCTCTGTGGAAGTTTGGGAATGGATGGGGAGGGGTTCTTCTGCCCTGCAGGCACCGTCTTACCTTTCCTGTGTCCCAGCCTGGAGACTCTGGCACCTGCATGCATGGGGAACATTTGATCAAAGTGAGGCCGCATCATCCAGGTGTGCAGGTACATCCCTCACAGCCATGGCCATGGTACTGTCCCTATGTGCTCTTCTTGGGGAAGGGTTGTGCTTTCTATGGGCCACATTTGTACCCTACCCCAAGTTACCTATAGAGAGTGGGGAGGAGGGGAGTGAGCATGGACCGTTTTGTCAGGGTACAGCCTACTCCCCTGGAGTTGGAGACAGTATGGGGACCTGCACGACCATGGGGCTGCCTGGAGCCCATAGCCAGCAAGGAGGTGGCCAAGGGCACTTGGGCAGTGGGATAGCTTCAGTGAGAGCAGGACCAGTACAGTGAGAAATGAGTTGGCAGAAAGGGACCAACATCTTCCTCACCTCTCTGTCTTCCCACTGGGAGAGATTTGGAAATCTATGATGGCAAGGAGACTGAAAGGGAAAACGGGCTAGATGAATGCTTCCAGAGCTAAATCCAGACAGTGCCCACTGCACCCCAGGCAGA
Organism: Myotis nattereri; assembly: GCF_964212035.1. Lineage (NCBI taxonomy): Eukaryota > Metazoa > Chordata > Mammalia > Chiroptera > Vespertilionidae > Myotis > Myotis nattereri. The sequence continues at coordinate 10,248,178 of NC_138080.1, forward strand.
CCTCTGCTGATGGCCTCGGAGGAATCAGAATAGAAGATGTACCAGACTGTGGGTATGCCGGCCCCATGTCATCCCTGGTCTCTTCAACCTGGCCAGAAGGGACATCATGCTGCTGGCCCCTCTGCCAGCCCTGGGGATATAGCCGGCTGACTGATCTCTTGTAGCAAAGTTCATTCCCTGCTCTGCCCACTTTCTCCTGGAAGCCCATGGCCCATGTCAGGCCCCATGAGGCTGTGGTAGGTCCCTGGGGAAGTCTGACACCCATCAGATCAGGCCTCTTTGTCCCAGGAGATTCTAGAACGTTACAGGGCCAGACTGATGCTCTGTTCTCCTTTGCAGAGTCACTGAATTGTGAAGGAGAGGTGAAATCCTGGGTGTGTGTCAGTTTCCTTAAGGAAGGCAGGCTGCAGAAGTGTGAATAGAGGATACTAGAGTTAGGAGGTCTGCAAAAACTCCAGCCTTGACTTTTTATTATTAAATTCCATAAAGCCTCTCCATCAAATTGCTAGAAACGTTTCTTATTGTCTGTTTGTATTGTTGTGGGCTGTAACAGTTTTTGTCCACCGGCCACAGACTCCACTTTGCACAGCACCCAGGCAAGGCCCTGTGTACAGGTCTCTGAGGGACCTATGTCCTGGGAAGCAGGAGGAGATGTATCCCAAGCACCTGCTCCAGGCCCATCCAGACTGATCCTGGGACCTACCTGCTCCCCAGGAGTGGAGCACAAGGCCCTGTGAAGTCACGAGTAAACAAGATAATTTCAGAGTAGGCACCAGGAAGGAAACAGAGCTGGTGAGGGTGACCTGGATGGAGTGGGTCACCCAGGCAGGTGCAGCCCAGCTGGGCTCTGAGGGGCTAGGCAGGGGTCCTCAAACTATGGCCCGTGGGCCACATGCAAATACAAATATTGTATTTGTTCCCGTTTTGTTTTTTTTACTTCAAAATAAGATATGTGCAGTGTGCATAGGAATTTGTTCATAGTTTTTTTTTTTTTTAAACTATAGTCTGCCCTCCAACGGTCTGAGGGACAGTGAACTGGCCCCCTGTTTAAAAAGTTTGAGGACCCCTGGGCTAGAGGCACAGCAATGGAGGTCTGTGAAAATGTATTCTGTTCAGAGCAGATGCCTCCATCCTGAAAGGGTTTAAACTTGGTAAAGCCAAGGAGACTGTAGCCAGGACCCCGATGAGGAGAGGTGCCTGCACTGCATCCTCCCAAGGTCCATGGGGACTATGGGTTGCTGTGAGGCTGAGACCCAGACTTGGAGCAGAAAGTGACCTAGGTGTTCAGAATATCCCATTATTCATTCCAATTCGTAACAGAAACAGACCATCTCCCCCATGCCTATCCCCAGTCCAGTCCCCACTCAACCCACCCACCGGCTCCAGTGGAGATAAAATTGGTAGCACTTTTGTCTAAGACATGTTTGTCTTCCAGCTTATGAGAAGCTCGTGAGTTATCTCAAGTTTTTCCTAAAACAACATTTTTCTTCATTTCTTAAAAAAAAAAAAAGCAGAAGAAAAACATAAGCTTATTTTATACAATATGCCATCAGCCAGGGAGCAGAACATCCACACTTGAGGGTTGCATAGCAACTGCTTTTCGATTGATTTTTTGAGAAGTCACCAAAGTACTGAACTGTTCTCACTTTAAATATTTCCTAGGATGATGAAAATCAAAGCAAATGGGAACTAGAGACTTGGGGACAATCAGAGAACAACAGGTTTCCTGCCATGAAAGACCAGGTCAAGACGAGTACTTGTAGGAAATTTTCAGCATTGGAGAGGAAAGGTCGAATAAATTCTTTCTGAGTCTCTTGGTGGAAGGCAAGAGAACAGAGTTCTGGGGGTGAGGACTCGGCATGCCCAGAGCCACAGTGTCCAAGGGCTCAGTGCCACTGTCCTCGTACTGTGTGTCCTGACCACCACCGCCTGCTCTGGACCTCCACTTCTTTACCTGTGTGAGGGGCAGTGTAGGATTTCAGAGCAACCCCGGGATAGTCCCCTGTTCTCCCCAGAGTCTGGGCCCAACCCCCAACCTGCTGGTGGGAGCCCCTGGTCATGCCAGCTCCCTGGTGAGCTGGACCTGCCAGGGTGCAGAGAGGGATGAGGGCATATTGCACTGGACCCTATTCTGGGAGGCCAGCTGTGGCTAAGCCTGGGAAGGGTCTTGCTGAGACCCCTGTGCTTGTCTGTCTCTGGCAATAGGCTCCCAGCCTTGGGAAAGAAGGATTTCTAAAACATGCCCTAATGACATGGAGTCCCAGCAGAGAAATGAGGAGCTCACCTTCTGGTGTCACTTGATATCTGAGCTCCCAGAAGCTGGAGCTGCAGGGAGAAGACCCCCAGCCTCAGGGGAGCCCACACTGCCCCAGCAGGGTTGCAGTGTGAATTCTGCCCATGTTGATCCTTCAGCAAGTTATGTACCACCACTGAGCGTTAGTGTCCCCAGTAAGATGAGCACATACTAGAAACTATAGCAGCAAGGAGGAGGTTCATGTGAGTTGCTGTCTGCAGTGTCCCCTTGGGGGAAGGCCCTGTCTGTCACCCCTTAGGTGACTTCATTTCCCAAAACATCAGCTCTATGGGATAGTCACACCATCAGGCCCACCTGACAGTGAGGACTCTGGCACCAAGAGGCAGAGTGACCTGCCAGAGTCACCCATTAGCAAGCCACTTTGCTCTGGGAAGGAGGGGCCAGACACGGTTACTCCAAAGGCTGGGGAGAGTGAGCTCCAGGCTGCTTGTGCCTTGTTCCCCTTAAGAGTTCCTGCATGCTGGTGGTCCCCACGGAGGGCAGTTTTGCTACCTCCCAAAGGGGATGCTAATGGCATCTGATAGGTAGAGACTGGAATGCTGTTTCACACCCTAGAGTGCACAGGATAATCCACCCAACAGAGAAGTCCTGGCCCAGCTGTCAGCAGAGCAGAGGTGGGGTAGCCTCTGCTTTCCTGAACTCAGTGAGCCCTCCCTCTTACCAGGCCTGGGCTCTGGGCAAGCTGTCTCATTTCCTGTGTGTTTTAGAGGGTAGGGCCAGAGCAGTTGAAAGGCTTTGGCAGACTGAAGCCAACCCTCTAGGGCAGTGGTTCTCAACCTGTGGGTCACGACCTCTTTGGTGGTCGAACGACCCTTTCACAGAGGTCTCCTAAGACCATCCTGCAGATCAGATATTTATATTACGATTCATAACAGTAGTAACATTACAGTTATGAAGTAGCAACGAAAATAATTTTATGGTTGGGTCACAACATGAGGAACTGTATTAAAGGGCCAGAAGGTTGAGAACCACTGCTCTAGGGCATGAGCCTCCAGAGCTTCAGGCGACCCCTCTGGGTACACTGGCTCCTCCAGGGACTGGAATCATACCTCCATCTTTATCATCATTTTGTCATGACAGTGACAGGACAAGGAATATTTGTAGGCATTGGTGGTTATGGTCAGAAGCCACTATACTCCTGCCTCTGCACTGGATTGTACCCATTTTTCAGATGGTAAGCTCGGGACAGTGAGGTAACTTGTCTAAGAACATGAAGCAGATAAAGGATGAGCAAGTCTCACATCCCAGTGTTCTCATGCTACCCAGATAAGCCCCCACCTGTCACCTGCGGGTGCCCTGGTGAACTGCTGAAAGGGCTTAGGGACTCTTAGGCAGAGCTGTCCCTGGCCTGGAGCAGGTGGGGGCGGAGACTGCAGGTTTGTCTCCATCTCCTGGACTGAAGGAGGGAAGAGCTTAAATAACTCAGCTCGGTCTGGAGCAAACAACGGAAATGTCAGAGTGCAGTGATTGCAACAGAGCATTTAGGGCAGGTTTTAATTGGCTTTTCCAGTGTGGGACCCCAGAGGCTGTCTCCAGCTTCTGAAGTTCCCGCTACTGGGTGCCAACTAGGCTCAGAGCTGCAGCCCAAGCCTGGGGCTCCAAGGCCAGCCCAGCCAGGCCTTGCAGACTTAGGCAGCAGCGCCACCTTGTGACTGCCTCAGGGCTGCCCTGCCTCTCCTGTGACCCACTATCTACCCCTTTCTAGTGGTTGGGCGGGGCAGTTAGTTCAATTGTCTGAGACATGGTTCCTCATCCTGAAAACAGGAAAATGACAGCACCTATTTATTAGGACAGTTTTATGGTTTAAATTAGAGGAGGCATGTAAACTTGGAACCCTGTAATCAGCTCATAGTGACCCTGGTACAGGACCCCACAGCCGCCCCCAGCCCAGGATGCAGACATATCCCATCCACTGGGCAGCTGTGCCTTGGCTCCCTCTGGGGAGGGCTGGTGGTCTATGAGTTCCATGATGAGTCCTTGGCCATCCCCTTGCTGAGCTCACACATGGTCCCCAGCCCAGCACAGGTGGGAATAGGCTCAGTCTCTCAGAGAAGCTTTCTTAGACCCCATGTAGAGTAGAGAGGAGCAGGCAGCCAGAAGACAGAGGCCATTGGGCAAAGATAAATGCAGCTGCCACAAGCAGATCCCTCAGCCTCTCTGTCATTTCTGAAGGGGAAATAGATGAGTCTCCTATCCTGGCTCAGAGGAGAGCCACTGCTCATATGCTGTGATACCTGGCAAGGGCACGGAATGGCAGGACCTGAGGTACCCCAGAGAGGGTGGCCCATCTGAGGGCTGCATGGGCGCAAGCAGGTCGCAGAAGAATAGAAGAAGGTTGGGTCGGGGCACTATAGCCCAAGTGACCCATGTAGTTTAGACCTCCCTCCTGGGCCCCAGGCCTGCCCGGCTGCCCCCTGTCTCTGGACACCTCTGTGAGGAGCCTTTGAAGCATGTGAGAAGCCTTTGAAGCATGTGAGAAGATCAGGGAGTGGTGTTCCGGAAGTGGGACAAGTAGGTCAAAGAAAAGTAGGGCCTGGGCTACAGGAGGCAGGATCTCATGGGTTTTTGTTTGGGGACTGCCACCAGGCTAGGCAAAGCTACTTGAGCCTTTTGAACCTCTGCTCCACTGACCTAACTTGAGTCTCAGGCCAGCTCTGAGAAGGAGTGGACAGAGCACCTGGACTGATCACCCATAAGCTGCCTCCCAAGAAGTGGGAGAGCTCCACAAAATAAAGCTCCTCTTGAGCGAGCAAGCTGGGCCCAAAAAGACCATCCCATTACTGTGTCCCTCGGCACTGCAGACCCCATACCTACCCTGCTAGTTTTCAGTCCTCCCCCCATGCCTCCCGCAAAGGCCCCATTGCCAGAAAACTTCCTTCTTGTTCTTGCACTACTCCGGTCAGTGACTTACTTCACTAGGATCTAGTATAGCTTTTTATAACAGTTTCATCTCCCAGGCACATTTGGCTCTGGGAGACTGTTCTGCCATCTTGTAAGTCACTGGCTTAGATGACACATGAGACTCCTGGCAATGACCAGCCCCTCCCTGGCCCTGGATTGTTCTTTCTTCTGTGAAACATCCTGACTTATCAGCAATACCCTAGACCTCATCCACACAAGGAGAGATGTGTGGCTATGCTTGATAGACATATTTATGGGAGAAAAGAAACAGAATGCCAGCACATGTCCAGCAAGGAGTGCATATCACTCTACTTTACAGACAGATGTATTTAAAGAGAGATGAAGCAGCCCTGGCCAAATAGCTCACTTGGTTAGAGCTTTGTCCCAGGACGCCAAGGTTGTGGGTTTGATACATGGCCAGCACACATATAAGAAGCAACCAATGAATGCATAAATAAGTGGAACAACAAACCAACGTTTCTCTCTCCCTCTTCCCCCCTCCCTCTCTCTAAAATCAATCAACAAATCTTTTTTAAAAAGAAGAGGAAAAGAACATGCCCAGGACTCTTATCTTGGAGGAAAGCACTGTGGTGATGGGAGTGTGTGGTGAAAGCAGAAACGGAAATGCCATGAGGACTGAGAGAGCAAGGGCAGCATGCTGCCTATAGTAGCCTCCCTTCTTAGAGGCTGTGCATTTTTCTTAGGGAAGCAGTCTAGGCCAGGGGATTGAACACAGACTTTGGTTTTAGGCTTCCTGGGTTGGGATCTCAACTCTGCTTTCTAGCTGTGTGACCTGAGGGAAGTTACTTGACTTCTCCCAGCCCCAGTTTCCTCTTCTCAGGCTGACTGTGAAGCCTGAATGGCAATGCCACCGTGCAGAGTGTGGCTAGCCATGGGCACCACATAAACGGCATGTGACTGCTCTTCTCTGTGGCTCCTAAGGGAATCGGCTCTGTGCCCCTGTTCTTTATGGGGCTCCTTTGCTGTAATCTGCTGTAGCTTTCCCCCTCTATTGTGTCATTTTCTGTAAATGTCTTCAAACATAGGGCTCTCTCCCCTTCTATGGGCTGGCACACCACATTGGAATTCCTTTCCCTCCTACCCTGAACCCTTCCCAAGTTGTGCGTTCTTCAGGATGCAGTCCACATGGCATTTACCTCCTGTCCAAGGCCTGCACACAGTTCGTGCCTGATAGAATGCAGGGAGCTCTGTAAATGGGGTGGGCTGAATGGACCTATTTGAGGCCCTGAAAACTCACATCTCACCTGAAAACTGCACAGTGACTTTGTGTGGAAACTCACTGGGGAGCCAAGAATTGAATCAAGTGGAAAGCAAGTCCTGAGAGGACTGGGCAGGGGCCACTGTGCCACCTGGACCAGACCCCCAATGGAAGGAGTCTGTCAACACTATGGCCTGCCCAGCCCCCCAGTTAGTCCACAAAACACTAACCCCTCTTTCATCTCTCCTTCCCTACAGTCCATGAGCCTTATTGAGATTGGAAACCCTTCTCAAAGCCTGGAGAATGTCTGCCGGTGGGCTTACCTCCAGCAGAAGCCGGACACAGACCACGATGAATACCATGATCACGCCATCTTCCTCACACGGCAAGATTTTGGGCCTTCAGGCATGCAAGGTGAGGTTTCTCGTACAATGGTTCAGAAAGGAAGGAGGCTGAGTATGAGCCACTGGCCCTACAGGGGTCCTGGAAGCCTTGGCCCAGGCCAGGAATGGGTGTCAGGGCAGGGGGCTGTGGCCACTTCTTCCCTGGAAGAGCATAGGTCAGGGCTGATGAGCCCTGGCTCTCAAAAACCACCAGGGCCTCTGCCATTTCCCCCAGGAAACCTCATGCCCAGGGGAAACATTGAAGATCAGAGGTGGTGAAGTGGGCAGAGTCTAGGGCTGGCACCTGAGACATCAGGTAGGATCTGAGACTGAGTTTCAGAGTTGTTGGTTGCCCCCATTTAAAAAAAAATTTTTTTGAATAAGATTTCAACCATTGCAATTTTACAGATTTTACTTTAAAATTCAAACTATGTAAAACTGACAGATCTAAAAGAAGAAATTGACAAGTCTACCATCATAGTCAAAGATTTTAATGTATTTTACTTAGTAATAGAAAAAACAACAGATAAGAAAATTACTAAGGATACAGAAGATTTGAATTAAAAAAGTGGACCTAGTTGATATATATAGAAAACTGCACCAAACTACTTGAGAATACCCAATCTGTATGAGCACACATGAAAACAGATCCAAACAGGCTATGCTGGGTCATAGGACAGTCTCAACAAAATGCAAAAGATCAAAATCACACAGAATATGTTCCCTGATGAGACTGGAAAAGAAAGATAACTTGAAAACTTATGCATGCCTGGAAATTAAATAACATACTCATAAATAATTCATAGTTCAAAGAAGTAATGGTAGAAATTAGAATATATTTTTAAACCGAATGATAATGACAATCTGACATGAAAACTTGTGGATGTAACTAACACAATTATTAGATTGATGTTTGTAGCCTTAAGGAGTTTATTAGAAGAAAAAGGCTGAAAAATTAATCATAGAAATATTTATATCAAGAAATTTGAAAAAGAACATCAAGCTAAACTCCACAAATTATAAAGAGTTAAAATTAAAAACAATAGTGCAGTAGAGAAAATAAATAAAACCAAAATTTGCTTCTTTGAAAAGCATGGATTAAAACAGACGAGCCCTTGCAGCCACTGTGGAGAACAGTATGGAGTTTCCTCAAAAAATTAAAAATGGGACTTCCATTTGACCCAGTGATCCCACTTCTAGGAATACATCCCAAGAAACCAGAAACACCAATCAGAAAGGATATATGCACCCCTATGTTCACAGCAGCACAATTTACAATAGCTAAGATTTGGAATCAGCCTAAGTGCCCATCAGCAGATGAATGGATTAAAAAACTTTGGCACATCTACACAATGGAATACTATGCTGCTGTAAAAAGGAAGGAACTCCTACCATTTGCAGCAGCATGGATGGAGCAGGAGAGCATTATGCTAAGTGAAATAAGTCAGTCAGAGAAAGATAAATATCACATGCTCTCACTTATTTGTGGATTATAATGAACAACGTAAACCAATGAACCAAAACAGATGTAGAGAAAGAGAAGCATTGATCAGATGCTCAAAACTTGGAGGGAAAGCAGGGGAGGGTGGGGGTGAGGGGGAGAGATCAACCAAAGGACTTGTATGCATGCATATAAGCATAAGTGATGGATGTGGACAACAGGGGGTGAGGGTGAGGGCAGGATTGGGGGGATCAGGGGGCATTGGGGGGATAAGGACACATTTGTAATATCTTATTCAATAAAGGGAAAAAAATTTTATTTAAAAAAAAACAGAAGAGCCGAAACCGGTTTGGCTCAGTGGATAGAGCGTCGGCCTGCGGACTGAAAGGTCCCAGGTTCGATTCCGGTCAAGGGCATGTACCTGGGTTGCGGGCATATCCCCAGTAGGAGATGTGCAGGAGGCAGCTGATCGATGTTTCTCTCTCATCGATGTTTCTAACTCTCTATCTCTCTCTCCCTTCCTCTCTGTAAAAAATCAATAAAATATATTTAAAAAAAAAAACAGAAGAGCCTTTATCAATACTAATTTTTAAAAAGAAAAAAATTAAAATATACTAAAATCACAAATGTAAAAGGACAGCATTATAAATTTTACTTTAAAAAGATAATGAGAAGGTATTTTGAACAGCTTTGTATCAATAAATTTGTCAATTTAGATAAATGGTACAAATTACTTGACAAAACAAAATCTGAGAAAAAAAATAGAAAATATGAATACTCATGTCAATTAAAGATGTTAACTCCTGGATTTGATAGCTTGACCCAAGAATTTTTTATAAGTTCTAATGAAGAATCATACCAATCATATACAAATTCCCACACAATGAAAAAAGAAGGTGCATTGTTCCAACTTCTAGGAGGCCTGCTAACATTGAAACCAAAATCTAAGGACATTCTAAGAACAAAAGTATAGGTCAGTCTCTCTCATGAATATAGATACAAAATCTCAAACAGAATATTAGCAAAAAAAATTTGGTGCTATATTTTAAAAAAGTTGTATGTCACAAATTTCAATGTATTCTAGAAATGTAATGTTGGTTTAACATTTGAAAATCAATCATTGTAATTTATCACATTAACAGAATAAAGGAGAAAAATTTATAGGATAATCTCAATTGATCCAGAAAAAGTATTTGACAAAAATAAAGATCCATTTATGATCAAATGTCCTGTTGAATTAGGACTAGAAGAACTTTCTTAATGTGGTAATGGATATTCCCCCTTCAAAAAAAAATTATAATAAGCATCATATATAATGGTGACATGTTGAAAACATTTTTCCTAGATTGAGAAAGGTCAAGAATGCCTGCTATCACCACTTTTCTTCAATGTTGTAGTGGAGGTCCAAAGCACTGAAATAAGACAATGAAAAAAATAAAAATATCAGTGTCAGAAAGGAAAAAAATCACAGACTCTTATTTGAAAATGATATACTTGTGTGCATAGAAATTCCAAAAGAATATACAAATAAATTATTAAAATTATTAACTAATTTTTATAACATCCTATCTAATAAAAGAGTAATATGCAAATTGACCATCACTCCAACACACAAGATGGCCGCCCCATGTGGTCAAAGATGGCTGCCCCCATATGGACACAAGATGGTCACCACAAGATGGCCAGCAGGGGAAAGCAGTTGGGGGTGACCAGGCCAGCAGGGGAGGCCAGTTAGGGGCAATTGGGCCAGCAAGGGAGGGAAGTTAAGGCTGACCAGGCCGGCAAGGGAGGGCAGTTGGGGGCAACCAGTCCAGCAGGGGAGGGCAGTTAGCGGCAATTGGGCTGGAAGGGGAGCAGGTAGGCATCTATCAGGCTGGCAGGGGAGTGGTTAGGGGGTGATCAGGCTGGCAGGCAGAAGCAGTTAGGGGCAATCAGGCAGACAGGTGAGCAGTTGGGAGCCTGCAGTCCTGGATTGTGAGAGGGATGTCCGACTGCCCATTTAGGCCCGATCCCAGAGGGGTCCCAGATTGGAGAGGGTGCAGGCTGGGCTGAGTGACACACACCCCCGTGCACAAATTTCGTGCACCGGGCCTCTAGTGTCACTACATAAAAATCAATTGAATATCTGTATTCTAACAATAAACAAATTAAAAGTTAGTACCACTTACAATAGAATAAAAGCAGCAAATACCTAGGATTCTGTCTTAAGAAAATATGTCCAAGACCTAGACCAGAAAACTGAAAGACATGTTGACAGATATTATAAAAGATTAAATCAATAAAGGGGTATACCGTGCTTATGGATGGGGAGACTCACTATTGTACAGATACGAATTTCTCCAAATTGCTCTATAGGTTGATGCTGCTGTGCTCAGTTCCAGCAGGATATTTTGAGGGTATTGAAAAGTTGATTCTTGTGTTCATACAGAAATGCAGTGGGTCAAGAACAATTGAAGAAGATGATCAAAGTACTCAATACTTATAAGAATAAATTAGTTAAAGACTGTAAGTTTGATGCAAGGATTGACAAATATGTCATTAGAACAGAACAGAGTGGAGAGTTGAACTTAAGCACAAACACCTGCTTTATTGCAAAGGTGGCACTGCAAGGTAGATGAGAATGATGGCCTTTTAACAAATGGTATTAGGTCAATTGACTATCCAAATTGGAGGAAAAATTAAGCTGACACACCTTCTTTGTATACAAACATCATATTTGTGGATATTCTAGATCTTAGTGGATTTTAGATCTACATATGAAAGGTGAAATAATAATACTTATAGAAAATAATATAGAATATTTCCATATTTTTGGAGTAAGAGCAGATTTCTTTAAAAAGAGATAAAAAGCACTAAACACAATGGAATATATAAATAGTACCACATTAACATTAAAAACTTTAGTTCATTAAAGATATCATTAAAGATACCTAGGAATAAACTTAACTAAGGAAGTAAAAGACCTGTACTCAGAAAACTACAGGAAATTGAAAAAAGAGATAGAGGAAGATATAGACAAATGGAAGAATATACCGTGTTCATGGATTGATAGAATCAACATCATTAAAATGTCCATACTACCCAAAGCAATCTATAGATTCAGTGCAATACCCATTAAGATGCCAATGGAATATTTCACAGACCTAGAATGAACTCTCCAAAAGTTCATATGGAATTTTTTTAAAAAGACCCCAAATAGTCACAGCAATCTTGAGAAAGAAGAACAAAGTTGGAGGGATCACAATACCAGATATTAAGCTATATTACAAAGCCACTGTTTTCAAAACTGCCTTGTACTGGCATAAGAACGGGCATATAGACCAATAGAACAGAACAGAGATCCCAGAAATTGACCCCAGCCATTATGCTCAATTAATATTTGACAAAGGAGGCAAGAGCATACAATGCAGTCAAGACAGACTCTTCAATAAATGGTGTTGGGAAAATTGGACACATACATGCAAAAAAAAAATTAAACTAGACCACCAACTTACACCATACACAAAAATAAATTCAAAATGGATAAAGGACTTAAATGTAAGATGGGAAACCATAAAATCTTAGGAGCATCCATAGGCAGCAAAATATCAGACGTATGTCATAGCGATAGTTTACCGATACAGCTCCTATGATAATGGAAACTAAGGAGAAAATAAACAAATGCGACTACATCAAAATAGAAAGCTTCTGAACAGCAAAAGAAATAATCAAAAAAAGAACAAGAAAGCCCACTGCATGGAAAAACACATTTGCCAATGTTATAATCTCCAAAATTCATAGGTAACTCATACATCTTACCGAAACGAAGATAAACAATCCAATCAAAAAATGGGCAAAGGATGTAAATAGAAACCTTGCAAAAGTTTACATACAGAAGGGCAAGAGACATATGAAAACATGCTCTAAATCACTAATCATCCAAGAGATGCAAATCAAAACGACAATGAGATACCATCTCACACCTGTAAGAATGGCTGTCATCAACAAATCAATAAATGGCAAGTGCTGGTGAGGATGCAGAGAAAAAGGAACCCTCTTGCAAAGCTGGTGGGAATTCAGAATGGTGCAGCCATGGTGGAAAACAGTATGGAGGTTCCTTAAAAAAAACTAAAAATGGAACTTCCACTTGACCCAGTAATCCCACTTCTAGAAATATATCCCAAGAGATCAGAAACACCAATCAGAAAGGACATATGCACCCCTATGTTCATAGCAGCACAATTTACAATAGCTAAGATTTGGAAACAGCCTAAGTGCCCATCAGTAGATGAGTGGATTAAAAAAACTGTGGTACAAGAGAAACCAAGATGGCGGCATAGGTAAACACCGGAAATTGCTGCTGCGTACAACCACTTCAAAAATACAACTAAAAGACAAAATGGACATCATCCACAACCACAGGAAGGCTGGCTGAGTGGAAATTCTACAACTAGAAGGAAAGGGAAAAGCACATTGAGACTCAGAGGAGGTGCGGAAATAAAGTGCAGAGGTACGGAGGTGCACGCAGAAAGGGCTGTCAACTGGGGACGCAGGTTTTTTTTCTGAACTCCAGTTCTGGGTGAGTCTCTGGGGACACAGACTCATACGGGGAGAAATTGGACTGTCTGGCATCCAGGGGAACTCGAGGGCGGCTTTCTCTCAGAGGTGCTTGCAGCGATTACCATGGGACACTGAGACCCGGGACCTCTTAGGGCAGGACTGAGGATCAGCCATAGCTGTTTGCTCTGCCCTATTGATTCCCTGAGACCCCACCACACCCAAGCTGTGTGCAGGGGCTTTTGCATATGGCCTGGCCCTTTGCAACCTAAAATTACCTAACAAACTGCAGCTGGGTCAGAGACACCCAGAACATCCAAAAGAAGTCTCAAGGCCCCACAGCGGCTTGTATTGCTTCACAGCTGGGCCTCATCTGAGCACCTCAAAACCCCAAACAAAGAAGAGGAATCTGCACATCTCTCTGTAACTCTTGCTGGGTAGCCTCAGGCAGAGGCTAAATTAGCACCTCCTTAGAGATCCAAGTGCCAGTGTACCCAGTGGTCAGAGTGGGACCATCCAGATTACAACTCCTCAGATCCATAAGGTACAGACTCAGGGGCAGACTCAGTGAGCACCAAAGCCCCACTGAAGCAAGTCTTGCCCCATAAGGGTGTCTCCAGCACAGAAGTTCTCCTACCATAGACACAGCTGATTCACACAGCCAATTGGCCTGGAGGTCAATTCCTCCCAGTGATACCTACAACAATCAAGGCTTAATTACAGCAAGACTGTTCACAAAGCTCACAAAGGGGTGCACCAAGTCTGTCCACCTCAGGTAATTGGAGAGGCTGAGCCACTGGGCCCTATAGGACACCTAGCACTCTATCAACACAGGGAAGCAGCCAAAATGCAGAGACAAAGAAACAGGTCACAAATGACAGAAATGGAGGAAAGCAAACTACTGGATATAGAGTTCAAAACCACAGTTATAAGGTTTTTCAAGAATTTTCTAGAAACCGCCAATAAATTTAGTGAGACCCTCGATAAATCTAGTGAGATCCTCGATAAATCTAGTGAGACCCTCGAGGATATGAACAAGGACCAACTAGAAATTAGGCATACACTGACTGAAATAAAGAATATTATACAGAAATCCAACAGCAGACTAGAGGATCGTAAGAATCAGGTCAAAGATTTGAAATACGAAGAAGCAAAAAACACCCAACTAGAAAAGAAAAAAGAAAAAAGAATATGAAGATAGTGTAAGGAGCCTCTGGGACAACTTCAAGCGTATCAACATCTGAATTATGGGGCTAAGAAATAATGACAGAAAACTTCCCCTACCTGGTCAAAGAAATAGACTTACAAGTCCAGGAAGTGCAGAGAGCCTCAAACAAAAGGAATCCAAAGAGGACCACACCAAGATACATCATAATTAAAATGCCAAGAGCAAAAGACAAAGAGAGAATCTTAAAAGCAGCAAGAGAAAAACAGTCAGTTACCTACAAGGGAGTACCCATAAGAGTGTCAGCTGATTTCTCGACAGAAACTATATAGGCCAGAAGGGAGTGGCAAGAAATATTCAAAGTGATGAATACCAAGAACCTACAACCAAGATTACTTTACCCAGCAAAGCTATCATTCAGAATTGAAGGTCAGATAAAGAGCTTCACAGATAAGAAAAAGCTAAAGGAGTTCATCACCACCAAACCAATATTATATGAAATGCTGAAAGGTGTTCTTTAAGAAGAGGAAGAAGAAGAAAAAAGGTAAAGATAAAAACTATCAACAACAAATACATATCTATCAACAAGTGAATCTAAAAATAAAGTGAATAAAAAATCTGATGAACAGAATAAACTGGTGAATATAATAGAATCATGGGTATAGAAAGGGAGTGGACTGACAATTCTCGGGGGGAAAGGGGTGTGGGGGTGCGGGAAGAGACTTGACAAAAATCGTACACCTATGGATGAGGACAGTGGAATGGGGGTAAGGGCAGAGGGTGGGGTGGGAACTAGGTGGAGGGGAGCTATGGGGGGGAGGGGAAAGAGGGACAACTGTAATAATCTGAACAATAAAGATTTAATTAAAAAAATAAAAACATAAAAATAAATATATAATGAAATAAAAAACCAAGTAGTTATTGATATGTGTTAGTTTGGCAAAATAAAATTGCACCTTTGTATTAAAAAAAACTGTGGTACATCTACACAATGGAATACTATGCTGCTGTCAAAAAGAAAGAACTTTTACCATTCCCAACAGCATGGATGGACCTGGAGAGCATTATGCTAAGCAAAATAAGCCAGTCAGAGAAAGATAAATATCACATGATCTCATTCATTTGCAGAATATAATGAACATCATAAACTGATGAACAAAAATAGATACAGAGACAGAGAAGCATTGAACAGATTTTCAAACTTCAGTGGGAAGGTGCGGGCAGGGATTTAGAGATCAACCAAAGGACTTGTATGCATGCACATAAGCATAACTAATGGACACAGACACTAAGGGAGTGAGGGCATGTGCTGGGGGGTGGAGGTGACTGGGGGGAAGTCAATGGGGGGAAAAAGAGACATATGTAATACTATATGTAATACTTTAAACAATAAAAAAATAATAATAAATAAAATTTAAAAAAAATTAAAAACCTACTACACAAGCAACCTATGGGGTGCTTCTGTTGCCCAAAGATACCCTGGCTGTCTCTGACTCTCACTGCTCCATGGCACCTTTTCCAGCCACACACAACCATAAAGGTTTCCTGTGAGAGGGAGCAACCTCAAGGCTCTGGCATCACCCCAGTCCTATGCAGACAGCCACCAGGCTGCTGGTGTGCTCATGCTGGTGTGCTGGTGTGCTCATGTGCTCATGCATCTGGCCATTGGAAGTCACAGCTACAAGCAGACTCTCTTTCTTCTTCGCTTTTAGTCACTAACTCTCTGGCTTTGTCCTCTCTTCTCCTGCTGGCAAGGAAGTTATGAATGGAATGTATGAATTCCAGTCCATGTGTGCATTCAAGAATAAAAATTAAATAAAAATTAAATAAATAGATAAAAGTAATAAATAAATAAAATAAAAATGAATCTCTACACTAAAAAAATGACATCATTAATCTATTGAGGGAAAATATTCATAATACATATCCTGTATCTAATAAAGAACTTATATCTGAAATATATGAACTCTGACAAATCAATAAGACAATGTCAATGATAATAATAATCAAACAACCTAGTGGAACATTGGCAAGAGACTTTCTCAGGCTCTTAACAGAACATGAATGATTCATAAATATATGAAAAGATGTTCAGCCTCAGTTGACATTAGGGAAATTCAATCAAAACCACAATCAAAATCCAGAACACACCTAATAGAATGGCTAAAATAAAAAAGACTGAAAACCCCTCATCTTGCTGAGGATGGGGATATGCATTTTCATACTCCTCTGGTAGGAATATAAATTGGTACAGCTACTTTGGAAAACTGTTCAGCAGTATTATTTAAAGCTGAACAAAAACCCACCCTGCAGTGACACTCCCAGATATGCTCCCACCAGAAGTGCACACACATGTGCACTGAAAGATGATGCAGAAACATTCAGGGCAGCATTACTTACAATAATTCTTAAACACAGAGTTACTTAAATACATCAACAGGGAGCAGATGAAGGTATATTAACACAGTAATCAGAACTACAGGTACATACCACACTGGAGATGAATCTCACACATGGAATGCTGAGTGAAAAGCTTGACAGAGAAGAATATATACTTAGGATTCCATTTACTTCGGCTTTGTAAGTGGGCAAAACTGATCTGTGTTGTTAAAAGTTAGGGAAGGAGGGGAGTCCCAAGAAGGGGCTTCTGCAGTGTGAGTACAGTTTTATTTCATGACCAGGTAGGTGCCCATGTGGGTGTGATCACTTTGTGATAATTCTCTAGTTGTATCCTTATTACTTGTGCATTTTTATGGGCATTTGTTGCACTTCAAAAGAAAGAACTTGAGCAATCTATATAGAAACTAGAGGCCCAGTGCATAAATTTGTGCACCAGTGGGGTCCCTTGTCCTGGCCTGCAGGATCAGGCCAAAACTGGCTCTCCAACATCCCCAAGTGGTCCCGGATTACAAGAGGGCACAGGCCAGGTCAAGGGACCCCACTGGAGCATGGTCGGGGCCAGGGAGGGATGCAGGAGGTTAGCCAGCCAGCGAGGGACCGCAGGAGGGCTCCAGGGCGTGTCCAGGCCCCAGCAGCAAGCTAACCTACCGGTCAGAGAGTCTGTTCCCTGGTGGTCAGTGCATGTCATAGCGACTGCTCAACCGGTAGACTGTCTGGCCCCTGGTGGTCAGTGCACATCATAGCAAGTGGTTGAGCGGCCTTAGCATATCACTAGCATATTACACTTTGATTGGTTGAATGACCGACCAGTTGACCAGACACTTAGCATATTAGGCTTTTATTATTTAGGATAATTATTCAGAGGAGTGGACTCCTTTCACCCACCTCATCCTCTATGGATAGTCATTTTTATTAGTTTCTGGTTGATCATTCCAGTAACCCTTCTTATAAACACAAGCATATTTATACTTATTCCTCTCACCACTTTCTTCCCTGAATTATTACGTGCACTTCTCTGCTTCTCATTCCACTCTCTGTGCTGACCACTTGCCCATATTGGCATTACTAGGGAGACTTCTCCAGTGATGCTGGTCAGGCTAAGATTCCTTTATGTTAATAAACTACCTCTGACACTAGAGTGGCTCCCTTTCAGCACCACAATGGGACGCAGGTGGGAACAGGGAATGTGACTCCAGCCCATTCAGCACAGATCAAAGGGTTGCTCTCACCCCTTCAAGGTCTACAGCTGACTAATAGAGCACTCTGTCAGTCTTGTTGTCCAGGCAAGAGCGCTAATGGGAAGCAGAGCTGTTCCACAGGAGAGGAAACTGTCCCATAGGAGAGGAAGCTTTTATATTAAGTGACCTCATCCTTCATTTAAAAATATGAAAGAAGCCCTAGCTGGTTTGGTTCAGTGGATAGAGTGTTGGCCTGCGGACTGAAGGGTCCTCGGTTCGATTCCAGTCAAGGGCACATATCTCGGGTGCAGTATCCTGGCCCTGGTAGGGGGCATGCAGGAGGCAACCAATTGGTGTCTCTCTCTCACATCAATGTTTCTCTCCATCTCTCCCTTTCTCTTCCACTCTTTCTAAAAATCAATAGAAAAAATATCCTTGGATGAGGATAAAAAAAAAAGTGAAAGGAGCCCAGCTGGTGTTGCTCAGTGGTTGAGCATCAACCTATGATCCAGGAGGTCACAGTTAGATAACTGAGGGCTTGATCTCCTTCTCCCTTTCTTTCTGAAATCAATAAAAATATTTTTTAAAAATAAAATAAATATGTGAAAGGATCAACAGTTTGGAGTGACTAAAGGAAGTGGAGGGTCAGTTTGTCTGAACGACATCTGAGAAGCACATAAAGGACTTATAAGCAGGCTGGTCTTTACAAAGCAAACCTTTTCCTTCTCTTCCCTTCACCCTCTATGGGAAGCCATAAACATCTGTAGCCAGAACCCCACCCCACCCCCCAGAAGATTCTGTATGTGTTTTTATTTTCATTTGTTTTAATAATTATCACACAATAAAATTAGTCCCCCAAATAAATAAATAAATAAATAAATAAATAAATAAATAAATAAAAATGTGAAAGGACAGCTAAGGATTATTAGACATTAAAAAAAATGGACCACATTGAAAAACAAAATCAGAAAACTGACTCCAGAGGAAACAGACAATTTAGAAAATGAAAAAGGACTTTTTAAAAAGTAATATTCCAAGAATGTTTAGAAAAATATGCCCATAAGCCCAGAACAGGTTGCTAAGAAGAATTAGAAAATGAAGAAGAGTTTTTATGAAATTAAAGATGTGATGGGTAAAATAGAAAATTCAAAAGCTGAAGTAAAAAGTCAAGAGCATCCAAAAATATTAAAATATGAGAGAAAAGTTAGGAGATGTAGATAATTCAGGATGTCCAATATGTATCTAAGATTTCCAGAAAGAGAGAACAGCAGCTAAATAAAATAAAAGGGAAGAATATAAAGATAAAGATACTTTTTCAAATCTCCAGATCATAAAGGTTCACATAATGCTAAGCAGGGTGAGTGAGAAATACTTGCACAAGGCACATTCATAGGCAAGGTTTGTATACAAAGGACAGAGGGAAGATCTCCCAAGTTTTGCTCTGGCACCCTGATTCAAGAACAATCATCTCAAAATCCACAGAGCAAAAAATACTTGAAGATACAGATTTTCTTTTTTATTCCAAGTGAAAAAGATTTCTGTACTTGTACAGACAAGTTTAAAATCACACTTTTTCTCCTTCTTCTCAACTTTTCTCTTTGGACAACTTGTCCTGGTATCTCCCCATGGGAGTTTAGGGGAGTGAGACTAGATCAGGGCTCCTAGAGCTGGGGCCCCTGGCTTTGTGGGCCTCTCAAACCCCCAGGTATCATAGCAGAGGCCCCACTTGGCACAGGCAGCTCTGTATGCACTTCTTTATCTTGCCCAGGGCCAAATGGCAGGTCCCATTTTCTGGTTTTGCTGTTTTAGATGGGGTAGGGCCTCCCACCCACCCCCTTCCTGTCAGTGGTTGTGCAGTTGGTTCTGGAGGCTTCCCTGGGACTTCTGAAGAAACCCAGTGATTAGGCTCAACCCAGCAGGGCTCAGTCCTCCTCCGCAGGCTTTCCCACCCTCCTTGTTCCTCAGCCCTGCCTTGCTTTCTGTGGGTCTCCACGGGGCCACACAGTGTCAATGGGCTGGCAAAATGCACTGCATCTCCTCCCTGTTTTCTGTGAATTCAGTGTCTTTCAAAGCCGTTTGACTGGGTGGGGTGGCTGGAGGGTCACTGTGCATCAATGTCAGGGGGGGATGTGCCCTGCTACCACCACCCCTCCTACTCTCTGCCTTCCATCTCTGGGTGCACCTTTCCCTTTAACTCCTGATGGAGGGGACCCTTTGGTAGGAATGTGGCTCAGAATCTTCTCAGCCAAAGCTCAGAGTTAGCTGAGTGATAGCTGCGTGCCCTCAGACTACTTGGCTCATCCCCTCTGTGGCCAGCAGGGCAGGGTGGAACATTAATTAGTATTCATTGCCTGGCTCTGCCTCTGAGCAGCTTTGAGGACCACCCTCGCCGCAGCCCTCTGTGTCTTATGAAAGTAGGTCTAGCTGGAGTCTTACAGGTTACCCAGCAAAGTTGGAAGGTGAGAGGTTGTGTGCAAGAGAATGGCAAGTGGGAGGGTGCCCAGGTGGCAGATAGTTCTCCCAGGTGAGATCTGGGCTTGGGAAACTGAGGGGCAGAACTGAGGCCTGCTGCCTGGGGTGAGAGTCTTCTGAGCTGTGCCAGCCTGGAGCAGTCAACTCTGCTCATTTGGGGATGGTGAGGTCACTGGGAGCTGGAGCCACCTTTTGTCTCCTCCTAGGCTATGCTCCTGTCACTGGGATGTGCCACCCTGTTCGCAGTTGCACCCTGAACCATGAGGACGGCTTCTCCTCGGCATTTGTGGTAGCCCACGAGACCGGCCACGTGTAAGTGGCCTCACAGTCCTGGTTGTCTGGAGAAGGTTGGGGTTTGAGGGACCCCACTTCTCTGAACCCTGAGAGACACAGACCCATATGAAAAAGATATGATGGCCTGTCCTCCCAGCACTGCATAGGGCAGACCCAAGGTTCACTTTCTATTGAGGAAGCATAACAAAGAAAGAGCCAAGTGGGTGCTGGGGATCTTCCCTGGATTACCCCACTTTACAGATGAATAACTGAGGTTTTGAGGGACCCTGGCCCTGGAACATGCCCCAGGCACCACCTAAATCTCCAGGCTGGACAGATACTGATGGGAAGCACCACAGGGCCTCTGGGCCTGTGTGGGGAGTGTGCCAAGAAGATACCTGGAGAGCTGGGCTCCACTGCAATCTCATGTCACAGCCCCCTGCCTTAGGGACAGGACACTGAGAGGCATGCTGCTGGATGCCATCTCCCCAGTGTGCCCCTGCCTTTCAGATTCTACCAATGGAAATTTGGTATCACCTGGCTTAGGGCAGACCAAAACAGCAAAGGTCCAGGAGGGCCCAGTGGAAGGAGGTTGGGGGACCCTCCCAACATTTGGGTGGGTTAGAGCTGACAGGTTAGTACAGCCAGGTGAGGGTCCAGTGAGGCTGTCTTGGCTCCCTGAACAGGCTAGGCATGGAACACGATGGGCAGGGCAACCGCTGTGGCGACGAGGTACGGCTGGGCAGCATCATGGCACCCCTGGTGCAGGCAGCCTTCCACCGCTTCCACTGGTCCCGCTGCAGCCAGCAAGAGCTGAGCCGCTACCTGCAGTGAGTACCACCCATGTCCCCCAAGGACAACCTGAAACCCTGGGGTGTGTGTCCCAGTGTTCCTGGGCCCAATGCAAATCCCCAGACCTTGGGTCCTCCAATTTGAGGTACAGGGGAGGTGAGAGGGAAAAGCAGTGCAGGTCAGTGTGGGGGATCCCACTGTTGGGGAGCACCTTTAAAGGACACTTGGGATTTGGGCAAATCAGGTCCTGGGTACTTCACACAAAGAAACAGAGATGCAGCAGGGAAACTGAGGCAGCCCAGCTGAGAGCTGGGGTGTGCAGACAGGCCCATCATCACAGCTCCAGAAGGGGCCTCAGCAGCCCCACAGACTGGATGGCCAGTCCGGCTGAAGGCAGCTTGCAGTGCCCACGTGTCCCCTCACAGCTCCTATGACTGCCTGCGGGATGACCCCTTCGCCCACGACTGGCCAGCGCTGCCCCAGCTTCCTGGGCTGCACTACTCCATGAACGAGCAGTGCCGCTTCGACTTCGGCCTGGGCTACATGATGTGCACCGCGGTGAGTGTCGGAGCCGGCACCTGGGGCAGCATCCCCCTCTGCACCCAGTCACACAGTGCCCACCCTGCCCACCTAGACTTGGTCCTGGGCAGGGAGCACACAGCTGACAAGGGCTGTAACCTGGGGAGCATTAAGGGATGGTGGGGGCATGGTGTGGCCCCTGCGTGGTCTGCAGAATTCAAGAGGGCTTCCCTAGGAAGAAGCAAGGTGTAAAGGTTGAATGGGAGGACAGGGCTTTCCAGAAGGCAGAAATCACATGTGCAAAGGCCTAAAGGTGCAGGAACATAGCATGCTGAGGAGCAACCAATTATTCCCAGGGTTGAATGCCAAGACAAAGCCATTAGCATCAACACAGGTCATCAAAATTGAGTGTATCTGCTGATTGAGGCCCACCAGGTTTGAGACAGTATGGCAAGAGCAGTGGTGTATATTCTCATTATACACCACTGAGAATTAGTGTCTGACTCAATGCTCATCCCACCTCCATGTAGGAAGTAAGCAAAGTATTCCACTTTACAGATGAGGAAATTGAGGCCCGGAGGGGTTAGGTAAACTGCCTAAGGCCACACAGTGAGCAGGTGGTGGATCTGGGTACTGATGAGGCTGTCTAACCTCTTGCATGTTGGCCTAAGGAAGGTGGTGGGCAATGGGGAGCTCTGTAAAAGTTTGAAGAGGGAGAGCATGCCTAGGTCTGAGTTTCAGCTGTATCCCTCAGGGATGTCCTGGAGGAAGGGCTATCAGGATAGGAAGCAGAAAGGTCAGGAAAGAGATCCAGAGGACAAGGCTGGAGCAAAGACAGGAACAGAGGAGAGGGCTTCAGGAGAAATTCAAGAGGTGGAGTGTTCATAGCAGGGGAACAGGGGGTGCCCTTAGGGCCCTGTAGTGATAGCTCCTGGGCCAGAGAGATGCTCACCCATCCCTCATGCCAGGCTCACTGGCTCCGCAGTCTGTCCAGGCTCCATGGGGGCTGCAGCCAACAAGGGTTGAAGGCCGGGGAGGACAGTATCCCACAGAGACTTGAATTAGCGGGTGTACTCTTGAGATTATCATGGCCTCAGAATCACATGGTATTCAGGGCACCCACTGGCCACACAAGCCTATCACAGGCAGTCAAGCTGTGCCAGTTGCACAGCTGTCCAAGAGGTCTCTGGGCAATAGGGTCCCCACAGTGGGAAGCACCCTGACCAGTGGTTGGTGTTCTCTTCCAGTTCCGGACCTTCGATCCCTGCAAGCAGCTGTGGTGCAGCCACCCTGACAATCCCTACTTTTGCAAGACCAAGAAGGGCCCCCCACTGGATGGGACCATGTGTGCACCTGGCAAGGTGAGTCAGGGCAGACGGCAGGCCCCATGACACTCTCAGATATCCAGGGACAGTCCCTTCAGAGCCCTTGGGGTGGAGCTGGGGGCTTTTCCTGCCTCCTTTCTAATAATCCCCACTCTCCAAGCTTCTGCCCTTGTGCTTCCCACACACTGTTTTTTATTTTCAGAGCAAACCTGATGTCTCAGAGCACCTGTCTGTGCTTCAACCCTCTGCCTAGAGAACTCCCTCCTCTGAGGAGCAGCTGGGGGATTCCAGCAGACTCAGTCCCCCCTGCACACTGTGCATGACTGGGTCACTTCACCTTGAGGCCAACATTGGAGTCAGGTGGCTGCTGGGTCCCCAGGCCTAGCTTCAGGCTTAGACTCTAGAATTTGGTGTTTGCCCCTTAGAGGGCCAACTTGGCCCTTGAGGTTGCTCAGTAGTCACCCACCATCACCTGCCATCCTCCCAGGCTAGGGGTGGGCAAACTTTTTGACTCGAGGTCCACAATGGGTTCTTAAACTGGACCAGAGGGCCGGAACAAAAGCATGGATGGAGTGTTTGTGTGAACTAATATAAATTCAAAGTAAACATCATTACATAAAAGGGTACGGTCTTTTTTTTTTTTTTTTTTAGTTTTATTCATTTCAAACGGGCCGTAGTTTGCCCACAAATTGCCAGAAAAACAAGCTTTTCTCTCCCAGTACTTTTTTCCTAACCCCCAGCCTAATTCTCATCGGCTCCGATAAAGTCTCATACCTACCTCTCAGCCAGTCACTTGCAACGGGGCTGGCTTTTGCAGATGTGCCTAAACGTGGGTCACAGCCCCCCAGGGCTCAACCCACTGAAGCTGTGTATACCTACTCTGTGGGGGAGGGTCGTGGACTCCAATGCAGGTTCCCCCAACCCAGGCCTGAAAAGTCCCCAGATAGGCTGGGCCTGAGGTTCTTCCAGGTGGGTCTTAAATTCTGCTTAATTTTATTTTGTTTGTGGTGGAGCTTCTTAAATCTACAGATTCCCAGGCCCACCCCTCTGCAGGTTTTGGTTTGCAATAAGGATCGGGAATTGTTTTTGCTATTTTTTAAATAATGGTGAAATCTAAGTAACATAAAACATGCTATTTTAACCACTTTAAAGTATACAATTCAGAGATGTTTAGTTACATCACTACTTTATAGTTCCAGAACTTTTTCACCACCCCAAAAGAAGACCCCATTAAGCATTGAGCCTCCATTTCCTTCCTCTCTCCAGCCCCTGGCAACCACTGGTACACTCTCAGTCTCGGTGTGTTTGCCTATTCTGGCATTCCCTATAGCTGGAATCATATATTATGTGGCCTTTTACAGGCATATCCGTCGTCTTTCACTCAGCATAGCGTGTCCAAGGTTCCATGTTGTGGCCTGTGTCAGTGCTTCATAACTTGTTGTGGCTGTGTAATGTCCCACTGTCTAAATGGACCACATTCTGTGGATGTTTGTCCATCAGTGAGCATTTGCATTGACTCCATCTTCTGGCATTTGTGAATGTGCTGCTGTGGACATTCACGAGCATATTTTGTTTGAAGACCTAGGACAGTGATGGCGAACCCATGACACGCGTGTCAGAGGTGACACGCGAACTCATTTTTTTGGTTGATTTTTCTTTGTTAAATGGCATTTAAATATATAAAATAAATATCAAAAATATACATCTTTGTTTTACTATGGTTGCAAATATAAAAAAATTTCTATATGTGACAGAGCACCAGAGTTAAGTTAGGGTTTTTCAAAATGCTGACACGCCGAGCTCAAAAGGTTCGCCATCACTGACCTAGGACTTGGTATTTTTAAGAGATGCCCAGGTGATTTGGCTGTGCCCCCAGACTTAATGAATTCTTAGAAGTTGGAGGTGGGATATCCTATATAATAAAAGCCTAATATGCTAAGTTTCCAGTAGGCCAGTGGGCCGTTCAACCAATCAAAGCATAATATGCTAATGATATTCTAAGGCCGCTCAACCGCTCGCTATGATGTGTACTAACCACCAGGGGGCAGACACTCTGACCGGTAGGTTACCTTGCTGCTGGGATCCAGCCAATTGACACTGAGCAATACAGGCTGGACATGCCCTGGTGCCCTCCTATGGTCCCCTCCCTTGCTGGCCAACTTCCCGTGTCCCCCTCCAGACCCAATCATGCACCAGTGGGGTCCCTCGGCCTGGCCTTCACCCTCTCGAAGTCTGGGACCCCTCATGGGATGCTGAAGAGCTGGTTTCAGCCCAATCCCAAAGGCCAGGCCAAGGGACCCCACTGGTGCACGAATTTATGCACTGGGCTTCTAGTTGGTAATAAATGCCAGGAACCTAATGATATCAGTACTAACCACATAGCCCTCTAACCCCACAGGAGCTTGACAAAGCGAACAGGGCCCTGAAGCATTTGCCATTACCCCAGTGAGGGCCTCAGTACACTCTGAGCTGGAGGATGAGACTACCTCAGCATGGCTTCCTCCCCCAGCCACCCTTCCCAATCCACAGTGGGCAGAGAGACGGTGGATAGAGCAGGAGGCAAGCCCTTCCCAGGTGTGCTCACCTGGAGTGTGTGGCTGGTCTTCACCCACAGTCACCTGGCCACTGGGAGAATGTGGGTCAAAGGATGCTTACACCCCCAACTGATTGGCTCCCTTCTCCTGTGGGATGGTGGAGTATGGTGAGGAAGATGGGCAGATGTGGCCAAAAAGCCCCATCCTCACAGAAACGACTGATCCAGCCATGGCCCTTCACTCATTTTGGTAGTAGGACCCTTTGTTAATTTAGCCCAGTAAATAAAATTGTCATTTTGTATAAAAAAAAAAACAAAACAAAAACAGAGCTATGCTGATTGAAGGGCCAGAGTTGGGGCTCAACTCAGCCTGCATGGTTCACAAGAGCACAGTTTGAAATCTGACATAAACCAGGGATTCTTGTTGTGTGGGGTGAGACTGGAGGGGCAAAGGGAGAGAGGAGGGGGGTGGGCACCTTCTGGGGCCTATCAGAATCCTCCACCTGTGTGCATTTATAAGTTCAATACTTTAATTGTTATTGCAATGTAATTTTATATTTGGAAGTTAGTCACTACTTACCTTCAAGAAAAGCCACCAGAGCAAGAAGAAAGGGAGTGGGGAGGAAGCAGGGGTGAAGTCTGGCCAGGATGGAGAAATAGCAGATCATCTTGGGCTGTCCCTCCTGTCCCTCTTTGTTCCACCCTTCCCTCAGAAAGGGTCACCCAGCATTCAGGCTCTGGTCACTGCCTGGGATGGGATCCTCATTGTCCACATTCCCCAGTGGACCATCCCAAGCACATTCTCCCCTCTCAACCTTCACTGTCACATTATACCCCTGCTCACACAGTTCTGTGTGTTCACCATTACTAAGAAACAGAACACTCTCTGTTCTCTACATAGATTTGATCTGTAGAGAAGCAGCAGAAAAGCCTTTAGTTTCATGGTCCACTCATTGTTTGCCCCGAGTTGCACACTGTGGTGGTTCAGAACCATGTACTTAGGCAGGTAAGGCTGAAAGGGTCAGGTGCTTAGGAACCAGGGCCAGTGGGTGTGCAGCTTTCTCATGGGTGGGCAGGTGTGGATAGAAGGGAGATATGAACATGTTGCCCTTGGACAAGGAAGTGGACAATGCACCTGAGGATTAGGCTGAAGAAGCTAGATGTCCCTCAACTCCATATACACCCATCCATTTATTAATTCATTCGCTCATTCATTCCATGTATCAGGCCTGCTCCACCTCCATGGTACCTGTTGTCTGTGGGCATCGGCCATGAATATGAAGAAGCAGTGGTGACATGATAGTGAAGACAGGGATGAGGAGGGGCCTGTCAGGGAGCTCAGAGAGACACTCAGTCAGTGACCCCCGCTGAAGCCCAAGGGTGTAGAGAAGTGGGAGCAGCACTCCAGGCAGAGAGCATGTGTTTAGTGGACTGTGCTGAGGAGAGCATGGCAGATAAGAGGAGCATGGTATTTGAAAGTTAGTATATTAATTGAAAACTCAGGTAGAGGAAAGCCAGCAGGAGATGATTGTTATTGAAAAGGGAGTTTTTCCTCACAGATCTCAAAAGGAGTGTCCCACCCCCATCCCCTAGCGTGCCACACAGGGAAGAGGGGGAAGACACCAGAAAGCAGCAGGGTGGGTCAGGAAGCAGAGGGACGTGGGAACTGTGGTTTCCACAGGAAGAAACAGTGGACACTGAAGCCGGGTAAGCAGGCTTAGGATTGACTAGTGTGAACATGTCAATGGGCACTGGGGCATAGGAGCTGCCCGTAGCCCTCTGGCACTTGTCTCTGGGTGATAAGGACAAGTGGTCCAGAGTGTGAGAGCCTGCAGAGGAGGTGGTTGGGGTGGGAGCTCTGGATTAGGTGGTTTGCATATGAAGGCATGTTCTCAGGTTAGTAGTTCACTATCTCTAGGAACTAGCCAACCCCAGGAGGGATAGCCCCTCCAGAATCAGCAAGGCCCCAGATGTCACAGTATCAGAAGCCTATCTAATAATAGACAAACATGGTAATTGACCATACCTTTGCCACGCCTCCCATTGGCTAATCAGCACAATATGCAAATTAACTGCCAATAAAGATGGCGGCTAATTTGCATACTGCAGGCAGGGTGGGCCAGTGCGAGCCGCCATCGGGCCCCTGTGTGCCGCCTAAGCCCCACCACCAGCTAGGACCCCCGTGTGCGGCGAGCTGCCTAAGCTCGCGGGACCCCCATGAGCAGCCCTGGGCAGCGGGGCTTGGCAGAGAGAATGAGCCACCTAAGCCCCATGGAACCCCCATGAGCGGCCCTGGGCAGCGGGGTTTGGCAGTGCGATCGGCCCGCGGAAGCCCTATTATTGTAGGAATCCTCCTGCAATGGGCTTCTAGTCCAGAAAATAAAAGGCATGTTTAACACATGTGGCTCCCAGGAAGGTTGCGTGATTGTGGGAGAGAGGGAAGGACTAACTGACCTAAGTGTTTCCTGTGCCTGGTTGGTGTGCTGCCCTGTCCAGTGTACTGGAGACCTGGCTCAGATCTGCTCTCTGATGGGCTTGGCTTTCAGCCATGAAGCATATATGCATGTACTGGGGAGGCAAGGCCAGGCCAAAGTACAAAGGGTCCTCCCAGGTGGATATGCCCCGCAGGCCAGGCTGGTGGCTTCACCTTGCCCTCCCTGCCAGAGCCAGGGTCAAGGCAACAGGAGGAAGACAGGCCCAGCCAGGTGCTTCTGCCTCAGTGTGTCTCGGCAGGAAAGGGTCTCTATGTGCTCTTGTGTCCACATGAAGCACCCTGGGGAAGCATCAGCCACCCTAATTTTCATGAACTTCTGAGGACTGTTTCAGAGATACATGCCTGATGCAAAGGCCTCATAATGCTTCTGTGTTGTGCTTATGTTTCCTGTATAGCTGAGAATTGGCAGACAGGCATAGTGACAGGGATACCCAGAGTTCAAGCCCTGGGTCCCTCCTTCCTCGCCGTGTGACCTGGTGCCATTCTTTCCTAGGGCGAGTCAGCTAAGTGCCCAACTTACTTATCCTCACATCCCAAGCTCCTGGCACATGGTATCCACTGGGGACATGCTGATGGATGGAGAATGGAGACCTAGGGCCTCAACAGTTCAGAAATGCTAAATATTCCCTTCCTGAAACAGAAAGCCTGCCATTCAGACTTCCAGACCCACCAGGCAGTGTTCCTGGCCTGCTAGGTATGTCAGCGCTGTCCGGAGTACCTAGAACCGTGGTCGGCAAACCACAGCTCATGAGCCACATGCAGCTCTTTGGCCCCTTCAGTGTGGCTCTTCCACAAAATACCACGTGCGGGCGCACACGTACAGTGCGATTGAAACTTCGTGACCCATGCACAGAAGTCGGTATTTTGTGGAAGAGCTGCACTGAAGGGGTCAAAGAGCCGCCTGTGACTCGCGAGTCACAGTTTGCCAAGCCGCAGTTTGCTGACCACTGACCTAGACCATGACACAGCCCAGTCAGGTTTTCCCAGCATTCTGTGATAAGCTCAGACATGTGAAATTGTGCTTTTAAATATTTAACTATCTCTACTGGATGAAATATTTGTAAGCATTTAAACATGTTATATAGCCTTTTAATAACATTAAACTCTTTCTCCCATAATAGCACTGAGATATCAAAGTAGAAGCATGTTCATTCAGGGTAACTTCCCTCTGTTTAGTACTCATAGTCGTCCAGGAGGAAATAAACCAAAAGTGTAGAGGAGCAGGTTCTGTGTGGTGGAGTCATGGTGTTTTCCTTTCTTTCTCAACTTTTGCTGAGTTGTCATTTTCTGTTTGATGCACCTGCATTGCCTCTGGTCATTTGGACCCAGGTCTACAGGGAGCTGGTCCATTGAACTATGGGACTGGGTGGTATCCTGAGTTTTGTGGGGCCCAGTTCCCCATTTACATACTGGCACCAATGTGTCCAGTGGGAACAAGGGGACCACTGTGTAGCCTCTTCCATTGTCTTGGCCTTTGATTCCCATGGCCACCAGTAACTTAGAGGCCCAACCACAGTATTAGCCTTCAGAGGTACCAGGAGTACTCCCTCACTTCGTCTGCGTTGGCTTGGGCTATTCTAACAAAAATGCTGGGATTTAAAACAACACATATCTCCTCACAGTTCTGGAGGCTTGAAGCCTGACATCAGGGTGCCCACATAGTCAGGTTCTGGTGAAGGTTGCAGGCTGCCATTGTCTTTCTGTCTTCTCACATTTTGGAAAGAAAAGGCATCTCTCTCATGTCTTATTATAAACGAATTAATATCATTCCTGAGGGCTTCTCCCTCATGCATTAATCACCTTCCAAAGGCCCACATTCTAATATCATCTCAGTGGGGATCAGTCTTCAACATATGCATTATGGGATGATACAAATATTCAGTTCACAGCCTTCCCTTACCTGGGCTCTCTTTCTTGCCTGCCAGCTTCACCCTGCTCCCTCAGCTGAGGAGGACACCAGCCAGCATTTCTGTGGGGTCTTCCCTTCCCTTCCATGGTTGAGTGAGGGGCACTTTGGAGTGAGTGATGAGGTCCCCAATGTACAGGAAGAACATGTCCAGCATCACTGGTGGCCTGCAGTTAAGCCTGCCTGACCCCAGATTGTTTGTGACTATGCTTGCTGGCCATGTGCCCAGATGGAGCCCTTGAGCACTTATCTGGAGTCTGGGGAGGAGAACCCAGAGAGTGGCAGCTTCTGCAGGGCCTTCAATGGGCACAGTCTGTCAGGCAGGCTTAGAAGTGCTACTGTGTCAGGAAGGAAGAGGAGAGATGGCCTCCATGCAGACATGTGCTCAAAAGTAGGGAGTTAAGGAAGGGCCTGCCTGAGAGATAAGAACCAGGAGGGATGCCTGGGGATGACTTGGGCATGGAGAAGGCAGCACAGCTCTCCTGGAAATCGACTCTGAGACAGAGATCCACAGGCAGGGACTTCCTGGGGACAATGTGAATCAACACCTGCAGGAGAGTGAGACATTGAACAGCCATGTGGTCATAACATGGGGCTCAGCTGACACCAGGAGCCCTGGGCTGGGCTGGGCTGGCCTTTCAGAGTTGTTCCCAAACTTGATGAGTCATTGGCCATGACTGTCCCCAGGAAAGGGACATGACCCTGGGCTAGGCAGCCATCTGACTGAGGGCATGTCCAGAAGAGTGATGATTCAACTGCCATCCACCAGCAACCAACACACTTGGCCGCTGGAGGAGAAAGAGCCTTGATCTGTGCAAGGGTCTCATCACAGCATCCACTTCAGCAAGGGTGGGGGAAGGAAGTGGAGCTCAGGATGTCTCCTGAGGAAAGGCACTCAGAGGGAGGGAGAAAAGAAATGGCAGTCTGCCAGTGCCTGGCCTGGTGGTGGGAGGTAGAGCAAGTCATGCAGAGCCTTTACCTGTGGCCCAGGGTTTAATCTTCATTCTGCAGCAGGGAAGCCCACAGAAGGGTTGAGGAGAACAGAGCTGGATTTACGGTGAAGCTTGTGATAAGCTTTGGGGCACCTCACTTGCCTGGGCCCCTTTCAAGGTCCTGGGAGGGGCCTCACAATATGTTCACATGGTTGTATATTTTCATAAATTCGAAGGTAAGATATTTTAAACATAATCAATTAAGATCACTTCTATTTTCACTCTACCTTCCTCTCTGAAACACTTCTATGCGGCCTGGCATATGGGTGCCTTGTGGGTTTGGCTCAGGATAAATTAGATTGGGATGTATTTATTGGCTTATTTACATGGTCCTCAGTATCTCTCAAGTGTCATTAAATTACTGTATCTGTCCAGATGTAAGAATAACTTCCAGAAAAACTATGGCCATTATGCCAACTCACCCACGGCTATTGCAGGATACATGCCATGTGCAGCCCATTCTCCTGAACTCAATGAAGAAAAGCTGCCTCAACTGTACCTGAGGTTGTGACTGCTTCTATATTTGCAACAGCTTTTGTTTACTTTGGGAGTTTGTCTTGCAGATGGGACATTTTAAACACAGACCCAACTTGGATATTTCTTTAGAAAGGTGTAACAAGATGCTGCACCTGTCTCAAAGCTGTCAAGCATTCATACCTGTTACAAAAAAAATAAGGGAAACCTGAATGCATGTGAAATGTAAAAAGTTTATTCAAAATGTTGATAAAGCTTTAACACACTAGTTTCACTACCATTTTGAAAGTTGTTTTGGAATGCTATAATAAAGTAAAGAAACTACAAACTTCTAATATATATTATATATATGTGTGTGTGTGTGTGTATATATATATATATATATATATATATATATATATCCTCTTTCATCATTTTTATTAGCTGATGGATATATATATATATATATATACATATATATATATATATATACCCTCTTTTAACATTTTTTTAATTTATGTATTAAAAATTTCAGATAAAATTTAAGGGAAAATTTTAAAAGGTGACAAATGAGTAAAGAAGTCGATAGAAATATCTGACTTAACAAATTTAATTATAACGGAAAAAGGTTTCAGATCAAAAGCAGTCATTCATTAGGAGGAAGATGAGGTAATTATGGGAGGAAAGTAACATACAGGCTCTTAAAACACTTGACAATCCAGTTATTGAAGAGAAGTGAATCTGATGATCACATTGGAAAAGCATTTAAACATCTTAACTGAAATGTTGACATCGGAAGATTTAAAAAAGCAGCAGAGTAAATGGAAGCTCACAGATATGCTCCCAGGACAAAACTGGAATTACAACTAAGGTAAAAAACAACCACCCTGAATAATCAACTAAAGACTAGCTAGAGAGAACCCTAATAACCAGTGACAGAAAATAGAGAGTGCATAGAGACTGGTAGGAAGGGCGGAGGCACAAAAGGGCTGGCTAGGCTCCCACATATAGCAGCTGAAGTTCTAGAGGGATATCTCAGCTCTTCAGGGGACATGGGGGCCCATTGAGAACTCTGGGATCTAGTCCCCAAGCTGGGCCCCAGCAGAGAGTATGAGAACTGAGAAAGGTGCCCACATAACATTTGGCTGTGAAAAGTAGCAGGTTTGCTGTCTGCCAGGGAGAGATGGCTGGAAATGCAGGCACCCTCTTCAAGGGCCAATACATAAAATTTCAAGTGCAGCCACTCACCTTGGGCTCTGGCAAAGGGAGGGCAGAGTTGACTGGAGCTGTATAAGCATAAGCAAGGGTTGGGGGGATCTGGGGTTAGAGCTCAGAAGGAAGACGCCCCTGTTTCCTGTGCCGAGTCATTCCCTCGCATTGCAGAGGTCATCTTACTCAGGCAAATCTTTGCTATCCAGGCAGTTTTTGCCTGGAGGGAATATAGTTGACCCACCATATTGTAAAAGCCCTTAACCCACCCTGTGGAGTTTCTAAGACCCATTAAGAGATTGAGAATAACAGCCTCCAGGCAGAAGCAATTGCCCCACCCTGTTAGAAAACCTCTCACTCCACCTCTGGATGATTGCTTGAGGCTATTCCAGACTGAATCCAATCAGTCTTCAGGCAGAAGTGGGTCTCTGGAGGCTTTGAGTATTTGCCTGCTCTAATTAGTCAGAAACAGCAGTTTGGGTCTCAAGAACACATTGGAAGATATTAAAAATAGATTGAATGCAACAGAGGATCGAATCAGTGATTTGTAAGACAAGGTAAAAATGAATAACCAATTAAAGCAGCCAATAGAAAAAAGAATTAAAAATCAGAAAGATTGCTTAAAGGAACTCTGGAATAACATGAAACATAACAACATCTGCATTACGGGAATACCAAAAGGAGAAGAGGGTGAGCAAGGAACAGAAAACCTGTTTAAAGAAATAGTGACAGAAAACTTCCCCATCCTGGTTAAGGAAAATGTCACACAAGTTCAGGAGGCACAGAAGGTCTCAATCAAGAGGACCACAAAGAAACCCACACCTAGCTACATCATAATTAAAATGGCAAATACTAAAGACTAAGAAAGAATCTTAAAGGCAGCAAGAGAGAAATAGAAAATTACCTACAAAGGAGTTCCCATTAGAATGTAAGTTGACTTTTCAATAAAAATACTTCAGGCCAGAAGGGTGTGGCATGAAGTACTCGAAGTAATGAAAAGCTAGGGTCTAAATCCAAGACTACCATATCCAGCAAGGCTATCATTTAAAATTGAAGGTGAAATAAAGCTTTCCAGACCAAAAAAAAGGTTAAAGGAGTTCATTACCACCAAACCAGAAATGCAAGAAATGTTAAAGAGGCTACTTTAAGAAGAAGAAAAATAGAGGAGGAACCAAGATGGTGGTGTAGGTAAACACCTGTACTCACTGCCTCCCATAACCATATCAAAATTACAGCTAAAATACAGAAAAACCATCATTCAGAACCACTTTAAAGCTGACTGAATGGAAGTTCAAAATTATAGAAGTAAAGAAGAAAGCACATTGAGACTGGTAGAAGGGGCAGAGGTGCAGAATGGGCTGGGCTAGCACCCACATGTACTGCCTTTTTAATCAGGAGGGAGATCGTCCCTGCAGAGGCTGCCCATTTGAAAAAAAGGGGTCCCAGCCCCACAACAGACATCCAGCCCAGGGTTCCAGAGCTGGGAAAAGAAATCCCCATAACTACGGGCTTTAAAAACCAGAGATGCAAGGCTGGTACAATATTTGCAAATCAATAAATGTGATGCATCACATAAACAAATTGAAAGATAAAAACCGCATGATCATATCAATTGATGCAGAAAAGGCATTTGACAAAATCCATAACCCTTTTTTGATAAAAACCTCTCAGTAAAGCAGAAAAGAGGGATCATACTTCAACACAATAAAGACCACATATGACAAACCTACAGTCAACATAATACTAAATGGGCAAAAGCAATGGGCACAGCAATCAGACAAGAAGAGTGGAGGGCATTATGCTAAGTGTATTAAGCCAGTCAAGAAAGAAAAACACCACATGATCTCACTTATTTATGGATAATAAAGAACATTATAAACTGATGAACAAAAATAGATACAGAGGCAGAGAAGCATCGAACAGACTGACAAACGACAGCAGGAAGGCTGGGGAGGGTTGGAGGGCAGGGAGAGGTAAGAGATCAACCAAAGGACTTATATGCATGTATATAAGCATAACCAATGGACACAAGACACTGGGAGGGGGGTGAAGGCATGTTCCAGGGTGTATGGGAGGCTGGGGAAGGTTAATTGGGGAAAAAAGGAGACATATGTACTACTGTTTGTAATACTTTAAACAATAAAAAAAAAATGTACACAAACATACACTTTTATTAATGGGAATATGTTTGTAATCAGTGGAAACTTTTTGGCCAATGTACAATATAGATTTTTTTTCATCTACTTAAAGGATATTTTACTGATTAAAGACTGCCTACCAATGGCCCTCTCTCTTCTTTATCCAACCTCAGTTTTTAAACCTCACACTAAGAATATATCTTCTTGGGATGTCTTTCTGCACTATTTGCCAAAATAAACATAATTTTTTTACAGGTAATGTCCTAAAAAAAAAAAAGGCATCTAAATAGGAAAGGAGGAAGTAAAACTGTCAATCACAGATGGCATGATTTTGTACATAAAAAACCACCAGGAAACTACTAGACTTAAGTGAATTCAGCAAGGTAGCAGTATCCACATTCAGAAATCAATGGCATTTTTATACACCAATAATGAACTTTCAGAAACAGAAACTAAAAATACAATCTCATTTACCATTACAACAACAACAAAAATAGGATAACTAGGAATAAATTTAACCAAGGAGGTAAAAGACCTGTACTTGGAAAACTATATGACATTGAAAAAAGAAATAGAGAAAGATACAAACAAATGGAAGTGTATATCATGTACATGGATTGGAAGAAGGAACATCATTAAAATGTCTATACTACCCAAAGCAATCTACAGATCCAAGGCAATCCCTATTAAAATACCAATAGCATACTTCACAGAGCTAGAACAAATACTCCAAAACTGTATATAGAACCATAAAAGACCCTGAATAGCTGCAGCAATCTTGAGAGAGAACAAAGTAGGAGGGAATCACAATACTGGATATCAAACTATACTACAAACCCATTATAACCAAAAAGCCTGGTACTGGCACAAAAACAGGCATATAGGCCAGTGAATCAGAACAGAGATCCCAGAAATTGAACCACACCATTATAGTCAATTAATATCTGACAAAGGAGGCAAGAGCATACAATGGAGTAAAGACAATCTCTTCAACAAAAGATGCTGGGGAAACTGGACAGACACAAGCAAAAAGATGAAACTAGACTACCAACTTATACCATACACAAGAATAAACTCAAGGTGGATAAAAGACTTAAATGAAAGTCATCTACACTAATAAAAGAGAAACATGGTAATTGGCGTACGACCGCTACCCTTTTCATTGGCTAATCAGCGAGATATGCAAATTAACTGTCAGCCAAGATGGCGGCCGGCAGCCAGGCAGCTTGAAACTAAAATGAGGCTTGCTTGCCTCAGTGACGGAGGATCGTTGGAGGAAACCAACGTTCCCCGCCTGCGGCTGCAGGCTTCTGAGCGG
Organism: Myotis nattereri; assembly: GCF_964212035.1. Lineage (NCBI taxonomy): Eukaryota > Metazoa > Chordata > Mammalia > Chiroptera > Vespertilionidae > Myotis > Myotis nattereri. The sequence goes on from NC_138080.1 coordinate 10,284,139, forward strand.
GCAGTTAAAGAAACATTGTAACAAATACCGCCGGACTTCAGCCAGCAGATTCGCAACATTGTAAGCAAAGGCCAGAAACCTACTTTCAGCCGTGGAGGCCTAAGAGCTGGAGCCAAGCCTCAAGGTAAAGCTGGCCCAGAATAAAAAGAAAAAGAAAAAAAAGGAGCGGTTGGGAACTTGAGTCACTCCCAGCCTGAAAACAGCCCTCAGCCCCTCATCCAGACTGGCCAGGCACCACAGTGGGGACCCCCACCCTGATCCAGGACACCCTTCAGGGCAAACCAGCCGGCCCCACCCATGCACCAGGCCTCTACCCTATATAGTAAAAGGGTAATATGCCTCCCGGCACCGAGATCAGCGTGACAGGGGGCAGTGCCCAAACCCCCTGATCACCCTGCGGCTCTGTGTGTGACAGAGGGCGGGGCCACAACCACCTGAGATGCCCTGCTCTGTGCCTGATAGGGGGGAGCTCCCCAACCCCCCCCACGGGCCCTGCTCTGTGTGTGATGGGGTAGAGCCATAACCTCCCCATCAGCCCTGCCCTGAGTGTGAGAGTGGCAGTGCCCCAACCCCCTGATCGGCCCTGCTCTGTGGGTGATAGAGAGCGGTGCCCCAACCCCCTGATGGTCTCTGCTCTGTGTGTGATGGGGGGTGGCGCCGCCACCTCCCCATCAACCCTGCCTTGAGTGTGACAGGGGACGGTGCCCCAACCCCCCAATTGGCCCTACCCTGAGCATGACTGAGGGTGACATCGCAACCTCCCAATCCGCCCTGCTCTGTGCATGACAGGGGGCGGCACCCCAACTCCCCAATCGGCCCTACCCTGAGCATGACTGGGGGTGGCATCACAACCTCCCAATCTGCCCTGCTCTGTGCATGACGGGGTGGCACCCCAACTCCCCAATCGGCCCTGCTCTGAGCCCAACCAGGGGCTGCACCTAGGGATTGGGCCTGCCCTCTGCCACCTGGGAGCAGGCCTAAGCCAGCAGGGCGTTATCTCCCGAGGGGTCCCAGACTGCAAGAGGGCACAGGCTGGGCTGAGGGTCCCCCCCACCCCCCCCCGGTTGCACAAATTTTTGTGCACTGGGCCTCTAGTAAAACTATAAAAATCTTAGAGGAAAACATAGGTAGTAAAATCTCAGGCATCTCATGTAGCAATATGTGTATGGATACATCTCCTTGGACAAAGGAAACTAAGAAGAAAATAAACAAATGGGACTACATCAATATAAAAAACTTCTGCCCAGCAAAAGAAACCACCATCATAATGAAAAGGAAATCCACCATATGGGAGAACATATTAGCTAATGATACATATGATATTATATTACCATCACAGCCATCGAATTTTACAATATTTTTGTCACTCCAATTTTGAGAGGGGTTGCATTGAATCTATAGATTGCTTTGGGTAATATAGACATTTTAATCATGTTCATTCTTCCTATGCATGAGCATGGAATGTGCTTCCATTTTTTGTATCTTCAATTTCTTTCTTCAGTGTCTTAATTTTTCTAGTATGGGTCTTTTACCTCTTTTGTTAAATTTATTCCTAGATATTCTTTATGCAATTGTAATTGGGATTTTTTAAAATTTTTCTTTCTGATAGTTTCCTATTGGTGTATAAAAATGCTATTGATTTCTTTTTTAAAATCTTTTTATTTATTTTATTTAGAGAGAAAGGAAGGGAGAGGGAGAGAGAGAAAAACATCAATGTGAGAGTTGGAGGATACTGCATGGGCATGCTCCCAGGAACAATCTGGAATTACAACTGAAATATGGAAAAGCTTCCTGAATAATCAATGGAAACCTCACAGGAGAGAACCCTGATACCCAAGGAGGACCGAAGGTGGAGACCGCATAGAGACTGGTAGGAGGAGCAGAGGCATGAAAGGGCTGGCCAGGCACCCACAGATGGTGAACGAGAAACCAGGGGTGCATGGCGGCGGGATACAGGGCCAGCTGCGGGCAGCCGGAGAAGATGGTCCTGATCACAGGCCACACCTAGGGACCATACCCACACACGAACTTCATGCACTGAGCCTCTAGTATTAGAATAGAAGGTGTACCAGAAGAGGCAGATAGGGAGAAAGGAATAGGGTAGGTGTTTGAAGAAATAATGGTAGAAAACTTCCTTAACCTGGTAAATGAAAAAGTCACACAAGTTTAGGAGGCACAGAGAACCCCAAACAAGAAGAACATAAACAGACCCTTGCCCAGATACATCATAATTAAAATGCGAAAAAATTGAAGATAAAGAGAGAATCTTAAAGGCAGCAAGAGAAAAGAAAACTGTTACCTACAAAGGAGTTTCCATAAGACTGACACCTGATTTCTCATCAGAAACTCTACAGGCCAGAAGGGAATGGCATGAAGTACTCAAGGTAATTGAAAGCAAGGATCTGAGGACAAGATTACTATATCCAGCAAGGCTATCATTCAAAATAGATGGTCAAATAAAGAACTTCCCAGACCAAAAAAAGGAGTTTATCACCACCATACCAGTGTTACAAGAAATGCTAAAGGAATTGCCGTAAGGGAATGCTGAGAAGAAGAAACAGAGAGAGAAACCTAGCCATACAGAATTAAAATGGCTATAAATTAGTACCTCTCAATAATAACCCTAAAGGTAATGGATTAAATGCTTCAATCAAAAGGTGTAGTGTAGCTGAATGGATACAAAAACATAACCCAACTATATGTTGTCTACTAGAGCCCCACCTCAAAACAAAAGACACACACAGGATGAAAGTGAAGGGATGGAAAAAAAATTTCCATGCAAATGGAAAAGAAAAAAAAACTGGAGTGGCAATACTCATATTCAACAAAATAGACTTTAAAAGTATCATGCTAAGTGAAATAAGCAAGTCAGAGAAAGATAAATATCATATGATCTCACTCTTTTGTGGAATATAATGAATAACATAAAACTGATGAACAAAAATAAGCCAGAGGAAAATAAATATTCTAGAATATAATAGAAGTAATCCTGTTATTTGCAGATTTTTAATATTTCCTACAACTATGTTAGTACAGTTTTGGTAATATTATTATACTTAAAATCCTTTTATTCTTAAAATATTAATTTTTATTGCATGTAATGTTATTATATGTAAGGTCATTTTTCTTGAATAATTGCTGTTTATTGCATGTAACATTATCATATTTAAAATCGTTTCTCTTGAAATAAAATTTAAAAAACAGAGAAAAGGAGAAACCAAGATGGCGGCATAGGTAAACACCTGAAATTTCTGCCTCGCACAACCACTTCAAAAATACAACTAAAAGACAAAATGGACATCATCCACAACCACAGGAAGGCTGGCTGAGTGGAAATTCTACAACTAGAAGGAAAGAAAAAGCACACTGAGACTGAGAGGAAGTGCAGAAGTAAAGTGCAGAGGTATGGAGGCGCATGCAGAAAGGGCTGGCAACAGAGGGCGTGGTTATCTTTTTCAATCGGGAGGGAGACACAAGCTCCCACTCTGAACTCCAACTCCGGGCAAGTCTCTGAGGACCCAGACTCGTACGGGGAGAAACTGGACTGTCTGGCAGCGGGCGGAACTCGAGGGTGGCTTTCTCTCAGAGGTGCTTGCAGCGATTACTGCAGGACACTGACACCTGGGGACTCTTAGGGCAGGACTAAGGATCAGCCATAGTTGTTTGCTCACCCTGTTGATTCCCTGAGACCATGCCCCACCCAAGCTGTGTGCAGAGGCTTTTGCATATGAATGACCTGGCCCTTTGCAATCTAAAATTACCTAACAAACTGTAGCTGGGTCAGAAACACCCAGAACATCCAAAAGAAGGCTCAAGGCCCCACAGCAGCTTGCACTGCTTCCCAGCTGGGCCTCATCTGGGCACCTCCAAACCCCAAACAAAGAAGAGGAATCTGCACATCTCTCCATAGCTCCTGCTGGGTAGCCTCAGGCAGAGGCTAAATTAGCACCTCCTTAGAGATCCAAGTGCCAGTGTACCCAGTGGTCAGAGTGGGACCATCCAGATTACAACTCCTCAGACCCATAAGGGACACACTCAGGAGGCAGACTCAGTGAGCACCAAAGCCCCACTGAAGCAAGTCTTGCCCCATAAGGGTGTCTCCAGCACAGAAGTTCTTCTACCATAGACACAGCTGATTCACACAGCCAATTGGCCTGGAGGTCAATTCCTCTCAGTGATACCAACTACAATCAAGGCTTAACTACAACAAGACTGTGCACACATCCCACAAAGGAGTGCGCCAAGAGTGTCCACCTCAGGTAATTGGAGAGGCTGAGCCACTGGGCCCTTTAGGACACCTAGCACAGAAAGCCACTCTATCAACACAGGGAAGCAGCCAAAATGCGGAGATAAAGAAACAGGTCACAAATGACAGAAATGGAGGAAAGCAAACTACTGGATATAGAGTTCAAAACCATGGTTATAAGGTTTTTCAAGAATTTTCTAGTAACCATCGATAAATTTAGTGAGACCCTCAATAAATCTAGTGAGACCCTCGAGGTTATGAAAAAGGACCAACTAGAAATTAAGCATACACTGACTGAAATAAGGAATATTATACAGACACCCAACAGCAGACTAGAGGATCGCAAGAATCAAGTCAAAGATTTGAAATACGAAAAAGTAAAAAACACCCAACCGGAAAAGCAAAAAAAAAAAAAAATCCAAAAATATGAAGATAGTGTAAGGAGCCTCTGGGACAACTTCAAGCATACCAACATCCAAATTATAGGGGTGCCAGAAGAAGAGAGAGAGCAAGATATTGAAAACCTATTTGAAGAAATAATGACAGAAAACTTCCCCTACCTGGTCAAAGAAATAGACTTACAAGTCCAAGAATCGCAGAGAATCCCAAACAAGAGGAATCCAAAGAGGACCACACCAAGACACATCATAATTAAAATGCCAAGAGCAAAAGACAAAGAGAGAATCTTAAAAGCAGCAAGAGAAAAACAGTCAGTTACCTACAAGGGAGTACCCATAAGAGTGTCAGCTGATTTCTCGACAGAAACTATATAGGCCAGAAGGGTGTGGCAAGAAATATTCAAAGTGATGAATACCAAGAACCTACAACCAAGATTACTTTACCCAGCAAAGCTATCATTCAGAATTGAAGGTCAGATAAAGAGCTTCACAGATAAGAAAAAGCTAAAGGAGTTCATCATCACCAAACTAGTATTATATGAAATGCTGAAAGGTGTTCTTTAAGAAGAGGAGGAAGAAGAAAAGGGTAAAGATAAAAATTATGAACAACAAATACATATCTATCAACAAGTGAATCTAAAAATAAAGTGAATAAAAAATCTGATGAACAGAATAAACTGGTGAATATAATAGAATCAGGGGTATAGAAAGGGAGTGGACTGACAATTCTCAGGGGGAAGGGGTGTGGGGGTGTGGGAAGAGACTGGAAAAAAATCATACACCTATGGGTGAGGACAGTGGCGGTAGGGGCAGAGGGTGGGGTGGGAACCGGGTGGAGGGGAGCTAGGGGGGAAAATAGAGGAACAACTGTAATAATCTGAACAATAAAGATTTAATTTTAAAAAAACCGCCGAAACCAGTTTGGCTCAGTGGATAGAGCGTTGGCCTGCAGACTGAAAGGTCCCAGGTTCGATTCCGGTCAAGGGCATGTACCTGGGTTGCGGGCACATCCCCAGTAGGAGATGTGCAGGAGGCAGCTGATCGATGTTTCTCTCTCATCGATGTTTCTAGCTCTCTATCTCTCTCCCTTCCTCTCTGTAAAAAATCAATAAAATATATTTTTTTTAAAAAAGAAAAAAATAAAATAAATAAATAAATAAAAACACTGAGAAAAAAAATACAAGGAAGGAACTAAGATTTCCAGTAGTTTGGCTTGAGACGTTGTTTAAAAAGTCTTACCACCCATCCACAGATACCAGCACTATAGAGACTCTTGTTTATTCAGAGAAATAAAAGATTATTTGGAAATTACATTATGCAACCTGTGACACAGCCAGCCAAAATAATAATAATAATAATAATTCAATGGCAATAAGATAACAACGACCTACTGGTTCTCTATATATATATATTATAGGAGCTTGTCTAGATTTCAAAAAGAAGCCAGAAATTACTACGAGGTTATGAAAAAGGAAAAAGGAATCTACTTAGAAAATTTACATAAGCTTCCTGTTTTGTATTTAAATACACCAAGAATTATATATAAACAGTTTCTTTCTAGATTGCCAATATTCTCAGATACTCTTAAGAAATATAGTATTAATGCATATGATTGGGAAAGGAAGTTGGAATAAAAGAGCACAGTAGTTCAAAAAAAAAAAAGAAAAGAAAAGAAAAACATCAATGTAAGAGTCAAACATTGACCGGCTTCCCCCTGCAAGCCCCCTACCAGGGATCAAGCCCACAACCTGGGCATGTGCTCTGACCTGGAATCAAACTGGCAATCTTTTGGTGCATGGTTCAACATTCAACCAACTGAGCCACACCAGTCAGGGCTGCAATTGATTTCTGAATATTAATTTTGTATCCTGCTATTTTACTGAACTCATTTATCATTTCTAATAATTGTTTGGTGAATTCTTTAGGGTTCTCTCTATATAAAATTACATCATCTGCAAGTAATGACAGTTTTACTTCTTCCTTTCTAATCAGGATGACTTTAATTTCTATTTCCTGTCTGATTGTTGTGAGTAGGACTTCAGTGAAAGTAAACAACCTTCTCTTATTCCTGGTTTTAAGAAAATGCTTTTAGCTGTTTTACATTGATTATGACAGTTGCTATGGGTTTGTCTCATATATATATATATATATATATATATATATATATATATATGTCTTTTTATTATGTTGAGGTATATACCCTCTATTCTCACTTTGTTGAGAGTTTTTATCATTATGCTGGATTTTGTCACATGCTTCTTCTGTATCTATTAATATTACCACGTTTTTTATCCTTCATTTTGTTTATGTGGTGTAACATGTTAATTGATTTGCAGATATTGAACTAATCTTGCATCCCAGGAATAAACCCCACTTGATCATGGTGTGTGACCTTTTTCATGTATGGCTGAATTTGGTTTGCTAATATTTTGTTGAGGATAGTTGCATCTATGTAATCATGGATATTCGCCTATAATTTTCTTTTTCATAATATATTTGTCTGGTTTTGGAATCAGCATTATGCTGGTCTCATAAAATGAACTTGCGAGTCTTCTCTCCTCTTGAATTTTTTGGAATAATTTGAGGAGAGGTATTATTTCTTTTTATAATATTTAAATTTACCTGTGAAGCTATCCGGTCCAGGCCACTTACTGATTCGATTTCATTGGCAGTAATTGGTCTGAACCAATTTTCTGTTTCTTCTTGATTTGGTCTTAAAAGATTATTTCTAGGAATTTATCCATTTCTTCCAGCTTGTCCAATTTGCTAGAATATAATTGTTTATATGTTTTCTTATAATCCTTTGTATTTCTGTGGTGTCAGTTATCACTTCTCCTCTTTCATTTCTGATTTTCTTTATTTGGGTCCTCTCTGTTTTTTTCTTGATGAGTCTGGTTAACAGTTTGTCAATCTTGTTAGTCTTTTCAAAGAGTGCTTGGTTTCTTTGATCTTTTGTATTGTTCTTAGATTGTATCTCATTTACTTCTGCTCTGATCTTTATTATTTCCTTCTTTCTACTTACTTTTGGTTGTGATATTAGTCAGTTTTTCAATTTTTAATTTTTTGTGATGTATTTTCTTATTCTAATTTAATATTTCATTTTATACCTAATTTAGTATTTTTAACTTTAAAATTTTCTCCTTAAAATGGGCCCCTAGATTGTGTAAGCTTCCTCCCATGGGAGGAGGTGGGATAGTGTGATCAGATTCAAGTTATGGAACTGTGTTCCCTGCTTGCCAGTGTATCCTGACTATATTCATAAATTTTTATCACATCAGCATACCACCTGACCTGCTTTCATATTTTCTTTAAATTGGCTTTTTAAAAATTTAAGCAGTAGATCTTATATGTCTCTGGAATCCCAGGCTTGATGAGCTACTTGCATTTTTTTAGTGTTCCCTGTGTGGGCATGCCAGTGGCTTCACCCTAGGGACATGGTGTAGGGCAGGCTCTGACTAGACAAGGTGCTGAGGATGGTAGGAGGGCAGGGCAATAGTGGGGGAAGCTGGGTGGGCCAACATCTCACTAGGTCTCCTGAGGGGCTTCGAGCTTCTATGAGTGAGTAGGTTTGCCTCCCCATTTGCCTCCAGGGCTAGGCAGTCCTCACGGACACAGCAAGTTGAAGGGAGGGCAGGAGGCCATGGGTCAAGGGAATGACCTGTCTTTCAGCACTGCTTTAAAGGACACTGCATCTGGCTGACGCCTGACATCCTCAAACGAGATGGCAACTGGGGCACCTGGAGTCCATTTGGCTCCTGCTCGCGCACCTGTGGTACAGGTGTTAAGTTCAGGACCCGCCAGTGCGACAACCCACAGTAAGTTGACCCTGATGTTTCCCAGCTCTCCTGGGTGGCAGCTGTGGTTCCTGAGGCCCCTTCCTATCCTGCACGGTCCCTATTGCTGCATGCCAGTTCTGGAGAGGGTGCAAGGGCTGGCATCCTGTTCGCTGGGAGGAAGGTGAGACTCAGAGAGGGAAGCCTCATGGCCCTGGTTGCGCAGCCTGCTGGGAGCAGAGCCAGCCCTGGAGCCCTGAAAACCTGGTCTCCTGGCCTGCTATCCATCCCCCCACAGGCTTTGACCCTCCTCCAGACACTGGCTTGCTCTGTCCTTCTTGATCAAGTGTATCAAGGACATAAGGTGGGACAGAGAACAGGAATTAAGAATAAGAAGGAGGAGGGCTCTCTTGGTTCCCAGGATGCTAGGAACCTGAGCAGGGGGAGCAACTGTGTGTAGTCAGGCAAGGGGCAGGGCCAGCAACATGCTGCCTGAACCCAGCTACCCAGGAAAGAGATAACCTGGAGAGGCTGCCCCCATGCCCACTGGACTCCTATTGCCAACCATGCTCCCCTTCCTGCTTCCCAGGTTTGGGGCCTGCTGTGCTGTCCTCCCTAGCCCCTCCCCGTCCCTCTCATCCCCCCACCCACTCCACCTTATAAAAGGCTTTCTGGTGCATGCCCCCTCCTCGGCCCATAGCTACTTACTTATTCATGCCCAGGCCACTCTTCCTGTCTGAACCCTTAGCCTGGGTCTCCACCAGGGCAGTGCCCATGGAGAGAGCCATGTGGAGCCAGAATGCCTGGGTCCCGGACCCCTGCAGCCCCATGTAAGTCAGGGTGGGTCACTTAGGCCCCGCCCCCTGGGCCTCAGGCAGCCTGCTCATGGAGTGATTGTGAGTGCACATACAGTAATGTGAACAGGACCTGGGTGCAGGAAAACTCCCCACAGATGTCAACTCACTGGTCTTCCACCTGCCCATTAGCAGCCCTCAGCTCCTGGGAGACATGTGGCTTTTGTCTTTCTCTCTTTGGCCAGAGTTTTAAAGATTTTAATTTACATGAAAATGTTAAAAATTTGGAATTTCACATAAAGAAAACAGATTTCTAGCTTCCAAATTGGGCACCATAGCAATACAGGTTAATGGGCAACTCAGGTTGCCCCCCCCCCTCCCCACAGCCATCTTCACTCACCTCCTCTGCCCACCTGAACCCCTAGATATTTGAGTTGGGGTGACTAGACCCTAAGCCTCATCACCCTTCTTTGGATCCTGCTATGGCCTCATCCAAAATTGTATTATGACTTTCTGTGCATGAACATTTTTCTGGGGGAGCAGGTCTCTAGCCTCACATCAACTTCTCAGAGGAATCTGTGCCCCCAAATTTAAGCCCACCCAGGTCTCTGGTGCCCATCGAGACTGCTAGGTTCTGCCTTTGCAGCAGCTTCCCTGTTCTGCTCGGCCAGGCTGCTGCATTTTCTCTGGCCATGCCCTGAACTAGCCACCAGGGAACCAAAGGGGCTCAGCAGTAATAGCTCTGGGTAGAGGGATCAAGTCCATGTTGGCCAAGAAGAGATGGGTGTCCTGGGCTGCAGCAGTGGGAGAGCCTGTCCCTCAAGGTCACTTGTGCCTCGGGCTGGCCACCCCAGCTCCTGCTGGGGCCTTCTCCTACAATTTCTGACTACCTCCTGCCCGGGGCTCTAGGCTTCCATCCTGACTAGGAGCAGAGACAGGAAGGGGCCCAAAGTGTTCTGCCCCTGACTCCCCTCATGCAACCCTGGGATGCTTGCCTCAGGATGAGATTGACCAGACAGGAAGTTAGAACTGCAGAGGCCATGGGATTCTGGGTAAGGACTGTGGGGTTCCCGGCTTGTGGTGCATGCCTGGCATGCAGCAAGCACTCAATAAATGACTCAGCTGCCCCCTTCACATGCTGATGGAGTAACTTGGGCCCAGGGTGGAGTTGAGAGAGCAGGTTCGGCCTGACTTCCCCACTCTCCATGGGCATCCAGGCCCTGATTCCTCCTGCCTGATGCTGGGTTCTCAGGCTCCAGCAGACTCACCCCCTGGCCTGGTTCAGTGGAGAAGAGGTACACATTCTGACCTTTTTCACTTGCACACTCTAGGAATTTACCCCTCGGGCTTGCCCAGATTCCTTGATGGCAGCAGGGGACAAGGGCAAGTGATGGGAGCAAAGCTGTCAGGACAGCCTGTGAGCCCATCTGTTCCTGAAAGCCATCAGTCCCAGAGAATAGCCAAGCCCTGCCCAATGCCTGCATTCCCTGTCAGACAGCATGCAGCTATGGCGACTGTTTATTTACGCGGGCCTCACGCACATCTGTGGGAGACACGCACAGCTGCAGCCCAGAGCATTTCTGAGCTCAAGGGCTCCACACAGCCTCTTTGTCAGAAATGTAAAACGTGCCACCCTTTCATTCATTGTCCAGGGGACAACTGCTGGACTTCATGCTGCCCAGTTTAGTTATTATACTCCCTGTGCTAGTCCCCAGTTCTTCCTATGACACTGGGACTAGTGTGAAGACTCCCATGCAGCTCTGCTAGACCCTGCTTGCAGGATTGAGTTCCCACTGTTCTTGCTGCTCATACCCTTGTGATTATAAAACTGCAAACAATCCAGTCTCTAGTATTTCACTTGCTTTTCCACTCCCCAAATTCTCTAGCTCACTCTGTTTTGGAGTCAATATGGATTTCAGTTCCAATCACTATGCCTCCTGCCTGGGCTGGCCAGGGATTCCAGCAACAGCAGACCCTTCCTGCTTCCCCCACGGTTGCTGCTGCTGCCCTGGCTTCCCACACCTGCAACCAGGCCTATACCCCCTTCTCCTGGTGACAACCTTGTTGGTATTGTCACTGGTCTATGATATTATCAGTGACTCTGGCATCAATCTCAGAGTTATCCTTTCTTTCAATCTCCTATCAAACACTGAGGCCTCTTGGTTCGTCCACAAGTTTTTCTGATATTATTCCCACTGACCCCCTGGAGAACACAGTGCCATGGGAGCGGCCTCACAGAGGCAGCTCTTTCTTGTCCACTTTACTGTGCTGCATGGCATCCACCCTTCTTGTTGCACGCAGAGCATGACTTGCTCAAGTCTCAGGTGAGGCCTTGGGTTCTGTCTGGCTCTACCATTATTGGCATATGGCAGCACTATTGCCCCCCAGTTCCTCCCAGTTTCTGGCCTGCCGCAGCCCATCCTTCACCTTACAGTTGCACCTGCAAACCAGAGCCAGTGCCTTTTCTGTGGGGCTAGTTTGCTGTGGATTGTTCTCAGTGAAGTGAGGGAATTACAGAAACAGACCAAATTCGCTGAGGTAGAGGAAGGTGGGTGGAGTGTCCACTGTGTGCCCCACACTTGGGAAGAACCCGTGCAGTGGGATTCTGCTATTTCAGAACTGCTCTTTGAGTGCCCACCCTGCGTCAAGCACAGGCACAGACCTCAATGTAGAGGAGACACCACAGGGCCCTAAGGGAGGATTACCAGCCCTCTATACCTGATGCTCTGGGGCCTGGGAGGCTGGGGTTCTGCCTTGGTGTTGTATCCAGGACAGGACAGGGCAGGCCTGGGTCCCGTCAGTCAGCAGAGCTAACCCTACACCTGAGACTCAAGGATCCCCCAAATCTACAAGTGGAGCGCTAAGTACTGGCATCTTCCTGGTGGCACCGAGCGGCAAGTCCTTTGCCTTCTCTTCCAGCCCAGCCAACGGGGGCCGCACCTGTTCAGGTCTTGGCTACGATTTTCAGCTCTGCAACTCCCAGGATTGTCCTGACACACTGGCCGACTTCCGTGAGGAGCAGTGCCGGCAGTGGGACCTGTACTTCGAGCATGGTGATGCCCAGCACCACTGGCTACCCCATGAGCACCGGGATGGTGAGGCTCTGAGTGGAGGGCAGAGTGAGGCTCAGGACAGGTCAGGGTGGGTAGACTGGAGATCACACTTCCTGTGAGTCTGTGTGAGCAAGGCTGTCAGCCATGGGCTACTGGGGCCCACTCCACAACTGAGGCTGGGGCTTGAGGCAGGACTACAGTCCCAGAGGGGCCAGAACACTGGGCCTGGCCCAGGATGCACGGGAGAGACCAGGAGGCTCAGCAAGTGCCAGGCTCTGCTGCCTCCATCCGTTGGAGGATGCTGTAGGTGTGTTATTAAACCCACTCAGGGATGGAGGTGGGGAAGGAGCTGAGTGGATCTTGCCAAGGAGCCAGGCTACTTTAGCCTTCTCATATTTCAGATGACAGTCAGAACTCAGTCAAGTGTCCGAAAAGGTAACATGAACTACTTTATGTGCTCAAAGGTATTTATTGGCTCCTAGGAACTAAAATGCCTGCCAGCTTCAGGCATGATCCTGTTTGTATTCTGTTTGGTTCCCCTCCCTCATGGTGGAATTTTAAACATGCAGTTTTTGTTCCTTCCAGGCATTGGGCAAGGGCAGGCTCCCAGAATGGGCCCATCTCCATCATCCTGCCTGTGATATACCAGCAGAGTGCCCTGGAGGCAGGGGAGCCAGCACAGACACAGGCCCCCTGGAGGCGGGCTGCAGCCTGGCAGGCAGGGTGGATAGCCATCAAATAACGACCCAGCGTTATTTGGAGTGACTTCTGAGAGAAATACTGAGAAGGGAAGATGCCAGGGACCCAAGACTGAATCAAGTGGTGTCTAGCCTTATTTGGGGTTTTAGAGAAGGTTAATTGAAGAGGGTCTTCAGATGAAAAGCTGGCAAATAGCCATTTGCCTTCCCCTGGGTGTCAGGGCCTTAGGGGCCTGAGGCCTGGGCTGCTCCAACAACATCCTGGTTCATCTGGGAAAAGCTCTTCCCAAGTCCCTGAGACAGAAACTCAAAGGGGGTTGCAGTCTCCTGGCCCCTTTCCTTTTCCTGCCCCAGGGCAGGTGCATGGGGGGGGGGGGGGGCAGGGGGAGGAGGGAAGGAGGAGGGTGCGGGAGGGAAGTAAGTCTTAAGAAGACCCTCATGGGGAATTTCTCATGAGTGGACTTGGGAAAGAAGGTGAACAGAGCAGCCCACACTTTTCCCTAGCACCCCTCTTCCCTTTCAGCCAAAGAGAGGTGCCACCTCTACTGTGAGTCCAAGGAAACCGGGGAGGTAGTGTCCATGAAGCGCATGGTGCATGATGGGACACGATGCTCCTACAAGGATGCCTTCAGCCTCTGCGTGCGAGGGGACTGCAGGGTGAGTGCCCCGGTGCCAGCGTGGAGCTCAGGATCTCTGCTTCAGGGAGTTTTGAGAGGACTCATGCAGAGTGTTAGACACAGCACTTGGAGCAGGGCAGACCCCCAGCAAATGTTGGCCTGCCCCTCCTCTGTGCTGGAGGCTCTCAGCATTTAGTATGCCTCAGAGCAACATGGGGAACTTGAGGCTGCTCCTGAGAGATTCTAATTCCTAGATTGAGGCTGGGACCCAAAAGCAGCATTTTTATGAGCCTCCAAGTGATTTCAACACACACAGTCCTTAGTGACCCTGCCACATCCTGGCACTCTGATGGGCACTGGACAGCTTTCTCTTGACTAGGGTGGCCCACCCGGGTTCTCATTGTTTGGTTCTTTGTGGAAATGCCTGCTGTGTTTTCTGTTGTCATTATTATGTCTCTGGCTTCAATCATAGGCTGACACAGGAAACCACTGCGGGGTAACCTCAGCATACAGTAATAATTGAACTCAGACTTGCCTCCTGCCAGATTCCCTGAAACAACTGGACGACTCTGTAGTTTGTGTAGACAGGACTGAGTGTATGTGCCATGCAGACTGACTCTCCTAAGGAGTCTCTCAGAAAAACTGTCAGAATGCTGTCACCCCTAGCGGAGGGAATGAGGCTGGAAGCACAAGGTGGGGATGTTGGTCAGCCCCTCCACTCAGGTAGGACCATGGCCTGAGCTGCGTCCTCTAGGATAGGAGGAGGCTGGCTGAGTCTGAACCTTGCAGGGAGGCCAGGCCACATGGTCTGCTCAGACAGTGGAACCAAATCCTCAGCGATGAAGGCAGCAGTGTCTCCTCTGTACCCACAGGGCTTTGATTTATGGAGGTGACAGTGAGGACACAGAGAGGCCAATGCCATTGAAAGAAGAATTTATTACTTACATTTTCCAAGAGAAGGGTGTGCCATGCCTTGCAGGGCCACATGGGGAAGCACCAGGTGTTTTGGGGGCAGAAAGGGGCAGAAGACTAGGCCAGAGCTTTCACTGGGGTTCCTGGTGGAAAGGGGAGCAGGACAGGGGAAGCAGGTTAGAACTGGCCAGTCTGAGGAACTCTAGCAGGCTTCAGCTCTAGGGCTGGTCTCTATTTGCCTGCTGCCTAGCCCTGGGACAATTTGGGGCAGGGAAAATATTGTTCTGATCTGTGACAGATAAGGCATATTTGCATCTTAAAGGTGTGCTCCCCAGCCCTTACCATCTCTAAGGATGGCTAGTCCTAGGACATCATAAGACACATAAAATTAAAAATACATATACGTGACTGATACAGGCAATAAGCATGGGAAAGATTTAGTAGAAGAAGCTTTGAAAGGCAGCTTCTAAATGCTTGCAAAAATAACGGAGAAGTCAGAGCATTAACTTACCATCTTAGTGGGTGCCGGGGTCCAACCCCAGCAGGTCCAGGGGTTCCCAAAGGCATAGACGGAGTCGGTGAAGAAGGAATGACACGGAGACAGCGTTCAGTTGATCAGCAGCCTAGCCAGGATCTCCAGCCAAGTTCTGGTCTCGATCTCCAGAGAGGTTCTGCCTAGGATCTCCAGCCAGGTTCCGTGTCCATGTTCTCTTGCTAGGTTCTCCAGGCTCTCCAGCCAGGTTCTGCAGCCATGCTCCGTCACTAGGTTCCCCAGCCAGGTTCTGCAGCCAGGTTCAGTCACCAGGTTCTAGTCAGGTCCTCTTGCCAATTTCTGCAGTCAGGTTCAGTCCAGGATCTTTTGCCATGTTCTCTCGCTAGGTTCTGTCTCTAGGTTCTGAGGCCAGTTTCTGTCCAGGATCTTTTGCCATGTTCTCTCCAGCGAAGTTCTTCTGTCTCTAGAGAACGTTCTGTGTAGGTTCTGTGCCTAGGTTCTGTCTCTCTCTGTCTCGTTACATCTGTATTTATACCAGTTGATTCAATCCTATCAATCTCTATTACAAAGGTTAGGGCGTATCTTATCTCCATTCCAGGGAGTAAAGATTATGTAGCTTAAGCATGATTGTTCATAGTTAAAGTGATTAATTACCCGCCTGGCACTTAGTTGAGAGGTTTTATTCCCTCCCTAACTTCAGGGGAAAATCCCTACCTGAGGAAACAACCTTTCTCAGAGAGGAGACCTTGGTTAAAACACATAGTGCCAAGAAGGTGAGCAAACATATTAAGAACAGTATGCCATATATGCCAGGTCCCTTGAAACAGCAAGCATGGGCCGGCTCCCGGCAAATTCCCCCTTTTTTACTTTTTTAAAAGCAGGCATTAAAAAGAAAAACCCGAAATGCTCTCTTGTATCCATTTTAAGAGTAGGATTGGCACTTTCCGCTATTACCTGAGTCCTGATCTATCACCCCAGGGAGAGCTTTCCAATCCTGCACTTTCCCGGGGTGGAAAGGCTGCAGTGGGGTTAAGGATAAGGCTCCTTGGGCCTACCTCCTCCCATGCCTTTACGTTTACCTTTCCTTCCTCAGAAAAGCATGGACATACTTCTTATATAAAATGTTCTGTCTGACTGGGAGTAACCTTAATTCCTCTGCTAGCAAGCATATGTGTTAAAAGATCAATACAGAGTCTTATTTCTTTAGACTCAGTATAGCACATCTTCTTAATCTAAATTCTGTACTATCCACCTTCTTACCCTACTTATCCTCTATAGGAGGGTCTGTAGCACCCTGGTGGAGTCCTATCCGTCCCGAGTGTGGGGGTTCTCAATGGGGGGGGGGGGGGGGGAGGCTTACCTAGGGGAATCCTGTTCCAGGGCTTCCCAAAGGTGTGGACGGAGTCGGCGAAGACTATCCACCCTCTTCCTATGGTGGAGTCCGATCCGTCCCGAGTGCGGGGCGCTTACCTAGGGGTCCCTGTTCGGGCGCCAGATGCCGGGGTCCTGTCCCAGCAGGTCCAGGGGTCCCCAAAGGTGTAGACGGAGTCGGCGAAGAAGGAAGGACACGGAGACAGTGTTCAGTTGATCAGCAGCATAGCCAGGATCTCCAGCCAGGATCTCCAGCCAAGTTCTGGTCTGGATCTCCAGAGAGGTTCTGCTTCGGTTCTCTCACTAGGTTCTCCAGCCAGGTTCGGTCGCCAGGTTCTGTAGCCAGGTTCTCCAGCCAGGTTCTGTAGCCATGTTCCCTTGCTAGGTTCTCCAGCCAAGTTCTGGTCTGGATCTCCAGCGAAGTTCTGGTTTGGATCTCCAGCCAGGTTCTGTGTCCATTTTCTCTTGCTAGGTTCTCCAGCCAGGTTCTCCAACCAGGTTCTGTAGCCATGTTCCCTCGCTAGGTTCTCCAGACAGGTTCTGTCCAGGTTCTCCAGCCAGGTTCAGTCACCAGGTTCTAGTCAGGTTCTCTTGCCAATTTCTGTAGTCAGGTTAAGTCCAGGATCTTTTGCCATGTTCTCTCCAGCGAAGCTCTTCTGCCTGTAGGTTCTGTGTAGATTCTGTCTTCTAAGTTCTGTGTGTAGGTTCTGTCTTCTGAGTTCTGTGTTCTAAGTTCTGTGTTCTTCATGCTCCCGGCAAGTGGGAGCAGCCAGCTTCACTCCTGACATTGACAATTTAAGAAGAGGTTAAGTATTTCATTAATTAATGGTGGTTTTAAATGGTAACAGCAAGCTGATAATTTTTACATAATTAGAACAAACATATACTTACATTTATATAAGCTCATATTGCAAAATTTAGAAAGCAGAGGAGATAAAAAAGAAAGATTGAAAACACAAAAGACATGGGGTATTAGTAAGATGAACTATATAACTCCTAACACTACAGGTGAATGTGAGATTCTTATTTTAAAATAATCTAATTCTAGGTCAAAAAATATTATCCAATGGATGTTGTCAATTAGAGAATATCAAAACACAATGACTTGGGAAGGTTAAAAGTGAAATGACATTAAAAGAGGGTTCCAGAGAATGAAAGATATGTGCACCTGTAGCATACATACACCGCAAGGAATCAAAAGAGAATGAATAAAATGAATCTCATAGGGGCATTTTGTTTTGATAAAGGGCACCATCCACTACCTTGATAAAGTAATAACATGCTATCAAATATATCACTTAAAAACTGCTATGAAAAAGGAGAAATTGAAATAAGCTGGCATATATCTGATATGATAGCTCACTGATAGGATTTCCTAACAGATGGGAAGGGAGGAAAGCAGCTCCTTTTAGTTCTGTGCCCCTTGCCATGTGACAGATGCCCACTGTCACTACCAGCCACTCCCCCCTTGGCTGGAACTGAAATGGAATCAAGCTGTGAGCCTCCCCTGGTCACAGCAGCCATGCAGAGCAAATCAGGGACACATGGCCATCCCCAACCTGAGCTATCATTGGCCCCATTAACCCTTTAGAATCTAAAGTGAGATTTCAGGCCAGTAGAAGGACCCTGTGCTTCCCTGGCCTCTTGTACTTGGTTAGTCATTTCCACCTAGTTCAGTTCAGACCACTATGTCTCCTGAAGGTCTGTAGACACTTACCAAAGACAAATAGGTGTTCCCTGAGCCAGGTGCTTGCCTGCACCTGGATGGTCACACCACCTGAGATGAGCTGGCCAGCAGCTGCCCAGGCAAGAATCTGCTGAGTCACTCTTCTAGGTAGCAGGGTCCTTTTGACTGTGATTATTAGACATCCTGATTTCAGAAACAATGAAAGGTGAAATGAAATGTGTCTTAGAACGGAGGAGAAATTATGACAGGATATTTTAATATCTCTCAAAGTTTGACAGATCAAGTCGTTCATTCACTCTGGGGTTTTTTTGTTAATCATCTGTGATTCACAGAACAAAAGCTCAGAGCAACTGTTCTCAAACATCATGCTGCTTCATTTTCTCTTGTCCAGATACCCTTCTTCTCACCCAACCAGGTGGGACTTCCACATACTGTCTTTGTACATGGGCTGCAAGCCTTTTTAGAGGGAACACAGGAGTCGATGGAGAACTCCTAAGAGCTGCTCTCACCGAAGGCATGCAATCTCTGTTGGTGGCTCCTGTCAGTCAGGCTTCAGAGTCTGAGACGGTGCCCTCCTGATGCCATGTCCTTCACTGGTCTCTGTGCACATCTGCGTTGGCATCCACCTGCCTCTACAGCTCTGAGTCTTTTCACTTCTAGTTATTCTGCAGGAAACCTAAACATTGATCCCCCTCAAATGAGAGGCTGGAGCAACCCTTCCAGGGAATACACTGCTAACTTTCTGCACCCAATTCCAGTGTGGGGGCTTTTCCCTATACCAGCAAGCAATTCTCTGACAACAGCTGGGTGTCCTACAATTCAACTTAGTTCTGACACTATCTACCTGAAGATAATGTCAGATCCCACAGGTTAAGGGCTCAGTCTTACAATACCACCCCCACCCCTTCAGACTTCCATCAAAAGTTCAGTTGTCACCTGTGCTTCTGACCAACTGGCTATAGATTGGAGATTCCCACAACCCCCTCTTTGGGTTTGATTAATTTGGTAAAGTGCCTCACAGAACTCATAGAATTATTTCACTTACTTGATCACTAGTTTATGATAAAAGGATATAACTCAGGAACAGCCAAATGGAAGAGAAACATAGGACCAGGTATGGGGAAGAGGCAAGGAGCTTCCATGCCCTCTCCAGGTGCACCACTCTCCAAAACTTCACCTGTTCACTAACCCACAAACTCTCCAAGCCTCACCCTTTGGGGTTGTTGTGGAGGTTGCATTTACATAGGTATTGTTAACCTAAAGATAAAATACCTTCCAAAGTGAGAGGCAACAAGCGTTTATTTGAGATCAAAGCATAACTATTCGGGAATAACTGATTCAGACAGAAACCCAAATAGTGTTCTGACAAAGGCAACGGGTATTTATGAGAAGGGGAAAGGGAAGAATTACATCCATAAAAGGAAGGCATTTCTTTGATGCCAGTAACATAACATAATGATGTTAATTCTAAACAACTTTTTAATTTTCAGTCCAGTGGTCATAATAACCGCTTTCTTATTATCTTTGCAAACAGTTCTCGGGGCACAGTGTTGCTTTAGGCCCAGTCCCAAGGTGATTCTACCCTGTTCTAGCATTCCAAGGTTTGAGGCATAAGATGTGCAAGGCAGTTCCTGTGGGGTAGCAGCTCCAGCTGCATTTTAAAGTGGCTCCTTATCTTTGTTACATTTTTCCCATTTTGATGAATATTATTCCTTGAAAACATCACTGATCAATTACCAGAAAGCAGCACTGATAAGTTATTAAAAGCAATGGTCCTCCATTGTCAGGAAGGTTCATTATCAGTATATCATGCCATTGCCAGTCCCTTGTCACCAGGAAAGCTCATTCCCAGTATGTCATGTCCTGCGTAGAAGGGAAAGTGGTTTCTTTTTCCTAAAGGAACACTGGGCCACACTTGAGCAGCAAGAGCACTGGAACAGGGGAAGGCTGTACCATGATGTTTCTCTAAAGGCAACATCTGGAGGTTTCTCATCTAAGACTTCATCTCAAAATGTTGAGCAACCATTATATGGGGTGGTATCATTTTAACACTGAGCTATGCAAAACAAAGTTTTATAACAGCAAAATTTCCTATAATAACAAACAAAATGCCAAGTCCAATTTGAAGAATAAATCTGAACCAGGATTTATACCCTCAATAAAGCTGTGAGTAGTCAGGTGTTAAAGAACCAAGATATTCAAGAACCATGAGCTGTCAGTGGACACTATATTGAATCATTTGGTTTATGCCCTGATTCTATCTAGTTTTGTCTCTATTTTACCACAGGTGTCTTATCAAAGTATAAGAGGTATTAACAACAGAGCAAACCACCTTGCTTAACTAGGATATGGTCAAAAGGAATTTTATTTTCTAATATAACTCATGCAAAGGAATTTAAAGATTTGTCTGATTGGCTATTGCCATGGTGGTTATTGCAATAGTTGCCCAAGGAAAAAGGGGTTTTCCAAATCTGGTAACTTCCCTAAGGTTGACATCACAGGCATGAATATCCTTGACTATGTGTGTGACTAGTTGCATGTTTTGACCTGAAAAATAGGTTTAAAGATGATGCCCATCTTTTTTCAGGCCGGCAGCCATGGGGGCACAATGAAGGGGGAGGGTGTTGCCACTCCTGGGTGGTGGCGGGTGGGGGAATGCTACCGGAGGACCCTAGATGCTTCTCTAGATCATGAGCTTGGGCAAAAGCGCCTGGTAAAACCGCTTCTCTGGGAGACCTACCAATCTTCCCACCCCAGACATCATCACCAGGACCAGAATGGAAACGACCTTTGGGCCTGCCTTTTCAGCTGTCACCACTATCACCAAAGCGGATGGGACCAGCACATACAAACAGCACCGCAGGACACCTCCTCCTCCAGCACCCTTGCCTACTCCCCTCAGGATGAGAAGGACAGCATGCCCCCCATGAGCACCCCACACCACTCTGGCTTGGCCATATCCATTCGCTCCCTGCACTCCATTCACTACTATGGTCCATGTTCTCGCTGCCTGAGGAGAATGAGGAGCTGGAGCCACTGGTCTTTGCCGAGCAGCTCTCAGTGAAGCTGTGCTGCCAGCTCTGCTACAGTGTGTTTAAGGACTCTGTGATCACCATGTGTGGGCATACATTCTGTCGAAGATGTGCCTTGAAGTCAGAGAAGTGTCCTGTGAACAATGCCAAGCTGCAGTGGTGGTGAACAACATTGCCATGGCCAAGCAACCCTGGGGAGCTCTCCATCCACTGCAAGCATGCTGTCAGGCAGCAGGGATCGGGAATCCCATCATCTTTGAGGTGGACCCCCAAGGGTGCCCCTTCATTATTAAGCTCAGTGCCTGGAAGGACCATGAGAACAGCTGTGACTACAGGCCTGTGCAGTGTCCCAACAACCCCAACTGCCCGCTCCTTCTCAAGATGAACCTGGAGAGCCACCTCAAGGAGTGGGAGCACATCAAGTGTCCCCACTCCAAGTACACATGCACGTTCATTGGGAACCACAACATGTATGAGACCCATCTGGAGACCTGCCACTTTGAGGGCCTGAAGGCGTTCCTCCAGGAGATGGATGACTGCTTCCATGAGATGCACGTGGTGTGGGCCCAGAAGGACCAGGAGATCACCTTCCTGTGCTCCATGCTGGGCAAGCTCTCAGAGAAGATTGACCAGCTGGAGAAGAGCCTAGAGTTCAAGTTCAATGTCCTGGATGAAAACCAGAGCAAGTTGAGCAAGGACCTCATGGAGTTCCGGAGGGACACATCCATGTTGAACAATGATTTATCCCACATCAATTCATGGCTGAACATGGGCATCCTAGGATCCTATGACCCACAGCAGATCTTCAAGTACAAAGGAAACTTTGGGGCCACCAGGGCCCCATCTGATGTCTCTGTGTCTACTCCAGTTGCTCCTCTGACAAGAACATCAAGGTATGGGACACGTGTACTACATACAAGTGCCAGAAGACACTGGAGGGCCATGATGGCATTGTGCTGTCAGTCAGTCTGCATCCGGGGGTGCAAGCTCTACAGCAGCTCAGCGACTGCACCATCATTGTGTGAGATATCCAGTAGCTGCATAAGGTGAACACAATCCGGGCCCATGACAACCATGTGCACACTGGTCTCCTCGCACAACATGCTCTTTAGTGGCTCCCTGAAAGCCATCAAGGTCTGGGACCTTTGGCACTGATCTGAAGCTGAAGAAGCTAACAGGCCTAAACTACTGGGTGCAGGCCTTGGTGGCTGCCCAGAGCTACTTGTACAGTGGTTCCTACCAAATAATCAAGATCTGGGATATCCAGACCCTCAACTGCATCCATGTCCTATAGACATCTGGTGGCAGTGCGTACTCTATTGCCATGACAAATCACCACATTGTCTGTGGCACCTATGAGAACCTCATACATGTGTGAGACATCGAGTCCAAGGAGCAGGTACAGACCCTGACAGGCCATGTTGGCACCATGTATGCCCTAGCGGTCATCTCAACACCAGACCAGACCAGTCTTCAGCGTGTCCTATGATCAGTCTCCCAGGGTCTGGAGTATGGGCAACATGATCTGCACACAGATCCTGGTGTGTCACCAGAGCGGTATAACTGCACTCGCTGTGCCCCAGGGCCGGCTCTTCTCAGGGCCTGTGGACAGCACTGTGAAGGTTTGGACTTGTTGACAGAATCCAGGCCAGGTCTTGGCTTCTTCTGGGCCCACCCTAGGCCTATCCAAGCCAGGTTGGTCTCAGTGTCTTTGCCTGCCCTTTTGGGGATAGGTGGGCAGGCTCACCAGGCCAGGCATGCCCTCCTGATCCTGCACCCAACAGGTCTCTGTCTGGCTCTGTCATCATTGCTGCCAGGATAGTGCCCAGACCCTCTCTCTACACTCCAGGTATAATGCTTGGCCAGTCCATCTTCCATCCCCCTTCCAGAAGGACTACAGGGCCTTTTTACTCATCTTTTTGCTATTTTTAGACTGTACATAGATTTGATTACTTCTGATTGAAATAAAAGTTGCACAGACTGTGGGGTGGGGGGGTGGGGAGGGAGATGATGTCCAAAACAAGTGGAACAACACCAAAAAAAGAAGACTTGAAATTTTGAAGGCATTTGTGGGAAGGAAAAGATAAATGATGTTTTAATTTTGCTTATAAAGGTAAAACTTACCAAATTGCTATAGGTCATATGTGGCAGGGGAAAAAATTCTTATATCTGAAGAATAAGGATAAAAAAATGAGTATCTCATATCAAAAGTCATAAAAATTATAATCATCCTTAGCAATTCACTCATTCCCATGTCATTAATCAATCCTTACTGATCTTGATCCTCCTGTGAGCAGTTTTAGGAATCCAGTTTTTCCTTAGAGTTCTGTAAATCTCCTTCCAGTTCAGTGTTACATTTTCAGTTATAATCTCTTTGAGGATGAAACACATTGGTAGGAATATTTTTTGCCAAAACATCAGAGTAAAACAGTAATTGTATGCAAATGGCAAAAGGCTTAAAAAGGGCCTGGGTTAAAGATCTGGTTAGTTCACATACATACATGTAAAGAATGTAATTGATTAGTTATATATTCTAATCTTAGTTAGATTGACTATATATAAACTTCTCTCAAGATCCCTCTTCCACAAACCTTCTGCAACATCCCAGTTTACATTCCACCCTTTTCTTTAGACAATCATTTTATTTTAGGACAAAGTTTCTTTTTTCTTTTTCTTTCTTTGCCATAAAAAATACCCATGTTCTTTATAGTCTTCCTTATCCAAAAAACACATTTTATTCTCCTTTTCATCAACAAAAGTGCATCTCCATGCTTTATACCTTCTACTGAAAACATGTCTTGTTTTCTGTATACAGTCATTTTGTTTCATCCTTATTCTTTTTTAGTAGTTTTGTAAAATAAATAACCACAGCTCTTTTATAAATTAATTTTGGCATGGTAATTTACACAGCGGTTTGTGCTTTTAAAGGGCCATTTTTTTTCTCTTCAGTGTCTATAGGCAATTTCTGGGTTAGCTCCTGAATGTTTACATTTTAAATATATTTTTTTTTGTTGATTTCAGAAAGGAAAGGAGAGGGAGAGAGAGAAACATCAATGATGAGAGAGAATCATTGATTGACTGCTTCCTGCACACCCCCTACTGGGGATCGAGCCTGAAACCCAGGCATGTGCCCTGACCAGGAATCGACCCATGACCTCCTGGTTCATAGGTCAATGCTCAACCACTAAGCCACACTGGCCAGGCATGAATGTTTACATTTTAAAGACATGATAAGAGACATAACTTTACCAGGATATGTTAGCATTTTAAGAATTTTACATAATTTTTATAACTTATTACTAATATAGCTAAGTAAATATAATGAAATGTTTAGCATTATCTATTTCACAATGCTTCCCATATAATTTGACATACCAAATAAGCCTAATTAGTTTAATATTTTCCTGTATAAAGAGAGAGAACAAATCTCTGAGGTGCTCAAGGGCCCTCTGGAATAGTACTCCCAGGTCAATAAGATTTAATTTAGAATCTGATCTTGGAAAGTTTGTCAAACATATCAACAATTTAAAAAAATTTGGTCAAATAGGATCATAGGCTATTGTAGAACAATACTTAAGTTACTAATCTAATCATGGCAACAAAAGCTTTGCAGGCAAATACAGAAAGTTAAATAGTTATAAGCAAATTTAGCTCTTTTAATATTAAGAAGTCTCAATTTACTTAAGCAATTAAAGACCTGATGATACAGAGTCCAGGAAACCATCTAAATAAAATAGAAAATCTTTGTTTTCCTTTATAATTTCTTACTAACAGCATACCAATAATATAGGAAAATTTCGTTCTTTTAGTAGAGAAATAACATTAAATTTTAGCTTTACATAAGCATACCAATGATATTAAAGCTTAGTTAATCTTTTAAAAACCTTTATAATAACAACGTAACATTAGCCAGTTTAATTATAAGAGTTAAAAATCTTTCTCTTTTTCCATTCTGAAATAAACAGGACAAAATTATTTTCCTTTTCCTTAATGAAAACATATCTCCATACCTTATACCACCTTTTATTGAAAACACGTATTAATTTCTTCTACATTATTTAGAATCTTTAACCCTTAGAAATCTTAATTTTAGTGACAACTAATAAGCAATTATTATTCATTAGATTAGCAAATCTATGAATACATTTTAAAATCTCTAGAAATACAGATTCTTTCACTAGTAAATATATTTTATAATTTTTAGAAACATGTTTCCTTAACCTAGCAAAAATAATTTTATTAAATGACCCAAATATCTTTAGTTTTTCTGTATTAGGAAGCCAAAGGTACATAAATTAAGGTACATAAATTTAAATTCATTTAGCAATTAATGTTCCAGTATTTTACTTAATGTGGAAATGATCTATATATTCAATAACTTTGTTACCAGACAGGGACAGGCCCAGAGCGGGTCTGCCTTGGGCCGGCCTGTAATGTGTGGGGCCTTGACTGCGTGTTGGAAGGATTTCACAAGAGGGGTCCAGAGGGTTTGAGAGTGTGTTTAGTGAAGCTGGGGAAGGGAAACAAAGGAAGCACTTAGGGTGGGAGCAGCAGCAGGGGAGCCTTGGGGGGGCTCTGCTTTGGCTCCCTAGGAACGTTATAGGAAAGCAGGCAGCCAAGGCGGGGCTGCTAGGAAGGGAAGCTCACTGGGCAGGGAAGGTCACAGTCACAGAAGTAGCCAAGGCGGGGCTGCTGTTAGCTCACTGGGAAGGGAAGGTCACAGTCACAGAAGTAGCCAAGGCGGGGCTGCTTGGCTCACTGGGAGGTCAGAGAGAAAAGGGACCTTGGAGACAGGATCAGGGGGTGAGGCCAGGTCAAGCTGCCCTGCCCACCGCTCCCCCGGCTGCAAGTCTCCTGGGGACCCTTAGAGTTTAGAAAGAGGAAGAAAAAATCATGTTTGGGAAGGAGCATGGGTGTACTCTAGAGCGAACCCATGCTAATAGCCTTAGTTTGGGGGGTTTATCTCTATTCTGCAGGTGAAAATCTTAGGGGAGAGTTTCAGCAAAATATTCATCAGCTTTCCAGATGCAATTTTTAATATGCTGATGTGCTTTAATATTTGATCTGCTTTACTGTTTTACTTTTATCTAAGGTCTGTCTAGCTTTTAACGAGGTTTTGCTATTGTTTCCTGACTTCATCTGTCCTTGGGTTAGCAGGCACAAATGACATTAGTTGGGTCTTTGTTCTCT
The DNA here is from genome assembly GCF_964212035.1 of Myotis nattereri. NCBI lineage: Eukaryota > Metazoa > Chordata > Mammalia > Chiroptera > Vespertilionidae > Myotis > Myotis nattereri. Next base: position 10,310,403 of record NC_138080.1, read on the forward strand.
ATTTTCCCAGGCCAAGGTGATTCAAGCTATGCATTCTCTGGTTAGGGAGGAGAAGTATAAAACACTCTCTCTTGAGTGTCCTTGGTTTATGGGCAATAAAGTCTTGGGATTCACCAGCTGGCTGTAAAACAGTTCAAATTGTTTGGCCTTGTTTAATTTCCTTGTCTCAGTTTCCCCATTCTACTTGCCCAGGGATTTTCCTAACTTCTCACATTCTGTCTCAATTTCGCCTTTTAATTTTTTTAATCCTTATTCGAGGAAATGTTTTTCATTGATTTTAGAGAGGAATAGAGGAGAGGAGATGGAGAGAGAGAAACATTGATGTGAGAGAGAAACATTGATCGGTTGCCTTATGCACACACTCTGACCAGGGATCAAACCCACAACCCAGGTATGTGCTCTGACTCAGAATAAAATCTGAAATTCTTCAGTGCATGGGAGGATGCTCTAACCACTGAGTGATACTGGCCAGGGCCAATTATTTGTATCTTTTAATTTAACTTAATAGAAATGTAAAGTTTCAAGTTACCAAAAGATTTTGGGTAATAATTTTTAAGTACATATACCATAAAGCAATTATTGAAAAGTTTCACCAAAAAAACTTTTATTTACATCTATTTAATTTACTAAATTTAAATAATTATATTTAGATTAGTCAAACATTTTATGAGACATTAGATACACTTAATTATTATCCCAAACTATTTTCCTGTTGACTAACCCTATAACAGATAGCGTGAACTTATTTTTTAGTAAACCCAGATAAAATATAATTTTATATTAAACATTGCTAACTTTAATAACATTGCTGTTTTAATTAAACCAACAAACTTAAATCTATTTTGATATTAAATCTTTTCCCAAATCACGTGATCCTGAAAAGCTTTGTTAGTTTCTGTTATATTTAATTTATATAAGTGGTTAAGCTCTTTAAGCCAATTAAACAAAGCTTTTTATATAAACCAATTTTTATTAATGTCCTCTACATACACATATATACATAGACATAATCAGAGATCTGATCACTTCATTTAAAAAAAGTTTTTAACCATGAGACAGGTATAGTAAATACCATCTACATATATAAAAGCCTAAGCAACCATTATGACAAATGACCCAAATGGCTGGAAGAACAGGTCAACCAATCGACCAGTCGCTATGACGTGCACTGACCACCTGGGGGAAGACGCTCAACGCAGGAGCTGTCCCCTGGTGGTCAGTGCACTCCCGCAGCCAACTTCCCACGGCCAGCCAACCGCCCACAGTCCCTCCCCCTGGCCAGCCAGCCCCCATTGGCCCCTGGTGCTAAACCATTCATAGATGACCTGCTTCTGGGTCAGAGTTTTGTACATAGCAGAGAAGCTCCCTCGCTGCAATCTATTGAAAGTCAGCCCTTGACACGAGGGTTTGTCTCACTCCCATCCTCTCCCTTCCCCAGGGGCTGCCCACCCGCTGCAGTGATGGTGCAGTGGTGAGGGAAGGAGGAAGGGGGAGGTGGGGAACCGTGTGGTGGCAGGGCGCCAACAGCGGCATCAGCATCCAGCATCTGTCCCTTCCATGCCCAGCCCAGCAACTGTCGCCTCCTCTCCCAACCCCACTGGGGCCTTCGGGCCCCGAGGGTGGGTGGCAGTGGATGCGGCCCCTTTCCCAGGGGGGCGAGGGGGCCAGCTCCCTCCTCGGGGCTGACAGCTAACCTCCCGTAGTCCCTCCCCACTCCTCTCCCCCAGGCCAGCAGGCCCCAATCAGTCTGGCCCTGATTGGCCTGGCCTCAATTGGTCCTGATTGCTGGCCAGACCTAGAATTCATGCACTGGGCCTCTAGTTAATTTATAATAGTTGGAATAAGTTCTTTGTTCATTCAAATGGCTAAAGCTTTAAGATTTGATTAACAGTTTTTAAAGAATGGGGCTGCTTAGCAAAGGAGCCCATATAGCTACTTGTGGGGGTTTTTTATTGTTGACAGATTTTCTTGTATTACAGATGTCTCCATTTTCCTACCTTTTACCACCCTCCACCCAGCCCCTGCCCCAACCCAGGCCTTCCCCATACTATTGTCTGTGTCCATGGATTATGTATTAACCCTTTTCGGTCCAATGTCGAGGCTGACTCAACAGACCAGGCACTAGTAGCAGATCCAACGTCGAGGCTGACTCGACAGACCAGGTGCTAGGAGCAGGTCCAATGTCGAGGCTGAGGTCAACACCGCAAACCGGTTCAACATTCAATCCTGTCAATTAATTTGGACCAGACTGTTTGAATTCCAAAAATAAAATTGGACACAAAGGGTTAATATATATATATCCTATCTAATAAAAGAGAAACATGGTAATTGGCGTACGACCGCTACCGTTCACATTGGCTAATCAGCGAGATATGCAAATTAACTGCCAGCCAAGATGGCAGCCAGCAGCCAGGCAGCTTGAAACTAACATGAGGATTGCTTGCTTCAGTGATGGAGGACTACAATGTTCCCCGCCTGCCTTGCCGGCCTCTGAGCTTGCAGCTTAAGAAACATTGTAACAAATATAGAAGCTAAACAAAACCCCAGAAACCTTCTTTCAGCGAGCCCGGGATCTCAGAGCTGGAGTTATACATTGTTTCGATTATAGAACTGAAACAAACCAGAGGCCTCAGAGCTGGAGCCTCAGAGCTGGAGCCAGAGCTAAAGCTGGCCCAGAATAAAAAAAAAGAAAAAACGGAGCAGTTGGGAGCTTCAGTCGGCCTGAAAACAGCCCTCATCCCCTCACCCAGGCTGGCCAGGCACCCCAGTGGGGACCCCCACCCTGATCCAGGACACCCTTCAGGGCAAACCAGCCAGCCCCACCCATGCACCAGGCCTCTATCCTATATAGTAAAAGGGTAATATGCCTCCCAGCACCGGGATCAGCGGAGCCACAAGGCCTCCCAGCACCGGGATCAGCGTGACAGGGGGCAGCGCCCAAACCCCCTGATCGCCCTGCGGCTCTGTGTGTGACAGGGGGTGGGGCCACAACCTCCCTATCCGCCCTGCTCTGTTCATGACAGGGGAAGGCGCCCCAACCCCCTAATCAGCCCTGCTCTGTGCCTGTTAGGGGGGAGCTCCCCAGCCCCCTGATCTCCCTGCGGCTCTGTGTGTGACAGGGTGCGGCACCCCAACACCCCCCCCCCCACGGGCCCTGCTCTGTGTGTGACAGGGTAGAGCCACAACCTCCCCACCGGCCCTGCCCTGAGTGTGAGAGTGGTGGTGCCCCAACCACCTGATCAGCCCTGCTCTGTGGGTGATAGAGGGTGGCGCCCCAACGCCCCCACCCCATGGGCCCTGCTCTGTGTGTGATGGGGTAGAGCCATAACCTCCCCATCGGCCCTGCCCTGAGTGTGACAGTGGGGGTGCCCCAACCCTCTGATCGGCCCTGCTCTGTGGGTGATAGAGGGTGGCGCCCCAACCCCCTGATCCACCCTGCCCTGAGTGTGACAGGGGGCGGTGCCCCAACTCCCCTATCGGCCCTACTCTGTGAGTGACAGGGGGGAGGCCCTGCTCTGTGCGTGACAGGGGGTGGCGCCGCAACCTCCCCATCGACCCTGCCTTGAGTGTGACAGGGGGCGGTGCCCCAACCCCCCAATCAGCCCTACCCTGAGCGTGACTGAGGGTGGCATTGCAACCTCCCAATCTGCCCTGCTCTGTGCATGACAGGGGAAGGCGCCCCAACTCCCCAATCGGCCCTGCTCTGAGCCCGACCAGGGGCTGCACCTAGGGATTGGGCCTGCCCTCTGCCACCCAGGAGCAGGCCTAAGCCAGCAGGGCGTTATCTCCCGAGGGGTCCCAGACTGCGAGAGGGCACAGGCCCGGCTGAGCAACCCCCCCCCCCCCCAATGAGTGCACAAATTTTTGTGCACCGGGCCTCTAGTATATATATATCCCTAATATGCAAATAGAATGAACAACGGAACGACTGAAAAACCAGTTGCTATGACGTGCACTGACCACCAGAGGGCAGGCATGGAACATGGCAGTTGTTGGCAGCAGGTAACAAAGCACAGAACTTGGTGGACATTGGCCTTGGCAGGATGGTGGAGCAGGTGAGCGAGGATGCCAGACCAAGGCAGGGCACCAGTCACTGTCATTGGGGCGAGCCTCTTGTAGTTACTGAAAACTCTTTGCTCCCACGTGCCACGGTCCCACCAGGCACTCACACCTGCTACCAGTGCTGGCCCCGCTTGCACCCACTGCCAGCGCCAGAGCCGCCACTCGCACCCATCCGCAGGTGCGAGCAGCGGCTGCCAGCCCCGATTGACCCTCATGGCTTCTCTACCCCCCCCCCAGCTCCTGAGGGGTGATCGGGGCTGGCAGCCACCTCTTGCAGCTGCTGCTGGCAATGGCCCCGCTCATACCCACAGCTGGCACTAGAGCCGCTGCTCACACCCGCTGCCGGCACCCGGCGCTGGTCCCAATCACTCAGCACTGTCAGTGGGTGTGAGCAGAGGCTGCCGGCCCTGATCGCCCCTGAGGGCTTCTCCACCTCCCCCTGCTCCTAAGGGGTGATCGGGGCAGCAGCCACCACTTGCACCCACTGCTGGCGCCAGCCCCACTCACACCCACTGCTGGCGCCAGCCCCAATCGCTCCACGCCATCAGCGGGTAAGCCCGTGTCAGCACGTGGTAGCAGCAGCGGTGGGAGCAGGGCTGCCGGCAGACAGGGGACCGGGGACTGTGGCAGGAGGGGGTGGGCTGAGGTGCAGAGGATTGCTGAGACCCGCCCCTGTGCCCACCAAAGCCTCATGGCCCACATTTCCTTTCAAGGTGCACGATTCATACACTGGGCCCCTAGGAGTCATATATATTCTTTGGTTAATCTCTTCTCATCACCCCCAACCTCCCCCCACTGAGATCTGTCATTCTATTCCATGCATCCATGCTTCTAGACTTATTTTGTTTGTCATTTTATTTTGTTTATTAGATTCCACATATAAGTGAGATCATGTGATATTTGTCTTTCGATAACTGGCTTATTTCACTTAACAATAATCTCCAGGTCCATCCATGCTGTTGCAAAGGGTAAGATCTCCTTTTTTACAGTCACATAATATTCCATTGTGCAAATATACCACAGCTTTTTTAAAAAAATATTTTATTGATTTTTTACAGAGAAGAAGGGAGAGGGATAGAGAGTTAGAAACATTGATGGGAGAGAAACATCGGTCAGCTGCCTCCTGCATACCTCCTACTGGGGATGTGCCCACAACCAAGGTACATGCCCTTGACCAGAATCGAACCTGGGACCCTTCAGTCTGCAGGCCGACGCTCTATCCACTGAGCCAAACCGGCTAGGGCATACCACACCTTTTTTATCCACTCATCTACTAATGAGCACTTGGGCTCTTTCCAGATCTTAGTTATTGTAATCTAGAGGCCCAGTGCACAAATTCGTGCCCGTGTGGGGGTCCCTCGGCTTGACTGGTGATCAAGGCCTATTAGGGGGCCAGCTGGCCAGGGGAAGGGACCCTGGGAGGTTGGCTGGCCAGCAGGGGGGAGGGACCGTCAAAGGTTGGCCAGCCAGCCAGGGAGAGGGACCAGTGGAGGCTGGCCGGCAGGAGGCAGGGGCCACGGGAGGTTGGCCAGCCAACTTCCCCATCAGGGCTGCGGGAGGTTGGCTGTGGGAGCACACTGACCACCAGGGGGCAGCTCCTGCATTGAGCTGTTACTGCCAAAGGTGGTCCTGAGTGGGGGGGGGGGGGGGGTGAAAGGATTGAGAAAAGACAGACAAGAGAATGAAAGCTGGGTCTCGGTGGGACACTGCTCCCTGATGAGGAGACAGTGCCAGCGCCCAAAAGCCGTGTCTTTATTTTATAGCAAATGCCACGAGGCAAAGTAAGGGCGTGATCAAGTTGTTTACAGCATTCTCGTGATTTTCAACCCTACTCAACTACATGCACCTGAACTCTAGCACAAGGCACGTGAGGCCACGTGTTCGGACCATAAGTTCAAGCTTACAACCACAGCCGTTGGCTATGATTGTCCTGGGAGGGCCCTGCCCTTCCAGCTGGGACTTGCATGTGGCAATGAGAGGACCCTGTCCTTTCATTAGTCCGAGGCTTGAACCTGGCCAAAACACTGTAGCCATGCCCCACATTGAGCGTCTGCCCCCTGGTGGTCAGTGAGCATCATAGTGATTGGTCAACAGGTCATTGCAGTCATTCTGGTCATTTGGTCGTAAAGGTTGCTTAGGGTTTTATATCTATACTAGAGGCCCAGTGCACAAAACTTTGTGCACTCAGGGGGGGGGTCCCTCAGCCCAGGCTGTGCCCTCTCTCAGTATGGGACCCCTTGAGGGATGACCACCTGCTGGCTTAGGCCCACTCCCTGGGGGGAATGGACCTAAGCTGGCAGTCAGACATCCCTCTGGCAGTCCGGGAGCCCTCGGGGGATGTCCACTTGCCAGCAGGGAGCAGACCTAAGCTGCAGTTGGACATCCTTAGTGCTGATGAGGAGGCGGGAGAGGCTCCCACCACCACCGCTGTACTGGCAGCCATCAGCCTGGCTTGTGGCTGAGCAAAGCCCCCCCTGTGGGAGCACTCTGACCACCAGGGGGCAGCTCCTGCATTGAGCATTTGCCATCTGGTGGTCAGTGTGTGTCATAGTGACCAGTCATTCCCAGTCTTTCTGCTGTTAGGGTCAATTTGCATATTACCCTTTTATTATATAGGAGTGCCTGTCCAGCCTGGGTGAGGGGCTGATGGCTGTTTGCAGGCTGACCACAGCCCCTTCAGGGTGGGGGTCCCCCCCTGGAGTGCCTGGCCATTCTGGGTGAGGGGCTGAGGGCCGTTTGCAGGTTGGTCACAGCCCCTACAGGGTGGAGGGTCTTGCTGGGGTGCCTGACCAGTCTGGGTGAGGGGCTGAGGGTCATTTTCAGGCTGGCTAAGCCCCCCAGCGGGGACTCTCACCCCACGAGGGTGTGGCCATCCTGGGTTAGGGGCTGATGGCTATTTGCAGGCTGGCCACAACCCCCAGCCACCCAAGCTCCCAGTGGAGGCTGGCTGGAAACAGGTACCTGGGATTTATTTATCTTCTATAATTGAAACTTTGTTGCATTAGCAGAGGCCACAGCCGGCTCAGAGCAGGTGGGAAGCTTGGCTTTCTCCATCGTCCAGGCAACCAAGCCTCCTGCTTGCTCCAGCTCCATGGCTACCAGCTGCCATCTTGGTTAGGTTAATTTGCATACAGTCACTCTGATTGGCTGGTGGGCGTGGCTTAAGGCATAGTGAAGGTATGGTCAATTAGCATCTTTGCCTTTTATTAGTGTGGATAAAACCCTAATATGCAACTCAACCAAACAGCTGGTTGCTATGATGTGCACTGACCACCAGGGGGAAGACACTCAACACAGGAGCTGCCCCCAACCCACAACCCCAACCGCGGCAGATGGGGGTGGGGCCAGCAAGTGGGTGACATCAGGCCAGCCAAGGCAGGGGCATGTGGGGGCCCCCTGATCGCCCCGCCGGTGATCCCACAGATTGGTCCTGATTGCCAGCCAGGCCTAGGGACCCTACCCATGCATGAATTTTGTGCACCTGGCCGCTAGTATATAGATAATGCTGCAACAAACATAGGGCTGCATATATTCTTTCTGATTGGTGTTTAAGGACCCTTAGGATGAATTCCAAGAAGTGGGATTGCTGGGTCAAATGCCAGTTTAATTTTTCATTTTTTGAGGAAAATCTATTCTGTTTTTCACAGTGGCTGTACCAGTCTACATTCCCACCAGCATTGCACTAGAGTTCCCTTTTCTCCATATCCTCACCAGCACTTGCTATTTATTAATTTATTGAAGGTAGCCATTCTGGCACCTGTTAGGTGATACTCATTGTAGTTTTAATTTGTATCTCTAGCGATAGTGAGCATTTTTTTCATATGTCTATTGGCCATCTGTAAGTCCTCTTTGTAGAAATATCTGTTCAGGTCCTTTGCCCATTTTTTAATTGGATTGTTTGTCTTCCTGCTGTTGAATTGTATGAGTGCTTCATATATTTTGAAAATTAACCGATTATCACATGTATCATTGGCAAATATGTTCTCCCATTCAGTGGGACCCCTTTTATTTTGTTGATGGTTTATTTTGCTGTGCAGAAACTTTTTAGTTTGATATAGTCCCATTTGTTTAATTTTTCCTTTGCTTCCCTTGCCTTAGGAGGTGTATCTGCGAAAATACTGCTGTGAGATGTCTAAGATTTTACTGCCTGTTTTCTTCGGTGATTTTTATTGTTTTGTGATTTACATTTAAGTCTTTTATCCATTTTAAGTTTATTCTTGTGTATGTTGTAAGTTGGTCATCTAGTTTCTTTTTTTTTTTTTTTTTGCATGTACCTTCCCAATTATCCCAACACAATCTATTGAAGAGACTGTCTTTACTCCATTGTATATTCTTGCCTCCTTTATCAAATATTAATTGACCATAAGGGTGTGTGTTCATTCCTGGGCTCTCTGTTCTATCCTATTAATCTATATGACTGTTCTGGTGCCAGTACCAGGCTGTTTTGATTATAATGGCTTTATAATATATTTTGATATCCGGTATTGTGATCCTTCCAAACTTGTTCTTCTTTCTCAAGATTGCTGAAGCTATTTGGGGTCTTTTTGGTTCCATATAAATTTTTGGAATATTTGTTCTAGATCTGTGAAATATGCTGTTGATATTTATTTATTTATTTTATTGCTTAAAATATTACAAAGAGTAGTACATTTGTCTCCTTCCCCCAGCTCCCCTATCCCCCGGTGTCTTGTGTCTGTTGGTTATGCTTATATGCATGCATACAAGTCCTTTGGTTGATAGGAATTGCGTTGAATCTATAGATTGCTTTGGGTAGTGAGGACAGTTTAAGGATGTTAATTCTTCCAGTCCATGAACACAGTATATGCTTCACTTGTTGGTATCTTCCTCTATTTCCTTTTTCAATGTCCTACAGTTTTCCAGTACAGGTCTTTTTCCTCCTTGGTTAAGTTTATTCTCGGCTATCTAATTACTTTTTGTTGCAATGGTAAATGGATTGTGTGGGGTTTTTTAGTTTTTCTTTCTGAGAGTTCATTATTGGTATATAAAGATGCCATTAATTTTCAGATGTTGATTTTGTATTCTGCTACTTAGGCAAATTAACTTATTAAACATAGCAGTTTTTGGTAAAGTCTTTAGGATTATCTGTGTACAGTATCATGTGATCTACGACAGTTTTACTTCCTCCTTCTTAATTTGGATGCCTTTTTTTATTTCTTTTCTGATCACTGTGGCTAGGATTTCCAGTACTATGTTGAGTAAGAGTGGTGAAAGCAGACATACATGTCTTAAAGGAAACACTTTTAGTTTTTGCCCATTTAGTACGATGTGGCTATAGGTTTTTTCATATATGGCCTTTATTATGTTGAATTATGATCCCTCTATTCCCACCTTGCTGAAAATTTTTATCATAAAAGGGTACTGGATTTTGTCAAATGCTTTTTCTGCATCTATTGTTAATGATCATGTAATTTTATCCTTTATTTTGTTTATGTGAAGTATCACATTTATTGATTTGTGAATATTGAACCAACCTTTGATCCCTGGTATAAATCTGGCTTGGTCATGATGTATGATCTTTTTAATGTATTGTTGGATCCAATTTGCAATATTTTGTTGAGGATTTTAGCATCTATATTCATCAGGGATATTTGCCTGTAATTTTCTTTCTTTGTAGTGTCTTTATCTGGTTTTGGAATGAGGATAATGCTAGCTTTGTAAAAAGAGTTTGAAAGACTTCCTTCCACTTGAATTTTTTCTAATAGTTTGAGGAGGTTAGGTTAGTTATTCTTTGAATGTTTGGTAAAACTCATCAGTAAAGTCAGTTGGTCCAGGTCTTTTATTTGTTGGTAGGTTTGTTTTTTTTTTTACTGCTTCTATTTCATTAGTTTTTATCAGTCTTTTCAGGTTTTCTGATTCTTCCTGATTGACTTTTGGAAAATTGCATGTTTCCAGGAATTTTTCCATTTCACCCAGATTGTCCAGTTTGTTAGCATATCGTTGTTCATAGTATTTGCTTACAATCCTTTGTATTTCTATAATTCAGTTGTTACTTTGCCTCTTTCATTTCAGATTTTATTTATTTTTTTATCTGTGTTTCTTGATAAGTCTGGGAAAAGGCTCATTAATCTTGTTTAGCTTCTCAAAGGACAGATCTTGGTTTCTTTGATCTTTTGTATTTTTTTGTGGTTTTGGTGTTTTGTTTTGTTTTTTGTTTTTTGTCTCTATTTCATTTACTTTTTTCTCTGATCTTTATTATTTATTTCCTTCTATTTACTCTGGGATCTTCATGCTCCTCTATTGCTAATTCTTTTAGTTGTAGGGTTAGATTGTTTATTTGAGATTTTTTTTATTTCTTGATGTAGGCCTGTAATGCTATGAACTTCCCTCTCAGGACTGCTTTTGCTGTATCCCATAGATTTGGAGTTGTTGTGTGTTCATTTTCATTTGTTTCCAGATAGTGTTTGATTGCTTCCTTGATCTCATTGGTAACCCATTCATTGCTTATTTAATAACATGCTAGTTGTATTCCATGTGTTTGAATATTTTTGTATTTTTTTAATGTATTTGATTTCTAGTGTCAAGCAATTGTGATTTGAGAAGATGCTTGATATGATTTCAATCTTCTTGAATTTTTTAAGACTTACTTGTGTCCTAACATGTGGTCTGTCTTTGAGAATGCTCCATGTGCACTTGAGAAGAATGTACATTCTGCCGCTTTGGAATAAAATGTTCATTAATATCAATTAAAATAGTCTGATCCTAGTGTGCCATTTAAGATCACTGTTTCCTTGTTGATTTTTTGTCAGGAGGCTCTTTCCAGTGCTATGAGTGGGGTTTTTTGTTTGTTTCTTTCTTTCCTAAATATATATTTTATTGATTTTTTACAGAGAGGAAGGGAGAGGGACAGAGAGTTAGAAACATTGATGAGAGGGAGAGAGACATTGATCAGCTGCCTCCTGCACACCTTCCACTGGGGATGTGCCCACAACCAAGGTACACGCCCCTGACCAGAATCGAACCTGGGACCTTTCAGTCCGTAGGCCAATGCTCTATCCACTGAACCAAACCGGTTAGGGCTATGAGTGGGGTTTTGAACTCCCCTACTATGACTGCATTGCTATTGATCTCTCCCTTAAAGTCTTGCTTGAGTTTTTTTATATATTTTGGTATTTCAGTGTTGGTGCATATATGTTTACAAAGGTTACATTTCTTGTTGTATGGATCCCTTTAGTATTATATAGTGACCTTCTTTGTCTCTTGTTTTGAAGTCTATTTTGTCAGATATGACTATTACTACCCCAGCTTTTTTTAAAAATATATATTTTATTGATTATTTTTACAGAGAGGAAGGGAGAGGAATAGAGGGTTAGAAACATCGATGAGTGAGAAACATCGATCAGCTGCCTCCTGCACACTCCCTACTGGAGATGTGCCCACAACCAAGGTACATGCCCTTGACTGGAATCAAACCTGGGACCCTTCAGTCAGCAGGACGACGCTCTATCCACTGAGCCAAACCGGTTAGACCTACCCCAGCTTTTTTAAAATTTCCATTTGCATGTAATATTTTTTCCATCCCTTCACTTTCAGTCTGTGTGAGTCTTTTGTTCTGAGGTAGGTCCCTTGAAAACACTATATATATATATAAGTGTCATGTTTTCTTATCCATTCAGCTACTCTATGTCTTTAGGTTGGAGCACTTAGTCCATTTACATTTAATGTTATTATTGATAGGTGTTTATTTATTGCCATATTTTTCTTTATACCTATGTTCCCCTCTCTAATTCTCTTTCTTCTTAAAGCAGTCCCTTTAACATTTCTTGCAATGTTTGTTTGGTGGTAATGTAGTCTTTTAGCCTTTTTTGTCTGGGGAGCTCTTTATTTCACCTTCAATTATAAATGAGTAGTCTTTTATTCAGGTCCTTGCTTTTGAGTACTTTATGCCAATCCCTCTGGCCTTAAGTGTTTCTGTTGAGAAACTAGCTGACAGATTAATGGGATCTCCCTTGTAGGTAACTTTCTGTCTCTCTCTTGCTACCTTTAAGATCCTTTCTTGTCTTTAACCTTTGCCATTATAATTATGATGTCTTAGAGTGGTTCTCTTTCAATTCATCTTTATTGGGACTCTTCTGTGCTTCCTGAACTTGTGTGACTTTTTTCTTCTCCTTCTGGCACCCCTATGATGCAGATGTCATCCCAAAGTTCCCTTAAACTATCCTTCTGCTTTTTAATTTTCTTTTTGCTTCTCTAATTGGGGGGGGGGGGGGGGGGGTTCTTCCTTGTCTTCCAAATCACTGATATGATCCTGTGCTTCAGTGAATCTACTTTTAATTCCTTCCAATGTATTCTTTTTTGTTGTTGTTCATCTTCACCAGAGGATATTTTTTCCATTGATTTTGAGAAAGAGTGGAATAGAGGGAAGGAGAGAGAGAAAGGGAGTGAGGGTGGGATGGAGGGAGGGAAGGAAGGAGATAGAGGAAGGGAGGGAGGGTGGGATGGAGGGAGGGAGGGAGGGAGGGAGGGAGGGAGGGAGGGAGGAAGGAGTTGTGAGAGAGACACAGCAACCGGTTGCTTCCTGAACTCACCTCACCTGGGGCAGGGAGTTGAACCTGCAACCCAGGTATATGCCCTTGTTTGGGAATTGAACCTGCAATCTTTTGGTGATTGTGCTGATGTCCTAACCACTGATCAACACCAGCCAAAGCTTCTTCCAGTGTATACTTAATTTCAGGTATGATAGTCTTCATTTCTGACTGGTTCTTATTTATGGTTTCTATTTTTTATGCTGTTGTGGTTCCTACTTTGTTCCCTATAATTCTCACTAAGTTCTTTGAGCATCCTTATAACCATTATTTTGAACTCTATATCTGATCAATTGCTTGCCTCCATTTCAGTTAGCTCTTTTTCTGGAGTTTTTTCCTTTTCTTTCATTTGGGGTTGTTTCTTTGTCTCAATATTTTTGCTATCCTTTTGTATTTGTTTCTATGTATTAGCTAGATCTGCTATGCCTCCAAGCCTTCATGGGTGGCCTTATGCAGTAAGTGTCCTGTGGGACCCAGTGGTGCAGTCTATTTGATCTCTTGAACTGGATGCTCTAGGAATGTCCCTTGTGTGGGTTATTTGGGCTTTCCTGTTGTAACTGGGTCTTGATTGCTGTTGTCCCATTCATGAGTGGGATCTCCCCTCAGGCTGGCTGATTGTAAGGCTCAACCCTAACCACATTGTGCGACCTGTTATACAAGTGCTGACAGAACAAAACAAAATAAAACACAACAAAACAGAAACATACAAAAAGACCCCTACAACAAATAAAACAACCACAAAAGAAAAGAGAACAGAATAATAAAGAAAAGAAAATTTAAGATATGAGAAGAAAAAAGAGTAGAAGAAAAAGAAATATGAAAGGAAAGAATGGAGAGAAAAAATAAGAATGAAGAATAGGAAAATAGTATGAAAGAAAAGAGGATGGAAAAATTGTGAATGAAAAGGAAAAAAGAAGAGAAAGAAGAAAGACAAAAATAATGAAAGGAATAAAGAGCAAAAAGGAGAAAGAAGAAAAAAGAGTAAGAAAAGGAAAGAGAAAAATAAGAGATATGAAAGAAAAGGGAGAAACAAAAATAATAACAAAGCAATAAAAAAAATAAATGCAAAAAAAAGAAAGTGAAGTGGAGTTTGTCTCAGCAGAGTTTAGTGCCTCCTGGTAGCTCCCTTTGGAGCTTGTTCTTATGCTGACTGAGGCTGTTTTTGTCTGATGTTTCTGTGCCTCCCAGGTGGTACTTTGGTGCTAGCCACTGTCAGAAGCTGTCCAGGCTCTCAGCAACCTGTTCAAAGCTTCAAGTGATCCACAGTTCATGGAAGTCCCCACAGGGCTTAGCTGAACATGGGGCCAAGTTGCATTCTAGGGCTGGATTAGCAGTATAGGGTCCAGGGATGGGTCAGCAAACATCCCAAGGCTCCTTGGACTCTGCCTCCACCCACCTCTGCCTTCCAGTCACTGTAAAGGCTGTTTCTGAAAGGCTTTTGGTGGAATCTAGAGTATGAGACCTCTGGCTCTCTCATGAGGGGGAGGTGCCATTCACATTTCTCATAGTCACTCATCTGAGACTGTTCCAGAATAGTTCTCTGACCTTGGCAGGGTGGAGCCCCTCATATGCAGTCCAGTTGGGCCTGCTGGAAGCCAGGAATTTCTATTAGCTCTCCAGTGATAGTGGGGGAAATGGCCCCACCCCAAAACCAGTCACTGATGCCCCCTGAGTCTTTTCAAACCCATAGGCTTGGCTGTTGCTGCTGTCTCCTCCACAGGGTCAAGATGCAAGGTGGGGCAAGTGGGAGTCCTGAGGGTGGGGTGAGTGGCATCCCAAGGGTAGGGTATCTGCCTTTTCCCAAGATGTTGCTGGCTGGGAGGAGCCTGCTCCTCTCAGAAAAATGGCTGCTGTGGTATAGGGTGGGGGACAACCAATTGCAGGTCTCTGGGCTGCTGCTTTTTCACATCTCCCCACAATGCTTCCCATCCCAGCCTCTCCTCAGGCAACTCTAGTCCTCACTGCCCTCCCTCTGCCAAAACCTTAAATGAAAATCCCGTGTTCTGGGATTTTTATTTAATTTTTTTAAGGAAGAAAAAAAAATGAGGCTTTATCTCCCACCTGCTCTGGTCTCCCTGGTAACCAGAAGCCTTGCTGCCTTTTACGGCTGGATGTTATGTGGGCTGCTGTTCTCGGCTCTGGTGTTCTGGACTGGCAAGCCTGCCTGGGATCTGGGCCTGGACCCCAGGGATATCGCCGCAGCCGAGAGATCCCTCCTCACCCTTGGTCCATTGCCATGGAAGCTGGGCCAGCCCTTCTCGCAACCCTCCCCTTCCTGCTAGTCCAGGTGGTTTTTGCCCTTCCTTATTAAAGTCTCCTCTTCAGCTAGTCCATAGTTGGCAATTCCAGGTGAATGTTCCCCAATTTAGTTTTATTTCCAGTTTCGCCCTCGGAGGAGTTTTAAGAAAGATTCACCTACTACACCACCATCTTGAAAACCTAGCTTCTTGTGTTTTTAAAAGCTCTCTTTCCCATTTTTTTCCCCTTTGGTTTGTTTAGTTTCAGGCAGTTGTAGGCTGTGTTTACGTTTCTGATATCGGCAGGAAGACTTTGGAAGTTACTGAGAAGACTTCAAAAAAATTCTATTAGGCTCTAATTTTGCCAAATTTCTGATCGTAAAGTTATTAGATTCTTTGAACTATCTTTTCAGGTTTTAGGCAGGACAAACAATAAGAAAATTTAAAGTATCTGCTCAGATGGCAAAAGTTTCTTTTATGATTCACTTAGAAGTTATTTAGACAGTTTTACTTATTAATTAACTAAATGTATTACACTTATTAATTAACTAAATGTATTTCACTGTCCCAGAGTGGTTAGTATTCCTCTTCTTTTAGGAAATTCTGGAGACCCGGTGCATGAAATTCGTGCATTGGAGGGGAGGGATCCCTCAGCCTGACCTGCACATTCTCACAGTCCAGGACCCCTCAGGGGATGTCCGGGACCCCTCGCTCCTTACCACCTGCCTGCTCACTGCTCCTTACCACTTGGCTCGCTGCTCCTTAGTGCTGCCATGGAGGCGGGAGAGGCTCCCGCCACGCCGCTGTGCTCACCAGCCATGAACCGTCTTCTGGCTGAGTGGTGCTCCCCCTGTGGGAGTGCACTGACCACCAGGGGGCAGCTCCTGCATTGAGCATCTGCCCCCTGGTGGTCAGTGTGCATCATAATGACCGGTCATACTGGTCATTCTGCCCTAATGGTTACTTAGGCTTTTATTATATAGACTAGAGGCCCAGTGCACGAATTTGTGCACAGGTTAGGTCCAGCCTGCCCACCACAATCTGGGCTGATCCGGCTAGGCTGGCCGGGGGGAGGCGCCACAGGCAGTTGGCCAGCTGGCCCTGGCCCCTGGTCAAACTCCTGGTTGAACTCCTAGTCAAACTCCTGGTCAAGGGAGCAATTTGCATATTAGCCTTTTATTATATAGGATTGCTCTTATGACAAACAACATAACAAACAGAGACAAGAAAAGGAAACAGGGGAGCACAATTAAATGATGCCAATGTATTGAGGGAAACAGCATCCCTTTACTCCTGAGGTATCACACCACATGCCAGTACCTGGGGCTATCACCTCCACCCTTGAAGGAAAAACCTTGTCTCAGAGAAAGACATTTGACCTCAACCAAAAAACAAGGGTGGTCTGAACCTAAGAAGGCTTCACAGTCCAAGGAAGCAGTGAGCCCAAAAGAGACTTTGTTGGTATCGTACTTGGTTCTAGGGATGCTGGATCATGCAGGTGAGACCTATTTTAATCCTGTTTGTGATTCCAGATATGCTAACCTAAAAATAAAAAGTCTTTCAATGTAAGAGGCAATAAGCATCAAGAAATAGCTATTCTGGAATCACTGATTCAAGCAGAAACCCAATAGTGTTTCAATTAGAAGACAAAGGCAAAGGGTATTTATGAGATAAGGAGGGGGAACAATTGCACCAATAGAAGGAAGACATTTATATTAATACAGATAACATAATAGTGATGTTAATTCTAAACAGTGCTTTTAATTTTCAGTCTAATAGTCATCAGTCTGGTAGTCATAATAACTGCTTTCTTGTTAGCTTTGCGAGCAGTTCTCTGGGACACAGTTATTCTGCCCTATGTTAACATTCCAGAGATTTGAGGAAGAAGACCTACAAGATAGTATCCATGGAGTGGCAGCTGTAGCTCCATTTTAAAATAGCTCCATTTATTATATTTTTAAAATATGGTTGATTATATCATTGGCCATTGGTGATTGGTTCAATCTCCAGCTCCTCCCTGCAGGTCAGGAGTGGGAATGAAATTTACATCCCCCATCACATGATTGGTTCTCTGAGTACCTGGCTCCCCATCCTCAAATGGGCCAAAAGCCACCTCATTAACATAACAAACTGCACCTTTGAAGCTCTCAGCACAGGGAATTCCTAGCAGTTTAGCTCTGTGCCAGAAATGGCTAAAGACCAAATATGTATTTATTATAAACTAGTGGCCTGGTGCACAAAATTTGGGGGGTGGGGGGTGTCCCTCAGCCTGGCCTGCAACCTCTTCAATCTGGGACCCCTCGGGGAATGTCCGACTGTTGGTTTAAGCCCAATCCCTCTCACAATCCGGGACTGCTGGCTCCTAACTGCTTGCCTGCCTGCCTGCCTGACTGCCCCTAATGACTTCTGCCTACCAGCCTGATCGCCCCTAACCGCTCCCCTGCTGGCTTGTCTGCCCCTAACCACCTCTGCCTTGGCCCCAAACCCAGGACCCAGGATTTTCTCCTCCAGCCGGCCACAGGCACCCAGGCTTCCCTCCCTCTGGCCAGCCATAGGCACTGGGACCCAGGCCGGCTTCTCCTGGGCTGGCTGCAGCCACAGGGGATGGTGGGCAGGTGGTTTTGCCCAGGCTGCAGGTGCTGGTGCTGGGACCATGGGGCGGGCAGCTTCTCCAGCTGGCTGTGGCCTGGGACCGTAGGACGGACAGCTTCTCTGTCTCTCAGGCGCAACCAGCTGCAGGTGCTGGCACCTGAGACTGTGGGGTGAGCAGCTTCTCCATCTCCCAGGCCACAGCCAGCCGCAGGCACTGGTACCCGGGACCATCGGCAGGTGGCTTCGCCTGGGCCTGGCTTTGTCAGAAAGGATGTGCAGGTGGTCGTCCGGAAGATGGCAGATCTAATTAGCATATTACCCTTTTATTAGTATCATGGTGTGTTTTTTCTCACCGTCATTAACCATAGTAACTGTTGCTTATGTATTAAAGTTCTATTCCTGTTAAGTCTAGAAGCAGCCTCAGAATCCTTCTCACCATTCATCTTAAGTCTGATGCTTAGTTGATCAGAATTAATACCTGAGCCGGGCGCGGTGGGGCGCGCCTGTAGTCCCAGCTACTCAGGAGGCTGAGGCTGGAGGATCGCTTGAGCCCAGGAGTTCTGGGCTGTAGTGCGCTATGCCGATCGGGTGTCCACACTAAGTTCGGCATCAGTATGGTGACCTCCCGGGAGCGGGGGGCCACCAGGTTGACTAAGGAGGGGTGAACCGGCCCAGGTCGGAGACGGAGCAAGTCAAAGCTCCCGTGCTGATCAGTAGTGTGATTGCACCTGCGAATAGCCACTGCACTCCAGCCTGGGCAACAATGCGAGACCCCGTCTCTTAAAAAAAAAAAAAAAAAAGGAATTAATACCTGAGGTGAAGCCTCTTACTGCAAATGTATCCCAGAATGTATGGCATCCTCTCTGCTTTATGATCCAGCTAATAATACATTGCCTCAATCATGCTGATTGAGGTCATTTTTCCCCTTGCAGTTTCTAGTAGTAGATTACCATCTATTGTCTAGGAAGCAAAATTGACTGTCTCCATGTAGATCACAAAATAAAATATTTTTCTCATCAATACAATTTCATTCTTTCAGCATGAGTAGAGTAATTCTGTCAATGTATTGAGGTAGTAACAGTTTATAACAAATTGAGTGAATTATTATTTCAGGTACTGTGCTGTGTCATACACAGATTTCATTTTATCTTTGCAACAACTCCATGCAGTAGGTACTATAATGACACAGATGAGAACACGGAGGTATAGAGAGATCAGGTAACTTGACCAGTAAAACCTGAAAGTGGCTGAGTCTCATTTCAAATCCATGAGCCATGCCATTTAACCATTACACTCCACTCAGTATTGTGCTAGAGCCTGCTCTTACTGCCTCACAAATTTTCAGGAATGTTGCAAGCTGGTTGTTAAACATGGTCATTGTTAAAAATTAAATTATATAATCTTAAAAGTGAATAAATTACATTAAAACCAAAGGTAATACATACTCTAAATTCATCACGCCTTAATTATTTACTATACTTTACTGTTCTGACTCTTGACATTATTTATATATTTTGTGTCTTTCTGGTGGAATATAATAATGTATTACTGCTTGTTTCTCCTCAGCTCTGCATTTAGTGGCATCACATTAGCAGCCAAAATCAGCCATGGATAGAGAATTTATGCCACAGAAATTGGCCGATACTATAAATCAGGGTTTTGTTTTCTTTGATTGAGAGCAGTTGTTAAACATTTACCAGCACAACACTGACCACATTGGTGGTGGTGGTCTTGTCAGAATGTGTTATATGATGCAGATGAAATTCTATTTAAACAGACTTGATATAGATATTTTCAAAGATGGAAGAATTGTCCCTGTCAACTATTTTAGTTGATTCATATCTTCACTGATTGTCATCATTGCAAAGTTTTCAGTCCCCACATGGATTGCTGGATATAATATGTCTTGCCCTGTCCTTGTCCCCTCCCTTTCTAGCCTGTGTTACCTTAAAGACTCTGGCTTTCCATTTATATGTTTAAGTACCAACCTTACCTGCTTAAAAATGTAAGCTTTTTAACATTGCTCTCTCTGTTCCTTATCCTTCACATGAAAAGTGGAGTTGGGTCGGGGCAGAAGAGAAATTCAAAGGGGAATATTGGAGTAATGACTGCAGTGGGGGAAGAGGGAACGTATCTCCTGGGCCGCAGGTGCTGGCGCCCTAGACCACAGGTCTGGTGGCTTCTCCAGCTGGCTGCGGCCTGGGACCTCGGGGCAGGTGGCTTCTTCATCTCCCTGGCCACAGCCAGCCGCAGGCGCTGGCGCCCAGGACCGCTGGAGGGTGGCTTCGCCTGGCAGGCTTTGTCAGGAAGGGCATCTGGATGGTCATCCAGAAGACGTCCGGTCTAATTAGCATACTACTCTTTTATTAGTATAGATCACAATGTCACAACTGCCCTAGCCTGAACAGGGGTTTTCTCCCATCCTCCTCCTCTCCATTGTCCCCCTCAGCATCACCTCCATCCCTTACTGAGGTCATACTCTGAGCCAGGCAGCATATGACTGTTTACAAGAATTATCTCCTCTCACCCTGACAATATCCCTGACAGGGAGGGCTGCTCTGACTCCATGCTACAGATGTGAAAACATCTTAGTCTTCCTCTAAGACTGCATAGCCAGGAAGTGACAGATCTAATGGTTTCAGCTCAGACTTCTATGCCTTAAAACAGTGGTTCTCAACCTTCCTAATGCCGCGACACTTTAATACAGTTCCTCATGTTGTGGTGACCCCCAATTTCATTGTTAAAAATTGTACATAATTAAAGCATAGTGATTAATAACAAAAACAATATGTAATTATATATGTGTTTTCCAATGGTCTTAGGTGACCCCTGTGAAAGGGTCATTCAACCCTCAAAGGGGTCGCGACCCACAGGTTGAGAACCGTTGCCTTAAAAGATCAATTTCCCCCCCCCCCAATTTATCCTGTTCCCTTCCTTTGTTAATTTTTTCCCTCATAAATCATTAAAATAAAAATAAGCATGTTCATTTTATTTATTTGTTTTCACCTTGCTCACTTCCAAAATTAATTCAAAAGGCTTATGATCATATAAATCAATAAAACCAAAACTTGTTAAGTTCTATTCAGATGCATGAACCGCTGCTCTGTAGACCCTTTATGGGTTAGAGTCCCTGTCCTCAAAGGTCCTTGTGAGATAAAAGTCATAAATGGAAGACCAAAGCTGGAGGAAGAGGGTCTCTTCAGAGGTGGTGGTAGAGGAGAATTGGCTCCGAGCTTCCTGGCAACCAGGGAAAACATGCAATGCTATGGCACACTCTAGGTCATTGTCCCTGCTAAGCTAGAAAAGCTGTGGATGTGGATATTGGTATAAAAATGGTGTCAAGCCATGAACATGCAAGGGCTGCTCCTTTTCTAGCTTCTGTGGAATGGTGTGCTGCCAGGGCTTTAGAGAGTAAAAGAACCTGAATTTATTACTGCCTCTACCAGGTGACCCTGAGAAAAGGAAGGTCCCCACTCAGTGTGGAATAATTTTTGCCACTGGAGTGAGCAGTGTTGAGAGTATTTGTTGAGTTACCACATGAGGTCTGGACCTGGAGCAGGTCTGCCTCAGGCCTGCTGGTAGTGTATGGGTTCTTGACTTCCTATGGGAAAGATTTCAGAACATGAGTCCAGGTGTTTTCAAAAGTATGTTTATTAAAACTGGGGACAATGAAACAAAGGCTTAAGGTAGGAGAAGCAACAGGAGAAAGTCAGAGAAAAAGGGGGCCTTGGAGACAGATTCAGGGAGTAAGCCTGGGATGAGCTGCTGCTGCCCACAACTACCCTGGTTGCAAGTCTCACGAGGTCCCTTAGAGCAGTGGTTCTCAACCTGTGGGTCGCGACCCCTTTGGGGTTGAATGACCCTTTCACAGGGGTCACCTAAGACCATCCGAAAACACATATGTAATTACATATTGTTTTTGTGATTAATCACTATGCTTTAATTATGTACAATTTGTAACAATGAAATTGGGGGTCACCACAACATGAGGAACTATATTAAAGGGTCACAGCATTACGAAGGTTGAGAACCACTGACTTAGAGTTTAGGAGAAAAGGAACAGAGGTACAAGGTGTGGGTGACTCTGATTCCTTTGTCTTGAGATGTCTTATCTTCCTTTAGTTGGCTGTAATCCTAGGGGAGGGTCTTAACAGAATATTCATTAGCTTTTCAGATGTGTCCTTGAATGTGTTCATTCATCACAATGTGTGTATAGAGGGGTCAGGGTTATCTAGTTAGTTTTAAAGAACATCATTGGAGAGGAACCAGGACTAAGGCTGTTCTGTCCCAGGATAGTCTAGAATGTGTAAACCATTGTATTTAAGTGTCTTTGATTAGGGAAGATAAAACATGTGATTCATTAGCTGGCTATAAATTGCTCAAATCATTTGGCCTTCTTTAATTATTTTGTCTCAATTTCCCTTATTCCACTTGCCAAGGAATTTCCCTAGCTTCTTACTCTCCTGCCACAAGAGAATGAAGGCAAAAGTTTTCTTACCAACTTTTGTCACCTCCTGTCTAGACACCTGAAGATAGACTAAAGAGTGCATTGTGTTCCTGTGGGCAATGTGAAGGCTGGGGCATCCAGGCCTAAGCTGTGGTTGGGTGCCCTGGAGTGGCTGCTGGAGGGCCTTGCTGTGTGGCCCTGGGCAAGGGACAGAGACCAGGTCTGAGTTATAGCCCTCAGGGCAGGAATGTTTATTTTGAGGCCAGCTTGCCAAATCAGGACAGTCTCAGGATGTGGCCTTATTTAGGCTGTGCCAAGCCCTCTGAAGTCATACTGTCTAGATGAGTGAGTGAATGAGTGAGAGGAAAGGACTGTTCCTCAGGTGGGCACATGGGGTCTGTCTTTCTCCAAAGCCCTGTTTCCTTCCTCTGCATTGGGAACTGCTAAAAAGAGGATACCCAGGCAACAGGTGTTAATGCCCAGGGGGCACAGTCAAGCCAGAACCCAAGAGGGGAGGGCCTTGATGTACACTGCAACCCCCCTTCCCCCTCACAGAAGGTGGGTTGTGATGGAGTGATCGGCTCCAACAAGCAAGAGGACAAGTGCGGTGTGTGTGGAGGGGACAACAGCCATTGCAAAGTGGTCAAAGGCATGTTCACACGCTCACCTAAGAAGCTGGGTGAGTGAGCCCCTCCCTCTGGCCCTGGGGCCTGAATGTCTACAGCACCTGCTCAGTGGACATGGGATGCTTGTCCTTGGGGCTCTGTCTGGGTTCATGACTCTTCTGGAAGGGTGAGGTGGTGGGAGAACCTAAATCAGGACAGCTTGAGCCAAGTTCCAGGGTGGGTGGGGGCCCAGGTGAGGGTTCAGGGCAGAAGATGCCAAAATATAGGTACATACGGTGGGTCTCAGATGTCTATTTGAGGGCAGGGGCTTGCTGAGGCCACCCCTCTCCTGCCTTTTAGGGCTGTGAGGCAGCTGTGGGTCCCTTGCTCCCTGTCCCTTAGCTGCCTTTCTGGGTGGACAGTCAAAACACTGGGGCCTCTGGAACTATCTTTGAGGGCAAGGCCCTCCGTGCCTTGTCTGCACCCCAGTGATTCCTCTCCTTTCATTTGTCTTTGTCTCCCCACATCCCAACAAAGGTTACATTAAGATGTTTGAGATCCCCACAGGAGCCAGGCACCTGCTCATCCAGGAGGCATACATTACCAGCCATCACCTGGGTGAGTCCCACAGCCCAGGAAGGCAGCAGATCTACAGCTGGCTTTACCGGGTATGGGCAGAGCCCCTGGGGTGGGAAGCTCGATTGGAGAGACTCCCTGTCCCTGGCTCAGCCCATGTCGTGGACCTTTTCTGGATTCACCTTTTGGTAGAGAAACCGTGTGTTTGGATCAGAGGGCTCCTGGCAGCAGCTGTGGAGGGATATGTGTCACACACCCCCAGCCCACAATAATGACTCCCCATCTCAAGGCTAACGGGAGCTGCCCCCCACCCACTGGAAGGCAGGCAGGTCTCCAAGCAGGAGAGTCCTGAGTAGCCTCCCCACACACACTACCCAGAGCGCCTGAGCTGGGGGATGGCCTCCCACAGTGTATTTGCATATTTTTCCATTAGTGTAATTTTAAATTCCTGAGATTCTATCTAGAGTAGAGATCTCTGGCCACTCTTGAAATGTCAGATGTTCCAACAACTCTGGATGCCCCTTCCCACGTGGCAACCCTTGCGGGAGGGACTCTGCTCACTGAAGCTGCCTGGGACTCTTCGCTGGGGCTCCACCCATCCTCACCCACTCGCCAGAAAGGCATCTGTGCCCAACCTCCTGGGTAGTCATGAGGCCCAAAAGTGATGCAGGGGGCCGCTGGGAGATCCTGGACAAGTTCCCCCAATTTGGGGCCCACCTTCTTCCGTGTCCCGCAGGGATCAGATTGGTTCAGGACCTCACCATCCAGCATCCCTGCTAAGACATGACAGAGTCCATTTTCTTTTAATAGTCATTTTTTTTCTGTTGTTACTTTAAGAAGAAAATTTATATTGTTACCCAAAATGCAAAACTAGTACCACTTGCCTTAAACAGAAGGCAGATATAAAAGTCAGTGCCCCCCCCCGCCCCCCCCCCCCCCCCCCCCGCCAAAAGAGACTGCTAAAGACTCCAGGTCCCAGGTCCTCTGTCTCTGCAGGAGAGAAGAGAGAGTTAGTGACAAGTTGAGGACCCATAACAACTACTGAGGTTCACTTTGTGATGTAGACAGAGAGTTATAAGAGACTTGTGTA
Source organism: Myotis nattereri (assembly GCF_964212035.1). Lineage (NCBI taxonomy): Eukaryota > Metazoa > Chordata > Mammalia > Chiroptera > Vespertilionidae > Myotis > Myotis nattereri. Next base: position 10,334,555 of record NC_138080.1, read on the forward strand.
CGGAGTTATTTCCTCACTCTGTGCTCTGTCTGGGCTCCCTAAAGTTACCCAGCAGCTCCACAGTGCTCCTTCCACACTATGCGAAGTGTGAGGCTTCCTGGCCAGCTGAGTCCTCATCTCCTAGACATTTTTGCAATGGCTTGAGTGGTCCCCTAGTTAGGGCAAGCCTCTTCAGGAGGTATGGGGAACTGGTGGGACCCCAGGCAGGGCCACTATTACAAATGGGGTGGGGAGACCCTGATTTTCAGCTGGACATATGCTCACCCCATGGCAGGAAGCCCCACCATTGTGCCCTAGTGTCCAGCAGATACCCTGCACCCTGGGTGTTGAGGCGGCAGGCGGGGGCTCTGAGTGCCTGCTGACTGTAGGGAGGGAGCCTTTCCACTTCTGGGCAGAGCCCCTGCTCACCCAGGGTCTGTGGGGGCAGGTCCGAGAAAAGACCCTGGGCCTGGCAGAAAGGCATCAGTTCTGGCCAAGTGGCAAAGGAGGAGCCAGGCTCTCAGGTGATTGGGCTGTCTGGCAAGGACACTCCCTGCACCTGCCCAAACTAGTGTGCCCCACACCACCCCACCCCCACCTCGGCCTCCCTTCAGCGTGCCTGGATCTTGCCCCTGATAATCTTGGTGGGGGCTCCCTTTTGCTGTTTTCAGCCGTCAAGAACTTAGAGACAGGCAAGTTCATTTTAAATGAAGAGAACGACATAGATCCCAATTCCAAATCATTCATCGCCATGGGTGTGGAGTGGGAGTACCGGGATGAAGATGGCCGTGAGACGCTGCAGACCATGGGCCCCCTTCATGGCACCATCGCTGTGCTGGTAAGTCCCCAGGCCAGGGGGCAAGTGGCCACTGGGTAAGGGATGGAGCCTCCTGCATCCTTCAGGCCATGCTTGGAATGGCCTCTCTGGCCAGTCCATCCTTGTGTCAGAGTGGGGGACAAGCATGGAGCTGCCAGGTGGGGCTCTGGGCCCTACATCGCACCCAGTGACCTCAGGCACTCTCCCTTATAAGGGTTTTGGTTTCCCTGCTGAATGACATCTATAGCCACCTTTAGTCATGCTCCTTCATGTCTGCCATCAAATCCCAGTTGTACCACACCTGGGAGGACCGGACAGGGCTCAGGATGTTACACCACCAGACCACTGGACTTTGTCCCTGAGCATTGCTGGACCCCAGGTCTCCTGAGTTCATGAGCGTGGACTGCTCCTGGTTATGGGAGTACAGAGGAGGGGCTTGATTTTCTAATCACTTTTTTAAAATCAATTTTAATTATGTAAGTATTATATTTTATCTGTAAAAACAATCAAACCACTACAGATAAAGCTAAGGTGAGTTCACTGTGGTGGGGGGTAGGTACCCAGACCCCAGCACCTCATCCCTGGGCATGCCCTCTGATTGCTTCCCCTACAGGGACTTTCACCCCCAGATGCTGTTGGGGACCCGCCTGCCAGTACGGGTGCAGGCAGGCCTCGGGACCTGCAGTTTCTGCGTTGATAAATTCATCTACTTGCTAAAATGTATCTGTAATCCCCAAATAAAAACTCAGCGTGATTTCCACAGACATTTACAGACAAATGCAGAGCAATGACATGCATGTTCCAGCTGAGGGGGAGCCAGGTGACCCCCTGCTTCTTGTTTTAGCTCCTACTATAAACCAGTGTCCTTTCCACAGTGTATTTAGTGCCACATTTTTCACATCTTTGTGCTTTAATGGGATGATTTCACTGTTTAAAATGGCCCCCAGGCATAGTGCTGAAGGGTTCTGTGCAATTCCCCAAGGTGAGCAACTGTAGGGTGCCCCATGGAGCCCATGCAGCATCGGGGAGCTTCTTGCAGGCCTGCATTACAGAGTGCTGGCCCGGAGTCAGATGGCAGGGAATTAGCAACATATATTAAGTACAGGTCCTTAAATAGAAAACGCGTAAAATATAAGGTTACATGTTGATAGTAGATGAGAATGCCATGGCCAGAATCTCGCAGGACCCTAACTCCCTGCGAGCAGTGGTTCAGTGTTGGGGACTTTGTAGACCATAATGACCTACAGCGAATACCAAGACTGGGCTATAAGTTACCTTGACTGACATTTCTAAACTGGTTTCGAGGAGGTAGAGAGCTGGGCAGACACATTCATGGCCGTGTGGGGCACAGGTCATCCCGCAGGGAGACACCCGGATCTCGCTGACGTACAAGTACATGATCCATGAGGACTCGCTCAATGTGGATGACAACCAGGTCCTGGAAGAGGACTCGGTGGGCTACGAGTGGGCCTTGAAGAAGTGGTCCCTGTGCTCCAAGCCCTGCGGTGGAGGTGAGAGGCTTCTCAGGGTGGGGCCCCGAGAAAGCCAGGGCCTGAATAAGAAGGGTCTTCTAGGGGAGGGGCTTCTGGAACCCCCAGTGCCCTGCTGACTGCCAGGCCAGAGGCATGTGCCAGGCATGAGAAGACGGGTCCCAAGGAGGTTGAGGCAGTGATCTGTGTCTGGGTGACAAGGGCCTAGCCCTGCCTGGGAGGGAGCAGAGGGTGAGCAGGAGGGAGGTGTTCAGGGCAGCAGGCCTAAAGCAGCCAGAGGGCATGTGTGGGGTCTGGTCGATGCCAACATGAACCTAAATCAGTGCGGGAGGCAGAAGCTGGCCTGGCGGGAGTTGTTGTGAGAGTGGGTTGGATGGGCTATTATGGCATCACGAGGCAGGGCACAGGGAAGATGTAGGCTGTGCTGGAGATAGGTAGAAAGGCCCCTCTGCAGGGGTCTCTCCCTGTGTTCATTCAGAAAAGCCTCTCAGACCTTCCCCAGCAGTGCTGGGTGCAGAGGGGTCCCTCCTGCCCCATACCTCAAGGAGCCCACAGTTGGATAGGACATGCAGGCATACAGGAAGTTCTGATTTGCCCAGAGTGGTCAATGTTTCTGGGGGGTGAACAAGATCAGAAGCAGGAGATGACAGCTCAGCCTGCAGAAGCAGGGCCAGGACAGATTGCCCTCAGATGCCAAAAGGGTGTTTGCTGAGGGGCTCGTCACCCACTCCCTGTCACTGACAGATAAAAGGTTTCTCTTCCCAGTGCTTCCAGCTGGGTAATGGTGTCCCCAGCCTCCCCAACCCCTGTGGATTTCCTCTGCGTGTCCTGTTGATTCTTGCTTCTACATATCTCTCAGACCCATCTGCTATTCTCATCTTCCAAGCCCTGGCACCCCCTCGCTCTCTCCCTGGCCCTGTGTGCTCACTTGCCCCCAGAGTAACCTATTAAAGAGGCAGATCAGACCATGTCCCTCCTGGTGTCATAGCCTTCAGCAGCTCCCTCTGCTCTGAGGATAAAAAACAATTCTCCTCATGGCTCCTGAGGTCCAGGCAGCTTGCAAACCTCTCCACTGCTCATCCTGGCTTTAGATGCTTCTCCTGGACATGCCATGCTCCTGCCTCAGGCCCTTTGCACAGGCTGTCTCCTCCCCTGGGAGCCCCTCCCCTTCCTTCCTCCTCTACTTCCTGTGATATATCCAGATGCCCAGACTGGATCAGGCTGCCCCACCATATTCCCTCATGTCTTGCCCACTAAGCTGGAGTTCTGTGACCCCGTGGCACTGCTGATACCTGTCTCTATAATTCTTTATTGTGAAGGCTGTCCTATGCATTGTAGGATGTTGAGCAACACTCCCCCAGTTGTAACAACTAAGTATTCCAGACATTTCCAGATGTTCTCATGTGCAAAATCAGCCCCATTTGAGAACTGCTGCACTAGACTGTGGTGGGAGGAGACTCGTAGGACATGTTCCCATGTTTAGCCAACTCCTGGTTCATGCCAGGTCCTCGGTGCATATTAATTTAATGTGGAGCAAATGGCTAAGCAACAGGAGAGGAAATGAATCCTTCCCTCTTGTCTTGGCTATCAAGGGGCCAGGGAGAAGGTGGTCGCTCTCCCAGGCTTCTCACCCTCACTTGCCCAAGGGCAGTGGTCGGCAAACTCATTAGTCAACAGAGCCAAATATCAACAGTACAAGGATTGAAATTTCTTTTGAGAGCCAAATTTTTAAACTTAAACTATATAGGTAGGTACATTGTTATTAACTTAATTAGAGTACTCCTAAGGCTTAGGAAGAGCCACACTCAAGGGGCCAAAAAGCCGCATGTGGCTCGCGAGCCTCCATTTGCCGACCACGCCTAGGGTGCTGGGAGGACACCAGGCTAGACATCTCCAAGGCCTGGCTCAGGCACACTACCCCACCCCGTCAGAAAGTTGGGAAGAACAGCTGAAGCTGCAGGTGAATCTGCCCCTTTGCACCCCATAGAGGGGCCACACTGCCCCATTGAGCCTCCTTGAGCTCTCATCTTCAGGGTCCCAGTTCACCAAGTATGGCTGCCGCCGGAGGCTGGACCTCAAGATGGTGCACCGCAGTTTCTGCGACGCCCTCCCGAAGCCCAAAGCCATCCGCCGGGCTTGCAACCCACAGGAGTGCTCCCAGCCCGTGTGAGTGCCTGGGGTTGCCCAACTCCCTGGCTGCAGTCTCTGGGTCCCACTAGAAGGAGTAGAGGACAGATCCCCCCCAACTCCCTCGCCCCCCCCCCCGCCCCGGGGCTGCAGTGGAGGGAGGTATGGGATCTGTGTCCATGGGAGGGGGGGACAGGGGGGGTGAATGGGGGGTGGTCTGGACTTCATATTTCCTGAGGTGTGTATGGGTTCATTGTCACTCACCATGTTTTGTGGAGTCTAAGAGGCTGCACCTGCTTCAGATTTGCAAAGCTAAAACACTACTGTGCGTCTTAGAGATGGCAAGTGGTAATGCTCAGGTGGGGGAAACAGGCTCAGGGAGATGTTTCCAAGACAGCCCATAGCAGTGGTTGCAACCTTGACCTCCAGGCCCAGGGTCTGGCAGGGCTTCATATCTGGGTCCTGAGCAGGGAAGACAGTTGGTACTAGGTAAGGGCATGTGGGGTTGGGTGCTAAGGGCCTTGCTACTGCTTCCAGAAGGGTCAGTGATGTCAGCAGAAGCTGAAGTCGAAGGGCAGAGCCAGAGCCACAAAAGGGACAAAGTCTGACAGGGTCCTTCAGGCCTGGGCGATCCATGGCCACCCACACCAGGGCTCCCATCAGTGGACATGTGTAGGGCTCATTATTTGCGAGACCTCGGGCAAGGGTGCAGCAAACTTAATGGGGCACCTTTGTGGGACTAAGGAAGGCCATACCTCAGAGAGCAGGAGGCCTTCCCTCTATCCACCATGGCCACAGGGGACTGACCATGTGCCACTCTGCCCTCACAGATGGGTCATGGGCGAATGGGAGCCGTGCAGTCAGAGCTGTGGGAGGACAGGCATGCAGGTCCGCTCCGTGCGCTGCATTCAGCCACTGCACAACAACACCACTCGCACCGTGCACACCAAGCACTGCAATGATGCACGACCCGAGGGCCGCCGGGCCTGCAATCGTGAGCTCTGTCCTGGACAGTGGCGGGCCGGACCCTGGTCCCAGGTAAGTAGGTCTCCTGGCCCTGTTCTGGGTTCTCAATTCCCAAACCAAGCTTGGGCAGGACTGAGGTGGCTGGGGCATCCCACCTTTGTCTGGACTCAGTTCATGCCCTGGGCCACATCCCAAAGGTCTCAGGATACCAGTGGTGCCATGTAATCAGTGCTCTGTTCAGAAACCCAGTGGAATGTGTGTCTTCAGGGCAGCCTGGGCTCCCAGGAGGCTGAGGGCAGCCTGGGCTCCAGGTTCTTATCTCTGAAGGTGGATGTGTGGTCTAGAAGGTCAGCTAAGCTGGCAGGAGGGCACACAAACCAAGGAGGGCTTAGACTTGGGCTGCAAAGAGTAATACGGATGGTCTTAGGGACTGAGGAGCAGTTCTGAGGGCAGAGCTGATGTAAGTATTGACCTCCAGCTCTCAGCCAAGATCAGCCTCAGGGTCCATAATTCACAAGGAGGATCACAGGGCTCAGAGGTTGGTGCACTCATGGTTATGGGTTATTACAAGGAATGCTCAGAGCACAATTCGGGAAGGGAAGAAGGGATGGCCAAAGCCAGAGGAAACCAGCACATGCCTCTAGGTGTTTCTTCCAGTGGATTCACCACGGATGCACCTAATTCTCCGAGCAGTGACATGCAGCAACACACACAAAGTACTGCCAATCAGGCAACCCACCCAAGCCTGGGTGCCCAGGGTTTTCGCTAGGGAGTAGTCACATAAGCAAACGGTGCCTGTGTGTGTGATGATATCAGTTACCGAAGCTCTAGACCCCAGCAGGAAAGTGGGTGCTCAGCAGAAATCACATTGTTGGTGCAGTGAAACTCAAGGCCTCAGGCATGCAAAACACTCACCAGACAGAGCATTCCATGGACTTGGTTCCCTGGAGCTGCCCATGGGCCAGTCCTGCAAATGGCCTTTCTTAGGACTGTGTAGGGTTTAAGCAACCATGTCTGCTGAGTCAACCCTTTCTCACACACAGGGCAAGGACTTGAGAATTATCCTTGCTCACGGCTGGGCCAGCTGTGAGCCGAGCCAGGAGGCTGGATGTGACTGCTCCTGCTAGCCCCTCCATGGAGAAGGCAGAAGGGGACAGGGGCTGGAGGGGCCATTGAGGGTGCTGGTAGTATAGAGCCTGCGGGAGCCTGGGGGGAGAAAGGTCAGGGGGATGGTCCTCTGCCAAAACCTCCGGGACTCAGAGCTTTCCCAGTGGTCCCCAGTGCATAGCAGGTTTTTCTGGGTCTTGGGTATCCCATAGCCAGAGCATTCAGAAATGCCAGGCCCTGCATAGTCGCTCTCTTTAACTCATAATAACTTGAGACATAAGTATGTGTGTCCCCTCTTACGAGCCCAACAAGACTGAGGCAGCCACCCGAGGCTGGGGTGAGACAGGGCCAGTCTCTAGTCCACACTCTCCCGCTGCCCCTCACCACCTCAAACGAGTTATGGGGTCACATGCGTGAGGGGCTCTTCCGGACCGCAGCATGGGAGGTGGCTCCTGACTGGTGACTCTCCACCTACAGTGCTCTGTGACCTGTGGCAATGGCACCCAGGAGCGGCCGGTACTCTGCCGGACAGCGGACGACAGCTTTGGGATCTGCCGGGAGGAGCGACCTGAGACAGCAAGGAGATGCAGGCTGGGCCCCTGCCCAAGTAAGCCCTCTGTTGCACTGTTCCCTGGGCCCCAGTGTGCAAGCCCCAAGGCCAGGGGGTTGGTCCAGGCAAATGCTCTTCCCACAAGTGGCCTATACTCAGCATCCCTGACCTTAAAATAGAAGTTGAGGCCTCCCAGGCTAGGGCTGGGCCCTTTCCATAGTGGGCAATATAAGGAACAGCTCATCTTCAGGCCAGGCCAGGCTCTGATGAAGGATGGAACCGACTCAGCCCATCCCTGCCTTCCTGACACTCCCTATTGGTCTGGGAAATAGAACCAGACTCACAGTGACTACACAGCAGGGCTCAACAAGACAAATGCCCTGTACCTTGCACAGACAACAACCAGAATACCAGCTACTTACAGACACATTGGCAAATGCTCGACATGGGACCTCTTTTGGTCCCTGAAACAGCTCAAGATGTAGACCCCATACAAGTTCTGTCTACAGAGAAGGGAGCTCAGGGGGGTCAGGTGTGCCCACCCCAGCTGGGGGCAAAGGTGGTAGATCCCGATTCACTGGGTCCCTGCATTCCTGAAGCAGGCAGTTTGTGCTCAGCTGGGGAGCAGGACTGGGTGTGGAGGAGCAGTACACAGGTCAGGAGGCCAGCAGTGCCTGTGTGCTATAGCTACTCCATAGCTGAGACCAGGATGCAAGGGCGTTGGGGAGAGAGACACAGTCCCACCTGTTATAAGGGTATGCCTTGAATGCCCTCATTGCCCTTCCCAAGGATGCCAGGGTCTATGGAGCAGGGGGCTGGGAAGCCCTGGCTGGTGCCCCAGCAGCCGCAGTCCCTTTCTCTTCCTTCTAGGAAACATCTCTGACCCCTCTAAGAAGAGCTATGTGGTTCAGTGGCTGTCCCGACCGGACCCCGACTCGCAGGTCCAGAAGTCTTCGTCAAGTAACCGGCCCGTTTATAACTCTGCCTCTGCCCTCCAGTGCATGCCCTGCGCCTTGTGGAGCTTGCCGTGGGCTCCCCTCCTCTCTTTCTATGGAAAACTCCCCTGACTCTTGCTGAGTGCTCTCGGTTGACTGTTTTCTCCTGGGCCTCTGTGCTCGACCATCTCCTTCAGAGCTGCTGGCCACCTGGCCGGGAGGGCCAGCCTTACAGAGGCAAGGCCCTGGCACTGGCCTCTTGTGGAGGGGTCCGGGACCTGGTTGGTGATAGCTTGTAAAGGGTCAAAGATCTGTCAGGGTGCTGGTGGGGCCAGCAGCCAAAGTGAGAATGTGACCACTAAGTGACCACGTCGTGGGGCCACATCCCTCCAAGCTGGAGCTGTAGGTGGGAAGTCAAGGGGAAGCCTGCCCGTCCCCTTTCAAATGCACCCACCACCCAGAGACTGGGGCTCTCGAGGTCTGCAGTTTGTGCTGCCATGCTGGGTAGCCCGGCCCTAAGGGTTATATTGGGGGCTTCCCGGCTGCCTCTGCTGCTGCTGCTGCTGCTGCTGCTGCTGCTGCTGCTGCTGCTGCTGACCCTGTGCTGAGTGTGTCCTCCTGACTCATGTGACTGTGGCCTGTTTCCTGTGGCCTTTGTGTCCAACTCACACAGCCCTTGCCCCCATGCCCTGTCTCCTCAGGCAGGTTCAGGTCAAACGGAGGAGGCCTGGTATGTGTCCCTCCAGTGGGACATAGGGACACACTGCCACTCCCATTCTTGGTCCATTAGCTCCAATGGCCTTTCCTTATCATGCACACATGGCCCCATCAGGGGTGAGAGCATGAGAGAGTGAGAGACTGATGCGGATGCGGCCACCTGCCAGTGTGAACAACTACAGAATTACCTCAATTTTTATTGCTTTTTTGCTTAGACAAAACTATGTAGAAAATGCCTTAAAGTTGAAAGGTAACAGAATTGGCTGCTAACTCCAGCTTCAGAGGGGGACATGATCCAGGTAGGAGGCAGATCCAGCGGGAGGTGGTCTAAGTTATCCATCTTTGGCCAAGAATAAGGTTTCTTAATCAGGTGGCCTGGCTCTCTGTTCCCCTTGGCCTGTGCAGGGACCCACGCACTCTCAGGCCACCTGTATAGGAAGGACACCCACTGGCCAGTGGCGCCGACTGTTGCTGGAGCCCTTGTGGGCACTCCCACAGCTCTGCCTTACTCCAGAGGGCAACATTCTTGGCCCTTCAAGTAACCCGTGTAGCATTCCCGCCATCACTCCCACTGCACACCCCAGCGCTGTCCCCCTGTGAATATAATAGCATCCCCACCAACACCAGCCTCCTGGCACTGGTTACTGTTATGTAAATACTCGGTGTGTACTAATTCTCACGACTGTTAACTTCCAACTTTGACTAGGCCATGCGAGTGACACGAGTGACTCTGGGAAGGTGCCGTACACTCCTGGGCATTGTTCTCTCTGTCTACATGCACTTTGGTTTATCAGGGATATTTTACTAGTGTTTTGTATGTATTTATGGCATATTATATAGGTTCCATTGTCGTTGCTTTCTAGTGTTTTTTTTTTTCTTTAATGAGACCATGTGAGTGTGTGCCAAAGTGACTGTGAAAATGACCTTTTATTCTTACTAACGCTGGAAGGACTTCCTGTCATGCAGCCCACAAATAAACTCAATAAAAATTTCAGTGAAACTGGGTGCTTGGGTTCGGCACACTGTTGGCTGGCTCCTTCTCGTCCTCTCCATGGCTGACAGCACATGGAGCTGTGAGTGCCCTTCTGTCCCATTAGTTCCTTGGTTTCTGATTCAATGGACTTTACTGACCTTTCCTTTGCCAAATGAGGTCTTTAAGGTTCCTCTACTGTGTAGACACGCCCCTCCCCTGTGAAGATACACCACTGTGACTTTGAGTTCTGAGTCAAAGGTTCTAAACAAGCACCTCCAGTAACACCTGTGTTCTCCTCCTGGTTGGCGCTCTACAGTCCCCACTTGGAGGGGATCGGAGCCATGCAGTGAAAATGTGAGGTCAGGATCCAAGACAGTGCTGGTCCACCATCAGGCCACCACTCTGGCCCCCGGGGCAGCTTTCATCTCTCAGCTCTCTGTTCAGGAAAGGAGAGAGGTGCCCATCGGGCCCAGGAGAGTCTGAGTCAGGAGAAGGGCAAGGCAGTGGTGGCTCTAGACATCTGGCCTATAATAGTCATGATTGTGTGTGCTCAGCCACGCCTGCCCTTAGAAGCCACAGGGCCTGTGCATTTATTCAGCTTGCTAACAAGGACCAGACAGAAGGGTAGGGTCTCACAGGGACCTCGCATCTGGGGCCTGAGTGGTGCCCTGCCTGTGGGTAGGTATCTCTCTTCTCCCTTTCCTATAAAGGGTCCCAGGCAGGGAGGAGGAAAACAATGAGAAAGTTTGATGTGGGGTTACCGTAAGTCATGGATATGGGCTTTCAGGGCACAGTGCCAAGCCCCAGGTGTCAATTTGCAGGGTGGGGGTCATGGTAGTTGTGGCTTGAGTCCTGCCTGCCCAGTGCTCTGGCCATGGAAAGGAATTCCAGCTCAACAGAGACAAGGAGATCAAGGCAACTCTGTCTAACAGAACTGCATTCACTCAGTCTGCTTTCCGGACAAATCGGGAGAAACCCCCAGAGTGCTGTATGCTTGGGGACAGCCAAGGTGATGGAGGTGTGGGCAGACGAGGGATGCCTGCCACTTCTTTAATTTGTCACACAATCTTTTGAAAGGTGAAATGGTGCAGAGAAAAGAAAACAAAGCTTTCTCCACCCCAGGCTTTTCCCAAGTGTGGGGGACAAAGGTGATTCGGGTTGCCTGTAAATGTGGCCTGAGTACACGCAGCAGCGGATCCTCGTCCTCATTATCCTCCACAACCACCTCGGGGACATCTCTCACGCTTGCTCATTTCTTTCCAACTCAGGCCACACAGCAATGCCCTCTCCTGTCACCTGAGCCTTTGCCTTCACTTATAACAGGGTTGGTCAGTCTCTCCCTGGAATTTGAAGAATTAAAAATTAGACTTATAAATTGACTTAAGAAGATCTAAAACTTCTCTTTGTACCTTATTTACCACAATAGTTTGACATGAATAGTAGTGTAAAATTTTCTTCTAAAATAAAATTTAAGTTGAAAAATGAAGTAATTTAAAGGAGAAAACTACTAAGCAAATAATCACACAGGTTATTAATTCAGATACAGCCAAGACTGTGGGAATGGCACACAGACTTCAACTTGTGACAATGGGTTTATTCTCACCAGTTTGTTCACTGGAAGGCAGTAGGTCTTGCCGTGCATTGCTGCTGCTGGAAATGGCTGAGGATGGAGTGTTGGGAAACTGAAGTTATAATCCTGGGCCAGTCAGTGCCTCAGTACATGTCGCTCAGCCTTCGGTGGTATAATTTCCTCTTCTTCGTCTCAGTGCTCAGAGATGCTACTTAAAAATCCACAACCATTCATATCCTTTTAAGGGTGATGGGTAATGATTCTTTTGAAATTAATCTAGGCTGATATTAGCATAGCCAAGCTCATGGCCAGTAGCTTTCTCAATTACTTATACATTCATTGACTTATTTTAATTTTTAAAAACTTAAAGCAATGCAGCCAAGTATTCAAAGGAAATCAGACCCAGAAGTCCAATATGTAAGCCAGGTAGAAGGGAGGCACCCTGGGGGGAGCCTGGCCCCTGCTGTCATCAGCCTATTTGTGTCAGGGAAATGGATGGCTCATCCCAATGTGTCCATTCACTCAGCAACAGTTGCCAAGTGCTTTCTGTGTCAAGCTCTGACCCGGGCACTAAGGACACTGCCAAGCACTTGACCGGAAGTCAGCAAACTTTTACTCTAAATGGCCAGATAACATGTGGTCTCCCCCACAACTACTCAACTCTGCCTTTGAAGTGAGAAAGCAGCTGTAGATAATAAGTGAATGGCATGCCTATTCCAGTAAAACCTTATTTACCAAACCAATTGGAGGGACTGACTTGGCCCAAGGATGTAGTTAGCCAACCCCTGGCTTAGACTGATGTGATGCCTGCTTCTTAGGATTCCAGCCTAGTGGGAGACAAGTGAGGGAAGATGCTTAATACCAACCTTGCTAGGAGTGAAAAAAAAGGCTCTAGTGACAGGAGAGGGCATGTTGTGTGGCAGGAGTGGCCCCACTCCCAGCAGTGCTGCCAGGCCAGGCTCCCTCCTCATCGGTGCCTCTGCCCCTCCCCAGTCCCCAGCTGACCACTGGGTCTCCCTGAGGCCTGTGACCAGTGTTTTTCACACAGTTCACCTGCCAAAAAGGGGCAGTGGCCAGGGAGGGGGAAGGAAGGGAGAGGGACTCTGAGCCCCTCCCATCCAGTGGGTTTCAAACAAGACTACTCTGATTTCATCTGTCTCATATTTTGGACATCTGTGTACGATTTCATCTATCAATTTTAAAACCTGAAAGCAACATCTCTGGATCTTCTAACTTGATTTCTGGAACCAACCCTCGGCCCTCAACCACCTGTCTGTCTTCTCCCTCCACGTTGTGAGCCTATTGCTCAATCTCAAGGTTAGGAAGACCAGATCTGTGTTTATCTCTTCACACTGTGGATCCTGAAGCCAGTCATGCTTCCTCCCTAGTTTGGCCACTTAGATGCTCAGGACCCAAATTGGTTCTACCTCTGGTTAGTAGGTGCCTCTATGTGTTCTTGCCTGTAAAGTTGCTATTACAAAATGCATAAATTTCCTGTTCTGGACTTCCTCCGTTATTCACATTTGTATTGCTTACATTTGTACCTTTACTCCTTCTTTCATTCACTCTTCTAGGCTCTGGGATAAAGGGGGCATTCAACTATAGCTTGGGCCTCTGCCATTTGGTGCTTACAGGATAATGAACAAGTCACACATTAGTCACTTTACCGGACAATTAAATGTGAGCTTACCAACTGGGATGAAGTGCTGGGAAGGGGAGACTTGTGGCACCAGGAGACCGCACACAAGTGGGATTTAACCTCCTAAGGGAGGTAGGCGATACTTGTCTGAGGAAGATGTGTTTCATCTGAGACTAGAGGAGAAGAAGAGGGCAGCTGGAGGCGAGAGGCTCAGTATGTGCAAAGGCTTTGTGGCCAGAAGGAGCCCCAAACAGAGGAGGTCCAAGGCCTGAGGGAAACCAGAGAGGTGTTGGGGACAGCTCTTCACTCAGAAAACAAGGGGCAAAGCAGGGGCTTCACTCAGGACAATGACATTGTCACATTTGCAGTTGAAAAACATCCTGATTGTAGATAAGCAGGCAGAAAGGTGTCTCTAACCACAGTGTGGCCACAGTGTGTGGAGGTGAGAGGGGAGAGAGCATGCACATATCCGAGAGGGTGTAGGAGGAAATGCTGATGGACTTGGAAATGGCTGGATGGGGTGTGTGCCTGAAAGACATTCTCTGAGACAGATGGCACCAGCAAAGGCTGTGGGTTTGGGCTGCATGTGTGAATTCTCAGGCAGCTTAGGGACTGTTGGGGTTAGGGGATGTCTAGTAGGAAGTTGTACCCATGAATCTAAACCTTGGGGAGTTTGGGGTTAGTGTCCAACTAAGTGGTCACCACCTATAGGGAAAATTACAGGCTTGAGCAGTGGCCACACAGCAGGTGAATGTCAGAACCAGGAGTCCTGAATGGAGGGGCCTGCCTGTCTGCTATGGCAGAAAGTTTGGATGGGCTGGCATAGCTGCAGATATAGGTGTAGATAATCTGTATATTGGTGCACAGAGTGAATCTGTAGATGTGGTTCCCATCCCATGGCTGCCCTTCCTGGCCTCCTTCCTCCCTCTCAGTAGGAGATGAGGTCAACTAAGGAGAGTGAGGGAAGAAAGGTCACAGCAGAGGTTTGTATGGGAAAGGTGGGGGGCCTCGCTGTGGAAAGCAGAGTGTCTGAGCAGAGAAACAAGTAGGCATAGTGGGGCCCATTGAAGTTAGTAATCAAGAGTTTATAAGATCAAATGCCCCCTGTGATATTACTCATTCCTTCATATTGAATGAATTTTTGTAAATCATCTCAGTATTTGTGTTGTATGTGAAATGCAGTAGTAGGGGGAAAGGAAGAGAAATGGGAATTTAGAAAGAACACAGAGAGTGAGGGGGGCATGAAAACAAGAGGAGTTGGATGGGTTGACTCAATCTAGGTGCAGACAGAGTTGGAGCTAGGCTAGGGAGAAGGCAGCCGCATGGGGAAAGAGAGACAACGTGGCCTCCAAGGAAAGAGTCAGGCTCCCCATGCAAGCTGGACTATGGATGACCAGTGTCCTGGCAGGAAGGACAGGGAAGGATAGTACTGGGCAGAAGGATTTGCATATGTGGAGGCATCAAGTTATGGAGCCGGTTGCTTGAGAAATGGCTAGAAATGCAGTGCAGCAGGGCAATGGGGTGGATGGAGCAGGACACGAAGCTCTCAGGTAAGTTAAAGCAAATGGAAGAAAAACCACATTTTAAATTTCCCTTTAGGCACTTTTCAGAAACAATGATCATCTGGGGAGTTTGGTGAGGATTGGAACAAATGTGAGGAGTGTGGTGAGGCCACAGCCAAGGCTCTGGGTTTGCTCTATCAGGTTTTGGAATTGGTTCTTTTGGGTTTAATTTTGTTATAGTTACTGAATATAGATTATTGTAGAGTCAACCATTACCACAGGGATGTCACATGTAAAGATCTGGTGTAGGGGCGTTGGTGGTATAGTGGTTAACATAGCTGCTTTCCAAGATCTGGTGAAGTCCCACTCTTTAAAATGAGTTGGAATCACTCCACCCGCCCCCTAAGAACAGACAGGTCTCATTTTTGTCTCAAACTCTAAGGGATAGTGAAAAATATAGACTCAGCTGGGGCCTGCTTGGAGGAGGGGACCATTGCTCACAGCATGTGTGGCTGCACTCCAGGGCAGGGCAGGCACTCCTCTGACATGGAAACCACATAGACTTTCCTTGTGAGCTCTCTTGCCTGTGCACTGTCTCTGGGCTCTTTCAAATGTCTCCTGCAGCAAGCTGCTCCCTATAGGAACACAACATTTCCCTTATCTTGTCCTTCGGTTATTTGTCCCACTTTTCTCTTTCAGAGGGCCACTGCCAAGGCGACAAGTCAATGTTCTGTAGGATGGAAGTTCTGTCTCGTTATTGCTCCATCCCAGGCTACAACAAGCTGTGCTGCAAGTCCTGTAAGCTGCATGACAACCTCACTGATGTGGATGACAGGGCAAGGCTACCGCCTGGGAAGCATAATGACATTGAGGAGCTCATGCCCACCCTCCCAGTCCCCACTCTAGTCATGGAGGTGCAGCCTGCGCCAGGCACGCCCTTGGAGGTGCCTCTCAATGCCTCCAGCACCAATGCCACTAAGGATCACCCAGAAACCAATGCTGTTGACGTGCCCTACAAAATCAATGGTCTGAACAATGAAGTCCAGCCACCCAACCTAATCCCTCGACGGCCAAGCCCATATGAGAAGACCAGAAACCAAAGGATCCAAGAGCTCATTGATGAGATGAGGAAGAAAGAGATCCTCGGATAGTTCTAATAAAATGGAAAGGTAGCATCAATAGCATTTTTTTTTCTTGCTTATAGAGATATTCCATGGGATGGCAAATCCTGTGTCATGGTAATTAAGTCACAGTTCCTGAGTCCCAAAAGTTTTGAGGTAACAGAGGGAGAATCACATAAAAATAGATATGTGTGTATTATATATGTGGTTGTGAACATGTGGCAACAAGGAGAGCACATGGGTGTCCCAGCCCCAGAATGTTCCAAATCCTGAACTGTGGGACTGGGGTAGAGAGGAATGTGGAGCCTACAGCCTTTGTCAGTGAGGGAGGATAACTTGGAGAAAGAAGACATTTGCCTCAAGTTTCTGAGCAGTAACCAGTAGTGACAGCCCTTCTAGAAACACAGGACATGTCCTTCTAATCCCCAGGCCTAGACACGAGCCCCATGGGGACTCTTAGGAAACAGTGATTTATTCACTAACTTCCCAGTTACTAAGATGAGCACATTGAGGTTGAGGCTGTGGACTCCAGTGCCTTCAGTGCCAGGCAGGTGGTAAGGATGAGTGTGGTGGCAGCTGGGGACCAGGACCAACCTGAGAGCTGCTGAGTGTCTAGCATTACTGCCTCTGTGAGAACTGGCCTGCTGCCAGATAGCATGCTTTTTCACTAGAAGCTAGATTTCATGTGAAAATTCTGTCTAAAGATCAGCTCAAAATACTCTGAGGAGGCTAGGAGTCTGTCAGGGTGTAGGGCCGCCAGGCTGCAGCCTCTGGTCTCAGGCATGGCCTGACATAGCCTGGCCAATTAAGGACTTAGGGGAAGCCATCTGACCCACTTGGTGCTCACCAGCTGTGCTATCTCAGCTATTTCTGAACTGTGACACTGCCCATTTCTTCCTGGGAAAGTCCTGGGAATCCTTTAACTCTGGCTTGAGGATTGATCTAAAATGGGGGTCACGTTTTCTGCGAGATAGGCCAGTGGGGTGCACTCCCAGGTCTCTCTCCTCTCCATGAACCCTGGCCTTGCTTATCCCATCTGGCCACCCTGGTCTCAGCCCTGCAGCTCAGAGGGGCTCTCCCCTTCCACAAGAGTTGGGAAGGCTGATAGGCATGCTCTGTGCTGGGAAGTCCAGTGAGTGGTCAAGGCTGTCTCTCTCCCAGAGGGGTGGGAGTGCCTGAGGGACCTACAATGGACTTTTTAGTCTTGGGTATGCTTCTGAACACCAGTCTTGTTTGTGGGGGATAAGCCTGCCCTATTGGAGCCTTCCAGCCCCCCAGCCCTGCCCCCACTTTCATCCCTTAGAAGTTTCAATAAGGAACTGCCAGATCTGTCCTCTGATGGGAGGCATTGGGTGGGAGGTGGGGAGAGCCCGATGTATCTTTTGCTCTTTCCAAACAGTAACAGTTTTTATTTCGGCAGAATGGTGCTTTGTGAGCAAGATGTGAATGAGCGAGAAATAAGAAGGGAGTGGGTGGGGATGGGTGGGACAACAATGGCTAATTTTTACCTCTCCCTGCATAGATATTAATATGCAGCTTAAATTTCCCAAAATTATAAGACCTGGGGGGCACATTAGCTCCTTAGCTGGGCCTCCCTTAACACATAATTCTTAGGCTTTTCATACCCACAAGAGTTCTAGAGCCTTTTTATTCCTGCCAGTCAGATCTTAGAGAACTCTTTTTTGTTTAAGTCCCCATTATATGGACAAAAATACTGAGGCTCAAGAAAGCACCATGACAGCAACTTTATATTGAGTTTTGAGGTGCTCAGTCTGTGTGTGTGAATCTGTGCATGTGTGTGAGTGTGTCTGTGTGGGTAGCCTAAGGGACAAAGAAAGGGTGTAGGACATGGTGAGAACCGTATCTGGGATGATACTTAATTGTCCAACTGAGTGATGACCAGCCTTTTCGCCCCCTGGCATAGCTGCCCTCTCTTTCTGCCACCATGCCCCACACATGCTCAGACACTGTGCAATGTCTAAAGGAGTTTGCTAACTCCTAAGAACTAAACTGGAGAAAACGTTTTGAACATCTTTCATAGTATCACTTCTTCTTTAGTAAGGTGTGGTATACAGTACTTTCACAATCCTGTCATTATAATTAGGAAATGGGTCCCTCTGCTTTCTCTCATGGCAGCTGGTATTAGTCACGGCCTGAAAGACTAGGCAGTTCTTTCTTGGGTCTGTCTTGGAATGATGTAAAGAAAGTTTGGGGTGATTAACCCTGTCCAGAGAGTTTACCCAGCCTGGGGCCTCAGAATCAGAACGGTCTACTCCCAGATCCTGGCAAAGTGGGACTACATATCTTGGGGCTGGAAGTCTTTGGAGAGCCCCTAGCTGGGACATTGCCATGGGTACCTATCTTTGGCTAGCAGGAGAGAGATGTGCTCTGGAAGCTGTATGCCAGCAAGGCTATGTCCTAACATGCCATACTCAGTGCCTTGGACCATATATCCGTAGTTCTCCAGAAGTAAGCAGTCCTCAGAGGTCTCTCCCCAAGGAATGCAGTCCATGCAGCTCTGAAAAACTGAAAATCACTGAGCTTGGGACAGTTGGAGAGCAGGCTTAGCAACAGTGCTGAGTTTCCAGAGCCAGTGTCCGGCCGGCCAGCCGGCCGGCCAGCCCTGTGTTCAAAACTCCTGCCTCGTGGGGAAGGCCACACAGCTATTCTAGCTGAGTTTCATAACACCATATGTGATTCAGATGTTCTCTGTCCACAATTCTAAAAAAACCAGCTGAGGGATTCGAGGATCACTTTATGTTCACAGGGAGACTTGTGCTAGCATTTTGGGACCTGGCTCTCTGATATATTGCTTTTGGAAAACCCATGGAATTTCACATATAAGCATTTCATTTGTATTTTAAGTTTTGTTTTTTGTTTTTGTTTTTTTGCTTGTTTCTTTGTTTGGAGTGTATTAGTGCTCAATAGTAAAGTCCATCAGGTGACTGTGTACTCCTGTGTGACAGGCAGCCAGCACAAAAAAATCATCATGGTGCTGAACTCCAATCACATTTTATCTTACTGATCACAGCAAACAATACATCTGTTTTCTGTATAGTAAAATTTGGTTCTTTGATTTTATAACTTATTAAAGTCAAAACGTCTGTGTTTTTGCACATCGTGCTTGTGTTGTTTCTTACCTCGATGACACTTGTCCCCATTCCCAGCTTGGACTTGAGCAGATGGAAGGATGTGCTGCCCTCAAAAAGCCAAGAGGTGAGGAGGGGACCAGTGAAGGGTGAGAGGCAGCCAGAGGGACCCATCCCTCTCCCAGCTGTGCATGGAGTCAGCTCTCCAGGTGACTTGAGTAAGCCCACAGCTCCCAAGGAATCCTTTAGTTCAGAGAGGAGATGAAGACTCTCCAGACACTTCCTCCTCCCCAATTATATTGCCTTCTCTGCTATAGTTAGGGCTTCCTGGAAAAATACTAGATGTTGTGTTAAACTTGAATTTCAGAGAATAACAAATAATGTTTAGTATATGTTCCATTTTTATACTAGAAATTTTTTGTTGTTTCTCTGAAATTCAAATTTAACTGAGAATCCTGTGTTGTAATTTGGTAACCCTACCTATAAAAGACAAGTCCATTCGCTCTGGCCCTCTTTGATACAGGTGTTGGGGAGAAGGAAGACTGAAGGGTGCAAAATTCCCCAGCCAAGGAGGAGGCCAACGACATGTACCAAGAAATCATACTAGTTTGGACAGGGGCTGCAGGTGGCTTTGGGATGCACAAGATTTCTCATCTTGTTCATTGTAATTTGTTTGGACTCTGTTTTCATAGTACAGTTGTCCTTTACACCAGGGAACAGGAAGTGTGTGTGTGTATGTGTGTGTGTGTATTCGGAGTAGGGGAGGAAGGTCAGTTGAGTAAGCAGAAGTGGCTGAGATGAAATGTTTACAACGGTTATTCATAACCAGATCGCTCAGAGAAGTTCTTTTAGAAAACAGGTCTGGGTTACACAGGAAGTGGTAAGGAAAACCCAATCTGTGCTTTCTGAAGATGTGGACAGATGGTTAAGAGGAGCTAAATTATTTGATTGCAGAAGTTCTGGCCACCACCCCCTCCTCTGTGCACTGACTCACAGGCACAGAGCAGCTAAGCCTTAGAGGCCACGTGGCCAGTAACTTACCCTCTATACCTCATGGTTCCACAGAGTTCTTTCTTCAGTCTTGTGATATTACTCATAATCCATACTCCCATGATTTTATGTCCAAATATTTGTATGCACACCCCAAATTATACATGTCCTAGACCAGCAGTTCTCAACCTGTGGGTTGCGACCCCTCTGGGGGGCGAACGACCCTTTCACAGGGGTCACCTAAGACCATAGGAAAACACATATATATATAATTACATATTGTTTTGTGATTAATCACTATGCTTTAATTATGTTCAATTTGTAACAATGAAATTGGGGGTCACCACAACATGAGGAATTGTATTAAAGGGTCGCAGCATTAGGAAGGTTGAGAACCACTGTCCTAGGCGGTCTTTGCTTACCTCCTCAACTCTCCTATGTATAAGCTTTCACATCCATTCATGACCAAGTGGAGACTATACAGGCAGGGTCCAGGGCCTGTCAGAGTGAGACTTCGACACTGTGCCATGTGGAGGCTGCCCCAAGACAGTCCAACCTCAAGTACACATAAAAATATACCAAGACAGGGTGTGACTGCCCCACAGTGCATGAAAGTTACCAGTGCTTTAGTTCAGCTAACATTCTTCTAGTATCTTTAAATGAACACTTAGATCACTGATTTTCAACCTTTCTTTTTAATTCTATGCATTTATAGCTATACATTTCCCTGTAAGCACTGCTTAAGCTGTACCCCTAAAATTTTGATATTTCATACATTTATTACCATTCCATTCCAAATATTTTATTACTTTTGTTGTGACTTCCTTTTAGGCCTAGTGTTATTTTAAAGCATGTTGCTTACTTTCCAAACATTGGGAAATTGTCTAGTTATGGAATATTACAAATTTCTAGCTTATTTTCTTGTGGTCAGAAAACATTTTCTGAAAGGTTTCTACCCTTTGAAATTTGTTGAAGCTGGCTTTATGTCCCAGGATATGGTCAATTGTTGTAACTATTGTACTTTGTTCAAAAAGAATATGTAATTGACAATTGTTGGATATAGTATCTTACATATGTCCATTATGTCAAATTTGTTATATTTTTATTCATATCTTTTATATCTTGATTTTGTTGTCTTCTTGGTCTATGAATTTGATAGAAAGTAGTTTTGTGTTTTTTTAAATCCTCACCTAAGGATATTTTTTCCATTGATTTCTAGAGAGAGTAGAAGGGAGGGAAGAGGGGGAGAAAGAAAAAGAGAGAGAGAGAAACATCATCGTGAGAGAAACACATCAATTAGTTGCCTCCCACACACACCCTACTGGGACTGGGAACCTGCAACCAAGGAATGTGCCTTTGACCAGAAATCAAACACACAACCCTTCAGTCCATGGGCCGACACTATAACCACTGAGCCAAATCAACCAGGATGGTAGAAAGTAGTTTTAATACCTCGCATTAACTGTATATGTTTCTATTTCTCCTTGCAGTTTTATCATATTTTGCCTGTCGTTTTACTATTTTGAGGCCACATTAATGGGAATACACAAATTTCTAATTATTTCATTCTTGGTAACATTATCTCTTTATCTAAATTAATTGATCAATGTTATTTCCATAAATAATGTCAGTCTTGAAACATCTCCCCCATTAATATAGCTATATCAGCTTCCTTTTGTTTAGTAGCTGCATAATATAATTCTATTCTTTTACTTTCAAAATTTTCTATATCCTATGTGCTCTATTTTTACTTTGTAAACATATTTTAATATGGCCTAACACGTATAAAATTTTGATTAGACTATTTAGTCCTTTACATTTACTGCCATCACTGACACCAGTGTTCTTGTGTGCTATTTGTCTTGACTAGTTTGTGTGTTTTTTCCTTGCCTTTTTTTGGATTGAGTGTTTTTTCACTGTTCCATTTTAGCCCTTGGTTAGTTTTCAAGATATATACTGCTTTTTCTTTTTTTAATGATTATTCAAGAAATTTCAACATGCATTTTTTTTTTTAATTCTCACCTGAGGACATGCTAAGAGAGAGAGAGAGAGAGAGAGAGAGAGAGAGAGAGAGAGAGAGAGACCCATGTGAAAGAGAAACACTGATCAGTTGCCTCCCCTATGTGCCCCAACAGGGGATCAAATCCACAACACAGGCATGTGCCCTGACCAGGAATCAAATCAGCCACCCTTTAGTGTACAGGACGATGCTCAACCAATTGAGCCACTCCAGCTGGGCAACATGCATTTATTTTTTTTTTTTACTACATGCATTTTTAACTTATCAAATCTACAGGGCGTCCCCCCAAAAAATGTATATACACTTTAAATGATTATAAAGTCAGTATTTATTAACATATAGTTCATTTTCAAAATTAAGTGAGATATCAGCTGTTAAGTATGTATATATTTTGGGGGGACACCCTATATTATGACTCCATCTTTTCACCAATGCAAATCCTTAGAACAGTGCTCACAAAAGATAAAATTTTAATGTTTTTATTTCACTGTGGACTAATAAAATATAAAGGAATTAATAGAAAATTAAATCAAAAAGCAAAGATACAAAATACACACTCAATTTTAAAAATAGTTTTAAGGTATAACTGACATACAATAAACTGCACATATGTAAGTGCAAAATTTGGCATGTTTGAAATATGTATGTATTTATATACACACTAGAGGCCCCATGCACGAATCCGTGTGCTCCCTCGGCCTGGGCTGTGGGGATCGGGCTGAAACCAGCTCTCCAACATCCCCTGAGGGGTCCCGGATTGCAAGAGGGCAGTTCTCGGGTGATGAACCCTGGAATCAGGCTCCCTTCTCTCTGGTTCTGAGTGTGTCACCCGAGAACTGCCGATGCCAAGTGACCACAGCTCAGCAGCTCCTACGTTGAGCGTCTGCCCCCTGGTGGTCAGCGCATGTCATAGCTACTGGCCAGTTGACCAGTCAGCTGGTCGCTTAGGCTTTTATATATAGATAGATTGTATATGTATATACACCGTACATGTTATAATGATCAACTCAACAGGGTATGTAACCCTTGTAAACATTTACACACCCAACGTAGGAGCACCTAAATATATAAAGCAAATACTGATGAACATTAAGGGAGTGATTGACAATAATACCATCATAGTAGGGGACTTTAACAACCCATTGACCACAAAAGACAGCATACCCGGACATAAATTCAACAAAGAAGCAGTGGCCTTAAATGATACATTAGATCAAATGGATTTAATTGATATTTTTGGAATCTTTCATCCAAGGTAGCAGAATATACATTCTTTTCAAGTGCACATGGATCATTTGCCAGGATAGATCACATGTTAGGCCACAAAACAAGTCTCAATCAGTTTAAGAAGACTGAAATCACATCAAGCATCTTCTCTGATCCCAGTGGTAAAAACTAGAAATCAACTGCAGGAATAAAACTGAAACACACAAAACATGGAGGCTAAATAACCACAGAGGCTACTAAACCCTTAATGGGTTAACAATGAGATCAAGGGGAAAAAATTAAACAATACCTTGAGACAAATGATAATGAAAACACAATGACTCCAAATTTATAGGATGCAGCAAAGATAGGTCTAAGAGGGAACTTCATAGCAACATAAGGTGTACCTCAAGAAATAAGAAAATTCTCAATCTACCTTTACACCTGAAGTATAAAAAGAAGCACAAAGTCCAAAGTGAGTAGAAAGAAGGTAATGATAAAGATCAGAGAAGAAATAAAATAGTCTTAAAAAAAAAATACCGGTCAGTCCCCTCAGCCTCCGCCACCGCTGCCCCTCTGCCAGCGCTCTGGCGCCACTCGGGCTGGTGGTCTCCGCGGGAGGGAGCGAGGCGGCGGGCGGCCGGGCGGGCTGCTGACTGGGGCCACCGGCGGTCCTGCGCGAGGCGGCTCCATGGGGTCGGCGTGAGGCGTCTGGCGCTCCGAGGCATTCCCGCAGCTGCACGGAGAGGACCCGTCTCCTGTGGACTGGGAGTTCCTGGAGAGCCGCCTCTGAACAGCTGGCGATAACTTCCTAAGTCCCGTCTCTTCATTTTCCTTTGTGTTGCGTTTCGGAACATCCAGAAACCATGAACATGAACAACGTTAGTGATGAAGAGTTTGACTGCCATTTCCTCGATGAGGGCTTTACTGCCAAGGACATCCTGGACCAGAAAATTAATGAAGTCTCTTCTTCAGACGACAAGGATGCCTCTATGTTGCGGACCTGGGAGACATTCTAAAGAAACATCTGCAGTGGCTAAAAGCTCTTCTTCGGGTCACCCTCTTTTATGCAGTCAAATGCAATGACAGCAGGACCATAGTGAAGACCCTGGCTGCCATCGGGACGGGGTTTGACTGCGCCAGCAAGACTGAAATACAGTTGGTGCAGAGTCTTGGGGTGCCTCCAGAGAGGATCATCTATGCAAACCCTTGTAAACAAGTGTCTCAGATTAAATACGCTGCCAATAACGGAGTCCAGATGATGACTTTCGATAGCGAAGTCGAGCTGATGAAAGTTGCCAGGGCACATCCAAAGGCAAAGCTGGTGTTGCGCATTGCCACCGATGACTCCAAAGGAGTCTGTCGTCTCAGTGTTAAATTTGGTGCCACACTCAAGACCAGCAGGCTGCTTTTGGAGCGGGCCAAGGAGCTAAACATCGATGTCATCGGTGTCAGCTTTCATGTGGGCCGTGGCTGTACTGACACTGAGACCTTTGTGCAGGCCATCTCTGATGCCCGCTGTGTCTTAGACATGGGGGCTGAGGTTGGTTTCAACATGTACCTGCTGGACATTGGCGGTGGCTTTCCTGGATCTGAGGATGCAAAGCTTAAATTTGAGGAGATTGCCAGTGTCATCAACCCAGCCCTGGACAGTATTTTCCATCAGACTCGGGAGTGACACTCATAGCTGAGCCGGGCAGATACTATGTTGCATCAGCTTTCACGCTTGTGGTTAATATCATTGCCAAAAAGCTGGTCTTGAAGGGACAAACGGGCTCTGAACGACGGAGTGTACGGGTCATTTAACTGCATCCTCTACGATCATGCGCACATGAAGGCCCCGCTGCAGAAGAGGCCCAAACCAGATGAGAAGTACTACTCATCCAGCATCTGGGACCGACCTGTGACGGCCTCGATCGCATCGTGGAGCGCTGCGGCTTGCCCGAGATGCACGTGGGGGACTGGATGCTCTTTGAAAACATGGGTGCTTATACAGTGGCTGCTGCTTCTACTTTCAATGGGTTCCAGAGGCCAACGATCTACTATGTGATGTCAGGGCCGACATGGCAACTTATGCAGCAAATTCAGAACCGCAACTTCCCACCCGAGGCGGAGGAGGACGCCGGCGCGCGGCCTGTGTCCTGTGCCTGGGAGAGCGGGATGGAGCTCCTCCCAGCAGCCTGCGCGTCAGCCCGCGTGAACGTGTAGACGCCATTCCTGAAGCTGTTACGCGAGTGTAGCTTGACTTAAGGGATTTGGGGGGACCACTTAACTTAATGATTGCTAGTTTGGAATGTCTTTGTAAGTGGGGGTGGCACAGATGGAACAAGGTGGAAGGCCTAGGCGACGGGGTCACACTTACGTGTTCCTATGGAAACTATTTGAATATTTATTTTATATGGATTTTTATTCAATTCTCAAACATGCTACCGCAGAGCGCCCCTCAGCTGCCAAGCAAGCATTTGTAGCTTGTGTGTTGGCAGAACCAGCCCAAGGCTTAGTGTTGTGACCTTTTTAACAATAAAGTACCTTGGAAATTAAAATTTAAAAAATAAATTAATTAATTAAAAAAAATACCAAAGATCAATGAAAGCAAGACCTGGGACTTTGGAAAGATAAACAAAATGGATAAAATTTTAACCAGATTTATCAAGAAAAAAATAGAGAAGACCCAAGTAAATAAAATCAGAAATGAAAGTGGAAAAGTGACAACTGACACCATATATTTGCAAAAGATTCTAAGAAAATACTATAGAGACCAAAACATGGTGGCCGAATAGGCAGACCTGTCGTTCGCCTTGTCCCGGAAATACAACTAAATTGGAAAACATTCACCTGGAATTACCAACTGAGGTCCAGCTGAGGGGGAGAATTATATCAAGGAAGGACAGAAAACACTTGGAGACCACAAAGAAGGGTGAGGTCATGAGAGGAGCTGACCTAGCAACCAGGGGCGGCAGGCCAGTGGGATGAGAGGGAGGAGGGAACTCCTCACTACAGGAGAGTCTGTTTCCTCAGAAGATAGAGGCCAGGAACCCAGGCTGGGCTCCACAGCCCAAAGCACCAAAGCCAAGACTCGCAGCACCCATATCATCTAGCCATGTAAGGCAGCAGGGCTGCTGGCTGCAGCAGAGCCTGGAGCCTATAGACTGGAGCCAGTTGGAGAGAAAGTGGCAGTTTTGGGTTTTTAAGTGTGTGTTTTTTCTTTTTCTTTTTTCCACGTCTAAACCCAGAGACCAGGAGTTTTCATTTGCAACTACTCACCTGAAGCTATGATGCAGGGAGGAAGAAGTGGACTCAAAAGGCCTGGGAAGCATCGTGGGAGACTCAGTGGAACATCAGCCAGGAACATCTATGTATATAAAAGCCCAAGCGACCGAATGACCAGTTGATCAGTTGCTATGACATGCACTGACCACCAGAGGGGAAACACTCAATGCAGGAGCTACTCCCTGGTGGTCAGTACGCTCCAACAGCCAACCGCCCATGGCCAGCCAACCTCCAGCAGTCCCTCCACCTGGCCAGCCAGCCCTCCCGATCAGTCCCAACTGCCAGCCAGGCCGAGGGACCCCACCATGATTTCATGCATCAGGCCTCTAGTTAGGTCATAGGCCCCAAACCAAAATAGCCATTTTTCTTGAGAGGAACTAGCCTCTCCCAGCAGCCAGAGGGCAGGTAAAAGAAAAAAAAACTGCCATAGGTGATACAGCCTACCCTACCCACAGGTGCCCTAAATACCACACCCTGCATTTTGAGCTTTTCTGAAGAAACAAAAGCAGAGGCCAAGCTTATGGGTTTGAACAGTCTCAAGGAGCCCTCAGTGACTGGATTGGGGGAGGGGCCAACTGTCCCAATATCCTGGGAACCAGACTGATGTTTTCCCCACTCAGGAGTACTAAAAAACTTCAGGTTTCCAGCCGATCTCCTTGGTCTCTGTCCAGCCAAGGGCAGAGTAATATTTTGGGCCACTTGCAGAGGAATAGCTCTGGGACATGGCAACACACCCACCATTTTTCCTGAAAGCTAAATAACACCTCCCCCTCTAAAGCACTTTCAGAAACAGACTATTGAGTACGATTGATAGCTGGCTAGCAGGCAAAGGTGGAAAGAGGCAGAGCCTAGAGAACCACGGGAAGTGTGCTGACACAGCCCTGGGCTCCTTGCTGCTAACAAACCTACTCTAAGGGCAGATTCGCCCTTCCTGCTTTCAACAAAGGACTATAGAGAAAAACATATATGGTGGAGTTGGTGCATTGCTTGGAGCTTCAAGCAGGTTGCTGAAATCCAAAAGATAGTACCTAACAGTGGTTAGCATCTAAATACTTAATAGGGAGCCCAGAATTGACAGACAGAAGAGTGGGAGCCAAAGCAAGCTCCCCTGGGATACTAAGCTGAAACAAACACCACTTCACTTTTGTTTTTACTTTTCTTTTCTTTTCTTTTTCTCCATTTTTCTTTTTTTTAATCTTTATTGTTCAGATTATTATAGTTGTTCCTCTTTTATCCCCCATAGCTCCCCTCAACCCAGTTCCAACTCCACCCTCTGCCCTTACCCCCCCCCCACTGTCTTCATCCATAGATGTACCATTTTTGTCAAGTCTCTTCCCGCACCCCCACAACCCTTTCCCCCCCGAGAATTGTCAGTCCACTCCCTTTCTATACCCCTGATTCTATTATATTCACCAGTTTATTCTGTTCATCAGATTTTTTATTCACTTTATTTTTAGATTCACTTGTTCATAGATATGTATTTGTTGCTCATAATTTTTATCTTTACCTTTTTCTTCTTCTTCCTCTTCTTAAAGGATACCTTTCAGCATTTCATATAATACTGGTTTGGTGGTGATGAACTCCTTTAGCTTTTTCTTATCTGTGAAGCTCTTTATCTGACCTTCAATTCTGAATGATAGCTTTGCTAGGTAAAGCAATCTTGATTGTAGGTTCTTGCTATTCATCTCTTTGAATATTTCTTGCCACTCCCTACTGGCTTGCATAGTTTCTGTTGAGAAATCAGCTGACAATCATATGGGTACTCCCTTGTAGGTAACTAACTGTTTTTCTCTTGCTGCTTTTAAGATTCTCTCTTTGTCTTTTGCTCTTGGCATTTTAATTATGATGTGTCTTGGTGTGGTCCTCTTTGGATTCCTTTTGTTTGGGGTTCTCTGTGCTTCCTGGACTTGTAAGTCTATTTCTTTCACCAGGTAGGGGAAGTTTTCTGTCATTATTTCTTCAAATAGGTTTTCAATATCTTGCTCTCTTCTTCTGGCACCCCCATAATTCGGATGTTGGTTCGCTTGAAGTTGTCCCAGAGGCTCCTTACACTATCTTCATATTTTTGGATTCTTTTTTATTTTTGTTTTTCCGGTTGGGTGTTTTTTCCTTCTTTGTACTTCAAATCTTTGACTTGATTCTTCGATCCTCTAGTCTGCTGTTGGATCTCTGTATAATATTCTTTATTTCAGTCAGTGTATGCTTAATTTCTAGTTTGTCCTTTTTCATATCCTTGAGGGTCTCACTAGACTTATTGAGGGTCTTACTAAATTTATCAGCGGTTTCTAGAAAATTCTTGAAAAACCTTATAACCATGGTTTTGAACTCTATATCCAGTAGTTTGCTTTCCTCTATTTCTGTCATTTGTGACCTGTTTCTTTGTCTCTGCATTTTTTATGCTTCCCTGTGTTGATAGAGTGGCTTTCTATGCTAGGTGTCCTAAAGGGCCCAGTGGCTCAGCCTCCCCAATTACCTGAGGTGGACACTCTTTTTTTATTTTTTTAAAATATATTTTATTGATTTTTTACAGAGAGGAAGGGAGAGGGATAGAGAGTCAGAAACATCGATGAGAGAGAAACATTGACCAGCTGCCTCCTGCATACCTCCTACTGGGGATGTGCCAGCAACCCAGGTACATGTCCTTGACTGGAATCGAACCCGGGACCCTTCAGTCTGCAGGCCGACGCTCTATCCACTGAGCCAAACTGGTTTGGCTGAGGTGGACACTCTTGGTGCACCCCTTTGTGGGTTGTGTTCACAATGTTGTGATAGTTAAGCCTTGATTGTTGTTGGTGTCACTGAGAGGAATTGACCTCCAGGACAATTGGCTGTGTGAATCAGCTGTGTCTACAGTGGGAGAACTTCTGTGCTGGAGAAGTTGGGCAAGGCTTGCTTCAGTGGGGCTTTGGTGCTCACTGAGTCTGCTCCCTAAGTGTGTTCCTTATGGGTCTGAGGAGTGGTAATCTGGATGGTCCCACTCTGACCACTGGGTACACTGGCACTTGGATCTCTAAGGAGGTGCTAATTTAGCCTCTGCCTGAGGCTACCCAGCAGGAGCTACAGAGAGATCTGCAGATTCCTCTTCTTTGTTTGGGGTTTGGAGGTGCCCAGATGAGGCCCAGCTGTGAAGCACTGCAAGCTGCTGTGGGGCCTTGGGCTTTCTTTTGGATGTTCTGGGTGTCTCTGAGCCAGCTGCAGTTTGTTAGGTAATTTTAGATTGCAAAGAGCCAGGTCATTCATATGCAAAAGCCTCTGTGCACAGCTTGGGTAGGGCGGGTTCTCAGGGAATCAACAGGGTGGAGCAAACAGCTATGGCTGATCCTCAGTCCTGCCCTAAGAGGTCCTGGGTCTCAGTGTCCCACGGTATTCGCTGCCAGCACCTCTGAGAGAAAGCCACCCTCGAGTTTCAACCACTGCCAGACAGTCCAGTTTCTCCCCGTATTAGTCTGGGTCCCCAGAGACTTGCCCGGAACTGGAGACAGGGCTGTCAGGAACTTGTGTCTCCCTCCCAATTGAAAAAGACAACCGAGTCCTCAGTTGTCAGCCCTTTTCGCGTGTGCCTTCGTACCTCTGCACTTTACTTCTGCACCTCCTCTGAGTCTCAGTGTGCTTTTCTCTTTTCTTCTATTTGTAGAATTTCCACTCAGCTAGCCTTCCTGTAGTTCTGGATGATGTCCATTTTGTCTTTTAGTTGTATTTTTGAAGTGGTTGTGCGAGGCAGCAATTTCAGGTGTTTACCTATGCCGCCATCTTGGTTTCTCCCTTTTCTCCATTTTTTCTTCTCATTTGTTTTTCTTACCTTTTTAAATTTATCTTCTTTATCTGCTTTATTAAATTATTATTATTATTATGGTCTCTGTTGTTTCATAACTAATTTTCCTCTTTCATTTTCCTACTCATTTTTTTTCTTTTTTACACTACCCAGTTTTTTCTCTTTTCTTTTAATTCTGATTTCTCATATTTTTTATTTTCCTTATTTTAAGTCTATCTGCTTTCTCCTCTATTTTCCTTTTCAATTTTTTTCTTATCTTTTCAATTATTTTCTCCCTCCTTTATTTTAAACCATTTTCCTTCCCATATTCTTCTAATTCTTCATTCTTATTTTCTTTAATTCAGCTCTGTATCTACATATGCTTCCCTCTGTTTCTTGTTGTCTTTTGTGTTTTTTGTTTGTTTTGTTTTTTTTCTCCTCATATTTTTTCTTTCTTTTTTTTTTATTGCTTAAAGTATTATCTTTCTTTTTTTTTCTATCATTCTTGCTCTCTTTTTTCTTTCCTTATTCTTTCTCCTCTTGTGGTTCCTTTTTGTTGGTGCTGTATGATCTTGTGTACATTTTGGTTTTGTTTCTTCTGTTTAGTGTTTTGTTTTGTTATATTTTGTTCTATTCGGTCAGCTCTCCACAACAGCTCACATGACGTAGTCAGTGGTGAGCCATATAGTCGGCCTGAGAGGAGATTCCACCCAAAATAGAACAATAACTTTCAAGACCGAACTATAGCAATAGAACACAAATAACTCAAGTAAGGGACTCTGCTAGAGCACCCAGCTCAGGAGATCTATAAGACTGCACCACTGGGTCCCACAAAACACCTATTATATAATACCACCCCTCAAAAAACAGTTTGATGTAATACAGAGAGACAAAAAAACAAAGGGACAGCAAAAAGGGGGAGACAAAGAAACAACCCCCAAATGAAAGAAAAGGAGGAACTAACAGAAAATGAACTAAATGAAATGGAGGTAAACAATTTGTCAGATAAAGAATACAGAGTAATGGTAATAAGGGTGCTCAAAAAATTCAGTGAGAATTACAAGCAACCTAATGAGAATTATAAGAGTCTCAATGAGAGCTACACCAACATGAAAAGAGATCTTGAAACAAAAAACGAGAATCAATTGGAAATGAGGAATGGCATAGCTGAAGTAAAGAACACCCTGGAAGGATTCAACAGTAGACTAGAAGAAGCTGAGGAAAAAATCAGTGAATTTGAAGACAAGGTAGAAAAAACACCCAATCAGAGCAACACATGGAAAAAAATTTTAAACCAGGGGGCGAGTTTAAGGGAGTTTTCAGACAACATGAAACATAACATTCACATTATAGGTGTACCAGAAGGAGCAGAATCTGAGAAAGAAATAGAAAACCAGTTTAAAGAAATAATAGCAGAAAATTTTCCAAACCTGATGAAGGAAAAGTCACTCAAATTCAGGAAATACAGAAAGTCCCAATTAAAATGAACCCCAAAAGACCCACACCTAGGCAAATATTAATTAAATGGCAAACATTAAAGACAAAGAAAGAATCTTAAAGGGTGCAAGACGGAGATAGAAGTTACCTACAAGGGAGCTTCCATTAGACTGTCAGCTGACTTCACAATAAAAACACTTCAGGCCAGAAGGGAATGGCATGAAGTATGCAAGGAAATGAAAACCAAGGGACTGAACACAGACTACTCTATCCAGTAAGGCTATCATTCGAAATTAAATGTGAAATAAAGAGCTTTGCAGACAAAAAAAAAAGTCTAAAAGAATTTATTACCACAAAACTAGCACTGCAAGAAATGCTAAAGGGACTGATGTAAGAAGAATAAATAGAAAGAGAAGAACACAGGCATAAAGAATAAGAATGGCAATAAATAAGTACCTATTAATAATAACCCTAAATATAAACAGATTAAATGCACCAATCAAAAGACATAGGGTAGCTGAATGGATAAGAAAACATGACCCACATATATGCTGTGTACAGAACCACCTCAGAACAAAGCATTCACACAGAATGAAAGTAAAGGGATAGAAAAAAATTTCCAGGAAAATGGGAATGAAAAAAAAGCTTGGGTAGCAATACTTATATCTGACAAAATAGAACTCAAAGTGAAAGTCATAACAAGAATAAGGAGGGCCACTTCTTAATACTATAGGGATGGATACAAGAAGATATAACTCTGGTAAACCTATATGTACTCAATACAGGAGCATCTAAGTATATGTAAAAAAAAAAAACTTCTAGAGGATTTTAAGGGAAAGATCAACAGCAATACAATCATAGTATGGAATTTTAACACCCTACTGACATCACTGGATAGACCATCTAGACAAAAAAAAAAAATCACCAAAGAAATAGAAATCCTAAACAACACACTAGATCAGATGGAATTAATTGACATTTTCAGAATATTTTACCCCAAAGCTACAGATTATATATTCTTCTCAAGTGCACAAGAAACATTTTCAAAGGTAGACTACATGTTAGGACACAAAACAAGTTCTAAAAGTTCAAGAAGATTGAAATCATACCAAGCATCTTCTCAGATCACAATTAAATGAAATTAGAAAACAATTACAATAAAAACACTCAAAAATATTCAAACACATGGAGGCTAAATAGCATGCTATTAAACAATGAATGGGTTACCAAAGAGATCAAAGAAGAAATTAAAAAAATCATCCTGAAAACAGGTGAAAATGAACATGCAACAACCCAAAATTATGGGACACTGCTCAGTGAAAGCCGTCCTAAGAAGGAAGTTCACAGCACTATAGGCCTACCTCAAAAACCAAGAAAAACTTTTCATAAGTTGTCTTACCCTACAACTTAACGAATTAGAAAGAGAACAAGAAAAATCCAGAGCAAGGAGAATGAAGGAAATAATAAAGATCAGAGTGGAAATAAATGACATAGAGACAGAAAAAATCAATAAAACCAAGAGCTGGTTCTTTGAAAGGATAAACAAGATTGATGAACATCTAGCCAGACTCATCAAGAAACAAAGAAGAGAGGACCCAAATAAACAAAATCAGAAACAAAAGAGGGGAAGTAATAAATGACCCCATAGAAATATGAAGTATCATTAAAAAGTACTCTGAACAACTATATTCCAACAAACTGGACAACCTGGATGAAATGGACATGTTCCTAGAAAAATACAATCTTGCAAACCAATTAGGAAGAATCAGAAAACTTGAATAGGCAGGTAACTACTGAAGAAATTGAACCAGTAATAATAATAATAATAAAAATACTTCCAGTAAACAAAAGCCTTGGTTTGGACAACTTGACAGGGGAGTTTTATGAAAGATTCAAAGAAGAACTAACAACTATCCTCCTCAAACTATTCCAAAAAATCCAAGAGGAAGGGACCCTTCCAAGCTCATTCTTAGGATTACCCTAATTCCAAAACCAGATAAAGATGCTACAAAAAAAGAGAGAATTAAAGGCCAATATCCCTGATGAACAAAGATGCTAAAATCCTCAACAAAATATTAGCAACTCAGATCCAGCAATATATTAAAAAGATCATACACTATGACCAAGTGGGATTCATTCCAGGGATGCAAGGCTGGTACAATATTTTCAAATCAATAAATGTGATACATTATATAAGTAGATTGCAAGACAAAGATCACATGATCATATCAATAGATGCAGAAAAATAATTTGACAAAAATCCAACACCCATTTTTTTATAAAAACTCTCAGCAAAGTGGGAATAGAGGGATTATACCTCAACATAATAATAGCCTTATATGACAAACCTACAGCCAACATCATACTCAGTGGGAGTGTACTAAAACCATTTCCCCTAAGACCAGCAACAAGACAGGCACCACTTGCACCACTCTTGTTCAACATAGTATTGAAATTTCTAGCCATAGTAATCAGACAAGAAAAAAATAAATAAAAGGCATACAAATTGGAAATGAGGAAGTAAAATTGTCATTATTTGCAGATGACATGATATTGTACATAGAAACCCATAAGACTCCATCAAAAAACCACTAGATTTAATAAATGAATTCGGAAACGTAGCAGGATACACAATTAACACCCAGAAATCTATGGCATTTTTATATACCAATAATGAACTCTCAGAAAGAGAAATTTTCTTTAAAAATTCCATTTACCATTCCAACAAAAAAATTAACATACTTAGAAATAAACTTATCCAAGGAGGTAAAAGACCCACATTCCGAAAACTACAGGACTTTGTAAAAAGAGATAGAGGAAGATATAAACAATTGGAAGAATATACCATGTTCATGGATTAGTAGATTTAACATCATTAAAATGTCCATACTACCCAAAGCAATCTATAGATTCAACGCAATCCCTATTAAAATATGAATGGCATATTTCACAGATCTAAAACAAACACTCAAAAATTTCTAGGGAACCAAAAACAAACAAACAACAACAACAAAAATGAATAGTTGCAGCAATCTTGATAAAGAACAAAGTTGGAGGAATCAGATTACAATCTATCAAGTTATACTACAAAGCCACCGTATTCAGAACAACCTGGTACTGGCACAAGAACAGGCATATAGATCATGGGACAGAAGAGAAAACCCAGAAACAGACAAGGAGCCATTATGCTCAATTAGTATCTGACAAAGGAGGCAAGAGCATACAATGGAGTAAAGACAATCTCTTCAATAAATGGTGTTAGGAAAATTGGGCAGGAACATGCAAAAAAATGAACCTAGACCACCAACTTACACCATACACAAAATAAACTCAAAGTAGATAAAAGACTTAAATGTAAGCCGAGAAACCATAAAAATCTTAGAAGAAACTATAGGCAGCAAAATCTCACATATTTCTCATAGCAATATGTTTACCAATACATCTCCTAGAGCAAAGGAAACTATGGAGAAAAGTAAACAAATGAGACTACACCAAAATCAAAAGCATCTGCATAGCAAAAGAAACCATCAACAAAATGAAAAGGTAGCATGGGAGAACATATTTGCCAATTACTCATCCGATAAGGGGTTAATTTCCTAAATGCTAGTATATAGGGAACTCATGCAACTTAACAAAAGGTAGAGAAAAAAAACAATTAAAATATGGGCAAAGGACCTAAATAGACACTCTCCAAAGTGGACATGTTAAAAAGAGACATAAAAAAAACATTCAGTCATGTCTGAGACATGCAAATTAAAACTACAATGAGGTATCATCCTAAACTTGTTGGAATGGCTATCATCAACAAATGACAAGTGTTGGTGAAGATGAAGAGAAAAGGGACTCCTAGTACACTGCATGTGGGAATGCAGACTGGTGCAGCCTGTGGAAAACAGTATGGAGTTTTCTCAAAAAATTAAAAATGGAATTCCTATTTGACCCAGTAATCCTACTCCTGGGAATATATCCTAAGAATCCTGAAACACCAATAAGAAAGAATATATGCACCCCTATGTTCACAGTAGCACAATTTGTAATAGATAAGATTTGGAAACAGACCAAGTGTCCATCAGCAGATGAGCAGATTAAAAAGCTGTGCTACATTTACATAATGGAATACTATGTGCTGTGAAAAAAAAAAATTCTTACTATTTGCAACAGCATAGATGTGCCTGGAGAATATTTTGCTAAGCAAAATAAGTCAGTCAGGGACAGATAAGTATCACATGATCTCACTCATAAGTGGAATCTAATGAACAAAATAAACTGATGAACAAAATAGATACAAAGGCATAAAAGCATGGAACAGACTATCAAATTTCAAAGGGAAGGCGGGGAGGGTGGGTGGGTGGGAAACAATCAACCAAAGAACTTGTATGCATATGTGCATAACTCATGTACAAAGAGAATAGGGTGGTGAAAGCCTGGAGTAGTGGGCAGGCTAGAAGAGGTCAATGGGGAATAAAGGGGAACATATGTCATACTTTTAACAATAAAGATTAAATAAATAAATAAATAAATAAAGTGTCTCTGCCATTTGTGGGTTATTTTGAGGCTAAAAACAATAGAGACCCTGTGGGCTCAAGAGAAACATTTGCCTCCTCCCCTTTAACTATGTAGAAAAATTTAAATTAGGGTTTTTGCCCATAATAAAAAGAAATCAGATCTAACCTTTTTTTACCTATCTGTATGGCAGGCAAATTACTAATTACTGAACAGCTGCTCTTCTTATTGTCCTGAAATAACCTTTCTCCCTCTAAAGCCCTCAAGCCTCATCCTTAGCTCAGAATGCCATATATAACTCATTTTCCCTGTCTGTCTCTGAATCTCTCATGTTTGCAGTGTCTCTGACTTTCTCATGGATGTGGGTTTCCATGCACATGAAATTTAATTTGATTTTCTCAGGCGGGGGCGGATGGCACAACTTGAGGTCCCCCATCAAGCCCTACCGGGTGGGGGACACAGCCTGAGATACCCTGTCAAGCCCTGCTGGGTGGGGGGCGCAGCCTCAGATCCCCTGGCCTGGCGCTGGGAGGGGGCACAGCCTCAGGTCCCCCGTCAAGCCCCACTGGGTGGGGGGTGTGGCCTGAGGTCCCCTGTCAAACCCCACCAGGTGGAGAGCACGGCCTTAGGTCCCCTGGCCCAGCGCCAGGGCAGGGGGTGCGGCCTCAGGTTCCCTGGCCAGGTGCTGGGGCAGGGGGCGTGGCCTGAGGTCTCCTGGCCTGGCACTGGGGCGGGGGGAGCAGCCTGAGGTCGCCCTGCCCATCACTGGGGCAGGGGGGACACCATGAGGTACCCCGTCAAGCCCTGCTGTGCGGGGGGCGTAGCCTCAGGTCCCCTGGCCCAGTGCCAGGGTGGGGGACGTGGCCTGAGGTCCCCTGTCAAGCCCCACCGGGTGGGAGGCACAGCCTGAGGTCCCCTAGCCTGGTGCCAATGCAGGCGGTGTGGCCTGAGGTCCCTTGTCAAGCCCCATGGAGTGGGAGGGGGGGTGCGCAGCCTCAGGTCCCTGCTGATTGCTTGTTAAGGCCCGTTACAGGCCTCTACTATGGGTGCAGCCATCTTGTGTTATGTAAACCCCCTGCCTCCGCTGTAGGTGCCACCATCTTTGTGGCGGAGTGATGGGCAATTTGCATATTCCCTCTTTATTATATAGGATAACCAATGAGATAACAGCCCAAATCACCTGAAGAGATAAATATACAAAATATACATTTCAAATAACTTAATGACTTTGAAATACTGTAAATATATCAGACACATAGCCCATCTATATCTTTATAGATAAAAGCCTTCTATACACATAAAAGCCTAAATGACCTTTATGACTGGACAACTGGCCGGTAGCTATGACACACACTGACCACCAGGGGGCAGACAGTCAATGCAGGAGCTGCCCCCTGGTGGTCAGTGCACTCCCACAGCCAACCTCCCATGGCTAGCCAACCTTTCATGGTTCCTCTCCCTGGCCAGCAGGCCTGATTGGCCCCAATAGGCCCTGATTGCCAGGTAGGCCAAGGGACTCCATCCATGCACGAATTCCTGCACCGGGCCTCTAGTCTACACTAATAAAAGAGAAACCTACAAACTAACCATCACTCCGTCACTCCGCCACTCCACTACACACACCAGCCAATCAAAGCGACTATACAAATTAACCCAGCAAAGATGGCGGTTAATTTGCACACACAGGCGCTGAGCGAAGACTGAAGACGACTGAAGATGGTGG
Source organism: Myotis nattereri (assembly GCF_964212035.1). NCBI lineage: Eukaryota > Metazoa > Chordata > Mammalia > Chiroptera > Vespertilionidae > Myotis > Myotis nattereri. The sequence continues at coordinate 10,372,037 of NC_138080.1, forward strand.
CGGCCATGGAACTGGAGTGAGCAGGAGGCTTGGGTTACTCCCTGCCACAGAGGAAACCAAGCTTCCCACCGGCCCTGGACTCTGTTCAAGGAGTGACTGGAAGCCTGCCCTGGTCTCCGCTCAAGGAGGGGCTTAGGGCTTGGGTCGCTGGGGGCAACCCAGGCTTCCAGCCCGCCCTGGCCTCCGCTCAAGGAGCTGGAAAAAAAAAGGAGGGGCTATGGTGGCGCCCAAAGCCACAAGATGGCGGCACCCAGTCCCCTCAGCCCCGCTGGAGTCCCCGGGTCCTGTCAACCCTGCCTGTCAGCGGTCCTGTCAGAGGCCTTGCAGAGACCAGACAGTAGGGCCCATTTGCCTGCTGTTTGCTCTCTGTGGGGCACGCTTGCCAGCTCACCACACTTCCCTCAGTCCCATCGGCCCTGAGGCACCCTCCCTCACCTGTTTCTGGTGAGGCCTCTGTGAAGATCCCACCCTCCGAGCGCGCCTGGCTCTGGAGGAAGCAGGCGGCACCACAGGCTTCAAGGCAGGCAGACCAGCTCCCTGTGTGCTGAGGGCCTGGGAGGACCCCACCAACAGAGTTAGCACCTGCCTAGCGACCACTGGCCCTGCCCCATCCCAGCTGGGAAAGAGGAAAAGGGAGGCAGGGAGGAAGGGAGGCCTGGAGGACTGCTGAGAAAAACAAAGAGAGACAGAGACTGGGATGGAGAGATGAAAACAAAACAGACTGGGCCTGAAGAGGCCTGGATGGAAGGGAGGGCAAGCAGAGGGTGGAGTGGCCCCCACTGGCCCCACCCGCTTCCAGCCAGGAAAGAGGAAGAGGGAGACAGGGAGGCAGGGAGGCCTGGAGGACTGCTGAGAAAAACAAAGAGAGACAGAGACTGGGTGAGATCAGGCCAGCAGGGCAGGGCAGTTGGGGGTGAGATCAGGCTGGCAGGGGAGGGCAGTTAAGGGTGATCAGACAGGCAGTGGCAGTTGGGGGCGAGATCAGGCTATCAGGGGAGAACACTTGGGGGCAATCAGGCAGGCAGGCAGAGGCAGTTAGGGGAGATCAGGCAGGCAGGCAGAGAGGTTAGGGGCAATTAGGCAGGAAGGCAGAGGGGTTGGGGCAATCAGGCAGAGGCAGTTAGGGGTGATCAGGCAGGCAGGCAGGTGAGCAGTTAGGAGCCAATGGTCCCAGATTGCAAGAGGGATGTCCCCAATTGGAGAGGGTGTAGGCTGGACTGAGGGGACCGGGTCCCTAGTATTATAAGTTAAATTATATTTTTCTTTTTCATGTTACTTTGAAAATGGACTATTAAGAAACTATGGCCAAAACCGGTTTGGCTCAGTGGATAGAGCGTCGGCCTGCGGACTGAAGGGTCCCAGGTTCGATTCCGGTCAAGGGCATGTATCTGGGTTGCAGGCATATCCCCAGTAGGAGATGTGCAGGAGGCAGCTGATCGATGTTTCTCTCTCATCGATGTTTCTAACTCTCTATCTTTCTCCCTTCCTCTCTGTAAAAAATCAATAAAATATATTTTAAAAAAAAGAAAGAAACTATGAAAATGTATATCTTCCTCTTTTGCCTAGATTCTGAACAAGTCTCTTTGAAAATAAGAGAAATTAGACAAAGAAAATCTGTTAACAACTTAATGATTGTTACATCTTTGTCTACTTTGTCTACTTTCTCTTATGATACACATATTTTGGTTTCCTGTTTCCTTACTTGTGATGGGAGCCAAAAGTCTCTTCCTCTGGTGATCTAGGGAGATGAATGGGAAGAGCAAGTGTAGACAGAAGAGAGAAGTGCTTAAAGCTGCAACCAGCATGGCTAAGGTTCAAGGTCTGGAGAAAGGGCTGATGCACAAATGGATACACTAGACAAGAAATATAAATTTAGAAGGCATGGGGAGCCAGGCGGATAACTTCCCTCTAGCAGAGAAGCTTGCTGAAACCCCACACCCATCATCTTTTATTTACTTGAATACACAGTTGCCCTTTAGGAATGCAAACAGACATATCAAAGGTAAAGTTTGGTAAACAGTAAAAGGATTATCAGATTAGGGCCATGGTCGGCAAACCACGGCTCGCAAGCCACATGTGGCTCTTGGCCTCTTGAGTGTGGCTCTTCCACAAAATACCACATGGGGGTGAGCACATACAGTGCAATTAAAACTTCATGACCCATGCACAGAAGTCGGTATATTGTGGAAGAGCCACACTCAAGGGGCCAAAGAGCTGCATGTGGCTTGAGAGCCGTGGTTTGCTGAGCCACAGTTTGCCAACCACTGGGTTAGGGGATTGCCTTCAGCCATTCAGCCAACAACAGGGTAATATAATGCTGATTTTTCAGTTGAATATCAAAGTCCATTAGCCTTCCAGTGGACTTCTCCATTTATATGTTAACTACTGTTCTTCTTTGCCTCCGGCATTTCCCCCTTTTTGTTATCCTAATAAATTTAGAAAGGTGTATGCCATTTACAGGGCTTGAGTCCTTTTAAGACTTTTCATTCCATATCTGCAGACTAGAAATATTCAATTAAAAGGATTGAGTTCTTTCATGTCCTTTTAAATTGCTGTCAGGCATTTAGGAAATTAGTCTGTAGTAGGCTCCTTTCTGGGCCATCAGTTCTTTGAGTCCCCTTCCCAATCACTGTCCCCTGTGACATGACTGCAATGATATTCGAGTTCTGGATGATGGACAAACAGTGGGCAATAGCATGCAGGTCTGACTTTCTTTGGCTTTGTCCAGGGCAACCTGCATCAACGCACAGCTGATGACTGCTAACATGGCAAGGAGTCTTCACCATCCCCCATCTCTGGACTGTTTCTCCTCTGTCTCGTCAGTGTGTTGCTTGGGGCCACAGCTATCTGTGGTTGGAGTAGTCTGGTCAGTTCCTCTCTTGGATCCATTGTTGAAGTTTTCACATGGGCTTGGAGTTTTCTGGAAATACACAAGCATATCCTCAATCAAAGGTTAATAAAAGGACCCTTCCATAACCCAGACTCAGGATCTTTCCATTTAACCAGACCATTTTCCTTGGGCTTATTCTGACACCAGTGTGATTCCATTGGTGTCTTGCCATCAGCATTACAAGTGAAAAAAAATTTCTTTTTTAATATATTTTATTGATTTTTTACAGAGAGGAAGAGAGAGAGATAGAGAGTTAGAAACATCGATGAGAGAGAAACATCGATCAGCTGCCTCCTGCACACCTCCCACTGGGGATGTGCCCGCAACCCAGATACATGCCCTTGACCGGAATCGAACCTGGGACCCTTCAGTCCACAGGCTGACGCTCCATCCACTGAGCCAAACCGGTTCCGGCTACAAGTGAAAAATTTTAAAGTAATTAAAGCTTGATGTAGTTTACTTACAGGAGATTTCTCCACTATTCCCCCTTTTTTGTTTTTCAAGTTGGGATTTTACAGGCCCTTGAGGCAGATGTAACATGCAAGGGGGCCTTTTTTTTTTTTTTTTTTTTATAATTTGTTTTGCCTGCTGTACATTATTTTGGTAGGCTGATGTAAAAGCTGATGCGATTCTGTGGCCTGTTTTAATAAAGTCATTTCCTTTTGTTAAAGGACCAGGACTTATTTAAATAGTATAAATAGACTTTGTTCACTGAGCCATTTTAATTGAGTAGTTGTAATTCTGTTTACCAGGCCAGCAGCATAAATCGTGCAGCGCAGCCTGATAGCTTCTAATTCAATTTTTTGTATAAAAGTGTGTTTAGTATGGATGACTTGGTGTGAATCCATTATATGATAAGCAGCTTTGCCATTAAAGAAGCCATCAGTAAAAAATAGCTAATGCTCCAGGAATAGGTTCCTGCCTAGTACAACTATGTTCCCCTGAATATTCACTTATTTCAATTGGCCAATTTAAATCAGTCTAAAATAAGGCTTATTTTCTAACTTCATTTGTCCTTGGGTGTGGACAGTTAATGACACAAACTGGATTTCTGCTATCAGTCCTTGAGTATATTGACATAAGCTTTGTTTAAAGAAGCAAAATGTAAATTATTTACTTTTCTTTTTGAGGCCTAATACATTGATTTTTAATTAGTTTTCTACATATATAAAGGGAATCTCCTGTTTTTTTCTCCCAGAGTAACTTCTAGGCCACACTTAGGGAGTTTCTTTTAAAAACCTTTTTCTTTCTTTTATACAGACCAATAAACTTGGTTGCTTTTCAGAAATACCAATAGGAGAGAGGTATGCATACATATCAAGTAAAAGTAACTCTCTTTTACTTATGGTGTCTTATTTTGGTGAGATTTAATGCTTGAATAATAACTTTTAGTTTACTTTGTAAACATTAGTGGGAAAGATTTTAAAATTTCTCCTTTTTATTAAGCTTAAAATTTACTTTTAAACAGCATTATTTTTGGCTAGTGCTCATTTGCATATGTATGCAAATTTTTACTTTGGACTTTGGTAGAATCAATTGCTTATAAAATATTGGCTTCTCATATAACTGAGTTTATATGAGACATTGATTATATTGTAAAAAGCTAATTTAAGTAACTAAAGTAGGCATCTTTATTGAAAAAGCAAAGTAAGCAAACTTATACATTTGACCTATGAAGTACAGATGCTGCCCCATCCCCCTAGCCTATTTGAAGAGCAGGCTGTCTGAGGCTTCTTATTTTAAAATTCTGTTGCCAAATAATCTGGTTTGGGTTAAGAGGTATTCAGCAACTTTGTCCTGCCTCCCCTTAGAGGTTGAGACTTTTATAACATTTTAAATGTCTACACTAATAAAGGCCTAGGTGGCCCTCATGCGCAACATCATCATAAGATGGCCACCACAAGATGGCCGCCACAAAGATGGCCACCACAAGATGGCCACCACAAGAAGGCCACGCGCACAGCCGAGGCGGGGCCCAACAGCCGCTCCACGCAGTGAGGCCTGGGGGTCCCGTGGTTCCTTACTGCGCGGAGGAGGCCAGTCCTGGCGTCTCCGCCACCTCGCGCAGAGGAGGCACGTTCCAGCGGAGGCGGTGGGTCACGGCAGGGGAGGGCAATTGTGTGCGATCAGGCCAGCAGGGGAGAGCAGTTTTGGGTAATCAGGCCAGCAAGGGAGGGCAGTTGTGGGCGATCAGGCCAGCAGGGGAGCAGTTAGGCATCAATCAGGCTGGCAGGGGAGTGGTTAGGGGGCGATCAGGCTGGCAGGCAGAAGCAGTTAAGGGCAATCAGGCAGGCAGGCAGGTGAGTGGTTAGGAGCCAGCGGTCCCAGATTGTGAGAGGGATGTCTGACTGCGGGTTTAGGCCCGATCCCCTGAGGGGTCCCAGATTGGAGAGGGTGCAGACTGGGCTGAGGGAATTTCATGCCCCGGGCCTCTAGTATGTATATAAACAGAACACAGTTATTAATTTTTATTTGATAAAGCTTCCCACGTGATTTCAAGTATATTAGATTGGCCTAATTTAGTTCAAAGATATTTCTTTTAAGAAGAGAGTAAATCCTTGAATCATTTCAGGGCCCTTGAAAAGTCCCCAAACTATTTTTTGGTTAAAGTCTTGAAATTTAACTTGGAAAGACTATCAAACATATATAACCCAAAAATTATATTATACACTTTTTGTAATTATTCTAAAAGATATTAAATTTAAACTGGTTTTTATATTAAAAATTTGGTTTAGACTATAGAATTAATCCTCTTTTTTAATCAGGCCATATAAAATATTATATTCTAGGTTGTAATTTTACCACACATAGTACACATAAGTACTACAATATATTTTGAACTATTAATTTCTCCAGAGAAAACACAAGAATTGTTTTTCTTGAAAATGAATTTCTAAACTTTATGCATTTTATTATTGTAACTATATAATCTTTCCCAATTCAATTTGAACTTTTAACTTTTAGAAGCCTTAGATTTTAGGTGGCAAGTTAAATACTTAACATTTCTTAGATCAGTAATACCTTCACATTTTTAAGGATATCCTATATAATAATAAACATGCAAATTAGCCGTCCCTCTGCTATGCTAAGCCATGCCCACCAGCCACACCCACCAGCCAATCCAGAGTGATATGCACATTAACCCAACAAAGATGGCGGAGGGCAGAGCTGGGATACTTGCTTGCAGCCACAGCTACCATGCAAACATCCTGGCTCTGGCCCCTCCAGGCCTGTTGGAGACGCAAAAGTCAGGGGAAACAGAGAAGTCCGGCTCTAGCGCCTGAGGCTAGCTTTGGCCTGGGAGATGAAGAAGCTGCCTACCCCATGATCCCAGGCCGCAGCCAGCCAAAGCCATCCACACTGCATCCCAGGGAAGACAGAGAACCTGGGCCCAGTGCCTGAGACTGGCTGTGGCCTGGGAGACGAAGAAGCCACCTGCACCAGGATCTCAGACCACAGCAAGCTGGAGAAGCTGCCTGCCCCACATCCGCCCACCCCATGTCCTCTGGAAGACTGAGAAACTGGGCCCCAGCACCTGAGGCTGACTGCAGCCTAGGAGACAAAGAAGCTGCCTGCCCCGTAAGCCCAGGCTGCAGCCAGCCGGAGAAGCTGCCCGTGATCTCAGGCCCCAGCCAGCCGGAGAAGCTGCCCACACTGCATCACAGGGGACACAGAGAAGCCGCCCACCTGCGGTCCAGGTGCCAGCGCCTGTGGTTGACTGCGGCCCAGGAGACAGACAAGCCACCCGCGCCCAGGTCCCAGGCTGCAGCCACCTGGAAGAGCTGCCAGCCCTGTAGTCCAGGGCGCCAGTGCCTGTGGCCCGAGAAATAGGTTCCCTCTTCTCCTACTGCAGTCATTACTTCAATACTCCCCTTCTGAATTTCTCTCCTGTGCCGCAACCCAACTCCACTTTTCATCTGAAGGATACAGAACAGAGAGAGCAGTCTTTTTTTTTTTTTTTTTTTAAATATATTTTATTGATTTTTTACAGAGAGGAAGGTAGAGGGATAGAGAGTTAGAAACATCGATGAGAGAGAAACATCGATCAGCTGCCTCCTGCACATCTCCCACTGGGGATGTGCCCGCAACCCAGGCACATGCCCTTGACCGGAATCGAACCTGGGACCTTTCGGTCCGCAGGCCGACGCTCTATCCACTGAGCCAAACCGGTTTCGGCAGAGCAGTCTTAAAAGCTTACATTTTTATGCTGGTAAGGTTGGTACTTAAACATATAAATAGAAAACTAGAGTCCTTAAGGTAACAAGGGCTACAAAGGGAGGGGACAGGGACAGGGCATGACATATTATATCCAGCAATCCATATGGGGACTGAAAACTTTGCAATGATGACAATTAGTGAAGATATGAATCAACTAAAATAGTTGACAGGGACAATTCTTTCATCTTTGAAAATATCTACATCAAGTCTGTTTAAATAGATTTTCATCTGCATTATATTACACATTCTGACAAGACCACCGCCACCAATGTGGTCAGTGTTGTGCCGATAAATGTTTAACAACTGGCTCTCAATCAAAGAAAACAAAAGCCTGATTTATAGTATCGGCCAATTTCTGTGACATAAATTCTCCTTCCATGGCTGATTTCAGCTGCTAATATGATGCCACTAAATGCAGAGCTGAGGAGAAAAATGCAGTAATACACTATTATATTCTACCAAAAAGACCCAAAATATATAAATAATGTCAAGAGTCAGAACAGTAAAGTATAGTAAATAATTAAGGCGTGATGAATTTAGAGTATGTATTACCTTTGGTTTTAATGTAATTTATTCACTTTTAAGATTACATAATTTAATTTTTAATAATGACCATGTTTAACAACCAGCTTGCAACATTCCTGAAAATTTGTGAGGCAGTAAGAGCAGGCTCTAGCACAATACTGAGTGGAGTGTAATGGTTAAATGGCATGGCTCATGGATTTGAAATGAGACTCAGCCACTTTCAGGTTTTATGGTCAAGTTACCTGATCTCTATATACCTCCGTGTTCTCATCTGTGTCATTATAGTACCTACTGTATAGAGTTGTTGCAAAGATAAAATGAAATCTGTGTATGACACAGCACAGTACCTGAAATAATAATTCACTCAATTTGTTATAAACTGTTACTGCCTCAAAACGTTGTTGACAAAATTACTCATGCTGAAAGAATGAAATTTTATTGATGGGGAAAATGCCTTATTATGTGATCTACATGGATACAGTCAATTTTACTTCCTAGGCAGTAGATGGTAATCTATTACTAGAAACTGCAAGGGGAAAAATGACATCAACATGATTGAGGCAATGTATTATTAGCTGGATCATAAAGCAGAGAGGATGCCATATATTCTGGGATACATTTACAGTAAGAGGCTTCACCTCAGGTATTAATTCTGATCAACTAAGCATCAGACTTAAGATGAATGGTGAGAAGGATTCTGAGGCTGTTTCTAGACTTAGCAGGAATAGAACTTTAATACATAAGCAAGTTACTATGGTTAATGATGGCAAGAAAAAACACATCATAATCTATTCTAATAAAAGGGTAATATGCTAATTAGACCGCATGTCTTCTGGACGACCATCCGCACATCCTTCCTGACAAAGCCGGGCCCAGGCGAAGCTGCCTGCCAGCAGTCCCGGGCACCAGTGCCTGTGGATGGCTGCGGCCTGGGAGACAGAGAAGCCGCCCACCCTGTGGTCCCAGGTGCCAGCACCTGCAGCTGCAGCCCGGGCAAAGCCACCAGCCCACCATCCCCTGCGCCTGCAACCAGCCTGGGCAAACCCGACCAGGGTCCCGTGTGCCTATGGCTGATCAGAGGGAGGGAAGCCCAGATTCCAGGTGCCTATAGTCAGCTGGAGGAGGGAATCCTGGGTCCCGGGTGCTGGGCTGAGGAAGAGATGGTTAGGGGCAATCAAGCCAGCAGGGGATCAGTTAGGGATGATCAGGCTTGCAGGCAGAAGCAATTAGGGGCAATCCAGGCAATGGCATTAGAAAATGGAATCTTTGGGAGGTGATTATCATGAGGGTGGAGCCTCATGAATGTGATTAGTGTCCTTTTAAGAGGTCCCCCATTATCCCTTCCATCATGTGTTAACACAAGGCACTAGCTTTAAAGCTGGTAGAGGGTCTCCATCAGAACACAACCATGCTAGTGCCTTGATCTTGGACCTGGCAGCCTTCAACAGTGAGAATAAATTTGTTTATAAGCCACCCAGTCTGTGATATTTCATTACAGAAATTCAAACAGACTAAGACAGGGAAGTTATATTTTCCTAGAAATTTCCTCAAGAATTAGAGAATTGAAATGAATGGTTGTGGGAAAAGGTGCAGGTGGAGCATTAAATGACTCAGAAAAGTTTGTTCCTCACAAGTCTAAAACAATGATATTCAATAGTCCCAGGAGGCAAAGAGTGAATTCAATGTTTCTTGCTTTGCTTAGACTCTACCCCCAATAGCTTTCCTGTGTGTGTTTTTTAAACAAATGGACATTTCAGTCCTTGAGTGCTTCCTATTCCTGATAAACTGGGAAAAACTAGATAATGTTGGCCTCCGTCAAGTTCAATAATTCTAGTCTGTTGGGACATAACTGCTCAAATTACTTACATTTCAGAAATGCTTAAGTATACTAACTTATTGAAGGATATAATAGTCCATTTTTGTAGAAAGAAGCATCTGACCTTAGAGCCTGATTTTTTCAAGTGGCCTGCAGAGCATAGTGAGTACCATGTGATGGGGTAAAAGTAACTTTGTTCACTTTAACTCAGGGAGGATAAGCCTAGTCCCAGTGGCTGGTGATCAGAGAGCTCAGGAAACAGGCACAGCCTGTGGGGGGAGGCAAGAGTTGTAAATTAACTTGCAAAAGCAGTAGTTGGAGAGAGGAAGATGGTGACCAGCAGGAAGGTAGGGAGGGAGAGAGTGTGAGAGAGCGAGGGAGTGATAGAGGAGTGTGTGGACGTGTGTGGTGTGTGTGTGTATGAGCTAGGGACAGCTAGATTCTGCAGGTCTTCTAAGCGGCTGCTAAACCGGGCAGTCTTAGACAGCAGAGCCCCGCTCCTAGCATGAACAATCCTGGGGGGCCAGCGCGGGCACAGACACCACGCCTTCTTGAGAAACAGGGCTGCTTGAGACTAGGATCCTGGCCTCAGCACCACCCGGTCTGGTCTCAGACGTAAACCAGGACCCTGCAGCCACTGGGGACAGAGACCTGCAACCATAGCTACAGACTTAGGGACACCAAGAATCCAGACATACCCGCGGCAGATCTCTGTGAGTAACAGAGCTCATCCCCCTCCCCGCAGGCTCGAGGGCAGCTCCATAGTAACTGATAGACCCACCCCTTGCCTGGGCCTCAGTGCTGCTATAGGAGCCTTGGCCTGGGAGCTTACGCGCGTGAACACAGGGAACTTGTCCTGCACAACAGGGGCTGCAGGAGCCTTGGCCTGGGAGCTAACCCATGAACACCGGGAACTTGTCCTGCGCAGCACAGACCCCGGGACCCTGATTATGTGGGCAGGAGGCAGCACCAAGCACCAGTGACTTGACTGTGTTTCTTATCACCTGCGCCTGGGATCCCTGATTCCCTGTGCATTCACACTAAGAGCCAGTGACTCCAATTCTTGGTGCATGTGCACACAGGGACCCTGATTCTCAATGCGAGGCCACACGAAGCAACAGAGACTCTGATACTGGATTTTTGGGGAACTCTGACTCCTGGTGCACGCTAGGGTGCTCTGATGTTCAACATACTCCAGGGGGGTCTCTGTTCCAGCACAGTGCAGGCAGGGTCCCTGATTCTAAGAGCACACATGAGGCCACACAGAGCGCTGGTAACTCTGACTCTGAGCGAGCCTGGTTCCCACCAACCCACGACAACCGCACATCTTAGTGTCAGAACTCTCCAGTGACAATAGGGTGGTGCAAAGCTCCCACTGCACAAGGTTCAGGCCCATGCAACTCGACGTTTGAACCATCTGGAGATAGTCAGAATGGTGAGACAACACAACTCCCAGAGGAAAGAAAATGAGGAGTTGCCAAGAAAGGAAATTAATGAAACTGAACCATGCAACATGACAGAAAAAGAATTCAGAGAAACGGTTGTATAATTCATTCACCGGATGGATGAGAAAATCAACAACCTATGCAAGAATCAGGAAGAGAGAACCAAGATGGCGGCATAGGTTAACGCCGGAGTTTGCTGCTTTGAACAACTACTTCAAAAGTGAAACCAAAAAACGGAAGGGACATCACCCAGAACCACAGGAACGCTGGCTGAGTGGAAGTCCTACAACTAGGAGGAAAGAGAAACGCATACGGACACTCAGAGGAGGCGCAGTGCTGAAGTCAAATTCTGAGGTGCGGAGTGCGCGGAGCGGGCTGGCGGCGGAGGGCGCGGTTGGCGTTTTCAATCAGGAGGGAGTCGCAGACTCTGAGCTCCAGATCCGGGCGAGTCTTTAGGGACCCAGACTCAAACGGGAGAAGCGGGACTGTCTGGCTTCGGTCAGAGCGAGTGCAGCTTTCTCTCCGAGGTTTGCAGCCATTGCTGGGACTCAGAGAGGCAGAGCCCCTGGGGACAGGACTGAGAGCCGCCATAACTGCTCTCTCCGGCCCACCCTATTGATTACTGTGCGACCCGCCCCGCCCAAGCCTTGCACAGAAGCATTTGCCGGATAGCCTCAGGCAAACGCCAGATTAGCACCTCCCTAGAGGACAGAAGTTCTCTCATTGCAGAAACAGCTGATTCTCATAGCCACTTGGCCTGGAGGTCAAACCTTCCCTGGTATTAGCTACAACAATCAAGGTTTATAAGACTGCGCACAAAGACCACTAGGGGGTGCACCAAGGAAGCATAACAAAATGCGGAGACAAAGAAACAGGACAAAATTGTCAATGGAAGATATAGAGTTCAGAACCACACTTTTAAGGTCTCTCAAGAACTGTTTAGAAGCCGCCGATAAACTTAATGAGATCTACAAGAAAACTAATGAGACCCTCGATCTTATATTGGGGAACCACCTAGAAATTAAGCATACACGGACTGAAATAACGAATATTATACAGACTCCCGACAGCAGACCAGAGGAGCGCAAGAATCAAGTCAATGATTTGAAATGCGAGGAAGCAAAAAACACCCAACCGGAAAAGCAAAATGAAAAAAGAATCCAAAAATGCGAGGATAGCGTAAGGAGCCTCTGGGACAGCTTCAAGCTTACCAACATCAGAATTATAGGGGTGCCAGAAGATGAGAGAGAGCAAGATATTGAAAACCTATTTGAAGAAATAATGACAGAAAACTTCTCCCACCTGGTGAAAGAAATGGACTTACAGGTCCAAGAAGCGTGGAGAACCCCAAACAAAAGGAATCCAAAGAGGACCACACCAAGACACATCATAATTAAAATACCAAGAGCAAAAGACAAAGAGAGAATCTTAAAAACAGCAAGAGAAAGACAGTCAGTTACCTACAAGGGAGTACCCATACGACTGTCAGCTGATTTCTCAACAGAAACTTTGCAGGCCAGAAGGGAGTGGCAAGAAATATTCAAAGTGATGAATAGCAAGAACCTACAACCAAGATTACTTTATCCAGCAAAGTTATCATTCAGAATTGAAGGTCAGATAAAGTGCTTCACAGATAAGGAAAAGCTAAAGGAGTTCATCACTACCAAACCAGGATTATATGAAATGCTGAAAGGTATCCTTTAAGAAGAGTAAGAGGAAGATAAAGGTAAAGATACAAATTATGAACAACAAATATGCATCTATCAACAAGTGAATCTAAGAATCAAGTGAATAAATAATCTGATGAACAGAATGAACTGTTGATTATAATAGAATCAGGGACATAGAAAGGAAATGGACTGACTATTCTTGAGGGGGAAAGGGGTGTGGGAGATGCGGGAAGAGACTGGACAAAAATCGTGCACCTATGGATGAGGACAGTGGGTGGGGAGTGAGGGCGGAGGGTGGGGTGGGAACTGGGAGGAGGGGAGTTATGGGGGGGAAAAAAGAGGAACAAATGTAATAATCTGAACAATAAAGATTTAATTAAAAGAAAAAAATAAAATAAAATAAAATAAAAGAATCAGGAAGAACTAAAAAGTGATACAGCTACAATCAAAAACACCATGGAAGGTTTCAACAGTAGACTAGAAGAAGCAGAGGACTGGATTAGTGAGTTAGAAGATAAGGTAGAGAAACAAGCTCAATCTGAACAGCAACTGGAGAAAAAAATTAAAAAGCAGGAGGAGAGCCTAAGGAGCACTGGGACAACACGAAACAAAGTAACATACGCATAATAGGGCTGCCAGAAGGACAAGAAGAGCAGCAAAGATTAGAAAATCTATTTGAAGAAATAATGACAGAAAACTTCCCAAATATGGGGAAGAAAAAAGTTACACAAGTACAGAGAGTCCCAAGCAAGATGAACCCCAAAAGACCCATACCAAGACACGTCATAATAACTATGGCAAATGTACATGACAAAGAGAGTGCATAACAAATCTTAAAGGCTGCAGAGAGAGACAGAGAGTTACCTACAAAGGATTCCCCATCAGATTATCAAATGATTTCTCAACAGAAACACATCAAGCTAGAAGGGAATGGAAGGAGATATACAAAGTGTTGCAAAGCAAAGGACTGAATCCAAGAATACTCTATCCAGCAAGACAATCAATCAAAATTGAAGGGGAAATCAGGAGCTTTGTAGAGAAAAAAAGGCTAAGGTAGTTTATCACTACCAAGCCAGCAATGCAAGAAATGCTAAAGGGAATGCTGTAAAAAGAAGAAATAAAAAGGTAAGAAAGAACACAGGCACAAAAAATAGAAATGACTACAGATAAGTACCTTTCAATAATAACTTGATGTAAATGGACTAAATGCTCCAATCAAAAGACATCAAGTGGCAGAGTGGATGAACAGACATGACCCATATATATTCTGTCTACAGGAGACCCACTTCAGAACAAGGGACTCACACAGACTGAAAGTAATGGGATGGAAAAATCTCTTTCAGGAAATGGAAATGAAAACAAGCTGGGGTAGCAATACTTATATCCGACAAGATAGACCTCAAAGTGAAGGCATGACAAGAGATAAGGAAGGCCACTTCATTACACTAAAGGGATCGATACAACAAGAGGATATAACCCTGATAAACATGTATGCACCCAATGCAGGAGCACCCAAATATATAAAAAAACATCCTGGAAAAAAATAAGGGACAGATCAACAACAAAATCATAGTAGGGGACTTAAACACACCACTGACAGCACAGGATAAATTCTCAAGAAAAAAATATCAGCAAAGAAACAGCAAGCCTAAATGACTCACTAGATCAGATGGACTGAATTGACATCTTCGGAACATTTCACCCCAAAGCCATGGAATATATGTTCTTCTCAAGTGCACATGGGACATTTTCAAAAATAGACCACATATTGGGTCATAAGCAAAGTCTCCCCAAATTCAAGAAGACTGAAATCATACCAAGCATCTTCTCAGACCACATGGCATAATATTAGAAATAAACTACAATAAAAACAACCCAAAAAACTAAAATACTTGGAAGCTGAACAGCATGCTACTAAATAATGATTGGGTTACCAATGAGATCAAAGAAGAAATTAAAAACACCCTGGAAACTAATGACAATGGAAACACAACAATCCAAAATCTATGGGACACAATGAAAGCAGTCCTGAGAGGGAAGTTTATAGCACTACAGGCCTACCTCAAAAAAACAAGAAAAAATGATAGTAAATCATCAAACTCTACAACTCAAAGAATTAGAAAGAGAGCAACAAAAAAATCCCAGAGTGAGCAGAAGGGAGGGATAATAGAGATCAGAGCAGAAATAAATGACATAGAGACCAAAAAAACAATACAAAAGATCAATGAAACCAAGAGCTGGTTCTTTGAAAGGATAAACAAGATTGATGAACCTCTAGCCAGGCTCACCAAGAAGCAAAGAGAGAGGACTCAAATAAACAAAATCAGAAATGAAAGGGGAGAAATAACAACAGACTCCACAAAAATTCAAAGAATTGTTAAAAAATACTATAAACAACTCTAACAAACTAGACAACCTGGAGGAAATGGACATATTCCTAGAAAAATACAACATTCCAAAACTCAATCCGGAAGATTCTAAAAAGCTCAATAGGCCAATAACTATGGAAGAAATTGAAGCAGTCATCCAAAAGGTCCCAGCAAACAAAAGCCTTGGGCGAAACGGCTTCACAGGGGAGTTATACCAAACATTCAAGGAAGAACTAAAACCTATCTTCCTCAGACTATTCCAAAAAATTCAAGAGGAAGAACACTTCCAGCTCATTCTATGAAGCCAGCACCACCCTAATACCAAAACCAGATAAAGACAACACAATGAAAGAGAATTATAGGCGAATATCCCTCATGAACACAGATGCCAAAATCCTCAACAAAATCCTAGCAAATCAGAGCCAGCAGTACATCAGAAAGATCATACACCAGGACCAAGTAGGATTTCTCCCAGGGATGCAAGGATGGTACAATATCCGCAAATTAATAAACGTGATACATCACATAAACAAATTGAAAGAAAAAAACCACATGGTCATATCAATTGATGCAGAAAGAGCATTTGACAAAATCCAACACCCATTTTTGATAAAAACACTCAGCAAGGTGTGAGTAGAGGATCATACCTCAACATAATAAAAGACATATATGACAGACCCACAGCCAACATCATACTCAATGGACAAAAACTAACACCATTTCCCCTAAGAACAGGAACAAGACAGGGATGCCCACTCTCACCACAACTGTTCGACATAGTACTGGAAGTATTAGCCATTGCAATTAGACAAGAAGAAGAAATAAAAGGCATCCAAATTGGAAAAGAGGAAGTAAAACTGTCCTTATTTGCAGATGACATGACATTATACTTAAAAAACCCTAAAGACTCCATCAATAAACTATTAGACTTAATAAAAGAATTCGGCAATGTAGCAGGATACAAAATTAACGCCAAGAAATCTATGGCATTTCTATACACCAATAGTGAATGTGCAGAAAGAGAGACTAAAAAAGCAATCCCATTTACCATTGCACCAAAAAAATTAACCTACCTAGGAATAAATTTAACTAAAGAGGTAAAAGACCTCTACTCAGAAAACTACAGGACATTGAAAAAAGAGATAGAGGAAGACATAAAGAGATGTAAGAACGTACCATGTTCTTGGATTGGTAGAATCAACATCATTAAAATGTCCATACTGCCCAAAGCAATCTAAAAATTCAACGCACTTCCCGTTAATATACCAATGGCATATTTCACAGACCTTGAACGTACTCTCCAAAAATTCATCTGGAATAAAAAACGACCCCGAATAGCTGCAGCAATCCTGAGAAAGAACAAAGTAAGTGGGATCTCAATACCAGATATCAAGCTGTATTACAAAGCCACTGTTCTCAAAACTGCCTGGTACTGGCACAAGAACAGACATATAGATCAATGGAATAGAATAGAGAGCCCAGAAATCAGCCCAAAACACTACGCTCAATTAATATTTGACAAAGGAGGCAAGAACATACAATGGAGTAAAGATAGTCTCTTCAATAAATGGTGTTGGGAAAATTGGACAGATACATGCAAGAAAATGAAACTAGACCACCAACTTACACCATACACAAAAATAAACTCAAAATGGATAAAGGACTTAAATATACGACGGGAAACCATACAAATACTAGAAGAATCAAAAGGCAACAAAATCTCAGACATATGCCGAAGCAATTTCTTCACTGATACAGCTCCTAGGGCATTGGAAACTAAAGAGAAAACAAACAAGTGGGACTACATCAAAATAAAAAGCTTCTGCACAGCAAAAGAAACCATCAACAAAACAACAAAAAAAACCACTGCGTCGGAAAACATATTTGCCAATGTCATATCTGATAGGGCCTAATCTCCACAATTTATAGGGAACTCATACAACTTAACAAAAGGAAGATAAACAATCCAATCAAAAAATGGGCAAAGGATCTAAATAGACACCTTTCAAAAGAGGACACTCAGAAAGCCAAGAGACATATGAAAACATGCTCAGAGTCACTAATCATCCGAGAGATGCAAATCAAAACAACAATGAGGTACCATCTCACACCTGTCAGACTGGCTATCATCAACAAATCAACAAACGACAAGTGCTGGAGAGGATGTGGAAAAAAAGGAACATTTGTGCACTGCTGATGGGAATGCAGACTGGTGCAGCCACTATGGAAGACAGTATGGAGTTTCCTCAAAAAACCTCAAATGGAACTCCCATTTGACCCTGTGATCCCACTGCTAGGAACATATCCCAGGAAACCAGAAACACCAATCAGAAAGGATATATGCACCCCTATGTTCATAGCAGCACAATTCACCATAGCTAAGATCTGGAAACAGCCTAAGTGCACATCAGTAGATGAATGGATTAGAAAACTGTGGTACATATACACGATGGAATACTATGCTGCTATAAAAAAGAAGGAACTCGTACCATTTGCAACAGCATGGATGGAACTGGAGAGCTTTATGCTAAGTGAAATAAGCCAGTCAATGAAGGAAAAATACCACATGATGTCACTCATTTCTGGATAATAAAGACCATTATAAACTTATGAACAAAAATAGATACAGAGGCAGAGCTGCCTCGAACAGACTATCAAACTACAGCAGGAAGGCCGGGGAGGGTTGGAGGGCAGGAGGGCGGTGGGTAAGAGATCAACCAAAGGACTTGTATGCATGCATATAAGCATAACCAATGGACATAAGACACTGGGAGGTAGGGGAGGCCGGGGGATTGTCAAGGGTGGGGGGGAAAAAATGGAGACATATGTAATACTCTTTGTAATAAAAAAAAAAAAAGCAATCCCATTTACCATCACACCAAAAAAAGTAAGATACCTAGGAATAAACTTAACTAAAGAGGTAAAAGACCTCTACTCAGAAAACTACAGAACGTTGAAAAAAGAGATAGAGGAAGACATAAACAGATGGAAGAACATACCATGTTCATGGACTGGTAGAATCAACATCATTAAAATGTCCATACTACCCAAAGCAATCTATAAATTCAACGCACTCCCCATTAAAATACCAACGGCATATTTCACAGACCTAGAACGAACTCTCCAAAAATTCATCTGGAATAAAAAAATACCCCAAATAGCTGCAGCGATCCTGAGAAAGAGGAACAAAGTAGGTGGGATCTCAATACCAGATATCAAGCTGTATTACAAAGGCACTGTTCTCAAAACAGCCTGGTACTGGCACAAGAACAGACATATAGATCAAAGGAATAGAAGAGAGAACCCAAAAATCGACCCGAACCAATATGCTCAATTAATATTTGACAAAGGAGGCAAGAACATACAATGGAGTCAAGACAGTCTCTTCAATAAATAGTGCTGAGAAAATTGGACAGATACATGCAAAAAAATGAAACTAGACCACCCATTTACACCATACACAAAAATAAACTCAGAATGGATAAAGGACTTAAATGTAAGACGGAAAACATAAAAATACTAGAGGAATCCAAAGGCAACAAAATCTCATTCATATGCCGAGGCAATTTCTTCACTGATACATCTCCTAGGGCATTGGAAACTAAAGAGAAAATAAACAAATGGGACTACATCAAAATAAAAAGCTTCTGCACAGCAAAAGAAATCATCAACAAAACAACAAGAAAGCCCACTGCATGGGAGAACATATTTGCGAATGTTATCACCAATAAAGGTTTAATCCCCAACATTTATAGGGATCTCATACAACTTAACAAAAGGAAGATAAACAATCCAATCAAAAAATGGGCAACGGACCTAATAGACACTTTTTAAAAGAGGACACTCAGAAAGCCAAGAGACATATGAAAACATGCTCAAAGTCACTACTCTTCCGAGAGATGCAAATCAAAACAACAATGAGGTACCATCTCACACCTGTCAGAATAGCTATCATCAACAAATCAACAAACGACAAGTGCTGGAGAGGATGCGGAGAAAAAGGAACACTCGTGCACTGCTGGTGGGAATGCAGACTGGTGCAGCCACTATGGAAGACAGTGTGGAGTTTCCTCAAAAAGTTAAAAATGGAACTCCCATTTGACCCAGTGATCCCACTGCTAGGAACATATCCCAAGAAACCAGAAAACACCAATCAGAAAGGATATATGCATCCCTATGTTCATAGCAGCACAATTTACCATAGCTAAGATTTGGAAACATCCAGTCCATCAACAGATGAATGGATTAGAAAACTGTGGTACATATACACAATGGAATACTATGCTGCTGTAAAAAGAAGGAATTCTTACCATTTGCAACAGCATGGATGGAACTGGAAAGCATTATGCTAAGTGAAATAAGCCAGTCAGTGAAAGAAAAATACCGCATGATCTCACTCATTTATGGATAATAAAGGGCATTATAAACTGATGAACAAAAATAGATACAGAGGCAGAGCAACACTAACCAGACTGTCAAACTATAGCAGAAAGGTTGGGGAGGGTTCGGGAGGGAGGGGATAAGAGATCAACCAGAGGACTTGTATGCATGTATGCATATAAGCATAACCAATAGACACAAGACACTGGTGAATAGGGGGAGGCTGGGGGAAGGTCAAGAGGGCAAAAAAAGGAGACAAATGTACTACTCTTTGTAATTGAAAGGGCGAGGGCTACGCCCTCCATCTTGCCCCAGGGTAAGGGCTACGCCCTCCATCTTACCTTGGCCTTGTGCTCGGCAATGCTTCTTCCCAGAAGCCCAAGCCTCTGCTAGCCACACTCAGGACTTCTTTAAACTAACCAATGACAATCAAGAAATCAAGAGAGGTGCGCACCATAGATATGACCACATCCTGTGTAACAAGACCCGACTTGCACCTGGACTTGCACCTGGCCAATCGGCAGGGCCCACAGTCACCTCTCCTCCCCTTACTCCACCCCCCTATAAAACTCCTCTTCCCACCGGGCTAGCTATCTCTCTGCCACTTGCTGCTGTGTCAGTAAGGAGGGTAGGGGAGCCAGACCCAGGTTTGAAATAATAAAGACTCTCTGCTTTTGCACTGGACTCGGCTGGCTCCCTGTTGGTCTATTGGGGATCTTGAAATCTGGGCATAACAGTAATATTTTAAGCAATAAAAAAATGAATAAAAAAGAATTTACTACAAAGTTATTTTGAAGAAAATAAATATAAGAAAGGGAAAAAAAAAAGAGATCAACCGAAGGACTTGTATGCATTCATATAAACATAACCAATGGACACAAGACACTGGGGGGTAGTGAAGGCCGGGGGAAGGTCAAGGGGGGAAAAAAAAGGAGGCATATGTAATACTCTTTGTAATTCTTTAAGCAATAAAACAAAATTTAAAATAAATAAATAAATAAATAAATAAATAAATAAAAATAAAGAGAAATTTCAAAGAGAGAGAAAAGAAAAAAAAAAGACTCGGATCATGGTGGCTCAAAAATTAGAAATGATCCAGAATACTTTTTAACAAGGACCATGTAGACCTGACTGCCTCCCATTTACCTGCCTCTTATTTGAATAACAATTTGACTGTGAATGCCATCTAAGGTTATGGTCTTACCCCATCCCCAGTGGTCCACTCTATTCAGCAAGACAAATGCTGACATTGAGTCATCCTAGGAATAAGCCTTCCTAGCACCGTGGGACTCCAGACTCCATTATAAACCAAAAGGTTGGTCATCAATGCATCATTTAAGTTAATTTATGACCAGAAGGGACAAGTGTGGATGAGAAAAAAAAAAAGCCACAAGCTAACCTGACAAGCTCAGGGAAGGCCTGCATGGCAGTCTTGCAAACTTAAAGACCTAAAGTAACCACAAAGGATGGTCTGAAATTAAAACTTTAACTAAAAGCAGTTATGGTGGGTAGTCATGTCCTAGGCCAGTGTTTGGCAAACTCATTAGTCAACAAAGCCAAATATTAACAGTACAATGATTGAAATTTCTTTTGAGAGCCAAATTTTTTAAACTTAAACTATATAGGTAGGTACGTTGTTATTAACTTAATTAGGGTACTCCTAAGGTGGACTTTGCTAAAAACATCCTCAATCTGATTGAGGTACATTCGCTGAGGTCGACCCCTTCCATCTCTCCCATCCACACTCATCTTGTATACTTGTTTCATCTATCTCCTTTGTTCATCCTCTCTATATGTCCACACCATCTCAACATACCTTTCTCAATCCTCGACACTACATCTTCTTTCACTCCACAACATTCCCTAAAATTAACTTAATAAACTTAAAGTTTTTTAAGTCAACTTTGCACTGTATGTGTGTGCCAGCACGTGGTATTTCGTGGAAGAGCCACACTCAAGGGGCCAAAGAGCCACATGTGGCTCGCGAGCCGCGATTTGCCAACCACTGTCCTAGGCCGATATTTTCCCTGATGAGGTCAATTTTTACCTTGACTGAGCCTATTGTTTTTTTGCATCTATGATAATATATCCTTGAAATGTCTGGGTAACTTGTAACTTTCCTTTTTCCAGACCCCTTGGGGCACAACCTAATGTGCCTGGGCACCAGGACAGATACCACAAATTCCTTCACTGTTAGCATGTTAACTGTTGACTGTTGGCTATCCTGCACCCACCTAAGTATGTATCTATCATTTTACTTTTTATCCAATCAGAGGTCTCCCCACTTTGCTTTCTCCCACTTCTCTAATCTATCAGCAATGGATTTCATGTAACCCACCTAGGTCCCCTCCTTTATACATTGATTGCAATGTATAAAAACAAATGAAGAAACCGCCATTCTCTGGAGCATTATCCCAACCTGTTGAGATACTGCTTCCTGGCAATTGTCTACTCAAACTCACAAAAATTCTTTATAGGTTTGGTTCAAATAAACTCACAAAAATTCTTTACAGGTTTAAATGTTTTTACGTTAACAGTTATGACCTCTTTTCCTTTCACCATCTAAATGAGCCCAGTATTGCTTGTCAGTCCAAAATCGCCCAATACTAAGGAATATCCCTGACCATACCTGCTGACTCAGAGGTCTTCTTTCCCAAATCTTCCTAGAAAATCACCTGGACCCTTACTATATACTGCTAGAGTTGACTGGAAAGGCAAATGCCATGCCTTTTCTCTGTGAATCCCTGGTGTTGTGAAGGAATTATTTGACTCTTCCATGTCTTCTCCCTCCATAGAGCAAAACACCCTGGGTCCCTCACAAAACTCTGGGTATAACAGTGGCATGGGACTGAGGGCCCATTCAATTCCTAGTCAACAAGTAACTGTTAAGTGCAGAATTCACAATGCGACTGGCTCTGCGACAAGGAAAACACCTGCCTTCCAGAATTCCTCACCTGCCAGACCCTCTGATCCCTCTGTGGGCTTACTGCCTAGGTAAGCTCAACAATGAATGAAGCAGGTTCTTGAACCTCTGAATCCAAAAAGTGTTCAAGAACCTTCCTCACCTGATCCTGAGCTGATAACAACACCGTGGCCATTTCTCCTTACCTGCTGCCCCTCTTGGAGAAGGCACCTGAAATAAACTAAAATAAAAGCTGTGACATCTCTCCATCCTGTCAGCACTCCCACCCTCATTAGGCCAGACCAGGTTACAAACTCCACACTGAGCACCCTGCAGAGGGAACCTGGCATAGCCCAGGCAAACTCAAATTAGAAGGCCCCTCAGCTTGGTCGCCAAACCAGGAGTGGGCAGCAAGCATACTTCCAGTCACTGGGCCTGCTACTGTTCAGCCAGTGCTTTATGAATAAAGATGAATCAAATTAAGGGATTAGAACTATCTGAAGTGCATTAACAGAGTAAAGGGCAGTCACACTGAGCTCACAATTAATGAAAAATGATAAATATTCCACATATCTGCACTTTGATATTTTGATCGATAATAATTATGAAAATAAAAAGAGGCCTACATAGGCCTGACAAGTCCAGTGACCAAAAGTAACCAAAGAGAATAGTCTGAATATTAACTCCTAACTGGGTAGATCATGGTGAGTAGTCATGTCCCAGAACTATGGCTTCCTTCATAAAAGGTTAATCTCATGTTAAGGAAGCCCTGTCTATTGTTCTTGCATATCTAGCAGAACCTGTGTTTGGCATGTCAGTAATTTTTGCTTCCAGACTCTTCAAAAGGACCCACTAGCAGCAGAGTACAACACTGAAACTCCCTGTTGTCACCCTGTTGCCCACATAACATCTCTCTTCCCTGTAACTGTTAAATGTTAACTATCTTGTACCCACTATAGTAAAAGCAGTATGTATCACTCCATTTCCTTTTGTTGTTTTTTTAAATGTTTTTATTGCTTCGAGAGAGGAGAGGGATAGAGAGAAATATGGATCAGAGAGAAACGTCCTTAGGCTGCCTCCTGCATGCCCCCTCCTGGGGATCCAGCAGGAAACCCGGGCATGTGTCCCGATGGGGAATAGAACCAGTGACCTCTTGGTGCATGGGTCAATGCTCAACCACTGAGCACACTAGCTGGGATGCATCTCTCCATTTCACTTTTTACCCAATCCTTCCTCGAGATTTCCCCACTTTGCTTTCTCCCACCTCCTTAATCTAGTACCTTCCTTACATGTTCTCCTTTGATTCTAAATATATAAAAAGAGCCCTAAGACTGCCATTCTCCAAGGCATTTTCCCCAATCCACTGAGATCTTGCTTCCAGGCTTGTGCTCAAAATCTTGGCTCAAATAAATTCTTAAGGCTTTGAAGTTTCTTTCGATAATTATATT
Source organism: Myotis nattereri (assembly GCF_964212035.1). Taxonomy (NCBI): domain Eukaryota; kingdom Metazoa; phylum Chordata; class Mammalia; order Chiroptera; family Vespertilionidae; genus Myotis; species Myotis nattereri. The sequence goes on from NC_138080.1 coordinate 10,395,700, forward strand.
AACTCTTCAAATGTCAATTGAAGAACTAGCTAAGCACAAATTCCTCTTTCCACTCCCTTTGGAAAGCTGTGCTTCCTTTATGAAGAAGAGTTATCATAGCTCCTTAAATGTAAAAGGAACCATTGCTTATCCACCTTCCCTTCCCCACCCCGAAAAATACAAGACAGAAGGAATAGCGTCACTGCCTATAAATGAACGTTTAAAAATAGAAAAAAAGGAAGTAATTTAACAAGGGGACAAAATTACTTTAAACAAAAATAATAACAATGTAGTTAAATCACTCTAGTCTAGAAAAAAAACGATGCCAAGGTTGATAACTCTGGGGGAGTGGCAGAACCAACAAAGGCTCCAAGCGGAAAACCACCACAGGGTCCACGAACCCTGAAACAAGACAGCTTTCTGCAATCCCTCCACTGAGGCCATTCCCCCGGAGCCCGGCTCAGGCTGAGGGCCCGAGGCTGCAGCTCCGACTTCCGGCCTCCGCGGGGGGGACCGCTCCGGGCAACGCCCCCTCCGCGGACGCCGCGGGGGCTCGGACGCCCTGGGCGGGCGCTCGCGGTCCGGGCCGCTGCAGGAGGTGCACCCCGGGGCCTGTCTCACGGGCAGTCAGTACCCGGCCCACGCGAAGGACACGCGAAGCAGCGGACCTCACCGCAGGCAAGCGGAACACCTAGTGTAGAAACATCAACAGCCGCCAGGCCGCCGCGCGTAATCGTGCCTGCGCCCCGGAGAGCCGTGGGCCGCCCTCTCCCCTCCTCTCCCCCGCAGCGCAGTGCTTTTCCTTTGGAACTCTGCCTCCCAGACGTCGCCGCGGCAGGTACCGCTACAGTGGCCGAGAAGGGCCAGTAGCGAGAGGTTGAGAACGCTCCTTGCTAGGAGCCAAAGAAGGTTGAACCTCCTTGCAGCATCAGCTCTAATCACTTATCATCCTCTCGTGCACCCTTTTTATTCGTAATTATAATGGCAATGCTAATAAGAGGGAAAAGTGATAATGTATTTTAAAGTGTGGAAAATTAGGTGCTCCCTGATGGCTTATTCTTGGTTGGTAAGAGAAGTGTTACAATCTGTTACAAATTTTTGTCTAAATTATGTCCAAGTTTTGTAACCTATTAAAGATATATTATATAGGACATTCACATGTTTAGGTAAAAACAAAAACCCAGTAATTCCTTCTCATGACACTCATTCTTTTAAAATGGTTCATTGTAATCATAAAGCTTGTCTTCCATCATTAATTATAGTTCCCTTCTTCAAATTGTATCCGCTGTGACTGGCACCGTACGTACTGAATAATATGTTCTCAATACTGTTGAATAAAGGGCACTTGAAGGTAGAAAATAAAGAGATTAACTAAATAGGTCAGAAAAATAATTTGAAAAAGAAATCTGGGATCACAATGTTGCAGTAAGACATCATTTCAGAGTAAAAATAATTAAATTGGACACAAGGTGTTTTGTATTGATAAAAGCTACACATTACTAACCATTAGAGAAATGCAAATCAAAATCACAATAGGATATCAGTTCACACCTATTTGTGTGGTTGCTGTGAAAACAAATCAATGCAATACAGAAAACAAGTGTTGGTGAAGACCTGCAGAAATTGAAATCCTTGTGCCTTGCTGGTGGGAATATAAAATGATGCAACCAATCACTTCTCGGCCTTTTGACTAAAATCTAGTGTAAAATGATGCAGCCACTGTGGAAAATAGTATGGTGGCTTCTCAAAAAATTAAAAATAGAATTACTATGTGACTCAACAATTCCACTTATGGGTATATTCCCAGAAGAATTGAATGCAGATGCTTAAACATAGTGGCATTATTCACAATAGCCCAAAGGTGGAAATAACCTGTGTCAATGAAGAGATGAATGGATAAACAAAATATGGTCTGTACTATTATTTAGCCATATAAAGAAGGAAGTTCTGAAACATGCTACAAATATGGATGAATCTTGAAGACATGCTAAGTAAAAAAAGCAGACTCAAAAAAGACAAATATTATATAATTCCACTTATTTGAGGTACCTAAAATAGTCAGATTTATAGACAAAAAATAGAATAATGGTTACCAGGAACTCAAGGAAGAGGGAAATGATGATTTTTTGTTTAATGGGTACAAAGTTGCAGTTTGAAATAATGAAAAAGGCCCAAACCGGTTTGGCCCAGTAGATAGAGCATCAACCTACAGACTGAAGGGTCCTGGGTTTGATTCCAGTCAAGGGCACATGCCCAAGTTGTGGGCTGCATCCCCAGTGGGGGGCATGCAGGAGGCAGCTAATCAATGATTCTCTCTCACCATTGATGTTTCTCTCTCTCTCCCTCTCCCTTCCTCTCTGAAATAAATAAAAATATATTTTTTTAAAGAAAGAAATAATGAAAAAGTTCTGGAGATGGATGGTGGTTGCACAATGTGCATGTACTTAATGCAACTGAACTGTACACTTAAAATGGTTAAAATGGTAAATTCTATGTCACATGAATTTTATCACAATAAAATAACAAAACAAAATAAAGATATAAAAAATTACAAACCATTATTGACAAAAAAACATAGCGTTGGGATTTAGGAAGTAAAAATGAGGTAGCAGACTAAATACATGATCACCTCCCTTTTTCTCTTAATATTCCTTAAAATAACAATAACAAATACATATATAATTTTCTAAGAAGTAAATTGAAAATACCTATAAAAAAATAATCAAAACACCAGAAATTGAGAAAAAATATCGGAAGGCATGCAGCATTGTGCCCTAATATCCAAAATCCATCTAATATAAAGATTCTGAAGAAGAAAAGAGAAGATGAAGAGGAGAAAAGAATTACAAATGGATTATATTGAGTTCTGGATAGAGATACAGCAGAAAACATATTCAAGCTGAAGAATATCTGGGTCTTCAGATTAAATAGAATACAAAGTGTTGAGCATATTAACTGGGGGTGGGAAAGTTCTACAAAAAAAAAAATATCCCTTCTCCCAGTGATTTGTGGGAAAGGGGCCAGTGGTTCCCTAGGGACTGAGTGAAGTTGTGACTTCCTAGCAAAGCAAGCAGGCTTATGCTTCTTAGTTTATTATGCTTAATAATGTCTGATTCCCTTTGCTCTCTTTCTTTGTTAATAATACCTTGCCCTGACCGGTTTGGCTCAGTGGATAGAGCATCAGCCTGTGGACTCAAGGGTCCCAGGTTCGATTCCAGTCAAGGGCATGTATCTTGGTTGTGGGCACATCCTCGGTAGGGGGCATGCAGGAGGCAGCTGATCGATGTTTCTCTCTCATCGATGTTTCTAACTCTCTATCCCTCTCCCTTCCTCTCTGTAAAAAATCAATAAAATATATTTTTAAAAAAATATCTAGCTACCTATAATAACAATTGGAATCTGTAGTTGGTCAAAAGCACAGGTAACAACCTGGACTTATAATTGGTATTTGAGTGAAGGTGGAGGAGTCTTGTAAGAGTGAGTGCTTAACTAACTATGGGGTCTGATCCTATCTCCAGGTAGGTAGCATCAGAATTGACTTGAATTGCAGGACATTCAGCTGGTGTCAGAGAATTACTAGGTGTGAGGAAAGAACTCACATACTGGAAATGGAATAAGAATCATTAGGGTTTTAATCATATTTAACAAATCCTTCACTATACTTAGAGCAAGAACCTGTTTTCATAGATTACATTCAAACATTTGTAAAGTTTTATTTTAATACTAGTGGCCCAGTGCATGAAATTTGTGCACTTTAAAAGGGAATTAATTAGAGGAAATATTTTAATATTGCTATTTGCTCTTTCTCTATAATAGAAGTGTCAGAGATGAAAGAAAATTAGTAAAATGTATATGAAAATCTCTCTCCTGTCAGAGTCTGTGGCGCGCCGCGAGACCCAGAGTCAAATCCTCGTCCACCCGCACCTCGAATATGGAAATATATGTGGATTTCCTTATGTGAATTTTCCACATATATATAGCATTTTAAGGACTCTTTATTCCATGTAGATCACCTATTAATCTATAGTTGTACCATTATCGTTCCTTAATTATTATAGCTTTGTGATATATTGATAGGTCACCTTGTTTTATCCCACAAAGAGGCACTTGATTATTCTTAGCCCTTTGACTTACTACATAAATTTTAGAATCCATTTGTTGAAGTCAATATAAATCCTTTTGTGATATTGTTTGAGATTACATTGAATCTGTACATCGATTTGAGGAACACTGGGATCTTTACATTATTGAGTCTTCCTATCCATAAACATTTTCTATCACCCAATTTATTTAGTTCTTTATGGCTGTTTTTTAAATAAAGTGTCATAATAGTCTCATTAAAGGTTTTGTTTGGCTTTGGTTAGATAATTTCTAGTAATTCTATATATTTTTCTATTTATTATAAATAGTATTGTTAGCCCTAGCTGGCTTGGCTCAGTAGATAGAGCGTCATCCTTTGAATTGCAGAGTTCTGATTTGATTCCGGTCAAGGGCCTATGCCTGGGTTATGGGCTCGATCCCCAGTAGGGGGCATGCAGGAGGCAGCCAATCAATGATTCTCTCTCATCATTGATGTTTCTCTCTCTCTCTCCCTCTCCTTTCCGCTCTGAAATCAATAAAAATATTTAATAAATAAATACTAATGACAATGAAAACACAACAATCCAAAACCTATGGGACACAATGAAAGCAGTCTTGAGAGGGAAGTTTATAGCGCTACAGGCCTATCCCAAAAAAACAAGAAAAAATGGTAGTAAATCATCTAACTTTACAACTCAACGAATTAGAAAGAGAGCAACAAGAAAACCCCAGAGTGAGCAGAAGGAAGGAGATAATAAATATCAGAGCAGAAATAAATGACATAGAGACCGAAAAAAACAATACAGAAAATCAATGAAACCAAGAGCTGGTTCTTTGAAAGGATAAACAAGATTGATGAACCTCTAGCCAGGCTCACCAAGAAGCAAAGAGAGAGGACCCAAATGACCAAATTCAGAAACGATAGAGGCGAAATAGCAACAGACCCCACAGAAATACAAACGATTGTTAAAAAATACTATGGACAGCTCTACTCCAACAAACTAGACAACCTGGAGGAAATAGACATATTCCTAGAAAAAAACAACATTCCAAAACTCAATCAGGAAGAATCTAAAAATCTCAATAGGCCAATAACTATGGAAGAAATTGAAGCAGTCATCAAAAAGCTTCCATCAAACAAAAGCCCAGGACCAGACGGCTTCACAGGGGAGTTTTACCAAACATTCAAGGAAGAACTAAAACCTATCCTCCTCAGACTACTACAAAAAATTCAAGAGGAAGGAACACTTCCAAGCTCATTCTATGAAGCCAGCATCACCCTAATACCAAAACCAGGTAAAGACAACACAATGAAAGAGAATTACAGGCCAATATCCCTCATGAACATAAATGCCAAAATCCTCAACAAAATCTTAACAAATCGGATCCAGCAGTACATCAGAAAGATCATACACCAGGACCAAGTAGGATTTCTCCCAGGGATGCAAGGATGGTACAATATCTGCAAATCAATAAATGTGATACAACACATAAACAAATTGAAAGAAAAAAACCACATGGTCATATCAATTGATGCAGAAAAAGCATTTGACAAAATCCAACACCCATTTTTGATAAAAACTCTCAGCAAGATGGGAGTAGAGGATCATACCTCAACATAATAAAAGCCATATATGACAGGCCCACAGCCAACATCATACTCAATGGACAAAAACTAACACCATTTCCCCTAAGAACAGGAACAAGACAGGGATGCCCACTCTCACCACAACTGTTCAACATAGTTCTGAAAGTATTAGCCATTGCAATTAGACAAGAAGAAGAAATAAAAGGCATCCAAATTGGAAAAGAGGAAGTAAAACTGTCCTTATTTGCAGACAACATGATATTATACATACAAAACCCTAGAGACTCCATCAAAAAACTACTAGACTTAATACATGAATTTGGCAATGTAGCAGGATACAAAATTAACCTCAAGAAATCTGAGGCATTTCTATACACCAATAGTGAACTTTCAGAAAGAGAGATTATAAAAACAATCCCATTTACCATCGCACCATAAAAATTAAGCTACCTAGGAATAAACTTAACTAAAGAGGTAAAAGACCTCTACTCAGAAAACTACAGAACGTTGAAAAAAGAGGTAGAGGAAGACATAAACAGATGGAAGAACATACCGTGTTCATGGATTGGTAGAATCAACATCATTAAAATGTCCATACTACCCAAAGCAATCTATAAATTCAGCGCACTTCCCATTAAAATACCAACGGCATACTTCACAGATCTAGAACGAACTCTCCAAAAATTCATCTGGAATAAAAAAAGACCCCAAATAGCTGCAGCAATCCTGAAAAAGAACAAAGTAGGTGGGATCTCAATACCAGATATCAAGTTGTATTACAAAGCCACTGTTCTCAAAACTGCCTGGTACTGGCACAAGAACAGACATATAGATCAATGGAATAGAATAGAGAGCCCAGAAATCGGCCCGAACCAATATGCTCAATTAATATTTGACAAAGGAGGCAAGAACATACAATGGAGCCAAGATAGTCTCTTCAATAAATGGTGTTGGCAAAATTGGACAGATATATGCAAGAAAATGAAACTAGACCACCAACTTACACCATACACAAAAATAAACTCAAAATGGATAAAGGACTTAAATGTACGATGGTAAACCATATAAAAATTCTAGAAAAATCCAAAGGCAACAAAATCTCAGACATATGCCGAAGCAATTTCTTCACTGTTACAGCTCCTAGGGCACTTGAAACTAAAGAGAAAATGAACAAATGGGACTACATCAAAATAAAAAGCTTCTGCACAGCAAAAGAAACCATCAAAAAACAATGAGAAAACCCACTGTCTGGGAAAACATATTTGCCAATGTCATATCTGATAAGGGCCTAATCTCCACAATTTATAGGGAACGCATACAACTTAACAAAAGGAAGATAAACAATCCAATCAAAAAATGGGCAAAGGACCTAAATAGACACCTTTCAAAAGAGGACATTCAGAAAGCCAAGAGACATATGAAAACATGCTCAAAGTCACTAATTATCCGAGAGATGCAAATCAAAACAACAATGAGGTACCATCTCACACCTGTCAGACTGGCTATCATCAACAAATCAACAAATGACAAGTACTGGAGAGGATGGGGAGGAAAAGGAACCCTTCTGCCCTGCTGGTTGGAATGCAGACTGGTGCAGCCACTATGGTAGACAGTATGGAGTATCCTCAAAAAACTACAAATGGAAGTCCCATTTGATCCTGTGATCCCACTTCTAGGAATATATCCTAAGAAACCAGAAACACCAATCAGAAAGGGTATATGCACCCCCATGTTCATAGCAGCACAATTCACCATAGCTAAGATCTGGAAACAGCCTAAGTGCACATCAGTAGATGAATGGATTAGAAAACTGTGGTACATCTACACGATGGAATACTATGCTGCTGTAAAAAAGAAGGAACTCTTACCATTTGCAACAGCATGGATGGAACTGGAAAGCATTATGCTAAGTGAAATAAGCCAGTCAATGAAGGAAAAATACCACATGATTTCACTCATTCATTGATAATAGAGACCATTATCAACTTTTGAACAATAATAGATACAGAGGCCGAGCTGCCTCAAACAGATTGTCAAACTGCAGCGGGAGGTTTGGGGAGTAGGAGGGAGGGGGGTAAGAGATCAACCGAAGTACTTGTATGTATGCATATAAGCATAACCAATGGACATAAGACACTGGGGGTTAGGGGAGGCCAGGGGATTGTCAAGGGGGTGGGGGAGGAAGGACACATATGTAATACCCTTTGTAATACTTTAAGCAATAAAAAAAATAAAAATAAAATATTTAATAAATAAATAAATGGTATTGTCAGCATAGGTAGCTAGATATTAACAAAGGAAGAGAGCAAGGGAATCAGACATTGTTAAACATAATAAACTAAGGAGCATAAGCCTGCTTGCTTTACTAAGAAGTTACAGCTTCACACACTACCCAGGGTACTCTCCTCCCTCAGGACCTAGTCCCCTGAAGCAGGCATATTAGGGGAGGAATAAAAACAATAAAGGGGAAATTCCTCTGCTGAGTGCACACCCAGTAGAAGTCAAGATGGCACAAGGGGAGGTTCTTCCACTTTACGGCATGAACAATAGAAGCGAAAATGGTGACCATACAGCCTGTCTAGTCTGGGGAAAGGATCAGATTGGTAAGGGACACAGAATCCCAGAAGATCTAGAAAATAGATTGGTTAGGGGGTGAACGTATCAGAAGCATGCGAAAGATTGAGAAGTTGATTGGTTCATTTGAAAGGGCACCTGGTCCTTCTCAAGCCCGGGGTCATATAATCAACTTAAAAAAGAACTCTCTCTCAGTAACATATGTTCACCCTGTTTGTTTATGCATTCTCTCTCCATCAGCCATGTGGCCTTAACAGCTGCCTGGGGCCCACAGCAAAGAGTGGGCACACTGCCAGCCAGGATGCAGCTGGGGACAGACTATGCTAGCCAAATGGAGACAAATGGCACAAAATCTCTGAACAATGGCCCTATTTCTGGGCCTGATGAAGAAAATATTGGATTGGATTTTTTTCATGGCAGGGATAGAAATGGGACACTTTTAACCTGGGAGCAGGCTTCTAATTCCATCTAAATAAATCATACAGTTAAACCACATCCTCCCATATGTGGGTCTCTTGGAATGCTTTCCTTGTGACTGTGAAAGAACCCAATTTCCACCAGCTAGAGTGTCTCTTTTAAAGTTACATATGCCAACTATTTGTGCCTAATGTGTAGAAATGCAAATGATTTTTGAAATGCTTTTATGTAAGTGTCACAGTTAATTTGTATGTGTGGACAAAAAAAGGGGCCATATTCTAAACCTGACAAGCTCAGGGGAGGCCTACGTGGTGACTTTACAAACTTAGAGACCTATAGCAACTACATAGGCCCCAGCCAGGTGATTCAGTCAGTTGGAGCATCATCCCATGCACCAAAAATGTTGTAGGCTCAATTCCTGGTCAGGGCATATACCTAGGTTGCAGGTTCAATCCCCAGTGGAGGCATGTACAGGAGGGAATTGAACCGTGTTTCTATCTCACGTTGATATTTCTCTCTCTTTTTCTCTCCCTTCCTCTCTCTCTAAAAAATCAGTAAAAACTCGGGCAAGGATTATAAATAAATAAATGATAGGTAGATAGATAGATAGATAGATAGATAGATAGATAAGATGGTCTGAAATTCATAACTTATGGCAGTTCCTGGCAGGTAGTCATGTCCTAAGGTGGTAGTTTTCCTTAACAAAAGTCAATCTTCACCTTAACTGAGCCTGTCTATTGTCTTTTTTTTTGCGTCTACAATAATACATCAAAGTAATTTCTTTTTTTCTGAACCCCTCAAAGCATAACCAACACCAGAGCAAAGACCACAAGTCCCCTCATTGTTATTATTATCATGTTACTTGTTGACTGCTAACTATCCTATACCCACAAATGTAAAAGAAGTATGTATCTGTTTTATTTTTTATCCAATCCCATAGATTTCTCCACTTTGTTTTCTCCTGCCTCCCTAATCTCTCAGCAATGAATTTCATGTAACCCCTTTACACTCCTCCTTGGATTGTAATGTATAAAATAAGGTTCATAACTGCCATTCTCTGGCGCATTTTCTCAATCCATTGAGATTTTGCTTCCCGGCAACTGTCATCAGTTTGGTTCAAATAAACTCATAAGAATTATTACCGGTTTGGACGTTTCTTATGTTGATGTGTTAATTTGACATGTCATAGGATACCCAGACATTTGGTCAAATACTATTCTAAGTGTATCTCTGAGGGTGTTTCTGGAGGAGATTAACATCTTAATGGATTACCTGAGTAAAGCAGATTTTCCTCCCTAATGTGAGTGGGCCTCATCCAATCAATTGAAGGCCTAAATCAGGGGTCCTCAAACTTTTTAAACAGGGGGCCAGTTCACTGTCCCTCAGACCATTGGAGGGCCAGACTATAGTTTAAAAAAAAACTATGAACAAATTCCTATGCACACTGCACATATCTTATTTTGAAGTAAAGAAACAAAACTTCAAAAAAAAGAGGCTCTCCTAACTTCAAAAAAAAAAAGGCCCTACTAACTGCAAAAAAAAATAAAAAAAATAAAAAAAAATAGACCTCCTAACTTAAAAAAAAAAATCCTAACTTGTTCTTACCTCGGTCCTCAGGCAGCAGCAGGTTCTGCACAGGCAAGCTTGTGACTTGTCTGAAACTGAGAGGAGGAGTTGAGAGACAGAGAGGAGGGGAGTCGGAGAGTGCAGAGCACATTCCACACGTGCGCACTGTGGCCCGGGAGGAGTCGGCTGCTAAGCAACAGGCAGTGGCGGCAAAAACATCCAGTGGGCCGGATAAATGTTTTCGGCGGGCAGGCCGCATGTGGCCCTCAGGCCGGGCAGTAGTTTGAGGACTCCTGGCCTAAATAAAACAGAGAGTGATAACCCCTCTGTCAATTCCCAGACTTAAGCCAGTTTACAGGCATAGAATCCCTTGAATAAAGGAGAGGTTAAGTCCCCTTGAGGAAGGACCCTAATACACTACCAAAAATGTATACTGTTAATCTTTCCCTAGGCTATATTATGCATTGAAGAAAAACAATCAGTCATTTGGGGAACTACTGTACACTGACTCTGAACTAATATTAATTCCAGAATACTCAAAATATCATTGTGGTCCATTGTCAGATGACCAATGGATTTTTAGCTCAGGTCTACCTCACAGTGGGTCCAGTAGGTTTCTGATGCTGGACTGTACCCCAGGAGGCCAAGGGAGACCTCAACCCAATCCATGTTCTTGTCACAGAACAAAAAGGAATTCTAGAGCAAAACAGAAAGATTTAGCAATGCACAGTAAATTTATTAAAGTAACTAGAGACCCGGTGCATGAAATTTGTGCACAGAGGGGAATCCCTCAGCACAGCCTACACCCAGGACCCCTCAGGGGATGTCCGACTGCCAGTTTAGGCCCGATCCCACTCTCTGTTGTATTTAGGCCAGTCAGACATCCCTCTCACAACCCAGGACCACTGGCTCCTAACCACTCTGCCTGCCTGCCTCATTGCCCCTAACCACTCGCCTGCCTGCCTCATCACCCCTAACCCCTCTGCCTTCCTGCCTGATCGCCCCTAACCTCCTCTGCCTCAGTCCCCGCCGCAGTGGCTTTGTCTGGAAGGATGTCTGGAATGATGCCCAGAAGGTCATTTGGCTGTCCGGTCTATTTAGCATATTATACTTTTATTATTATATATAGTGTATACTCAAGAAGTGAGAGCAGGCAACCTCAGAGAATGAGATGCACCAATGGGATCTGGTAGAAAGTTTTCATTAAACATGGGGTGTGGGATAGGATGGTCCTCAGCTTCTGACGCTGGTGGGGTGACTATCGATGAAGTTCGTCCTTGTCCAGGACTCACATTTTTTCTTTCTTTCTTTCTTTCTTTCTTTCTTTCTTTCTTTCTTTCTTTCTTTCTTTCTTTCTTCCTTCCTTCCTTCCTTTCTTTCTTTCTTTCTTTCTTTCTTTCTTTCTTTCTTTCTTTCTTCCTTTCTTCCACCCTTCCTCCCTCCCTTCCTTCCTCCCTTTCTTTCTTTCTCCTCTCAATTACAGGAAATGGGAGAGGAAAGGGAGGAAAGTAGGTGGTCAGGAAAGGTCACATGGTATTGATCCAGCCAAGAGAAAAAAGTGCAGGGGTAGAGCTTGAGGCCTTTGTTCCCTATTCTAACTTTCTTGCCTCATCTCAACTCATCTTGTGGTTATTTTCCAAGTTCCAGAATGCATAATGGAATATATACTCCAGCTAGCTGACAGAATCCCTACATTAGTTCCTCAACTTGTGGAGTTATTATAGTGGGAAAGGCCATATGAAAGCCACTAGGCTTGCTTCTAGTAAACCAGAAGAAATACTACATTGATCCTTGGCCTTAACTGTACTCTGGCAAGTATTGAAGTATTGATGCCACCCCCCCCCTCCCCTTCTAAGATTTCGATGCAGTTGGTATGGGATAAAGACCCAGCATAAATAACTTCACAAAATTACTCAAGTACCTCTTAATGTGTGGTCAGAATTGAGAACCCCTGGATCAGTTTATACTGCAGTAATTTGACTATGGCTAAAACATTAAAAAATCCTCCAGAATGTAGGCCCGAACTGCAGGAAGACTTTTCAATCAATGATCAAATTCACAATGATTTAATTAATGGAAAATTTAAAGATATGGAGCAAGGGATCAAATTGTTCCTAGGCGTTCTACACTCTGATGCTTCGCTATCATTATACAAATAATTTCCATATATTTTCTTTGCGGATTAATTGGCGCTGTCTTGTGCTATTTTTAAGGCTGATTAGCTGGGCCTATCATTCTCCTGAAGGAGGAGCCCTAGTTAGTAGTTTCCAACTCAGGCCACTTCACGGCCACTAATTAGCCATCCATGGTGCTTAGGGAGGGTGGTGAGATCATGTGTCACCAAGCATGAATATAGAAGCCCACTGAAGGAAGTTATGGGCACATGAGCCTTATAGTAGGAAAGAGTCTTGAGTGGTCCATTACCATGCAGGGTATCCCCATCAGCAAGAGCTCATTAAACAGCTGAAATATCAACATTCAACCTTTCTGGGTTGTTTGTGTAGCTACTACTCAAAGTCCCCACTAGAGAGCAGGAAACTTTAAGATGATGGATTTTTTTTTTTACGTGAATAAACCCATTAATTATAATCATATTTTGAATAATAAATTATTATAGATAACTTTTTTCATTTTTAAATATATTTTTATTACAGATATCTCCCATTTCTCCCCCTCCTTCCCTCCCTTCCTTCCAGCCCCCACCCACCCCCAGGTCTTCACTACCCTATGGCCTGTGTCCATGGACTATGCATATCCTATACTAGGGGCCCAGTGCACAAATTCGTGCACCTTGAAAGGAACTATGGGCCGCGAGGCTGTGGTGGGCACAAGGATGGGTCTTGGCCCATCCTCCATGCCCCCACCCAGCCCCTCCTGCCACGGCCCCAGGTCCCATCTGCCAGCAGCCCCACTCCCACCGTCACCACTCCCAAGCACAGATGGTGGTGGCCCCGCTCACATTCGCTAATGGCAAGGAGAGATTGGGGCTGGCGCCAGCAGCAGGCATGAGCAGGGCTGGTGCTGTCAGCAGGTGTGAGTAGCATCTGCTTCCCTGATCGCCCCTCAGGATTAGGGGGAGGTGGAGAAGCCTTCAGGGGTGATCAGGGCCAGCAGCCACCACTCACCTGCTGACAGCACCGAGTGATCATGGCTGGAGCCAAGTGCCAGCAGTGGGTGCCAAGCTAGACTGCGGCGCACAGGAGCAAAGAATTTTCAGTAACCACTAGAGGCTTTCCCCAATGATAGCGACCAGTGCCCTTCCTTGGTCTGGCACCCCTGCTGTGGCTGACACCCCACCATGTTCCGCATGCTCCCCCTAGTGGTCAGCACACATCATAGCAACCAGTTGTTCAGTTGTTCCACCGTTCGGTCTATTGGCATATTAGCCTTTTATTATATAGGATAATAAAACCCTAATATGCAAATTGACTGAACGGCAGAACAACCTGTGGAACGACTGGTTGCTATGATCCGCACTGACCATCGGGGGCAGATGCTTCACGCAGGAGCTGCCCCCTGGTGCTCAGCCAAAAGCCTAAGGAGCATCGAGCTGAAGGGTAAGGAGCAGAGAGCAGGCGGGTGGTAAGGATCGAGAGCAGACTGCAAGAGGGATGTCCGACTGCCAGACATTCCCCAAGGGGTCCTGGGCTGCAAGAGGGTGCAGGCCAGGCTGAGGGAAGCCCCCCTCCCATGCAGGAATTTCATGCACTGGGCCTCTAGTAAGTATATAAGTTCTTTGGTTTATCTCTTCTTATCTCCCAAACCCCACATCGAGGTTATGTCAGTTTGTTCCATGCCCCACTGCTTCAGATCTTATTTTGTTGGTCAATTCATTTTTTTCATTAGATTCCACAAATAAGTGAGATCATGTGATATTTGTCTTTCTCAGTTTGGCTTATTTCACTTAGCATAATATTTTCCAGGTCCATCCAGGCTGCCCCAAAGGGTAAGAGATCCCTCTCTTTTTACAGATGCATAATATTGCATATGTAAATGTCCCACAGCTTTTATATATTAGTACATTCATGTACTGATGGGAACTTGGGCTGTTTCCAAATCTTAGCTATTGTAAATAACACTGCTATGAACATAAGGGTGCATATATTCTTTCTGATTGATGTTTTGAAGTTTTTAGTATACATTCCCAGAAATGGGATCACTGGGTCAAATGGAAGTTCCATTTTTAAATTTTGAGGAAACTCCATACTGTTTTCCATAGTAGCTGCATCAATCTGCATTCCCACCAGCAGTGAATTCGGGTTCCCTTTTCTCCATATCCTTGCCAGCACTGGTTGTTTGTTGATTTTTTTATGACAGCCATTCTGACAGGTGTGAGGTGGTTTAAATTTGTATTTCTCTGATGATTAGTGACTTTTTCATGTGTCTCTTGGCCATTTGTATATCCTCTTTGGAGAAATGTCTATTCAGGTCTTTTGCCTGTTTTTTAATTGGGTTGTTTGTCCTCCTTTTGTTGAGTTGTATGAGTACTTTATATATTTTCAATATTAACCCCTTCTCAGATGTATTATTGACAAGTAGGTTCTCCCATTCAGTGGGTTCCCTTTTCAATTTGATGGTGGTTTCTTTTGCTGTGCAGAAGCTTTTTATTTTGATGTAGCCACATTTGTTTATTTTCTCCTTAGTTTCCACTGCCCTAGGAGATGAATCCATAAATGTATTTCTACATGAGATGTTTGAGATTTTACTGCCTGTGTTCTCCTCTAAGATTTGTATGGTTTCGTGCCTTACATTTAAGCCTTTTATCCACCTTGAGTTTATTCTTGTATATGGTGTAAATTGGTGGTCTAGCTTCATCTTTTTGCATGTGAGTGTCCAGTTTTCCCAGTACCATTTGTTAAAAAGACTATCTTTACTACATTGTATATTCTTGCCTCCTTTGTCAAATATTAATTGACTATAATGGCGTTGGTCAATTTCTGGGGTCTCTGTTTTGATCCAGTGGTCTATAATATAGACTCTATATACCTGTTCTTGTGCCAGGATCAGACTGTTTGGGTTACAATAGCTTTGTAGTATAGTTTTATATCTGTTATTGTGATTCCTCCTACTTCATTCTTCTTTCTCAAGATTGCTGCAGCTATTCAGGGTCTTACATGGTTCCATATAAATTTTTGGAGTGTTTGTTCTAGCTCTGCGAAGTTATGCCATTGGTATTTTAATAGGGATTATATTGAATCTATAGATTGCTTTGGGTAGTATAGATATTGTAGTGATGTTAATTCTTCTAATCCATGAACATGATATATGCTTCCATTTGTATCTTCTGCTATTTCATTTTTTTAATGTCCTATAGTTTTCCAAGTACAGGCCTTTTGCCTCCTTAGTTAATTTTATTCCTAGGTATCTTATTTGTATTGTTGTTGCAATGGTAAATGGGATTGCTTTTTGGTTTCTCTTTATGAGAGTTCATTATCTATAATAATAAAAGCATAATATGCTAATTAGACTGGACATCCTTCCATACGACCTTACGGATGAAGCTGGGGCTGTGAGGGAAGCCGGTGTCAGCAGCCAGGGGAAGGAAGGCCTACTCTTGCATGAATTTCGTGCATTAGACCTCAAGTTGGTGTATAAAAATGTCATCAATTTGTGGATGTTGATTTTGTATCCACCTACCTTACCGAATTCATTTAGTAAGTCTAATAGTTTCCTGGTGGAGTCTTTAGGGTTTCCTATGTACAATATCATGTCATCTGCGAATAATGACAGTTTTACTTCCTCTGTTCCAATTTGGATTCCTTTTATCTCTTCTTTTTGTCTGATTGATGTATCTATGACTTCCAGTACTATGTTGAATAAGAGTGGTGAAGGCAGGCATCCGTGTCTTCTACCTGTTCTTAAGGGAAACGCTTTTAGTTTTTGTCCATTGAGTTTTTGTCCATATAGCACTACAAGCCTACCTCAAGAAACAAGAAAAGTGACTAATAAACTAAATGACCCTATAACTAAATGCATTAAAGAGAAAAGAGTAAGAAAAGCCCAAAGAAAGTAGAAGGAAGGAAATAATAAAGATCAGAATGGAAATAAATGACATAGAGACAAAAAAAAAAAAAACCCAGTACAAAACATTTTCTTCTTTCTTGAGGTAGGCATGTAATGCTATATTCTCTTCACCTAGCTTCACCTTTATTATGGCTGTAGGCTTGTCATATATGGCCTTTATTATGTCGAGGTATGATCCCTCTATTCACACTTTACTGAGAGTTTTTATCAAAAAAGAGTGCTGGATTTTGTTGAATGCTTTTTCTGCATCTATTAATATGATCATGTGATTTTTAGCCTTCATTTTATTTATGTGATGTATCACATTTATTGATTTGCAAATACTGTATCATCCTTGCATCCCTGGAATAAATCCCACATGGTCATAGTGTATTAGCTTTTTAATATGTTGCTGGATCTGATTTGCTAATATTTTGTTGAGGATTTTAGTGTCTGCGTTCATCGGAGATATTGGCCTGTAATTTTCTTTCTCTGTAGTTCCTTCATCTGGTTTTGGAATTAGGATAATGCTGGCTTTATATAAAAAGCTTGGAAGTGTTCCTTTCTCTTGAATTTTTTGAAATAGTTTGAGGAGATTTTAGTTCTTCTTTGAATGTTTGGTAAAATTCACCTGTAGGAGGAAGATGGCTGCTGATGGGAAGGCAGACTGCAAGATAGTGCATGAGTGAGAGAATGAATCGAGAGTGTGTGGTCGCACATGGAGTGTTTGTTTATGAGTTGAGGGACAGCTATACTCCAGGGGACTGTGGGGGGTTGCCAGACAGGGTTCCCCTGACTGGGCAGCCCCCGCTGCTGCTGGGATCCCTCCTAGAATGACCAGCTCCGATGTGGAGAACATGCCATCTTGAAGGGGAGAGTGGATGTTGTTGGAAGCCTGAAAATCCCAGGAATCTACAGCAACAACATCCAGTGAACAGCTGCGAACCCAGGAACACCGGTCCCCAAGCAGTGTGAGCACATGGATTCAGAGGAGCTTGCACCCCCCCCCCCACAGAAAGGAGAGAGAGAACTACATAACTAGACACCTGAAGAAGAGAGATCATGGGGAGGCAAAGAAACAACCCGCATATGAAAGAAAAGCAGGCATCACCAGAAAAGGAAGTAAATGAAATAGAGGCAAGCAACCTGTCAGAGAAAGAATTCAGAGAAATGGTCATAAGGTAGATGAAAAGAATGGAAGAAAAATCAACAATATGTGTAAGAACCAAGAGGAAATGAAGAAGAACCAAGAAGAAATGAAAAATGACATCACTGCTATAAAGAACTCAATAGGAAGCATCAACAGTAGACCAGAAGAAGCAGAGGACCACATCAGTGAGCTAGAAGACAAGGTAGGAAAAAATACCCAAACAGAGCAGCTTCTAGAAAAAAAAACTAAAAAGCAGGAGGAGAGCCTAAGAGAATTTTGGGACAACATGAAACAAAACAACATCCGCATAATAGGGGTGCCAGAAGGAGAGGAAACTGAGCAAGGAATAGAAAACCTGTTTGAAGAAATAATGACAGAAAACTTCCCTGATATAGGGAAGAAAAAACTCACACAACTCCAAGAAGCTCACAGATTCCCAAACTAAATGAACCCCAAAAGACCGAAGTCAAGGTACATTATAATTAAATTGGCAAACACCAACAACAAAGCAAGAATCTTAAAAGCGACCAGAGAGAGACAGAAAGTTACCTACAAAGGATCCCCCATCAGACTAGCGACTGATTTCTCAACAGAAACACTTCAGGCAAGAAGGGAATGGAATGAAATATACAAAGTCATGCAAAGGAGGGGTCTGAATCCAAGAATACTGTACCCAGCAAGGCTATCAATCAAAATTGAGGGCTAAATCAGGAGCTTCACAGACAAAAAAGGACTAAGGGAGTTTATTACCACCAAACCAGCAATGCAAGAAATGCTAAAAGGTCTGCTGTAAAAAGAAGAAACAGGAAACAAAGAAATAAACAGGGGTAAAGAATAAAAATGGCAACAAACAAGTACCTATCAATAATAACTTTAAATGTAAATGGATTAAATGCCCCAATCAAAAGACATGGGGTAACTGAGTGGATAAGAAAACATGCCCATATATCTACAGGAAACCCACCTCAGAAAAAAAGACACACACAGACTGATGTTGAAGAGATGGAAAAGGGTTTTTCAGGCGAATGGAAATGAAAAAAAAAGCTGGGGTAGCAATACTTATATCTGACAAATTATATCTCAAAGTGAAGGACATAAAAAGAGATAAGGACGGCCACTTCATAATACTAAAGGGAGCAACCCAACAAGAAGAAATAACTCTGGTAAACATATACACACCCAATACAGAAGCACCCAAATACATTAAAAAAAAAACCTTCCAGAGGAGATCAAGGGAGAGATTGACAGCAATACAATCATAGTAGGGGACTTTAATACCCCACTAACACCATTGGACAAATCCTCTAAACAAAAAATCAGCAAAGAAACATCAATCCTAAATGAATCACTAGATCAGATGGAATTAATTGACATTTTCAGAACATTTCACCTCAAAGCCACAGAATATACATTCTCCTAAAGGGTCAATTTCAAAGATAAACCATATATTGGGACACAGGCAAAGTCTCTTTAAATTCAAAAAGATGGAAATCATACATCTTCTCATTTCACAATGGCATAAAACTGGAAATCAACTACAATAAAAACAATCCAAAAAACTCAAACACAAGGAGACTAAATAGCAAGCTATTAAAAAATAACTGGGATACCAGAGAGATCAAAGAATAAATAAAAAACATCATGGCAACAAACAACAATGAAAACACAACAATCCAAAATCTATGGGACACAGTGAAAGCAGTCTTGAGAGGGAAGTTCATAGCTCTACAAGCCTACTGCAAAAATCAAGAAACAATGGTAATAAACTACCTAACCCTACAACTCAAAGAATTAGAAAGAGAGCAACAAGAAAAGCCCAGTGTAAGCAGAAGGAAGGAAATAATAAAGATCAGAGCGGAGACAAACAACATAGAGACCAAAAAAACAATACAAAAGATCAACAAAACCTAGAGCTGGTTCTTTGAAAGGGTAACAAGATTGATGAACCTCTAGCCAGGCTCACCAAGAAGCAAAGAGAGAGGACCCTAATAAACAAAATCAGAAATGAAAGAGGCTAAATAACAACAGACCCCACAGAAATACAAAGTATTGTTAAAAAATACTATGGAGCATCAAGATGGCAACCAGCAGGAAGATAGGGAGGGAGAGAGTGTGAGAGAGCAAGGGAGCGATAGAGGAGTGTGTGGACGTGTGTGGTGTGTGTGTGTGTATGAGCTAGGGACAGTTAGATTCTACAGGTCTTCTAAGGGGCTGCCAAACTGGCAGTCTTAGACAGTGGAGCCCCGCTCCCAGCACTGACACTCCTAGGCGACCAGCGCAGGCACGGAGACCACGCCATCTTGAGAAACAGAGCTGCTTGAGAGTGGGATCCTGGCCTCAGCACCACCCAGTCTGGTCTCAGACCCAAACCAGGTCCCTGCAGCCACTGGGGATGGAGACCTGAAACCACAGCTACAGACCCACAGACACCAAGAATCCAGACATCCTTGCAACAGATTTCTGTGAGTAACAGAGCCCATTCCCACCACCCCCCCTTGCAGGCTCGTGGGCAGCACCATAGTAACTGATAGATCCACCCCTCCCTCTGGCCTCAGTGCTGCTACAGGAATATTAGCCTGGGAACGCACAAACACTGGGAACTTGTTCCCCGCTGCACGGACTACAGGAATTTTAGCCTGGGAACATGTTCCCAACAGCATGGGCCCCAAGACCCCAATTCTCCAGGTAGGAGGCAGCAGTAAGCAACAGTGACTTTACTCTGTTTCTTGTCACCTGCGCCTGGGATCCCTGATTCCCAGTGCATTCACACTAAGACCCAGTGACTCCAATTCTTGGTGCATGCACACACAGGGGTCCTGATTCTCAATGCAAGGCCACGTGAAGCAACAGAGACTCTGATACTGGATTCTTGGGGAACTCTGACTCCTGGCACATGCTAGGGGGATCTGATTTTTAACACACTCCAGGGGGGTCTATGTTTCAGCACAGTGCAGGCGGGGGTCCCTGATTCTAAGTGCGCACACGAGGCCTCACTGAGCGCTGGTAACGCTGACTCTGAGCGAGCCTGGTTCCCACCAACCCATGACAACCACACATCTTAGTGTCAGAGCTCTTCAGTGACACTAGGGTGATGTGAAGCTCCCACTGCACACGGCCCAGGCCCACGCAACTCGACATTTGAACCTTCTGGAAATAGTCAGAATGGGGAGATGACACAAGCCCCAGAGGAAAGAAAATGAGGAGTCACCAAGAAAGAAAATTAGTGAAACTGAACCATGCAACATGACAGAAAAAGAATTCAGAGAAATGGTTGTACAATTCATTCACCAGATAGATGAGAAAATCAACAAACTATGCAAAAATCAGGGAGAAATGAAAAGTGATAAGCTACAATCAAAAACATTATGGAAGGTTACAAAAGTAGACTAAAAGAAGGAGAGGACCAAATTAGTGAGTTAGAAGATAAGGTAGAGAAACAAGCTCAATCTGAACAGCAACTGGAGAAAAAAATTAAAAAGCAGGAGGAGAGCCTAAGGAGCACTGGGACAACATGAAACGAAGTAACATATGCATAGTAGGGCTGCCAGAAGGACAAGAAGAGCAGCAAAGATTAGAAAATCTATTTGAAGAAATGATGACAGAAAACTTCCCAAATATGGGGAAGAAAAAAAGTTACACAAGTACAGAGAGTCCCAAGCAAGATGAATCCCAAAAGACCCACACCAAGACACATCATAATAATGATGGCAAATGTTCACAACAAAGAGAGAACCTTAAAGTCTGCAAGAGAGAGAGACGGAGAGTTACCTACAAAGGATTCACCATCAGATTATCAAATTATCAAATTATCAAATTATCAGATTATCAAATAATCAAATTATCAAATGATTTCTCTTGAAACACATCAAGCTACAAGGGAATGGAAGGAGATATACAAAGTGTTGCAAAGTAAAGGACTGAATCCAAGAATACTCTATCCAGCAAGACAATCAATCAAAATTGAAAGGGAAATCAGGAGCTTTGCAGACAAAAAAAGGCTAAGGGAGTTTATCACTACCAAGCCAGCGATGCAAGAAATGCTAAAAGGAATGCTATAAAAAGAAGAAATAAAAAGGTACGAAAGAACACAGGCACAAAAATAGAAATGACTACAAACAAGTACCTTTCAAGAATAACTTTAAATGTAAACGGACTAAATGCTCCAATCAAAAGACATCGAGTGGCTGAGTAGATAAACAGACATGACCTATATATATATGCTGTCTACAAGAGATCCACCTCAGAACAAGGGACTCACACAGACTGAAAGTGACAGGATGGAAAAATCTCTTTCAGGCAAATGGAAATGAAAAAAAAGCTGTGGTAACAATACTTATATCTGAGAAAATAGACCTCAAAGTGAAGGCCATAACAAGAGACAAGGAAGGCCACTTCATAATACTAAAGGTACAGATACAACAAGAGGATATAACCCAGATAAACATATATGCCCCCAATGCAGGAGCACCCAAATATATAAACAAAAACTCCTGGAAGATATCAAGGGAGAGATCGACAATAATACAATCATAGTAGGTGACGTAAACAAACCACTGACATCACTGGATAAATCTTCTAGACAAAAAATGAGCAAAGAGACAGCAATCCTAAATGACTCACTAGATCAGATGGACTTAATTGACATCCTCAGAACATTTCACCCCAAAGCCATGGAATATACGTTCTTCTCAAGTGCACATGGGACATTTTCAAAAATAGACCACATATTGGGTCATAAGCAAAGTCTCCCCAAATTCAAGAAGATTGAAATCATACCAAGCATCTTCTCAGACCACATGGCGTAATATTAAAAATAAACTACAATAAAAACAATCCAAAAAACTCAAATACTTGGAAGTTGAATAGCATGCTACTAAATAATGATTGGGTTACCAATGAGATAAAAGAAGAAATTAAAAACACCCTGGAAACTAATGACAATAAAAGCACAACAATCCAAAATCTATGGGACACAATGAAAGCAATCCTGAGAGGGAAGTCTATAGATCTACAGGCCTACCTCAAAAAACAAGAAAAAAATGATAGTAAATCATCTAACTCAAAGAATTAGAAAGAGAGCAACAAGAAAAGCCCAGAGTGAGCAGAAGGAAGGAGGTAATAAAGATCAGAGCAGAAATAAATGACATAGAGACCAAAAAAAACAATACAAAAGATCAATGAAACCAAGAGCTGGTTCTTTGAAATGATAAAAAAGATTGATGATCCTCTAGCCAGGCTCACCAAGAAGCAAAGAGAGAGGACTCAAATAAACAAAATCAGAAATTAAAGAGGCAAAATAACAACAGACCCCACAGAAATCCAAAGAATTGTTAAAAAATACTATGAACAACTCTACTCCAACAAACTAGAAAACCTGAAGGAAATGGAATATTCCTAGAAAAATACAACCTTCCAAAACTCAATCAGGAAGATTCTAAAAATCTGAATAGGCCAATAACTATGGAAGTAATTGAAGCGGTAATCAAAAAGATTCCAGCAAACAAAAGCCCGGGACAAGACAGCTTCACAGGGGAGTTTTACCAAACAGTCTAGGAAGAACTAAAAGCTGTCATCCTCAGATTATTCCAAAAAATTCAAGAGGAAGGAACACTTCCAAGCTCATTCTATGAAGCCAGCATCACCCTAATACCAAAACCAGGTAAAGACAACAGAATGAAAGAGAATTACAGGCCAATATCCCTCATGAACATAGATGCCAAAATCCTCAACAAAATCTTAACAAATTGGATCCAGCAGTACATCAGAAAGATCATACACCAGGACCAAGTAGGATTTATCCCAGGGATGCAAGGATGGTACAATATCTGCAAATCAATAAACGTGATACATCACATAAACAAATTGAGAGATAAAAATCACATAGTCATATCAATTGATGCAGAAAAAAACATTTGACAAAATTCAACACCCCTTCTTGATTAAAAAAACAAAAACAAAAACAAAAAACCTCTCAGCAAGGTAGGTATAGAAGGATCATACCTCAACATAATAAAGGCCATATATGACAAACCCACAGTCAACATCATACTGAACAGTCAAAAACTAAAACTATTTCCCCTAAGAACAGAAACAAGACAGGGATACCCACTTTCACCACTCCTGTTTGACATAGTACTGGAAGTACTAGCCATTGTGATCAGACAAGAAGAAGAAATAAAAGTCATCCAAATTGGAAAAGGAGAAGTAAAACTGTCCTTATTTGCAGATGACATGATACTATACATAGAAAACCCTAAAGACTCCATCAAAAAATTATTAGACTTAAAAAATGAATTTGGCAATGTTGCAGGACACAAAATTAATACCAAAAACTCTATGGCATTTCTTTACACCAACAGTGAACTTACAGAAAGAGAAACTAAAAAAGCAATCCCATTTACCATCACACCAAAAAAAATTAAGATAACTAGGAAAAAACTTAACTAAGGAGGTAAAAGACCTATATGCGGAAAACTATAGGAAACTGAAAAAAAGAGATAGAAGAAGACATAAACAGATGGAAGAACATACCGTGTTCATGGAGTGGTAGAATCAACATCATCAAAACATCCATACTACCCAAAGCAATCTATCGATTCAATGCAATCCCCATTAAAATACTAACGGCATATTTCACAGATCTAGAATGAACATTCCAAAAATTCATCTGGCATAAAAAAAGACCCCGAATAGCTGCAGCAATCCTGAGAAAGAAGAACAAAGTAGAAGAGATCTCAATAGCAGATATCAAGCTGTATAACAAAGCCACTGTTCTTAAAACAGCCTGGTACTGGCATAAGAACAGACATATAGATCAATGGAATATAATAGAGACCCCAGAAATTGACCCAAACCACTATGCCCAATTAATATTCAACAAAGGAGACAAGAGCACACAATGGAGTCAAGACAGTCTCTTCAATAAATGGTGTTGGGAAAATTGGACAGATACATGCAAAAAGATGAAACTAGACACCAATTCACACCATATACAAAAATAAACTCAAAAATGGATAAAGGACTTAAATATAAGATGGGAAACCACAAAAATGCTAGAGGAATCCACAGGCAGCAAAATAGCAAACATATGCAGAAGAAATTTCTTCACTGATACTGCTCCTAGGGCAATGGAAACTAAAGAGAAAATAAACAAATGGGACTACATCAAAATAAAAAGCTTTTGCATAGCAAAAGAAACCATCAACAAAACAACAAGAAAGCCCACTGCATGGGAGAACATATTTGCCAATGTTATCACCAATAAGGGTTTAATCTCCAACATTTACAGGGAACTCATACAACTTAACAAAAGGAAGATAAACAATCGAATCAAAAAATGGGCAAAGGACCTAAATAGACACTTTTCAAAAGAGGACATACAGAAGGCCGAAAGACATGAAAATATGCTCAAAGTCACTAATTATATGAGAGATGCAAATCAAAATGACAATGCGGTATCATCTCACACCTGCCAGAATGGCTATCATCAATGAATCAACAAACAACAAGTGCTGGTGAGGATGCAGAGAAAAAGGAACCCTCGTGCACTGCTGGTGGGAATCCAGAATGGTGCAGGCACTGTGGAGAACAGTATGGAATTTCCTCAAAAAACTAAAAATGGAACTCCCATTTGACCCAGTGATCTCACTTCTAGGAATATATCCCAAGAAGCTAGAAACACCAATCAGAAAAGATATATGCACCCCTATGTTCATAGCAGCGCAATTCACCATAGCTAAGATTTGGAAACAGCCTAAGTGCCCATCAGCAGATGAGTGGATTGAAAAACTGTGGTACATCTACACAATGGAATACTACGCTGAGGTAAAAAAGAAGGAATTCTTGCCATTTGCAACAGCATGAATGGAACTAGAGAGCATTATGCTAAGTGAAATAAGCCAGGTAATGAAAGAAAAATACCACATGATCTCACTAATTTTTGGAAAATAAAGAACATTATAACCTGATGAAAATAAAGATAGATACAGAGGCAGTAAAGCATTGAACAGACTGTCAAATTACAGCGGAAAGGCTGGGAAGTGTTGGGGAGGGGGGGGAAAGAGATCAACCGAAGGATTTGTCAGCATGCATATAAGCACAACCAATGGACATAGGACATAGCGGGGGTGGGATGAGGGCATGCAACAGGGGGTAGGGGAGTTTGGGTGAAGGTCAATGGGGAAAAAAAGGGAGATATATGTACTACTATTTGTAATACTTTAAACAATAATAAAAAAATTCACCTGTTGTTTGCTGGAAGTTTTTAAATTATGCTTCAATATTATGAGTTGTTACTGGCCTACTCAGGTTTTCTGATTCTTCCTGATTGAGTTCTGGAAGATTGTATATTTCTAGGAATTTGTCCATTTCACCCAGGTTGTCCAGTTTGTTCATAGTATTTGCTTAAAATCTATGGCATTTCCTTTGTATTTTTGTGGTGTCCATTATTATATCACTTCTTTCATTTCTAATTTTATTTACTTGGTTCCTTTCTCTTTGTTTCTTGATGAATTTGGCTAGGGGTTCACCAGTCTTGTTTATCTTTTCAAAGAACAGCTCTTGGAATTATTGATCTTTTGTACTGTGTGGGTTTTTTTAGTCTCTATGTCATTTATTTCCACTTTGATCTTTATTATTTCCTTCCTTCTACTTTCTCTGGGCTTTTCTTACTGCTTTCTCTTTAATTCATTTAGTTATAGGGTTAGATAGTTTAGTAGTCCTTTTTCTTTTTTCTTGATTTAGGCCTGTAGCGCTATGAACTTTCCTCTCAGGACTGCTTTCACTGTGTCCCATAGGTTTTGGGTGGTTGTGTGTTCATTTTCATTTATTTCTAGGAAGTTTTTTATTTCTTTCTTGATCTCATTGGTAACCCATTCATTGTTTAATAACATGCCATCTAGTCTCCATGTATTTGAGTGTTTTTGAGTTTTTTTTATTGTACTTGAATTCTAACTTCATGCCATTGTAATCTGAGAAGATGCTTGTTTTTATATCAATCTTCTTGATTTTGTATAAACTTGTTTTGTGCCCTAACATGTGGTCTATCTTTGAGACTATTCCATGTGCACTTGAGGATATAGATAACTTTTACTGAACATTTTCTAAAGGCCAGAAACTCCCCTAAATACTTTCTATTATTTAATGTATTAATTGTATTCTCTTCACCTAGCTCATATCACAAATTGTAATTTAATTTGTTTTTCACTTCTGTCCCATCATTGTACTGGAAGTTACATAAAGATAGCATCTGTTTTATTTATTATTCTATACTAAGTAGTGAGTCTGGATCATTGTAGTAACTGAATAATTACTAAAATGTTATTTTCAAATAATACAGTTATTTTCAAGTAAATAAATATGAGTGAATTGAATCTTAATCTCAAAACCAAAATGGAGCTGTTAAGACACATTATGTTTTCTTATTAGCATGATTGTTTTAAAATGTGTGATATCTGTTTTTAGGTATTTGAAATTAATTATTGAGTATTGTCTCAGAGTGTTTTTGAGTGTTTTTAATAGCTTCCATATGTTTTATTTTGGAGGAAAGTATTCTTTTGTAAAGAGTAATGGGAATTGTCCAAGCTAAAGTCAGTAAGATCTCCCCTATAGTGGTTCTCAACCTTCCTAATGCCATGACCCTTTAATACAGTTCCTCATGTTGTGGTGACCCCCAACCATAAAATTATTTTCGTTGCTACTTCATAACTGTAATTTTGCTACTGTTATGAATCATAATGTAAATATTTGATATGCAGGATGTATTTTCATTGTTTGCAACCCACAGGTTGAGAACCTCTGCTTTAGAAGAACTTGTACCAATAACTAATGTTGATTAAAGTTATTGTAATTATTCTGGAGAAAAAGAAATACCACATTCCTGAAGGCATTGCAGAGGTAAGTGCCAACATCAAGAATATGAAAGCTCTCGACTAAAGGGGGTCAAATATATAGTGACATAAAATGATTTGACTTTGTTGGTGGGCACACGATACAATATGAAGACCATATATCACAGAAATGTACATTTGAAATCTATATAATCTTATTAACCAATGTCACCCCAATAAATCTAATAAAAAGGAAAAATGGAACATGAAGAGTTGGAGGGGTGATGATTCCCACCACATCCCTATTTAACTCACCTATGTGGCCTGTGAAGAAGTCAGGTGGGCCTTGAAGAATAACAGTGGATTATTGTGGGCTTATTCAGGTGGTGGCTCTAACTGCAGCCTCTATACCAGGTTTGGTTTCATTGCTTGAGCAAACTAACCCATCCCCTGGTACCTCATATGCAGCTACTGATATGGCAAATGCCATTTACTCCATCCCTGTCAATAAGACCCACCAGAAGCAGTTTGCTTTCAGTTGGCAAGCCCAGAGTACACCTTCACTGTTGTAGCTCCGGCTTAAAGCCCTATATCATCATTTACTTTGGAAGGACCTTGATTACTTTTTCCTTCCACAAGATATCACACTGCTCCATTACATTGATGACATTATGCTATTAGGAAGCAAGAAGTATTGGTGAGATATTTGTGTGTCATGAATGGCAAATAAATCTGACAAAAATTCAAGGACCTTCTACTTTCTAGAAGTTCAGTGATATGGGAGATATAAATATATATTCCTAAAAAATATATACACACACTTTGAATAGTTATAAAGGCAGTGTTTATTAAACTACATTTCCTTTTCAAAATTGAGCTATCAGCTGTTAAAGTATGTATACATTTTGGGGGGACACCCTGTATATATCCCTTCTATGTTGAGAATAACTTGTTGCATCTGGCCTTTCCTACAACCAAAAAAAAAAGATGTACAATGTATAGTGACCATTTACCAAGTGACCAGAAAAGTTGCTGGCTTTGAGTGAAGCCCAGAACAAGAGAAGGCTGTTCCACTACCTGGGCCAGTAGAGTAGATCCAAGAGTGCTTGAAGTGCCAGTTGCAGATAGAGATGCTGATTTTAAAGGAAATAAATACTTGAAATGACTCATCAGTGAATATAATATTTTTTGTAGGCTTTAGTAGATGAGTTTATCAGATTAAAGAAGATCCCTAGATTGAATGGACTTTCAATGTCATCAAATGTTTTTCTGCATCCATTTAGATAATCATGTCTTCCTTTAATCTGTTAATGCGGTGAATTAAATTACATTCATAAATCTTCTAAGTCATTCATCTGCTAAAGTGCATTTCTGGGACAAAACAGGCTTGATCATAATGTTTTTATGTAATTCATTTTGCAAATGTTTTACTATATTTTTTGGATCTATGCTTCTTAGTTTGGCTAAAATTTTGTTTCTTGTTCTAGGTATGTATTTAGCCTCATAAAATGCATTGCTAAAAGTATTCTTTTTCCTATTCTGAAGTTTTTTGCGAAAAAATATGTCTGCTACAACACATACTTCTGTATTGTGGATTAATTCCATCTTATGTGGGAGATTTCATGGTTTTTATAAGATTTTCCCCACCACCTTAAATTTTACACTCCATATAAAAGGGTCTTAAAGCAGATGAGCCCACACAGCTGAGAGCAGTACAACTGGCGAAAATAGAACTGTTCCTGACACCCCTTCAACTCTCACAATCTCTCTCTTAACTTAGCGTGGCCACCTGCTTTGCGCAGGACACTTCTGTGTGGTCTTCATAACTCAGTGGCATCAATCCTTCACCACAGTCTCTTTTTCCAAGGTACTTTCACCTTTATTAATAGGTGATGTTATCTCTATCTCTTTCTTTCTCTTGGGTTTGTATTTATGTATCTAATGATTTACCACATCTTTTTAATTATGCCATTATTTTTTAATAGAAAGTGGTTTTTATTAGTTTTCTGGTACCAAACATGCTATGATTTAAGTGGTCTATTCAAATACTATTCTTCCCATAATAACAGTTATTTTGTTGTTATTGTTAATCCTCACCCAAGGATATTTTCCATTGATTATTAGAAAGAGTAAAATGAGGGGGAGAGACACAGAGAGAGAAACATTAATGTTAGAGAGACACATCAATTGGTTGCTTCCTGCACATGACCCGACCAGGGCTGGGGATCAAGCATGCAACCAAGATTTGTGTCCTTGACCGGAATTGAACCTGGGATCCTTCCAGTCTTTCAGTGATGCTCTAACCACTGAGAAAAACCAACTAGGGCTACACCTGATAATTTTTGTTGGTGTTTTTACTCAACACAAAAATTTTCAGGGATAAATATACAGTAGTCCAGCAGAAACACTTGTATTCATTCATTGATTAATTTGTGCCACTTCTCTGTACATAAAGTCTTCAATTGCTGACCCCTCTGCCTGGTAAATATCAACATTACTTTATCACACTTTTCGGTCAGGTCTCTGTCCAAATATTACCTACCATATAGGTTTTCTATATATCCAAGTGGTATCCATGTGCAAAGGTATGAATCTGGACCCCCACCACACATCATATACAAAAATTAACAACACGGATCAAAAGCCTAAATGTGAAATCTAAAACTATTAGAATTTGACAATAAAACCTAGATATAAATGTTCATGATCTCAGATTTGGCAATAGATTCTTAGAAATGATACCAAAAACACAAGAAATATCAGGAAATATATAATTTTGATTTTATCAAAATTGAAAAACCTTTGTGCACCAAAGGACATTTTCAAAAGAGTGAAAGAAAACTTACTAAATGGGACAAAATATTTGCAAATTATGTATATGACTAAAAGCCCAGCATGTGAAATAGCACAGCACCGCCCACCTGTGCAGGTCTTTGGTTGTTACGATGTTAGGGCCACAGGCCTTTTATAATATAGACTAGTGGCCCAGTGCATGAAATTCATGCACTGGGGAGGGGGTGTCCCTCAGCCCAGCCTGCACCCTCTCCAATCTGGGACCCCTCGGGGGATGTCTGACTGCTGCTTTAGGCCACAGGGATCGGGCCTAAACCCCCTCACAATCTGGGACCACTGGCTCCTAACTGCTCACCTGCCTGCAGCCTGATCATCCCTAACCACTCTGCATGCCAGTCTGCTTGCTCCCAACTTCCCCCCGCCACCGGCCTTCTCACCCCCAACTGCCCCCCCCCCCGACAGCCTGCTCGCCCTCAACTGGCCCCCCTGTCGACCTGCTCAACCCCAATTGCCCCCCACACACACACACACACACACCAGCCTGATCGCTCCCAACTGCCCTCCCTTCCTGGCCTGATCACCCCTAACTGCCTCTGCCTCAGCCCTGCCACTATGCCTTTGTCTGGAAGGATGTCCAGAAGGTGTCCCAGAAGGTCTCCCAATCTAATTAGTATATTACCCTTTTACTAGTATAAATGAGAACATAGTATCCAGAAGATGTAAAGAGCTCTTACAATTCAACCATAGGCAAAAGCCCAATTTACAAAGTTTCAAAGTACTTGAATAGTCATTTCTTTAAAGAAGATATGCAAATGGGAAAAAGCACATGAAAAAAATGCTCAACACATCACTAGTTATTAGGGAAATTCAAATGAAAACCACACTAATATATCACTTTACACACAATAGGAAGGAGATATTTTTTTAAAATGGGAAATAAGTGTTGGTAAGGATGTGGAGAAATTGGAACCCTTGTGCATTGCTGGTAGGAGTGTGAAATGGTTCAAACACTGTAGAAAAGTTTTACAGTTCCTTAAAAAGTTAAATATAAAATTATCATGTGCTCTAACAAATCTACTCCTAGGTATATACCCAAGAAAATGGAAAACATATTGTATTAGTCAGGGTTCTCCGAGAAACAGAAGAGAGGGAGAGAGAGAGAGAGAGAGAGAGAGAGAGAGAGAGAGAGAGAGAGAGAGAAGAAGAAGAAGAAGAAGAAGAAGAAGAAGAAGAAGAAGAAGAAGAAACAGAGAGAGATTTTAATGAATTGGCTCATACAATTATGGAGACTGGCAAGTCCAAAATCTGCAAGGTGGGCCAGCAGGCTGGATATCCAGGGAGAGTATATGTTGCAGTTTAAGTGTGAAGGTGGTTTGCTGGCAGAATTCTCTCTTTCTCAGATAAGGTCAGTCTTTTGTTCTATTCAGTTGAGTGAATAAAGCTCACCCACATTATGGAGGACAATTTGTTTTATTCAATTTGAATATTAATCTTATTCAAAAACATCTTCACAGTAACATCCAGAATAATGTTGAAAAAATATCTGGCATCATGGTATAGACAAGTTGACATTATCCATATGTATCTTCTTAAATCATACTTAATCTCCAAGTAAAGACAATAACAAGGTCATACTTCACCTAACATGATACAACTATCCTGCATACAATTTAAAATGTGTTAATCTCTTTGCCAGAAGAGGTAAAGTCCTTATGTGATGTTTACCCTTCTCTTTGATTTCAATTTAAATACAATGATGTAAAGTAAAAAAAACTTAAGTACTCTAAAGTCAATACATCTTACATTGCATGATAAGGGTATAAAAGATAAAAGAAAATAACAATATAAACAAACATGTTCATAACAAAGAAATAAAATCATGATCATTTCAGTCCTCATTGCTGTAACTGATCACATGGGCATAGCATAGCTGATATCCTATCTAATAAAAGAGAAACATGCAAATTGACCATAACCCCAACACCCTTCCCATTGGTTAATCAGCAGGATATGCAAATTAACTGCCAACCAAGATGGCAGCTGGCAGCCACACAGCTGAAGCGAACAGGAGGCTTGCTTGCTCCAGTGACAGAGGAAGCCAACGTTCCCGGCCTGCCGCTGCTGGGCTCTGAGCTGCACTCTAAGCAACTATGTTGCAATTATAGAAGCTAAACAAGCTCCAGAGACCTGCTTTCAGCCAGCCGGGCCTCAGAGCTTAGAGCTGCAGTGATGGCAACAGAGTTTCAATTACAGAAGCCAAACAAACCTAGAAACCTGCTTTCAGCCAGCTTCGGCCTCAGAGCTTAGAGCTGCTGTGATGGCAAGAGAGTTTCACTATAGAAACCAAACAGACCCAGAACCTGCTTTCAGCCCTCAGAGCTGGAGCCGGCTCTCAGCTCCAGTGACAGCCATAGAAGGTAAATAAATCCCAGAATTAAAAAAAAGAAAAAAAGGAGAGGCTGGGAGCTTAAGTTGCCCTCCAGCCTGAAAACAGCTCTCAGGCCCTCACCCAGACTGGCCAGGCACCCCAGTGGGGACCCCCACCCTGAAGGGGGTGTGACCAGCTGCAAACAGCCATCATCCCCTCATCCAGGCTGGCCAGGCACCCAAGCGGGACCCCCCACCCTGATCCAGGACACACTTCAGGGCAAACCAGCCGGCCCCCACCCATGCACCAGGCCTCTATCCTATACTACAGGCAGGGCGGGACAGCACGAGCTGCCATCCGGGCCCCATATGCAGCCCTGGGCAGCGGGGCATAAGCCCCGCCCCCAGCCGGGACCCCTGTGTGCCATCTGAGCCCCCAGCCAGGACACCCATGCCGCCTAAGCCTGGCACTGCTAAGCCCCGCCCCCAGCCGGGACCCTATGACTATTGGAGAGCAGGAAAGTGCCACTGGGCCCTGGGTTGCTGTGATGATCTGGCCATGGGTAAGTAGAAAAGTGCAGCCTGTAGGCAGCCCCCAGCTAGGCCTGATCCGGGAGCAGGAAAGCAAGCCTGGCCTGTGGGCAGCCCCAAACTTTGCCTGCTCCCCAAGTGCCATGGTGATCCGGGAGCAGGAAAGCAAGCCTGGCCTGCGGCAGTCCCCAGCTGGGCCTGCTCCCTGGTTGCCATGGGGATCCGGGAGCAGGAGAGCAAGCCCAGCCTGTGGGCAGCTCCAAGCTGGGCCTGCTCCCCAGTCGCCATGGAGATCTGGGAGCAGGAAAGCCCGGCTTGCAAGCAGCACCCCCATCCTGGCCATAGCTCAAGGGAGAGTACAACATGCAGTGGAGGCCAGGAGCCTGAGAGATCAACACAGAGGGGCTCCTGCTCCAAGCCTCCATGGTGTGGCTGGGGGCAGGCCCCCAGCAGACACACACACACACACACACACACACACACACACACACAGTGCCTGCTCTGAGCCTCCAATGTGGCTGGGGGCAGACCCCCAGTGGGGACACACACACACACACACACACACACACACACACACACACACGGGACACCTGCTCTGAGCCTCTGCTGCCAGACTGTGGCCATCAGTAGGACATCCACTGAGGGCTCCCGGACTGTGAAAGGGGCAGGCTGGGCTGAGGGAACCCCACCCCCCAGTGCATGAATTTTGTGCACCAGGCCTCTAGTTTTAGTATAAACACCTCCTCCCACCACCCATTCTGTATTCCCTCTGTCTTCAGCAAGCACTTCACCTGATCATGGTTCTTAACCTGGTGGTGGGACCCAAACCTTCATTCTTAAAGGGTCTGGGTTATGAGTAGTTCTTTCTGGGTTATGTTGATGCAGTTTTTCTTTGAACTTAGTGATAGGGCATTCATAGTGTTGGGAACCACCACGTCTGTATAGTTCCAAAATATTTTATTCATCCCAAAAGGAAACACTTTACCCATTAAGCAGTTATTTCCCATTCCATTTCTTTCCAGCCCCCAGTAACTACAAATCTGTTGTCTGTCTCTATGGTTTTACCTGTTTTAGAAATTTCATATAAATAGAATTATACATACGTCAATTTTTATGTCTAGTTTTTTACTCAGAATAATGTTTTTGAAGTTTATCCACATTGTAACATGTGTTAATATTTCATCCTTTTACAACTAAATAATATTCCACTGCATGTATATACCAAAATTTTTAATTCAGTTATTCATTAATGGACATATGTTTTTTCTAACTTTTGTCTATTGTGAATAGTGCTGCTGTGAACATTTGTGTATAAGTATTTTGTTTGAGTGCCTGTTTTCTATATTCTTGGGTATATATCTGCAAGTGGAAGTGTTGGATCATATGATAATTCTATATTTATTACAGTTTTCAGTGTACAAGACTCTAACCTCCTTGGCTAAATTTATTTCTGGGTATTTTATTATTTTGGATACCATTTAAAAGGTTGTTTTTCTAATTATTGATTGATTTTTAGAGAGAGAGGAAGAGAGAGGGAGAAAGAGAGTTGTTGTTCCACTTATTTAAGCATTCATTGGTTGATTCTTGTATGTGCCCTGGCCAGGGATTGAACCCACAGCCTTGGCATATCTAGATAATGCTCTACCAATTGAGCTACCTGGCCAGGTCTACTCAGAATTATTTTTTAATTCTTTTTTTTTAGATTATTCATTGTTAGTGTATAGAAACACAACTGGTTTTTTGTGTGTATTGATTTTTATCTTGAATATTTGATAAATTCACCTGTTAGCTCTACTATGTTTTTTTGTACATTCTTTAAGATTTATTAGATTGGATCATGTCTTCTGTGAATAGAGATGATTTTACTTTTCTCTTTCCAATTTGCAAGTCTAGTTCTTTTTGTTACCTAATTGCTCTGGCTAGAACTTCCAGTACAATTTCCAATAGCAGTGGTTAAAGCAGGCATACATATATTACTTTTGATTTTATTGGAAAAAATTTCATTTTTCACTATTGAGTATAATTTTAGGTGAATATTTTAGTTTCTTTGAGTAAATACCCAGAAGTGGGATTGCTGGGTCATAAGGTAGTTCTATTTATAATTTTTTGAAGAACCTCCATATTGTTTTCCATAGTGGCTGTACCAGTCTGCAGTCCCACCAACGGTACACAGGGCTTTCCCTTTCTCCACATCCTCATCAGCACTGTTTGTTGATTTATTGATAGCCATTCTGACAGGTGTGAGGTGATATTTCATGGTGGTTTTAATTTGCATTTTTCTGATGATTAGTAATATTGAGCATCTTTTCATATATCTACTAGAGGCCCGGTGCATGAAATTTGTGCACGGGGGTGGGGGAAGGAGGGGTCCCCTCAGCCCAGCCTGCACCCTCTCCAATCTGGGACACCTTGGGGGATGTCCAACTGCTGGTTTAGGTCCAATCCCAGGGATCAGGCCTAAACCAGCAGTCAGACATCCCTCTCACAATCCTAGACCATTCGCTCCTAATCGCTCACCTGCCTGCCTCTCTGGTCACCCCTAACTTCCCCTCCCCCCCGCTGGCCTGACCACCCCTAACTGCCCCCCACTGCCAGCCAGGTCGCCCCCAACTGTCCCCTCCCTGCTAGCCTGGTCATTCCTAACTGCCGCCCCTCGCGGGCCTGGTCACCCCCAACTTCCCCCCACCAGCCTAGTCACCCCTCACTGCCCCCCTGCCAGCCTAACTGCCCCTAACTGTCCCCCTGCCAGCCTGGTTGCCCCCAACTACACCCCCCTCCCGGCGTGGTTACCCCCAACTGCCCCTCCTGCTGGCCTGGTCACCCCTAAATGCTGGTCTGGTCATCCCCAACTGCCCCCCCCCCGCTAACCTAGTTGCCCCTCACTGCCCCACTGCCAGCCTAATCACCCCCAACTGCACCCCCCACTGCCAGCCTGGTTACCCTAACTTCCCCCTGCCAGCCTGGTCACCCCCAACTGCCCCCCTGCTATCCTGGTCGCCCCCAAATTTCCCCCCACCCCCCACCCCCCTGCCAGACTGTAGCCCCACACAGCCTGCTGTTCAATCGTTTCGTCATCCCTCACTAACCCCCGCTGCCGGCCTGGTTGTAGGCAGCCATCTTGTGAGGGCATGAGGGTTAATTTGCATATTACCTCTTTATTATATAGGATTGGCCACTTGCATGTCCTCTTTATTTCTTTTTAATTTATTTATTGCTTAAAGTATTACAATGGGTATTACATATGTGTCCATTTTATCCCCCTGCCCTAGACAGTCCCCTAGCCTCCCCTATCCCCCAGTGTCTTATGTCCATTGGTTATGCTTATATGCATGCATACAAGTCCTTTACTTGATCTCTTACCCCCTACCTCCTGCCCCCCAACCCTCCCCGGCCTTCCTGCTGTAGTTTGACAGTCTGTTCGAGGCAGCTCTGCCTCTGTATCTATTATTGTTCAAAAGTTTATAATGGTCTCTCTTATCCATGAACGAGTGAGATCATGTGGTATTTTTCCTTCATTGACTGGCTTATTTCACTTAGCATAATGCTCTCCAGTTCCATCCATGACGTTGCAAATGGTAAGAGTTCCTTCTTTTTTACAGCAGCATAGTATTCCATCGTGTAGATGTACCACAGTTTTCTAATCCATTCATCTACTGATGGGCACTTAGGCTGTTTCCAGATCTTAGCTATGGTGAATTGTGCTGCTATGAACATAGAGGTGCATATATCCTTTCTGATTGGTGTTTCTGGTTTCTTAGGATATATTCCTAGAAGTGGGATCACAGGGTCAAATAAGAGTTCCATTTGAGGTTTTTTAAGGAAACTCCATACTGTCTCCCATTGTGGCTGCACCAGTCTGCATTCCCACCAGCAGTGCACAAGTGTTCCTTTTTCTCCACATCCTCTACAGCACTTGTCGTTTGTTGATTTGCTGATGATAGCCAGTGTGACAGGTGTGAGATGGTACCTCATTGTTGTTTTGATTTGCATCTCTCAGATGATTAGTGACTTTGAGCATGTTTTCATATGTCTCTTGGCTTTCTGAATGTCCTCTTTTGAAAGGTGTCTATTTAGGTCCTTTGCCCATTTTTTGATTGGATTGTTTATCTTCCTTTTGTTAAGTTGTATGCGTTCCCTATAAATTGTGGAGATTAGGCCCTTATCAGATATGACATTGGCAAATATGTTTTCCCAGACAGTGGGTTTTCTCATTGTTTTTTGATGGTTTCTTTTGCTGTGCAGAAGCTTTTTATTTTGATGTAGTCCCATTTGTTCATTTTCTCTTTAGTTTCAAGTGCCCTAGGAGCTGTATCAGTGAAGAAATTGCTTCGGCATATGTCTGAGTTTTTGTTGCCTTTGGATTCTTCTAGAATTTTTATGGTTTCCTGTCGTACATTTAAGTCCTTTATCCATTTTGAGTTTATTTTTGTGTATGGTGTAAGTTGGTGGTCTAGTTTCATTTTCTTGCATATATCTGTCCAATTTTGCCAACACCATTTATTGAAGAGACTATCTTGGCTCCATTGTATGTTCTTGCCTCCTTTGTCAAATATTAATTGAGCATATTGGTTCGGGCCGATTTCTGGGCTCTCTATTCTATTCCATTGATCTATATGTCTGTTCTTGTGCCAGTACCAGGCAGTTTTGAGAACAGTGGCTTTGTAATACAGCTTGATATCTGGTATTGAGATCCCACCTACTTTGTTCTTTTTCAGGATTGCTGCAGCTATTCGGGGTCTTTTTTTATTCCAGATGAATTTTTGGAGAGTTCGTTCTAGATCTGTGAAGTATGCCGTTGGTATTTTAATGGGAAGTGCATTGAATTTATAGATTGCTTTGGGTAGTATGGACATTTTAATGATGTTGATTCTACCAATCCATGAACACAGTATGTTCTTCCATCTGTTTAAGTCTTCCTCTACCTCTTTTTTCAACGTTCTGTAGTTTTCTGAGTAAAGGTCTTTTACCTCTTTAGTTAAGTTTATTCCTAGGTAGCTTAATTTTTATGGTGCGATGGTAAATGGGATTGTTTTTATAATCTCTCTTTCTGAAAGTTCACTATTGGTGTATAGAAATGCCTCAGATTTCTTGGGGTTAATTTTGTATGCTGCTACATTGCCAAATTCATGTATTAAGTCTAGTAGTTTTTTGATGGAGTCTCTAGGGTTTTGTATGTATAATATCATGTCGTCTGCAAATAAGGACAGTTTTACTTCCTCTTTTGCAATTTGGATGCCTTTTATTTCTTCTTCTTGTCTAATTGCAATGGCTAACACTTCCAGTACTATGTTGAACAGGAGTTGTGAGAGGGGGCATCCCTGTCTTGTTCCTGTTCTTAGGGGAAATGGTGTTAGTTTTTGTCCATTGAGTATGATGTTGGCTGTGGGCCTGTCATATATGGCTTTTATTATGTTGAGGTATGACCCTTCTACTCCCACCTTGCTGAGAGTTTTTATCAAAAATGGGTGTTGAATTTTGTCAAATGCTTTTTCTGCATCAATTGATATGACCATGTGGTTTTTTTCTTTCAATTTGTTTATGTGATGTATCATGTTTATTGATTTGCGGATATTGTACCATCCTTGCATCCCTGGGATAAATCCTACTTGGTCGTGGTGTATGATCTTTCTGATGTACTGCTAGATCCGATTTGCTAAGATTTTGTTGAGGATTTTGGCATCTATGTTCATGAGGGATATTGGCCTGTAATTCTCTTTCATTGTGTTGTCTTTACCTGGTTTTGGTATTAGGGTGATGCTGGCTTCATAGAATGAGCTTGGAAGTGTTCCTTCCTCTTGAATTTTTTGTAGTAGTCTGAGGAGGATAGGTTTTAGTTCTTCCTTGAATGTTTGGTAAAACTCCCCTGTGAAGCCGTCTTGTCCCGGGCTTTTGTTTGATGGAAGCTTTTTGATGACTGCTTCAATTTCTTCCATAGTTATTGGCCTGTTGAGATTTTTAGATTCTTCCTGATTGAGTTTTGGAATGTTGTATTTTTCTAGGAATTTGTCCATTTCCTCCATGTTGTCTAGTTTGTTGGAGTAGAGCTGTCCATAGTATTTTTTAACAATCGTTTGTATTTCTGTGGGGTCTGTTGTTATTTTGCCTCTATCGTTTCTGATTGTGTTTATTTGGGTCCTCTCTCTTTGCTTCTTGGTGAGCCTGGCTAGAGGTTCATCAATCTTGTTTATCCTTTCAAAGAACCAGCTCTTGGTTTCATTGATTTTCTGTATTGTTTTTTTGGTCTCTATGTCATTTATTTCTGCTCTAATCTTTATTATCTCCTTCCTTCTGCTCACTCTGGGGTTTTCTTGTTGCTCTCTTTCTAATTCTTTGAGTTGTAGAGTTAGATGATTTACTACCATTTTTTCTTGTTTTTTGAGAGAGGCCTGTAGAGCTATAAACTTCCCTCTCAGGACTGCTTTCATTGTGTCCCATAGGTTTTGGATTGTTGTGTTTTCATTTTCATTAGTTTCCAGGATGTTTTGAATTTCTTCTTTGATTTCATTGCAACCCAATCAATATTTAATAGCATGCTATTCAGCTTCCAGGTGTTTGAGTATTTTGGGTTGTTTTTATTGTAGTTTATTTCTAATATTATACCATCATGGTCTGCGAAGACGCTTTTTATGATTTCAATCTTCTTGAATTTGGGGATACTTTGCTTGTGACCCAATATATGGTCTATTTTTGAATATGTGTTATGAGCACTTGAGTAGAATGTATATTCCGTGGCATTGGGGTGAATTGTTCTGAAGATGTCTATTAAGTCCATCTGATCTAGTGAGTCATTTAGGATTGCTCTATCTTTGCTGACTGTTTGTCTAGAGGACTTATCCAATGCTGTCAGGGGTGTATTAAAGTCCCCTACTATGATTGTATTGTTGTCTATCTCTCCTTTGATATCTTCCAGGAGTTTTTTTATGAATTTGGGTGCTCCTGCATTGGGTGCATATATGTTTACCAGGGTTATATCTTCTTGTTGTATTGATCCCTTTAGTATTATGAAGTGGCCTTCCTTATCTCTTGTTATGGCCTTCACTTTGAGGTCTATTTTGTCAGATATAAGTATTGCTACCCCAGCTTTCTTTTCCTTTCCATTTGCCTGAAAGATATTTTTCCATCCTTTCACTTTCAGTCTGTGTGAGTCCCTTCTAATGAGGTGGGTTTCTTGTAGACAGCAGATGTATGGGTCTTTTTTTTTATCCATTCAGCCACTCGATGTCTTTTGTTTGGAGCATTTAGTTCATTTACGTTTAAAGTTATTATTGAAAGGTACTTGTTTGTAGCCATTTCTTTTTTTGTGTGGCTGTTTTCTTTCTGAGCTTTTTATTTCTTCTTTTTACACCAGTCCCTTTAGCATTCCTTGCATTGCTGGCTTGGTGGTGATAAACTCCCTTAGCCTTTTTTTGTCTGTGAAGCTTCGTATTTCCCCTTCAGTTTGAATGATAGCCTTGCTGGATAGAGTATTCTTGGATTCAGTCCTTTGCTTTGCATCACTTTGTAAATTTCCGTCCATTCTTTTCTGGCCTGATGTGTTTCTGTT
Organism: Myotis nattereri; assembly: GCF_964212035.1. Taxonomy (NCBI): domain Eukaryota; kingdom Metazoa; phylum Chordata; class Mammalia; order Chiroptera; family Vespertilionidae; genus Myotis; species Myotis nattereri. Next base: position 10,436,118 of record NC_138080.1, read on the forward strand.
GAGAAATCATTTGACAATCTAATGGGAGATCCCTTGTATGTAACTTTCCGTCTCTCTCTTGGAGCCTGTAAGATTCTCTCTTTGTCCTGAACATTTGCCGTGGTAATTATGATGTGTCTTGGTGTGGGTCTTTTTGGGTTCACCTTGTTTGGGACTCTCTGGGCTTGTGTGACTTTTTTCTTCCCCACCTCAGGGAAGTTTTCTGATATTGTTTCTTCTAATAGGTTTTCTAATCCTTGTTCATCCTTCTGTTGTTCTGGTACCCCTATTATTCGTATGTTGTTTCATTTCATGTTGTCCCAAAGCTCCATTAGGCTCTCCTCCTGTCTTTCAATTTTTTTCTCCAATTGCAGTACATTGTGGGTGTGTTTTGCTTCCTTGTCTTCTAATTCACTAATTTGGTCCTCCGCTTCTCCTAGTCTACTGTTGATACTTTCAATGGAGTTTTTCATTGCAGCTATATCACTCTTCATTTCTTCTTGGGTCTTACTTAAGTTGTTGATTTTTTCATCTGTTTCTTCTAGCTTCTTCCATATGTTATCGATTTTTTCATCTGTTTCTTCTTGCTTCTTGCAGAGGTTGTTGATTTTTTCCTCCATCCGGTTTATGCACTCTAGGACCCTTATTCTGAATTCTTTTTCTATCATGTTGCATGCCTATGTATTACTTAGCTGCTTTTCTGGAGAGTCCTCCTTCTCTTTCCTTTGGGGGTTTCTTTGTCTACCAATGTTTGATCTCACTGACATATCTAGACGTTGAGTCATTCAGTGGTTGCTCCCTAGGTGGCAGTGACTCCTTGGTCTGTGGTTGCTCTTTGGGCGGTTGCGGTAGCACCTGCTCTTCAGTTGGCAGCAGCTCCTCTGGTGGGTGCTGTTCACAGCTGTGGTGGCTCTTCTGGCTGGTGGGGCGAGGTTTCACGTACAGCTGCTGTTCCTCAGCAGAGGATGTTGGTGCTCAGGAGGTTGCTGTTGCTTGGATCTGCTGCGTTGATTTAAAGGCACAAAATACAACACAACAAGGCACCACGTACCAGGCACTATACACAAATATATTCACGATATTAATAACCCCAAATAAAGGTGACCACCCGAATTAAGAGAATTAGGGGATAAGGAAGAAGGAAGAGAAAAAGATAAAAGAGAAAAAAGAAAAGTAGGGACCAAAAAAAGGAGTGCAAAAATGAAATTGGGAAAAAGGAGGGGGAAAATAAAAGCGAGAAAAGAAAAGAAAAGAAAAGAAAAGAAAAGAAAAGAAAAGAAAAGAAAAGGAAAGGAAAGGAAAGGAAAAAAAAACAAGCAAAAAGAGAGAATGAAGTGGAAGAGGGGAAGAGACTTTTTATATGAGGAGAATACTCCTATAGAACAGCCACTAATCCCAACAAATTCCAGCAACAGCTCCCTGGAGATGAATGCAAACTAGAAACAACCAATAATATAACGATGAAAATAGAATGGAGAACACTAATCCCAAAATAAAATAAAGAGAAAATAAAATGGCACTTTAAAAAATGGTAAAATGGTAGCAGTAATAATACTGGTTAAAAATAAGAAGGTAGTAATTAAAAGAGTAAAATCAGGTGATGGAAAAAGAAGAAAAAAAAAGGAGGAAAAAAAAGAAAAAAATTGGGTTCTTAGTTAAAAGGTGAAAAAAGAAAAAAAAAGAAAATTGCAGTAGTGAAGGTCCTTCGGTTCTTCTATTCTTCAGTGTGGCTCACCTTAGACCTACCAGGTATTCAGGAGAGTGTTGAGTTTCCCTGCGATACACTGTTCCTCTGTGTTGTAAACCACAGTCCTTATTTTAAAGCAGGCCGCATTTGTTTCCCAGACTGCCTTATTTTGTGTTTAGCAAAGAGTGAGTTTGTGGGTCAGCCTCTGTGTGGCAGTGTTCACTGCCCAGAGCTGGCTGCGTAGTAGTTAGTTGCCGGCGCTGTGTTGTTGCTGGGATTGAAAATCCCTCTATAGGCCAGACCCTGTTAACTCCCAGGGACTGATCAGGTTATTTTAATCCTTGATCTCGTACAGGGTGGAATCTGGGTGTGGCTGTGCTCCTTGCCTGGGGGCTGGGGGGGAAGAGTCTCACTCTCCGGAGAGAATGGCTGCCCCAGGCCTGGGCTCAGGGGTGTCTCAGCACTCAATTTGCTGCCACCTCTCCCGGCCCCCCTTCTCTCCTCAGTCTCTCCCCAGATTCCACTCCTCCGCACACTCTCCATCTCTTTAGCACAGGTGAGTGTCTGTATCTGAAATGTCCCATGAACAGGATTCAGTGAAAACAAACAAACAAACGCCGGCCGCGGAAACGGGGAAGGCTTGGTTTCTGTAAGCTTCTTCTCTTACCGGGACTGCATGGTCTGGTCAGCTCTTCAGGCTGCCCCCTTTAGGCTCAGTCCTCTGTGATCACAGAACCCAGCTCTCAATTCCCGGCGGCACCAGGAATCCCGCGGTTCTCCTTTCCCCCATCAGGGGCTGTGCCTGTCCCAAGGGACGCGGCTGTCTGCCACACGGTCTCCCTCCGACTCTCTGGGCTCAGAGGTCTGGCAAACTTTCCTGCCCAAATTCCTGGTTTTTTTACCTTTCCAGGGGAGTTCTGCTCTTCCCGGCTGCAAACTGTCTCACCAGCTGAGCAATTTCACCAATTCGGTGTGGGTGTTATTAGTTTCAGCTGCTCACTCCATTTGCTCCGGGACACGACCTGGGACGCGTCTGCCTGTATCGCCGCCATCTTCCGTCTCCTGCATGTCTCTTTAGAGAAACATCTAGTCAAGTCCTCTGCCCATTTTAATTAGATTGTTTATTTTTTGGTGTGAAGTTGTAAGATTTTCTTATATATTTTGAATATTTATCCCTTATCTGATGTATCATTGATGAATATCTTCTCCCATTGAATAGGTTGTCTTTTCCTTTTGTTGATAGTTTTCTTTACTATACAAAACCTTTTTAGTTTGATGTAGTCCCATTTGTTTATTTTTTGTTTCCCTTGCCCAAGGAGATACGTTCAAAAAAATACTGCTACAAACAATGTCAGAGAGTTTACTGTCTATGTTTTTCCCCAGAGCTTTATGGTTTCAGGTTTTACATAAAGCTGGATTGTAAAACATAATGTATCACATTAATTGATTTGCAGATATTGAACTAGACATGCAAATTGGAAAGAAAAAAGTAAAACTATCTCTATTCATAGAAGACATGATCCTTTATAATAAATCTTAAAGAATGTACAAATTTAATCCATTTTGTGTTTATTCATGTGTACAGTGTAAGAAAATAGTCTAGGAGAAACCAAGATGGCGGCATAGGTAAACACCTGACATTGCTGCCTTGCACAACCACTTCAAAAATACAACTAAAAGACAAAACGAACATCATCCACAACCACAGGAAGGCTGGCTGAGTGGAAATTCTACAACTAGAAAGAAAGAGAAAAGCACACTGAGACCAGAGGATGTATGGAAGTAAAGTGCAGAGGTACACAGGCGCAAGCGGAAAGGACTGGCAACCGAGGACGCAGTTATCGTTTTCAATCAGGAGGGAGACACAAGCTCCTGCTCTAAACTCCAGTTCCAAGCTAGTCTCTGGGGACCCAGACTAATACGGGGAGAAACTGGACTGTCTGGCATCTGGCGGAACTCGAGGGTGGCTTTCTCTCAGAGGTGCTTACGGCGATTACCATAGGACACTGACACCCGGGGCCTCTTAGGGCAGGACTGAGGATCAGCAATAGCTGTTTGTTCCACCCTGCTGATTCCCTGAGAACCCGCCCCACCCAAGCTGTGCACAGAGGCCTTTGCATATGAATGACCTGGCTCTTTGCAATCTAAAATTACCTAACAAACTGCAGCTGGCTCAGAGAAACCCAGAACATCCAAAGGACAACCCAGATTACAACTCCTCAGATCCATAAGGGACACACTCAGGGGGCAGACTCAGTGAGCACCAAAGCCTCACTGAAGCAAGTCTTTCCCCATAAAGGTGCCTCCAGCACAGTTCTCTCACTGTAGACACAGCTGATTCTCACAGCCAATTGGCCTGGAGGTCAATTCCTCCCAGTGATACCTACAACAATCAATCCTTAACTACAACAAGACTGTGTATAAAGCCCACAAAAGGGATTCACCAAGAGTGTCTACCTCAGGTAATTGGGGAGGCTGAGCCACTGGGCCCTATAGGACACCTAGCACAGAAAGCCACTCTATCAACACAGGGAAATCAAAATGTGGAGACAAAGAAACAGGTCACAAATGACAGAAATGGAGGAAAGCAAACTACTGGATATGGAGTTCAAAACCATGGATATAAGGTTTTTCAAGAATTTTCTAGAAACTGCCGATAAATTTAGTGAGACCCTCGAGAATATGAAAAAAAAACAACTAGAAATTAAGTATACGCTGACTGAAATAAAGAATATTATACAGCCAAACCGGTTTGGCTCAGTGGATAGAGCGTCGGCCTGCGGACTGAAAGGTCCCGGGTTCGATTCCGGTCAAGGGCATGTACCTTGGTTGCAGGCACATCCCCAGTAGGGGTTGTGCAGGAGGCAGCTGGTCGATGTTTCTCTCTCATCGATGTTTCTAACTCTCTATCCCTCTCCCTTCCTCTCTGTAAAAAATCAATAAAATATATTTTAAAAAAAAAGAAAAAAGAAAAAAAAAGAATATTATACAGAGATCCAACAGCAGACTAGAGGATCGCAAGAATCAAGTCAAAAATTTGAAATACGAAGAAGCAAAAAAACACCCAACCGGAAAAGCAAAAAGAAAAAAGAATCCAAAAATATGAGGATAGTGTAAAGAGCCTCTGGGACAACTTCAAGCGTACCAACATCTGAATTATGGGGGTTCCAGAAGACGAGAGAGAGCAAGATATTGAAAACCTATTTGAAGAAATAATGAAAGAAAACTTCCCCTACCTGGTGAAAGAAATAGACTTACAAGTCCAAGAAGCACAGAGAACCCCAAACAAAAGGAATCCAAAGAAGACCACACCAAGACACATCATAATTAAAATGCCAAGAGCAAAAGACAAAGAGAGAATCTTAAAAGCAGCAAGAGAAAAACCGTTAGTTACCTACAAGGGAGTACCCATTTGACTGTCAGCTGATTTCTCAACAGAAACCATGCAGGACAGAAGGGAGTGGCAAGAAATATTCAAAGTCCAATTTTCCCAACACCATTTATTGAAGAGACTATCTTGGCTCCATTGTATGTTCTTGCCTCCTTTGTCAAATATTAATTGAGCATATTGGCTCGGGCCGATTTCTGGGCTCTCTATTCTATTCCATTGATCTATATGTCTGTTCTTGTGCCAGTACCAGGCAGTTTTGAGAACAGTGGCTTTGTAATACAGCTTGATATCTGGTATTGAGATCCCACCTACTTTGTTCTTTTTCAGGATTGCTGCAGCTATTCGGGGTCTTTTTTTATTCCAGATGAATTTTTGGAGAGTTCGTTCTAGATCTGTGAAGTATGCCGTTGGTATTTTAATGGGAAGTGCATTGAATTTATAGATTGCTTTGGGTAGTATGGACATTTTAATGATGTTGATTCTACCAATCCATGAACACGGTATGTTCTTCCATCTGTTTAAGTCTTCCTCTACCTCTTTTTTCAACGTTCTGTAGTTTTCTGAGTAGAGGTCTTTTACCTCTTTAGTTAAGTTTATTCCTAGGTAGCTTAATTTTTATGGTGCGATGGTAAATGGGATTGTTTTTATAATCTCTCTTTCTGAAAGTTCACTATTGGTGTATAGAAATGCCTCAGATTTCTTGGGGTTAATTTTATATCCTGCTACATTGCCAAATTCATTTATTTAAGTCTAGTAGTTTTTTGATGGAGTCTATAGGGTTTTGTATGTATAATATCATGTTGTCTGCAAATAAGGACAGTTTTACTTCCTCTTTTCCAATTTGGATGCCTTTTATTTCTTCTTCTTGTCTAATTGCAATGGCTAATACTTTCAGAACTATGTTGAACAGTTGTGGTGAGAGTGGGCATCCCTGTCTTGTTCCTGTTCTTAGTGGAAATGGTGTTAGTTTTTGTCCATTGAGTATGATGTTGGCTGTGGGCCTATCATATATGGCTTTTATCATGTTGAGGTATGATCCTTCTATTCCCACCTTGATGAGAGTTTTTATCAAAAATGGGTGTTGGATTTTGTCAAATGCTTTTTCTGCATCAATTATTATGACCATGTGGTTTTTTTCTTTCAATTTGTTTATGTGATGTATCGCATTTATTGTTTTGCGGATATTGTACCATCCTTGCATCCCTGGGATAAATCCTACTTGGTCGTGGTGTATGATCTTTCTGATGTACTGCTAGATCCGATTTGCTAAGATATGGTTGAGGATTTTGGCATCTATGTTCATGAGGGATATTGGCCTGTAATTCTCTTTCATTGTGTTGTCTTTACCTGGTTTTGGTATTAGGGTGATGCTGGCTTCATAGAATGAGCTTGGAAGTGTTCCTTCCTCTTGAATTTTTTGTAGTAGTCTGAGGAGGATAGGTTTTAGTTCTTCCTTGAATGTTTGGTAAAACTCCCCTGTGAAGCCATATGGCCCCGGGCTTTTATTTGCTAGAAGCTTTTTGATGACTGCTTCAATTTCTTCCATAGTTATTGATCATTGCAATATTGTATTCTTAATTTCTGACTGGTTCTTTTTTATGGTTTTTATTTCTTTGTGTAAGTTCTCACTAAGTTCATCTATTCTTCCTTTAAGTTCATTGAGCATCCTTATGACCAGTGTTTTTAATTCTGCATTTGATAGATTTATTGCATCCTTTTTCTTTTTCTTTTTTTAGTTATCTTTTTTTGGAGCTTTATCCTGTTCTTTCATTTGGGAAATGTGTCTTTATCCCTTCTTTTTAGAAGTGTTTGCTTCTACATTTTAGGTAGATCTCCTATGTCTCCCAGTCTTGGCAGGGTGGCCTTATATAGTAGATTTTCTGTGTGGCCCAGTTGCTTTGTCTCCCTGAGATGCATACTCCAGGGGTATCCCTCATGTAAGCACTACTGAATAGCGATTGGCACAACAGTGGCTGAGGTTGATCCTCAAGCTGACTGGCTGTGAAGACTGGCCATGACTATAGCAGACTATCTGTTGTTTGGGAACTGACCCCACAAAATGGGATTCACCTTAGTGGAGCTCTAGTGCTTGCTGAGTCTACCCTTATGTGGTTGGTATTGGGTCTCTTGCTAGGGGCTCTAGTGCAGGCTTGGGTTAGCTGCTGCCTGTGCTCAGCCCTGGGATATCTGGTAGAAGTCACAAAGTGATCTGTACTTGGTAGCTGCCTGTGCTGATCGTGGAGGTACCTGGGAGAGGCCATACTATGAAATGAGCCTAGTTGCCATTAGTGCCAGGCTGCGGCCACTAGCAAGAGTACAGGGCATGTTGAAGCCATCCACTGCCTCCCTGGGGTTTGTAATTTTCTTTTAGACATTTTAGGGAGGTCCACAGTGTGAGCTGAGGCTGGTTGCTTATGTGTAATAGCTGCTGAAAGAGCCTGTGCAGAAGTTTGGTGAGGTGGGTTCTTAGGGAATCATCAGGGTAGGGCAGGTTTGATGGAAACACTAATTTGGCACCTGCCTGTGCCTGCAGGCTGGATGGGGGAGGAGGTCAACAAAGGAACAACAGTGCCAGGCAGCACTTCTGTCTTGGCCAGAGTGGCCCCTCCACCCCTTCCCCTAAAGCCAGACAATTTATTTCCTCCCCTTATGTTCTCCTCTTTTCAAGCTGCTACCCTAGTGCTGGAGCTCAGAGCCAGTAAGTTCATCAGTAAGTAAGTCCATGCACAGGCCCTTTAAAAAGAATTCCCGAGACTCCAGTAGTCTTTTGTCTCACCGGATGGAATCTTCACTGATTTTTACAGCCAGATGTTTGGGGGACTGCTCTTCTCAGCACTGGTGGTCCAGGTTGGGGAGCCTCATGTGGGTCTGGGACTCCTCAAAAAAAGATCTCTGAAACTGAGATATTCCTCCCAAATTTTTTATTGATGAGAGAGAGAAAGAGAGAGAGAGAGAGAGAGAGAGAGAGAGAGAGAGAGAGAGAGAAAGATCTGTTGTTCCACTTATTCGTGCATTAATTGGTTGATTCTTGTATGTGCCAGTTTGAGGATCGAACCTACAACCTTAGCATATTGAGATGATGCTCTAACCAACTGAGCTATATGTGTGGATATAGGACCAGTTTGTTTTGTGTCTCCATCCTCTTACCAGTCTCAACATGGCTTCTTCTTCATATATTAGTTATAGGAATTCTGATCACCTAGTCTTCAAGGGTGGTTGTTCTATAATTTAGTTGTTATTTTGACGTGGTCATGGGAGGAGCCAAGCACAGAATATACCTACTTTGCCATTTTGATCAGAAGTCTTGTCTTCTTTTTAAATTGTTATTTATAACAATAAGTTTTACCCTAAGCACTACTTTTTCTGCATCTCATAAGTTTGGTATGTGGTATTTTCATTTATCTTACATGTTGGTCTACTTCATGGTACACAAATCTCTGGAGCTCTATTCATTTTTCTCTTTTTCTTCATATTGGGTAATCTCAATGGTCCTATCTGAAAGTTTATTGATTCTTTTTTTCTACTTCTTTAAATCTGCTCTTGAGTCCCTCTAGTGAATTTTTTCTTTTCATTATTGTACATTCCAGCTCCAGATTTTGTATTTATTTCCTTTTTTATAATTTTGATCTCTCTATTGGCATTCTTTGTTTAATGAGACAGTCATTGTCATGTTTGCCTTTAGTTTTTATATATGGTTTATTTTAGCTCTTTTAACATATTTGAAATAACTGAGAAAGTTTTTGTCTAGAAATTTCAGTATCTGTGCTTCTCAGAAACAGATTCAGTAAATTGCTTTTATTTTTCTCTTGTAACTGGGCCATTTCTTATTTCTTTGCATGCCTCATGATTTTTTGTTAAAAATTTGATATTTAACATATTATAATTTGGAATTAGATTTTTCTCCTTCCTAAATGTTTTTTGTTTGTGTTTGTTTATTTAGTAACTATTTTTTACTAATTCTATGCAGTCTTTATTCTTTGTTGTGTGTTGGCCAGCATAGTGGTCAGCTGATGATTGGATATTTAGAGGCTTTGAACTGATAAATCTTCCAGTCCTTGCCAAGGGGCATGACTTCAACACTCAGTTAGGCAGTTGACAAATGTGCCTTACCCTTTACTTCCTACTTCTATAGAGCCTAAAGGTCAGCCAGAGTGAGAGAGGGCTTTCTTGTATCTTTTCTGAGTATAAGCACAAGCTATGCATGTGTATAGCCTTCTAGAGTCCACGGAGTTTGTCAAAGCCTTTCAAAACTTCAGTGGATATCTCATTTGTCAGCTTTTTCTTTCAAGTTTTTGCAGTTGTCTATTTTTTTCTACCAACTGTTATCCATCCCCTTAGTCAGCTTACAGATTTGTTTTTACAAATGCCCTCCGGGGAGGGACTTTTAGCACTAGTTAAGCACTAAATCAGGTAAAATAAAGGAAATTCTTTCAAGTGGGGTCTTCCAAGAAACCACAAGATAGGTCAAATAATGACAGCTTTGTACCCTTATATTTATGTGTGTCTCTTATAAGCAACTTAAAACTGGACTTTGTTTTACCCAAACTGAAAAATTTGTCTTTTAACTGAAGCATTTAGTCCAATTACATTTATTTTAATTACTAACATATTCCAATTTAGATCTCATGTCTTACTTTTGCTAATTGTTCTACCTTTTTCATGTTTTAAAATATTTTAATTGTGAAAAATAGCACATACATTTTTGTTGTTGTTAATCCTCACCTGAGGATATTTTTTCCCTTGATTTCCAGAGAGAGTGGAAGGGTGGGAGGGAGTAAGAGAGAGGGGGGGGGGGGAGTAAGAGAGAGAAACATTGATGTGAGAGAGACACATTAATTGGTTGCCTCTCACACATACCCCAACCAGGGCCAGGGACTGAACCTGCAACCCAGGTGTGTACCCTTGACTAGGAATTGAACTTGAGACCCTTTGGTGCATAAGCCAAAGCTCCAACCATTAAGCAACACAAGCTAGGGCATAACACGTACATTTTTAAAATGCAAGATCATAAATATGAAGTTTAATGCATTAGTATAAATCAAACACTGGTATAATTCCAACAACCCATAAGCATCCTAACAAACCACTTCCCTAAGACAATTTTTTCTTGCATTTCTTTGTGGTTTTAACACTGAAGTATGCATGTATACACACTAAGATTTACTTTGCCTGTTTATGTGTACTGTATAAAATGAAATCACAGTGTCAACAATATGTATGATTACTCTGTGTCATTATGTATGTTTTTGGTTCACTCACTTTTTCGTATAATATTCCATTCCAATGCATAAATATACAAGTATACCAAAAGTTATTTACTCATTCTACTGTTAATGCACTTTTGATTTGTTTTAATTTTCTCTCTCTAATGAATAATGGAACTTTAAATATTCTTGTGCATACATCTATGCATTTACTTCTCCATGGAATACATTTATTGAGAAATACTGTGTGTATATCTTCAATATTATACATAATGCAAGTTTCAGTTCTAATGCAAAACTATGTTCTTGAGCAGGGGTTCTCAACCTGTGGATCATGAACAATGAAAATACATCCTGCATATCAGATATTTACATTACGATTCATAACAGTAGCAAAATTACAGTTATGAAGTAGCAACAAAAATAATTTTATGGTTGGGGGTCACCATAACATGAGGAACTGTATTAAAGGGTTGCGGCATTAGGAAGGTTGAGAACCACTGTGAGGATTATACCAATTTATCCCTTCTACTAGTCATGTGGAATTCCTATTATTCCCCATCTGCTTTAACATATGGAATCTTCGGATACCAGTGAAACTTCACTGCTCATTATGATTTTAATTTAAATTTCTTTTAATTTTTAATGAGATTGACTATATTTTCATATGATAATTAATATTTTGATATCTTGTTTTATGAAATGATTATCAAATATTTTTGCTCATTTCTCTAATGTGTAATTTGTCTTTTTATTATTGATTCATAGAGGTACTGTCTACCTTCTAGGAACTAGTTCTTTGTTGTTTATATGAGTTATACATATCTTCTCCCACTCTGTGGCTTGCCTTTTCACTCTCTTTTTGTTATTATCTCCTCTTGTTTTATTTTCTGGAGAAAATAATATAAAAACTATCATCTTGCTTCAATAATCATCAATACTTTATTCTTGTTATCTTTTTTCCTTTCATAATTGAGATTTATTGCTTGTTTTAAGGATAAGTACACAGAGATTTCAATTCCTAACATACATATCAAAAATATAGTCATGTAGTTGTGATTCTTTTCTAAACCGTTATTCCAGTGACTTTCCAGCTTAAAATTTGGAGACTAATTTTCCTTCATAGAGTAGTAAGTACTTCAAATGTTGATATGCTGTTACATCAGCCCCACTAATTCACAATTTAATGTCATATATGCTACATAATCAAATTTTCAGTCTTTCCCTGCACGTAAAGTTACTAGAAAAACTGGTCTACCACACCAAAGATGTCACAGATGCAAAAAATTCTGACAGGGAAAGCCAAGATCAAGGAGTGGTTTTCTTTAGGAAACACTTCTACCAAAAACATGGGAATAGAAGTAATTTAAAATGTTCAAGACATGTTAAATACACGACTGACTCCAAATTGCCATTTAGTATGCTTTGTATTATAGGATATAAAAACTACCCACATCTGTGGAATGAATATCAAGCTAATACCCAGGACAATCAACACTTCCCATATTCAATATCCCATTATTTTCTGGTTGTACCAAAAAATAAACAACCAGCAAATGATTTCAGCTCTTTAGAAAAAGAATTTACCCTTTAAAAAAAATGGGATGAGGTGGAATTTCCTCATCTTAAAAATGTTTCTAGAGCTACTAAAATTTTAGCATGTACAAAATAGTTGATAAAAATATTCCTCTGGATTGTACAAAAAGGGAACCAATGACCACTGATAAGACATGGCATATGACATTAATCAGACTTGGCTTCTCTTTCTCCTGCTTCATCTGAAGCTGGACTCTCCTCATTTTTAATTTCTCCATTTTCTGCAGGTAGATCTTCTTTAGATTCCTGGTTGGCCACTTTGGCCTGTTCGTCCTTTGTTCCCCTTTTCCCTTCTGTTTGCACCTCTTTGTCTGCAGATTTATCCTTTTCTTGCACCTTCTTTTGGCTTCATTCCCATTTTTGCAAGAACAGGTTTAGCTGACAGTCTCCTCTTGTGCTCCTCTTTTACGACCCCCTTGCGCAAGCTGACCTCCTTGGGCATCCGGTGCCTGCGGGCCATGGGGCACCAACAGCCTTTGTGAACCTGGGCTGCCTGACCTGCTTCTCCCACCCTCTTATCTTGTGATAAAGCTCTTAATTTTAAAGTTGTCAAATTATAGTTCTTTCTTTTATTGTTAGTGTTTTTGTGTTCATCTTTTCAAATTTTTTAAAATATATTTTATTGGTTTTTTACAGAGAGGAAGGGAGAGGGGTAGAGAGTTAGAAACATTAATGAGAGAGAAACATCGATCAGCTGCCTCCTGCACAGTCCCTACTGGGGATGTGCCCGCAACCAAGGTACATGCCCTTGACTGGAATCGAACCTTGAGTCCACAGGCTGATGCTCTATCCACTGAGCCAAACTGATTAGGGCCATCTTTTCAAATTTTTTTATTGATTTCAGAGAGGAAGGGAGAGAAAGATAGAACTGCCTTCTGCATGTCCCCTACTAAGGATTGACCTCGCAAACCTCTCCCTCCCCGGGCATGTGCCCCAACCAGAATGAACTGTGACCTCCTGGTTCATAGGTGGACGCTCAACCACTGAGCCCTGCTGGCTGGGCATCATCTTAACACATCTTTCCCTAAGGTGATGAAATAGTCTCATTTATAATCTTTTACCCATTTTATTGGTCTGAATTTCCCATGTAGGCCAATAATGCATCTAGAATTGGTTTTGGCATATGGAATCAGTAGAATTCAGGTTCCATTCATTTTTGTATGGACAACCAATTTTCCCACATCATTTATTGAAAAAATTGTCTTTTACCCACAGCCCTGCCATGCCAGTTTTCTCCGCCCCACCCCCTCAGTTTTGCAGAGGTTTCAGCATGCCCTCCAGACCCCAATTTAGGTGTAGTAGTTGGGGTTCCTGACCTAAGTTAATACTAAGAATGGAAATCCCACTCACACAACCCACCTGTGGCTTGTTTCAATTCCTCTACGACCCTGAGTCTGGCCCTGGAGGTTGTCTGTGAACGTTTTCATGTCACAGCAGCAGAGTTAAATAGTTACAACTGACACTATAAGGTCTGCAAAGCCTAATATATTACTGCCTGGCCTGTATTCGTTTTTTACTACTGGTATAGCAAATTGCCACCAACTTAGTTTAGAACAACACACATTTATTCTCTTACAAAGTTTTGAAATCAGTTTCACTGGCGACAGTGCCCCCTTAGGAGACTCTAGAAGACTCTAGAAGCCATTTCCCTGTCTCTTCCAGGTTTTAGAGTGGTATTCCTTGACTTGTGGCTCCTTTCTGCATCTTCAAAACCAGAATTTAACATATTCACATCACCTTCTCTCTTATAAGGACCGCTATGATTCCATGGGCCCACCAGGACATTCAGAGTCATTTATTGATCCCAAAAAGCCGTTTTTAAAAAATCCTCACCAGATTGGAGATGTAATCAAATTTACTTTAAGTTTTTCCTTTTGAAAATACTCCCTCTCCACTTACATAATGTCACAAATAGGCAAAACTGTACCATGTGTAATTTAGGAAGAGGATATTTTTTTAAAAATACGCATAAAGGATATGTTTATTGATTTTTTTTTTAGAGAGAGAGATACTGGGACACACACACACACATCAATGTGAGAGAGAAACTTCAATTGGTTGCCTACACATCCCAGGCATCCTGACTGGGGGTCAAACCTGCAACCTAGGTATGTGCCCTGAACTGGAATTGAACCTGCAACCTTTTGGACGATGTTCCAACCAACTGAGCCACTCAGCCAGGGCAGGAAGAGAGACATATTTTAATACAAGTTCCAAAGATTTCTATGTGTCACTTATTTAACCAAATATGAACGTCAGGATTTTGCAATAGTTGCTTTCAATTATACTTCATATTTCAATCTCAACAATGCTTTGCATTTGGTGGTCAGCGGAGAGGAATAGGCCCTACCTATTCAGGTTGTTCTGGTGGTGCCAGAGTTTCCAGGGTCAGACTGTTGGCTCAAGCTAGACTGGAGTGGACTGAGTGCACACTCAGTGTTTGCTCTGACCTCTGTCACCTCATACCATGACCAGTTATTATGGTAACATAGCAGTCTTGGGCAAAAGCTCACTGGCTTTTATGTGGTGTTATAGGCTAGTTTGTGTGTTGAAGTGCTGACCTGTAAGACCTCCGAATGTGACCTTATTTGGAGATAGGGTCTTTACAGAGATAATCAGGGTAAGATTACATCATTAGGGTGGACCTGAATCCAATATGACTAGTGTCCATATAAGGAGACTTGGACACAGACATGTACAGAGAGGGAAGCCATATGGAGACACAGGGAGAAAACAGTCATCTACAAGTTAAGGAGAGAGACCTGGACTAAATTCTTTTTTTATTATTATTGTCTAAAGTTTTACATATGTCTTCTTTTTCCCCAATTGACTGCCATCCCCCACCAGCCATTCCCACCCCAGGCAAGCCCCCACTGCCCCAGTGCCTGTGTCCACTGGATATGCTAATATGCATGCATACAAGTCCTTTGGTTGCTCTCTAACCCCCCGCCTCCTACCATTTGTCTCTGTGTCTATTCTTGTTCATCAAATTATGTTGATCATTATATCCCACATATGAGTGAGATCATGTGATATTTATCTTTCTCCAGCTTATTTCGCTTAGCATAATGCTCTCCATGATATTGCAAATGGTAAAAGTTCCTTCTTTTTTATAGTGGCATAGTATTCCATTGAGTAGATGTACCACAGTTTTCTAATCCACTCTTCTGCTGATGGGCACTTAGGCTGTTTCCAAATCTTGGTTGTTCTGGTTTCTTGGGATATAGTCCTAGAAGTGGGATTACTGGGTCAAATGGGAGTTCCATTTTTAGTTTTTTGAGGAAACTCCATACTGTTTTCCACAGTGGCTGCACCAGTCTGCATTCCCACCAGCAGTGCAGGAGGGTTCCTTTTTCTCCACATTCTCGCCAGCATTTGTTTGTTGATTTGTTGATGGTAGCCATTCTGACAGGTGTGAGATGGTATCTCATTGTTGTTTTGATTTGCATCTCTCAGATGATTAGTGACTTTGAGTATGTTTTCATATGTCTCTGGGACTTCTGTATCGGACTAAATTCTTTTTTCACAGGAGTTCTAACTCTGCCAGCATGTTGATTCCCATCTTCTAGGCTCCAGAACTGTGAAACAATAAATGTCTGTGTTTAAGCTTCCCAGTCTGTGACACTTGATTATGGCAGTGGAGCTGACTCATATACGTGCTGAAAGACACTTGCTTCCAAAGGAATTCAGAGTTGGTATCCTTAGGAGCTCAAAAACTACAAGTTCAAAATAAGCAAGTTGCAGGTTTCTAGTGACTGCTTGGTGAGACACACTGGCCCATGGAGGAGAGAAGCTATCCCTTGGGGTCAGAGACAAACAGGAAGCATGGAGGGAGGTGATGTTGGGGCTTGGGGACAGTCTGCTCCCTCTGGTGCATCCTGTTGCTGTGGAGACCTTGGGATCAGCAGAGGGTGTGTTGGTGTGTTCCTGGAGTGTGTGTGTGTGTGTGTGTGTGTGTGTGCAGGGGTGGGCAAACTTTTTGACTCGAGGGCCACAATGGGTTCTTAAACTGGACCAGAGGGCCGGAAAAAAAGCATGGATGGAGTGTTTGTGTGAACTAATATAAATTCAAAGTAAACATCATTACATAAAATGGTACGGTCTTTTTTTTTTTAGTTTTATTCATTTCAAACGGGCCGGATCTGGCCCGCTGGCCGTAGTTTGCCCACGGCTGGTGTAGGGGGTGGTTAGGTGAAGGCGCCAGTGAGAACCAGGTGTGGCAGGGCAGCAAGAGGGTGGCAGGCTTCTTAAGTCACACATGCCTTGCATTTGTCCAATAGGCAGGACATTCAGGGAGGGGTGAGAGAGACATTCTCAGGTACTGATACCATGCTTTTGAACATCATTGTGCCAGAAACCTTGCCACGTGCACATTTCTCTCACAAAACTGTCCCAGACTCTAAACAAGAGTAGGTGGAATGTATATAACAACCCAATCCAGGGCCCAGGAGTTTGGAAACTCACCATTAAATAAACGCAAGAACATGTAGTTTTCAGTTAACTGTTGCCTGGGCAGACCAGCAGCCCCTGAATAATGGATGAACAGATTACTCGGACATAGTTCCACTGTGAAAGAGAAGGCTTAGGGGTGGCCTGATTGCCTGCCTCCTTAGCCTTTTATTGGAATGTTTATCTTTAGATACAATCAGTAGGTGAGTAATCTTGGGAGGACACATGTGTTTACATTGTCCTCTAGGCAAGGGCATCCAGGGGTTAAGCATAAGGATTCCAGTAAACACCCGGGGTCTGCCCATGCACAGGCTTGTTTGGAAAGGTCAAGGAATAATTAGGGGCGCCGCTTTCAACACTCCCCTAAATCTCCCCCAAGTCAGAGTTCTGATAAACAGGGCAGGCGGCCTTCCGCACACTTCCCTTTTCGCAGAATGTCCTCCTTACAACTTTCCAACCAAGTCTTTTGTGCTCCCCAACAAATTGTGTAATAAAAATCATGTGGCTGTTAAATTGGAGGCTAGTCTAAAAATATATATTTAACATCCAGCTCTGGGATTAGAAATGTGGAAAGCATACAGCAGGCAGCAGCCCTGGGCTTTTAATTTAATTGAATCTTGGCCATTGAAATAGCTAGAGCCGAAATCATAGACTCAGCAGTGAGGGTTATTGAGGGTTTTGTTTTGTTTTTAACCTCAGGTTGTCTGAGCAGTCCCACGCCCCTTGTGCTGTGTGGCCTTGGGGGAGTGGCCACACCTCTCTGCCTCAGTTGTCTCATCTGCGTGAGGCGAACAATGATCATTTGCTACTGCATGGGGCTGAATTAATTGTGATAAATTTCCTCCCTTCCTCAATCCTGTTTTTTGGCCACTGTGCCGCTCACTCTCCATCCTCCCTCTACCTCCTTGGCCACCCCTTCCAGTAGCCACTCTTTGTTCAAACTCCTGGTTGAGACTTGGGATGCCTGGAGCTCCATCCTCACCCTCTGTCCACACCCTCTGTACAGGTGAGCTTATTCATCCCAACACTTTAAATCCCACACACTCACTGTTGCTACTTCAGCTTTATCTCCCACCCTGGCCTCTTCCCTCAGTTCCAGACTCATAACTCCAACCATAGGCTTAACATATCCCTTCAAATCTCAAATAAGATTCTAGGCTTTCCTGTGTCCAAAATAAAACTCTTGGTTTCTGCTCTTCATGGTTCTGCCCTGTCAGGTCCTGGTCCCCACATTCTCAGGGATGCTGCCCCTTCTCCCAGGTGCCGAACTATGGTGCCTTCTTCTCCCTCGCCTCATAGCTAATTCTTCCCATGCCAGGAACCCACTTACTTCTCTTTCTTTTACCTCCAGCATACTGGTCAGATCCTCTCAACCTCTTCTTGCACTATTGTGAAGGATTCTGCCCCTGCTTGCTCATGTGAAGGATTCTGCCCCTGCTTGCTCCATCTTCACTCAGGAGCCACAGGGATGTTCTGATCCTGTGAGTTGGGAACGTGCTCTGTGATGTCAGCTGTGGCCCTGTCTGAAAAGTCCTGAGCCTGGAAAAGCTATAAAGGACTGTGCAAGCCCAGCTGCCAACCCATACACCTCAAACACCAGATTTGTACAGTAAATGCCCCATCCTTCCCAACTTTTAAAATATGTAAAGCCACACTTGATCTGGGCCTCCAGGGAGAGATGCCAGGACAGCTCTGGAAACAGCTACTATATGTGTTGGGGGAAGAGAGAAGGGTGACATGGCTTTTGCTTGCTCCCACTGCCAGCTTTGACCAAATCCCTGTGGCCGCCCTAATCCACACTGTCTAATGGAACCCGAGCCAGCTCAGGCCCTGCAGGATGAGCCCGCTAATCTCTGGGGCTGAGAGCTCACCACCTGTCTCCAGGATGCTTTGCCCTCTTGGCCTCAGAGAGCCAAATCTGGGACTTCAGACAGGGATGATGGTACAAGTATCTTTTGACCAAGCCCTCTCACCTTTGGCCCTCAAAGATGAGATGGGGAAACTCAAGTTCACATGGTGTGAGTCACTGCTCCCAGAGACAGGAAGGCTTTATAAATGACAGAACAACTCCTTAGGGCTCCCTTATCAGCAGCAAAAGGTGGAGTGTGAGCTGCAGGGCAAGCTGGCCTGTCCCTTTCTTCCATCAGAGGCTTGCAGGCTGGTGGTTTCACACTAAGCTGGGTGCAAATCCTGCTGCTGACACACCCCAACCGTGTGACCTTGCGCAGGTCACTTAATTTTTTCAGGTCTCTATTTTCTCATCTGCAAAATGGGGCTGATGGTAAAAGTCTCTTCTTTGCAAGGTTGTTGAGAGTATATTAAGCAGAGTCCCTGCTAATATTAAAGATTGGCTTGTACCCAGCTGGTGTGGCTCAGTGGTTGAGTGTCAACCCATGAACCAGATTCCAGGTCAGGGCACATGTTTGGGTTGTGGGCTCCATCCCTGGTAGGGGGTGTGCAGGTAGCAGCCACTCAATGATTCTTTCTCATCACTGATGTTTCCATATCTCTCTCTCCCTCTCCCTTCCTCTCTGTGAAATCAATAAAAACATAATTTAAAAATATTAAAGGTTGGCTTGCTCATGGCTTCTTCCTGTCCAGCTCTATTCTCCCTCTTTCTGTGCAGGTCCACTCAGCTCACTGTGCTCCTTTCTTCTACTCCTGGGTTTACTGCAGGGTTTTGCAAGGAGAAAGTTGGGGAGTACCTTAGGCAGCTGAAGTCAAAAGACTGGTGGTCAGGAAAGAAAGGGAGAAAGAGATAGAAAAAGGATAAGAGACAGAGAGAGACAAAGAAAGATACAGAAAAATTGGCAGAGAGACGGAAAGGGAAAAGAGAATGGGAGAGACAGAAAAGTAGAGACCGAAATAGAGAAGCAATGAGACCAGAGACAGAGGACAGAGTGTGTGTGTGTCAGAGACAGCCGGAGAGAAAGACAGTCAGAGAGTCAGGTAGACAACACACATCCAAAGACAGGAAAGAAACAGACCCAGGGAATAGGAGAGGGAGGGAAAGATGTGGAGAGATCCAGTTCTTCGCACATCCCTGCTCAGGACGGGTCTCTGCCCTCAGAACAGCCTCTCATCCCTTCCCCACAATCCTTAAGTTCTCTCTCTCTCTCTCTCTCTCTCTCTCTCTCTCTCTCTCTCTCTCTCTCCCTTACACATCTGTCACAGCTGCGTTCTGACCCGGCAGAGGCTGGCACAGGTGAGTGTGGCTACAGAGGCGGGCCTGGGGGTGCGCTGGGGATGGGCCCCAGGAAGAGTGGCCCAGGGCTATCGGGAAGCGGAAGGATTTGCGCGCTGGAGATAATGGTCGGGCAGGGGCCCCTGTGATAAGGTTCAGACTCACTGGTGTTGAGAGCAGCGGGGGCGGGGCTGGGACAGTGCCGAATTGATATCCCACCTCTTCTCTGATAGGCTCGGCCAAGATTTATTGCGCGCCTCCCTCTCCCTAGCTCCCGGGGCTCCCCAGTTCTCCCCGGCCAGGCAGGCACTCGGATTCCGTGTTCTCCCCGTCCATCCGGTCTCCTCCCGCAGCCGGGGAGCCAATGGCCGGGCCCGGGAGCATCCTGGAACCGCCGCTGCAGGCGCTGCTGCCACCGATCCTGGTGCTGATGCTGGCGCAGGCGGGCTCGGCTGCTGCGGCGGGCTCGGTGCGCCTGGCGGGCGGCCTCACGCTGGGCGGCCTGTTCCCGGTGCACGCGCGGGGTGCGGCGGGCAGGGCGTGTGGGCCGCTGAAGAAGGAGCAGGGCATTCATCGGCTGGAGGCCATGCTGTACGCACTGGACCGCATCAACGCAGACCCCGAGCTGCTGCCAGGCGTGCGTCTGGGGGCGCGGCTGCTCGACACTTGCTCCCGGGACACGTACGCGCTGGAGCAGGCACTGAGCTTCCTGCAGGCGCTGATCCGTGGCCGCAGCGACGGCGGGGAGGCAGCCGTGCGCTGCCCTGGCGGCGTCCCCCCGCTGCGCGCCGCGCCCCCCGAGCGCGTGGTGGCTGTTGTGGGAGCTTCGGCCAGCTCAGTCTCCATCATGGTCGCCAACGTGCTGCGTCTGTTTGCGGTGAGGGCCGCTGGCCGCGTTCGGTATCCAGCCCCTCCGTCCAATCCTTTCCTTTGGGGTGGCGGAGGTGTAGTCTCCTTGCAGAAGTCACTACAATTCACAAAGACAAACAACTGCTTCAAAAGAAGCCTATGGGTCCAGCCAGACACAGCCTGAGCCAGGTCCCCACCTCTTCAACCTCCCTTGTCTGCTCTGGCGCCCTCCAGCGGCTGCCGCCCCCACACAGCCCGTTGTGTGAATAAGGAAACCAACCCCCTAGCTGACAGCAGGGCGCCCTGGACTTTAGACCCCACTTCACCGCTGGTGTCCTAGTTTGGGGCATACGCTGCACAACCGTACATGGAGGTCCTGACCCTGGACCCTGGTGGAGAGCTCTGGGTGGCAAGGAGCAAGTTTTCCCGGAATTGGGGCCCTCCTAACGGCGGGGCAAGCCGCATAAGTTCCCGGCTGCTCTGGGGGTGGGTAGGTCTGTAAGGACCTGTACTTGGATCCTCTACTCTGATCATCATTTAAATTCAATTTCAAAATGGCTGTCTCTAAAGGTCTCTTAAGGGGCCTCTGAAAGAGGCCACAGAGGACTCTCCTTTCGTCTGCAGTGCCCTGTCCTGTAGGAGAAGCTTGGGCAGGCCCCGCCCTGCCCTCATCTCTTGCTAACCCTCTTCTGTGGGAGGCAGCACCTTCCTTGCAATCTGAGGGTCAGTGACTTGGGGAGCCATAGGAATCAGGGATTGGGGGGCCTTTACAGTAGAGTTGGTGATTTTCTGTACATTCACTTGGGGGTAGGGCTTCTGGGACAGTTTTACTGGGGTTCCATGAGGGGGGTTATCTCTGACCTTTTATCTTTCTGAGAAAAGAGGAAGGCTTTGCTTCCATCTGGCTAGGCAGGGGCCTTCTGTTTCTTGAGTTTCTCTGAGTCTCCATGACACTAGGTGGAGGTTTTCTCAGGGACCCTTCCATCATCTGTACCCACTTAATCCCTCATACCTCAGTTTCTGCTGGATGGCAATGTTGGTGCAGAGCATACAGATGCACCTTCTACATGGCACCAAGAGAGGTTGTGTGGCTGCCGAGAGAGAGAGAGAGAGAGAGAGAGAGAGAGAGAGAGAGAGAGTTTGGGGGGGGGGGGAGGTGTCTTTGTCTCACCAGTTCATGTATGTTCACATTTGTGGGCAGGCTCTGTCTCCTTCCCTGCCTGCAGCTCTTGTTTCTGTCTCTCCTTCTAGGTCGGGTGCAGCATCTCAAACTCAAGGGCCTTCAGGGTCCAAGTGAGAACTGTAGCTGAATGAGCAGGACCCTGTGAGCCCAGGGCCCAATGCTGCCAGCTCAGCCCAGAACTGAGGTGGTGCTGAAACCACAACCACAGATTTTAGACACTAGCCCTGAATCAAGTGTCCCTCACCAGCTCTCTTGTCTGTTCTGACCCCTCCTGGGGCTGCCCCCACCCACACAGACCACCCCTTAGTGTGAAGTAGGAAAACTTGTCTCCTCTGGGACTGATAAGGATGTCCTTCTCCAGGGCAGACACAGCCTGTGCCTAGAGGCGAGATTGGCTGCAGGCTGGGCTTGAGCACCCACCACTCCTTTGCTCAGACACACCCTGCACAACTGGATGTGGTGGCCCTGCCCACTCCCCTAGACCCTCATACCTCCCCTATTTCATCTGACCTATTCACAAGATGCAGGTCTTTCCCCACACCTTCTGCCACTCCCAGTGGTTCTCAGCTCCCTACGCCAAACCTTCTGTGCCCCCACCTGCATCCTGAGTCCCCATTGCCCTCCCTTCCTGTGGTCACTGAACCTCTCTCCACAGCCTAGGTCTTCTTTCCCCCTCCAGATTCCCCAGATCAGCTATGCCTCCACAGCCCCTGAGCTCAGCGACTCCACACGCTACGACTTCTTCTCCCGTGTGGTGCCTCCTGATTCCTACCAGGCCCAGGCCATGGTGGACATCGTGCGGGCATTGGGATGGAACTATGTATCCACACTGGCCTCTGAGGGCAACTATGGAGAGAGCGGGGTTGAGGCTTTTGTGCAGATCTCCCGAGAGGCAGGTGAGTTGGGACAGGAGAGTCAGAGGCACCAAGGAACCTACAGAGGCGAGAACCAGGGGCTGTGAAATAGGGGCACTGGGGCCATGGTGGGGAGCCTGGATGTGTCTTCTATCAGCACCCCTTTCCTTTGGAAGACTCAGTCCTGCCTCATGGCCTGGTAGGTGGGTCACAGGCTAGGCTTTACCCCTGAAGAACCCTGGCCCAGACTCCTGAGTGATCACACTACAGAGTCATGTACTCTGGCAGCCCCAGTGAGTGGTGGGATGGATGAAAGCTGACTTTGACATCCTGGACACTCAGGGGGAGTCTGTATTGCCCAGTCCATCAAGATTCCTAGAGAACCGAAGCCAGGAGAATTCAACAAGGTTATCAGACGACTCATGGAGACTCCCAACGCTCGGGGCATCATCATCTTTGCCAACGAGGATGACATCAGGTGGGATGGATGGAACCTCAGTCACTATTCTTTGGATACTCTCCTTGAAGGCCCTGCCTCATCTTCTCACTCATCCCCACATGCACATCCTCTCTTCCTCCCTTTCCTTCTTTCTTGTGCCCCCCTCCCCCCCCAACACCTCCCCCCCCCACCCCACCCCCCCCACACACACACACTTTTCCTGCTGCAATCTCTGCCTGGTCTGTTCTAAGTGGAGATGTTCTAAGTCTAGCCAGGAAAACACACAAGAATACATGCCTGTTTTTATAATTCATAGTGGGGAAACCTGTGGGCAGATCTAAGTGCAGAAAATGAACAAAAGGGAAGGAGCCCTGGGGCAGGGCCAGCAGGAGGCTCTGTAAGAGAAAGGTGGCCTTACTTCCAGGCAGTGTGAAGTGTATCATAGTGCATGGAGCAAGAGGGCAAGCCTGGACCAGGGTCTGGTTGGACCCCTGACCACCTCAGAAGCCCAGGGCAAGTGTTCTAAACACTCTATATTCCATTTTCCTGATCATTGAGGATCTGATGAGTGATGTGGAATGAGATAGATGGAGAGAGAAGAATGAGAACTGACTAGAGGTAAGTTGAAGGAAGATCTCAGGACTTTATTCACCCTCAGCCGTGTTTATACCAGGAGGGTCCTCGAGGCTGCACGCCAGGCCAACCTGACTGGCCATTTCCTGTGGGTTGGCTCAGACAGCTGGGGAGCCAAGATCTCACCCATCCTGAACCTGGAGGACGTGGCAGTGGGGGCTATCACTATCCTGCCCAAAAGAGCTTCCATTGATGGTGAGTGTAGGGATGACCTCCTCCACTTTGTCCCCTACCCCCACCCCATCCTTTTCCACCATCCCTCTTGAGGCACTCATTTACCCCATTGGTAAAATTATACTGTGATCCAGGTCCCTTCTAAGATTCCCAAGTTCTATGATTCTGAGATTCTGTAAATACATCCCTCCCAGTAGTGTTTGAATGAGTTGGCAAATAAGGAAAAGCACAGCCACCATACAGGGTAAAAAAAATTGTTTTTTAGTTTGTGTTTTTTGTTTTGTTTTATTTTTTTAATTCAACACCTGTATTCCTCATTCTGTCGAAGGCATTATGATTTTAGGGTGCGGGTGGGAGAGAAACCAAGGAGATGGGACTTACTGTCCTGTTGCTCAAAGTAATGAGGCCGCCCCTCCCTTTTTCCTTCCCACTATCCCATCTGTGAATATCTGGAAGAATCTGGCAGGGATGTCCACTTTACAACAGTATTGCTCATTTTCCCAAAGGCTGACTGAACTGCAGATAACTTGATGAGAGACTTCAAGGCTATATGTAAAGTGTGGACCCTCATAACACTGAGCCCTGCCTCCCACACTAATACCTCTTGGGGTATATATCCACCCTCACATCCTTTCCGCAGGCTTTTTTTAGAATGCATTCAGTTGCAAGTGGCAAACTAGACTGAGAAGAGTCTCAGCAATGAAAGCATTTCATCACAAGACTTCAGGTTTGGGGCAGTGAGTCAATGATGTTCTCAAAGCCCTGAGCTCTGTCCTCCCTTCTGTTTCACCACCCTCTGTGGCTGCTGAGTCTTCATGCTTGTGGCATCATATTTACAGCTGCTGAAGCTCCACCCACTACATGTTCACAGCAGCATCCTAACCAGGAAAGAATGTGCAGCATAAAAGTATTTCATGTAGTGAGGCTCAGGTTTACATCAGGATGCAAATTTTATCCTGGAGTCCCCAGATGTCTTTGAACTTACAGGCCAGAAGTTGGTTCAATGGCGATTCCTAGCTGCAAAATGAGCAATTGGTGAAGGGACACAGGGTGACTGTGCTGGCTATGGTTACCACCCTTCTCCCCCTCCCTCTCAGGATTTGACCAGTACTTCATGACACGCTCCCTGGAGAACAACCGCCGGAACATCTGGTTTGCAGAGTTCTGGGAAGAGAATTTTAACTGCAAACTGACCAGCTCAGGTACCCAGTCAGACAAATCCACCCGCAAATGCACAGGTGAGAGTGTGGCAAGGAAGGTGATGGAAAAGGTGGGAGGCCAGTTTAGGTATCTGGGGGCCAGGCGCATTTCCTCTGGGCATCCCTAGGACAGGTGAGGAACGCATCGGCCGGGACTCTACCTACGAACAGGAGGGGAAGGTGCAGTTTGTGATCGACGCAGTGTACACCATTGCCCATGCCCTACACAGCATGCACCAGGCGCTCTGTCCTGGGCATACAGGCCTGTGCCCAGCAATGGAGCCCACCGATGGGCGGACACTGTTGCAGTATATTCGGGCCGTCCGCTTCAATGGTGAGTGGATGCCAGAACTCCTATGTGAGAGAGGGGGAGTCCCTGAGATGGATTTCTCTGTGGGACCTGGATGAGTGGGGAGCAAAGGGATGGGAGAGGCAGCATGGTATAGGGAGCACCTGCACCTTTGAGCTGGGGACTTGAGCCAAGTGATGAGGGCCACTTTTTAACACTCCTCCTTTCTCAGGTTTCAGCACCCCCTTTCCCAACTTGAAAAATGTTGGTGTTGGTGAATTTCTCTGTGACTCCTTCTGCCTGAAACCCTCAGCAGGTCACACACAACTCTCCCCTTCACTGCACAGAGCTTGAAGGCATCTGGTCTCTCAGGGCACAGTGCATATAGTGAAGAGGCACTGCCTATGACACGGACATGCAGCTCACTGTGAGTCTCAAGCTTCCAAATGCTGCCCCAATTAGCTCCTGCACTGCCTGAGCACTGGGCACCAGTCTGACGTTTCCCCTTGTACCAGCAGAGGGCCTGGCACATGGTCAAGGCTCTGAAAAGGCCCAATGGACATGGCTGTGCTTGTGGTTTGTGGGGAGAGATACAATTCTTGTACAATAACTGTCCTTTAGAAAATTAAAACTATTCGTCCACCAAATATTGAGAACCTTCTGTTTGCCACGCTCTCTGCTAAACAGCACAGCTGAATTTCACTCCAGACCAACCTTACAAGCTAACAGAACAAGCCTCTGAAAGAATTAAAGCTGACCAAATTAGTACAAACTTTATGTCAACACTCAGACCTTTATTCAAGTCTGAACTCATCCTTTCACCTGAACAGTTTTCTATTTTCTTTTATAATTGTGGTAACATGCATATAGCTTAATATAGTATATTTACCATCTTAACTACTTTTAAGTGTACAGTGTAGTCATGTACATTGTTATGCAACCAATCTCCAAAACTCTTTTCATTTTGCAAAACTGAAACTGTTATCCTGTTAAACAACTTTCCAGCCGCCCCTCCCATGGCAACCACCATTCTACTTTCTGTCTCTATTAATTTGGCTGTTCTAGATACCTCATATGGGTGGAATCATGCAGGATTTGTCTTTTTGTGACTGGCTTATTTCACTTAGCACAATGTCCTCAAGGTTCATTCATGTTGTACGTGTGTCTGAATTTCCTTTTTTAAGGCTGACTAATATTCCATTGTATGGATAAACACTTTTTGTTTATCCATTCAACCCCCAATGACACATGGTTGCTTCCACCTTTGGGCTGTTGTGAATAATGCTGCTATGAACATGAGTATTCAAGTGTCTCTTTGAGTTCCTGTGTTTAGTTCCTTTGTGTTTATACCTAGAAGTGGAATTGCTGGGTCATGTGGTAATTCTACCATACTGTTTGAGATCCACCAAACTGTTTTCCACCTGGCTGCACAAGGTTCCTACCAGCAACGCATAAGGTTCCAGTTTCTCTGTGTCCTGGCTGATCCTTGGTATTTTCTAATGTTTGGGCAGGAGGTGGTTTCTCACTGTAGTTTTGCTTGGCATTTCCCTGATGTTGAGCATCTTTGCGTGTGCGTGTTGAGCTCTTCCTTTATCCTGGCGGGGCCTTTGGCCTCTTCAGGAGGCTGGCTGGGGATGGGCTGGAGAACCACTGAGGATGCCAGGCTCTCCCTCCAGGCAGTGCAGGAACCCCAGTGATGTTCAATGAGAACGGAGATGCACCCGGGAGATATGACATCTTCCAGTACCAGGCGTCCAACGGCAGTGCAGGCAGTGGCGGATACCAGAGCGTGGGCCAGTGGGCGGAGACGCTCAGGCTGGACGTGAGTGACATGCGACCTCGGGGTGTGGGAGGTGGGCCCGCCAGTCCTGGCAGCGGAGGGCAAAGGCCCTGTGTCCCATGTTGCAGATGGACGCCCTGCAGTGGTCAGGAGCCCCATGGGAAGTGCCGGCATCTCAGTGCAGCCTCCCCTGTAGGCCTGGGGAGAGGAAGAAGATGGTGAAGGGCGTGCCCTGCTGTTGGCACTGCGAGGCCTGCGACGGGTACCATTTCCAGGTGGATGAGTTCACCTGCGAGGTCTGCCCAGGGGACATGCGGCCCCTTCGCAACCACACCGGCTGCCGCCCCACACCGGTGGTGCGCCTCACCTGGGCCTCTCCCTGGGCTGCCCCGCCGCTCCTCCTGGCGGTGCTGGGCATCACGGCCACCACCGCAGTGGTGGCCACCTTCGTAAGACACAACAACACACCCATTGTCCGCGCCTCAGGCCGCGAGCTCAGCTACGTGCTGCTCACCGGCATCTTCCTCATCTATGCCATTACCTTCCTCATGGTGGCTGAGCCTGGGGCGGCCGTCTGCGCTGCTCGGAGGCTCTTCCTCGGCCTGGGCACCACCCTCAGCTACTCTGCCCTGTTCACCAAGACCAACCGCATCTACCGTATCTTCGAACAGGGGAAGCGCTCTGTCACACCCCCGCCCTTCATCAGCCCCACCTCGCAGCTGGTCATCACCTTCGGCCTCACCTCCGTGCAGGTTGGTCCCCAGACTCCAGATGGGGAGGCGCTGACCTCTACTCAGAGAGTCACTCTTCTGTTTTGGAAAAACATATAGCCTTGGGAGAGAGGGCCCTGCCCTTCTCCTCTGAGGAGAACTCAGTTAAGAGCAGCCATTCCTCCACTTCATCCTGGAAGGAAAATGGGTTCCCATATAAAAAATAAAGCAAAGAAATATCTGATACATTTTCCACAAGCAAAGAATCTGTTTCCATAAAGGGAGTTACTGCTGCCCAGTCCCTGGTGACAGGCTCAGGGCCCCAGTAATGTACCTAACTGTGGAGTGGAGCATCTTGTTCCATAAATGGCCAAATTTCATGATGTATGGGCAGCAAAAGCAGAGTTCCTTTGGGTCTTTCCACAGCTTTGAAAATGATTCTGTGGCTGGGAAAGCCCTGGATGTTTTCTGTGCAAAGCGTACTAAGAGAAAAGTACTAAGAGAAAGGTACTAAGAGAAAAGGTACTAAGAGAAAGGTGTGTATGACATTGTGCGACACTGTAGAGCTAACCCAGTTCTCAGGGCCAGGTGGACAGCATGCTCTCCATTCCAAGTGAGCCCTTCTCCCTACCCAGCCATGCATGTATCATGTTCATTCCTACCCACAGGCCTCGGTCCATGCAGTTCGCAGCTGGAAGACACTTCCTGCACATGCAGGGCTTGAGCCTCCTCTACCAGGGAGGGCCAAAATCTCAGTGCCCAGCTCATCCTGAAAAGGCATCTCACTGCCTTTCTGCCTGAAAACCCCATGACACAAGACAAAGATGCTTAGAATACATCAGTGCCTCCAGCTCACCCAGGGGCTCCCCACATTATGCCATCATTTCCAGAAACCCTGGACCCTTTCAAAGAGGCATGCTTTCAGTTTTACTAGGTTATATACCAAAATGATGGATGTCCAATGGTATCTCACTGCTGTTTCAATTTGCCTCACTTCGTTGCTAGTACAATGGCCTTTGCAGTGTTCTCTTCTGTGGCATGCCTATTCCTATGCTTTGATCATTTTCTGTAATTTTGTAGGAGTTAGTTACATGTGTTGGATCCTAATTCTTTATCAATTACGGGGATGCAAAATCAGTGAGCTACATTTTGCTTGCTACTCCTGCGTATCACAGGCCTTGAATGTTAGTTACTCATGGGAAACATTTGTCCCCCACCTGGAGTCTTTCTCTAAGAAAAGCCTCCATGCTGCCTTTTGAACAGTGGATGGCATTTTATTAGTCTCTTGTTCATGAAGCTGCTGCCTTTGGGAGAATCACAAAAAAGATGTTCCTTCTGGTTGTACAAATTATTATAAAGCATCCCCTCCTCCAGGATCACACAGCCCTGCTCCAGGTGCACAGACCTACCTCACCTCCCTATACCCTCCCCCTAAATCAGACACACTTGTGCAGGGAATGAACGTATGGGCAGCCCTTTCAGGGTCCTGACTTTATGCAGGTGTTTTATTTCCTGCTCCCCAGCTGCCCTTAGCTCAAAGTTATATCTCCTGTCATTGAGGAAATTGAAGCTCCATTTCCTCATTGTTAGGACCGGTGTCTTACTCTGATAACCTCCCAGCTGCCCAGCATCAACTCCTAACATCCTTACAATTCTCCATTAAGGGCCTCTTCAATTCAGGCTGCATTGTGCATTCACACATTATTTCATTACATCCTGTTCAACAGTTCTCTGGATCTGGAGAAGAAAGGGTGTCCTCAGGAAATAGGTTTGCCATGCTGCTGTATAGAAACAAGCTAGTGTTTCACATTTACAGACTGAAGGTGATACTGCCTACTGGATGGTTGTGAGGAGAGAACATCTCTGCTGGGCCTAGCCCTTAACCAGTGGTACATACACCATTCCCCCTCCAAGCTGGCATCGTTTTCTTAAAACAGATTATGATGATTCCCATTCTATAGAGAAGACATTCAGGATCAAAATTCCACAGATTCTGTCTGCAGTTACTGCACCTTGCAGGGATCAGTAAATGACATTGGTAATGGCTGGAATATAGGAAGAGGATGTCCAGGGGCCCCTTACCCAACCAGCCCTGACATTGTTAGCACATACCTCCACTGCAGCCCCCTCTCTCTACTGGACCATGTCACAGGCCTGAGTATTCCCCTCCTGGAAGGCCCTCTTCTCTCCATAGTGGTTCTCTCAGACCCAAGCATCCCCTCCCAGTAGGTCAGGAGCCTCCAGGGGACCCTAACCTGCCAGAGTCCTCAGTAGGTGGCCAGTTTTAGTGTGTCCCTGATATGATGTTGTCTCCTGTAGGTGGTGGGAGTGATGGCATGGCTAGGGGCCCAGCCTCCACACAGCGTGATTGACTATGAGGAACAGCGGACGGTGGACCCAGAGCAAGCCAGAGGGGTGCTCAAGTGCGACATGTCAGATCTATCTCTCATCGGCTGCCTGGGTTACAGCCTCCTACTCATGGTTACATGCACAGTGTATGCCATCAAGGCCCGTGGTGTGCCTGAGACCTTCAATGAGGCCAAGCCCATTGGCTTCACCATGTACACCACCTGCATCATCTGGCTGGCTTTTGTGCCTATCTTCTTTGGCACTGCGCAGTCAGCTGAAAAGGTAATTTGGGGTCTTTTCTTGGTTTCACTACCTCATTTGTTTCCTACCTTCTGCCACAGAAGGAAGGGCTCAATTGTACCAAGAGCTGGGTTACACATATGAACCCAGCTTCGTTAGTTGATTTATTCCTGTAATTAAATACATGTTCAGTTGCCCTCTGCTTGTTCATTCAGCCATTCATTCATCCATACTTCTAACCATTGATTAATCTTTCATTTAATTATTACTTCATATACTTTCTATCTACTGATCCATTGATCTATTTGTTTGATCATTATTCACTCATCTATTCATTTGTATAGAACATTTGTTTATTCATCTATATGTTTGCTCACTTTTACCTTTATTCAATCTCAGTTTGTTCATTCATTTGTACATTTGAAACCATGTCCATTCATTCATTAATATCTTCTAGACTTTTTTAGCCATATGGACCATTTCCCCAGGTGTCACTTTCTGTGAATAAAACTGTCTTCCCTCAGAAGCTGGTCCACTCAGTGCCATGTCACTCACCCTCCATCCTGCCTACACTGGAGCCACACTGTGACTATCCCTTCTTCATGCCACAGGGCCTTTGCTTATGCAGTTGTCCTTTTCTAAGTGCTCATTCCACGGCTATGTGGAGGTGGGGGTAAGAGAAAACAGGGCTGAGTCCCACCTGGTCCCTTTTTCCATGTCTCAGATATACATTCAAACCACCACACTGACTGTGTCCCTGAGCCTGAGCGCATCGGTGTCCCTCGGCATGCTCTATGCACCCAAAACCTATGTCATCTTGTTCCACCCGGAGCAGAACGTACAGAAGCGGAAGCGGAGTCTCAAAGCGACCTCCACAGCAGCATCCCCACCCAAGGGTGAGGACACAGAGGCCCCCAAGTAGTGAGAAGCCTTCTTTTCTTTCCCTTGCTTCACAGTGGGAACTGTGAGGAGTCCAGGCATGCAGTGAATCAGAGAAGGGGTCCACGGAGGCTATGCCCAGCAGGACCTATCTTGAGGCTGGCCTCCAGAAAGACCTGCCCACATTCCAATGTTATCCCTTTTCTTCTGTGCATGTTGGCATATTTCCTCACTGCAGACTAGACTTTCTACCTATGGTGGGAAATGGCCATGGCAAGGCTTCTATTTCTAGAGAGAGACTCAACTTACACTCTCTGGTTTGAAGTTGAGAGATCACAATGACTTCCTGGGCTTGGCCATTGTGAGTGATATTTCCACTCTTTCTTCAACCACTAGAACATAGGGGCTGGGCCCTGTGTGAGAATGTGCAGGCCTCAGAGTGAAATACTGGGCTGGAGTTGGGGAGGAACAGTTTCCACAAAACCAGATCTGTGGATCTGTATACTAGACTGAGCAACCCGGGTTTGGCACAGGCAGATGGAGCCTTGGGTGAGATCCCTGTGAGAGAGGATGGGCCTGCAGAGACAGGGAGGTGAGCAGAGGTACCAGGTGCACCCCATGAAGTTACTTGTGTGAGGGCATTTTCCTTGGAAGCTTGTCCCTTGGGATCTGAGGGGTGTCACACTCAGAGTACAGTTTTTTTCCTTTCCCATCTGTACTCCCTTAAATGACCTCTAATAGATGCACTTATGTGGTGTGAGTGGTGTGAGAATAAACTAACAAGGATGGCCTTTGCCCTCCTCTGATGCCTGAGGGATTGTTTTCAGGAGTTCCAGGGTGGGACCAGTGACAAAAAGAGTTGTATACATAGTGAAGATTAATTCCAAGTGGATAATGTAGAATGAATATAAAATGCTCCTTTTCCAACACTCACTGGGAAGTCCCCTTTGAAAGGCAAGCATAGGCATGGGGAGGAAGATGCTTGCACTACAGATGCATGGGTGTTTATTTCTCAGTAATTTTTTTTTAGGAAAAGGGTGGTTTAAGTGATTTAATTTTATTTCCTTGGGGTAGAATTTAAATTTAAAATTGACTCTTTTTGTTAGTGTGAATTCTCTAGTATCTAATGTCTGGAAATGATTTGAAGATCAACCACACTTCATATGACATAGAGACTATTTCCTATACATACTCTCTGGTGCATATAAGTTTTGACTAGGTGTTTCTGCATTCTTTAAGTTAATAGGGTGTCGCCTCAGAGTAACATACAAAGCATACAGATTCTCCTTTCTCACACATGTTGCATTCCCAGGGTTTGTTTCTCTGCATTGTTAATTATGAAGTTTTATATATTACTGAATGATTTCCCAAATTTATTATTTCATAGGGCTACTTCCCTGTGTGGGTTTTCTTTTGTATAATGAATTGTGTTTTCTTGCTGAAGGTTTTTCCATAGTAGTGCTTTTATAGTTTTTTTTTCTCCTATATGACCTTGTAGAGAGTCAATGAGTTCTGAACTCCAAATGAAGGTCTTCCTGCATGTACTATTTTCTTGGTGTTTCTCCCAGTCTGAATTCTCTAGTGTGCTATAAATCTTGATTTCTAGTTGAAAATTTTTCCACATTTGTTACATTTTTTTGTATCAGAGAATGGTTTTCCCCATTCTGAACTCTATGACTCAAGAGTTCAGATGATTTCTTAGTAAAAGCTTTACCACATTTGAAGGAATTCTCCCTATATAATCTATGATGTGAAGTAGAGTCCTGGCTTCCTGCTGAAAACTTCCATACTCCCCACATTCATTACTACCTGTCTCTGACATAAATTCCCTGATGTACAGTGAGTTCTGTCTTCTTCTATGCAACCTTCTCACATTAATCCACTGTCCATGATTCAACAGCATGAGCCATTCTGTGTGCAGTGGACATCCTCTATTCCTAAAGGCATTATCACATTTAGTACACTTATGTGGTCCCTTTCTGAATTCTCCAATGTATTCAAAGGTTTGACTTCTGGAAGAGGGCTTTCCCACATTCCACGTCTACATAAGTTCTCTCCCTTTGATCAGTGGAATTCACAATTCCCTGAAGGTTTTCCCCTATGTACAGTGTATGGTATCCAATCAATCAATTTGAACTCCTAAATAAAGATTTTTCAAATTTTTAGAATTTATAAGTATTCTACCTGCATAGTTTCTTTTATGTTGAATAAAAGCTAAGCTATACTTGTAGGCCCTCTCACATTCATTGGCTTCTAATGATTTCTCCCCAGTATGAATTATATGTTCCAGTGGAAATAGGATCTGGATTGAAGGCTTTTCTACACTATAATCACAGTATTTCTCTCCAATATGAGTTCTTAGAGGATAAGATTCCATTTTGGCTTTTACTCACCCATTTTTAAGGCAATGTTTTTGTGACTTCTATAGGGGGCACATTTTAATACTAATTATATTCTTATGCCTTTTCATTAGTGTGAATCTTTGACACATTTATCACATTTATCACATTCTGTGTTCTTTAGAAATTTCCCCCAAATTTGTTACACTCATTGCCTCTCACTTTATTCAATGATTCTTATTAAATAAACTAATGGCCCAGTGCACAAAATTTGTGCACGGGGAAGGGGGTGTTCCTCAGCCCGGCCTGCACCCTCTCCAATCTGAGACCCCTCGAAGGATGTCCTACTGCCAGTTTACAGGGATCGGGCCTAAACCGGCAGTCAGACATCCCTCTTGCAATCCGGGACTGCTGGCTCCTAACTGCTCACCTGCCTGCCTGCCTGCCTGATTGCCCCTAACCACGCTGCCTGCTGGCCTGCTCACCCCCAACTGCCCCCCATTGCCAGCCTCCTTGCCCCCACCTTCCATCCCCACTACTCTGCTTGCCCCCAACTGCCACCCTGCTGGCCTGCTCACTCAAAACTGCCCCTCCCCCGCTGTCCTGATAACCTCCAACTGACCCCCACTAATGGCCTGCTTGCCCCCAACTGGCCCCCCTGCTGGTCTGCTTACCCACAACAGCCCTGGCCCGCAACAACCTGATCACCCACAACTGCCCTCCCCTCTTGGCCTCTAACCGCCTCTATCTTGGCCCCACCACCATGACTTTGTCCAGAAGAATGTCCAGAAGGTCTCCTGGAAGGTCTCCCAGTCTAATTAGCATATTACCCTTTTATTAATATAGATAGAGGCCTGGTGCATGAGTGGGGGCTGCCTGGTTTGCCCTGAAGGGTGTCCCAGATCAGGGTGGGGGTTCCCTTGGGGCATGGGGTAGCCTGGGTGAGGGGCCTGTGGTAGTTTGCAGACAAGCCACGCCCCCATGGGGTGAGGGTCCCCACTGGGGGGAGGCGTGGCCAGCCTGGGTGAGGGGCTGATGGCTGTTTGCATGCTGGCCTCACCCCTTTCAGGGTGGGGGTCCCCACTGGGGTGCCTGGCCAGGCTTGGTGAGGGGCTGCGGACTATTTGTAGGCTGGCCAAGCCCCCCAATGGGGACCCTCACCCCATGAGGGTGTGGCCAGCCTGGGTGAGGGGCTGATGGCTGTTTTCAGGCTGGCCACACCCCCTTCAGGTGGGGGTCCCTACTGGGGTGCCTGGCCAGCCTGGGTGAGGGGCTGATGGTTGTTTGCAGGCTGGCCACACCCCCTTCAGGGTGGGGGTCCCTGCTTGGGTGCCTGGCCAGCCTGGGTGAGGGGCTGAGGGCCATTTTCAGGCTAGCCACACCCTCTCAGGGTAGGGGTTCCCACTGGGGGGCATGGCCAGCCTCAGTGAGAGACTGATGGCTGTTTGCCGGCTGGCCATGGCCCCAGGCAACTCAGGCTCCCCAGCCCCTCCTTGAGCAGAGGCCACGGCAGCTGGAAGCAGGTATTTGGTATTTATTTATCTTCTATAATTGAAACTTTGTAACCTTGAGCAGAGCCCATGGCCAGCCAGGGCAGGTGGGAAGCTTGCCTTCCTCCATCATCAGGGGCAACTCAAGCCTCCTGTTCACTCCAGCTCTGTGGCCACCACCATCTTGGTTGGGTTTATTTGCATACTCACTCCTGATTGGCTTGTGGGCATGGCTTGTGGGTGTCACGGAGGTACAGTTGATTTGCATGTTTCTCTTTTATTAAATAAGCTGTAAATTTCCCCAAAAGTTAGACTTGGGATTTCTGTTGTTTTTTAAAATATAGTTTTCAATTTGCAAAACTCCGAAAATGGAATAAATGCACAATTCTAAGCAAATCTTTCCACCATCACTTTATAGAATGAAACCTCATCAGGAATATTCTGTTATAGTGACACCTTTGTTTCCAAATATGAAAATTTTCCAAGTGTAAATATTTCCCATCTCTTGAGCTTTGAGAGGGAAACTCTGCTTCAGTATAAACAGACAGAGCAGGTTACTAACCACGATGACAAATAGATTGGGTGTTTCAGAGATGATCTTTCAACCTGTGGCATAAAGGGAAGGAACCAAAATGGGATAAAGCTCTGAAAGGGAAGTGAGTGAGTGGGATCACTGGATGCAAAAGGAAGACAAGCGTGTAGAGAGAGAGATTTGTCAAGGGACTGGATTTGGACATTTTAAGCTTCATTGCTTCATTTATGGATCACCATGGCAGAATACTAACTGGTTATACTGTTTCCTATATATTTCCCCTTTCATCCTACACACCAATATCAAAAGCATCATTGCAGGGCACCAGTTCCCCACATTTAAAGGAACATTGCTATGGGCCATGCCCTGTCCCAGCACCTGCATCTGGCTGTGATTTACTCTCATATTTACCTGCAAACTCAGAAACAAATAGCAGGAAGGGTACATCAGTCTAGAGTATTATGGCCCCACATGCTGTTCCCTGGTATAATCTGGCAAATTAAGTATCATTAGGTTATTTTACCAGAGCTATTGAATATTGAACTGACTCACAGTATCAATTTCTGAATTCTTTTTCCCATTCTGATTTGCAGACAGGGAAATTTTCCAGGATCCAGAGACTTTGTCTTGCCCCTGACACTGTATACTTTTGTCATTCAGTTTTCACATTATAAAATTGTACAATGTTGAGGTTAAGACTTCTTAAGATCAATTCCAGCTCTGCCACTTGCTATATGGGTGACCTTGGGCAAGATAATTAGCCTCTCTTACAGTTACTGACAGCCAGAGTCTCCTTAATGATCCCCACAGAGATGCCCAAAGCATTGATGCCATTTACCTACAACTGATCCTCCCAGTCCTACCAATCACTGCCACGCAGACCCCATTCATTCAGCTAAACTCTCAGCTGATCAATCCCAAGACACCATCTCAGACCCATGGGCTCCCTATGTACTGACTCTCCTCCCCCATGGACTCCTCATTCACTCTTGTTCCAACAAGTATAATTGGAAGTTTTCTCTGTGCTGAGTACCTGGGATACATCAGTCTACACAACAGACAAGAATTGTTTCCTTCACGGGACTTACATCCTAGTGGTGGATACAAACAATAAATAATATATAACACAAAAATACATTACTTAGTATGTTAGAAGAGGACAAGTACTGTGGGAAAAGAAAATATTAGAGTTGAATAAAGAAAAAACGGGAAGGTCAGAGGATATGGGCTGCAATTTTAAATAGAGGGGTTCAGTGTAGGTGTATGACTGACAAGGTGGCATTTGAAGGAGGTTGGGAGTGAGCCATGGGGTTATCTGAGGATAGAGGGCCCAGCAGATAGAGCAGCCAGTGCTAAGGCCCTAGAACAGGGGCATTCCTGGTATATTTGAAGACCCACTAATGAGGTTTGTGTGGTTGGAGTAGGGTGAGGGGAAGAAACCACATAAGAAAGGGAGACAAGGTGTATCAGTCAAGGTTCTCTGCAGAAACAGCATCAACAGGACATATTGGTTTCTCTGGAAACTCCCAATCATAGATAGATAGATAGATGATAGATAGATAGATAGATAGATAGATAGATAGATAGATAGATGATAGATAGATAGATAGATAGATCTTCTATCAGATATTATCTATACTAATAATAGCTTAGGGCCGTCACGACCTAAATGACTAGATGGACGACCGGTCACCAGGAAGTGCATGGAGCACCTCTCGGTCCCTCCCCCGCGGCCCACAGGCTCCTATCACAGCAAGGCTGGTGGCAGGTGGGTGGGCAGGGCAGCAGGTGCAGGGGGTGAGATGGGCACAGTGAGGTCATTAACCTTCAGCCTGGGGCCTGGCCGGAGGCCCAACGACCT
The DNA here is from genome assembly GCF_964212035.1 of Myotis nattereri. NCBI lineage: Eukaryota > Metazoa > Chordata > Mammalia > Chiroptera > Vespertilionidae > Myotis > Myotis nattereri. The sequence continues at coordinate 10,473,408 of NC_138080.1, forward strand.
TGCCATTGCCGTGGCTGCTGCGGATCAGACCCAGAGAGAGGCCCAGAGAGAGAGGCAGATCCTGATCACCAGCTGCCGTGGAAACTGCAGATAAGGCCTGGAGATAGGCCCAGAGAGAGAGACAGCTGTCAGTGGGGCCATTCTGGATTTCCCAGAAAAGCCAATGGTTGCCTAGGAGGCAGAGCTTTTGAGGCTAACAGGCATAGAAACCGACCAATCAGAACCAAATCTGGTGAACTGCAAAGGCAGAACCTAAGGTGGGGGCTGAGGAGGGGTTTTAAGGGCAACAGCTATTTGGTGTAAGGTGTAAGAAAGCGGTTCAATTTTTTAATAACTGGTTTGGCAGTATAGGGCATGTAGCTGGCTATCAGTCCAGATATAGAGATTATGTATTTTTGTCTGCAAAGAGCATCTCCTCCTGCTGAAAAAGGCTTCCCCCCCACCCCAATTTAAGCAATCCTATTCTATATAATCTATCTATACTAATAAAAGGGTAATATGCTAATTAGACCAGGTCAACCAGCCATCTTCTGGACGTCTGACTTCCTTCCAAACAAAGCCATGGTGGTGGGGGCTGAGGCAGAGGCAGTCAGGGGTGATCAGTCTGGCAGGGGAGGGCAGTTGGGGGTGAGATCAGGCCAGCAGGGGATTAAGGGCAATCAGGCCAGCAAGGGAGGGCAGTTGGGGGCAACCAGGCCAGCAGGGGAAGGGAGTTGGGGGCAAGATCAGTCCAGCAGGGAAGAGCAGTTGGGGACGAGATCAGTCTGGCAGGGGAGGGGAGTTGGGGGCAAGATCAGGCAGGCAAGGGAGCGCCACTGGGGGCAACCAGATCGGCAGGGGAAGGCAGTTGGGGGTGACCAGGCTGGCAGGGGAGGGCAGTTAGGGGAGACCAGGCTGGCGGGGGGTGGGAGGAGTTGGGAGCGACCAGGCCAGCGGGGGGGTGGGGGGGGGCCGTTAGGGGTGATCATGTTGGCAGGGGAGAGCAGTTAGGGGCAATCAGTTCAGCAGGGGAAAGCAGTTGGGAGCAATATGGCTGGCAGGCAGAGGTGGTTAGGGGCAATCAGGCAGGCAGGCAGAGGCAGTTAGGGGCGATCCGGCAGATAGGAAGAGAGGTTAGGGGCAATCAGGCAGGCAGGCAGGTGAGCGGTTAGGAGCCAGTGGTCCCAGATTGCAAGAGGGATGTCCGACTGCCGGTTTAGGCCTGGCAGTCGGACATCCCCCAAGGGGTCCCCAGTTGAAGAGAGTATAGGCTGGGCTGAGGGAACCCTCCGCCCCCCCCCCCGCACAAATGTTGTGCACCAGGCCTCTAGTCCTATATAATAAAAGGGTAATATGCAAATTGACCCTAATGGTGGAACAACCAGAATGACCACTGGACCAGTCACTACGAGGCGCACTGACCACCTCTCAGTCTCTTCCCCCAGCCAGCAGGCTCCCATCGCCCAATGAAGAATGAGGAACCAGGGGTGGATGGTGGGGAACGTGGACGGCACTAGGCCAAGGCCCCCAACCCTGCTGGTCACCCCACACACTGAGGGCAACCCATGGTGGGGGTGGGGCCACCAAGCGGGCGGGAATGGCCAACCTCTCAATCCCTCCCCCTGGCCGGCAGGCTCCAATTGCCCAATGGTGAATGAAGAACGGGGGTGGGTGGCAGGGGGGGGGGGGGGCAGCTGCCGGAAGCTGGGGAAGATGGCCCTGATCACAGGCCAGGCCTGGAGACTGTACCCATTCATGAATTCATGCGCCGGGCCTCTAGTACATATATAATATATATACAGGGTGTCCCAAAAATATGTATACACACTTTACAGCTGATAGCTCAATTAATGTTTCTTTCTTTTCTGATTTAACCCATTGGAATTAATAATTATTCAAGCTATGTATACATTTTTGGGATGTCTTGTATATAATATATTAAACAAAGGCAGACAGAAAATGATAGATAATCTATATAATATCTACCTGTCCTACACCCAACAGGAAAGACGATAGATAGAGATAGAGATAGAGATAGAGATAGAGATAGAGATAGAGATAGAGATAGAGATAGAGATAGATATATGTGGATATGATAAAGATATAGATATATTTAAGGGATATATTTTAAGAAATTGGCTCCCATGATAGTGTGAGCCGGCAAGTCTAGAATCTGTAAGTCAGGTGGCAGGCTGGAAGCTCAAGTAAGAGTTGATGCTATAGTCTTGAGGCAGAATTACTTCTCTTTTGGGACACCTGGATTTTTGCTCCTGAGGCCTTGGATGAGGCCCACCCACATTACTGAGGATAATTACTTCTCTTTACTTGAAGTCAACTGATTGTACTGCTAACCATATCTAAAACATACCTTTACAGCAACACATTGGTTAGTGGTTGATTGAATAACTAGGGACTACGGTTTGGCTAAGAAAATACAAGAAACTATGACATGAAATAAAAGGTGTATATCATATGGAGCCCCACAGACCATTATTCTAGGTGAGATAAGGAGACATTGGAGGGTTACACTGGAGGACTTTAAGAGAACAGTGAGATAGTCTGACAAGTTTAAAAAGACCACTCTGGTAACTGTATTGAGAATATTGTGAAAATAAATAAAGGAAACCTCATTTAAAATGAAGAAGGGGGCTGGCTGGTATTATTCAGTGGTTGAGTGCAACCTATGAACCAGGAGGTCATGGTTCAATTCCCAGTCAGGACACATGCCCAGGTTGTGGGCTTGATCTCCAGTGGGAGAGTGGAGGGTTGTGCAGGAGGCAGCCAATCAATGATTCTTTCTCACCATTGATGTTTATATCTCTCCCTCTCCCTTCCTCTCTGAAATCAATAAAAATTTATTTTTTTAAAAAAAAAGAAAATGAAGGAGGGAACGCACACACTATCACTCAGACACCAAACAGGAGGATGTTTACTTTACATACTCAAGAAGAAGAAAGAACTTCCCTTTGCCCAGCAACAGCCCAGCCAATAAGAGGCCATTACCACACTGAACTCTTCAAAATGATCCTTCCCAGGTTCCTCCTTGCCTCTCTTCTGTTCTTCAGACTTGCCTATGGCCCATCATAATTTGCTTGTTCCAAATTGCAATTCCTTTGCTTTTCCTGAATAAATGCATATTGTGGGTAAAATAAATAGTTCTTTTATTTATTACAGTCAACAATATCTTAGAAATATCTTATGTGCGTGTGTTTGTTTTCAGTGTTTTACATGCAGGATAGTGTGATGAACACATTCATTCATTGAAATAATATTGCTCTTAATCATAGGTGCGCCAGCATTCTCAGAAACACCTTTTGGTGCTGCCTTATGTTTTGGGAGGAGAATAAAAAGAGAGAGAAGAGGCGAGTGAAAACTCTGGCATCCAGGGTGACCAGTTCTCTAAGGCCCAAGGCAGGATGGCTTAGTACTTAAGGACTTGGTTTCTAGAAACAGAAATTCCTTTTTTTACTCCAAGTCACAGATACATCATCTATAAAGTGAGTACATCTAGCTGATAGGTAATCATCCACCCCTACAAACCTGGGGTTTTTGTCTAAATTTCAAGGCATAAAGTAGGTAAAGTGCACAGTGCCTGGCTGATAGTAAGTGCTCATGATATTACCTATGATGTGAACATACCTAGTATGCTATGATGATTGGAATAAAAACCACTAAAACGAGTAAGAAAAGTTGATGATTACCATGACTTCCCAAGGAATAATTGTTACCATCAAAACTAGCTAGTTATTAATGTTAATTAACAGGTAGGAAGCAAAGGGAAGGCCAGACATTATAAGCATGTTCATCTAGGCAGCTTCACCAGGAAGCTGCAACTTTACACTCCCCAGGGAACCACTGGTCCATTCCCTGCAAATCTCTGGGGTAAGGGGTCCAACGAAGAGGGAGATGGATGCCCATGCTGTGAAGTTGGGATGATGGAAGGAAGGTGCTTGCTGGTCAGTTGAACCTGGGAAAAAGATAATTGGCTAGAGGGGGGGGGTTGCTATTGCAAGTTCTCAAAACGCTGAAGGATTCATTGGATAAGCTCCTAATTAAAATCCCCATTGAATTCTCTCCCTCTTGTTCCTCTTGGCTCTTTTGCTCCTGTTTCTCGCTTGCTCTGTGACCCCTGTGCTAGCCTGCCACGTGATTTTAAAGAGCCTCATGGCCCATGGTCGTGCAGACCCCACACACAATGGACTGCAGCTGGGAACACATGCTAAGCTAGCTGGACTGGACTGTGATAGATCCTCCCTACCCCCAACTGGTGGGCCGAGTGTGACGTAACCTGCAGCCCGGAAATACCTGAGTGACTAACCATGTACCTTCTATGGACTATACATTGAGCCACCAATCAACACCTGCCAAATACCCTAAGCCCTTGTTCCTATATGGACCATACATTAAGCCACCAATCAGCGCGAGCCGAGTACACTAAGCCCCCATACCTTCCCATTCTTCCCCTCAAAAGACGTGCTCACCTCTGCACCGGTTGCTGTTCTCCCATTGCGAGACAGCCTGGCATGTCTCTTTCCCCTAATAAAGCCTGTAATCCTGGTTTTCAGCTCCCGACTGGTCTCTCAGACTGTGCTTTTGTGAGGAGTGGCAACTCTGGCAGTAGCTTTAATCCTACCTCTGCTGAAGAAAACATTGGATTTTTTCATGGCGGGATGGAGGGAGATGGTATTTTGGAAGGGAAGTCTCTTATGTTACCTCATCCATAAAGCTTTCAATGATAACTGATCCTCTGATGTGGGCCTCAGGAAATTATTGTTCCAGTGGCACCCCAAGAAGCCCACTTCCACCAGTAGCAGTGGGGGACATAGAGGACACCGCACCAATAACGGATTGCAACTCAGCTGGGAATTCAATAGGAGAAGAAATGGCTCTAGAAAGCTGGAAAGCATCCCTTCTCATAATCTCTGAAGCTGCAGCACTCAGATGGAGAAACAGCAGAAGGAAATCCTGGCCTGGATTATGGTGAGAAATGGAACCTTACCGTCCTATGCGGGGAGTTTTATAATTCGTTTCTGTCTCTCTCTCCATTCCTGGTTCGTGTGTGGGCTTTTCACTTCCTTTTTTCTGCCCGCAGTCACCTCAGTCACTGCCCCTTCAGACTCGGGGCCAGGACTAACGTCGTGGGAGTAGGGTGTCCAGCGGTGCCCCAGGCCAGGGCTGCGGCTGCAGATGCCAGCGGCCCGGCAAGCAGAGGCGTCAGAGCCGGTGCTCCCTCAGCGCCACTGCCTGGGCAGATGAGGCTGTGGTTTCCCGCTGGGCGGGAGGGAAGGGTACGTGCTCCCCGTACTAATTTCGTGGGTCCTATATCTGGTGCGAAAGACATTGGGGGGGGGGGGGGGGGCTGGGCTCCTCGGACTCCTTTCTCTATTCACAGCGACTGCACTCAGAAGCAGAAACCTATTTCAGCTGCGGAGCCCAGCCGCTTCCCTTCTGCAACTCCTCACCACCATCCTGCCAGCTTTTTCACAGCTCCCCGGGTGCAGCGGGCCACAGACACACACTGCTAAAGCCCAGCGGGGAGAGGGGTGGGGGAATACTTAGGGCATGGTTCGAGCCCAGCACCAAGGGTCCCCAGACTCTCACTTCCCTCTGCCTCTACCCTGGCGGTACTCCTGCCTCTGCAGCCTGAAACCGGCAGAGCACCAGCGGAGAGCAGGCGCACCCTCAGTGCTGCTTGGATTTTACTACAGTGCCTTTCCCTGCTCTTCACCTTCCTGTGACTAAGACCTCACTCAGAAGGCTTGGAAATTTGCCCCTTCGGGCATTCCTGCGTGGGGCGCCCCAGCCCTGCGGGTTTAGGGCATGAGGCTGGGACCTTGTGGTTGTGTGCTGGGGAGGGGTTCAGGCACCGGTTAGCTGCCAGCTCCCCGTGATAATTCTCTTGGCAACCACTCATGTTGCTAGGGGGTGGGAACCACAACTGCCACTCCCCGTAACCTCATTGCTAGAGGGCGGAGCCACAGAAACCCCAGCCAAAGCCCCATCTGATGCTCACAGCTGCTGCTGTGATTTTGACTCATGCAGACACCGCCACGGCCTGTTAATGCTTCCACAGGTATAATACAGAAAAGCTTCAAATGTACAGGTGCTCAGACAAATGAAGTTTTTGGTGACTAATCTTGGAGACTGACTAAATATTTATTACTATCCCTACAAAAAGACTAACAATTTAACCACAGGGCCCAGGTGTTAAATCTGTTTTGCCAAGTTAACAGGAAATGCTCTCTCTTCTTCTCACTTTGTTAGGCCTCTTGAAAGTCTGAGCCTGCATGAAATACAAGAGGAAAGAAACAGGTTACTAGCCCAGCTATTAGAGGCCAGAGTTTTTCTACCTGACAGTGGAGGGTGGAAACCTCCAATAAGGTCAGAGGCCATCAAATTCTCTCACATAAAGTTTTGTGAACCCAACTAGCAGGGTCAATAACACTACCTGGATAATTGTGTCACCACTTCCAGTTAGGGAAGACCCGTCGTGGGAAGAGACTTTGAGCTGTGGACAAATTCCACAGCCAGCTTAGGCAAGATTGCCATAGGATGTCTCAGGGGCTAAGGGGTCATAGGCAATCCCAAATTATACTCTGTGATAGAGCTAGGGAACATTAGGGATGCTCATTCTCCCTCATCTCCCTCTGATTAAGAGGATAAAAGGTTTTTAGGTTTTTCTCCCTGAAGATAATAGGTGATACAATCCTCATTCACTGCACCTCAAAAGAAACTCCTTTGGGTGAATACTCAACTGGCAAAAAGCTTACTCTAGATTTTTTTTTTTTTCAATAAAAGGGCTGTCTGCCTTTAAAGTGCTAATAACTGCTCCCCAAGAACCCTCATCTGAGCCATCTCTTGGAATGCAGATTTCTGGAAGGCGCTATCTAAGCCAATCAATTTAACTTAGTTCACCTGTGACTTGCTACACCAGTGAGTTTTGTTACATGATATGTTTCTAGAAGTTAAGGAATGTGTTTGCCAATCTAGGAAATGCTAATTGCTTACTTTTAGTTTTTCTCCCTACCTTATCACTCCAGAATTTGGCAGTTCTTAATGAGTGAATCCTGGCAATGTTTCTTTGCATAAATTCAATAAGAACAGTCTTCACTTGTGGTATATTAATTAAGACTTTAACTAAAATTCTATGTCTGAGATAGACATGCATGGACTCTGGATGTCAGCAGAAAGTTTAAGGGATTGAGATTGACTTCCAAAGCCCCCACAGCAGAAATGGTCCATTACCTTCCTTGGTCACGTGATTTCCAGGTAAGAAACAAAGGTTGCTTCCCTGAAAGAAGGCAAGAAAGGAACCTCAAGACATTTTTGGAACCTCAAGGACTTGAGGAATTTACACAGACCTACAGGTATCACAGACAAAACCTGATGGTAACTGTAGCGTGGCTTCTTTGTCCTGAGGAACTGATTAAAGGTCAATCTAAAGATTCCTTGTGAAAAATCCCAGCAAAGCAGACTTGAAAGAGCACGTGTGATTGATTTGATCAATTACTATTCTTATTGTCACTTTTGCTCCAGTCTGGTTAGTCTTCAGCAAAGGGAAATGCAGTCTTCATTTTCTGTGAAAAGGGAAAGTGCACACACAAACCAAAGGGGAGCTGACATATAGAGAGAAGTCCCCTCCCCTAGTCCATTATATGGGAAGCTGCCTATTGTCTTCTCTAGCAGAAAGGGTGGACAAAGGAGCCTGGAATGCTGGTGACCCTTGAAGCCCTGGCAAAGGTCAGGGCTATGCACCCACTGTTTAGTCGAGACAATGATAGCTGAAACAACTTCCCCACCAGATAGTCATGTAAATCCTTACTGATAAGATAGTCTGTCTGTTACTGGAACTTGCCTGCCTAAGGGCTTTGGGTGTATCCCAAACTCAATAAAATGATGGCAAGGCCTGAGCACAAGCGGAGTCCATCCTCTTGGGATGGGCTCTCGCCTGGCCCCCCAATTTCCAAATTATCTCGTCTCTTTCATTTGTGTGCGGCCCCTCTTCCAGATCCTGAACCCTGAACCACGCAGGATGTGGGAGAACATACACATCTACACACGATTGGACTGTTCTCTTGTAAATGAGAACTCCAAATCCTCACAATTTGATTGGTCCAAAAAGCACTGTCCTGATTGGCCAAAACAGAGTTGCTCTAATTGGTTGGTGAAGATGCTAATGAGGATATAGCTGCACAGCTCCAACTGGATAGGTAAAGTCTCAATCCTATTGGTTGAAATAGGATTCCGGGAACTCCTTTATAAGAGTTGGCTCGCCTCACAGGAACACAATGCAGATCAATAGCTTAGTGCCAGAGGCAAGTAGTGTAATGCAGGCTTCTCCCTTAAGTGTGGCTTGCATGAAAGGCCCCTTTTAGCAACAGCTGCCAGTCTGTTTATAAATTTGAGCCCAGTTAGCCATTAGGAGCCCTTTTCAACAGGTACATTTATTTTCCGGGTCAACAAAACCTTCCTTAAACCTTCAAGAGGGGATGGTAGAAACAGCCTCATATAAATTGTGAGGATTAAGTGGCTCACTATACATGTTACAGAAGAGCAAAGAAATACCAAGCACACTTCCTGGAGAAAGGGAGGAACCCATTTATTAACACTAGTGGACTCCGGGAATAATTAACACGCAGAGGCTTCGCTTTTTATAACCTTCTGGGGTCACTGTCTTGCAGATGTGGTTCTGCCCCCTTTCGTGGCTTACAGGAAGGCCCCCAGGTGTCGATGATCTGTCCTGAGGCCAGTGATAATGACACCCCGCCCCCTCCCGCCTCCCCCCCCCCCCCCTCAGCCGCTGGGCAATGCATTGTTCACAGTTTTTATGGCCTGACACGCCTTGCAAGACCAGTTTCCTCCTCATACACAGGGTGCTTACAACAGTACCTGGCACAAGGTATGCCCTTAAATGTTAACTGTTCTCCCCAGCAATGTAGCTGGAACACTATGGTTTCTGGGGTCAGGTAGGTTTGGATGGCCATGTGTGGACCTAGGTACAGATTGGTCATAACAATATAAAAACACTTGGAAGCACAAGTCTGGCATGTTTTAGTTAGATCTGATTAGGTAAGCAGGCAGCACAGATGCAACTTGTACATCTTAGAACACTGTGTACTTTTCTCATTATTTTCAGAAAGACACACTGAAAAATACTTTTTATGGCAACAATTTTTAAGAATAGCGATATGTGGTGTACAGGGTAACACATAAAACAGGGAGGATATGTCTGCATGACCAAATCCTGGAACTTGCAGAGAATGGCCATTTGCACAACTGAGAAGTTATTGAGTGATGGGGAAAATCATGCTTTGTATTTCTTTTCCCTTCACAAACTGGTATAAAAATATTAAAAGTAAAAATATTACTGCAAATATATTTAGCAGGAGTTGAGATCAGCCAAGAAACTGGGAACCCTCCCACTGCAGATGAGAGAATTTTGTTTCCATACTGTCCTGCTGGCTAATCCAGTGCTTTAAGGGAGGGAAGCACCAAGTGCAAAGGAAAAGAGGAAAGGAGAATTAGGCAGCCAGAGGCTACCTATTCTTAAATTCATGTTTAAGGGAATTGTCTTCTTAACTTAAGGCATACATGCAGTTTGGGGCTATTTTATTTCAAGACTCTGGGGCTCAAGCACAGTAACCTGTGAAACCAAGCCTGATGCAAGGTCAGGGTGCTATTTTAAAAGCAGTTGCTGAATATGAAGGAAGGTAACATCTTAGAGAGATTCCACTGTCAAAGTTAGGCAAACTCAGGTGGACAGGGAGAACCTAGGTGCAAAATCAGTCAGCTGGAGATGAGTTAAGACCTAACAAGAGAGAAGGATTAAAGGAATTTAAAAGGAGAAACTTGGAGTAATTTTTTTTTCTCCTTGAGAGCAGGCAATTTCAGTGGCTGTTCATGGGAGTCCATAGTCACTGAAGAATGTAATAAAGTCTAGATGCTATTTCTCTACTCAAATGGTTCCCCAGGCTGAATACAATTTGCACTTCCAATGGGTTTGCCCACTTGGAAACTCCAAAGTACATGAGGAGAGTACTGTAAGAGGTGGACCAAGGTCCATTTCTCTGGCTCATAGCTTAGCTACAGTCTAGGTGATGGGGTGTGGAGATTGGCTCACACATAAGTCCAGCACTTCCTCTGCCACATGCACACATTCATCATCTGGAAATGGCATAGTCACGGGTGTGCTGGGAAGTCTTCTGACCTATGTGGGGCTGGGAGTAGTGGGGGATAGGCTGGATGTACTGAGAACTGCACACCACCAGCCCAGACTCAGTAACCCTGAAGGGTGGGTCCCAGTGGTTCCCACCTTTGTCCATCAGTCTATGTGGCCAGTCAGCAAGGCTAGAAAAGTGAGGTACAGAATGAACTGTCCTTAGGAATCTCTAATGTGTAGGGAGTAACCTGGCGGAGGGTAGGGTAAAGTCCCTCTCAATAATTGCTGAAATCTTGTCTAACACTTTGCAAATCAGTTGGTAGAGAAGGTAACTGAGTAACTCTACCTCAAAGTTCTTGAAAATGCATTTCTAGGGATGAGCCAAAAAGTGATGCCTGGGTAGGTCAGACTGCCCAGGCAGAGCCATACTACTTAGGATTCAAAAAGTACAGAAGAGCAGTTCAATATTCTAGTTGTAACAAACTCTTGTAATACAAGGGCCACTGAGCACTGTTCAGCTGAAGGAAAGAGAGTGGGTCAGAGCATTTTGAGAATTGGCTGTGGGGCTCCAACTTCTCATGTAGGTTGCACATCAGGAAATGACAAGTCACAGAAGCGGAGGTAAACTAAAATACCACCAGGTGGTTGGTATTTGTCACACCTGACGTTAAGCATGCCCTGCCTGCTGTGTGTAGAGTAACTGCAGTACAAACAATTGGAGAATGTTTACAAAGACTAAGCCCATACTTTAGGTATCACCCCAGGGTCAGAGTCAAACTGAGGCCCAGAGGAACTGGGTAACACAAGAATCTTTATTAATCTCTGAAACCCCAGGCATAACTTCTAAGTTCTAAGTTCTGAAAGCTGAATTTGGGTGCAATATCCAGAATCATGGACTGTGTGTGAGGTTAGACCATTATACTCCCCAAAAACAAATGGGGCTGGTAATAAGTGGCATGATGTTACCAGTTAGGGGTTGCTAAATCAAAAGAGGGACACACCATTCAAATGAACTGTCCAGGAAAGAAAAGACAGATAGACAGTTAGTGGACACACAGACCAGGGAGATCAGACAAAAGATGGTTTGAAGCAAGAGGCGGGGAGCACAGTTTAAGTAAGTCCTGGGCTGATGCATGAGTAGTAGTAAATATACTTTCTTTACTCTAGGTGTCTCTTATATAAGAGAATCAAATAGAGGGAAATACTAGCAGACCATTTTCTTACCTTTTTGTTCCTTTGCTTTTTAAACTTAACTTTTACAATTTTATAATTTCTTTTAATAATGAAAATGTAAATTTGATCAACAAATTTCTATGTTGTTAATGAAGCTCCATTTTGCTTCTGATACTTGGTAATTCAGACTAATTATACAGTACTGCTATTCCGCTGAGGCAGTTCTTGAACCATGAGGAGTATTTGACATCCTAAAACTATCAAAACCCACAATACCGTAAAGCAGTAGTTCTCAACCTTCTGGCCCTTTAAATACAGTTCCTCGTGTTGTGACCCAACCATAAAATTATTTTTGTTGCTACTTCATAACTGTAATGTTGCTACTGTTATGAATTGTAATGTAAATATCTGATATGCAGGATGGTCTTAGATGACCCCTGTGAAAGGGTCGTTCGACCGCCAAAGGGGTCGTGACCCACAGGTTGAGAACTGCTGCTGTAAAGCTTGACTCTCAGTAAATAAAATGACTATCTTAATATAAGCTTTCATGATTATTTTCTAGAATGGATTCTCTTAAATTCAATTATTCATATACTCAGTCTCAAAGCCCTTCCTCATAAACTGCAATCATATCACTTTTCTCCAAAATGATGTTTCTGATGCTGAATGAGATTTGCAGTCTGGTTGAAGGCTTTCCCACATTTATTACATTTGTAGGGTTTCTCTCCTGTGTGAATCCTCTGATGTTGAGTAAGGTGTGTGCTTCGGATAAAGGCTTTCCCACAGATTTTACATTTGTAAGGTTTTTCCCTTGTATGAATTCTCTTATGTTGAGTAAGGGCTGAATGGTCACTGAAGGCTTTCTCACATATATTACATGTATATGGTTTTTCCCCAGTATGAATTCTCTGATGTTGAGCTAGGGCTGATTGGTCCCTAAAGGCTTTCTCACACAATCCACATCTGTAAGGTTTTTCTCCAGTATGAATTTTCCGATGTCGAGCAAAGGATGAATTATCTCTGAAAGCTTTCCCACATTCATTACACTTATAAGGTTTCTCTCCAGTATGAATTCTCTGATGTTCAGTAAGGGAAGAGTTCACCCTGAAGGCCTTTCCACATTCATTACATTCAAAGGGCTTCTCTCCAGTGTGAATTCTCTGATGCTGAAGAAAACTCGTACTCTGGTTGAAGGCTTTCCCACATTCATTACATTTATAGGGTTTCTCTCCACTATGAATATTCTGATGTTTGGTAAGATGTGCCCTGCACACAAAGGCTTTGTCACATATATTACATTTAAAAGGTTTCTCTCCTGTATGTATTCTATGATGGTGGGCTAGGTGTATATTTCGGATAAAAGCTTTTCCACATAAGTTGCATTCAAAAGGTTTCTCTCCAGTGTGAATTTTCTGATGATAAGTAAGTGAGGAGCTCACTGAGAAGGCCTTGCCACATTCCTTACATTCATATGGTTTCTCACCAGTGTGAATTCTTTGGTGATGGATAAGGTGTGTACTCTGGTGAAAGGCTTTCCCACATTCTCTACATTTGTACCGTTTCTCTTTAATAAGAGTTTTTGGATTTGAATTAAGTTTTTCAGTATGAATTTTCTGATGTTTATTAAGAGTTGAACTCTTAGTGAAAACTTTTCCACACTCACTACATTCAAAGGCTTTTTTGCTAGATTGAAATACCTGACTTTGAACAAAAGATGAGCTCATGATGCAGCGATTCCCAGATCTCTCACATTCCTGGTCACTACCCACAGATGAGATTTTCTGGTGAGTGAGTACCATTTTCTGCAACTTTATCTCCTGGGCTCCATGCTGCCATTCCAATAGGCTATCATATTTCCAGTGACTATTGCTAGTAAATCTTTCCTTTATCATCCACTGATCCAATTCTTCTTCAGGAATATCTGCCTTGAGAGTAGATTTCTTATTCACAGGGAGAGTCATCCAGTCTGAAAGACATCAAAAATAAAAATGTCTGTTTTATCCTAGTGAAACATCTAGTTGGGGTAAGATGATGAGCCTGTTTATAATGCTAATAAAAAGGTTTTAGTTTTGAAGATTTCCAGAAGAAAGGAAAGAGGAGGAGAGGTGAACAGAGGACAAAGCAGAAAGAGGTTGATCTAATGTATAATGCATTGAGCAGGAGACCTTGGGAGCTTGACTTCAGAAGTCACAGGCCTGGGTGGGGACCTTGAGTATAAGTTATTTTATTTGTGATTACAGAGAAGTTACCAGGCTTTCTGAGCCACAGAAAAACCTGTACAGACCAAACTATGCCAACAGATAAGAATAAATGTACCTTGTTTATTTTAGTGATATGGTCTTTAATTAATACAGATGTAAACTTAAGAAACCATTGAAACTAAACAGAAAAAATTCAACTCCAGAGTAACTACTAAAATCAATATTTTACTGTTTTATACACTCATTTTAGCATTCAGATGGATAATAAAAAGACTATGATTAAGGCTGTGTGAAGGACCTCCTACTACTGGTGAGGAAGCAATGTCTTCAAACTTATATGAACAATGTAACATCTATATGAAAACCAGGAACAAACCTGCAAATCTTCCAGAATATACCCACTAAATCTCTTAACGGCAAGGCCCTGAATCCAGGGAAGGGGGAATACTAGTCACTAGAATGAAAATCTGCTACTGGGATAGGAGCCATGGTCCCATAAATTATCTGACGAAGTAATTCCTCTCCAAATGCAAACTTCCTAATTATACTGTCTCACTTGCTTTCATTCATGGGTTCCTTGGTATTTATAGAGTTTTGAAGGGAATATTAGTTTTGCATATGTTTTGGTGAATATCTGTCTTTCATGTTAAGTTTATTTAAAACTCTGTGCTAAGATATGCAATAATAAGGACTAGCTACTAAACACACATGATGCAGATTACTGGGAAGTGCTATTAAGAACAAGCCTCCCTCATTACTTTTTTCCCCCTACTTAATCCAGAAAATCTACAAAGAGCTATAATAAAAATAAATAAATAAATAAATTCTTTGAAACTTATCTGAAAAAGAAAGTTAAATAGATGCACTTTACGACTAAATATCCAGGTGAGCTCAGAATAATGTATCCTTGTTCAAAACAAAGAATGGTCAAAGTTAAACACCAACATTGCCAAATTTCAAAATCTTAAGGACTGACTTGCACCTCAGGATCTGATAGAGTAACCTGGGACAGACCACTATTCCTTAGAAAACTACTGGAAAATCTGAAATGAAAATAAAAACTTATGTCTAAAGGCATAATATGTCACTTGAGGACAACCTGATAGTCTAATTTTGTGGAGAGAAGGGAAATACAGAGATGTGATCCCAAAACTTAGTGCAGTGGTTCTCAACCTGTGGGTCGTGACCCCTTTGGTGGTCAAACGACCTTTCACAGAGGTCGCCTAAGGCCATCCTGCATATCAGATATTTACATTACGATTGATAACAGTAGCAACATTACAGTTATGAAGTAGCAACGAAAATTATTTTATGGTTGGGTCACAACATGAGGAACTGTATTTAAAGGGCCAGAAGGTTGAGAACTACTAACTTAGTGGTTTTTATCTCACAGAATGTGCTGAATTTTTATGCTTCTCAGGGCAAGAGACTAAAGTTAAACAGAGATTAAGAATTTCCTATAGAGAAACCAAGATGGCGGCATAGGTAAACACCGGAGATTGCTGCCTCACACAACTACTTCAAAAATACAACTAAAAGACAGAATGGACATCATCCAGAACCACAGGAAGGCTGGGTGAGTGGAAATTCTACAACTATAAGGAAAGAGAAAAGCATACCGAGACTTCGAGGAGGTGCGGTGCGGAAGTAAAATACAAAGGTGCGGAGAGGGCTGGCGGCTGAGGACACGGTTGTCTTTTTCAATTGGGAGGGAGTCTCCAGCTCTGAGCTCCAGTTCCAGGTGAGTCTCTGGGGACCCAGACTCATAAGGGAGTAACAGGACTGTCTGGCATCAGTCGGAACTCGAGGGCAGCTTTCTCTCGGAGGTGCTCACAGCATTGCCTGGACACTGAAAAGCGGGGCCTCTGAGGGCAGGACTGAGAGCAGCCATAACTGCTCGCTCCGCCCTGTTGATCCCCTGGGACCCCACTCCGCCCAAGCCGTGCAGAGAGACTTTTGCATGTGAAAGGCCCAGCCCTTTGCAATCTGAAAGTTACTTAACAAACTGCAGCTGGCCCAAGGCCCCAAGGCAACTTGCATTTCTTCACAGCTGGCTTCTGCTGGGTAGCCTCAGGCAGAGGCTAGATTAGCACCTCCTTAGAGATCCATTCTCCTACTGCAGAAACAGTTGATTCTCGCAGCCAATTGGCCTGGAGGTCAATCCTTCCCAGTGTTACCTACAACAATCAAGGCTTAACTACAACAAGACTTTGCACAAAGCCCACAAGGGGGTGCACCAAGAGTGTCTACCTTAGGTAATTGGGGAGGCTGAGCCACTGGGCCCTAGAGGACACTTAGCAGAGAAAGCCACTCTATCAAACAGAGAAGAATAAAAGATGCTGAGACAAAGAAACAGGACACAAATGACAGAAATGGAGGAAAGCAAACTACTGGATATAGAGTTCAAAACCACACTTTTAAGGTTTTTCAAGAATTTTCTAGAAACCGCCGATAAACTTAATGAGACCCTCAAGAAATCTAATGAGACCCTTAAGGTTGTGATAAAGGACCAACTAGAAATTAAGCATATACTGACTGAAATAGAGAATATTATACAGACTCCCAACAGCAGACCAGAGGATCGCAAGAATCAAGTCAAAGATTTGAAATACAAAGAGGCAAAAAACAACCAACCGGAAAAGCAAAATGAAAAAAGAATACAAAAATACAAAGATAGTGTAAGGAGCCTCTGGGACAGCTTCAAGCATACCAACATCAGAATTATAGGGGTGCCAGAAGAAAAGAGAGAGCAAGATATTGAAAACCTATTTGAAGAAATAATGACAGAAAACTTCCCCTACCTGGTGAAAGAAATAGACTTACAAGTCCAGGAAGTGCAGAGAATCCCAAACAAAAGGAATCCAAAGAGGACCACACCAAGACACATCATAATTAAAATGCCAAGAGCAAAAGACACAGAGAGAATCTTAAAAGCAGCAAGAGAAAGACAGTCAATTACCTACAAGGGAGTACCCATACGACTGTAAGCTGATTTCTCAACAGAAACTTTGCAGGCCAGAAGGGAGTGGCAAGAAATATTCAAAATGATGAATACCAAGAACCTACAACCAAGATTACTTTATCCAACAAAGCTTTCATTCAGAATTGAAGGTCAGATAAAGAGCTTCACAGATAAGGAAAAGCTAAAGGAGTTCATCACCACCAAACCAGTATTATATGAAATGCTGAAAGGTATCCTTTAAGAAGAGGAAGAAGAAGAAAAAGGTAAAGATACAAATTATGAACAACAAATACACATCTATCAACAACTGAATCTAAAAATCAAGTGAATAAATCATCTGATGAACAGAATAAACTGATGATTATAATAGAATCAGGGGCATAGAAAGGGAGTGGACTGACTATTCCGGGGGGCGGGGGGGAGTGGTGTGGGGGATGCGGGAAGAGACTGGACAAAAATCGTGCACCTATGAATGAGGACAGTGGGGGAGGGGGGTGAGGGTGGGAGGGGAACCGGGTAGCGGGGAGCCCTGGGGGGAAAAAAGAGGAACAACTGTAATAATCTGAACAATAAAGATTTAATTTAAAAAAAAGAATTTCCTATAGTATTATAGTACTGTGAAGCCAAAAATTAGAGTTCAGGAACTTTAAAGGAAGGGAGGAAAGGCATAGTTAACATGTGAGGCTCTCATTTGGGACTCAAACATTTGCATTATAGGGATACCAGAAGGAGAAAAAAAGGAATTGAAAATTTATTTAAAAAAACAATAGCTGAAGACTTTCCCAAACTGGGAAAGGAAACGTATATCCAGGAAGCACAAAGTTCCAAACAAGATGAACCCAAAATGATCCACACCAAGGCATACTATAATTACAACTGCAAAAGTTAAAAATAAAGAGACAATCTTAAAGGAAGCAAAAGGAAAGCATCAAGTTACACATAAAGGACATATCATAAGGCTGCCAGCTGATTTATCAGCAGCAACTTTACAGGCCAGAAGAAGTGGCAGGCCATCTTTAAAGTGCTGAAAGAAAGGGACCTACAACCTAGAATACTATATCTGGAAAGCTTATCATTCAGAATTCATGAACAGTTAAAGAGTTTCCCAGACAAGCAAAAACTAAAGAAGTTCATCATCATAAAACTAGCTTTACAGGAAATGTTAAAGGCATTTCTTTAAGCAGAAAAGGAAAGGCCATAACCAGAAATAAGAAAACAAGAGAAAGGGGAAAAAATCTCACAGTAAAACCAAATCTATACTAATAATAGAGGAATATGCAAATTGTCTAGGATGCTGTCAGAATAACAGTAATGACCGAACAGCAGGCTGCATGGGACGACCAGGCCAGCAGGGGGGGTTAGTGAGGGAAGACAAAATGACTGAACAGCAGGCTGCATGGGGCAACAAAGCCGGCCGGGGGGGGCAGTTAGAGGTGACTAGGCTGGAAGAGGGGGGCAGCTGGGGGCGACCAGGCCAGCAGGGGAGCAGTTAGGGGTGACCAGGCTGGCAGGGGCATAGTTAGGGGCAATCAAGCCGGCAGGCAGAGGTGGTTAAAGGTGATCATGCTGGCGGGGGGGGGGGGGCAGGCAGTTAGGGATGATCAGGCAGTCAGGCAGGTGAGCAGTTAGGTGCCAGCAGTCCCGGATTGTGAGAGGGATGTCCGATTACTGGTTTAGGCCCAATCCCTGACATCCCCTGAGGGGTCCCGGATTGAAGAGGGTGCAGGCTGGGCTGAGGGGATCCCCCCCAGCACGAATTTTGTGCACCAGGCCTCTAGTATTTAATAAATACAGTGAATCAGATATTTATGAGACCACTGTTCTAACTCCTGACCTACAGAGCCTTAGCTGTGAGTCAGATATTTAAAAAGCTACTATGATGGTCAAAAGAAAAAAGTATCAAACTCAACTGAAATGACAATAAGTAGTTAGGAGATATACCATACCAAAAAAAAAAATTAATACATGGCATCAATAACATAAAGCAAGGAGAAGGCAGTTAAACTATAATTCTCATAGAATATATTTGAACTTAAATGCCTATCAGTTTAGAACAGACTGCTATAGATATACAATGATATACATAAACCTCATGGTAGCCACAAACCAAAAAACTACAGAAGATATACAAAGAGTAAGGAGAAAAAAACCCACTAAACAAAACCAGCAAACCACAAAGGAAGAGATCAAGAGAAAAGGAAAGGAAAAGGAAAATAATAAAAACAATTAACAAAATGACAGTAAGTATATACTTATCAATAATTTCTTTAAATGTAAGTGAATTAACTGCTCCAATAAAAAGACATAGGGTGAGCCCTGGTCTGTCTGGCTCAGTGGGTAGAGCTTCAGCTATGAACTGAAGGGTCACATATTCAATTCCCAGTCACGAGTGCATATCTCAGTTTCAGGCTTGATCCCCAGTCCTGGCGAGGCAACTGTGGGAGGCAACCAATCGATGTGTCTCTCTCATGTCAATGTTTCTCTCTTTATCGTTCTCCCTCCAAACTCCCCTCCACTTTCTCTAAAAATACCAATGGAGGATCAGAAGCCTAGCCTTACCTTCTGAAGAACTCGGATACTTCCCACAACCCTACAACCACAACACCCAGGGACCAGCTGCGAACCCACAAACACCAGGTCTCAAGCAGTGTGAATACATGGATGCGGGCGAGCCTTGCACCTTCTCACAGAAAGGTCAAATATTGCCTAGAGAAAGTCAACACAGGAGAGAGCGAGAGCTACGTAACCAGACACCGGAGAAGAGATCATGGGGAGACAAAGAAACAGCCCACATATGAAGGAAAAGGAGGCATCACCAGAAAAGGAAGTAAATGAAATGGAGGCAAGCAATAGGTTAGAGAAATAATTCAGAAAAATGGTCATAAGGTCGCTGAAAAGGTTGGAAGACAAATTCAAACAATATGTGTAAGAACCAAGAGGAAATGAAGAAGAACCAAGAAGAAATGAAAAATGACATTGCTGCAATAAAGAATTCAATAGAAAGCATCTACAGTAGACCAGAAGAAGCAGAGGATCATATCAGTAAGCTAGAAGACAAGGTAGGAAAAAATACACAAGCAGAGCAGCATCTAGAAAAAAAAACTTAAAAAACAGGAGGAGAGTCTAAGGGAACTTTGGGACAACACAAAACAAAACAACATCCGCATAATAGGGGTGAAAGAAGGAGAGGAAACTGAGCAAGGAATAGAAAACCTGTTTGAAGAACTAATGACAGAAAACTTCCCTGATATAGGGAAGTAAAAACTCACACAACTCCAAGAAACTCAAGGAGTCCCAAACAAAATGAACCCAAAAAGACAGATGCCAAGGCACATTATAATTAAATTGGTAAATACCAATGACAAAGTAAGAATCTTAAAAGCGGCCAAAGAGAGACAGAAAGTTACCTACAAAGTATTCCCCATCAGACTAGTGACTGATTTCTCAACAGAAATACATCAGGCCAGGAGGGAATGGAATGAAATATACAAAGTCATGCAAAGCAAGGGTCTGAGTCCAAGAATACTGTACCCAGCAAGGCTATCAATCAAAATTGAGGGTGAAATCAGGAGCTTCACAGACAAGAAAAAAAGGACTAAGGTAGTTTATTACCACCAAATCAGCAATGCAAGAAATGCTAAAGGGTCAGCTGTAAAAAGAAGAAATAGGAAGTGAAGAAGAAACACAGGGGTAAAGAATAAAAATGGCGGCAAGCAAGTACCTATCAATAACTTTAAATGTAGGTGGATTAAATGCCCCAATCAAAAGACTGAGCTGAGTGGATAAGAAAATACGACCCATATATCTGCTGTCTACAGGAAACCTACCTCAGAGCAAAGGACTCACACAGACTGATGGTGAAGGGATGGAAAAAGGTTTTTCAGGCAAATGGAAATGAAAAAAAAAGCTGGGGTAGCAATACTCATATCTGACAAATTAGACCACAAAGTGAAGGCCATAACAAGAGATAAGAAAGGCCACTTCATAATACTAAACGGAGCAATTCAACAAGAAGATATAACTCTGGTAAACATATATGCACCCAAATACATAAAAAAACTTCTGGAGGATATCAAATGAGAGATTGACAGCAATACAATCATAGTAGGGGACTTTAATACCCCACTAATACCATTGGACAAATCCTCTAAACAAGAAATCAGCAAAGAAACATCAATCCTAAATGACTTACTAGATCAGATGGAATTGACATCTTCAGAACATTTCACCCCAAAGCCACAGAATATACATTCTTCTCAAGTGCACAAGGGACATTTTCAAAGATAGACCATATATTAGGACACAGGCAAAATCTATTCAAATTCAAGAAGATAGAAATCATATCAAGCATCATCTCAGATCACAATGGCATAAAATTAGAAATCAACTACAATAAAAACAACTTTAAAAAATCAAACACCTGTAGCCTAAAAGCATGCTATTAAACAATGACTGGGTTACCAAAGAAATCAAAGTAGAACTAAAAAGCATCATGGCAACAAACAACAATGAAAACACAATAATCCAAAATCTATGGGACACAGTGAAAGCAGTCCTGAGAGGGAAGTTCATAGCTCTACAGGCCTACCTCAAAAAACAAAAAACAAGAAACAGAAGAACCAAGATGGTGGCATAGGTGAACAACAGTACTTGCCTCTCACAACCACATCAAAACTGCAACTAAAAGACAGAACACATATCATCCAGAACCATGAGAGGGCTGGCTAAGTGGAAGTTCTGCAACTAGAAGGAAAGAAAAAAGCGCATTGAGACTGGTGGGAGGTGCAGAAGTGCAGAGGTACAGAGGTGCGCATGAAACAGGCTGACAAGTCGGTGTGCTAATGTTTTTATTTGAATCGGGAGGGAGATACAAGCTCCGGATTGCTCTGAACTCCAGTTCCGGGTGAGACTCTGGGGAACCAGACTCATACAGGGAGAAACTGGACTGTCTGGCATCAGGACAGGAACACGAGGGCGGCTTTCTCTCAGAGGTGCTCACAGCAATCATTGTTCCTGCATGGGGGCGTAAGACATGGAGACATGGAGACACAGGAACCTCCCCAGTGCAGGGCTGACTGGCAGCCATTGCTGTTTGCTCCGCCCTGGTGATTCCCTGAGATCCCTGACCCACCCAATTTACAACCCCACCCAAGCTGTGCACAGCAGCTTTTGCTTATAAATGGCCTGTCCTTTCGCAGACTAATCTAACAAACTGCAGCTAGGTCAGAGAGCTCTAAAGCTTCCAAAAGAAGGCCCAAGGTTCGGCAGTAGCAGCCTGCCTTGCTTCACAGCTGGGCCTCATCTGGGCATTTCCAAACCCCACACAAAGAGGAGAAATCTGCAGATCTCGCTGTAGCTCCTGCTGGGTGGCCTCAGGCAGTGGCTGACTTTGTACCTCCTTGGAGATCCAAGAGCCAGTGTACCCAGTGGTCAGTGTGAGACCACACCAGATTACAACTCTTCACATCCATAAGCGACACACTCAAGGCACAGACTCAGTGAGCACCAAAGCCCCACTGAAGCAAGTCCTGCCACATAAGGGTGTCTCTAGCACAGCAGTTCTTCCATTGTAGACACAGCTGGCCTTCACAGCCAATTGGCCTGAAGGTCAATTCCTCCCAGTGATACCAACTGCAATCAAGGCTTAACTATAACAAGACTGTGCACACAGCCCACAAAAGGGTGCACCAAGACTGTCCACCTCAGGTGATTGGGGAGGCTGAGCCACTGGTCCATATAGCACAAAAGGCCACTCTATTAACACAGGAAAGCAACGAAAATGTGGAGACAAAGAAACAGGTCACAAATGAAAGAAATGGAGGAAAGTAAACTACTGGATATAGAGTTCAAAACCACGGTTATAAAGTTACTCAAGAATTTTCTAGAAAATGCCAAGAAATTTAGTGAGACCTGCCGGAGTCCATTCATTGTCTTCACTAGCTGAGTTTAGACAGAGACCCCCAAAAGCTAGTAACCTTTGAAGTCCTAGCAAAGGTCAGAACTGTGCACCACCCAGTTAATCTCGGAACCACCCAGTTAATTTAGGTAATAATAGTTGAAGCATCCCCACATTAGTTCACTTAATTCCTTAGATACTTATGTAGATCCTTATTGATTATTGTTAATCAGATACTTTGTGTATTCCTGGAAATTGTCTGCTGATCTGTGTGTCATTGAAACTTCCTTACCCTAAGGGCTACTCCAGATCAATAAAAGATTGGAGCTGCCTGAGCATTGGTGGAAGTCCTTCGGGACTTGCCCACCTGGTCCCCCAATACTGCAAAATTATCTCGTGTCTTTTTCTCTCATTTGTTGTGCGGCTCCTCTTTCAGATACCGAACCCTACTCCGCAGGACGTGGAGGGAGTCTTACTTGACATCTGGCGCCTGCTGGGTAATCTGGAAGTGCAGGCCTCGCTGGAGCGAGAAAAGGAAGTTTTCACTGAAAAGGTGTAGAAAACTCACCAGAAAAAGGTGAGGGGAATTCTACCGCATGCAATGCCCAGGATCAACTACAGAAGCCCGGGTCTGTAAGTAAACTGGGAACGTTTTCTTAACCAGGCTAACAAACGGGGCAGGATTTGGCTTTAAAAAAGTAGATTCAGCTTTAAAAAGGTATATTTGGCTTTTAAAAAACTTAAGAAACTGTATTATAGGCTTTTGATTTGCATGTTTAAAGTGTTAAAATTTTAGAAGGTAATCTTTTACAGTTCTTTGCGTGTTATTATAGAACATAACCTTTGTTTTTCTTGAAAAAGGTACTCTTTTAGATGAGGCTGAAAAAATAGTGCCATGGTCATCTTAATGTGTTTTCTTATCCAAATTAAAGTCTTAATTTGTATTTGGAATCTATCTGTAACAAGAAATGAAACCCCGCTGCCGAATCTCTCTCTGGTTCGGAGAGATTCAAAGGTGGCAGGAGAGCGCAGAGCAATAAGCTCTCCCACAATGAGATTACTTAATGTTTTGTTTAAAAACCACCTGAGAACATGTCAGAAAGTGCAAAGTCTAGCCAAGGTCACCGTGGGTGCTAGCTACTACTTTGGAAAGCAAAAAAGGAAAAAAATTTTAAAATCTGTTTTTCTATTAAGCATGACTTTGGGAACAAATACGCCATCTGAGTCATTTGCTGAAACTTCCCCCAAAGCAGGATGTGGTGGAAAGGAAAAGGGAAGCACATGGCTATCCAATATGGACGCCTCCTCCCCAGTATTCTAATTTAAAGTCTCCTTCTCGTAATTGAAAAGTTTTACAAAATTTAAAAAATGCATCTGGGATCTCTGTTCACGTGTAAAGAGAAAACTTGGCTTGGAACTAATGCGCGCACGTTCTGATTTTGGACATTTAGATAGAGTTTTGAGCTGGAATCTCTTTACAAATGTGCAGAATAAAACCCAAGACTGATTATTTCCTAAGGAAAACAGCGAAATTGCCCCAGGGTAGAAATTCTAGCAACAAGATTGGTATTTTTCCATAATAATGTTAATGAAGCCTATTCCAAAGCTAACTTTAAGACCTCTAAAAGGAAAATCAGTAAAATTGTCTCTGTTACAAAAATTTGCTAAAGTAAATGCCTTAAAATAATTGGATTTGAATCTCAAAAATTATTAAAATCTCTTAATTATAAAAATCTAAGTAGCCCGGTAAAAAAACCGGCCCTTTGTAATTGAAAAGGCTGGCCAAAACATTTCTAATGAGAAAAGGGGCTAGCTGCTTCCCGCCTGTAGCAAATTCTTAAAGATTGTGGTCAATTTACATCTGATTGGTCCAGTGTAGGCCTAACCTGTTTTGCCAGGGAAAACAGTTCCTCCCCCGCCCCCCCCCCCCCAGGCCAATTTTGAAACTTCCCACCAGCAAGTAAGGGGCAGGAAACAATGTAGCTACAAGCTTGTTTCTTGACCTTCCCCAGAGGAAAAAATTATGGTCATTTTAAAATCAAAGGCTGGGCCAGGCCTGCCTTGCCAGCCTCAAGTGTGGTTTTCCAAAGCTGTTGTAAAATTTAAGACCTTGCAGTTTATACCTAGGTATCTTGAAATGGCATAATACTGAATTAAATGAGATCTGAGTATGCCTCGTACAAAATCTAGAGGACAGTATTAAATCTGTTGGTTGATTATGTCTTGCATTTTTAAAGTTTATTCTTAATGTTACTGATTGAGAAATATTTGACTTTCTAGCTAAAAGTTTAAAATTCGGATTGAATTTGGAAAAATTGTATAATTATAATAGCTAAATGCTTTAAAAGTAAAAAAAAAATTTATTTTTGAGAAAATTTTTTTCTCTGAAATAATTAGAATTCAAAATATGTTGCTTATTGATCTGATTAAAAAAGAGGATTAATTTTATGACCTCAACTGAAATTTTTAATACAAAAACCAGTTTAAATTTAATTGCAAAGAACAGTGTAGACAGCCACCACT
Source organism: Myotis nattereri (assembly GCF_964212035.1). NCBI lineage: Eukaryota > Metazoa > Chordata > Mammalia > Chiroptera > Vespertilionidae > Myotis > Myotis nattereri. The sequence continues at coordinate 10,498,301 of NC_138080.1, forward strand.
TTGGGCTGCATGACTTGGCAGCCGCCACGTCAGCCACATGGCTTGCCACGCCCCTTGGGGCCGCCATCTTGAAACAGCAAAGGCCCCTCCCTCTGATTTAGCCAAAAGGGAATGTCTGCTCACTGAGGCAGGATGGAATTTCAGGGGTGGAGCTTTAAGGTGGAATTTTACTACAGAAATGCAGATGGGGCAGAAACTGTTTCTAATCTCCTAAATCTAGAAAACCCTGCTTTCCTTAAAGTAAGGACAATTAAAGGTTATATGTTCACTCCCTAAACAAAAGTTAAGTAGCTTATGTCAAAGTATTTAAAAGGGACTGATAGCAGTAATCCAATTTCTGTGATCCTAGCTGAAATTTTAAAACCAGTTTAAATGTAATTGATATCTCTTAATAATTATAAGAAGTATATAATTTTTAAATCATATATATATATATTTGATGGTCTTTCAAGTTGGATTTCAAAACTATAACCAAGGAATGACTTTGAGAAATTTCACGGGCCCTGAAATGTTTTCAAAAGTTTATTCTCTATTTTTAAAGGATTTTTTAAATTTAGCTAAATTTAATACACTTGAAATCACATGGAAAGCTTTATCAAATAAAAATTAATGAATATATTTTAAGTTTTTGCCTCTGAGAAAGGACAAAACAAGTTATTTTGTTTAATATTTCTTAGAATACAGCAGTGAAATTTTAAGATGTAATTTGAAATAACAAAAGCTCCTCACTACTGCATTTTAAATTAGGCTGGAAGTGGTGCAGTGTTAATGAAAGGGCGAGGACTACGCCCTCCACCTTGCCCCAGGGTAAGAGCTATGCCCTCCACCTTGCCCCAGGGTAAGGGCTATGCCCTTCATCTTAACTTGGCCATGTGCTCAGCAAGCTTCTTCCCGGAAGATAGTCAAGGGAAGTGCATGCCATCACTATGACCACATCCTGTGTAATGAGACACCGACTCGCACCTGGCCAATCGGCAGGGCCCACAGTCCTTTCTCCTCCCCTTACCCCAAACCCCTATAAAACCTCTCTCCACACAGAGTTTTCTCTCTCTCGGCCACTGGAGCTTACCGTTGCATCGGTGAGTGTGGCAGGGGAGCCAAACCTAGGTTTGAAATGAATGACTCTTTGCTTTTGCATCGGACTCGCTGGCTCCCTGTGGGTTCTTGGGAATCATGAAATCTGGGCACAACATTTACCCCTAGTAAATCAAAAGTTTACTAAATACTAAATTTACTTGCTTCGCTTTGCCTATTACTATCCTTGTAAGCAATTGAATCCTAGTAAAATAAATTTTTCTAAAAAGGTTACTGAAGGCTTCCCATGATTCCTCTGTATATGCAAATAAGCCAGAGGGGATACTCTTTAAAAATATAATTGCTAACATTTACAAATTGTTGTTAAAATACTAAATCTGACAATAATTACAGTCACCATAAATGAAAAATCACTTAAAATATATGGCTTTGCAGCAGTATTTATTAAAATCTCAAAAGGCAACCATGTTCCTTATATTTGTTGCTTGTGTGAGAAAGAAAACTGTCTGGAAGAAAATAAAAAGAGGTTTCCTTCAGATGTCTAACTATTATTAAAAATCAATACATTGGGCCTCATAAACTAAAGTAAATAATTTGTGTTTTGCCTCCTTAAACAAATTTTATGTAAATTTACCCAAAGACTAATACCAGAAATTTAATGTCATTTACTGTCCATAACTTAGGACAAGTAAAGTTAAAAGAATAAATGTTATTTCAAACTGACTTAAAATTGGCAAATTGGGCTAAGTGGATATTCAGAGGAACTTAGCTGTCACCTATTAAAATATAAACTACTACAATTTTTATATAAGACCTCCATCATTATACCAAAAAACACTAGGCAGGAACCAATTCCTGGAGCTTTAACTGTTTTTACTAATGGGTCATCAAATGGGAAAGCCGCCTATCATACTATAAATTCTGACAGAGTCATACTGACCAGTCATACTTCTGTGCAAAGAATTGAATTAGAAGGTATTAAAGCTGCATTGCAAGATTTACAACAGCCTATTAATATAATTTCTGATTCCTCTTATGCTTCAGGCCTAGTAAGTAGAATTGAAACTGACCGGTGGAAATGGCTTAGTGACCAAAATTTATTCTTACTGTTTAAAAAGGTTCAGCAGATTGTGCAGCAGAGAAAATACCCTTTTTATATCACTCACATCAGGGCTCACAGCGTATTACCTGGCCCGTTAACTAAGGGAAATGCACATGCTGATCAATTGGTTGCTTTATTAAAAGAGGCTTCAGAGTCTCATCAGCTTTTAAAAATCCCAACTTGGAAAACAAAAAAGGGGGGTGATGCAGAAATCACCTTCAGGTAGACTGCACCTAGCTTTAATTACTCTGAATTTTTTCACTTGTGATGCTAATGGAAAGACACCTATGGAGCTACATTGGTGTCAGAATAAAAGGAACAGCCCAGAGACCACCTGGGGCACGGTACAGCGAAGTATGGTAACAATCATTTCAGGTAAAAACTAGTTTCATACTGATCTTAAAAGGCACTTTTTTCCTTTACCTGGAAAGGACAGCACAGCTATCCCAAGGTCAGAGGGCTCCAGTTAACTTGTCAACTCGGTGTTCTGGAGACCCAAAACTGTAATTTAGATAACATGCCTAAGTTTAACCTAGGTCACCAAGGACTCTAGATAATGTGTTCATCCAAAACTGTAATTTAGATAGCATACTGTCTTTGCTTCTGTAAATTTCTTCTTTTTTTTTTTTGAAAACTAGGTTCCTCATTCCAAACCTTGAGACAGCCAGTTTAGAAAATTAAAGTTGTCATGACCTAGAGCAAAGAATATTCTTACATGGTATTATTCTACAAAGTTTTATTAATAATTTTTGATGCTTTACAACAGTATATTGTACATTTGTCCCAAACAAAGTTACAAATTAATATTTACTTTGAATGTTTTAAGAACATGAAAGGATTTATTCCCTTCTGGGAAGGCACTTAAGCATTCTGTATTGACCTCTCTTGACCTTTTTTGCCAAGAAGATTCCAATTGTCTACAGCTGTTATCTGAGCTCTCCGTTCAAGCTGAGATCATGAAAAGCTGGTACCATGGACCTGTCTCTTGCCCAATGGCATAAGCTGAGCCCTCTCTGGAGAAGAAACCTGGGTTCCCCATGATCAATGCTGGGACCCCGCCAGCAGGTGAGGGGATCCAAAGGCAGTTGCTGGGCATGGAGGCCAGAGGGACGTAGGACCTAGGAGACAGAACTGAACCTCACATCACCCTACTTGGCCCAGAGATGGCTGGTAGTCAAAGACAGGTAAGACCCCACAGGGTGGGGCAACCTAAGACAGGCACAGTCGGGGGCCAGTAGGAGAAAACTTGGGGTTCAACAGAGGTGAGGCACAGATCATCAACCCCCAATGGTGCAGGGGCTTGAACAGTCGCCCCTTCTGAGGAAGGTCTCCTGTCCCCATGGCTGCTTCTTGCTTCCCATGCCCAGCCCAAATCAGGAACCAAATAACAGAAGAGACTTGGGCCAGCTGAAAATGGTACCCAGGAAAACGAAGGCTTAGTTTAACAGACCCTAAATTTAAATCTAGCGTAACAACAGGAATGCTTAGGCCTCCTCAAGGACGTAAAGTGATCCTTTCAATTAATATTTACAATGTAAATTAAGATTATTGTTAAAATATTAAATTTGACAGTAACATAGTTGTCAAGTTTTCAAATTAAATTTGGCTAACTTGAAAGAATTATTCAAAAAATATTAACCAAAATTTTCATTTCATGGTAAATATGCTATGAACCTAAAGCATGTTCAGGTTCATTTTTTTGTGCGTAAAAAATTAATATTTAAAGCTATCTAGACTGCATTATAAAATTTCCAAGAAGTCTCCTAATTAAATCAAAAAAAGGGGGATAGTGGAAAAATATAGTGGAAAAATGCCATGTAAGGAAATAGATCCTGTAACTAGAGAAATAGATCCTGTAACATTTAGAGAGAAAAAATTTTTCGTTTATAATGCTAATAGCGAGACACCCAGGAAAAACACACATGATGCCAGGGTAAGCCAGGGAAAGACCATTTTAAAGAAAAAAATCCCAAGTAAGGTTTTTTCCTTTAACCTTTGGTCGAGAATATGTTTGTATACTTTCAGAAAACAGCTTCAAGACCATATGGATTCCTGCGACAACGGATCCCAGAAAGAATTTCTCTAGCCACAAAGACAAAAGAGACAGTTCAGAGATGGAGATGGTGAAGATGCCTTGCCATGCTAGCAATCAGCAGCTGTGCATCACTGCAGGGTGCCCAGGACCAAACCAGAGGACCGGACCTGCATTACCACCATTTGTCCACCATCCAGAACCAGCATTTCATTGCTGGCACGTACACATGAACTGTAGGACATTGAAACTTGGACTCAGAACTGTTGGACATTGAAATTGGGACTTGTTCTTATATTTCTAGTCTACAGATACTTGATTTTTTAAAGAAAAAATAAGGGGGAGATGCCGGAGTCCATTCATTGTCTTCACTAGCTGAGTTTAAACAGACCCCCAAAAGCTAGTAACCTTTGAAGTCCTAGCAAAGGTCAGAACTGTGCACCACCCAGTTAATCTAGGAACCACCCAGTTAATTTAGGTAATAATAGTTGAAGCATCCCCACATTAGTTCACTTAATTCCTTAGATATTTATGTAGATCCTTGTTGATTGTTAATCAGATACTCTGCCTATTCCTGGAAATCTATTGATGAGCTAATCAGATACTTTGTGTATTCCTGGAAATTGTCTGCTGATCTGTGTGTCATTGAAACTTCCTTACCCTAAGGGCTACTCCAGATCAATAAAAGGTTGGAGCAGCCTGAGCATCAGTGGAAGTCCTTAGGGACTTGCCCGCCTGGTCCCCCAATATTGCAAAATTATCTCGTGTCTTTTTCTCTCATTTGTTATGCGGCTCCTCTTTCAGATACCAAACCCTACTCTGCAGAACATGAAGGGAGTCTTACTCAACAGAGACCCTCAAGGATATAAAAAAGGACCAATTAGAAATAAAGCATACACTGACTGAAATAAAGAATAATGTACAGAGATCCAACAGCAGATGAGAGGACCCCAAGAATCAAGTCAAAGATTTGAAATATGAAGAAGCAAAAAAACACCCAACCCGAAAAGCAAAAATTAAAAAGAATCCAAAAATATGAATATAGAGTAAGGAGCCTCTGGGACAACTTCAACCATACCAACATCCGAATTATGGGGGTGCCAGAAGAAGAGAGAAAGCAAGACATTGAAAACCTATTTGAAGAAATAATGACAGAAAACTTCCCCTACCTGGTGAAAGATATAGACTTACAAGTCCAGAAAGCGCAGAGAACCCCAAACAAGAGGAAGCCAAAGAGGACCACACCAAGACACATCATAATTAAAATGCCAAGGGCAAAATACAAAGAGAGAATCTTAAAAGCAGCAAGAGAAAGAAAAACAGTTACCTACAAGGGAGTACCCATACGACTATAAGCTGATTTCTCAACAGAAACTTTGCAGGCCAGAAGGCAGTGGCAAGAGATATTCAAAGTCATAAATAGCAAAAACTTACAACCAAGATTACTCTACCCAGCAAAGTTTTCATTTAGAATTGAAGGTCAGGTAAAGAGCTTCACAAATAAGAAAAAGCTAAAGGAGTTCATCACCACCAAACCAGTATTATATGAAACTAGTGGCCCAGTGCATGAAATTCATGCACAGGGGAGGGGGTGTTCCTCAATCCGGCCTGCACCTGCTCCAATCTGGGACCCCCTCAAAGGATGTCCTACTGCCAGTTTACAGGGATTGGGCATAAACCGGCAGTCAGACATCCGTCTCGCAATCCGGGACTGCTGGCTCCTAACCGCTCACCTGCCTGCCTGCCTGCCTGCCTGATTGCTCCTAACCACTCTGCCTGCTGGCCAGGTCACCTCCAACTGCCCCCCACCAATGGCCTGCTTGCCACCAAATACCTCTTTCACCAGCCTGATCACCTGCAACTGCCCCCTTGTTGGCCTGCTCACCCCCACCTTTCCTCCTCACTACTCTGCTCACCCCAAACTGCCCCTTGCTGGCCTGCTCACTCCAAACTGCTGCACCCCACTGTCCTGATCACCTCAACTGACCCCCAAATGGCCTGCTTGCCACCAACTGGCCCCCCTGCTATTCTTTTTACCCCCTACGGCCCCAGCCCCACCAGCCTGATCACCCACAATTGCCCTCCCCTCTTGGCCTCTAACCACCTCTACTTTGGCCCCGCCACCATGGCTTTGTCCAGAAGAATGTCCGGAAGGTCTCCTGGAAGGTATCCCAGTATAATTAGCGTATTACCCTTTTATTAGTATAGATAGAGGCATGGTGCACAGGTGGAGGCCAGATGGTTTGCCCTGAAGGGTGTCCCGGATCAGGGTGGGGGTTCCCTTGGGGTGTGGGTCAACTGAGGTGAGGGACCTGTGGTGGTTTTCAGGCTGGCCATGCCCTCATGGGGTGAGGGTCCCCACTGGCGTGCCAGGCCAGCCTGGGTGAGGGGCTGAGGGCTGTTTTCAAGCTGGCCACACCCCCTTCAGGGTGGGGGTCCTCACTGGGGTGCCTGACCAGGCTGGGTGAGGGGCTGATGGCTGTTTACATGCTAGCCACATCTGCTTCAGGATGGGGGGTCCCGCTGCGGTGGCTGGCCAGGCTTGGTGAGGGGCTGATGGCTGTTTGCAGGCTGGCCAAGCCCCCAAGCAGACACCCTCACCCCATGAGGATGTGGCCACCCTGGGTGAGGGGCTGAGGGCTGTTTTCAGGCTGGGGTATGGCCAGTCCGGGTGAGGGGCTGATGGCTGTTTGCAGGCTGGCCACAGCCCCGGGCAACCCAGGCTCCCAGTCCCTGTTTGAGCGGGGACCACAGAGGCTGGAAGCTGGAACTGGGATTTATTTATCTTCTATTATTGAAACTTTGTAGCCTTGAACGGAGCCAACTGCCGGCCAGGGCAGGTGGGAAGCTTGGCTTCCTCCATTGCCAGGGGCAATCTAAGCCTCCTGTTTGCTCCAGCTTTGTGGCTGCCACCATCTTGGTTGGGTTTATTTGCATACATGCTCCTGATTGGCTTGTGGGCGTGGCTTGTGGGTGTAGTGGAAGTATGGTCAATTTCCATGTTTCTCTTTTATTAGATAAGATGCTGAACAGTATTCTTTGAGAAGAGGAAGAAGAGAAAGGTAAAGATAAAAATTATGAACAAAGACAACGAATACATACCTATCAAACAAGTGAATCTAAAAATCAAGTGAATAAAAAAATCTGATGAACAGAATAAACTGGTGAATATAATAGAATAAGGGGCATAGAAAGGGAGTGGACTGACAATTCTCGGGGTAATGGGGTGTGGGGAGTGAGGGAAGAGATTGGACAAAAATCGTACACCTATGGATGACAGTGAGGGGGCAAAAGGGCATGGGGTCGAGTGGGAACAGTGTGGGGGGAAAAAGAGGAACAACTGTAATAATATGAATACTAAAGATTTATTTTTAAAAATAAAACAAGAAACAATGGTAATGAATTATCTAAACCTACAACTCAAAGAGTTAGAAAGAGAGCAACAAGAAAGTGCAGCATAAGCAGAAGGAATGAAATAATAAAGATAAGAGAGGAGATAAACGACATAGAGCCAAAAAACAAAACAAAACACTACAAAAGATCAACAAAACCAAGAGCTGGTTCTTTGAAAGGATAAATAAGATTGATGAACCTCTAGCCAGGCTCACCAAGAAGGAAAGAGAGAGGACCCAAATAAACAAAATCAGAAATGAAAGAGGAAGTAACAACCAATCCCACAGAAATACGATTATGAAAAAATACTATGAACAACTCTATTCCAACAAAATGGACAATGTAGATGAAATGAACATATTCTTAGAAAAAACAAGCTCCAAAAACTCAACCAAGAAGAATCAAAAAACTTGAATAGGCCAATAACTACCGAAGAAATTGAAACAGCGATCAAAAATTTTCCAGCAAACGAAAGCCTTGGTCCGGACAGTTTTACAGGGGAATTCTACCAAGCCTTCAAAGAAGAACGAAAACCTATCCTCCTAAGACTTTTCCAAAAAATTCAAGAGAAGGGCACACTTCCACCTCTTTCTATGAAGCCACCATTACCTTAATCCCAAAACCAGATAAAGACACCACAAAAAAAGAGAACTACAGGCCAATGTCCTTGATGAACATAGTTGCTAAAATCTTCAACAAAATTCTAGCAAATCGGATTCAGCAATACATTAGAAAGATCATAAACCATGACCAAGTGGGATTTATTCTGGGGATGCAAGGATGGTACAATTTCTGCAATTCAATAAATGTGATACATCACATAAACAAAAATCACATAACCACATCATATCAATTGATGCAGAAAAAGTATTTGACAAAATCCAACACCCTTTCTTGATAAAAACTCTCAGCAAAGTGGGAATAGAGGGATCATACCTCAACATAATAAAAGCCCTGTATGACAAACCTACAGCCAACATCATACTCAATGGGCAAAACTAAACTCATTTCCCCTAAGAACAGGAACAAGACAAGGATGCCAACTTTCACCACTACTGTTCGACATAGTTCTAGAGTACTAGCCATAGTGATCAGACAAGAAGAAATAAAAGGCATCCAAATTGGAAAAGACGAAGTAAAAATGTCCTTATTCATAGATGACATGATACTATACATAGAAAACCCCAAAGAATCCATCAAAAAACTAGTAGACATAATAAATGAATTTGGAAATGTAGCAGGATACAAAATTAACACCCAGAAATCAATGGCCTTTTTGTACACCATTAATTAACTCACAGAAAGAGAAATGAAAAAAACAATCCCATTTACCATTGCACCAAAAAAATTAAGATACCTAGGACTAAAGTTAACTAAGGATGTAAACGATCTGTACTCGGAAAACTACAGGACATTGAAAAAAGAGATAGAGAAAGACATAAACAAATGGAAGAACATATCATGTTCGTGGATTGGTAGAATCAACATCATTAAAATGTCCATTCTACTTAAAGCAATCTATAGATTCAATGCAATACCTATTAAAATACCAATGGCAAAACAACGAGAAAACCCACTGTGTGGGAAAACATATTTGCCAATGTCATATCTGATAAGGGCCTAACCTCCAAAATTTATAGGGAACTCATACAACTTAACAAAAGGAAGATAAACAATCAAATCAAAAAATGGGCAAAGGACCTAAATAGACACCTTTCAAAAGAGGACATTCAGAAAGCCAAGAGACATATGAAAACATGCTCAAAGTCACTAATCATCTGAGAGATGCAAATCAAAACAACAATGAGGTTGTCATGGTTGTCTCACACCTGTCAGAATGGCTATAATCAACAAATCAACAAACGACAAGTGCTGGAGAGGATGTGGAGAAAAAGGAACACTTGTGCATTGCTGGTGGGAATGTAGACTGGTGCAGCCACTATGGAAGACAGTATGGAGTTTCCTTAAAAAACTGAAAATGGAACTCCCATTTGACCCTGTGATCCCACTTCTAGGAATATATCCCAAGAAACCAGAAACACCAATCAGAAAGGATATATGCACCCCTATGTTCATAGCAGCACAATTCACCATAGCTAAGATCTGGAAACAGCCTAAGTGCCCATCAGTAGATGAATGGATTAGAAAACTGTGGTACATCTACACGATGGAATACTATGCTGCTCTAAAAAGGAAGGAACTCTTACCATTTGCAACGTCATGGATGGAACTGGAGAGCATTATGCTAAGTGAAATAAGCCAGTCAATGAAGGAAAAATACCACATGATCTCACTCATTCATGGATAATAGAGACCATTATAAACTTTTGAACAATAATAGATACAGAGGCAGAGCTGCCTCAAACAGATTGTCAAACTGCAGCGGGAAGGCCGGGGAGGGTTGGGGGGCAGGAGGTAGGGGGGTAAGAGATCAACTAAAGGACTTGTATACATGCATATAAGCATAACCAATGGACATAAGACACTGTGGGATAGGGGAGGCTAGGGGACTGTCTAGGGCAGGGGGATAAAATGGACACATATGTAATACCCTTTGTAATATTTTAAGCAATAAAAAAAAAATACCAATGGCACACTTCAAAGATCTAGCACAAACTCTCCAAAATTTCATCTGGAATAAAAAACGACCCCGAAGAGCCACAGCTGTCCTGTGAAAGAAGAACAAAGTTGGAGGGATCACAATACCAGATATCAAGCTATATTACCAAGCCATGGTTCTCAAAACTGCCTGGTACTGGCACAAGAACAGACATATAAACCAATGGAACAGAATAGACAACCCAGAAATTGACCCAAGCTATTATACTCAATTAATATTTGACAAAGGAGGCAAGAACATACAATGGAGTCAAAACAGTCTCTTTAATAAATAGTGCTGGGAACTTTGGTCAGATACATGCAAAAAAAATGAAACTAGATCACCATCTTACACCATACACAAAAACAAACTCAAAATTGCCTAAGGACTTGAATGTAAGATGGGAAACCATAAAAATCCTAGAAGACTCCATAGGCAGCAAAATTGCAGACATATGTCATAGCAATATCTTTATAGACACAGATCATAGGGCAAGAGAGACTAAGGAGAAAATACATAAATGGGACTATCCTATATAATAAAATGGTAATATGCAAATTGACCCTAACAGCAGAACAACTGGGAATGACTGGTCACTATGACACACACTGACCACCAGGGGGCCGATGCTCAACGCAGGAGCTGCTCTCTGCTGGTCAGTGCGCTCCCACAGGGGGAGCTCTGCTCAGCCACAAGCCAGGATGACAGCTGCCAGCACAGCGGTGGTGGCGGGAGCCTCTCCCGCCTCCTCAGCAGTGCTAAGGATGTCCGACTGCAGCTTAGGCCTGCTCCCCGCTGGCAAGTGGACATCCCCCAAGGGCTGCCGGGCTGCCAGAGGGATGTCTGACTGCCAGCTTAGGCCCAATCCCCCCAGGGAGCAGGCCTAAGCCAGCAGGTGGGCATCCCCCGAGGGGTCACAGACTGCGAGAGGGCACAAGCCGGGCTGAGGGACTCCCCTGAGTGCACAAATTTTTGTGCACCAGGCCTCTAGTATCAAAATAAAAAGCTTATGCACAGCAAAAGAAACCAACAAAAGAACAAGGAAGCCCACTGCATGGGAGAACATATTTGCCAATGATATCTCTGATAAGGGTTTATTCTCCAACATTTACAGGGAACTCATACAACTTAACAAAAGGAAGATAAACAATCCAATCAAAAAATGGGCAAAGGACCTAAATAGACACTTTCGAAAGAGGACATTCAGAAAGCCAAGAGACATATGAAAACATGCTCAAAGTCACTAATCATCCGAGAGATGCAAATCAAAACGACAATGAGGTACCATCTCACACCTGTCAGAATGGCTATCATCAACAAATCAACAAACGACAAGTGCTGGAGAGGATGCGGAGAAAAAGGAACCCTCCTTCACTGCTGGTCGGAATGCAGACTGGTGCAGCCATTGTGGAAAACAGTATGGAGTTTCCTCAAAAAAACTAAAAATGGAAATCCCATTTGACCTAGTAATCCCACTTCTAGGAATATATCCCAAGAAAACAAACACTAATCAGAAAGGATATATGCACCCCTATGTTCATAGCAGCACAATTTTCAATAGCTAAGATTTGGAAACAGCGTAAATGCCCATCAGCAGATGAGTGGAATAGAAAACTATGGTACATCTACACAATGGAATACTACACTGATATAAAAAAGAAGGAATTCTTACCATTTGCAGCAGCATGGATGGAATGGAGAGCATTATGCTAAGTGAAATAAGCCAGTTAGTTAAAGAAAAATACCATATGATCTCACTCATTTATGGATAATAAAGAACATTATAACCTGATGAACAAAAAGATAGATACAGAGGCAGTAAAGCATCGAACAGACAGTCAAATTACAGTGGGAAGGCTGGGGAGGGAGGTAAGAGATCAACCAAAGGACTTGTATGCATGCATATAAGCATAACCAAGGGACGCAAGACACTGGGGGGGGGGGGCGGTGGGGGGCGGGTTGAGGGCATGTGCCGGGGGGTAGGGGAGGCCAGGGGAAGGTCAATGGGGAAAAAAGGAGACATATGTACTATTATTTGTAATACTTTAAACAATAAAATTAAATTTAAAAAAATAAAAGTAAAAATACCAATGGAAAAAATATCCTTGGGTAAGGATTTTTTAAAAAGACAAAGAGAGGCATTTAAAAAAAAAAAAAAACACAACAGGAGAAACCAAGATGGTGGCATAGGTATACACCGGAGTTTGTTCCCTCGAACAACCACTTCAAAAATACAACTAAAAGACGGAACGGACATCATCTAGAACCACAGGAAGGCTGGCTGAGTGGAAGTTCTACAACTAGGAGGAAAGAGTAAAACATACCAAGACTCAGAGGAGGCGTAGTGCTGAAGTAAAATACTAAGGTGTGGAGTGCATGCGAAGCGGGCTGGCAGCTGAGGGTGTGGTTGTTGTTTTCAATCGGGAGGGAGTCTCAGACTCTGAGCTCCAGCTCCGGGCGAGTCTCTAGGGACCCAGACTCATACGGGAGAAACGGGACTGTCTGGCATCGCTCAGAACCCTAGGGCAGCTTTCTCTCCGTGGGGCTTGCAGCAATTATTGGGACACTGAGAAGCAGAGCCTCTGAGGGCAAGACTGAGAGCAGCCATAATTGCTAACCCCGCCTTGTTGATCCCTTGGCACCCGCCCCGCCCAAGCCCTGCAGGGAGACTTTTGCTGGATAGCCTCAGGCAAAGGCTAGATTAGCCCCTCCCTAGAGATCCAGGAGCAAGGAAGCCCAGAGGTCAGAGTGGGACCATCCAGTTTGCAGCTCTGTGGAACCATAAAAGACACACTCAGGGGGAAGACTCAGTGAGCACCAAAGCCCCATTGAAGCAAGTCTAGCCCAAGAGGGGTGTCTCCAGCACAGAAGTTCTCCCACTGCAGACACAGCTAATTCTCACAGCCAATTGGCCTGGAGGTCAATTCCTCACAGTGATAACTACAACAATCAAGGCTTAATTACAACAAGACTGTGCACAAAGCCCACAAGGGGGTGCACCAAGAGTGTCTACCTCAGGTAATTGGGACACTTAGCACAGAAAGGAACTCTATCGACACAGCGAAGCATAAAAAATGCCGAGACAAAGAAACAGGACACAAACGACAGAATTGGAGGAAAGCAAACTGCTGGATATAGAGTTCAAAACCACACTTTTAAGGTCTTTAAAGAACTGTCTAGAAGCCAGCGATAAACTTAATAAGGCCCTCAAAAAGACTGGTGAGACCGCCGATAAATGTAGTGAGATCCTCAAGAAATCTAATGAGACCCTCAATGTTGTGATAAAGGACCAACTAGAAATTAAGCATACACTGATTGAAATAAAGAATATTATACAGACTCCCAACAGCAGACCAGAGGAGCGCAAGAATCAAGTCAAAGATTTGAAATGCGAAGAAGCAAAAAACACCCAACCCGAAAAGCAAAATGAAAAAAGAATCCGAAAATATGAAGATAGTGTAAGGAGCCTCTGGGACAGCTTCAAGTGTACCAACATCCGAATTATAGGGGTGCCAGAAGAAGAGAGAGAGCAAGACATTGAAAACCTATTTAAAGAAATAATGACAGGAAACTTCCCCTATCTGGTGAAATAAATAGACTTACAAGTCCAGGAAGTGCAGAGAACCCCAAACAAAAGGAATCCAAAGAGGACCACACCAAGACACATCATAATTAAAATGCCAAGAGCAAAAGACAAAGAGAGAATCTTAAAAGCAGCAAGAGAAAGAAAATCAGTTACCTACAAGGGAGTACCCATACGACTGTCAGCTGATTTCTCAACAGAAACTATGCAGGCCAGAAGGGAGTGGCAAGAAATACTCAAAGTCATGAATAGCAAGAACCTACAACCAAGACTACTTTATCCAGCAAAACTATCATTCAGAAGTGAAGGCCAGATAAAGAGCTTCACAGATAAGAAAAAGCTAAAGGAGTTCATCACCACCAAACCAGTATTATATGAAATGCTGAAAGGTATCCTTTAAGAAGAGGAAGAAGAAGAAAAAGGTAAAGATACAAATTATGAACAACAAATACACATCTATTAACAAATGAATCTAAAAATCAAGGGAATAAATAAACTGATGAACAGTATGAACTGGCGATTGTAATAGAATCAGGGACATAGAAAGGGAATGGACTACTATTCTTGGGGGGGGGGGGGAAGGGGTGTGGGGTGAGGGAAGAGATTGGACAATAATCATGCACCTATGGATGAGGACAGTCGGTGGGGAGTGAGGGCAGAGGGTGGGGTGGGAACTGGGTGGAGGGGAGTTATGGTGCGAAAAAAGAGTAACTAATGTAATAATCTGAACAATAAAGATTTAATTAAAAAAAACAAACAAAAAAAACACAACAAACTCATCTATATGTTGTATACAAGATATTCACTTAAGATCGAAAGACACCCAGCCAATATTGCTCAGTGGTTGGGCATCGACTTATGAACCAGGAAGTCACCGTTTGCTTCCTATTCAGGGCACATGCCCAGGTTGTGGGCTCAGTCCCCAGTGGGGGACATACAGGAAGCAGCCAATCGATGATTCTCTCTCATCATTGATATCTCATCTCTTTTCCCCTCTCCCTTCCTCTCTGAAATCAATAAAAATATTTTTTTAAAAAATCAAAAGACACACACAGAATGAAAGTGAAAGGATGGAAAAAGGCATTCCATGAAAATAGAAATAAAATAAAAGCTGGTTCAGCAAGACTCATATCAAACAAAATAGACTTTAAAACACAAATTTTTTAAAAAGACAAAGAAGGATATGACATAATTATAAAGGGGTAAGTCCAAGAAGAGGCTATAACAATCATAAGTACCCAGGTACCTAACATAGGAGCAATGAAGTATAAAAAGCAATTATTAATGAATATAAAAGGAGAAAACCACAGTAATATAATAAAAATAGATTTATTTTCTTTTTAAAAAATATTTAACAAGTAATATTTTTTAAAAAATTTAAATTGTTTTAAGTATTACATAAGTCTCCTTTTTCCCCCCATTAACCTCTTCCCAGCAGCCCCCAACCCCCAACACATGCCCTCACCCACACTTTCCCCAGTCTGTGGCCATTGGTTAGGGGCTCATATGCATGCATACAAGTCCTTTGGTTGATCTCTTACCCCCTCACTGACCCCTGCCTTCCCTCACAGGTTGGACAGTCTGTTCGATCCTTCTATGACGCTGGTTCTGTTTTTGTTCATCAGTTTATATTGTTCATTATATTCCACAAATGAGTGAGATCATGTGATATTTATCTTTCTCTGACTAGCTTATTTCGCTTAGCATAATGCTCTCCAATTCCATCCATGCTGTCGCAAATGGTAAAAATTCCTTCTTTTTTACAGCAGTGTAGTATTCCATTGTGTAAATGTACCACAGTTTTTTAATCCACTCATCTGTTGATGGGCACTTGGGCTGTTTCCAAATCTTAGCTATGGGGAATTGTGCTGCTATGACCCTAGCGGTGCATATATCCTTTCTGATTGGTGTTTCTGTTTTCTTGGGATATAGTCCTAGAAGTGGGATTACTAGGTCAAATGAGAGTTCCATTTTTAATTTGTTGATAAAACGCCATACTGTTTTCCAAAATGGCTGCACTAGTCTGCATTCCCACCAGCAGTGCACGAGAGTTCCTTTTTCTCCCCATCCTCTCCAGCACTACTTATTTTTTATTTATTTATTTATTTTGGTTAATCCTCACCCAAGGATATTTTTCCATTCATTTTTTAGAGAGAGTGGAAGAGAGAGGGATAGACAGAGAGAGAGAAACATCGATGTGAGAGACACATCAGTTGGTTGCCTCCCACACACACCCCAACCAGGGTCAGGGATCGAGCCTGCAACCGAGGTACATGCCCTTAACTGGAATCGAACCCAGGACCCTCAGTCCACAGACGCTCTATCTACTGAGTCAAATTGACTAGGGCAAAAGTAGGGGATTTTAACATGCTACTCACATCAATGTATACATCAATTATCTAGACAGAAAATTAGTAAGGAAATAATAGTCTTAAATGACATGTTAGATCAGATTCACCTGACATAGTATATTCCAGAGTATTTCATCCCAAAAACTACAAAATACATATTGTTTTTAAGTACACATATAACATTCTCCAGAACAGATCACATATCACAAAACAAGCTTCAATAAATTCAAGAAGACAGAAATCATATCAAGCATCTTTTCTGACCACAGTAGCATGAAAACTAGAAATCAACTACAGGGGAAAAAAAAAAAAAAAAAAAAAAAAACAGGAAAAAAATACAAGTATGTGGAGATTAAACAATATGCCACTCAACAACCAATGGATCAAAAACGAAATCAAACAGTAAATCAAAACCTATCTTGAAACAAATGAAAATATGGCTATTTGAAGTATATGGGAGGCAGCAAAAGCACTTTAAAGAGGGAAGTTCATAGCTATACAGGCCTACCTTAAGAAACAGGAAAAATCCCAAGTAAACAATCTACCTGTACACCTAAAGCAGTGGTTCTCAACCTTCTGGCCCTTTAAATACAGTTCCTCATGTTGTGACCCAACCATAGAATTATTTTCGTTGCTACTTCATAACTGTAATGTTGCTACTGTTATGAATCATAATGTAAATATCTGATATGCAGGATGGTCTTAGGCGACCCCTGTGAAAGGGTCGTTCGACCGCCAAAGGGGTCGCAACCCACAGGTTGAGAACCGCTGACCTAAAGGAACAAAAGAAAGAACAAACAAAACCCAAAGAAAACAAAAGGAAGGAAGTAGTTAAGATCAGAATGGAAATAAAAATAGAAATAAAAGAATAGAAAAGGTCAATAAAACTAAGAACTGGTTCTTTAAAAAGATAAATTAGAAAAACCTTTAGCCAAACTCATCATGGACCAAAAAAGATCCCAAATAAGTAAATCATAAATGAAAAAGAAGTTACAACTGACAGCACAGAAATATAAGGAATTATTAAAGAATATTATGAAGGGATCAACCTAAGAAGAGGATATAACAATCATAAGTATCTATGCACCCAACATAGGAGTACTGAAATATTCAAAGCAATTACATGTCAATAAATTCAGCAACCTAGAAGAAATGTTATGGTAAATTTCTATAAGTATCTAACCTTCCAAGACTGAGCCAGACAGAAATACATATATAAACAGACTTATTACTAGCAATGCAACTGAAGTGGTAATCAAAAAATTACCAACAAATAAAAATCCAGAGCCAGTCAGCTTCACAGGTGAATTCTATGCAACATTCAAAGAAGAAATAATACCTACTCTTCTTAAATTATTTCAAAAAATTAAATAGGAAGAAATGCTTCTAAGCTCATTCTCTGAATTCAGCATTTCTAAGATATCAAAATCAAACAATGACATTACAAAAAATAGGAAATTAAAAGCCAATATTCTTAAGGAACATAGATGCAAAAATTCTCAACAGTATATTAGCAAACTGGATTCAACAATATATTAAAAGGATTATGTACCATAACCAAATGGGTTTCATCCCAGAGATTCAAGAATGGTTCAACATCCATAAATCAATCAATGTGATACATCACATTAACAAAATAAAGGATAAAAACCATATAAACATCTGACTAGATGAAGAAAAGCATTTAACAAAATTCAACATCCATTTATGATTAAAAACTCTTTAAAAAGTGGATATAAAAGGAACTTAAACCAAAATGATAAAGGCTACATATGACAAACGCAAAGTTAACATCACATTCAACTGTGAAAAGCCAAAACTTTTTCCTCTAAGATCAGGAACAAGACAAGGATCCCCACTTTCACCATTATTATTCAGCACTAGAGGCCCCGTGCACAAAAATTTGTGCACTCGAGGGGGTCCCTCAGCCCAGCCTGTGCCCTCTCGCAGTCTGGGACTCCTCAGGGGATGTCCACTTGCCAGCGGGGAGCAGGCCTAAGCTGCAGTCGGACATCCTTAGCATTACTGAGGAGGCAGGAGAGACTCCAACCACCACCGCTGTGCTGGCAACTGGCAGCCTGGCTTGTGGCTGAGCAGAGCTCCCCCTGTGGGAGTGCACTAACCACCAGGGGGCAGCTCCTGCATTGAGCATCTGCCCCTGGTGGTCAGTGTGTGTCATAGTGACCAGTCATTCCCAGTCATTCTGCTGTTAGGGTCAATTTGCATATTACCCATTTATTATATGCCTGGTGCAAGGGTGGGGGCTGGCTGGTGTGCCCTGAAGGGTGTCCCAGATCAGGGTGGAGGTCCGCTGGGGTGCCTGGCCAGCCTGGGTGAGAGGCTGAGGGAGGTTTTCAGGCTGGCCACACCCCCTTCAGGGTGGGGGTCCCCGCTGGGGTGCCTGGCCAGCCTGGGTGAGAGGCTGAGGGAGGTTTTCAGGCTGGCCACACCCCCTTCAGGGTGGGCGGGTCCTGCTGGGGTGCCTGGCCAGTCTGGGTGAGGGGCTGATGGCTGCACGCTGCCAAGCCCCCCAGCGGGGTCCCTCACCCCATGAGGGCGTGGCCAGCCTGGGTGAGGGGCTGATGTCTGTTTGCAGGCTGCCCACAGCACCTTCAGGATGGGGTTCCCCTGGGGTGCCTGGCCAGCCTGGGTGAGGCACTGATGGCTGTCTGCAGGCTGGCCACAGCCCCTTCAGGGTGGGGGTCCCCGCTGGGGTGCCTGGCCAGCCTGGGTGAGGGGCTGATGGCTGTTTTCAAGCTGGCCACAGCCCCCAGCCACCCAAGCTCCCAGTGGAGGCTGGCTAGAAGCAAGTATCTGGAATTTATTTATGTTCTATAATTGAAACTTTGTTGCCTTTAGTGAAGGCCACAGCTGGCCAGGGCAGGTGGGAAGCTTGGCTTCCTCCACTGCTGGGACAACCAAGCCTCCTGCTTGCTCCAGCACCATGGCTGCCGGCCGCCATCTTGGTTGGGTTAATTTGCATATAGTCGCTCTGACTGGCTGGTGGGTGTGGCTTGGGGCATAGCGAAGGTACAGTCAATTTGCATGTTTCTCTTTTATTAGATTAGATAGTAATGGAACTCCTAACCACAGCAATAAGATGAGAAAAAGAAATAAAAGGCATCCAAATTGGAAAACAAGAAGTAAAACTCATTTATTTGCAGATGACATGATACATGAAAACCCTAATGAATCTGTCAAAAGACTATTAGAACCACCGAAACCGGTTTGGCTCAGTGGATAGAGCGTCGGCCTGCAGACTGAAGGGTCCCAGGTTCAATTCCGGTTAAGGGCATGTACCTGGGTTGCAGGCACATCCCCAGTAGGAGATGTGCAGGAGGTGGCTGATCGATGTTTCTCTCCCATCAATGTTTCTAACTCTCTATCTCTCTCCCTTCCTCTCTGTAAAAAAATCAATAAAATATATTAAAAAAATTAAAAAGACTATTAGAACTAATAAATGAATTCAGTAAAGTTGCAGGGATTTTTGCATTTCTATATATCAACAACAAATTATCAGAAGGGGAACTTAAGAAAACAATCCCATTTATAATTGCATTAAAATGTATAAAATACCTGGGAATAAATTTAACCAAGAAAGTAAAGTGTCCCAAAATTCACGCAAGAAGTAATTTTGATAGAAAACACAGGTTTATAATTAAAAATTGTAAATTTTGTATTGATTCATAAAGTATACAGTATAGGGTTATGTATGGAATAGCATATCAGGTAAATGGCCTCCACGGCTTTGCTGGCACATATGCACTCTTTTGTTGAAATTTTCCATGACCGTTTTGTATAAATGTGGCTGAATTTCGATAAGGCTCATTTTCATCTTGATGGCTTGGTTAATCAATAAAATTGTCACATTTGGGGTTCAGAAAATCCACGACTGATTGTTGAGAAACAAATGCATCCACAACGTGTCACTGTTTGGTGCAGATTTTGGGCTGGAGGCATCATCGGACCATTCTTCTTCGAAAATGCGGCTGCTCAGGCAATAACAAAAGAGTGCGTATGTGCCAGCAAAGCTGTGGAGGCCATTTACCTGATATGCTATTCCATACATAACCTTATACTGTATACTTTAAGAATCAATAAAAAATTTACAATTTTTAATTATAAATCTGTGTTTTCTATCAAAATTACTTCTTGCGTGAATTTTGAGACACGCTTTAAAAGACATATACTCTGAAAACAATAAGAAATTGAAGAGGATACAAATAAATGGAAGGATATACCTTGCTCATAAATTGGAAAGATTAATATTGTTAAAATATCCTTATTACCTAAAGCAATATATAGATTCAATGCAATCTCTGTTAAAATACCAATGGCATTCTTGCAATTAGTACAACTAATTCTAAAACCTATATGGAACCACAATAAACACTGACTAGTGAAAGAAATCCTGAAGAAGAACAAAGTGGGAGATATCACACTACCTGATATCAAACTACATTACAAAGCTTCAATAATCAAAACAGTATAATATTGCCATAAAAAGAAATAGTACATAGTTCAGTGGAATAGAAAGCCCAGAAATAGATCCTCTCTTGTATGGTCTAAATCTATAACAAAGGAGTCAATAATATACAGTGGGGTAAAGACAGTCTCTTCAATAAGTGGCATTGGGAAAACTGAACAGATATAGAAAAAAAAATGGATAATTTTCTTATACCATATACAAAAAAATAAACTCAAAATAGATTAAAGACTTACATGTAAAACCTGAAACCATAAAAATCCTTGAAGAAAGCACAGGCAGTAAACTCTTTGACATATCTTAGCAATGTCTTTTTTACTATGCTTCCTTGGGCAAGGGCAACAAAAGGAAAAATAAATAAATGGGACTACATCAAACTGAAAAGGTTTTATACAGCAAAAGAAACCATCAACAAAACAAAAAGACAACCAGCTGAATGGGAGAAGATATCTGCCAATGATACATCCAATAAAGGATTAATATCCAAAATATATAAGGAACTCATACAATTTAACACCAAAAAAAACAAACAATCTGATTAAAAAATGGGCAAAGGACCTGAATAGACATTTCTCCAATGAGGACATTCAGATGGCCAACATACATATGAAAAGATGCTCAATATCACTACTCATCAGGGAAATGCAAATTAGAACCACAATGAGATATCACCTCACACCTGCTAAAATGGCTATTATAAAAATGACAAGAAATAAGTGTCTGAGAGGATGTGGAGAAAAGGGAACCCTCATACCCTGTTGATAGAAATGTAAATTAGTGCAGCCACTATGGAAAAGAGTATGGAGGTCCCTTTAAAAATTAAGAATGGTACTATCATATGATCCAGCAATTCCTCTTCTGGGTATTTACCCAAAAAATATGAAAACACTTATTTGTAAGAATACTTGTGCCCCTATGTTCACTGCAGCATTATTCATGATAGCCAAGACATGGGCACAACCTAAGTGTTCACTGACCAATGAGTGGTTAAAGGGGTAGTACATATACACAATGGACGACTACTCAGTCATGAAAATGATGAAATATTGCCATTGCAACAACAGATATGAAATAAGTTAAATGGAAAAGGACAAAGAATGTATGATTTTACTCATATGTGGAATATAAAACAAAAAGTAACAAAACTAACAAAACAAATGCAAAGCTACAGACAATAGAATGGAGGTTATCACAAGGGTAGGGTGACAGGGGGAGGGCAAGAGGGTAAAGGGGGTCAAATATATGGTGACAGGTGGTGAGCATGGAACTGAGTACACAGAGATCAAATTATAATATTGTACACCTGAAAATTATGTAATATTATTAAACAATGTTACTTCAATATATTTAATAGAAAACCATATTTAAAATGGGCAAAACCAAAGCTATAGTTAGGGTAATAGTTACCTTTAGGACAAAATGACAAAAGAAACAGAAGGGCTGAGGTTGGGGGTTCTGGTGTGCTAGCAACATTCTATTTCCTGATATAGGTGCTGATTACACAGATGTATTTATACTGTAAAAATTTGTTTTTTTATACTTATGGTTTGTGTACTTTTCTGTGCTAGTATTACTGCAGAAAAACATTACTTTAAAAAATCTGGGCAATGGATTTCAAAAATAATAATTTGGCTCAATAAAACTAACTGCTAGCTTCCTTTTCTAGCAGCTTTGGATAGCTGTATCTATTAAAACCTGTTCCTGCCCTAACTGGTTTGGCTCAGTGGATAGAGCATCAGCCTGCGGACTGAAAGGTTTCAGGTTCGATTCCGGTCAAGGGCATGTACCTGGGTTGCGGGCACATACCCAGTGGGAGGTGTGTAGGAGGCAGCTGATCGATGTTTCTCTCTCATCGATGTTTCTAACTCTCTATCCCTCTCCCTTCCTCTCTGTAAAAAATCAATAAAAATATATTTAAAAAAACAAAACAAAAAAAAACCTGTTCCTGATTGTGGGAATAAAAACACACCCTCTGTATATATAAAAATATTTAGAAAGATGGGGGCTGGCAGGATGGAGGTGAGGGATAGGAAGTGAGTGGGTGAGGGGATGAATGGAGAGTGTATGGATGTGTGTGGTGTGTGTGAGTGAGTGGGGGACAGTTAAATCCGGCAGGAGCAGTAGAAGCTGACAGACCAGGCTCTCTGGGACACGGAGAGACTACCACCACTGCGGCACTCCCCAGACTCGGGACTCGGGCACAGAACCCACGCCATCTTAAAGGGGAGAGCGGCCTCTTCCAGGAACTCAGCATCACCACCACCCAGACAGGCCTTGGACACTGCCCGAGACCCGGCAGCCACTCCAGCCAAAATCCTGCAGCCACACCGGCAGACTTGTGGACCCTGGGACTTCCACTGCCAAAGGAGCACAGCACTGCCGCAGCAGTAAGTGCAGCTTCCCCCTCCCCAGCGGCAGACCTCCGAGGCACACCACTCCATAGACTTCTTAGGAGTCACTGGGAGCCTCCGCTGGGTGTGATTTTATACAGACACAGGCGCACTGCCACCCAGTAGAAATTCTGAATTCCCTCTGCCTGAATAACTGCCCACACACACCCAGCTGCGCAACTTAAGCACCAGGGCCCTTCAGCGCCAGGGTCCCTCAGAGTGCGTCAGAGCTCAGCACCGGTGAGCTGCCCTGCCACAGTAGCTCACTCCCCCTGAGCCCATCTATCCACAGGGCACTTTGGGGAAGCCGAGGTGAGCCTCTGCTGGGTCCAATCTTGGACTAATAGGGACGCACTCCCCTGGGCAGTAGAAATTCTCAATTCACCCATCCTGGGTACCTGCCCAAAGCGTGCCAGGGCCCTTCAGAGTGCTTCAGTGCACCTGCGCTAGCAAACTCACTGCGGGTACTCCTGTGTGCCGCCACAGGGAACACAAGCATATCCACCACAGGTGTATCAGCAAAATCTGAGTTTCCCCACCCCACAGTTGCAGAACTCTGGACACTACAGTTGCATGCTTTTCCAGCGTGCAGGTCTCCCAAGACCACCCCTCCACAGGCAGCCCTGGGGCCCCACTGCGAGCCCTGCTGGTCGTGCACTTAAACAAACAGGGGTGCACTGCTGGGCTGTAGAAATGCTGAATTCCCTCTTCCGGGATACCTGCCCACAGACACTGCAATCCAGTGGCTTCAGTGCCAGGCCCTTCAGAGTGTGTCAGTACACCCTGCTGGCAAACACACCACAGGTGCCTCTGAGGGCTGCCGCTGGAATCGCGTGTATCCTACCATGGAGGCAGCAGCAAAAGCTGAGTCTGCCCACCCCACAACTACAGAACTCTGGACACCACAGTCATGCTTTGCCAGAACGCAGGCTTACTGAGCCCCACCACCCCAATAGACGGTTCCTGGGTGCCACTGTGAGTCCCTGCGGGGCACACGTGATTTCAACCAAGGGCATAAGACAGCAAAAATTGGAACACCCCCTCCACGGCTGCTGACTTCTAGATACCTCAGTTGCACCTTTCCAGCTCACAGGCCTACATCAAGAGAACCCAAATAGCCCAAGTAGGGAGCTACACTAGACTACCAAACCCAGGAGACCTGAGAGGTCACACCAGTAGCACTATACCCTAAAGAAACTGGGTAGCAAAGCAATTGGAGCTACAATTAAAACATTACAGCAAAACATGGGAAGACATAAAAGCAATCCACAAAGGAAAGAAAAAGAGGAATCACCAGAAAGGGAGTTAAATGAAATTGAGGCTACTAACTTATCAGAGAAAGAATTCAGAGTAATGGTTATAAGGATGCTCAAACGGCTGGATGACCAATACACACAACTCAATGAAAATTATAAGGAGCTGAATGAGAATGTCACCAACATGAAAAGGAACCAAGAGGAAATGAAGAACGACATAGCTGCAATAAAGAACACAATGGAAGGCTTAAACAGCAGACTAGAAGAGGCTGAGGACCGCATGAGCGAATTAGAAGACAAGGTAGGAAAAAACACACAAACACAGGAGCAAACTGGAAAAAAAAAACTTAAAAAGCAAGAGGAGAGCCTAAGAGATCTTTGGGACAATGCAAAACGAAACAACATTTGCTTAATAGGGGTACCAGAAGGAGAGAAGGAGAAGCAAGGAATAGAAAACCGGTTTGAAGAAATTAATGACAGAAAACTTCCCTGATACTGGCAAGAAAAAAACTACACAAGTCCAAGAAGCACATAGAGTGCCAAACAAGATGAACCCCAAAAGACCAACACCAAGACACATCATAATTAAATTGGCAAACACCAACGACAAAGTAAGAATCTTAAAGGCTGCCAGAGAGAGACAGAAAGTTACATACAAGAGATCTCCTATTAGAATATCAGCTGACTTCTCAACAGAAACACACCAGGCAAGAAGGGAATGGAATGAAATATACAAAGTGATGCAAAGCAAGGGAATGAACCCAAGAATACTATAGCCAGCAAGGCTATCATTCAAAATTGAAGGTGGAATCAGGAGCTTCACAGACAAAAAAGGGCTAAGAGAGTTTATTACCACCAAACCAGCAATGCAAGAAATGCTAAAGGGACTGCTGTAAAAAGAAGAAACAGAAAAACAAGAAGAAACACAAACATTAAGAATATAAATGACCACAAACAAGTACTTTTCAATAATAATATTAAATGTAAATGGATTAAATGCTCCAATCAAAAGACACAGGGTAGCTGAATGGATAAGAAAACATGACCAGAAGACTTTGCTAGTTCTACCAAACATTTAATAAAGAAATGACACATTTTCACAGAAAATAGAAGAAATGGGGAAAATTCAAAATTCATTTTATAATGCTAACATTATTCTGATAGCAAAGGAAAGAAAATTACAAACTAATATTACTCATGAATCTTGATGCAAACATTCTTAAAATGTTAGCACATTAAATCTAGCACTATCTAAAAAGGATAATATATCAAGACTAACTTGGATTTATTCCAGGAATGCCAAATTTGATTTGACATTTTAAAACCAATCAATGTAATTCACTATATCAATCACAACATCATCTTAAGGATTCAAAAAAGGATTGGACTTTTAAAAATTCAGTATCTGTTTATGGTAAAACTCCCATTAAACCAGAAATAGTTATAAACTCCCTTAACCTGATAAAGAGCACCTATTAAAACCTCAGGAGTGAAAGACTGAAATTTTCCACCTGAAACAGGGAACAAGCTGCTCTCATAGCTGCTGCTTGGCACTGCACTGGAGTAGCAGGTCCAGAAACCCCAGGACCTTGCATACACTGCTGTGGGAATGCAAAATGGACCTGTCACTTTGATAACAGTTCCACAATCCTATCTAATAAAAGAGAAACATGGTAATTAGCCATACCTCTGCTACCCTTCCCATTGGCTTATCAGGGCGATATGCAAATTAACTGCCAGCCAAGATGGCGGAGAGCAGCCAGGCAGCTTGAAGCGAACATGAGGCTTGCTTGCTTCAGTGACGGAGGACTCCAACGTTCCCCGCCTGCCGCTGCCGGCCTCTGAGCTTGCAGTTTGAAACATTGTTGTAAATATAGAAGCTAAACAAAACCCCAGAAACCTGCTTTCAGCCAGCCAGGATCTCAAAGCTGGAGTTGAAACAGTGTTTTGATTATAGAACCCAAACAAACCAGATACCTGCTTTCAGCAGCGGAGGCCTAAGAGCTGGGGCCAAGCCTCAAAGCGAAAGCTGGCCCAGAATAAAAATTTAAAAAAAGAAAAAAAGGAGTGGTTGGGAGCTTCAGTCACCCGCCAGCCTGAAAACAGCCCGCAGCCCCTCACCCAGACTGGCCAGGCAACCCTGTGGGGTCCCCCACACTGAAGGGTGTGCGACCAGCTGCAAACAGCCATCATCCCCTCATCCAGGCTGTCCAGGCACCCCAGTGGGGACCCCCACCCTGATCCAGGACACCCTTCAGGGCAAACCAGCCGGCCCCCACCCATGCACCAGACCTCTATCCTATATAGTAAAAGGGTAATATGCCTCCCAGCACCGGGATCAGCAGAGCCACGAGGCCTCCCGACACTGGGATCAGCATGACAGTGGGCAGCGCCCAAACCCCCTGATCGCCCTGCGGCTCTGTGTGACAGGGGGCGGGGCCACAACCTCCCTATCCGCCCTGCTCTGTTCGTGATAAGGGAAGGCACCCCAACCCCCTGATGGGCCCTGCTCTGTGCGTGACAGGGGGGAGCTCCCCAACCCCCTGATCGACCCTGCTCTGTGCATGACAGGGTACGGAGCCCCAACCCCCCTGATGGGCCCTGCTCTGTGAGTGACAGGAGGCAGCGCCCCAACCCCCTAATTGGCCCTGCTCTGTGCGTGACGGGGGTGGCGCTGCAACCTCCCCATCGACCCTGCCTTGAGTGTGACAGGGGGCGGTGCCCCAACCCCCCAATGGCCCTACCCTGAGCGTGACTGAGGGTGGCATCGCAACCTCCCAATCCGCCCTGCTCTGAGCCCGACCAAGGGCTGCACCTAGGGATTGGGCCTGCCCTCTGCCACCAGGGAGCAGGCCTAAGCCAGCAGGTCGTTATCTCCCGAGGGGTCCCAGACTGGGAGAGGGCACAGGCCGGGCTGAGGGACCCCCCTTTCCACTCCCCCTCAGTGCACAAATTTTTGTGCACCGGGCCTCTAGTTTATTATAAAGCTACATACACATTTAGTATAAAACCCAGCAACCCTACTTCTAGACATTTATCTCAATCAAAACATATGGCCAGAAAAAGCATAGGAACTAAAAATATGCCCACCCAAAAACTCGTATCAGAATGTTCAGAGAAACTTTAGGCAAATACTGACAACAATCCAAATGTTCATTAATGAATGGACAGACAAAATAGTTGTCCAGCCACACACCACAGGATGCTACTCAGCAAAGCAAGGGACTATGACAGCCATGGGCAAACTACGGCCCGCGGGCCGGATCCGGCCCGTTCGGCTGTTCTATCCGGCCCGCGGAGCCGAAAGAGCGGAGGGTTCTCTTGCTCTCCACTCCGCTCCTTCACCAGCAGCAGTGTTAACATGGCAACGTCGGGAAATACGGCCGCAGCTCCTTCTTCTGAGTGGGCGGATTTATATCCACCCATTCAGTAAAAGGAACAACCTCTCAGTCTTCCAGAGGCTCCTTGTAATGCCCGCGGACGCGTCTCCGACATCACCCTGGGAATGCGTAGACACGTTATGGTGGTTATGTAGGGAGACACGCCCCTGGAGAGCACAGTATCAGAGCCTTTCTGAGGTAAGATTAAGAGCTCTACTCAAACACAATTTTTTCCTGTTCCCACATTCTGTACATCACAATGACTTGTTAATAAAACAACAGACTTTCAGCTGTAAAAATGCGTGCTACAGGGCATTTGTGTTAACATGCACCACTGCACATTTGCATCAACGCAAACATGATGGAAACCTGTGTACCCTGCATTAACCCTAGCTGCGCTGCATTGCAGTACTGCACCACACTGCAACGGCAGCACGGCTAGTGTGAACGAACCCTAATTCAGTGGGTAGAACAAAAAGATTGTATAGAAATGTGATGAACTAAAGATTTTATTACAAAATCGCTTTGCCATCTTCAATATAAGGTATGTTATTGTGCTATGATTCCTCCATTTTTTGAAGTTTCAAATTATAATAATTAGAGTTTACATTCTTCTTGTTAAAATGTTTGAAATGAATAAAACTATTGAAATAAAAAAGAAAAAGACCATACCCTTTTATGTAATGAATGATGTTTACTTTGAATTTATATTAGTTCACACAAACACTCCGTGCATGCTTTTGTTCCGTCCCTCCGGTCCAGTTTAAGAACCCATTGTGGCCCTCGAGTCAAAAAGTTTGCCCACCCCTGGACTATGACATGTGAAACCGTAAGGATAAGTCTCAAAGATATTATATTAAGTAAAAGAAGTCAGACGCAAAAGAGCACATGCCATGTAATTTAATTTGCAGGAGATCCTGGAAACATAAATTTGTCATGGAAACAGATCAGTGGCAGCCAGGAGAGTAACTGCAAAGAGGTAAAGGAATTTTTAGGGGTGACTGGAATGTTATTTTTCTTGATTTGTGATGGTTACACAACTGTATGATTGTCTGATCAAATACTACACTTTAAACTGGTTAATTTTATTGCATGTGTATTATACTTTAATGAAGTTGATTAAAAATATTTTTAAAACTTCAATAGAAGAACTGGAGGATAAAATTCTAAATTCTGTCAAAAAGTAGAACAAAAAAGCATAAAGATGAAAATTTTAATAAAAATAAAATTAGAAGACCAGTCCAGGAGGTATTGGGCATTCCATGAAGATAAGAAAAAACTGAAGGTGGAAATCAAACAATAGAAGAAAATGTCTCCTACTATAATTAAATAACCAAAAGGTAGGCATTTTGTTTTTTCAAGGGACAGTAACATATTGTTTATTGATTTAAACTGGGAACAATTCAATAAATTCTGAGTGCATATTAGGTACAATGCTAATAAAAGTCCATAAAAATGGATTAGCTCAACAAAAGAATAGTGTCCAACAACAGAGTGTGAATTAAAACATTCCTTTGAGAATAAAAATATTTGCACTGTCTTTGAATTCTAAGTTTTCCAATAACATCAAATCTAATGCCAAACTATTTCTAACCAAATACCTAGATATCTGACAGTGGTAAAGAATGAATAGAGATTTTACCCATACCATTACACACACACACACACACACACACACACACACACACACACACACTACAGAAAAACCCATCAGCTAAAATATAAATGTGCTGTTCTTTTTTAAAAAAGTATAAACTGTCAACATGAATCTGGAAGAATTAAGGTATAAGATAATATCGAAAAAGTTCACTTAAATTTTATTGAATGTTTAGAGGCATTTTTAAAAATGTACTGTTAAAACCAGTAGGGGTAAGTAAGTTCAACTTCTGGTCATGGTGGATGACTGGTCACACAAAATGCAAAGGGCAGGCATTTTAGATGGAAAGGCCTCACCAAACACTCAACCACAGGCTCATGGATGCCCAGTGGATAAAAACAGAACCACACCAGGGTATATCACTTGGAAACTTCAGAACACTGGTGTACAGCAGGAACTCCTGCAAGGTTTTGAAGAAGAAGAAAAGTCACAACTGATGAAGATTTAGAACGATTTTGTATTTCACAAGAGCAGACTGTAATCCAGACACAATGGAGCAATGTCTTCAAAGTTCTGAAGGAAAAGATTTCCAGTGCTGAATTCTATGGAGTCAAACTACCCAGAAAGTGTCAGGGCAGAAAATAGACATTTACAGACATGATAGGCTATAAAAAAATAAACTCTTTCTTAGAAAGCTATTGAAAGATGTATGCCACCAAAGAAGGGAGCAAACTAAGCAGGAAGATGACAGGAGATATGCAGCCAGAAGGGGCTTCACAGGAAGGCAAGAGCTAGGCACCAGCCACTCTAGAATGGAGCGGGTCACACGTTCCAGAAAAGGCTTTTCCAGGAAAATGAAGCTGTCACATTGTCTGATGAATCTGAAAGTCTTGAGACAAGATTCAGACAACTGGAGAAGGGCTGAGATTAAATTAAATTAAGTGGAGCTATGGGCCAGTGAATGCTGGGAATAAGATTGTCAAGCAAAAGTTGTCATAATTCACTACATGGATTAGTTTTGTGAATAGTGCTTAAGGATGTAAACACTGATTATTATTCAGATCAAAAGGATCCTACAGCTCTACTGAGAACACAGGGAATGAAAGGCTAGATGACTAGTTGGGGCAGTGAGTTTCATCCTCACTTTTTATAGAAAGAATTCAATAAATAATGTCTAGACCTAGCTGGTTTGGCTCAGTGGATAGGGCATTGGCCTGTGGACTGAAGGGTCCCAGGTTTGATTCTAGTCAAGGGCACATGCCCAGGGTTGTGGACTCGATCCCCAATAGGAGGCGTGCAGGAGGCAGCCAATCAATGATCTCTCTCATCATTGATGTTTCTAGCTCTCTCTCCCTCTCCCTTTCTTTTTGAAATCAATATAAATATATTTTTAAATAAATAAATAATGTCTAAAACTGAAACGTTAAAGAGGTAGTAATACAAACATGTTACTTGGAGACATGAAAACAAATAGATCAAATAATCAACTAAAAGAAGAGAAAGTGGAAGAGGGGCCACTGGTTTTCATAATAAATATTGTAGTTACATTAAACTAAATGTATGTACTCAATCCTGGCCAGGAAACTCAGGTGGTTAGAGCATTGTCCTGATACACCAAGATTGTGGGTGTACAAGAATCAACCAATGAATGCATACATAAGTGGAACAAAAAATCAATGTTTCTCTCTCTCTCTCTCTCTCTCTCTCTCTCTCTCTCTCTAAAAGTAAATAAACTTTAAATGAATGTATTACTTCGAGAAAATTTAAGTCTACAAATAAAAAAGAACAGAATAAACTCCAAAATGTCAAAGGAAAGAAATAATGAAAAGCAAAAATTAATGAACTGGGAACCAAGATGGCAGAATAGGTAAACACTGGTATCACTGCCTCCCACAACCACATCAAAATTACAACTAAAATACAGAACAACCATCATTCAAACTGCCTGAAATCTGGCTGAATGGAAGTCCTACAACCAGAGAAGTAAAGAATAAAGCACATTGAGACTAGTAGGAGGAGTGGAGGCATGGAACAGGCTAGTCCAACACCTATGTGTGGTGTTTTTTTTCAATCGGGAGGGATATCTAGGCTGCAGAGGCCTCCCCTGAAAAACAAGAGGTCCCAGTCTCACACCAGCCCAGGGTTCCAGAGCTGGGAAGAGAAGTCCCCATAACTTCAGGGATTCTGGTTAAGTGACACAGAGACTGCTGGAGACCCAGCAGTTCCTCTTAAAGGGCTGGTGTAGGAACTTACATGGTCCTGCTTCCTCTGAGCTCTAGCACCAGGCAGCAGCTTTGCGGTATCCAGGGACATACTGAGAGGAACAAGATTGTCTGGCATCAGGGCAGGGACTCGAGGGCAGCTTTCTGACAGACAGGGGTGCTCACAAGGGGTCATTGTTCCTGTGCTGGAACCTCCCCCAACCCAGAGGTGACTGGCAGCTATATCTGAGTTTTATCACCATGAACCACATTGTTTGCTCTGCCTTGGTGATTTCCTGAGACTCTGCTCTATTCAATTTGCAGCCTAAACCAAGCTATTTGCAGCAGCTTTTCCATATGAATGCCCTGTCGCAGCTCAGGCATCAGAATTTTCTAATATCTCTCATATAAGCAGCGGCTGGTGTCAGTGTGCCCAATATCTATCAATAAGAGGCCCAAGACCTGGCACTAGCACCAATCTGCCTTGTTTCACAGCTGGGCCTTGCCTGGGGACTTTCAAGCCCAATGCAAATAGCAGCCATCTGCAGATCTCTTTGTAGCTCCTGCTAGGTGACCCCAGGCAGTGGCTAACTTTGCACCTCCCAGGAGGCTCCAAGCCAGTGCACCTTGTGGACAGCTTCAGACCATACCAGATTATAACTATACACATCCACAAGCAACACACTCAAGGGCCAGACTCAGCAACCACCAAAGCCTCACTAAAGCAAGTCCTGGTCCATAGGGGTGTGTCCTGCATAGCAGCTCTTCCACTGTAGTTATAGCTGGTCCTCTCAGCCAATTGGTCTGGAGGTCAATTCCTCCCAGTGACACCAATAGCAATGAAGGCTCAATTATAACAAAACTGTGCACACAGCCCACACATGGGTGCATCTAGAAGGCCCAGCTCAGGTGACT
The DNA here is from genome assembly GCF_964212035.1 of Myotis nattereri. Taxonomy (NCBI): domain Eukaryota; kingdom Metazoa; phylum Chordata; class Mammalia; order Chiroptera; family Vespertilionidae; genus Myotis; species Myotis nattereri. The sequence goes on from NC_138080.1 coordinate 10,530,621, forward strand.
GGGAAGGCTGAGCCACTGGGTCCTACCAGACACCTACTACACAAGGCCACTCTACTAAGTCCGGGAGACATAGCAGTTCTACCTAATACATAGAAACAAACACAGGGAAGCAGCCAAAATGGGGAGACAAAGAAAGAAACATGTCACAAATGAAAGAAATGGAAGCAAGCAAACTACTGGATACAGAGTTCAAAACAATGGTTATAAACTTGCTCAAGGATCTTAATGAGCTTCAAGGGAGTTAATGAGAGTTTCAAGGGACTTAGCGAGACAAGAACCTTAGTGAGAATTTCAAAGACATGAAAAAGGACCAATTAGAAATTAAGTCTACACTAACTGAAATACAGAATAATTTACTGGGATTCAACAGTAGAGTATAGGATTCTGAGAATCAAATCAACAACTTGGAATATGGGGAAGCAAAAAACACCCAATCAGAATAGCAAAAAGAAAAATGAATAAAAAAAATATGAAGATAATGTAAGGAGCCTCTGGGACAACTTCAAGTGCACCAATATTCACATTATGAGGGTACCAGAAAAAGGAGAGAGAGAGCAAGATATTGAAAACCTATCTGAAGAAATCATGACAGAAAACTCCCCCTACCTGGTGAAAGAAATAGACTTACAAGTCCTGGAAGTACAAAGAGTCCCAAACAAGAGGAATCCAAAAAGACCCACACCAAGACACATCATAATTCAAATGCCAAGAGTTAAAGACAAAGAGAGAATCTTAAAAGCAGCAAGAGAAAAGCAGTTAGTTACCTACAAGGGAGCGCCCATATAACTGTCAGCTGATTTCTCAACAGAAACTTTGCAGGCCAGAAGGGAGTGGCAAGAAATATTCAAGATGATGAATAGCAAAGAACCTACAACCAAGATTACTCTACCCAGAAAAGTTATCATTTAGAATTCAAGGTTAATAAAAAGCTTCATGGACAAGAAAAAGCTAAAGGAGTTCATCACCATCAAACCCGTATTACATGAAATGTTGAAGGGTATTCTTTAAGAAGAGGAAGAAAAAGGAGGAAAAAAAAGATAAAAAATATGAACAATAAAATGGCAATGAATACATATCTATCAACAAATCTAAAAAATAGAATCAGAGGCATAGAAACATGGAACAGACTGATGAATCTCAGAGGAAAGGTGGCTGGAAGGAGCAGGAAGAGATTAACCAAAGATCTCATATGCATATATGTATTACCTATGGACACAGACAATAGGGTGGTGAAGGCCTGGGGCGGTGCTGGAACCAAGTGAAGGGGGTACTGGAGGGGGAGGAAGGGGACATCTGTAATGCTTTCTACAATAAAGATTTAAATTAAAAAAACAAATATTAATGAACTAGATCAATATAAAATAGAAAGGATTAGCTAAGTCAAACATTTATTCATTAAAAAGTCTACTGTAACCGAAACCGGTTTGGCTCAGTGGATAGAGCGTCGGCCTGTGGACTGAGGGGTCCTAGGTTCGATTCCGGTCAAGGGCATGTACCTGGGTTGCGGGCACATCTCCAGTGGGAGATGTGCAGGAGGCAGCTGATCGATGTTTCTCTCTCATCGATGTTTCTAACTCTCTATCTCTCTCCCTTCCTCTCTGTAAAAAAATCAATAAAATATATTTTTTAAAAAAAAACCCTACTGTAAAAACAAACCTCAGATAAGACTTATACAGAAAAAAGACAAAAGTAAATATTAGAAATTTATGCTTTCACTCAACAACTACATACTGGGACCTGGTGTCCTGGGGACACAAGATCAAACAAGACCAAATCCTTCCCTCATGGATCCGGGCGCAGAAAGGATTATTTAAACAGGACACACAAAAAGAAATAGATCATAAAGATAAAGACTGATCTATTCTAGTTCATTAATTAAAAATTTCTGTTAATAAAGAGAAAAGATAAGTTATAGACTGAAATACATATTAACTAATAAAGTATTAGATTCCTGAATATATACAAAACTCACAGAAATTAGTAAGAAAAAATAATAGAAAATTGGGCAAAGAACATAAATATGTAAGTTATAGGAAACAAATAATCAACATATAAAAAGACATTCAACTTCACCAGCAAACAAGGAAATGTAATTTATTACCACAATGAGATACCATTTCTCAAGAATGGAACTAGGAGAATTTTTTAAAAGTCTGAAAGTTCCGGAGAGCATCATGCTAAGCGAAATAAGCCAGTCAGAGAAAGATAAATATCACATGATCTCACTCATTTGTGGAATATAATGAACAACATAAACATGAGTAGGCTCAAAGTTTAGGGTGTCCAGGCAATGCACAAATAAGAAGTGCTGGATCTGAGGGCTGTGAAAGGCATCTTGGAAGAAATGAATCACAACCACCAGGTTTTTCAAGTCATTCCCACACCTGACTATAGAGCAGGGGTCCTCAAACTTTTTAAACAGGGGGCCAGTTCATTGTCCCTCAGACCATTGGAGGGCCAGACTATAGTTTAAAAAAAAACTATGAACAAATTCCTATGCACACTGCACATATCTTATTTTGAAGTAAAAAAACAAAATGGGAACAAATACAATGTTTGTATTTGCATGTGGCCCGCAGGCCGTAGTTTGAGGACCCCTGCTAGAGTCCCTTATCGGCATCAAAGTCCTTCTCATGTTCATGTTCCCCGCACACCAGTGCAATAAAGAGCTAGCTAGTGTTAGTGACGAGTAAATGGAAGAATGCATTCATGATACTGGAGTGGTAGGACAGTGAATGAATTTGTATAATCCCCCCCTTGTCTGTAATAACACTGCTTGTTTAATACAGAATGAAATATTAAGATGCCTTAGTTTATTCGTAATAAAACATACAAATTCAGAATGCTATTGAGGTAAAAAATGATTTTGATAACTGTTTTGGAGTTCATACATTTAAATTCCATAACAGATTGTGTCGTAGACATCACAGGTATATAGTTTTTTAACATAAGATATAAATTCCTGCCTACTTCACTGGACTACTGTGAAACATCAGTAAGGTTTTCAAATATATATATACTAGAGGCCCGGTGCACAAAAATTTGTGCACTCGGGGGGGAGGGGGGTCCCTCAGCCCGGCCTGTGCCCTCTTGCAGTCTGGGACCCCTCGGGAGATAACGACCTGCTGGCTTAGGCCTGCTCCCGGGTGGCAGAGGGCAGGCCCAATCCCTAGGTGCAGCCCCTGGTCAGGCTCAGAGCAGGGCCGATTGGGGAGTTGGGGCGCCACCCCGTCATGCACAGAGCAGGGCAGATTGGGAGGTTGTGATGCCACCCTCAGTCACGCTCAGGGTAGGGCCAATTGGGGGGTTGGGGCATGGTCCCCTGTCACACTCAAGGCAGGGTCGATGGGGAGGTTGCGGCGCCACCCCCTGTCACGCACAGAGCAGGGCCATTCAGGGGGTTGGGGCGCTGCCCCCGTCACACACAGAGCAGGGCCCATCAGGGGGTTGGGGCACCGCCCTCTATCACCCACAGAGCAGGGCCGATCAGGGGGTTGGGGCGCTGCCTCCTGTCACGCTGATCCTGGTGCCAGGAGGCATATTACACTTTTACTATATAGGGTAGAGGCCTGGTGCATGGGTGGGGCTGGCTGGTTTGCCCTGAAGGGTGGCCTGGATCAGGGTGGGGGTCCCCACTGGGGTGCCTGGCCAGTCTGGGTGAGGGGCTGAGGGCTGTTTTCAGGCTGGGAGTGACTGAAGTTCCCAACCGCTCCTTTTTTTCTTTTTTTTTTTATTCTGGGCCAGCTTTACCTTGAGGCTTGGCTCCAGCTCTTAGGCCTCCACGGCTGAAAGTAGGTTTCTGGCCTTTGCTTACAATGTTGCGAATCTGCTGGCTGAAGTCCAGCGGTATTTGTTACAATGTTTCTTAAACTGCCCACTCAGAGGCCTGCAGCCGCAGGCAGGGAACGTTGGTTTCCTCCAACGATCCTCCGTCACTGAGGCAAGCAAGCCTCATGTTAGTTTCAAGCTGCCTGGCTGCCGGCCGCCATCTTGGCTGACAGTTAATTTGCATATCTCACTGATTAGCCAATGGGAAGGGTAGCAGTCGTACACCAATTACCATGTTTCTCTTTTATTAGTGTAGATATATATATATATATATATATATATATATACATACACACACACACACACACACACACACATATATAAAGATATAATATGTAAATTAGGCTGGGACACCCGCCCTAATGGGTCACAACCAGACAGGAGGAGGTTGCATGCGCAGGTGAGGCCCTGAGCGGAGACAGAGACAGGGGGGTCGAAGCAGACACGGACAGGGACATGGGGGCCAGCCTGAGCCGCCGCGGCTGAGCACAGGCTGGGAGAGGAGAGGGCGAGCCTGCCTGCAGCTTCCTTGGCCGATCGCAGGCCCAGAGAGGAAAGGGCGGGCCGCCGGCAGCCTCCCTGGCTCATTGCAGGCCCTGAGAGGAAAGGGCGGCCAGCCCACAGCCTTGCTGCCAATGCAGGCCAAGGGAGGACAGGGCAGCCCGCCCGCAGCCTCCCAGGCCGATCGCAGGCCAAAAGAGGAAAGGGCTCCTGGACTGTAAGAGGGGGCAGGGTGGGCTGAGGGAACACACCCCCCCCCCCACCCCCGTACATGAATTTTCATGCACCGGGCCTCTAGTGTGTGTGTGTATGTGCATTTTATAGCCTGCAAGTGTGATAGTAAAAGTGAAATGTTGTAATGTAGTACTGGATAAGGCAATAAGCTCCCTAGAACAGCGGTCACCAACCTTTCAGACCTCACAGACCACTAGTAGTCCATGGACCACTGGTTGGGGACTGCTGCTCCAAAGGTTTCCCACTGCTTTAGCACATTCTGGGGTAGGAGAGGCACCCCTGTTCCTGCTTTTAAGCTACCAGATCCAATGGGCTCCTCAAGACAAGTAACAACCACTAAACTATCATGTTCTCTGTATCCCTAAGCAACAAGTCTATGCCACCCACCCAGATGCCACGCATTTGGATGCTGGATGTGAGTGATACAGCAAAGTATAATTTAATAAGTGCGCTACTGCAGAAGGTGGAAAGTAACTGAATGCTGGCTGAATACATGTACATGTGTCTGGACAAACAGGAAAGCAGTTGAAGAAATGTGCAATGTTTAGTTAGAAGAGTAGCCTCAGGATGAGCATGGTTACTGGCCCATAACTATGAAGAAGCCACCCTACTGTGTGTGACCCAGCGTGGCTCCTCCTCACTGGAGAAGTAGGAACAGAGGCTGCACTGTCAAGTGTTGAATGGGACGATGGAACCTGGTGGGGGAGCTGCCCAGATTACATGTGAGGTGTTTTCCAAACCAGAGATGATTAATCTATACCAGATAGGGAGAGAAGAAAAATCCCAGAGAGGAGGATTTAGGAAAGCACAAATGGCCAAAAGCAAGGAGTGACATATGCATGCAGGGACAAAGGTGACAATAAAGTATTGAGGTGAACAAAAGGGAGAAGATGCTCATTTCTAGGTCCACAAGCCTGTCGCATTTGCTGAGTTTCTCTCCAGGCCTCCCACACACAGGGTCTTACCCAGACAGAAGCCTCGGGAGGCGTCTTCTGGTGTCCATTCTTCCCCTTTTCCAAGCTGGGCAAACAGAGCTGGTTTGGGTCCTAAGAGCCCTGTTTTTAAGGGGGGAAAAATGGACCACATCTGTTCATGCTATAGAAAAAATCATTGCAAGGAAGAGATCTGGTCCTCAGAACTTCCTGGAAAAGGTGATTGATGGGAAGGTCCAAGATAGAGATGAGTTCCCAGAGAACAAAAAGATGGCTCAGGTCTGATACACAACCTATGCCCATGCCCTTCTCTCTGCCAAAAGGAGGGAGGATTCAACCCCCACTCACTCTATGCTCCAAAAGAGTCCTGTGTCTGGGACACCAAGGTAGGCATGTCATAGACTTAAAAATAACATCTTTAATCAGCCCATGCCAGCTCTCTGCTACCAGTTTAAGGTCCCAAGAGATGTCCACGTGTTAAGGTAAGCCTTGAGAGGCTCCCCACTTACCCAGTGAGACCAGGTGGCTGTAGTTCTCCAGCATCACATCCCTGTACAAGGCCCTCTGAGAAGGACTCAGCTGTGCCCACTCATCCTGGGTGAAAAGCACGGCCACATCCTTGAAGGTCACTGATTCCTGTAACAACAAGCCCATCCCTGTTGACTGGCAGCTACCCCTTCACATAGCAAACCAATTAAGACAGGGTGTAAATACAAGATAATTGCATAACACCAACAATGAATTTGAGAAAATGGTCATGGAAGAGAAGGACCACAGTGCACTGGCACCATGGAGACCAGTTGCACAGAAAAAGTGGTGCATCAGATGGGTCCTAAAGGACAACTCAGAAACTAGGAGCTGCTCATCCCTTTCAATGATTTCTACCACAGATTCCTACCCTAGACAGGCTTAAATGTGAAGGAGTTAGAACAATTTTACCAAACTCATTGGAATTTATACACTCAAATGAATGCTATCTCCCTCATAGTGTAGTCCATATCCTTATTCTCTAGAGGTTGGCTCTGCTCAAAGCCTTTTAGTAAATTATTAAAATTGAAAGCATAATCTTTTTTAAAATTTTTATGATTATAATTGCCATACAATATTACATAATAATTAGATATTTATATAACTTATGAAGTGATTCCCCCCATAAGTTTAGTACTTACCTGGCACCATACATAGTTATCACAATCCTAGAGGCCTGGTGAAATTTGTACACGGGGGGGATGGGGGGGGACCTCAGCCCAGCCTGCACTCTCTCCAATCTGGGACCCTTCTGGGACCCCGGCAGTCGGACCATCCCTCTCACAATCTGGGACTGCTGGCTCCCAACTGCTCGCCTGCCTGCCAGCCTGATTGCCCTTAACCACTCTGCCTGCCTGCCTGATCATCCCTTAACCACCCCCCTGCCAGCCTGATCACCCCCTAACCACTCACCTGCCAGCCTGATCTACGCCTAACTGCTCCCCTGCCATCCCGATCGCCCCCAAACTGCCCTCCCCTGACGACCCGATCACCCCCACCTCCTCAAGAAAGTGTTCCCATCTCTCCTCTCAACTCCTGCCTTAGGCACTGCTGTTATCACTTTAGATCCCTTGTCTTACTTGCTAGTAGAAAGAGTGCAGGTTTCTATTTTGGACCAACCTGGATTCCAGTTCCAGTTGTCACTTTTGTGACCTTTAACAAGTCCTTTAGCTTGGATGACACCCACTAGGATGAGCCTGACATGGTGGGGGAGGGAGAATGTAGTGACTGCATCAGTCCTCTGAATAGAGACTGGACTGGGAGAAAAACCTCTGGTCAGGGAAAAGAAACATGCCCACACTCTCCAAACCTCTATATTCAAATCTAAGGCAATTCAGTGTGTGGAAGAGTGCTCCACAACAACCCCCACTCACCTGGACCATGTTTGGCAGGTGCCTGAAAGCCATTTCTTCTCTAATGAGCTGTTTTAGGAACAAGCAGAGTAGGACTCCTCAGGCAGAAACTTCTACACACCTGTTATGAGGAGAGGATTGCATCAGAAGAAAGCACACAGCGGTCCAGGTGAGGCTGTGAACATTTACATCCTGGGAGCCCTCCAATTCTTAGTCCCTATTTGCTCCCAATTCTCCCTCCTTCTGAGAGCATTTCTGCTGGTCCCCACAGTAAAAGGAATCACTCACCATTCTGCTACCCCCGCACACACATTTCCCCTAGCATCCCCCTTCCGTATCATACATACATTGACTTCTCTTTGCAGAAAGCACTCTCCAGCCCCAGCTCTCACGCTTTCCACCCGCTCCCAGGCCTCTGCCCTTAAGTCACTCCGAGAGGTCTCTCTAAAGAAGCCTTTCCGCCGAACCGGTTTGGCTCAGTGGATAGAGCGTCGGCCTGCGGACTAAAGGGTCCCGGGTTCGATTCCGGTCAAGGGCATGTACCTGGGTTGCAGGCACATCCCCAGTAGGAGATGTGCAGGAGGCAGCTGATCAATGTCTCTCTCATCGATGTTTCTAACTCTCTATCTCTCTCCCTTCCTCTCTGTAAAAAATCAATAAAATACATTTAAAAAAAATAAAATAAAATAAAGAAGCCTTTCCTCGCTGGACAGCTGCCTACTTCTGGGAGTGGAGTGAGGAAGTGCAGGAGAGTCGACTTCTTACTCCTTCAAAAGGAAGCAAAGAAGGGTAGATCTCCTCCCCTCCCCCTCACCCCCTTCATTGTCGAGGCTCTCAAGCCAAGCACTTCCCTGATCTCAGGCCTGTCCTCTTCCGGGGCCCAGTTTGGGTCACCTGGCGTGAAAGGTAGATAAGCAGGTATTTGGGTAAAATGGGGGAGGCAGCAAGTGGGAGAGGGTTAGGAATCTTCACACAACCCTTCGCCCTCTGCTCTGCTGCCGTCTCGGAGGGCTCCACATATAGTGTCACAACCCCATCGGGAGCACCATCTACCCCGCTGGGCGTAATCGGGCTTCCGGGGGTCGGCTCTACGATGCACGCCAGAAGCCCTGCCCGCGTCCTCCTGAGGGCACTCGCAGATTCGAGCCCGAAAGCCAAGAACCCATACCTGGTCGTCCCTTTTCTCTTTGGAATCAAACCTTAGCCATACATCCTGGGAAGTTTGCGGCATCACATCGGCGTCCTCCAGAACGGAGCATGACCCGGACCTACTGAGCTTTCATCTCGTTCTTCTCCCCGGGCGCAACCACGCCCGACCACTCCAGCTCTCCCGACGAGGCTGGTTACCCTGGGTTGCCGAGGAGACTCTGCCAGCAGTGAGAGATCTCCATCGCCACTTCGCCGCAGAACAAAGAGTTGGAGTCTGCAGCCTGGGTCTGAACTGCGCTTGCGCATTGCCCTGGGAACCGCAAGGACGAATCTCCCCAAATTCGAAGGCTGAGCCGTTCTGCTCCCCAGGCCACTTCCCATCTGGCAAATCCACCGCGGCGCGCGGAAGAAAATATTGCGTTCCCAAGCAGACAGCCCCCTACTTCCTACCTCCCCTCCGCCCGCTCCTCGTCTCCCCTGTGCCAGGTCCCGAGGCTTTCTACACTGAAACTACATTTCCCAGAGGCTTCGGCGGGGCGTCGCGGTCCAGCTTGCAGATAACTCCCGGCGTGCTCACTGGGAGTTGCGGCTTTGATTCCGCTCTGATCAGATTGGGACTCGGTCTCTGCCTTGAAACACGCCCAAGCTAGAGACCCGCGAGAAGTTGGGATAAGGCAGGTCAGTCTGGTGGGGCGGCGCCAGGTCCGCTGAGGAGTGCGGCTCAGGAACGGTCCCGGAGGACGGAGTAGCCGAAAGGCGCGCGCCAGACCAAACACCGAGACTGTGCATCGGCCGGGACGCAACCGACACTGACAGCGTGGCCGGCTGTCGGGCCTGGAGTGGTTAAGCGAGAAATGGGATGCGGAGGCAGGAGGACGAGGGCGGAAGGATGGCAGATGGGTGAGGAGCTGCCGCGGAGGTTCGGGACCTGGGCGGTGGCGTCGGGCATGGTGCCTGAGAAGCATAGAGCAGGTGGAAGAGTTGGCTCTTGGCGATTTATCAGGATTTTCAGGAAGATGAGAGGGTTTCAATTTTGTAGGTGGTGAAAAATTCAAGTATGTGACCTGAGGTTTGTCAGGGAACTCACCCGTTGGCTACCTCTTAGGGAGCAGTATCAGCTACTTTCATGTGACACTACAGCATTGTTTGGGGTTTTATTGAAGGTTTCTATAGATACCTACTTGGAGCACTTATGTGTGAGGCATTGTCCTAGGGCAGGGGTGGGCAAACTTTTTGACTCGAGGGCCACAATGGGTTTTTGTTTTTTGTTTTTTTTAAATATATTTTATTGATTTTTCACAGAGAGGAAGGGAGAGAGATAGAGAGCCAGAAACATCGATGAGAGAGAAACATCGATCAGCTGCCTCCTGCACATCCTACTGGGGATGTGCCCGCAACCCAGGCACATGCCCTTACCGGAATCGAACCCGGGACCTCTCAGTCCGCAGGCCGACGCTCTATCCACTGAGCCAAACCGGTTTCGGCCACAATGGGTTCTTAAACTGGACCGGAGGGCCGGAACAAAAGCATGGATGGAGTGTTTGTGTGAACTAATATAAATTCAAAGTAAACATCATTACATAAAAGGGTACTGTCTTTTTTTTTTTTTTTTAGTTTTATTCATTTCAAATGGCCCACGGGCCGTAGTTTGCCCACGGCTGTCCTAGGGGCTGAAAACCCTGCACTTATTCAGTTGTAATTCTATTCGGGGAGGAAGTCAATAAACAAAATATCAGATACTGATGACAGTAAAGCTGGGTTAAATTTCAGAGTGTGACAGAGGTTTGGGATTATTTTAAGTAGCGTTTTAGGAAGTTCTCAGAAAATATTGAGCAGACACTGTAATACAGTGGGGGAGGAAATCATGTGACTCTCTCGGGGGAAACCTTCTATGTCGGAGGGAACAGGCATGCTGTCCACAGAAGAGTACCTTGTGAGTCTGAGGCTTAGAAGTCCAGTATGAATGGAGAGAGCCTGGTGAACAAGGGAGAGGGGGAGATGAGTTCAAAGGGTAACTAGAACCCTTGAAGACCATTGCAGGACTTAATCTGTTTGTGATGGGAAACCATTACAGGTGTTTGAGCAAAATAGTGATATGGCTGAGCATACTTGGACAGAATCACTGGTCAGTTGTGTGGAGAACTCGCTATGGTGGGGCTAGAAGGAATACAGGGAAACCAGTTAGTAAGCTATTACAGCAGGCTGGGGCGGAACTGACTCCCAGTTTTATAAACCTTTTACAAGGTATGTTTTGAGAGCATAGTCATTCTAAGATAATTAAGGTTTCTGGACGCCATGCTATGGAGTTTGGATATTGTTTTCAGGTACATGAGGGTGATAACATTTGTTGGGTACGAACTACACGCTGGACATTTTTATAAGCACTTTACGTTAGTTACCTAATGCAACCTACTAGTAAAGCTGTGAGGTTTGCACTATTAACAGATGAGAAAAGGGAGGCACCAAGGTTAAGTGCCTTGCCCAAGGTGTCATGTCTAATGCATGGAACCAGGAGTCCTGCACCTGTTGATAGAGGAAAGGTACAAAGTCCTCATTACTTGTTGCCCAAGATGGCTGAGAACTGACATACAGGGTCTAAGACTTCCAAAACTCCTGAAAAAGTAGTGAAACCTCCATTTATCTGGGTCATGTATCCTGGTGCTCCCTCCATGGGTTAATATTTTATTGATTTTGAGTTACTGCATCCATCTTAGGCTTCAATAACTTCATTCTTCTTCTTCCCCTTATCCTGTGCCTTCCTTTTGAGCCTTTAATGTGCTGCTGTCTTAATCACTTTCTTCTATTTTCTACCCATTTCTTCACTGCCTTTCCTCCTATCTACTTGTATTCTTGAGATGGAATGAGGTATAAGAAAAATAGGTGAAGGGAAAGGAGGAAACTGGGTGAAATGGAGAAAAATTTAAAATCTGTTTCTGAAGATACAGTTTAGTGTTCCATTCCTCCTTTGTCTTTGATGTTCTAACTCCATGAATTAAAACTGCCCAAAGTCCAAACACTGAGAATCTACAGGGAACCTCTTCCATTGTCACCCACAAACATCTGCACCCATCACTGATTACCATCTCTTCCAGTGGAAAGTGTCCTTCTTCCCAGTGAAAAATATTCCTGCATCCTTTACCTGTGCTCCAAATCTTATTTTCCCACTTTGAGATGCACACCCCCTCCTTTATGCACCTTTAGAGTCTCCACACCTCTTTTATTATTTTTAAAAATATGAAATTAAAAAAAGGACACATATGTAATACCCTTTGTAATACTTTAAGCAATAAAAAAAATATGAAATTGATTTCAGAGAAGGGAGAGGAAGAGAAAGATAAAGACATCAATGATGACGGAGAATCATTGATCAGCTGCCTCCTGCACACCCCCTACTGGGGATTGAGCCTGCAACTCAGGCATGTGCCATGATTGGGAATTAAACCCTGACCTTCTAGTTCATAAGTCGATGCTCAACCACTGAGCCTCACCGGCTGGACTCCACATCTCTTTTAGGAGACAAACATGCTCAATTCTTCTACCTTAAGTCATGCAAACACATTTTCAGCAGATTGTGGGCTAAGTCAACACCTTTATCAAACCACCTTTTCTTTGTCTACCTACTATAGAGGCTCCAAGAGCAAATGATTATTTTCTCAGTCTCCTTTGCTACTAGTCTCCATGTAACACAGCTGCGGTCAAGGAGATGTAAGCAGTAGTCTGCTGAAGGATGTCTGGGAAAACCTTTTCTGATAAAAGGTAATGACGTTGCTAGTGCTACACACTCCATTTCTTCTTGCATTGAATGCAGATATTTTACCTGAAGCTGTGGCAGTCATGTGCCCATGATGGAAAAGCCATGAAACTCAAGGCATTGAATTATTTTTTCTCTGAACAATCCCACCCACCTCCAGATTTATTATATGAGGAAATAAATCCTTACTTGCTCGTAAGCCATTGTTAACTGGGCTTTCTATTGATGTAGCCAAAAGCTCTTCTGATAGAGGTTCTTTCAACCCCAATCTCCCTCTAGTTATCTTTCTAAACTCATTTTCTAGTCAAGCTACTAAGTCCTTTTCAACCTTTGACTCACTCTTTAACCTACTAAAATTTACACAGATTATCAACCAAACTAAGGGCAATATTTATATTTTTATCTTACTTTAACCCTCTGTAGCATTTGAAAATATTAACTACTAGAGGCCCAGTGCATGAAAACTCATGCACTGGAGGGGGAGTCCCTCAGCCTGGCCTGCTCCTTCTCACAGTCCAGGAGCCCTCAGGGGTGGGAGGTGACCCGGAGATCAGGGGAAGGCGACGCCCCCATCACACCTCTGCTGCTGCCACTGCCAGCAGCACAAGCCTCAGCTGGCCCTGGTTACCTGAGCCTCCGGTGGCCCTGGGCGGCTTAGCAGCCACCATCCAAGGCTTGCCTGTGCCTCAGGCCAGTCCTGGGCTGCTGGGTAGTCACCATCCGAGGCTTGCCTGCACCTCAGGCTGCCCTTGGGGGCTGAGGGGACTGGGGGACTCTGGAGGCAGGCACCCCAGTGGGGCTAAGGGGACTGGGCGCCTCCATTTTGTGGCTGTGGGTGCCACCATCTTTGAGGGTGTGGCATTCAATTAGCATATTCTCTCATTATTGGCTGTAGGCATCGCCATTTTTGAGGGTGTGGCAATTAGCATATGCCCTCCTTATTGGCTGTGGGCAGCGTTATATTTGAGGGTGGGGCAGTCAATTAGCATATTCCCTCTTTATTAGATAGGATTTCTATCCCTTAAAGTTCTCCTTTTACTTCTGTTCTAAAATGTTCTCCTGATTTTTCTGTTTTTTGTGTTTCTCTTAACTGTTGTTTCCAAGGTATGTTCCAAGACCTCCAGTGGATGCCTAAAACAATAAGTTGTACTGAAATATATATATACACACACACACACACACACACGCTATGTTTTTTCCCATAAATACATACTTAAGATAAAGTTTAATTTACAAATTAGGTACAGTAAAAGATTAACAGTAACTATTGAGAACAATTTTAACAAGATACTGTAATAAGTTACATGAATGTGGTCTCTCAAAATATCTCATTGTACTGTACTCACCCTTCTTGTGATGACATGACATGATACAGTGGCTATGTGATGAGATCACAAAGAAGTGAGGTAGCATGGGAATTCAGCATGCTACTCAGAATGGTGCGCAATTTAAAACATGAATTGTGGCGGTTCTTTTGGAATTTTCCATTTAATATTTTTGGATCCAAGGCTGACTGTGGGTAACAAACTGTGAAAAGCAAAACCATGAGTTGGGGCTTGGGGAACTATTATATTCCCAGAGAACCCTCGAATCAATGCCCTACTACTTAGTGTATAGTCTATTATGAATCTTCACTTGGATATCCACATACTCATCAAAATGCCCCAGACTGAACTCATCATTGCCCCACAAATTGGTCAACTTTATATTTTTAGTTATGGCATCCCTATACATCCAAATAAATTCAAGCACTCACATTGAATCAGTTACCACATTATCTAGATCAGTGGTTCTCAACCTTGGCTGCACATTAGAATCACCTGGGAATCTTTTTAAAATCCTGATTTCTGGGCCTCACCCTCGGAAATTCTGTTTCTTTGTTACTAATGTTGTGGCCCCACCCCATAACAAAGAAACAGAATTTCTGGAGGATGAGGCCCAGAAATCAGGATTTTAAAAAGATTCCCAGGTGATTCTAATGTGCAGCCAAGATTGAGAACCACTGATCTAGATTGTCTCATTTTTGCCTGAATTCTTCCTCTCCCATCTCACTGTCACTTTCTCAGTTTAAACCTTGGAAAACAAGAATGTATCATATTTATTTTGATTTTCTAATCATGCCTACCACATGTTTATAGCACGTATTAAATGTGTGTGAAATAAAATTCTTTACTATAGGTCTATAAAATCTCCATGATTGTTTTGCATATGTTTGAATTACAAAGATTTTGTTAATGTGAGATTTTTATTTCTATTAGTGTTCAGCCTAGCTTCCTTTTCACTCGATTGTCAGTATGATACAAAGATATGTATTTGAGTCCTAGGAAAAGACTGTAAGCTATATTATTTTCTAAGTAATTAGCTTATTTAACAACAATTTAATGACTATTGAGGACTCAAAACAGCATACCATTGCATTAAGATTTGTACAATTATTCCATCACCTGTTTGCAACCAGCCTATGTTTAGAGGAGAAAATAATGCAAGGAGAAGGGGGTAGGCATGGGAGAATAATAGGATTTGGTAGAGATAGAGAATTTTAACTCACAACATCCAGGGAAACCAGACTGCAAAATAGTAGCATATAATAACATATATAACGTGGTAAAAGATTAAGGATGTCCCAACATTCATTATGTTTACAGATTTGTTGCTTTATAGAGCTAAAAGGGATCCTGGAGATCTTCTAAATCCAAAATCCCTCACTTATCAAATAAGGGCACTGTGACCTGGTGAAAGTTGGTGACTTGTCCAAGTTAGTGACAGATCAGAGTACATACCAGGTCTTTGGGCTGTCCAGTTAAGCACTCTCACATATTCTCTCTGATGTGAAATCTCTGACATCCAAAGGAGAATCTGCAGTATGACATGACAGAACTTATCTTCAGCAAGAATCCTCATTGTTTAAAATATCAGATACTTAAGCCTTCAGATGCAAAGTTTTACTTTCTAATTCAATCAAGATTTTCCACTTTTATATGGTTCCTATCTAGTGGTCTGTATCATCGGATATGGTATAATATACTTCAACTAAAAGATTTCTAAAATCATTACATTTACTGGTTTCTACATGACATGATATATCTAATTATCACTGAAGAGTTCATAACAAGCCCAGTGAAAACTTTCCTCATGTATGAGTTCTCTGATGTCGTGTAAGGTTTGTACTCCGACTAAACGCTTTCCCACATTCACTACACCGATAGGGTTTCTCTCCTGTATGAGTTCTCTGATGCACTACAAGGGATGAATTCTTAATGAAGGCTTTACCACACTGATCACATTCATAGGGTTTCTCACCAGTATGAATTCTTTGATGCTCAATAAGGTATGCACTCTGGCTGAAGGCCTTTCCACATTCATTGCATTCATAAGGTTTCTCTCCAGTGTGAATAACCCGATGTACAGTAAGCGATGATCGTCCAGTAAAATGCTTTCCACAAATGATACACTCATAAGGCTTCTCCCCAGTATGAATCCTCCGATGCTGAGTAAGAGATGAATTCTTACTGAAAGCTTTTCCACACTGATTACATTCAAAAGGTTTTACTCCAGAATGAAGTCTCTGATGTTCTATAAGGTATGTACTTTGGCTAAAGGATTTCCCACATTTGTTACATTTGTAGGGTTTTTCTCCAGTGTGATTTCGTTGATGCAGGGTAAGAGTTGAGCTCTTACTGAAGGCTTTTCCACATTCACTACACTCATAGGGTTTCTCTCCTGTATGACTTCTCTGATGTACAATAAGGTGCATACTTTGACTGAAAGACTTCCCACATTCATTACATTCATAGGGTTTTTCTCCTGTATGAGTTCTTTGATGCACTGTGAGATTCATACTTTGGGTAAAAGCTTTCCCACATTCATTACATTTGTAGGGTTTCTCACCAGTATGAATCCTTTCATGTTGAATAAGGGATGAATTCTTTCGGAAAGCTTTTCCACACTCTTTACACTGATAGGGTTTTTCTCCAGTATGAGTTCTTTGATGAACAGTAAGGTTCATGCTTTGACTGAAGGTTTTGCCACATACATTACATTTGTAGGGTTTCTCTCCAGTATGAATTCTTTGATGTACAGTAAGAGAGGAACGTTCAGTGAAGTGCTTCCCACATACATTGCACTTATAGGGCTTCTCCCCAGTATGAATCCTCTGGTGCTTAAGAAGGGATGAGCTCTGGCTGAAGGCTTTCCTGCATTCATTACATTCATACATTTTCTTCCCTACAAACATTCTTTGAATCTTAATTAATTCAGAATTTTGTTTATCTTTTCCATGTGAATTCTGATAACAGGGCCTTTTCCCCATAGGAGTACTTTGTTGTATATCAATGATTGAACCCTGATTGGAACATCTTTCAAATTCATTACCTCTACATACCCTCCTCTCCGTGTGATTTCCCTTATGGGTAACTGCCACTTGACCCAGATGTCTATCCTGGTTTTTCTGTTGGCCCTCTAATCAATTATCAGGTGCCCAGGTTTCCCTTAAAGAAGAATGCCAGAGACCTTCCTTTTCCATTATTACCCAATAGGATAAATCTTCAGTAATGATGGGCTCTGGAGTTGACTCTTTGGATTCAAGTCTTGCCTCCCAGTCTGTAAAAAATAAAAAATTCAAATGCACATTGGTTTCTATGTTGGGAGACTGAAAACTGTATAAAGTGGGAATGAGAATAAAATTGAGAATACATGGCATATTTGGAGAGCTTTTAAAGATGTCCCTACAATTAGGAAGAGAATTGAAAAGAAAGGAAAAAACAGAGAACCAGTCCACAGATAAGAGAACTAGAAACAGGGTAAGCAGAGAAAAGAGTGAGCCTATGCAGAAGGAATAGACACTGAAGTCACTGACCACTAGACAAGGCTAGATAATGAAGATGGAACTAAAGAAAAATATACAGAAGACCAGGGATTGCAAGAGGAAGATCAGAAAGCCCTGCCATGTTGTACCAACTGTTCTTACCAGCCATTTCTTCCTACCTATAATTCTAATACTAAATCTTCAAAAAGATCACAGAGTGACACAATGAAGACTGTCAACCCTGAATCAGACAACTGGTTCAACACTTACCATCTTAACTAGCTACTTGTTTCTCTAGGTCTAAGTTTTCACAGTTATAAAATGAGGATAAAAATAATCTGATAAGGATAATGTATATAACCTACGCTTTGGGAACATATTTGTCTGGAACATATTTGAAATTCAAACTCTTAAGGGAGGATAACACAATCTAAAAGCTTCCCCTCCCCACACACAAATTTCAAGCAGGCTGTAATTTTCTCACAAAGGTTAAGAGAGTCCTAAAGGGCCCTACACTTTCCTAAATACCCAGTCCTTAAAGATGAGAACTGGTGGTGGGGGCAGACAAGGAAGAATCTGTTGAACTGCTTCAGAAGGAGCTGAAAGAAGGACCACTCAGGCTCTATTTTCTGATCCCATTTCTTATTCCAGACAAAATGGCCTAGTGGCAATGAGAGGCAGAGGACAGGAAACTATAATCTGCGAATCTGTTAGCTTGATCAGAGTCAACAGAGCAGAGATAAACACTGAAGCAACAAAGTTTGGCATGTGAGCAGGAGGCTTTACTGTGAAGCAAGGGTTATGCATTAACTGGACCTCCTCCTTACAACCTGACCTGCTTACATAAAAGATAAAAAGTGGACATCCTAGTGGAATCCACCTCCAAAACACACAACCAAGTAACCACAGAAAGGACCTATCCAATCAAGTATGAAAATAACAGGCAACACATGAATTAGAGATGGCCACTTGCCCCACCTCACTATCATATCCAGCTATCCAACTAAAATTCTTTGAGAACATTTAAAGTGCCACCCAGGCAAACATAAAGAGCAAAAGGGGGTTTCATTCTGTTAGACAAAGTCCAGATAGAACTACCTCCATTCAAAGATAATGATACACAGAAAATACCAAGTTTGGAAACTACATAGAGCATTAAGAAATAAAGTTTTAAAATAATGTAAACAATGAGAAGGAAAAAGCATAAAAATCAAAAGGGAAAACAAATATTGGAAGAATAATTACATGCTTCCAGCCATCCAAAGACATCATAAAGTTTTTTTTAAAAGTTGCATACTGGGGAAAGATATCTATAACAATAACCCACAAAGAACTAGAACCTAGACTTGGAAAACAATATCTATGGAACACTAAACCCACTAGAAAAACCAGCAAGACTTGAACAGGCACATAAGTGGAAATCTGAATGAATGGTTTAGCAAGTCCACTATCAGGCACACACACACATAGGTAAATCTAATTTACAAAGGTATACCATTCATAATTTTAAAAGTAGCAGTGCACAACAGCAAAAAAAAAAATGGAAGCAACACAAGTATCAATAATAGGATAAATAACTAAATTGTCAAATATATATACAATGGAATAATTGACAACAGTGAATGTTTGTGTCTCCCCAAAATTCCTATGTTGAAGCTACATTCCCAATGGTATTATATTAGGTGGGATTTGGGGGAGGTCAAAGGTCATGAGGGCAGAGGGGTGATGGGAGTAGTGCCCTTATAAGGAGAGATGAAAGAGCTTGTTTCCTGTCTCTCCACTCTCTAGCAGGAAGGAGTTGTCTCTAAACCAGGATGAGGGCCCTTACCAACAACCCAACCACACTGGCATTCTGATCTCAGACTTACAGCCTCTGGAACAGTGAGAAATAGTTATTTGACTTTTAAGCTACCTGTATAGTGTACCCTGTTATAGCAGCCTGAATTAAGACTAGTTAAAATTAATAAACTATAGCTATACATATCAATATGAATGAATGATTTAAAGTCACAGAAAAATATATATAGCAAGAGTCCACTTAAAGTTTAAAAACAGATTAAAACTAAATATGCTGTTTATAGGTTCATTTATGGATGGCAATACTTAAAAAAAAGGGAAGAGAATTATCACAAAAGTGAGAATAGTCATTATGTCCCAGAGAGAGGTTAAGAGTGTGTGAATGAGGAGCACACAAATCATGGCAAGGATACCAGTAATTTTCTGTTTCTTACTCTAGGTTCTGGTGCCTAGGTGTTTGCTTTATTATTCATTAATCTTTACCATTATTAACTATAAAAAGATGCAGCATGGCATAATGGCTAAGACAACAACTCTGGAGCCATACTACCTGGCTCAAATTTGAGTTCCACTACAGTTAGCTGTGTGACCTTGAGCAGGTTACTTAACATGTCTATATTCTTTTTCTCACCTGTTAAATGGTCCCTATCTCACAGTGTTGGTGTAAGAATGTTAGTTAATAGTTATAGTACTTATATTAGAAGAGTATGTCAGTTTTGTTAAATAATATATATTTTACACATTCTTCTGTATATATAAATTTCAAAAAATCAGAACAAAATACTATTTTAGAAAATACTAATGAAAGTTTAAAAATCATTATGTATTGCAGAAAACTTAACAGTGAGATTCATTTTATCTCTATGGAATTTAGACACTTCATTTAAAAGTTTTCCTGGCCCTGGCCATTGGGGCTCAGTTGGTTGGGCATTGTCCCTTGACCAAAGAGTTGCCAGTTCGATTCCTGGTCAGGGTACATGCCCGGGTTGCGGGAAGCAGCTGATCGATGTCTCTCTCCCATCAATGTTTCTCTCTCTAAAAACCAATTAAATAAATAAGTACTTTTATTTATTTATTTATTTATTTATTTATTCTGAAGACTTGCTCCCTAAAAAAAAAATTGATTACCTACAAATTTTTAAAATACTGGCTGATGTGACTCAAGAATTCAACTTGGCCAGTACTCTATTAAAGAAAAACAAAACACATTCTTAAATATGACAGACTCAGTAATCACAGCACTTCTAAAGCATTCCTGAAATATTACATGAAATATGCAATTTACACAAAGGATTTATCCAGGAACTCCAGAACGTTCACTCCTAGGAATCTATTAATATCATACTAGGTCATAGAAAAAGGACACATGATCAACAGATAGATGCTTCAAAAAAGTATTTGATAATATCCAACATCCAATCCTGATTCAACACCAAAAATCTTAGCACTGTCAAGCATAAAAATAAAACACTGTAAAAATTCACATTAATAACAGAATCAAGAAAAGGGTGTTTATTATTACTGCTATTTAATATTGTTGCAAAAGTATGACCAATAAAATTAGACAACTGAGAAGGGAGGAAACTTTATTTTTCTGATTACATGACTATCTGGAAAACAAAACTGTTAGGGTGGCTTTACGAAGAATCAGTGAAATATTGTGGGCTTGGAACTTGAGTACTAAGGGTAAAAAAACTAACTCTTCCAAGACTGGGAAGCATTTCTTGCTATTTTGCTATTTTATTAAATAAAAACTCCGTTTTGCACATAGCACTATGCTTGGCCATGATAAGGTTTAATGATTGTTAACAATTAATATTACCATTATTTTATGTTACACAATAGATACCTCTTTCTTCCTTTCCTTTTTCCTCAACAGGACTTTCAAGTGGCCCATACTCCCATCTTGTATTAAAAATGCCTAAAGAATAGGATTTTTATATTCTTTTGGTACTTGTCAGGTCATGAACAGGAGTCCTCAGGACTGTTGGGGTCTGGGAAAGCATAGGTCTTTCAGTATTTATGGCTGGGACGGCCATAGTAGAGGCTGAGAGCCTGCAAAGTAGTGGAGTGGGTAGGGGCTTGGGCAGTATTGCCCACTCTTCCTAGGACAAGTTTGTTTATTTTCCCTTTTTATATTTTTTCCATCCCCTGTGTAATATTTCAGCTACTCCTCCCACACAACCAGACAATTTCAATACTCACATGACTGAACTTCTGGCTTACACTCTTGCTACCCTATAATGCAGTCTCCATGCAGCAGCCAAACTGCTCTTCTGAATATGGCCAATCATTCATTCAATAAATGTACATTGAGCCAGGCACTGTTCCAAGTGCTAAGGCTATAGCAATGAATAAAATACATTTCTGCCCTTAGGGAACTTATATTTTAGTGAGAGGAAGGGCAGTCAACATAATAAACAAGTATAATACTTAGTATTTAAGTGGTCTGCCTTATGGATAAAATAAAAGCCATAAAATGGAAATGCTATATAATAAAAACATAGTATGCAAATTGTCCCCTCAATCAGAGTTCTTCCGGGAGTTTGACCAGGGGGCAGGGGCAGAGCCAACTGGGGGAAGGGAGGGAGGCCCCAGCCAGCGGCAGCAAGCGGCCAGGGGAAGTGAGGGAGTACCCAGTTGGCAGCCAGCAGCCACTAGGGACCCTACCAGTGCACGAATTTCATACACTGAGCTTCTAGTCCTATATAATAAAAGCCTAATATGCTAAGTGTCCAACAATTGGTTCAACCATTTGACCAGTTGCTATGACGCACACTGACCACCAGGGAACAGACGCTCTGACTGGTAGGTTAGCTTGCTGCTGGGGTCCAGCCAATAGGGACTGGGAAAGACGGGCCAGACATGCCCTGGAGCCTTCCCAGGGTCCCTCCCCAGCCCTGATAATGCACCAGTGGGGTCATGCAGAAGGCAGCCAATCAATTATTAACTCTCATCATTGATGTTCCTATCTCTCTCTCCCTCGCCCTTCCTTTCTCTAAAATAAATAAAAATATATATTTTTAAAAAGAATATTAGGCCAGGATATAGAAGTTCTATTTTCACTAAATATACTAGGAAACAAAAAGTCACAGCAAGGCAAGGCAAGAAAATAATGAATTTTTTTTTTTTTTTTTTTTTTTTTTTTTTTTTTTTTTTTTTTAGAATTAGCATTAAACTCTAAGACAAAAACAAACAAAACAAAAAACCTGTGTTTAAATTCTGGCATGTCATTTCACCTCTCTGAGTTTATTCTTCCACTATGAAAGGGGCTAATGATATCTACCCCGTGGGATTGTTATGATGAGCACATCAAATGATAGCCAGGGAAGAGCCAAGCACAGCACTCAAGCAATGCTTTTTTGTCTTGATTTTGGTCAGGACAGTAAGACTAAACGGTAGTTTAATTTGGCATCAACACTGAAGAAAACCTGCAAAGACCTGGAGTTTTCACATCATCATGTTTCCTAGGCTCCATGCTCTCCCTCCACTTTTAATTTCTCCTTTCTAACAGATATCTCTGCTCTTGTAAATTCATTCAAGTCTCTTCCTTGGTAAAAACCAAATCGGAGGCACTCTACCTCTGAATTCTTTCAGTTCTTGTCCTTTCTTCTTTTTCCTCAAAGTTAACCTTGTTGAAATGACAGTCTATACTTAAGTCTTTAATTGTTTACATTCCAAACCACAATGTGTTTCCCTCACACCAGAAACACTCTCCGCTGGATCACAGACCACTTTTACCTTCTTGGCACTATTGCACTCACCTTCTACTTTTCTCTCTTCCTTTAGCTCTCCCTAAATTCTCTCCTCCTTCTTTGACCACTCTTTGTCTCCTTTGCTAGAGTATCTTTGACTCCCAGTCAAACATTATTGTTTTTTGTTTGTTTTTTTAAATATTTTATTGATTTTTTACAGAGAAGAAGGGAGAGGGACAGAGAGCCAGAAACATTGATGAGAGAGATCGGTCAGCTGCCTCCTGCACACCCCCCACTGGGGATGTGCTCACAACCAAGGTACATGCCCTTGACTGGAATAGAACCTGGAACCCTTCAGTCTGCAGGCCGACGCTCTATCCACTGAGCCAAACCAGTTCAGCTAATATTATTGTTCTTTAGGGCAGTGGTTCTCAACCTTCCTAATGCCACGACCCTTTAATACAGTTCCTCATGTTGTGGTGACCCCCAACCATAAAATTATTTTTGTTGCTACTTCATAACTGTAATTTTGCTACTGTTATGAATCATAATGTAAATATCTGATATGCAGGATGTATTTTCATTGTTACAAATTGAACATAATTAAAGCATAGTGATTAATCACAAAAACAATATGTAATTATATATGTGTTTTCCGATGGTGTTAGGCAACCCCTGTGAAAGGGTCGTTCGACCCACAGGTTGAGAACCGCTGCTTTAGGGTTTCATCCTTGCTGCTTTACCTTTATCGTTCATTCTTCCTAATAAGACAAATTGATATGAATGTCACACATATAACTCTCCAAATCTGTCTATAACCTGATTTCTAAAAATTCTACTTGATGTCATTCAATATTCAACTCAACAAACATATATTAAATACCTCTCTGGCAGGCACTGTGCTAGGCAAAGAATATAAAGAAAACTAAGCTCACTCATGACAATTCAGTGAACCTACATACGAGTGGCTAGACAGACGTTCAAAGAGACGAAAACAGTGTGAAATGCAGTCATAAACAAGTGAAGAATCTTTTTTTTTTTAAACCTACAACACCCGGTAACGAGTGAGGAATTTTTAGGATCCAGTCCGGTGGAGAAGTCTGAAGATAGATAAAGAAATTAGAGAAGACAACAAAGTACCAAGAATACATGTGTTTGCTTCTGCTGCCTCCAGAAAGCCCACCAGAATGACAGTGGGGTAATGACAAAGACCTATATAAACCCACTGGAATAATCTAGGGAACAGATGCATACAAAAAATAATAATAATTTAAATATCCTCATACAGACAAGAGAAGTTAAGGCATGCATTAAAATAGCAATTAAAAAGGAAGGAACATGCAGAGAATGAGAAGGCTCAAAGAAATTTTAACAACAAAAATGATGGTAGAAACAAATTTTTTCAAAGAACTAAAGATAAAGTTTAAGAAAATCTTCACATCTCCTTGCAATCTTCCCTTCAAACGTGCCAGCACCTCCTGTCCCCTGTGCCCAGAGTGTCCCCCGTGCAGCCCATCATGGTTAGTAGCTACTCAACAGTCACCTCAGAGGAAAGGCCCTCCCTGACTGCCCCTGTAAAAGTCCGCGGTTAACTCTTCTAGTTCCCGATGCCACTATTTCTCCACACAGCACTATGACATTGTGATACTCATTCCCTCCCTCCTTCCTTCCACTTCTGTCCCTTCTCCCTCCCTGTCTCCTTTCTTTAGTAATTTATTGTCCCTTTCACTAGACTATAAGCTCCATGGGGAAACTGCTTATTTAGGTTATTGCTGTATCTGCAGTGCTAGGAACAGAGCCTAGTGCTTCCAAACCATCTGTTGAACAGAGAGGTTATTTACGTAAAAATAAATACTAATACAAATAGCAAGAGTGATCAAATCCACACAAATTTGCAATTAAAGCCATTAAGGGATCATTTTATACCTAATAAGTTAGTATTAAAAACATAAAATAATATCCAAGTTTGTGCAGTATGTATCAAGAGCCATAAAAATGTTTGTATCCTTTGACCCAGTGATTCTTCTAGAATCCCATACTTTAAAAAGCTTATGAAAATCAGCAACAATGTTCATTAAATCATTCTTTCATATCAAAATGTTCTTTCACTCATTTATTTTATTGCGTTATATATCCACTACAGGCCTGGTACACGAAAATCGTGTACTAGGGGGGAGGGGATCCCTCAGCCCAACCTGTGCCCTCTTGCAGTCCAGGACCCCTCAGGGGATGTCCACCTAAGCCGTCAGTTGGACATCCCTCTCTCAGTCCGGGACTCCTCGGGGGATGTTGCCTGCTGGTTTTCTTCTGACTACTTTTAAGATGTTCTCTGCCTTTGTTTGTTTTTGGGTTTTTTTGTAGTTTCCCTCTAATGCACCCAGGTATTAATTTTTTTTCTCCTTGCAGTCCTCGCAGTCCGGGACCCCTCACTCCTTACCACCCTCCTGCTCGCTCCCTACCGTTCAGCTCCTTAGCGGCAGGCTCCTTACTGCTCAGCTTGCTGCTCCTTAGCACTGCTGCGGAGATGGGAGAGGCTCCTGCCACCGCTGCTGTGCTCACCAGCCGTGAGCCCAGCTTCTGGCTGAGCAGCGCTCCCGCTGTCAGAGCGCACTGACCACCAGGGGGCAGCTCCTGCATTGAGCATCTGCCCCCTGGTGGTCAGTGCGCCTCATAGCTGTAATGGTCGCTTAGGATATTATATATATAAATAGGTTTAAACTAGAGATCAAAAATTACTTGCCTATTTCGCACAATTTTTAAAAAGTATGAAAAGAAGTGTATGAACAACACTTTCACACTGAGCAGAGAAATAGCCTATATAATAAAAGCCTAATATGAAAATTGTCCCCTCGGGCAGTTGTTCAACCAGGAGACCGGGAGTTCAACCGCTCGTTCTGACATGCGCTGACCACCAGGGGGCGGCGTGGAACATGGCAGGCATTGGCAGTGGAGTGCTGCTGGCCCCAATAGGCCCCGACAAGAGCGGGACCGCAGTGGGATGCTGGAGCAGGTGAGTGGGAGGTGCCAGGCCAAGGCGGGTGCGAGTGGGGGCCCAGGTGTTTCCCAGGGCCCACTGGTCAGCTAGGACCTGCCCTTCCATGCCAGACACTCACGCTTCCATCGCCAGCCAGGCCTAGGGACTGCACCCATGCACGAATTTCATGCACCGGGCCTCTAGTAAAGGTATAAAACACATGTTTTTGGAGAAAAGTTGCTAATAATATCTAAAAAAGAAATTTCAATTGTGATGTGGATTAGAAACCAAGTAATAAAGATTAAAAAGCATTGTTTTCACAGGAGAATGGGACTGAATAGGCAGTCAATGCAGATTACAAACTTAGAAATGAGAAAGGAACTATAGAAAATGTAAGGTTACTAGTAACACAGCTGAAGTCATTTCCATTTATTTTTAAATGAAGACTACAAAACGACGCAGTGAAGAGAAGGGTTACCTTTTTAAAAGCTGATAAATGTTTAAGGGAATAAAGGAAAGGAAACTGTAGATATAGGTTATGGCTAAAAAGAAAGGCCAATGACAGGGAATAAAGAGAATAAGGAGAGAGAAAAGCATGGGTTCAAAGTATAGACAAAGAGGAAACAATCACTAACTTTACTGCATTTTCTGTGCATCCCAGACAACACAGTAACCCGTTTACACAGTGTGTCACTAAGGCGAGGACATGCGACACTGGAGAGAAGGAGAGGCATTGATCATGGGAGACATCTGAGAGGACATATATCAAATGGGCAGATGTACCCAAGAGACCCAGCGATTTCTGAAGTGACTTCTTGCCCAGGTGGCACACTCATTTAATAAGTCCTGACATTTTACCTGCAGAGATATACCCTGGAAGTTCTTTTGGCATCAAGCTCAGTCCTTCTCGTTTCAGCTAAGAAGTCACATTTGGTTCGGAAAGCTGATTCCCTGCTCAGAGGAAAGACATTAAACTTGTGTACTACACTCAGTATAAAAGCTACTTCCAGCACAAGTCTTTTCCCTTCCCCTTCAGGGCTTCTTAAAGGGACACAGGGCTTCTTTAGTTTCCCATTTTCCAATTCTCTACAGAAGAGACCTTTCACGTGGAAAGAAAGGACACCATGCAATTACCCTAAAACAATGCCATAAAATATCCAGGATTTCATGTCCAAATTCATGAATTCCAGAGGTTGTACAAGATGTCAATAGGTGAGGAAAGGTGAGTTACAAGGGGAAGTCCTTACCCAGTGAGACCAAGTTCCTGTAGTTCTCTAGCATCATGTTCCCACACAACTTCCTTGGAGTAGACTCTAGATGAATCCATTCTTCCCACGTGAAATCCAGACACATCCTAGAGTGTCACTGATTCCTGAAACTATAAATTCCTGCTCGACAAAGATTACACCAATAAAACCCTCTGAGGGAAGTGGAAAAACAAGGAGCCTTAGAAGGGACAGGATAAAGAGACCTCTGTGAGAAAAATGTGTCACTCCCAAAAGAAAGCATCTACAACATTATTATGACACTAGAGGCCTGGTGCACGAAATCATGCACAGGTGGGGTCCAATCGGGCCAGGCCGGGGGGGTGAGGGGACACAGAAAGTTGGCTGGCCAGCCCCGCCCCTGATCCGGCCGGGGGCAGCTGGAGGGAGGGGCTGCCCCCCTCCCCCCTGATTGGGCCGGTTAGCCGGCCACAGTGCGTATCATAGTGACCAGTTGTTCTGGTCATTCCGATCGTTCAGGAGTTCTGGTTGCTTGGCTTTTATATATATAGATAATCAGAAATAAACATAAAACAAAGTGCTCTGGCATATAAGGACAAGGAGCAGAGGCACAAGGGAGCAATGGGGACAGTAATGAAGTCTTCTCTGGATTATCACTGTTCTGATCACCTCCTATCCACACCACTGGTGAAGGAGGGATTCCCACCTCAAATAGCACAAGATGACCCAACACACCATACCTGGCCCTGGACAGAGGAGACTCCTCACGACCTGGGGGAGGAGGACACACAAGCCATGCAGTTGCTCTCAGGAACTGCGAACCAACAGGAGCTGTGGGAGGCAGACTGTGCAATGACAAGCTGGTGAGGTGATCTTTTGTTTATTTGAACAATTCCATGGATTGGTAGGGAGGTGAAACCCATTAGATTGAGACCTGGGAAGGGTGTAACTGATGGGGCTAACAAGGGAATTAGCTGGGTAGGGAGTCTTTCCAGCTGGATGGGGCATATTGGGCAAGGGGAACTCATGGTAGGTCTGTGCAGCTCTGTGAGGCTCAAAGTTGCCAAGGCAGCACATGGAATTACAGGCCTTTCAATACAGGTGGAAATCCATTACTGGGAGAAAAGCAAGTATAAACGGGACAAATCTAAACTGTGAGTGAGAACCAATAAAACATCCAGCTTGACCTGATTGGCATTTCAGATGTGTAAGTCTATTTCTGCCTTTTCTGTAGCCCTTAAGACTAGGAAATAAAGCACTGTAAGCATTCAGTATCTGTTTACTAAGTGTGGTGGTTAATTTTATGTCAACTTGATGAGGCTAAGGCATGCCCAGATAGCTGGTAAAGTAGTATCTGTAGTGTTTCTATGAGGGAGCTCGAATTTGAATGGGTAGACTGAGTAAAGATCAGCCCTCACCAATGAGGGTGGGCATTATCCAGTCTGCTGAGAGCTGGAATAGAACAAAAAGGCAGGGAAGGGTGAATCTGCTCTTTGCTTGAGTGGAGAGAGCTATCTTCTCCTGCCTCAGACATCAGTGTTCCTAGTTTGTGAAACTTCAGGCTCGGACCAGGACTTACCATTGGTCCCCAGGCCTCCGGCCTCCAGGTTTGGAGTGGAACTACAGTACTGGCTTTCCTGAACCTGAAGACGGCAGCT
Source organism: Myotis nattereri (assembly GCF_964212035.1). Classification (NCBI taxonomy): domain Eukaryota; kingdom Metazoa; phylum Chordata; class Mammalia; order Chiroptera; family Vespertilionidae; genus Myotis; species Myotis nattereri. The sequence goes on from NC_138080.1 coordinate 10,559,050, forward strand.
CATGGGAACAGCTCAGCTTCCATCACTGCATGAGCCAACTCCCCATATCTCTTTCTACATATTCACATATATCTTTTTGGTTCCGTTTCTCTGGAGAATCTTGACTAATAAAAGGAGGAAACACTAACTGAATCATCATTTTATAGATGAGGAATCTGATCAAAAGGTTAAATAACCTCTCCAAGATCACATAGCTGGGACTTAAAACCAAGGCTACCCAACTCCCAGTGTTGTGAGATGAGAAGAAAGCCAAGAAAAGAACACTAGCAACCCCAGGAGACAAGAGAGAGCAAGACGGAAAGGAAGATGGATGGAGATTCAGGATTGACAGTTGGGGAAAGAGAGTTTCAAGAAGAAGGGAGTGGTCAACACTCTCAGAAGCTGGAGTGGGTCAAACAGAATGATGATTGAAAGGGGAGCTGCTGATTTGAAAATTAGGTAATTCCAGCAGAATGGTGAAGGCAGGAGTCACCTTGCAGTAGACTAAAGAATAAATGGAAGATAAGAAATCAGAAGCAACCAGGTGAAGTTACTTTAAACTTTTTGTGGAAAAGAAGAGTAATAGGACTATATAGAAAGTAAGGAATAGGTAATGTAAATAAAGAAATAGAAAAGGTTTTCATTTAAGGACAGAGAATGTAATATGTAAATAGACAAAAGGGATAAATTTAGTGAGGAGAAAGGACTAAAGAGACCAGAGATAGGATGAAACCAATTCCAAGAAATTTCTGTATTTGCCATTCTACTTGCTATGAACTCCAGAAAAAGTGTCACAAACTTAACTAAAGAGGTAAAAGACCTCTACTCAGAAAACTACAGGACTTTGAAAAAAGAGATAGAGGAAGACATAAACAGATGGAAGAACATACCGTGTTCATGGATTGGTAGAATCAACATCATTAAAATGTCCATACTACCCAAAGCAATCTATAAATTCAACGCACTTCCCATTAAAATACCAATGGCATACTTCACAGACCTAGAACGAACTCTCCAAAAATTCATCCAGAAAAAGTGTCAGCACTGAGGCACAAAGTTCATTATCTTTCTTCCTATCTCATTATTTTCTCCTAATATTTATTTAAACAATATATCAAAATAACAAAAAAAATGTTAAAAATCACTCACAAATATTATCAGGCAAAGGTAGCTGCTAGGATATAAATACACTAGAGGCCCGGTGCACAAAAATTTGTACACTCAGGGGGTCCCTCAGCCCAGCCTATGCCCTCTTGCAGTGTGGGACCCCTCGGAGGATGTCCACCCCAGTGGGAACCCTCACCCCATGGAGGTTTGGCCAGCCTGCGTGAGGGGCTGATGACTGTTTTCAGGTTGGCCACACCCCCTTTAGGGTGGGGGGTCCCCACTGGGGTGCCTGGCCAGTCTGGGTGCGGGGCTGAGGGCCCTTTTCAGGCTGGCCAAGCACCCTGGCGACGTAAGCTCACAGCCTCTCCTTTTTTTTCTTTTTTATTCTGGGATTTATTTACCTTCTATAATTGAAACTTTGTTGCCTTTAGCGGAGGCCTGCGGAAAGCTTGGCTTCCTCCATTGCCAGGGGCAACCCACTCCTGCTCGCTCCAGCTCCGTGGCCACGGCTGGCTGAAAGCAGGTATCTGGGGTTTTACCATCTATAATTGAAACTTTGTTGCTTTCAGTGGAGCTCAGAGCCGGGCCACGGCAGGCGGGGAACCTTGGCTTCCTCCATCACTGGCGCAAGCAAGCCTCCTGCTCACTCCAGCTCCGTGGCTGCTGGCCGCCATCTTGGTTGGGTTAATTTGCATATAGTCGCTCTGACTGGCTGGTGGGCGTGGCTTAAGGTGTAGTAAAAGTACAGTCAGTTTGTATGTTTGTCTTTTATTAGTATAGGATTATATTTCCACTTTATGGAAGGTAAGAAGGAGCCAAGAAAAGTCATCAGTTCAACAAATGTAAAGAAAGGAGAAGGTGATGTGAAGAAAATAAAATGAAATTAGCATTGCTAAGATTGTCACTTAAAACGGTTTTGGAGGCCTATACACAGCTCATGGATAAATCTTGGAACTACTGTTAAGTTGCTGACCTGTTGCTGCACTCAGATGAAGGGCGAACAACAAACATCCTGGATGCATGCTTCACCTTGAAAGGAACCCAGCCATTGATATGATCAGCCTGACAATGCCACTGACCTCGCCAACACTCTTCATCTACTCAAAGGCTTTAATGAGAGCAACTCTGCTGGTTCTGCCCTTTACAAACCCTGCCTTCCCTTGTTCCCTTTGAAGCACAGTTTATGTTGGTACCTGAATCAGTGCCATGGATTGCAATCCCTCCTTTGCTCCCATAAACACTATATTCTTTATTATAGCCTAAACCTATCATTAACAAAAGGAAACAAGAAAGCATAATAACCATAAACATTAAATAACCAGAAAAAAACCTGATACATAAATGGGTTGACTTTCTCTATTAAAAGTCAAAAACTCTAAAATTGGTTGAAAATCCAATTATATGGCACATATAAGAGATAGATCTAAAACACAAACAAAAAGTTAAAATAAAAGGGCGTGGAGGCGGGGAGACAAGAGCTAGCAAGCAATGGCAAATAAAAAGTAAGCAGGGAGAACACAGAAAAATCATCTAAGGTAGAATATATGTGGAAACATAATAGAAACTCCTAATTTGTGAGAAAAGATGTGGCATTCTCTTTCCAAAAATTAATCCACTTTTTTCAATAAATTGACTTGTTAGCTGAAAAATCCAAATTCAGACTCAAATGAACTATATGGTCTTCCCCACTTCCCTAGTCTCTCATCCCCTTATTGCGTAGACCTCAGAGTGCCCCAAAGCTTATCTCTCATCATGAAATGTCATGTGGATTCCTGTGCTGGCCATGGGCTCAGGAAACACTGATTTAGTTAAGCACAGAAAGGCATTTTAAAAGGTAAAAGTACAACAGTATCATTCACAAAACATATATATTGTTAATCCTTTATTGTTCATAAAATGTATTCCTTGTTAACCCATGAAGACGTGTTTTTGTTTCCTTTCTCTCCTTTTCCACTTAGTCTGGGTCCTTTTCTCTCAGCACTACATGAAGCACAGGATGACTCACGGTGTTGGAAAAAAGTAGCTTCATAGACTTATGTCATTCATGTAACCTAAAAGCACTGGCCTTTTGATATTGTTATTCTTTGAAAAGGTGGAGTGCAAGTGAAATAAATAGGATATATTAAATGATGGAAGTGTAATTTATAGAGAAGATACAATCGTGATGAAGTTGAGGCACCACAACAGCAAAATGTCTTCAGATAGAATTCTTAGCAATCTTTTTTCTTTCTACAAAATCCCAATCATGGTTAAATCACAATCACAATAGCAACAAAAAAATGAAACATGGCAAAATACACTTAATAGAAATATGCAAGATCCTCATGATCAAAGTTAACAGAAGCCATAATGAAAGATCTGAATAACATGAAGGGTAATTTTTTTACTCAATAGTTAAAATAAACATTGTAAATATGGTATCCTTCCTCAAATTAATATAGATTTAATGATATGCAAATCAAAATTGCATATTTTTCTTTTTAACTATTACCTTTAGAACGTGATAAAGTTAATAAAACTGGATAGTTATTAAAATTCAATTATAAGGATAAATGTATAAGAACAATACAGTAACCAAAACTTTGAAAAGAAAAATTAGGGGGATTTGCTTTGTGAAATAATAAATTCTAAATAAATAGAATGTCTGTGGTACTACAGCAGAAACTGTGGTGCCACTCCGGCTGTCTAACCAGTCTCCATCCTTCCCATGTCAAAGTTGACCATACCAACCTGCTGTGTGGCCAGCACACCTTAGCAATGTCTTCAGTAATGTCTCTTCTCCATTGCTGCCTCCCCTTTTCAGAAGATAAGATCTAGAAGAGAAGGACTTTGCCTGGCTCCTTCACTGTTATCTTCCCAGCATTCGAAAAACAGCTTAGCATATGATAGGCAGGTGCTAACTATCTGTTTAATGAATGGATGGATGATAATGAAATTATACCTGAATAAGTTATCTATATATATATAAGCGTAAGTGACTGTTACAACCGGTTGACCAAACGACCAGTTGACCCGTCACTATGACATGCACTGACCACCAGGGGGCAGACACTCAACACAGGAGCTGCCCCCTGGTTGTCAGTGCACTCCCACAGCTAACCTCCTGCAGTCCCTACCCCCAGCCAGCCAACCTCCCGCAGTCCCTACCCCTGTACTGAGTGAGAGGGCCCTGATGACCCCGATGGCCCCAATCGCCAACCAGGCCAAAGGACCCCACCCGTGTACAAACTCATGCACTGGGCCTCTAGTTTTATATAAATTATACCTGCCTCACCTCACCATGTTAAATGAAGTTAGCTTGCAACCTCATATAACGTACAGTAAGTAAATTCCAGATAGCTAGGATTCAAAATTAAAATGATAAAACAGCCAAAACCGGTTTGGCTCAGTGGATGGAGCGTCGGCCTGCAGACTGAAGGGTCCCGGGTTCGATTCCGGTCAAGGGCATGTACCTTGGTTGCAAGCATATCCCCGGTGGGGGATGTGCAGGAGGCAGCTGATCGATGTTTCTCTCTCATCAATGTTTCTAGCTCTCTATCTCTCTCCCTTCCTCTCTGTAAAAAATCAATAAAATATATAAAAAATAAATAAAAAAAAATAAAATGATAAAACAAATAGAAAACATAGAAATATATTTATATGAAATCTTAGGGTACAGAAAGTTTTTCACAGCATGATTCCAAAGCCAAACAAAGAAAAAGGAAAGTTAACTGAATAAAACTTCAAAACTTATTTGTAACAAAAGATGTTATAAACAAATTTAAAAGAAAAATGACAGGGAACAGTATTGGCAACTTATGGCAAAGGATTAATATTCACATTACAGGAAAGGCTTTTTTTTACATATAAACAACCCAATATTAAAATTGGCAAAAGATGTGAGAGATATTTAAAAAATTTATATCCATAGTTATTTTTGAGGGTTTGAAACTTGGGAGTATACATTATAGCTTCAGAATTTTTTTTTCTTCAGAAATTTTTTTACAATTATATGCCCAATATTTATATTCAGAAAAAAAAGATATAACTTATAGGCAAATGTAAGTCATACTTGGCAACTCAGAGTCACGTCACTGGCTGATAAATAGGAGGAAAGATGAAGAAAGGAAAATAGCTCTAATGCTGTACCAATGCATCCCAAATCAGTCAGTGTATTCTTCAAAAGTATCAAAGTCACCAAAAACAAAGACTTAAGGAACTGTTCTAGGTCAAGGGAGACTAAGGAGATAGGACAGCTAAGTTTCAGTTGTGATCTGGATGAGATCTGACCAGATAAAGGACATCTGTGGCAAAATATGAGTAAGATTTGTAGATTAGGTAACAGTACTATATCATTGTAAGTTTCATCCTTTTGATCTTTGTATTTTGGTATGTAAAACCAGTGGATGCCTGCGATGGGGAATGTGGACTAGGAGGAGGTAAGAACACCTGGAGTGATGAAAATGTTCTACAACTTCACTGAAGTGGTGCATATATTTGGCAAAACTCAATTAATTATAAGCTCAAAATAGGTTATTTTTTATAAATTATACCTGAAAAGAATGCTGACTTAAAAACTTAATTAACACTATTTTAAATAAAACCAATCAAGGCTAGTGACAACCAAACCACAACCTACATCAACCAAAATCTTCTGAATGCTCCCTCTTCAAACCTTCCCCTCTTCTAGAAACTCCCTTTCTATAATAACTATGAGTTATGCTGACTTTTAGAACTAAGCTTGATAATATCAAGGTGAGGAAGTAGTACAAACAGAAATCATAACAGTTATACTTGTCTTCATGAAGTCTTCTTAAAACTGGTTCCTTTGCGTCCTGGCGGGTGTGGCTCAGTTGATTGGAGCATCATCCCGTACACCAGAAGGTGGTGGGCTCCAGGCAACCAATGGATGTTTCTCCTTCCCTACCTCTCTCTAAAATCAATTTTAAAAAAACTAGCGCCTTTGCTAAATAAACAAGTGACACATTTAAGAGAAGCCTAACACATGATCTAATGAATGAGGAAAACACCGCAAGTCCTTCAGGACTATAAAGTTACGTAAGCCTAACCTTAAAAAAGAAAAATATAAAACAAAACTTAGTGCTTCCTGAGCCAAGTCTGCCTGATGTCTTATATCCTTTTCCAGAGAAGCAATAACTCCAGGTTCTAGTAAAAACTAGCAGCTTCCATTTTATTTTATTTTATTTTTAAACCTCACTAGAGAAGTGAGGATATTTTTTCCATTGATTTTTTTCAGAGAGTAGAAGGCAGGGGGGAGAAGGGAGAGAGAAACACTGATGTGCGAGAGACACATTGATTGGTTGCCTTCCACATGCTCTCCAACTAGGGACGGGGATCAAAACAACAACCCAGGTACATGCTCTTGACTGGGAATTGAACCCATGACCTTCCAGTGAGCAGGCCAATGCTATAACCACTGAGCATGCTGGCCAGGGCACAGCTTCCATTTTAAAGTAATCAGTGCAAAAAAAACCAAGGCTCCCCATTCACTGTTTTTGTCCCATGATTTCCTCTAGCTGACGGACACTGCTTTTTTCTAGAAAAATTCTTATGCCAACTCCTTTATCAAAACTTCTGTGACTCCTCCTCCACCCCTATGCCTACCACCTCACCAACACACAAACTCCTTGTTCCTGGCACTTGACCCCAAACTTTGTAACTAACTCCTCACGACCAGTCAATGCTACATTCTGCTCTACCTCTAAACTCTACTAGAAAATACCAAGCACTTGGCTGGAATGGTACAGAGGGTGCCTACACTTACCTAGTGCCTTTAACATCTCAGGAACAATGTTGGGCACTTTTTTTTTTTACATTACTTCATTTGAACTTTCAACAAACCTATGAAATAGGTATTATTAAATGGAATAAGCCATGTGAAATTGTTACCAAAGTCAAGTATGTGGCAAACACTTGGTTAATGCTGTTATTTCTATCATGACCATGAGGAACTAATGCTTCAGGGAACCCAAGTCACCTACCCAAGACAACACAGATATTAAATGGTCAAGTTAGGATTTAGTGGTAAACTTGGGACATTCTGACTCCATTACAGCAAATCCTCTCCCATTACCCCTATCCAACCCTACTTCTCCTGGCTGCCACACTGATCTTCTCCTTCTCCAGGTCTTAGAACACTGACAATCTGGGTACCTAACCATACTCATTCTTATTATCAGACTCATGTACAATCATCGTGACTGTATCTTGTAGAGATGTAACTTTTTATGTGCCCTGAGAGTCCATAGCCCTGTAAGCACCAGGACCTTCTCTCATATAATGTTTGTTCCTTTTCTGACCCTTGAACAGCACCAAGAGCTCAATAGGCCAGCTGAATGAGGAAGTGACAGCTGAGAACAGAGCTGAGGGACACTGAAGGTAGCTTTGTGAAAAATATCCAACATTCAGAGATCTCAATAGCCCTGTCCTCTGCAGTGAAACCCATGTACAGTATAGGAATAAGGGGTAAAGGAGAGGTTTGAAATTGAAAAACCTCACCTGAGTTCCCAATGGTAGAGGCCCAACATCCACTGCCTTCTCCTTCCTTCCTGTGGGGTCCTTCCTAGGAGATGGGTGGGGAGAGGAGGCAGAGCTGATAGGAGGAAAAGAAGCCATGAGAAAGGAGACTTCCACAACAACAAAAAATAAAATACCTATAGATAAAGCAAATACAACGTGTTCACACAATTTACATAAAACTATGATTTTTATTGTTTATTTTACTAAGCTTATTTGACTTATATATGAAGAAAGATGAACAGTGAGAGACATACCGTATTCCTGGATAGGATGTCACAATAATTTGTCACTTCTTTTAAATTAATTTATAAAGTTAACACATTCCAAATCAAATTATACCAAATTAATAATATTTTAAAGTTAATTATGAAAAAGATTATTTTTTTAAAAGTTAACTATGTTGTACTGGAATAGCAACAGCCAGGAAATTTCTGAAAGAGAATGGTAATGAGCAAAAACTTGCCCACCAGATACTATGAAGCTATGATAATCTATATATATAAAACCCTAATATGCAAATAGACCGAACAGCGGAACAACCGAACAACCAGTTGTTATGACGTGCACTAACCACCAGGGGGCACGCACGGAACATGGCAGGTATTGGCAGCAGGCAGCAGTGCATGGAACATGGCGGGCATGGGTCGCGGCAGTATGGTGGAGCAGGTGAGCGGGGGCACCAGACCAAGGCAGGGCACCGGTCGCTGTCATCGAGGCGAGCCTCTGGTGGTTACCAAAAATTCTTTGGCTCCCGCATGCCACGATCCCACTGGGCACTCGCACCTGCTGCCGGCACTGGCCCCGCTTGCACCGCTGTTGGTGCCACAGCCGGAGTCCAGTGCCAGCCCCAATCACTCAGCACTGTCAGCAGGTGCAAGTGGGGGCTGCCAGCCCCGATCGCCCCTGAGGGCTTCTCCATCTTCCCCTGCATCTGAGGGGCGATTGGGCCAGTAGCCACCGCTTGCACCCACTGCAGGCGCTGGCCTCAATCGCTCCGTGCCGTCAGCAGGTGTGAGCAGGGCTGGCGCCATCAGCACATGGGAGCAGCAGGGGCAGGGGCAGGGCCCCCAGCAGACAGGGGACCAGGGGCACAGTGTGGGCCAGGTGGGAGCACAGAGGATGGGCCGAGACCCGCCTCTGTGCCCACCACAGCCTCACTGCCCACAGTTCCTTTCAAGGTCCACAAATTCGTGCACTGGGCCCCTAGTAGAATATAATGTTACTGAATGTCAGAATCACTCATTCACTAAATACATTGTTGACCAGGCACCATTCCTGTGTCTATGTATATATGTGTGGACAAGAAGGGAGGAGAATACAGTTGCAAACAAAATAGAAATCTCTCTGCTCTCCTGGATGTTATAATTTAACTAGTAGCCTGATGCACGAAGATTCATGCAAGAATGGTTCTTCCTTCCCCTGGCTGCCAGCACCGCCTTCGCTCCAGCCAGAGCTGCCTTTCCACCTTTGCCCGGAGCCGGAGCCACCTTTCTGCCTTCCCACGCTGCCCAGAGGCCCGGAGCGGCTGGGGCAGTGCAGAATGCCAGCGTCCCGCCCTGCCCCCAGCCACTCGGGGCCTGCTATGCAAATTAACCTGCCATCTTTGTTGGGTTAATTTGCATACTCACTCCTGATGGGCTGTTGGGCATTGTGAAGGTATGCTCAATTTGCATCTTTCTCTTTTATTAGTGCAGATAGGGGAAAAGAGTAAATGGAACAAATAGAAATCCTGCCAACATAAATAATTCAGAAAAAAAATTACATATAAGAATTCAGGATAAGAAAAAAGTGAAATTCAGGTCAGTGAAGAAAGGATGGATTATTCAATAACTTGGAATAAGGGCTTAACATTTGGAAAAGAATAAAAATTTGCACATAAAATGCAACTAAAGAACTAGAAGACAATGCAGGTGAGCATTTTTGTGATGATAAAGGACTAGGAGGCCTAATGATGCCAAAGGCCCAAATATGAAGGGAAGGTCTTCTTGTCTGACCACATGAAAATATGGCATTTGTGCATAGTAAAGAAACACTTGTGCATCAGATAGAAAATTTTAAGACAAAAAGCAAATTGCATAAAATAATCATTAATATTCAAAATGCAAATTTAAACAACCCTATCATTTGCACCTCTCCAAAAGTTAGAGAATAGTTAAGTAATACCCAGGTTTGGGGTGGATCATTCTGGCTCAATTACATTGCAAATTTTTTAAACTGCTACTTTTCTGGAGAAAATATGACAGGAGGTAACAAAAACCCTAGGCAGCATGCCTCAGTGGTGGAAGATAGACCCATGAACCAGGAGGGGTCACAGTTCAATTCCCAGTCAGGGCACATGACTGTACTACGGGCTCCATCCCCAGTAGGGGGCATGCAGGAGGCAGCTGATCAATGATTCTCTCTCATCACTGATGTTTCCATCTCTCTCTCTTCTCCCTTCCTCTCTAAAATCAATTAAAATATATATAAATACATATATATTATAAAGGCCCAGAAATTTCACTTTAAGGGATTTATAGAATGAGACAAGAATGCAAATATGTAGCCAGGTGGCCCATGTTGTTTATAATACTGAAACAAAACAAAACCTAATAACAGAAAGGCCTAAAGGAAGGATTAAGTATGGCACAGACATACTTTTCCTCACACTCATTAAAATGACAGCTTAGCTGTTTTTAAAAATTGGTATAAGTAATGTTTTCAGTATTCACTTCTTTTAAAATTTATTCTCCATGTTGATTGAGTGGTACTTACATGAACAAAATATAAAAGCCATGGAGCTTAAGATTTGTACATTTTAAATCCCACACCAAATGTATTTCACGACTCATGGAGAAAAGGATATTAATAGCCATGGCTTTAAGAACAGAGTTTCTATGTTCAAACACATATATACGTCGACATGCAAATTTTGACAGTTTGCAAATAATTTTTCCCTTTTGCTCCTCTGCGTTTTCTGGTTGTGAATATTTGTTTTTCTTTGTAAGATTTAAAAAAAAAATGCTTAAATAAAAATGAAAGAGAAAAGGATAAAGAACCTGCACAGGGTTGGCCGCCGGTTCTTAGAAGAAACGGGTCCAAGAGAGACCACGCTGCGCTCCTCGAATCGGAAATCAGTGGGCGCGCACTGAGGTGCGGTTTACACAAAGGGCCGATGCTGGAGCCTGGAGCCCCCGCAAGAGGGCAGCATCCCCCCAACTGCCGAGCGGGTCCCGGGGAAAGCCGAGGCGGGAGGAACGCAGGCAGGGACCCGGACTGGCCCTCGGACCGTGGCCGCCACGCCACGCCCGCACTCGCCGCTCCTGAGACAGGTGGGGAAGGGCCGCGTCCGGTGACCCTCGGCTGGGTGCCCCCCACTCCCAGCCCGGCTCGGCTCCCGGGGCGAGATGGGGCGCACCTGGAACCAGCGGCCCGGCGCTGCGCAAAGACCCGCAAGAAGCGGCCCCAGCCCATCCGCCCCGACCTCACTTGGCGCGACGTCCAGGGCTCGTCCCATCCGGGCCTCCGCCCAGCGCCCGCCACCCAGCCAGACTCGGCGCGTGCAGCCGCTGCCCCGCACTCACCCTCACCCTCACCCAGCTTGAGTGGGAGCTGCCTCTGCCGAACGCCGTCCCGCCTGCCGCCTCCCCGGGACGCCGAACTACATTTCCCACAAGGCAGCTGGGCAGTGGACGGCATCGGAGTGCGCCAAGCGCAGGCCCGAGGGTGGGGCGGAAGGGAAGGGGCGGTTCCAGCCGATGGAGGCTCTGAGGACGGCGTTGGTTCCCACGATGGGATTGCGGCTCGCCTAGCCTGGAGAGGTCTGTATCGAGACCGTATCCCGACTACCCGAAAGGACCCCTTCGTTAGAGCCGGCGGGTTTCTAATCCCTGGGAGGGAAGAAGGAGACAGCCTTGGCTAAGCCTCACTTTCCTCCTTTGCAGTAAGGGGAGCCCAGAAGAGTCTCTTGCAGTTGTCAGAAGAATGAGAAGAGGTAGTAACGTCTGGAGTAATAGTGGGCACTCCATGAATGGTGGTTACTGTGCCCCCTCCCCTAGCCTGCTCTAAGGGCTTCAAAATTATCACTGTGCACAATGCAGACAAAATCTTCAATTAAATATGTGGCCAGAGTTAGTTTCAGCTAATTCTGCTGCTGGAACTTGGAGAAGTACATGACTTGGGGGCAGATCAATATGATAGAGTGTAATACTTGGTTTTCTAAAAATAACCTCTGCCTGTTTCTGTTGCTGTGACAAAGACCTACCCTTTGACCAAACTTTAGACAGGTTCCTCTGAGCCCTCTTTTCTACTAGCTCTGGTTCTTGGGCCCTGTCCTTGGCCTGTGGAGCTCAGTTTTAGCAAGAATCCTGCTAAATGAGCCTAGGTAGAATCCCCATTCTTAATATCTAATCCAATTCCCATTCCCCTACTCTTGATGTTTAAGTCCTTAGCCTCCCTTTATTTAGCAAAAATCCCCCCAAACTTGATACTTTTGGTAGTTTCCATCCACTGACCCTCTTAATGTGTTCGTTTGCTATAAATCCCCATCTATCTTTGTTGTTTGGGGAGTTGAGTTTGATTTTACTGAAGCTTCTCTCGTTGGCAATAGTACTGAATAAAATATGCTTTCTCATCTCTATTTCTCTTTGAGAACTGTCTGAACTATTTAAAAATATTGAAAAATATGAAACTCTTCACAATTCATTTAAAAGTTTAGGTAACCCAGATACCAAATAAACTATATAAAAAAAAATATATCACTGCACTATAGCAAATACCTTGAACCAAACAATTTTTCCAAAATTACAAGGGCATTCTTACAATAGAAGTTATATCCTATCTAATAAAAGACAAAAAGGGTGATTAATCTTACCTCCGCTACACTTCCCATTGGCTAATCAGGGCGATATGCAAATTAACTGCCAACAAAGATGGCGGTTAATTTGCATATGTGCAATGATGGGAGGCGAAAGGGGAAGGACGGAAGAACGGTGATCGGAAACCCAGGCAGCAGGCAAGAGCTGGGGGGCGCTCAAGGACCATTTCTCTACCAAAACAACTCATTATAGTTACTATATAATTATATAGATACTAGTGGCCCGGTGCATGAAATTCGTGCATGGGGGAGGGTGTGTTCCTCAGCCTGGCCTGCACCCTCTCCAATTTGGGACCCCTCGAAAAATGTCCTGCCAGTTTACAGGGATCGGGCGTAAAACAGCAGTCAGACATCCCTCTTGTAATTCGGGACTGCTGGCTCCTAACCGCTCACCTGCCTGCCTGCCTGCCTGCCTGCCTGATTGCCTCTAACCACTCTGCCTGCCACTGACATACAAAGGTCAGGGATGAAATGACTTCCCAACCACATCTGCAAGTATCCTGGGAAAGGCATTGAGAGGTACAGACAGTCCTCGGGTTACGTCGGATTGGATGTATGTTGTTTCATAGTTACGCCACCATCTCCAATTTATTTATTTTATTTTTTTTTTAAATATATTTTATTGATTTTTCACAGAGAGGAAGGGAGAGAGATAGAGAGTTAGAAACATCGATGAGAGAGAAACATCGATCAGCTGCCTCCTGCACATCTCCTACTGGGGATGTGCCCACAACCAAGGTACATGCCCTTGACCAGAATCGAACCTGGGACCTTTCAGTCCGCAGGCCGACGCTCTATCCACTGAGCCAAACCGGTTTCGGCTCCAATTTATTTATTTTAAAAAAAAAGTTCGTCATTTCAACGTATGTACATATGTGCTCTATTTTTTTTATTATCTATTTACCACAAGTAAAGGTCAGGAATTGTTCTCTTTCTTTAAAAAAATTTTTTTTTACTGTTTCATTACTGCTGTGTATGTGCTCCACATGAGTGATGTAAGTGGGTTCTGACTTACAGCAAAAATGGCGTTACATCACGCCATAGGAATGGACCTCCAACATAACCTGAGGACCTACTCTATAGAAGATCTACCTAATACATAGACACAAACCCAAATAGGCACCCAAAATGAGAAGACAAAGAAACAACGCCCAAATGAAAGTACAGGAGAATTCTCCAGAAGAAGAGATAAATGAAGTAAAGATAAGAAATTTATCTGAAACAGAGCTCAGAGTAATAAAGGTAAAGATGTTCAACAGCATGAGAAAAGATATAGAAACTATAAAAACAGAAATAAAGAATGACATAGCACAAATAAAGAAAACATTGGAAGGAATACACAGCAGATAAGGGGAAGCTGAGGATCGAATCAGTGAATTGGAAGAGTGGGTTGAAAAAACTCACTCAATTAGAAAACCCAAAAGAAAAACAATTAAAAAACAAGAAGACAGCTTAAGGGAGCTGGGAAACATAACAACATGTGAATATCTGGTGTGCCATAAGAGGCAGAAAGGGAGACAGGGATATAGACATGTTTAAAGAAATAACGGAAGAAAATTTCTCTAATCTGATAAAGGAAAAAGTCATACAAGTTCAGGAGGTACAAGGACCCTAAGCAAGAAGAACCTAAAAAGGCCCATGCCTAGACACATCATAATTAAAATGCCAAAAATTAAAGACAAAGAGAGAATCTTAAAGAAAGCAAGAGAAAAACAAATTGTTCTTACAAAAAACTGCCATAAGGCTGACACCTGATTTCTCATCAGAAACTCTACAGGCCAGAAGGGAATGGCATGAAGTACTTAAGGTAATGAAAAGCAAGGATATGACACCAAGGTTACTATATCCAGCAAGGCTCTCATTCAAAATAGACTGTCAAATAAAGAGCTTTCCAGACAAAAAAAATAAAAAAGGCTAAAGGAGTACATCACCACTAAGCCAGCATTACAAGAAATGCTAAAAGGACTGCTGTAATGAAAAGAAGAAACATAGAGAGAAACCTAGGAATACAGAATTAAAATGGCAATAAATATGTGCCTATCAATAATAACCCTAAATGTAAATGGATTAAATGCTCCAATCAAAAGGTATAGGGTAGCTGAATGTGTACAAATCATGACCCAGCTATATTCTGTCTATAAGAGACCCACCTCAAAACAAAAGACTTACACAGAATGAGAGTAAAGGGATGGAAAAAGAATTTTGCAAATGGAAAACATGCAAATGGAAAACAAAAAGAAAAACAAAACTGGAGAAGCAATACTCATATCCAACAAAATAGACTTTAAAATGAAGGCCATCACAAAGATCACTACATAATACTAAAGGGATCAATCCAACAAGAGAATATAACCCTGGTAAACATATATACATGCAACATAAGAACACCTAAATATATTTTTTTAAAAAACTTCTAGAGGATTTTAACAGAGAGATCGACAACAATACAGTCATAGTAGGGGACTTGAACACCCCTCTGACTTCACTGGATAGATCTTCCAGACAAAAACTTAACAAGGAAACAGAGATTCTAAATGATACACTGGATCAGCTGGATTTAATTGACATTTATAGACCATTTCACCCCAAAGCAGCAGAATATATATTCTTCCCAAGTGCACATGGATCATTCACAAAGATAGACCACATGTTAGGACACAAAACAAGTCTCTACAAGTTCAAGAAGACTGAAATCATATCAAGCATCTTCTCAGATCACAGTAGAGTGAATTAGAAATCAACTACTTTAAAAAACACCCAAAACATTCAAACACATGGAGAACAAATAGCATGCTATTAAACACTAGAAGCTCAGTGCACGAATTCATGCATGGGTGGAGTCCCTTGGGGTGACCTGCAGGGATTGGGCCCCAGTGTGCACCCCAGGCTTGCAGCCCCTCCTTGCGCCTCCTGCCTTGCAGCCCCACACCCCTGCTTGGCACCCCACCATGGCCTGGTGCTACCCCCTCACCTGCTCCACCATCCCATCTGTAGGGCAATCGAGCAGGGCCGGGCTCCTTGCCTGGCTCCCTCAGCACCTGGGAGCCGGAGGCAGCCCCGCCCCCTGCCACTGGTCGCCATCTGCTGGGTGATCAGGCCCCTGCTTGCATCCAACTTAGCCTGTTGCCGCTCACTCACCTGCTCCACCAATCCGCTGTGGTCCTGCTGTCGTTGGGGCCCATCGGAGCCAGCAGCACTTTCACTGCTGCCCACTGCCAGTGCGACGTCACCCCCTGTTGGTCAATGCATGTCATAGCGAGTGATCAAAAGACCACCTGAGGGGACAATTTGCATATTAGGCTTTTATTAAATAGGATTGAATGGGTTACCAAGGAGATCAAGAAAGAAATCAAAAACTTCCTTAGAAACAAACAAAAATGAACACACAACAACCAAAAATCCCTGGGACACAACAAAAGCAATCCTGAGAAGAAAGTTCATAGCACTACAGGAATACCTCAAAACACAAGAAAAATCAGCAATATACTATTTAACCCTACAACTTAAAGAACTAGAAAGAGAACAACAAGAAAATCCCAGAATAAGTAGAGGGAAGGAAATAATAAAAATTAGAGCAGAAATAAATAACATAGAGACTAAAAAGTATACGAAAAAAATCAATGAAACCAAGAGCTGGTTCTTTGAAAGTATAAATAAAATCGATAAACCGTCAGCCAGAGTCATCAAGAAACAAAGAGAACCCTAGCTGGTTTGGCTCAGTGGATAGAGCGTTGGCCTGTGGACTGAAGGGTCCCAGGTTCGATTTTCATCAAAGGCACATGCCCGGGTTGTAGGCTCAATCCCCATTAGGGGCCATGCAGGAGACAGCCAATCAATGATTCTCTTTCATTGATGTTCCTATCTCTCTCCCTCTCCCTTCCCCTCTGAAATAAATAAATAAATAAATAAATAAATAAATAAATAAATATTTCTTTTTTTTTTAAAGAAACAAAGAGAGAGTGTTACAGAAAAACCGGAGAAGAACCAAGCAATGCTCAGAGAGTTTGGAGTTACACTTTATTCACCGCGGTGGGCTTAGAGAAAATGAATTCAAATTCTAAGCAGAGCTACAAGCAGAACTTCCCTTTTTATGAAAGAGCCAGCCCTATGTGCACTTAGTGGTTATCTCACTGGTGGCCTTGAAAACTACACAATTCTATCCAATTAAAAAATGCACCTGGCATGGCATTGGGCGTATCTAGTCTCTGGCCTACAAGGTCAGACAGCTAAGTTTATCTTCCTCATTATTCAAGTGCTGGGGTCCAACCCCAGCAGGTCCAGGGGTCTCCAAAGGTGTGGACGGAGTCAGCGAAGAAGGAATGACACGGAGACAGCGTTCAGTTGATCAGCAGCCTCGCCAGGTTCTCTAGTCAGGTTCTCCAGCCAGGCTCTCCAGCTTCTCCAGCCAGGTTTGGTCGCCAGATTCTGTAGCCAGGTTCTGTCTAGGTTCTCCAGCCAAGTTCTGTAGCCAGGTTCTGTCCAGGATCTTTTGCCATGTTCTCTTGCTAGGTTCTGTCTCTAGGTTCTGTGTCCTGTTGTCTTGTTACATCTGTATTTATACCAGTTGATTCCAATCCTATCAATCTCTATTCCAAAGGTTAGGGCGTTTCTTATCTCCATTCCAGGGAGTAAAGATTATGTAGCTTAAGCATGATTGTTCATAGCTAAAGTGATTAACTACCCGCCTGGCACTTAGTTAAGGGGTTTTATTCCCTCCCTAACTTCAGGGGAAAATCCCTACCTGGGGAAACAACCTTTCTCGGAGAGGTGACCTTGGTTAAAACACATAGTGCCAAGAAGGTGAGCAAACATATTAAGAACAGTATGCCATATACGCCAGGTCCCTTGAAACATATGCTGTGCAGATGTATCTTCCCTGCAGCAAGGATGGACCAGCTCCCGGCATTCAAGCAGACTAAAGCAGGCTAGAAAGCAAAGCTATTTTTTAGAATAAGAGGCCATCTAAAGAATAGCAGAGAATTCCAAACAGTAGTTTTACAAAATAGGGGTTAGCCTTCTCAAGAGGACCCAAATAAATAAAATCAGAAACAAAGTGGAGAAGTAACCACTGACACCACAGAAATACAAATGATTGTAAGAAAATACTAAGAACAACTATATGCCAACAAGCTGGACAATGTGGATGAAATAGACAAATGCCTAGAAAAATATAATCTCCCAAAACTGTATCAGGAGGAATCAGAAAACCTGAATAAGCCAATAACAACTGATGAAATAGAAGCAGTAACCAAAAAAACTCCCACCAAACAAAAGCCCAGGTCCAGAAGGCTTCACAGGGGAATTTTATCAAACAAGAACTAACACCTATACTCCTCAAACTATTACAGAAAATCCAAGAAAAAGGAACACTTCCAAGTTCTTTTTATGAGGCCAGCATGATCCTAATTCCAAAACCAGATAAAGATACTACAAAGAAAGAGAATTACAGGCCAATATCCCTGATGAACATAGATGCAAAAATCCTCAAGAAAATATTAGCAAATCACATCCAGCAATATATTTAAAAGATCATACACCATGATCAAGTGGGATTTATTCCCAGAATGCAAGGCTGGTACAATATTTGCAAATCAATAAACGTGATACATCACATAAATAAATTGAAAGACAAAAATCACATGATCATATCAATAGATGCAGAGAAAGCATTCGACAAAATCCAATACTCATTTTTGATAAAAACTCTCAGCAAAACGGGAATAGAGGGAGCATATCTTAACATGATAAAGGCCATATATGACACACCTACAGCAAACATCATACTCAATGTACAAAAATCTAAAAGCATTTCCCCTAAGAACAAGAACAAGACAGGGATGTCTGCTTTCACCACTATTATTCAACATAGCACTGAAAGTCCTAGCCACAGCAATCAGACAAGAAGAAGAAATTAAAGGCATCCAAATTGGAAAGGAGGAAGTAAAACTTTCATTATTCACAGATGTCATGATATTGTACATAGAAAACCCTAAAGACTCCACCAAAAACTACTAGATTTAATAAATTAATTTGGCAATGTAGCAGGATACAAAATCAGCACCCAAAATCTATGACTTTTTTATACACCAATAATAAATTTTCAGTGAGAAACTAAACAAACAATCCCATTTACCATTGCAACAAAAAATTAAGATACTTAGGAATAAACTTAACGAAGGAAGTAAAAGACTTGTATGCAGAAAACTACAGGACAGTGAAAAAAGTGATTAAGCCAGGCAGGCATGGTTCAGTGGTTGAGCATCAAACTATGAACCTGGAGATCACAATTCAATTCCCAGCCAGGGCACATGCCCGAGTTGTGGGCTCAATCTCTAGTGTGGAGAATGCAGGAGGCAGCCAATCAATGATTCTCTCTCATCATTGATGTTTCTCTCTCTCCCGCTCCCTTCCTCTCTGAAATCAATAAAAATATTTTTTTAAAAGGTTAAAAAAAATAGAGGAAGATATAAACAGGTAAAAAAAAAAAAAATCGCCGAAACCGGTTTGACTCAGTGGATAGAGCGTCGGCCTGCGGACTGAGAGGTCCCGGGTTCGATTCCGATCAAAGGGCATGTACCTGGGTTGCGGGCATATCCCCAGTGGGAGATGTGCAGGAGGCAGCTGATCGATGATTCTCTCTCATCGATGTTTCTAACTCTCTATCTCTCTCCCTTCCTCTCTGTAAAAAATCAATAAAATATATTTTAAAAAATATATATATACCAAGTGTAATGGATTGGTAGGATTAACATCATTAAAATGTCCATACTACCGAGACAATCTACAGATCCAACACAATCTATATTAAAATACCAATGGCATATTTCACAGAGCTAGAACAAATACTCCAAAAATCTGTATGGAATCAAAAAAGACCCGGAATAGCTGCAGCAATCTTGAAAAAGAAGAACAAAGTTGGAGAAATCAAAATACCAGATATCAAGTTATACTACAAAGCCACCATAATCAAAACAGCCTGATACTGGCACAAGAACAGGCATATAGATCAATGGAACAGAACAGAGACCACAGAAATCAACCCAAGCCAATACGCTCAATTAATACTTGACAAAGGAGGCAAGAGCATACAATGGAGTCAAGAGAGTCTCTTCAATAAATGGTGTTGGAAAAATTGGACCAAAAAAATGGAACTAGATCACCAACTTACACCATACACAAAATAAACTAAAAATGGGTAAAAGGCTTAAATATATCTTTTTAATATATTGCTGGATTCAAACAGCAAAATCTCAGACATCTCTTGTAGCAATATGTTTATGGATACATCCCCTCGGGCCATGGTCGGCGAACCGCAGCTCGGGAGCCACATGCGGCTCTTTGGCCCTTTGAGTGTGGCTACGAAGTTTCAATCTCACTGTCCGTGCTTGCCCGCACGTGGTATTTTGTGGAAGAGCCACACTCAAGGGGCCGCAGTTTGCCAACCACTGCCCTAGGGCAAAGGAAACTAAGGAGAAAATAAACAAATGGACTACATCAAAATAAAATGCTTTGGCATAGAAAAAAATAAAAAACCATCAACAACAAAAAAAGGGAGCCCATTATATGGGAGAACATATTTGGCAATGATACATTTGATAAAGGGTTAATATCCAAAATATATAAGAAACTCATACAACTTAACAAAAGGAAGAACAATCCAATTTAAAAAATGGGTAAAGGACCTAAATAGACACTTCTCCAAAGAGGGCATACAGATGGCCAAGAGATGTATGAAAAAATGCTCAAAGTCATTGATCATCAGAGAGACGCAAATTAAAACTACAATGAGATATCACTTCACACCAGTCAGAATGGCTACCGTCAACAAACCAACAAATGACAAGTGCTGGTGAGGATGTGGAGAAAAGGGAACCCTAGTACACTGCTGGTGGGGATGCAGACTGGTGCAGCCACTGTTGAAATAATTTTTGGAGTTTCCTCAAAAAATTAAATATGGAACTGCCATTTGACCCAGTGATCTCACTTCTAGGAATATATCATAAGAAACCCAAAACACCAATCAGAAAGAATGTATGCACCCCTATGTTCATAGCAGCACAGTTTACAATGGTTAAGATCTGGAAACAGCCCACGTGCCCATCAATAGATGAGTGGATAAAAAAGTTATGGTACATTTATACCATGGAATACTTTGCAGCAATAAAAAAGAAGATTCTCTTGCCCTTTGAGACAGCATGGAGGGACCTGGAAAGTATCATGATAAGTGAAATAGGTCAGTCGAAGAAAGACAAGTATCACATGATCACACTCATATGTGAAATCTAAGTAACAAAATAAACTGATGAATGGAGTGGGTCCAGAGACATGGAAGCATGAAACAGTGCAGAATCTTGGAAGGAAAGTAGGGGAGGATGGGCAGATGGGAGGTACTCAACCAAAGACCTTGTATGCATATATGCATAGCCCATGGACACAGACAATAGGGTGCTAAAGGCCTGGGAGGGTGCGGGGCAGGATGGAGAGGATCAATGGTTGGGGGAGGGGACATGTGTAAAGAAAAATACAAAACAAAAATTTTAAAAATGTGTGTTGGCCGAGGCCGGTTTGGCTCAGTGGATAGAGCGTCTGCCTGCAGACTGAAGGGTCCCAGGTTCGATTCCGGTCAAGGGCATGTACCTGGGTTGCAGGCACATCCCCAGTAGGAGATGTGCAGGAGGCAGCTGATCGATGTTTCTCTCTCATCGATGTTTCTGACTATCTCCCTCCCTTCCTCTCTCTAAAAAATCAATAAAATATATTTTTTAAAAAAATGTGTGTTGGATTTTGTCTAATGCTTTTTCTATGTTTATTGATATGATCATGTGTTTTTTGTCTTTCAATTTGTTTATGTGATGTATCACATTTATTGGTTTGAATATTGCGCCAGCCTTGCATCCCTGGAATAAAGCCCACTTGGTCATGATGTATGATCTTTTTAATATATTTCTGGATTCAATTTGCTAGTATTTTGTTGAGGATTTTAGTATTTATGTTCATCAGGATATTGGCCTGTAATTCTCTTTCTTTGTAGTGTCTTTATCTGGTTTTGGAACTGGGATCATGCTGGCCTCATTAAAAGAACTTGGAAGTGTTCTTTCCTCTTGGATTTTTTGGAGAAGGTGGGGTGGGGGCGTGGGCAAGGCAGTTATATATATATATATTTTTTTACTCCCTTAACAAATAAGCCAGCCGTCTCAAAGTGCTTCTCATTAATTCTGGGAAGGCCAAAACAAAGTAAAAAGGGAACTTGAGAATTAATCTATACCAAGATAGTCAACAGGGGAATTTTGATACCTATAGACAGGAGGGTACATAACGCCTTGAACCCCCACCCAACTCGCTCCTCAAATTAGCTGAATGATACCTATCTACACTCCAAGCCAGATGAAATGAAATAGATTCACTTGCCTTCCCTCTTTAGTAAATTGCTTGCTTTAATAAGTTGGCATTATCACAGCGCAATCAGAGTCTATTATTTAAATTCATTTACTCAAGAAGACAACAACGGGAAGAGGATAGCCCTCTCTCTCTGACTCAGGCGGCTGTCCAGTGACACCTTTTCTAGGGTCTCTGAGCTGCTTGTAACAAAGCCATCCTATTGGTTACTTTAGGTCATTGAGTTTGTAAGGCCGCCATACAGGCCTCCCTTGAGCTTGTTAAGTTTAGTATGTGGCCACACTATCTTGCACCCAAGTAACTGCTGTTGTTCCAGAACTTCAGGAGGAGGTCATGGAGAAGAGAGTACAAGAAAATGATTAGTCACTCTTAAATGTCCCAATCTGGGCCCCAGTCACTGAGCCACTGCTGAGAACTCCGCAACCTTCCTCTGCGCCCCCCTTGCGTTCTGCCTGCTCCTTCACACACACACACACACACACACACACACACACACACACACACACACCCTCTGCTGCAGCCTTCCACCAGCTGTTTCTACCAAGGAAAAGGAATCATGTCATATGTCCGCTATCCAGAACCTCCACTCTTTCAACCCCTTTGCTGATGCAAGTAGGGCGATACACCCAAGTTACTGCTTTTGTTCCAGAACTTCCAGCTAGCCCTGAAGATTATACTCATTCAAGAATTCAACAGAGAAATTGCAGAAGACCCTTACTATTGTCCAAGGGCTCAATGATGATTACAATCAAAAGAAACTAGTTGAGACATTTAAGAAGAAAATTGCCTTCAATGGTACTGTAATTGAGCATATAGAATATGGAGAAGTAATTCAGCTACAGGGTGACCAGTGTAAGAACATATGCCAGTCCCTCATGGAGATTGGACTGGCGAAGGACACCAGCTGAAGGTTCCTGGGTTTTAAGTGCTTTTGGCTCACTGAAGCGTAAGTGAAGGTTTCCTTGCAATGAGTAGCATTTCCCTTCTGTCCCTTGTCAAAAGTTTAAAAACTCACAGTTTGTATAATGTAACCATTTTGGGTCTGCTTTTAACTTGGACTAGTGTAACTCCTTCATGCAATAAGCTAAAAAGAGCCATAAAGATAGATAGATGATAAATCAGTGATGGTGAACTTTTTGAGCTCTTCGTGTCAGCATTTTGAAAAACCCTAACTTAACTCTGGTGCCATGTCACATATAGAAATGTTTTGATATTTTCAACCATAGTAAAACAAAGATTTATATTTTTGATATTTATTTTATATATTTAAATGCCATTTAACAAAGAAAAATCAACCAGAAAAATGAGTTCGTGTGTCACCTCTGACACGCTTGTCATAGGTTCACCATCACTGTGATAGATGATAGATAATAGAAGATAGATAGATGATAGATTGATAGATGATAGATAGATAGATAGATAGATAGATAGATAGATATCCCAGTCTGGAAATGACATGGTTCATCCAGTCTCTGCCCATCCATTCATCAGGCGTGGTTCTAACCCACCATTCAGAAAAAACACATGAACACAACCTGAATTTACTTCAGTTCCCCTGGATACTGAAGACAAGGATTTCAATGCAAGCAGTATCATCCTCAGACAACACCAGGAGGGAAGTAGGAAAGTGACACAGGGAAGAGAGGACACCATAAGAAAGAATTGGCATTATTGAGCAGGTGACTGCTAAAGGCATCTGGGGCAATCATGTGCAACATGCCTCGGAGTTTTCTAGGTCAAGAGCAGAGAGTGTTGGGTTCTTGTCCCCTAATTCACATCTGTCATTGAGATGTATCCCATTCAGCACAACAATAATAACACAATATGGTGAGCAGAATAATGTTCCCCTAAAAATGCCCATGTCCTAATCCCCAGAACCTGTGGATGTGTTAGCGACATGGAAAAATGAGAGTGAAGGTTGCAGATAGTGTTATACTATAAATCAGAAGATGCCTTAATCAATAAGCCAAATTTATTTGGAGTCCTATTCAGTTTTGCTAGCCTTAGCAGGCCCAGAGGAACTCTTGCTTCTCAAATTCTGGGGCCCAATATAGTGGAAGTCTTTTCCATTTATATGTTTTTCAGCTCTTTGTTTTCCAAATTTGGAATGAGACTTCCGGACCTTCTGAGAAAAGTCCTGTTTGCTGGGACAGAGCTGTGAGACCATATCTCAGGGCCTGGCCTGGCGCCAGCACTGACAACTCTGTCTGGGGCATATTTTATGGCCTCTCTGGAGTGGGGAGTAGTTTTATTTTACCTATTATTTAAGTAAGCAAATGTTTACAGAGTAGCAGGGTTAAAATTTTAAACAGCAATTTTTACCCAAGGTTGAGGTGACTATACTTCAATAGAATTAGGGTTCCTAATCCACTGACCTTAAAATAGTAAGGTCATATGAAATTATCCAGTGGCCCCAATGTAATAGCAAAGGTCCCTTAAATGTGGACGAGGAGGCAAAGGGTCAGTGTTTGAGCAGTGCAAAGTAAGAAAGATCCATGTCGTTGTTGACTTTGAAGGTGTTGGAAGGGGCCACCAGCCAAGGAGTGCAGGCCGCCTCAAGCAGCTGGGAAAAGCAAGAAAACACATTGTCCCCCAGAACCTCCAGAAAGAAACACAGCCCTGTCAACACCTTGATTTCAACATCATGAGACTCGTTTGGGTCTGACTTCCAGAACTATAAGATAATGAATTTGAATTGTCTTATGTCAGTAAGTTTGTGGTGATTTGGTACAGTATCAACTGAAAACGAATGCACATACCTGAAATAATGTTTTTTCAAAATGCATACAAAGAAAATCATAAAATTTTGCTGAAGAATATTTTAAAGGTACCTGAATAAATAACTGGTTCATGAATGAATGAGTAAATAGACAGACAGACATATACACACACATGTATATTCCCTAACCAAAATTACAAACTGATTCAGAATTGTTTCTAGGAAATAAAATGCGAGTAGTAGAAAGAAACATTAAGAGAAGACAATGTCGTGGTGTAAATCAACTATATTATAGAACTGTAGTAACTAAAACATTGGCAAGTAAGTTCAATGCAGGCATAATGCAGTGTGTGACTTTATTAAGAGGATGTCGTGCGGGCTGACTGGGGGCACTAAGACTATTAATAGAAGAGAGATCGTCTACAGCCTTTGGAGGGAGAAAGGGTTCTCAGAATCTCAAGATCTCAAAGATTTCAGTTCAGGAGGAATAAAAACAAAAGTGGGTGGGACCAGAGAGGACCTAGCAAAGTATATGGCCAAATTGCCTGATCCTGGAGACTGAACAGGGTGCAGGGGTGAGAGTGGGGGACAGTGGCCCTCAGAGGCCTGGGCACAGAGCTGGGGGCTTCTCGCAGATCCAGAAGTGTTCTTCACTACATTTGTTATCATTCCAGCCATCACCGGACAGTTCCGCACAGTCCTCCTCTCCTTGATTGTTAGGTTCCCCTTTTTTCCAGAAGCTGTGAACATCATCAAAGCTATGAGTTCCCTCCCCAACCCAAAGCCAACTCCCCAACCCACCCTTGGACCAGCTGGTCCATGGCCTTTGGTAACAAATTTCTAAGGATCAGCTAGAGAGGATGGTGAATTCAGAGACAGGGTTTTCAAAATGTGGGTTCAAATACCACCTCCCTCAATCAGTGCTAGCAAAATAAAAACACAGATTCCTGGGCCCATATATAGACTTAGAGAATCAAATCCCCCACCCCACCATGGTGGACTCAGGACTCTGCCTCTCAAGCCACTTTTTTGGGTGATACTTTCCAACCCCAGAGTCTGAGCAACCCTGGCTTTAGGTGCAGGTCTCTTCCCTACCCTCCCACTCCAAGGCCATTGTCGCTGGCAAGTCACCTGAGATGCAAGTGTGTGTTGTCCACCCATTGCCAGGACCCTTCATTGTGTTTGTCACTGAGGCCGATCCAGGTGCTTTTATCATTTCTGATATCCCAAGATTTCAGGAATTTCTGAAGGTGAGGGAGGCATGGGGTATCAGGAGGAAGATTAGTGAAGGCCACCCATCCCATGTCTGCCCACATTCTCATGGTCCCCTGCCTCCCACAGAAGTCTTTCTGTGTCCTAGACTTTATCCCCTACTTAAGTTGTATGCATTCACATGTGCATTAATGCTGTGGATGTGTGGAAATGTATTAATTTATGTCTCAATTCACTTATGTGTCAAGGGAGAAATTACTCTGAGTTTCCTTTCTTTACATACATAGACAGCACTTTTACATGACCTTCCCAAGTCCATCATGGTTTCTCCTCCAGAAAGCCTTCCCTGACTGCATCACCCCCAAACCTCCATCTCTCAAAGGGCAGAAGAGAGTGGCAGAAGGCTTTGTGTTGACCTGGCCCAGCCCCAGACAGGACCCTTGCCTGGCATACCTGCTCCTCAGCATTGTTAATGACCACTAGCTGGGCCCTCATGTCCTCACAGGCAGAGACAGAAGCATCCCAGGTGCTCTGAATCTTGGAGAAGATATAACAGCTTCCCTGGAAGAAGTCCCAATTCCAGGGGCAGCGACGGCACAGGCCAGCTGGGGAGCAGGGACGAGGTTGGGACAGTTGGGGAGACAGGTTGCTAGGCTCCCAGGCCCCCAACACGGCATCAGATATGGGAAATCCAGGGCCAGGCCCCTTTGTCCAGCTATCAGCTCAGTCTCCAAGAAACCCATGAGAAAGATCCCATTCTTCCCTGCCATTTTCAGAATGGCAGCCATGGGAGGTGAGCCTCAGCCCCACCTATAACCCCCCAACTCCCTCCTGACCTTGATGTCTGAACCTTACTCAGGGTGGCATTCATCTTGCTCAGCTGATGGAGGATCTCCTCCAGGTCTGATTGCAAAACAACCACTGAAAGAAGAAGACTTCAGTTATTAAGCACCTACTGTGTGCTTGGTGCAGAGAGGGCCCCATGATTTCTGCATCTCATGGTAACCGCAACAGCCCATTATACAAACAAGAAAAGTGAGCCTTAGGCAGTGACTTGCCCAACATCCTGGCCCCCCGGACCTCACACAGGGATCCAATCTCCTCCCCCACTCCTGCCTGCCCTCTACCTCACAGCGGTGGCTCGTCCAAGGTCACGCAGCTCAGAGCCCTTCCCATTCCAGAACCCAGCCTCCAACCCCTCACCCGGGCTGTGGCTCTCCTGATCATCCACCTCTCTTGGCAGGGATTGTTGGATCCTGGAGACTACAAAAGAGCAGAGAATTCCCCTTAACTGAGTGCCTACAGTATGTCTGATCCTGTGACACCTTTGGTTTCAAGATCTGAGAACCTAACCCTCGCTCCATAAACCCACCTGGAGGAAAATGAGCTGCATTTCACAGATAAGGAAAAGGGCTCAGAGAGAGGTAGTAACCAGCCCACAGTCACACAGGAGATGACAAAGAGTCCAAATATCCCAGCCCTAGTGGTTTTGAGGACTGTGGAAAAGGGAAAAGACCAACCCAGAGGGAAAACCCCAAGAGGCTCAGGACTCCCAGCCCCTAGCCCCAAACTCACCTTGAATCAGGGTGATCAGCATGAGCATGAAGAGACCCAAAGAGATGAGGAGCAGTATCAGAAGCAGAGGGGCCCGGGTTAGACACTCTGTTACAGAATGGGCAGAGCTGGGATCTAGGGACAGAACATGCCTCAACCCACCCATGCTGGAGGTGGCCTCCCAGCTGCCCCCTTCCCCAAGTGCTTGCTCCTGAACCACCCATCCCAGTACCTGGCAAACTTCTTGAGATCCTCAACAGCCCAAGGTCTTTCTCAGGTGATCTCTGGCCTTGAAATATCTCCCTCTCCTCTGAACAGGACAGAATGTATTCATCTGAGCTTCAAAGCCCTAATGGAGACCATACCCTCTTCCCTCCTTGCAGGCTGGAGGCCAGACCTGGACTCCCCCAGGACCCTGGAGCCCTGGCCTCCCCACCATTACCCCATAATGGGGGCTCAGCCTCATCAGGGCCACCTGGTTCCTTGGGGACACACATCTCTGCCATCCTCTTCTCCCCTCTGTTCTTCTGTCCAGCTCCTCCCTGGACTATGGTTTTTATAACCTCATGAATTTCCTCAGCAGCCCCTCCAGGGGCTATTCCTCCCAAAGTCAGGAAGAAGAATGAGGAACTATGTGGGGACACCACTTCCTCTTGGAAAAGTTGGGGGTAGAGATGAAATGCCTGACACAGCTATGAGAGAAGTCATTTAGGGTGGGGCAGAAGCTTGAGGTCAATGCTAGTGTCAAAAGGCACTGCTCCAACCCCCACCTAATCCTGGGAACTTCGGCCCCACCTTATCAAAGCCTCAGTTTCCTCATCTGTAAAATGGGACAATTACTCTGCTTCATACTGTTAATGTGAAGTCTAATACAGTGCACTAGTAATGGTTATAAATTTCCTATCTCAATGATAAATACTCAGTAGAAATGGCACTTAGCACATACACACCCCAGAACCCTGTGCTGTGCATTCTACCTTGCTGCAACAAATAAGAAACCACAGGTGTGCTCCTGGTGGTCTTCGGCTGAGGAGCACTGACAGAAAAAGGTCGTTATTGTCCTGCTTTAGAGATGAGGACAGAAATAGAGAGGGCAGAAACTGCCTGAGGTCGCACAGCCTGTAAGTGATGGGCTGGGAGTTAGAACCAGGCAGGTGGACCTCTGAGTCCCTGCTTAACCACTGCACGAAGCAGGTACCCTTTCCATTTTGTAATTACTATCTTGTAGAGAGTTTCTTTGAAACTATGTGTATCAAGTTTTGAATTTATTTATGTATGAACTCCTGATTTCCTATCTGATTCAGTCAGTTTTATGTTACTATCTTTAATTTTTTAAATATACTTTTATTATTGATTTCAGAGAGGAAGGGAGAGGGAGATAGAAATATCAAGGATGAGAGAGTATCATTGATAGGCTACCTCCTGCATGCCCCACACTGGGGATTGAGCCCACAATCCGGGCATGTGCCTTGACGGGGAATCAAATCATGACCTCCAGGTTCATAGGTTGATGCTCAACCATTGAGTCACATCAGATGGACACTATCTTTAATTTTAATCTAAAGTGAATTTCTTTGTCCAATAGTGGGGCAAAGGTGTAATGGCTACTATAAGGAGAAGTTCTCTTCAGACCAAAGAACAAAGCAGGCAACTCCATAGAAATACCAATTTATTATAGTATTATTTACTTACAGGAAGATTAGGCTGGAGCAGAGCAGACAACCCAGCAGTCTGTGCAAATTATTCTTTATGTCCTAACCAGTTTGGCTCAGTGGATAGAGCATCGGCCTGCAGACTGAAAGGTCCCAGGTTCGGTTCCGGTCAAGGGCATGTACCTTAGTTGCGAGCACATCCCCAGTAGGAGGTGTGCAGGAGGCAGCTGATTGGTGTTTCTCTCTCATTGATGTTTCTAACTCTCTATCCCTCTCCCGTCCTCTCTGTAAAAAAATCAATAAAATATATATTTTTTTAAAAATTAATCTTTACTACCAGACCCCTGTCACAGTACTTTTTTATAGTATAACTCAGGTCCTGATGATTGACAAGACAAAGGGACAGAGAATGCAGTAGTGCCATACCTCCTGATGGTCTTGTGACAGGTGATTTCTTAAATCAGTACTATCACCAGTTTGATATTTATCTGTTGTCATGACATTGTGGCCACTACTAACAAAATTTTATGGCTACATTTTAAAGAACACATATAGCCAAAACCAGTTTGGCTCAGTGGATAGAGCGTTGGCCTGCAGACCGAAAGGTCCCAGGTTTGATTCCGGTCAAGGACATATACCTGGGTTGAGGGCACATCCCCAGTGGGGGATGTGCAGGAGGCAGCTGATCGATGTTTCTCTCTCATTGATGTTTCTGACTCTCTATCTCTCTCCCTTCCTCTCTGTAAAAAATCAATAAAATATATTTAAAAAATAAAAAATAAAGAGCACATATAATCATCAACTAGAAGGCTTTGATGTGCTTGTTAAGGATAGTGAAGTTGATCACAGCATAAAACTTAAAAATGAAATGAAATCTGGATGCAGAGATGGAGTTGGTTTTGCTCACATCTAAATCTATGTACTCTATAGACAGCATATAATTAGGTCATTTTTATCCATTCTGTCAATCTCTGCCTTTGAATTGGAGAGTTTAATCCATTTATATTTAATGTAATTACTGACAAGGAAAGGTTTATATCTGCCATTTTGCTATTTGGCTTTTATATCCCCTACTAGAGGCCCAGTGCATGAAATTCGTGCATGGGTGGGGTCCTAGGCCTGGCCGGCGATCAGAGGCGATTGAGGTCTTCTGGCTGCCAGCTGCTGGCCCGGGCCTTCCTTTCTTCTATGCCATCCCCTAGTGGTCAGTGCAAGTCATAGTGAGTGATCAAACTCCTAGTCTCCCGGTCAAATTCCCAAGGGGACAATTTGCATATTAGGCTTTTATGTATATAGATATCTTTTTCTTCTTCAGTTCCTCCATTACTATCTTCTTTTGTATTAAATAGATATTTTCTAGTGTGTCATTTAAATTCTCTTGTTTGTTTTACTACATATTTTTTAATTATTTCCTTAGTGTTTGTCCTGGGATTACTTTTAACATCTTAATTTATAACAATCTAGTTAATATTAATAACAACTTACTTTTAATAGTATGCAAAACTTTGCTCCTATATAGTTTCATTTCTCCCGCCCTTTATGCTGCTTTTATCACAAATTACATCCTTATACATGTGTGCTCATCAACTTTGGTTTCTAATTATTGCATTATACAGTTGTTTTTTAAATCATATGGGGGAGGAAGGAATAACAAACAAAAATGTTTTATATTTACCTGTGTAGTTACCTTTATTGGTACTTTATATTTCTTCATGTAGATTCACATTATTGTCTAGATTCATATTTCATCCTGAAAGACTCCATTCATTTCTTTTATTGGTAAAATACACATAACATAAAACTTACCATTTAAACTATACACTTCAATAGCATTTAGTACATTCATATGGTTGTAAATGCTGTGCAGCCATCACTAGCTAGTTCCAGAACATTTTCTTTCTTTTTTAAAAAATTTATTTATTTATTTATTTATTTTTATTATTAATTAAAGTTTTATTGTTCAGATTATTACATTTGTTCCTCTTTCCCCCACCCCCCATAACTTCCCTTCACCCAGTTCCCACCCCACCCTCCTCCCTCACTCCCAACCCACTGTCCTCATCCATAGGTGCACGATTTTTGTCCAGTCTCTTCCCGCATCCCCCTAACCCCTTTCCCCTCCCCAAGAATAGCCAGTCCACTCTCTTTCTATGCCCCTGATTCTTTTATAATCACCAGTTCATTCTGTTCATCAGATTATTCACTTGATTTTCAGGTTCACTTGTAGATAGATGTGTATTTGTTGTTCATAATTTGTATCTTTACCTTCTTCTTCTTCTTCCTCTTCTTAAAGGATACCTTTCAGCATTTCATATAATACTGGTTTGCTGGTGATGAACTCCTTTAGCTTTTCCTTATCTGTGAAGCTCTTTATCTGACCTTCAATTCTGAATGATAGCTTTGCTGGATAAAGTAATCTTGGTTGTAGGTTCTTGGCATTCATCACTTGGAATATTTCTTGCCACTCCCTTCTGGCCTGCAAAGTTTCTGTTGAGAAATCAGCTGACAGTCGTATGGGTACTCCCTTGTAGGTAACTGACTGTCTTTCTCTTGCTGCCTTTAAGATTCTCTCTTTGTCTTTTGCTCTTGGCATTTTAATTATGATGTGTCTTGGTGTGGTCCTCTTTGGATTCCTTTTGTTTGGGGTTCTCTGCACTTCCTGGACTTGTAAGTCTATTTATTTCACCAGATAGGGGAAGTTTCCTGTCATTATTTCTTTAAATAGGTTTTCAATGTCTTGCTCTCTCTCTTCTTCTGGCACCCCTATAATTCGGATGTTGGTACACTTGAAGCTGTCCCAGAGGCTCCTTACACTATCTTCATATTTTCGGATTCTTTTTTCATTTTGCTTTTCGGGTTGGGTGTTTTTTGCTTCTTCGCATTTCAAATCTTTGACTTGATTCTTGCGCTCCTCTGGTCTGCTGTTGGGAGTCTGTATAATATTCTTTATTTCAATCAGTGTATGCTTAATTTCTAGTTGGTCCTTTATCACAACATCGAGGGTCTCATTAGATTTCTTGTAGATCTCATTAAGTTTATCGGTGGCTTCTAGAAAGTTCTTGAAAAACCTTAAAAGTGTGGTTTTGAACTCTATATCCAGTAGTTTGCTTTCCTCCATTTCTGTCATTTATGTCCTTTTTCTTTGTCTCCGCATTTTTTATGCTTCCCTGTGTTGATAAAGTGGTTTTCTGTGCTAAGTGTCCTCTAGGGCCCAGAGGTTCAGCCTCCCCAATTACCTGAGGAGGACACTCTTGGTGCACCCCCTTGTGGGCTTTGTGCACAGTCTTGTTGTAGTTAAGCCTTGATTGTTGTAGGTATCACTGAGAGGAATTGACCTCCAGGCCAATTGGCTGTGAGAATTAGCTGTGTCTGCAGTGGGAGAACTTCTGTCCTGGAGACACCCCTCTGGTGTAAGACTTGCTTCACTGGGGCTTTGGTGCTCACTGAGTCTGCCCCCTGAGTGTGTCTTTTATGGTTCCACAGAGCTGCAAACTGGATGGTCCCACTCTGACCTCTGGGTTTCCTGGCTCCTGGATCTCTAGGGAGGTGCTAATCTAGCCTTTGCCTGAGGCTATCCAGAAAAAGCCTCCCTGCTGGGCTTGGGCGGGGCGGTCCATGGGATCAACAGGGCGGGGCTAGCAGTTATGGTGTCTCGGCTTCTCAGTATCCTGGAAATCCCTGCCAGCCTCTCCGAGAGAAAGCTGCTCTTGAGTTCCGACCGATGCCAGACAGTCCCACTTCTCTCATATGAGTCTGGGTCCCTAGAGACTCACCAAGAACTGGAGCTCAGAGCCTGAAACCACGCCCTCAGCCGCCAACCCACTCCACACGCATTTCCGCACCTTAGTATTTTACTTCTGCACTGAGCCTCCTCTGAGTCTTGGAATGCTTTTCTCTTTCCTGAGTAAAATTTCCACTCAGCCAGCCTTCCTGTGGTTCTGGATGATGTCCGTTCCGTCTTTTAATTGTATTTTTGAAATGGTTGTTCGAGGCAGCAAATTCCGGTGTTTACCTATGCCGCCATCTTGGTTTTCTCTTGTTGCCCTTTCCAGAACATTTTCATCACCCCAAAAGGTAACCTCATATCATTTAATCAGTTGCTCCACATTCCCACCTTCCTCCAGAATCTAAAAACCTAATCTGTGTTTTGTCTCTATCAATTGACTTATTTTGTATACTTCATACAAATGGAATCATACAATACCCTTTGTGTCTGGCTTCTTTCATTTAGCATAGTGTCTTCAAGGTTCATCAATGTTGTCACAGTACTGTATTCCTTTCTATGGCTGAATAATGTCATTTTTCTGGATATGGAATTATTGGTTGACAGTTTTTTTCTTTCAGCATTTCACATATGTCTTCCCACTGCCTTCTGGCCTCTGAGCCCTACTGGAGACCAGACCCTCTTCCCTCCTTGCAGGCTGGAGGCCAGACCTGGACTCCCCCAGGACTCTGGAGCCCTGCCATCCTCATTACCCCAGAATGAGGGCTCAGCCTCGTCAGAGCTACCTGGTTCCTTGTGTGAGAATAAACAAGTGATCTTTTCTGTCAAAGAAGTTTAGACAGCTGCCATTTTGGTTGAGGGCCTCATTAGATTTCTTGAGGATCTCACTATATTTATCGGCAGTCTCACCAGTCTTTTCCAAGGGCCTTACTAAATTTATCGGCAGCTTCTAAACAGTTCTTGAGAGACCTTAAAAGTGTGGTTTTGAACTCTATAGCCAGCATTTTGCTTTCCTTCATTTCTGTCATTTGTGTCCTGTTTCTTTGTCTCCGCATTTTTTATGCTTTCTTGGTGCGCCCCCTAGTGGTCTTTGTGCACAGTCTTGTTGTAGTTAAGCCTTGATTGTTGTAGGTAACATTGGGGGGGGATTTGACCTCCAGGCCAACTGGCTGTGAGAATCAGCTGTGTCTGCAGTGGGAGAACTTCTGTCCTCTAGGGAGGTGCTAATCTAGCCTTTGCCTTAGGCTAACCAGCAAATGCCTCTGTGCAGGGCTTGGGCAGGGCGGGTCCCAGGGGATCAACAGAGCAGGCTGAGTGAGCAGTTATGGCTGCTCTCAGTCCCGTCCCCAGAGGCTCTGCCTCTCAGTGTCCCAGCAACCGCTGCAAGTACCTCGGAGAGAAAGCTGCCCTCAAGTTCTGACCGATGCCAGACAGTCCCGCTTCTCCCATTTGAGTCTGGGTCCCCAGAGACTCGCCTTGAACTGGAGCCCAGAGCCTAAAACTCCCTCCCAATTGAAACAAACAACCGTTCCCTCAGCCACCAGACCCCTCCACACACACCTCCACACCTTAGTATTTTACTTCCGCACCGTGACTCCTCTGAGTCTCGGTATGCTTTTCTCTTTCCTTCTAGTTGTAGAATTTCCCCTCAGCCAGCCTTCCTGTGGATCTGGGTGATGTCCGTTCCATCTTTTAGTTGTATTTTTGAAGTGGTTGTGCAAGGCAGCAATCTCCAGTGTTTACCTATGCCACCATCTTGGTTTCCCTATTCTCAACACCCTTTCTTGATAAAAACTCTCAGCAAGGTAGGAATAGAAGGATCATACCTCAACATAATAAAAGCCATATATGACAAACCCACAGCCAACATCATAATCAATGGGCAAAAACTAAAACCATTCCCCCTAAGAACAGGAACAAGACAGGGATGCCCCCTCTCACCACTCCTGTTCAACATAGTACTGGAAGTACTAGCCATTGTGATCAGACAAGAAGAAGAAATAAAAGGCATCCAAATTGGAAAAGAAGAAGTAAAACTGTCCTTATTTGCAGATGACATGATACTGTACATACAGAACCCTAAAGACTCCATCAAAAAATTATTAGACTTAATAAGTGAATTTGGCAGTGTAGCAGGATACAAAATTAATACCAAGAAATCTATGGCATTTCTTTACACCAGTAGTGAACTTACAGAAGGTGAGACTAAGAAAGCAATCCCATTTACCATCGCATCAAAAAAATTAAGATACCTAGGAATAAACTTAACTAAGGAGGTAAAAGACTTATATGAGAAAAACTACAGGACACTGAAAAAAGAGATAGAGGAAGATATAAACAGATGGAAGAACATACCGTGCTCATGGATTGGTAGAATCAACATCATCAAAATGTCCATACTATCCAAAGCAATCTATAGATTCAATGCAATCCCCCATCAAATTACCAATGGCATATTTCACAGATCTAGAACGAACGTTCTAAAAATTCATCTGGAATAAAAAAAACACCTCGAATAGCTGCAGCAATACTGAGAAAAAAGAACAAAGTAGGTGGGATCAATACCAGATATCAAGCTGTATTACAAAGCCACTGTTCTTAAAACAGCTTGGTACTGGCACAAGAACAGACATATAGATCAATGGGACAGAATAGAGAACCCAGAAATTGATCCAAACCACTCTGCCCAATTAATATTCGACTAGGAGGCAAGAGCATACAATGGAGACAAGACAGCCTCTTCAATAAATGGTGTTGGGAAAATTGGACAGATACATGCAAAAAGATGAAACTAGACCACCAACTCACACCATACACAAAAATAAACTCAAAATGGATAAAAGACTTAAACGTAAGACGGGAACCCATAAAAATACTAGAGGAATCCACAGGCAGCGAAATAGCAAACATATGCCGAAGGAATTTCTTCTCTGATACTGCACCTAGGGCAATGGAAACTAAAGAGAAAATAAATAAATGGGACTACATCAAAATAAAAATCTTTTGCACAGCAAAGGAAACCATCAACAAAACAACAAGAAGGCCCACTGCAAGGGAGAACATATTTGCCAATGATATCACCAATAAGGGTTTAATCTCCAACATTTACAGGGAACTTATGCAACTTAACAATAGGAAGATAAACAATCCAATCAAAAAATGGGCAACGGACCTAGATAGACACTTTTCAAAAGGGAACATACAGAAGGCCGAAAGACATATGAAAACATGCTCAAAGTCATTAATTATACCAGAGATGCAAATCAAAACGACAATGCAGTATCATCTCACACCTGTCAGAATGGCTATCATCAACAAATCAACAAACAACAAGTGTTGGAGAGGATGTGGAGAAAAAGGAACCCTTCTACACTGCTGGTGGGAATGCAGATTGGTGCAGCCACTGTGGAAAACAGTATGGAGTTTCCTCAAAAAACTAAAAATGGAACTCCCATTTGACCCAATGATCCTACTTCTAGGAATATATCCCAAGAAACCAGAAACACCAATCATAAAGGATATATGCACCCCTATGTTCATAGCAGTACAATTCACCATAGCTAAGATTTGGAAACAGCCTAAGTGCCCATCAGCAGATGAGTGAATTAAAAAACTGTGGTACATCTACACAATTGAATACTATGCTGCGGTAAAAAAGAAGGAACTCTTGCCATTTGCAACAGTATGGATGGAACTGGAGAGCATTATGCTAAGTGAAATAAGCCAGTCAGAGAAAGATAAATACCACATGATCTCACTCATTTGTGGAATATAGAGAACAACATAGACTGATAAATAGGGACAGATCCAAAGACAGAGAAACATCAATCAGACTATCAATCCCCAGAGAGAAAGTCGGGCAGGGTGGGGGTAATGGGAAGAGATCAACCAAAGGACTTGTATGCGTGCATATAAGCCAAACCAATGGACATGAACAACAGGTGGATGAGAGCATTGAGTGCGGGGGGCGGAGGGGGGAGGTTGGGAGTTAATGGGGGGGGGGGATGAGGACACACTTGTAATACCTTAACCAATAAAGAAATTAAAGATTAAAAAAATAAATAAATAAAAATAAATTTAAAAAATTTTACTGGTTCTTTCTTCCGCCTGAACAAATCTATTGGACTCTAGTAAAATTTTTATTTCAGTTATTGTACTTTACAACTCCAGAATTTCTATATGGTTTATTTTTATAATTTCTCTCTTTATTGATATTCTCTATTTGGTGACATTGTTCTCAGACTTTTCTTTAATTCTTTAGAAAAGATTTCCTATAAGGCCCTGAGCAGCCCCACCACCACTGCTGACCTAGTAACCATCACACCCTTGGAGAAGCCACAGCTGTTGCAGCTGGCCCCAGTCACCATCACCACAACCATGAGCAGCAAGACCAATATCCAACAGCTGCTTACCACCCCGACCCTCACTGCTGCCAACACCAGCCCAGCACCACAGGCAGCAGCACAGAGAGCGGTGGCCTGGGAGACCTCACATCAGCACACCTGTTGACAGGGACAAAAGGGTCATCACAAAGAAGTTTTGAGGAACAGTAAAATGGTTTAATGTAAGAAACAGATGTGGTTTCATCAACAGGAATGACACCAAGGAAGATGTATTTGTGTACCAGACTGCCATAAAGAAGAATGAACCCAGGAATTACCATTGCAGTGTAGAAGATGTAGAGGATTTGTTGAAGGAGAAAAGGTTATGGAGGCAGCAAATGTTACAAGCCCTGATGGAGTTCCAGTGCAAGGCAATAAATATGCAGCAGACTGTAACCATTATAGATGCTGTACATGTTGCAGGGGTCCTCCATGCAATTACAAGCAGAATTACCAGAATAGTGAGAGTGGGAAAAGAATGAGGGATCAGGGCTGAGTTCCCTCCCCCTTTGCTGCCAGTCCACAGACCCTCGCCTGGCCTGGCGGGGCAACGCTGGGTGAGCGTTAGGGCCTGCGGGCGCACTGACCAGGAGCTGAGAGCAGCAGCCACGCCGGTGTGAGTGGCTGGCAGAGGCAGAGGGTGCGTGGGGGTGGCCCTCCTTGCTCAGCATTATGGAGCCAAGCCTTTTGAGAGAACAGGAGCTGTTCAAAAAAAACAAGCACTTTCCACTTTTGTAGTATGTTCAGTATCTTCTGAGTCATCAACATCATCATCATCAAAGAAGAAGAAAGCAAAACTAGAACATGGAGGGATATCAGGCTCTGAACTGATCTGTCTCGCTGGGATCAGTGATACCTAAATAATAATAAACACACTGAACATCCAGGTCTTGGTTTCTGAATTCCATACTATACTTAAAACCAACCAGGGTATGTGGTGTGATCGTGATTTAATTCATTTTTTCCATATAGATCTACCACTGTCCCAGCAACATTTATTGAATTGTTTAACTGCTCCACAATGATCTGCTGTGTCAAGTCTGCACGAAATAAAATTTCCAGTATGCTTGGATTTGTTTTAAAAAAAAAAAACAAAACACCAACCAGGCTAGGCCTGGAAAAGCAGCAAAACCAGGTGGGTGACACCAAGACCAGCTGCAATGACTAACGACCCCACCAATCAGTGGAGACCACAACCCTGAAGGAGCACACCTAGAAAACTGATGAATGTTCTGCTCAAACCCTCACCTAAGGCCTCCCCTAAGATTCCTGCCTGCAAGAGACATAAAAACCTCAAGACAAAGGACCCAGTTGTGCTCTCCTTCCAGGAGCACGCCCACATCTCCTCCCACCCCATCTTCCCCCACAGGTATGCATCTCCTAAACTCTAAGGGACCCCACGAGGTTTGTAACCTGGGCAGCAATGGGAAACAGCAGTTCATCCCAGATAAACCCCCTGAACCTGTCCCCAAGGCCCCTTTTCTCTGACTTCCCAAAGAGCCAAGTAGATCAGTCTAGCCTCATTTCCCCAGTCCTTTCTTGTTTCACTGTCACCAGCTTTAATAAACGTCCTCTAAAATTCACCTGGACTCATGAAATTTTTCCTGCACCAAGTCAAGAACCCACACACTACAGGCTGGCCCTAGGTAGACCCATTCAGGAGCAGAGTCCCTTTCCAGTCATACCAGGACCTCTCGTAGATAAATGGGAACACACAGACACACACACAAATATTTCTCTATAGTTTTTTTCTAGCATATTTTGTTTATTTTTATTGTTGAGTGTGTTAGGTCTGATCGAATAATTGAAGGGACACACCCTCCCCTGGGAATTGACCTTTATATCACTGCACAACTGACATTCCCTTTTGCTTAGCACTTGCTAAGACCACATTCCACTTGCTAAGACCATTATCTTTCCCCTCAGGACCTGCCCAGAGAATTCTCCACCCAGAAAAAGCCTGCCTAGAGTCCTTTAAAATCTGAGTCCCCATCCTTGGGTGCTGGGGCCATTTGGGGGCTCAGCCCATCAGGCTTTCCAGAGGACCTAATAAATTCATAATTCTTTATCCCTTTTGGCCTCATGCGTTCCTCCTTCAGTGACCCTAACAGAGAGTATTACAAATGTCCCCTATTTTCTCCCCTTTGCCCTCCTCCACCTGGTTCCTGTCCCACCCCAAGCCTTCATAACACTATTGTCTGTGTCCATGGGCTATGCATATAAATTCTTTGGTTAATCTCTCCCCATCCACCCATCCACATCCACCTGCCCTCTGAAATTCATCAGTCTGGTCCATGTTTCTATATCTCTGGGTCTATTTTATTTTGTTTATTATATTCCACATATGAGTGAGATTATATGACACTTATCTTTCTCTGACTGGCTTATTTCACTTAGCATAATACTCTCCAGGATGAGATCCATCTTTTTACAGCTACATAGTATTCCATTGTGTAAATGTAACACAGGTTTTTTTATCCACTCATCTACTGATGGGCACTAGGGCTGTTTCCAGATCTTAGCTATTGTAAATAACGCTGCTAGGAACATAGGGGTACATATATTCTTTCTAATTGGAGTTTTGGGATTTTTAGGATATATTCCCAGAAGTGGGATCACTAGATCAAACAGCAGTTCTATATTTAATTTTTTGAGGAATCTCCATACTGTTTCCATAGTGGCTGCACCAGTCTGTGTTCCTACCAGCAGTGTACTAGGGTTCCCTTTTCCCCATATCCTCATCAGCATTTTTTTGTTGTTGTTGATTTATTAATTGTAGCCATTCTGGCAGGTGTGAGGTGATATCTTATTGTGGTTTTGATTTGTATCTTTCTGATGATTAGTGATGTTGAGCGTTGTTTCATGTCTATTGGCCATCTCTATGTCCTCTTTGGAGAAGCATCCATTCAAGCCCTTTACCCATTTTTTAAATTGTCTCCCTGGTGTTGAGTTGTATGAGTTCTGTTTACTTTGGAAATTAACCCCTTATTAGATGTATCATTGGCAAATATGTTCCCCCATACAGTGGGTTCCCTTTTCATTTTGAGGATGGTTTATTTTGCTGTGCAGAGGCTTTTTATTTTGATATATTTCCATTTGTTTATTTTTTCCTTTGTTTCTCTTGCTTTAGGAGATATATCGGTGAAAATTCTGCTACATGAGATGTCTGAAATTTTATTGCCTATTTTTTCTTCTAGGTTTTTTATAGTTTTGCAACTTACATTTGTCTTTAATACATTTTGCATTTATTCTTGTATATGGTGTAAGTTGGTGGTCTAATTTCATTTTTTTTTGCATGCACCTGTCCAACTTTTCCAACACCATATATTGAAGAAACTATCTTTATTCCATTGTTTGCTCTTGCCTCCTTTGTCAAATATTGACCATAGTGGCAGGGGTCAATTTCTGGGGTCTTTGTTCTGTGCTAGTAGCAGGCTGTTTTTCATTAGAATGTCTTTGCAGTAGAGTTTGAGATCTGTATTGTGATCCCTCCAACCTTATTGTTCATTATCAAAAATGCTGTTGCTATTTGGGGTCTTTTTTGGTTTCATATAAATTTTTGGAGAATTTGTCTAGATCTGTGAAGTATGCTGATGATATTTTAGATTATAGATTGCATTCAATCTATAGGTTGCTTTGGGTAGTATGGACATTTTAATGACATTAATTTTTCCAATCCATGAACACGGTATATGCTTCCATTTGTTTATATCTTCCTCTATTTATTTTTTCAATTTCCTATAGTTTTCCAAGTACAGGTCTTTTATCTACGTGGCTAAGTTTATTTCTAGGTATCTTTTTGTTGTTGTTGCAATGGTAAGTGGGGTTTTTTTTTGGTGGAGTCTTTAGGGTTTCCTACGTACAATATCAGTTTTACTTCCTTCTTTTCAATTTGGGTGCCTTTTATGTTTTTTTCTTATCTGATCACTGGCTAGAACATCCAGTACTATGTTGAATAAGAGTGATGAAAGTGGACATTCCTCTCTTGTTCCTGTTCTTAGGGGTAATTGTTTTAGTTTTTGCCCATTGAGTATGATGTTGGCTGTAGGTTTGTCATTATGTTGATCCCTCTGTTTCCACTTGGCTGAAAGTTTTTATAAAAAATGGGTATTGGATTTTGTCAAATGATTTTTCTACATCTATTGATATTATCGTGTGACTTTTATCCTTCATTTTGTTTATGTGATCACATTTATTGATTTGTGAATATTGCACCAGCCTTGCATTCTCAGAATAAATCCCACTTGGTCATGGTATATGATCTTTTTCATATATTGCTGGATGTGATTTGCTAATATTTTGTTGAGGATTTTAGCATCTATGTTCATCAGGGATATTGGTCTATAATTCTCTTTCTTTGTAGTATCTTCATCTGGTTTTGGAATTAGGATAATGCTGGCCTCCTAAAAAGAGCTTGGATTTTTTAATAGTTTGAGGAAGATAGGTGTTAGCTCTTCTTTGAATGTTTGGTAAAACTTGCCTGTAAATCCATCTGATACAGAACTTTTGTTTGCTGGGAGTTTTTTTTATTACTGCTTCAATTTCATTAGTTATCTCTATATATATGTTTAAGAGCATGAGTTTACACCAACACTTTCAATTAAATACAATAGAGTTCATTGTAATTTTTTCTCTATTCATCTTTGTAACATCCTTCTCTGATGTTGAAAATCCTGAATCAATCCCCCTGTATATAACCAATCTCCTTTTTCATCACAATCCCCTACCTTGTGTGGATACCACCTCACTGTGCTTGGACATTGAGCTCTCCCACTAGGCAGACGACCCCCATACTATTCTCCTTCTTACCTCATTTGTGATCTCACAGCCCATAGTAGTAGGCCATCCTCTCATGTGGATGCTCTCCTCACAAGAACTGGACTCCAATACCATTGTGAACACTTATTTACTCTAACCCTAATGGTCTCTCCATCCATGCAAGCCCACCCATACTCAGAGCCAGAGTCTGCCTGTTTCTTGGTATGGAAGCTGCCACTGTTCTTGGCTCATTTTATCTCTGAAATCCATCTCATTAAGGCTTCCTTGCATTCATCATCTTAACTAGCCCTGATGTAAAGCATGGATTTTCCTCTGTTTTTTTCTACTTGTCACCATGGAAGTGAGGGTCTTTGGGGTCCTTCTACATTCTAACCAGAGGCAGAAATCCTACCAGCATTCCTAGAGCACTTCTTTTGTGCTGAATGTTTTTTGGACATGATTTCAGTTAATCCCCATAACACAGCTATTAGTGTCCTCATTGTACCTATGAGCAAACAGGCTCAAAGATTACTTCACCTGCCCATGGTCCCTGCTACAGATGGATTCAAACCATGAAAGCACATTGTTTTTCATTCACCTCTCTGCCCCCAACTCAGACTAGCTCAAAATAAAGTGGGGGTAGAGGCTGATAGTATTGCGTCTCATATTTGGGAAGTCCAAGAAAGAGAGGGAAGGGCCCAAATTCAGGCTTAAAATTTATCTGTTTACTATCTGTCCCCCACAATGCAACCGTCTAGACCCG
Source organism: Myotis nattereri (assembly GCF_964212035.1). Lineage (NCBI taxonomy): Eukaryota > Metazoa > Chordata > Mammalia > Chiroptera > Vespertilionidae > Myotis > Myotis nattereri. The sequence continues at coordinate 10,601,670 of NC_138080.1, forward strand.
TGGGGGTCTAGACGAGCCACATGCGGCTCTTTAGCCCCTTGAGTGTGGCTCTTCCTAAGCCTTAGGAGTACCCTAATTAAGTTAATAACAATGTACCTACCTATACAGTTTAAGTTTAAAAAAATTTGGCTCTCAAAAGAAATTTCAATCGTTGTACTGTTGATATTTGGCTCTGTTGACTAATGAGTTTGCCGACCACTGGTCTAAACCAAGAGTTGACAAACAGTTTCTGAAAAGAACCAGATAAAAAATATTTTTTGGCCTTGTGGGCCATACAGTTTCTGCCACATCTACTCAACTCTGCCACTATAACATGAAAACACCACGGATGATATATCAGTGAATGAACAGGGGTATGTTTCACTAAATTACAGTTGGCCCTTGAATAATTCGGGTTTGACTGCATGGGTCCACTTACACATGGATTTTTTTTTTCAATAAATACCTGTACTGTTTTTTATCAACAGTTGGGAGTTCACAGGGGCAGAGGAATGACAGTATGCAATGATCTATGCCATTATTTTTATTAGGTCATTTTTTAATTGATTTTAGAGAGAGGAATGAAGAGAGAGAGAGAGAGAGAGAGAGAGAGAGAGAGAGAGAATCAATTAAAGAATGGGCCTTGAAAGAACTGACTCCGTCCCGTCCCCTTGCCCTCTATCTAAACCATAAACATTCCATTTTATTCCCATAAATTTTGTTAGGACTGACTTTCAGGCACAGATGGTCCATTAACCTGTTAATTCCAGGGTATAACTAAATCAGGTAAGTAACTAAGCTATTTCTAGCTTCTGTAAATATGCTTGCTTGAATAATGGGAAAATAAAAGGGAGGGGGGCTGGAAATCTGAGCCTGTGGCGGGAATCTGGTGTACATTCTTATCAGTTTATGGTCTGCTCACTGCTCCCTCTTAAATTGTCTATATTGGAGGACCTGTTTGCTTAACCGTATTGAAAAGGCCATACGCTAAAATTCTCCCAGACAGAGTTGTCAGGGCTGGCACCAGGCCAGGCCTTGAGATAGGATCTCACAGCACAAATCCTAGAGTTTTTTTCCTCTTTTTGCTTTTATAAGCTTACCCCTAACTTCTGTTTGGGACCGCGAGGTTTAGAGTGGCAAAAAGCCCTTTGTGGTCCCGGCGTGTCAGTTTTGAAATAAAAGCTCCCAAATTTGACCCTCTGGCTGTGGCATCTTGCTGAATTTCAACACAACACAATCAGTTGCCTCCCAAATGTGCCCTGACCAGGGATTGAATCCAAAACCTGGATATGTGCCCTAACCAGGAACCAAACCTACCACCTTTTGGTGAATCAGGTAATGCTCCCACAAACTAAGCCACACTGGCCAGGGTGATCTATGTCATCTACCCTAATAAAAGAGAAAGATGCAAATTGACCGTACCTTCATGATGCCCACCAGCCAATCAGGAGTGAGTATGCAAATTAACCTCATCGCCTCTGTGGAGACTGACAGCAGGGAGGAGGCAGCTCCCAGCACTGCACTGCCTGCTTGGCCGTCGCTGCAGCCCACAGGCAGCTCCAAGCACAGCCTGCTTGGCCATTGCTGTGGTGGCCCAGGAGCAGGCAAGCACCGACTGCAGGCAGCACCCAGCATGGCCTGCTTGGCAGTCGCTGTGGTGTGGAGCAGACAGACCCTGCAGAGAGCAGAGGACCACTGGGAGCAGGCCTAAGCCATCAGTAGGACATCCCCTGAGGGCTCCCAGATTGGACAGGGTACAGGTCAGGCTGGGACACACACACAGACACACACACACACACACACACACACACACACCTGTGCACAAATTTCATGCACTGGGCCTCTAGTTTTATATAAGAGACTAGAGGATCTGTGGATTTTGGTATCCACAAAGGATCTTGAAACCAACCCCATGGATATCTAGGTGCAACTTAGAAGTTTTGGGAAAGTCAAAGTTACCCGTGGATTTTGACTATGTAGGGTGTCAGCACCCTTAACCTCTGTGTTGTTCAAGGATCAACTGTTTTTATAAAAAGAGCTGGGGACTGGCTGTTCAGAAGGAAGAGACTGAGTCTATTTTCTTCACTGCTATACCCCCACTGTAAAGAACACTGCCCACCACATAGTAGGCACTCCATCAGTGTTTGTTAAATGAATAAACGAATTACTTTTGTTTGTATGTTCTTGGTGGAGAAGAGGTGACATGACCAGAGTGAGTGGTGCTGGTGGATTTGTTGAACAGACAGTGCAAGATCCAACTTGGAAATATGTTACAGGTCTTCTGGAGGAGTTTTATTCCTTTAAGAAGAGGGAAAGAAACAAATTTTATTTGGCATCTGTTTGGTGCTAAGGACCTGTTCTTTCTCATGACAGCCCTGTGAGGTAGTTTTATGCCAAAGACTAAATGTTTGTGTCCTCCCAGAATTCCTATGATGAAACCTAATCCCCAATGTGATAGTATTTGGGGGTGGGGCATTTGGAAGTGACTAGGTCATGAATGCGATGGCTGTCTATGAACCAGGAAGAGGATTCTCACCACAAATGGAATCTGCCAGTGCCTTAATCTCAGACTTGCAACCTCCAAAACTGTAAAGACTAAATGTTGGTTATTTAAGCCACCTAGTCTATGGTATTTTGTTATAGCAGCCTGAATGGATTAAGACAGTCTGTGTCCCATATCACATTGGGGAAACTAAGGCTCAGAGAGTTGAGAAGAGCTGCTCCTGGCTGCATGGCTTGAGGCAGAGCTAGAGTCCCCAGCCAGGTCTGTCTGATTTCGCATACTCTTTGTGCTTGGCTGAACTTCCTGAGGTGGTGGTGGCTTTTCTATCTCCAGAGGCACATCAGCAAAACTGGAACATCAATCCCTCAGGAAGGCCAAAGATGATACTCTCTCTTGGGTGTACTATTCCTACCAAATTCATTATTAACCCTTCTGCCTGGTATTCCATACCTTGTAATTAGATCCCAAACTAGCCATCTAGTTTTAATTCCTAAGGCCCTAGAGTCCTGCTGAAAACTTTCAGTTCCTCTAGGGAGTCACATTCTCTTTCATTTCCTAATCTTTGCAGGTGCTGACCACTCTAACAGAAACACTCCTTCCTCCACCCCATTTCAACACTTCATTCTTCAGAATGTAACCCTTGCCCTAGAATGTAACCTTCTGGAAGTTCTGGCATGTTTTCCTATATCACCAAGCAATTCTAAAATTCTCAGCCATCACTGACTGGATGTCCTACAAATTTAAGTCAATTCCGACATTATCAACCTGGTTATAGCATCAGAGCTATTTTAAAAATTCAACTGAGCCCTAGCCGGTTTGGCTCAGTGGATAGAGTGTCAACCTGTGGACTGAAGGACACCAGGTTCGATTCTGGTCAAGGGCATGTACCTTGGTTGCAGGCTTCTCCATGGCCTGGGTCCTGGTCAGGGCACATGCAGGAGGCAACCAATCGATGTGTTTCTTTCACATCAATATTTCTGTCTTTTCCTCTCCCACTCTCTCTAAAAATCAATGGAAAAACATCCTCGGGTGAGGATTAAAAAAAAAAAAGTTCCACTGAGTGAATTTTAATGATCTTATTGGCTTTATTCAATGATTTGTGAATCAAATGGCATCTAATCTAGCAGTTAGAGCTCTGAAGAGCTATGCAAAGCAAGAGATTTTAGAGAGAGGGGAACAGAAACAAGGAAGTTGTACAATGCAGAAAAAGTGGGTTGGTTATTGCAAGGTTACTTTCCCTACAGGGGATGGCTAGTGCTGATCAGGCGATTCTTGGTTAAGATTCCATTTCTGGGAGAGACGAAACTGTCATTAACTTAAGTCTCAGTTTGGTGACATAGAGCTTAGCATAAGCGATTCCATTTGGGGTCTGTTGTCTTGTTTTTAACAGATCCCTCAGTCCCACAAGACTGTCCCCAATTTCAGACACCAATTGAAAGTCCAGGCCACCCATATTTCCGATGGACTGGCTATAAATCAGAGGTTGTCATGTCACCCTCCTCAGTCCAATAATTTGTTAGGACAACTCATAAAACTCCAGGAAACATTAACTAAACTTATGTTTACTAGGGTTTTTTTTTTAATGTTTTTAATTGATTTTTAGGTAGCGAGGAAGGGAGAGGGAGAGATAGAAACATCAATGAGAGATAAACATCCATCCTGCATGTCCCCTACTGGGGCTCGAGCCCTAAACCCCGGCACGTGCCCTGACCCAGAATCAAACCAGTGATCTCTTGGTGCATGGGATGACCAAGTGCAATCCACTGAACCACATCGGCCGGGCAAATAATTGGTCTTACTTCTTTTGTTTTTTAATGTATTTTTATTTATTTCAGAGAGGAAGGAAGAGAGCTAGAAACACCAATGAGAGAGAATCATTGCTTGACTGCCTCCTCACACTCCCTACTGGGGATTGAGTCCAAAACCCCGGCACGCGTCCTGACTGGGAATCGAAACATGACTTCCTGGTTCATAGGTCAACACTCAACCACTGAGCCACACCAGCCAGGCTTACTAGTTTATTACAAAGGACATGCTAAAGAATACAGATAAACAGCCAGATGAAGAGGTACATAGGATGAGGTCCAGAAGGATCCCAAGCACAAGAGCTCTGTGTCTGTGGAACTGGGATGCCTCACCAGCCAGCTCATCAACTCATATTTCAAGAGTTTTTATAGAACTTAATCTCCAACCCTGTAATCACTTGACCAACCTAAGACTATAAAGTGGCCCTACTCTGAGTTATCTCATTAGCATAAACTCTGGTGTGATCAAAAGAGACTTCTTATGCCCAGTCAGTGTGGCTCAGTGGTTGAATGTCAACCTATGAACCAGGTCACAGTTTGATTCCTGGTCAGGGCACATGCCCAGATTGCGGGCTCAATTCCCAGTGTGGGTTGTGCAGGAGGCAATCGGTCAACGATTCTCTCTCATCATTGATGTTTCTATCTTTCTCTCCCTCTCACTTCCTCTCTGAAATCAATAAAAATATTTTTTTAAAAAAAAGAACGAAACCCCATGCTTTACATCTATCTATCTCCCCCTCTAGACTGTGAGTTCCACATGGAGAGACTGAGTTCAACAAATGTCTAGTGAACAAATGAAGTGAGTGAGCAAATGTTGGCTCATTCCACTGTCCAGTTAACTTCTACATTATATACAGACACATCTTTTTTTAATTTTTTTATTTATTGATTTGAGAGAGAGAGAGAAAGGAAGAGAAAGGAAAAAAATCAAATTTTTTGTTGTTCCACTTATTTATGCATCCATTGATTGATTCTTGCATGTGCACGGACCAAGGATCAAACCAACTGGGCTACCTGGATCAATACCACCTCCTCCAGAAAGGCTTCCTTCCCTATCCACTTGGAGTTCTTTTCCAAACTAGTTGAGCTGCACAGACTCTGTCACACCCTGTAAACTTTGATTGGCAGCAGGAGTTTTTCCTCAAGTCAAACTGTTAAGGGCAGAAATAGACTATTGTGAACTAACTATAATTATAAGAAATATTAATCATGCTCTATTAACCATGATGGTTCTGTTCTGATTAAGGAAAGCACATTCTCACCTGGTTGAGAGTTGTACGCCCTGGGACATGGGAGCTAACATCAGAATATAGTCCATCCTCCTGTCCCAAGAACTGCCTATCATTATGGAGAGACTTACAATCTCATGGCTGAAACAGTCTAGTCCAGGGGTGGGCAAACTTTTTGACTCGAGGGCCACAATGTGTTCTTAAACTGGACCGGAGGGCCGGAACAAAAGCATGGATGGAGTGTTTGTGTGAACTAATATAAATTCAAAGTAAACATCATTACATAAAAGGGTACGGTCTTTTTTTTTTTTTTTTTTTTTTTTTAGTTTTATTCATTTCAAACGGGCCGGATCCGGCCCGCGGGCCGTAGTTTGCCCATGGCTGGTCTAGTCCCAGAGGTGCCTGCCCTCTGCGACCCCCACCAGCCCACATGGCTTGTTACCTGTAATGATTATACTGTGCCTACTTTCCCATGCCTGTAATTCCTACTTTCCTGTGTAATCATTGTACTTCTACCCAATATAACCATCTGGCTTACAGGGAGAGGCAGAGCAAATTTTTGTGGATGACCTGCTGCTCTCCCATACTGCCAGCATTATTGGAATAAACGCTCATATATCATTCAACCCTGACTCTTCGTAATTGGCTCAAGTAGTGACAGGCAGTCTGAACTCCTCGGTTATCTGGTTACAAGACCCCACTTAACTCCTCAATTCTTAGACACAAGCCATCTGCTCCTTTAGAGGTATGTCTCTCCTTCTTTGAAATGTGAGCCAAGCTGGGCTGGCCTCTCAGAAACTTGCCCACAATGGAATTACAGAACCTCAGCTAACAACCACTGATCAGAAAGAGACCCCCCATGGGGCTGTGCACAGGAATCAAAAAACAGGACAGCAGCGGTGCCAGCCCTTTCACAGTGGCAGCCATTGAGGAGCAGAAGCCATGGCTTTGTGCTACCCAATGGCCTTGGGCCTCAACAAAGACCACATGGTGACCAAAAACATGAGCAAGCTGAGGCACAGCAGAGGCTCAGCCACCACTGCACGCACCTCACCAAACACACCAAGTTGGTGCAGGAAATGATCCAAGAGGTGTGTGTGTGTGACTTTGCTTCCCATGATAGACACGCTATGGAGCTGCTCAAGGTTAAGGACAAGAGAGCCCTGAAATGTGTCAAGAAAAGGGGACACATGCCCTACAGGCAAAGCTCACTGGTTGAGCATCGACCTATGAACCAGGAGATCAAGGTTCAATTCCCAGTCAGGGCATATGCCCTGATTGCGGGCTCAATCCCCAGTGGGGCATGCAGGCGGCATCCGATCAATGATTCTTTCTCATCAATGAGGTTTCTTCTCTCTCTCCCTCTCCCTTCCTCTCTGAAATAAAATTTTTTAAAAAAAAGGAAGAAAGAAAAGGGGACACACATCTATGTCAAGAGGAAGAGAGGAGCTGAGCAATGTCCTTGCCATGAGGAAAGCAGCAACCAAGAAGGACTGAGCCCCATCCCCGCTGTGTGTAATAAAACCTGTTCAGGAAAAATAAATTTAAAAACAGGCAGCCTGTTTGGTGTCTCGCCAGGCTAGACAGCGCCACCCAGAGGTTTGAGGTGGCTTCAACACATGTTTACAGAACAGATACCAAACTTTCCTACCTCCTTGCCTTAGCTCTGGCTAGAGTCTGCTAGAACCTCTGCCTGGCATGCCGCCCTTCCCCCACCTCTCCGACATTTTACCTGTTCTTGAGAGTTCACGGTCCTCCAGATTTGCTCATTTCCCTCACCTTGCTCCTTAGCCCCTCCTGGTCACTGTTGCCCTGGAGAGCCCTGGGAAGGAGGGTATGCCCAGACACCTGTCCTGCAGTAGTTGGCTCCTGGGTCAGCTGCTGTTTTCATCCCCAAAGTCTCCATTCCTGGTGTTGCAGATGCGCTGTGCCCCGCATACTGGAACAAGGAGACTTCTAGGAACTTGGTTATGCTTCTCTCATCTTTGGGGAAAAACCTCCCCAGTCCCCTAGGTGTCACCAAACATCTCAGGAAAGGGTTGTCCTCATTCCTGCCATCACCTCCTCTCTCTTTCCTTCTCCTGGCTGCTTTACCTCCCACCACTCTCCAAAAATGACCAATGACAGAATTTACCTTCCCCCTGAGCAAACCAACAGATCCATTTTTGTCTTGGTCCTACCCTGATAGGGATAGCCATTCCCTTCTCCTTGCTTGAGCCCTCCTCTCACCTAGGACTCTTCCTACCTTCCAGGCTGCTCCCGCTCCACCTCTTTCACAGGCTCTTCTGCCTGACAGCTAACATCATATTTCTTAAAAAAAGAAAAACAAAGTCAGAGAACTCACACTTCCCAATTTCAAGAAAAAAAAAAATATATATATATATATATATATATATATATATATAGAGAGAGAGAGAGAGAGAGAGAGAGAGAGAGAGAGAGGAAGGGAGAGAGGGAGGGAGAGAGAGTAAAATCTTGGACATTTCTTATAGCAATATTTTTTCTGATATATCTTCCTGGTCAAGTGAAACAAAAGAAAACATGAAAAAAATGAGACTACATCAAACTAAGAAGTTTTGGCACAGCAAAGGAAACTATCAACAAAATGAAGAGACAACCAACCCACTGACTGGGAGAACATATTTGCCAATGATACATCTGATAAAGGATTACTGTCCACAATTTATAAAGAACTTATAAAACTCAACACCAAAAAAACAAACAATCCAATTTTTAAAATGGGCAAAGGAACTAAATAGACACTTCTCCAAAGAGGACATACAGATGGCCAATAAATATATGAAAAGATGTTCAATGTCCCTAATCATCAGAGAAATGCAAATCAAAACCACAATAATATCACCCCACACCTGTCAGAACGACTATTATCAATAAATTAACAAATAACAAGTGTTGTCCAGGACATGGAGAAAGGGGAACTGTCTTGGTGGGAATGTAGATTGATACAGCCACTGTGGAAAGCAATATGGAATTATCTCAAAAAATTAAAAATGGCCTGGCCAGCGTAGCTCAGTGGTTGAGCATCGACCTATGAACCAGGAGGTCACAGTTCGATTATCAGTCAGGGCACATGCAGGGGCTGTGGGCTTGATCCCCAATAGAAGGTGTGAGGGAAGCAGCTGATCAATGATTCTCTGTCATCATTGATGTTTCTCTCTCTCTCTCTCTCTCTCTCTCTCTCTCCCTTCCTCTCTGAAATCAATAAAAATATATTTTTTAAATTATAGCCTAATTTGCTCTCTATGTGACAAGTATGAGGTGCAACTCACATTAATCAATATTTACAACAAATGAATTTTGAGTCCAGAAAGTTTAATACAGAAAAAATTTTTGATTGTGCTAAAGTTTGTTATGCCTGAATACTGAGAGAGAGAGAAAGTATTTCAATAAATTTAAATATGCAAAACTTGACTCTGAAGAAATGACAATTACACAAAAAATCACAGTGATAGAATCAACAGTTGGTAAAAATTGGACAAAGGAGACTGTTTGATGAATCAAATGTTTACTTAAAAAATCACATGAAAAATATGTTCCTCATAAAATTATTTCAATCAAGTAAAAATGAACTTTGAGAAAAATTTGGGAAGGGTTTAACTGCACTGAATAGAAAAGTGATCTAGGAATCTAATTGGCCAAGTGCAATTTATGATTCAAAAGTATTTTCCAACAAAAATTTGTTGGATTTTTTTTTCCATTATGCTTATAAAACTGGAATCAAATTGTCCCCAGAATTAAACTATCCTTTGTGTGGAAATGGCAGTATAAAAATGAGAGGGTTAAATATCCTGTGCATCTTCCTGGTGTTCGACTTTTCAAAATATATTTTTATTGATTTCAGAGAGGAAGAGAGAGATAGAAACATCAATGATGAGAGAGATTCATTGATGGGCTGCCTCCTGCACACCCATGGGATTGAGAACACAACCCGGGTAACCCCACCAGAAATCGAACTGTGACCTCCTGTTTCATAGGTTGACACTCAACCGTTGAGCCACACCAGCCAGGCTGGTGTTTGATTTTATCTCCTAGCCACTAGATGTCCCTATCTCCCAGGCAAGGCCCCAGAACAAACTGGTTATGACCTCTTTCTGGGGGGGCCCTTGTACCTCTGTAGCTCCCACATCTTGGCTACCAGTCCAGGTTTCTCTGTTCCTCTGAAGTTGTGTCTCATACCAAACTGTTCTTTCCTGAGAGACAACCTTTGGGAACAAGGGCAAACCCTGAGACTTTGGCCCTCATGATGGCTCCTCAGTCTTCCACGCTCAGGGATTGTCCTTCCCTAGTTACTTGGCCCCCACCACATCCTGATGTCACCCTTGCCCTCCTGACTCAACACCCTTGTCCCATCTCTAACCATGTCCATGGGGATCTGTGACCCCCTCTCCTAGGCCCACCCAGAAATCAGGAGACAATGTCCATAAATTCATTTCAACTTCAAACTCATTAAATCCAAAGTCACCTTGTAACTGTCAGGACTATAGAATACCCAACACAAAAGCTGACTTTTGAAGGAAGGAGGTAAAGATTTGTTCTTTCGGGGGGGGGGGGGGAAGAAGAAGAAAGAAAATGAGGGAGGGAGCTATGGGCTTATGAGGGAGACAGAATGCATATTTATTTTTATTTTTACCACCTGAGTTTTTAGAAATATGTTTTGGGGCTTTTCCTAACAGTTCCAGAATTTTCATAGATACAATGTAGGTAGTAAGAGAGAGGGAGACAGGAAAGGTATAAAGAGGCAAAGGGAGAGTAGAGACAGCAGCAGAGAAAGTGTAGACAGAAACAAAATGTAGATGGGACAGAGTGTAGAAAGATGACCAGGGACAGGGAGCAAAGGATGTCAGTCATTGCTCCTCAAACCAGACAGAACTTCCTACTATTTAGAAGGTTGAGATCTAGACCTTAGAAGGTCCTGGTCCCAGTCCTCCTGTTTCCAATTATCAGTCTCCATTCTGAATTTATGATGTCACCCTCTTGTGACAGGGTCATTCCCTGCCTCACCCTTGCAAGGCCCATCCCTGCATCTTGGGATGAAAAATATGTCCTTTTTGCTAAGTCTTGCCTTCTGTCAGTGACTGTCCCTACATATCCTCCCCAGCTGAGTGATCCCTCCCACCCCCACCCCACCCCCGCTCTTCCCTTCCCTGTTAAAGAGTCTTGGGACCACTATTCATTTAGTCATTCATTCATCAAACATTTATAAGCAGTTCCCATGTGCCAGGCCCCTGCTCAACAGTGAGACCTGACTTAGGCCCTACATGTCCCCTAATCGCCCCCCCCCCCAACCCCCGCAGCCGTCAGACTGGGGAGGGTGGGGGATGAGAGGAGTGCAGCAGTGATAGCACAGCCTGGGGGAACACAAGGCAGTGTGAGCCTCAGAGAAGATACTTGACCCGGCCAAAATAGACTAGGGCAGGGGACCAGCCTGAATCTTTCGTGTGACCCACCCCCTACCGCCCCGCCCCCAGCACAGAGTCGGGCTCGGAAGATGCGTCCCATCAGCTCCCCTTCAGGGATTTCGGGCAACGCCTCTCCTCAGACGCAACCCATGAGCCTCTCCCTTGTCTGGCCCCGCCCCATCGCTGTCTAGGCCACGCCCCCAAGACCCTCCCCTATGTCATTCAATGTAGGTTTCAAGTCCCACCGCCCAGAGGTTAACCGCACACCAATCTCACGATCCCATTGGCTACAGAGTGTTACTTCATCGCCCTCCTTCAGTTGTCAATCTTCTTTATATAGTCCCAACAGTTACCAAGGCTTGGTTTGAGGGACAGACGATAATGGACATATCAGGGCGTCTCTTTATTGGGCGAAAGCCGGTTATGGGCGGGGCTTAGTGCCAAAAGCTTGACTGCCTCAGTAGGGGGTTCCTCAGGGCCACAGCCTTCTCTCAGAGACACACCCCTCTTTCCTCGCTATTGGCCACGACAGGTGTTGATCAACAGGATTACACATTCCGATAGGCAAAAGCACCCATCCTTCACTACTTCCCTAATTTCGATTCGCTTCTCTCCTCAGAGGCGGCAACCTTCTGGCCGTAGTCAGGGCCTTCCTTAGGGAATGGCCAAATATCCCGTCACTCCTGGCCTGTGGGCGGAGCCATGGTAACTGGGGGCGGTGAATTGGTTGACTGGGCTTTGGGGGCGGGGCAGCGGCTCCTGTCAGCGGGTGAAATGGCAGCGGCGAGCCGGCCGGGGCAGCGGTCCCGGGGGGCGGCTAAGGGAGCTGGGCCAGGGCTGCGGGGCTGGCAGCTGTGGGGCTAACGGGACGGCAAGGCTCGGCACGGCGATGGCGGCGCGCTCGGCGCAGGTAGGGAGGCGGCGTGGCCCGGGCCTCCCGGGCCCCTTCACAGGCAAGTGGCTTCTCGCTGCGGCCCGCCGGGGCCAGGCAAGACCGGGAGTCGGGCTGCCTCGCCCCGGAAGCCGCGCTGGGAACCCTCTGCACTCCCAGCACGGACCCTGGCTGTCAGCCTTGGGCCGGACCTCCACCCACTCTCGTTCCCGACGCTTCCCGACTTCTCAGGGCCCTTCCTCGGACCCTTTCGGGCGCCTCCCACTTCCACCCGCCCCGCCCAGGGAGTGCCCCTCAGGCCCGTGACCCCCGCCCACCCTCCTTACTGACCTTCAGGACCCCTCCCAGGACCTCGCAGGGCCTCCCCAGCCCCGACCCCGCAGACCTTCCCCCTGCGCGCCCAGGACACCACCCACCCCTTCGGATCTCTCCCATCTGCAGGCCCCTTACCACCCTGTCCCTCCTCTCACTTCCCATCCTCTCTCTGGGCCTAGACCTACCCCCATCCTCAGAGACACCAGCCTCAGAGTCCTCCCTGCCCTTCCCTTCTGGCCCTTGCCTAGCCTCTGTAAATTAGGATTCCTGCCCACAGGCCTCACCTCAGCCTGCTGGCCATCTCCTACTCTCAGCAGTCCTGGGGTCCTCCCCCGCACACTCCAGGAGCTCCACACATACCCCTGATCTTGACTCGTCTTGATCCCTGTTTCCTGGATGTCCACCCTCATCTCATGCTCAGCACTACCCCCCAGTTGTTCTGAGAGCCCCGCACAGCACACACATACTGCCAACAGTTCCCAAACAGAGAATACCCGTGAAACCCCTCCCACCCACCCCCCAAAAAACATTCAGGCACACATCAGACACTTGGATCCCCAACACACACAGAAAAACTCAGACCTCCAACACAGGCCAGGCAATTGGTACCACACACACACACACACACACACACACACACTCTCTCTCTCACACAGGGCTCTTCAACACCCCTTCTCGGACCTTACCTTCGCAGGTCCTCCTGGAGTCCCCAGTGCTCCCAGGTCTGGCAGAGACTCAGATGTGTGAGCTGACTGCCCTGCCCCAGGCAGCCAGTCTGTCCAGCCACACCAACCTACCTGAGGCAGCATCCCCACTGGAACCCTGGAGGTGGTTGGGTGACCCAGAATCTCCCAACCCAGTGGACACCTGCTGCAGGCTTCTTCCCCTTTATCTACCTCTCCCCACTTTGCCCTTCTTCCAAGGAAAGGACACTCACACTCTCTCCTACACCCGTCCCCCTAAAAGAACCGCTGCCTGGCCCCTAATTTATGCCCCTCCACCCCCTGGCAAGGAAGAGGAGTTCAGACTGCTCCTGGCCCTGGTCCTGAAGTCTGACCAGACTGGTAGGACCAGCATGCTGACCCCATCACACCCACCTACTCAGATGGCAGGGCCAGTGCTGGTGCCCAGGGGCAGCCCAGCCCCTGACAGTCCCTGTGAGTTCTTTCACCCACAACCAGTATGTTATGCCAAAATGAAACAGCTTCCTCCTCTCCTGGCATCTGGGACCCCGCGTGTCTGGTTTGGGCCTGTCAGAATCAGACAGCTCTTTGTTAAGGAATATTTTCAGAAGGGGAAAAATGGGCTCTTTTTTCCCTCAGCTAGGCTGTGATGGAGCTAGAAGCCCCTGTGCCTGTGTCTTTCTGGGTTGTATTGTCTCTTCCTGTCTGTTCTGCCACCCCACCACCCTCGCCCTTGGGTCCAACCTGTGGGTTCCCCTGAGCTTCTGCGGTTAACTGCTGGTGGTTTGAAAAAACTGCAGGTGGCTTGGCCCTGGCACAAGAATGAGGTGAGATAGAGAAGACAGGAGATTACAGAACCGGCAAGCTGGCATGGCCAGACTGCAGGGAGTAAGGAGGAGACCCGGGCCTTGCCCCATGCAGATTTCCAGATCAGTCCAGCCCTAGCATTGCCCATCTAGGCTCCTTCAAGCTACATAAGCATTCCTAGACAATCCCAAGTAAACAGGACCAGGCTTCTTTGTGGGTGTTCACCAGTGTATTCTGGATGGCCTAGAAAAAAGCACATCTTGGCTTGGCACTTCAACTTCTCCACCTGGAAAATGGGGGGATAAATCCTTAGAACAATAGTTTGTACTGCATGGGAGCCAGTGAGGTTAGGATGTGGCGTTGACTGTCTCTGGGCGCGGTGTGGAAGGAGTCAATGGAGTTCAGGAGGGCAGTCACCCATCTATGGGTGCTAGCAGAAGCACTAGCCACCCTGGTTTCCTGGTTGTAATTAGTTGATGCCTCACTAATGAATATCTCTGTGGCCATGCTGCCCCTCAGGAAGCCAGCTTGAATCTGGGCTGAGAAATAGTCTACTGTGTTGGGGGACAGAGGGCAGTAGGAGGCCTGCTTGCTGGCAGTGCCCACCCCCACCCCCTACATGAACCCCTGATGCTGGGTAGGGAGAGGTTTGTTCTACCCACTTGCTGAAGGGAGAAAGTGAATGAAAAGACAGCTGAAGGTCATGAGGTACACAAGAAATGAACCCCACAGGCTCCCCAAGGTGGGACCTTGTGTGGAGGCAGTGAGGTCAGAAGGCTCCCAGTGAGGGCTTGTGGACAATAGCAATGCACTTTACCCTAGACTGGAATACACATCTATGTTTTTGTGTATGTGCTTTGATGGGTACACGGGCCAAGGGGGAACATGATCTCAACTTTCTTGTACAGAATATAGATACTGATCATTCTGGGGGAAGCCCCATCCTGGAAGTTGAGTCAGATATTGGGGTCTGAAGGAATGTCAAAGGTGTCCCTGCTCTGCATCTAAAGACCCTCTCTACATCTCAAGACAAGAGGTAGAACCACTAGTGCACACTGATCACGCCCATGCCATGTCCTAGGCCAGTGATGGCGAACCTATGACACGCGTGTCAGAGGTGACACGCGAACTCATTTTTTGGTTGATTTTTCTTTGTTAAATGGCATTTAAATATATAAAATAAATATCAAAAATATAAGTCTTTGTTTTACTATGGTTGCAAATATCAAAAAATTTCTATATGCGACACGGCACCAGAGTTAAGTTAGGGTTTTTCAAAATGCTGACACGCCGAGCTCAAAAGGTTCGTCATCACTGTCCTAGGCCCTGTGCCAAGCGCCATTTACATAGTATCTCATTTAATCTTCCAGGCAACCTGGAGAAACTGGGATTCCGGCACTATGCCCTTAACATCACATCCTGCTATCTCCTGTGTGGAAACTTGAGACAGAATTATGTACGGCGTGCTGCTGGGGGAGTGCAGAAAAGGGCCCTGAGCATTTCTGGGGTGTTAGGGAAGGTGGAGCAAGTATGATGTATGGAGCATTCTAGGCGGCCAGAGTGCTTGGACAGAGGCCCAGGAAGCAGGAGCAAACATGATGCATTCAGAGAAGCGTACCTCGTTTGGTGGGCCCCATCCTATAAGCCTTCATGTTTCAAAGGTGATCCATGAGACACACACTATGGAAATTCCCTGGTCAGAGCAATCATAGTTGGAAGAATCGGAAAGGCAGCAAAATCCACCTGCCTGGGGGAGCCTGCAGTACACATGCTCTAGAAGCCAAATGAAGACAGTGGAAGGAAGGAGGTTTAGATAGGAGAACTAACCCCCCAGAGCTAGGAAGAGATTGAACCCTACTGGGAAGATTTCCAAGGCCCTGTTGGCATGACTCACTACACTTTTCTTCCACTTTACAGTGCACCACATGTTTGTGAGATTGTTTCATCTGTGTCTGTCTCCCATACCAGCCCATGAGACCCACAAGAGCAGGGCTCGTATTTGCTCACAGTTGAGTTCCAGGTGATTCTAGGGCACATAGCAGATACTCAGTAAGTGACTGGTTGGTTTAGAGCTGTCATTCTTCTACTCACTTGCTTTTGAATTCCAGCTACTCTCCATGTTACCTAGGGGGGCAGCTGGCCCATCAGTTGCCTACTCCTTGCCAAGGAATAGGACCTGAGACACTAGGACATTTTCCCCAAAGTTAGAGCCAGGCAGGGCCATGATGGTCTGCTGGACAAATGGAGTCAGCTATCATCTTTCAAGGCTTCAGATTCAGAAATGATTTTGTGTCCCCATAATCATTAGAGGTGGAGGATCAGAAGCCAGGGGGAAAGGAAAAGGGAGCCAAAATTAAAGGACACTTGAGGCCTTTATCCTGCCTCTGAAAATACCAACCTCTGAAAGATGGCGCATACACACTCAGTAGCTTTCCCTGTTAAAAAGTAGTGACTGCGGCCCTGGCCAGTTTGGCTCAGTAGATAGAAGATCGACCTGTGGACTGAAGGGTTCCAGGTTCAATTCCAGACAAGGGCACATGCCCAGGTTGCGGTCTCCAACCCCAGTAGGAGGTGTGCAGGAGGTAGCCAATCCATGATTCTCTCTCATCATTTCTCTCCTTCTGTCTCTCTCTCTCTTTCTCTCTCTCTCCCTCCCTCTCTGAAATCAATAAAAAGAAAGAAAGATTGAATCTTTAAAAAAAAGATCCTGGGTTCAATTCCAGTCAAAGGCATGTATTCTTGGTTGCAGGCTCCTCCCTGGCCAGGGCCCTGGTTGGGGCGGATGCAGGAGGCAACCAGTTGATGTGTTTCTCTCACATCGATGTTTCTCTCTGTTTTTCCCTCTCTCTTCCACTCTCCCTAAAAATCAATGAAAATATCCTCGGGTGAGGATTAACAAAACCAGTAATCCTATATAATAAAAGGCCAGCCATCAAAAGCATAACAACCAGAATGACCAGAGACCAGACCCACTACGGCCCCTCGGCCCCTCGCAGGACTGGCCCGCCCCCAACAAGCAGTTAGGGGCAATCAGGTAGGCAGACATCCCCTTGTAGGGCTGGCCCCACCCGCCAGCAAAGAAAGAGGGAGGCCCAGGACACCAGTGGCAGCAACTGTGGCAGGTGTGCAGCTGGTCAGCAATCAATTGCCCGGCAGAAGGAGGCCCAGGCCAGGCAAGCCATCACACCCCTTGCCTGTCGCTTGCAGAGGGAGGCCACCAGTGGCAGGGGAGGGGGTAGCAGCGCTGCACAGATGGCAAGCAGTGACAGTGGCGGGGGTGGGGCCAGCTGCCTGCAGCCGGGGGAAGGAAAGCCCTGATAGGCCCTGATCTCAGGCCAGGCCTAGGGACCCTACCCAAGGAGTCCCGGATTGTGAGAGGGTGCAGGCCAGGCTAAGGGACTCCTGAGTGCACGAATTTTCATGCACCGGGCCTGTAGTAGTAATAATAATTACTGCCATTCACTGAGTGCCCACTACACTCAGTGCTTCATGTATATTATTTCTAAAGTAAAAGAATGCGGAGAGATTGGCAGCACAGCAGATCAATATAGGGCAGAGGCTCGGGAGTCAGAAATCCAAGTGTGAATTTTTCTTCCCCTACAGCCTAGTTAAGGGACCTTTTGAGTGACCTTCTGCTCAAGGTGACACCTCTCATGTGTTAGACCTGTCCTTTACTTTTCTGTCTACACTGGTATATAGTCACTTCTTTATCTTTAAAATAGACTTTATATTTTAGAACAGTTTAAGATTTAAAGAAAAGTCAGAAGATAGTCCAGAGAGTTCCTGAAGACTCCATACCCAGTTTCCCCTATTAGTGACATCCCAGGTTAGCCTGGTACCTTTGTTATAATTAATGGACCAATATTGATTCATTATCATTAACTATACCCCACACTTTATTCAGATCTCCTTAGTTTTTTCCTAATATCCTTTTTCTGTTCCAGAACCCTATCCTGGATCCCACACATTTCATCATCATATCTTAGGCTTCTCCTGGCTGGAACACTTTCTCAGACTTCCCTTGTTTTTTATGACCTTGAAAATTTTGAGGACTAGTTAGAATTTTCTAAAATGTCCCCTAATCAGGATATGCCATCGGTTTTTCTCATAGTTAAATTGGGTGATGTTTTCTGGGGAGAAAGACAGGGGTGAAGTGCCCTTCTCATCTCATTATATCAAGGGTACATGTTCTTAACATGACTTATTACTGTTGATGTTGACCTTGATCTCCTGCCTGAACAGCACAGATATTTTTATCTTCATTTATTCAGCAGACCTTTATTGAGCACCTAACTAAATGTCAGTTGCTGCATTGTGGGCTTGGAGTAGAAAATTAAGAAAACAGGCCTTATACTCAGAATGACCCAGTAGAGCAGGCAGGCATATATAGAAGTAATTGCCATAGAATATGTCTTGGGCTGGGGTGTAGGGAGTAGGTATTTTCAGGGAGAGAAAAGAGAGAAATGAACCAGGACACTAGAGGTGGGGTGTTGGCAGGAAATATTTCACAGAAAAAAAAACTCAAACCAAGTCTTGGAGAATTCCTTTCCAGTCAAAGGGAACAGCATGTGCAAAGACAGGCAGGAAGAAGTAGGTGCTCCTTGTGGGTTAAGTGTGTGGAGGGACTGCGATATGGGAGGAGGTGAGGTTGGCAGGGGTGTGTGCACCATGCAAAAATGTTGGGATTCCAAGATTCCAAGTCATAGTAGGGAGTGGCTAAAGGGTTTAGAGCAAGCACCAGGAGGGTAGTACCAGGCCTTGCCTGAGCCAGTGGGTGGCAGCATCAGGGACCCAGGTAGGCCAACCTGCAGCAGGAGGAGGGGCTGGCTTTAGTCAGGAGAGAGTTGGCTTGGAGGAGCATCTTCACACTGCAGGTCAGGAGAGATTTCCTAAAGTGCAAACCCAGTCAGATTGCTGCCTTGGCCCACAATGCCCTGTGGGGTTCTGGCCCCTGCCTAGTCCCTTCTTGAGTTGCACCCACCCCTCTCCCACTGCTTCTGCACCAGGTCCCTCTGCCAGCCCACCCCATCCCTTACCTTCTCTTAACTGGAGTATAATTCACATATCATAAAATGCACCCTTTTAAAATGAATAATTCAATGGATCTTAGTATATTCACAAAGTTGTGCAACCTCTACCACTAATTCTAGAACACTTCATTACCCCAAAAAAGTCCCATAAGCAGTTTCTTCCCCACCCCATTCCTCCCACTCCTGGGCTCTAGTTCCTGGCAACCACTAATTGACTTTCTGTCTCTAAGGATTTACCTATTCTGGACATTTCATATAAATGGCATCATGTCACTTGTGATCTTTTGTGTCTGACTTCTTTCACTCTGCATCATGTCTTTGATGTTCATACGTATCAGAGCTTCCTTTCTTTTAATATTCCATTATATGGATGGACCACATTTTATATATCCATTCATCTGCCAATGGACACTTGGATTATTTCCACTTGTTGGCTATTATGAATAATGCTGCTATGAATAGTCATGGACAAGTTCACATGTGGATGTGTGTCTAGGAGTAGAATTGCTGGGTCATGTGGTAACTCTTGTTGAACTTTTTGAGGAACTGCCAGACTGTTTTCCAGTCTACCTTATCTTTTATTCCAAGCATTTGTCTCCATCTGTAGTAGGAAGTTTGGGTGACCGTTTCTTAGCCTCTTCCCCTGTATGCTCTGGCAGGGGCTGTGTCTCTTTGCCCACCAGCCTTCAGTCCAGCATAGTACCTAGCACCTGGTAGACATCCAGTAAATATTGGTGGTTGAGCAGGTTGGTTCAATTCCTCAAATATTTATCAACTCTTAGGTTGTGCCACGTCCAGCAGGGGACACTGCAGTAGCAGGGACCCAGACAATGACAATTCCTGCCCTGGCCAGGGGTCTGATGGAGATGTTCAGAAGTCATTTGGCAATCTGGCTGGTTCTCAAGAGAAAGGAAAATCTTGGAATGGAGGTGTCACAATCACTGACATATATATATTCAGTCATTTAAGCCGTAAGAGTGAGATCACCAACAACATGAAGGGACAAGGGCCCAGGCAGAGCCTATGGAGGAAGAGGCACCATGTGGGAGGCTAAAACGGGCAAAGAAGCAGGAGACCCAGGAGCCCAGCCTCTGGGAAACTAGATGGGAGAGGACTTCAAGAAGGAAGAGGCATGACTGACAGTGTCCAAAATTCCCTAAGAGGGAGAGAGAAAAGAAGGTGGGAGGTGTCTGGCATCTGGACTTCTCTGTCCCCACGCTCCCTGCCCAGCTCACCAGCAGAGTCTTCTTCCCACCCCTCTTGCTTGGCTCAGCTTTCTAAGCCATGAGAGCGAGGTGGATGGTGGTGCCAGCAGGAGCAGGGTTAGGTGGCTCATTGCCTACTCTGCAGGAGCCAGGATCCCCCTTCAGGTGGCTGAGTTAGAGTAGGGGCAAATGGCATTGAAGTTGGGACCCCAGACCTAGAGGGAACCTGTGTGTGGATTTTAGAGGTATGGCCCCTTGGCCCTAGAGGGGACCTGCCTTGTCTCTGCATCTCCGAGCCCATTTAGCAAGGTAGACATGGCTGCATACTGTAGAGTTGTATTCTCGTCACCTTGTTCCACTCAATGCCTAGAATAGCGCCTGGCCCTCAGTAAGTGCCAGGAAAGGAATGGTTGAAACAGTAAGAGTCATGGCACTCTGGGGAGGGAGGTGAGGTTGCTCACAAAGCTAAGATGGCAGCAAGCCAGTGTCCATCTGAATCTACTCAGTTCCAAGGGTTGCAAGGTCTTGTCAGTGCAGAAAGCATGCATGCCTGTGTGCATGCAAGAGTATGCATGGGTATGAGATAGTGTGTGCATGTGAAAGTGAATGTGTATGAGTGTGTGTCTACCTGTATATCAAGTGTGAGTTACATATAAGTGTGAAATTGTGAGTGAGTGTGTATATCTGCCTGTATGAGTATGTGTCTGAGTGTATGTATGTACATTCACCAGGAGATGGCTTCCAGGGCAAAGCAGTGTTTAGAGAGTCCAGGGATGAGTCAAAAGAAAGTTCCTGAGGGATCATTAGTTTCTACCTTTCGGACTGCAAATTTCAGCCCTATGCATTGAGTCAACTTTATTTTCTGAATGAAATACACATTACTATATGATAAATTGCTGAACACACTCTCCTAGTGGATGGTTCCTGGTGTGGTTCTTTATTTTTTAATGGAAACTCAGATCTGAATTATTTTCTCAGGCTCTTTAGGGGAGAGGGTGGGCCAACTATGCTCTGGGCTCAGCAAGGAAGAGGCATGACTGAGAGAGTGTCCCAGATTATGACCCTAGCTACATGTAGTCTCTTTCTTTGTGGCCCCCACTGCTCCTTAAATCCAGGTGTGCTTTTGAGGCTCCTCCCTATCTCCCAACTCTGAAGCTGGGAAACCCATGCAGCCTTCCCAGCCCCTTCCTTCACAGAGAGATCCTTCTAGGTCAGCACTTCTTGTCCACAGACTTTGACTCTGCAGGAGGCCTTGGTGCAGCCCCCACTGTTCCTCTGTCAGGAATGATTAACTCCTAGCTAAGTGGTGCATGTTGCTTGATCTTTGGAACAGGTGGTCCCTGGCCAGCCGGTTCTACCAGGACCTAGAGTTCATACCACTCACCAAAAGCCAGAGCCCTTAGTACCCAACAGACTAGGAGAGCTCTCAGGAACCAGAGGCAGAACCAGTGGCCCTGGGAAGTCTCAGAGTCCTGGGGAGGGAGGGTTCTTGCCCACCCCCTTAAGGTGAAAGCAGAATAGTACCCCCGTGACAGGGCAGCATGAGGGAAGGCAGCCAGAATCAAGTGCATGGCTAGGATTAAGTCCAGCCAACCCCTGAGCCCTTGGGTGTTGGCTGGGGGCTAAGCTTAGGCTGCAGGAAGGTGCCCAGTGACCTGAGGTGGCCAGGCAGGTGTGACAGTTCATTCTGTCACTATCCCCCTGCTGCCTAGGGGACCAGTTCCCACCTCTCCAGAGACCAGGCAAGGGCCCCTATGCAGGCAGAGCTGTCAGAGCCAGGTCAGGTGGGGTCCAAGAGCACATAGTGGACTCCTGGTACAGAGCATGCAGGAGAATGGGTGGGCATGAAGGGACTGCCCACAGTGGCAGTAGGGGAGCAGGATTTTCTTCCTGCCACCATGACCCTGGGGATCACTCTCTTCTTAGACCCTTTGAGCTAACCTGGGCTCACCAGAAGCAGAATGACTGAGTAGAAGGAACACTATCCCCTGCTCCTAGCAGCCTTCCCTTTCCTAGCCACTCCTGATGACTAGAACCTCCTACAAGGTGATGCCAACCCCCACAGATGTCCCACAACAGGCATAGCGGAACCCCAAAGCCCTGGTTCCCAGCTAGCCCTCAACCTTGGCCCAAGGATAGATAATAATAGAATGTTTATGGAATGATCACTAAGTATCAGGCACTGTTCTCACACACCACGTGCATAGCATACTCAGTTCTCACAGTCACCCTCTGAGGCCTGTGAGACTCAGAGACGCCTACACAGCTGGTTAAGAGGGTGCCACGCTTTAGGCACAGGTCTATCTGAGTCTGGAGCCATAGCTTTGGGTATGGTGCTGAGCTGCCTCTCATGACACTGGCAGAAGGTGAGAGGCCAATGTCCTTGGACCCCCCAGGAGGGTGGGGCCAGACCATCCCCAGGAAAAATAGGAGAGATGACCTGACACCTGCATGGCACACGGCAAGCCAAGATCAGGATACCCATCAGAACTTACGGCTCTCACTCTGTATCCACCACAGCACAGACTCCCAGAACTTTGATGCATCCCTGGCTTCCCAGCCCAAGTGTAGTTAACTCTTCTGGCAATTGGCAGCACGAGACAATTAACAGTAAAGAATAATTGCTTCTGGCTGTGCTAGCAGACCACTTTGGTTGATGAGACAGGGAAGATCAGATGCTGAGGCAGGCCTCCCAGGGCAGACCACAGCAGGAGACAAGGACCAAGGCTATCAGAAAGGGCCACCAAAGTAGGGGCTTCTGCACCTCAAGGTCCCAGCAGGGGTCTTGAGTGACGGAAGTCTTGGCCTCAGGCTCTGCTGAAGACTCTGGGGTGTGGAGATGAGCCTTGGCCTTCATGCCCATGGACAACAGGACAGCTTGGGCCCTGCTGTGGTCCTATTGTATCTGTCCAGGCATCTGGAGCACACTGGCAGGGATCCTGGTAGTCAGCATCTGGAATAGAAGGTGCTGGCATGGCCATCACCTGAGCTGGGGTGCATGGGGATGAGGGGTACACCAAGTGTACAGAGCAGAAGTGGGAGCCCAGAGTGAGGAAATGTGCACAGGTGAACAGCAGGCTCAGCTGACTCAGAGCTGGCAGAATGAGGTGAAAACCCAACCCAATGCTAACCATGTGTGTCTCCGGCCCCCAGACAGAGCTGTGACCTGGCCCTGCTTGCAGTTGATGAGCCTGCCCACCATGGCAAGCCCCACTCTGAGCCCTGACTCCTCATCCCAGGAGGCCCTGTCAGCCCCCACCTGCTCCCCCACCTCTGACTCTGAGAACCTCAGCCCCAATGAGCTGGAGCTACTAGCCAAGCTGGAAGAGCAGAACCGGTGAGTTGGGGCCTGGCGTAGGAGGAGGGTGTGCAGGGTACAGCTTGGGCCCCAAACAGAAGCTCCTGGATGCTCCCTCACACTCATGCCTGAGTCTGGTCCTGGGCAAAGTAATAGCTCCCACCAGAGGCAATGTCATCCTCCTAACCCTGAGTGAACAGACAGTTCCCCATTCAGATGAGAAGACCAAGGATTCTAGAAGCAGAGTGAATCTTGGAACCTGGCTGTGTTTCTCAAGCCATTGTTAGACAGAAGAGTAAAGCCTCTGACTCTGGAGTCAGGCCTTCCCACCTTTTTTTTCTGGCCCTCCCCTTGTTTAAAATGTAGGTTTATTCCCTACTAATTGGAAAGAATATATACACCCCTATGTTCATTGCATGGTTATTTACAATAGCCAAGATATGGAAGCAACTCAAGTGCCCATCAATAGACAAGTGGATAAAAAAGCTGCGATACATGTCTCAGCCAGTGTGGCTCAGTGGATAGAGCATTGGCCTGCGGACTGAAGGGTCCTGGGTTCGATTCTGGTCAAGGGCACATACCCAGGTTGCGGGCTCTATCCCCAGTAGGGGGCGTGCAGGAGGCAGCCAATCAATGATTCTCTCTCATTGATATTTCTATCTCTCCCTCTCCATTCCTCTATGAAAATATATATTTTTAAAAAGCTGTGATACATATAAAAAGAATGAAACCTTACCATTTTCAATAGCATGGATGGACCTAGAGGGTATTATGCTAAGTGAAATTAAAGTTAATCAGAAAAAGACAAATACCATATGATTTCACTTATATGTGGAATCTGAAGAACAATGTAAACAAACAAAACAGAAACAGACTCATAGATACAGAAAACAGACTGATGGTTACTACAGGGAGGGGAATGGGGACTGGGTGAAAAAGGTAAAAGGATTGAGAAGCACAGATTGATCGTTACAAAATAGTCATGGGGATGTAAAGTATAGCATAAGGATTTGGGTCAATAATCCTATATTATAAAAGAGAAACATGTAAATTGACCATCCCTCCACGACACTCACCAGCCAATCAGGAGTGGGTATGCAAATTAACCTGACAAAGATGACAGGTTAATTTGCATACACAGGCACCGGGTGGAGAGCAGAGCGGGAGAGCCGGCGGAGAGTGGAGCCACTTGGGGAAATTGGCTCCCCAAGCTGCCAGACAGAGAGCAGAGAGGGAGAGCTTGGCAGAGTGGGAGGCCATGAGACCAAGACAGAGCAGGAAGGGAAAACCAAGATTGCGGGGAGCACCAGGAATTCTGGGAATAGTAGTTTTGGTGGCAGCCCCAGGACCAAAAGTGGAAGCCCAGAACATGGGGAACACCAGGAATGCTGGGAATCATAGTTTTGGTGGCAGATGGATCTCCTAAACACTAGAGCAGTGGTTCTCAACCTTCCTAATGCCGCGACCCTTTAATACAGTTCCTCATGTTGTGGTGACCCCCAACCATAAAATTATTTTCGTTGCTACTTCATAACTGTAATTTTGCTACTGTTATAAATCGTAATATAAATGTCTGATATGCAGGATGTATTTTCATTGTTACAAATTGAACATAATTAAAGCATAGTGATTAATCACAAAAACAATATGTAATTATATATGTGTTTTCCGATGGTCTTAGTTGACCCCTGTGAAAGGGTCGTTCGATCCCCAAAGGGGTCGCGACCCACAGGTTGAGAACCGCTGCACTAGAGCAAAGTGAGCCTGGAGCAAGTTACTATTGCAGTGGGGGATGGAGGAAAAGCAAAGGTGAGAGACATAAGTAAAATCAGAGTGTCTAGGAAAAATTAAAGGGAAGCTATCCTAAAACTTCCAGGAAATCTCCACCAATGAAGCAAAGGAAAAAAACATGCCTCTATTATTCTGTGAGCAACAAACCAAACTGAGTTGGGGTCTCAGACAGTTCTCATATGATTGCAAAGACAGACAGAAACTCCTGGATTGGAGAGGGCTCCCCTGAGGGCTCCCAGATTGGAGAGGGTGCAGGTTCGGACTGAGGGACCCCCACAACCCCCAGTGCACGAATGTCGTGCACCAGGCCTCTAGTATTGTAATAACTATGTATGGTACCAGGTGGGTACTGGAAATATTGGTGGGAACACTCTTTTTAAAAAAAAACTATTGGGGGGGTAATGGGGGGATAAAGACACATATGTAATACCTTAATAAAGAAAAAAATTAAAAATAAATAAATAAACTCATTTTTAAATATGTTTTTATTGATTTTTAGAGAGAGAGGAAGGGAGAGGGATAGAGAGATAGAAACATCAATGAGAGAGGAACATCTTCAATCAGCTGCCTCCTACATGGCTCCTACTGGGGACTGAGCCCACAACCCGGGTATGTGCCCTGACCAGGAATCTAACCGGTGACCTCTTGGTTCCTAGGTCAATTCTCAACTGCTGAGCCACACCAGCCATACACTTTCTAAAGTATATGATTGTCTAATCACTATGCTGTACACCTGAAATTAATATAAAATAATGTTGAATATAAACTGTAATTGAAAAAATAAAAATAAAAATTTTTTAAAAAGGGAGTCAAATTGATGCTTAGCAGACAAGTACTCCTTGAAGCCCTTTAAATCTGCTCTGGCTTTCCTCCTTTGACATGTAAGTACTTTTAATTTTCCATAGAGTTGTAGAAGAAGAATAATTACATCCATGAGTATGAGTATTTATTAAATGAAAGGTGACTAAAAATAGTAACACTTTCTCAGTGTGTGCTTAGTGAACTTTTCTGGAACAGAGGCAATAATTGAAACTACTTTTAAATAATGGTTCTTGAGCTTTTGAAGTGAACCTGTTATATTACTTCTTTTTTAAGATTTTTTTATTGATTTTTAGAGAGAGAAACATCATATGACAGTAAAACATCAATCAGCTGCCTCCTGCATGCCCCCTCCCTGGGAACAAGCCCACAACCTGGGTATGTGCCCTGATCGAGAATTGAGCCAGCAACCTTTTGGTCCATAGGACAACACCCAACCAACTGAGCCACATTGGCCAGGGCTGACCTCTCCTTTTTCATAAACGATGTCTTTTTTGTTGTTGCTGTTAACCCTTACCAGAGGATATTTCTTCCATTGATTTTTAGAGTGTGGAAGGGAGGGAATGAGGAAGGGAGGAGAGAGAGAGAGAGAGAGAAAGAGAGAGAGAGAGAGAGAGAGGGAGAGAGAGAGAGAGAGGAGAGAGAGAGAAACATCGATGGGAGAGAAACATATCGATTGGTTGCCTCCTGCATGCGCCCTGACCCAGCCAGGGATCAAACCTACAACCCAAGTATGTGCCTTTGACTGGGAATTGAACAAAAGACCCTTTAGTTCACAGACTAACGCTATAATCACTGAGCCCAAATCAGCCAGGGCAACAATGTTTTATAACAAGGTAAGTTTGTAAAAAAGTTACTGTGTTAATTTAATTGTGATTGAAATTTTAATCAGTTATGTTTTCTTATTTTTAAAACTTACCCCTTTTTTCCAGAAGTATAGCTTTGAATTTTAAAAAAATATTTTTCAAATATTATTAAAAAATAAAATGTAGATTTATTATCATTCAGCTATGACAAAGCCAACAGATCAGGAGAGGACTGCCACTGAGAAGACAGAAGCAGGAGGCAGGGCACACCATGCAGGGCCACTCAGGGAGGCACGAGGGTCAGTCAGGAGGCAGAGGGAGCCAGGGGGAAATGCAGGCAAGTACTTCTACTGTGGTTTCTGAAAGAAGGACTGGGCAAGGCAGGGTAGGCAGGCCTGTGTTGGGCTAGTTTGAATAATTTCAGCCTGCTTTGGGACATAGGGGTGGCCTGTGGTGATCAGGACACATAGTAGCCCTGAGTGTGAGAGCCTGGTAATGGAGAGGTGGTGGGTTTGTGGGTTCTGGATTCATTGATTTGCACATGAAAGATGCACTAACAGGTGAGTCCTTCACTATCTCTAGGAATTAGCTAGGCCTGGGAGGGACAGGCCCTCTAGAGTCAGCCAGGACCTCGCTGTCAAAGCATCAGAAACCCAGGTTTCATAAAGCTTCTCATTGGCTGAGTACTCCCAGCCACCTGCTCACCCTCTCTGACCCTCATCCATAAAACATGATTCTTCACAAAACCTGCCCTTCATGGGTGGTACAAGACTCAGTGAGCTAATCCATATGCTTCTCAGCCCAGTACAGGGCACAGATTGAGACAAACAAATGCAGCCTCTGCAGTGACCCAGGGAGATGGACCATAGCTCAGAGAAGTTAGGGCTCTGGCCAAGGTCACTCAGCAAGAACAATTAGACCAAATCCCTGGTGGCCTCTGGAATCCCTGAGAAGAGGTGCCAGGCTCCTCAGCAGCTACCTGTTCCCAAGGAGTCACTGAAGCCCAGGGACCAGGGTGGGCAATGCCTGCAGCCCAGAACTGCCTCTACCTGCCCTCCCTACCTAGGCTCCTGGAAGCCGACTCCAAATCAATGCGCTCCATGAATGGCTCCCGGCGGAACAGCGGCTCCTCTCTCGTATCCAGCTCCTCCGCCTCCTCTAACTTGAGCCACCTGGAGGAGGACACATGGATCCTATGGGGCCGAATCGCCAATGAGTGGGAAGAGTGGCGGCGTAGGAAGGAAAAGCTGCTTAAGGTGGCAGGGATGGTGGAGGTGGGTGGGCGGTGGGAGGGCCAGCAGGGACAGACAGCAGGTCACACTCCACCAGCACCAGGGCCCCAGCACAGGCAAAGGGACAGAAGTGTAGTTGTGCAAGCACTTTCAGGGGGCCTTGCCAGGGCAGGGGGAGGGAGGGAAGAGAGTGTGAATGGGGCTGGCCAGGTAAGTAGCTGTCACACTGACGTCTCAGGCACCTATTTGTTTCCTGCCCCACTATGTTCTGTGATAAACTGGGGAAAGTACATTAAGCAGTGTGGACTCAGTCTGCAGTGCAAAGGCTCTGCAGAGCTCTGAGCCACATGCATGGCATAGGCAAGCCCCATCTTGGGGGCTAGACTAGGTAACCCTGGGGAGACTGCACTGGGACAGCATCCAGTCTGGCCTCCTGCTGCCCACCCTGTCCCCAGGAGCTTATCCACAAGGGCATCCCGCACCACTTCCGGGCCATTGTGTGGCAGCTCCTGTGCAGTGCTACAAACATGCCAGTCAAGAACCAGTACTCAGAGCTGCTCAAGATGTCCTCGCCATGCGAGAAGCTGATCCGCAGGGACATCGCCCGCACCTACCCAGAGCACGAGTTCTTCAAGGGCCAGGACAGCCTAGGCCAGGAGGTTCTCTTCAATGTCATGAAGGTGAGGCCCCCACTGCTGAGGACCCCCCAACCCTACA
This sequence comes from Myotis nattereri, assembly GCF_964212035.1. Taxonomy (NCBI): domain Eukaryota; kingdom Metazoa; phylum Chordata; class Mammalia; order Chiroptera; family Vespertilionidae; genus Myotis; species Myotis nattereri. The sequence goes on from NC_138080.1 coordinate 10,630,201, forward strand.
TGAAGAAGCACTGTCCACATTGGCCTGCTGTCACTGAGCCTGGCAGGACCCTGCCCTGACACTCACGTTCCCTTACAGGCATACTCTCTGGTGGACCGAGAGGTGGGCTACTGCCAGGGCAGTGCCTTCATCGTGGGCCTGCTCCTGATGCAGGTAGGTGGCCTGGGGCCAGGCTATGGCAGGACCCAGCCCATCTAAGCTGTGCTTCCAGGAGGTGGACAAAGCAGAATGTAACCCCCTATCCAGTGGCTCCACTGTCAGAGCCTACCCCTGCGTCCCACTGTGACCTCTGACAGTCCCCAGGCCAAGCCCCAGTGGGTGAGCACAGACGGGCTGGCTGCCTGTTCTGTCCACTGTACTGTCCAGGGTCTAGAGGGGCAGGCCGTCCTCCTCGGTCACCTCCCAGGGTTGGACAGGGAATCCCAACAGGGAGCTTAAGTTAGCCAGTGTGGAGTTCGTGGGGCTGGGGTTTTGTCCAGAGAATTCAGCAGGCTTAGGAAGAGGAGAACAGGGACACTGAGAGTGGACCAGCTGGTGTCCCAACCATGGGCTCTGGAGGTGGCCAGACCTGGGGATCAAGTACCTGCCAGGTGGCCTTTGGTAGGTGACTTCAGCCTCAGGAGATTTTCCATCAGTAAACAAGAGTGACCAGAGGTTCATTGTGAGAGTTCAGACAACCCACACAGTCCACGTTCATTAAACTTAAATAGAGCAGAAACAGGCCTAGCACAGTATTCCAGGTCCAAAAGAAGAGCAGGAAGCGTCCCCTTCCCACCCTGCCCACACTCAGCCCCTGCCCACCTGCCCATCCCTCAGATGCCGGAGGAAGAGGCTTTCTGTGTGTTTGTGCGGCTGATGCAGGAGTATCGCCTTCGGGAGCTCTTCAAGCCCAGCATGGCTGAGCTGGGGCTCTGCATCTACCAGTTTGAGTACATGCTGCAGGTGAGTGGGGCCGGGGTGGCCCATCACCACCCACTCCTCTGCAGCCCACAGCCATCCCAGTGGGTCTTTTTAACTGAAAATTCCAGGGCTGAGAAATCATATCCAGAGATCCCAGCTCAGAAAGGGGCTCTAGTCCCCAGGGAGCCATGTGGCATTGCCCCCAAGCACACTTCCAGGGATAGGACAGAGCCAGGCATTTATAGTGGGGGCTCCTGAGAGCTCTGGGCTTCCAGAGTCCAAGGGCAGAGGGGTCAAGGTGGCTTTTGCCAGACACACCCATAACGCCTTCACTGTCTGTTCCCAGCGTGATATGGCAGAAGGAGGGAAAGTGTTGTCTGCCTGCCTTTGATGATTACAGGAGAGCCACAGACCTTTCTGTTTATAAATAGCAGTCCCCACAGGGCACAGAGGCCACTCTTGGCTGGCAGACACTTTCCCTGTGCATGCAAGGGAAGAACACACACACACACACACACACACACACACACACACACACACACACACGGCCTGCTCCAGAAGTCTGTCACAGGTGGGGCTGTGAAACTGCACAGCAGGTGGGGGTGAGGGTTGAAGGGGAAATGGGAGGTAGGCTCTGGGATAAGCCTGGTCATAAAAGCCCCATTCCTCAGGCCCGGAAAACCGGGAGGTGCTGTTGGTCAAGGGGGCCTGGTAGTGCCAACAAGCAGGGGGCCAGGGGCTGCAGAGAAGTGGCCCTGCCCAGGCTGGGTAGCTGAGAGCCCCTACAGCAGAGTAGCCGGACAGTGCCAGGGAGCTCCTGGGTCTGCAAGGAAGCCTAGGGCAGGTTGCGGGAAGGGGCACCAGAGGCCCTTCTTCCAGTAAATGACATCAAGGGGGTCCTAATACTTTCTCCAGCTTATTTCCCCAGTTTCTGTCACTTTTCAGCAATCTGAAGTTCAGGCCAATCAGACCGGCATCCCCTGAGCATTGCTGGGCACAGAGCATCATGAGGGGGCAGCGGGGAGACACAACGACTTGCAAGTCAGGGAATACAGGTTGACCAGCAGTAGGTTTACACTGCGCCCCACCGCTCACTCTCTGAGTGACCGTGAGCAGTTAAGTAAACCCACCCCAAGCCTCAGAAGCTCCCTGTCAGGCTGATCATGAGGATCCTATGAGCAAAAAGGAGAGCAGATGGGCCACTTCCTACCCAAGGTGCACATCCTGCACCCATGAGCTGCTGCTATTCCTGTCACCCCTGCCTGTGTCCCCACCTCATGCTACTCAGAGTTCTGGAATATTTCAGCCTCACCCAAACACAGTGCTGAGGGCACACAGAGGAAGGGACCCAAGGGCAGACCAGAGAAGGCTTCCTGGAGGCAGAAGCACCGAGACTCAGCACTTCCAGGTGGAAGGAGCCTGTGGGCATGGACAGCTGTGCCTGGTGCCCACAGGCTCCTCCTCAGTGCTGGGCCTCCTCCTCTGACCCCTCAGGAGCAGCTCCCGGACCTGAACACTCACTTCCGCTCCCAGAGCTTCCACACGTCCATGTACGCCTCGTCCTGGTTCCTCACACTCTTCCTGACCACCTTCCCACTGCCTGTTGCCACTCGTGTCTTCGACATTTTCATGTATGAGGTCAGGACCCCTTCACCCTCTTGCTCTCCCAGAGGCCCCACACTGGAAATAAATTTCAACCAAGGAAGGGCCAGGGTTTGGGGAGGGATCGGAGAAGCACTGTCCCCACTGCCTTTGCAGGGCCTGGAGATCGTGTTCCGGGTAGGCCTCGCCCTGCTGCAGGTGAACCAGGTGGAGCTGATGCAGCTGGACATGGAGGGCATGTCCCAGGTGGGCCAGGGGCCCAGGAAGGGTGGGATTGCCCCCCACCCAGGGTAGGTGAAGTGAGACGCTTGGAGTTCCTGAGCAGCCTGATCCTTTTCTATCCCCTGTGACCCCTGAAGCCTCCCTAGAGAACCAGGCTGGGCACTAAGGAGCTCCAGGCTCTGCCAGACAAAGTACAGGGCCAGCAGCTTGACAGTGGGGAGAGAGGAAGGCCCAGGCCCTGGCTCTGGGAGGTTTCACACCTCCCCCCTTTCTCTTGCCCCCAGCTTTGTGTCCCCCAGAATTTTTGTGGTAAATAATTATACTAGCCAAACCATGGGGCCTTGGGTGTGGTTTTTGGCCTAGGAACTGGGCCAGGTGAGGACAAAGGAGGGAGTGAGGGTTCTGGGCAGCCTCACTGGCCTATCCAACCCTGGCTTCCCTGCTTCTCACTGCCATGTCCCTACCATGCAGGCCCCTGCCCCCTCCCAGTGTCCTCCAGCTGGTACTTCAGAGAAGAATACACAAAGGCCACAGTTGTGTCCACAGACACGAATGTTCATTGTCTGCAGCTGCTAGAGCGGGCCAGCTGGGCTGGGGAGCAGGAGCCAGCATGGCCCCAACCAATAGCAAGCTGTGTCCACCAGTGGCTCACACTTAACCCTTTATAGAGGCCCCAGGCGAGCAGACCCACTGAGGGGTCTTCCCTCCAGGTTGCTCCTGGCTGTCCCAATTCTACAACCTTTTCAGTATCCTCTCACCGCCCTGGGTGCAGCACGCCTCCCCCCTCCTCTAAGAAGGTGCCCTGTGCTCAGACCCTACCTCAACCTACCCCCAGGCCTTTGCCCTCAGGAGCTCCTGCAGCCTGCTTTCCCCCTGCAAACTGAAGTCCTGGCTGCTGGCAGCTTCTCTCCAGATGCCTTCTCACACTCACTCACTTGCTCCACAATGATGGAGCACCCACAACAGGCAGGCCAGGCACTGCACTGGGTACATGGTGACATCCCAGGCAGATCTGCTTCTGCCCTCCCTCCCTCCTCCAGGGCAATGAGCACAGCAGGCACAGAGGGGCTCAGGCGCCCCCCTACACACCCTTATAATCAGTGACTGCCTGTGTTCCCACAGTACTTCCAAAAGGTGATACCCCATCAGTTCGACAGCTGCCCAGATAAGCTGATCCTCAAGGCTTACCAGGTCAAGTACAACCCTAAGAAGATGAAGAGGTCAGTACCCAGCAGCCAGGGCGCTGGTGGAAAAGAGGTCCCTGGTGGTGGGATAGTGACCGTGTCAGCCTTCTCCTCTGCAGGCTCGAAAAGGAATATGCAGCCATGAAGAGTAAAGAGATGGAGGAGCAGATCGAAATCAAAGTGAGTTCCTGGGGAAGGGGGACAGGGACCAGAGGCCCTTGGGAGCTTCCATCCCAAGGCAAGAAGTGGGTGGCCACTAGGGGGCAGCCCTGCCCAGCACATGAGGCACACCAGACTGCCCTGAGGCTCTGAGGGGTTGACTCTCTGTGTGAGCGAGGGCTCACCTGGTGCTGGGGACACAGAGGTGGACAAGGTGGACGTGGCCTTATGGGGCTCCTATTGCAGTGAGAAGACAGTCAGTGAACCAATAAGTATAGAGTATGAACTCTAGAAAGAACTCTGGATAAAATGTGTAGGGGAGATTGCTGCATGTCCAGGGAACTGAGTGCTAAAGGCCCAAGCAGCCGCAGGCCTGAGGGGCTAGAGCAGCCGTGGGCAAACTACGGCCCGCGGGCCGGATCTGGCCCGCTTGAAATGAATAAAACTAAAAAACAAAAAGACCGTACCCTTTTATGTAATGATGTTTACTTTGAATTTATATTAGTTCACACAAACACTCCATCCATGCTTTTGTTCCGGCCCTCCAGTCCACTTTAAGAACCCATTGTGGCCCTCGAGTCAAAAAGTTTGCCCACCCCTGGGCTAGAGGAACATCAGGAATGCTGCCCTCAAGGTGGGAGCCCCGAGGTCAGGAGTAAGGGGGAGCCCCGAGGTAGGCGGGGGCCATATGCAGGGAGGATAGGCCAGTGTACTGCACTCATGGCTCCCTGGCTCCCCCTGGTGCCTGGCCAGCCAGCCCTACTAGGTTTGGGGGTACAATTCTGTCATCAACTCCAATATGTGGGGTTATTCCCCACACCACCAAGCAATTTTCCAAAGCCAGCTGGGTGTCCTACAATTCAGCTCAATTCTGACACCAACTACTTGGAGATGATGTCAGATCCTACAGGTTAAGGGCATTGTCTCACAAGACTGCCACTCCCCCCTTCAGAAGCCAGTCTCAAGTCCAGATTGTCACCTATGCTTCTGGCCAGCTGGCTGTAGTTCACAGGTTCCTGTGATTCCCTTCTCGGGTTCGATTAATGTGCTAGAGTGGCTCACAGAATTCAGAGAAATATTACTACTAGATCACTGGTTTGTTATAAAGGATTTAGCTCAAGAACAGCCAGATGGAAGAGATGCATAGGAACAGGTTTGGGGACAGGGCACAGAGCTCTCTGCCCTTTCCATTTATACCACACTCACAGAACCTACAACCATTCATCAACCTGGAAGCTCTCCAAACCCCATACTGTGGGGTTTTATGGGATTTCATTACACAGGCATGATTGATTACATCATTTGCCATCAGCAATTTATTCAACCTCCAACCCATCTCTTCTCCCTAGAGAGCTGGGGATAGGACTGAAAGTTCCAACTCTCTGACACATGGTTGGGTTCCCTGGGAACCAGCCCCCATCCTTAGGTGGCCAAGGGACTTTCCAAAAGTCCTCATTAACATAACAAAAGACACCTGTATCTCTCTCCTCACTTAGAAAATTCCCAGGGTTTTAGATCAGGGGTGGGCAAACTTTTTGACTCAATGGGTTCTTAAACTGGACTGGAGGGCCGGAACAAAAGCATGGATGGAGTGTTTGTGTGAACTAATATAAATTCAAAGTAAACATCATTACATAAAAGGGTACGGTCTTCTTTTTCAATAGTTTTATTCATTTCAAACGGGCCGGATCCGGCCCGCGGGCCATAGTTTGCCCACGGCTGGTTTTAGATGCTCTGTGCCAGGACTGGATGGAAGACCAAATATATATTTTTTACTATAAATCATATCACAAGGGGTTTTTTGAGTGTGCAGAGTCTCTGAACCCAGTCTTCCCTCCTCTCCCCCTGCTTTCATCCCTCCACACGTGATTTTAGTTATTCATTCAACAAAAATTTATTGAGCACCTACTTTGTGCAAATCACAGCAGAGAGTGAGGGTCCTCAGTCCAGTGGGGGTAGGGGGACAGACATAAATACAAACCCCAACACAGCCTGGCTCTGTCCTCTGTCTATAGACTGGCAGACTACCACAGTGGCTGAGACTGGAGTCCCGCAGACCAGGGTTCAAATGCCAGCTCTACCACAGACCAGCTGTGTGACCCGGGAAAATGAATTCACCTCTCTGATCCTCTCAGTGTCCCCTTCTGCAAAATGGAAATGATACTTACTCTATTGTTCAATTTATTATTATCACCACCACCACCACTATCATCATCATCCCCTCATCCCCACATCCTCTAGAAAGGCAAAGGCAAAACCTAGATTAGAATCCAGTCCTGCCACCCATGCCTGAGTGGGAAAGAGAGCATCGTTGTTCTGTCCCTGGTTGTAGGATTTCCAGAAATAGTTTTGTGTCTTGAATTTTTTAGCATCTCTGTTTCTCAGAAGTGGCACCCTGACTGATGCACTAGTCCAAGCTGTGTGTGTGTGTGTGTGTGTGTGTGTGTGTGTGTGTGGTGTCTTATACACAGACAAGGCCTGCTCCCATCTGGTGACTATGAGGGCTCAGCATTAGGTAGGTATACAGCAGACCATTGGACCACATGTTCAGCTTGGAAATTTCCCATGAGAGGAGGTCTTAAAGGATTCAGGCAGGTGCCTTCTCCCTTAGCCCTGTCTTTTGCTCTTTCACCTTTAGCCTGTTTTAAAATATACCTGGGATTTGTTTTAACTGCCTTTGAAAGAAGAGTTTATTACAGTTTCAAAGAGGCAGGGCACACCAGGCCATGAAAGGCCATATGGGGAAGCATTAGAGTTGGTCAGGAGGCAGAGAGATCAAGGGGGAAAATAGGGGCCAGAGCCTTTATTGTGGTTTTCAAGCAAAGGAATGGGCAAAGCAGGGTGGGCATGTTTGAGCAAGTTTAGGATTGACTAGTTTGAATAATTTCAGGGGCTACAAGAGTGGTCCCTAGCTGTCCTGTGACAATTTCAGAAGGGAAATATTGGCTTATATGTGAGAATTAGATAAGAAAGGTGTGTATTTGGAGGGGTGGGAAGGGGCACACTGTGGATTGGCTGGTTTGCCTTGTCAAGCAGGTTGTTTACTATCTGTAGGAATTAGCTAAATCCTGGGAGGGGCAGTCTCTCCAGGATTAGCAAGGCCTCAGGATGTCCAAGCATCAAAAATACAGAAAAAAAATGTTACGCTCTTACTAGTACATAGCCCCCCAAGTTTTTGCGCTTTCTCTCTCTCTCTCTCTCTCTCTCTCTCTCTCTCTCTCTCTCTCACACACACACACACACACACACACACACACACACATACTTTCCCTTTGGAGTAAGCAGGAGCAAGGTGAGTTGTCTGCAGGGCACATTCAGCTCCTCCAAGGATGGCTGTGTTTATGCCAAAGAAATCCAAAGGTCATGGGTCAAGACTCTGGGCTCCAGATCACTTTGAGGGACAGAGACCTGCCCTCTGAAACAGCTTGGGAGGCTCAGGCAAAACGCTGCCTCATTCCAACTCAGTTTCCCCATCCATGATATAAATCAAAGGTCAGCAATCAAGTCTGCCATCTCTCCGAGCAGTTGCTTCATAGGAAAACCTAAAACCACAAATATCTAACCAGAATCCATGAGCACAGGATGGAAGACAAAAGCAAAGGAGATGGCCTCCCCCTGGCTGGGGGCAAGTAACGATTGTTGGGCACAGCTAGCTGGCTGTCAGTGGGTCACAAAGATGTAGTTGCCGAGCCGAAGGAAGTATGCGTGTTCAGCAAGACCTCCTACCCTGGACCCAAATTCTGAGAGGAGTTTGTCAACTGAAAATTGAACTCTGAGGCTGGAGGCAAAGTAGTGAAGGATGGGGCCTGTCTGATAGCAGCTTCCCCCAAAATGCAGAAGCCTTTGCCCTGTGGGAAGTGGACAGGCCCGAGCATGGAGTACTAGCAGATTCCCAAGGAGGGCATGGGTACAGACCCCCCAGCTCACACACATTGTGTATCCACAAAAGTGCTCGCATTATTTTTACTGAACTAAGGCTTATTTAAAAAAAAAAAAATCTGCCCAACTGGCATGGCTCAGTGGTTGAGCATCGACCTATGAACCAGGAGGTTACAGTTCGATTCCCAGTTAGGGCACATGCCCAGGTTGTGGACTCAATCCCCATTGCGGGAGCGTGCAGGAGACAGCCGATCAGTGATTCTCTCTCATCATTGATGTTTCTATCTCTCTCTCCCTCTCCCTTTCTGAATCAGTAAAAATATATTTTTTTAAAAATTTAATGGGCCGTTCTGAATGGGAATTGGCCCTGTTTTTTGGGATCATTGACCAAAAATGTAAGCCTCTGGGAGTTGGCCTATCCCCTTGGGGAATAGACCTCTGTATAGAAGTGGAAGGCAGGATCTGATATGCTCTCCCCTCTCCCCACATAGAGGCTTCGAACAGAGAACCGACTTCTGAAACAGCGGATTGAGACCCTGGAGAAGGTGAGGGGTATGCCACCTGCCTGTCAGACACTGAACTCTCCAGGCTCCAAGCAGGACTCAACAGCCAGAGGGCCAGCAAGCCTCCTGCCCTAGGCCTTACCATGAACCCCACTGATATTTGAGCTGCCATATAATCTGACCGTGGGGAAAATTAGCTTGGAGCTGGAGGTTGAGTGATAACCTAGTTAAGTCCAATCACCACAACCCATTTGTGTCCGGTGCCCTCCAGGGCTGTCTGGGTGGAGAGGAGGAGGTAGAACTGCTACTTTGACTGAGATGCCTGGAACTGGGCCACAAGACACCCCACCCTGTAATTTGAAAGCCTTGCCCTCAAAAGGAAGGAGATGGGAGTAAAGGAATAGGGGGTGTTCTTGCCACTGGATCCATGATGGGGTGCCACAACCTTGACCATGGCCCCAATCTTGTTTTTAAAAATGAAAGTAGAGTTGGAGGCCCCTCTTTCTGCTCTACCCTCATTTTCACTTGACCCTGCATGGACCACAGGTTGTCCACAGGATTTTATTGCCCTTGCCCCAAAGCCTCCATTCTTGTTCAGCCTCCAAATCAAAGTTGCTGAGTTTTCCCAGTTGGCCTTAGTTGGCCCCAGTCGTGAGCCCAGCTGACTTCCCACTCAGCTCACACACAGACCCCTCTCCTGGAAGGAACTGGCTCTGGCTTTGGTCTTCCTCCAGGTCCTGTCATGCTGGTTTTCTGGTTCTCAGGTTTCACTCCTGTCTCCCCTGCTTCTAGACATAGTTCACTGCGTTAGTGACAAGTGGTTCTTGTCTGTCTCTCCCCCTCTCCTGTCCCGCACCTTCTGCTCTGCCTCCTCCCCCTGTTGCTGGGAACTCCCTCGCCGGGTAGGAGAGCGCTGCTCTGGCTGATAGGTTAATCCAGGTACTGTAGCTTTTCTTCTGACTCTCCTGTTTCCATCCTAGTCTCTACACATGACAGCCAATACTGCCTCCTCCCTGGTTGCTGCCATGGGTGAGGGGGACAGGCCTGGCACGATGCATGGGGGTGGCTGGGGACTGCTTCTCAGGAAAACAGAGGTTCCATCTAGAGGAGGTGGCTGTGCGTGTGCAAATGTGGCAACTGAGGGTATGTCTCTGTGTCTGTGAGTGTGTGTACACACACAGGGACACAAAGTTTCCTCCCTCCAGGACATACAGGTGGGGACCTAGGAGGGCTCAGGGAGCCTGAGGGTGCATCAACAGCAGGCCTTAGTGTGTGCATTGCTGAGCCTCCCCCACCCACACATATACACCATCCCTTCTGGCCTTTCACACTCTCTGCTTCCACCTGCAAGGCCTGCCATCTTCTCTCATTCACCTGCTTCTGCTGCTGCCTTATCTTGAATGGCTTTATCTGGAAGCTTACGCCTGCCACCTGGTGGCTCCAAGCATGGAATGGGGGGGGACCCACATTGGGTGGGGTGAGGGGATGAGGCTGGGTGGGGTAGATCAGAACTGAGGAAGGCCAGGGGAGAGGCATATTCCACCTCCCAACCCTGCCCTGGGGAGCCAGGCCTCAGCTGCCCCACCCTCACCAGCAGAGCCTGAGCTCTAGTGTGCCATCACCCTGGGTAAGGACTTGCTTCTCCTCCCCTGGGACAGAGGGCAACAGCCAGAAGTCAGGAGGGGACAAAGCCGTCAGCAGCCCCAGCCTGTGGCTCCGTCTTCATTTAAGCGCCACAGAACTTGGACCCCGGGGTTGAGAACCGGTGTCTTCCTCCAGGCTCCTCCTGGTGTCCTGTACCTGCCTACCCCTCACCCTTGTTCCAAGGTCCCGTGGGCACCCCATCCCAGACTCTGAGTAAAGGAGGCCTCACCCCTCTCCCACTACTCCTCTGCCCCCCTTGGGACTCCCTCTAAGGTGGGCCTGAGGCAGGGCCTGGCGTGTGAGCAGAGGGTCATGCCCTATCCTCCATCGACTCAGGGACAGGTGACACGGGCACAGGAGGCTGAGGAAAATTATGTCATCAAGCGGGAGCTGGCGGTGGTGCGGCAGCAGTGCAGCTCAGCAGCAGAAGACCTGCAGAAAGCTCAGAGCACCATCCGGCAGCTGCAGGAGCAGCAGGTACCAGCAGGCCACCGTGGTGAGGCCACACTCCAACCCCCCGCTTGGGTGGGGAGAGCACCCAGAGCTCAGTGCATACTCTCCCCCAGCCCCACCCTCAACAAGCAACCCCTGACCCGAGGGAGAATATGGTTTCCATGTTCCACCACCCTCGGGGGTGCTTGGCAGGGCCCTCTTCCTGGCATAGGCATTCAACCTTGACTGATGGGCCTGTGATTCCTTGGTGTCTCCCCAAGGTCTTCGGAGATACTGGGCTTCCCCAGGGGTCAACCATGAAGGGTAGGAGCTAGGATGAGGGACAAGGGAGTGGGCTCCCTTCTCCAGTACCCAGGACTTTGCCCTCTCAGAGGAGATTCTGGTCTATGCCCACTACGCTGAACTGGCAGGGTTGGCATGAGTGGGCAGTGCAAGTCTGTTATGGGGTCTTGAACTCAGTGGTGGGAAGGACTCACAGGCTAGAGCACTGTGCAAAGATCTGCAGAACCTTCCTTCAGATTTACCCAGCAGGCTTCTTCCTTATCTATTGACCTGCCAACGGCTGCAGCCCCCAAGTTCAGAATGCACATGTGCACACATGCCCTGGACGGACAGAGAAAGATGCTGTAGGTTCCCTGGGCCCCTACACTACAATCCAGACCTGATCCCAACAAAGCCTGGCAGTGAAGTGGGCTCCCTGATTTGGAGAAACCTCAGGTGTCAAGAAACAATGGATGGAGAGAAGGAAGGGTAGTTCCCTGGGAGGACCTCTCACCCAGGCCTGGAGACCTTGGCTCAGGCTTTAGTTCAGGAATTTAAGTTGATTCTTTGTCCCTGGAGACAGGGACAGAGAGCTTCGCCATTTCTCACCTGTGTCCACCTCCCACCCCTCACCTGCCAGTGCTGTGGCCCCCAACTTGCTCTGAAGCAGCTGGGCCAATGGGGAAACTGGGGCTGGACTCATCCCACCACTGGCATGATGCCCTCTTTCAGGCTAAAGAGACACCTGCCACTCCTGAACTCTGTCCTTTAGGAGATGCAGAAATGGGTGAGGCAGGTAGTGCCATAGACACTGGCCCTTGAGCACAATCTCCTTGGGTGTGAGCAGAGACTGGCACCCTTGGATGTCAGAGGCCCAAAGTGGTCGAGGGCAGCAAGCAGGCCTGGGTAGCTGGACAGGAGGCCAGTGGAGGGGGGGGGGGGGTGGTAGTAGAGGGCAGGGGCCACCTTCCAGAGAATGCCCTGCCAGGCCACCAGGGCAGTGAAATGGGGACCCAGCAAACTCTTTTCCCGTCCTTTCCTGTTTAGATATGGGGGAAGAGAGAGGAGAGAGGTGAAGAAAGAGGGCCCAGAGTGCCATAGCCCTGAGCCCCACCCTCTCCACACCCACCCCAGCAATCCTGGGAACCAGCCATTAGCATCCCTCCGGGAGTATCCTGAGACCATGGAAGGTCCCCTTCAGTAGGTTCCCTCTGTGTGACTTTCTCAGGAAGGAGACTAGGCCTGGTCATCAGGGTCCCCGTGATGGGGTTCCACTCTCCTCCCATGAAGGCAGAAGGCACAGGAAGAGGATCCAGTTTTTCTCCTGATTCCTCACTTTACCCACAGCCTGAGCCCCCTCCCAGCCCTGGGGCTCTGGAGAGTAGGAGGCAAGTCCTGAGCTCACAGCCAGCTGGCAGGAAGGCTGCCCACCCTCCAGCTGCAGCCTGGGAACTGATGCAGCTCTCCATCTGTCCCCAGGGTAACCCTCGCCTCACTGAGGACTTTGTGGCCCACCTGGAGACTGAGCTGGAACAGTCAAGGCTGCGGGAGATGGAGACACTAGGGGCCCTACGGGAGATGCAGGACAAGGTTCTAGACATGGAGAAGGTGCAGCTGGGCAATCCGGTGTTTGGGAGACTCTGGGGGAGGGAAGGTGGGGTGATGCATGCCCTTAAGGAGGTACATAATCAGTCCTGAACAAGGAAAAGGGGCTGCCAGGGGAACCATGGGGGAGTGTCCTGGGATCAGATCATCCTGCTTCAGTAGTCCCAGGAAACCCAAGATTGCTTCCCCTATGGTCTCTACGGGAGGGTCTGGGCAGATAGGAAGTGGGCTGCTCACCCCTAGGACCTTCCCAAGTCCTAAAGACACACACACACACACACACACACACACACACACACATCAGGGCACGTCCACCATCATGCACCAGGTAGAGAAAGCAGTGTACTGGCTTTCATGGGCTTCCTGGACAGCCTGTCCTACCTGTGTGTCTCTCCACCCCGCCCCCGCTGCCCCCCCCCCCCCCCCAGGCTCTAGTTTCCAGGAGGGAAGGAAGGGAAGGGAAATCCCAGGTCCAGGCTGCTCACCCCACCTGAACCTCCATGGAGACTTCACCAAGGGGGAAATTAGGGGCCACCCTCTCCTGCCTGCAGCCCTAAAGGGGACCCCAGGCCTCCTGGGTCAATCCCCAGCTGCTTTCACACTGACTATTGACTCAGCTTCTACAAAGCTGCCAAAAGAGGGCAGGCAGCAGGACATAGTCACTCTGGCAGAAGCCGCCCACCCACCTGGAGCCTGCACTACTCTGGTGCCTCCCAGGTGTCTCTGCCACAGCCCTCAATCCCCATCAGCTACCCAAGAGCTGGGCTTCCCTCCACATTGGAGGGAAATGTGTACCCAGTAGATCCTGGCTCTCTCCCCCGATTCTGACCCAAACAAGGGTCAGTGAGGTCCCAGGGTGGCAAACTGGATTTTGTTCCCAAAGGCCAGAACACAAATCTCTCATCCCTGACCCTTGGGAAGCCAAGACAGGGCCTGGGCTGACCCTAAGTGGGTTCCCAGGAAGAGGGGCTACCTGGGAAGGAGTGGGTACAAGGTGCCAAAGTCCAGTCTTCTCAGCTTCTGCTGGGGCAGGTCCTGGCTCTGGCCCCATAGGAGTGGATCTCAGATTCCCAGGTGGGAAGGCACTGGTCCCAAACCCAGCCTGCCTGGTGTCCTCAGCAGTAAGATTTATGGTGTTGCCCTAAGCCAGTCCTGTGAGAGAACAGGTACTGTGTTTATAGCCATTTTATTTTTATTGATTTTTAGAGAGAGGAAGGTGGGGAGAGAGAGAGACAAACATTGACATAAGAGAAAAATCTATGAGGGGTGCAGGGTGGAGGGAGTCAATGAGGAAAAAGGGGGGAACATCTGTAACACTTTTAAAAAAGAAAGATAAATCTGTTGCATGTACCCCAACTGGGGTTGGATCTGCAACCTGGGTATGTGCCCTGACCAGGAATCGAACCCACCACCTTTTGGTGTACGGGATGATGCTCCAACCAAATGAGCCACACCGGCAGCCATTTTATAGGTGAGGATCTACAGCTGGGGCCACAGAGGTGGATCTGTTCCCAAGGGCCTCTCCCAGCTGGGCTACCCCAAGTAGAGCCCACAAGAAATAAGGGAAGGCATCTTGGCCTACAGGAAGGGGATGCATGGCTACCAGCTGCCCTAGGCTCTGACCACTCCTGTCCCCCTCAGAGGAACAGTTCACTGCCTGATGAGAACAACGTGGCCCAGCTACAGGAGGAGCTAAAGGCACTCAAGGTGCGAGAGGGCCAGGCAGTGGCCTCTGCAAGGGAGCTGAAGCTGCAGCTGCAGGAGCTCTCCGACACCTGGCAGGTGAGGCCCTCGCCAATGGACAGGAAACTGCGGGACAACCAGGAGGTCGGCCACCCTCCATGCTTAAGAGCCCCTGGCTGACCACCGGCCTCTCTTGGCAGGCCCATCTGTCCCGCGGGGGCCGCTGGAAGGAGTCCCCACGGAAGCTGGTCCTGGGCGAGCTGCAGGACGAACTGATGAGCGTGCGTCTGCGCGAGGCCCAGGCTCTGGCCGAGGGCCGAGAGCTGCGGCAGCGCGTGGTGGAACTCGAGACGCAGGTGGGCCGCAGCCGCCCTCTCGGGGTCTTGGTGTTCACGGCTGCTTCCTCGGGTAGGCCGTGACCCCCGCCCGCACGTCCTCCCTCCTCCAGGACCACATCCACCGCAACCTTCTGAACCGCGTAGAGGCAGAACGCGCGGCGCTGCAAGAGAAGCTGCAGTATTTGGCTGCGCAGAACAAGGGGCTGCAGACACAGCTGAGTGAAAGCCGCCGCAAGCAGGCAGAGGCCGAGTGCAAGGTGCCCCCTTCCCGGATCCCGCCTTCCCACCCCAACCCCTGCCTGCCTCGCTCTTGACCAGCCTTCTTCCCACTGCCCTCAGAGCAAGGAGGAGGTGATGGCGGTGCGCCTGCGAGAGGCGGACAGCATGGCTGCGGTGGCTGAAATGCGGCAACGCATTGCAGAGCTGGAGATCCAGGTGAGGGGGTGGGGTGGGATGAAGCGTGCTCCAGGCCTGGATGCTGCCTGACCCCCTGTAACCTGGCTCACCCACAGAGGGAGGAGGGCCGCATCCAGGGCCAGCTGAACCACTCAGACTCTTCGCAGTACATCCGGGAGCTCAAGGACCAGATAGAGGAGCTGAAGGCCGAGGTGAGCGCGGGAGGGACCTGAGAGCCCTGCGTATCCTCATTTGGTGTCCAGCCAGAAGTCAGTGTCTGCCTGGGGTGCGGGAGAGGAGGGTGCCCAGGGACAGGTGGGTCCACACATCCAGTTGCCGTCCTGCCCCAGGTGCGACTACTGAAGGGCCCGCCATCCTTCGAGGACCCACTGGCCTTTGACGGGCTACATCTGGCCCGGCATCTGGATGAGGACTCACTGCCTTCGTCCGATGAGGAGCTGCTGGGCATGGGCGTGGGCGCAGCACTGCAGGATACACTCTACCCGCTGTCCCCCCAAGACGCTCGCTTCCTCCGCAGTCTGGAGCGGCCAGCCAAGGACAGTGAAGGCAGCTCAGACAGCGATGCCGAGGAGCTGGCCACACCCTACAGTCAGGGCCTGGACAATTGAGGCCCTGCCCTTGAGCCTAGAGCTGGGGGTGGGGGAGGGCCTCCAGGGCCACACTTAAACTCCAAACCCACTCCAAGGGACACAGCAGGATGCAGAGGGTAGAGCTGGAGCCTGAGGATCCTCAGGGTACCTGTCATACCCACCTTCCCCAGCACTGTTTAACCATCTTGGTCAGTACCCCTCTAGGCCCAGTTGCCTGGAAATCTGCCCCTCTTAACAGAAAGGGCACGAGAGGACACAGAGGTCCCAGGACTGGTAACAGAAAGCTCCCTCCTCCCACCAGGCCTGGGTAACAGGAGGGTAGCCCTGCTGGGAAGGGCCAACGAGCTGGAGGAGGCCTGAGGAAGAAGGGGCCACTCTGGGCTGGATGTCAACACCTCACAATGTTCCTGGGGATCCCTGGCTTCCAGGGACAGATGGCCAAGCTGGGCTTTACTGCCTGATGCAGGCCTCATGGCCCAAGCAGAAACCAAAGTCCCCCTTACTGTGTACAGGGTCACCTGGGGTGTGCACAGCCTGAGGAACCAGGCCAGGACAGTGCCTGTCCCTGCTTCTTGGGAGGAGGCGGGCCAGAGCAGCTGAAAGGATGTCATGAGACCCAGGTCCCCAGTGCCCCTACATCTTCCTCTGTGAAGCACCTCATCACCCCATCTTGACCAGTGATGGAAGGGCTCCGCCACCCAGACTAGCCTCCTCTCCAGGGGTCCCCAGCCTCCACTTCCCTTTCTTCCCTGGGTTCCCCAGCGCCACCCTTTTGCCAGGGCCAAGCCCCAGGAGAGGAAGCTGCCCAGAGGAGTGGCATCCCCATGCCTCCTTCCTCATGGTGGTCCTGTGGTCTCTGCAATCAGAGCCAAGAATGGTGCCAAAGTCCAACAATGCTCCCCCAGACCCCTTCCCTTTCAGGGCCTTTTGACTCCTGGGGCTCCTGGAGCCTGAAGCGGCCTCCTCAGCGCCTCCTGGAATGGGGATTCATGCTCAGCCCCTCACCCCTTCCCATTTGCCCACTTCTCAGTGTTACAAAGCCTGGGGACCAGGGTGGGCATCGCGGGGCTCTTCCATGTGCCTCTCACACTGCCCACCACCATTTTGCACACTGCCTGTTCACACTCCACATGTCGCCCAGGTGGGGATAGAAAATAAAGTGTATTTACACAGTCACAAACAAGGGACACTGAGTAAGGGGACTGCAAACAGCCTCAGGGCCACAACCCCTTGCCCAGCTTAAAACAATAGGGAGAGGAGCAGGCTATCCTTGTCCTTGGGAGCCTCCCAGAAAGGTAGAGGTTATAGCAGGATAGCAGGGGTGCCAAAGAAGTGCCCAGGTTGGGGTGCAGCAAGAAGAGGAAGGAGCATTTGCTGGTTCAGAGTGAGCAACTGTGTGAGGTTTGGGAGAGATGGTTAGTATGGGGGAACAGGTCACAGATGGACCCTGATAGCCTGATATTTTCACAAGGGTGGCTCGAGATAGTGAGGACAAGGGGCATGATTTCTCTCCTGGGTGACCCAGCTTGGGCCTCCCCTGAGAGATGTGGAGCAATTTGGGGTCTCGGAATCTGATTGTGTTCATTAAGCCATACTTCCTGAGGCCCTCCTGGTGCTCTGCCCTGTGTCTGGCTCTAAGGGATCCCCAGGGTAGTGAAGGTGACAAACACTGGTATGGGAGAAGGAGTTGAGCCTTCATGCTGATGTGACAAGTGGTCAGTAGATGAGTGAGCAGGAAGATCAGGGAAGGCTTAAGCATAAAGGCAAGACATGGCAGGGACCAGCAGGAAGCACATGATAGAAGGAACAGGAGAGAGTTGGCATGGCCAGATCAGGAAGTGGTTTCTCTAGTCAGAAGCCAAGTTTGCTATTTGAACTGAGGGCAGTGGGGAGCTATGGAGAGCTTAGGTGAGGGGAACACCATCAGATGGACCATAGTGTTGGGGTTCAGTGAGGAGGCCAGGACAAAGACCAAACTGAGCCGGGCAGTGGGGAGAGAGAATATGAGCTCCCCTCAAGGAACCAGGACTGCTGAGCAGCAGAGCAGGATGCTGTGATGCACTGGGACAGCCAAGTTCCGTATATTGTCCCATCACTTAACAAACAGCTCCTGTGGGCCCATGCACCATTCCCAACATACAGAATTAACACTGAGACCCCCCCAACAGTTACTCTGTTTCCTGCTTTCATAGGGTAACTCCACCCCACTGGCTTCCCAGGTGGGGTAGGGCCCCAGGGGAAACTGAGGTTCTGCCCTGCTCCCTCTTGGGGCTGGCCCTGAGGTCCTGACTGCACAGTAGGTAAGAAGCCAGCACCCACCTGTGGGTTTGTCTCACATTCTGGAAGGAAAGACTCATGGGTCCTTGCCAGGGCTCAGCTAGAAAGAGAACCTCTGTTTTGCCAGGGAACTCGACCTTGAATGAGGGAGCATGCTGTGTGCCCTCAACACGTTGACTCTCAGGGGTGGAGGTGGTAGGGTCCTGCTGGGATAGGGCCAATTTCTCCTCAGACCCTAGGTTGGGAGGTCACCATATCTGGGGTGGGGACAGGCAGAACTGGGTGATCTGTGTCTGACAGGAGCCTGGCTGCAGGGTGGATTATGAGGACTGGGTCTATGGGCACAAAAAGGGCTGAGGACCCAGCGAGTCCTGCTCTGTCCTTTTACCTGCCCTGGGGATTGTGGTCCTTGCCAGGCCTCCATCATTCTTGGTGTGAAGCAGGAAACCCTTATGGAGGGAGGAAAGGCCTGGGAGTGTTTCCTGAAGGAGCACTTAGGAAAGAAGGGCCTGGGCTGGGGCTTGAGGAATCCAGGGTCAGGGTGACTGGGTTATGGGAGGAAGGGCAAGGAATTATGATCAGGGGAGACAAATGAAGATATTGGTTGGCTCTAGTGAGGACCCCTGGTTTGGGGAGAATACCCTAAGTTGGGAGGGTAAGTGAGGTCCCTGGGTTGTGAGCCATAAAGGGGCATGGTGAAGACTCCCTGGTCTCCTACCCAGCGTTGGAAGAAGTTGCCCTACAGGCACCTCCCCATACTGTCCCAGGAGGGTCCTGCTCCCTATAGGAGGTCCTTTTGAGGAGGTCCCTGCACTGCAGCCTCCTGGGTAAGCAGAGGGCAGTGTGCCCTGAGTAGGGAGTCCCCAGAGGAAACAGAGCAATCCCCCTCTCCCTCCAACACACCGGGGCATGCAAGGTAAGGGGGTGCACACTGGGAGGAGGGGCCCTCCGACCCCCAGCGAGCCCCTCCCACGTGTCTTCTCCCTCTCCCAGGAGTTGCTGGCTCCCCTGGCCCAGTGTGGGAAGAGCTTGAACGCACTAGTTCACCCATTGGGACCCTCCTAAAGTTTCCAACATTAGTCAGATGGGGAAAAAACCTACATTCACGCACATGGGTGGGTGTGCCTGGCTAGACCACCCTTGGCATCGCCCAGTCCCACCACAGCCTCAGCCTCATCCCCCCCACCCTCCCGCAAAGACAAAGACGCACAGGCGGCAGTGTCCTGGCTTTATTGCAAACTATACACATGGGATGGGGGCTAGGCTGAGTAAGGAAGCGGGGCTCCTGGGGAGCGTGTCCCAGGCCAAAGGGGCGAAGCTCGAGGGGAGGGCCTTGGCAAAAGGTGTGGGTGGGTCGCGAATTTGGGCCAAAATTCTACGGAGACCTGGATTCCAGAAGGAGGAGACCAGGGACCAAGAGGTGTAACGGGAGGGTCGGATGCTAAGGCGGGGGTGGAGTGTGGTGGGCGGAGTTAGAAGAATCTGACTCAGTGGAAGGTCTCCACCTCCACGACGGTCCAGTCACCCTGCGGGGAAGCCACGTCGTCCGGGGAGAAGCTGGTGACAGAAGTGATACTGGCGCGGGACTCGTCCAGAGGAGACAACAGTTCGGCCCAGCGACCCAGTTCAGCATCGCTGAGCGCAGTCCGGGCGCCGCCCGCGCTGCCACCACCCCCAGCGCTCCCGGGGCCACAGCCGCTGTCGCCAGGGGCACCTTCCGTCGCCGCTAACAGCAGCGTCCGGCTCAGCAGGTGCTGCACGACGCTCGCCTGCAGAGCCCCCAGTGGCAGCTCGCCCAGGCGCGCTGGCTTCACGCCGCGCGAGGCCACCCGTGTCCCTGTCCCGGCCGCCACCTTCCCACCACCCGCGCCGGGTCCGGGCCCGGGATCCAGCGCTCCTTGGGCGGCGGTCGCCGGCTCAGGCCTTTCAGCCTCGTAGATTGTGCACAGGCCGTCAGCAGAGCCAGGCCCAGCAGCTGGAGGCCAAGGCAGGGGCACTCCTGCAGCGAGAAGAGCCAAACTAGCCAGAGGGAGCGATAAGCCCCGCCCGCCCCGCCCCGTCCCTCAGCTCCGCCCCGGCCCCAACTGCCCGCCCCGAGCGGCGAAGCCTCGCCTTCCACCCGTCCGTCTACATTCCAGCGCCTTGCCCCGCCCACAGCTCCGCCAGGTCCCAGAGGCTGCTCACCCGGGGTGCGGCGGGCGGCCAGCGGCGGAGCGGGCCCTCGGCTCCAGGCGGCCGGATGGCAGGCGGCGAGCTCCGCGTCGGCGGGTGGGGAGGCTGCGGCGCCCTCCGGCCCGCTGTCGTAGCCGCGCAGCTCCTCCGGGGTGCTCGTGGCGCTGCTGCTGTGGCCCGCCAGGTCCGGGCCGCTCAGAGTACTGGACGGGCTGCGCGAGGGCGGGGGCGGCGGGGCCGAGGCCAGCGCCAGGGTCAACCGTGGGCCCGGGATCGGGGCATCGGGACCCGGGGTTGGGGGGCGGCGTGGAGTCTGAAGAGGGGGTGAGGCAGGGGGAGAGGGAAGGGCCTGCAGAGGGGACAAAATTAGAGAAGGTGGGGCCGGAGGAGGGGGCGTGGCCATTGGAGGGGGTGGGTCTTGCAGAGAAGGCAAGGCCAGAGTTTGGGTTTGCACAGGGGCCAGAGCCAGGAAAGGATTGGACCGAACAGGAGTAGCCTGCAAAGGTGGTGAGGCCAGAGAAAGTGAGACCTGTAGAGGGGACAGGGTCTGAGAAGAGGGAGAAACCTGTAGAGAAAGTGTGTCCAGAGAAGATGGACTCTGTGGAGGGGGCGTGTCCAGGGGAGGGGCTTGCAAAGCTGGTGAGGCCAGAAAATGTGGGGCCCGTAGAAGAGGCAGAACCAAAGAGGGAGCGGCCTGAAGAGGGGGCGTGACCAGAGGTGGGGTCTGCATTGGAGGCGTGGCCAGTGAAGGAGGAGCCTGCGGAGGGGCTATGGCTAGAAGAGGGTCCTGCGTGGGAGGTAAAGCCAGTGTGTAGGCCGAGGGCTGAAGATGGGGCGGAGACAGAGGACTGGCCAGTGCGGGGGGAGTGGTCAGCGCAGAAAAGTCCTGCAGAGGGGCTGTGGCTAAGGGAGAGGGTAAGTTCCGCAGAGACCTTGACTGAGAAAGAGGGACTCGTGGAGGGGGTGTGGCTGGTGGTGTGGTCAAGGGAGACGGGAGAGTCGGAGGAGAGGGCAAAGCCGGAGAAACCTGGGTAGGGGACGTACTCTGCAGAGGAGGTGAACCTGAAGGAGAGACTGGAGCTAGAAGAGTGGCCGTGGGAGAGGCGGGTGCCTCTGGAAAGGATGTACTCAGGTGTGTGAGTGGAGTTTGCAAAGGGGGTGTGGCTGGCGGAGAGGGGAGGTTCTGCAGAGAGAGTGAAGCAGAGGGAGGCGGAGCTAGCGGAAAGGACGTGGCCAGAGGACCCGTAAGCGCCTGCGAAGGCGGCGTGGCGGGGGGAGATGTGAGGGGTGTGTCCCGCAGAGTAGTGGCTGTGATAAGGACAGGCGGTGCCAGCTGTGCGGTCTGAATCCGTGGACATGAAGTGGCCAAAGGGGGAGAAAGGCTCTGCAGGATGGCTGCGCCCTTCCTTGAGGGTGCGGCCTGTGGGGGGCGCAGAGCCTGCAGCCCTTTCGACTTGGCCTGCGAGGAGCGCCCCAGGGCCCGGGGTGTTCCACCCAGCGAGGCCGGGGAGCGGGCTGGGGAGGACAAAGGGGTGGCGCTAGAGGCCAGGAGGCGTGAGGCTGGCCTCTGGAGGCCCCCGCAGGAGCTGGGTCGTCTCCTGGCAGCAGGGCTCGGCTCCACGGTGCTGCGCTCCGGGGCATTGCTCACTGATTTCCTGGGGGCTTCCGCCAGGGGTCGTTGCCGGGCATTGGAAGCTGCCCGAGGGAGTCCCACATCAGCACCCCCACCCCGAGACCGGTGGGAGATGGCTGGGAAAGGAGCGCCTGGGGTGGGACCGGAAGAGTCTAGGGACAAAGCAGAAGGCAAAGGGGTCATCGATACTTACAGGCTGGTCCCCCTCACTGCCCAGGAGCCCCACTCCTCCCCAGATCACGAACCTCTCCGTGTCTCCACACTCAGAGCACTCATTCTGGGAGTTTCTGGGGTTTTTCCTCTGCCCCTAGGTTCCTCAGCTGGGAGCCGGAGTCCTTTCTGCCCAAGAGGGCCTAGCCTGAGGGTGGGGAGGGCATGCTCAGGGCAGAGCCCACCTCCCCACCCCATGCTCCCCCTTTCCTTTTTGACCTCCAAAGTTCACATTTTCTTCTTCATCTGTGAAATGGGACACATGGACCCTTTGCAGCCTTAGAATGGCTTTCACCCAATTTGCACCCGGTCATCTGCAAGTGTGCCCACATCCCAATTCATATGTAAAATGATTCCAGAGAGTGACACTGACCCTTACCTAGGGAGGCGAGGAGGGGGCGAGGAGGAGGGGGCGGTGGATCGGGGAGTTACCTGGTGGTACCGCTGGCTCGTCCAGGGTGAGAGATAGAGCCTGGGTCAGGGATCTTGGCAGGGGTCCGCTCCCCTCTCCCCGCCGCTGCGAGCCTCGTGGCTGCCCGGAGAAGGCCTAGTTAACAGCGCGCCCCAGGAAGTAGAGGAAGTCTGATAGCTCAGAAGGAAAGAGGTACAGGGAGATGGGATCGAACTCGGAGAAAGAGGCTAGGATACCTGGGTTGCTGGGGCTTGTCCCGGTGCTCCGCGTGGGTTCCACCGCGGAAGTAGCTTCAGAAAGTGCGGCTGGCCGGGCGCCGGCCCCTCGCTCGGCCAGGGGCCCTCGCCCCGCAGCTCCCCCTGCTCCCAGAACTCTGAGGGCCGTGGGGATTACTGGTGGAGGGGGTCGAGGAGACGCTGGGGGCCTGGGGGTTTTCCGACGTCCCGGAGGGTGAGAAGCCGTCGTCCGCGCAGCGGCCCCTGCCCTGGCCTTGTCTCTCTTGTCCATCCCGCACCTGATGAAAAGACGGCGTCCCGCTCTTGGACCATTATGCAGCCTGCAGGAACCTGGCTTCTGGCACCTCGTTGACCCTTCCCCAGCGTCGCCACCCACGGCCTCGATCCACTTCCCTCCCACCCACCCACCCACTCACCAGCCCAGCTGCTCAAGGTTGCCCCCAAGTCCTACCCCCATCACCCTCCTCCAGGCCCTGCCTACCCCAGCCCATCCCCCTTGTCCTGTCTCGGCTCCCTTTCAGAACCCGAGATCCACGCCCCTACCCCTCGCTCCCTAGGGACCCAGACGACCAGCCTCTGGGACAGGGGGATCCCACAGGCTCCAGATGGGGTGGGGGGACGGGAGCGCACACCCGGGTCCCCTCGCCAGCCTCGAGGGACGCCAGCACCTGCCGGGAGGAGGAGCGGCCCCAGCCGCCCGCGCACCAGCTCGGAGAGACAAAGAACCGCGTCCGGAGCGAGATGCCCTCACCCAGCCGGGCTGAGTCCGCGCCGCCCACTCCACCTGCTAGTGCCGCACTCACCTCCGACTCGGCCTCCCGCACATCCACGCAGGGTCGCCTGGGGTGGGGTTGTACGGCAGCGAGGAAAGGGGGCTGCGGGGCGGTGGCGCCCGGAGCCGGGCCCGCCCCTCGACCGCGGGCTCAGAAGACGAGGGGCGCACGCGCCAGATCCAGCCCAGGAAGGTGGCGGGAGCGCGCCGAGGGTTAGGGAGAGGCGCGCATTGGAGGGAGGGGAGGCTACTCCGCGCGGCGCAGGAGCACGCCGAGACCGAACCCGAGGGGATGGGGAAGGGAGGCGGGAATCCCGCGAGGTCACGCATCTGGCCTCCCCACCACAACATGCACAAGGCCCTGGCAACCAGGGGGCCGGACCGCACCTCCGGCCCCATGGGCCAATCCGGCAGTTCAGTGTCCCTGGTCTCTGTCCTGGCCTTTGGGACCTACGGGGCAAGGCCCCCCTGGGTCCCTAGAGGCATCCGCCCCTGTCATATCCAAAGGCTTTCCCAGACCCCAAGAAAATCCCTACCTAGGTGGAGAGGACTATTGGGAGAATGCAGCCCTGGGAATTTAGGGACAAATCCTGAATTTGGGGGAAGAAAGGAAGGGAGGTCAAGAGGGAGAGAGAAACTGAATATGGTGAGAGGTGGCCCAGCCTTCTGCAGGACAAGGCACCCCCAACCTCCACACCCACCTAAATCACATGAAGCCGTGAGGTCAGGAAAGGCTTCCTGACAGAGATAGGATTTTTTGGGGGGGTGGGGGTGGGGTCAAGATTATGTATGGGAGGTTATGAGGTGTCAAAACAAGTACATGAAGGAGCTGAGAAAATCCTGTCCAAGGCTGCCCAGCTGGTAGGAGGTGTCATTCTGGTGACTTCATCAACTCGTGCAAGTGGTCTCAGTAGAGGAACTCGATAGGGGACTGTGGCATGGAAGGCATAGGCGTATGAAGAGGGAGATGGCCGTCCTCAGGTGTCCTGTGCCCAGCTGATGCCATGTGCCCTCCCCAGCTCTGTGTTCCCCCCACATCCTGTGCTTTCTCCCCCTTGCCCCATCCCAAAGAACCGGCTCCCTCGGCTCCATTCCTTTCCCCATCACATGCAAGGGTGCCCCCCCACCCCCCCACACACACTGATTACAGAAGCAGCTCATACTTGCCTGGGACTTAGGAGGCTTCCAAGCACAGGACCAAGAAGGGTGGCACTTGACACCAGGGTGAACCTGTCATGGGGGGAGGGGAAGATGATGTATGTGAGCCATGAAAGTTGGGTTTTTAAATTTTTTGTAATGCAAGGGACTGATTAAACTTTCATTGTAGAGGTAGCCACCTCAAGGATGGCCATCTCCAATAAACACACTGCCAGCCACACAAGTAGATGAAGAGCCAGGCTGTCTTCCCCACTAAGGGTCCTTTGTTTTAGAGATTTTGGTTGACCATTTGAGCCATTTTTTTTCCTTTCCATGCTTTAAATTCACCAATAAAGAGTGAGCTCATGAAACCCTAGGCACCACCCTCTACCCCAATAAAAAGAACCCCAGGCCTGCCCTGGCTGGTGTAGCTCAGTTGGTTGAATGTTGTCCAATGCACTGAGATTGCAGATTTGATTCTGGGCCAAGGCATATGCTCAGGTTGTGGGCTTGATACCCAGTAGAGGGCATGCAGGAGACAGCCTATGGATGTTTCTCTCGTCGATATTTCTTGCTTTTTAAATGTTTTTTATTAATTTCATAGAGAAGCAGGGAGAGGGAAAGAGGAATAGAAACATAAATAATGTGAGAGAATCATTGATCGGCCACCTCCTACACGACCCCTATTGGGGATCAAGCCCACAACTTGCGCACGTGCCCTGACTGGGAATGGAACCGCAACCTCCTGGCTCATAGGTTGACGCTCAACCACTGAGTCACACCCGCGGAGCTCTCATTATTGTTTTTCTCTCTCTTCTTCCCTCCTTTTCTCTCTAAAATCAATAAAAACATATTTAGCCTGGTCGGAAGCAGAGGCTTGCATTTTCTTGCTTCAGTAGTTGTGTCCACAGTTGAGGTTCAGGAAATGGAAGAAAAAAGAGAGAAGCCAGGCTCAGAACTGAATACCCTGCTTTGGCTGGTGAAAGCCTATCTTCAGAACCCATCCTTGCAATGAACCCTCCCTTCAGCCTGGAGAGGTGCTCCTCAAACACCCCTCCTCATCACTCCCTCCCCTCCCCCCCCCCCCCCGGCCCCCAGGGCACTGCCCTCTGGATTGGATCATTCTAGGCCTCTCTTCATCCCCAGGTCTATTGAGGATCACTTGTGTGAATGAATACTTTCTGGCAGTACAGCAGCCTGGTTCCCCTGCCTGCCTGATTATCCATTCACCAGCAGTGCCCTCCTGAGTCATAGCTGCCTGCCCAGAGCCCTGCTCTGTTGTCTTCTTTGGTGCAAGGGTCCCTCCAAGGCTAAACTGACTCCATCCTGCATCTAATTGAGATCTGGATTCTGCCCTCATATAAGACCATTCCCCAAATTTGGTCCATCAACAAGGGGATGGATTACACAAACCAAAGCATACCCTGCAATCCCTACAATGGAATACTCTTCAGCAATAAAACAAACAAAACAAAAAACAAAAAACTACCAGGACACTCAAAATAGAGGCAAATCTCAAAAACATTCTGCTGACCAAAAGAAGCCACACACACAGACTTCACTGTATGATTCCACTTACAGAACATTCTGAAAAATGAAAGCTAATCTATAGTGACAGAAAACAAAACAGTAGTTGCTGGGAGCTGGTGGGGGAGGGAGACTGTTGGACCCTCAGAAACTGCAAGAGAGTGAATGCTTGTTTTAAGCTGCTAGGTTTTGGGGGGTAATTTGTTATGCAGAACTAGCTAACTACCTCAGGTTCACAAAACCTCAGAAGCTGGGTATTAAGTACAAGTGTTGGTGAAAATGTGGAGAAATGGGCAATCATGTGTACTGTTGTTGGGAATGTAAAATGATGCAGCTGTTGTGAAAGACAATATGGATGGTCCTCAAAAAAGTAAACAGAGAATTTCCATATAATCCACCAATTCCACCCAAAAGAATTGAAAGCAGGAACTCCAAGAGATATTTACACACTTGTGTGTAATTATTCACAATGGGCAAAAGATGGAAGCAACCCAAGGGTTTCTTGATGGTGAATGGTTAAACAAAATGTGGTCCATCCATACAATGGAAGATTATTTAGCCATAAAAAGGAAGGATATTCTGATACAGACTAAGATATGGATGTAACTTGAAGATATTATGCTCAGTGAAATAAGCCAGTCACAAAAGAGCAAGTACTGTGTGACTCCACTTATATGAGGTCCCTAGAGGAGTCAGATCCACAGAAACAGAAAGCAGATCCTGGGTGCCAGGGCCTGGGGAGGGGGAAGAGGAGTAAATGCTTAATGGGGATAGAGTGTCAGTTTGGGAGAGTTTTAGAAATGGGTGGTGAGGATATTTGCTGAACACTGCGAATGTGCTTAATGCCACTGAACTGTACACTTAAAAATAGTTAAGATGGTAAGTTCTGTTATCACCTTTCTTTAAAAGTTGGGTGTTATTGATGTGGGAAAATTTCACCCATTCTCAATGGGAACATAAAGTGAATAGTCTTTCTGGAGAACAACTGGAAAGATTGTATGTGTGTCCTATGACCCATCCATCCCACTCAAGCGTCAATCCGTGCAGCAGGTGCCTAAAGCCCCCTCCATATCTCCTGAGCACCCATGGTTCCCACATGCCAGGAAAGTCAAAAGTACCAGGGAATTAATGCCCCTCCATTTCCCTTCTGCAGAGCAGCCCTCAGCCAAGACAAACAGGATCTGATATATTAGTACTTCAACTTCAACAACTGGGTGTCTTCCACAATCTCCCAGAGTCCACCAGAAGAATGGAGCCATGGTTGCCCACAGTGTCAACCTGCTCATTCATCCTCATTGATGTACCCTCATTAAAGCTTACTGGCTTCCCTCCCTTCCCACTTTCATCTCCCCACTGTCTCACCATTAGTGCTTGTTGGGATCACTTCTCAGATAAGCTATTTACATCCAATTCCTTGTCTCACAGTCTGCAACTAGAAGAGCCCGAATTAAGATAACAGCTCAATCGTCCACCCACTCATCATTAACTGAATGCACACCACTGTGTGCCTGGAACCATTCCAAGTGCTGGGGACACTGAAAGGAGCAGCAGAGACCCCTGCCTGGAGCTAACGGGGCTTCCAGCCCAGTGACCTCAGACCCTTGCATAAGTGTGCCAAGCTGGATGCTTATTCCAGAACAAAGTTGGGAACAAACCCCAGGGCATAGATATCAAGGAGCTTCTCGGGAGGCAGGAAAAGGCCACTGAGGAAGAGGGCGAAAGTACTTAGTTTCAAATGGCTCCTCAGAGGCAGCCCAAGACTTAACAGAGGTGGAGTACCAGAGGGTGGAATGCATTATAGGGTTTCACAGAGGAATCTAAGCTATGGGAGTCCCAACCTTCAAGGTTTCAGGGTCTCAGGAAGCCTAACATGGTGAACTCCGGGGCTTCTTTGTCCCAAGTTAGACCACTCCCCATTCTAGTCTAGATTCCCTTGGGTTTTTTTTTTAAAAAAAATATATTTTATTGATATTTTACAGAGAGGAAGAGAGAGGGATAGAGAGGCAGAAACATCGATGAGAGAGAAACATTGATCAGCTGCCTCCTGCACACCCCCAACTGGGGATGTGCCCGAAACCAAGGTACATGCCCTTGACCGGAATCGAACCTGGGACCCTTCAGTCCACTGGCCGATGCTCTATCCACTGAGCCAAACCGGCCAGGGCCCCTTGGTTGTTTTTGTAGTCAAAGCAGATCAAGGTTCAACTGCCTATACCCCCAGGCTGAATTGGGCAATTGGCTAGTCCAGTGGTCGGCAAACTTATTAGTCAACAGAGCCAAATATCAACAGTATAACAATTGAAATTTCTTTTGAGAGCCAAATTTTTTAAACTTAAACTATATAGGTAGGTACATTGTTATTAACTTAATTAGGGTACTCCTAAGGCTTAGGAAGAGCCACACTCAAGGGGCCAAAGAGCCGCGTGTGGCTCGAGAGCCGCAGTTTGCCGACCACCGGGCTAGTCTAAGACCCAACCCAGGCCTCCCTGTGGGAAGGAAAGGGTGGGCATGGGAGACAGAGTCATCCTAGAAGCTGGCCTCCCAGGCTGGACTCTAGCCCCACCTCCCAGAGCCCTCTGACCCCCCCTGCACCTATCCACGGACCACCCAAGGACCTGGCAGCAGTGTGCTCCCTGTCTTACCCCAGTGGACAAACATGTAAGCACCCCCATTCTACTCAGCTCCTTGACTGGATGGTCAGAGCAGGAAGTGGGAGCCCCCTTTCTCTTCTCTGGACCTTGATCACTGGTTCCTTGGTTGGGCCTCAAAGCCAGGTGGCTGCACCTTGTGGTGGGCGAAGGAGGAGACCCTTTCTCTTTTTCTGACTCCATCTGTACAGTTTGGTTCCAAGGAGAGCGCCCCCGCGGATGCGCAATGCCTCGATCCTCATCAGTATGACCCAGGCCAGGTCCAAGCCAATGGCAGCCGAGCCCAGAGGTCAGGGCCCCTGCTCCTAAGACCGGCCGCTGGACCACCTTGGGGAGAGCAGGTCACCCTTTTCTGCGATCCCGGGCGCCAGGAGTCAGGGGCCACCTGGAAGCACCCGGAGGGAGGCAGGGCTGAGACGTCAGGTGGGCGGGGCGGGGCGGCTCCTGGTTACGGTCCCGCCCGCCCTGATTCACCCAGCCTGGCCCGGGAACTAACTCTGCCGGAGCAGGGACCCAGGAGTTGGGCCCAGCTCCACCCTGAGCGGTGAGTAGGTGGCTCTCTCCACCGCTGGGAACCAGGTTGCTGGGTGGGGGTCGGGCCCACAGGAGGACTGCCCCAAATATGGCTGGCACAGTGGCCTGAGCCCACCGCCACCGCCTGGGGCACAGGGCAGCTGAGGAAAGGTGCGGGCAGAAAGAGGGTAGGCCCTGCTCAGGCCAAGGGTGCAGGGCAGGCAGACCTGGCCAAGGACAGGCTGTGGGGCGACCTAGGGTGGGGATGGAGGGGGAGGGGAGAAGGGGTCTTCATGATGTTTCCCCCTTCTTGGCCTCTGAGACAACAGCAACAACTCATCTCTGAGCTCCATAAGGCCCCAGAACCACCACTTGGGTTCTTCACCAGGCTGCCCTCTCTGGGACTCTTGAACCTAGACCCCCAAGTCCTGGCAGGGCACCTTGGAAAAGCACTAGGTTGGGAGTTCCCAGGTGTGACCGCAGCACCCCCCACCCCCGCCCCCACCACCACCATCTGCTACTAAGTCCCATCCTCCCCCACCAAGGCCTCAGTTTCTCCCTTATGTAAAAGTCAAAAGGTTGGACCTTGTGCCCTCCAAGGCCTGTTCCAACAGGTGCTGACAACTGCTGCTGTGTTTTTCTTTACTCTTAGCATGGACTGTGGGTGGGGATAGGGGCTAGAGCAGGAGTCCTCACCACCACGTGTTTTGGAGGCAGGTTAGAGGATTGGGGAGGGCCTAAGAGAGGAGAAGCCTAAGGGTCAAGTGTGGATGGGTGGAGCTAAGACTGGGTAGGGGGCATGTACCTATCCTAGGCTGACAGGGACCCCTTCTTCAATCTGGCATGCAGAGCAGCCATCCCACCATCTCACCTCCATATTCCCCTACTGAAGTTCTTTTGGCAAAGATACTAGTCTCTGCCAGAGGTTTTCTCTCAAAATGGAACAGAATGGATGCAATCATTGCAAAAAAACTTGCGCAAATTATTTCTCTCCCTTTGAGGCTGGAAAAAGAGTTTCAACACCCATGCTCACTGAGACATGGTGGCTGTAAGTTGTGTGTGTGGCCCCATTGTTGTTTTTCTTAGGGTTTCCCCCATCCCGAAAGTCCTCTTCTCTGGACCCTCCCACTAGCCCTGCTCAGACAAAGGGGGGGCATTGTGTCTGTGGAAGCTTAATGGCAGGTTCCAACAATCAAGTCTGAGTCATGGAGACACATAATGATAACCCCTCATGTCTGCCTCTGATGGTGTTATATATGCACCTTGTTCCATGGGAACCACTGAGCAATCTGCTGGGGACCTTAGGGGTCTCTTTTTGCCTGATTGTGGACCCCAGAAGTGAACTTCTGCCATTGTGAGATGGATCCTGAAATGTGGCAGGAACTCAGGTAGGAAGTCCCCTGCTGCAGCCCCCAGAGTTCCTATTTTTAAGTTAAGCAACTGAGCAGTGTCTCTTACAGGGACAGGTAGCCAGGGCAGGGGAAACCATAAGTGGCAGGGACTGGAAAAGGATGTGTGGTGTCTCCCTGGTCCTAGGTCTCCCCTCAGTTCAGTGTTTGTGCACTTAGGCCCACATGCACAAATGTGTACACTTCAAAATGCCCCCAAGTGACCCTTTTGGTGGCTGCAATGTACTTTTGGGTGCTTGGGGCTGTTAAGATGCCCTGGGTATGTTTCTATCAGATCCCCTGGTGACCAAGACTGACTGGGATGCACTGGGGCATTTTTACTTGGCTTTTGTTTAGGATAGTATAAAACTGAGTATGAGGAATGAGCTATTGCATAAGGGATCTTGTGTTCTTTGTGCACCTCCTTGCGTGTGCCTGGTGCTGGGTGAGTCAGGGCCTGAGTCAGGGAGCCCAAGAGTCTGGGTGTGAGCAGACATGTACCCATCTTGCTAGCCTATCCCCATCTTGGTACAGTGGTGGGAACCTCTGATGGGATTAAGTGGGTGGGGCCTGTATCCTCTATCTCCACCCACTAAATCCCCAAGGCTTTCAAGGGATGAGGGGATGGGAAAGGGAAGTGTCAGAGCCTTTGGTGCAGGTGTGGGACTGGGTCAGGTTCCCCCTGAAGATGGGTGAAGGGCTGGAGGACCAGCTGGTGGCCCAGATGCTATCTTCCTTGCCCAGCCTGCACCAGTGAAGCTATCAGGATGAGGAGAGCAGGCTCCAGGAACCCATTGGGAGAAAATGAGGCCTATATATTGGGAACCATGGATGCTGGGAGAGGTGGGTGGCCTAGGATCCCCCTCAGAGGCAGTGGTGGCCTTGCTACCTCCCTCTCCTCCCACCTCCAGCCTCAGGGAGAGAAGAGGGGGGCTCCTGGTCCAGGCTTGTGGCTTTTGTGTGACTTGCACCTGGCCATCTGTATCTGGAATAAGGATACCTTGGTCTAAAATGAAACCCAGGGACAGGCAGTGGGCTGGCCGCCCAGTCCTGTCTCAGTCATAGATGTCACACTGGCTCTCTCCCCAAATTTTTCATTTCCTGATTCTCTGCCACAGCCTCACTCACCCTGGCACCCCCTGCCCTACACTTTCAGAGCCTAAGTGTCTTTTTCTGCCTCAGATTCTGGGTACATTCCCTCTATAAACCCAGGTGTCCTAGCCACACACCCCAAGGGCTGACCAGCCTTCAGTTTTGCCACTCCCTGTCCCTGGGGCCTGTAATCGGAGCCAGGCTCCAGCCGGCTTTTCCGGTTGGAGTTTGGAGGTGGTGCCCCGAGCTCCCCTCAAGGGGGTGGCAGGGCCCACGCCCCGGAAGTCCTGTGCCTTGAGCCATCCTCTCGTCCAGTGGTGGAGAGCCAGTCCTGACACTCAGACACCCAGGGTCTGGAGTCAAAAGAGCAGCAGAGGGACTTTTGCCTGGCTCATAGTTAAGGGTAGGAGACGCCCTGGTTCTGAAAGAAGGACACACAGGCTAGCTGGGGGACAGTGGCGCTGGGGACAGCCCTCCTGAGCCCTGAAAGGGCAGGCAGGTTCAGATTGGTGCAGAGGTCCCAGGGAGCAGAAGTAGTGAGAGCATTAGTTGCTTGACTCCAGGAAGGAGGTGAGGTCTGGGGGAGAGGGAAAGGGGACGCACAGCTCCTGGGTTCTGCCAGATTTCGGCAGGGTAGAGTGCAGATCCGGAGCAGCGTCTGGCTCCTAGGGGGAGCCAGCAGCAGATGCCACTGCCTGAGGTCTCCGCACCACACTTCCTCCTCTCTCATAGGCAGGATGATTCCAGTGGCCGAGTTCAAGCAGTTCTCAGAGCAGCAGCCTGCCTTCAAGTTGCTCAAACCCTGGTGGGACGTACTGGCCGAATACCTCACAGTGGCTATGCTCATGATCGGGGTCTTTGGCTGCACCCTCCAGGTAAGGGAAGGGGCAGGGCGGGGCCTGAATGAGGGGGTAGGAGAGGAGTCTATATAGGGGCGGGGCTCTAGAGCAGTGGTTCTCAACCTTCTGGCCTTTTAAATACAGTTCTTCATGTTGTGACCCCACCATAAAATTATTTTCGTTGCTGCTTCATAACTGTAATGTTGCTACTGTCATGAATCGTAATGTAAATATCTGATATGCAGGATGGTCTTAGGCGACCCCTGTGAAAGGGTCGTTCGACCGCCAAAGGGGTCGCGACCCACAGGTTGAGAACCGGTGCTCTAGAGGGTGTGGCCTGGGGAATTTCGGAAATCTTCCTCTTATCCAAGGAAGGGGAAACCAGAGCCCCCTATACTTACAGACCAATTCTGAAGCCTTCCCATTTTCTCCATCACTGGCAGCAGCACCAAAGTCCTGCCCATAGCTATGGTAGTCCATATTTTTATAATACTTTGTCCCTAGAACCTAGTAAGAACTGCAGTTACCTTATTACTTTGCTAGGGCTGTCATAAGAAACTATCATGAACTGGGTAGCTTAAACAGAAAATTTTTATCTTATAGTTCTTAAGACTAGAAGTCTGAAATCAAAGTGTCAACATGGTTGGTTTCTTCCCAGGGCTGTCACAGAGAATATGTCCCATGCCTCTTTCCTAGGTTCTGGGGGCTTGATTTATAGATGATATTCTCCCTATATCTTCATAGCATCTTCCCTCTACGTGTGTGTGTCTATGTCCAGATTCCCCCTTTTTAAAAGGACACAGTCACCCCGGCTGGCGTGGCTCAGTGGTTGAGCATCAACCTACAAACCAGGAGGTCACGGTTTGATTCCCAGTCAGGGCACATGCCCAGGTTGTAGGCCCAATCCCCAGTGTGAGGCATACAGGAGGCAGACAATCAAATTCTCTCTCAAAATTGATATTTCTATCTCTCTCTTCCTCTTTGAAATCAATAAAAGTATATATATATATATTTTAAAATATATTTTTATTGATTTTTTACAGAGAGGAAGGGAGAGGGATAGAGAGTTAGAAACATCGATGAGAGAGAAACATCGATCAGCTGCCTCCTGCACACTCCCCACCAGGGGGTTGTGCCCACAACCAAGGTACATGCCCTTGACCGGAATCAAACCTGGGACCCTTCAGTCTGCAGGCCAACGCTCTATCCACCGAGCCAAACCAGTTAGGGCTAAAAGTATATTTTTAATAAATCAATCAATCAATAAATAAAGGCAGTCATATTGGTGTAGGGCCCACCCTAATGACCTCATCTTGACTCCATCTGCTCTGGAAACACTGCCACATTCATGGGTATTGAGGATTAGGACTCCAACATCTTTTTGGGGGACACAATTCAACCTAACTCTTTTTTTCAGACAAAGACTGATACTCAGGTTTACTGACTCTTCTAAAGTCATCAGAGCCAGCTGGGGACAGTTGGGGACCAGGGCCTTCCACCTCAGCCTACTTCTCTCCCGATTCCCCAGATCCCTCACCCTCTTTCACCCTCTTCCCTAATCCATAGGTGACACAGGACAAGATCATCTGTCTGCCCAGTCATGAACCCCGGGAGAACTTATCTGAGGCCCCGTGTCAGCAACTGTTGTTGCAGGGGGTCCCTGAACAGATGGAGGGTCTCCAGGAAGTGAGCGGCCTCAAAAATAACCTGGACCTGCAGCAGTACAGCTTCATTAACCAGCTCTGCTATGAGAAGGCCCTTCATTGGTACCCCAAGTACTTTCCCTACCTGGTTGTCATTCACACACTCATCTTTATGGTCTGCACTAGCTTCTGGTTCAAGTTCCCTGGCACAAGCTCCAAGATCGAACACTTCACCTCTATCCTGGGCAAGTGTTTCGATTCACCATGGACCACACGGGCTCTGTCTGAGGTCTCGGGGGAGAACCGTAAGGGCCATGCCACTGGACAGGCAACAGCAACTGTGGCTGCTGAGGCAGGGCCAGGGAAGGTGGGGGAGGGTGAAACAGAGAAGGTGCTGACAGAGCCCGAGAAGGTGGTGACTGAGCCACCAGCTGTTACCCTGCTGGACAAGAAGGAGGGGGAACAGGCCAAAGCCCTGTTTGAGAAGGTCAAGAAGTTCCGAGTGCACGTGGAAGAGGGGGACATTTTATACACCATGTACATCAGGCAGATGGTGCTCAAAGTCTGCAAGTTCTTTGCCATCCTGGTCTACAACCTCATCTATGTGGAGAAGATAAGCTTCGTGGTGGCCTGCACAGTGGAGACTTCAAGGTTCACGGGCTATGCCAGCTTCTGCTGCAACCACACCAAGGCCCACCTCTTCTCCAAGCTGGCTTTCTGCTACATCTCCTTTGTGTGTGTCTATGGGATCACCTGCCTCTATACACTCTATTGGCTCTTCCACCGACCCCTCAAGGAATACTCCTTCCGCTCTGTTCGGGAGGAGACCGGCATGGGTGACATTCCCGATGTCAAGAATGACTTTGCCTTTATGCTGCACCTCATCGACCAGTATGACCCCCTGTACTCCAAGCGCTTCGCTGTCTTCCTCTCCGAGGTCAGCGAGAGCCGCCTGAAGCAGCTCAACCTCAACCATGAGTGGACACCTGAGAAACTTCGGCAGAAGCTGCAGCACAACACCAAGGGCCGGCTGGAGCTGGCGCTCTGCATGCTCCCAGGACTGCCTGATACCGTCTTTGAGCTCCGTGAGGTCGAGGCACTCCGCCTGGAGGCCATCTCTGATATCACTTTCCCCCCAGGCCTGTCACAGCTGGTGCACCTGCAGGAACTCAGCCTGATCCACTCTCCTGCCAGGCTACCCTTTTCCTTGCAGATCTTTCTGCGGGACCGCCTGAAGGTCATCCGTATCAAGTGTGAGGAGCTCCGCGAGGTGCCTCTCTGGGTGTTTGGGCTGCGTGGCCTGGAAGAGCTGCACCTTGAGGGGCTCTTTCCCCCAGAGCTGGCTCAGGCAGCTACCCTTGAGAGCCTCCGAGAGCTGAAGCAGCTCAAGGTGCTATCTCTTTGGAGCAATGCCGGCAAGGTCCCAGCCAGCGTGACTGATGTGGCTGGTCACCTGCAGCGGCTTAGCCTGCACAATGATGGGGCCCGCCTGCTGGCCCTTAATAGCCTCAAGAAGCTGACGGTGCTACGGGAGCTGGAGCTAGTGGCCTGCGGGCTGGAGCGCATCCCCCATGCAGTCTTTAGCCTAGGCGCACTGCAGGAACTTGACCTTAAGGACAACCACCTGCGGTCCATTGAGGAGATCCTCAGCTTCCAGCACTGTCGCAAGCTGATCACGCTCAGGCTATGGCACAACCAGATCGCCTACGTCCCCGAACATGTACGTAAGCTGCGGGTCCTTGAGCAGCTCTACCTCAGCCACAACAAGCTGGAGGCCCTGCCCACCCAACTGGGCATGTGCTCTGGCCTCTGCCTGCTGGATGTTACCCACAATGGGTTACACTCCCTGCCACCTGAGCTGGGTCTCCTGCAGAACCTGCAACACCTGGCTCTCTCCTACAATGCCCTGGAGACCCTGCCTGATGAGCTCTTCTTCTGCTGTAAGCTTCGGACGTTACTCCTGGGCTACAATCAGCTGACTCAGCTGTCTCCCCAGGTGGGGGCCCTCAGGTCCCTCATCCGCCTGGAGCTCAAGGGCAACAGGTTGGAGGCTCTGCCAGAAGAACTGGGCAACTGTAGAGGGCTTAAGAAGGCTGGGCTTCTGGTGGAGAACAGCCTTTATGAGGGCCTGCCAGCAGAGGTTCGAGAGAAGATGGAAGAGGAGTAAAGCCAGGGAGGGGCAGGTTGCAGTAGAGGCTTTCTGGATGCTTCCATCCCAAAATCTCTACCACTGTCTTTGCCACTGAGGTGGCCAGGTGAGCCCAGGCCAGGAGAGGAGAGAAGGAGCAGACATGTCAGCCCATGGGGCCCAGGCAAGATCTTGGGACTGGTTTATCTGGGGAGATGGGAAGTTGTGGATTTGGGGTGGAATGGCATGGAGAGATTAACTCAGTCATAGATTCTCAGAACAAAACCACATCTGTGTCTTGGCTGGCTGGCCTGCCTCAGCCCTGGGCCAGAACTTCTGCCCTCCCCCTGGATATTCTAGCTCAGTCAGTGCCACAAAAGGGGGTAAGGACACAACCCGATAGGATTTCAATCTTCTCCCCCCTACCAAAGCTTACATCTGGGGTTCTCTCCCAAGGTGTCACAGACACAAGGGACCAGCACACACTGCCCTGACTTGATGTTATTTCTCTTATTTGGCAATGCATCAAAATCAACATTCCCAGAAAACATCACAGGTCCCACCCCTGAAAGTCTGACTCAGGAGCTTTGTCTCGAGGCCAGGAACTTGCCTGTCAATAAGTGCTCCAGGTAACCCTGATGCCTGTGGTCCTAGACATTTACGTTGGGAAATGCTGACCTACAGAGGAGGTATCTAGAGCAGGAATTCTGAACCCTTTTTAGGTCCCTAGACCCTTTGAGAATCTGATGAAAGCTGGGCACCTCTTTCCTCAAGAAAATGCCTGTGTACACAGACATACACAATTCTGTAAACAATTTCAGGCAGTCAACTCCCCAAGGACTATTCATGGGTGTCCTAAGGATTGCAGACCCCAGGTTAAGAACACCTGCTGTGGAGGGTACATTTTTAAAAATAAATAATACTAATTATCAGAACTATCATTCTGATTTCCTGTGTCCACCCCTCTTGTCTAAGCCATTTCATGAGAACAATTATAGGCAGGTAGCCACAGTGCCACAATAAAGGGTATGTGTCTCTGTCCTGGAGACCTCAGGTAATCAGGAGAAATTAGGTGGCATCTCCTGATTAGCTTTTTTCTTAGAAAACCCATCTTCTTATATCTTCCCTGTTATTCTCCTGACTCTATACTTTTTTAAAATTTTTATTTATTGATTTAAGAAAGAGAAACATCACTTTTGCTGTTTCACCCTTTTATGCATCCATTGGTTGCTTCTTGTATGTGCCCTGACTAGAGATCGAACCCACAACCTTGGTGTATCAGGAAGATGCTCTAACCAACTGAGCTACTCCGCCAGGGCTGACTCTATACTTTTGTATCTGCTTCACCTGTCAGTCATCACCAGAGGGGTCCCCTTGGCTGGACCAGCAGGGCACTTGGCTCAGCCTGCCTGACCCTGACCTCCTGGGCTCCACCACCTCCTAGGTGTCTGCTAAATGCAATTTTCCTCCTGGCTCCTAGAACAAAGGCAAGCTACTCTCCAGGGACCCATAATTTCAGATGGGGACATTTTCCCAGCACCTTCAGACGAGTTAAAGGAATTTTTAGGCAGCAAGGACACCAGGCAGAGGCATCTAACCCCAGGGCCAGTCTTCTGCATTGTCAAGGAGTAGGGCTCACATTCTGGGGGCCGGACAGATGGGGGGAAGTCTTAAAACGTCCCAGGCTAGTCTGACCTGGCACTCTAGCCTTGACCTTGGCCCCATCGCTGAGGTCAGGGGTCACGCCGCTGGGTTCCCAGGGCCCCCATCTCTTCCTACCCCCGCCTCTTCCTCCTGCCCTGGGCTTGCTGAAATGGAAGGGGCTTCCCACGGCTGCCTAATTATGAGGAGGCAGCAATTATGCATAACGGATCATAATGAAATCTGCCCGAAGTGAGAACAGAGTTCTGAGAGGGCATGGGTGCCCGAAATGGCCCAGCCAGAAACAGCGTAGACTAAGGACAGCCGTGGTGACCACCCACGACAGCGCCAGAGCCAGAGCCTACACAGCAGACCTCGTCTCCCCTGGTGTGCGCTCGCGCGTCTCCCCCGGACCTCCCCCGCCCCCCCATTCGCTCTTGCAGAATGCGGAATGTCGTTTCCATACAGCGCAGCTCACCAGGGCGCTCGGAATCCGCACCAGAGCTTCTTGGCGGGAGGTTTGCACATTGCCAGCCTCAAGCTCTAGGTGGCGTCATCTCTTTGGCTGCGACGCCGCACGCACGCACGCGCGGAGCTCCGCACCAGGGAACCGCGGGCATGCGCTAAGCGGGAGGAGACGGCGGCTCGGCGGGGTCACCCAGACGCAGGCGCAGTGCGGTGTTTGTCTGCCGGGCTGTCGGGCGGCCGGGCGGCCGGCGGTGCGCGGCGGCGGCGGCGGGGAAGATGGCGGCGTCCTCCCTGGAGCAGAAGTTGTCCCGCCTGGAAGCAAAACTGAAGCAGGAGAACCGCGAGGCCCGTCGGAGGATCGACCTCAACCTGGATATCAGCCCCCAGCGGCCCAGGCCCAGTAAGCACGGCGGCGTGGGGGAGGGGGCGGGCGGGGGCGGGGCGCGCTCTGCGGGAGGCCCCGCCCACGTCTCTAGGCCCCGCCTCCTCTTTCCGAAGCGCGCTCGCTTCTCCTCACTGCCTCCGCCAGCTGTCTGCTCGCGTGGAGCGGGTCACGGTGACCCCGCGCCTAGGGGCTGGCGGGCTCCCGGACGGTCCTCCCCGAGCCTGGGGAATGCACCTCTATGGGGCCTGAGAGGCTAGGTACCCGGCTCCAGGTGATGTTACCCCACCGGATGACCTGCCCCCATCACCGTGATCTGCGGAGCCTCTGTCACCTGCTGAGAGCCGTGCTTCCTCTACCCCATGCGACTGTGACGACATCCAGGTCCCCAGCAAACTCGCACTCGTCCCTTCTGACCAGATGGTTCCACTCCCTCCATCTCAGTGACTGTTCAGAGAACCCTACCCCCACGCCACTCCTGGGTCCTTGTCATCAGCTTAAAGGGGTGATCCACTCACATACTCACACCTGGCCTGGGGACACCTGAGGTCACTTGATCACAGATAACCCCCCTTTTTCCTCTGACCTGATGGTTCTCCCACTCCCTCCCTGTGACTGGGGATCCCTTCTCCCCAGTCGGACTTTGTCATTGGGCTCAGCAGCCCCCTTCCACACTATACACATACACCAGGCCCCTGCATACTCCTCTGACCAGTTTCACTACCACCATCTTGGTGACTGTGTCTAGCCCCCAAAATACACACCCAGCCTCCAGTCTGAGGACTTCGTCATTTGGGCTCAATGACTTCTTCCCCACACACCAATACTGACGTGGCCTGGGGACACCTGAGGCCAGTGTGGTCATATCTAGCATCCCAGCACTCATATACCTCTACTCTGATCCCACCATCTCAGTGCCTACCTTCCTGGCATCTTGTCATCTGGAATCAAGAGTTGTCCCTCTAATACCCCCACCTGCCCTGGGATCACCATGGTTACATTTAGTCTTGTTATGTCCCACAGAACCCCTCCTCAAATCCTCTCGCAGCTGGAGGGCATCAGATTTCCCTCTTCACACAGACCTAATGAACAGCACCCCACAACGCTTTCTGTGTCTTTCTTGTCGTCTTTAATGTCCTCTCTGATATGACCCTTGTAGCTTATGTAGCTCCCATGTCATCATCCTGACAGAAAGAGGAAGACACCCTATATCCGGGTACTCCCAGCTACCCGCTACTCACCCAGCCTGACCTTCACAGCCTGAAACCCACCCCAGTCCCTGTGTAGGGCCCACTCCCCATCCCTCCCTTCCTGGGTCAGCTTGGGTTCCTCCATGAGAAAGTCTCCTGGGGGCCCAGAGAAAGCCTTGAAGCGGCCATGCTGGCATTAGACACTCCTGGCGTGGGGCAGGAAGCCCAGCCAGGACTGGAGGGTCCATGCTGGGCTCTGCAGTGCTGCACGGTCCCCTCCCCCACCCCCCCCTCCGACCCCTCAGCATGAACAAGACAGAGTTGGGTATGGGGCCTGAGGTGCCTTATGGGGGTGGCTATCCAGTTGCAGAATGACGCACAGCGAGGCCCAAGGCGGGCAGGCCCTTGAGGAGCCTCACTCTAGGCATCTGTGTCTGTGTCAGCTCCATCCCATCCTTCCAGTCCGCCCATCTGTCAGTTTCCACCCATCTCTGCAGTTTGGTGCCTTGCACCTCCCCCTCCTCCTCATTATGATTTGATTTCTTTTCTTTTGGACAAATCGGTTGTTTCTGTTGTGATTTATCGTCGTGTTTTTTTTTCTTCCTTCTCCCCATCCAGTTATTGTGATCACTCTAAGCCCTGCTCCTGCCCCGTCCCAACGAGCAGGTACCAGCCTTTTTATCATCGCTGCTTGGACATCTGCACCATTGACTTAACTGCTGCCCCAGCTGCAGAATCCCGTCCCTCATCCCCCCATGCCGTGTGTGTGTGCGCGTGTGTGTGTACGTGTGTGTGTGCGTGTGTGTGTGTGTGTACATGTGTGTGTGTGCACGCACATACTAGCACACACCTTCTTGAACTCTCTCATTCTCAGTCCTCCTCCCTCCATGAGATCCACATCAGGCCCATTCCACCCCTTCCTATGTGTTCTCTCACCTGCCTCCCCCACTTCCCTTTCTCTCAGAGGCAGGTTTGAACTCCCTGGGGAGGAACTGGGCTCCCTCACCGACGAAGTATATCACTTGTGAGGGAGTCACACGTGTGTGTGCAAGTGTGTGTGTATCAGTGAAAAGGAGAGGAAGTGAGACCAATGGGTCAGCTGTGCCTATGTATCTACTTCAACAATTCAGGGAACATGTTTTGGCCCCTGTGTGCTATGTCTCTTCTAGGTTCCAGGAGCACAGCAGTTAATAAAATGGACCAAGTCCCTCTCCTTGTGCAGCTGATACTCCACTAGAGATGGGGTGGAGTATGAACAATGAGCAAACTCTTAGGGAGAGCAGGAGAAAGCTATGAACCGTGGAGAAAAGGCAGAGTAGAGTAGGGAGGAGGGTTCTGCAGCAGGGTGGTTGAGGAAAGCCTCTGGAAAAGGTAGGATTTTTTTAACAATTAAAAAACACACACCTGTATTATAAGTTCAAAGCATGCTCGCCCTGGCAGGTGTGGCTCAGCTGGTTGGGCATCGTCCCATGCACCAGGAGGTTGCTGGTTCCATTCCTAGTCAAGGGCACATGCCTGAGTTGTGGACTGCATCCTGGTAGAGAGCATGCAGGAAGCAGCTGATCGATGTGCTCTCACATAAATGTTCCTCTCCCTCTCCCTCCCTTTCTCTCTAAAATTAACAAATTTTTAAATATATTTTATTGATTTTTTACAGAGAGGAAGGAGAGGGATAGAGAGTTAGAAACATCGATGAGAGAGAAACATCGATCAGCTGCCTCCTGCACACCTCCTACTGGGGATGTGCCCGAAACCAAGGTACATGCCCTTGACCAGAATCGAACCCGAGACCCTTCAGTCCGCAGGCTGACACTCCATCCACTGAGCCAAACCAGTTAGGGCAATAACAATTTTTTTTTTTTAAATGATCAGAAAAGTAAGTTCCACCAGCACAGGATTATAGATGACAAGCCCCACCATGTCATGGAGGATTTCTCTGTTCCTGGATACATGATGATAAACAAAACCACTTCTATTTTACTCAATGAAAATACATGGAGAGCCTCAGGTTATACCTTGGTGGCGAGCTGTCCATTATTTTTGGTGTCTTGTGCATGGTTCCAACTGCCCGTCACTTGGGGAGACTGTAAAATGATTTGTTCTGGAAACAAAGTCTTGTGGGAGGTGGGGGGAGCAGCCAAATGGAGGTAGAATGGCTCTGCCAAGGCCTTAGTGTAGGTGCCAGTGGGTCTGGGACTGGATGTGGATAGCACACGCCCGGTGTGGGTGTGGGTGTGGGTGTGGGTGAGAGACCAGGCTGGCGGCCTGTCCTGTTGGCCCTTGTGAGTAAGTGGGACTAGGTTAGGCAGTTGTATGTGTACCACCTCGTGTGTGTGTGTGTGTGTGTGTGTGTTGGAGTCTCTGTTGCATTGTCTGCTTGTCTGCATGTGTGTGTGGGTTTGTGCCATGCCGTGTGTGTGTGTGTGTGTGTGTGTGTGTACACGCGCGTGCGTGAGCACTGGCTGACAGCCTGGTACATCTATGATTCCTGACAGCCGCATGCCCCCATGGTCTCTTATTCTCTCTAATTCATTCATGTCTCTCACTTTCTCTCTCTCTCTCTCTCTCTCTCTCTCTCACTTTCATGATCTCCCTCTGTCCTCCGGACCTGCTTCATGGCTCAGCACCACTCCGAGCTCACTGGCCACTCTGGGACTTTATGTAGCTCCCCTCCCACCACCACTTCAGGTCCTCCTGTGCTTCCGTTTGCAGGGCTGGTGGAAGCCTGTTTCCTGAGGCTCTGGGGCAGCTCAGAGACCCAGTGGCCTGTGTGAGGGAGGGGACTCATGGGGCACCAAAAAAGTGGAGAGGGCAGAGATGTGGTCCTCTCCGCAGAGAGCTGACAGTGCAGGGCAGAAAAAGGATCCAGGTACTTCTCCGGGGTTGAAAACCTGACACTGTCTCGGGAGACTCCATGTGCAGGGGGAGTGCAAAGCGAGGTTGTTGAGCCATAGAGGGAAGGCTTACGACCCTGGTTCAGGCCATGGCAGAGCAGAGGTATAAGGATGCTACAAAGCTGGGGCAGGATGGGGGGCATGGAAGTCGAGGGTTCTGGGCTTGACTCTGTCTCCGGAGTCTCCAGAACTCTATCTCTATTCCTGCCGGGGCCTAGCAGGACCTGTACCCCTTCTAGAACTGCAGGCCAGGGTCACATACTTGTTCCCTCACTCTGGCTCCCTCACAGCAGGGTCCTGGGTCAACAGGGCAAGGAAAGTGCTCAGACACCAGCAACTCAAACATATCCATTGGTCACTGGGCCCGGGTTACTAGATGCTCACAGAACTGTGGGAAGAAAAAGTGGGCTTCAGTAGGAGGTGTGGAGAGACGAGGGACATCAGCTGGAAGCAGATCCCATGGGAAGGTGAACCTGGGAGGATGCTTGTAGCCAGTGCCCTCCCAAGCCAAGGAGCCCCTTCCAGAGTGCCAGGGCCTCTCAGGTATAAGGGTTCAATGGAGGATTGTGTGTCTCTTCTGGGGGCCACAAAACAGCCTCTGCTCCTCCAACCTGTTGCCAACCCAGCCAGGGGAGGCTCCCACCCCCTCAGCGAACCTACTCTCCTGTCCAGGCCCCTCTCTGGCCTGTCTCTGCAGCACCCCAACTCTTGGGTAGCTGGGCTCCAGTCTTGGCTCCCGTCTGTCTCCTGCCCTCCCATCCCCTAACGCTGTCCTGGGCTGTCCGCTGCCTGTCCACTGCCTGCCTGCCTGCAGCATGTTCAAAGCCATCTGCATGCAGGCTGCTGGAAAGAACCAAACCCCTGCCTGGCCTAGCACCCCCTCCAAATCCCACCAGTCCTGTAGGGGCTGTGCCAGCCGGAACCCCTCATCAGCAGGACACAGGCCCAGCTGGGGTCCTGCCCCTGCCACTGTCCCTGTTGGCCCCAGCTGTGCAAGCCAGGCTGGGAGGCTCACAGATGAGCCTGCTGGCCAGAGGGTGGCTTTTCCTTACTCTGGAACAGAACACGGGGTGGGGGAACCCTGGGTCCCTCGCCCAC
Source organism: Myotis nattereri (assembly GCF_964212035.1). Taxonomy (NCBI): domain Eukaryota; kingdom Metazoa; phylum Chordata; class Mammalia; order Chiroptera; family Vespertilionidae; genus Myotis; species Myotis nattereri. The sequence goes on from NC_138080.1 coordinate 10,673,941, forward strand.
TGTCTCCCCAGCATGGTCTGCCTCACTCTTGTTAGACCAAGTTCATTGCAGCCCACAGGACCAGAGCGCAGGCTGATCCTGGCTGGCAGTCCTTCTGAACATGGTCCTGAGCATGGGTGCTGTGGCCCTGGGCCTGCTTCCTGGGTAGACGTGGGGAGGAAAGGGACATGCCAGGCAGGACGCCTGTCTGAGGGATGCCATCAGCCTCCAGGACTCATTTTTCTGACAGCATTGACTTGGGGATGAACCGTTGGCCTCTGGGGACCACGATTCCCAGCCAGCCCTCTCCATCTCCTTCCAGGGGAGGGAGATGGGAGAGGTACCCTGAAAGTGGTTCCACGGGTGAGGCGCCAGCTCCTCCCACCCAGCAGGTCAGGCAGCTGTGCTAGCCTATGTGAGGATTCCTGGGAGGGGAAATCATTGTCCCTAGCCCCCAGATGCCAGCATTGGAGGTGGGACCAGCTGCATGCCAACCCTCTCCATGCCCCTGCCTCTCACCCCCCCCTCCTCCCAGCCCTCCAGCTCCCACTGGCCAACGATGGCGGTAGCCGTTCACCATCTTCTGAGAGTTCCCCGCAGCAACCCACGCCCCCTGCCCGGCCCCGTCACATGCTGGGGCTCCCATCCACCTTGTTCATACCCCGGAGCATGGAGAGGTGAGCCTTCAGAATGGGGCCCCTGACCTTTGGGAGGTCAGCTTGGAGGGCTGCTGGGCTAGCCCCAGGGAGGAGGTGGTGAAATATGTGGGAAACGCCTGTGTGTTGGGAGCTGGGGTGGTCTCAGGTTGGTCAGGACCCCCCTCCACTCACACCCTCACCCTGTTCCTCCAGTATCGAGATTGACCAGAAGCTGCAGGAAATCATGAAGCAGACAGGCTACCTGACTATTGGGGGCCAGGTACTACCCTTCCCCCAGCCCCTGGGCGGTGGGGGAGGACACAGGGGGGCTGGGTCTACATGATAGGGCAGAGGCCGTGCAGATCCTCAGTCCTGATTCTCTTCACCAGCGCTACCAGGCCGAAATCAATGACCTGGAGAATCTGGGGGAGATGGGCAGTGGCACTTGCGGCCAGGTATGGAAGATGCGCTTCCGGAAGACAGGCCACGTTATCGCTGTCAAGGTGAGCACCTGCCCCGCCCAGGTGTGTCCCATGCCTCTCAGCTCTGGTGCTAAGGATCTCCTCTCCTCTCCTCTCCTCCCCGCACTATCCTGTGCAGCAAATGCGACGCTCGGGGAACAAGGAAGAGAATAAGCGGATCCTCATGGACCTGGATGTGGTACTCAAGAGTCATGACTGCCCCTACATCGTGCAGTGCTTCGGGACCTTCATCACCAATGTGAGCCTGACCGCCTAGCCCCTTCTTTTCTGCCCACTCCCTTGAGTCTCTCTTGCCGCTCTCTGAGTGTGCCTCCCAGCCCCTCTTTTCTTTCCCTGATTGGGGTGGGCAAGAGGGTACGGCCGCCCCCAAGCCATGCCTGCTGCCCTTGCAGACGGATGTCTTCATTGCCATGGAGCTCATGGGCACCTGTGCTGAGAAGCTGAAGAAGCGGATGCAGGGTCCCATCCCTGAGCGGATCCTGGGCAAGATGACGGTAGCGGTGAGTGGCCAGGCTGGGGCAAAAGGCCCAGGCCCATCTCCCCCCTGCCAGTCACAGTGCTCCTCTTTCCTCGCAGATTGTGAAGGCACTCTACTACCTGAAGGAGAAGCATGGTGTGATCCACCGGGACGTCAAACCCTCCAACATCCTGCTGGACGAGCGGGGCCAGATCAAGCTCTGCGACTTCGGCATCAGTGGCCGCCTTGTCGACTCCAAGGCCAAAACACGGAGCGCTGGCTGCGCTGCCTACATGGCAGTAAGTGGGGGCCCGGGTGGCCTGGGCAGTGAGCCTGCTCCAGCCACAAGGGTCCATTCTCCCCTTTCCCTGTCTACTCTTCCCCCACCTCTTCCCTACAGCCTGAGCGCATTGACCCCCCGGACCCCACAAAGCCAGACTATGATATCCGGGCTGACGTGTGGAGCCTGGGTATCTCTCTGGTGAGTTGGGGCCCCTCCTCCTGAGGGCTGGGGTGACCCATTTCTGGGGTATGGGAGGACAGCAGGAGGACAGGGGTCTGTTTTCAACCACTCCAGCCCATGTCTTCTCAGGTGGAACTGGCAACAGGACAGTTTCCCTACAAGAACTGTAAGACGGACTTTGAGGTCCTCACCAAGGTCCTGCAGGAAGAGCCCCCGCTCCTGCCCAGTCACATGGACTTCTCGGGGGACTTTCAGTCATTCGTCAAAGACTGGTGAGGAGCCCCTACCCAGGTATTCCAGGAGGGGGGCAGATCAGGTGTGGCCCCAAGCTCAAGGCAGCCAGGGACGTTTGGGGTGGGAGGATGGAAAGCCTGCCCTCATGGGGGTGGGACAGCTGTGTGTCAGAAGGGGCTCAGGGAGGAGTCAGAGCCTTGGAGCCATGACTTGGGTTTGGACTGGGCCGGAGGTGACAGCTGGCCCCAGGGCATTTGGCTGGGTGGCCTGGGGCTTCACCTCAGGAAGTTTTAAACAAGCAGAGGGGAGAGGGCTATGAGCATCCTGCACCAACAAGCAGAATTATGCAGGCAGGATGTTTATGTTGGATTCTCCCTCAGGAAAACCCCTCCTACTGGCGCCTTACAACATGGTTCAGGCCCCTGTCCTACGTGGGTGCAGGCCTTGCGTCCTCTGAGGTATCCCAGTTGGTGACACAGGGCAGGGAAGATGCAGTAGCTCTTCCCCACAGGTTTTGCAGACCGCTGGCTGAGCAGGTATACCAGCGGAGCCCCTCCAGGCTCTCACTTCCCTTTCCTCCCTTCTTCCTCCAGCCTTACTAAAGATCACAGGAAGAGACCAAAGTATAATAAGCTACTTGTGAGTACCTGAGGCCCTCCCTACCCACACACCCTACCGCCTACTCGTCTGGACACCCAGGGCCTGGGTGAGGCCAGCAGCTGCCCATGTTCTAAGCTCCCCCCTCCGGCCCTGCAGGAACACAGCTTCATTAAGCATTACGAGACGCTGGAGGTGGACGTGGCGTCCTGGTTCAAGGATGTCATGGCGAAGACCGAGTCACCGAGGACTAGTGGAGTCCCAAGCCAACACCACCTGCCCTTCTTCAGGTAGCTGCGTGGCGGTGGCCAGCCCCACTCGGGGGGGGGGCCAGAGAAGTGGCCACAGGTCCCCTCTTCCCTACTCAGCCACCCAGCTGCCCACCACGGGAGACCTGGGAACTGGATGGCCGCCGAGGGCTGAGGACAGAAAGTAGGGGATGCCAACCCAACCCTGACTCCCTACCCAGCTGCCATGGACAGATGGGCCCACCAGGCCCTAGCCCTTCCAGTCCTGGGGTCAGCCGGCTGTACAAGTCCCCCCAGCAGACACTGTGAACAGAAGACAGCAGCAGGCCATGAGCAGACTCGCTATTTATTCAGTTGTAACCCCTGGGCTGGGGTGGCCACCAGGGGCCAGGAGAGAGTCACCCTTCTTGTATCCTCCCCATGCTGTCCCTTCCACCTTTGTAGTACACATGCTCCCTGTCTCTACCTGCCTCTGTCACCTCCCTTGATGCCTCTCTGGTTTTCCCTGTCTCCCTTCCTGTATCTGCCTCTCTCCTGGCCCAAGCCCAGGCTCTGTTACCCACAGCAGGACTCCTCGGTCCACTTAGGTCTGTGGTGAGCAGTGAGTCCTTTGGCTGGCATCCTCGTCCCAGGAAGGCAGGCTGGGCATTATAACTGCAGCTGACCAGGCTGTGGGGGCTCTGGCGCTTGTGTGCGCGGCTCTCTCTCTCTCTCTCTCTCTCTCTCTCTCTCTCTCTCTCTCTCTCTCTCTCTCTCTCTCTCTCTCTTGATCTCAGGGGGTCCTTTTTGGAACTTATTGTATTTTATTGTACTCGGTGGGGTGTTTGGGGGATGGGGGAGGAAGAAGAGCTTGTTCTCATGGGATTGGTCAGTACCTTCAGAAACTTTTACCAAAGTCATGTTTAGCTGCTGTGGTATAGCCCTCAACCTCCTGTGGGCATTGGGGGGTTGGAGCCAGGTAGGGGCCTGGGCCACTGTGCCTTGTCAGCCTGTTCTGGAGAGACTATTCCCAAAGGTGGGGGCTGGGGGTGGGACTCCTCCCTTGGGGCTGGAGACTGGCCACAGCTTGGGGTGAATTGAGGACCCCAGGCTGTGTGGAGGAGCCCACAGGGCTGTGGCCACACAGGGTGGCCTTCAGGGAAGGTGGGTATGGGGCATGGTGGGAGGCAGTAAATGCTGCTATGGCAGGAGAAGGGAGTGAATGACAGTAGTGGGGGTCATAAGGCCCAAGGAGGCAGGGATTGTGTGTATAGGGAATGGATGTGGGGGTTCGAGGATGTGTGATAGGGACAGAAGTGGAGCGGGCCTAGGGCTGGGCTGGGGGTGTGAAGGCAGTCATGCCCTCACAGTGCCCCTGAGCATCCCTCAACTTCCCCAGAGCTGGCCAGTCCCCAGCCCACCTTGAGGATAGGCCATGGGGCCCCTCTCCCCCCCCCACACCCCTCAGCAGCAGTCAGAGCAGGAAGGGGGGTGTTTCTTTTTTTGTTGGTGATGCATGCAAATCAGTGGACAAACACACACACCAACCAACCAACGCCAAAGGTGATGAACTCCCTGGATGTAGCTGGAGCAATGTAGACTCAGCATAGGCATCACTGTAACCTCTCTCTATCCTATTGACTCTTGTTACTCTTAACATAGTCACAAAAGGCCGCATGTTTAAAAAGTACTCTTTGTCTTCTCTCTGCTCCCCCCAGGGGGTTGGGGTGACCACCTTTCTTGCCCAAATCCCCCTTGTGACTGGATGGGGCAAGGTAGAGGTAGGTGGGCAATAGGCCTGGCTCCACCCTCGGGGGGGTCCCAGGCACGGGGGCTTTTGCCCATAACCAGAAGGTCAAGTGGCTCGTTCCAGGGCCAGCAAAGGTCAGAGGCCGGCTGCCCGGTTTATTTTATTTAACTTAATTTTGTTTATGAGTGTGTGTCTGCCTGTCCCTCCCCTTCAGTGTTAAGTGGGAGCCCTGAGGGAGCCTCTCCTCCCCCCACCCGCCTCTCCCTGTTTCCTCCCTCTATCTCCAGTCACCAGCCGTCCTTCTGGACCAGGCAGAGGGTTGAGTGGGCAGGCAGGAGCCTGGGGCGACTTGGCCCAGCCCACCAGCCCATGACCCCTTCTCAGGCCACCAGTATTGCCCCTTCCCTTTTTAAAATGAAACACCCTTGTTTGTAAATCCTTAGATGCTTGAGAATAAAACCCCTCCCTTTTCTTCCACTGAGTCTGTGGTGTGACCTGAGCCTTGGCAGGATATGGCATGAGATGTGGGAAGGGTCTGTAAGCCCTGACCTTGTGGTTGGAGGGCTGGGAAGTGGTGAATTCTGGTGGATAAGGTCTCTGCATCAAAAGGGAAACTGAGGCAGGGCTGTAGCTGGGAAGGTGGTCTTTGTAGTGATTTGCCCAACATCAAGCAGGCAGTATGGAGGGACACCCGACCCCCAATAGCCAGAGCTCCTGCTGGAGAAGAGCTCTTAATCCCTGGCAGGCCTTGGGGAAGGGCTCTGGTGTCAGCCCGTCAGTCTGCCACCCCCGCTCTTTGCTTCCCGGAGTGGCTGCCCAGCCAAGGACAGGGACACCTGATTACCTGCTGGGCCTGGGTGCTGCCTGGACTGGTGCCTCTGCCTCTGGCCCCCACACACTTACCGCAGCCAGTCCAGCATGCTGGGTACCATGGTCCTACTGCTGGCCCTGCTCCCAGGGATCTCCACCTTGCCCAGCGGGCCACCTGGTATGTAGGGATTGGGAAATATATATGCCTTCATGCTCCCATTCCTCCGCCACCCTTTCTGAACCTCCATCTATATTGCCTTGGGAAATGTGTGGGTGGGCAGTGGGGTCTACCCCTGTCCCCCATTTCCAGGTTCTCTGGGGTCCCCAACTTCAAAGTTCCCAGCAGCCACGTGAGGCCAAGTACTGTGGGAGGGGAGGGGTCTGGGCAGATACTTTTAGGGAATGTGTATGTGGGCCATCATGAAGCAGACATGTATGCACTGCATGTGCATGTCCTCACTGATTAGGAGACCCCTGTTGGTGTTCCTGGTGCCTCTACCTTTACTGCGATGCCCTCAACCTGAGAGGAGTCTGGACAAACGGAAAGCCTGGTGGCCTGGCTGGGCTTGGGCTGTGCCAGAAGGGCTCTGGGAGAGCACCCCTCTTTCCTTTCCCCCTTTCCTTTGATGACAGCACCTGTCTCCTCTTAGAAAGGGAAGGGTGGGGGCCCCACACTCCTGGCCCTGCTGCAGCTCCTGGGCTCCTCAGCCCCTTTCCAGTCTGGAATTCCCTCGCTCATGTGGGGAAGGAAAGCAAAGCCAGGAAGGGGAGTCCCTCAACCAGGGGCACACAGCTTTGTGCACAGCCTCGCTGCTGGGCTGTGATGCCCCATGGGTCTCCAGGGAATACATCATAGCTGGTGTCCCACGTGCCTGAACGATTAGCCTAGCGTGAGTGAATTCACGCCACATTTTCCAGAGGAGGCTAGGAGATTGAATCATTTGCTTGAGGGCCTAAGGGGGAGCCCACACTCCCTCTGTGCCACCCTTTCTGCCCCGCCAGCGCCCCCCTTTCCAGTGGCGCCCGGGTCGTGGCTGCGTCGACCCGTTTTCAGTCTAGAGCTGTCAGACGCACAGGACGCGTTCCACCGCCGCGCAGGGCCGCTCGAGGTCCCAGCGGACAGCCGCGTGTTCGTGCAGGTGCGGACAGACATGGGGCAAGCCGGGCCGGCGGGCAGGTGGGCGCAGCTGGATCCTGAAGGCGACACTCCACCCCCAGGCGGCCCTGGCCCGGTCCTCCCCGCGCTGGAGCCTGGCCCTGCACCGCTGCTGGGTGACGCCCTCCTCACGTCCGGCCCCAGGACCCACCCTGGCGCTACTGCGAGGGGGCTGCCCCGCCGATTCCTCGGTCACCTTCCCGCCACCACGCCCTGGGGCCGCCCGCTTCAGCTTCCGTCTGCGCCCGGTCTTCAATGCCTCTGTGCAGTTCTTGCACTGCCAGCTGAGCCGCTGCCGCCTCCGGGGAGCCCACCGGACTCCTGACCCTCTGACGCTGCCGCCCCAGTCGCCGGTGTGCGGGCGCAGAACAGGGAGTCTGGGCTCCTGAGGCCGGTGTGGGGTGGGCAGGATCACCTCCAGCATTGGAAGGAGGAGCCCCTTGGGTTTGGGGAATCTTGGGGTCAGGGCGCTTTGGAGCCTGGGGCACGGGTCCTTTGGAGCTGGGGGTAGGTACTGGGTCTCTCCCAGGCCAGGCACAGGGGCCTTGAGGGGCCCCAGGGGCTCCGCACAAGGGTTCCTCAGTGAACAGGGAGTGTAGGCACTGAATTCCTTCATGCCCATAGCACCAGAACCCCCTTGGGTGGGCCTCTGCGGTCCCTCCAAGGATGGGTGGTTGGATAAAAGGCACTAAGGGGCCAAATCTCTGGGTGCCTAAAGTTAGAATCCACGATTAGGTGCTCAGAGAGCCGGGTCCTGTGACTTCCTTGAGGGGCTGAAATTTGGAGTCTGGGAGCTGTGGGGCTGGCTGCTTGTATATCTAATGGGCTGGGCTTGGGGACCCCCAAGGGGTCGGATTCGCAGGGATCTGGTGGTGGGACTCCTGGTTGCAAAGAGATCTCTCGGGAGCCCTGGGGAGGAGCTCCTGGATCCCGGGCCCTCACATCCCTGTCCCTTCCCTCTCCCCCCCACCCCCACCCCCACCCCGCTGCAGTGTCTGCCTCAGGAAGAGGCGTGCGCCAGCAGTGGCGGCGGCGAGAGTCTGGGTGCCAACGGCCCCCACCTGCACACACTGACGCAGCCCATCGTGGTCACGGTGCCACGGCCGCCCCTCAGTGAGCGCGAAAGTCCTCTGCGGGGGGTCCCTGGGGCAGGAAAATTGGGGTGGGAGGACTTCTGGGGCCTGGGCCTAGTCTCCGCGTTGTGCTCCCCACAGGGCCACCTAAGGGCGTCCCCGGCATAGCCGTACGCCCTGAGCCTCCTGCGCCGGCCCCGGTGGCCCTGGAGCCCGCACCGTTGGTGGCGCTGGTGGTGGCCGCCTTCTTGTTGGGCGCCGCGCTGGTCGCCGGGCTCGGCCTCGTGTGCGCGCATTCAGGTACCAAGCTTGGCCCGCTCAGATCTTCGCTTCGCCCCCAGAATATTCCAGTGCCTTGGGGTCGGGGTCACTGCGTTCCCAGCTTGCGTAGCCTGACCATCCTTAGACCTGCCCCCGTTATGCCCGTAGCAGCCCCCAGGGGGCGCCCTTGCACCGGGCCAGCGTTCAGCAACCCCTACTGCTCCGGAGCCTGCCTCTCACTTCCAGCGCCCCCATCTCCCAGCCCACCCCCGAGAGCCTTGCCTAGCGATCCGCAGCCCAGGAGACCCCAGTGAGGCAGGTAAGTGTGTGTGTGTGTGTGTGTGTGTGTGTGTGTGTGTGTGTGTGTGTGTAACATAGGGCCCATAGGAGAGCTGGAGGAGGGAGGTAATGATAATGACTCTTCATAGAGCTCTCTGTGCCAGGCAGCCTTCTGAATGTTTGCTAATTTAATTCTCATAAAAACCTTTTGGTAGATACTATTAAAATCCCCATTTTAGAGAAGAGAAAAGTGAGGCACTCTCTGAAGTTAAGTAATTTATCAAAGGTCACAAAATTTGGTGGAGCTGGGATTCAAACTCAGGCAGTGGGTCACCCCTGATAGCCTGCGGGCTCTGTGTCTGACGGCACCATCCTCACCCCCTCACACAGACTGAGGGAAGCCATCATCAGCTGAGAGGGAGGTAGCTTTCCTGGTGTCCTCTCCCTAGGGTGGCATGGGTCGCCCCTTCAAGGGATGGCGCACCCCCAGCAGAGTCCAGGGACGCACCCGCCAGACTTATGTCGGAGCAGACTCACCAGTCTGGACCGCAGCCTTCAACCTCGGACCCCACGGGACCACGATCCCTGCACCCCGCCCCCTCACTCCTCCCACCTGGACTCTAAATAAACATCTGGTCTGACATGCAGAGCTCTGAAGTATGCTGTGCGCAGGGTTGGGGGTGTGGAGCAGGAAGCGAAGGCTTGGTATCTGGACTTGGGAGGGCTCTGGGCTGGCAGAGGCCCAGACTGGAGAGGTAGAGCTTGGGGGCGGGCTCATACACCCATATGCTTGAGTGCAGAAAAGGGTCAGGGGAGACCCAAGGGCGTTTTGTCCCAGACAGAAAGGGGCACCCGACCCCCACAGGTTAAGTTTTAAATCCCGCTTTCTTCCTCCACCCCAGCACCGGACCACCTGCCTCTTTAGCTCTTCCCAGATCCAGGCCTTCTCCGCTCTCCACTCGCACCGCCCGGACCCTGCCCTCGCTAGGACCCCGACCTCCGGCCTCTGCTCCTGTCTCCTCTCCCTTCTGGTCTAGAGCTCCCTAAATCCTTCCTGCCCGAGCTTCGAGCTCCCCTGGGCATTGACAAGTGCGAAACGACTAGCTCCATTTTACAGATGAGGAAACGGAGGCTGGGTACAGCTAAATCAGTTGCTCAAGGTCCCCAGGGTTGGGCGACCCCACAGCCCAGGGTCTTGGCTACGACTGGGCGGGCAGCTGCCCTTCCGGCCTCTTCGAGAAGCAAATCACACCGCAGGAGTTTCACAAGACTTGGTCCAGAAATGGCGGGAGGGCACGAGACCTAAGTGGCTCCAGTGTACAAATGGGATAAATGCGGACCGGGGCCGCGTTCGCCACCGCCAGTTCGAATGCTGGCCTCCCTCATTTCGCAGCCACACCCCGCCCTCTACCGCCCAGCGCAGACCACGCCCCCGTCGGCGTCCGCTTCCGCGCGTGCTTTGCGGCCCCAGCGGCCTCCGTAACCCCGCCCCCAGGGGCGGGGCCCGCCACCTCCGCCGTCGCCGGCATGAAGCCTCCACCGAGGCGACGAGCTGCCCCGGCGCGCTATCGGGGCGAGGTGGCCGGCGGCGCCGTCTGGAGCGCCCTCGAGAAGCGGCAGCTGCTCCGACTCCTGCAGGCGCGGCGGGGCCAGCCGGAGCCGGACGTCGCCGAGCTGGCCGGGGAGCTGCCGGGCCGGAGCGAGGCCGAGGTGACGGGATCCCGGAAGGGAGAAGGCTGGACGCGGACCTGAGATGTGTCCGGGGAGAGGGGGCACCGCGAGTAGGACTAGTGGCGTGACGTGGGCAGGGGCCAGCGCGAGCCTGGGGGCGGGGCGGGGACGGGGCGGAGGCAAAATCGAGGGACGGGACGCACTGCGAGTGGACTGAACGGAGACCCAGACTGGGCGCACGTGGCCCACTGTGCAGCGGCGCTAGGCGGGAATGAGGTTGAAATAAGAATCAGGAAATGGGGTGCAGTGGACGAAACGGAGGTGAATAGGGTAGGACTGCAGGGAGGAGCTAGATGGGCCTGGACTTTACATTTTTATGAGGTCACCCCTGGGTCTGGGCTCCAGACCCCAGGCAGAGTCGCTGTAACCCTTAACGTTGGGCTTTGGCCTCTCCACCCAAGCCTTGGGTTTGTAGAAAGCCCATTTGGTCTCCTTTCTCTTCCCCAGATTCGGGATTTCCTCCAGCAGCTCAAGAACCGGGTGGCCCGGGAAGCCATTCAGAAGGTGCATCCAGGTGGCCTAAAGGGTCAAAGGCGTCGGGAAACACAGCCCCCAGCTCCCATCGAGGTGAGGCAGGGCCAGGCTCCCTGGAAGATGGGTGCGAGTTGGGAGGATAACTTGGTCAGAGGATCCTCAGTAAGCGGGGGACTCCTAAGAGTTGATCCCTAGGCTGACCATGTACTTTCTGGTTGCCCTACAAAGGTGTGGATGGATCTGGCTAAGAAGATAACAGGCCCACTGGAGGAAGCTCTGACTGTGGCTTTCTCACAGGTACAACCATCCCCTAGGGAGGCCAAGGGTGTCCCTAGGGAGGAGTCATACACACACACACACACACACACAGCGTAAGTAAGGTATGGATGGATCTGTGTCCTGGGCCCTTCCTCTTGCTAGCTCTGGCCAATCACTGGACACCTTGAGCCTCAGTACCCCTCCTCTGAGGCCATCTTCTGTATGTGACACCTTCCTTGGGTGAGCGGGTGGAGAGCTCAGCAGTTAGCAGGGCGGGGGTGGTGACTGAAGGGAGGACTTATGCTTTCCCCTTCCTGATCTGTCTGCCTGTCAGGCGCTCACCATCATGGCCGTGGAGCCCGTCAGCCTCCTGTACTCCAAGCCGTCCAAGCCTACGCAGGCACATGGAAAACTACTGCCCCTTAACACCCCTAGCAGACAAGAGAACCCGAGCCCTGAGGCTGCTGGCCCCACCCCTGAAGCAGCTGCTGGCCCCTCTGCTGAGGGAGACCTCGAAGTGGATTTTGAAAAGATCTACAAGTACCTGTCATCCATCTCCCACAGCTGCCATGGCCCTGAGCTTTCCCCCGCTGGTGAGAAGAAAGGGGGAGGGAGCTATGGTGGTGGGGTCCAGGCAGCAAGTCCTGACCTCCTCTTACCCTTCCCCTCGTCATCCACCACCAGAGTCAGCTGTGGTCCTTGACCTGCTCATGTCACTTCCTGAGGAGCTGTCTCACCTGCCCTGTGCAGCTCTGGTTGAGCATATGATGGATACATACCTACATCTGATGGCCCCCCAGTCTGACCCCAGCGGTGGGAACCTGGGACCAGGAGCTGAGGTTTGTGGGACTGGCTCTAGGGGGCAAGAGGAGTCCAGTCAGGCCACCCCCCAGGCCCCTGAGAATGCCAGGCCTAGCAAACCGAGATCTGCCTGGCAAGTAGTTGGCGTTTGCCCCCTGAACCCATTTCTGGTGCCCCTGGAGCTTCTGGGCCAGGTAGCTACCCCTGCAAAGTGAGGGTCCCAGCAGACAGAGCACACACCAGACATCTGTGAGCTCCTGGCCTTCAATTCTGCTTGGGCTGGCACTGGGTATTCATGAGGATCTGGTCCTGGTGGAAAGCCCCTCACTCAGTGTGCAGTGCCAAGTGGCCTTTAGGACAGTCCAAACAGCAGGGGTTTCAGAAATTGAAGCCCATTTGTACACGAGTTCAGCCACAGACCTTAAGTGGGGGCAGCCAGATGGCTGGGATAAAACCACCATCAAGTACTGCCTCTCCTCCTCTCCTGCATTCTGTTGCTTATGCCCTATAACTGAATAAAGTTGTCAATCTGTCTCTTTTTTTTTAAGTTGATTTTAGATAGGGAGAGAAACATCGATTTGTTGTTCCACTTATTTATGCATTCATTGGTTGATTCTTGTATGTTCCCTGACTGGGGATCGAACCCGCAATCTTGGCATATTGGGATGACACTCTAACCAACTGAGCTACCCAGCAAGGGTTGTCTCACTCTTTTTTCTGTGACGTAAAGGTAGCAGAGCCCTGGCTGGTGTTCTCAGTGGTTAGAGTGTCGACCCATGCATCTAAGAGTCATGGGTTTGATTTCTGGTCAAGAGTGCATATCTGGGTTGCAGGTTCGATCCCATGCCCTGGTTGGGGCACGTGCAGGAGGCAACCAATTAATGTCTCTTTCCCTTTCTCCCTTCCACTCTCTAAAAGTCAATAGATAAAATATCCTCAGGTGAGTATTAATAGCAACAAAAAAGTGGCAGTGGTGGCTCAGAGTACAGAGGGAGATGTTGGAGGTAGGAGAGAGCTTAGGGTCCTGGGGACCGAGGGGCATGCCAAGGAGAAGGGTGCAATCACCAAATGCTACCACTGCCAGGCTTGCTCCAAAGCTGCTTGGAGTGACCTCAGTTTGACTGAGGGGACCCGTGGTGATTATATAGAAGGTCAAGACAAGCCTTAGCTTGACAGGTGTCAGGGGAAGGTTTTCTGAGCAGGGTGACCTTATATCATACAGATGGAAGGCGGGGAGGGCACCAGCAGAGTGAGGTGAGGGTGTGTTAGGCAAAATGAATCTTTGTACTTAACCCAAACAGTCACCAGGACCACCAGTTCACCCCAGAAGGGGTGGGCCCATATCACCTGAAAGGAATGTTCTTGCATCACAAGTGGGTCTGTTGCCACTTGGCTATCTATATCACACTTCCCTCCCCTGCTGGTGTGAGCCACTTCTGTCCATAAGTTCCCTTATAAACTCTTTAAAAAATATATATTGATTTCAGAGAGGAAGGGAGGAGAAATAGAAACATCATAAGCATAATCAATGGATATAGACACCAGGGGGGTGAGGGCATAAACGGGAGTGGGGTGGGGTGCAATGGGGGGATAAGGACACATATGTAATACCTTAAATCAATAAAAAAAATAACAATAATTGCTGGGCCTCGGCCGGGCCGGTGTGGCTCAGTGGTTGAGCATTGACCCAGGAACCCAGAAGTCACCCGTTCGATTTCCTCATCAGGGCACATGCCCGGGTTGTGGGCTTGGTCCCCAGTAGGGGGTGTGCAGGAGGCAGCTGATCGATGATGTTTCTCTCTCATTGACGTTTCTGTATCTCTATCCCTCTCCCTCTAAATCAATAAAAACATTAAAAAAACACATCAATGATGAGAATCATTGATCAGCTGCCTCCTGCACACCCACTACTGGGGATGAAGCCTGCAACCAGGCATGTGCCTCTGACCGGAGTCCTTCAGTCCACATGCCAACGCTGTGTCCCCTGAGCCAAACCAGCTAGGCCCTTAGTAAATTCGTGATGTTGCCCAAGGCTGAGGGACCCCAGGGTTAGGGTGTGCTCTCCCATGTTGCAGGTTAGAGAGAGGGTCTTCTGAGGTCGCCTTGGGGAAGCAAAGGGAGGAGGAGCAGAGCTGGGTAGAGTAGGGAGCTGGAGTCCCACCTGTTGTCAAAGGCCCCACATTCCTGGAGGTGCTTTTGGGTTTCCTTGCAAGGGGGTCCCCCCTCTACAGCCTCCAAGGGTGTGGGTTCAGGGGAGGGCAGGACAGGAACCAGTGTCCTTCCATGGAATGGCATTCCCCCAGGCTTAACTAGTCCTCTGAGAGCCCAAAATTTTCTGTTCCAAGAGTCTGTGCATTCACTCAGCCTTCCTTTTATAGAAACCCTCACTTCTCCCCACACACATTGCACACGGCTCTCCTGGGACACACAGCACATTTCCTAGGTGGGTTGTGGAATCAGCCCACTCCATGATCAGGACCCCCCCCTCCCCCCCCCCCCACCAGACCCACGGGTTCCCAAGGGCACATGATGATCGGAAGGAGGGACCAATATCAGAGGGGTTTGGAGCTGAAGATGTAATCATCGCAGCAGGAGGCCATGTCAGTTCTTGTAGGGCTGGCTGAGGGCACCCCATCCCTACTGCACTCAGCTAAGTCCATTCCCCAGTCTCCCTAAGTCAAGGGAAAGAGGAGGGTGTCTTGGCTGTGCCTGGAGCCAGGGGTATTGAGGTGGTAACACACCAGTCCCCCAAAGTATGGGTCTAAATGTCTGCAGCACTGGGCAGGAATGCTAACTCAGCTTTCTGCTTGGCTCAAGTAAGCACTCAACAATAGCTTTTATTATCACCATCTACTCAGAGACAGGAAGAGGAAGAAGGCATGAGGAGGGCATTGTGGGGGAGAGGGCAGGGAGATGGTGTGGGGCATGGCAGGAGGGATCAGGGGTAGGTGTCAGTATTGCCAGTGACTGGCATACGGAGGTGGTGACCGAGGGAGGGGTGTGCAGATTACTAACAGGCCTGGGCGGGGGGTAGAAGTGAGTCTGCCGGGCTTTGCCCCCACGGAAGGTGCCAAACATCCTGGACACAGCAGCCATTGTTGCTCTTCAGGCTCGGTGTCAGGGCAGGCAGCACTGGGCATATTCTACCCCAAGGAGGGGTTCAACATGGGGGAGGAGCGGGGGATGGAGTAGTGGGATGGCCAGACGACATGGGAGGGGAGAGAGGGGTCCCCGCATCCAGGAACGCACATACCATTTATGCTGGAGGCTGGAAAACAGCAAAGCCACCTACACGCTAGGCGGGGTGGTGGGTGGGTGTCAGTGAGTTTTGGGGCGAGGACAGGGTGGGATAAAGGCACCAAGTGGGGCTCGGGCTTGTCCGGGAGGGATGATGGGAGAGGCCTGCGAGTATGGAAGGTGTCTGGGCAGGGAGGGGCGGGACTTCTCATGCACTCCTCCTTTGGCTGGGCTCTGGGGTGGGATTCCGAGCGCGGTCAGGCCGACAAAGGGCCACCCAAGGGTGCCGTGGCTCAGACCAGCGCGTAGTCGAATTGGCCACGCTCGAGCGCCTCCTTGTGGTCGGTCCAGGACGAGGCGGGCATGCGGCTGTAGGGGTCGAGTAGGATGCGCACGCAGCGCACCATCAGCAGCACCAGCACCACGAGCAGGCAGAGCACGAAGGCGAACACTGTGCGCTGCTCAGCGTCCAGGCCCACGCCCGCCGGGGGCCCCGTCGACGGCGGCAGCGGCTCGGGGGACAGCGTCCAGGTCGTGCTCATGGCTCACATCCCCGCGAGTCCTGCGGACAAGAAGTCGGCCCTGGGCGCGGGGATGAGGCTGTGCCTTCCCACATCGCCCTCCTCCACCCACCTTGCCCGTCGCCCCTCTCCGGTCTCCAGGCAATGCCCATGCCCCACCAGTAGACATATCACCACGCGGGGACCCAACTCCGCACAGGTTGGGGAGCTGAGAGCGGAGACGGAGCCCCGACCTGGCCAGCCAGCACACAACAGGTGCAATCGCGCAGCCCCGGACGCGGCATGGGATCCTTCCCCGTGCCCTGCTCGCTGTCATTGTTCTCGGCAGCCCGGGGACTCCGTTGCCCCACCACCCCTGCCGTTCCCCTCACCCTGGCCTCGACCGCAATGGGGACCGAGCGCCTGGCAGCCGTGTTCTCCTCCGGGACCCGCGCCGACTCTGCTCTCGGCCTCTCCCAGGCGGTGGTGACGGCAGTGGCGGTCGGGACTCAGCCCACCCCACCCGCTCCAGAAGCGGCAGAGACCGAGGCGGGCGAGGCGCGAGTGAGCCTGGCGCCGCTGCTGTTTCCATAGCGACGGGGGCGGAGGCTGCGCAGGGAGCGGCGCACGGCAGCGACCCCGCCCCGGCCTCAGGATCACTTCTCAGGCCCTGCTCAGCTGCAGGCATCCAGGATCCCCACCCCTACAAGTACCCCAGATGCTCCGCCCAGATCTTAGCCCCTGCACTCCCTCAGCCCTAGGGACCCCAACCCCCAGACAGTTAGTTCATGGAAAAACTCCCTCGCTTTTCTTCTCACTGGTCCCCCCACCCCCACCCCCAGGAGTGCAGGGTCCTAACCAGACAAGGTCCTTCTAGGTCCACAGTTTCTTCAGTGACCTTGACTGCTTCCCGTGACCATCTTGCCCACTCAGCCACACCAGTGACAGACATCTCAGACCACTCAAGTTGCTCTCCTGCACTTTGGTGTTTTATTATCACTTCCAAACGTCAGTCATACAGGTTAATAAGGGCACTGTTAAATTTTTATTTTTTTAAATGAAGCTAAAACGGCCTCGATGATATGGCCAGTGGGCCCCACCACCTGTCCCCAGGAGTCCCTGAGCCAGAGCCTCTTCCTCTTGGCATTGTCTGGCCAGTGCGCCGTGTTGACTCCCTGCCAGCAGCCCGAGCAGCAGAGGGGGTCAGGGGCTGACACTGTGGGGTGCAGCCCTCTACAGCTGCTGGCCATTCCCGGTCCAGCTGGTTCTACAACCACCCTAGCAGAGAGCAGTCCAGAGCTGACAGTCGTCCCCAGAGGTCTACTGCCACAGGTGGACATTCCCACCCTGTGCAGCTGCCCTGCGATGTACAGCCTGGAACCTCCGGTCGTGGCTGCCAAGCTCAGAGGACCTGCTCTGTACTGGAAGCGGAGATGTCCAGGAGCCGCCAGGCCGCATAAGGGTTGAGCTCATCCTGGTCCCGGCACAGTGCCCACACGTACAGCATGCGTAACACCTTGTCCTGCAGGAGTGGGAATGGGTATGGGCCTGGAGGCAGAGAGCAGCACAGCAGAATGAAGCTGCCAGGTCAGGACACGGGGGACCAGGGAGAGGTGTTGGAGTGTGGGTCTGGGGTCCAGAACAGAGTCTGGGACAGAGGCTAAAACTCAGAACTTGGTAAAACTGGACAAGTCAGTCGCCTTCTGACCTCTACCAGACCCAAAACAGGCCCTGGGACTTCTCAAGGTGCCATCCTGCTGTCCCCTCCCAGCCACAGAACTTCCTGGCTCTGAACTGCCACCTGTGTAGGTGGCTGGCCACTGCCATCCAACGGGTCCTGGGCTGGCTGTCTGCCCTGTCTAGCCCCCTCCCTCACTCACCGGGTTGCCCTCGACCACCTCGCCTTTGGCGTTCTTGATCACCATCACCAGCTGGGCGTGGAAGGTGACAATCAGCACGGGGCCCTGCTCCATCATCTTGCCCATGGCCAGCTGTGGGGGGAGCCAATGGGGTGGATGGGTATCACTGAACAGTCCCCCACCAATTCCCTGTTGCTCCCCTTGATATGGAGACCCCCGTGTCCTGGGATGCTGCCAGGAGGAGCAGGGCACCTCAACATCTCAACTCATCACCCTGGCGGTACTCCGAGGAGCCACCCCAATCAGTACTCCAAGCCTGTCACCTCCTGCTGGCCTGTTTCTGTGTAGGCATTTCCCAGGAAACCCTTCCCATGGACAAATCCAAACCCTCTACTGTGAGATGGAGTCTGAACTTCTGAGAACCCATGAGGGCTCCCAACACCCTGGCAGCCTCTTGGTCCCCAGACTGGGGCTGTGCCGGGTGGGGGGTGGGAGGGCAGCACACGCAAAAGGACCTCAGAGTTGGGTACCTCATACACGGGTCGGGGGAGGGAGGTTGGCGCTGGCATGCTTTTAGCCCAGAACAGGGAGGAAATGGGGGTGATTGTGGCAGAGCAGGTCTTTGGCAGCTGAGAAGTCCTGACAAAGCCCCCACCCTTCCTAGAAGGTGCAGGCAGACCATCACCTTGGGAGACTCTGGGACCCTGATATCTGGGCAGCAGCAGCCCTTATGCCTACCACTTTCCTGAGAATATTCCAACCATAGGACCATGTAAAACTTTCACTGCAAGGGACCCTTGAGATCATTTAATCAAAGTGCCCACCTGTGATGGAACTCCTCCAGGGATGGGGAGCTCACTCCTCATGCTGATCAGTATGCCTTCCCAATCCCAGGGGACACCCAGCCCACCTGGAAAGTCACTTACGTCGACATTGTCAATGTCCAAGATACGGGAGTGGAACTGGAGGCCCAGCGCCTTGGCCTGCTGGATTGGGTGAGCCAGCTGGCTGTAGGTCTGCAACAAGAGGCCAACGTGCCCATCTGAGGACCACCCAAGACCAAGCCACACCAAGGCGCCACACCACAAGAGAGGGCTGGTGCACCGCTAATGCCTGCCCACCTTGGGCAGGTGCCAGCATCCCAGAACATGCTTCCTGCAGGCGGCTCACGAACAGAATTTCCTGATTTCAGCTCTTGCACCTTCCAGAAATGGCCACAGTACCTGGGTGTGCTACGCCAGGAGCAGCAGATGCCAGGAGCATGGGTCCAAGTACAGAGGCTGGAGCCACCCATTGCTGGCCCAAGTCACACACTTCCTTCTTATTATAAAGACAGAGCTGTCAGGACCACCAAATGAAAGTGGTATTAATCAGCGCAGTAGGTAACTCCTCTGGAAAGCCACCTGAAATGCACTCCAGGGTTAAGTAGAGGCCTGCTTGGCTGATCTTAAATGCTCCCACATTTATCTCACTCCAAGTCTTGGCCTGGAATCAAACGCTTCTAGGATTTGCCCTAACCCATGGGTGGCTTTGAAACTAACTGCCTTGTTCTCACTGACCAGCCCTTTGTAGGTAGCTGACCATCGCAGGCAGCCTGTTCTCCCTACGGGGACAGTGGCGCCCGAAGTGACACTCTTAATCCCCTCGTGCCTATTCCCACACCCAAAACACAGCCTCTGGGACATGTGCAGCCTCATATCACAACAGGCAACCACAACAGAAGACATTCCAATAGAGAGAAAAATATGGGGTTCTTAAAGATGACATTTAAAAAACACCTCTGTGAGCAGCTATAATCTCAGCTGTGTTCCAAGGGGCACCAGCAGCTCTCGGGCAAAGAGAATCCGCCATGCCATAATGGTTCCCAAGCAAAAACAAAAAACAAACAAATAAACAAACAAAAAAAACACCTTGTACTGACTACTGGATTAGTCACCATGCAGGGGTGTGTTTAAAAAGAAAATCTAACAATTTCTCTGCTTTTTCCAAGTTGTTTTTGAGTTGGCACAGAACAGAATCGAACAAAAAAAGCCTCTGGATTGGTTAATACAAAGAAAATGGAAGCAAACACCCCATGAAGACACAGGTCAGGAAGTGAGCAGGGTAAGGCAAGGTGGCGGGAGAAGATGGAAACCCTGAGGAGATGAGGCGGTTGCCAGGAACAGGGCAGACAGTGTAACACCTGACCCACCTCCTCATAGCCTAGCACTGCCTGTGGCCCTGGGACCCCATCAGGACCCATGGCTCCTCCCCAGGCAAGAAATTTTATCAATGTCTATTTTGATCTGTGTTCTGGGATCTTGAAGCAAGAATAGCTAATGAACTCATCTGGTGCTTTGTGTACCCTGGAACACTGCTTCTGTGTTCAAGCTGTACCCCATGGAACAGGGACAATGGTGTGACTCTGGCTCAGGAAAGGAGGTGACAGAGGCCATTGGGGCCTCCAAATGCTCTTTCTCCAGCACACACTGGCTCCGGGGGAACATCTAATGCAGCTCAGAGTTATTCATTGTCATTTTCCACCTAAACCCTGGGCCCCCAGCCTATACCCCAGGCCATCCTGGCCATGAGACCTTGCTTCCTGTCACTTAGGGCCACCTAAAACAGGGCAGATAGGCCACACTGAAAACTCACCTTACTCAGATGCTTCTCTTATCATCACCTTTCTCTCCTATGAGCCTTCTTAAACCAGAATTAGGATGGAGGAAGCGTTCTGGATGACAAGGCAGGAGGACTGCCCTAGTCCGAGGCCATCCTTTAGGCCAAGTAAGGGAAGAAAGAGCAAGCTGGAAGGACCACTCCTGACTAGTTTACTCTAGAGCAGTGGTTCTCAACCTTCTGGCCCTTTAAATACAGTTCCTCATGTTGTGACCCCACCATAAAATTATTTTCGTTGCTACTTCATAACTGTAATGTTGCTACTGCTATGAATCGTAATGTAAATATCTGATCTGCAGGCTGGTCTTAGGCGGCCCCTGTGAAAGGGTTGTTCTACCGCCAAAGGGGTCGCGACCCACAGGTTGAGAACCGCTGCCCTAGAAGGACCAGCCACCAGGCCCTCGGTGAGTCTTCAGGTTATGTGGTATGATGTGCATAAGGGACAGAAGGGTCTGTGCCTCTGAGCATGTCAGACATAAGAACCTCCCTTTAGCCAGGACACCAGGCCCTGTCATGCCTTTTCCAGACCAGCTGCTTAGCAGATCTCCTCCAAACTGTGATTTCTGTTTAGGCCTAAATAGAGAAAAAGAAAAGTACTCACAGCTTCATAGCACCAGTCTTTGAGAATGTCAAGCTCTCCAGAAATCATGGCCTAAAAAGGAAAAGGCAAAAAAAAAAGTAAGAGAATGAGAGTGGGCTTTTGAGGCAGGAGAATACTGAAGGATGTTCTCCAATGAGATCCTTTCCTCAGCAGACCCCTTGTGGTGGGGTCTGGTTGAGGAAGGATAGGGGAAGTTGAGTCAGGCTGCAGCAAGGAGTGCCATCTCCCGAGGCCCTTGGGAGCAGAGCCTCTGCATGTGGCCCAGGGTGGGTCTCCAAAGACCTGGTAGAAGGAAGAGGAAGGTGGTAGTATGCCAGGCTCTCACCCTGGCAGGGAAATTGAACCAAGGAGGTGAGAAGCTGCTTTCTGCTTCCCCTGGGGATAAAGCTTTGGATGGTGAGGCTCATATAGGGAGGGGGGAGTAGGGGCTGCTTCCACAAAAACCTGGAGGAGCCCAGAAAAGGAAGGGGGGGGGGCAGGTGCCTGTGGGAAACTGTAGGTAGGCCGAGTGCTGAGCCACCCTTACCGTGGAAGAAGCTGCCTGAGCTTGGACTGCTGCTTTCAGGAATCACCCCACTCCCATCTCTGCCAAGCCCAGCCCAGCCCAGCCCAAAGTGGCATGAGGGACCTGGGCAATCAGAGGAGGGAGAGGGGACCACATGGAGGCTGGTGGGAGGAGGTGACAGGCAGAGAGGACAGGCATCCACATGAAGTGAGGGCTTTTCTTTCATCCTACTAGGGACCTCCCAAAGGCCTGGTTTGGCTGGGCTAGAGGTTGGGGGCTGTAAATAGGTAGAGAAAAGGCAGCTGACAGGGACAGGGGCCTCATGGAGGGTGGGACTTTGAGCAAGCCACCCCATCCTCACTTCTGAGGCAAAAGGAGGTGCAAGGGGAGCAGAAAATGGGATTCAGGATTCCTAGGGAGACCTACAGGAAGAGGGAAGAGAGCCCCCTGCTGCCACAGTAGCCCTGGTCTGGCCTCCATGTCTTGAGGATCTGGTTGGAGCTCACATGCATCCCCCCAAGCCCTCCTCATGGCTCACCCCAAGAGCCAGCAGCCAGCTTCTCCCTGACTCCTGAAAGGCCTCTAGCATCTGGAAGACAAACACCTGACCCCTGACAGCCATAAGGGAATAGCTTCAGGCAGAGAACATGAGGGAAATGAAATGGAAAGGGAGACTGAGTCCTGGAGGCAGACACACACCGTGGGTCAGGGCCACCACCACTAGGACCAGAGGGGGCTCTGGGCAACAGATGCCTTCTCAGCGGTATTTGATGGACAAGGCCTGGGAGTGGGGTGCTCAGGCTCTGAAGACTGAAGCCTCATCTCTGCTGAGAAAACACTCTCCTTAGCTAAACATCCCTGGGGGAACTTTCTGATCTGGTCTCAGGTTGGTGGTACACCAAAGGCAGGGCAGTGAGGACAGGACACCTGAGCACCGGCCTTCAGGGTTGGGCACCCACCTCCAGGACGTTGGGGATGATGTCATTCTCGCACTGCTGCAGGAACCGCTCCTTGTCAAAGGCCGGATCCACACGTAAGATCTCCGTGAGCACCTCGGACATCTCTGTCTTCGAAAACAGACCTCCTGGGGGCAGCCAAGCCTGAAGTAAGTAGGGGTGCTGGGAACCCCTCCCTGCTGTCAGCCCTGCGGTGTGAGGATGGGGCAAGATGGTCCTGAAGCCACCCACTCACCCAGCAAGTCTGTGACCTTATCTGTCAGTGCACGGGAGGCCCGGATGAGTGTGTTGTCACTCTCGTCATACCTCATCTTCATCTCGAAGAACCCTGAGGAGATGGGTCAGGGGTCAAGGGTCAGGGCTCCCTTCCAGAAACATGCCTCGGCCTGACTTCTGGGAGCTCCTCGTGGTCTGTGTGACTGCTCCAGGCACAGGCAGGGTAAATGAGAAGACCACTCTGAGCTTGCTTCCTCAGCTATGCAGCCTGGGCAGCCAACCTACCTCAGGGGCTGCAGAGACCACTCAGCTGTGGGCCTGGGGGTGGGGGTGGCGGATGCAAACAAGGAAACACGGCCTCTAGGATGGTGTGGCCCCACTATGTCAGCATCTGGGAAGCTCCATGCGCCAGCAAGAGCAGATAACTCCAGAGCCCCGAGTAGGCTTGGGCTCTATCTGCACCAGGGTCCCTGGCCTTCTGGCCTTCCTAATGATGAAGTGTCTCTCAGTATCCACAGCTACATCATCAGGGAGGACATTGTGCCTAGTCACCTTGCTCTGACAATGGCCAAAAGGGTGACCCAGCCCTAATGGCGATGTCCCTGCCCACTGGCCACCTCGAGGCCAGTGCCCCACTGCTCATTCACTGAGTAACCCTGCAGAAATCAGTGGTCCTCTCTGACTCCAGTCTCCTCCTCTGTAAAATGGGGGTCAGCTGTGCCAAGCCTGAGGAGTGCTGTCCCCTGTGACAGCCTTGCTGTCAGCCATGTGTTGGTGACATGAACACTCACGGTTGAACACCACATTGTTGTCCCTGAAGTCCTTCCACTGCTGATACCACTTGGAGTCCTTGTGCAGCACGACTCCCAGGGCATCCCTGGAGAAGATGGGGTGGTTGGTGAGCAGTTGCTGGGGAGTCACTGGGCCCAGGCCCACTGCTGTGGGGAGGAGGGCCCAAGCTCAGGGGCTTTGGTGACCCCATCCTCATCCCTCAGCTTCCTGTCTTCTCCATTCCCCTTCCCACCTCCTACCCTCCCACAAATTCTCTCAAGGGAGCCAGAGAACCTGGAGTAGAAAACAACTCAATAACTGACTCGTGTGGAACTTTTGTGAGCCTGAAGGGGAGGCAGTGAGGAGAATCCCGGGCCAGGCGGCCTGGTACCTACTCATTGGGCTCAAACACTTTCTCTTCCTTGAACTTCTCTCCAGCAAACTCCTTCCTTTTCCTGAGCCGTTCGGGCCTGCGGTAGGGCCCGGTCTGGCCCAGGACACTTTCATCGATCTCCTTTTTCACTGACTCCACCCCCTGGAGGAGAGTAAAGCTTGGGGTGGGTACTGGGGACCTTCCTGACACCCACAGATCAGTCTCAGTCGGTGCACAGTTGTGTCTAAAGTCAGGGAGTATATGCTGTGAACCCCAACCTCAGGCCCGATGGTACCCTGGGGCCTCCCCTTCCCCAGGTCTTTTGGTCACCTGGCCCACATCATCCACCTGGCCTAACAACAACACGCCTGAGACTCCAAGAGCTGACTTCTGCCCCCTCCCCTTCCAGGAGCAGCAGACACGCCTTCCCCCGCACCCAGATGACCCTCAGATTCTGAGACCCATACCCCACTCTCCCTGGAACCAGGCGGGCATCCTAAGTTCTGCCTCTGCCCCACTCTCCCGATTCAAGCAGACCCAAAGTCTGTGGGTCCACCTCCCCAAATCTCTCGAACCCATTTCCCCTCCCTCCACCCTAAGGGCAGCTCCATCAAGGCCTCCCAAGACGCTCTCAGGACTCCTCTGTACCGGTACCAGAGTCCAGACTGGAAAGCTGTGCCTCTTCCACACCCAATAGTCATACTTCAGTTTACTGCACTTCACACATATTGTTTTTTTATAAATTAAAGGTAAGACCCTCTACCAGTAAAAAGATTACAACTTGCTGAAGGCTCAGATAATGGTATTTCTTTTAGCAATAAAAAATGAAGGTCTATACATTGTGATTTGAGACACAATGCTATAGCTCATGTAACAGATTACAGCACAGTGTAACGTAACTTTTGAATGCGCTGGGAAACCACACCACTTCTGTGGCTGGCTTTATTGGGACATTCACTTTAGTCAATGGTCTAGAACCAACCCTACACTATCTGTGAGGTCTACCTAGATCCTTCTCTGGTTCCTTGTCACTTTCTGGAGAAAATCTCAAGTCCTCTGGGTGGCCTGCAGGCCCGTCCCAATGGTCTCTGCTTTCCCTTGGCCTCCCTCTGAGACCCCTGCATTTGCTCTGACTATGCCAGGTGGCGAGGGATATACCAAGCAGACTGTACTTGCACCCCTCCACAGGACCTGCTCCCTCTGTCTACAACCTTCCCTGTGTGTTTCTCTGTCACATGTCACTCAGGAACTGCCTGTCCCCTTTTCTGTCCCCCCAAACCCTTCGAGAGTCGGAACTCGGACTTTGTCTTCTGTGGCTCCCGTGGCCAGCAGAGGCCCTGGCATGTGGTTCAATAACTGTTACTGGAATGAATTCAGGACCTCAGTCACCCCCAGTGCAACAGAACTCTGGGTTATGGACATTGCTTAGGGTGTTAGCAGCTGAGAGTATGCGAGAGGCTCTCTCACTGCATTAACCTGCAGCTCCATAGGGGCTGTGACTTGCCGAAGGTCACCCAGCCAGGAGGCAGCAGGGCCTAAAACCTCAAGTGGGCTCTCCTCACCAATCCCACTGCACTCCCTTCAGTGCAGCCAGCCTTTTCTGGGGTTGAGCTCTGAGGTGGGAACCCTGGCTCTCAGCTTCAGAGAGGGCCAGAGCCCACGCAGGCCCCAGCATCTAACTCACCTGGGAGAGGGCTTTGAAGGCCCCACCCTTGGACACCGACTCAGCAGACTGCTTGGCAGTCTTGGCTGCTTCCTCCACACCCTCCTTGATTTTCCGGCCAAGGTCACTTTTACTGACTTCGTCAAGACTCTACTGAGACAGAAAAGGGAGAGGGTGTCAGCGCAGTACCCTTGGAGACCCACAGGGGTGCCCCTGGAACCAAGGCCAGTCCTTAACCTCCAAAGGGTGGGTGGGAACAGGCACTCTGAACTCATCTGGCTCCTCAGCACCAAGACTTAGATACACACATCTGAGAACACTGCCTACAATTCCCGGGGTGCTGTTCCCTTGGGTCACCTGGCCTTTTCCCAGAATGGGAAGGAGCCCCAAGTCTTCATAGAATGCCACAAGAGCAGCAGTCCAGGGAGAGGGAGTGAGAAAGAAAGTGAGGGTGTGCCCAGTATTGGGCCTAGAACCTGCCTCCCCTATCCTGCCCACAACAGAACCAGTAAGAAGAAAGACCCCACACCGTGGGGGGGGGGGGGGGGGGGGGAGGCAGGGAATCTCAACCTGGTATCTACTCTCCCCTGGAGGCGAACTATCCCCTCCCCTTCTGTTTTTAGGCAGGCAGAATAAAACCTTTATTTTACCCTCATGTCCTAGCTGGTGGACCATTCACTTCTAACTTAAGTAGTAAACTGCCTGGCAGGTGGGAAAGTGTGACTTCCCTTCCTTCCTGAGGGGTGTTGTGTATTTGAACTCTGGAAGCCACCATGCCAGGCTGGCTCTCCCCTTGTTAGCTGCCCAGCTCCCGAGTCATGTCTGCATGACCCCATGGTGAGGCATAGATGGGCCATGGGGGCTATGGCAGGAAACTGAGGGACCCAGAGGCCATTACCTCCTTCACAGTGCCGGTGATAGCCCCCAACTTCTTCTTGATCACCTCACTTGTCCGCACGGTTTCGGATTCAATGGTTTTCTATAGAAAGGATGTTGGTTCCTTTTGTTACGATATAGCAGTTACCAGAGAGCCAAAAGACCAAAGAAACATTTTCTCAGCAGCCCCCACCTTCCCCAAACTTCACCTCTCCATCCGCCTCTAACCCACCCCACTGCCTGGTCCGTGGGTCTCAGCAGCTGAAGGCCAACTGGGACCCTCATGAGCACAGGAGGCCTTGGTCATGAATCTTTCTCTGGGTGGCAGGGGCTGGTCTTGCCTGTCAGCTTGTCAGCATTCTCCTTCCCCACTTTGCCCCCCCACCCAGTCACCAGTCACTGCAGCATTTCCCACACCCCAGCCACCCCACCCAACCTTAGCCTGCTCTGCCCCCAAAGGACTCCTCAGCCCAACCCCGACTTTAATGAAAAGGGTGTTCTTCCCTTGGGTTGAGTCCCCACACAGGTAGTCACATCTATTTGCGAGATTTGGGGGGACACTCAGAGGAAACAGGGCTTGTACATGACCTGGGAGGGGGCCTGGGGCAGTGCACCCCCACTCAGTGCAGCTACTTGTTAAGAGGTGGAAATGGTAATTAGTAATTATACAAGCACCCTGAGGCACATTCTATCCATTTCACTCAGAGGACGTATGATCAGGAGGCTCTTAGGAGCAGCACACCTCAAACCCAGTGCTTGAGGGGTCACAGGGGTCTTTGGAGCTGGAGATTCTAACCCAGCAGGTAGAGAGGGCCCTGCATTTCTCACCAGCTCCCAGAAGCCAATGCTGTACTATGTCACTACAGAACTGGAAAGCTGGATGATCCATTCTTGTCCCCTAGGCAGCTATCATCACTGAGGTGAACTCAGCTCCACAAAAGCTGCTCTTCCCCCAATCACACCTGCACTGAGCTCCATGCACTGTCTGGGACCAGGAAAATCCTGGCTCTGAAAGTAAGTGCCCACTGAGGGAGACACAAGCAAAGGGACTCACATATTTCCTTCTGGCTTCCTGGAGCGCATCTGACTCTTCCAACTTCCGGGCCTCATCTCGGAATTTTTTTATACTTTCTTTCATTTCTTTGTTTTTGGCTAACTCTTGTTTGATATTATCTAGCAAGCCGGAGAGAAAGCCTTTTCGGTTTCCAGAAGAATAGGATTTGAACTGGAAAGATGTAAAAGGAATAAAGGATTTTTAATTTTCTCCTTTTTGTTTATGCAGGTTTAACAATACAAGACAAATTTAAAAAGTCCAGACATCCAGACAACAAAGTATTATCCTATATAATAAAAGCCTAGTATGCAAATCGAACAGCAGAATGACTGGCAGAACGACCGGTCACTATGACACGCACTGACCACCAAGGGGCAGATGCTCAATGCAGGAGCTGCCCCCAGCCTGCTGGCCCCGACTAGCCATGGTGGTGTGGGCAGGCCAGGCCAGCCAAGGGGGGTGCCAGGGGGGACTCTACCCATGCACGAATTTCATGCACCAGGCCTCTAGTTTAGCAACAAAAGGAAGTGAGCTATGAAGCCATAAAAAGACCTAAAGGAAACAAAAGCATGTTATTAAATTAAAGAAGCCAGTCTGATTCCAACTCTATGAAATTCTGGAAAAGGCAAAACTTTGGGTTTGGGATAAACAGACAGGACACAGGATTATTAGGGCAGTAGAAATTATTATGTATAATACTATAATGATGAATACAAATGATTATATTTGCCAAAACTCATAGAATGTAAAACACAGAGTGATCCTAATGTAATCTATAGACTTCAGTTAATAATAATGTATCCATATCAGCTCACCAGTTGTAACAAATGTCCCACCCTGATACAAGATGTGAATAACAGGGAAACTGTGCAGAGTGGGAGAGGAGGTATATGTGAACTCTCTGTACTTCCTGCTCAATTTTTCTGTGAATCTAAAACTGTTTAAAATAAAACATAATGCCAGGCTCCTTCTCCAACAGAGGAAACACTGGAAAAGAAAAAGGAGCAGCTTGGAATCCTCCTGGGGATTCAAACATGCTCACCCAAGGCCAAGGTCAACACCAAAGGGGCTCATGACCCAAAACTGAATTTGAAGAATTCTGTGGCCCCTAGTCTCAAAGGGGGCTGGCACAGGGCCCTGCTCTCTGGGCTTTTGGGGCCACTCCCAAGTTCCCATTTGGGACTTACATGTCACCCAAAGGCCTGCACACTGGTCCAAATCTCCCTCTCTTGGCCCACAGGATCACAGTCACCGAGAGCTCAAGCTCAAAATTCTCCTCCACCCAACACACCCAGAGGCCAGACTCTAAAAGAGGCCCTGCTCCAGGAACAAGCCACAGTGTTGTACACTGCTTAAGACACAGGGTCAGACAGAACCAGGTTTAGATCCCTGCTTTGGCACTTATGTAACTAAGAGCACGCTCAGAAAAGAGAATGCTTAAAGAATGATTGTGAGAGAGTCAAGTCATAGTGAAGTGGCTGAGCGTGCTCAGCTGCTCCTACCACTTCCACAATGTGTTGGGTATGCTGCCATGGTTGGGGCTCACTTTACCGATTTCAAGAGCAACTGCCTCCCCGGCCCATCAAGCCCCAGGGAAAGTTTTGACAAGCTCAGGGCTACTCCACAGGAAAGGCGGCCTGGCCTTGTCTAGATGTACCCTGGCAGGCTGCTGTCTTGTCTAGATGCACCCTGACCAGCCTTTCTCTCCACAGGACTCCAAGTTCTAAAAACATCAGGGACTATGCCACCTTGCAGCAGCCCTGACCCTCGCTCAGGGGCTACAAACTGCAGTTGGGATTGGACAAGTAAAGGGAAGGGCCACAGGGGTCCCATGCCTGTCACAGCACCAGGAGAGGATCAGGGAGATAAAGCCTGAGCAAGGCAGACGCAGGAAACAAGCTGTCTGTATGGAAACAGCTGAGATGAGCCTGGAAAGCAGAATGGGCTGCCCAATGCAGACTGGGGTAGAATGTCAGGTTTGGGGCTTTGCTCCCTGGCCGTGAGGCACCAAGAGAAGCGTGGTTGAAGGGGAGTGACAGGGAGGGCAAAGCTCTAGAAAATGCCAATGTGAAGAACAACATAAAGGATGGGGGAGATGTAGCCTGGAGAAACTAAGCCCCAGGGTATGATGGTTGACACTCTGGATTTGCTCAAATGCTTATAAGGCTGTCACCTAGAATCGGAATAGCCTTGCGCAGTGAAGGACCCACTGGTAGAAACCACAAAGGACGCCTTTCTAGCCATCAGTTGACACATTGTGCTACTTTGTGAGGCAGGGTTCTAGCCCTGACAATGTTGAGCACTTCTAGGGATATGGAGAAGACTAGGCATTTAGGCTCTGTAACTCCCAAGGCTTTAGATATGGAATGCCTGGCAATATGGGCAACATCCTGGAGCCCTCTTTGTTGTCAACTAGCTCTGATTTTTCAGGCCTCCCCCTCTGTCTGCTTGATCTGAGTTACTCACCAGGGGCAGCTCTCCATTTGGCCTGTGTATCTGATAGGTACCACGGGGTAGTGGCACTAGATTGTGGCTGGACAGAAACTGGACACCACTGCCGAGGCATCTCTAATTGGGGGAGAAAAGAGAAAGATCCATTCAGATAAGAGGGTAACTAGGAAGTAAATAGGCCACACTAAAAAAGCAGGAGTTGCCTGAGACTCATTTGCCAATTTTTTAAAAAATATGTATTTTTATTGATTTCAGAAAGGAAGAGAAACATCAATAATGAAAATCACCAATCAGCCACCTCCTGCACGCCCCCCAGTGGGGGTCGAGCCCGCAATCCAGGCATATGCCCTTGACCGGAATCAAACCAGGGACCCTTCAGTCTGCAGGATAATGCTCTAGCCACTGAGCTAAACCAGCTAGGGCTCGTTCTCCAATTTTTATCCCATGACTGCCTCTTGCTAAACGCTCCACAATCTTCCCAAATTCTGAGAAGCCAGTGGAATCTGTTGGGAAGAGAAAACACTGGATCTCCATCACCAGGGGCCATATCTACCTTCCCACCTCTGAACCTAGGGGAAACCAGATTGGTCCTAGGACAGCCGTGGGCAAACTACGGCCCGTGGGCCGGATCTGGCCCGTTTGAAATTAATAAAACTAAAAAAAAAAAGACCGTACCCTTTTATGTAATGATGTTTACTTTGAATTTATATTAGTTCACACAAACACTCCATCCATGCTTTTGTTCCGGCCCTTCGGTCCAGTTTAAGAACCCACTGTGGCCCTCGAGTCAAAAAGTTTGCCCACCCCTGTCCTAGGAAATGCCAATTTATGGTGGAACAGGGCTAAATCCCCAACTTAATCCCTTAGTCTGACAATAAGCAGGCTGAGTCTCAATGCTGATGGCAAGCAGTCTTTTCTCACAAGCCCACCCACTTCTGCTGGCCTTGTAAGACCAGAGACCTGGGCATTAAGAGGTAAACACTGATAGCCCTGGCTAAGTAGCTCAGGTGGTTAGAAGAACATTGTCCCAATATGCCAGAGTTGTAGGTTTGATCCCTAGTCAGGGCATATACAAGAATCAACCAATGAATGCATAAAATAAGTGGAACAACAAATAGATGTTTCTCTCTCTAAAATAAATTTTAAAAAGAGCTAAACACTGATAACTTACTGTACCAGGCACAACCCTGGAATAAACCTACCATGTCCTGGTCCAGGATCAGGCTATAAGCAGGGCAACTTAGGGAGTCACTTTGGCAAAGATGCTGCTAACCTAAGGGCTTATGCAGGTCCTGTTCAGTGTTGTATCCCAGAACCCAGCATGGAGCCGGGCACATTGATATCAATAGCCCGATGGAACCAAACTTTCTTCTTTGTTGTTTTTTTTAAAAATAAATCTTTATTGTTGAAAGTATTACTTATGTTCCCTTTTCCCCCCATTGCCCCCCTCCAGCCCACCCCTGTCCCCAACCCCAGGCCTTCACCACCCTATTATCTGTGTCCATGGGTTATGCATATATATGCAAACAAGGTCTTTGGTTGATTACCTCCCACCCACCCATCTCCTGCCTTCCCTCCAAGATTCCGCATTCTGTTCCATACTTCCATGTCTCTGAATCCACTCCATTCATCAGTTTATTTTATTAATCAGACTCCACATGAGTGAGATCATGTGATAGTTATCTTTCTCTGACTGACTTATTTCACTTAGTACAATACTCTCCAGGGCCACTGCTCCATACCCTGATTCAAAAGACAAAGCCAATGAAAAAAATCAGTCCAAGACAACTTCTTTCTCCGGCACTCAGATTCCAATGGAATATTTTCCTTCCTCCAAAATCTGGCTCTGGAGTCAGAATGACCTCGGCTTTATGTTATAGCATAGTAAAAGCTAGAAAAATTCCAGGAGAAGCAGAATAGGGAAACTGAGACAGTTAAACAGCAGTTTGTGTCCATCTAGTACAGTGGTTCTCAACCTTCCTAATGCTGCGACCCTTTAATACAGTTCCTCACGTTGTGGTGACCCCCCAACCATAAAATTACTTTCGTTGCTACTTCATAACTGTAATTTTGCTACTGTTATGAATCGTAATGTAAATATCTGATATGCAGGATGTGTTTTCATTGTTACAAATTGAACATAACTAAAGCATAGTGATTAATCACAAAAACAATATGTAATTATATATGTTTTCCGATGGTCTTAGGCGACCCCTGTGAGAGGGTCGTTCGATCCCCAAAGGGGTTGCGACCCA
The DNA here is from genome assembly GCF_964212035.1 of Myotis nattereri. Taxonomy (NCBI): domain Eukaryota; kingdom Metazoa; phylum Chordata; class Mammalia; order Chiroptera; family Vespertilionidae; genus Myotis; species Myotis nattereri. Next base: position 10,705,586 of record NC_138080.1, read on the forward strand.
CAGGTTGAGAACCACTGATCTAGTAAATCCTATCTCCTAAAACTAGGACACGTAAGAGTAAACAGTTTACACTTCTCTTCCCCAACCAGAGGGTAAATAGCTTAAATCACCTTACTAGAAATCCAATTAAGTGCCATTTGCCAACCACACCCAAGGACAGATAAATTAAGAGAATAAATCTCATTTTGGTATATCAGCAAAAGCTGATGAATATTTTACTGATCTACCTCTAAAACCTCCCCTAAAGGCCCAGCCTTTAAAACCCCTGCAAATGAAAGTCCAGGAAGCACCCCAGTGCCACTCATTCCCTTCCCCTTCCCCTTCCCCTTCAGCACCCCTCACACACCCCGCTCATGTATCCCCTCACCTCTAAGGGCCTTCATGGGCTGCGGTGGCTCCTCCGCGGCGCCCTCTGCCCCTCTTTTCTCTGACTTCCCGGGGAGCCAGAGCAGCCCAGCCTCGGCTCTCCTGTTACTTCTGTACCCTTCCCTGTTGCACACTCGTAAGAATATTTTTGCTGCGGTCAATAAACTTTCGCTTGCTTTTCTATACTTTGTCTCATTTTGTTTTGTTTTTTAATCCTCACCCGAGGATATTTTTCCATTGATTTTTAGAGAGTGGAAGAGAGAGGGAAAGACAGAGAGAAACATCCATGGGAGAGAAACACATCGATCGGTTGCCTCCTGCACTACCAGCAACTGAGGTCTGAGCCCTGGACCGGAACAGACCGCCGGCCCTGGGGGCGGGGGCTCTACCCACTGGGCCAAACCCGCTGGGGCTCTACACTTTGTTTCTTGACGGAAACCTTTCCCTCAAGAAGAACAGAGGGCTCCTCTCCTCATCTGCCCGGTAACATCTTTTTGGTTTAAACCACATAACCCAGGAGTTCGGGGCCATTGTCTCTCTCAGCTGGCTGGCTCCTCACTGCTCTCTTGGAGTGTATCTTCAAGAAATCCCACTGGGCTTTACTTTCATTTTTGTTGACCTTAAAATCTTTTCTGCGTGGACGGAAGGACGAGAACCGCGGTCCCACCGGGAAGCCCAATCGGTAGCACTTGGACGGGGTCAGCCCCCCTAGCTCAGACTGAGGGCAGGTTGCCCCCAGGGTCCTAACCCGTAAAACAGCGAGAAGCAACAGCATCATCAAGTTCTATTTTCTGAGTGGATTTTACACGCGCTGACCCCACCGCAACTCCTGGGACAAAGTTCTTAGCAAGGCCAAGCTCCTCCTCGCACTCGGACGGCCAGGCGGCACTGCAGGAGGTGCCCTCGGTGGAGGCCCTGGCATGTAAACGTGAGGCACACAGCCGCGGGCTTTTGCCTTCTCGCTGCTTCTCTCCTAGGCGCCAACCCCGGGGGGGCTGACCAGGAGGCGAGGACGGTGATCCGCTCCCGCCCCAGCCCCGCGCAGCGCCGTTCCCGCCCGGCACGCTCGGCGCCCGCACTCAGGCCCAGCTCCGGGTCCCCTGCCCCGGCCTCAGCTGACCCACGATCCAACCCCACGCCTCTCGCGGACACCAGGGAAAGGCCGAGGCGGCCAAAGGCCCAAAGAGAAGGGGACCCTAGAGGTCGTGGGCCGGGAGCTTCCTAAGATCAGCCATCCTCCAGCTCCCTCTCCCCAGGCCCCACAGGTCTGCTCACCCGCGGGCAGCGGCACCAGCCTCTCCGCAGCGTCGCCGCCGCCATATTGGAGGACCCCGTGTGACCTTCTCTCCGCGCGGCTTGATAGTGTCATCCGTCGCGTCAGCCTGGAACGCCTAGGGCCTGGGACAAGCGGCCCTGAGAGCGATGTTGAGGCGAGAAAATGACTCTGATTGGATAGAACGCCAGGGAGGCGGGCCTTGGAGGTAGGTCTCCGATAGGGGCGAGGCCTAACGGGGGCGGGGAATTCCTGAAGAGTGAGGCCTCTGTTAGGACAGGATTTCGGAAGAGCGGGGCCTGCCGCTGGGTGTGGTCCGGGGGCGGGAGCTCCTGGGAGGCCAAGACCTAGCGGTGGGTAAGACGACGAAGGGGCGGAGCCTGAGGCTGGGATTCTGTCCGGCGCAGGTTCCCCCTGAACTCGCGGGGTTCCAGCGGCCGGCAGGACACAGGGGCCGAATGACCTACTACAAGCACAGATTCAGTTGGAATCTGACTGATTGGCCAGCGAACCAGCCAGATAGGGATTGACTGGCTCTCACTGATAATGACTGGTTGACTGACAGTGACGCCAGATGGGCAATTGAGTTGCTCCAAGAGCAAGAGCGAATGAGCCCACTTTTGTATAGCACTTTGGGAAGGCTCCTGGTGATTTTGGCCCAGAACAGACGAGACCAGGCTGGTGTGGGTCACCCCTCCATCGATTCAGTGTGAACTGAGACACCTTGCCCTGAAGAAGCTCAAGCCAGCTGCTATTTCCCATTTAGAGAATGCCGCCACCAAGCTATTTGAGGCTGGGGAGGGAGAGGCAGGGAGGGTGTATTGGGGAGTTAATGTATGCTGCGTTTGTCCTATTTGAAGCTTTTTGCATAATTAAATAGTGATAAGGTGTATGGAACTTGAAAGAGCGCACATACACTCCCTGCTTCAGGGTTGGACTGACCTGTATTGGCTGTCCCTCAGGAGCCCCACCCAGCGGTGGGAGCAAGAGATACGTGTGCGCCACTCTGGCTTTGAAATGTTTTCATTCCAAGAGGAGCAGACTAGCTAAGAAGAAGGTTTGCGCTTTTAGCTGGATTTGGGACCATGGAGCCGGACAAGGGCACACAAGGAGAATGTGTCAAACAGGCATATCCAAGGCCTAAAGGTAAAATGAAGGAAGAAGAGTCCTTATAGGAGACAGGGCAGGACTGCTCAACAGGTAGGAAGAGAACCTGGAGGGCCTTGGAGAAGGCAGATGGGGTAAGCAGTAGTGAATGCTGCAGAGAATGCAGGCAAAGCAGACCAGGCCAGAACTCTATCCATCATCCTTTAACTTTTACAATATGGAGGTCCTTGGTGAATTGAGCAAGAGGGTTTTGGTTAAATGGTGGCTGTGGAAACCAGAGTTCAGTGGGTTGAGTTTTTTGTTGTTGTTGTTTTTTACAGGGGTGTGCTGAAGCCAGTGTGTACTGGCTGGTGAGAGCCAACTGTCACATTTTTAGAAATTTTGGCTCAGCTTGTGTGGCTCAGTGGTTGAGTATCAATCCAGGAACCAAGAGGTCACTGGTTTGATTCCTGGTCAGAGCACATGCCCCGCTTGTGGGCTTGATCCCCAGTGGGGGGTGTCCAGGAGACAGCCAATCGATGATGTTTCTCTCATCGATATTTCTATCTCTCTATCCCTCTCCCTTCCTCTAAAAATCAATAAAGGAAAAAAAATTTGGAGCCAATTGCTAAACACAGCCATTATTTTTAAATTGAATATGTAAACTTATGATCAAATGGGTTATATTAAGACAAAGATAAGAAATATTCAAAACTCAACACTTCCTAATTATTTTACTACATGTTACTATCTGTGCTGCTGAGGTTATTTACATATATCACATCTGCGTGCTGGAAACACTATGCGATGTGTGCTGCTGCACTGCTTACCAATTCTGTGTCTAATGACACCACATTAGTAGTTTGAAATTGGCCATGGTGGGAGTATTTACACCATAGGAATTAACAGAGACTACAGATCAGAAACCTTTTGGTTTGTTTGCAGGGCCAGTTATTAAACATTTAATCAGCATATGGAGTGTGCATATACTCCTTTGAGGAATCTTTGCTGTGAGTAGAAGATTAAATGATGACAGCTTGAGAAACATATATGGAGGCATGAGAGTGGTTTGTTTTTCCCACCTTTTTATTTTGAAAAGTTTATAAGCTACAAAAAAGTTGCAAGAATAATATAATACACATTCATATATCTTCACCTAGATTCATTTAACCACGCGTGCTTTAGCATTCTTTATTATACATATATATACAAATAGATATATTTATAGAAATATATACAGACAGTTCCTGACTTATGATGGTTCAACTTACAATTTTTTGACTTTATGATGGCGCAAAAGCGATATGCATACTTTGAAAAAAATTTTTCTTACATACTTTGAATTTTGAATTTGATCTTGTCCCGGGCTAATGATATTCTCCCGTGGTGCTGGGCAGTGGCAGCGAGAGGATCTTGCCCACCAGAGGCTAATGTAAGTGTTCTGAGCATGGTCACAGTGGGCTGGGCTAAGCGGTGATGTTAGGTATGTTAGGTTATATTAAGTTCATTTTTGACTTATGATATTTTTAATTTATGATGGATTTACCAGAACATTAACCCCATCATAAATCGAGGAACATCTATACAAAAAATGTTTGTTTTGCTAAACCATTTGGAAGAGAGTTGTGGACATTATAATTCTTCCCCTCCAATATTTAAGCATGTATCACCTAAGGGAATCCTCTACAAGACCACAATGCCATTATCACCCCAAGACAGTTATTATCATTAATTAAATAATTCACATTCAATCAGATAAAACCGTTATCCATTCCCCAATTTTCTCTTTATAACTTTTTAAAACAAAATATAGACTTCAATCAAGCTTTACTTGTTACATTTGGTTATCATCTCTCTTTCAGTTTACTTTACTCTAGAAAAGTCTCCTTTCTTTTTATTGGGAGAATGGGTAGTCTTGCAAGACTGATGATTTTGAAGTCCTGTTGTCTTGTAAAACTATCCCGCATTCTGAAGTTGACTGATTGGTAGAGCATAATTAGTTTCAAATTTTGCCAAAAATGTTCCATAAGTGATGTTCAATAGGCATAAGTTTCAGATATGCAAGATGAATCAGTTCTAGAGCTCTGTTGTGCAACATAGTGCCCATAGTTAACAACACTGCATTGTGCACTTGGATATGGTTAAGAGGGTAGATCTTCTGTTAGGTCTTCTTTACCCCTCCTTACCGCCCCCCGCAAAAAATCCAAGAAACAAAGGGATAGGAGGAAATTTTGGAGGTGATATGTTTATTACCTTGATTATGGCATATGTCCAAATTCATCAAATTGTATATGTTTAAATATACACATTAAATTGTATACAATAGTATACATTAAATATGCATACAAATGTATTAAATGCAGTTTTTGTATATCAATTATACCTCAATAAACCACACATGGTGGAAGAGGCAAGGGATCTCTTTGGGGCACTTGGAGCACTTTTGTAAGTAGCATCCAGGCTTGGCCTGTGTGGCTCCATGGTTGAGCGTCGACTTATGAACCAGGAGGTCAGAGTTTGATTCCTGGTCAGGGCACATGCTCAGGTTGTGAGCTTGATCCCCAGTAGGGGGTATGCAGGAGGCTGCCCATCAATGATTCTCATCATTGATGTTTTGATCTCTTTCTCCTCCCTTCCTCTCTGAAATATATATATATATATATATATATATATATATATATATATATATGTATGTATGTATATATATATATCTTTTAAAAAGTATCCAGAAAACATAATCGTTTAAAATAAGTATGTGTGTTCTCCTACTTTCTGTGTGTCAGGAATCTGGGTGCCATCCAGCTGGTCCTCTGGTTCATGGTGTCCTACAAGTTTGCAATCAAGGTGTCAAGTGAGGTTGTAATTTTCTCAAGGTCCAACTGGGGGAGGTTCTGTTCCATGATCACTCACTTGACCATTACAGTATTCAGTTCCTTGCTGGTTGTTGCACGAAGGCCTCATTTTCTCATTGACTGTTAGCCAGTGGCCCTCCTCAGTCTTTGCCACACGGGCATCCAGCAGCTTCCAACATGGCAGCTGGCTTCCATTAGGGGTGCAAGAGGCGGCCAGAAAGACAGTCAGTCTTCTGTAATCTAATCTCAGATGTGACAACCTATCACAATGGTCATATTTTGTTAGTTAAAATGGACTCACTAGGTGTGTTTGTGTGTGTGTGTGTGTGTGTGTGTGTGTGTGTGTGTGTGTGTGTAAAATTGATTTTGGAGCAAAAGGCAAAGGAAGAGAGAGAGATAGAAACATCAGTGATGAGAGAGAATCATTAATGGGCTGTCTCCTACACACCCCACACTGGGTATGAAGCCTGCAACCTGGGCATGTGCCCTGACCAGGAATTGAACCCTGACCTCCTGGTTCATAGGTCTACACTCAATTACTGAGCCATGCTGGCAGGGCTGGACTCACTAGGCCTTGACTACACTCAAGAATACAGGATCAGACAAGAGCATGAATATAGGAGTGGGGGCTGATCCCCACTCATACTCTTTTGTTGTTGTTGTTGTTAATCCTCATCCAAGGATATTTTTTCCATTGATTTTTAGAGAGAGTGGAAGAGAGGGGGAGAGACAGAAAAAAGAAAAACATCAACGTGAGAGGGACACATCAACTGGTTGCTCCCCGTCCGGGATCAAGCCTGCAACTGAGGTATATGCCCTTGACCAGGATCAAACCCAGGACCCTTCAGTCCTCAGGCCAATGCGCTGTTCACTGAGCTAAACCTGCCAGGGTCCCCCTCACACTCTTCATACGTGTTAGAGTGATTTGATTATATGGTCCAGGGCTTGTGAAACTCGGGACTCAGAGATAACTCCAGGTGTATTTATTACTAGAGGCCCGGTGCACAAATTTGTGCACCAGTGGGGTCCCGAGGCCTGGCTGGTGATTGGGACTGATCAGGGCCATCTCACCCAGTCCTGATTAGGGCCGACTGGGGCTGGCTGGCTGGGGGCAGGGATTGCAGGAGGTTGGCCAGTGAGGTTTGCTGTGGGAGCGCACTGATCACCAGAGGGCAGCTCCTGCGTTGAACATCTGCCCCCTGGTGGTCAGTGCGCATCATAGTGATGGGTTGACTGGTCAGTCAGTCACTTAAGCATCTACTTATATAAAAACCCTGGGTGTAACATCACGGCCAGAAGCGCGACCAAGTGGAAGGAAGTCAGTCCTGCAGGGGTTGTCTTGGAAACGGCTGCGCCCTCCCCTGAGCTGTTTCCTGTAAGGGTGGGGTTTGAGGCAGGAACCTGCCCTCGGAGCGTGGAAGCATATCTTTATAAAGTGTGCCTTGCCAGCACGACCAAGGGTGAACCTGAGTGGGGGCAGCTGAAAGGCTTAGAAAAGACAGACAAGAGAATGAAATCTGGGTCTCGGTGGGACACTGCTTCTCTAAGAGACAGCGACCACCCCCACAGCCATGCCTTTATTTTATAGAAGATGCTAAGAGGCAAAGTAAGGGCATGACCAAGATGTTTACAACATTCTCCTGGGTTTCAATCCTACTCAACTACATGAACCTGAACTCTATCAAGCCCACATCACTCAGGCACATGGGGCCACGTGTTCCGACCATAGGTTCAAACTTACAACTATAGCTGTTGGCTATAATTGTGCTGGGAGGGCCCTGCCCTCCAAACTGGGACTTACACGTGGCAATGAGAGGACTGTGCCCTCTCATCAGTCCAAGGCTTGAACCTGTCCAAAACACTATAGCAGCTCCCCACAATAAAGTTTTAATACATTATATTAGAGGTTGTGGTGGTACTGTTTTACCCACAGCATCTACAGGAATTGCTGCAAATTTACTTCTCGGTGGAAGAACCTTTCATTCCCAATATAAATGACCAATTCCATTAAATGAAACTTCAATTTCTAGACTCGATATAAACATTGAAGTTGCTAAAACTATTAAAAAGGCCCAACTTCTCATTGATGAATGCATCCAGTCATGCTATAAATGCCATAGACAGATTACTAAGAGAAATTATGAATTTGAATGTTGTATTTGGTGGGAAAGTTCTCCTTCTTGGAGAGGATTTTCGACAATGTCTCAGTATTGTACCGCATGCTATGGGATCGGCCATAGTGCAAACGAGTTTAAAGTACTGTAATGTTTGGGGATGTTTCAATAAATTGTCTCTTAAAACAAATATGAGATCAGAGGATTCTGCTTATAGTGAATAGTTAGTAAAAGTTGGAGATGGCAAACTTGATAGCAGTTTTCATTTAGGAATGGATATTATTGAAATCCCCTGTGAAATGATTTGTAATGGATCTATTATTGAAGCTACCTTTGGAAATAGTATATCTATAGATAATATTAAAAATATATCTAACATATGTAATACCCTTTGTAATACTTTAAGCAATAAAAGAAAAAAAATATATCTAAACATGAAATTCTTTGTCCAAAAAAAAATGAGCACGTTCAAAAATTAAATGAAGACATTTTGGATATACTCGATGGAGATTTTCACACATATTTGAGTGATGATACCATTGATTCCACAGATGATGCTGAAAAGGAAAATTTTGCCATCGAATTTCTTAATATTATTACTCCTTCAGGAATGCTGTGTCATAAATTAAAATTGAAAGTGGTGCAATCATCATGCTATTGAGAAATATTAATAGTAAATGGGGTCTTCGTAATGGTACCAGATTTATTATCAAAAGATTACGACCTAACATGTTTGTAATTTTTCTGTAAATCTAACTGCTCTAAAATAAAAAGTTTATTTATTTTTTAAAATGTTTTTATTGATTTTAGAGAGGAAGGAGAGAGAGAGAGAGAGAGAGAGAGAGAGAGAGAGAGAGAGAGAGAAACATCCTTCTGAGAGAGAAATACCAGCTGCTTAGGGATCAAGCTGCAAGCCAGGCATGTGCCTGATGGGAATCAAACTGGTGACCCCTTGGTACATGAGTTGATATTCAACCAACTGAGCCACACTGGCCAGGCAAAAGTTTATTTTTTAAAAGACCTACTTATTATTTGTAAGGTATAACTTTTGGTATACAAATTAATCATTTCATTAATGATAACATTTACATCTTTGTGTCATCATTTTTTATGAATAGACTAGAGGCCTGGTGAATGAAATTCGTGCGTGGGTAGGGTCCCTAGGCTTGGCCAGTGATCAGGGCTGATCTGTGGGGCAACTGGCAGGGTGATCAGGGCCCCTGCTTGCACCTGCCTTGGCCTGGCACCGCCCACTCACTGGCTCCGTCCCCCACTGCCACCGCTGGTCGCTGTCTGTGGGGCGACCAGCGGGGTAATCAGGGCCCATGCTCACACCCACCTTGGCCTGGCGCTGCCCGCTCATCAGCCCCGCTCCCCGCTGCTGGTTGCCTTCTGTGGGCGACCAGCGGGGCCATCAGGGCCTCTGCTTGAACCTGCCTTGGCCTGGCACTGCCCGCTCACCTGCTCCACCATCCCACTGCGGTCCTGTTCTCATCGGTGCCCAACGGGCCGGCAGTGCCTCCACTGCCGCCTGCTGCCATCGTTGCATCGCTGACACCTGCCATGTTTCGCACCACCCCCTGGTGGTCAGTGCACATCTAACTCCTGGTCAGTCAAACTCCCACTCATGGGGACAATTTGCTTATTAGCCTTTTATTATATAGGATGCATAAATTTAATGTATTCATCTTACTAAACAGTTTTGGATTCTCAATATAGGCATTAATGTAAAAAGCAATTAGTGACTATTCTTTTTTTAATATAAAAGTTTATTTTTTAGAAAAGTTTTAGGTTCACAGTAGTAAAGTACAGAGATTTCTGATATGTCCCTTGCCCCTTCCCCGCTAGCCTCCCCCACTATCAACAGCGCCAGTGTGGTACATTTGTTATAATGAGGGAACCTAAGTTGACATGTCATTATCAGCCCAAGTCCATAGTTTACACTAGGGGTCAACCTTGAGGTTGCACATTCTATGGGGTTTGACTAATGTTTAATGACATGCCCATCATACAGAGTAGTTTTACTGCCCTAAAAATTCTCTGAGCTTTACCTGTTCATCCTTCTCTATCATCCAGTCCCTGGCAACCACTGATATTTTCACTGTCTTCATTATTTTGCCTTTTCCAGAATGTCAGAGATAGAGTTGGAATCATCCTATGCTAATAAAAGACAAACATGCAAATTGACCGTACTATCGCTATGCCTTGAGCCACTCCCACCAGCCAATCAGAGCGACTACATGCAAATTAACCCAACCAAGATGGCGGCTGGCAGCCACGGAGCTAGAGCGAGCAGGAGGCTTGCTTGCTCCAGTGATGGAGGAAGCCAAGGTTCCCTGCCTGCCGCGGCCCGGCTCTGAGCTCCACTGAAAGCAACAAAGTTTCAATATAGAAGGTAAATAAACCCCAGATACCTGCTTTCAGCCAGCTGTGGCCACGGATCTGGAGCGAGCAGGAGTGGGTTGCCCCTGGCGATGGAGGAAGCCAAGCTTTCCGCAGGCCTCCGCTAAAGGCAACAAAGTTTCAATTATAGAAGGTAAATAAATCCCAGAATAAAAAAAGAAAAAGAAAAAAAGGAGAGGCTGGGAGCTTATGTCACCAGGGTGCTTGGCCAGTCTGAAAACAGCCCTCAGCCCCTCACCCAGACTGGCCAGGCACCCCAGTGGGGACCCCCCCACCCTAAAGGGGGTGTTGCCAGCCTGAAAACAGCCATCAGCCCTCACCCAGGCTGGCCAAACCTCCAAGGGGTGAGGGTCCCCACTGGGGTGGACATCCTCCGAGGGGTCCCACACTGCAAGAGGGCATAGGCCGGACTGAGGGACCCCCGAGTGCACAAATTTTTGTGCACTGGGCCTCTAGTATAATATGATTTTCAGATTGGCTTCTTTCACTTAGTAATGTCATTTAAGTTTCTTCTATGTCTTTTCATGGCTGACAGCTAATTTCTTTTTTGCACTAAATGATATTTCATTGTTTGGATGTTCCACAGTTTATTTATCCACTCAACTGTTGAAGAATATTTTGGTTGCTTCCAAGTTTTGGTAATTATGAATAAAGCTTGTATAAGCATCCATGTGCAGGTTTTTTGTGTAAGTTTTCACTTCATTTAAGTACCAAGTACCAAGAAGTGTGATTGCTGGATCAATTATTTCTTTTTTATGCACTCAGTATGCTATAGGATAACATTCAATTCTTAGTGTAATTACGTTTCTGTCAATTTGATATGTTCCAAAATTTTTTCATTTGGTTATTAAATTTTTTAAAAATATATTTTATTGATTTTTCACAGAGAGGAAGGGAGAGGGATAGAGAGTCAGAAACATCGATGAGAGAGAAACATCGATCAGCTGCCTCCTGCACACCCCCTACTGGGGATGTGCCCACAAGCAAGGTACATGCCCTAGACCGGAATCGAACCTGGGACCCTTCAGTCCGCAGGCCAATGCTCTATCCACTGAGCCAAACCAGTTAGGGCTGGTTATTAAATTTTATGAAGCATATAGGTTTAATCAAGCCACATCAAATTTTATTGTAATGTTTATCATTATATAATCAGGTTCCTCTTCTGTTTGGCCAAAATTATATATTTTTTCTAGTATTAATATTGCCAACCAAATAATCTTGTTTTATTTTGTTAATCCTCACCTGAGGATATTTTTTCTCTTGATTTTTAGAGACTGGAAGCAGGAGGAAGGAGGAGGAGAGAGAGAGAGAGAGAAACATCAATGTGAGAGAGACACATCCATCGGTTGGTTGCCTCCAGCACATGCCCAATGCAGGTACATGCTCTTAATCGGGAATCGAACACATGACTTTTCGGTACATAGGCCGATGCTCTAACCACTGGGAACACCAGCCAGGGCCAACCAAATACTCTTTTTTAAAAATTTTTTTAATTTTTTTATTGATTTCAGAGAGGAAGGGAGAGGGAGAGAGAATTAGAAACATCAGTGATGAGAGAGAATCATTGATCGGCTGTCTCCTGCACACCCCCTACTGGGGATTGATCCTGCAACCGGGGCATGTGCCCTTGACTGGAATCAAAACTGGGACCCTTGAGTCTACAGGCTAACACTCTATCCACTGAGCCAAACCAGCTAGGGCCCAAATACTTTTTATAACAATAATAGCTACAATTTATTTAGCTTTTACTAGGCCAGGCAGTGTGCCAAGTGCTTCACATACTGGTTTAGTTAGGCCCTTTGTAACAGCTATAAAAAAAAAACCTGAATGACAGAGATGGGCATCTAACTTTGCAGCTAGGCCTCATGGGCAGAACGGGATGGTCCCTCCAGCCTCATGGAGACTGGATCAAGACACAGCTACATCTTTAGCAAAAGAAGTCTGTTGCGCCCTAGCCAGTGTGGCTCAATTGGTTGAGCATTGTCTGTGCACTGGAGGGCCACTGGTTTGATTTCCCTCCAGGGCACATGCCTGGGTTGCGGGCTAGATGTCCGGTGTAGGAGGCCACCAATCAATGTTTCTCTCTCTCTCTTTCTCACTCTCTCCCTCTTCCTCTTCTCTCCCTCTCCCTCTCACCCCCTCTCTCTCTCCCTTCCTCTCTCTCTAAAATCAATAAAAACATTTTTTTTAAAAAGAAGTCTGTTGCCTCCAGTGTAATGCTCTTCCTGCTCCCCTTTTTCCAAGGCCACCCTCAATAGCTGAATGGTGTCTCCCTAAATTCATGTGTTGAAGCCCTAACCCCCAGCACCTCAGAATGTGACTGTATTTGGAGATAGGGTATTTAAAGAGATAATCAAGTTAATAAGATCAGGGTAATCCAGTCTGACTGGTGTCCTTATAAGAAGAGGAGATTGAGTGCACCAAGGAAGCATAACAAAATGCGGAGACAAAGAAACAGGACAAAATTGTCAATGGAAGATATAGAGTTCAGAACCACACTTTTAAGGTCTCTCAAGAACTGTTTAGAAGCCGCCGATAAACTTAATGAGATCTACAAGAAAACTAATGAGACCCTCGATCTTATATTGGGGAACCACCTAGAAATTAAGCATACACGGACTGAAATAACGAATATTATACAGACTCCCGACAGCAGACCAGAGGAGCGCAAGAATCAAGTCAATGATTTGAAATGTGAGGAAGCAAAAAACACCCAACCGGAAAAGCAAAATGAAAAAAGAATCCAAAAATGCAAGGATAGCGTAAGGAGTCTCTGGGACAGCTTCAAGCGTACCAACATCAGAATTATAGGGGTGCCAGAAGATGAGAGAGAGCAAGATATTGAAAACCTATTTGAAGAAATAATGACAGAAAACTTCCCCCACCTGGTGAAAGAAATGGACTTACAGGTCCAAGAAGCGCGAAGAACCCCAAACAAAAGGAATCCAAAGAGGACCACACCAAGACACATCATAATTAAAATGCCAAGAGCAAAAGATAAAGAGAGAATCTTAAAAACAGCAAGAGAAAGAAACTCAGTTACCTACAAGGGAATACCCATACGACTGTCAGCTGATTTCTCAACAGAAACTTTGCAGGCCAGAAGGGAGTGGCAAGAAATATTCAAAGTGATGAATACCAAGAACCTACAACCAAGATTACTTTATCCAGCAAAGCTATCATTCAGAATTGAAGGTCAGATAAAGTGCTTCACAGATAAGGAAAAGCTAAAGGAGTTCATCACCACCAAACCAGGATTATATGAAATGCTGAAAGGTATCCTTTAAGAAGAGGAAGAGGAAGAAAAAGGTAAAGATACAAATTATGAACAACAAATATGCATCTATCAACAAGTGAATCTAAGAATCAAGTGAATAAATAATCTGATGAACAGAATGAACTGTTGATTATAATAGAATCAGGGACATAGAAAGGGGATGGACTGACTATTCTTGGGGGGGAAACGGGTGTGGGAGATGCGGGAAGAGACTGGACAAAAATCGTGCACCTATGGATGAGAACAGTGGGTGGGGAGTGAGGGCGGAGGGTGGGGCGGGAACTGGGAGGAGGGGAGTTATGGGGGGGGGGAAAAGGGGAACAAATGTAATAATCTGAACAATAAAGATTTAATTAAAAGAAAAAAAAAAAGAAGAGGAGATTAAGACACAGACACACAGAGGGAAGACCATGTGAGGACACGGGGAGAAGATGGCCATCCACAAGCCAAGGAGAGAGGCCTCAGAAGAAACCATCCTGCCAACACCTTGATCTTATACTTCTAGCCTCCAGAGCTGTGAAAGAATCCATATCCATTGTGTAAGCTGCCCAGTCAGTTAGAGCAGCCCCTGCAAACTCATATCACAGGTCCTCTGCCTCTCCCCGCAGGTTCAGAGGCCCTGTCCACTCCAGCTTCTGTTGCCCATAGGCCTCGCCATCTGTCTGCCTTCTGTGTGGCTTCCCACTCTGCTCCCTCTTCTCCTGGTTGTCTCTCCTCCATCTTCTGCTCTCCCTCTGGAGGTATAATAATACCGGCTAGCACTAGTGTTAACACCTCCTCTGTTCCAGACTGGAGCTCTCGGGGCCCAGGAAGCGGTATGTTATTTAGCACCATGCCACACGCCTTTGAGGTGGATGCTATTATTAGCCTCATACAGAGATGCACCCAGAGCTGGCAGAGCGGAAGGAAATTGTTCACAACCACACAGCTAGTGACAAAAAGAGAATCTGGGTGGCCCTGGCTAGGGCAGAACCTTGGTCCCAGGTGATAGCACAGACCCCTGGCCTATAGGCTGTGTGTGGGCAGGATGGTATGGAAGCAGAGGTTATACATATGGCAGGCATGGGATTCTTAAAATCTGTGAAGTCAGCAGCATTATTCTCCATTTTCTAGGCAAGGAGGTGAGGGCCTCCAAGGGCTAAGCCATTCAAATGCTGCAATGGGGGAAATCAAAGTGTCTGAGACACTCTAAGGGCAGCTAGACTCTCCAAGGCTTTATGCAGGAAGGAAGAGCTCAAACAGGGTGAGCGGGAGGAATGTTCTTGTGCTTACAGGCTCTTAAGACAATCTGAACTTTCAAGGAACCATGATATAACAGAATGAAATGCTTCCTCTCTCTAATGGCCTGCAGGCTAATCACTCCTGTTGTAGATATGTAATTAACTAGAGCAAGCATGTCAAACTCGGGGCCCGAGGGCCGCATGTGACCCACAAAGAATATTTTTGTGGCCCAGCCAATATAACGGTATGTAAGAAATGTTTTAATTAAAATTTTGTAACTTAATTTTTACAATATCCTGTTATACATAGTTATTAATAACAAACTACAACATTCACTAATGACTGATTACTATAATCGTGTTGCATTCATTTCCCTTACGCACAGGTACACCATTTCTCTCCACTAATACTAGCAGTGAATATTTTAGTAGCTGATTGCCACGTCATTAGTCTTGTACTGACTTGTTTGGTGTGCGCAACAGGAAATATTTCACTTTTGGAGAACAAGAAAAATAGGTTTATTTGCATTAAATTTATTAATTTGTGTAGTTATTCAGTGTCTGGTAAGTTAATGTTCAAGAAAAAATATTAATTTTTATTAAAATGTTCTATTATTTTACATTAACGATTACTCATTTATTTCAGCCCTTTGTATTCAGCATGTCTCTATAGAAATAAACCTACATTTCTATGAAAATTGAACCTTTTGTTTTTTTGTGGCCACATAAACTTAAACCTTGTTTATTTGGCCTATGTTACCATTTGACTTTGACATGCTTGAACTAGAGGAATTCTGTTTGTGGCTTGAGCAGCCCCTTTGTAAGCAAAGAGGTGGGGGACTGCCTACAAAGTAATGACTGTTTCTCAGAGATTCACAGTAGTCTCCATAACTGGACACAGATCACCAGGGGTCAGCAGACCAACCAGGAGGGAACAAAGGGATTGAGAAAGTTCACACTCCTCTTTGGATCCCTTTCAAAACCTACCTGTCTATGGCCAGCACCCACCTTTTGCCTTGACCCTCCTCCCTTCCCTTAAATAAAAGATACCTGGATTCCAGACTCTTTTAAGATGAATTTGATTAGTCCTTCTGTTAGGTAGAATAGATAGCTACTAGGGAAGGGGGAAAGAAGGTGGAGTTTATTTCACCCACTTAACAAAGAAGTCAACCATCTTAAGACTTGCCAAACAAGATGACCTGATGCATGAACAAACATTCCAAGATAAGCCACAACAATGTAGAAGGGGATTTTGAAACCTAGTCTGCTAGCTAAGATATCTGGCAGAGGACCTTAAAACCTAAAGGGGGAAAGTATATAAAACACCTTGAACCCCCACTAGGTGGGGGCACTCAGACTAGCTGAGTTTTCCATTTGTGCTTTACACCACGTACACTTTTTAAATTTTTTTATTATTTAATTTAAATCTTCATTGTTGAAAGTGTTACATATGTCTCCTTTTCCCCCCATTGACCTCTCCCTGACCAATCCCGCCCCCAGCACATGCCCTCACCCCCCTACTCTCTGTGCCAAGTACACTCTTAATAAATTCTTGCTTTCCTTCCTTAATAAATATTTGCTTGCATTGTTTCAACACTGTTCTGTCATTCGTCTGAATTCCTTCTCACAATATTTTTAAAATGTATTTTTATTGTTGATAGTATTACAGATGTCTCCCATTCCCCCCCTTCACCTCCCTATCACCTGTATCCATGGGCTATGCATATCTATATATGTAAAAGCCAAGCGGCCAGCCCTAACCGGTTTGGCTCAGTGGATAGAGCATCAGCCTGCAGACTGAAAGGTCCCAGGTTTGATTCCGGTCAAGGGCATGTACCTTGGTTGTGGGCACATCCCCAGTAGGGGGTGTGCAGGAAGCAGCTGATTGATGTTTCTAACTCTCTATCCCCTCTCCCTTCCTCTCTGTAAAAAATCAATAAAACATATATTTTTAAAAATCTAAAAAAAAAAAAAAGCCAAGTGACCAGAACGACGGAACAACTGGTCACTAAGACGTGCACTGCAGTGGCCAACGGGCCCAATAGGGGCCCCGATCGGCGCCCCCCCCCAACCTCCTGCGGCCCCCCCTGCTGGCCCCGCCCCCTTTGGATCCCTTTGGATCCCATCAGAGTGGGGGCTGGCCAACCTCCTGCAGCCCCTCCCCCTGGCTGGCCCAGCCCCCATTGGCCCCCATCGGCCCCCATTAGGGTGGGCCTGCTGGACCCTACCTGTGCACGAATTCGTGCACCGGGCCTCTAGTAAGTATATAAGTTCTTTGGTTTACCTCTTCTTGACTCCCCAACCCCACATCAAAGTATGTCAGTCTGTTCCATGCCCCCTGCTTCAGATCTTATTTTGTTGGTCAATTCGTTTTGTTCATTAGATTCCACAAATAAATGAGATCTTGTGATATTTGTCTTTCTCAGCTTGTCTTATTTCACTTAGCATAATATTTTCCAAGTCTATTCCATGCTGTCTCAAAGGGTAAGAGATCCCCCCCCCTTTTTTTTTTTTTTACAGCTGCATAGTATTCCATAGCGTAAATGTCCCACAGCTTTTTTATCTATTCCTTTACTGATGGGCACTTGGGCTGTTTCCAAATCTTAGGTATTAAAAATAATACTGCTATGAACACAAGGGTGCATATATTCTTTCTGATTGATGTTTTGGGATTTTTCAGGATAAATTCCCAGAAGTGGGATCACTGGGTCAAACGGAAGTTCCATTTTGAGTAAACTCCGTACTGTTTTCCATAGTGGCTGCATCAGTGAACTAGTATTCCCTTTACTCCACATCCTTGCCAGCACTTGTTGTTTGTTGATTTTTTTTATAATAGCCATTCTGACAGGTGTGAGGTGATATCTCATTGTGATTTTAATTTGCATTTTGCTGATTATTAGTGACTTTGAGCATTTTTTTATATGTCTCTTGGCCATTC
This sequence comes from Myotis nattereri, assembly GCF_964212035.1. Classification (NCBI taxonomy): domain Eukaryota; kingdom Metazoa; phylum Chordata; class Mammalia; order Chiroptera; family Vespertilionidae; genus Myotis; species Myotis nattereri. Next base: position 10,723,115 of record NC_138080.1, read on the forward strand.
GTATGTCCTCTTTGGAGAAATGTCTATTTAGGTCTTCTGCCCATTTTTTTAATTGGATTTTTTGTCGAGTTGAATGAGTACTTTATATATTTTGGATATTAATCCCTTATCATATGTATCATTGGCAAATATGTTCTCCCATACAGTGGGTTCTATTTTCATTATGATGGTGGTTTCTTTTACTATGCAGAAGCTTTTTATTTTGATGTAGTCTAGTTTGTTTATTTTCTTCTTAGTTTCCTTTTTCCTAGGAGATGTATCCATAAACATATTGCTACATGAGATGTCTGAGATTTTACTGCCTATGTTCTCCTCTAAGATTTTTATGGTCTCATGCCTTACATTTATGTCTTTTATCCACCTTGAGTTTATTCTTGTGTATGGTGTAAGTTGGTGGTCTAGTTTCATCTTTTTGCTTGTATCTGTCCAGTTTTCCCAGCACCATTTGTTGAAAAGACTGTCTTTACTCTATTTTATGTTCTTGCCTCCTTTGTTAAATATTAATTGAGCATAATGGCTTGGGTTGATTTCTGGGGTCTCTGTTCTGATCCAATGGTCTATATGCCTGTTCTTGTGCCAGTACCAGGCTGTTTTGATTATAATGGCTTTGTAGTATAATTTGATATCTGGTATTTTGATCCTTCCTACTTCATTCTTCTTTCTCAACATTGCTGCGTCTATTCAGGGTCTGTTATGGTTCCATATAAGTTTTTGGAGTATTTGTTCTAGCTCTGTGAAGTATGCCATTGGAATTTTAATAGGGATTTTGTTGAACCTGTAGATTGTTTTGGGTAGAATAGACATTTTAATGATCTTCCTTCTTCTAATCCATGAACATGGTATACACTTTCACTTGTTTGTATCTTCCTCTAATTCTTTTACCAATGTCCTATAGTTTTCCAAGTACAGGTCTTTTACCATCTTGGTTAAGTTTATTCCTAGGTATCTTTCTGTTGTTGTTGCAATGTAAATGGAATTGCTTTTTTTGTTTCTCTTTTTGAGAGTTCATTATTGGTATATAAAAATGCCATCGAGCCCTGGCCAGTTTGGCTCAGTGGATAGAGCGTCAGCCTGTGAACTGAAGGGTCCGAGGTTCGATTCGGGTCAGGGGCATGTACCTTGGTTGCGGGCACATCCCCAGTAGGGAGTTTGCAGGAGGCAGCTGATCGATGTTTCTCTCTCATTGATGTTTCTAGTTCTCTCTCCCTCTCCCTTCCTCTCTGTAAAAAATCAACAAAATATATTTGTAAAAAATGCCGATTTGTGGATGTTGATTTTGTGTCCTGCTACCTTGCCAAATTCATTATTAAGTCTAGTAGTTTCCTGGTGGCGTATTTAGGGTTTTCTATGAACAATATCATGTCATCTTCAAATAACGACAGTTTTACTTCCTCCTTTCCAATTTGGATGCCTCTTATTTCTTCTTTTTGTCTGACTGCATTGGCTAGGATTTCCAGTACTAGTGGCAAAAGTGGACATCCTTGTCTTGTTCCTGTTCTTAAGGGAAATGCTTTTAGTTTTGTGTTGGCTGTAGATTTGTCATATATGGCCTTTATCATTTTGAGATATGCTCCCTCTATTCCAACTTTGCTTTTTATCAAAAACTAGAGGCCCAGTGCATGAAAATTCATGCATTGGAGGGAGGGTCCCTCAGCCCAGCCTGCCCACTCTCACAGTCTGGGAGCCCTCAGGGGCAGGTGGGGAACCTGCGATCAGGGGAAGGCGACGCCCCATCACACCTCTGCTGCTGCCACTGCTGGCAGCGCAAGCCTCGGCCGGCTCTGCTTACCTGAGCCTTGGGTGGCTGGGCAGCTGCCATCCGAGTCTTGCCTGTGCCTTGGGCTCACCCTGGGCAGTTGGGAGGCTGAGGAGACTGAGGGACTCCAGAGGCAGGTGTGCGGAGTGGCCGGTGTGCTCCAGGGGGCTGAGGGGACTGGGTGCTGCCATCTTGTGGCTGTGGGTGCTGCCATCTTTGAGGGCGGGACAGTCAATTAGCATATTCCCTCTTTATTGGCTGTGGGTGCCACCATCTTTGCACCAGTGTGAGGGTCAATTAGCATATTCCCTCTTTATTAGATAGGATGGGTGTTTTTTGTCAAATGTTTTCTTTGTAGTGTCTTTTTTTAAAAATTAAATCTTTGTGGTTCAGATTATTACAGTTGTTCCTCTTTTTCCCCCCATAGCACCCCTTCACCCGGTTCCCACCCCGCCCTCTGCCCTTACCCATCCCCACTGTCCTCATCCATAGGTGTATGATTTTTGTCCAGTCTCTTCCCACACCTCCCACACACCTTCCCTCCTGAGGATTGTCAGTCCACTCCCTTTCTATGCCCCTGATTCTATTATATTCACCAGTTTATTCTGTTCATCAAATTATTTATTCACTTGATTTTTAGATTCACTTTTTGATAGATATGTATTTGTTGTTCAATTTTTAAAAAATATATTTTATTGATTTTTTACAGAGAGGAAGGGAGAGGGATAGAGAGTCAGAAACATCGATGAGAGAGAAACATCGATCAGCTGCCTCCTGCACACCCCCCACTGGGGATGTGCCCGCAACCAAGGTACATGCCCTTGACTGGAATCTAACCTGGGACCTTTCAGCCCGCAGGCTAATGCTCTATCCACTGAGCCAAACCGGTTACGGCTGTTGTTCAATTTTTATCTTTACCCTTTTCTTCTTCCTCTTCTTAAAGGATACCTTTCAGCATTTCATATAATACTGGTTTGGTGGTGATGAACTCCTTTAGCTTTTTCTTGTCTGTGAAGCTCTTTATCTGACCTTCAATTCTGAATGATAGCTTTGCTGGATAAAGTAATCTTGGTTGTACGTTCTTGGTATTCATCACTTTGAATATTTCTTGCCACTCCCTTCTGGCCTGCATAGTTTCTGCTGAGAAATCAGCTGACAGTCGTATGGGTACTCCCTTGCAGGTAATTAACTGTCTTTCTCTTGCTGCTTTTAAGATTCTCTTTGTCTTTTGCTCTTGGCATTTTAATTATGATGTGTCCTAGTGTGGTCTTCTTTGGATTCCTTTTGTTTGGGGTTCTCTGTGCTTCCTGGACTTGTAAGTCTATTTATTTCACCAGGTAGGGGAAGTTTTCTGTCATTATTTCTTCAAATATGTTTTCAATATCTTGCTCTCTCTCTTCTTCTGGCACCCCCATAATTCAGATGTTGGTATGCTTGAAATTGTCCCAGAGGCTCCTTACACTATCTTCATATTTTTGGATTCTTTTTCCTTTTTGTTTTTCCAGTTGGGTGTTTTTTGCTTCTTCGTATTTCAAATCTTTGGCTTGATTCTTGGGATCCTCTCATCTGCTGTTGGATCTCTGTATATTATTCTTTATTTCAGCCAGTGTATGCTTAATTTCTGCTTGGTCCTTTTTCATATCCTTGAGGGTCTCACTATATTTCTTGGAGGTTTCTAGAGGATTCTTGAGTACCCTTATAAGTGTGGTTTTGAACTCTATATCCAGTAGTTTGCTTTCCTCCATTTCTGTCATTTGTGACCTGTTAATTTGTCTCTGCATTTTGGCTTCTTCCCTGTGTTGATAGAGTGACTCTGTGTGATAGGTGTCCTATAGGGCCCAGTGGCTCAGCCTCCCTAATTACCTGAGGTGGACACTCTTGGTGCATCCCTTTGTGGGCTGTGTGCACAGTCTTGTTTTAGTTAAACCTTGATTGCTGTTGGTATCACTGGGAGTAATTGACCTTCAGGTCAGTTGGCTGTGAGGACCAGTTGTGTCTATAATAGGAGAACTTCTGTGCTGGAGACACCTTATGGAGCAGGACTTGCTTCAGTGGGGCTTTGGCGCTCACTGAGTCTGCCCCCTGAGTGTGACTCTTATGGATGTGAAGAGGTGTAATCTGGATGGTCTCACTCTGACTACTGGGTAGACTGGCTCTTGGATTTCCAAGGAGGTACAAAGTCAAACACTGCCTGAGGCCATCCAGCAGGAGCTACAGAGAGATCTTCAGATTCCTCCTCTTTGTTTGGGGTTTGGAGGTGTGCAGATGCGGCTCAGCTGTAAAGTAATCCAGGCTGCTAATGAGCCTTGGGTCTTCTTTTGGAAGCTCTGGGGTTCTCTAACCCAGCTACAGTTTGACAGGTTTTTAGGTAGAAAAAAGCCAAGCCATTTGTATGCAAAGGCTGGGCCATTCGTATGCAAAAGCCTCGGAGCACAGCTTGGGTGGGGTTGTAAATTGGGTGGGGTGGGGTCTCAGGGAATCACCAGGGTGGAGCAAACAGCAATGGCTGCCAGCCTGCTCTGCCTTGGAGCAGTCCCAGGGTCTGTGTCCCACGCCACATGCAGGACCAGTGAACACTGCAAGCCCCTCTGCGAGAAAGCCGCCCTCACATTCCGGCCCGATGCTAGACAGTCCAGTTTCTTTCAGTATGAGTCTGAGTCCCCAAATTCTCACCTGGAACTGGAGTTCAGAGCAGTCGGGAGCTTGTATCTCCCACCTGATTGAAAAAGACAACAGCATACCCAGCTGCCAGTACCTTTTGCGCGTGCCTCTGTACTTCCACACTTCCGCATCTCTGTACCTCCTACCGGACTCAATGCACTTTTCTCTTTTCCTTCTAGTTGTAGAATTTCCACAGAGCCAGCCTTACTGTGGTTCTGGATGATATTCGTTTTGTCTTTTAGTTGTAGTTTTAATGTGGTTGTGCGAGGCCGCAAGTTTGGATGTTTACCTATGCCACCATCTTGGTTGTCGTTCACCTTCAATGTTAAATGATAGTCTCACTGGATACAGTAGTCTTGGATTTAGGCCTTTGCTTTTCATTACCTTGAGTACTTCATGCCACTCCCTTCTGGACTAAAATGTTTCTATTGAAAAGTCAGCTGAAGTTCAAATGGGAACTCCTTTGTAGGTAATATTCTGTCTCTTTCTTGTTGCCTTTAAGAGTCTTCCATTGTCTTTAACATTTGCCTTTTTATTTATTTATTTTTAAAATATATTTTTATTGATTCCAGGGAGGAAGGCAGAAAGAGATAGAGACATCAACGAGGAGAGAGAATCATTGATCGGCTGCTTCCTGCATGCCCCCTACTGTGGACTGAGCCCACAACCTGGGCATGTGCCCTGACCAGGGATTGAACTGTGACCTACTGGTTCATAGGTTGATGCTCAACCACTGAGCCACGTTGGTTGGGCAATATTTGCCATTTTAATTATGATGTGTCTAGGTGTCGGTCTCTTTGAGTTCATCTTGATTGGGACTCTCTTTTGTCTCCTGAACTTCTGTGATATTATCCTTCCCCAGGTTGGGAAATTTTCTGTAATTATTTCTTTTTTTTTTTTAATATATTTTATTGATTTTTCACAGAGAGGAAGAGAGAGAGATAGAGAGTTAGAAACATCGATGAGAGAGAAACATCGACCAGCTGCCTCTTGCACATCTCCCACTGGGGATGTACCCGCAACCCAGGTACATGCCCTTGACCGGAATCTAACCCAGGACCTTTCAGTCCGCAGGCCGACGCTCTATCCACTGAGCCAAACCGGTTTCGGCTGTAATTATTTCTTTAAACAGGTTTGCTGTTTCTTGCTCACTCTCTTCCCCTTCTGGTATTCCTATAATGTGGATGTTGTTATGTTTCATGTTGTCCCAGAGGTCCTTTAAGCTATTTCCTGTTTTTTAATTCTTTTTTTCTATTTGCTGCTCTAATTGGGTATTTATTTCTACTTTGTCTTCCAAATCACTGATTCAATCCTCTGTTTCATCCAATCTACTTTTAACAACTTCCAGTGTGCTCTTGATATCAGATATATCATTCTTCATTTCTGGCTGGTTCTTTGTTTATGGCCTCTATTTCTCTTTTCATGCTGTTGTAATTTGCACTAAGTTCTTTAAGCATCTTTATTACCATTGCTTTGAAGTCTATGTCTGATAGGTTGCTTGCTTCTACCTCATTTAGTTCTTTTTCTGGAGATTCCTTCTTTTCTTTCATTTGGGGTTGTTTCTTTGTCTCCCCATTTTAGCAGTCTCTTTGTATTTGCTTCTATGTATTAGATAGAACTGCTATGCCTCCCAGTATTTGTGGTATGGCCTTATGTAGAAAGTGTCTTGAAGGGTCCAGTGGTGTAGTCTCCTTGTTCACTTGAGCTGGATGCTCTAGGAATGCCCCTTGTGTGTGTTGTTTGGACTCTCCTGTTGTACTTGGGACTTGATTGTTGATGTCCCATTCATGGGAGGGTTCGTCCCTCCAACTTACTATGAGTGAGGCTCAACCCCAATGACCTCATAACAGCTGTTATACAGTTGCTTTGGGTCCACCATTTGTAGAGTTTGCTCAATTTTGTTCGGATATTGGTAAATCTGGTCCTTTGGTGTGTCTATCATGGGCCTCCTGGGAGCTTCTCTAGTGCAGTGAATGTGAGTCCCTTTCTGGCCCTGGGCAACCTGACTGAGGCCTGAGAAATTGAATCCCCTAAAGTCCAGTGGTTGGGGATTCCTTAGCCCAGAGGCTGGGTCTGCCTTGAAGCTCGCACCAATTGTCCCTGTTCTCAGTTGTACTCCATTCCCCTATGGAGCTGGTCCTTCAGGTGTCAGCTGCAGGCACTTGGAGTCATGCTGGCTTTTGTCTTACTGAGCATCTGAGATGGTGTCTGCAGTGACCCAAACTGCTTTTTCTGACTAATTAGATCAGGCGAAGACTCAAAGGCTCCAGATACCCTCCTCTGCATGCAGACTGATTGGATTCTGTCTGGAGTAGCCTTAAGCAATCATCGTCAGGTGGATTTTCCAATAGGGTGGGTCAACTGTCTTCCCCCAAGGCAAAAACTGCCTGGATAGCAAAGGTTTGCCTGAGAATGATGACCTCTGCAGCATGAGGGTATGACTCAGCACAAGAACCCAAGGTCTGCCTTCTGACCTCTAATCCCAAGTCCCCCAACCCTTGCTTACTCTTACACAGCTCCAGTCCACTTTGCCCTCCCTCTGCCAGAGCCCAAGGTGAGTGGCTGCACTCAAAATATTGTGTGTTAGCCCTTTAAGGGGGTGCCTGCATTTCCAGCTGTCTCTCCCTAGCAAACAGCAACCCTGCTGTTTTTTCAAGCCATATATTATGTGGGGACCTTTCTCAGTTCTGGTGCTCTCTGCTGGGGGGACCAGCTTGAGGATTAGACCCCAGAGTTCTCAGTGGCAACCCCCCACAGCTGAAATATCTCTCCAGAACTTCAGCAGCTATCTATGGGAGCCCAGCCTTTTGTAACTCCACTCTTCCTACCAGTCTCTATGAGGTCTCTACTTTCCATCCTTGGATACCAGGGTTCTCTCCAGCTAGTCTTCAGTTAATTATTCAGGGTGTTTTTGTATTTTAATTATAATTCCAGTTTGGTCCTAGGAGTGTGTCTTTGAACTTCCACCTACTCCGTCATTTTGTCATAATATTTTCTTATTGATCTCGGAGAGGAAGGGAGAGGGAGGGAGAGAAAGAAACATCAATAATGACAATCATTGATTGCCTCCTGCATGCCCTTACTGGGGATGGAGTCTACAACCTGGGTATATGCCTGACTGGGAATCAAACCGGCAACCTCTTGGTTCCTGGGCCAATGCTCAACTGCTAAGCCACACCCACTAGACTCTCTTTGTCTTTAACCTTTGGCATTTTAATTATGATGTGTCTTAGTGTGAGCCTCTTGGGTTCATCTTATTTGAGACTCTCCGTGCTTCCTGGATTTGTATGTCTATTTCTTTCACCAGGCAAGGGAAGTTTTCTGTCATTATTTTTTCAAATAGGTTTCTTTTTTAAAAAATTCAATTCGTTATTATTTAAAATATTACACGAGTCTCCTTTTCCCCCCATTGATCTCTCCTTGGCCACTCCCACCCCACAGCACATGCCCTCAACCCCCTACTGTCTGTGTCCATTGGTTAGGCTTATATGCATGCATACAAATCCTTTGGTTGATCTCTTACTCACTCACTCCCCTGCCTTCCCTCATAGGTTGGACAGTCTGTTCAATGCTTCTATATCTCTGGTTCTATTTTTGTTCATCAGTTTATGTTATTCATTATATTCCACAAATGAGTGAGATCATGTGATATTTATCTTTCTCTGACTGGCTTATTTCACTTAGCATAATGCTCTCCAGTTCCATCCATGCTGTTGCAAATGGTAAGAATTCCTTCTTTTTCACAACAGCGTAGTATTCCATTGTGTAACTGTACCACAGTTTTCTAATCCACTCATCTGATGACAGGCATTTAGGCTGTTTCCAAATCTTAGCTATTGTAAATTGTGCTGCTATGAACATAGGGGTGCATATATCCTTTCTGATTGGTGTTTCTGGTTTCTTGGGATATATTCCTAGAAGTGGGATTACTGGGTCAAATGGAAGTTACATTTTTAATTTTTTGAGGAAACTCCATACTGTTTTCCACATTGGATGCACCAGTCTGCATTCAACAGCAGTGCAAGAGGATTCCTTTTCCCCTGCATCCTCACCAGCACTTGGCATTTGTTGATTTGTTGATGACAGCCATTCTGATAGGTGTGAGATGATACCTCATTGCTGTTTTTCAAATAGGTTTGCATTTTCTTGCTTCCTCTCTTCTCTTTCAGGCACCTTCATGATGCGAATGTTGGCATGCTTGAAGTTGTCCCAAGGACTACTTACACTATATTCATGTTTTTGGATTCTTTTTTCTTTTTGCTGTTCTGGTTAGGTATTTTTTGCTTCCTTATGTTCCAAATAGCTTATTTGATTCATGGTCCTCTATTCCAGCGGTCGCCAACTGGTGGTGCACAGAGCACTGGTGGTCCATGAGGTCCGAAAGGTTGGTAACCACTGGTTTAAGGAAATCTTTGGGCAACGGTCACCAACTGGTGGTCCACGGATGACTGATGGTCTGTGAGGTTTGAAAGGTTGGCGACCGCTGGTCTAGTCTACTTTATTTTTAAAATATATTTTTTTTTATTGATTTCAGAGAGGAAGGGAAAGGGAAACATCAATGATGAGAGAGAATTATTGATCAGCTGCCTCCTGCATCCCCCTGCTGGGGATCAAGCCCACAACCCAGGCATGTGCCCTTGACTGGAATTGAACCAGAAACCCTTCAGTCCATAGGCCGATGCTGAGCCAAACTGTATCCACTGAGCCAAACTGGCTAGGACTCTACTTTTGATTCCTTGTAAATTATTTCATTTAGTGTATCCTTCATTTTATACTGGTTCTTTTTTATGGTTCCTGTCCTTTTTCGGGCTGTTGAAGTTCTCACTAAGTTCAGTGAGCATCCTTATAACCATTGTTTTGAACTCTGCATCTGGTAGTTTGTTTGCTTCCATTTTATCTAGTTCTTTTCCTGGAGATTTCTCCTCATTTTTCATTTGGAATATGTTTATTTACCTCCGTAATTTGGCTGCTAACATGTGTTTGTTTCTATGTATTAGGTAGAGCTGCTATGTCTCCTGGTCTTGGTAGAGTGGCCTTAGTGTAATAGGTATTCTGTAGCACCAGTGGTACAGCCTCCCCAGTCACCTGAGCTGGGCGCTCCAGGTGTGCCCCTGTGTAGGCTGTGTGCACTGTCCTCTTATAGATGAGCCTTGACTGCTGTTGGCATCATTGGGAGGGGTTGGCCCCCAGGCCAATTGGCTGTGAAGACCAGTTGCGACTACAGTGGAAGAGCTGCTGTGCAGGGGTTGACCCTATGGAACAGGATTTGATTCAGTGGGTTTTTTTGTGCTCATTGAGTCCAGCCCTTGAGTGTGTTACTGGTGGAGGTGGTAGGGTTGTAATCTGACATGGTCTGAAGCTGTCCACTGGGTGCACTGGCTCTGGGGCCTCCTGGGAGATGTAAAGCCAGCCTCCCTGGGGTCACCTAGCACAAGCTACAGAGATATCTGAAGATGACTGCCACTTGCGTTGGGCTTGGAGGTGCCAGGAGAAGCCAAATGTGAACCAAGGCGGGCTGCTGCTAGTGCTGGGTCTGGGGCCACTTATGGAGAGGTATAAGGCATGCTAAAGCCAGATGCTGCTTGTTTGAGATACTTTAGGAAAACCCAGAGGCAATAGAGGCCAGTTGTATGGAAAAGCCACTGGGGACTTAGATGAGCCCGAAAGTTGGGTGGGGCTAGGTCTCAGGGAATCACCAGGGTGGGGAAAACAGTGTGAGTCAGGTTGATGGAGACTTAGATATGGCACCCACTTGTTGTCTCTCTGTGGGGAAGAGCTCAGCAAAGGAACAATGGCCTCTCCCAGCACTTTTGTCTAGGAAAAAGCTGCCTCCCAGCTCTTGCCCTGATGCAAGACAAGTTAGTTCCTCCCCAAATGTCCCAGGTTCCTTTCAGGCTGTTGCCTCAAGCTGGAGCTCAGCGGGAGTGAGTTCGAGTAAGTCCATGTGTGGGCCCTTTAAGAGGAACTGGCTGCAACCCTACCAGCCCTCCATCTCTTTCAGCCTCAATCCACCCTGGTTTTTACAGCCCACGTGCCGGGAGCCGGTCCATGCTTGCTGTTTCAAGGGACCTGGCATATATGGCATACTGTTCTTAATATGTTTGCTCACCTTCTTGGCACTATGTGTTTTAACCAAGGTCTCTGAGAAAGGTTGTTTCCCCAGGTAGGGATGTTCCCCTGAAGTTAGGGAGGGAATAAAACCTCTTAACTAAGTGCCAGGCGGGTAATTAATCACTTTAACTATGAACAATCATGCTTAAGCTACATAATCTTTACTCCCTGGAATGGAGATAAGAAACGCCCTAACCTTTGGTATAGAGATTGATAGGATTGGAATCAACTGGTATAAATGCAGATGTAACAAGACAGATCTTAGAAGAACACAGAAAGAAGAACACAGAACTTAGAAGACAGAACTTAGAAGACAGAACCTACACAGAACCTAGAGACAGAAGAACTTCGCTGGAGAGAACATGGCAAAAGATCCTGGACAGAAACTGGCCACAGAACCTAGAGACAGAACCTAGCGAGAAAACCTGGCTGAAGAACCTAGAGACAGAACCTGGCTACAGAACCTGGATAGAACATGGCAAGAGAACCTGACTAGAACCTGGCGACAGAACCTGGCTGGAGAACCTAGCGAGGGAACATGGCTACAGAACCTGGCTGGAGAACCTGGAGAACCTAACAAGAGAACATGGACACAGAACCTGGCTGGAGATCCTAAGCAGAACTTCGCTGGAGATCGAGACCAGAACTTGGCTGGAGATCCTGGCTAGAGGAACCTGGCTAGGCTGCTGATCAACTTAACGCTGTCTCCGTGTCATTCCTTCTTCGCCGACTCCGTCCACACCTTTGGGGACCCCTGGACCCGCTGGGGCTGGACCCCAGCACCCACGGTTATGGGCTTTCTCTTCCCAGCACTGAAATCCTGGGCTAAAGGGTCTGGTATCGAGGTGGGACCATTTGCTCCTCAGGGGGGACCTCCACAGCCAAGGTATCCCTCTTGATTAAAAATGTCTACATGTGGGTGTGGGACCAGCCTGTGCCATGCCTCTACCCCTCCTACAAGTCTGAATGTGGCTTCTTCAATTCCCTAGTTGTAGGACTCCCATTCATCTAGATTTCAAGAGGTTTTGACTGATGGTTATTCTGAAGATTAGTTGTATTTTTGATGTGGTTGTGAGAGTATTTGAGTACCGTGTTTACCTACACTGCCATCTTGACTGGAAGCCCTTGGGAACGAAGTTCTGATACATGTTACAACATGGATGAACCTGAAAACATTTGCTAAGTGAAATAAACCAACAATTAACTTCTTTCTTTCTCTCTCTCTTTCTTCTTTCTTTCTTTCTTTCTTTCTTTCTTTCTTTCTTTCTTTCTCTCTTTCTCTCTCTCTCTCTCTCTCTCTCTCTCTCTCTCTCTCTCTCTCTTTCTTTCTTTCCTTCTTTCTTTCTAATTTCTTTCTTTTTTTGGTTAATCCTTACCCAAGTATATTTTTTTCCATTGATTTTTTTAGAGAGAGTGAAAGGGAGGGGGAGAAACACAGAGAGAGAAACATCAATGTGAGAAAGACACATAGATTGATTGCCTGACACACATGCCCAGACTGGGGCAGGGGATTGAGTCTGCAATCAAGGTACATGCCCTTAACCAGAATTGAACCCAGAACCCTTCAGTCCAAGGGCCGTCACTCTATCTACTGAGCCAACTGGCCAGGGCAACAATTTCTTTTAAAAAATTTAATTGATTTTAAATAAAGCTGTTAAAAACAAAAATTGATTTTAGAGAGAGAAGGGAGAGAAACATCATTTTTTTTTTGTTCCACTTATTTATGCATTCATTGATTGCTTCTTGTATGTGCCCTTACGAGGGATCAAACCCGCAACATTGGTTATCGAGATGATGCTCTAATCAATTGAGCTACTTGGCGAGGGCCAAGCCAATAATTTCATTTCTGAAATGCATGAAGCTCTATGTACAGAAAGCCTTTCTCCTCTTAGCATCTGGGTGGGCTTTAAACACAGATCTGAAGGCCTCACTCCCTTTATGATATAGACCAGTAGATTTACTTGAATGACAGTGTATTTCTGGAGGGACATACATAGGCAGCATGAGGGAGGAGAGCTGGGTGGATAGGAAACCAGAGAGAGGGGAAGCCTGGCTCATGTGAATAGTTTCAGCATGCTCTGGGGCACAGGTTCTGTCTCTGGTTGTCTAGCACCTGGCCCTGGGGTGATCAAGGCCAAGGAATGGTGTGTGAGTCTGATGATAGAGGTGGTTGGGAGGATCAGCTCTGAATTGGTTGGTCTGCACATGAAAGGCCTGCTACTTGGCATGTCTCTAGGAACTGGGCAGCAAGACCCCAGATATCAAAGCATCAGAATATAGAAAATAAAAGATATGATTAACGAGCAAAGAGAAGGAGCAGCATTGCCAAGGCTCAGACAAGAAAGCTGGAACAGGACTGGGGGCTGGAAGTCACCATCCCAGTGGGAAATGGCAGATTCTAAGATACAAATCAGGTAGGAGGTTGAGGAACCACCTTGTATCTCTTTCATGCCCTCTGCCTTTGAGCCTTGTCTGGAATGGAGGGGTTGAGGGAATTGTCAAGACTCAGCTTGGGGTTCAGGCCAATAGTGCCACACTGCTAGGGCTCTGTCTCTGGCTTGTCCTCCTGGCTGGTACATTCAGTTATTAATGGACATCTAACTTTTCCACAAGACCTTCTCTAACAGTTTGTAGTGAAGGATCAGGTTTTAGGTTTTGCTTCTTTTTAAAATTTCGAATCTGGTGGCCTGGCTAGGTAGTTCAATTTGTTAAAGCATCATCCCAGCCCTAACCGGTTTGGCTCAGTGGATAGAGCATCGGCCTGTGGACTCAAGGGTCTCAGGTTCGATTCCGGTCAAGGGCATGTACCTTGGTTGCAGGCACATCCCCAGTAGAAGGTGTGCAGGAGGCAGCTGATCAATGTTTCTCTCCCATCGATGTTTCTGACTCTATTATTCTCCCTTCCTCTCTATAAAAAAATCAATAAAATATATTTTTTAAAAAAGCGTCATCCCAATACCCTAAGTTGTGAGTTCAATCTCTGGTCAGGGCACATACAAAAATCAACCAATGAATGCATAAATAAGTGGAAATCAAACAGATGTTTCTCTCTCTTTCCTTTCTCCTCTCTCTAAAAAAAAAAAAATCAATCAATAAAAAAAAAAATTCTAGGGAGAAACCAAGATGGCGGCATAGGTAATCACCTATACTTGCTGCCTCCCACAACCACATCAAAATTACAACTAAACAACAGAACAACTACCACTCAGAACCACGGGAAAGCTGGCTGAGTGGTAATTCTACAACTAGAGAGGTGAAGAAAGCTCATTGAGACCGGTAAGAGGAGCGGAGGCGCGGAAAGTGCTGGTACCTGGATGTGCCGTTCTTTAAACTGGGAGGGAGACATAAGCTCCCACTTGCTCTGAGTTCCAGTTTTGGGCAAGACTCTGGGGGACCCAGACATATACGGGGAGAAACTGGACTGTCTGGCATTGGGACAGGAATGTGAGGGTGGCTTACTCTTAGAGGTGCTCGCAGCATTCATTGTTCCTGCATGGGTGCGCAGGACGTGGAGAACCAGGGAGTTCTCCGGTTCACGGAAGCAATTGCTGTTTGCTCCGCCCTGGTGATTCCCAGAGATGCCACCCCCACCCAATTTACAACCCCACCCAAGCTGTGGGCATCGGCTTTTGCATATGAATGGCCTGTCCTTTTGCCTAAAATAAACTGCAGCTGGGTCAGAGAGCTCCAGAGGTTCCAAAAGAAGGTCCACTACCTGGCAGCAGCAGCAGCCTTGCTTCACAGCTGGGCCTCCTCTGGGCACTTCCAAACCCCATACAAAGAGGAGGAATCTACAGATGTCTCTGTAGCTCCTGCTGGGCAGCCCCAGACAGTGGCTGACCTTACACCTCCTTGGAGATAATAACAGATTACAACTCTTCACATCCATAAGAGACACACTCAAGCGGAAGACTCAGTGAGCACCAAAGCCCTACTGAAGCAAGTCCTGCCCCATAAGGGTGTCTGCTGCGCAACAGATCTTCCAGTGTAGACACAGCTGGTCACCACAGCCATTTGACCTGGAGATCAATTCCTCCCAGTGATACCAACAGCAATCAAGGGTTAACTACAACAAGACTGTGAAAACATCCCACAAAGGGGTGCACCAAGAACATCCACTCAGGTGACTGGGGAGGCTGAGCCACTGGGCCCTATAGGACACTAACCACACAAGTCCACTCTATCAACTCAAGGAGACTTAGCAGCTACCCAGTACATAGAAACAAACAAGGAAGCAGCCAAAATGCAGAGACAAAGAAACAAGTCACAAATGAAAGAAATGGATGAAAGCAAACTACTGGATATAGAATTCAAAACCACAGTTATAAGGTTACTCAAGAATCTTTTAGAAACCTCTGAGAAATATAGTGAGACCCTCAAGGATATGAAAAAGGACCAAGCAGAAATTAAGCATACACTGACTGAAATAAAGAATAATATACAGAGATCCAACAGCAGATGAGAGGATCCCAAAAATCAAGTCAAAGATTTGAAATACGAAGAAGCAAAAAACACCCAACTGGAAAGACAAAAAGAAAAAAGAATCCAAAAATATGAAGATAGTGTAAGGAGCCTCTGGGACAACATACCAACATCCGAATTATGGGGGTGCCAGAAGAAGAGAGAGAGCAAGATATTGAAAACATATTTGAAGAAATAATGACAGAAAACTTCCCCTACCTGGTGAAAAAAATAGACTTATAAGTCCAAGAAACACAGAGAACCCCAAACAAGAGGAATCCAAAGAGGACCACACCAAGACACATCATAATTAAAATGCCAAGGGCAAAAGACAAAGAGAAAATCTTAAAATCAGCAAGAGAAAAACAGTCAGTTACCTACAAGGGAGTACCCATACAACTGTCAGCTGATTTCTCAACAGAAATCATGCAGGCCAGAAGAGAGTGGCAAGAAATATTGAAAGTGATGAATAGCAAGAACCTACAACCAAGATTACTCTACTCAGCAAAGCTATCATTCAGAACTGAAGGTCAGATAAAGAGCTTCACAGACAAGAAAAAGCTAAAGGAGTTCATCACCACCAAACTAGTATTATATGAAATGCTGAAGGGTATTCTCTAAGAAGAGGAAGGAAAAGGTAAAGATAAAAATTATAAATAACAAAGTGACAATAAATACATTTCTATCAACAAGTGAATCTAAAAATCAAGTGAATAAAAAATCTGACGAACAGAATAAACTGGTGAATATAATAGAATCAGGGGCATAGAAAGGGAGTGGCCTGACAATTTTTTTTTGGGGGGGGAGAAGAGGGTGTGGGGGTACAGGAAGAAATTGGACAAAAATCTTACACCTATGGACGAGGACAATGGGGGGGGGGAGGAATAAGGGCATGGGGTGGGGTGGAAACCGGGTGAAGGAGAGCTATGGGGGGAGGGGGAGAGAAAAGAGGAAAAACTGTAATAATCTGAACAATAAAGACTTATTCAAAAAAAATTCTAACCTGTTGAGAAGTAATACAGAGTTTATACACCAAATAACTCAGACAACAGCCTGATTGGTTTAGACCCTGGGCAAGGAGATGAGTCAATTGAGAATGGACTTGGATGTAGAGACAATGCCAAATTGCTTTATAACTTTCTAAACACTTATGCTTGAAGCCTGTGCCTCTCTTATTGTAGACAACCTTGAGTGGGTAGCAGTATGAGGAGAGAGATGGTGTCATTTTGGCTACTCTCAGAGCTGGCACACAGGAGATTATTATGGGTTGATTTGAGTTCTCAAAAATTTATATGTTACTAGGGGTTCAGTGCACGAATTCATGCACCTTGAAAGGAACCGTGGGCCACAAGGCTGCAGTGGGCACAGGGGCAGGTCTAGGCCCATTCTCTGTGCCCCTGCCCAGCCCTTCCCGCCGTGGCCCCCTGTCTACCAGAAGCCCCACTCACAGCTGCTGATGGCACGGAGTGATTGGGGCCTGCACCAGCAGTGGGTGGGAGTGGGGCTGGCGCCATCAGTGGGTGCGAGTGGCAGTTGCTGCTCTGATCACCCCTCAGGAGCAGGGGGAGGTGGAGAAGCCCTCAGGGGCGATCGGGGCCAGCAACTGCTGCTCGCCCCTGCTGAAAGTGTTAAGTGATTGGGACTGGTGCCAGGTGCTGGCAGCAGGTGCGAGCAGTGGCTCTGGCACTGGTTGCAGGTGCAAGTGGCGCTGGCACTGGCAGTGGGTGCAAGCGGGGCTGTCGCCAGCAGCGGGTGCAAGTGGTAGCTGCCATCCCCGATTGCCCCTCAGGAGCAGGGGGAGGTGGACAAGCTCTGAGGGGTGGTTGGGGCTGGCAGCCGCCACTCGCACCTGCTGGCAGCACCAAGTGATTGAGGCCGGTGCCAGGCACCGGCAGCAGATGCAAACAGCAACTCTGGTGCTGGCAGCGGGTGTGAGCGCCCGGTGGGACTGGGGCACATGGGAGCAAAGAATTTTCAGTACCACCTGAGGCTCGCTCCAATAACAGTGACCGGTGCCCCCGCTCACCTGCTCCACCATCCTGCCATGGCCAATGCCCGCCATGCTCTGTGCTCTGCCACCTGCTGCTGATGCCCGCCATGTTCCATGTGCGCCCCCTGGTGGTCAGCGCATGTCATAGCGACTGGTTGTTTGGTTGTTCAGCCGTTTGGTCTATTTGCATATTAGGGTTTTATACATATAGATCGTCCTAACCCCCAGTGCCTCAGAATGTGAGCCTATTGAGGAATAGATTCACTGCAGATGTAATTAGTTTAAAAAGTCACATTGGAGTAGGGAGGGCCTTAAATCCAATATGAGTGGTGTTCTTATAAAAAGGGGAAATTTGGACATAGACATCCACAGAGGGAAGATGTCATCTGCAGATGAAGGCAGAAATCTCAGTGAGGCAACCAGAACTGTGAGATCCTAAATTTCCATTGTTGACGTCACCCTGGCAAACTAATACATAGACTTTCTGTTGAAAGAGTACAGACATTCAACATTCCCATGTAAGCTGGCCCACTTGGCAAGACTGAGTGCGGAAGGGAGATATCATAAACACTGAGCACTCAAGACTCGGCCAACTGGTCTATTGTGCATGTCAAACTTTTGGCAGTTAAGCCCCTAAGATGACTTTTGTTTTTTAAATTTTTAAAAGATTAACTTTAGAGGGAGAGAGGAAAGGAGGGAGGGAGGGAAAGACAGAGAGAGAGACATCAATTTTGTTGTTCCATTTATTTATGCATTCATTGGTTGATTTTTTTTTTTTTATCCTCACCTGAGGATATTTTTCCATTGATTTTTAGGGAGAATGGAAGAGAGAGGGGAAGACAGAGAGAAACATCGATGTAAGAGAAACACATCAATTGGTTGCCTACTGCATGCGCCCTGAACAAGGCCTGGGCTGGGGAGAAGCCTGCAACCGAGGTACATGCCGTTGACTGGAATCAAACCCAGGATACTTCAGTCCGCAGGCCAACACTTTATCCACTGAGCCAAACCGGCCAGGGCCATTGATTGATTCTTGTATGTGACTTGACCAGGGATCAAACCCACAACCTTGGTGTGTCAGGACAATGCTCTAACCAACAGAGCTACTCAGCCATGGCATGATTTTTGTTTTTTAATTGAGATGAAATTCACATAACAGAAAATTCATCTATCTATCTATTTATTTATTTCTACCTACCTTACCTGAGGACATGCTTAGAGAGAGGAAGGGAGAGAAAGAGAGAGGAAAAACATGGATGTGAGAGTGCAACATCCATTGGCTGCCTCTTACATGCCCCCAACTAGGGATCGAGCCTACAACTGGGCGTGTGCCCTTGACTGGGAATCGAACCGACAACCTCCGGGTATATGGGACAGCGTCCAACCAAGCCACAGCGGCCAGGGCTGTCTTGAAATTCTTAATAATTTTTTTAAACTTTATTTTTAATTGTGGTAAAATACACATAACATTTACCATTTTTAACTAAACAGTTCAGGGGCATTAAGTACATTCACATTGTTGTGCAACCATCACCGCCATCATCTCCAGAACTTCCTCATCTTCCCAAACTGAAACTCTGTCCCCATTAAACACTTACTTCTCTTCCCCCTCCCTCAGTCCCTGGCACCCACCATCTACTTCTGTCTCTATGGATCTGACTCCTCTAGGAACCTCATGTAAGTGGAATCATACAATATTTATCCTTTTGTAACTGCTTATTTCACTGAGCATAATGTTCTCAAGATTCATCCAGTTGTAGCACTGTCAGAATTTCCTTCTTTTCTAAGGCTGAATAATATTCCATTGTATGAATGGACCACATTTTGCTTATCTGAAATTCTTAATTTTGAACATTTTATCTTTGCACCAGGCCTCACAAAGTATGTAGCCCGACCTGCTGGCTTCTATCACACTAAATCAAACAGTGTACACATATATCCTTCTACTTGCCTGCTTGGAGCACACCTAGGAGTGACTTGGGAGGTCTTGGCCTCCTCCTTCCCCCTGTTCCCTGCCTCCATTGTCCTCCTTGACATGCTGCCCACACCTTCCAGTCTGTCGGATTTTAAGGCTATATATAACCTGCATGAAGGAGGGGGAAGGGGGGCTTAAAGGGCTTGAAAAGGGTGCTGAGAGGGAAGGGGGTGCTTTATACACATCATCTCTTTAAATTAAAAATGTTTAAGACGGCAGTCTTAAACTGAAGGGTTTAAAAATAACTTGCAAACCACTGCACTTTTTGCCCTAACCAGTTTGGCTCAGTGGATAGAGCATTGGCCTGCGGACTCAAGGGTCCCAGGTTCGATTCCGGTCAAGGGCATGTACCTTGGTTGCAGCCACATCCCCAGTGGGGAGTGTGCAGGAGGCAGCTGATCGATGTTTCTCTCTCATCGATGTTTCTAACTCTCTATCCCTCTCCCTTCCTCTCTGTAAAAAATCAATAAAATATATTAAAAAAAAACAACAAAAAACAACAACACTGCACTTTTATTTCCTAAGTCACAGAAGCAGATGAGTGAAATGTTTTAGGATTTAAAAATTTACCAAAATATGAGGAAACCAAGATGGCGGCATAGATAAACACCGGAGATTGCTGCCTCGCACAACCACTTCAAAAATACAACAAAAAGACGGAACGGACATCACCCAGAACCACAGGAAGGCTGGCTGAGGGGGAAATTCTACAATTAGAAGGAAATAGAAAAGCATACCGAGACTCAGAGGAGGTGCGGTGTGGAAGTAAAATACAAAGGTGCGGAGGTGCATGCGGAGCGGGCTGGCGGCTGAGGGCGCGGTTGTCTTTTTCAATCGGGAGGAAGTCTCAGGCTCTGGGCTCCAGTTCTGGGTGAGTCTCTGGGGACCCAGACTCAAACGGGAGAAGTGGGACTGTCTGGCATCGGTCGAAACTTGAGGGCAGCTTTCTCTCCGAGGGGCTTGCAGAGGTGGCTGGGACACTGAGAAGCAGAGCCTCTGGGGACGGGACTGAGAGCAGCCATAACTGCTCGCTCGGCCTGCCCTTTTGATCCCCTGGGACCCGCCCTGCCCAAGCCCTGCACAGAGGCATTTGCTGGATAGCCTCAGGCAAAGGCTAAATTAGCACCTCCCTAGAGGACAGAAGTTCTCCCACTGCAGACACAGCTGATTCTCACAGCCAGTTGTCCTGGAGGTCAAATCCCCCCCAGTGCTACCTACAACAATCAAGGCTTAACTACAACAAGACTGTGCACAAAGACCACTAGGGGGTGCACCAAGAAAGCATAAAAAATGCGGAGACAAAGAAACAGGACACAAATGACAGAAATGGAGGAAAACAAAATGCTGGATATAGAGTTCAAAACCACACTTTTAAGGTCTCTCAAGGTCTCTCAAGAACTGTCTAGAAGCCACCGATAAATTTAGTAAGGCCCTCGAAAAGACTGGTGAGACCGCTGATAAATATCGTGAGATCCTCAAGAAATCTAATGAAACCCTCGATGTTGTGATAAAGGACCAACTAGAAATTAAGCATACACTGACTGAAATAAAGAATATTATACAGACTCCCAACAGCAGACCAGAGGAGTGTAAGAGTCAAGTCAAAGATTTGAAATGCGAAGAAGCAAAAAACACCCAACCCGAAAAGCAAAATGAAAAAAGAATCCGAAAATACGAAGATAGTGTAAGGAACCTCTGGGACAGCTTCAAGCGTACCAACATCCGAATTATAGGGGTGCCAGAAGAAGAGAGAGAGCAAGATATTGAAAACATATTTGAAGAAATAATGACAGAAAACTTCCCCTATCTGGTGAAAGAAATAGACTTACAAGTCCAGGAAGCGCAGAGAACCCCAAACAAAAGGAATCCTGCCCTAACCGGCTTGGCTCAGTGGATAGAGCGTCAGCCTGCGGACTCAAGGGTCCCAGGTTCAATTCTGGTCAAGGGCATGTACCTGGGTTGCGGGCACATCCCCAGTAGGGGGTGTGCAAGAGGCAGCTGATCGATGTTTCTCTCTTATTGATGTTTCTGACTCTCTATCCCTCTCTTTTCCTATCTGTAAAAAATCAATAATAATATATATATATATATATATATATATATATATATATATATATGGAATCCAAAGAGGACCACACCAAGACACATCATAATTAAAATGCCAAGAGCAAAAGACAAAGAGAGAATCTTAAAAGCAGCAGGAGAAAGAAACCCAGTTACCTACAAGGGAATACCCATACGACTGTCAGCTGATTTCTCAACAGAAACTTTGCAGGCCAGAAGGGAGTGGCAAGAAATATTCAAAGTGATGAATACCAAGAACCTACAACTAAGATTACTTTATCCAGCAAGCTATCATTCAGAATTGAAGGTCAGATAAAGAGCTTCACAGATAAGGAAAAGCTAAAGGAGTTCATCACCACCAAACCAGGATTATATGAAATGCTGAAAGGTATCCTTTAAGAAGAGGAAGAAGAAGAAAAAGGTAAAGATACAAATTATGAACAACAAATATGCATCTATCAACAAGTGAATCTAAGAATCAAGTGAATAAATCATCTGATGAACATAGTGAACTGGTGATTATAATAGAATCAGGGACATAGAAAGGGAATGGGCTGCCTATTCTTGGGGGGGAAAGGGGTGTGGGGGATGCGGGAAGAGACTGGACAAAAATCGTGCACCTATGGATGAGGACAGTGGGTGGGGAGTGAGGGCGGAGGGTGGGGTGGGAACTGACAGGAGGGGAGTTATGGGGGGGGAAAAAGAGGAACAAATGTAATAATATGAACAATAAAGATTTAATTTAAAAAATAAATAAATAAAAATTTACCAAAATAAAATCAGAAAGCCTATTTACAAAGGTTTATGCTTATTTTTCTGAGGGTCTGGGCCCCAGGTGCCTTCACAACTTATTTTATCGTCCACCTTATTTTATCTTCACTCTCCATGCAATGCGCAGACCTTGCTACCCTCCATCTTTGACACATCCCTTTCTAAGTTTCCCTTATTTATTCATTTTTAATTATCAACTTTAAATAGTTGCACTGTTGTCATTTTGCTCATCACCCCCACCCCTGTCTTCTCCAGCAGGACACATACCATTACCAGATACCCTGTAAAAACCCTTTAAATCTCATTGCCCCCCCCTCCTGGCCCCAGCCCAGTCCACACAACCAATGAGAGATGGCAGCCAGTGGGTGAAATTTAAGCAGAGGGAATGATCAAGGTGCAAAGCCACTCCCAGCAGGGACAACAGCACTGACAAGGGTCTGGCATCCAAAGAAATGAAGACTAGTTCCCCTTCACCTCTGGTGTGACCTTGGCTTTCAAGGCCTCCCACTGCATTCCTCAGCCCAGCCTGTTGGGGGGATTTGTACATCTTTGAGAGACACATATTCCGCTGCCTCCCTCCCTGGGAAAGGCCTGCACATATACACCTGCCTTCAGAGCATCTGCCCTGAGATTCTGGTTCCAGCATCCATGGCTCTTTTTAGAAAGCCTGTGGCCTGCATGTAGGCACTCTGACTCTCTGAGGGGTCCCCATGTGAATTTCCTGGTTGCCATATATTCTGTGTCAAGGCAGACCATCCCCATCACTCAATGTTCCTGTTTTCCTGGGATACAGACATTTTATTTACTTGCATGCAGGAGAAAACTTACATTTATTTGTAAGTAAAAACTGGCTTGGGCCCTGGCTAGATAGTTCAGTGGGTTAGAGCTTCGTCCAGATACCCCAAGGTTGTGGATTTGATCCCCAGTTAGGGGACATACAAGAGTCAACCAATAAATGAATAAATAAGCAGAACAACAAATAGATGTTTTCTCTCTCTCTCTCAAAAAAAAAAAAAAAAAAAGAAAAGAAAAGAACGAGGCTGGGATTCCTTGATATCTTAAAAACAACAACTGCTTTAGCTGGGGCTATATGCTCTGGACTCCACCCCTCAACTCCAAAGTCTCTTCTGAGGGGCCCCTGGTGGTTTTGGGGCTCCAGTCCCTGCACAGACTGTTTCTGGGGCCTCACTCTCCCCATACCGTATGCCCTTTCCAGTGGCCATCTCTTTGGTGTTGGCCTGGGGTGGGTGTTTTACACTGTTGCCCAGCAAGGCCTCTCCATGGGGCTTCACCTGACAGGGAGAGAAAAGGGTCTTTATGCCTGTGCCACCAGAACAGCTCCCTGCTGTTCTGTCCCCACCCCCATCTCTTGTTCTGGATTCCTCCAACTGAAAAGGACCTTTCAGCGGTCTATCCCAGTCCGGCCACCCCCTCCCCTCAGCAGTGGCCCTCTAAGCTGCAGTTTCCTCTGACACCCAGGCCCCAGATGCTGCCACACTGAGTTTTTAGGCCCTGCATCAACTCCTTCAACTTGAGAAAACCAACTGGACAGAATATAGTCCTTGGAATAAAGGTAAAAGGTAAATTTAAAAATTCCATAGTCTCCAAGAAGCCCCAAGACAACTTGAAAACTTCTGAATAGAGACAGGTGGCAGGCAGAGCTGGTGTTGTGGGCATGCTACCCATGCAGGCACATAGGATTCCACACTCAGAGGGCCCTGTGCTCAGCTTAATGCTCTGGTGTTGCTGTTTTGAAATTCTTAATGCTTTTCTTTAAAGCGAATATATATATATAGAGAGAGTGGCCAGATTATTATGACCACCTGATGTTTATAGGCAAATTAGCCATAAACTGCACCATATGGGATATGGAAGCTGAAGGCCTGTTCGAACACCTTTGCTGTCTGCAGTTACCAAGATAAAACGTCTCCAATTTGCACAGTAACACAAGGATTGGACAGTCAAGCATTGGAAAAAAGTCATGTGGTCCGATGAATCACATTTCCAGTTGCATCATGCAGATGGCAGAGTGAGAATTTGGCGGAAACAGCATGAAAGCATGCACCCCACATGCATGAGTACAACCCTTCAAGCTGGTGGGGGCAGTGCAATGTTTTGGGGCATGTTTTCCTGGCATGATTTAGGCCCTTTAATTCGTGTGGAACAATGTCTGAATAGCACAACATACCCAAGTATCGTTGCTGATCAAGTTCATCCTCTCATGTTGATGGCGTATCCCAATGGAGAGGGCTTCTTCCAACAAGACAATGCGCCATGCCACGGTGCTCATATTGTGCAGGAGTGGTTTCAAGAACATGAGAGAGACTTTACCTTACTTAGGTGGCCCCCACAATCACCAGATCTTAATCCAATTAAGCATTTGTGGGACGAAGTTAAAAGAGCCATCAGGAAGCTGGTTCCACAACCATCAAATCTCACAGAACTGGTTGGCGCTATTCATCAGGCATGGTGTCAGATTCCTCGCATCACCTTTCAACATCTTGTGGAGTCAATGCCAAGAAGAATCGCCACAGTATTGAAGGCAAAAGGTGGCCCAACGAAGTACTGATGGGGTGGTCATAATAATCTGGCCACTCAGTGTATGTATGTGTGTGTATGTATGTGTGTGTGTGTGTGTGTGTATATATATATATATATATATATATATATATATATATCCCACGTTCAAAGGCTGTTAAATCGCATTGTTTACCCATATCGTCAGAAAAAATAACTTCTGTTGTGGTAAACAACCTGCTTCCCTATTTATAATGGGTCTGGTCCTCTAGCAACTTCAGCGTGAAATTATAGCTAATTTGCCTACAAACATCAGGTGGTCATAATAATCTGGCCACTCAGAATGTGTGTGTGTATGTTTTTATTGATTTTTTTTTGAGAGGAAAAAAGTCAATGGGCTGCTTCCTGCACACTCTGTATCTGTACTGGGGGTTGAGCCTTCAACCTGGGCACGTACCCTAATGGGCAACTGAACTGACGACCTTTTGGTGCATGGAACAACGCTCAACCAACTGAGCCACACTGGCCATGGCATTCTTTTTTTTTTTTTTTTTTTTTTTTTACTTTTAGTATTTTTACTGATTTCAGAGAGAAAGGGAGAGGGAGATAGAAACATCAATGATGAGAGAGAATCATTGACTGGCTGCCTCCTGTACGCCCTGTACTGGGGATGGAGCCTGCCAACCCTGACATGTGCCCTGACCAAGAATCGAGCAGTAACCTCTTGATTCATAGGTCAATGCTCAACACTGAGCCACACTGGCCATGGCGTTCTTAATGCTTTCTGAACAAGAGGCCCTGCACATTCTGTGCCAGTTCTGCTGGCAGGTTATGAGACGCCTTCAGAGGACACTGTCCCAGGAGGTCCCAGCGGGTAGGAGCTGGCTAACTACTGAAGAGGTGGCCTCAATTGCTCTGGGATGGCGTGAAGACCCAGGGAGAACTTGGGGTCAGCTCCTGGCCATGGCATGTACCTTCAGGCACCTGAGCCCCTTCTCATCCCTGTTTGGTCACACCTGCAGGATCCACCAAACCTCCTCTGCATCCAAACTTTCCATCACAAACTGAACCCCAAAATGTGCAGTTCAGAGGCACAAAACTAAAAGGGAGCCCAAACCCAGGATGTTCTATACCTGGGGTAAAAGCAACAGCACTAAGTAGCCTGTTTTCCAGCGGACTAAGCTTTGGCATATCATTTGTAAAGTGGGTATATGAACAACAGTAACAGTGACACATTCCTCATAGGGCTGACACACCTGTAATGTGAGAAAAGTACTTTGTAAAGAGCAAAGCACAGCTCACAGCTAACAGCACCTTTCCCACCACTATCTCTAGCTCCTTTAACTCTCTCCTGTTAAACCCTGACAATGCCAGCCCCTGGGACACCCTGCTTCCCCACCCCCTCCTCAGCAGTACCCACACATGGGGTAAGGGGTCTTTGGTCTGTTCCCTTGGACCCCTGTGTGCGATAAAATGTACTAACCATCGCCAGATGAGGCAGGTGGGCAAAGCAGCCCCTGACTTGGAACAGATGCTCCCTGGCTAACTTTAGTTCTGCTGCAGGACTTCTGTGTGGCTTCCTGGAGCTGATGGGGTGGGACGTCCAGGCTGCCACTTGTCAGAGGATGGCAATCCCACGCCACCACTACTGTCCTGCTCATTGGGGGCACCAGGCTACGAGGACAAGGGATATGTTCACCGTGCCCCTCCTCCCTCCACCACCCCAGTAAACACTCACATTGCAACTTGGTCCTGTTTATTACTAAACACAAACAGGTTCTCTGGGAAAACACTGGTGACTATGATTTTCTCCCTGCTCTTCTGGAAATCCTCTTAAATTGTGCTAAGAAGTTACTGAAGTTAAACCAATAAAAAAAAACCTAAGGACATAGGGATGTAGATGTTAGGCCGTCAGAGCCTTGAACATGAAAACAGCCTGTGCTGGGCAGTCAGTCTGGTGGCAAGAACTCTCCTGCCTTGCACATGGGTTCGGCCTCACAGGGCTCTGAATTCTGGGTGAGAGGGAATCAGCTTTCTTGGCACCGGAGTGGAGATGGGGCCAGCAAGATTTTGTTAAAACATACCCCCACTTAAGGCACCTTCTTAAACCTCTTGCTTCTCAAAGTGGGTTCCTGGAGTGTGAGCATCACCTGGGCTTGTTAGGAATGCACAATCTCAGGCTTACCCCACACCTGCTGATGGTGAAGATGCTTTTAAACAGGGCCCCTGGGGGAGGATGCACTCCAGGCCAAGAAGCTCTACTCTCTGATGCACTGGGAAGGGCTGACACCCAGGTCCCTTCTCGCCAGTGCACAGTGCAGACGCCTGCAACAGTCCACTCAAGGAGCCCTGCTGGAGGCCCTGCACTGGCCTCTGGTCTGAGCATGCAGGGGACACCCTGAACCACCTCCTGCTGGAGTGTGCTCCTTCTTCCCCAGATGCCTTCCTATGGCAGACAGGGGCTGGATATTCTGAGGTATTTTCAGAAGTGATGGGACTGTTTAGCCACATCTAGAAAAGAAGAAGATGAACACAGAACTCCAAGACACACACACACACACGCACACACACACACAAACACACACACACGAAAAATCAGAGACTTTAGAAGAGGCCCATCTGTAGGTTGCAGTGGAGCCCACTGGCTGTTGGGCAGCATAGGGGCTTGCTCTTCTCTGCTGACACCAACCTCAATTCTGATGCTTTCTGGATTCAGAACAGCTGTGGTAAGTGCAGTACCTATTTGATCTATTTCTCTTTTCTAAGAATCCTATGGGGTGAGTGTTATGGATCCCATTTCACAGATGGGGACACTGAAGCTTGCAAAGTCAGTGTCTTGCCCCCAATGCACACTGGGGAGAGGGCCAAGCCAGGATTCAAACCTAAGATCCTTGTGCTCCATCCTGCCTCTCAGTCAGAATTTGCTTTCCCGTCACCAAGGAGATTAATGTCAGGACACTTAGAATGGCCACAGGGCTCAGAAGTGAGGAGCAGACGGGCAGGAAACGCTCAGGGACAACGCAGAAAGCCCAAGATCAATGAACCTGGAGAAGAGGGGCCTCTGAGTCTCTGAGGGGAGGGAACTGGCTTGCATGTCCAGGGGAGGGGGCAAAATCTGTATAGCAGAGGGTTGTGGGAGATCCGGTCACAGAGCACATCCTGGTGCCTTTCCCTCAATACCCCAAGCTGGCTGTCCGACCTCCTCACATGGGTCAAGGCCATCCCTGGCTTATAGGGAGAGCTTGTATACAAGAGGGCAGCCCAAGTATAACTAGGAGGAAGTCACCTGCAACCCCAGCTGGCGCTTTGGCAGTGTTCACTGCTTATAAGTTACACACCATCACCCTACACCACCACATCTCAAGGATCCCACTTCATTTATTACCAAAATATCACAGAATTCCAGTCATAGTTCACATACAGTGTTTAACACAAACCTGATACCTGTGCAAAGAACTAAGTATTTGGACAATCAAATGTTTGGAATCATATCCCAAACTGTTATCACTCCGTACTCCAAAAATACGCTTTGAGAGCTTTGGAAACTGAATTAAAATGTCTACACAGCTATGAACAATTGTTTAATAAAACTTTTTCATGTTTCCATTACATGTAAATATATCAATTTGGCATCTCTATAAAAACTCTGAAAATGGTGCAAAAGTTTCATTCTCTTTGAGAAAGCCATTGACAAAAAATATTCATACTTCACTAAAATTTTGAAAAATGGTCTTCTTTCAAAGCTTCTTTATTAATCTGAAATCTTCTGTATTATCAAAATCTAGGTTTGCTTTTTCCTCTTAAAACACTAAAGAACATTTATTCACAAGGATAAAAAGGGAAATAGGAAGATGGAAAACTGAGGGCTTTTTTCCCCCTTGAAAATTAATAGTAATAATAATAATAATAATAATAATAATAAGCTAGTTACATAAGCATCCTCAAAATAACACAATGGGATTCATTTTATTGTTGACTTTGGACAGCAGTGTCATACTTTATTGAAAACAAACCCATGTAAAAACAAAGTTAAAATGAAAAATGGTATCTGAAAAATAAATTATTTTATATAAAACAAATCAGTAACTTAAAACACTAATATACAAAATGTCTACTCATCTACTGTACAACAAGGGGACCGGTCAGGAAAGTCCCCCTCCCCCAGAGCAAGTCACTATAAACAGAACATTACATGGTAACGAGGTGGTCCCAACCAATGGACAAGCTTTCTCTTCTGGGGGTAGGGGGAAATGAAATATAGTCCTCTCAAAATCACTGCTCAGACCACTGGTTAGCCTAACATAGGTCCTGGTGGTGACTTACAAGTAAATTTTCTTTTTTTAAAAACAACCAAGCAGAAAACTGAACTATGTCACCAAAAGGTTGTGGGAAAATATACAATACAATCATTAGAAGTCAGAGGCAAATCAAAAGGTTTAGAACCTTGAACCCCGCTGAAGATCTGGGATTCAAGTTCTACTGCTATTTTAAGAAAGGGTCAATTATCAATGCCACTCAACACAAAGCACTTGCAACCTTAGTTGGTGGCTGGCCTGGAAATCTGATGAATGGGAGGGAAGTAGGTGCCTTAGGTCTTGGGAAGATGGGAAGAATTTCTGGTGGAGGACTGGGGGAGGGGTTGAGGGTGGGGCAGCTTATTCTTATTCTTTTTTATCCAACACAGGAAGGCTGCAATAAGTAGAGAGAAAAAAATCAGGCTGCATCAGATGTAAAATGGAACAGCTAGCTGGCTGATGCTAACTTTGATTTTCAAGCCCAACAGTGGACTCAGGTCAGTCAATGGCCCTACAATGGCCCTAGTTTGGAGGCCAACCAGAGTAAGTTATTGCCAATAACTTTCATAGGATTCTTCTACTTGTCTGATCCAGTAGGGACTGCTCAGTTGCCAGCTCAGAGGCACCAACTCCTGCAGCAGCCTGGTGCAGACCCCGGATGCTGGGTTTCTAGCATTAACACCAAGTGCAGACTCTCCAAGGTTAAGTCAGCTGCCTTTGGCAAGGGAAAAACTCACCTTCTGAACAAAGATGACAGACCAACCCAGCCCTACCTGCTGGTAAGAGGCATAGTGGCGCAGAAGATCATGGCCTAGCATATTCCACTGAAAAGCTCCAGAAGTCAAGGGTTAAAAATAAGAGAACTCAACTGGAACCAGGTCCACAAGTTGGGAGCTGTTTAGCAAACAATTGTTAGGGTAGTTACACAGGACAAAAGAGAATTCAACCAAGGCTTCTTTGGTATTTATGTACCAAACCAAACTTGTGATAAATTAACTTTATCTACTCTTATTTTTCCCATCAAAATTCCCAAATAAGATCACTCATTTTGCAAAATACAAATATAAATAAAAATGTAAATTTTGAAAAATGGTTTCTTTTGGATTGTGACTTTTAAAAAATAAATCTTCCTTTTGCAAACAAGCCTAGAGATGTAACGAACTTTATAGACACGGGGCCAGCATCTGGTACCTGGATGGGAGTGACAATTGCTTTTCAGGAGGAATATGTCAAAAATAGAATCGTTCCACACACCTGTACATCAAAACTCCCAAAGAAACACATTGGGGTTTTTAGTTAGGCTATTCAAAGAGGGGTGAGGTGACCATGTAACAGGAGAATTTAATGACCTGAGAAACTCAACCTTCAAAGGCTCATATGTACTCTACATCTCCTCTTCATCTGACCTAACATCAGAACAATCAATCTGGTTAAAATAAAAGGGAGGGGAGGAAAGAAGTTGCGGTGCTGGGTGCCAGCCCACCATCCTCTCGTTTGCATTTATATTATCCTTGTAATAAAATGAGCACGAGTGAGGGCTGACAGGAATGTGTGTCAAAGAGATTTAAGGGTTGGTTTTAGAATTGGGAATCTTATCTCTGAGAAAATGTTGGCCCAAGGTTGCACCATCTGAACAGCTTATTTTTCCAGAAAAACATGCCAGTCCCAGGGTGAAGAACACTCTGGGGCAACAGAGCGGGGACAATCTCTATGTTTGGGGTTCTAGGAGGCACGCAAGCTGGCTTTGACTTAGGATCTGGGAAATTCTGCTGGAGGGAGGAGGCCCTCCATGGCAATTTATGAGACAAGGCCTCAAGGTATGAACTTGGCCTTGTATGGGAAAAGAACATGGCAACATCTTAAATTTGGGAGAATAATGCAAGCAGCTGGTAGTCCCTCACGAAAGTACGAGAGTAATAGCCTCAAAAGTTTTTCATGGGCTTCTCAGAACACTGATCTTTTTTTTGGAGAAGGCTGTGCCCATCGGCCTTTCCCCTCCCCCACGTAAATAAATAAATAGACTAATAGATAAATAATGCTGCAATTCCATGATCTCAATAACTAAAAAACAGCCTATTATTACGTTTAGTCTTGTGTCAAAGTTAAAAACTGCTGGTACTAAGTTATTCTGTTTTTTATTCTCACTGTACACAAGATATTTATAAAAATCGGATCATGCTCCTTAGGAATTGCCCGGAGATCTAGTCCTGGCTACTTCGCAGGCCCTGTCAGATTCTCCCTACTGGCTCCCCATTTTAAAAACACACCATCTGTGACTGCACATTACTATACGACAGATTTGTAAATGCTTTGTCTTGAGGCAAGTATTTGTTCCTTAAGCTCTTATATATCCTCCCTGAATGCTGGGCCGTCTGTATCTTGCCTAGCCAAAAAGAAAGAAAAGGTAAAATAAAAAACAAAACAAAATTTGAGCAAAACAAAATCAAATTTAATGGTCTTAAATGCAAAAGTAAAAACAAACAAAAAACACAAAAAAGCAAAAGAAAATTAACAGAACAACCCAAAATGTCAAAGCAATAATGAAGAGAACTTTTTTGAGGGTTAATCTTTAAAACTACAAATCAAAGGTTTTCTTTTTTTCGTTAATAGATAATTGGCAAGAAGTAAGTACTTTCCTGCTGAGTGTTCATATGAAAGCAAAGTTTCAAAACAAAATCCGACTAAAGTAGAAAAAAGTCTAGCACTCACAAGGGATATGAGAAATATAATGCTCAAATGTTCATGTTATTAAAAATAGAACTATCTTATGCATTCGAGCTATGTTAAATGCTTTTGGAAACTGGAGAAATGGCTAGAACAACAATATCTGATGTGTGGGGCACTGTGCATGCAATGTGTGGATAGGAACTCAGAATGTCAGAGTAGCTACACATCTTCAGGAGTGCCTGGGGCTTAGATCTGATTCAGGAATATATGGAGTTTCCCTGAAACTCTTTGGTCCGTTCCCACTGACGTCTGGGCTTAGAAAACATTGTGTCCTCCTTTAGAGGGCCTGACCCAGCTTGTGGCCCTGTCCCCAGTGGTGGCCCTCGGCCACTGTCAGGACTACTTGGCAGAACCCAGGACTGAGTGACCAGAAGGTGGCAATGGGACCTGCTTGGGGAAGCAATTTCATGTCAACCAAAGCAGAAACTGCTTAAAATGTTGAAGCAGTTGAGAAAACGCACACTCAGCATCTGTCTAACATCTTTAGTTTAAAAACGAAAATTAAAAGGTCATTTTTTTTATCCAGTTTGTGGAGACACCGAATGAAGTGGGTGTTAGACAGTCTTAGAAGTTAAAGCATGCTTCAGTTTCACCACCATCCCGAGGGACTGGTTAGTCAATGCAGTCTACTTAGATTTCTGTTTAATATATATTTTAAAGGAAATAACTTAAGAAACTTAAAGTTGGTCTAACATTGTGGGATTTCAAACATTTGAACATGTTGGTTGCATCTCAGAGTATAAAAACCTTTTCACTTCTCATTTAGACTAAGACAAACACTTGTGAAAATTGGCGCAAAATGAGTTGTACACTAACAAAAAAGTTTCAACTTCTTCACTCTGAATTATCTATTCCGTACAAAAAAGCATGAGTGAGTTATTTGTGGGACTTGTTGGTTTTGAAGGAAACCTGTAAGATTTTGTCCCCCAGGCGGTAGCCGTTCAGACTTGCTATGGCCATCGCGGCTTCTTCATAGTTTGTCATGGTCACAAAACCAAAGCCTTTGCACTTGTTGGTGTTGAAGTCGCGAATCACTTTCACATTGGTGACTGCGCCAAAGGGGCCAAACATCTGCCAGAGGATTCCCTCATCGGCATCTTGACCAAGGTTGTAGATGAAGATGCACCAGCCTGAAGACGCGTTTCCTGGGACATTGACACCAGAAAGCCCACTCATGTGATCTACACCCATAGGGGAGAACCTAGCAAACAGAGAGCACAGCATTCAGGTCAAGGTCAAGGTCAGTGTTGGCGAGCATGCCAACACTATTGGGGGAACAGGCGGGATTGGCTCAGGCCCTTCCCTCTCCCATCAGCCAGGGGTGGAGTTCTCAAGGCTGCCACGCCCCACCAGTCTCAAGCAAGATTTTTTTTTTAACTGAGAGGAATTCAATATGGTGGCAGAGGAAGGGAGTTGCCCCTGAGACACTTGTTGCCTGTGGAAGTTCAGAGCCTCAACTGATTTCACTCAGAATGATGGTCTGTTAGTGGCTGACCAACCACTTCCTCCACTCTTCCCACTGTGTGTGTGGTTCCTGTTCGCCATTTCTGTGCTTCTCACATTTTAAATGATGGAAGCCTCTCCACATCCTCTGAGGTGCTCTTACACCCTCAAATTGCCCTGGAGGAAACACTTTCCTCATACTGCATGTATGTCTTTTGGGGAGGCCTGTACTTTTTTCTTCTTTTTCTAAATTTTGTACCTTCCCCTGGTCATGACCTGCCATCTCTAAGGATCCACAACCAAGCGGTGTCCAGGTTACACATGCTCCGGTGAAGGGCCACTGCCGGCACAAGGGAACTCCTTCCCAAAGCTCTGGGTAACCTCCCGTTGCTGGCTCATAACATCCCAAAAGGGCCAGAGGCCATACTGCAGGGTCACTGAACTGTACCAAAAATGTGGAACATTTTGATGTAATTAAAAGTGACACTTTTAATTACATCAAAACTAAGCCTTCTACCAATGTGTAGCCATTGCAAAAAGGATTAAGGGATATAATAAAGTTGTAACTGAAGCCATGTGGCCCTCTAGATGGTTCACAAATTAAAAAGTCATGGTTTCAGGTCAATTTAAAAAGATCTGACTGTGATACAATATCCGTGAAGCCACACCATGCAAATGGAGAAGTATTATATTTCCAAAATAAAATCGGGCTTCAGGCTGTGGGGCTGACAGAGAGGTAGGTGGGTGCCTTCAAGGAGCCATTAAACAAATTCACTTTCTCGACAGACATGACCCCAGGCAGGGTGACCAGGCCCCGAGGTATAGGCCACTGATCCAAGGATTGTATTCAACACAGGTATAGAAGAATCCAGACACATTATTGGCCATGGCTTTGACTTCTCAAGAATAATTTTAAACAGCCTACATCAGAACACCTGAGTTGGTTACATGACTTGTGGCTTGTCAGTGATCTTGAGTCTGTTGGGATGACAGTGAGACCACAACAGCATTGAAATGGGGGTGAGAAAAGGCACCCAGCTGGTTCTCAATGAGAACTGGAAAGGGATTCCCACTTTTAAAAGGACCCCTTAAAAGGACCTACTTTTCTCCAAGTTTTATAGGTACCCAATATGGACATGACTTATTATAGTTAACCTTCTTATGTAGCTATTATACTACAAATAATCTGAAGAAATACTTTATTGCCTTTTATTGACATAATTCTCATTCTTATGAATTATTGTTAAGGTTTTTCTCCTGCCAATTGGAGCTGGTTTCTTTCATCCTGACAGTCAGGAAACTCACCCCTAACTCCTTTCTCTTATGGCACAAAAGGAGAGCTGACCCTCCTTTCCCCAATGTAGTAACAACAGAGGCACTTTCTTCTCTTCCGGGTCTTTCTCTTATTCTTATCTTAGTCTGCCTTCTGGTGGTAAATCTTTCCTCCTGTCTCTCCCACTCACTACTTCCTTCCATCTTTTTGCTTTGTTCCTCTGGCCATCATGTTCCTTTCCCCGCCTAACCAGCTGTTTGGCTCCTCTGGTCTCCACTTTCTTTTCTACTTCTTGTTGCTGTGAGCAAGGCCCCCTTCTCCTCCTCCAGCCGTCCCTGGTTTTCCAGTTACCATAACTCAGTGAACACTGCCATCCACTCATCCTGATCAGTAGTGAGGTGATCTATGTTATCTGACTTCCACACTGGATTTACTTCCCTCCTTGCTTCTGTCTGAAGGCACTTCCCCTGCCTTTGTGTAGTAACTGGGAGAGCCAGCTTTAGAACCTGACATGGTTGAGAACTTTGGACAAGGCTTTTCAACAGAAGGCATTTAGTATTTAGATATCAAAATAACTCCACAGGTATATGAGAAAGGGTTGCCTTAGGCCTAATGACTAAATGTCTAAAACCTGTTTAAAAACTCAGGAAGGAGAACAGCTCTCACTGAACATACCTACAGCTGCATCCTTTTCTTACGGAGTTGAATGATGCATATTTTTAGAGTATTTTCTTTTTTTTAAAAAAAATTGAATTTATTGGGGTGACACTGGTTCACAAAACCATACAGGTTTCAAGTGTACAACTCAATAAAAGATCATCTACACACTGCATCCATGCGCCCATCGTCCCAAGCAATGTCTCTTTCCTTCCTCATTTCCCCCTCGTTGCCCACCTACACCTAGCTCCCATCCCCCTTTCCCTCTGGCTATTACCACATAATTGTCTGTGTCTATGTGTTATATATACATGGTTTTTTTGGAATGATCTTTTAAACTCACAGCTATACTCTCATCTCTCTAGAAACTATATACTGGAGTGCTATCACCCGCTCTCTCAGTACCTGTTTGGAACTGGCATCATCTTTTTAATTCTAATTAAAGACAACACTCAATTGGAAAGAGATGGCTTTCATACAGACACTTTTATAATGGAGGTGGGACATGGAGACATGAAATGATTCTGAGTACAACCTTCTGATGTGAGCAGCCTGGCATGCCCAGTGCTTCCCACTGTATGTGGTTACCCAGCAAGTGAGGCTCTAACAGCCTTCAAAGCACTGCCAGCCATGATGGGAAGAGACTGGGTAGGTAGATGAGAGCGCTGCCCTCCTGACCCACCTGAATCTCTGTGCCTGGTGATGCACGGGGCCTCCAAACCGTCTAGCTGGCGAGTGGTACAGCTGGGAGAGCAGCGCCACATTTTTGTTCTGGTTGGGATTGGCTGCGAACTTCACTGTAATGGGTTCAGAGGAACCTGGGGGTTTATGACCATTGAAACTGGTAATTGCCTCTTCTGCTTCCGACCGTTTGTCAAACCGGATAAACGCAACCCCTCTGGACAAACCTTTTTAACAAACCAACAAAAATGGAGTTAGGGGGAAAAAATGCAAGGATTTTTTAAAACTGAAAAACAAAAATCAAGCAAGTCAGTCTACTGCGCTTCAAATTGGATGCTTACTTAATGAGATAGACAAAAATTAAACCTAAATATGCTCAAGCCACCTGGGTCAAGGTTTCATTATTCTGTGTGAAGTGAATTCGGAAATGCTAAACATGTTTAAATTAAGAATAAAGGGACAACACAGCCGGAGTGGTTCAGTTGGTTGAGCATGGTCCTGTGCACAGCAATGTTGCCGGTTCAATTCCTGGTGAGAACACATACCTGGGTTGCGAGTTCGAGCCCTCATCAAAATATATATGGAAAGCAGCTGATCGATGTCCCTCCCTCGCTCCCTCCCTCTCTTTCCTCCTCTCTTCCTCTTTCTAAGTATGTCCTTGGGTGAGGATAAAAAAAAGAAAAAAGAATGAAGGGGCATTTATAATCCAATTAAAAATAGTTCTATGATTATCTAAAAAAAAAAAGAATTAAAAAAACCCAACAATGACGAATAAAATATTAAGGTTTTAGACTTTCTTCTGAGTTACTCAGTGCCAAAAGATATTTTGGTGACAGACAGCCACATTAGAAGCAATCACACCCCCTACCTCCCATCACTATTTTGACACCAGGTACCCACTGTGGTGTGGGTGCTGGATGGGCTGGGGTGGGAAGGCAACCGATTGGCAGGGCTGGGTCTGAGAAGTCTCCCTGGGCTCTGGACCCGCCTCCCCCCTCCCCCCCCCTTCCATGCCTGCCCTATCCTCCCAATGTGCCTGAGGAGCAGTGGTGCCTCTGAGGGCCTATTGTGAATAAGGAGCAACCTGGCTGCATAGCCCGGACAGGCTTTTGCAGCCTGCTGCCTTTCTAGTGGGCCCAACAGAACCCCTGGTTACTAGGTGCCCAGCTCAGCCTTCTCCTTCATCGCTGAAGGGCGCGGAGTCCCAGTAACTAAACCTCACCCTAACAGCACTTTCCTGCTGCCATCAGCTCATTCACTACTTGAAAGTCCTGGGACCTCCTGTGGACCCCAATCTGCCCTCAGAATCAAGTGATGCCACTCACTCTTTCCCCCTAAACTGACCAGGCACACACAACAGTGCTGACAGTCCCCCCCAGACCGCCTGGTAGGTTAAGAGACCCTGCCTTAGGCCTACTCCATACCTGGTCTTGTTCCCAGGAGCCCCTCATCTCTCCCTGCATGGGATGGGCCAGGGACCCTGTCGTGGCCTCCATCTGCCTCGAGGTGGGTATCTTCTCTTGCTACCTAGACTGAGGCCCCTGTAGGTAAGCTGAGTCCCTCAACAGAGCAGGAACACGATACAGGACCAGGCTGCCTGAGATCTAAGGCCCAACTGCTATAGGCAGTGTCTGGTCAGTTGGCATGAGTGTGAGACCTGAGCAAACCAGATAGCAGAGGGTTCAGCTGCCCCCAAACCCTGTCTATCCACATTCTGGGTCTGGGGGGATGATGAGGAGATCTTGGCCCTTGAAGAACTCAAGGAATGGGGTGGGGCTGGGGTGAGGGAATTTGGAGTCACAGAAGAGCCTGGCTCCTTCTCCTGAGAAGAAACATTGTCAAAAACAAAACAAAACATACACAGTGAAGGTTCAAGTGTAGTGGAGAGGTGACAGCAAGGGCCAGTCTGAGGGTGACACTGCTGGGCTGGAGTCACAGGTGTAACTGGTGGGATGGCTGTGGTCAATAGCCCTATCCTAGACACTCTCATATTGCCTGCCATTCACAGGGCCACCAGCTAACTGAACACACCAGATGTCCCCCCATTCAGCTCCCATGTTCCAGTACCTTTCCTTACCATTTCCCACAGGGTCCCTCCTACCAACTGCCTCCCCCATGGTGGGCATGGGGCATGAGTCTCCCTGGCTGGTCCTGAGGCCCTGGAGGGGCACAGAGAGACTCAGGCACATCAGATGACAAGTGTCACTGCAAGGCATGGTTGACACCTGTATCTAGAATCCCATGTTGAGGCCTGACTTGGATGTGATACTGTGGGCCCCACTGAAGCACACAATGAATAGTCAGGGACCCTCAGGCCAAGGATTCTTTGTTTACAACTGTAACATATTGTGGACAACCCATGCTGGGTCTTAAAGCACACAACACTCCAACTAGGAAGCTCCCTGTCCTAGCTTACCCCTTTCCCCTGCACAGTGCCCTGGGAGATCATACAGAAGCTCCTAGCGGCCTGAAAGCTGCCCCCACGTTGGCTTCATGACTCTTTAAAATTCACACAGCCAGAGACACTCACTGAATTAGTGAGATCAGACCTAGCAATCACATGTATGCCCCAGAAAAATCTAGAACCTGAGCTTATTTTTTTATTTCAGTTCAAAAGAACACTTAAAAGTATTGTTTTTATTCACTCTTAAAAGGCATGAATAATAGCTCAGACAGATGGAAACCTGAACAAAATCTAACTTTAGATAAATAATGCTGAGCTGGCAGGCTCCTATAGGAAGCTGCTTTCTGGGAGATGGTTTTATTCTATTTATAAAGACCTTAAGATCAAGCAGAGAGAGTGTGTATGCAAGTGGGATTTCCTGTTTGATTTTGTAAAATGACTTTCAAATGAAAATTTC
Source organism: Myotis nattereri (assembly GCF_964212035.1). Classification (NCBI taxonomy): domain Eukaryota; kingdom Metazoa; phylum Chordata; class Mammalia; order Chiroptera; family Vespertilionidae; genus Myotis; species Myotis nattereri. The sequence continues at coordinate 10,761,358 of NC_138080.1, forward strand.
CCGATGCAATGAACAAAACCCGAGAAAGAAAATGTTATTTAGTGCAAGAAAGCGTTAATTCACTAATGTGATAAATCTACACTTCAATGTGATAAATCTACACTAGAGGGAAAAAATAGAGCTATCTTCAAAAAAAATTCCCTCTAGTGTTTTTTATTTTATGTACTAGAGGCCTGGTGCATGATATTCATGCACAGTGTGTGTGTGTGTGTGTGTGTGTGTCCCTCAGCCCAGCCTACACCCTCTCCAATCTGGGGTCCCTCTCACAATCCAGGACTATTGGCTCCCAACTGCTCGCCTGCCTGCCTGATCACCCCCTAACCACTCCCCTGCCAGCCTGATCGACGCCTAACTGTTCCCCTGATGGCCCAATTGCCCCTAACAGCCCTCCCCTGCAGGGCTGGTCACCCCTAACTGCCCCCCCCCCTGCAGGCCTGGTCACCCCTAACTGCCCTCTCCTGCAGGCCTGATCGCCTCCAAGTGCCCTCCCTTTCAGGACTGGTCCCTCCCAACTGCCCTCTCCTGCTGGCCATCTTGTGTCCACATGGGGGCGGCCAGCTTGTGTGTTGGAGTGATGGTCAATTTGCATACCACCTCATTATTAGATAGATTTTTTAAAAATGTAATTAAATCTTTATTGTTAAAAGTATTTCATATGTCCCCCCCTTTTCCTTCACTGCCCCTTCCAACCTGCTCCCACCCCTGACCCCGGCTTTTACCACCCTATTGTCTGTGTCCATGGGTTATGCACATATGCATGCAAGTTCTTTGGTTGATCACTCCCCCCACCCCCACCTTCCCTCTGAGATTCCACAGTCTGTTCTATGCTATGTCTCTGGATCTATTTTGTTCATCAGTTTATTTTGATCATTATATCCCACATATGAGTGAGATCATGTGATACTTGTCTTTCTCTGACTGGCTTATTTCACTTAGCATAATACTCGCCAGGTCCCTCCATGCTGTCTCAAAGGGTAAGAGATCCTTCTTTTCTACTAGTGTTTTTTAGAATTAAGAGCAGAGACCAATAAATGGCACAATCTCCAAATGAGTAAATTATAAAGTTTACAATTAAAATGGATAAAGAAGCAAAGAAAAATTAAAAAATTAAGTTCTGTTAGTTCAGGATGCAAAGGTTTCTTAAGAGAGCTTCCTATTTCTTCAACACTAAAAAGCATATCACATGAAGTCAAACCTGTCTGCCATGCCGTTCTCTGCCTCATTTCCTTGTGGGCTCCATGGGATCCCAGTAGAGGGGCCCTGGGTGGGTAGCCTCCACTAGAGCAAGGGGAAGAAGGGAGCCCTCAGCCCCTGGGGACTCACATTTTTGCTAATTCTAGCCCCAGGTCAGGAAGCAGGGCTGGGAGAGGGAGTCCAGGAGCCCCTCATCTCTCCCTTCCCTCCTGTCCTCTTGCAAGGACACCGTAACAGAAAAGGTGTGGGGTGGGGGCCCCAGTTCCTTCCTTGAAGTAGCTGGCAGGGAGGCCTGAGGGAGAGTGAGGGTCTAGTACACCACCCTAAGGTCACAGCTGAGCCTGGGGGCAACCCTGAGGGGCCCCCAACACTAGGAGATAAAAGCCTTGCAGACAGAAAGGAGGCAAAATCCCCAGCAAAGGGCTGAGGGAGCTATCTACAGAAGTGAAACAAACGCTACATGGCCAGGGGTATGTTCTCAAGGTCGCTGGGCTCCAGAGAGCAAGGCCCCATTCAGCAGTGCTGGACAGAGATCAGCTGAGGCAAAGCAGTCATTGTGCAATCTAGAAAAGGAGGGCCATGGAAGCAGGAAGGTGGGTCCCCAGGCAGCCCATTCAGACACTCCTATGCAGGTGGAGCTGGGAATAAATACATGCACTGACCAGCTGACTGCATTGTTTTCTCTCAATGGGGGCTTTAGGAAACTAATCTAGTACAGGCCAGGGGGTTTTGTCCCAAATAAATGGCATCCTCACCCTATGCCCACCCCCTACCCTCCAGCAAAGGGTCAGATGGGGTCACTCCAGCATAACCTGGTGTCTGTGCCAGACTAGGGGTATACCCAGAGCTCCCATGAAACGCCAGTGACCTGAGCCTGCAGACTATACTCCACAAGCCACTTCTCCTCCTCAGGCCCCTGGGTCAATCAAGCTGCCCACTCCTCTCAAGGCCAGGCTCCAGCAGGCACCAATCTCAGCTTCCACAGTTGGGGCTAGAGAAAGGAGAGCAGGGGACAAGGCCAGATGCCCCAAAGCACACAGCTTGGGGGGAACGTGAAAAAATGTGTGTGACCCCACCTACCTGCTCTCCAGGGTTTGCTCTGCAAAGGGGAGGTCATCTCAGAGCTATGACTTCCTGTGCCCTAATTACCCAATATTAGTTTTAATACCACAGCCAAGGGCGTGGTGAATACTCTGTGTAGGAAGAACATAAAAATCAAATGGAGACAATTCTACTGGCTTCACTGAGCTCCGGAGGCAAGAAGCGTCCTTTTTAGTTTGTCAGCAGATTCCCACTCCTGGCAGGAACAGTTCTGAGGGGTCAAAAAGAAGGCATGGCCCAAGCTCTCTGCTCCCCAGCTGGAGGCATGCATAGGAGTTGGCGAGGGATAGCCTGATCCCAGGTCCCAGGCCAGCGGGGAATGAGCGCCACAGTCAGGGCCAGAACCCAGCTTCCTGCCAGTCTGTCTGCCCAAGGCTGATTCAGCAACGCCCAGAGCCCAAGCAGCTAATGTCCTGAACTGAGATGACCTGAGAGGGGCCGGGATAATGAGCGAGAAAATTCACTGCTGAGTTCTGTGGGCGGGGCATCTAAATCATCAGAAACAGTCACCCTTGTAGCTTTGGGACAGAAAGGCCTGGACCAAGAGTAAAGATGGTCACATCACACATTGTATGCCTGCAATAAGAATAGCAGCAAATCTTTGTAACCCATCCACAGGCCAGGCTGGGACATTTGGGTGCCTAAGGGAAGGTATGTCTTGGTGCCCCAATGTCTTGGTGTTTTCACCATAAAATGCCAGCCTGACTCAGGGGCTCTTTCATGCCACTTTATCTCCCCAGTCTCACAGAACAAATGCCAATGTCATCTCATTTTGATTCTGTTTTCATTGGTGTAACAACTAATGACATTTAAAATCAAACATGATCTGTCTTCCCTAGAAAATCCAGCCCCTGGCCTAGAGGAAAACCTCACCGTGCATCCCAGGCCACCTCCGTACCTGTCGTCTGGTCCACTAGGACTCGGGAGTTGATGATTCGCCCAAATCGAGAGAACATGTCCTCCACATCCTTCTGGGTCATGGTCCTGGGGAGCCCGCTGATGTACAAGTTAGCGTCTTTGATGACCTCTGAGCTTGGGCGAGCATATGACACCTTGAAAATAAAACCACTTTCGGGGGTTAGGACAGGTGTGTGGCCAAAGCATCAAGGAAGGGTGTTAAATTTTGGGGTGAGAAAAAGCCAATCTATGGTGGGAGAACACGCAAACACTCATCACCTGAGGCAGCTCCCCACTGACCAGGCAATGAGCTGATAGCTGGCAGCATTTTCACATTTCAATGAAGGGAACATTATTCCTGTTTTCTAAAGTAAGTAACTGAAGATCCCCAATTTGTTGGTGACAGAGCAGGGACTGAACCCTGTTACCTGTGCACTTACCAAGGCCTTATCCCTCTCTCGATGATGAGCTGGGCTGGGAACAAGACCTGCCTATGAGGAGTGGTGGGCAAGAAAGCTGGGTGCTGCTGGGAATGCAACATTCACCTGCCAATAGGCAAGCTCACCACAGGAGCCCAGATGGGTACGTGAGTGCTAGGGGAGCCCTGAGTTCCACACACAACTGTTCAATATTAAATGACTCTAGGCATTTTGGGCTTATGTTTTGCAAACTTGAAGAAAGCCTAAAAGGAACTTTTGTAATGGCTTAGAGAAAATGGCATGTATGTACTAGAGGTGGTGAGAGGCTGCAGGGGCTGATGGTAAGGTCTTTGATCCTTTCTTCAAAGAAAAGGTTACTGAAGAAAAAGTGACAGCTGTGTGGACGCTGCAGGCCACAAGGAGGGACCAAGGTCTTACTGGAAAAGGGCAGCTTGGAGGAAGGCTTCTGCCCACAAAGGGGCAATCTAGGGAAATGGGACTCAGTCACACACAACAGAGTCAGAACTGAGTGAGGAGGCTGAGAGACAGAGACGGAAGGGGAGGAAACAAGAGAACCGTGTGCTCCAGAAGGTGGGGAATGTGCAGAACTTTCTGAGGGTCACAAAACTGATGTGACGAGGAGCCTGAAACCATAACACAGGAGCAAATATGAACTCTTTTTTTTTTTTTAATTTCAAGTATAAACTCTTGTGCCACTGGGCAGCATGAGGGCATGGACAACAGGTGTGTTCTTACCAGAATGCTCAGTCCTGCTAGGAAGGACAGGAGTGTAGTTCTATGTGCCAAGAACACTCCCCTCCCAGCTCTATGAGAGCATGTTTGTCTGATTTGTTCAACATAGTAGGTGTTCAATAAACATGTGCTAAGTGAATGTCGAATGAAGTGGCTGTGATGGGGCTGGAAGGGTGACAATGCTGTGCCACTACAGTATGCCAGGAGTGGGGAAAGCAGGGCATGAAAATGGGGGCGCACAAGAATAGGAATGTCACAGCCAGACATGAGACAGGCAGGGGAGGCCTGGGCCGAGAAGGGGGCTCCCCTCTCTACATGCTCTTCATGGGGAACCTCCTTTTACTGGTGGGGCGAGGATGCCATGAGCCACGGCATGAGGCCTGGAATAGTCACCACTCAACACACATGTGAGATGCCAATACCTCAATTTGGGGCAGTCAGGAGGCTCCCCAGAGGCCCTGGAAGAACCAGGTTTCTGAGATGCTAATGGTGCCCTTGACAGTGATGGTGAGGTAAGTCAGGTTTGGCACAGATTCCAGCCCAGGACAGGAATGAATGAGGTGTTGCTCACCACTCTTTACCTTAATGGTTTTGGACTGGAGCCGCAGGCCATTCAGTGTGTTTATTGCTTTCTCCGCGTCCTTTGCAGTCACATAGTTCACAAAGCCATAGCCCAAGCTGTGTCCTGTGGGAGAACATGTGCACACTGGTAAACCAACCAAGAGAGACCAAGAGGATGAAAAGGACTATGCCCTCCTATGTCTGGCTGGGCTCAAAAGAATAAGATCAGAGAAAAGACAAAAAACACAGGAACCTTAAGAGCCAGGGTCTGTAGGAAATGTGTTTATAATTTATATTAATGGTTTATTTATAACTGTTTTTTAATATATATTTTATTGATTTCAGAGAGGAAGGGAAAGGGGAGAGATAGACAGAAACATCCATGATGAGAGATAATCATCGACTGGCTGCTTCCTGTGCAACCCCCACCAGGGATCAAGCCCACAACCCGGGCATGTGTCCTGACCAGGAATCGAACCATTACCTCCTGGTTCATAGGTTGATGCTTAACCACTGAGCCACGCTGGCCCGCCCGGCTATATTAATGGTTTATTTGGTATACTTCTTTGGCAAACTTATACATTTTCTGCAAAGAACAAATGTTACTTCTGGATTTAAAAAAGTTATTTAAAAAGAAAAACTGTGCTACTGACTACATCCTGGGGAAACCATCACTAAAGCAATGACAATGACTGGTCCCACTAGTGATCACTACTCTGTGGGGTTCTGAGGGGCCTGGGTCTGAGAAGGGGAGAAGGACGGTTACAGGCAGCAGATAGGTAGACAGGCATTTCTCTACCACTTCATACCCCAAAGCAGGGAAAGCTTGCTGGGCTCTGGTGCCACCCAGTGTCAGTTCTCTTACTTTCCCAAATCTGCACCCCAGTGGGAAGCACAGGGAGAAGGCAGCACTTAGAGAAGTCCCAGCCCTGCTGGGCAGCCCCTGTACCGCCTTCACAGCCTTGGCCAAGCTTGCAGGGCCCCAAGAACCTGAGTTCCTTCCAAAGAGATCCAAGGTTACAGGTAACATGTTCCAGCTCTTTATGAAACTTTTACAAGTGGGAGTGGCCACCAATTGGATACCCACAAGGGCCTCAGCATAGAAGGCGAGGCTCTGTGGGTTCCCAGGAAGCCAGAGAGGAGCAAAGGCTGAGGGTCAGAGGTGGAAGGAGCCTTACACCTTCACAACAGGGGGAGCAGGAGGATACGCAAGGAAGAGAACCACCAATGTGCCCACATCTGACCCATGCACATGCCACATTAGGGGGCACCCACTACACACAGGCACTGCCCTGAGCAAAAATGGAGCTGTGTGTAAGACCAAGGACCACCTTCATTGAGTTTTGTTCCATTCCTCCAGTTGGCAGAGGGTTACAATGAGCAGGTAAAAAATACAACCAGGGTGCCCGACTGGCCGGAGTGGCTCAGTTGATTGAACATCATCCTGTGCACCAAAAGGTTATGGGTTTGATTCCCGTTCAGGGTACCTACCTAGGTTGTGGGTTTGATTCCCAGTTGGGGAATATACAGAAGGCAACTGATCACCCGGTCAGCATGGCTCAATGGTTGAGCATCGACCTATGAACCAGGAGGTCACAGTTTGATTCCCGGTCAGGGCATATGCCTGGATTGTGGACTCAATCCCCAGCGTGGAATGTGCAGAAGGCAGCCGATCAATGATTCTGTCTCATCATTGATGTTTCTGTTTCTCCCTTTCCCTTCCTCTCTAAAATAAATAAAAATATATATATTTTAAAAAGAAACTGATCGATGTTTCTTTTTCTTACCCTCCCTCCCTTCCTCTTTCTAAGCATGTCCTCAAGTGAGGATTAAAAAAATTAATAAATGAAAAATACAACCACGCCCTGAGCCACACAGAGATGGAGATCCACATTGCAGCTATGCTGACTCAACCTGAGATGCTACAGGAACCCAGGCCCATTTCTGTGATAATGAGACTTGGAACCCAGAGGACAGCTTAACTCAGTTTTGCCACTTAAAAAAAAAAATTATTTTTTTAAATTTAAAGAAAAATTACAAAGATAACGTAGAATTCCCATATACCCCACACCCAGTTTCCCATTAGTAACTTATAGTAGAATGGATAGAACACTTGTTTACAAGTAATAAACCAGCAGTGATACATTATTTTTTAAAAACTATATTTGTATTGATTTCAGAGAGTGAGGATGGAGAGGGAGAAAGAGCGATAGAACCATCAATGATTGTGGAGAAAAAGGAACACTTGTGCACTGCTGGTGGAAATCCAGAATGGTGCAGCCACTATGGAAGACAGTATGGAGTTTCCTTAAAAAACTGAAAATGGAACTCCCATTTGACCCTGTGATCCCACTTATAGGAATATATCCCAAGAAACCAGAAACACCAATCAGAAAGGATATATGCACCCCTATGTTCATAGCAGCACAATTCACCATAGCTAAGATCTGGAAACAGCCTAAGTGCCCATCAGTAGATGAATGGATTAGAAAACTGTGGTACATCTACACGATGGAATACTATGCTGCTGTAAAAAGGAAGGAACTCTTACCATTTGCAATGTCATGGATGGAACTGGAGAGCATTATGCTAAGTGAAATAAGCCAGTCAATGAAGGAAAAATACCACATGATCTCACTCATTCACGGATAATAGAGACCATTATAAACTTTTGAACAATAATACAGAGGCAGAGCTGCCTCAAACAGATTGTCAAACTGCAGCGGGAAGGCCGGGGAGGGTTGGGGGGGCAGGAGGTAGGGGGGTAAGAGATCAACTGAAGGACTTGTATGCATGCATATAAGCATAACCAGTGGACATAAGACATTGGGGGATAGGGGAGGCTAGGGGACTGTCTAGGGCGGGGGGATAAAATGGACACATATGTAATACCCTTTGTAATACTTTAAGCGATAAATTAAAAAAAAAAAAAAAAAAAAAAAAGAACCATCAATGATGAGAGAGAATCACTATCAGTTGCCTCCTGCATGCCCCCTATGGGGATCGAGCCTGCAACCCTGGCATGTGCCCTTGACCAGAATCAAACCCGCGACCCTTCAGTCGGCAGGCTGATACTCTATCCACTGAGCCAAACCGGCCAGACGATACATTATTATTAACTGCAGTCCATATTTGATTTCCATAGTATTTGTCTTTCCCTAATGTTCTTTTCTGTTCCAGGATGCCATTCGGAATCCCCCGTAACATTTAGTTATCATGTCTCCTTAGGCTCCTCTTGGCTGAGACAATTTCTCAGACCTTCCTTGCTTGTGATGACCTTGACAGTTTTGAGGAGGGCTGGTCAGGAACGTTGTAGAATCCCTCTCAATCTGGGCTTGTCAGATGCTTTTTCTCATGGTTAGGTTGGCATGATGGGTTTTGGGGAGGAAGATCACATAGTGCAATGAATGTCCTTCTCATGACATCAGGGGCGCATGCTGTCAAAGTGACTTATCACAGATGATGTTGACCTTCATCTCCCGGCAGAGCAGTCCGTTTGGCAGGATTCTTCTCCATTGTAAGGTCATCCCCCAACCCCAAACAATAGGCTTTGGAAGGAAGTCATGGCACAGCCCACACTTAGGGAATACCTTGTGGAATTCCACTCTGCCTCCTCCAGGGTAGAGTAGCTATATAAATTATTTATACAGCCGCTTTCCTTTTTAAAGAAACAAAAACAAAATCTGACCCTCCAGACCCATATTTTTAACAAAACCCCATGGACCTCAGAGACTCAGCTCCTGAGCCTGAACAGTGAGGACCCTGGAGAGGAGGGCTGTGGGGTCCAGGCCCATCTAGCAGGAGAGTCATAGCACAACTTAGAAAACTACAATCAGCTCCAGATCAGGGACTTAGGGTCCCTGCAAACATTCCAGACCACAAATGTGAGAGCTGAGGATGCAGAGGAGGTCTGTGGTAGATTCCCAACCAAACTCCAGCCTGCCTGGAATTTTTATGCCCAAACGCTTGCTCTTCAACCTCACTCTGTCAGTCTCTCACTGTAGCCAGGCCAAGAGTCTGTCCTTTCTGACACAGCCTTGGACAGGCTCCTCCACTCCTCCCTGATCAGCAGCACCTGCACACCGGTTTCCTTGTCTTTCTGCTCCTCCCACAAGGCCAATTCCACCCAGTATCACCAGTCTTCTTCCCTACTGGTGCCTCAAGTGGTCTAAGCAATGCTGGAGAAACCAAACACCAGTGAAGACTCACCCAGGCCCTGTTCCTGTGTCTTCAACTACAGCGGCTCCTCTCAGCATATAAACACGGGCCTTGCCCCACCTCAGTGCTTGGTGGCCCTGGCTGGCTCCCTAGAGTGGTCACTGCTGACTGCAAGCACTACCCTTACCAAGGCTGTCCATGGCCCTTGGGTGCTGCCCATGGACAGTTTCAGGACCCAGCTCCCTGAGCTCTCAGCTTGAAGTGCCACCTCCTCCAGGATGTGACAACAGTGCCAAGTTTTCTTTCTCTCCAGCTGTCCCTCTTCGGGTTCTTCCTCTGCCAATTTCATCAAGATGGTCCCCAAGGCTCTGCCTTTGGTCCTTTATCTCCATCAGTCTTCCTGGGTGACCTCTCTGACCACCTGTGTGCCTGTACTTTCTAATGTCACCTAGGAAGTTGCACAGCCTTAGATGGCCACTGCCTCCCTTTCCTGTTCCTACACCCACTCCAGTTTTCCTGAATGAGTCCACCAATAATAACTGAGCACCTGGTATGTGCCAGATTCCAGGCCAGGTTGGCTGGGTGGGGTGGGGTTTTGATGATGATCAGAAAGGAGGAAGCTTCTACCTTTAAAAAACTCATATCCCAGTGGGCAAATTGGACAACAAACCAGCAAGAAACAAACCACTGCATAGGTGCTAGGAGGAGAATCTTTCTGGTGGTGAGAGGCTGACAGGATGGGCCCTCAGTAGACAGGGTGGACAGGAGCACCCTTTGAGGAGGTGATATCTGAAGCAAGACCTCTGGATAGCTGAGGACAAGCATTCCAGACAGAAGAGCAAGTTCCAAGTCTCTGAGGTAGAGACAATGAGTATGTTCCAGGAAATGAGGGAATGGACCAGAGGTGGCTGCTGGTTGGAAAGCAGATGCAGTAGGTCAAGCTAGGATTCTGTGGTGTCTGTGAGCTTGAGCAGTATGCACCAGAGAGGGGGCAGCAGAAGGAAGACCCACAGAGAAGACCTGCAGATAGGCTGATGCCGGAGAGAGCTTCAGAGGAGCCTAAAGTGCCAGCACTCCTGGGATGGGCTGAGCCTTCTGGGGCCAGGTGGGGAGGGATCTCTGCATACCCATCCCCAGGGCTGGCTCTGTCCCCTCAATCTGTTCTACCCTCTGTGGTGGGCACCTGTGTGCAGCAAGAAGAAAGGCGGTGGAGGAACAAATGGGAGTCCCTGGCTTTCACCCAATTGATGATGCTGTAGAGCAGTGATGGCGAACCTATGACACGCGAACTCATTTTTTCGGTTGATTTTTCTTTGTTAAATGGCATTTAAATATATAAAATCTCAAAAATATAAATCTTTGTTTTACTATGGTTGCAAATATCAAAAAATTTCTATGTGACACGGCACCAGAGTTAAGTTGGGGTTTTTCAAAATGCTGACACGCTGAGCTCAAAAGGTTCGCCATCACTGCTGTAGAGCAAAGTGCTTAACACAGTGCTGAGCACCAACCTCCACTCTTACCTTCACCATGAACCAATCACTTTCATCTTTGGCTTCTCATTAGAATCACCAGGGAAGCTTCTAAAAGATGATCACTACCCAAGCCATATCGCAGAGCAATGAAATTGGAATGGGAGTGGAGTGGAGCAGGAGTGGGGTGGCTTCAGTAGGATTCCAACACGCACAGGTTGAGAGCTGATGCTTGAAGTGCAGGTGTGGAGCCCCAGAGAGCAGGATTTCTCATGGTTATACAGAGGAATCCCAGGCACCTGGTGGAAGACCCTCACTTCCCAAAGCAGTCTCTAAGTTACTGTTTCTCTAATAGGGTCCACAAGTCATGCAGGTAATGGTGCAGCTCCCTAGAAGCCTTCAGAGTCCGGGGACCCGGGATGTCAGGCAGGCATGGGAATCTATGCTTCTCAGCTCCTTACAGATGATTCTCCTCCTCATAGAGACAGTGAGCCTGCTAGACTCAGTGCCATCAAGGCCTATTTGCCCTTCAGGATGATGGAAGACCAGCCCCAAGTGAGAGAATTCTGAGGTCTGGCTGGAGGAGCAGGGATGCTCAGTGTCAGAGCTTGGGTAGGGCAAGGATCCTACATAGGGTGCTTAGGGCTTGAGAAGAACAGGGCCTGCCTGGACTTTGGGCTGGGGATGAGGGCCACCAGAGTCCTGGAGGGGAGATGTGGTGGACAGGGGAGGGGGGCAGAAGATGAGGGAAAGAAAGAGAAGAGGGAGAAGGGACAGGGATAAAGCATAAATAAACCTTGGGTCTGAGGTCAAAGGATGTCCCAGAGTTCAGCACTCCTCCCATCTCTCACTTCCCATGTTGTAGGAAAAGGGCCACCAACAGGCCCAGTGCTTCTGAGTTCTGGCTTTCTTTTTTTGTTTGTTAATTCTCACCAGAGAATACTTTTTTTCCATTGATCCTTCAGAGACAGTGGAAGGGAGCAGGGGGAGAAACAGAGAGAAACATCAATGTGAGAGACACATTGATTAGCTGCCTCCCACACGAGCCTAGACCAGGCTGAGGAACAAGCCTGCAACCCAGGTATGTGCTCCTGACTGGAAGCAAACTCAAGATCTTTCAGTACTTGGGCTGACACTCTAACCACTGAGCCAAGCCAGCTTGGGCTCAGCTCTGGTTTTCAGATTTGCCATGGCCCTAGCATTGCTCTCCCTCCAGGAAGGTTAAATGTCAGATGTTCAAATACCAAGTCTGGCTGATTCAGTGCATCTGGGTGGGGCCAGAGGCTGGGGTCCGTGCCCAACCCTCTCTTCCTTGACACCATGTTCTTCTGCTGGTCAGGATCCAGTACTCCAAAAGCCACTGCCTGTAGAAAAGCAAGCCTACTTGCCTCCTCATGGAGCACTCTTCATGCCCTGTCAGACTACCTTGGGCAAGTGCTTTTCCATTTCCAAACATACTTCCTCTCTCTTTGGGCAAGGGTTAAAACTAATAGATAATTACAGAGCATTTCATCTTCTATTTGCAGACAAGAGCAGCCAGATTTATTTTAATCCCCTAGTGTTTCTCAAATTGACCTGGAGTCCATGGCTGAGGTAGGTGAGCGCCCTGTGGACGAGGCCTTCCCTGCAACATCAGAGTGCAGGAGCAGTCAAGTCCTCCTTAAAACTTCCATGGGGGCTCAAAGGAAGACTTCACTAAAGGAGAGACTGGGTCTTGGGGAGATGAGTGAACTAAGGAGGCAATAAATAAACAACAAATGCCCCCAAAGAAAGAAAGCAGTCAAAGGATAAGAAAGGTATTTTATAAGAGTACAAACAGCCAGTAAGTATAGGAAAACAGATAAATTTTCCTAGAAATGCAAATTAACACCAGGATTAGATGCCATTCTTCACTTAGGCTGGCTGGCAAAGATGAGAAACCCTGCCACATCAGGGGGTGGAAGGGCTGGTGGGGGAAGGGAGTGTAAACTGGAGGGCAAGCTGGCAATATGGGTCAAGGGGTTTTAGAAAGTACAGTAATCCTCCCTTATCCTCAGGGTATTACCTCCAAGACCCCCAGTGGATGCTGGAAACCCAGCACAGCACTGAACCCTACATATATTATGTTTCTTTTTATACATACATACCCTTCACTTAAAGGAAGCATTTACGGCTCCTTTTTGGCATGTCCGAGCTGCCAGCATCACTACTCTTATGCTTTAGGACCATTATGAAGTAAAATAGGGTCAACTGAACACAAGCACTGAGATACCACAACAGCTGATCTGATAACCGCCACGGCTACTAAGTCACTCACTGGCAAGGAGCACATGTGTCGTGGAGATGCTAGACAAAGGAATGTCACATTCCCGGTGGGACACAGGGGGATAAGAGATTTCATCACGCTACTCAGGACAATGTGCAATCTGAAACTTATTATTTCCAAAATTTTCCATTTAATATTTTTGGACAGTGGTTGACCATGGGTAACTGAAACCATGGAAAGCAAAACCACAGACAAGGGGGACGACTATATACACTATCCCATCTGTTGGTTCACTTCTAAAAAGACTTCCTATGGAAATAACCAGAGAGCAAAGATTTGTGCCAGGATATTTATCTCAGTGAGGTTAATAGAGAAAAACAGCTACAGTAACCTGTTGTATAAACTCAGAACCTCCATACAGCAGAATACTATGTAACCATTATGATGAGGAGATAGCTATGTTCAATGGCAGAGAAAAATCTCCACAAATTCAGAAGAAAAGTTTCCACATAGTTTGGGTGGTGCAAGCCCATTTTGTAAAAGAACACAATTGCTTACAACAAGGAATAAAGAAATAAGTCTAGAACAGTGGTTTTCAACCTTCCTAATGCCGCAACCCTTTAATATAGTTCCTCATGTTGTCGTGACCCCCAACCATAAAATTATTTTCGTTGCTACTTCATAACTGTAATTTTGCTACTGTTATGAATTGTATTGTAAATATCTGATATGCAGGATGTATTTTCATTGTTACAAATTGAACATAATTAAAGCATAGTGATTAATCACAAAAACAATATGCAATTTTATATGTTTTCTGATGGTCTTAGGCAACCCCTGTGAAAGGGTCGTTCGACCCCCAAAGGGGTCGTGACCCACAGGTTGAGAAGGACATGAATCACTATTGTGAGATTATGGGTAATTTAAACTTTTCTTATCTCACGTGAAATCTTTTTCTATAAGGAACAAAGATTATTTTGCATTAAAGAGAAAAAAAGTGATCAGGCTGACTAGATATGTAAGAACATTCCTGCTGAGGGAACAGTGTGAAATCACACTGTGCAATTTATGAAATCACAAGTGTGCAATTGTGGGCATGTCTAGGGAATGACAAGTAGCTCATTCCAATCCGAGAGGAAAGTGTGTGTGGGGTGCAGTGGCTGGGATGAGGGGAGAGGTCCCCGGGAGACTTGTGAGCTGCAGGCAGGGGTAAGGGCTTTATCCTGACCAGAGGTGCACAGCAATAAGACAGAAGCTGAGCAAAACTGAACTAGAGGCTGAAGACCAAGTGGCCAGTATGACAAACAGTCCAGGAGGATAGAGGCTGGTTCCTGGTCCCCCATGGACCATATGGCATCTGCAGAAGGACCAAACACCAGAATAGAGAGCAGGGCAGGGCTGCACAGTAAGGCTAGCTGGTGACTGTGGATGGAACAAGCAACAACAAATGCATGTCCCCATGTGGGGCTGGAGCCTGGCTGGCCAGAAATATTTTGAATATTGAGGTCACCAAGTGAAACATTCTTGGATCCCAGTGACCACCCCGTCCCTCATTCCTCCTGTCATCAGGGCCTGGCCCATGGTCAGCACTCAATAAATATTTGCAGGGTGAATGAATGTCCATGCTGATACGCATTCTCCTCCAATCTCCAGACCCTTTTATTTATTCATTCCTTCAACAGACTATGACTACCTCCAGGGATACAGAGATGAATAGGGTCCCTGCTTCCAAGAACTATATGGACCTAATAGACAATAAAGTTCCAACTTCAGTGTAGTGTGGAAACCCATGTTGCAGGTCTGCCCCGATGTTACGGGAACCCAGAAGTGAGGCATCTAAAACTGACCGGGTTGGGCCAGGGAAAGCATCCTAAAGGAAATGGGAGGGGTTTTAAAGAAACTGAGTGACAGAGTAAGATATGGAGTGTTAAAGAGATTCCTTTGCTGCAGTGGGAATGGTCTGGAGGGAGCATGGGTGACCAGTTAAGAGGCAAGAGCACTAATGTAGGCAGAGGATGATGTGGCCTGGTCTAGTATGAAGGCAGGGGAGATGGAAGAAAAGAGATGGAAGCATCCAAAGGGAAAAGTCAGGGATACATGTCAAAGGTCATGTTTATATTTCTGAGCAGAGCCAATGAGTGGACAGTGGTGCCATCGGTTACAATGGGTGGTGCACTTTCCTTGGCTTGCAGGAAAGTCAAGTTCAATTTGAAAAACACTGAATTTGAGCAGTTGAGGGGTCTGAAGCTTAGAGGAGCTTTGTGAAAGAGAAGTGGCAAACTAAAGGGGGAGCTAAGCTGCAGGTGCATCCACTTACCACCATACAGACTTATAAAGAAGAGGCTTGGGAGTAACCCTGAGGACTGCTGAAGTTAGTAGCTCAGAAGGGGCTGCAAGGGAGGCAGAGCAAGGCCTCAGGGTTGGAAGAGAACCAGGGTGGTGGTTCACAGAAGCCAAGGGAAGAGGCTTCTAGAAGGAAGAGGAGACAGTAATTCGCTGTGTCTGTGAACAGGAGAAGAACAATAGCTAGAATAGTGGTTTTCAATTGTAAGTGATTCTACCCCCTCCGAAATATTTGGCAATGCCTGGGGACATTTTTTTGGTTATCACAATTCTGAAACTGCCACTGGTATCTAGTGGGTGAAGATCAGGGATGCTGTTCAACATCCTACAACACACAGGATGCCCCACCCCAAGAATTATCCAGTCCCCAATAGTGATAGTGCTCAAGTTGAGAAAACCTGAGCTACAGGAAGTTGGCGAATTTTAGCAAGGATTTTTTTTTTACTCCTCACCCAAGGATATGTTTTTCATTGATTCTAGAGAGGCAGGCAGGGGGAGAGGGAGAGAAACATTGATTGGTTGCTTCCTATTCATCCCAACCAGGGATCAAACCTGCAACCTGGGTATGTGTCCTGTCTGGGAATTGAACCTGTGACCCTTTATGGGACACACTCTAACCCAGCGGTTGCCAACCTTTCAGATCTCACGGACCACCAATGGCGACTGCTGCTCTAACCAACTGAGCCACACTGGCCAGGGCTAGCAAGGATTTTTTAAAAGAGCAGAGACTGCTGGCCGGTGTGGCTCAGTGATTAAGCGTCAACCCATGAACCAGATCACGGTTCCATTCCCAGTCAGGGCATGTGCCTGGGTTGTGGGCTCAATCCCCAGTAGGGGGAGTACAGGAGGCAGGCGATCAATGATTCTCTCTCATCATTGATGTTTCTAACTCTCTCCCTCTCCCATCCTCTCTGAAATCAATAAAAATATATTTTAAAAATAAATTAATTAATTAAAAATACTTTGAGTTCCAAGCCCTCCTCTGACAAACCAATTCCTTATACGGGTCAGCCAGCCTCTCCAGGAGTTATCCAGTCATGGGCATCGTCCCATCTCTCGCAAATGCTGAGAGTTGACAATGGGTACATGTGGTTCAATATCTTACTCTACTGTTATGAAAAAAAAAATTTTTTAAGTCCTCACCCAAGGACATGCTTAGAGAGAGGAAGGGGAAGGGGGAGAAGGAGAAACATTGATGTATCAGAGAATACATCGATTGGTTGCCTTCCATAAATGCCCTCTCTGGGGAGATTGAACCTGCAACCCAGGTATGTGCCCTAAGAATCAAACCAGTAACTTTTTGGTGCACAGGAGGACGCTCAACCAACTGAGCCACTTTGGCTAGGCTACTGTCATGTAAATTTAAATATTATTGTATTCTATAATAAAAATACTGTTTTACTTTAAAAAATATATTTTTTTATTAAAACTTAGAGAAAAGGGGAGAGAAAGAGAAAGTGGAACATCGATCAGCTGCCTCCTGTACGCTCCACTTTGGGGATTGAGCCCACAACCTGGGTATTGAACCAGCACCCTTTTGGTGCATGGGACAATGTCCAATCAACTGAACCACACTGGCCAGGGCTGTTTTACTTTAAAATTAATTTCAGTGTAGGGAATCATACATGGTCCCACAACCCAGGTGGCAGCCAAAGCCATCCTGGGAAGACTGTCCATTCCTCAGCTCACCAGAGCAGAGAGGAGGAAGGGGAGGGGGAGGAGAAGAAGGATGAAGAGGAGGAAGAAGAGAGGGGAAAGGAGAAAGAGGAAAAGGTGGGGGAGAAAGATATGGAGGATGAGGAAGAGAGGAGGAGAAGAGGAAGGAGGGAGAAGAAGAGGAAGAAGAAGAGGACAAAGAGGGGGAGAGCTCTCTAAAACAGTGTTCTTCCCTGGGGAGAAAAGAATCCTAGTACCTGGTCTTTCCATATTTTTCTCCAGAGTCCTTGAAACCATGCTCTCAGAATGACAACCTTACCAGGTACTACTGGGCCTTCCTCAAACCCTTATGAGGTAGGTAACATCAGGAGGTAGGCACCACCATACCCATATTATGAATGGAGACACTGAGGCTTACAAGTCATACTTTGAGGGAGTGGAGAGCAGGGCTTTGAACCAGCCAACCAACCTCACATACAGCCTGTTGAACCACTGCCATGCTCCCATTCCCACACAGAGGTCAAGTTCAGTGTGTTTCAGATGTTCAGGTTGATGGAGTGACAACAGTCAAGGTCACCCAAACCTAATGAGGAGCCACTCATTGGGGACTCAGTGGGCCTGACCCACTGAGTGGGAGCCTGGGAAGATGAATGGGCCTGCCTAGAGCAGGGCGCTGGTCAGAGTCCCTTCCATAGTTGAGCCCACAGCAGGCCAGGCTGTCCTTCTTTGGCACCTTCCAGCTCTTAAGAGCAGACCTAGTTTCTGGTGTCTCCTCATTTTTCCTCCCCTTCCACCATCTTATTTTGGACATGCTCTCTGTCTAATGTTGATTTTTACCTCTTTTGGGAACATATATCCAATCTTATACCACGGCGGTGGCAGAGTAGAGTCTGAGATAAAAATGAAACTTTAAAAGTATCATTGCAAGGCTGCAGCTCTTCTACACTGAGGAATGCTGCAGAGTCACAGGTAAAAAAGACAGTGCTTAACAGGACAACCAAAAGCACTCCCTCTACAAAAACGTCTTGGTTTCTTTACCTGCAACTTTATCCCGAATAAGTTTTGCAGACTCGACTTCACCAATACTGCTGAACAGACTTCGCAACTCATCCTGGGTCATGTTCTGAGGGAGGTAGTTGACTATTAAATTTGTTCTCCCGATGTCATCCCTGCAGTCTTCGGCCATGTGGTCTTCATAACCATTAGACATTGTATTTTTTAAAAATCTGCAGGGGAAAAAAAAAAATCAAGTAAATTCCTAATGTTCATATTGCAGAATGTGAAACAAAACTAATGACTGCATTAGCACTTAGTTTTCTCTTCAACATATGTTCACACAAAAACCTGCACATGGATGTTTACAGCAGCCCCCAAACTGGGAGAAACCACGGTGTCCTTCAGTAGGTAAATGGAGAAAAAAACATCTACACAAGGGAGTATTATTCAGGAATAAAAAGAAATGAGCTATGAAGCCATAGAGACATGGAGGAACCTTAAATGCACACCGCTAAGTGAAAGAAAACAGCTTGAAAGGCTACATATTATATGATTCCAATTATACAACACTGTGGAAAAGGTAAAACAATGGAGACAATAAAAAGATGAGAGGTTGCTGGAATTTTGAGAGAGGGATGAATAGATGAAGCACAGAGGATTTTTTAGGGCAGTGAAGCTATTCTGTGTGATACTATAATGGTGGATACATGTCTTTCCACATTTGTCCAAACCCATGGAATGTACACCACCAAGAGGGAACCCTGAAGCAACTACGGGCTTCAGATAATATGTATCAGTAATGGTTCATACTAATGTGAGATGCTAATAATGGGGGAAACTTTGTGTTCGAGGAGAGGTATATGGAAACTCACTTTGTACTTTCTTTGCAATCTTTCTGTAAACCTAAAACTACTCTAAAAAAGTCTGTTAAAACAAAACAATTCCAAGTTCAACCATTTCTACTTACTAAGAGGGCTTCAAAAAAGACACATACAATTTCAGCACCATCATTTAAGTTCCATATACAATGTGCAACATTAGTCCAATCTCCCAGCATTTCTTTTACTTATTTGCAAATGTTCTGTTCCCTGCTCTTTATAAAGTAGTTTGGCATCAAAAGCCAAAAAAAGAGATTAGAACGTTAGACTTCATAAGGTTCAAAACTTTGCATGCCAAAAGGCATCAGAAACAGACAAGCAGGAGACTGGGAGAAAATACAGCTGACCGTAACACAGAATTGAAAGCATGCAGGCTTTGGAATGCCTTTAATGGACCCACATAGTTCCAATCTGCTGTTCATAGGTCAACTGCACTTTTTTAAAAATATATTTTATTGATTTTTTACAGAGAGGAAGGGAGAGGGATAGAGAGTTAGAAATATCGATGGGAGAGAAACGTTGATCAGCTGCCTCCTACACACCCCTTACTGGGGATGTGCCCACAACCAAGGTACATGCCCTTGACTGGAATTGAACCTGGGACCCTTCAGTCCGCAGGCCGACACTCTATCCACTGAGACAAACCGGTCAGGGCCAACTGCATTTTTATAAGGTAGATTAAAAAAAAAAAAGAATATATACATATTTATTGATTTCAGAGAGGGAGGGAGAGGGAGAGATAGAAACATCAACGATGAGAAAGAATCATTGATTGGCTGCCTCCTGCACGCCACCTACTGGGGATCAAGCCTGCAACCCAGGCATGTGCCCTTGGCTGGAATCGAACCTGGGACCCTTTAGTCTGCAGGCTTAAGCTTTATCTACTGAGCCAAACCAGCTAGGGCTATAAGGTGGATTTTTGATTACATAGGGCAGGGATCCTCAAACTTTTAAAACAGGGGGCCAGTTCACTGTCCCTCAGACCGGTAGAGGGCCGGACTATAGTTTAAAAAAAAACCTATGAACAAATTCCTATGCACACTGCACATATCTTATTTTGAAGTAAAAAAACAAAACGGGAACAAATACAACATTTGTATCTGCATGTGGCCTGCGGGCCGTAGTTTGAGGACCCCTAACATAGGGTATCAGCACCTTTAATCCCCATGTTGTTCAAGGGTCAACTGTATTTGCTACCTATTATATTACTTAGATTGGTGGTTCTCACCTGGGTGCTTCTGCCCCCAGGGGATATTGGGCAATGTCTGGAGACAATTTTGATTATCACAACTGGGGGGTGGGGTGTGTGTGTGCACGTGCCACTGGCATTTAGTGGGCAGAGGCCAGGGATGCTGCTGAACATTCCACAAGGCACAGGACAGTCCCTACCAAGATCTATCCAGCCCCCAAATGTCAATACTGCCGTGGCTGAGAAAAGTCCATTTAGAACATCTACAAATTAATTAAAAAAAAAATATATATATATATATATCACTAACAGACAAGTGATCAAAGGATATTCACTGCAACTAATAGATGCCAGCAATTCAAATGGCTAGGAAACTATGGAAAGAAGCTCAAGTTCGAGAATAATGAAGGAGATGTGAAATAAGAGATGCTACCTTTTGCTTGTTAGAGGGAATAAATCCAGTTTAAAGATAAAGGGGAAATACCCTTATAGACTGTTGATATGAGTGTGACATGGTACCACCTTTTTAAAGGATAACTTGGTAGTGCCTACCAAGATTTTTTATGTGAATACTACCCTCCAACTCAGAACTGTAGGAGTCTGTTCTAGGGAAATAAACACACATGTGTAGGGAAACATGCATAAGAACACATAACCCCCTGGCTGGTAAAAGTAAAACACTGAATATAATTTAAATATGCATTATTGGGGAATGGTTAGATAATACCAACATTCAGTAAAAAGCACAGGACCACCAGCATTAACAGGTTTAATTATGAAAAACTCCACAAACCCGTTAAACTGTCTGTGAGCAGGAGACTTTGAGATCATTAGCTCAAAAGCAAACAAAAACATCTGCTGAAACCTGAACCAAAGTGCAAGGGTAAACTCTAAGAAATTAAAATGCACTCTGAAAAAAAATTTTTTTTTTAAAGATAAAGATAAAAAACACACTGAAGTTTGCTCCAAATGGGATTGTAATATTTTTCTTCTTTCCTCTTTTTTCTTTATCACTCCCTCTCTTCACTCTTGTTTTGTGTTAGGCATCTACTTTTCTGCCTTCTCCTTCAGCCTGCCTTCATGGATGAACAATAATTACTCATTCTCATTATCCAGAGAGGTGTGGTGTATTTTCTACCCCTGGTAAAAGTTAACTTTCTAAAACAGTGGTCGGCAAACTATGACCTGGGGGCCAAATTTGACCCACTGCCTGTTTTTATAAATAAAGTTTTATTGGCACACAGCTACTCTAATTTGTTTATGTATTGTCTGGGCTGCTTTTGCCCTATAGTTACGTAGTTGAGTAATTGTGACAAAGCTGAAAATATTTACCATCTGGCTCTCTTTACAGAAAAAGTGTGCTGACCTCTATTCCAAAATGTAAAAACAGAACATTTCTAGGAGAAAATCTTTGTGACATTGGATGAGGCAAAGATTTCTTAGACACCACACCAAAAGCCCAATCCATATAGAAGAAATTGATAAACTGGATTGAAACTGGAAATTGATAAACTGGAAATTGAAACTGGATACTACCAAATGTTAAAACTTTTGCTCTGTGAAAAGACGCTGCTAGGAAAATTACAATCCATAGGCTGGAAGAAAATATTTGCAAATCACATATTTGCAAAAGTACTTGTATCTAGAACATGTATTTTTTAAAACTGTCCAAACTTAACAACCCAATTTAAAAAATGGCAAGAGAAGATATATGGATGGCAAATAAACATGTGAAAAGATGCTCAATGTCATTAATTAGGGAAATGCAAATTAAAACCTCTCTGCATTTAGGGTGAGAATCAAGATACTATTACCCATTTAGAAAGGCTAAAACAAAATAAAACAAAAGCAAACTATCCCTGAAACTAATATAATATTGTATGTCAACTATCCTATCTAATAATAAAGAGAAACATGGTAATTGGCGTACGACCGCTACCCTTCCCATTGGCTAATCAGGGCAATATGCAAATTAACTGCCAGCCAAGATGGCGGCCGGCAGCCAGGCAGCTTGAAACTAACATGAGGCTTGCTTGCTTCAGTGACGGAGGACTCCAACGTTTCCTGCCTGCCACTGCAGGCCTCTGAGCTTCAAGCAACTATGTAAGAAACATAGAAGCTAAACAAAACCCCAGAAACCTGCCGGGCTTCAGCCAGCAGGATCGCAACATTGTAAGCAAAGGCCAGAAACCTACTTTCAGCCCCGGAGGCCTAAGAGCTGGAGCCAAGCCTCAAAGCTAAAGCTGGCCCAGAATAAAAAAAAGAAAGAAAGAAAAAAATGAGCGGTTGGGAGCTTCAGTCACCCCCAGCCTGAAAACAGCCTTCAGCTCCTCATCCAGACTGGCCAGGCACCCCAGTGGGGACCCCCACCCTGAAGGGTGTGTGACCAGCTGCAAACAGCCATCATCCCCTCACTCAGGCTGGCCAGGCACCCCAGTGGGGACCCCCACCCTGATCCAGGACACCCTTCAGGGCAAACCAGCCGGCCCCACCTGTGCACCAGGCCTCTACCCTATATAGTAAAAGGGTAATATGCCTCCCAGCACCGGGATCAGCGTGACAGGGGGCAGCGCCCAAACGCCCTGATCGCCCTGTGGCTCTGTGTGTGACAGGGTGCGGCGCCCCAACCCCCTGATCGGCCCTGCTCTGTGTGTGACAGGGTGCGGTGCCCCAACCCCCCCCCCCCCCCCACCACGGGCCCTGCTCTGTGTGTGATGGGGTAGAGCCATAACCTCCCCATCGGCCCTGCCCTGAGTGTGAGAGTGGCGGCACCCCAACCCCCTGATTGGCCCTGCTCTGTGGGTGATAGAGGGCGGCGCCCCAACCCCCTGATGGGCCCTGCTCTGTGCGTGACAGGGGGCTGCACCCTAACCCCGTGATTGGCCCTGCTCTGTGCGTGACAGGGTACAGAGCCCCAACCCCCCTGATGGGCCCTGCTCTGTGAGTGACAGGGGGAAATGCCCCAATCCCCTGATTGGCCCTGCTCTGTGCATGACAGGGGGTGGCGCCGCAACCTCCCCATCGACCCTGCCTTGAGTGTGACAGGGGATGGTGCTCCAACCCCCCAATCGGCCCTACCCTGAGCATGACTGAGGGTGGCATCACAACTTCCCGATCACCCTGCTCTGTGCATGACAGGCGGCGGTGCCCCAACTCACCAATCGATCCTGCTCTGAGCCCAACCAGGGGCTTCACCTAGGGACTGGGCCTGCCCTCTGCCACCCGGGAGCAGGCCTAAGCCAGCAGGTCGTTATCTCCCGAGGGGTCCCAGACTGCGAGAGGGCACAGGCCAGGCTGAGGGACCCCCCTCACCCCCGAGTGCACAAATTTTTGTGCATCAGGCCTCTAGTATTTTAATAAAACACACACACACAAAAGCAAGCAAACAACAAAACAGACAATATCAACTTCTGGTGAAGATGTGGAGAAGCCAAAACTTTCATACATTGCTGGTGGAAATGTAAAAATGCTACAGCCACTTTGGAAAACAGACTAGCAGTTCCTATTCCTAGTCTTCATACAAGAGAAATGAAAGTGATCTATATATATATAAAAAGCCAATGACTGGACCGCTGGAATGACCAGAATGACCAGTCGGTTGCTATGATGCCCACTGTGGCCAGCGAACCGCCAGGATCCGGGGTTGGGGCTTCCGGCCAACCTCCCAAGGCCCCTCCCCCGCTGGCCCTACCTCTGATCCCACCTCACCCCAATAGGGGGTAGGGCCAGCTGGCCAACCTCATGCAGCCCCTTCCCCTGACCAGCCCCCCACCATCCTGATCAGCCTGCAGCCCCTCCCACCCTGGCCCGCTCCTGATGGCCCCGCCACCCCAATAGGGGGTGGGGCCAGCCAACCTCCTGCAGTCCCTCCTCCTGGCCGCCCTGCCCCCAATGGGCCCCTACCGCCCCAATAGGGGACAGGGCCAGCTGGCCAACCTCCTGCAGCCCCTCCTCCCACCTGGCCCCACCCCCGATGGGCCCCCACCACCCTGATCGGCCTGCAGCCCCTTCCCACAGCCAGCCTCCCCACTCCCATCAGGGGCAGGGCCGGTTGGCCAACCATCCATGGCCCCTCCTTGAGGCTGCTGGCCCCCAATCGCCCCCCCCCCCGCCCCAATCAGGAGCAGGGCCCACTGGCCAACCTCCCGCCATATCCTCCTCCTGACAGGCCCAGCATCGATCCGCCCCGATTTGGGCTGGTCTGGCTGGACCCTACCCGTGCATGAATTTGTGCACTGGGCCTCTAGTGTACATATAAAAACCTATACACAAGTGTTTATAGCAGCTTTATTCATAACCACCAAAAACTGGAACCCAGCCAAAACCGGTTTGGCTCAGTGGATGGAGCGTCGGCCTGCGGACTGAAGGGTCCCGGGTTCGATTCCGGTCAAGGGCATGTACCTGGGTTGCGGGCACATCCCCAGTGGGAGATGTGCAGGAGGCAGCTGATCGATGTTTCTAACTCTCTATCTCTCTCCCTTCCTCTCTGTGAAAAATCAATAAAATATATTTAAAAAAAAAAAAACCACAAAAAAAACCAACAAAAAAAACCCAAAAAACTGGAACCCAAATGTCCTTCAAGCTGTTAGTGGATAAACTACCACACAATGGAATACTGCTCAGCAATAAAAAGGTGCTACTAATTCATGTAACTTGTATGTATCTCAAAAACATTTTGCTGAGTGTTTTTGCTGTACGATTTTGAGACACGTACATGATTTCATTCTGGAAAAGGCAAAATCAGGGTGTTAGATCAGTGGCTGCCAGGGGCAGAAAGCAGAAGAAGAGTTGACTACACAGGGGGAACACTGAGGAATAAGTATTTTTGATCCACAGTTGGAAATCCACGTATACGTAGGGCCCACTTTAGTTACACGAGGATTTGATTGCACAAGTGGTTGGTACACCTGACCCCCTCATTGTCAACTGTGTTTTTGTTTCTTGGATGACGGAACTTTTTAAAAAATATATTTTATTGATTTTTTTATAGAGAGGAAGGGAGAGGGATAGAGAGTTACAAACATCGATGAGAGAGACACATCGATCAGCTGCCTCCTGCACATACCATTGGGGTTGTGCCCACAACCAAGGTACATGCCCTTGACCAGAATTGAACCTGGGACCCTTCAGCTCGCAGGCCGATGCTTTATCCTCTGAGCCAAACCGGTCAGGGCAAGATGACGGAACTTTTGATATCTTGATCATGGTGGTAGTCACTTGACTCTCCATTTGTCAAAACTCAAAAAACTACACCAAAGAGAGTGAATTAAAAATAAAATTTCAAGGTTTAAAAAGTGCATCTTCTGCCCTGCTTGGTTTGGCTTAGTAGATAGAGAGTTGGCCTGTGGACTGAAGGGTCCTTGGTTCGATTTCAGTCAAGGGCACATGCCCGGGTTGCAGGCTCGATCCCCAGTAGGGGGCATGCAGGAGGCAGCCAATCAATGTTTCTCTCTCATCATGGATGTTTCTATCTTGCTCCCCTCTCCCTTCCCCTCTGAAATAGATTAAAAATAAATAAATAAATAAATAAATAAATATGTAAATCCCCACTGTGTGTGTTTTATTAAAATATAAATAAATATATATAAATAAATTTATATATAAATATATAAAAATGAAATATATATAAATTTATATATAAATATATAAAAATGAAACATATATATATATATATATATATATATATATATATATGTATAAAAGCGCACTCTGCTTTGCAGCCCTGTTCCCCAGCATGCTAGCTCTTTCTGATGCCCAGTTGGGACTGAGCAGCTCCCACCAGGCCCAGTTCTTGGTCAATTGGCAACAAGGTAGACACTAAAATCCCAAGAGTACAATTCAGGGGTGGGCAAACTTTTGACTCGAGGGCCACAATGGGTTCTTAAACTGGACCGGAGGGCCGGAACTAAAGCATGGATGGAGTGTTTGTGTGAACTAATATAAATTCAAAGTAAACATCATTACATAAAAGGGAATGGTCTTCTATTTTTTTAGTTTTATTCATTTCAAACGAGCCGGATCCGGCCCGCGGGCCATAGTTTGCCCGCGGCTGGCACAATTCCTTGGTGCTTTGTGGCCACTCCATCCTGCTCTCTGGGTCCCTTCCCCTAACCTGTTCCAAACCAGCTTCTGTCCCCACAATCTCCAACCACAACCGGCCTTCATTTCAACCTGACAATCAATGACTTCCAAGTTGTGACCATCTCTGGCTGTCTCAGCTCACCTGACCCTGTCTCTTCTCACTTAGTGTGTCTCTCCATGCAGATGTCCTGGAGACCCCTCCAAGTCAGCACGTTCAGCCTCACCAAGCTAGCCCTTCCCCTCCATGGTGTCAACACTCACCGAGGCTCAGAGATTTCATTGCTTGTGGTCAGGCATCACACTGTTACAAAGTGGCAGAGTCAGGTCTCAAGCTTGTCACAGAGCAAGGATGAAACATAAGGCCCTTCATCTTGGGGCTGGCCTGTGGCTCCAGTCCTTACTTCCCTCATTAGCTTCTCCCCCAGGATATCACAGACCTTCATAGCCCCATGTCTCTATCATAGCTGCTCCCTTTGCGGACTGTATACCTCTCCATCATCTCCTCATTTATCTTTAAAAAAAATCCCCCAGGACAATAGGTTGCTCTTGTTCTGTGCCCATATACCACTGGTGTAAACCTTTATCACTGCATGAATCACTCTGACTTATATTGTTTTTCACTTATATCACTGGTGAAAGTCTTGGGGGCCAGGCTACATCACTATCACCTAAGGATCGCCAAGCAAACCCAGGGTACTTAGCAAACTATAGGTCCATCACACAGGTACACACAGTAGCAGAGGTGGGACAGACACTGGGTCTCAATTCACCCAGGAATCATGTACATTTGGTGCATTCTTTTATATTAAAGAAGGGCAGCTGGCAATTGTCCTGAAAGCTTGTTAACACATTCAGTATCTTTTTTAGGATTATCAATAAGTACTGTCCTATCCCACAGCATCAAAGTCAATTGCAAGGAACAAAAAATAGATTTTGAGTTTATCAAAATGACTTCTGCTGATTTAAAAACATTTCCATAAACTGAATGTATCCAGAAGATGTTCTCTTGAGATGATCTGAGGGTTTTCAGCCCCACTGAGTACTTTAAACAGTCTTGGTTGTCTGTGTGACTTCAGCAATGTTGTTCACATCAGTAGTATACCTACTGCATGTATAAGGGAGAGATATGTATAGAAATGACATCAAAATATACATAGGTGGTACATACATAAAGCAGTAAGACTGGTTTCTGCTGGGCACCCCTTAGAATCTGTCTCATTTTATGGTTACAGAACAGACTTTCTAAGCTACTTAAGAAAACTAGAGCGGAAACCAGTTTGGCTCAGTGGATACAGCGTCGGCCTGTGGACTGAAGGGTCCCAGGTTCGATTCCGGTCGGGGGCATGTACCTGGGTTGCGGGCATATCCCCAGTGGGAGATGTGCAGGAGGCAGCTGATCGATGTTTCTCTCTCATCGATGTTTCTGGCTTTCTATCTCTCTCCCTTCCTCTCTGTAAAAAATCAATAAATATATATATATATATATATATATATAAAAGAAGAAAACTAGAACAATCAAATATATCTGCAGGCTCAATCTCGATACTTCATATATCATGTAGAGAGACCTGGAATCAATTATTCCTGCTGTAAAATTCGGAGTTCTTCAGGGTAAAAGTCTTAGGAATATAAGATCCCCCAGGAAATACTCTGGTGCCAGAAAAGGAAAAAAAACCCCCAAAACCCTGAATGTATCTCCTGACCCAATTAAAACTGGTATGCGAGATAAAGGCTTAAGTGGACACAGTACATGTTTTCTTACTCTACTCTTCCCACAGCTCATAGAGGGGAAAGTCGCCTGGCTGGGGTGGCACCAGCTAAGTCATGGCAAATCTGTATCTGCCAGGCTGAGATGCCTGGGACATAAGCAGATCAGGTGCAACGCTAACCTTCAAGTTCAGGCCATTACCAGGCCACCTCAGTACTGCAAAAGCCTCTTGACCAGTCAATCCATCCTTATCTCTTCCCTAGAAAAGCAATATTCCAAGATCACCTCGACTGTGCCTCTATCACCAGACCTTGGCATGCTTTTCCAGATTTATCTCCAAGCTCGCCTTCTGAACCTCTGCCTGCCCAAACCAGTCCACTTGGGCTTCTGAACCTCCTTGTACTCTCCTTTCTTATTCACTCAGTCCTCTGGCTGCACTTGGAAACTCCTGCCAACAACTCTCTAATCACAAGTCACAGTTTGGACACCAATGCTTTCATCAAAACCTAAAACCAAAAAAAGGCAATCATTTCTTTCCACACTTTCTCAATACTGTCATGACGTGCTGCTTCAACTTTTCGTTGTTGAATTTCACACACTCTACTTTCCCTAGCTCAGGTTGTTAAGTTGTTGTTGTTCTGTGTGTTTTTTTTAAAATATATTTTTATTTCACAGAGTGAGGGAGAAGGAGAGATAGGAACACCGATAAGAGAGAATTATTGATCGGCTGCCTCCTGCACACTCGCTTCTGGGGATCGAGCCCACAACCTGAGCACGTGCCCTTGACTGGAATTGAAGCTGGACCCTTCAGTCCACAGGCTGATGCTCTATCCACTGAGCCAAACTGGGCAGGGCAGGTTCTAAGTTTCTTGAGGAGGCAAATTCTTCCACTTCTCCCCATTCCCTGTGACATTGGACAGTTATGCTTCATGTTTTCAGGCTATAAAAGTGTGATCATGAACTTGGCCAATATACCAGTACATGGAGGCTCTCTAGGTTGAGTGGGGATGGACAATGATCATCTAAGTGAATCCCCCCAACACCTAGGAACAAAGAGACTGCTTTCTGCTACCTTTGTTTCACTGTCTGTGTACCCATGCACACACACGCATTCTACCTGAGTGATTGGCTTTCCCTTTGATGTCCACATTCTAAACAGCTACTCCCACTTTCTCTCTTTTCCTCTGTTCATCTACTGGTCACTCAGGCAGAGACCCGGAATCATTCATCTCTTGCTCATGTCCCACATCTAAATACCCACTGAGTTCTGTATCTTTTAGCTCCTAATCACATCTCAAACCCACCCCCTCTTGTTTACCTATTACTACATTCCAGGGTCATATTACTACATTCCAGGGTCATATTCCCAATTTTCCTTATCGAAGGGAAAGGAATCACTTTCTCACTGGGTTGCTGACCTTCAGCATTATCCCCCTCCAACTCTTCCACCTCTGTACAGATCTGACTCCCTTACTTTGTAGACTAAAACTGCCTAATAGCCACGCTGGCGGCTACAGGACAACACCCAAAGCCTCTGCACACCAGCCACGTGAGTTCTTTGGCCACTACTCACTTCACCTTTCTTGCCCCTGAAGTACCAGACCCCATGTGGTTCCCTGAAGAAACCTAAATGTTTCCACCTCTGTACCCTTGCCAATACTGTTCCTGCATCCTGCAAAGACCTTCCCCAGATCTTTACCTGGATAATTCCTCCCCAGCACAAATTTACCTTCTTCAGGAAACACTCTGTCATTGGTTACAGTGTCCTCTTTGGTGCTTTCACAGCAACCATTTACAACCATCAATGCACTAGCCAGAGTGGGCCAAACGATCTACGCACAGGATATAACCACCACTGCTTCCCCAGAGCCTTGCTCAGTCCCTGGGACACAGCAGGGAGAGTTGGTTAAAGGAGGGAAGCAAGACTCAATTCCCTTCCTAGGCTGGCTTCCTCCCATCTTTCCCTGACCCAAAGCCAGAGGTCGGCCTGGCTGCTTCATATTGCCACCTAGGGGAGAAGACAGTAACTGCACCTCTCACCATTCACCATTTACTGGTAATTTGATTCAATATATTGAATGGATAGGGAGGACACAAACTAGGAACAGTTGATTCTGGCAGGCAGTCAGAGGCTTCAAGTGGTGAATGAGCTCTGGTCTGGGCCACACAGCAAGAGGAGAACAGCATTCCAGGCAGTGGGGCAACAGGCAGAGAGAGGGTTGGAGTTTGTGCAGGTGAAATCACAAAGGAAGGGTTAGAATATGCAAGATCTGGAATCCCAAACTTTAGCGTTTAAGCCACCTAAAGAGGTTTAAAAAATTAATTTGTTTTTTTTTTATCTGCCCAAAGACTTTAAATCAGGAGTGACATGATCAGATCTGTGTTTACGACAACTTTTTTTTTTAAATCCTCACCCAAGGATATTTTTCCATTGATTTTTAGAGAGAGTGGAAAAGGGAAAGACAGACAGAAATATCAATGTGAGAGAAACACAATGATTGGTTGTCTCCTGCATGAGCCCTGACCAGGGCCTGGGCTGGGGAGGAGCCTGTAACTGAGGTATGTGCCCTTGACCAGAATTGAACCCAAGACTCCACTGAGCCATACCGACTAGGGCTGTTTACGACAACTCTTGCTAGAGTGAGGAAAAAGGATAAAAAATGGGAGGCAGCCCTGGCCGGCATGGCTCAGTGGTTAGAGCATCAATCTGCGTGCCAAAGGGTCTCAGATTTGATTCCCAATCAAGGGCATGTACCTGGGTTGCATCCCTGGCCCCAGTTGGGACAGGTGCTGGAGGCAACTAATCAGTGTGTCTCTTTCACATCGATGTTTCTCTGTTTTTCTCTCTCCCTTCTTCCACTCTCTAAAAATCAATGGAAAAAATATCCTTGGGTGAGGATTAACAAACAAACAAAATGGGAGGCAGGGATTAAGGGAAGCAACAAAGCAAGCATTAGGAAGATGCTATTTTCATAATTCTGCCCCGTCAAAACCAGTGTTTCAACATAAACATTTATGTCCACATTTTGAGATGTTCATATATTTCAGGATCTTGAAGTTGCAGAGTTTTATAATAGATCTCAGCATATGGCTTTGCACACAGAGATGCTAAATGGCAACTGAATGGAATTCCTCAGGGGGTCTCTTGGACTTTTGAAATGATAAGAGCAGTAGAACCCTGTGGTTAAGAGCAATAAGGACTCTGAGTAAGAGGGTCTGAGTTCAAATCCTGCTCCAGCCACTTTATGGTGTGATGCTGGTCATATCAAGTGACCCATCGAAGCCTCAGTTTCTTTGTCCTTAAAATTAACATTGTAGCCCTAGCCAGTTTGGCTCAGTGGATAGAACATCGGCCTGCGGATCAAAGGGTCCCAGATTCTATTCCAGTTAAGAGCATGTACCTCGGTTGCATGCTCCTCTCCTGCCTGGGCCCTGGTTGGGGGCACGTTCAGGAGGCAACCAATCAGTGTGTTTCTCTCACATAGACATTTCTCTCTGTCTTTCCCTCTCTCTTCCACTCTCTCTAAAAATAAATGGAAAAATATCCTCGGGTGAGGACTAAAAATAATGAAACAAACAAATAAATAAAATAAAATGAACACTGTAACAGTACCTACCTCAAGGGCTAGAGATAAATGTCTGTTAAGTGTCAAGCATAAAATAAATCCTCAATAAAAACTGTTGACACTTTATAACATCAGTTATTCAGTGCCGGCCATTCACAGGCCATGCACAATGCTAGGGGCTTCCCACACTCTTAAGTCTGCACAGCAATATTGCTGTCAATCCTAGTTTACACATAAGAAAATTTAAGGCCCCCCCACAGATGAGTTTGTTGAAGGTCTTTGGGGCCTTAGATCTCAAGGTGTCAGAGATAGGGCTGGAGGAATCTTTAGTGTAAGATTATTTAGTCCAGTGGCGGCTCTCACACGTGAGTGAGTGAATGAGTGAGTGTGTGAGTCTGTGTGTGTGTGTGTGTGTGTGTGTGTGTGTGTGTGTGTGAGTGAGAGAGAGAGAGAGAGAGAGAGAGAGAGACAGATTTTTGGCAATGTGAGACATTTTTTATATTCACAAGGGGGGGGTGTCCGCATCTAGTGGGTAGAGGCCAGGAATGCTATTCAACATTCTACAATGCACAGGACAGCCGAAACCAAGAATGATCAGGCCCAAAATGTTAGTAATGCCAAGGCTGAGAACCCTTCTCCTGTGTCATCATCCTCCCCACCTTCCCACTTCTGGAGCACTGGCCATCTGGATCCCACATGGACACTTTGGGTAAAGGGGTTCTACTCTCGCCCCTGCGGCAGCGCGAGCAGTTCTTCCCCACCTGCTGTGCACAGAGTAGGTTTTAAATGAGCCTCGCAGAAAGGACTCCAAAAAAGAAAGGAAGAGTATCCATCCCCCATTGTTCAACTGCCTGCAGTTTGTCTTTTCAACACACACACACACACACACACACACACACACACACACACACACACTTTACAAATCCAAATGTCCCCCGCCCCCTAAAGAGCCTTGTTAGAGATGGCGTTCAAAAAACATACACTTTTCTAGGGCTCCCATTCGTACTGAAGGGTTTGCACACTTCTCAAAGGACCTCAGGTTAGCCGCGGTCATCTGACAACGACCACAAAAGAACCTGCGGGATTTCCAGGGACGGAGCCCGTGGGCCGTAACCTCTGGGTGCTGAAGGCGCTGACCCCACTACCTCGCCTCTGGCTTCGATCTCCTGCCCCCGGATCCCTGGCTTCCAAGACTGCCCAGGCCCGAGTCGTGGAGCCCGCCCGGCAGGCGCGTGCCCACGCTGGGTCCCCTTCGCCCGCTCCTCGCGGCGGCCGAGGAATCCGGTCCGGGGCCTGTCGCCCGCGCCCTCACCGGCCAGCACCCGCCCGCCAGCCGCGGACGCGCGCGTCTTCGACCGGCTCTGCGCGGCCTGGGCCTCGGCCGGTGCAGGCCTGCGGACGCCCGCGGCCCGGCGAGGCGAGCTCTGGCCTGCCGCGGCCTACCTAGTCCAGCACCACCGAAGGCCCCAGCCTCACCTGGACACGGGCGGGCGGGCCCAGGGCTGCTCCGAGGTGGGCGAGGGGCGGCGGCGCGGCGCTAACGGCTCCGCTCGGCCTCGCTAGCGGTGGCGGCGGCACCGGCAGCGGCTACGGCGACGGAGGCGGCGGCAGCTCCTCCTCGGCGCGCACGACTCGCTCCGGCCCGCGGCCCGGACACGCCCCCTCGGCGCGCGCACCCATTGGCCGGCGTTCGCCACGGCGCGCTACTCATTGGCCAGCGTGGCTGTCGCGGCGTCCTGAGGCGCGCGGTGGAGGAGGGATTTCCGTCTGGCGCTGCCTACGAAGGGCTAGATGGCAGGTGAGACCCGGGTGGCCAGCGATGGCTGCGGTGTGGTCCAGGTGGTGTCCGGATCACCGAGGCCAACTGAAGGCGGCGGTGGAAGAGCCACGCACCTTGTGGAGCGCATGTTGTGTGCCCGCCCCTGTCTGTCATGTCCCCGGCGTCCACCGCCCTATGAGGTAGGAACGGTCAGCGCGTCTGGGCTGTGGGGACAGAACCCGTGTTCGAATCCTGGCCCCGACGTTTCCGCACTACGCGCGGTTGGACAAGGCCTGATGTCATCATCTCGATGGGCCTCAGTTTCCTTATCTGGTGTGGTGTGGAGGCGGGACATGGACGTGTCAGCATTTCAACAGTGTTGACTATTATAGCTCTTGGGTTCCCATTAGCTCAGCCCAACATTCATTCATTAAAATGTTATTGAGCATCTACTATATGCCAGGCACTGAATAGACAAAAATATCTGCCCTTACTGGGCTCACATTTTAGACCAGCGCTTTCCAGTAGAAATAAATGTAAGCAAGTTACAAATGTTGGCCACATGCATAATTTAAATTTTCTAGTAGCCATGTTAAAGGGAAAAAGTAAAATGAAACAAGTGATGTTAATTTTAATAATGTGTTTTATTTAACCCAATTTATGTCCAAAATGTTATTTTTAACGTGTAACCGATATAAAAAGTTATGATGCCTGGCCACTGTGGTTCAGTGGTTAGAGCGTCAGCCTGCCCACCAAAGGATCGGGGGTTCGATTCCTGGTCAAGGGCACGTACCTGGGGTTGCAGGTTCATCCCCCGCCTCAGTCCGGGCGCATGCAGGAGGCCACCAATTGATGTGTCTTCTCTCGCATTGATTATTTCTTTCTCTCCCTCTTTCTTTTCTTCCCTTCTCTCTCTAAAAATGAATGGAAAAAATATTCTCAGGTAAGGATTAAAAAAAAGGTTATGAGATCTTTTACTTTTTTTCCCCTTCACACATTCTTTGAACACTCACAGCCCATTTACAGTTGGATTGGCTACTTTTTAAAGGCTCAACAGCCACATGTTGCCAGTGCTACTGTGTTTGACCTTGCAGTGCTATATAGGGGAGGCAGAAAAGAAATCAAGGGGGTTCCACATCAAGTGGTGAAAAGTGGTAAAGAGAAAAATAAATTGGGGAAGGGCAGGGGAAATGTGGGGGTAGCAATTTGAAAGATGGTGGTCAGGATGGTTGAGAAGATGGCATTTGCACAAGGACTGGAAGGAGTTGAAAAGACTGAACAAAGAACTATGGTATTTATTGTTTAGTGCAGTGTTGGTCCAGTAGAACTTTCTATGCTGATGGGGATGTGTTTTATCAGCACGAATTTAGTAGCTACTAGCTCCATGTGGTTTTTGGGCATTTGACATGTAGCTGGTTACAAATTTTTGCCCTGACTGATTTGGCTCAGTGGACAGAGCATTGGCCTGCAGACTAAAAGGTCCCAGGTCCAATTCCAGTTAAGGGCATGTTAAAAAAAAAAAAAAAGAACTGAATTTTTAATATATTTAATTTTTACTTAATTGAAATTTAAATAATCACAATAGGGCCAATGGCTTCCATAGCAGATGACATAGATTTATGAGAATGGTGGTAAGTGCTCTGAATTGAGAATGTACTGTGTGCTAAATGCTTTTGCAGGTTCTCCCGTATAATTCTTGAAACATCTCTGTGAGAAGGGAGCAATGATCATTGTCACCATGAAGAATGAAGTCCTTCATTTATTCATCTATACTTTATTGTTGGTATTAATAAACTATCTTTTAGAACAGTTTTAGATTTATGGAACTATTACAAAGAAAGTACAGAGCTACCATTTTCCCCACACCCAGTTTCCCCTATTACATCTCTTATTAGTATGATACATTTGTTATAACTAATGAACCAAAATTGATACAGCATTATCAACCAAAGTTCATAGTTAATTTAATTTCCTTTGTTTTTACATAATATTCTTTTTCTCTTCCAGAATCCCATCCAGGATATCATATTACATTTAGTTATTTTCCCCTCTTTCATCTTTCTCTTTTTAAAAAAAATACTTGACATATAACATTATATTAGTTTTAGCTGTGCAACATAATGATTTGATATATCTACATATTGCTAAATAGTCACCACAATGAATTTAACTAACATACTAACATCCATCACCACACCTAGTTCTTGTGATGAGAATTTTAAAAAATTTTATCTTTATTAAAGTATTATAGATGTCCCATTTTTCCCTCATTGACCCTTCCTTCTTCCCCATTCCCATCCCCTCCCCAGGCCTTTACCCTACTATTGTCTGTGTCCATGGCTTATGCATATCTACTAGTACAGTGGTCGGCAAACTAATTAGTCAACAGAGCCAAATATCAACAGTACAACAATTGACATTTCTTTTGAGAGCCAAATTTTTTAAACTTAAACTATATAGGTAGGTACATTGTTATTAACTTAATTAGGGTACTCCTAAGGCTTAGGAAGAGCCACATTCAAGGGGCCAAAGAGCCACATGTGGCTCGCGAGCCGCAGTTTGCCGACCACGGTACTAGTCTACACTAATAAAAGAGAAACATGGTAATTGGTGTACGACCGCTACCCTTTTCATCGGCTAATCAGCGAGATATGCAAATTAACTGTCAGCCAAGATGGTGGCCGGCAGCCAGGCAGCTTGAAACTAACATGAGGCTTGCTTGCTTCAGTGACGGAGGACTCCAACGTTCCCTGCCTGCCTCTGCAGGCCTCTGAGCCTGCAGTTTAAGAAACTCTGTAACAAATACCACCGGACTTCAGCCAGCAGATTCGCAACATTGTAAGCAAAGGCCAGAAACCTACTTTCAGCCCCTGAGGCCTAAGAGCTGGAGCCAAGCCTCAAAGCTAAAGCTGGCCCAGAATAAAAAAAAAAAAAAAGAAAGAAAAAAAGGAGCGGTTGGGAGCTTCAGTCACCCCCAGCCTGAAAACAGCCTTCAGCTCCTCATCCAGACTGGCCAGGCACCCCAGTGGGGACCCCCACCCTGAAGGGTGTGTGACCAGCTGCAAACAGCCATCATCCCCTCACTCAGGCTGGCCAGGCACCCCAGTGGGGACCCCCACCCTGATCCAGGACACCCTTCAGGGCAAACCAGCCGGCCCCACCTGTGCACCAGGCCTCTACCCTATATAGTTAAAGGGTAATATGCCTCCCAGCACCGGGATCAGTGGAGCCATGAGGCCTCCCGGCACCGGGATCAGCGTGACAGGGGGCAGCGCCCAAATGCCCTGATCGCCCTGTGGTTCTGTGTGTGACAGAGGGCGGGGCCACAACCTCCCTATCCACCCTGCTCTGTTCGTGACAGGGGAAGGTGCCCCAACCCCCTGATCAACCCTGCTCTGTGCCTGATAGGGGGTAGCTCCCCAACCCCCACCCCCCCCACGGGACCTGCTCTGTGTGTGACGGGGTAGAGCCATAACCTCCCCATCGGCCCTGCCCTGAGTGTGAGAGTGGCGGCGCCCCAACCCCCTGATGGGCCCTGCTCTGTGTGTGACGGGGGCAGCACCCCAACCCTCTGATTGGCCCTGCTCTGTGCGTGACAGGGTACAGAGCCCCAACCCCCCTGATGGGCCCTGCTCTGTGAGTGACAGGGGGGCAGTGCCCCAACCCCCTGATGGGCCCTGCTCTGTGCATGACCGAGGGTGGCGCTGCAACCTCCCCATCGACCCTGCCTTGAGTGTGACAGGGGATGGTGCCCCAACCCCCGAATCGGCCCTACCCTGATCGTGACTGAGGGTGGCATCACCACCTCCCAATCTCCCTGCTCTGTGCATGACAGGGGGCAGCGCCTCAACTCCTCAATCGGCCCTGCTCTGAGCCCGACCAGGGGCTGCACCTAGGGATTGGGCCTGCCCTCTGCCACCCAGGAGCAGGCCTAAGCCAGCAGGTCATTATCTCCCGAGGGGTCCCAGACTGCGAGAGGGCACAGGCCGGGCTGAGGGACCCCTCCTCCTCCCCGAGTGCACAAATTTTTGTGCACCGGGCCTCTAGTATATAATAAAAGCCTAAGCAACCATTATGACAGAACGACCAATTGCTATGATGCACACTGACCACCAGGGGGTAGACACTCAATGCAGGAGCTGCCCCCTGATAGTCAGTGCGCTCCCACAGGGGGAGCGCTGCTCAGCCAGAAGCCGGGCTCATAGCTGGTGAGCACAGCGGTGGTGGCAGGAGTCTCTCCCGCCTCTGCGGCAGTGCTAAGGAGCAGCAAGCAGGCGGGCAGTAAGGAGCAAGGGGTACCAGACTGTTAGAGGACGTAGGCCAGACTGAGGGGCCCCCTCCCAGTGCAAGAATTTCATGCACCAGGTCTCTAGTCTATATAAAAGCCCAGCGACCATTAAGGTGGAACGACCAGAACAACTGGAACTACTGGTGGCCATGACGTTCATTGCAGCAGCCAACCAGTCTGATCCAGCCCTGATTGGCATCCCCCAACCTCCTGCAGCCCCCCCTAACCTCCCGCGGCCCCTCCCATCTGCTGGCCTCACCCCCGTTCAGGCCCCCCTCCGCCACCTGCTGGTCGCGGGCACAGGGAACACGCGATTGAGCTATTGGCACCCCTTCTGAGGGGAGACGCCCGCCAGGTATATAGAAGGTATACGGAAGGCGCTCAGTGAGGAGTCTGCATGGATTGTGTTCACACCTTCATGCTGTCCCCCCACCACCACCACAATGCTGAGGTAGCCTGATTCAGGACCCCCGTGCTGACCACCCACACGGAGAAACTGTGTGATAAACATCATGTCCCGCAGATGCCTGAATCTGCCTCAAGAATAAGACACTACAGACCCAGAGCAGGCCGATCGGGACTAAGACAGAAGGTCTGGGAAAAGCAGGGCTGCAGATGGCCGTGTTCTGCGTTTGCTGCCCGACTCTGCTCCCCGGCCCTGCTCCCCGGCCCCTTCTGTGTGCAAAGCGCCTGCATCGTTGCCCTTGGATGGAGGCCTGTGAGTGAGTGAAGAACTGTGGCTGTGCCTGTGGCTGCACTCGGCTTCTTGCCCTTATGGATAAGCAGGAAACATTTATGTGCCAGAATCTAAACACCTCTTTATCAGTAATAGCACAAATAATGCAAGACTCACAC
Source organism: Myotis nattereri (assembly GCF_964212035.1). Lineage (NCBI taxonomy): Eukaryota > Metazoa > Chordata > Mammalia > Chiroptera > Vespertilionidae > Myotis > Myotis nattereri. Next base: position 10,799,477 of record NC_138080.1, read on the forward strand.
TTGTTTCCAAACAGGACTCTGTCCGGCTGCGTGTGAACCCAGATCGAAGGTGTGCTCTCTGCCAAGGAGGCTGCAAAGGCTGCTCCTCTCTCGAACGTACACAGTATGGAGAGGTTTAAAGGGAAAAGGAGATAAAAAATAAAACAAAATAGCAACAAGCTCTGAAGCCCCTGCCGAAGCTGTCAAATCCTCCACTGGCACCTGCTAGGTCGCCGGGCACCACGCGGCCACTTTCAACCTCCCGCCAGCTCCTGGAGGGGGGTGGGCTTACGGATGGAGGCTTCAGAGTTAAAGGAACCCTGTTAGTGTAGCACAGACACATGTGGGCTTTTTGATGAGAGAGAACCCATGACATCCCCTCACAAATGTGTTTTTAAAAGTTCTGAGATCACGCTCTCAGCTTTGGTGACTCTCAAATAGGCCTCAGCAATTCCACTTGCCCAATGCAAAGACTGACCCGGGTTTCATGGAGACCGAACCCTCGCCCCTGGAGAAGCTGTGTCCTTTCAAAAGGAAGGTCACCCTGGTTGCGGGTCCTTGCTCTTTGAATATTTCTTGCCACGCCCTTCTCTACCCAGCAAAGCTCATTTAGAATTGAAGGCCACATAAAGAGCTTCACAGACAAGAAAAAGCTAAAGGAGTTCATCACCCCAATTGGGGGCGGGGCTGGCTGGCCAACCTCCTGTGTCCCCTCCCCCTGGCCCACCCTGCCTGATCGGGACCACGGGCCGGACCTCACCCATGCACGAATTCATGCACTGGGCCTCTAGTATGCATATAAGTTCTTTGGTTGATCTCTTCTCCCTGCCCCCTTCTCTCTTTTGTATCACCCAAGGATATTTTTCCATTGATTTTTAGGGAGGGTGGGGGAGAGCGAGAGCGAGAGCGAGAGAGAGAGAGAGAGAGAGAGAGAGAGAGAGAAACATTGATGTGAGAGAACCACGTTGATTGGTTGCCTCCTGCATGAACCCTGACCAGGGCCTGGGCTGGAGAGGAGCCAGCAACCAAGGTCTGTGCCCTTGACTGGACCGGCTAGGGCTGTCCTGTCTCTTTAGGCTTCTCTTGGTTGTGGCAGATTCTCAGACTTTCCGTGTTTTTGATCACCTTGGCGGTTTTAAGAACTGGTCAGATATTTTGTAGGATGTCCCTCTATTGGAATTTGTCTGATGTTTTCCTCATGATAAGACTGGGATGATGGGTTTAGGGGAGGAAGACCACAGAGGTAAAGTGGTTATCCCATCACATCCTGTCAAGGGCACATTATCTATGTCTGTTGATGTTGGCCTTGAACACCTGGCTTCATTGCAACGCCCTCCCCCCACCCCCCCCATACTTTGGAAGGAAGTCACTATGTGCCCACATTTGAAGAGCAGAGAGTTATATTCCTCCTCCTTAAGGATGGAAAACTGCTTAAATTATTTAGAATTCTGCATGGGAGGTTTCTCTTTTCTCCCCCATTTATAAGTTTATCTAGTCATTTAATTATATCTCTATGGCCTCCTGCATATTTTATACTCTGGGTTTTAACTTTATTTCTTTATTTCTTTTATTGCTCAAATTGTTCTGACTTTAGCCATTGGGATCTCTTCCAGTTGGCTCCTGTGGCCCTTTGACACCCCCCACCCCCCCATCTATGTATTTTGGCTTTTTTCATTTTGTTTTCTTTGGAGCACTTCCTTTTCTATGGTACTATAAGATATCAGGCTCGTCTCATATATTTCCTCCCCAGTCTTAAAGTCAGCCATTTCTTTGAGACTGGTTCCTTTTATTAGACAACTAGAAGCCCAGTGTGCGAAATCGTGTGGCCTCACCCACCCGCTCACACCCCATCCACCTGCACTGGTCTTTGGTCATTAAGGCATTAGGGCCACAGGCCTTTTATAATATAGATGGTGTTGGAAACTAAGATGTGAGCACTAGGAGTGCTTGTTGTTTCTTTTAGGTCATCAATCCTTTTTAATTGCCCACAACACACCCAGTTCAGGTGTTCGGCCCTGTGGATACAATAGTGACCATGCCAGTTGTGTATCTGCCCCCACGGAAGTTACAGCTTATGGGGACCAGTTTAAGAGGGCAGCTCCACAATGACTAGCCCTTTTCAGAAAGTGTAGGCTGGTCCTCCTGTGGTGGGCAGAATAACAGCAGCCCAAAGATGTCCATGTCCTAATCTCTCGGAACCTGTGATTATGTTACCTTACTTAGCAGAAGGACTTTGCAGATCAGATACGTTAAGTATCAAGATGGGGAGATTATCCTGGATTACCTGCATGAGGCCAGTGGTCACAAGGGTTTTTATAAGACTGAGGCAGGAAGGTCAGAGTCAGAGAAGGAGATGTGACAATGGAAGCAGAGGTCAGTAATGCCATTGCTGGCTTTGACGATGGAGGAAAGCGCCACCAGCCACAGATGGCAGGCAGTCTAGAACAGACGTGGGCAAACTACGGCCCGCGGGCCAGATCCGGCCAGTTTGAAATGAATAAAACTAAAAAAAAAAAAAAAAAAGACCGTATCCTTTTATGAAATGATGTTTACTTTGAATTTATATTAGTTCACACAAACACTCCATCCATGCTTTTGTTCCGGCCCTCCGGTCCAGTTTAAGAACCCATTGTGGCCCTCGAGTCAAAAAGTTTGCCCACCCCTGGTCTAGAAGCTTGAAAAGGCAAGGAAACATTCTCTTCTAGAGCCTCCAACAAGGACTGTAGCCATGCTGACATTTGATGTGGTGGAAAGCCATGATATCTGAACCATTTACGGGGCTTCATATGTGGGTGGGTTTATTTTGTGGACATAAGAAATGGGTTTAAGTCCCTAACAGAGCTGAGGCATCAAAGTGGAACCCTCATTCTGAGAACAGAAGCTGGGCAGGCCCAAACAAGCCAAAAGAATCTTCTGGCACTCGAGTGTTTTGGGGACCCTACTTCAGTCTGATTCCACCTCAAGTGCCAAGTATGTCAGTCATATAGAAAACCAGGAAGCTTTATTTTTTCTTAGGCAGCTGAGTTTATTTTCAGGTTAGCAACAGTTTGGAATTCATGCCCCTGATTAGTTCAGAATTGGAGCTATAAAAGTAGTGACTCCTTCAGGGCAGGGGTCACCTATGGTTCCTATTTCTGACCCAGAAAGCTCAGCTCTGGAGGGGCACAGCAGTGCAAGGCTGCCCTCCAGGAACTGCTGTGCTAATAACTTTCTTGAATCTCTGCAAGGTTTTGCTTGTTTGCAAAAGGCATGTGGCACTACCACCTTGGGAACATGAGTAAAGCAGGCACTGAGCAGAACATCTAACACGTCAGGATTACCGTTGTATCAGTAGGCCCATAAAGAAAGTTCTGTGGTTAATGCCCCAGAGAGCGGGAAGGGCTCTGCTTCTTGTCTTAGAATCACGGCTACCTGAACACCACCTCGTGAGATAACATGGAGCACTGGCCTGAACGAGTTTGGCAAGTTTTGTTTTCCAGAATTATCTTCCTGGATCTGACCCATTACCCTTTGATTCCAGTATCTTTCTGGCAAGAACAGCAGTGGGCATTTTATCTCCCACAGGGTCAAAGATCAGAAGAGGCTTCACAGCTCTGATTCCCAGGGCCACAGAGTAGCCTGGTTGCTCCTTTTGTCCCAGAGCAATATGGCTGGTGACCACTTTCCCTTCCAGGTGTTGTCTGTCACTTTGTCACCCTCCTCATTCCTACCAGTGACTCATAGTAGCCAGTATCACTTTTTTTTAAAGATTTGGGTTTTTTTAGCCAAAACCGGTTTGGCTCAGTGGATAGAGCGTCGGCCTGCGGACTGAAAGGTCCCAGGTTTGATTCCGGTCAAGGGCATGTACCTGGGTTGCGGGCACATCCCCAGTGGGAGATGTGCAGGAGGCAGCTGATCAATGTTTCTCTCTCATCAGTGTTTCTAACTCTCTATCTCTCTCCCTTCCTCTCTGTGAAAAATCAATAAAATATATTAAAATAAATAAATAAAAATAAAATAAAATTACCTTCTTTTAAAAAAATAAAGATTTGTTTTTTTATCCAACTGTTCTTTTTCATGCCATACACATTCTCTTTTCTGCTTTGTCTCTAAATATTTTACATGTATTTGTTGGGCTTTTTGCAATGCTTTAAAAAAATTTTAAAGCAGAAATTCAGCCCTAGCTGGTTGCCCAGTGGTTAGAGTCGGCCTGTGGACTGAAGGGTCTTGGGTTCAATTCCTAGTCAAGGGCATGTACCTGGGCTGCAGGTTCACTCTCCACCACCAGTCGGGGCATGTGCCAGAGGCAACATTGATGTCTCTCTCACATCACTGTTTCTCTCTCTCCTCACCCCTCCTTTCCACTCTCTCTGAAAAACAATGGAAAAAAATATCCTCAGGTGAGGATTAACAAACAAACAAAAAAAGTTTTAAGCAGAAATTCAGTGGTTTCTAGTATATTTACAAAGTTGTACAAACATCAGCACTGTATCATTCCAGAACATTTTTATCACCCCCAAAATAAACCCCGTGCTCATAAGTGGTCACATGCTTGCCCCTGGGGATTTCGAATCTTTCTGACTCCATGGATATGTTTCTTCTGATTGCCTTATAGAAGTGGGATCTTACAATATGTGGCCCTTTGTTTCTGGCTTCTTTCACTGAGTATAGCTGATCACTGTTCCCCCAATATTTTCTTTATGAATGAGATAGAGGTTTCATGCTTATTGAAGGCAGGTGGTCAATTTACTGTGACAATTCTCCAGCCTTGCTCCTGGTCCAGCATCCTATGGGAAACAGGCCAGAGGCCTACAGATTTGCTAGCTCTCCCTGTGAGGTGCCTCTCACTTGCCCACCATGTGCTAGGATAGGAGCACCAAGGATGGGTGTTCCCATTCCCAGCTTCTGCCTGATCCTGGCAACTCCCATAACTCCCTGTATTACAAAACCCTCAAACCTCCCAGCCTCCCAGACTGAAGATCCAAAATCACACTCAGCAGCATTACTCAGAGCCTCCAGGCATACTAAACTCTGATCATGTGCTGTGAATTTCCTGAGATGAACAAGTCAGTTGTTATCTACTAAAAGCTCACACAAATTGATAAGAACCAAAGGGGAAAAGATCAGATATAGACACTTCACAGGATGGGGAAGAGAGTCAACAAACATCAGTGTCTGTACAGAGTTATAACAGTGAGGCCATGGGCAGGGGCTGGTCAAGGTGAAGATTATCGCAGTGCTGCCAGGACCCCAACATCAGCTTTCCTCAGGGGTGGGGTCATATTCATCTGAAAGACCCTGTGGAAGATACTTGCCAGCATATGAAAGGGCTCATAGTCTGACCTTGTGGTTATACCACTGAAAATTATCCTGCATCACCCAGGGAAGGTCTATCCAAAGTAAGACATTTCTTACAATTTTTAATAAGGTACCCTTGGGTTGGCAACAATCCAAACACCCAGCGATGAACCTGGCTTGGTGAATTGTTCATGCACTAAAAATGACAGTAGGAGGCCCCTAACCATATAGAGTAAGAGTAGCTCCCTAGGCTGAGCTCTGGGGATGCAGTTTAATCTTCATGGTGAGCCTGGAAGTTGGGTCCTATTAGCCTCATTTTATAGAAGGATCAAGTGGGCCCAAGGTCACACACTCCTAGAAGAGGGGCAGAAAGGGGCAAAGGGCCAGGATCAATGGAACGCAGAATTCATGCATGGAACCTTGATGCTAAAGTGCTCATGATTTAAGAGGTAAGTGTAGGGTATAGAGTTGTACCTATCCTCTGAGGGTCTTCCACCTATGGCTGGACAGGTGTGGGGGGACAGAGACAGGGAAGAGATGGGCCAGCCAGTGCTGAGGAAGGCCCAGCCCTAGGGCCAATGGGCAGGAGAAAGGACTCAGCAGTATTTGGATAAGAGGTGGTGGGGGCCTGGGGGAGAGGAGGGGTTGGTGGGAGCGGAAAGGAGATTTACATGGACCACTCAGAAGGAAGGCACAGCCTGGTGGGAGTCTTTTGTCTGTGGTGGCATCTGTGGGTGTTATTTCCACTCCCCCACCTAACCAGCGCCCAGTGGCTTAAGATGCTTGAGTTTGAGGGAAGGTGATGCCTTAGTAGTGCAGTTCAAGTGATGGCTTCAGATACACATGGGGGAGAGAAAATATGAAGGCTGTGGAGAAAGGTTTGCCTTCATCTTTGTACCTTCCCACTTCCAGATGTGCTGCTGTCTTACTCAGGTGTGTCCTGGGTGTATGAATTCACTAGGGCTGCCATAGCAAAGCATAGACTGGGTGACTTATGAACAACAGAAATTTAGTCTCACAGTTCTGGAGGTGAGAAGTCCAAGATCAAGATGTTGGCAGGGTTGGTTCCTTCTATGGCCCCCTTCCTTGGCCATCTTTTCCATGTCCTCACATGATCTTCCCTCTGTGTGTGTGTGTGTGTGTGTGTGTGTGTGTGTCCTAATTTCCCCTTATTATAAGAACACCAGTCAGGTTGGATCAGGGCCCACCCTAATGACCTAATTTTAACTTGACTACCTCTTAAAGGCCCGATTTCTAAATACAGTGAAGCCTTGACTTACGAGTGCCCCGACTAACGAGTTTTTCAAGATACGAGCCGTCTCTTGGCTGATTTTTTGCTTTGAGTTGCGAGCTAAAATGTACAGTCATGTTCTGAGGTCCTAGGGTTTAGGACTTCAACATACAAATTTGGGGAGGACACAATGCAGCCCACATATAACACTGGGGGAATATGTGATTCTGCTGCAGCCCACTGGGTATCAGCAGGGCTGAGTAGAGGAGCTCAGGTGACCCTGGCCACCTGAGGGTACTGCCTGGCCTTCCATAGGTCAGGGAGCCAGGGTTCTGAGGTTTGGACACCCCATTCTCTGGCACCTAGGGCTGACATTGGACCCCAACAGGAGGACAGTACCATACACCAAGGGCTTGGACTTAGTGAGGGGCTTCCTGGAAATGCACAGAGGCTAGCCAAGCAGCTACAACCAGCACAGGGGCAGTGAGGGAGCACTTCAGGAGCCCGTAGTAGTCAGGATAGGCCATCTCCCCAGACCAGCCCGCCCACTCCCAGGAGCAGGGTTTTTCCTGGGCTTACCCCAGGGAAGTCCCACTGGACACATGTTCACCTTCCCCCTCCTCTCTGAGTTGCATCAGGGCTTTCTCTACCCATATCCCTGCTGCCCTCTTTCCGACCCTTACCCCCATTGCTTCCTCCAGAAATGTAGCTGTTCTGCTCCTACTGAGAGATGAGGCACACCCAATACAGGGGCTGGTTCTTGGTTAAACAGTCAGCCATCATGAGCCCTGCTTTCCCCAGTCGCAGTGAGTTCCTAGAGGGGACAACTGGTCCTGTCCATCTTTGCATCCCCAGTGCAAAGCATGGAGCCTATAGGCGTCAATAGTTTGCTGACCAAATAGACAAGCAGCAGAACCTTCTTGCAGGGACCAACAGCAGTAGGACACTAGCTGGGATTTATCACATCCTGACAGAGCCTACCCTGTTCCCCACTACACACACTGGGTCAGGCCACCCAGGCTGGGGTACCTTCCATTGTGGGTGAGGTGGGCACCCCACTCCTGCCCTGGGCCAAGGAGAACATATCTAACTGCAGGGACACCACTGACAGGAGCACTGTGGGAATGAGCTGAAAGGGAATGCCCCAACCCAATCACGTCCTCCTGCTGTCAGGGGCCCTGCTACCTGCTTCCCAGTGAATTTGAGTTCCCCAAACTTTCCCCACCCAGTGATTGGCACAGTCTCAACAGGTGTCAGCACACCATCTGCCTCACTCACCTGCCCAGTGCAGGGACACAGAGGTCAGAGCTGGTCAGGCCCAGGGCAGGGGTGGTGGGGAGGAAACACTATTCTTAGATCCATCTTCATGAGGCCCATGTCAGCCCAGCCTTCACACTCCAGAGGTAGGAGCTATCAACCTCCACAAAGGCAGGCCAAGGGTCACTAGAAACAGCTTTTGCCAAGAAAGGCAGAATGGGGGCAGAAAGGCTAAAGGTCACTGAGCAGAAACCCTCCATGAAGGAGTGGGGAAGTCCCTCTGGGTCTGGAGAGACAGCCAGAAAGTGACTATAAGCAGGGCTTCTCACTCTCAATGCCACTGACCTTTGGGCAGGAGGATTCTTTGTGGTGAGGACAATATTATGCATTGTAGGTTATTTAGCAGCATCTCTGGCCACCCCTCCCCAGCTATGACAGCCAAATATGTCTTCACACTTTGCCAGGTGTCCCCTGGGGGCAAAAGTGACCCATGGAAGAACCCCCACTTTGCAGAACCGAGCCTGGAAAGAGCAGGTTCTCCCTTTCACTGGTCCTTGTGCTGAGGTTAATAGCCTTCAGGTCACATCCATTCAGGTATTCATTTTCTGTCCCCTAACCCAAAGCCCCACCTGCCATCTTCCAGAACCAAGCCCACACATTGCTCCTCCCAAAGGGCTCCCATATAAGGAACGTGGCCTCATTGGTGCTGTGGCAGGCTGAATAATGCATGTCCCCCCCGCACACAAGGTGTCCATGTTCTGACCCCAAGAACTTGGGAGTATAACCTTGCAGGTGTGGTTAAGTTAAGGCAGTGGAGATGGGGATATTTTCCTGGATTTTCTAGGTGGGCCCAGTATTATCACAAGAGTCTTTATGAGATGGAGGCAGGAGGGTTCAGGTTAGAGGAGATGTGAGGATGGAAGCAGAGTCAGAGAAAGAAGTTAGAAGATGTTACACTGTTCACTTTGAAGATGGAGAAAAAGGCTGTGAGCCAAGGCATGCTGATGGCCTCTAGAAGCCGGAAAAGGCATGGACATGGATTGCCCCTTGCAGCGGTTCTCAACCTGTGGGTCGCGCCCCCTGAAAATACATTCTGCATATCAGACGTTTACATTACGATTCATAACAGTAGCAAAATTACAGTTATGAAGTAGCAACGAAAATAATTTTATGGTTGGGGGTCACCACAACATGAGGAACTGTTTTAAAGGGTCGTGGCATCAGGAAGGTTGAGAACCACTGCTTAGAGCCTCCAGAAGGAAGATAGCACTGCCAATACCTCAATTATAGGACTTATGCCCTCCGGGACTGTAAGATAATAAGTTTGTGATGTTTTAAACTACTAAAGTTGTGGTAATTTGTTACAGCAAATGCAGGGAATTCATACAGGTGTCTACTCTGAAACTGAGTCAGGGAGAGCTGCTAGGTGGTCAGGATGGACTTGCCTCTCTTGGCATGAGCTACGGTGCACAGCGGTGCTGTCTGTCCCCACTAGGTGGGGAGGACTCAATGTATAAAGGTTGGAGGTCAGGATTTGAGTGAACCAGACTTCCTAGGCTTAGAAAGAGAAGCAATTTTTTTTAAATATTTTATTGATTTTTTACAGAGAGGAGGGAGAGGGATAGAGAGTTAGAAACATCGATGAGAGAGAAACATCGATCAGCTGCCTCCTGCACATCTCCTACTGGGGATGTGCCTGCAACCCAGGTACATGCCCTTGACCGGAATCGAACCTGGGACCTTTCAGTCCACAGGCCGACGCTCTATCCACTGAGCCAAACTGGTTAGGGCGAGAAGCAATTTTTTAAAGTTATGCTTATAAAGACCAAAAAGCCCCAATTGTTGCTTCACATAGATGACTTTGAAGCTTCCCACATTCAACATGCCCTGGGCCAATTACCTCCCTCCCCCAAGAGAAGATATCTTTGATTTTTATAGCCAACGTTAAAGGGAAAATGAGTTTTTTGTTGCAGAAATTCACTGTCAAATGGATACAATATATGAAGCACCTTCAAACCTTTCACCAGTGGCTAAAATACCACAGGAGGTTTTGTGTGGTCTCTGCCTGATCCAAGAGAAAGGGATGAGGAACTGAACCTTGAAAAAATGTCCTGTCTCACAGATGATGAAAAGTGTGTGTGTAGAGGGAACAGGACAGAAAGGGGCTGTATCTCTGAAACAGTGGAGGAGAGAGCCTAATGGAAGGAATGCTAGGGAGGCTGAGGTGACGGGCCGCTGTTAGGTTTCAATCTGGAGCCAGTGCAGGAGTTCAGGAGTGGGAGGTGACAGGGAAAGAGGGGCGGGGAGTAAGGCAAGAAGGGATCAGAGATGCTGGGTTTCTTGGGGTTGGGGAGACTTGAGAGCTGTTCTTGGCATTTATCCATTGCCAAAAGGGGTGACTGTGGAAACAGGGAAAAGAGGTGCGTGGTGAGAGAAGAGTGCTGATGAGCATATTAATCATGTTTGTGTCTTTGTAATTTTGTGTGTGTGTGTGTGTGTGTGTGTGTGTGTGTTTTTAGAAAGAGCACACTTTAATGAGAAGAGAGCACTGCATGATGGGCATTTTACACATCATGCTGAGAAAGGTACATAGTATACAGGATATTTTACTAATGATCAACAGTAACGTTGGTTCCTCTGGGCAACTTCCCCACCCTTATTCTCCAACCTCCAAGGGGTCAAAGCGCTCCCAACCATTTCCTTGAAGGCAACTGTGGTTTGCTAGAGATAGAGCCCCTCAGGGAGTCTTGTTTTTTATACAGAACATTTTCTTTAGATTTTTTTGAAGTCTTCATTTGTTACTTTCATTCTGTGTCTTTCAAGGCCATCAGACCAGCTTTTGTACAGATTGCCTTGATGTCAGCACCAGAGAAGTTGTATTTAGCCATGATGAAGTTGTCCAGTGTTACCTCATCAGCCAGCATCATTCTGCCTGTTCAGATCTAAAAGATGCGCTTCTTGTTCTTTTCATTGGGCGGGGGGACTCGATCTTCCTGTCAATATGGCCTGGTCTGATAAGTGCTGGATCAAAAGTTTTTATTTGGTTTGTGGCCATGAAAACTTTTACATCTCCCCTTAAATCAAATCCACCCAACTCTCCAACAGTTCCAACTATTCCAACACTGTATGCTGAATTTCTCTCTCACCACTAGAATTTGAGTCATAGCTTTTTGTCCCAGTGGCATCAATTTCATCAATAAACAACAGTGGATGGTGCATTCAGCAACTCAAAACAATTTCAAAATGAGTTAGGCTCATTGCCTAGAAAGTTCTAAATAAGTTCAGAGGCAGCCTCACTCAAGAAAGTGGCTGAGATTTGGTTTGCTACTGCTTTGGCTAATAAGGTTTTGCCTGTGCCAGGTGGACCATAGAGAATGATCCCCGAAGGGGGCTTTAACCCCATCTCTTCATAATATTCAGGGTGAGTGAAAGGAAGTTCCAGATTTCTTAATTTCCTGGATTTGGTTGTCCAACCAAATGTCATCATAAGGGCCTTTTCCACCTTCATCACTGTGACCAAGGGATCTGTGTGATCCATCAGCACCCCTATCATGGCAGGCACCTTGTGGTTCAACAAGACAGAGCAGCCCGGTTTCAGCAGATCCTTGTCTACAAATGGAAGAATGTTAATGTAGTGTTCTGAGCCCACAGATGTAGACAGTATGGTGTGATTGTCATCTATGATCTCTTCTAAAGTTCCAACTGACATTGGGGTCCCCCTCAGATCATCTATCTTTGCTCTTTCCTCCTCTTGCTTTTCTTCTAAATGCTTCCTTTGCTCTTGATTTCTAATGAATTCTTCCTCCATGAGAAGATAGTGTTTAATTCTAACTTAAATAATTTTAACCAGCACTGAATGTGAGGTATCACCAGTGGCAGTTTGCTGGCAGCATCTGGTCCCTTTGTTTTCTTCTTTTACCCTACTAGTTGGTACGGGAGGTTATTATTTTTTAAATCTTCACTGGAAGATATGCTTATTGATTTTAGAGAGAGGGGAAAGGAGAGAGAGAGAGAGAGAGAGAGAGAGAGAGAGAGAGAGAGAGAGAGAGAACATCAATTGGTTGACTTCCATATGTGCCCCAACTGGGGATCAAATCTGCAACTTCTTGGTATACAGGACGGTGCTCCAATCAACTGAGCCACACCAGCCAGGGCAGGAGGTTCGTGTTTGTTTTTATTGTCCTGTCATCTTTCTTGCCACCTCGAAGACCATGACCATCACTGTGACGTTGGTCCATCTTGACTCAGCTGCTCAATCATGTTTTTTACTTTCAGTATTTTATGTTTCTTCAACATCTTGAGGCCTTGCTGATCTGGGACTGACGGCCCCTCACAAGGCTAGTTAATTCCTAGAGATAGCAAATGACTCTCCTGGGAGTGGGCTTTTCAAACAACCAATCCAGAGCTCACACTCTAGAACTCACACTCCAACCACCTTCTTTATTAGGCTCTCACACTCCAGGAGGCAATATCCCCTTGCCCTAATCACCCCAGGGCCAGGTATCAGGCAATTAGGGACAGCACCTGTGCCCCAGAGTCTGCTAAAATTATCCACACTAGCCAATTTCAAATATGCTTACCTTGCAGTAAAGTCAATTAAAATTATCCAATTGGAGAAGTCAAAAGAAAAACAATGAAGATACATGCCAGAACATGAGACTCCTTTGGGATACTATCAAGTGTAAAACATACAGGTAATGGGAGTCCCAGAGGAATAAGAGGCAAAGAGAAAAACTATTTGAAAAAATAATAGCTGAAAATTTCCCAGATAACAGTCATGGGTCTATACATCCAAGAAGCTCAACAAACTCTAAGCAGGATAACTCAAAGAAACATTATAATCAGATTGTAAGATAAAAACAATCTTAAAAGCAGCAAGAGAGAAGTAACTCATCACAAACAAGAGATCTCCAAAAAGATTAACAGCCAATTTTTTATCAGATATCATGGAGGCCAGCAAACACTGAATGATATTTAAAGTGCTGAAAGAAAAAAACAGTCAACCAGGAGTTCTGTATCTGGTAAAACAGATGTGCAAAAATGAAGCTTAGATATTCTCAGATAAACGAAAGTTAAGAGAGTTTGTGGCTAGTAGACCTGCCCTACAAGAAATGCTAAGAGGTGTCTTTCTTTTTTTAGGAGAAATGAAAGGATACTAGATAGCAACTCAAAGCCATATGAAGAAATAAAGAACACTGGTAAAGGTAACTACATAAGTAAGTATAAAAGACAGTATTATTGTATTGTTGGTTTGTAACTCCTCTTTTTTCCCTATATGATTGAAAAGACAAGGCATGGAACAATAATTATAAAGCTATTTTAATGGTAATACAACATATAAAGATGTAATTTGTGATAACACAAAGAAGAAGGAATGAAGCTGTATATGAGCAGAGTTTATATACTATTGAAGTTAAGTAGGTATTAATTCAAACTAGATTGTTACAGATTGAAGATATTAACTGTAATCCACAGGTAACCAGTAAGAAAATAACTAAAAATATACAGAAAAGGAAACAATAAGGGGATCAAATAGTACACTAAAAAATCAAACGGCCCGGCCAGTGTGGCTCAGTAGTTGAGCATCGACCCATGAACCAAGAGGTTGCTGGTTCGATTCCCAGTGAGGGCACATGCACGGGTTGCAAGCTCAATCCCTAGTAGAGGATGTGCAAGAGGCAACCCATAGATGTTTCTCTCATCGATGTTTCTATCTCTCTATCCCTCTCCCTTCCTCTCTCTAAAATCAATAAAAACATATATTTTTTTAAAAATCAAGTAAACACGCCGAAACCGGTTTGGCTCAGTAGAGAGAGCGTTGGCCTGCGGACTGAAGGGTCCCAGGTTCGATTCCAGTCAAGGGCATGTACCTGGGTTGCGGGCACATCCCCAGTGGGAGATGTGCAGGAGGCAGCTGGTCGATGTTTCTCTCTCATCGATGTTTCTGGCTCTCTGTCTCTCTCCCTTCCTCTCTGTGAAAAATCAATAAAATATATTTTAAAAAAAAATCAAGTAAACACAAAAGAAGGTGGTAGTGGACAAATTGAGAAACAATAAAGGTATAAGATATTCCTTTAAAACAAGTAGTAAGAAGTAAGTTTTTCCTTATCATAATTACTTTAAGTGTAAAAGGATTAAGCTCTCCAAATAAGTTTAAAGCAGAGACTGACAGAATGGATAAAAAATGTGACAACTATATGCTGTCTAAAAGGAACTTATCCTATCTAATAAAAGAGAAACATGCAAATTGATCATACCCTGACACACTTCCTATTGGCTAATAATCAGCAGGATATGCAAATTAACTGCCAACCAAGATGGCGGCCGGCAGCCAAGCAGCTGAAGCAAACAGGAGGCTTGCTTGCTCCAGTGACGGAGGAAGCCAACGTTCTGGCCTGCCGGCCTGCTCTAAGCTACACTCTAAGAAACAATGTTTCAATTATAGAAGCTAAACAGGCTCCAGAGACCTGCTTTCAGCCAGCTTTGGCCTTAGAGCTTAGAGCTGCTGTGATGGCAACAGAGTTTCAATTATAGAAGCCAAACAGATCCAGAAACCTGCTTTCAGCCCTCAGAGCTGGAGCCAGCTCTCAGCTCCAGTGACAGCTATAGAAGGTAAATAAATCCCAGAATAAAAAAAAAAGAAAAAAAGGAGAGGCTGGGAGCTTCAGTCGCCCTCCAGCCTGAAAACAGCCCTCAGGCCCTCACCCAGGCTGGCCGGGCACCCCAGTGGGGACCCCCACCCTGAAGGGGGTGTGACCAGCTGCAAACAGCCATCAGCCCGTCATCCAGGCTGGCCAGGCACCCAAGCGGGACCCCCACCCTGATCCGGAACACCCTTCAGGGCAAACAAGCTGGCCCCCACCCGTGCACCAGGCCTCTATTCTATATAGTAAAAGGGTAATATGCAAACTGACCCTAACAGCAGAAAGACTGGGAATGACTGGTCACTATGACACACTGACCACCAGGGGGCAGACACTTAATGTGGGAGCTGCCCTCTGGTGGTCAGGGCACTCTCACATGGGAGGAGCTCTGCTCAGCCACAAGCCAGGCTGATGGCTGCCAGTACAGCGGTGGTGGTGGGCGCCCCTCCTGCCTCCTCAGCAGTGCTAAGGATGTCCGACTGCAGTTTTGCCTGTTCCCCGCTGGCAAGTGGACATCCCCCGAGGGCTGCCGGGCTGCCAGAGGGATGTCTGATTGCCATCTTAGGCCCAATTCCCTGGGGAGCAGGCCTAAGCCAGCAAGTGGTCATCCCCTGAGGGGTCCCAGACTGTGAGAAGGCACAGGCCGGGCTGAGGGATTCCCCCCGCCCGAGTGCACAAATTTTTGTGCACCGGGCCTCTAGTTTTATTAATAATTCTTTATTATTGAAAGTATTACATATGTCCGCTTTTTCCCCCATTTGACCCCCTTCAGCTCACCCCTAACCCCCCACCCTAGGCCTTCACCACCCTATTGTCTGTGTCCATGGGTTATGCATATATGCATACAAGGTCTTTGGTTGATTACCTCCCACTCACCCATCTTCCCCTGCCTTCCCTCCAAGATTCCGCACTCTGTTCCATGCTTCCATGTCTCTGGATCGACTCCATTAATCAGTTTATTTTATTACTTAGATTCCATATATGAGTGAGATCATGTGATACTTGTCTTTCTCTGACTGACTTATTTCACTTAGCATGATACTCTCCAGGTCTAAAAGGGACTCATTTTAGATCCAAAAAGTTTGAAACGAAAGAGTGGGAAAAGAATATCTTTTTATTGTTGACACTATTACAGATGTCCTCCATTTCCCCCCCCCACCTTTGCCTACCTCTACCCATCCCCTGCTCCCCTCCCCTGGCAGGAAAATATATTCTATGCAAATATTAACCAAAAAAAGAGCTGGAATAGCTATACTAATATCAGACAAAAAAAGATTTAAAGTTAAAAGTTGTTAAAAGAAACAATGAAGGATAAAGGGTCAATCTATCTAGAGGATATACTAATTATAAACATATATGTACTAAATAAACTACAGAGCCCCAAAATATGTAAATCAAACACTGGCATAATTGAAGAGAGAAATAGACAGTTCTACAATATAGTTGGAGACTTCAATATTCCACTTTCAATATTGCTTAACTTAACTGATATTAAAAAAAAATTTACCCAATAACAGTAGAATACACATTTTTCTCAAATGCATATAATACATTCCCCTGTATAGACCACATGCTAGGCCACAGAACAAATCTCAATAGATTTCAAAAGATTGAAATCATGTAAGGTATCTTCTCTGAACAAAATGGAATGAAGCTATAAATCAATCACAGAGGGAAAACTGGAAAACAGCATACTCTTAAATAACCAATGGATGTATGGGTCAAAGAAGAAATCAAAAAGGAAATTTTAAAATACTTTGAGATGAATAAAAACAAAAACACAACATATAAAAATCTATGGGATGCAGCAAAAGTAGTGTTCAGAGAGAAATTTATAGTTGTAAATGCCTACATTAAAAAAGAAGGAAGATCTACCTTAAGGAACTAAACAAAGAAGAGTAGGCTAAACCTAAAGCTAGCACCAAGAAGGAAATAATAAAAATTTTAGTGGAAATAAGTGGAATAGAGAATAGAAAAATAATACAGAGCATCAACAAAACCAACAGTTGGTTTTTTGAAAAGATTAATAAAATTGACAGCTTTACCTAGACTGAGAAAGAAAAAACCAGTACCTTACAGAAATACAAAGGTTTATAAGAGTAACTATGAACAATTGTATGGCAACAAATTAGATAACCTATATGAAGTTAACTAATTCATAGAAACAAACTACCAAAACTGATTCAAGAAGAAAATAGAAAAATCCAAGTTCTATGGTTTTACTTTTCTCTCTAAACAGACGGTTTTCAAAGTATTTTCAGAGGCCCAAGGGTTTCCACATATCTGGAGTGGATGGGGATGATGAGATGGGAGTGCTTTCAAGCCCCCAGGTCCTGGTTGAACCACACAGCTCTATTTACAGTTTACCCTTGAACAACGGGTTTGAAATGTGTGGGTCCACTTATGTGGTTTTCGTTCAATAAATATACAATTGGTCCTCCGTATCCCTAGGTTTCACATTCGCTGATTCAACCAACTGCACATTAAAAACAGTATTTTTGATCCACAGTGGGGAATCCATGGATGCAGAGAGCCAACTGTATACATTGTTCTGTGCCATTTTATATAAGGGACTTAAGCATGAGAGGATTTTGGTATCTGAGGGGTGTCCTAGAACCAATCCTCTGTGGATACTGAAGGGTCACTGCAGTTAAATTTTGGTGGAGTCAAAAATTACATGCAGATTTTTGTTGTTAATCCTCACATGAGGATATTTTTTAGAGAGAGGGAAGGGAGGAAGGGAAGAGAGAAACAGTGATGTGAGAGAGACACATCTATTGGCTGCCTCTTGCATATGGGGATCAAAGGAGATCAAACTGTTAGGTTAGGTGGCTCAGGAGGCGGCGCAAGAAATAGAGAGTCCAGTGAATCAGAAAAGAAAGGAAAGGAAAAGGTTTATTTCTGCGTCCCCGGGAGACCCACGTACCCCAAGGACAGGGCACGTGGATTCACACCAACAGGGAGGGGGGCGCTTTTTTTATACTGCAGTTGGGTGAGGGGCGGGGACATGAGCTGAGGTATTCAGTTGAGGAAGTTTCAGCTTCAGGGGTCAGCCAGGTATTCAGGAATGAGTCAGTATCTGTGTGGGGGACCTTGTGGATTCAGGGAGAAGAAGCCGGTATCTGTGTCTGGCACATTCATCTGTGAGAAATTCCAGGGGAAGTCCATTGTCTCATCATATGTCTGCATGTGTCTGATCCTGGGCTCTCTCCGACCTAACACAAACCTGCACCCCAGGTATGTGCCCTTGACTGGGAATCAAACCCACGACCCTTTGATTCAAGGGCTGAGGCTCTCTTCACCGAGCAACACTGGCCAGGGCTATATGCAAATATTTTACTGCATCAGCGGGGGAGGGGAGTTTCCACCCTAACCCCTATGTTATTCAAAGGTCAACTATATTTTCATTTGTTTTCTGTTGCGGGATATGAAAGATTCTGCACAGAATTTCTTTTTCCTTTTTTTTTTTCTTTTTTCAGAATTTCTTAAAGAGTTGAATACCCTTGGATTTGACCTTGATAATCCTGTGAAGAAGAAGAATCTGGTGAGGTGGAGACCTGAGGACTCGGGCTGACTGAGTGAGGGACAGTGCCCGGCTGGGCCTGCTTTGAGGGAGGACATATCCAATTGTGGCAGCCAGAGGGAGCTGCTGTTTCTGACAAAAGCCCTGCCCGGCTGGGCAGGCCTTCACTGGCTCTGAAGGAGGAAAAGGGCTGGTCCCACTCTTAGTTAGCATGGGCTCCTGTTTGATTGGCTATTGAGGGTTCCCTGTAAGTTTATATGAATTTTAGGATCTGCATTTCCATTTCTGCAAAAAAGGTAATTGGTATTCTAATAGGAATTTCATTGAATCAATCTATAGATCACTTTGGGGAGTATTACCATCTTTTTTAAAAAAATGTGTTTTTATTGATTTGAGAGAGAGGAAGGGGGAGGGAGGGAGAGAGAGAGAGAGACAGAGAGAGAGAGATGGATTGGGTGTCTCAAACCCACAACCTGGGTAGGTGTCCTGACCTGGAATCAAACTGGCAACCTTTTGGTGCATGGAACAACGCTCAACCAACTGAACCACACCAGCCAGGGCAGTATTGCTGTCTTACCAATGTTAAGTCTTCCAATCTATTAACATGGATTGTCTTTCCATTTATTTAGCTTTTCTTGAATTCTTTCCAGCAATGTTTTATAGTTTTTAGTCTGTAAGTTTTACATTTCCTTAGTTAACATTTATTACTATGTACTTTATTATTGTTTTTTTTATTTTTTGTTTTTAACTTATTTTATTTTTTCCATCACTATTTATCCCTGCTATACCCTCTTCCACCTCCACCCTCCCAATCACCACATTGTTGTCCATGTCTATGAGTTCTATTTCTCTCTCTCTTTTTTTTCTTTTTTACTCAATCCCCTCCCCCGCACCACCCCTCCAACAAGCCCACCACCACCAGCGCTGTCTGCCTGCTCTCTGAGTCTGTCTCTATTTTGCTTGGTAGTTCAATTTGTTCAATAAATTCCACATATGAGTGAAATCATATGGTACTTGTCTTTCTTTGACTGTCTTATTTCACTTAGCATAATGTTCTCCAGGTCCATCCATGCTGTTGCAAAGGGTAAAATTTTCTTCCTTTTTACAGCAGAACAGTATCCATTGTATAAATGTACCACAGCTTTTGTATCCACTCATCTACTGATGGACACCTGGGCTGCTTCCAGATCTTGGTTATTGCAAATATCATTGCAATGAACATAGGGATACATATATTCTTTTAAATTAGTGTTTCAGGTTTCTTTGGATAAATTCCCAGGTGGAATCGCTGGGTCATAAGGCAGTTCCATGTTAATTTTTTGAGGTAACTCCATACTGTTTCCCACAGTGGCTACACCAGTCTGCATTCCCACCAATACTGCAAAAGGGTTCCCTTTTCTCCACATCCTCACCAATGCTTGTTAATTTATTGATGATAACCATTCTGACAGGTGTGATGTGATATCTAATTGTG
The DNA here is from genome assembly GCF_964212035.1 of Myotis nattereri. NCBI lineage: Eukaryota > Metazoa > Chordata > Mammalia > Chiroptera > Vespertilionidae > Myotis > Myotis nattereri. The sequence goes on from NC_138080.1 coordinate 10,818,862, forward strand.
GTGGTTTTTTTTTTTAATATATTTTATTGATTTTTCACAGAGAGGAAGGGAGAGAGATAGAGAGTTAGAAACATCGATGAGAGAGAAACATCGATCAGCTGCCTCCTGCACATCTCCCACTGGGGATGTGCCTGCAAGCAAGGTACATGCCCTTGACCGGAATCGAACCTGGGACCTTTCAGTCTGCAGGCCGATGCTCTATCCACTGAGCCAAACTGTTTTCAGCATCTAACTGTGGTTTTGATTTGTATTTAATGATTAGTGGGCATCTTTTCATTTGTCTATTGGCCATCTGTATGTCCTCTTTGGAGAAGTGTCTATTCATGTCCTTTGTCCATTTTTTAATTGCATTGTTTGAGTTTTTTGGTGTTGTGTTTTGTAAGTTCTTTATGAATTTTGGATATTAACCCCTTATCAGACGTATCATTCAGTGGGTTGTCTTTCAATTTCGTTGATTATTTCCTTTGCTGTGCAGAAACTCTTTAGTTTATGAGTCCCATTTTTACATTTTTTATTTTGTTTCCCTGGCCTGAGGAGATATATCAGAAAATACTGCTACAGAAAATGTCCGAGATTTTACTGCATTTTCTTCTAGGATTTTTATGAGTTTATTCTTGTGTGCAGTGTAAGACGATAGTCTAGTTTCATTTTTTTGCATGTATCTGTCCAGTTTCCCCCACACCATTTATTGAAGAGACTGTCTATAGTCCATTGTATGTTCTTGCCTCCTTTATCTAATATTAATGGACTGTAAAGGCGTGGTTTATTTCTGGACTCTCTAGTCTGTTCCTTGGTCTATATGTCTGTTTTTATGCCAGTACCATGCTGTTTTGATTACTGTGTCCCTGTAGTATAGTTTGATATCAGGCAGCATGATTCCTCCAACTTTGTTCTTCTTTCTCAAGACTGCTGTTGGTGCCTGGCCAGTGTTGCTCAGTCGTTGAGCATTACCCATGAACCAAGAGGTCCCTGGTTCAATTCCCTGTCAGGGCACATGCCCTGGTTGCAAGCTCTATCCTCAGTGCAGGGTGCACAGGATATGCCTCTCTCTCTCATTGATGTTTCTATCTATCCCTCTTCCTTCCTCTCTCTCTAAAATCAATAAAAACATATATTTTTAAAAAAGGACTGCTGTTGCGATTTGGGGTCTTTTGTGGTTACATGTAAATTTTTGAAAGATCTGTTCTAGTTCTGTGAAATATAACATTGGTACCTTGATATGAATTGTGTTGATTATGTAGATTGCTTTGGATAGTATGGACATTTTAATGTTAATTCTTCCTATCCATGAACACCGTATATATTTCCACTTATTTCTATCTTACTCAGTTTCTTTCTTCAGTGTCTTATAATTTTCTAAGAACATTTTTTTTTACATCATTGGTTAAATTCATTCCTAGGTATTTTATTCTTTTTGAAACAATTGTAAATGGGATTGTGTATTTTTTTTTTTTTTAGTTTCTCTTTCTGATAGTTCATTATTGGTGTGTAAAAATGCAACTGAGCCCTAGATGATTTGGCTCAGTGGATAGAACATTGGCCTGCGGACTGAAGGGTCCTGGGTTCGATTTCAGTTAAGGGCATGTACCTTGGTTGCAGGCTCCTCCCCATATCGGGCCCTGGTTAGGGCTCATGCAGAAGGCAACCAATTTATGTGTTTCTCTCTCATCAGTATTTCTCTCTGTCTTCCACTCTCTATGAAAATCAGTGGAAAAATATCCTCGAGCTTCGGTGTCTTTCCTCCTCTTGAATTTTTTGGAATCGTTTGAGAAGAATAGGTGTTAGTTCTTTCAAAAAAGTGCATCTGATTTCTGGATATTTATTTTGTGTTCTGTACTTGACTGAATTCATTTATCAGTTCTAGTAGTTTTTGGTGGATTCTTTAGGGTTCTCTATATACAATATCATGTCATCTGCAAATAATGACCATTTTTACTTCTTCCTTTCCAATTTGAATGCCTTTTATTTCTTCTTTTTGTCCAATTGCTGTGGCTAGCTAGGACTCCCAGTACTATGTTGAATAAGAGTGGTGAAAGCAGACATCCCTGTCTTATTCCTAGTCTTAAGGGGGACACTTGTAGTTTTTGCCCATTGAGTATGATGTTGGCTGTGGATCTGTCATATATGGCCTTTATTACATTGAGGTATGTTCCCTCTAGTCCAGTGGTTCTCAACCTTCCTAATGCCTCGACCCTTTAATACAGTTCCTCATGTTGTGGTGATCCCCAACCATAAAATTATTTTCGTTGCTACTTCATAACTGTCATTTTGCTACTGTTATGAATCGTAATGTAAATATCTGATGAAAGGGCGAGGGCTATGCCCTCCATCTTGCCCTGTACCCTCCATGTTGGGGCAGCCACCATGTGCTCAGGAGAGTACCTTCTTCCCGGAAGCCCAGGCCCCTGCTGGCCACGCCCGGGATTTCTTTAAACTAACCAATGACAATCAAGGGACGTGCGCGCCATAGAGATGACCACATCCTGTGTAAGAAGACCCGACTGGCGCCTGGTCAATCGACAGGCCCCACAGTCAGCTCCCCTCCCCTCACTCCACCCCCTATTAAAACCCTGTTTCTCTCACGGTGGTTTCACTCTGCTTCCAGTTGGTCACTGCGTAGGCCAGGAGGCGGAGTCGAGTTAGCTAGCTCAATAAAGGACCCTCTGCTTTTGCATCGGACTGGCTGGTTCCCTGGTGTGGTTTCCTTGGGGATCTTGAAATCTGGGCATAACATCTGATATGCAGGATGTATTTAGGCGACCCCTGTGAAAGAGTCATTTGACCCCCAAAGGGGTCGCGACCCACAAGTTGAGAACCGCTGCTCTAGTCCCACATTGCTGAGAGTTTTTATCATAAATATGTGCTGGATTTTATCAAATGCTTTTTCTGCATCTATTGATAATGATCATGTAGTTTTTATCCCTCAACTTGTTTATGTGATATATCACGTTTATTGTTTTGCAGATATTGTACCAACCTTGCACCCCCAGAATAAACCCCACTTGATCATGGTGTGTGATCTTTTTAATATATTGCTGGATTCAGTTTGGTAATATTTTGTTGAGGATTTTAGCATCTATGTTCATCAAGGATATTGGCCTATAATTTTCTTTCTTTGTAGTGTCTTTGTCTGGTTTTGGAATTAGGATAATGCTGAACTCATAAAATGAGCTTCGGTGTCTTTCCTCCTCTTGAATTTTTTGGAATCATTTGAGAAGAATAGGTGTTAGTTCTTTTAAGTTTGGTAAAATTCACCTGTGAAGCCATCTGGTGCAGGGCTTTTGTTTGTAGAAGGTTTTTTTAAAAAAAAATTTATTATTGCTTCAATCTAGTTGTAATTTGTGTATTCAGATGCTCTGATTCTTCCTCATTTAGTTTTGGAAGGTTGTATGTTTCTAGGAATTTATCCATTTCTTCCAGATTGTCCAATTTGTTGGAATGTAGTTGTTCGTAATATTTTCTTACAATACTTTGTATTTTATTTTATTTTTTTGTATCAGTTCCGTCTCCTCTTTCATTTCTGATTTTATTTATATGTGCCCTCTCTCTTTTTCTCTTGATGAGTCTGGTCGAAAGTTTGTCAATCTTGTTTATTTTTGCAAAGAAACAGCTCTTGGTTTCATTGATTTTTTTGTATGTGTTTAGACTCCATTTTCATTTATTTCTGCTCTGATCTTTATTATATCCTTCCTTCTACTCACTTTGGACTTTTTTGTTCTTTTTCAAGTTCCTTTCAGTGTAAAGTTAGATTGTTTACTTGAGCTTTTTCTTGTTTCTTGGGATAGAACTGTAATGCTCTGAATTTTCTTCTTAGGAATGTTTTTTCTGTGTCCCACAGATTTTGGATTGTTGTGTTCTCAAGATATCTTTCTATTTCTTCCTTGATCTCATTGTTAACCCATTCATTGTTTAGCACCATGTTATTTAGCATGCATATGTATCATTATCATTTAAAATTTTTAAATTGTTTTTAAGAGAGGAAGGAGAAGGAGGAGGAAGAGGAAGAGGAGGAGGAAGAGAAGGAAGAGGAGTTGGAGAGAGAGATATCCCAACCAGGGATTGAACCTGCAACTTGAGTATGTGCCCTGACCTGGAATTGAGCCTGACACCTATTGGTGCATGGGATGATGCTAAACCAACTGATCCACATTGGCCAGGGCTGTATTTTATTATTTTTGATGCTATTGTAAATGGAATTGTTTTTAAATTTCCTTTTTAGATTGCTCATTGCTGTTTTATGGAAATGCAACTATTTTTTGTGTGATCGTATATAGTAAAACTGCTGATTTCATAAGCTCTAATAGTGTGTGTGTGTGTGTGTGTGTGTGTGTAAGTGTCTGGCTTTGGTATCAGAATAATGCTGACCTCCTAGAAAGAATGAGCTAAGAAGTGTTCCATCTCTTCTATATTTTTATTGGAAGAGTTTGAGAAGAATTGGCATTAATTCTTCTTTAAATGTTTGATAATGAAGCCATCTGATCCTGGTCTTTTCTTTGTTGTACGATTTTTGATTACTGCTTCAATCTCCTTATGTGTCATAGGTCTTTTCGGATTTTCTATTTCTTCTCCAGTCAGTTTTGATAACTTGTTTCTAGCAATTTGCCCCTTTCATATAGATTATCTGATTTGTTAGCATAAAATTGTTCATAATATTCTCTTAAAATCCTTTATTTATTTCTATAAGGACGGTAGTTATGTTCCCACTTTGATTTCTAATCTTAGTTATTTTTTTATCTCTCTTCTAGGTCTCTGTTTTCTGTCTTCTCAGCGTTCATCAGTTGCTACTATAACCCCTTTGTTAGAAAAATAAAAATGGCTACTCAACCTGGCATATAGTAGACCTCAGTAAATATTTCCTGAATTATTTCTCGCTGATGTAGGGCCGGAAAAGAACTGGGAAAGGGACTTCCCTGTAGCCCTCCGGGGAAGAGAGACTGTTGATTGTTGAATGTTCTTTTGCCTGAGCTGATGGCCCTCCAGTGCATCTTCCACATGACCTTGGCAGAGCTATAACATAGACCTGACTACTACTCTCCCTTGGCTAAATCCTTCAGCAGCTCCCCAGTGCCCTTGATAAAGGTCACCCTTCTTAGTTCCACATGTGAGGCCCTGGGTAACCTGTCCCCCTTCCATCTTTCAGTATCCCACCTCGGCCATTCTGTAGGTCCCCTGGACATCCTCAGCTGATCTGGCCTCTGACTGACACCTGCATGTCTTTCAGGTCTTCAGTGGTTGTTCCCTCCAGAGACCTGGTGAGGTGCCCTTTGTACCCCACAGCCTCTGTATAGATGTTCCTCTAGAACACTGACCATGCAGTCTTGCAACATCCTATGAATATCGCACCCCCCCCCCCCCCACACACACACTGGCTTCAAGCCCCATTGTGAAGCGGGGCCGGGGTCGCGGCCAGGTTGGACCAGGGGCTGAGGCCACAGAGCTCATGGAAGCAAGGCCGAGGACAAGGCCGAGGACAAGGCCGAGGACAAGGAGTGGATCCCCATCACCAAGCTGGGCTGTCTGGTCAAGGACATGACGATCACATCCCTAGAGGAAATCTATCTATTCTCCTTGCCCATCAAGGAATCTGAGATCACTGACTTTTTCTTGGGGGCATCCCTCAAGGATGAGGTCTTGAAGATTATGCCTGTGCAAAAGCAGACACGTGCTGGCTAGAGGACCTGGTTCAAGGCATTTGTCGCCACTGGGGACTACAATGGACATGTTGGTTTGGGTGTTAAGTGCTCAAAGGAAGTAGCCACTGCCATCTGTGGCGCCATTATCCTGGCCAAGCTCTCTATTGTTCCCGAGAAACAAGATCGGCAAGCCCCACACTGTTCCTGCAAGGTGACTAGCCGCTGTCATCTCATCCCTGCCCCCAGGGGTACTGGCATTGTCTCAGCCCCTATGCCTAAGAAGTTGCTGATGATGGCTGGTATTGACGACTGCTATACCTTGGCCAGGGGCTGCACTGCCACCCTGGGCAACTTTGCCAAGGCCACCTTCGATGCCATCTCTAAGACCTATAGCTATCTCACCCCAGATCTCTGGAAAGGGAGACTATGTTCACCAAGTCTCCCTATCAGGAATTCACTAACCATCTTGTAAAGACCCACACCAGAGTATCTGTGCAGAGGGCCCAGGCTCCAGCTGTGACCACCACATAATTTTATACAAGAAAAATAAAGTGAATTAAGCCTGCTAAAATCCTATCTAATAATAGACAAACATGGTAACTGACCATACCTTCACTACGCCTCCCATTGGCTAATCAGCATGATATGCAAATTAACCGCCAACAAAGATGGCGGCTAATTTGCATACTGCGGGCGGGACAGCACAGCCGCCAACGTGAGAGCCGCCATCCAGGCCCCCGTGTGTGACCCCAGAAGCCGCCTACCTGCCGCCCGTTGGGCCGCAGGCTGGCCCCAGAAGCCCCAGAAGCCGGTGATCGGGAGGGAGATGGGGGTCCCCTGCCCAGGCCTGACGGCAGAGGGCGTCAGGCCTGGGCAAGGGGCTGATTCAGCGATCGGAGGGTAATGGAGGTTGACGCCTCTGGCAGAGGCGTCAGGCCTGGGTGGGGAGTGGAGCCGGCAATTGGAGGGGTCTGGGGGTCCCCTGCCCAGGCCTGACGCCTGGGCCAGAGGCATCATGCCTGGGCGGGGGCGGAGCCAGTGATTGAGGGAAGGAGGGGGTCCCCTGCCCAGGCCTGACACCTCTGGCAGAGGTGTCAGGCCTGGGCAAGGGGCCGATCAGGCGATCTGAGGGTGATGGGGGTCGACGCCTTGGCCGAGGCATCAGGCCTGGGTGAGGGCGGAGCCAGTGATCTGGGGGATATGGGGGTCCCCTGCCCAGGCCTAAAGCCTGGGCCAGAGGTGTCAGGCCTGGGCCTGGGGGGCAAACTGGGCGATTGGTGTGAACTACAGAGGAAACACCTTTTCTGACCGCTCATTGGCTAAGCTCCCTGTATGCCACTGGCAATATTCTTAGTAACTTGGGTAATAAGAATCCAATAAAGGTGATCTAGGGTTTTTCACCACACTCCTGGTGAAAAAAACGAAGGTCCGCTGCTGGAGGGCTAAGAAATGTCATATCCTGCCCTAGCCAGTTTGACTCAGTGGATAATGCCTTGGCCTGCTGATGGCAGGGTCTGGGTTCAATTCTGACGAAGGGCATGTACCTAGGTTGCAGGCTTCTCCCTGGCTGGGACCCAGGTCAGGGCTCATGCAGGAGGCAACCAAAGTGTTACTCTCACTTTGATGTTTCTCTCTGTCTTTCCCCTTCTCTTCCACATTCTCTAAAAATCAATGGAAACATATCCTCAGGTGAGGATAAAAAAATAATAATAAAGAAATTATTATTATATGAAAGACACATCTTGAAAATGCCTAAATAAAGTTGTCATTCTTTTGTGGTGAAGGGACTGGAGTCCGTGTTGATGAAAAAACCTTGCTGGCTGCGGTGACTGGCAGTGGCTGCAGCAGCGGGGTGATGGGGCTGGTGCCTTCCTCTGATCAGCCCGGTCACCTCCCACAAAGGGAGGCCAGACTGCGGCTTAGGCCCGCTCCCCAAGGAGAGCAGGAGCGGGCCTAAGCCGTCACTAGGACATCCCCTGAGGGCTCCCAGTATGTGAGAGGGGGCAGGCTGGGCTGAGGGACACCCCCCCCCCCAGTGCACAAATTTCGTGCACCGGGCCCCTAGAGTGTGTGTGTGTGTGTGTGTGTGTGTGTGTGTGTGTATTTTATTATGATGCAAGTATGGTGAAGTCAACCTATCAGGAGATGGTTGCCCTTAAAAAGACATTTTGCTGCTCTGGCCAATGTGGCTCAGTTGTTTGAGTGTCGTCCCATGTACCAAAAAGTCACCAGTTCAATTCCAGGTCAAGACACATGCCTGGATTTCAGGCTTGATCCCTGGTAGGGGGCATGCAGGAGGCAGCCAATCAATGATTCTCTCTCATCGATGTTTCTATCTCTCTTTCTCCCTCTTTGAATTCCATAAAAAATATATTTTTAAAAAAGACATGCTTGGAGCACAGAGTTTATAGGGCAGTGAAATAACGATGGGTACACGTACTGTACACAGAATGAATAACACCTGTAATGTAAACGATAGACTCTGGGTGATGATGATGTGTCAGTGTAGGTTTATCAGTGGCAACAAATATACCCTCTGGTGGGGATGTTGATAATGGGGAAGGCTGTGTAAGTGTAGGAGATGGGGTATATGGAAACTGTCCTTCCCCTCAATTTTGCTGGGAAAATTAAACTGCTCTAAAACAAACAAACAAACAAACAAACAAAAAAAAAACAGTTGCCCAGCTGGCGTGGCTCAGTGGTTGAGCATCAGCCTATGAAGCAGGAGGTCATGGTTCGATTCCTGGTCAGGGCACATTCCTGATCAGGGCCCATGCCCAGGTTGTGGGCTTGATCCCCAGTGTGGGCTATGCAGGAGGCAGTCAATCAATGATTCTCTCTCATCACTCATGTTTCTATCTCTCTCTCCCTCTCCTTCCTCTATGAAATCAATAAAAATATATTTTTAAAAATAATAAAAAACAGTCTTTCAGTGGCAAGTATGACTCAGTTGGTTGAGCATACTGAAAGTTGGTTGTCCCTCATACTGAAAGGATCACCAGTTGACTCCTGGTTGGGGCACATGCCCAGGTTGCAGGCTCATGGTGCATGCATGAGGCAGACTATTGATGTTTCTCACATCAAAGGGTCTCCCTCCCTCTCCCTCTCTCTAAAATTAATAAAACCATATTTTAAAAAACAGTCAATAAAAAAGGAACAACAAAAAATTATGAGCTGACCATTATCTGTGGCTAGAACTGCACTGTTCAGTAAGGTGAACACCAGCCACATGTGGCTATTTGGCACTTGAAATGAGTTGCAGGTGTACCAAAAACCACGTTTTGAAGACTTACTATGCAAAAAGGAAAATATCTCAGTCATTTTTATTTGGTTACATGTTGAAATGATAATACAGGGGTGGGCAAAAGTAGGTTAGTAATACATAATAAATAAATTAATAATAATAATACAAGAAAAAAGTGTTGCGTACTCACAACTATAGCCTACTTTTACCCACCCCTGTATTATAATTTCAACATGATAGATAGGGTTAAACAAAACACATTATTAAAAAAATTTTAAAGAATTTAAGAAATTGATTTTTAGGGAGAGAGGAAGGGGGGAGAGAGAGAGAAACACTGATGCAAGAGTGAAATATTGATCAGCTGCCTCCTGCATGCTCTCCATGGGGGATGAAGCCCGCAACCCAGGCATGTGCCCTGACCTGGAATCAAATCGGCAAACTTTGGGTGCACAGACAACACCCAACCAACTGAACCACATTGGCCAGGGCTACATTATTAAGATTTTTTAAAGGACATGTTTAATACAGCACTTAATAGCATGTACATGTGGAAAAAAAAATAGTATGTACCTATGGAATGAAGCAGTCAGACCTAAGCTTGGAATCTGGACCCCACTTACTTGGTCAGGCAACTTAACCTCTCTGGGCCTCAGTTGATTGTTTTTTTTCCTATAACATGGGGATAAATAGCAATCCTCTAGGGCAGTGGTCAGCAAACTCATTAGTCAACAGAGCCAATATCAACAGTACAACGATTGAAATTTCTTTTGAGAGCCAAATTTTTTAAACTTAAACTATATAGGTAGGTACATTGTTATTAACTTAATTAGGGTACTCCTAAGCTGGCCTTTGCTAAAAACGTCCTCAATCTGATTGAGGTACGTTTGCTGAGGTCGACCCCTTCCAACTCTCCCATCCACACTCGTCTTGTATACTTGTTTCAGATAGATGAGTGTGGATGGGAGAGTTGGAAGGGGTCGACCTCAGCGAACGCTCCTCAAAACAATGTACCTCCCCCGCGCGCTGCGTATCCCCGTGGCCCGCCTGCGCCGTGTCTCCCATCACCAGACCGACACCCCCCACTTCTTCTAACACACTTCTTCAAAATAGACTCGCCCAGGCCGAAAACCAACTTCTGCGCATGGGCCACGAAGTTTCAATCGCACTGTATGTGCGCACCCGCACGTGGTATTTTGTGGAAGAGCCACACTCAAGAGGCCAAAGAGCCGCATGTGGCTCGCGAGCCGTGGTTTGCCGACCACTGCTCTAGGGTTATTGTTAATTCAAACCTCTCTCTTTAAAGAAATTCAGCTTGGTGGGATTGGCGGGGGCACCTCCCTCCAACATAAAATGTGGATCATGGCTGTGATTCCATGCCCCAATGGCCACGGCTTTTTGGGCAGATCCAGGATTCTGCCCTTGGCCTAGGGTGTTTCTCTTTGAATGTCTATAGTTTCCCCACTCTTAGCAGGTCTAAAGTGGGTCTGTTTTTCTTCTCCCTTTCCTCAGCTCCCCGCCAATTACACAAAATAAAAGCTGGCCCTGTCTCTCGATCTGCAGCCAGCTTCCAATTACGCCTGAGAAGGGAAGGGAAGGGATGGGAAGGGGAGGAGAGGGGAGGGGAGGGGAGGGAAGTTCATCCCTAGCATCTCCCTATTACTCAGGATTAGAGGCAGTGATTCTAACCTCACAGCATCTTGCTTCATTTTTGTTTTTTTAAATATATTTTTATTGATTTCAGGGAGGAAGGGAGAGGAAGAGAGATAGAAACAACAATGATGAGAGAGAATTATTGATCGGCTGCCTCCTGCACACCCCCTACTGATGATCAAGCCCACAACTTGGGCATGTGCCCTTGGCTGGAATCGAACCCAGGACCCTTCAGTCCTAGTTTGTTGCTTTGTTGTTTTGCTGCTTGTCTTGTCTGCTCTACACTGGGACTGTCTGTCTTTTTCACTGCTTGACCCAGCAACAAGCTCAGTGCCTGGCATATAGAAAGTGCTGCTTGCTCAGTGAAGAATGAATGAGATAGCAAGTGGCCCCAACATAGGTGTCCAGTGAGGATCAGTGACATCCTTGTCATCTTTCATGTTAGGGACATATATGCTTCCTTACTGCCATCGCCCCAGGGGCTGGTATGTAAGAGGTACCCAGAAAAATTGTGTGGAAGGGGTGAATAGAGCTTAGCAGCTTCTAGAGGTTCTTGGGATAGGATAAGATCCTCTCCTCAGGACCCACCACTCTCCCTTCTGAAGCCACCCCTACCCCAGCCCCAGCCTCACCTGGCCCCCACAAATGCAGTAAGAGCAGGAGAAGCATAAGAACTGAGGCCAAGACTGAGACCAGTGCCAGTAGCCTGAGTTCCCTCACCCTGGCCATCAGTGTGGCTGCCCTCTGGAACACAAAGGTAGCTGGTTAGCCTGGGGTGGAAGCCCCTCAAAGCTGGACTTGCAGAAGGGACCAGGGCCAACCATATTGGGAACACACAGAACAATCTGTAAACCAAGTCCCTGGAAGTCAGGTCAGGCTGGCAAGACATCTTCCCTTCCCTCCTCCCAACCTACCTCTAGTTGCTTGGCAACCATTGTGGCTCTGGACCAGAGCAAGAGGCAACTCGGCATAACAGGAGTCCAGGCCCAGCAGACAGGACACCCGTCTCCCCAAGAGCTGCATGACCTGGGGAGGAGGAGAGAGAATGGTCCCTAGCTGCTTCTCTCGGAGGCCACCTGAACTGGTGGGACCTTGAGGCACCAGAAGTTCAGAACACTGTAGGCAGCACCTGGGGATGAGGGGGATTTGATATGCAAAAGCAACTGCAGAAGGACCCCCACTTCAGCTGGCGATACTTCTCCAGTATCTTTCCTGATGACCCCTAGGCCTCTGCTCAATGGCTCTCTGCCATTAGCGAGGGGATTGTCCCCGTTCCTTCAAAGTATTTATGAAAAGTTAATTTTCCTGGCCAAAAAGAGGCAAATGACTGGCCTCCTAGACCCTCCAGCACCTCCTCTATAAAGTGGGCCAATGTTGAGCCCCTGGGAAGATCCTCCAGCAGAGAAGTAAGAATTACTCAGCCTGAAGAGGCGTTCACTCCAAAGGGAGCAGTTGGTGTTTCTCCTCACAGACCCACTGCCCACCCAGCTCTGCAGTGGGGCCACCTGTGTATACCCACTAGGGTGCTTTTCACAGGGGGCCCTGCCCACCACCCTTGTACTGCAGCCTACCCTGCAGGCCCTGGGGTGTAATGAGTCCCCGAGTTTGGCTCAGCTCCAGGCTGGAGACACCCCCATCGGCTTCCATTGTCAGAACTGGTGACCAGGAAGCAGGAGGATGCTTTTGTCACCGCAGCTGCACTCATTTCACACCTGATGAGGAAGAAGGTCTCTGTACAACGGAAGAGGCCTCTCCTCCCCCGGTTGAGCCTTGACCTGAATGTGTGGTCCTCCTCACATTCAGCAGCTGTGGTCCTTAGAACTGGGGGTTTTCATTCAGGGCTTCCGAACATCTTGTCTCCTGCCCAGACACCTGGGTCCTGAGCCACGTCCAAGAACGCGCAAATCCCTGTGTGATAGGCGTTCTGGGTCCTCAGCTTCTCCGCCCTCCTGGGAAGGCTGCGCTGGAACAGAGTGGGCGGGAAGAGGGATCGCTCGCCCGGGACCTGGGCTAAGTCTGGAAAACTACACGCCTTGGCCGCTGCCCACGAGCGGGGAAGGCAGGGGCAGTGGGCCGGAGGCTGGCCCGGGCTCGCCACGCCGCGTCCCCACGCCCGCAGCCACGCGGGAGCCGCGGCGGGGCCCAGCCTCACCCACCCGGGACTGCGGCACCGGGGATGGGACGGGGCAGGGCTGTAGGCTCCGCCCTGAGGTGTAAGCCCCACCCAGAAAGCTCTCTAGTCCAGCGCCTTCATCAAGGCCCGCCCCACGCCAAGCCCCAACCAGCCAGCTTCGACTCAGCTAGGGCAGGGGCGAGGACCTGCCCCACCACGGGCTCCGGAGGAGCAGGAGAAATGAAAAAGGGGTGCAGGCTGTTATAAATACCCAGAGTGGTCTACAGCTAATAATGCCGGAAACTAAAAGTTAAAAGCAGCCAGGCCTTGTGGCTCAGTGGTTAAGCATCGACCCATGCACCAAGAGGTCATCGGGTTGATTCCCTGTCAGGGCACATGCCCGGATTGCGGGTTCGATCCCTGGCAGGGGGCATTCAGGAGGCAGCCAATTCATGTTTCTCTCTCATGTTGATGTTTCTCTCTCATTGATGTTTCTATTTCTTTTTCTCTCTAAAATCAATAAAAACATTTTTTTAAAAAAGTTAAAAGCGATCAGTTGTGAGTGCTCTGCAGAGCTCCCTTTTCCCTACCTGCACCCCATTTTCCCTCCCCCACCCGCATCCCTATTTCAGCTGGGCCATAGAACCCAGGGAAAGAAGAGATGCCTACTGAGAAGGCTAAAGGCTAATGCTCTCTATAATATATTAACCTCTATTTGTAAAAACTGCTGTTTGAATTTTCCACTTTGCATAAATAGTCTTGTTCTATGAATTCAACTGTCTGGCCTTGCAAGCCGCTCTGCTGCTGTTTCTACCCCCCCCCCCCCCCCCCCGCCCCCCATACCAGGTGCCTGTTAGTTATCTACTAAGTTGCGCTGTGCTCAAGATTACAAGCTGCCTGCAAAAATAACTTACACAGAGCTCTTTGTAAAGTCTGCAGAAGGTCTGGAAAAACTCTTATTTGGGAGACAAAGGGCTGGAAAGATATAAAAAGGTAAAGCTTCCTCCATGTTTTCGGCTCAGATATTTTTTGGAGGTGACTCCACTAAGACCACAGGCATAGTAAAACAGTGTAACTCCATTTCTTAGGCATTGCTTGGTTTTCCCGGGCTTCTGTAACACTGCTAGTGTGGCATTTACTCCTGGTGGTGTGGCTACATGGGGTCCTGACTTTTCTTCCAAAACCAGAACACCTATTTGTTGTAGTTAATAGTTTTATTGAGATTATTTTCAAGAATATTCGATAAAATTCACATATGTATGTTGCACCCATTGCAAGTGGCCCATTCTGTAATGTTTACTGTATTCTCAGCGTCGCTGGATGCTCACCACTATCTAATTTCAGAACAAACAAAGAAAACAACACACCACCAACAACCCGTTGGCAGTCACTCAGTCTCCCCTCCTCCCAGCCCATGGCAACCACTAATTTTACTTTCTGTTTCTATAGATTTTCCTGTTCTCAACACCAGATCATTTCTGTGACATACGTCACCCCATTGTGTGGAAGGAGAGAAAAGCCATGTGAAGTCAGGGTCCCAAGAGAACAGCTGGCTTGGGAGTGGGGAGCAGAGGTGAAGTCTGTTTCCTGGGCTCTAGGCAGCCTGACACCTGTCCACAAGAAGCCACCCAGGTGTTTGAGAGGAGAGGGAATAGGAGGAGGAGAAAGGGTCCTTCAGGGAGAAAGCAGGGTGCTGGCTGAGAGGCCTGGGATAGGGAAGGAAGTCGTGGCGGGGGGGTCACAGGGTAGCCAGCCTTCAAGTGGCCTGGCAGGGCTGGGCTGTCCATCTGCATGCATCTTCAGCCTCTTATTGCCAAGGAAGCCAAACCTCTGTCGGTTCCACCTCTGAGTAGTTAGTTGAGGGAGTCATTGTTTCCTGATTTGGATCCTCTCATCCCCAGTTGCCCCCAACTCCCTCCATATGTGTCCTGACCTCGGAGAAAGGAGCTAGAAAGAGAAACAGGAGAAGAGAGGAGGGCGGGGCAGGAGAGAGAAGCCTGGAGGTGGAGTGGGAGAACAGGTGAGGAGGAGGAAGGGGGTGGAGGACAGGTGGTGCAGGGTGGGGCTCCATCTATAAAGTGAGAACGCCTGCTGGCTAGTGGGCAGGAGAGCTTGCCACATACTCCAGAGGCACCAGGAGCCCCGTAGGCTTTGGTAAGTGTCCCCTCGCTGCAACCGAGACCAGCAGCTGATCTCCCAGGAACCACTTGGCCCGATCCTGTGCTGCCTGCCTCCCTTGCAGAGGGTCCTGGCTTGAGATGGGAGGGGGGTGTGATCCCAGTGCCTGCTACTGTCCATTTGGTGTCCTCCTTACCCCCCTCCCACCTCCCCTGTTATCCCTCAAGGATCAGGAGGAGGAGAACAAATCTGCACCATGAACTTGTGGCTCCTGGCCTGCCTAATGACCTGCTTCATAGGCACCTGGGCCCCTGCTGTCCAAGCTCAAGGTACTGTCTGGGGCCATACCTACTCTCCTCCCCCCAGTTCCCCCCCTTCCCATCCATCCTTCTGTCTCCCCCCCCCCCATTTGCCTATCCCCTCCTCTAAAAGTCTGAGCTGATTTCCACCATCAGATTCTCTGACAGCTACCCCATCCCCAGGCATGCAGAAACTCCTGGCATCTGTGCAGTCCCTGTGGTGCCTCCACCAAAGCCCATGACCCAAGTCTTTCCTGCAGGGACTCCAGTCAGCCCAGGGAATGTGGGAAGCAGAGGGTGGCTCCCATAGTGGCCTAGCCCCTTGTCACCAGGGGCACACTGCAGTGATCTCACCCTGTAGGGCCCCAGAGACTAGCAGGAAAGGGTCCTCTTCCCAGCTTCCCCCAACCCGGGCTAACTGGGTGGTCAGGCTGAGGGTCACTACTCAGCCTTTATGGGCCTCAGTTTCCTCATGTGCAAAGTGGGGCTCCAAATTCCCCCTGTAGAGAGAGGGGCCATGAAGATCCAACGGACCAATGCCTGCAAAACGCTTGGCCCGGTGCCTGCGGCACCAACAGTAATTACTGTGATTATTGGGAAATATCTCCCCTCCTCTCCCTAGATTAGGCACTTGAGGATTTGGGTGACTAAAAGCCAGTTCTGGGCATGCAATACCCCAGGAGAGGAGCCCCGCCACGGTGCCCTCCATCGCAGTGGGCCCAGGGGAGGCAACTGAACCCCAGCAGCTGGCAGGGCAGGGTCGAGGTCCGCCTGCCCCACCCACCCCTTACTAGGCTCTCCCGTCCCCCAGCAGATCTTAGCCTTTGCCCCAGCGGGGCTGGGCTTAGTTTCCATTGCCCTGGTGTCAGCGGTCTACTCCAGCAGGCAGGCAAGCCCAGGCCCTTTGATCCTGGCCCCCAGCCTGAGGAACTGCTTGCCCGACACTGTGCCCCAGGATCCACTTGACTCCACTGCCCCTTGCTCTCTGGGACCATTCTTGCCCTCTCCTTTACCCCTCCTTCTGGCTTCACTCTGCCAGGGCTTAGTCATGGTCACTCCAAGGGCCAGTAGAGGGACAGATCCCTTGAAGGCCTCTGTCCCATCTTTTGCATCAATTCATCCTTTGCTTCCAGACCCTCTGGCACCAGCACCTCCTCCTCTGAGTGCCTCCTCTTCTGAACTTCCCCCTCCCAGCATGGATCAATTTCCTGGTCTTCCTGCTAGGCCAGGACATCCCCGATGACAACACTAGGTCCAATTCCCTTCTGTTTATCCAGGCATTTGGCCCTGAGTAGGAACTCTAAATGCTTTTATTCAACTAAAGGGTAAATGAACAGAGACCTCCCGGTTTCTGGTCAGGTGACTCAGAAAGGTGACTCTGATGGGAACAGAGAGGAGGTGCCTGAGGTAGACCTAGGTGGGGAAAGGCCAGTCTGGAGCAGGAACCAGGACAGCAGGAACAGCAGGCCAGCCCACTCATTTAGGAGGAGGGACCCAGAAGGCAGTGGTGGCCCCTGGCCCCTCCTCAGGGTACTGCATCTGCCCTCCTTGCCCTCTGTCCCAGAGCAGGAGTAGAAATGGCCTTGGTCTCCCATTCATTTTGAGGTCCTGGGCCCTTCCTACCCAGGGTCTCAGGCCCTCTCCAACCCCTGCCAGCTGTCCCCATATCAAGGACCAAAGGTGAGCCTAATGGCTTCCTTATCACCTGGGCTGTCCCTCAGCCTCCATAGGGCCTGGGACAGTCATGATATGTTTGAGGGCGCCTACATCGGTGGCTGTGCCTGCACACCCAGTGCAAATTCAGCCACACAGATACATAGAAAACTGAGCCTGGCCATGGCTGTGTCACTCAATGGCCTGTGAACCAATTTCAGGTCAAGGGCACATACCTGGGTTGCAGGCACATGCGGGAAAGCAACCAATGTCTCTCAACTTGATGTTTCTCTCCTTGCTTCCTCCCACCCTTCCTCCCTTCCTCCCTCTCCAAAAATCAATGGAAAAAATATCCTCAGGTGAGGATTAACAACAAAAATAAAAATACAAAAAAGAAAAGTGAGCCTGGGTGACTGTGCGATTGCAGGTGTCTTTGAGGACTGCTGCCTGGCTTACCATCCCTACATCAAGCAGACTGTGCTCCGGCGGGCCCATAGTTACCATCACCAGGATGTGAGTGGGAGCTGTAACCTCCCCGCTGTGATGTGAGTGGGACAATGGGGGCTACGGTGGGTGGGAGCTCACACATAACTTTGCTTCCCACTTACACATTAACCTTGCACTCCACTCCCACTTGCACAGATTCCACTTCCCTCGCAGACATAAGATGGTGTGTGGGAACCCAAAGGCCAAGTGGGTACAAAATGGGATGAGGTTACTGAATCATCGGAAAAAGCATCACCAAGGCACCTCGGGAAACTTCCAAGGTGGGTGAGACCCCAGCCCAGCTGCAGGCTACTGAGCTTCTCAACCCCCAAAGGAGGGGATTCAGCCTAGTACGCTGACAGCTGCCCACACCCCAAAGAAAGCCAGTTGCTGGGGAGTGGGAGACTGAGTGAATGAGCAATTCTTTTAGTCAAAACACTTTCAATTGCCAGAGATGGGAAAGTCAAGCAAATGGGAAACTCATCAGTTCAAATGACCAGCTAATGGCTTCAGGCTTGGCTGGATCCAGGTGTTCAAAGGGTATTGATGAATCTATTATCTGTTTCTATTTCCATCTTTCTGACAGGCTCTCACACTATTGGGAAGAAGCTGAGCTCTGGAACCTACAGGGTTCCACACTCCTTGTTTAGAGGTGGCATCGGAAGCAGCAAGAGGAATGCCTCCCTCCCAACAATAGCTAATCCAGGTAAGGACTTGGATCATGTTACCATCTCTGGGCTCATCATGATGAGGGCTCATGATGAGGCCAGATTGGGTCAAGGACTCATCAGCAGGACCAAGGAGGGTTGGTTCGGTGGTCAGCCCCACAGGTTCACATGAGAGTGTCCTAGGTGTCCACAACTGACCCAGCCAGGAAACTTCAGCTCCACTCCACTCTCTGCCACCTGCCGTCCTCTCCAGGCCTCTCCAATCTCTCCTGCAGGACTGTGAGACTGCACGTCTCCAGGATCAATCAGCTCAAGGTGGGCTGGAGTTTCTCCACCGTGACTGTTGCCTTGCAGCCCCCCATTGCTCTGTCCTTCAAGCCAGCTCTCCAGGCTGTGCCCAGGTCTGCGCTGGTCTCTCACCCGCCACCTCCTGCTCCTGAGGCAGCTGTAGGAGGGAGCCCTTTGTTTTCTTTGAGAACCAGAGCCAGCCCTGGCCAACGGTTCTGATGGACAGTCATCAAGGATCACCACCCATTTGCAGTCTTTTGTCACCTACCCTGGGGCCACACCTGCCCATGTCCCTCTGGGCCCTTGCAAAGCTCTAGTCCATCCATGGACACCCTCTTGAGCTGTGCTTTTAAAAATAAACCTTTGGTGGAACATCATTCCTGTCTCTGTCACGTTTCATTATGGGGTACCAGTCCCAACCTGTGCTGAATTCCACATGATCCCCTCTCACTCCAGGATAGCAGACATCTCCGGGGGGCTGAGCACTGGATTGCTAGATATAGGACCGGGTGCATGTTCAGCTGGTGACCTTGAGCAAACCGCTCCTCTCTCTTGCTGCCTCCTTCCTGGTTTGTAAAGTGGGGTCACATCCTTGCTTTGCCCAGGTCCCTAGGTTGTCATAACCAGCTCATGGATGAAGGCTCTGTAAGCGCGGATGGCTGCCCAGAAGCTCCTGATAGTTTGGGTGAACCAGACCCCAGCTAGGACAGAGTTCAGTGACTGCTCTGCAGGAGGAGGAAGGGGCAAATTTCAGGGTCCAGGTCACCACTCAAACTCAATGTAACCAAATGTGCTGTCCTCAGGCAGCCCATATCCATGACAAAGAATGTTCTGAATGAAAGCAAATGTACCATCTTTAGAGGAGAAGAGGTAGTTTGGGGCCAGGAGCCAGACTTGGAGGAAACTGGGTCACATCCAGGCCTCACTATGCTATTGTGATCCAGGCAGATTCCACAAACTCTCTAAACCTCAGTCCCCCACCCCACCCCACCTATAAAATGTAGTGATAGCACTGCCTGCCTCATACAAGTTTGTGGGGACTAAATATATTCCTATCTGTGTTTTAGACACACACATACTGACTACATGTTAACAGGATGAGAATCTCAGCCATCAAACTCGGTAGATCTGGCCCAACCTAGGGCCAGGCAGGTAGTGGCACAGCTGTCTGACTTTGAACCCAGTTCTGCTGCCTCCAACCTGGAGTCACTTTAGTAAGTTGCTTGACCTCCCTGAGCTTCAGCTTTTCAATCTGCAATATGATTGAAAGGACGAGGATAGCAGTCTCTATTCCATGAGGCTGTAGTAACAAATGGGTCAATAATTGGAAAATATTTAGAATGGTGTCTGATATGTAGTATGTGGTCTGGAAATGTGAGCCATTTTCATCAATATTTTAAAAAATATATTTTTATTGATTTCAGAGAGGAAGGGAGAGAGAGAGAGAGAGAGAGAGAGAGAGAGAGAGAGAGAAACATCAATGATGAGAGAGAATCATTGATAGGCTGCCCAGCCATGTGCCCTGACTGGGAATCAAACCCCAACCTCCTGGTTCATAGGTTGATGCTCAACCATGGAGCCACGACAGCCAGGCCATTTTTATCAGTATGGAGTGAACCCATGAAGGCTCAGTTGATGCCAAACACACAAGCCTGAGAATTGGCAGAGCCTATATGTACCCCAGGACTGTGTCTCCAGCCCCAGGTGGAAGGTGTCTCCACTCACCTCTCACCTATATACTTTCTGCTCAGAGCCCTGCACTGTAGCTCATCCCCCACCCCATAGCTTCCGCCCTCCTAGGGTCTCCGATTCTTCATGTAGCCCTTCAGTGTCTACTTACCTCAAGAACGTGCTAAGGAGGCAGACGTAACCCGAAAATAACTATTGTTTTTCCACTTCTGATATAAAGCATCCTTGGAACCTTAGGGGGCATGAACATGACTGTGTAACACCAGCTCTGGCTGGGGCCCTGTGGGCCCTTCTGCTTGGAGGGATGAGCCCTATGCCCACCTCTGGTGCAGTGCAGAAGTTTAGCCTGAGATTGACCAGATACAGTGAATCACAGGGCCCTGCTTGACCCTACTGTGGGAGGTGGAGGTGCAGGCCACAGCTTCCAGCTGTCTCCAGGAAAGACTGCTGGGGAGAGACTCATCTCGCCTGAGGTAGTAACGTAGCATGTCACTCTTCCTGAGTTTCGGGGTTCCACCTGGTCAGCCATTGCAACCAGGGATGGATTCTCAACAGTTCCAAAATATCCTGTCTCTGGAGAGGAGGAGGCATGGAGGCCTTAGTAAGGCCCCAGCTCGTCACCAGGGTCTCCCTGCAGTGTGTAGCGAGCAGAGTTTCATCAGTTTTCCCCAGAACCCACGGAATGAGGCTGGGGCTGGCTGGTGCCCAGGCTGTGAGTGTGGACAGGGGGCTGCAGGAGGGGCCTGGGACCAGGCTATAGTAGCTGTAGTCAAACCTTCAGCCGCAAGGCCTGGACCCTTGGCCCTGGCTGTCCCTCTGCCCAAATGCACCAGGGGCCTGCCATGCTCACCACCTCCAGCTGGTAGGTTGCAGGCTCTCGCCTCTGACGCCGCAGCTGCAGGGACCTGCGACCACAGAGGTGATGCATGCGGAAGAAGCTGATTATTGCTGGGGACAATAACATAGTGGACCCGGCCTCGTAAACTCTCCATCACTGGCTGCAGCTCCAGGATGTGCTCGGCCCAGCCTAGGCATGAGAGCTTCAAGTCCAAGGTCAGCAGGATCTCCACAGCAAAGCTGGCTAGGCTCACCTGGGGAGAAAAAACCAAGTGGATGATGGTTAGAGGCTGGCAGAACAGGAATGCGGTAAATAGGGGACCATGGAGTCATGGCCAAGGGTAGATTTTAGCCAATCTCTGAGGAAGAAAACACAGAACAGCCTCTGTCCTAGCCCTCCATCCACAAGGGCAATGGACAGCGCATGGGCTATAGATGGAGGCATGAAATAAGAGGCTGGTTCTCAGATGGAAAGCAAAGAGGGAAGGTAGGCAACCAATTTCACACACTTACTCCAGACCCCGAATCTCAGTAGAGGGGCTTTCGTGAGATTCCTGCCAGTCTGGCAGAGGGGATTGAGGATATGACCTAAGAGTCCTATATAAGACTCAGACAGCATCAGATCCCAAAGGTGGATGGGGTGGCTGGAATTATGACCAAGGGCCTTGTAGCAGAAGCCAGCCTAAGAGAGGATGCCAGACCCAACACAGTGAGAGAAACACAAGATCTGGCTGGACTAGAGAGGAGTTGCCAGATAGCTTTCCGGTTCCTGGAGGCCCGCTGCACTTTCTGCATCTGGGCTTTTTGAGAGCGCTCTGTGTGCAGATGACAAACTCTGCTTTATCTGAGCTCCTGTGAGTGTGTTCCTGGTCCTGGCAGCCAGATAGGGCTCTGAGTAAGTCAGCCAGCCGCAATGGCAGACTAACCAGGGCTGAATGCCATATCCAATCACACAGGAGGTTAACTGTTTTCTTCTCCTTTGATCTGGGCAATGCTGTGTTTGTTTTGCCTAATTGATATGCTGCTGGGGTGTTTTGCTGTTGCATTAAAAGTGAAAGCTGTTCCTGTTTCCTAACCCCTGAGTTCTGGAGATTTCAGTCCTTCCCATTAAGTGTTGCAGACATGTGCTCCTACCAGCACCTACTGGCAGTCTGTGGGTATTGCAGGCAAAGTCACAGAACCCAAACACCCTTCTGAGAGGATCAAGGGCTGGTGACACGGCGGCAAACCCTACAGACACATGGCCCTGCCCTTGCAAAGCTTACAGAAAATAATGGTAACAATGGGATAACATATACAGTTGCTTTTTTTTTTCCAGCAATAGGTTAAAAAAAAAAACAAAAGGGAAAAAACAGGGCAAAATAATCCACTCATATTTAATCTAATATTAAAAGCCCCTCAGATCCAATTCCTATCCTAGTTCTGCCTTCATTGTTTCCCCAGCATTTATCATGTACCATAATTTATCATGTGTTATAAAATACAATGTTTTACTTGTTCCTTATCTGTCTCCCTATTTTTAGAGTATCAGCCCCATGGGGGCAGAGCCTTTTTTTGCTGTTTACTGTTGCTCCATTACAGTTCCCAGTGCACAGTAAGTGTTCAGAAAAATCTTTGGAGTGAAGAAGTTTGGTCCCAGATGTGGGTAATGGCCTCTGTGCGCAATGATTTTTTGAAATAACATAAAGTGATGGTCTCAGAGGGTAGTGACTGCAGAGGGGCCTAGGATGCCTGGTCGTGAAGACCAAGGCTGCTTGTAAAGAAAAGGCCATGTGATATTGCCCTGGAATCCCCTGCTCTGCCACCGTTAAGTTCTGCAATGTGAGCAGATCTGCAATGTGACCTAACTTCTTTGTGCCTCAGTTTCCTCATTGGTAAAATGGGGATAGTGGCATCTCCACCTCTCAAGACTGTTGTAAACATTGAGAGGCCATGAATGCAGAGTGCTTGGAGTAGTGTGTGCATCCAGCAGGCACTTAATAAATGTTTAGCTTCAGATCCTTTGGGGGATGGTGGCAAGGCTGGCCAGCAGTGGCCTCAGGGACAAAAATCACTGTTCTACATAAGCTGGGATCGGGGTTATGGCTGGAGTGGCCCCAGAGGACAAGAGGGACAAAGCTACAGGGGCTCTGCTGTCCCTGAGAGTATGGGGATGATTTCTAGAGCTGAGTGGGCTCAAGAGTCCCAAGCATCAAAGATGCAGGAAAGAGGTACAGAGGAGGAGGGTCTGAAGGGGGAGAGGAGAGGAGTGATGGAGGACCACTAGCCTATGAATGAACAAAGGGATTAAGCTGGCTACTCTGGGCCCCATTGGTGCTAAATTCAGAGGAGCTCTGAGGGAAGGTTTTGCCAGCAAAGAGGTGAGGGGTGACAAGTTCTGGGGTGCAAATAAGGTTGGGGGGCATCCAAGTGCCATGGAAGAGATTATGAGGGGCAACACGCCTGGCCAGAGTCTATGTGGGAGGTACCTGACTCATTACCAGGAGTGAAGTGGGGTGCTTTTGGGGCTTGTTTACCCCAGAGAGCCCAAGGGAAATCCAGGAGCTGAGGAAGTGGAGGAAGGCCTAGGCAGGTACCACAACGCTGGGACAAGCTGGACAGTCTGGTGTTTCCACCTTTGGCACATCCTCCGACTGTCCCCGCCACTGACTGTACTGCCACACCTAGTGCATTCTCCATGGCACCTGGTGGTCCCTGTGCATGCTGTGCTATGGCTGGGGAGGCCCTTGATCTTACACTCATAGCAGGCTTAGGTGAGAGCAGCTCTCCTTATCCAGAGTGTTCTAAGATCTGGGGCTGAAGCTCAGGCTGAAGACACAGTGCCTACGCCAGGATGGAGGTGGAGGCAGCAGGCCTCCCCTGCCACCCCCATAATTCATCTGTAGCCATACTGTCCCTGGGCGCAAGTGGTGTCATGCAAATGTGTCAGTGTGGCTATGTGTGAACCTCTCCAGGCATGCACGTGTGTGTGTGTGTGTGTGTGCACGCATGGGAACATGCATCGTTGGCTTAACTGGGCGGAGACATGTGAGCCTGCATGCACTTCAGAGTATATGAATGTACCTGAATGTACCCAGGGGCGAGTGCATGTGCAAGTCTGCATGCATGCTGGGATGTCAACGTGTACTTGCACACATGCATGTTGGATATATGAATGCACAAGGGTGCCTGGGCTTGTGGGCATAGGTGTGAGCTGTGCTCATGCGCACATGTTATCAAAGAAGTGTGCATCCATCCCTATGGATGTGCAATCATGCAGGAGTGCCATGAGGACAATTATATCACAGTGCATGTGAGCTTGTGTGTACACATGTACAGTTGCTGCTGGGGCTCTGTGCCCATTCTCTGTGCATGTGTATATACATGTGTGCACAGGCCTACCCATGTGCAGACACCCCAGGGTTTGAGAGTTTGGGTACATCCCACTCAAATCCCTCACCCTTGCCCAGTCTGGAAGTAGCCTGGGAGGCAGCCACACAGGAAGCCGCCAGGGGTACTGTAGCAACTGTAGCTACAGGGTTCCCCGTGTCACATACTCATCCACATCCTGGCAGCACCCCAAGGTCTGGTCAAAGACAAAGCCAGAGTGACAGACACAGTGGAAGCCACTCAGCGTGTTGTGGCAGGAGGCACTGCCACAGGCCATGGGCAACAGGACACATTCATTCTCATCTGAGGGTGGGGAGGGAGAGAGGACGTGGGGGCAGGGGCCAGCCTTTACACCCCCAAAAGCTTTTCACCAGTAACGTTCTCCCTCTCACTCCCGCTCCTCTTTCAGAGCCCAAGGCCAATGTCAAAATCTCCATCAGCCTCCCCATAAGCCCCCAGCCCTATAATTCTCCTCAAAATCATTTCTCAAAACTTTCCAGAAATCCTCGCAAGGTCTTTTGCCTTTAGCATTGCTGACATGTGTGACCAGGTCATTCTTGTGTGTGTGCTGGGATGGGGGGGGGGGGGGAGGTGTCCTGGGCACAGTAGGGTGTTGAGTAGCATTTCTGGCCGCCCCCACACTTTATGCCAGAAACACTCACTGCCTAGTTGTGACAACTATAAATGTCTTTAAGATGTGCCCCAAGGGACAAAACAGTCCCCAGTTGAGGACCACTGGCCTAATTAATCTCTGGTTCCCTGGTGAGACTGGACTAGAGGGCAGGGATGAGATCTGTTGCTCAGCTCATGTCTGTATCCAGAGGTCCTGGTGCCAGGTGGGTCCTGGGAAAACCATGGCTGAAGGAATGAATGAGTAGAAAGAGGAGGAGACAGACTAAGAAAAAGGAATTGATAGCAGCGGTGATGGTCTGAGTGGTTCCCAGGGCCAAATGCCAGAGGTCAGATAGAGACACACCATAAAGGGTGGGCGGGGTGGGGTGGGGGGAAGGAGCTGGAGAAAAGGCAGTACTGGTAAGATGGGAGGAGAGTGGGGACAGCTGCATCACAGGCCAAGAAAGGAGACATCACTAATTAATCACAGCGCTCTTTCCCAGAGATCACAGGCACCATTTCAGAATCTTTCTCAGTTGAGCCCTCCAGGTCACCACTCCCTAAGAATGAACTTGAACTCTGTCATGCTGGCTCTGCAGCCCAGACTCCCTGGCAGTAGGAACATACTACTCTAGGCTGTGCCTTCTGACCTCTAGGTAGTTGTAGTTAGCATGATATCCTGCAGGGAGGTGGTTCCTACTTGCCCTCTCCAGACAGGTGGCAGCCTGGCTTCCTCCCAGCCTCCACCACTCACCATCATACTGGCTCCACTGAGAGGGTTGGGTGGAAACCATGGGAGCGGCTACAGTGGCAGCCCCCAGCTAGTGCTGACAGCCACATTGGCAGCAATAGAGCCCAGCACATTTATTTCTCTGTCTTTAAGACAGAGAAAGATAAAGGGGAGAAACCAAGATGGCGGCATAGGTAAACACCTGAAATTGCTGCCTTGCACAACCACTTCAAAAATACAACTAACCAAGAGAACAGACATCATCCAGAACCACAGGAAGGCTGGCTGAATGGAAATTCTACAACTGGAAGGAAAGAGAAAAGCGCACTGAGACTCAGAGGAGGTGCAGAAATAAAGTGCAGAGGTACGGAGGGGCACGTGGAAAGGGCTGGCAACTGAGGACGTGGTTGTCTTTTTCTTTCTTTTTTTCTTTCTTTTTTTTTCTTTTTTTTTTTTTTCCAGTTAATCAGCAGCCTAGCCAGGTTCTCTAGTCAGGGTCTCCAGCCAGGTTCTGGTTTGGTTCTTTTTTTTTTTTTTTAATTTATTTATTGCTTAAAGTATTACAAAGGGTACTACATATGTGTCCATTTTATTCCCCCGCCCTAGACAGTCCCCTAGCCTCCCCTATCCCCCAGTGTCTTATGTCCATTGGTTATGCTTATATGCATGCATACAAGTCCTTCAGTTGATCTCTTACCCCCCTACCTCCTGCCCCCCAACCCTCCCCGGCCTTCCTGCTGCAGTTTGACAATCTGTTTGAGGCAGCTCTGCCTCTGTATCTATTATTGTTCAAAAGTTTATAATGGTCTCTATTATCCATGAATGAGTGAGATCATGTGGTATTTTTCCTTCATTGACTGGCTTATTTCACTTAGCATAATGCTCTCCAGTTCCATCCATGACGTTGCAAATGGTAAGAGTTCCTTCCTTTTTAGAGCAGCATAGTATTCCATCGTGTAGATGTACCACAGTTTTCTAATCCATTCATCTACTGATGGGCACTTAGGCTGTTTCCAGATCTTAGCTATGGTGAACTGTGCTGCTATGAACATAGGGGTGCATATATCCTTTCTGATTGGTGTTTCTGGTTTCTTGGGATATATTCCCAGAAGTGGGATCACAGGGTCAAATGGGAGTTCCATTTTCAGTTTTCTGAGGAAACTCCATACTGTCTTCCATAGTGGCTGCACCAGTCTGCATTCCCACCAGCAGTGCACAAGTGTTCCTTTTTCTCCACATCCTCTCCAGCACTTGTCGTTTGTTGATTTGTTGATGATAGCCAGTCTGACAGGTGTGAGATGGTACCTCATTGTTGTTTTGATTTGCATCTCTCGGATGATTAGTGACTTTGAGCATGTTTTCATATGTCTCTTGGCTTTCTGAATGTCCTCTTTTGAAAGGTGTCTATTTAGGTCCTTTGCCCATTTTTTGATTGGATTGTTTATCTTCCTTTTGTTAAGTTGTATGAGTTCCCTATAAATTTTGGAGATTAGGCCCTTATCAGATATGACATTGGCAAATATGTTTTCCCACACAGTGGGTTTTCTTGTTGTTTTGTTGATGGTTTCTTTTGCTGTGCAGAAGCTTTTTATTTTGATGTAGTCCCATTTGTTCATTTTTTCTTTAGTTTCAAGTGCCCTAGGAGCTGTATCAGTGAAGAAATTGCTTCGGCATATGTCTGAGATTTTGTTGCCTTTGGATTCTTCTAGAATTTTTATGGTTTCCTGTCATACATTTAAGTCCTTTATCCATTTTGAGTTTATTTTTGTGTATGGTGTAAGTTGGTGGTCTAGTTTCATTTTCTTGCATATATCTGTCCAATTTTCCCACACCATTTATTGAAGAGACTATCTTGGCTCCATTGTATGTTCTTGCCTCCTTTGTCAAATATTAATTGAGCATATTGGTTTGGGCTGATTTCTGGGCTCTCTATTCTATTCCATTGATCTATATGCCTATTCTTGTGCCAGTACCAGGCAGTTTTGAGAACAGTGGCTTTGTAATACAACTTGATATCTGGTATTGCGGTTGTCTCTTTCAATTGGGAGGGAGTCTCAAGCTCCTGACTGCTCTGAACTCCAGTTCTGGGTGAGTCTCTGGGGACCCAGACTCATATGGGGAGAAACTGGACTGTCTGGCATCGGTCGGAACTCGAGGGTGGCTTTCTCTCAGAGGTGCTTGCAGTGATTACTGTGGGACACTGAGACCTGAGGCCTCTTAGGGCAGAACTGAGGATCAGCTATAGCTGTTTGTTCCACCCTGTTGATTCCCTGAGACCCCGCCCCACCCAAGCTGTGCGCAGAGGCTTTTGCATATGAAAGGCCTGGACCTTTGCAATCTGAAAATTACCTAACAAACTGCAGCTGGGTCAGAGAGACCCAGAACCTCCAAAAGAATGCCCAAGGCCCCACAGCAGCTTGCATTGCTTCACAGCTGGGCCTCATCTGGGCACCTCCAAACCCCAAACAAAGAAGAGGAATCTGCAGATCTCTTTGTAGCTCCTGCTGGGTAACCTCAGGCAGAGGCTAAATTAGCACCTCCTTACAGATCCAAGAGCCTGTGTACCCAGTGGTCAGAGTGGGACCATCCAGATTACAACGCCTCAGATCCATAAGGGACACACTCAGGGGGCAGACTCAGTGAGCACCAAAGCCCCACTGAAGCAAGTCTTGCCCCATAAGGGTGTCTCCAGCACAGAAGTTCTCCCACTGTAGACACAGCTGATTCTCATAGCCAATTGGCCTGGAGGTCAATTCCTCCCAGTGGTACCAACAACAATCAAGGCTTAACTACAACAAGACTGTACACAAAGCCCACAAAGGGGTGCACCACGATGAAATCTTCTCATTCCCATTTTACAGGCAAGAAAACTGAGGCACCGAAGGATAAATAGCTTGTCTGAGGCCAGGTAGTTAGTAAAAGGTAAAGCCAAATTCAAATTAGGCCACCTGACTCCAGAGGCTGAGTGCTTAATCTGTAAAACTCCAAGAACAATCTGACAGCAGACACCTTCCTCAACACCAGATATTACATGAATGTCTAAGACATGGGCCAGCTAACTGTGGCCCTGGGGTAGCCAGCCACCTGTTTATGTAAATAAAGTTTTATTGACACACAGTTCACATCCCTTTGTTTCCATACTGTCTGTGGCTGCTTTGGGGCTACATGGCAGAGCTGAAATAGTTGCAACAGAGACTGTGTAGCCCACAAAGTTGAATATGTTCCTTCTCTGGCTCTTTTTAGAAAACGTTTGCTGACTACTCATCAAGACAACATTTCTCTATTGACAACAGGGACATATGTTTAAGCCAATTTGAGGATGAGCCCTGTAGAATTTCTATAAAACATCCTGAAGTGCTGCAACAAATACAGAGCCCCTTAACTTCTCCTGCACCCAAGTGCCTTGGTCCAAGGCTACTGGTTACGCCTGACCAGACGTCTCCATTTCACCTGGCCCTGAATTCAGCACAGGGTACCCCTGTTTCCCTTTACTCAGTTACTTTCTTTCCTTGCACATTTTGGGTGTCAATGAAAAGACCTGCTGCCACCTGAAACTCAGATCAGAAGGAAATCACAGTTGAGAAGGGTCACCAGGCCATCTGCATTACAGCTGACCGGGCCCCAGGGTGCCGACGAGAAGGCTATTAATGGGTTGATGGGACTACAGGAGAAAAAAACTATAGAACGCAGAACCCTATCTGCTGGCCAGCAGATGCCTGAGGCCAAGAAATGCCTGGCTCAAGGTGTTGCTATGGGGCAAAGTTAAGGAATCCTCATTCAGGGGGAAAGTATCTCAGAGCCTTTGAAGCTGATGGGGAGCCATTTAGGGTGAGTGTGTGAACCCTGGATGCTGAGGGCGCTTCACACTCAGTTCTCCAAGTCAGTCTTCTCTGGTCAAGAAAAACAATAAACAAACCCACAGATGTCATTTCACAAGGTTTTACTATTTGCCATGAGCTTCATTAAAGGGACATCAAAGGGAAGATCTGGGTGCCAAGGAGCAGGTGTCTGTCTTGATCTCAAACACTTCAGCCCTCATAACATGCAGCTGCCCGCGTGCGGCTAGGGTGGGGGTGACCCCAGAGGGGCAGGAAGTTAGTTACCTTCGCAGGTGAGCCCCTTCATGTGGGGAAAGCCATGGGCACAGGCAGGGTCTGTGGATGGGAGAACCAGAGTGTGGACAGGGTTACTCTTTCCACCCAAACTCGAGTCATCTGTTCTACATCAGTTCTCTCAATGGACACCCAGGCAGGCCCAGTGGCCACACCTGGGAGGCCTCCAGAAACCCACCCTAGGGCTGTTCCCAGGGTGTTACCCATCTTGCAGTGTTTGCAGAGGTCCCCGCAGGCATCCCCTGGAGTGGCACAGCGCTCAGACCACAGAGTGGCTCCATGAAGGTTCACCTTGCAGCAGCTATCCTGGACTTCCAGCCAGCAGGTGCCTTTGGTGCTGCCTGCAGAAGGGTCACCTGTCTGACCTGCCGAGTCCACACCTGCACACTGACCACAGAGGCCCAAACTCCCCCCAACCCTGGTAGGATACAGGGTCAGAAGGAAAGGTTCCTGGAACTCGTGGGACTGTGGCCTCTCACCTATGCACACAGTGCCCAAGGGCCTTAGCAGGCTGCCAGGGGCACATTCACAGGTTTACGAGCCAGCCAGGTTCCAGCACGCACCATTCACACACGAGTTGGACAGGCACTTGTCGATGTCTGTGAGGACAGCCCCCATCAGGTCCTAAGCTGTAGGAAGGAGAGTCCCACCTCGGCAGAGCACCCTCCTCTCCAGGGGCTGCCAAAGTCCAGCAGCAGGGGGTACACCCAGGTCCATGCATGTGGCTGAACAGACAAGGCATATGCATGTGGGCAGAGTGCAGTCATGTATTTGCACTGAATCTTGTGCACCCAGGCAAGCTTGCTGGCATGCAGGGTCCTGATTGTGTGCATGTGTGAAAAGTGCAGAGACAGAGTGGGGAATGGTGACCTTCAAGGGGGTCATGGCACAAGAGAAAACAAGAGTGAGGTGAGGTGGAAGTGAGGTGGGCACTGTGGGAAGTTTTTTTGTAAGGGCAGAAGAAGGCACAGAGTTTGGGGAGAGGTGGGGGCAGGCGAAAGGCGCACACGTGTGTGTGTGTGTGTGTGTGTGCGTGAGTGCACACACATACACATTTCTGTGAATATTGGGGGCCTGTGGGACAGGCAAGCAAGGTCGTCACCACAAAGCATGTGGGGGCAACAATGGGTGTGCATGCTTAAACGTGTATGAGTATGACTGTGAGTGAGGATGGGCACATATTCCTGGCGGGGGGGGGGGGGGTAGGAGGGTTGTGTAAATACACGTGTGTGTTACTGTGAACCTAAATGTGTGAACGTGTGAGCAAGTGTACGTACACATCTGTCTTTGAGTATGTGCACATGAATGGGTGTAGCTGTGGGAGTGTCTGTGTGAATATGGATATGTGCCTGTGTTTTGAGCGAGTCCTCACGTATAAATGAGTCTTTAATTATATGCACACGTGTGTGACTATATGAGTGTCTGAATGCATACATAGTGCAGCCTTTGAAGGTGTAACTGTGTGTGGCTGTGAATACAAATGTGTAAAGTATGAGAATAAGTGAGTGTGTAGATGTGGGTATATATGTGTTTGAGTGTATGTCCATGAGTGTATATGAGACTGGGTGTAAATATATTTATATGTCTTTGAGTGTGTAAATGTGTGGGTGACTGTGGGTATGCTTGTGCCTTTGAGCATGAGTGTGTATACACACAGCATGCATGTGCGTGTCTGTGCATGTATATGCCCTGTGCAGCATGCCTGGGATCCTGTACCTTCGCAAGTCTCTGTGCCCAGCCAGAAGCTGAAACCCTGGGGGCAGAAGCAGCTGTAGCCAGGGCTGTTCTGGCACCACCTGTTGTCATACAGGAGGCTGTTGAGGTCACACTCATCCACATCTGCAGGGTGGGACGAGAGAGCTTGGTGAGGGCTGTGCAGTGGGGAGGCCCACCCACCACCTGCCCAGCATCATGGGCACACACACTGGTGCACTCCCCACTGGCAGTGCCTGCTTCATAGCCCAGGTGGCAGATGCACCAGTAGCTGCCTGGCAGGTTCTCACACACATCATTGGCACAGATGTCAGGGTCAAGGGTATATTTGTTGATGTCCGCAACAAGAGGAGCCGGTCACTAGGGTATCCAAAAGCTAGGGCCAGAGCTCCAGCCCACACCCTGCCTCACTGCCCTCAAAACCAGGGTTTCTCAGCACTGTAGACATTGGATGGTGGATCATTTGCTGTGCAGGCCATCCTGTGCATTATCATAGGATGCTGAGCAGCAGACCTGGCCTCTGTTGATGAGATGCCAGTAGCTCCCTCCCCAGTATTTCTCCAGACTTTGCCAAATATCCTCTGGGGGGCATAAATTGTCCGCAGTTTGGAATCTATGGAACACTTTATACAGCCGCAACACACACACACACACACACACAAAAGGATCAGAAACATAATATTATAGGGTGTTTACTAGTTTGTGTCAAGAATAGTAACTCATTTGATCCTTGCAACAGCCCTAAAATGGGTCCTATTATTAACCCCACTTTACAGAAAAGGAAACTGAGGTACAGAGGAGGTAAGTCGTTTGCCCAGGGTTATTCAATCAGTAAATAGTAGTGCTAGGATTTGTACCCAGGTATCTGGTGCCATAATCTGTGCCTTTAACTGGAGTGGCGGGGAGGGGTAAGTAGGGTGGGACATTTGTTCAGCCCCAATGGCCCAACAGTGGATGGAAAACTCAATCATCTCTGCCCAGCCGGTATGACTCATTGGTCACAGTTCGATTCCTAGTCAAGGCATATGTTGATCAATGATTTTCTCTCATCATTGATGTTTCTATCTCCCTCTCCCTCTCCCTTCCTCTCTCTCTAAAAAAATCAATGAAAACATATTTACAAAAAAGAAAGGAAGGAAGGAAGGAAGGAAGGAAGGAAGGAAGGAAGGAAGGAAGGAAGCTTGGCCATCTCCTAAATTCTTTTCTTTTCTTTTCTTTTCTTTTCTTTTCTTTTCTTTTCTTTTCTTTTCTTTTCTTTTCTTTTCTTTTCTTTTCTTCTTCTTCTTCTTCTTCTTCTTCTTCTTCTTCTTCTTCTTTCTTCTTCTTCATTGTTGTTGCTGCTGCTGCTGTAGTTGATTTTGTGGGGGAGGCTCATGGACCCAGGTTACATTCCTGCCCAGGTCCCTTCCTTCTAACATTAATCATAATCTTTCCGGTGCTCTGGGGAGTTGTAAATCAGACATTTTTCTTCTAGCTTTATGAGGACCTTAAAGGAAAAACCATGCTTTGCTTACCCCCATGCACCTATAGCATGATGTTGCACTTATAGCATGATGTTCTTTGCCATACTCTGTAGGTCCTTTTTGTTGTTGTTGCATACTGTACACTGTGGGTTCTTATTGTTGTTGTTGTTGTTAACCCTCACCTGAGGATATTTTTCCATTGACTTTTAGAGAGAATGGAAAGGAGGGGGAGAGACAGAAAGAAACATCAGTGTGAGAGAGAGACAACGATTGGTTGCATTCCGCACCCTCCCTGGGCAGGGGCAGGGATGGAGCCTGCAACCAAAGTAAGTGCCCTTGACTGTAACCAAACCCAGGTTCCTTCAATTGGCAGACTGATGCTCTATCCACTGAGCCAAACCAGCTAGGGGCTCTATAGGTTCTTGAAAAACATTCAATGTACAGAGAAGTTGGACTGATTGGATGGTGGCTATGGATTCCTGTTTAATAATTATATAATTAATCAACCACATGCTTTTTAGCAGCTCTGGTTCATGTTAGCTTTTCAATTTGTTCCCTTTCCCCCTGATTTTTAGAGAGAGAGGAAGGGAGAAGGAGATTGAGAGAAGCTATCTATGTGAGAGGGAAACACCGTTTGGCTGCCTCCTGCATGCCTCCTACGAGGGATCAGGCCAGAATCCCAGGCATGCACCCTGATTGAGAATCTAATCGGCAACTCTTTGGTACACAGGACTGATGCCCAACCAACTGAGCCACACTGGCCAGTGCCAATTTGTTTCTTTATTTCTTTTATACTGGGGAGTTAAATTGTGACCTGGCCAAGAAACAGAATCGAGAAGTGGTTTTCAGATTTGTGTGTCTGCCAAAAGTCTCAGGGTAATTGTGGGGCATCTGTGGCAGAGGCTGAAACACCAATTGGATTTTTTATTTGACTGGGCTAAATCGTGATATCCGTCTGCCCTCACTCTTCTTGACCCAATAGTGCAGCAAACATTAGACCTGCCAGGGTAAATAACATCCTATAGGCACTCTGGGGTGCCGACTGGGCTCTCAACAGTATTTTATTTTATTTTTTATTTATTTTTAATAATTCTTTATTGTTGAAAGTATTGCATATGTCCCCTTTTCCCCCCATTGACCTTCTCCAGCCTGCCCTCACCACCACCCTGCCCCCCCTGCCCCAGGCCTTCACCACCCTATTGTCTGTGTCCATAGGTTATGCATATATGCATACAAGGTCTTTGGTTGATTACATCCCACCCACCCACCTCCCCTGCCTTCCCTCTGAGATTTCTCACTCTGTTCCATGCTTCCATGTCTCTGGACCCACTCTGTTCATCAGTTTATTTTATTACTAGAGGCCCGGTGCACGAAATTCATGCAGGGCAGGGGGGGAGGGCAGTGTCCCTCAGTCCAACCTGCACCCTCTCCAATCTGGGACCCCCCAGGGGATGCCTGACTGCCAGTTTAGGCCCCATCCCCTGCCGGCCTGATTACCCCCTAACTGCTCCCCTGCTGGACTGACTGTTCCCAACTGTCTTCCCCTGCTGGCCTGATCACCCCCTAAAGCTCTCCCCTGCCTGCCCGATTGCCCCTAACTGCCTCTGCCTCAGCTCCCGCCACTGTGGCTTTGTCCAGAAAATGTCCAGTCTAATTAGCATATTAGCCTTTTATTAGTATAGATGCTAAGCAACATAAGCCAGTTGGAGAAAGATAAATATTACATCATCTCACTCATTTATGGAATATAATGAACAACATAAACTGATGAACAAAAATAGATCTACAGACCATCAAACCTCAGAGGGAAGACAGGGGAGGGTGGGGTAGGGGGGGTAAGAGATCAACCAATGGACTTGTATGCATGCATATGAGCATAACCAATGGACACAGACAATAGGGGTGTGGGGGCATGTGCTGGGGGGCAGGAGCTGGCTGGGAGAGATCAATGGGGGGAAAAGGAGACATATGTAGTACTTTAAACAATAAATAATTGAAATTAAAAATAAATTAATTAATAAAATTAAAATTTATAAAAACACAAATGGCCCTGGCCGGTGCTCAATGGTTAGAGATCAGCCCTCGACCTCAAGCGTCCCGGGTTGGATTCGGTCCAGGGCACCTACCTTTGCAAGTCTAATGGTTGGGACATGTGTGGGAGGCAACCAATTGATGTGGCTCTCTCTAAAATCAATAGAAAAGTAGCCTCCAGTGAGGATTGGCCAAAAAAGCCCCCCACAAACCCCACAAATCTTGGGAGGTAGTTCCACCAGCTGGGAGGGCCCCTGACCTGGGCCAGGCTGAGAAAACAGGCAATCTTTCCACCTCCCCTGCTATACCCCAGACACCTGGTGACCCTCCCAGGGGTAGTGTGGGAGTGGGAGCTGTGCACTTCCAGCACCATCCCAGGTCCTCAAGGGGGGCTGGGCCTGCCCAGACAGGGCAGGTCAACACTCATTCAGGGTCACACAGTGGCTAAAGAGGAAGCGGGGAATGGGAACCCAGATCCCTGAACCCCAAGGGGTCTGACCAAGCAGCTGCCACTCAAGTAGGGAAGACAGATAGAACATAAGAATTTTAATGAAAAAGATGCTGCCGCTGCTTATTAAGCACCCACTGTGATCAGGCTCTGATAAGTGGTCACAACCCCAACATCACTGCTTTCCCATCTCTGTAAACGTGTACTGAGAGTTCACTATATCCATCCCTGGGCAAATCACTCCACAAATTATATTTCATCTTCTCAATGACTCCATGTGGTAGATACTGACATTATTCCCATTTTACAGAGGAGGAAGTTGAGGCACAGAGGTTAAGTCACTTGCCCAAGGTCACAGAATTGTGAGCAGCTCAGGTGGTAGTTGGAACCCAGAACTGAACCCCAAGCCATGTTCAGAGGCAAACCTGACCTTGGTTCAAATCTAGGTTCTGCTATTTGGTAGCTGGGATAGCCCCTAAGTCCAGGGGACGTGATCCAATGTATCCTGCATGCCAGCCATGATGGTCCCCAGAGGAGGAATAGAAGATCTGAGGTTGGCCACAGCACACTGACAGAACTCCAAACAATATTCCAGGCTGCAGGGGCCTCGGGTGCTGGGGAAGTGCCAAGCCCTGCCTCCCTCCCCAGATCAGGATTCTGCCCATCCCCCACTACAAGTATCCATAGTCCTGGCCCACCCTGTTGGCCACCAGAAGCTTCTAAGGTGTGCTGACCAGCTCATCAAAACAGCAGGACGGACTGAGAGGCCAAGGCCCCCTGCCTAGCAGGCTGCCTGTAGAGGAGCATAGGAAGACGGGCATCCAGGGGAGGCAAAGCCCAGATCCCACCCTGGCTGGGAGGTTGAGAGCTGGTGTGGGCTACTGCTCTGGATTTATTGAGTTGACTCACGCAAACCCCTCTCTGGACCTCAGTTTCCCTACCTCAAACATTGTGTGGGGGAAGATGGGGTGCTCTTAAAAAGTTTTTGAAAATGGAAAGAGGGACATAGAGACAGAAGGCCAGAGAGATTGAAGGACAGAAGGGCAGTTGGAGGCTGGAGGATCAGAGGGGCATAGAGATGAAAGTAGAGAGCGGCACTGGGGAGGGGGGAGGGAAGAGGACCAGATAGGGGACCAGAGAGCTAAAGGACATAGAGATGGAGGGCCAAGGGGGGTTGCTGACTAAGGCCCAAGAGCACAAAGCCTAATAGGTAGGGAGCCAGAATGCCAGAGGGGATGGAATCCAGGGTCCAAAAAAGACAGGACATAGAGATTGGAGGAGTAGAGGAGTCCAAGGCCAGAGGATTGCAGAGAGCAAGGGGCTTGTCTCTACCTGCCTTGGTTCCCTCCAGCCCCTTAGGCCCCGGCTCACCCAAGTAGCGGGTGCCATCCAGGCTGCTGCTAAAACCATAGGGACAGGTGCATGCGTAGTTCCCGCCTGTGCTGGTGCACTCGCCTCCGGAACAGAGGTCTGGCACACCAAGACACTCATTCATACCTGTGTAGACAAACATCGGTGAGACCTGGCCCTCAGCAGCCCTAGGCCACTCCCTCCACCTCCCCACAGGGGAGCCTGAGTGGCTCAGAGCACAGTGGAGGTCCCCTTCTCCGCATCCCACCTTCACACATGGCACTATTCTCACTGAGCTGGCGTCCAGTCAGGCAATGATACTCAAAGGAGCCCAAGTGTTGATGCAGCTGCCCCTGGCTCAGACCTGGGAGAGACGGCACTCATCCACACTGGTAAGGGATGAGAGATCCAGCAGAGGCAGGAACCAAGGCTGCAAGGGCTCCCACTCATGCCGGAGACCAATTCCAGCATGACAGCAGGGTTGCATCTGGGAATGGCTGAGGGCATTTCCCCAAACCGGAAAAGGGCTTATTGCTTGGCTGCCAGACAGCTAAAAGGCATCTTAATCTACATGTGATTGCCTCCTACTGGCCAGACACCTGAACAACCATAGGCAAATTCCCATTCTGACAATGGACTCTGTACCAAACCCTGACCCGTTTATGTATATATCTCTGCCTCGCCTCAGGACAAGTGGTGTTAATAAAAAGCATGGGGTCCTGGGGACGAGGAGAACCTAAGACCTGAGAACGTAAGGCCTTAGACTTAAGACCTTAGAACTTAGCTCTTTTAGCTAAGCTCCTCTGACCCCCAAATGCCTTTCAAAATTATATCTCATCTAATAGTCTCTGGGCTCTTATTTAACATCTACACACAGCCTTCTCCAGATCCCTGAACTCTTCTTGATGCTGGGACAAGAACCCCAGCACACTCAGCCCTGGCTCCCAAGATCTCCTTCCCCTCTTGCTAATCTTACTCACCTTGGCAGGACCCCTTACAGATATTGGTACTGAAGCCACAGGGGCAGGAGTGTGGCTGTGCGGGGCAGAGCTCACATGAGAGGCCCCCGGCACGGCCCACAATGGCACAGCAGAGTGCCTTGGTGCAGACAAGACCTGGCAGCTGATGCTGGCACTCTTCGGAAACCACTTGGCCAAAGCACAGCCCCATCTGGTATCTCTGGGACAAGGATGCGGGCAGCTGGCCTCAGGCTGCCCCCAACCTTCTGCATCTCCCTCCCTGCAGCCCCAGCTCAGGCTTCTACCTCTCACCTGGACCACTGCTGCAGCCACCTTCCCAGCCTCCCTACACCAACACACCAAGCTTTTTCCTGACCATGTCTTTAATCACACTGTTCCCTTTCCTTACCTGATGAACTACTATTCACCCTTCTAAACCCTTTCTCCCAAAACATCCCCCAACCAACTTCCAAGAAAGAGGCTTGGACCTCCAAGCCCACAAAGCCAGGGCATGTCTGGCCTGTGCAAGGACCCATGGATGCCCAGTTGGAGTGCCTGTCTTGTCCCTGAGCACATGGCTGGTCCTGCTAAATCTCCCAGACTTTGGGAGGTACCCAGAGTCTGTCCGAATGCTCCGGACCCACAATACCACATCCCTGACCCCTGCACCCAGGTGAAGGTGGTCCCATCACTGCCCCCACCACCATGCATAGGTCCAGATGGGACTTCCTGGCTCTATCCTCTATATGGTTCCAGTCAAGGGGCTGTCACTGGCTCAAGCCCCTCCCAGAGGAAAAGCCAAAGCCAGCTCCCTCTCAGGCCCTGTATGCAGGAGGGGCTTCACAGAGGCCCCTGATGGTCCTGACTCCCTAAGCCAGTGATGGCGAACCTATGACATGCGTGTCAGAGGTGACACGTGAACTCAGTTTTTTGGTTGATTTTTCTTTGTTAAATGGCATTTAAATATATAAAATAAATATCAAAAATATACATCTTTGTTTTACTATGGTTGCAAATATCAAAAAATTTCTATATGAGCCCTGACCAGTTTGGCTCAGTGGATAGAGCGCCGGCCTGCGGACTGAAGGGTCCCGGGTTCGATTCTGGTCAAGGACACCAAAAAAAAAAAAAAAAAAAAAAAAAAAATTCTATATGTGACACGGCACCAGAGTTAAGTTAGGGTTTTTCAAAATGCTGACACACCGAGCTCAAAAGGTTCGCCATCACTGCCCTAAGCCAATGCACTGTTCCCAAAATCTCGTCTGATTCATCCAGAAGCTTGGAACCCCGCTTGTACCTGCTAGGCCTACAGCCCTGCCTCTCTCTGGGGCCTTCAGTGTCTACTACCCACACCAGACCTCTCCTCTCTCTCCTCTCCACTGAATTCCAATTCCATTTCTGATCAAATCCAGTTCCCAAAAGCCCACCCTCAAACCCTGGTAACCCCCCAGCCCAGTGATGGCGAACCTTTTGAGCTCGGCGTGTCAGCATTTTGAAAAACCCTAACTTAACTCTGGTGCCGTGTCACATATAGAAATTTTTTTTGATATTTGCAACCATAGTAAAACAAAGATTTATATTTTTGATATTTATTTTATATATTTAAATGCCATTTAGCAAAGAAAAATCAACCAAAAAAATGAGTTCTCGTGCCACCTCTGACACGTGTCTCATAGGTTCGCCATCACTGCCCCAGCCCCTCCAGCTTCCCAATCATCACTACACCCTCTCCACCTCAGCTGCAGCCACAGATGTGCCTCCTCCTTCAGCAACAACCCCTCCAGACTGGGTTAAGTCCCAGGGCCCTGCCCATCTTCACTGTCCTGGGCTCATTGGCCATGCCGGGCACTCTGATGGCTCCTGCAGCTGAAAAACAGCCTAGGCACCCCCAAAGCAACCCACGCCTATTCACTTACCCCTTCTCAGCCTCCCGTGGGCTCCGTTTTTAATCTGTGCCCCTAAATTGCCCTCCCTTCTCTCCCCCCAGGACCTCCACCGTCCACTCAGCTGCACCACTCCCCCCCACCCCCCCGCAGTTTTCAGATCAGACATGGGATTCGTGTTTGCCTCCAGCCCCCTTCTCAGCCCCCATGGCCAACTATTTTTTTTAAGACTGCTTTTATTTACTTTTTATTTTAAAAAGATCTATTTGTATTGATTTCAGAGAGGAAAGAAGAGGGAGAGATAGAAACATCAATGATGAAGAGAATCATTGATTGGCTGCCTCCTGCACGCCCTCTACTGGGGATTGAACCTGCAACCCGAGCATGTGCCCTTGACTGGAATCAAACCCTGGAGCCTTCAGTCCACAGGCCAATGCTCTATCCATTGAGCCAAACCAGCTAGAGCCCCCATGTCCAACTTTTAACAAAACATCCTTGCTTCCACTGTCTTAGTTGTGGCAACAGCCTCCCAACAGGTGATGCCCGAGGGATCCATTGGCTTGTCCATCTCATGAACTTGTCCTTTCCTCCAGGCCCTCCCTTATTCCCCTTCATGGAATAGAGGATTTCTCTGTCCTTCACAGCAGCATGGGAGGAAGGATGGAGGCCAGCTGGATCCTCCAGGCCCTAGCCATGTCTCAGGAGCTGCCAGTAAGCCCCGTTTCTTCTGCTGAGCCCCCTTCTGCACACCTAGCTTGGTACCTCTCTCACACTGAGGCCCCATGAGGCCATACACACCAGCGCAGCGGTTCAGTCCAATGCAGTGGCACCCATTGTGACAGCCGGATTGCAGAGGGCTACAGAGGGAGAGTGGGGAGTGGCCTGAGGTCCCCCAGCTGTGGAAGGAGCTGGGCCCCCAGCAAGCCTATCTTGACCCGAGAATTCCCATGATCTAGCCCAGACCCAAATGGTAAGACTATGACAATGAATGTGTCCCCTTCAATCCCTGGCCCCAGAAGAGTAATCATGGGCAGTGGGCAGGTGACAGCAGAGACCCACCCTCTGGGGTCCCAGGTCCAGATGTGCATGAGGCGCTCTGCTGCCCACACACAGTGGGTGTGGCCCCTCTGGCACAGGCAGGACTACTTTCAGCATCTGCTCCCATTCACGCAGCTCACACTGGACCCTGACCCTAAGAATGAGGAGGAGGGACACAGTAAGCTGGTGGCAGACCCCCAAGACACACATGCAAGGCAGCAGGCTCAGCATACCCAACTGGCTCTGATCCTTCAGCAAAACCAGTCTGGGCTCCCAGAGGCATCCAGAAGCCTCAAACCTTCTCCTCCCACCCCTAGGGACCACCCCTGCTCGCTTACCTTGGCTCACACCACTATCCTCGGCTCACCAGGTAGCTGGGAGCCAGCTTCCCAGCCTGGGTCAGGAGCAGAAGCCCTCACCACAGGTGTGCCTACAGACGGATGGCAGGGCAGAGAGGACGGCAGTCAGAACCCAAATCCTGTGCTATCCCCACCCCATCGGTGCCAGGCCGAGGCTCTGGGTTTCTGCTGGAGCCTTTGGGAGAGGTGCTCTTTGGGCCAGAACCACTAAGGGGTAGAGGTGGAGGTATGTGTGTGAGGGGAGGGGAGACACGGGGAGCAGGGCACTCCCAGAAGGTGGAGTCAAATTCTAGAGACTGGGACAGGCTGAGAGAGACAGAGAGGGAAGTAGAAAGATAGAGAGAGAGAGAGAGAGAGAGAGAGAGATTGAAAATGAGAGAGACAGAGAAAGAGAGAGGTGAGACTGGGAGAGAAAGAATGAGAAGGAAAGAGACAGAGAGAGACAGACAGGCAGACAGACACAAGGAGGTTGTAAACCAAAGCAAATCACCCTTGGGAGGGTGGCCTGGGAGCCTGAGGACATCGCCAAAGGCCATTTCTTGGGTACACCCTTGGCCAAGACCACATGTACAGAGGACTGGACTTGCCAGCAGGTAGGAGAGCTGCACCAGTGTCCCCTGCCTGTGCCACCACCTACCCAGGTCAGCAGCACTCACACATGACACTCTGGTTCCTGCTGGGCAGCGCCTTCCAGCCAGGACAGCAGTAGGCGTTGAAGCGGGAGCCACCACATTCAGCCTTGGAGAGAACACGGCATGGCTGGTGAGTCTGTGCTCAGCTGGATGTCCCCCGGGCCTTGTCCCCTTCCACCCAAGGACATCCCAACCCACCCCCCGCACACTGGGGCCTCCCAGCATCCTGGGTATCATGCAAGATGCCTGGGCTGCCACGCCTGCGCACACAGCCAGAACCTGCAGGCGCTATGGCCCATCCCAGTGGCCCTGGACACCCATCATGCATGAGAGGGCCACCCAGACCAGCAGGAGCAGAGCTGGGGGCCCCAGGCCATGATGAGGGCACCGGCTCCTCTCCCTGCAAGGCACAGACACTCCAGAACCATGACGTGTCAGAGGCCGTAGACAGGAAACAGAGTTAACCCAGTAGAAGCCCTTGGCCTGGGGCACCAGGAGAACCAGGAACAGTGGGGACAGCTACCTGGGGCCTGTAGGAGCCCAGGTTGGGATCCAACCCTGTGCCAGGAGGTGAACAGTCCGAGGAGGCTTCATGGAGGAGGTGTGATGGCTCAGAGATAGTTCGCCAAGAGAAAGGTGCTGGGCCAGGGCGTTCACAGTGAGAACCGAGACGAGAAGGGCATGGAGCACTGAGTGTAGGAAAGAGGGATTAGCAGGCCAGTGTTACAAGAGTGTACAGCTGTGTGATGGAGCTTCCACGTGTAGAGTAAGAACATGGAGAGCCCTTGAAGGGCTTTCAGTGGGAGGAACAAGGGCAGACATGGGTGTTGGATGGAGAATTCTGGCTGGGAGGGCCAAGGGGATGGTAAGTCTATGGGCGGCAGCTGGACCTTCTGGGTAGGGGCACCAGGCAGAGGTGGGAACTTCCCAGTGAAGAGCCCACCCCTCCACACAACAGGAAGGGTCAGCTTTTGTGCCCACTTCACAGATGAGCAAACTAAGGCCATCATACAGTTAGCGAGGCGCTAAGCAGGGGCTGAAACTCAGGCAGAAGGGAGGGAGAAGCAGATCAGGGGCACCCTCCCCCAGGAGGCGGCTGGCTCTCTCCAGGTCCTGAAAGGAGGGGAAGGCCAGGAGGACAGGGCTACTCCTGGTGGAGAGGATGAGTAGGCAAAGGCTGGGGGATGGAGCCTGAACACTGAGGGGAAAGAAGCCAGATGTAGTGGCCCTGGGGGCAGGAGGCCTTCAGGTCCCGCTTTCAGGACCAGAAACAGAGGAATGGGACCTGGTGGCGAATGGGTGGGGAGTGCGCTGTGTGCACTGTCAGTGGCTGCTCCTTTCTGGGCCTCGTGATGACACAAGAGCCCAACCAGTGGTCCCAAGGTTCTCAGAGGAGGGAGAGAGAGCCTTGTCAGCTTTGGCTGCGGGGGGCGGGGGGCGAGCACCCCCTCTTGCTCCCAAGGTGTCCAGGCCCATCTGCACTCCAAGATGCCTTCTCCAGGGTGTTTCAGGCCTGGTCTGACAGGGTCCCGCATCAAATAAATGAGCAGGGTTGGCGCAGGCGGCCCAGGCGGGAAGCGTGGAGGGGTGGGTGCCCCGGAGCCCGCGGGCCCCGTACTCCTGTGGGCAGGGCCGAGCACCAAGCTGGGCTCCGTCCGCTCCAGAGGGTCTGAGCCCGGCGTGCAGCCCGTGCTGTGCTCCTCCCGCCAGCGCGTGTCCCAAGACCTGTGCCCAACTCAGAGAGGGAAGGGGCTGGGCCCCAGCAGCGGGCTGCAAACCAGGGAATCAACCCTCTGTTCCTCCCCGTCCGGCTCCCCCAGGCTTCTCTAGGGGCCCTACCAGCGGGCGCCAGGGACTGGAGCTGGAACCTAATCTAGAGGCCAAGCCCACCGCGTTCCCAGAGCTGCCACTCGGGGGAGCTCGGCGGCAGGAGTTGGGGGAGGGCACGTTTGCACCTCCAAGTTTCCGGGGCCTATCCCGGCTGGGAGAGGGACTGGAGCTAGGGGGGGCCTGGGGCTCTGGGGGGGGGGGGCTGGAGAAAGGGGAGGGAGCACAAAGCCAGGGCAGGGGCTGAGACTTGGGGGGGGGTGGGGTTACCGACGCTTGGAGCGAGGCGCTGAGGGGACAGCATCTTCAGAGAGAAGTTGAGTGGGACGGGGCCCTGAGGTTGGGCTCGGATTTGGGGTGGCCTGGAGGAGAGCCAAACCTGAAGGCCCTGGCTCTCACCCAGGTGAGGCCCGTCTAGTCGCTCTCCTACATATAGCAAGGACAATGGGCCAGTTACAGAAGGTCACCAGGGCAGAACGTCCTGGACACCTAGCAATGGAAAAAACTGGTAGAGCAAGTACTGGAGATAAGTATTGTTAATCAGGACCTTGCCCCTAAGGCCCCCACTCCATCCTAGAAAGCCCCCAGCCCTGCAGGCCGTATTCTCCGGCATGTGGTGAAACCATGGAATAGACTGCCACCCTAAGAGGAACACAAGGGGGCTGGAGGAAGCCCCATCTAATTTCCGTACAAGGACAGAAGATGACTGGGTGGCCCTGATATGATACATCAGTTTGAAGAAGAAAGTAATTGATTCCCCCTCTGAGGTGTTAAAAGGAGCCCTAGCCCACACCCCAGGGCAGCTCGCCTGCTAGACATTTCTCTTCAAGTGTACTTTCTCTTTGTCTGCCCAATAAATCTTCTCTAATGAGTTGGAGTCTTGGCTCTGAACTATTTCTTTTTTTTTTAAATATACATATATTTTTGATTTTTTTTATTAAATCTTTATTGTTCAGATTATTACATTTGTTCCTCTTTTTTTCCCCCCATAACTCCTCTCCTCCCAGTTCCCGCCCCACCCTCCGCCCTCACTCCCCACCCACTGTCCTCATCCATAGGTGCATGA
Source organism: Myotis nattereri (assembly GCF_964212035.1). NCBI lineage: Eukaryota > Metazoa > Chordata > Mammalia > Chiroptera > Vespertilionidae > Myotis > Myotis nattereri. The sequence continues at coordinate 10,863,132 of NC_138080.1, forward strand.
TTTTTGTCCAGTCTCTTCCTGCATCTCCCACACCCCTTTCCCCCCAAGAATAGTCAGTCCATTCCCTTTCTGTGTCCCTGATTCTATTATAATCACCAGTTCATTCTGTTCATCAGATTATTTATTCACTTGATTCTTAAATTCACTTGTCGATAGATGTGTATTTGTTGTTCATAATTTGTATCTTTACCTTTTTCTTCCTCTTCCTCTTCTTAAAGGATACCTTCAGCATTTCATATAATACTGGTTTGCTGGTGATGAACTCCTTTAGCTTTTCCTTATCTGTGAAGCTCTTTATCTGAACTTTAATTCTGAATGATAGCTTTGCTGGATAAAGTAATCTTGGTTGTAGGTTCTTGGTCTTCATCACTTTGAATATTTCTTGCCACTCCTTTCTGGCCTGCAAAGTTTCTGTTGAGAAATCAGCTGACAGTCGTATGGGTATTCCCTTGTAGGTAACTGAGTTTCTTTCTTTTGCTACTTTTAACATTCTCTCTTTGTCTTTTGCTCTTGGCATTTTAATTATGATGTGTCTTGGTGTGGTCCTCTTTGGATTCCTTTTGTTTGGGGTTCTCTGCACTTCCTGGACCTGTAAGTCTATTTCTTTCACCAGGTGGGGGAAGTTTTCTGTCATTATTTCTTCAAATAGGTTTTCAATATCTTGCTCTCTCTCATCTTCTGGCACCCCTATAATTCAGATGTTGGTATGTTTGAAGCTGTCCCAGAGGGTCCTTACACTATCTTCGTATTTTCCGATTCTTTTTTCATTTTGCTTTTCCGGTTGGGTGTTTTTTGCTTCTTCGCATTTCATATCTTTGACTTTCTGAACTATTTCTTAGCCAGAACTCAAATACCAGTGTTGCTGAACCCAGGTCTGGTCTGACCTCACCGGTCCAGACACCTGGTGTCTCTCCCCCCTCCCCCCATCCCCTGCTCTCCCCACACCCTTCTGCCTAAAACAAAAGGACCCCATTTCCATCTGCAGCAGCTCCAGGCAGGTCATTTAACTCTTCAATGCAGACTTGGTTCTTACTCATCCTAAAATGAGAATTGCAGCACCTATTTCCTAGATCTAAATGTGATGAGCGTTTTAATCCACATAAAGGAGAAAGACTACCACAGTTGGTGCTTTTATGAGAGCATCCTAACCTGCTTCCTTCCATTTGGCAGCCATACACTTTGTGGAAGGGCCACTGTTTTTCTTTAACTAGCCCACAATGGACATACAAATGATGCAGCCCGGAATCAACTCACATGAATTTATTTGCATGTGCAAGTTTGTCTGCAGAATACATCTCCCCAAATGGAATGGCCAACCCCAAGGACGTGCGCATTTCACAACTAGACACTTGGCCTCCTGTGAGGTTGTTTCCAGGCTGGGATACACCTGCAATGACTGTGTGTCTCTCAAACTTTGATCTTTGCCCATCTAATACCAGGAAGACAAAGAGGGGATATGACCTTGAAGTATTCAGAAGCAGAGGCACCAGCCTGGGGACAGGTGAGGGTCAGTGGGCTAGGGAAGCAGGGGGTCTACATGCGTGGTACTTGGTGCTTAAGACCACCACCATCATCATCATTAGGCCAGAGAGCCCAAAGGGCTTTGTGTCTCCAGCCAAGATGTGTGAACTCTCTTAAGGGGAACAAGGAAGCCCCAGGATTTTTTTTTTTAATGTTTTTTTTTTTTCCTATTGATTTCAGAAAGGAAGGGGGAGGGAGAGGGAGAGAGATAGAAACATCAATGATGAGGATCATTAATCTGCTGCCTCCTGCACACCCCCTACAGGGATCAAGCCCGAAACTCAGGCAGGTGCCCTGAGCAGGAATCGAACCATGACCTCCTGTTTTATAGGTCGATGATGCTCAACCACTGAGCCATGCCAGCCAGGCAGGGAAGCTTCAGGATTCTGAGCAAGGATATGCAATGCCATCCTGTCTGTTTCAGAACCATTTATCTTGCCCTAAGTGGTTTGGCTCAGTGGATAGAGCGTCAGCCTGCGGACTGAAAGGTCCCGGGTTCGATTTCGGTCAAGGGCATGTACCTTAGTTGCGGGTACATCCCCAATAGGGGGTGTGCAGGAGGCAGCTGATCGATGTTTCTCTCTCATCGATGTTTCTAACTCTCTATCCTTCTCCCTTCCTCTCTGTAAAAAATCAATAAAATATATTTTAAAAAAAGAAAAGAAAAAAGAAGAAAAACCATTTATCTGGCTGCTGGTGGCAGGTGGGAATCGAGGTAGGCTGAACCAAGAGGCCCAGGTAGAGAACTGATTCAAAACTAGAAACAGATGTCAAGTGTCTGGATCCCAGGGACTGTGAGCTCTGGGATAGAGACTGTGTATGTCCTGGCCACTGCATTGGCCCCAAGAACATGGCCTAAGGCAGTGATGGCGAACCTTTTGAGCTCGGCGGATCAGCATTTTGAAAAACCCTAACTTAACTCTGGTGCCATGTCACATATAGAAACTTTTTGATATTTGCAACCATAGTAAAACAAAGACTTACATTTTTTATATTTATTTTATATATTTAAATGCCATTTAACAAAGAAAAATCAACCAAAAAATATGAGTTCGTGTGTCACCTCTGACATGCATGTCATAGGTTCGCCATCACTGGCCTAAGGCCTGGTGAATGGAGGGACCGATAATCATTTGTTGATGAAATGAAGACATGCAACAGTAGGGGTGGCCCAAAGAGGGGGATTTTGAGAAATACTGAGGTAACGCCATCAGAGCTGGATAGTAAACCTGTGTCTGGTTTCCATGGCTAGGTCCTATGTCTGGGTTCCATGGTGGGGTTCTGTGGTTGGGTCCTGTGACTAGGTTCCATGGCGGGGTCCTGTGGTTGGGTTCCATGGATACAGGGCATGAGGGGGAAGGTGGCATCTGGGGTGATACTCAATTCATATGTGGATGGGTGTATTAGAAATAAGGCAAGCCCCCAAATTCAGGGGTCCTGGTAGAACACAAAGCACACTCAGAAGCCAGGCAGCAAGGCAAACATTTTTACTTCTGCAGAAGGGTGCACACAAACATGGTCTGGAAGCACACTCACACTGAGCAGGCGATCTGCTCGGCTTTTTTATCCTGATGCACGTGACCTGTTCCTCATTCTTGATTGGAGCTCAGACACACAGTCTTTCGAGATTGGCTAATTCAAAGGAAGTGGTTGACTTTGCCATTTCAAGATGGTGGCCCCCAGGGGAGCTGCGAGTCATGGGGACCAAAATGGTGGCTGCCTAAACTGTTCTTTGACAGAAAAGATTGCTTGTTTATTCTCACAGGTGGACAATGTTGAGATGCCATAAGAGGTCAGGGCAGCCGAGAGTGGCTTGTGACTGTAGGAGCTGAGGGGTTCCCACTGAGACAGATGGACTGGCAGTGACATGTGGAGGCAGAATGTCATCTCTGACTGGGAAATGAGCGCAGGGTTAACTGCAAAATGGAAGAAGCCTGTGGGCAGCTGAAGGGATACGAGCTTAAAGAAGCATTTTTGCTTTGGGGCAGTGGAAGAGATGGTGAAGGACTGTGAGAGCATAGTAAGTTTTGGGGAGAACACTGGGGTGAGCAAAGGGGAGAGGAGCTGATGAGGGAGAGGGCTGAGGGCTCAGCTGACTTGCACTGTGCCCCTTGGAACAGGCATAGGATTGTTGACTGAATGAATGCAGGAGCAGAGGCACCATTGGCAGCATGCAGGTAAGGTGTGGCTGGAAGGGGTGGGCAGAGGGGTCAAAGGTGGTGGGGAAGAGGGGTTATGGAAGGCCCTGAGGTTGAACTGGCCAATGGGGAGAGATCAGTGCAGTCAGGGAGCTGGAGGTGGGAGATTAAGAGCACAAAGGTTGTGGACAGAGAGGTGATGATGATTATGATGATGGTACTCATACTGATGGTGATAGTGGTGCTGGTGCTAATGGTGGTGATGGTGATGACAGTGGTCATGATGGTAATGATGATGATGATAATGATGGTGGTGATGATGATGGTGGTGTTGACAGTGGCAGTGGTCATGGTAGCTAATCTTCACCAAAACCCTGTTCTGTATCAAGCTATAAATTTATAATGCCATATAGGACAGCTGCATAATTTGCGGGGGCTCTTGCTTGAAGAAGGAGAAGAAGAAGGAGGAGAAGGAGAAGGAGAAGGTGAAGAAGAAGAAGGAGGAGGAAGAGGAGGAGGAGGAGGAGGAGGAGGAGGAGGAGGAGGAGGAGGAGGAGGAAATTTAAAGCTTTTCCCTTAAAAATTTTTTTTATTGATTTCAGAGAGAAAGGGAGAGGGAGAGATAGAGAGATACATCAATGATGAGAATCATTGATTCGCTGCCTCCTGCACCCCCCTTACTGGGAATGGAGCCCAAACCCAGGCATGTGCCCTCATCTGGAATCGAACCATGACCTCCTGGTTCATAGGTCAATGCTCAACCACTGAACCACACCGGCCAGGCTAAAGAGAAAGCCTTAATGGTATATGAACAAACTTACTTAAGAAGAAAAAACAGGAAGAGCCACAAAAAACCCCCTTCCTTTAGGATAAATAGTGGCTAGGTTCCATGGTTGGATTCTATGGTTGGTTTTGTGTTGAGTTCTGTGGTTGGGTTCCATGGTTGGGTCCTGTGTCTGGGTTCCATGGCTGGGTCCTGTGGCTGAGTTTCACGCTTGGGTGCTGTGATTGGATTTCATATTGGGTTCTGTGGCTGAGTTTTATGACTAGTTTCTCTGGCTGTGATTCATGGTTGGGTTTATGCCTGGATTCCACAGCTGGATTCTGTGGCTGAGTTTTGTGTTGGATTCCATGGTTAGGTTTTGTGGCTATGTTCAACAACCTCTACACCTTCTGCTATCTTGGTTAAGGAAGTTTCTAGTTCAGGTGAAAAGACACTGCAAAGATATTTTGCCATAGTTTGAAGCAATAAATTAATGAAAATACCCACATGCTAGATCTGATTTGAATTGGGTTAAAAATGACCTCTCTTAGAGTGAATGCCTTCACCTCAAAGAAGGAGGCAGGTGCTCTGAGTTTGAGCCTGGAGAAGAGGGAATGGCACAGATACCAGGAGAAGTTATCTGGGGTAGGGGTTTGACCAGGAGGCCAACAGGTTTTGTTAGTGCTTTGGGTAAAAAATGCAGTAGGTTTTGTTGTTCTGCCCTCAACCCTGTTTCCCCCCAATTATATTTGTTACTAGAGGCCCAGTGCATGAAATTTGTGCATGGGTAGGGTCCCTAGTGGCTGCCGGCTGCTGGCTGGGGCCACCTGGTGGTCAGCACACATCATAACGAGTGATCAAACTCCTGGTTGGTTGAACTCCCAAGGGGACACTTTGCCTATATATAAAATAGAGAGATAATTAATATTCTGCTATAATTTAAGTTTTGTTTATATTATAATGTGTATCAGTATATGAATAATATCCTGTTATTTTTAGAGTGTGAGTTTTCAGAATACAGGATTTTTCAGGAATGTTTTATAGAAGCACCTGGTATGTTGGTTACCTACTCTGTGCCAGGCACTGTTGGGGACACAGCAGTGAGCAACCTGAATGAGAATCCTGCAGTGGGGATGGAGCAAATTGAATTCTGCAAAAACAGCTGAAATACTACCCCTTGTCCCACTGTCTCTTCTTCAGTGTGAACTTGATACCCCTGCACGAGAGCTGAGGTCTAGACCAGGCAGACCTTTGTGTCTACCTCCTAACCAATATGGTGTGGTGGAAGTGACATAATGCACATAGGTCCTAAATGGTGTGCGGCTCCTTCCTGGCTCTCTCGGATCACTCCCCCTTGGAACCAGCCACCGTGATGGGAGGAAGCCCAAACCACATGGAGTGGCCACACATAGATGTTGCAGTTGACAGCCCAGCTGAGCTTCTAGAGGGCAGCCAGCATCAGCCGCTAGACAGGGGAGCCGTGAAGTCTGCAATAGCTCCCATTCCAGCCTGACTGGAACCACATGAAAAACCATGATCAAGGGTCCACCCAGCCAAGTCCAGTAACCCCCAAAACTGTGAAAGCTGTTTTGGAGGATGGCATTACACAGCAGTAGATAACCAGAATCAGGTAAACAAACAAAAGAATTTCAATCAGTGGTATGGAAATACAAAAGTGGAGTGATGTGTCTAAAGGGGGTTGCTTTAGTTGGGGACATCAAAGAGGCCTCTTGGAGATGGTATTTGAACTGAGACCTAAAGGACAAGAAGGAGTCAGCTATGATAAGAACTAGGAGACAGTGTCCCAGGCAGCAGAAACTGCAAGTGCAAAGGCCCTGAGGTAGGAATGAATAGCAGGAAGGCCAGTGAGGTTGGAGGAGAGAGGGCAAAGGGGCGAGTAGCAGGACGATGATGGGGCCTCGTTGGCTGTGGTAACGATTTTTGCAGTTGTGTTTTATTATGCTGGGAGGCTGCAGGAGGTTTTTGAGCAGGGGCAGTATGAGACCCAATCTTTTTCACAGGGTGAGGGTGACAGGTGGGGCTGGGTTTTCCTGGGAGAGCATCAGGGCTGCTTGAGTGGACCCTTGGCACTGTGCCCCCTCTTCCATTTAAACAAAAGTAGTAATTCTATTCTGAATTGCACTGGTATAAAAATGAATACAATTCAGACTGGATTCATGATTACATATTCACTCATTTTTATTCACTTTTTTCTTCTGACCTTAAATTAAATTCACAACATCTTTATGGGTCCTTAAAAGTATCATGGGCCCTGGACACAGGGCCTAAAGTATGAATCACCTCTACAGAGCCACTTGGGTGATTGAGATCTAGGTGATGCCAGGGTCTGTGCCCTTGGAGTAACCACAGCAGGACATAGAACTGGACCTGGGGCAGTCAGCTGACAGATCAGCAACTGCAAATCTGCCAAGCGCCACGCTCTAGGGCAGTGGTCCTCAACCCTCCTAATGCCGCGACCCTTTAAGACAGTTCCTCGTGTTGTGGTGACCCCTAACCATAAAATTATTTTCGTTGCTACTTCATAACTGTAATTTTGCTACTGTTATGAATCGTAATGTAAATATTTGATATGCAGGATGTATTTAGGCGACCCCTGTGAAAGGGTCGTTCGACCCCCAAAGGGATCGCGACCCACAGGTTGAGAACCGCTGCTCTAGGGGGTTCCCCACTGATGGGTGGATAAATGAAATGATTTAGACTCATCCAAACTGAGAGAGGATGGTGGTGGCAGACTGCTGAAAAAAGGTTCTAGGAAAATGGGGAAGTCATTGACCTCTGTGATGCTCAGAGAGAGGAGACTGGTTGCTGCCATCTGAACTGTCAATTCCAGGAAGGAGGAATTTTGTCAATACCATTAACTGCTGAATTCCCAGCGGGGGCCCCTTGCACACAGTAGCTGCTCAATTAATATCTGTTGATGGACTTACTGTTCCCTGTTCAGGGCCTTGGGCAAAGCTGGTATGAAGATAAAAGGAACGGATGAGTGAGGGAACTATAAACATGTTAGTGGTTATAGGTCACAGGAAGTGGGATTCTAGGCTTGAGTGAAGCCTTCTTCCCCTGGGGTCTCTGTAGGGGGGAAGACCTGGCAATTGCACCCCAATTAACAGGTGATTGCTTTGTGGGCCCTGACATTTTCCTCTGAATTCCTTTCTGTGGTTGTTTGGGAGTGCTGGCCACTGCTTCATCTGCCTTAGCTTCCCTCTGGGAAGCCAGAGACACAGGGGTGGGGGAAGGGCATAAAGCAGGGGTTTCGTGAACACCTCCCAGTGAGAGTTTAGTACTTTCCAGTAACTCGCTGAGGCTGTTTGGCACCCCTTGAACTGACTCTAGGTGAGAAGAGTGACTTCCTGGTGTATTGACATGACAAAGAGGAGGCAGGATTATGTAGGAGTTAAAACAGTCCTTGCAATTGGGTGTTTAAGTTTGAATTACATCTCTAGTCTTTTTTTTTAAAATATATTTTTATTGATTTTAGAGAGGAAGGGAGAGGGAGAGAGAGACAGAAACATCAATGATCAAAAAGAATCATTGACTGGCTGCCCTCTGCACCCGCCTCCCCCACCCCCCACCACCCCACTGGGGATCGAGCCTGCAATCCAGGCATGTACCCTGACCAGGCATCGAACCATGACCTCCTGGTTTAAAGGTCAATGATCAACCACTGAACCACGCTGGCCACGCAAGAGCCCTTCTTACCTCAACTGTAAAATGGAGAACATCATAGTACCTACTTCCAGCAAGGACTGTGTAAATTAAATGAGATCCTTGGTTTGGGATCTCACATGATCCAGGGTGGTCCCTGTAAACAGTCTAGAAAATAAAAGTAGGGGTAAAAAGCAACAGCTGACCTAAACCAAACAACATAAAAAGTTGTTTTTAAATACCAGACTCTGATTGAAGATACTGTGGGAGACAGGTGGGGGTTGACAAATCAACTCACAAGTTCACAGAGAAGAATAAAGAGGTGAAGATAACTGAGGTAAAACTAAGAGGAAGAAGGAGGTCTTACTGGACATGAGAACACATCATGGAGTTAGAATAATGAAAACAGCATTGCTCTAGCAATGAGATTTGATACAGAATTTGTAGACCCAAAAGTCACGTGTATGCACGTGTATGTGATTTCCACATAATGAAGGTGGTATTACAGATCAGCAAATGGTGATCAGACAATTAGTTAACTATTTAGGAGAAGAAAAAGATGCTTTTCTCATACTACTTTAAAACACTTTGGGATTGAATTTGACCATTTATGAAAAAGTTTTTTGGTTTTTTTTGAAAAAGTATTTAACAGTGACTGAATCAGGGAAGGAGAAGCTTTGCTATTGCTCATATAACATTATATCTATATATCTTATCTAATAAAAGAGTAATATGCAAATTAGCCATCACTCCATGACAAAGATGGCAGCGGCCGGGCCAAGACACTTGCATCGACACAGGCATTCTGCCCCAACCCACTGGCAGAGGGCCTCTGGGCCTGCTTGGTCGCCGCTGCCACCGGGGCGGAGGAGCTGAGACACAGCCCACAGGGGGGCCAGCACCCAGCAGCCCCAAGCCCTGCCTTGGCGCAGGGGTCGGAGGAGCAGAGACACAGCCCGCAGGGGGGCTGGTACCCAGCAACCCCAAACCCCGGGGCCGAGGAGGCACTGGGGCCACTGGGACCTCAGCAGAGACACAAACCCACAGGAAACCTGTGGAAAGGGAGATAAACTATCATAACTTTATCTCCCTTTCCACAAGATGAGAAAACTGACCCTGATTTATTTTGTGATATGGTCCACACCTTTCTACAAGCACAGGGTATGTTAGGACCACTCCCAGGAAGGTCTGGTCAGAATACTGTCTCCAGGGAATAACACTACTGTGGCAAATCATCTAAGAGAGGAAACAAGCTTTTGGGTTTATTCTGAAGGTCAGAGAACAGGACACCCCAACATATGCTGTGTTGTTATATTGATGATCTTGAGCTGCAGATGCTTGAAAAACAGCAAATGCAAGGAGAGGCTTTCACTGAAGTCTCCTGATCTGCCTAAAATCGGACCTCCCCAAAAGGTTCCCTCGATGGGAAAAGTCTCATCAGCCAGTGAAGACTGACTCCTGTCACAGAACAGGAGACTAGAAGTTGACATCACACCCAAACTTTGTTACAAACTATCTCCCCAACCCCCATTCATCTTTCTTAAAAATCATGTACTCTCCTCTAAGAGGCCTACATATCCCATCCCCTTTCCCTAGGAAGAAGATATTTAAATCTGGATTCTAAGCCACCTTTCCCTGGGATCTCCACATATACACGAGGTACACATGTTAATGGACTTTTGTTTTTTTCTTGGTAATCTGTCTTTCATTACAAGGGCCTCTGCTAAGACCTCAGAAGGGTATAGGAAAACTATTTTTCCTCCTCCATAATTCTATCTCGAGAAATCAAGTCCTGGGCTGAACAGTGAGTTTGGCTCAAGTGCCAAGCAGTCCTGGCTGAGGGGAGGAAAGCTTCTAGGGGGAAATCAATGATATTGGCATCAAAGTAGGACAAAGGGCACACACATGGTTGCTGGTGGGAGTTTAAAGTGGTTCAACATTTTTGGAGGATGATTTGGCAAAATCAATAGAAATGTTCAAGGTACATCCAAGAGTCTTCTTCTAGGAATCTCATCTGCTGAGATAAAGCACCAGTGCATAAGCCCTGGTCAGAACCCAGGATGCTACTGCATGATCCCCTTCCATGATAGGAAAACCTGTTAACAACCTGCATTTTTAGGACAAGGTGGCATCTATACTAATAAAAGGGTAATATGCTAATTAGACTGAACATCTTCCGGACGACCTTCCAGATGTCCTTCCAGACAAAGCCATGGTGGCAGGGCTGAGGCAGAGGCAGTTAAAGGCCATCAGGCAGGCAGGGGGAGCAGTTAGGAGGATCAGGCCAGCAGGGGAGAGCACTTAGGGGGGTCAGGCCAGTAGGGGAGAGCAGTTGGGGGATCAGGCCAAGAGGCAAATGAGCGGTTAGAAGCCAGCAGCCCTGAGGGTCCAGGATTGGAGAGGGTGCAGGCCAAGCTGAGGGACCCCCCCTGCTCCCATGCACAAATTTTGTGTACTCAGTGGGGGTCCCTCAGCCCGGCCTGTGCCCTCTCGCAGTCTGGGACCCCTCAGGGGATGACCACCTGCTGGCTTAGGCCTGCTTCCCGGGGGATTGGGCCTAAGCTGGCAGTCAGACATCCCTCTGGCAGCCCAGGAGCCCTTGGGGGATATCCACTTGCCAGCGGGGAGCAGGCCTAGCTGCAGTCGGACATCCTTAGCGCTGATGAGGAGGTGGGAGAGGCTCCCACCACCACTGCTGCACTGGCAGCCATCAGCCTGGCTTCTGGCTGAGCAGAGCTCCCCCTATGGGAGCACACTGACCACCAGGGGGCAGCTCCTGCATTGAGTGTCTGCCCCCTGGTGATCAGTGTGTGTCATAGTGACCAGTCATTCCCAGTCATTCTGCTGTTAGGGTCAATTTGCATATTACCCCTTTATTATATAGGATAGAGGCCTGGTGCATGGGTGGGGGCCAGCTGGTTTGCCCTGAAGGGTATCCCGGATCAGAATGGGGGTCCTGCTGGGGTGCCTGGCCAGCCTGGGTGAGGGGCTGAGGGCCGTTTTCAGGCTGGCCACAGCCCCTTCAGTATAGGGGTCCCCACTGGGGTGCCTGGCCAGCCTGGGTGAGAGTCTGAGGGCCATGTCCAGGCTGGCTACACCTCCTTCAGGGTGGGGGGTCCTGCTGGGGTGCCTGGCCAGTCTGGGTGAGGGGCTGATGTCTGTTTGCAGGCTGGCCATGGCCCCCAGCCACCCAAGCTCCCATTGGAGACTGGCTGGAAGCAGGTATCTGGGATTTATTTATCTTCTATAATTGAAACTTTGTCGCCTTGAGCTGAGACCTCAGCCGGCCAGGGCAGGCAGGAAGCTTAGCTTCCTTCATCGCCGGAGCAACCAAGCCTCCAGCTTGCTCCAGCTCCCAGGCTGCCGGCTGCCATTTTGGTTGGGTTAATTTGCATGTAGTTGCTCTGATTGGCTGGTGGGCGTGGCTTGGGGCATAGCAGAAGTGCAGTCAATTTGCATGTTTCTCTTTTATTAGATTAGATATATATGCCAAGCAGCCAGAATAACCAGAACAACCATAATGACTGGAATGACTGGTCACTATTTTTTTTTAATTAAATCTTTATTGTTCAGATTATTACATTTGTTCCTCTTTTTCCCCCCCATAACTCCCCTCCTCCCAGTTCCCGCCCCACCCTCCGCCCTCACTCCCCACCCACTGTCCTCATCCATAGGTGCATGATTTTTGTCCAGTCTCTTCCTGCATCTCCCACACCCCTTTCCCCCCAAGAATAGCCAGTACATTCCCTTTCTGTGTCCCTGATTCTATTATAATCACCAGTTCATTCTGTTCATCAGATTATTTATTCACTTGATTCTTAAATTCACTTGTTGATAGATGTGTATTTGTTGTTCATAATTTGTATCTTTACCTTTTTCTTCCTCTTCCTCTTCTTAAAGGATACCTTTCAGCATTTCATATAATACTGGTTTGCTGGTGATGAACTCCTTTAGCTTTTTCTTATCTGTGAAGCTCTTTATCTGAACTTTAATTCTGAATGATAGCTTTGCTGGATAAAGTAATCTTGGTTGTAGGTTCTTGGTCTTCATCACTTTGAATATTTCTTGCCACTCTCTTCTGGCCTGCATAGTTTCTGTTGAGAAATCAGCTGACAGTCGTATGGGTATTCCCTTGTAGGTAACTGAGTTTCTTTCTCTTGCTGCTTTTAAGATTCTCTCTTTGTCTTTTGCTCTTGGCATTTTAATTATGATGTGTCTTGGTGTGGTCCTCTTTGGATTCCTTTTGTTTGGGGTTCTCTGCACTTCCTGGACTTGTAAGTCTATTTCTTTCACCAGGTGGGGGAAGTTTTCTGTCATTATTTCTTCAAATAGGTTTTCAATATCTTGCTCTCTCTCTTCTTCTAGCACCCCTATAATTCTGATGTTGGTATGTTTGAAGCTGTCCCAGAGGCTCCTTACACTATCTTCATATTTTCGGATTCTTTTTTCATTTTGCTTTTCTGGTTGGGTGTTTTTTTGCTTCTTCGCATTTCAAATCTTTGACTTGATTCCTGCGCTCCTCTGGTCTGCTGTTGGGAGTCTGTATAATATTCTTTATTTCAGTCAGTGTATGCTTAATTTCTAGTTGGTCCTTTATCACAACATTGAGGGTCTCATTAGATTTCTTGTACATCTCATTAAGTTTATCAGCAGTCTCTAGAAGACTCTTGAAAGACCTCAAAATTGTGGTTTTGAATTCTATATCCAGCAGCCTGCTTTCCTCCAGTTCTGTCATTTGTGTCCTGTTTCTTTGTCTCGGCATTTTTTATGCTTTGCTGTGTCGATAGAGTAGCTTTCTGTGCTAAGTGTCCCAATTACCTGAGGTAGACACTCTTGGTGCACCCCCTTGTGGTCTTTGTGCGCAGTCTTGTTGTAGCTAAGCCTTGATTGTTGTAGGTAACACTGGGAGGGATTTGACCTCCAGGCCAACTGGCTGTGAGAATCAGCTGTGTCTGCAGTGGGAGAACTTCTGTCCTCTAGGGAGGTTCTAATCTAGCCTTTGCCTGAGGTTATCCCGCAAATGCCTCTGTGCAGGGCTTGGGCGGGGCGGGTCACAGGGGATCAACAGGGCGGGCAGAGCGAGCAGTTATGGCTGCTCTCAGTCCCGTCCCCAGAGGCTCTGCTTCTCAGTGTCCCAGTGACTGCTGCAAGCCCCTCGGAGAGAAAGCTGCCCTCGAATTTGAACTGATGCCAGAGAGTCCCGCTTCTCCCGTATGAGTCTGGGTCCCCAGAGACTCACCCGGAACTGGAGCTCAGAGCCTGAGACTCCCTCCTAATTGAAACAGACAACTGCGCCCTCAGCCGCCAGCCCACTCCACAGGCACCTCCCCACCTTAGTATTTCACTTTCGCACTGCGCCTCCTCTGAGTCTCGGTATGCTTTTCTCTTTCCTTCTAGTTGTGGAATTTCCACTCAGCCAGCCTTCCTGTGGTTCTGGGTGATGTCCGTTCCATCTCTTAGTTGTATTTTTGAAGTGGTTGTGCGAGGCAGCAATCTCCGGTGTTTATCTATGCCGCCATCTTGGTTTCTCCTGACTGGTCACTATTATGCACACTGCAGCCAGCCATCCTCCTGCGGCACCTCCCCCACCCGGCCAGCCCAGCCCTGAAGGGGCCCCGATCGGGGGCGAGGCTGGCCACCCAACCTCTCACATCCCCTTCCCCTGGCTGGCCGGCCATGGTGGCCCCGATTGGGGCAGGCTGGCCAGACCCCACCTGTGCACGAATTCATGCACCAAGCCTCTAGTCTAGAAATAAAGAGCCTGGTGCCGAGGCTACATGCTGCCTGCTAGGACCTAGGGTCATTCCAACTTTTTGCATCATTATCCTTAGCCATGTGACTTTTGTCCTCATGTCTCAAGATGTCTGCAGTGCTTCTAGGCATCATGATCATGTTCCAGGCAGCAAGAAAGGGGAAGGATTATGTTTAAAAAAGAAAAAAAGGAGAGCTTAAAAATGGCAGCAGAGTAAGTGAATGCTGCATGGACATGCTCCCAGGACCAAACTGGAATTACAACTAAAATACAGAAAACTTCTTGAATAATCAACTAAAGACTCACTGAAGAGAACCCTGATAACTAAGGGCAGAAAATGGAGATTTCATAGAGACTGGTAGGAGACACAGAGGCACAAAAGGGCTGACCAGGCTCCCACAGACAGCATCTGATGCTTGGGAGAGATATCTCAGCTGCAGGGGGTTGCCACTGAGAACTCTGGGTCTAATCCTGAAGCTGGGCCTCCCATCAGAGAGCATCAGAACTGAGAAGGATACTCACATAACATCTGGCTGTGAAAAGCAGCAAGGTTGCTATCTGCCAGGGAGAGACAGCTGGAAATGCAGGCACCCTCTCAAAGGGCCAACACACAAAATTCCCTGTGCAGACATTCACCTTGTGCTCTGGCAGAGGGACAGCAGAGTGGACTGAAGCTGTGTGAGCAGAAGCCTGGGTTGGGGGCTTGGAGTTAGAGGTCAGAAGGCAGACACCCTGGTTTCCTGTACTGAGTCATTCCCTCATGCTGTGGAGGTCATCTTTCTCACACAGACAATTGGTATCTAGGTGGTTTTGCCTGGTGGGAAGACAGTTGACCCACCCTATTGGAAAACACCTTGCCCAGGGTATAGAGTTGCTGAGGCCCACCCATTAAGAGACTGAGAAAAACAATTAATTAGACTCCAGGCAGAAGCAATCGCCCCACCCTGATGGGAAAAACTCTCACCACACCTGTGGAGATTGCCTAAGGCAGTGGTTCTCAACCTTCTGGCCCTTTAAATACAGTTCTTCATGTTGTGACCCAACCATAAAATTATTTTCGTTGCTACTTCCTAACTGTAATGTTGCTACTGTTATGAATCATAATGTAAATATCTGATATGCAGGATGGTCTTAGGCAACCCCTGTGAAAGGGTCGTTCGACCATCAAAGTGGTCGTGACCCACAGGTTGAGAACCGCTGGCTAAGGGCTATTCAAGAATCAATCCATGCCCTAACCCAGTGTTCGGCAAACTGCAGCTCGGCAAACTGCGGCTTGCAAGCCACATGTGGCTCTTTGGCCCCTCGAGTGTGGCTCTTCCACAAAATACTGACTTCTGCGTATGGGCCACGAAGTTTTAATTGCACTGTATGTGCGCACCCGCACGTGGTATTTTGTGGTATTTTGTGAAAGAGCTACACTCAAGGGGCCAAAGAGCCACATTTGGCTTGTGAGCCGCAGTTTGCTGACCACGGCCCTAACCAGTATGGCTCAGTGGATAGAGTGTCAGCCTGCAGACTGGAGGTCCCAGGTTCAATTCTGGTCAAGGGCATGTACCTTGGTTGTAGGCACATCCCAAGTAAGGAGTGTGCAGAAGGCAGCTGATTGATGTTTCTCTCTCATCAATGTTTCTAACTCTTTATTCCTCTCCCTTCCTCTCTGAAAAAATCAATAAAATATATATTTTTAAAAAGAATAAATCCAATCAGCCTGCTAGCAGAGGTGGTCTCTGGAGGCTTTGAGTCTTTGCCTAATCTAATTTGTCAGAAAGTGTTTGACACTGTCCTGCACTAGAGATTGAGAGGCATAGCAGATCTACCTAATACATAGACACAAACCCAAACAGGCATCCAAAATGAATAGACATAGAAACAACCCCCAAGTGAAAGAACAAGAGAATTCTTCAGAAGAAGAAATAAATGAAATAGAGATAAGAAATTTATCTAATATAGAGTTCAGAATAATGATGATAAAGATATTCAACAGAAGGAGAAAAGATATAGTAACTATGAAAAAACAGCAGTGAGAAATAAAAAATGACATTGCACAAATAAAAAACACATTGGAAGGAATACACAACAGATTAAGGTAAGCTGAGGATCAAATCACTGAGTTAGAAGACAGGGTTGAAAAAAATCACTCAACCACAGAACCATGAATAAAAAACAATTAAAAAACATGAGGACAGTTTAAGGGAGCTGTGGAACAATGTAAAACAACAATATTCACATAGCAGCCAGAAAAGGCAGAAAGAGAATAGGGGATAGAGAATGCTTTTGAAGAAATAATGCAGAAAACTTCCTTAATCTGGTGAAGGAAAAAGTCACACAAGATCAGGATGCACAGAAAACCCCAAGATAGAAGAGCTCAAAAGGGCCCATGCCCAGACACGTCATAATTAAAATGTCAAAAACTAAAGACAGCTGAAACCGGTTTGGCTCAGTGGATAGAGCGTCGGCCTGCGGACTGAAAGATCCCAGGTTCGATTCCGGTCAAGGGCATGTACCTGGGTTGCGGGCATATCCCCAGTAGGAGATGTGCAGGAGGCAGCTGATCAATGTTTCTCTCTCATCTATGTTTCTAACTCTCTATCTCTCTCCCTTCCTCTCTGTAAAAAATCAATAAAATATATTAAAAAAAAAAAACACAACTAAAGACAAAGAGAGAATATTAAAGGCAGCAAGAGAAAAGCAAATGGTTAATTACAAAGGAGCTTCCATAAGGCTGACACTGGATTTCTCATCAGAAACTCTACAGGCCAGAAGGGAATGGCATGAAGTATTCAAGGTAATGGAAAGCAAGGGTCTGAGACCAAGATTACTATATCTAGCAAGGCTATCATTCAAATAGACGGTTAAATAAAGATCTTCCCAGACAAAATAAAAGGCTAAAGAAGTTTATTACAACCAAGCCAGCATTACAAGAAATGCTAAAGGGACTACTGTAATGAGAAGAAGAAATAAAGAGGAAAATGTAGGCATACGGAATTAAAATGGCAATAAATAAGTATTTATCACTAATAACCTTAAGTGTAAATGGATTAAATGTTCCAATCAAAAGGCAAAGGGTAGCTGAATGGATACAAAAACATGACCCAACTATATGCTATCTACAACAGACCCAACTCAAAACAAAAGACACACACAGGATGAGAGTAAAGGGATAGAAAATTTTTTCCATGCAAACGGAAAAGGAAAAAAAGCTGGAGTAGCAATACCCATATCCAACAAAATAGACTTCAAAATGAAGGCCATCACAAGAGACAACAAAGGTCACTACATAATACTAAAGGGATCGATCCAACAAGAGGATATACTAGTCACCCTGGTAAACTATATGCACACAATACAAGAGCACCTAAATATATATATTTTTAAAATTTCTAGAGGATTTTAAGGGAGAGACAACCCAGTCAGAATAGGGGACTTAAACACCTGCTGACTTCACTGGTTAGATCTTCCAGACTAAAATTTAACAAGGAAACAATGACTCTAAAGGACACACTGGATTAGATGGATTTAATTGACATTTATAGAACATTTCACCCTAAAGTTGCAGAATATACATTCTTCTCAGGTGCACATGGGTCATTCTCAAAGATAGACCACATGTTAGGACACAAAACAAGTCTCTACAAGCTCAAGAAGATTGAAATCATATCAAGCCTCTTCTCAGATCACAGTGGAATGAAATTAGAAATCTACTACAATAAAAACACCCAAAAACATTCAAACACATGGAGGTTAAATAGCATGTTATTAAATAATGAATGGGTTACCAACAAGATCAAGAAAGAAACCAAAAATTTCCTGGAAAAAAATGAAATTAAACACACAATAACACAAAAATCTCTGGGACACAATAAAAGCAGTCCTGAGAGGGAAGTTCATAGCACTACAGGCCTACCTCAAAAAACAAGAAAATTTAATAATAAATTATTTAACCCTACAATATAAAGAACTAGAAAGAAAACAACAAGAAAAGCACAAAGTAGAAGAAAGAAATAATATAGATTAGAGCAGAAATAGATGATATAGAGACCAAAACAAAACAAAACAAAAAAATCTATGAAACCAAGAGCTGGTTCTTTGAAAGGATAAACAAGATTGATGAACCTTTATCCAGACTCATCAAGAAACAAAGTGAGAGGACCCAAATAAATAAAATCAGAAATGAAAGTGGAGAAGTAACCACCAACACCACAGAAATACAAAGGATTGTAAGAAGATACTATGAACAACTATATGCCAACAAGCTGAACAGTATAGATGAAATGGACAAATTCTTAGAAAAATACAATCTCCCAAAATGGAATCAGGACGAATCAGAAAACCTGAATAAGCCAATAACAACTGAGGAAATAGAAGCAGTGATTTAAAAAAAAAAAAATCCAACAAATAAAAGCCAGAGTCCAGATGGCTTCACAGAGGAGTTTTACCAAACATTCAAAGAAGAAATAACACCCATACTCCTCAAACTATTACAAAAAATCCAAGAAGAAGAAATACTTCCAAGCTCTTTTTATGAGGCCAGCATTATCCTAATTCCAAAACCAGATAAAGACACTACAAAGAAAGAGAATTACAAGCCAATATCCCTGATAAACATAGATGCTAAAATCCTCAACAAAGTATTAGCAAATCACAGCCAGCAATATATTAAAAAGATTAGTGGCCCGGTGCACAAAATTCGTGCATGGGGGGGTGTTCCTCAGCCCAGCCTGCACCCTCTCCAATCTGGGATGCCTTGGGGGATGTCCAACTGCCGGTTTAGGCCCGAACCCGCAGCGATTCCTGCGGGATCGGGCCTAAACCAGCAGGTGGACATCCCCCTCACAATCCAGGACCGCTGGCTCCTAACTGCTCGCCTGCCTGCCTGCCTGATTGCCCCTAACCACTTCTGCCTGCCAGCCTGATCACCCCTAACTGCTCCCCTGCCAACCCGATCGCCCCCAACTGCCCTTCCCTGCCAGCCCAATCACCCCCAACTGCCCTCCCCTGCTGGCCCAATCGCCCACAACTGCCCTACCCTGCCAGCTTGATCACCCACAACTGTCCTCCCCTGCTTGTCCGATCACCCATAACTGCCCTCCCATGCCGCAACCCGCCTCCTCCGCAGGGACCCGCCTCCTCTGCGTGAGGCAGCAAAGATACCAGGACCGGCCTCCTCTGCACCACACGGATCTGTGGGACCCCCAGGCCCCACCACGTGGAGTGGCCACCAGGCCCCACCTCCGCTGTGCATGTGGCCATTTTGTGGTGGCCATCTTGTGACAGCCATCTTGTGACAATGTCACACGCAGGGTCCACCTAGGCTTTTATTAGTATAGATCATTCACCATGTCCAAGTGGGATTTATTCCAGGGAAGCAAGGTTGGTACAATATTCGTAAATTAATAAGCATAATATATCATATAAACAAACTGAAAGACAAAATTCACATGATCATATCAATAGACGGGAATAAAAGCATTCGACAAAATCCAACACCCATTTTTGATAAAAAAAAACAAACAAACAAAACTCTCAGCAAAGTTGGAGGAGAAGGAGCATATCTCAAAATGATAAAGGCCATATATGACAAACCTACAGCCAACATCATACTCAATGGGCAAAAACTAAAACCATTTCCCCTAAGAACAGGAACAAGACAGATATGTCCGTTTTCACCACTCTTATTCAACACAGTACTGGAGTCCTAGCCACAATGATCAGACAAGAAGAAATAAAAGGCATCCAAGTTGGAAAGGAGGAAGTAAAACTCTCATTATTCTCAGATAGCATGATATTGTACCTAGAAAACTCTAAAGACTCTACCAAAAAACTACTAGATTTAATAAATGAATTTGGCAATGTAGCAAAATCAACACCCCAAAATCATGTCTTTTTTATACATCAATAATGAATTCTCAGAAAGAGAAACTAAACAAACAATCCCATTTGCCATTGCAACAACAAAAATTAAGATACAGTGGGGCCTTGACTTACGAGTGTCCGGACTAACGAGTTTTTTGAGATACAAGCCGTCTCTCGGCCGATTTTTTGCTTTGAGTTGCGAGCTAAAATTCGGGTTACAAGCCAGCTTCAGATACCCCACCGGTAGTTGGTGCAGCGAACGTCACAGTGAACGCCACAACATCAGCCCAGCATCACGTGTCTCACTCGTTCACTTTAAGATTTGACATACGAGTAGTTTGAGTTACGAGCTCTGTCACGGAACGAATTAAACTCGTAAGTCAAGGCCCCACTGTACTTAGGAATAAACTTAACCATGGAGAGAAAAGACTTGTACTCGGAAAACTGCAGGACATTGAAAAAAGTGATAGAGGAAGATACAAACAAGAAGAAGAATAAACCGTGTTCATAGATTGGTACAATCAACATCATTAAAATGTCTATACTACCCAAGGCAATCTACAGATTCATTGTAATCCCTATTAAAATACTAATAGCATATTTCACAGACCTAGAACAAATACTCCAAAAATTTATAAGGCACCAAAATGACCCCAAATAGCAGCAACAATCTTGAGAAAGAAGAACAAAGTTGCAGGAATCACAATACCAGATATCAAGTTATACTACAAAGTCACTCTAAGCAAAACAGCCTGATACTGGCACAAGAACAGGCATATAGATCAATGGAACAGAACAGAGACCCCAGAAATCAACCCAAGCCAATACGCTCAATTAATATTTGACAAAGGAGGCAAGAGCATACAATGGAGTCAAGAGAGTCTCTTCAATAAATGGCATTGGGGAAATTGGACATGAAACTAGACCACCAACTTACACCATACACAAGAATAAACTCAAAATGGATAGAAGACTTAAGTGTAAGTCGGGAAAACATAAAAATCCTAGAAGAAACCACAGGCAGCAAAATCTTAGACATCTCTCATAGCAGTATGTTTACGGATACATATCCTATGGCAAAGGAAACTAAGGAGAAAATATACAAATGGGACTACATTAAAATAAAAGGCTTCTGCACAGCAAAAGAAACCAACAAAATGAAAAGGGGGCCCACTGAACATGTTTGGCAATGATATATCTGATAAAGGGTTAATATCCAAAATATATAAGGAACTCATACAACTTAACAAAAAGAAGATAGACAATCCAATTTTTAAATGAGCAAAGGACCTAAATAGACACTTCTCCAAAGAGGACATACAGATGGCCAAGAGACATGAAAATGCTCGAAATCACTGATCATCAGAGAGATGCAAATTAAAACGACAATGAGATGTCACTTAACACCTGTTAGAATGACTCCCATCAACCAATCAACAAATGACAAATGCTGGCGAGGATGTGGAGAATAGGGAACCCTAGTACACTGCTGGTGGGGATTCAGACTGGTGCAGCCACTGTGGAAACCAGTATGGAGTTTCCTCAAAAAATGAAATATGGAACTGCCATTTGACCCAGTGATCCCACTTCTAGGAATATACGCTAAGAAACACCAATCAGAACTAATGTGTGCACCCCTATGTTCATAGCAGCACAATGTACAATAGCTAAGATCTCTAAACAGCCCAAGTTCCCATCAGTAGATGAGTGGATAAAAAAGCTGTGGGACATTTACACAATGGAATACCATGCAGCAGTAAAAAAGAAGAATCTCTTACCCTTTGAGACAGCATGGGGAGACCTGGAGATTACCATGCTAAGTGAAATAAGTTAGTCAGAGAAAGACAAGTATCACATGATCTCACCCATATGTGGAATCTAGTTAATAAAATAAACTGATGAACAGAGAGGATCCAGAGACATGGAAGCATGAAACACAGTGTGGAATCTCAGAGGGAAGGCAGGGGAGGGTGGGGGGGTGGGAGGTAATCAACCAAAGATCTTGTACTAGTATGTATATATGCATAACCATGACCATGGACAATTAGGTGGTGAAAGCCTGGGGTAGGGAGCTGGTGGAGCTGGAGAGGTCAATGGGGGGGGGGGGGGACGCGGAAATGGGGACATATGTAATACTTTCAACAATAAAAAATTTTTTTAAAAGCAGGGATGGAGAGTTTTTACTTTTAATTAGGAAAACAATAGTTTTCATAAGCCCTAACGTCACTTACATCTCATTAGTCACAAATGCATCACATGACTACTTCTAGCTACAAGGGAATCTGGGGACATTTGTATTTTAAATGGAGCATATTACTACCTGGCCAGTGTGTGGCTCAGTGGTTGAGTGTCGACCCATGCACCAAAAGGTCACGGGTTTATTTCACTTTCAGGGCACATGCCCAGGTTCCGGCTTGATCCCCAGTAAGGGGCATGCAGGAGGCAACCAATCGGTGTTTCTCTTGCATCAATGTTTCTAGCTCCCCTTCCCTTCCTCTCTCTAAAATCAATAAAAAACATGTTTTTAGAAAAATAAATGAATAAATAAAGCATAGTGCTGCCCCATACAAAATCAATGTTTTTAGTAACGAAGAAGGAAAATGAATATGGGGCAGGCAGCTAAGCATCTTTGCAAAGATACCTGCAAACAAATTTCTGAGGTGGCAGTAAGACTCCATGCTGGCCCCAGGGATCCTCACCTCCTGGTATTCAAGTCGCCTCCCATATGAAGTTAGAGGTGGGGTGATCTGTGTGCCTAATGGCGTTCTGTAGGACAGTATATGACTTCCAAGGCTAGGTCATAAATAGCATGGTAATTTCTGCCTTGGCAATTTAAAGGGCAATATAAATATTTTCTGTAAAGGACTAGATAGTAAATATTTTGTGTTTTACAGGCCATACAATCTTTGTTTCAATGGCTTAACTTGCTGTTAGCAGTGCAAATGCAATCACAGGCAACTTGTAAACAAATGAGCATGTGTTCCAGTAGAAGTTTATAAAAATAGGCAGTGGGTCACACTTGATCCATAGCCTTTAATTTTCAGCAATTAAATCTTGAGGTAACTTGTTACTCAGCAATAGCTAATGAATACAAGGTGATCTAAAGAGTTAAATATCTAGCCCAGCTGGTATGCCTCAGTGGTTGAGTGTCGACCCATGCACCAAAAGGTCACCAGTTCAATTCTTTTTTTAAAAAATAAATCTTTATTGTTCAGATTAGTACAGTTGTTCCTCTTTTTCCCCCCATAGCTCCCCTCCACCCAGTTCCCACCCCACCCTCTGCCCTTACCCCCCCCCCCACTGTTCTCATCCATAGGTGTATGATTTTTGTCCAGTCTCTTCCCACACCCCCCACACCTCTTCCCCCGCCCCCCGAGAATTGTCAGTCCACTCCCTTTCTATGCCCCTGATTCTGTTATATTCACCAGTTTACTCTGTTCATCAGATTTTTTTATTCACTTGATTTTTAGATTCACTTGTTGATAGATGTGTATTTGTTGTTTATAATTTGTATCTTTACCTTTTTCTTCTTCTTCCTCTTCTTAAAGGATACCTTTCAGCATTTCATATAATACTGGTTTGGTGGTGATGAACTCCTTTAGCTTTTTCTTATCAGTGAAGCTCTTTATCTGAACTTTAATTCTGAATGATAGCTTTGCTGGATAAAGTAATCTTGGTTGTAGGTTCTTGGTATTCATCACTTTGAATATTTCTTGCCACTCCCTTCTGGCCTGCATAGTTTCTGTTGAGAAATCAGCTGATAGTCGTATGGGTATTCCCTTGTAGGTAACTGACTTTTTTTCTCTTGCTGCTTTTAAGATCTTCTCTTTGTCTTTTGCCCTTGGCATTTTAATTATGATGTGTCTTGGTGTG
Source organism: Myotis nattereri (assembly GCF_964212035.1). Taxonomy (NCBI): domain Eukaryota; kingdom Metazoa; phylum Chordata; class Mammalia; order Chiroptera; family Vespertilionidae; genus Myotis; species Myotis nattereri. The sequence continues at coordinate 10,886,698 of NC_138080.1, forward strand.
GTCCTCTTTGGATTCCTTTTGTTTAGGGTTCTCTGTGCTTCCTGGACCTGTAAGTCTATTTCTTTCACCAGACAGGGGAAGTTTTCTGTCATTATTTCTTCAAATAGGTTTTCAATATCTTGCTCTCTCTCATCTTCTGGCACCCCTATAATTCTGATGTTGGTACGCTTGAAGTTGTCCCAGAGGCTCCTTACACTATCTTCATATTTTTGGATTCTTTTTTCTTTTCCGGTTGGGTGCTTTTTACTTCTTCGTATTTCAAATCTTTGACTTGATTCTTGGGATTCTCTTGTCTGCTGTTAGATCTCTGTATATTATTCTTTATTTCAGTCAGTGTATGCTTAATTTCTAGTTGGTCCTTTTTCATATCCTCGAGGGTCTCACTAAATTTATCGGCGGTTTCTAGAAAATTCTTGAAAAACCTTAAAGCCATGGTTTTGAACTCTATATCCAGTAGTTTGCTTTCCTCCATTTCTGTCATTTGTGATCTGTTTCTTTGTCTCCGCCTTTTGGCTGCTTCCCTGTGTTGATAGAGTGGCTTTGTGTGCTAGGTGTCCTATAGGGCCCAGTGGCTCAGCCTCCCCAATTACCTGAGGTGGACACTCTTGGTGCACCCCTTTGTAGGCTGTGTGCACAGTCTTGTTGTAGTTAAGCCTTGATTGCTGTAGGTATCACTGGGAGGAATTAACCTCCAGGCCAATTGGCTGTGAGAATCAGCTGTGTCTACAGTGGGAGAACTTCTGTGCTGAAGACACCCTTCTGGGGCAAGACTTGCTTCAGTGGGGCTTTGGTGCTCACTGAGTCTGCCCCCTGAGTGTGTCCCTTATGGATCTGAGGAGTTGTAATCTGGATGGTTCCAATCTGACCACTGGGTACACAGGCTCTTGGATCTGTAAGGAGGTGCTAATTTAGCCTCTGCCTGAGGCTACCCAGCAAGAGCTATGGAGATATCTGCAGGTTCCTCTTCCTTGTTTGGGTTTTGGAGGTGCCCAGATGAGGCCCAGCTGTGAAGCAATGCAAGCTGCTGTGGGGCCTTGGGCCTTCTTTTGGAGGTTCTGGGTCTTTCTGACCCAACTGAAGTTTGTTAGGTAATTTTAGATCTCAAAGGGCCAGCCCATTCATATGCAAAAGCCTCTGCGCACAGCTTGGGTGGGGCGGGGTCTCATTAGCAGGGTGGAGCAAACAGCTATGGCTGATCCTCAGTCCTGCCCTAAGAGGTCCCTGGTCTCAGTGTCCTGGTAATTGCTGCAAGCACCTCTGAGAGAAAGCCACCCTCGAGTTCCGACCGATGCCAGACAGCACAGTTTCTCCCCGTATGAGCCTGGGTCCCCAGAGACTCGCCCGGAACTGGAGTCAGGGCTGTCGGGAGCTTGTGCCTCCCTTCTGATTGCAAAAGACCGGCGTCCTCTGTTGCCAGCCCCTTTCCGCGCACGCCTTCGTACCTCTGCACTTTACTTCTGCACCTCCTCTGAGTCTCAGTGTGCTTTTCTCTTTCCTTCTAGTTGTATAATTTCCACTCAGCCAGCCTTCCTGTGGTTCTGGATGATGTCTGTTTTGTCTTTTAGTTGTATTTTTGAAGTGGTTGTGCAAGGCAGCAATTTCAGGTGTTTACCTATGCTGCCATCTTGGTTTCTCCACCAGTTCAATTCTTGATCAGGGCACATGCCCAGGTTGCGGGTTCAACCCCCAGTTGAGGCCATGCAGGAGGCAGCCAGTTGGTATTGATGTTTCTCCCTCATCAATGTTTCTACCTCTCTCTCTAAAAAGAAAAAAAAAAACTCAATAAAACCATGTTTTTTAAAAAAAATAGTTGAATATCTACAAATCAAACCACGCACTTCCATGTGACTAGTAGAAAATGGATTCAAAGCTCTTTCTAGGCTTAAGAACAGTGGGAGAAATGGGCAAGAAATGTACTGGGTTATTTCTCTTTAAAACTTAAAGAGCCTATATGAATTGATTGAAATGAATATTGCAACCAAGATATAGAAAAGCCCATGAACAGAGAAATCACAAATATTCAGGTGAAAAAAGCAAACCAATGGTGCTGATCCATCCGGGAAAGATGTTCAACCTCACAAGCACTCAATGATACTAATTGCTAATTTAAAATGAGATATCTTTTTGTCTATTTTAATAGTGACTTTTTAAAAATTACAAAATTTGGCTCAGCCAGCATGGCACAGTGGTTGAGCATTGACCTATGAACCAGGAGGTCTGATTCCTGGTTGGGAAACATGCCCAGTTTGCAGCCTCAATCCCCAGTGGGGGATGTGCAAGAGGCAGCCAATCAATGATTCTCTCTTATCATTGATGTTTCCATCTCTCTCTCCCTCTCCCTTCCTCTCTGAAATCAATAAAAATATATATTTTTAAAAATTACAAAATTTTGCTTTGGCTTGCTGCTTTCAGTATAAAGTGCAGCCTTCGGGAGAGCATTTGGCACCATGTGCCAAGAATCACAAAATGTTTATCTTCTGCAAGCCAGTATTTCCACTTCTGAGAATTCATTCTGAAGAAATATGAGAAGTAGGCAAATATATACACATAACAATACTCATGGAGCATTATTTTAATGTTCAATTAGCACACAGACTAAGTGGCATTTTTTAATATGTGGAAATTTTTCTAATGACATGAACAGATTTTTTTCAACAGTGTGGAAAGTGTTTTCATATAATATTTTAAGAAAAAAGCTGCATACAGGTGGAATCAAATTTTTTTTCTAGATTTCTCTGTGACTAAAAATCTTGCTGCACAGAGAATGATGAAGGTAAAGGAGTGTAAAGTTGTGGTGATGGAAGGAGCCTAGACTTCGGGTGGTGAGCTCACAGTAGAATACACAGATGTCATATTATAATGCTGTACACCTGAAATTTACATAGTGTTACTAACCAATGCTTCCCCAAGAAATTTAATTTTAAAAATTAAATTAAATTTTTTAAATTCTGGGTAAATTCTGAGGCTCTACTGTACAACATGGTGTTATAGTTAATACTGTATTATAGATTTGAAGTTGCCAGACTTGAAGAGTTGGGTTTTTTTTGTGTTTTGTTTTTTTTTTAATCCTCATTCGAGAATATTTTTCCATTCATTTTTAGAGAAAGTGGAAGGGGGAGAGAGAGAGAGAAACATAAATGTGAGAGAGACACATCAATTGGTTGCCTCCTGCGTGTATCCTGACCAGAGCCGGGGAACCTGCAACCAAGATACATGCCCTTGACCGGAATCGAACACTCTATCTGCTGAGCCAAACCCGCTAGGATGAAAAGTGGATCTTCACGTTCTCCACAGAAAGGAAATGGTAATGATGTAAAGTGTTAGCCAGCTCTATCTCAGTCATCAATTTCAGTATATTCATGTATCAAATCCATCAACATCTTGTACACTTTAAACTCACATAATCACACAAAATGTTCTATGTCAATTATATCACAATAAATCTGGAAAAATAAATAAATAAAAGGAGATCCTCCTCTGCCCCCAAAAGAAATAATGTTCATAAAATTATTTTATATACAATAAAGATCTCTAATAAAATTAGCTGTTACTAAAATCCTGTTGCCTGTAGAGCAACAGAAACACTCCTTCATTGATGGTGGGAAAAAATGGTGCAGCCACTTGGAAGGTAGTTTGGTGGTTTCTTACAAAACTAAACATAGTCACCATATGACCCAGCAACCATGCTCCTCGTATTTACCCAAGTGAGTTGAAATCTATGTCTACATAAAAACCTGCTTGTGGATGTTTATAGCAACTTTACTCATAATTACCAAAACCACCAAGATGCCTTTCAGCAGTTGAATGGATAAACAAACTGTGTTCATCCAGACAATGGGATATTATACATCGTGAAAAAGAAATGAGCTGTCAGCCATGAAACGATATGGAGGAAGCTTAAACGTATGTTACTAAGTGGAAGAAGCCAGTCTGAAAGGCTACAAGCTGCATGATTCCAACACGATGACATTCTGGAGAAGATGAAACTGTGGAGACAGCAAAAGGATCAGTGGCTGCCAGGGTCTGGGAGGGGGAGGGATGAATAGGTGGGGCACAAAGGATCTGTAGGGCTGTGAAAATATTCTGTGTGATACTGTAATGATGGATGCATATTGTAATACATTGTTCAAACCTATAGAATGTTCAATATCAGGATGAACCCCAATGTAAACTATGAACTTGAGGTGATCCCGGATGCTGGGCAGCACCCAGGGAGGCCAAGGGAGGCCTCAACTTGATCCACATCCTTGTCATGGGACAAGAAGGAATTCAAGAGTGTGACAGAAAGATTTAACAAAGCACACTAAATTTATTAAAGCGATGGTGCGCACTTGAGAAGTGAGCATGGGCAATCTTGGGGAACAAGACACGTGGATAGAGTCTGGGTGTAAGGTTTTTATTAAAGACTAGAGGCTGGTGCATGAAAATCCATGCACTGGAGGGGGGTCCAGCCGCCCGGCCTGCCCCCCTCACAGTCCGGGAGCCCTCAGGGGCTGGAGGCGACCTGGCGATCAGGGGAAGGCGACGCCCCATCACACCACTGTTGCTGCCACTGCCGGCAGCGCAAGATTTGGCCAGGCCTGGTTACCTGAGCCTCAGGCGACCCCGGGAGGGCTGGGGGGCTGAGGGAACTGGAGGTCTCCAAGGCCTGGGGGTGGGCCCAGCCTTGCCACATGCCTGCCGCCCTGGAGGGGCTGAGGGGACTGGGCACCACCATCTTGTGGCTGTGGGCGCTGCCATCTTTGAGGGTGGGGCAGTCAATTCGCATATTCTCTCCTTATTGGCTGTGGGCACCGCCATCTTTGCAATAGCCTGAGGGTCAATTAGCATATTCCCTCTTTATTAGATAGGACTAGAGGCCCAGGTGGGGTCCTGCCAATCAGCGGATAGCAACCAGGTCTGTAGGGAGGAGATGGTGGCAGGTTGCCCAGCCTGCCCTAATCAGCTGATCAGGGCTGGGCTGGCTGGGGGGAGGGGCTGTGGGTGATTGGCCAGCAGCCCCACTCCTGATTGGGGTGGGAGGGCCAATTGGGGGTGGCCTGGTTATGGGGAGGGGCTATGGGTGGTGGGCTGATGTCCCTGCCCCCAAATGGGGTAGGGGGGTTGTTTGGGAGTCAGTGGCCATGGGAGGGGCTGTGGGAGGTTGGCCAGCTGGCCCTGCCCCTGATTGGAGTGGGGTAGCCGATCAGGGGCGAAGTTGGCTGGGGGGAGGGGCAAGCCAGCCAATGAGGTGGTGGGGGCCCATCAGGGGCAGGGCTGACCGGGATAGGGGGAAGGGCTGCAGGAGGTTGGCCACGGGGGGAGGGGCGCCTCCATTGGCTGATTCGGTGGCCGCAGTGGGGGGCATAGCGACTGGTCATTACGGCGTTCGGGTTGCTGGCTTTTTATATATACACAGAGGCCCAGTGCACGAAATTTGTGCATGGAGGGGGTGTCCCCTCAGCCCAGCCTGCACCCTCTCCAATCTGGGTCCCCTCGGGCGATGTTTGATTGCCAGTTTAAACTAGCAGTCAGACATCCCTTTCACAATCCTGGACTACTGGCTCCTAATTGCTCACCTGCCTGCTTGCCTGGTTGCCCCTAACTGCCCCCCTGCCAGCCTGATTGCCCCTAACTGCCCCCTTGCTGGCCTTGTCGCCCCTCATGCGCCCCCCTGCCCCCCACCGGCCTGATCGCCCCATGCAGCCTGCTGTTCAGTCGTTTGGTCATCCTTCACTAAACCCCCTGCCAGCAGGGTCACCCCACACAGCCTGCTGTTCAGTCGTTTGGTCGTCCCTCACTAAACCCCCTGCTGGCCTGGTCGCCCCACGCAGCCTCTTCCATTGTTTCAGTTGCGACGGTCGCTTAGGCTTTTATGTATATAGATAGAGAGGGTGGTCCTCTGCTTCTGATGCTGGTGGGCTGGTGGAGTGACCCCGCCCCCCATGCTGCTCGTCCTTGTCCCGACTCTCCAGGTAACTATGTTTTGGGTGCTATTAATTATAGGAAATTGGGGAGGGGGAAGCAGGGGAACAGGTGGTCAGTGAAGGTGGAGTCTGCCATGTTCCAGCCAAGACAGAAAAGGCAGGGGTAAGCTTGAGTCCTTCATTCTCTATTCTAACTTTCCTGCTTCAATAACAATGTGTCAATGTAGGGTCACGGATTGTAACAAATGCACCACTCTGGTGGCGATGTGGTTAGTGGGGAGGCTGTTGTACTGGTAGGGCAGGAGGGGTATGAGAAATCTCAGCACTTTCTGCTCAGCTTTGCTGTGAACCTACAACTGCTCTAATAAAGTCTATTGAAAAAGTAAAATCCTGTTGCCCTTATGCTGAATGAGGCTACACACTGTGTGATTCCATTTATGCGAGTCTCAGAAAGACTAGACCAGTGGTCGGCAAACTGCGGCTCGCAAGCCACCTGCGGCTCTTTGGCCCCTTGAGTGTGGCTCTTCCACAAAATACCACGTGCGGGCGTACAGTGCGATTGAAACTTCGTGGCCCGTGCGCAGCAGTCGGTTTTCGGCCTGGGTGAGTCTATTTTGAAGAAGTGGCGTTAGAAGGAGTGGGGGGTGTCGGTCGGTCGGTCGGTTGGTCGATGGGAGGCAGGCCGCAGGAGACGCAGTGGGGGCGGGCGGGGGGGGGAGGGGGTACATTGTTTTGAGGTACGTTCGCTGAGGTCGACCCCTTCCAACTCTCCCATCCACACTCGTCTATCTGAAACAAGTATACAAGACGCGTGTGGATGGGAGAGTTGGAAGGAAGGGGTCGACCTCAGCGAACGTACCTCAATCAGATTGAGGACGTTTTTAGCAAAGGCCAGCTTAGGAGTACCCTAATTAAGTTAATAACAATGTACCTACCTATATAGTTAAAGTTTAAAAAATTTGGCTCTCAAAAGAAATTTCAATCGTTGTACTGTTGATATTTGGCTCTGTTGACTAATGAGTTTGCCGACCACTGGACTAGACTCCAGAGACAGAGGACAGAGTTGCCAGGGGAGGGAGTGGGGTGAGATGATAAAGGTATAGTGTGAGGGAGTTTTGGGGGGGTTGATGGAACTGTTCTATATCCATTGTCATGATTACATGAATCTATGCATATGTTAAAATTCACAGAGCTACATAACAAAGGTAAAATGTTAATTTTACTTTATGATATACTTTTTTTGGAGGGGGAGGAGAGTAATTCTCGCCCGAGGATATTTTCTCCATTGATTATTTTAGGGAGAGTGGAAGGGAGGGAGGAAAGAGAGAGAGACATTGATGTGAGAGAGACACATTATTGGTTGTTTCCTGCACATGCCCCGACCTGGGCTGGGGATCAAACCTGCAACCCAGGTACATACCCTTGACAGGGAATCGAACCTGCAACCCTTTGGTCCAGGGGTCTACACTCTAACCACTGAGCCAAACCGGCCATGGCGGATATACTTTTTAAAATTTTAATGTAAAAAAGAAAATTCTGTTGCCAGATCCTCAGCTAGTCCACAGGACCCTGTTGGGTTTTGTGCTCTGAATCAAGGATTGGCATGTCTGGACCTGCAGTAAGCTGCAGATGCTCAGAACACACACACAAAGTTGCACATCTTGCTAACGATGTCTGGGGTCTTCAGACCACCCAGGCGCCCTTCCCTACAAGCCCTACTTTGTCCTTGGCACCCCAGGACAAATTCTAGTGACTCCTCAGATCCACCAACACCTCCCTCATCTGCAGGCCCTCCCATGATCCCACCAGAGCATGGCCCCATCAGTCACCTGGCACGTAGAATCATTCTCCAGTCCTTCCTCTCTCTCTCCTCCAGTCAGTCACCCAAGTCTGCTGACCTTACCTCCTGAATACCTCCCCAAATCTCTTCCAAAAGGTCTTCTATAGAAATCTCTGGCAAAACACTTTGCCCAGCATATATAAGGAGTTCCTACAAATCAAAAAGAAAAAGGCAGAAACCCCACAGAAAAAAAATGGGCTTTTTATAAAAAGAGATCTCCAAATGGCCATTAAATGAAAATGCCTGATATCATGACTCATAGTGGAAACTCAAATTAAAACCAAAATGCCATGGCACTCTACACCTACCAGAATGGCTAACAGGAGAACAACAATATCAAGTCATGCTGTGCTGCTGGTAGAAGTGTACAATGGCACATTGCTTTTGAAAACTGTTTGCAGTATTCATAAAGTTGAACAAACACCTACACTATGACTCTGAGGAATAAACTAAAAGGAAATGCATATTTATGTTCATAAAAATTCTATAAAAATTTTCATAACACCTCTCCTTGTAATACCCCAAAATTGGAAACAATTTAAATACCCGACAAAAAAGATGGGTCAATAAGTGCAGTGACATCACAAAATGGAATACTTTATAGCAGTGATTCTCAACCAGGGGTGATTCCCAACCTAAGGGGACATTTGTGGGTGTCATAATGTGGAGGGTGTGCTACTGTCATCTCATGGGGACAATGCTTAACATCTTACAATGCATAGGACAGACACACAAAGAATTATCCAGCCCCAGATGTCATTAGTGATTGAGCAGCCCTGCTGTACAACAATGACAAAAAACACTTATCCAATCTAGAACAATTTGGATAATGCTCACCAGCCTAACGCTGTGCAAAGGAAGCCAGACATGAAAGAGAAAATGATTCTATGCTGTTGAAAGTCAAGTTAGTGGTTCCCATGGGTGGGAATGAATGAAAGGAGGCACAGTGGAGACTTCCGGGGGCTGGTGAAGGTATGTCGTTGTCCTGGGTGCTGGCCACACAAGCATGCTCACATTGTGAAAACTTTGTACTGTACCGTTGTGACTTGTGCGCTTTTTCTGTTTGTGTGCTATATTTGAATAAAAGGTTCTAAAGTTAAAAACTCTCCCCCTTCCCTCCACCCCTTTGCCCTGTTCGGGCCTTATCAACTTTGCACTGAGCAACTACCCTCACCTCTCCCCTGCTTGTCCTCCAGACAGCAGCCAGGGGATCTCTAGGATCCCTTCCTGCTCTAAAACCTTTCATGGCTCCCTATTGTCCCCAAGATCGGATCCAAGTCTTTAAAGACTTCCTTGGTGCTTCTTTTGCAGTTTCATCTCTACCTACCCTCTCTGCTCCTTGCACCATGAAATTAACCTTCATCCCAGAACACACTGCTTGAAACCTCCAGTCCTTTGCACCTGCTGTCCTCTTTGCCTGACTGCCCAGACACACTCTTGCCCTTTTAGGTTCAGCTCCAGTGTCCCTGCGCTGGAACTCACCCGCCCACCTTTCCTCTGCCCCAGCTCAGATCTCCAGACAAGAAGCTTTGGGATCATAGCTGATTTTCTTATAGTCAACACTCTCTCTCTCTCTCTCTCTCTCTCTCTCTCTCTCTCTCTCTCTCTCTCTCTCTCTTTTGCAAAATGCAAGAGAAAGTATTGAGTAATATGCAAAAGTTTAGCCACTCACCCTAGGATCCTTTCTTTCAGGACCCCCACCACCACCACCACCACCAGCCTCTGCCTAAAGACTGCGCCCTACCCCAGTGGGGGAGGACAAGGCAGAGATTCCAAAGGTCCTGAGCTTGAACACTGCCCCTCTGCTTTCCTGACAGGCCCTTCCTGTGTCCCCCAACCCCACATCTCCAGGCCCCTCCCCCAGCTCTGCCTATCCATCCCTGGCTACCTCCTCCCACCTCTCGAATTCCAGAGAATTCTCCCCCTTCTCCCCCCACCTCCCCAGCTTGCAGCTGTTGCTAACGGGGAAGAGGTTGGGAAGGAGGTTCCAGGGAAGTGGGGTTAGGTTGGTCCCCCCTCCAGCTCACACCCCCAGTGACAGGCTTCAATCAGAGCCAAACTTTGCCCAGAAAATGGGCTCCGTCAGTCCACCTTCCACTGACTCACTGCCAGTAGAGCAGAAACACAGCCCAGGGATTCACTTCCAGCTCAGCTGCTCTGTGACCTTGGGACAGTGCCCTAACCTCTCTATGTGTCTGGTTCCTCAGCTAAAAAAAAAAAAAAATACCCACCTCACAGGGCTATTGAGAGATTGTATTTAAAATAGTGTCTGGATGCTCCCAGGAACAAGCTGGAATTACAAATGAAATATGGAAAGGCTTCCTGAATAATCAATGGAAAACGCACAGGAGAGAACCCTGATACCCAAGGACCGAAGATGAAAACAGCATAGAGACTGGTAAGAGGGGCAGAGGTGTGAAAGGGCTGGCAAGGTGTCCACAGATGGCAACTGAAGTCCTGGAGAGGTATCTCAGCTGTTGGGGGGGGGGGGGGTGCCACTGAGAACTCTGGGATCTAATACCCAAGCTGGGCTCCCCAGCAGAGAGCACTAAATCTGAGGAGGGTACCCAGATAACATCTAGCTGTGAAAAGCAGTGGGGTGCTATCTGCTAGGGAGTGGCAGCTAAAAGTTCAGACACCCTCTTGAAGGGCCAATGCACAAAAATTCCATGTGGAACCACCCACCATGTGCTCTGGCAGAGGGAGGGTGAAGTAGACTGGAGCTGTGAGAGCAGAACCCAGGACTGGGGACTCGGCACATAGAGTTCAGAAGGTAGATACCCCAAGTTTCCTGGGATAAGTCGTTCCCTCACGCAGCAAAGGACATCTTTCCCACATAGACATTTGCCCTGCCTGGGGAGAAGACAGTCAGCACACCCTATTGGAAAACACCTTGCCTGGAGGCCACTTAAGAGATTAAAAGTAACAATTAGCCTCCAGGCTGAAGCAACTGCCCCACCCTGTTGAAAAAACTCTCACTACACCTGAGGATGATTGCTTGGGGGGCAATTTAAGTCAGAATCATATTATTCTGTAGACAGAGGTGGTCTCTGGAGGCTTTGAGTCTTTGCCTGATCCAATTAGTTAGAAACAGCCTTTAAAACCATCCTGCACTAGAGATTGAGAGGTGTAGAGGACCTACCAAAACATAGTCACAAACCCAAACAGACAACCAAAATGAGAAGACAAAGAAACAACCCCCATGTGGGAAACCGTTTATTGTCTTCACTAGCTGATAAGTGTAGACAGAGACCCCCCCCCCCCCTCCCCAAGGTTGGGTGCCTTTGAAGCCCTAGCAAAGGTTGGAGCTAGGTGCCACCTCTGTTTGTCCAGACAGTGGTAGCTGAAACAACATCCCCATTTATTATTATGTAAATCCTTGCTGATGGGCTAGTCTTCCTGTTGCCAGGGGTCGCCTGCCTGAGGGCTATGCTATGGGTGTATCCCAGATCAATAAAAGCTTGGTGAGGCCTGAGCACCTGGGGAAGTCCTTCCTCCTGAGTTGGACTTACTCGCCTGGTCCCCCAATATTTCCAAATTATCTCTTGTCTTTTCTCTTTCATTTGTTTGCGGCTCCACTTCCAGGTCCTGAACCCTGATCCACACGAGATGTGGGAAGGAAACACTCAACACCCACAAATGAAAGAACAAGAGAATTCTCCAGAAGAGATAAATGAAGCAGAGACAAGAAATTTATCTGAGCCCTGGCTGGTTTTGCTCAGTGGATAGAGCATCGGCCTGCAGACTGAAAGGCCCCAGGTTCGATTCCAGTCAAGGGTATGTACCATGGTTGCAGGCACATCCCCAGTAGGGAGTGTGCAGGAGGCAGCTGATCGATGTTTCTCTCTCATTGATGTTTCTAACTCTCTATCCCTCTCCCTTCCTCTCTGTAAAATATCAATAAAAATATATTTTTTTAAAAAAGAAATTAAAAAAAAAAGAAATTTATCTGAAACAGAGTTCAGAGTAATGATGGTAAAAATGCTCAACAGGATGAAAAAAGATATAGTAACTATGAAAAAAGAACAGTCTGAGATAAAGAATGACATAACACAAATAAAGAAAACATTGGAAGAAACACAGCAGATTAGGGGAAGCTGAGGATTGAATCAGTGAATTAGAAGACAGAGTTGAAAATATCACTCAATCAGAGAACCAAAAAGAAAAAAACAATTAAAAAACAGAAGGACTTAATGGGGCTGTGGGACAACGTGAAACATAACAATATTAGAATAGCAGGTGTGCCAGAAGAGGCAGAAAGGGAGAAAGAAATAGAGAAAGTGTTTGAAGAAATAATGGCAGAAAACTTCCCTAACCTGGTAAAGGAAAAAGTCACACAGTTCAGGAGGCACAGAGAACCCTAAACAAGAACCACGCCTACACACATCATAATTAAAATGCCAAAAATTAAAGACAAAGAGAGAATCTTAAAGGCAGCAAGAGAAAAGAAAACTGTTACCTACAAAGGAGCACCATAAGGCTGACACTGGATTTCTCATCAGAAACTCTACAGGCCAGAAGGGAATGCATGAAGTACTCAAGGTAATGGAAAGCAAGGATCAGAGACCAAGCTTACTATATCCAGCAAGGCTCTCATTCAAAATTCAAAATAGATGGTCAAATAAAGAGTTTCTCAGACAAAAAAAAAAAAAAAAGCTAAAGGAATTCATCACCACCAAGCCGGCATTACAAGAAATGCTAAAGGGATTGCTGTAAGGGACTGCTGAGAAGAAACAGAGAGAGAAACCTAGCCATACAGGATTAAAATGGCTATAAATAAGTACCTCTCAATAATAACCCTAAATGTAAATGGATTAAATGCTCCAATCAAAAGGCAAAGGGTAGCTGAATGGATACAAAAACATGACCCAACTATATGCTATGTACAAGAGACACACCTCAAAACAAAAGACACACACAGGATGAAAGTGAAGGGATGGAAAAATATTTTCCATGCAAATGGAAAACAAAAAAAAAAATCTGGAGTAGCAATAGTCATATCCGACAAAATAGATCTCAAAATGAAGGCCATCATAAGAGACAACAAAGGTCACTACATAATACTAAAGGGATTGATCCAACAAGAGGATATAACCCTGGTAAGCATATATGCACCCAATATACTGGTAGGTGCACCTAAATATATTTTAAAACTTCTAGAGGACTTTAATGGAGAGATTGACAACAATACAGTCATAGTAGGGGACTTTAACACCTCTCTGACTTCACTGGATGGATATTCCAGACAAAAACTTAACAAGAAAACAGAGACTCTAAAGGATACACTGGACCAGATGGACTTAATAGACATTTATAGAACATTTCACCCCAAAGTTGCAGAATATACATTCTTCTCAAGTGTACATGGGTCATTCTCAAAGATAGACCACATATTAGGACACAACACAAGTCTCTACAAGTTCAAGAAGACTGAAATCATATCAAGCATCTTCTCAGATCACAGTGGAATGAAATTAGAAATCAACTACAGTAAAAACACCCCAAAATATTCAAACACATGGAGGCTAAATAGCCTGTTATTAAACAATGAATGGGTTACCAATGAGATCAAGAAAGAAAGAAAAAACTTCCTGGAAACAAATGAAAATGAACACACAACAACCCCAAATCCCTGGGACAAACTTATAGCCAACATCATACTCAATTGGCAAAAACTAAAACCATTTCCTCTGAGAACAGGAACAAGACAGGGATGCCTACTTTCACCACTCCTGTTCGACATAGTACTGGAAGTGCTAGCCATAGTGATCAGACAATAAGAAGAAATAATAGGCACCCAAATTGGAAAAGAATAAGTAAAACTGTCATTATTCGCAGATGACATGATATTGTACATAGAAAACTCCAAAGATTCCATCAAAAAACTACTAGACTTGTCCTAGCCGGTTTGGCTCAGTGGTAGAGCATTGACCTGTGGACCAAAGGGTCCCAGGTTCGATTACGGTCAAGGGCACATGCCCGGGTTGCGGGCTTGGTCCCCAGTGGGGAGCGTGCAGGAGGCAGCTTATCGATGACTCTCTCTCATCATTGATGTTTCTATCTCTCTCTCCCTCTTCCATCCTCTCTGAAATAATAAAAAAAAATACTACTAGACTTAATAAATGAATTTGGCAATGTAGCAGGATACAAAATTAACACCCAGAAATCTGAGGCTTTTTTATACACCAATAATGAACTCACAGAAAGAGAAACAAACAAACAAACAAAAAACAACAACAAAAAACCCCAAAACAATCCCATTAACCATTGCACCAAAAAAATTAAGATACCTAGGAATAAACTTAACTAAGAAGGTAAAAGACCTATACTCAGAAAACGACAGGACATTGAAAAAAACAGATAGAGGAAGACATAAATAAATGGAAGAATATACCATGTTCATGGATTGGTAGAATCAACATCATTAAAATGTCCATATTACCCAAACCAATTTATAGATTCAATGCAATCCCCATTAAGACACCAATGGAATATTCACAGACCTAGAACAAACTCTCCAGAAATTCATCTGGAATAAAAAAGACCCCGAATAGCTGCAGCAATCCTGAGAAAGAAGAACAAAGTTGGAGGGACCATAATACCAGATATCAAGCTATATTAAAAAGCCACTGTTCTCAAAACGGCCTGGTATTGGCTCAAGAACAGACATATAGACCAATGGGACAGAACAGAGAACCCAAAAATTGACCCAAGCCATTATGCTCAATTGTTATTTGACAAAGGAGGCATGAGCATACAATGGAGTCAAGTTAGTCTCTTCAATAAATGATGTTGGGAAAATTGGACAGATACATGCAAAAAAAATGAAGTTAGACTACCAACTGACACCATACACAAGAAAAACTCAAAGTGCATAAAGGACTTAAACGTAAGACAGAAAATCATAAAAATCTTAGAAAAAGCCATAGGCAGCAAAATATCAGATATATGTCATAGCAATATCTTTATTGATACAGCTCCTAGGGCAATGGAAACTAAAGAGAAAATAAACAAATGGGACTACATCAAAATAAAAAGCTGCACAGCAAAAGAAACCATCAATAAAACAACAACAAAAAAAACACTGCATGCCGAAACCGGTTTGGCTCAGTGGATAGAGTGTCGGCCTGTGGACTGAAAGGTCCCAGGTTCGATTCCGGTCAGGGGCATGTACCTGGGTTGCGGGCACTTCCCCAGTGGGCGATGTGCAGGAGGCAGCTGATCGATGTTTCTCTCTCATCGATGTTTCTAACTCTCTATCTCTCTCCCTTCTTCTCTGTAAAAAATCAATAAAATATAAAACAAAACAAACAAAAAAAAAAACAACACTGCACAGGAGAACATATTTGCCAATGTTATCTCTGATAAGGGTTTAATCTCCAAAATTTACAGGGAACTCATACAACTTAACAAAAGAAAGATAAACAACCCAATCAAAAAAAGGGCAAAGGACTTAGACACTTTTCAAAAGAGGACATACAGAAGGTCAAGAGACATATGAAAACATGCTCAAAGTCACTAATCATCCGAGAGATACAAATCAAAACGACAATGAGGTACCATCTCACACCTGTCAGAATGGCTATCATCAACAAATCGACAAATGACAAGGGCTGGCGAGGATGCGGGGAAAAGGGAACCCTTCTGCACTGCTGGTGGCAATGCAAACTGGTGCAGCCACTGTGGCGAACAGTATGGAGTTTCCTCAAAAAACTAAAAATGGAACTCCCATTTGACCCAGTGATCCCACTTTTAGGAATATATCCCAAGAAATCAGAAACCCCAAGCAGGAAGAATATATGCACCCCTATGTTCATAGCAGCACAATTTACAATAGCTAAGATTTGGAAACAGCCTAAGTGCCCATCAGCAAATGAGTGAATTAAAAAACTGTGGTGCATCTACACAATGGAATACTATGCTGCTGTAAAAAAGGAGTTCTTACCATTTGCAACAGCATGAATGGAACTGGAGAGCATTATGTTAAGTGAAATAAGCCAGTCAGAGAAAGATAAATATCACATGATCTCACTCACTTGTGGAATATAATGAACAACATAAACTGATGAACAAAAGTAGAGCCAGGAGAAAAAAAATATTTTAGACAATAATAGAAGTAATCCTGTTATTTGCAGATTTTTAATATTTCCTAAAACTTTTGTGATATCATACTATGTTAGTACAGTTTTGGTAATATTATTATACTTAAAATCCTTTTTTTCTTGAAATATTAATGTTTATTGCATGTAATATTATTATATTTAAGATCGTTTTTCTTGAATAATTGGTGTTTATTGCATGTAACATTATTATATTTAAAATAGTTTTTCTTGAGATATTAATGTTTATCGCATGTAACATTATATTTAAAGTCGTTTTTCTTGAAATATTAATGTTTTTTCCATGTAACTTTATTATATTTAAAGTCATTTTTCTTGAAATATAAAAATAAAATAGTGTCTGGCACATGAGCACCCTGTGACAATTGTCCCTGTTGTTATTTTTACTGGGCAAGAGGTTAGGATACGCCCTGTGTTTGGTAAATGGTCAGTAAATGCAATAAGTGCTACTTCCCCCCATCCTGCTCCTCCTTTCTGATTGTCTCCATGCAGCTCCTGCCCCATGGTGGTCTGGAGTTCCAAGTTCAAGGTCTTGAAACCAGGCAACCATGGGATCCGGGTTGCCTGTCACTACCAGAGCCAATTAAGCAGAGACAGAGTTGAATCACATAGGAGCATTTACTCCAGTAATGCTGGCAGTTCTGCCTCTCCCCATAAACTAGCTGCTTATATTGTGTAGAAGGAAAAAGATTACACAGGAAAGTAGGAATTACAGGCATGGGGGAGTAGGTCCGGTATACTGGCTACAGGTTACAGGCAATGTGGGTTGGGGGGTGGGTCGCAGAGGGTGCCTCCAAGGCCAGACGGTTTCCGCAATGAGGTTGTTAATCTTTCCGTGAAGATAGGCAGTTCTTGGAAAAGGAGGAGGGACTGCATTCCAGGGTTAACTCCCATGTCCCAGGGCGTACAACTCTCAGCCAAGTTAGAATGTGCTTTCTTTGATCAGAACAGAATAAGCATGGTTAACGGAGCATAATTAATATTTCTTATAACTATAGCTAGTTCCCATTATTCTATTTCTGCCCCTAACAGTCTGGATTGGTCTTCCAGTCTCATCTGCCCAGCAAAGCTGCTGGGTGGCCTCCTCTGCCTGGATGCTGAGGGTGGCCCTGCAGCCGGCATGAGGAGGACGTGGGGACAAGCACCAGGCAGACGTCCCCCTTGCAGTTAGGCCGAGCCTCCCCCATACTCCTTCCTCTTGGCCTCGCCCACAGAGGCTGCCACCCATGGGCACTGCATTTCCAGCTCAAACAGACACAGTGGGCTTCCAGCTCATGTCTTCCAGGACATCTGGGCCCCTCCCATCCAGCCTAGCACCTGCCTCCAAATCTGCTGGCACCCTGTGCTGCCCACCAGTCAGCACAGCCAGAGAGGGACATCGTGCTAAGTGCACAGTCCAGCCGCGCACGTGAGACCTCCCTCCCACCTCCCTCTCCTGCTTCCCCTGGTCCTACCAGTGCCAAGGGCCCTCGTTGTGGAGACAGGGCTTGGGCCTTTCTGTTCCCCCTGACACCTCCCACAATGTGGCCCTGTGACCCCTGTGATTGCAAACCAGAGCATGGCACTCTCTGTAAAAACCTGATAGTGGTCCCATGAAGTCTGAGCCTGGATCCCAGAGGCCTGAGTGGACAGTCTGCTTCACACGGCCCTCAGGTCACACTGGGCTTTCTGCTTCAATGGAGCCCTGTCTCCCTGGCACCCCCATCCCTGCCCAACTGCCCCTTCAGCTGAGGGGCATTCCATCCTTGAGAAGGTCACCCCTACCTCATACCCACGTCCTGAACATTCTGTTCCCCACACCCCCCCATCACTCACCCAGCAGCACACTGACACGGAATGACAAACGGGCCTCCTCGTGACCTTTGGATCACTGGTCGCAGAGAAAAGGCGCTCCAAAACACAGGCACCAAACCCAGAGGAGAAAATGAGAGGCTCGGTTGGAAGGAGCTATGTCTTTCAAAAACAGTGTCCAAATTATGCCAAAGAATTCATTCCGCTTTATAGTGACCAAGATGAAGGCTAGAATGGAAATTACAGGCTAATTCTCTAAACAAAAAAGGAAATGAATTCACTGGGTTTTTTGCCCCTAAAATTTTATATTTAATTATTCAGATGCTATATTTCAATAGGGTTCTGACACCACACAGTCATTTAGGGGGAGAGGAACAGATGCACACACACAAAGAAAATAAACAAAAAGTGCTTGGAAGGTATTTTAGATCAAATGATGTCCCCTCGAAAGATCAGTTAAAATCCTGATGCCTAGTATTTTGCCTAGTATTTGGAAATGTGATCATATTTGGAAATACAGCAGGTCCTTGAATAAAGTCGTGTCAGTCATTTTGTTATAACCTTGATGAGAATGGAACTCTTGCTTATATCAATTAGCTTTTGATAAAATTAGTTTTGTTATAAATCATTTTGCTTAAAGTCATAGAACTTATTGCATTGAGGAGTTTACTATAGGGTCTTTGCAGATGGAAGCAAGTTAAGAAGAGGTCCCCTGGAGTAGAATGGGCCCGAACCAAATGGCTGGTGACCTTATAAGATAAATTTGGACACAGAGATGGAAGATGGCCATGTGGATATAGACCTAGAAATCGGTGGGGTGTGTTTTAGAAGCCAAAGAATGCCAAGGAGTGCCAGCAGCACCAGAAGCTGGAAAGGGGCAGGAAAGTCTTCCCTAGAGCCTTTGGAGGGAGCATGGACCTGCCAACTCCTTGATTTTGAATTTTGAACTCTCAGAACTGGGAGAGAATAAATTTCTGTTGTTAAGCCACCCAATTTGTGGGACTTGGTTCCGGTGGCTCCGGAAACCATACATATGTCCTGGTCTGACTCATGTGATGTTCTGGTCTCTCCTCCTGGAGCACCCCCTCCTTCTTCACCAGTGGCCATTCTCCCCATGATCAATTATTCTTTGGACTGACCACCAAGCCTTCCTTTGTCAATAACTCATAGGCATTTTCATTTCCTCTCCACAGTCACTTCCTTCCATCACATAAAATCCCACCAAGTTGCAAGATTTGTCCTATCATTGTGTCAACATTATTTTTATGGATTATCTACAGCATCCCACAACCAGAGAACAGCTGATTAAAAAAAATCGCATGCCGGGGGTGCAGTTGGCACTGTAAAACTTGGAGGACTGTTCTTCTTAATCATCAATGTAGTAGTAAGCAGTTTCCATGTTGTAAAACCCTAATTTCTCTCCACACTCAGAACTACCCTCCTTGCAGCTGTGACATCCCTAGGGACCTTCCCAAAACTGCACATCAAAAAGATGAATGATGCAATAAATGCTTTTGGGACAACTAGGGAAGTAAAAGGGAAATCCATAGCTCACAATTGATCTCAGTATAAGTTTCTGACAGATCAAAGTATCACATGTGCAAAATAAAATCATAAAAGTGCTAGGGGAAAAAAACCACATGGGGGCCTTTTAAAAATAACAATTTGAGCCCTGACCAATGTGGCTCAGTTAGTTGAAGTGTTGTCCCATGCACCGAAGGATCAAGGGTTCGATTCCCAGTCAGGGCACATATCCAGGTTGTGGGTTAGATCTCCCGTGGGGAGCATATAGGAGGCAACTGATCAATGTTTCTCTCTCTCCCTTTCCCTTCCTCCCTCTACACTCAATTTTTTTAAAAAGAGCTTCTCTGTGTATTTTACCATCGTTTTTTAAAAAGAGCCTCTATAAATAAATGTTGAGAAGTCTGACAGCTAAAAAAAATTTCCCAGGAAAATAATAGCAATCATCTTTTTTTAAAGAGTGAGAGATGCTCAGCTTCATCCTGTTGTGCAAAGAGCCAAGGTCCAGAAGGCTTCAGTGTATAGTGGAACCTCGGTTCTCAAACTTAGTTCGTTTGGAAGGCTGTTCAAAAACCAAATCACTTTTCCCCATTAGAAATAATATACATTTAATTAATCCATTCCAGACTCTCAAATGATTCCCTGTTCTAACCTTTCTTATGCATGGTACATGTCTAATGTACTGTTTAATCTGTAAATAAACACTTTAACAAAAAGGATGTGAAATGAAATTTTAACAAAAAGGAAATGAAATATATGGTAAAAAATGAAAATTTAATAATAATAAGCAGCAACCAAAGCAAAAAAAACCACAAAAATATTCACAGCACAATTTTCTGATGTTAACAATGTGGGGTTTAGTGGTAAACTAACTCATACTGGCACATTCTCTCCTTTGTTCGTTGCCTGAGAGACACATGACTGGTCATACAGGTATCAGCATAAAAGTGTTGTCGGGTTGAGAAGTGAATTGTTCAAGATGGGAGACAGTAGAGAACTGAGGTTTGACTGTTATTTCTTGATGATAAAAAAACAAAAACAAAAAACAACAACAAAAAAAAAAACCTCAGAGGACTGGCTGCGAAAGACATGAGTTTATTAGGACCTACATGCACAGGAGGGGAGGGGAGGGCAGCCTACTGGTGAAGTCTCTGCAACACAGACTTTCTCGCTACAGGATTATATAGAGTACAAAAAACAAAGTGACCAGAGTAATAATGTTTACAATCCAGGCTCACATCCAGAAAGTTTCTTTTTGGTGATTTCTTGAATGAGGAGCTGGCCAGGCTCCCAAGGTTCCACAGGACACTCACAGACGGCCTTCATTATTCAGCACGCCCAAAGGGTGGGCGGGGGAGTTGGAACCTGGGAAAGGGCTTATGTTCTCACATATTCACATATCACATACTCCATCCCAACATGGGTACCATTCTTCTCCACTCCATATAACCTGCCCATTACCTCTTCCACAAACCTTGGAGAGGGACAAAAATGGGTGAGGCATTGTATCTATATACCACAGCAACAATATACAGCAAAAGAATAACAGAATTATACATATCAGTATCAGAGTATATAAAGCTGATCATCAGCCCCCAAACAAGTTTCCAAACCATGTTGAGATAGGATCACTGACTGGATTTGTTTTCCAAAACAGCCCAGCAGTAGAGGAGGGGGGGAATCTCCAAATATACCCAAAAATCCAAAACATTGGACCGGAGATCCTCTTCTTCAACCCATCTCACAAAGCTGTCAGCCCGCACTAAACTAAGGAGAATAAGACAAATGCTTAGCAGGCGTCAACAGAGGCATGTCAGCACCAGCGGGCAGTACAAAGACTGTTGCTCTGTCCTATTTATCCTTGTTCAGGTGGTCTCCCTGGTCTCCTACACCCTAACTTTTACTGGTGACATCCCCTGGCCTAGAGTGCGAGCTGTGAGAGGAAAAGTCTGAATCTGCCAGATGGAAATAATTAAGGTACCGACTCAAATAAGTTTCTTAGGGTTATTTACTTGAATAGTAGTTGGCCATTTACCAGTTACGGTAGGTTGTATAAGCAAGTCCTGGGGAAGACTCTCCCCCCATGGGGTTGCGAGAGTGCACCAAAGGGTCCAAGTTTGAGTTTCCCAAGGCCAGGCTAATACATTAGCTCCATAGTGTATGTCCTGGGTGCTGGCACAACAGGTTATTCTTCATTCCCCAGGAAGGTCTTACCTCAGGATCCATTATTCAAACTTGCACTTTCAATAGAGATGCCCATGTCTACTGTAGCATCTGGAATGCTACAGGTCAATCTGGTAGGGCCTTTTTATTTACTTATGTTAATCCTCACCCAACGATATTTTCCCATTGATTTTTAGAGAGACTGATAGGGAGGGAGAGAGACAGAGAAAAAAACATTGATGTGAGAGAGACACATCAATTGGTGGGTGGCCTCATGCATGCTCCATGACCAGGGCTGAGGACCAAGGTTGAGATTTGAGCCTGCAACCAAGGTACACTGTGGAGGTCAGTTCTTTCAGGCAGACAATTGCTATCCTGGTGGTATTTGGCTTGGGATAAGACAGTTGACTCACCCTATTGGAAAACACCTTGCACCTTGGTGTGGAGTTGGTGAGGCCCATTAAGAGACTGATAATAACAATTAGCCTCCAGGCAGAAGCAACTGCCCCACCCTATTCAAAAAACTCTCGCCACACCTGTGGAAAATTACCTGAAGGCTATTCAAGACTAAATCCAGCTCAGCCCACATGGCACAGTGGTTGAGCATCAACCCCTGAACCAGGAGATCATGGTTCAATTCCCAGTTAGGGAACATGCCTGGGTTGTGGGCTCGTCCACAGTGTGGGGCATACAAGTGGCAGCTGATCAGTGCTTCTCTCTCATCATTGGTGTTTCTATCTCTCCCTCTTCCTTCCTTTTTGATATCAATAACAATTTATTTTTTTTAAAAAAGAAAAAAAGACTGAATCCAACCAGTCTTCAGGCAGAGGCAGATCTCTGGACACTTGGAGTCTTTGCCTGATCTAATTAGTCCAAAACATCTTTTGCCACTATCCTGCACTAGATATTGAGAGGTGCAGATCTACCTAATACATAGTCACAAACCCTAACAGGCAGCCAAAATGAGGAGACAAAAAAACATCCCCAAATGAAAGAACAAGAGAATTCTCCAGAAGAGAAGATAAATGAAATGGAGATAAGAAATTTATCTGATATAGCATTCAGAATAATGATAGTAAACATGTGCAACAGCATGAGAAAAGGTATAGTAACTATGAAAACAGAACAGTCAAAAATAAAGAATTACATAGCACAAATAAAGTAATACATAGCAGATTATGAGATTAAAGGATTTAATCAGTGACTTAGAAGACAGGGTAGAAAAAAATTAGTTGATCATGGAACCATAAAGAAAAACCAATTAAAAAACAGGAGGACAGGTTAAGAAAGTTGTGGGACAACATGAAATATAACAATATTTGCATAGTAAGTGTACCAGAAGAGGAAGAAAGGTAGAAAGAGATAGAGAAAGTTTTTGAAGAAATTATTGCAGAAAACTTCCTTAACCTGATGAAAGAAAACGTCACACAAGTTCAGGATGTACAGAGAACCCCAAGCAAGATGAACCTAAAGAGGCCCACTCCCACACACATCATAATTAAAATGCCAAAAATTAAATACAAAGAAAGAATCTTAAAGGAAGCAAGAGAAAAGCAAATCGTTAATTACATAGGAGCTTCCATAAGGCTGACACAGGATTTCTCATCAGAAACTCAAAAAGCCAGAATGGAATGGCATGAAGTATTTAAGGTAATGGAAAGCAAGGATATGAGACCAAGATTACTATATCTAGCAAGGCTGTCATTCAAAATAGACAGTGAAATAAGACAGTGAAAAAAAGGCTAAAGAAGTTCATCACTTGAGAGTATGAGTGGGGGGGAGGCATTATGGGGGGATGAGGTCACATATGTAATACCTTAATCAATAAAGAAATTAAAGATTGGAAAAAAAAAGAAGTTCATCACTGCCAAGCCAGTACTACAAGAAATGCTAAAGGGAATGCTGTAATGAGAAGAAAAAATAGAGAAAAAATGTAGGCATACAGAATTAAAATGGCAATAAACAAGTACCTATCAATAATAACCTTAAATGTAAATGGATTAAATGCTCTAATCAATAGACATAGGGTAGCTGAATGGATACAAAAACATGACCCAACTATATGCTGTCTACAAGAGACCCACCTCAGAACAAAAGACACACACAGGATGAGAGTGAAAGGGTGGAAAATGTTTCTATGTAAATGGAAAAGAAAAAACAGCTGGGGTAGCAATACTCATATCCAACAAAATAGGCCATCACAAGAGACAACAAAGGTCACTACATAAAGGGATCAATCCAACAAGAGGCTACCACCCTGGTAAATATATATGCATCCAATATAGGAGCACCTAAGTATATAAAAAATACTTCAAGTGACTTTGAGAGATTGACAACAATACAGTCATAGTAGGGGACTTTAACACCCTGCTAACTGCACTGGATAGATCTTCCAGACAAAAATTTAACAAGTAAACTGTGACTCTAAAAGACACACTGGATTAAATGGATTTAATTGACATTTATAGAACATTTCACCCCAAAGCTGCAGAATATACATTCTTCTCAAGTGCACATGGGTCATTCTCAAAAATAGATCACATGTTAGGACACAAAACAAGTCTCTACAAATTCAAGAAAATTGAAATCATATCAAACATCTTCTCAAATCACAGTAGAATGAAATTAGAAATCAACTACAGTAAAAAGACACCCAAAAACATTCAAATACCTGGAAGCAAAATAGCATGTCACTACTGGTAAACAATGAATGGGTTACCAATGAGATCAAGAAAGAAATAAAAAAAACTTCCTAGAAACAAATGAACACAAAACAACCTCAAATCTCTGGGACACAGCAAAAGCAGTCCTGAGAGGGAAGTTCATAGCACTATAGGCATACCTCAAAAAACAAGAAAAATTAATAATGAACTATTTAACCTTACAACTTAAAGAATTAGAAAGAGAACAATAAGAAAAGCCCAGAGTAAGTAGAAGGAAGGAAATAAAGATTACAGCAGAAATAAATGACAGAGACTTTAAAAAATACAATACAATAAAATAAATGAAACTAAGAGCTGGTTTTTTGAAAGGATAAACAAGATTGATGAACCATTAGCCACACTCATCAAGAGTGACTTGTCAACAAGTATGTGGAGCAGCCTCCCCTGCAGACAGAGATGCAGATCTTTGTGAAGACCCTGACTAGCAAGACCATCATCCTTGAGGTTGAGCTTAGTGACACCATTGAGAATGTCAACGCTAAAATCAAAGACAAGGATGGCATCCTGGCTGACCAATACCATCTGATTTTTGTGAGCAAACAGCTAGAGGATGGCCACACTCTCTCAGACTACAATATTCAGAAAGAGTCCACCTGCACTAGGTGCTTCATCTGAGGGGTGGCATCATCAAACCCTCCCTCCACCAGCTCAAACAAAAGTACAACTGCAGGATCTGGAACCAAGATGGCGGCATAGGTTAACGCCGGAGTTTGCTGCCTTGAACAACTACTTCAAAAGTGAAACTAAAAGACGGAACGGACATCACCCAGAACCACAGGAACGCTGGCTGAGTGGAAGTCCTACAACTAGGAGGAAAGAGAAACGCATACAGACACTCAGAGGAGGCGCAGTGCTGAAGTCAAATTCTGAGGTGCAGAGTGCGCAGAGCGGGCTGGCGGCGGAGGGCGCGGTTGGCACTTTCAATCCGGAGGGAGTCGCAGACTCTGAGCTCCAGATATGGGCGAGCCTTTAGGGACCCAGACTCAAACGGGAGAAGCGGGACTGTCTGGCTTCAGTCAGAGCGAGTGCAGCTTTCTCTCCAAGGTTTGCAGCGGTCGCTGGGACTCAGAGAGGCAGAGCCCCTGGGGACAGGACTGAGAGCCGCCATAACTGCTCTCTCCGGCCCACCCTGTTGATCCTGTGCGACCCGCCCCGCCCAAGCCCTGCACAGAGGCATTTGCCAGATAGCCTCAGGCAAAAGCTAGATTAGCACCTCCCTAGAGGACAGAAGTTCTCTCACTGCAGACAGCTGATTCTCACAGCCACTTGGCCTGGAGGTCAAACCCTCCCTGGTATTAGCTTCAACAATCAAGGCTTAACTACAAGACTGCACACAAAGACCACTAGGGGGTGCACCAAGAAAGCATAACAAAATGCGGAGACAAAGAAACAGGACAAAATTGTCAATGGAAGATATAGAGTTCAGAACCACACTTTTAAGGTCTCTCAAGAACTGTTTAGAAGCCGCCGATAAACTTAATGAGATCTAAAAGAAAACTAATGAGACCCTCGATGTTATGTTGGGGAACCAACTAGAAATTAAGCATACACGGACTGAAACAACGAATATTATACAGACTCCCGACAGCAGACCAGAGGAGCGCAAGAATCAAGTCAATGATCTGAAATGCGAGGAAGCAAAAAACACCCAACCGGAGGGGCGGAATGAAAAAAGAATTCAAAAATGCGAGGATAGTGTAAGGAGCCTCTGGGACAGCTGCAAGCGTACCAACATCAGAATTATAGGGGTGCCAGAAGATGAGAGAGAGCAAGATATTGAAAACCTATTTGAAGAAATAATGGCAGAAAACTTCCCCCACCTGGTGAAAGAAATGGACTTACAGGTCCAAGAAGCACGGAGAACCCCAAACAAAAGGAATCCAAAGAGGACCACACCAAGACACATCATAATTAAAATGCCAAGAGCAAAAGACAAAGAGAGAATCTTAAAAACAGCAAGAGAAAGAAACTCAGTTACCTACAAAGGAATACCCATACGACTGTCAGCTGATTTCTCAACAGAAACTTTGCAGGCCAGAAGGGAGTGGCAAGAAATATTCAAAGTGATGAAGACCAAGAACCTACAACCAAGATTACTTTATCCAGCAAAGCTATCATTCAGAATTGAAGGTCAGATAAAGAGCTTCACAGATAAGGAAAAGCTAAAGGAGTTCATCACCACCAAACCAGGATTATATGAAATGCTGAAAGGTATCCTTTAAGAAGAGGAAGAGGAAGAAAAAGGTAAAGATACAAATTATGAACAACAAATATGCATCTATCAACAAGTGAATCTAAGAATCAAGTGAATAAATAATCTGATGAACAGAATGAACTGGTGATTATAATAAAAT
Source organism: Myotis nattereri (assembly GCF_964212035.1). Lineage (NCBI taxonomy): Eukaryota > Metazoa > Chordata > Mammalia > Chiroptera > Vespertilionidae > Myotis > Myotis nattereri. The sequence continues at coordinate 10,913,116 of NC_138080.1, forward strand.
CAGGGACATAGAAAGGGGATGGACTGACTATTCTTGGGGGGGAGAGGGGTGTGGGAGATGGGGGAAGAGACTGGACAAAAATCGTGCACCTATGGATGAGGACAGTGGGTGGGGAGTGAGGGTGGAGGGTGGGGCGGGAACTGGGAGGAGGGGAGTTATGGGGGGGAAAAAGAGGAGCAAATGTAATAATCTGAACAATAAAGATTTAATTAAATAAAAAGTACAACTGCAACAAGATGATCTTCCACAAGTGTTACACCCACCAGCACCCCCACACTGTCAACTGCCTCAAGAAGAAGTGCGGCCACACCAACAACCTGCACCCCAAGAAGAAGGTTAAATAAAGCCCCTCCACTAACTCCTTGGGTCCACAGGGCAGCCTGAACCTATCTGAACCTTGTGACCCTGGGGCCTCAATAAAGTTTCTCTTTTGTTGACTGGAGCAGTAGAAGAAGAAGAAGAAGAAAAAGAAGAAGAAGAAGAAGAAGAAGAAGAAGAAGAAGAAGAAGAAGAAGGAGGAGGAGGAGGAGGAGGAGGAGGAGGAGGAGGAGGAGGAGGAGGAGGAGGAGGAAGGAGAAGGAGGAGGAGAAGGAGGAGGAGGAGGAGGAGGAGGAGGAGGAGGAGGAGGAGGAGGAGGAGGAGAATTAGAAGAAGAAGAAAAAAAGAAACAAAGTGAGAGGACCCAAATAAATAAAATAAGAAATGAAGGCAGAGAAGTAACCACTGACACCACAAAAATATAAAGGACTGTAAGAAAATACTATGAAAAACTATATGCCAACAAGCTGGACAATGTGGATAAAATGGACAAATTCCTAGAAAAATACAATCTCCCAAAACTAAATCAGGAAGAATCAGAAAACCTGAATAAGCTTATAACAACTGTGGAAATAGAAGCAGTGACTAAAAAAACAACAAACAAACAAAAACAAAACAAAACAAACAAAAAAATACCTCCCAGCAAACAAAAGCTCGGGTCTGGATGGCTTCACAGGGGAGTTTTACCAAACATTCAAAGAAGAACTAACACCTATATCCTCAAACTATTACAAAAAATCTAAGAGGAAAAAACACTTCTAAGTTCTTTTTATGAGGCCAGCATTATCTTAATTCCAAAACCAGATATAGACACTACAAAGAAAGAGAATTACAGGCCAATATCCCTGATGAACATAGTTGCTAAAATCCTCAACAAAATATTAGCAAATCACATCCAGCAATATATTGAAAGGGGTGCAGGATCGTTCACCATGTCCAAGTGAGATTTATTCCAGGCTCATGGCTGGTGAACACAGTGGCAGTGGCAGGAGCCTCTCCCACCTCAGCAGTAGCAGCGCTAAGGATGTCCACCTACCGGCTTATGCCATCAGTTAGACATCCCCCAAGGGCTCCCGAACTAGGAGAGGGCACAGGCCAGGCTGAGGAACCCTCCCCCCAGTGCCTGAATTTCGTGCACCAGGCCTCTAGTATCAAAATTAAAAGCTTCTGCACAACAACAACAAAAATCAACAAAATGAAAAAGAATGCCACTAAATAGGAGAACATATTTGGCAATGATACATCTGATAAGGGGTTAATAACCAAAATATATAAGACTAGAGGCCCGGTGCATGAAATTTGTGCAGGGGGGGCTGTCCCTCAGCCCAGCCTGCACCCTCTCCAATCTGGGACCCCTCAAGGGATATCTGACTGCCCATTTACTCTCACAGTCCAGGACTGCTGGCTCCCAACCGCTTGCCTGTCTGCCTGATCACCACCTAACCACTCCTCTGCCAGCCTGATCAATGCCTAACTGCCCCCCTGTTGGCCCGATTGCCCCTAACTGCCCTTCCCTGCTGGCCTTGCCACCCCTAACTGCCCTCCCATGCCAGCCTGGTTGTCCCTAACTGTTCTCCCCTGCAGGCCTGGTCTCCCCCAACTGCCCTCCCCTGCCAGCCTGGTCACCCCCCAACTGCCCTCCCCTGCAGGCCTGGGTCCCCCCCCCAACTGCCCTCCCCTGCTGGTCTGACTGCCCACAACTGTGCTCCCCTACTGACCATCTTGTGTCCACATGGGAGCGGCCATCTTGTGTGTTAGAATGATGGTCAATTTGCATATTACCTCTTTATTATATAGGATATTCATACAACTTAACAAAAGGAAGACAAACAATCCAATCAAAAAATGGGCAAAAGGCCCTGGCCAGTTTGGCTCAGTGGATAGAGCATCGGCCTGTGGACTCAAGGGTCCCAGGTTCGATTCCAGTCAAGGTCATGTACCTTGGTTGCGGGCACATCCCCAGTGGGGAGTGTGCAGGAGGTGGCTGATCGATGTTTCTCTCTCATCGATGTTTCTAACTCTCTATCCCTCTCCCTTCCTCTCTGTAAAAAAATCAATAAAATATATATATATTTTTAAATGGGCAAAAGGCCTAAATAGATACCTCTCCAAAGTGGACATACAGATGGCCAAGAGACATGAAAAAATGCTCAAAGTCATTGATAATCAGAGAGATGCAAATTAAAATGATAATGAGGTATCACTTCATACCTATCAGAATGGCTACCATCAATAAATCAACAAATGACAAGTGCTGGTGAGGATGTGGAGAAAAGGGAACCCTAGTACACTGCTGGTGGGAATGCAGACTGGTGCAGTTATTATGGGAAACAGTATGGAGTTTCCTAAAAAAACTAAATATGAAACTGCCATTTGACCCCATGATCATACTTCTAGGAATATCTCCTAAGAAACCCAACACACCAATCAGAATGAATGTATGCACCCCTATGTTCATAGCAGCATGATTGACAATTGCTAAGATCTGGAAACAGCCCAAGTGTCCATCAGTAGATGAGTGAATAAAAGAGCTGTGGTACATTTATACCAAGGAACACTATGCAGCAGTAAAAGTTAACAATTTGTTACCCTTTGAGACAGCATGGAGGGACCTGGAGAGTATCATGCTAAGTGAAATAAGTCAGTCAAGCAAGACAAGTATTACATGATCACACTCATATGTGGAATCTAATTAACAAAATAAACTGATGATGGGAGTGGATCCAGAGACATGGATGCATGGAACAGAATGAGGAATCTCAGAGGGAAGGCAGGGAAGGAAAGTGGGAGGGAGGGGATCAACCAAAGAACTTGTATGCATATATGTGTAACCCACAGACAATAAGGGTGGTGAAGGTCTGAGGCCGAGGGGGAGGAGTGCAGGAGCAGGCTAGAGAGGGTTATTGGGGGGGAGGGGGGAAGAGGACATATGCAATACTTTCAACAATAAAGATTTTTTTAAAAAAAGAACAGAGACATGAGCTGAACCAATGGTGCAAAATATCTGGACACTAGTCCTATTTCTGGGCCTGATGAAGACAAGATAGGACTCTTGTCACATTGGCGAGAGACAGACCAACAAACACACAAAGAAAAGAGATACCCTAATCCCGTGGTCGGAAAACTGCGGCTCTCGAGCCACATGCAGCTTTTTGGCCCCTTGAGTGTGGCTCTTCTTAAGCCTTAGGAGTACCCTAATTAAGTTAATAACAATGTACCTACCTATATAGTTTAAGTTTAAAAAATTTGGCTCTCAAAAGAAATTTCAATCGTTGTACTGTTGATATTTGGCTCTGTTGACTAATGAGTTTGCCGACCACTGCCCTAACCGGTTTGGCTCACTGATAGAGCGTTGGCCTGCAGACGGAAGGGTTCCAGGTTCGATTCCAGTCAAGAGCATGTACCTTGGTTGCGGGCACATCCCCAGTAGTGGGTGTGCAGGAGGCAGCTGATCGATGTTTCTCTCTCATCAATGTTTCTAACTCTCTATCCCTCTCCTTTCCTCTCTGTAAAAAAATCAATAAAATATATTTTTAAAAAAAGAAAAAGAAAAGAAGAGGCATACAGATAGACACACAGGGATACTCCAGAGTCAGGCAGACACTTCCATACACAGGCACACATGCACCTAGAATAGATACACACCCAGACAATTACAGAGACATAAAGACACAGAATACAGAGAAACACACAGAGACCCAGCAGGCAGACAGACACATAGACACTCAGCAAGCCCTCTTTCTGAAACCTTTTTCCAACAATCCCTATTTCTTGTCTTGTCTATCTCATCGTCTCTGCCCCTAATAGATATTTACGAAGCACCCACTGTGCAGTGGGCCCTGTTCTAGGTGTTAGCATCACAGGCAATCAAAGCAGAGACCCTGCCCTTGGGGGACAGACACTGTCCAGGGAGGCTGCCAGTGCAAGGATCAATACTGAGCAAGAGGGTCCTGGCCAGGTTTTCTCAGTGGTTGCAGTTGCAGGTTCAATTCCTGGTTAAGGGCATATACCTGGGTTGCAGGTTTGATCCCTGACCCAGGTTGGGGACGCATGTGGATGGCAACCAATCAACGTGTCTCTCTCACATCGATGTTTCTCTCTCTCTCTCTCTCTCTCTCCCTCTCTCTCTCTCTCTCTCTCTCTCTCTCCCTCCTTCCCTCCCTCCCTCCTTCCCTTCTACTCTCGCTAAATAAATCAATAGGAAAAATATCCTCATGTGAGGGTTAGGGTTAAGTAAACAAATTTTAAAAAATACTGAACAAGAGGCAGGAGGACTGGGGAGCCATCATGGGGATGGCAAGATGGAGGAGCTGGGGGCCTTTGACTAAAGGCCCAAGGAAGTGAGTGAGGGGACTTTGCAGGCATGCAGGAAGAGCGTTCCAGGCCGAGGGAACAGCCAGTGCCGAGGCCTTTCCAGTCCCCATTCTTTCCCTCTAATCCCCTCCCCTAGTTTCTACTCAGGCCATTTAGAAGGGGAAGGGACAGGACAGGCAAATGGAGAAAGTGATCCCTCCAGGTGTCAGCCCCCTGGTGGGCCTGGTCACCTTCCATTCCACAGATGGAACACCACAGGCTCAGAGAGGCTGTGTGACACACTTGAGGTCACAGCACAAATGGGGCCCAGGTCTATCCGAACTGGGGGCCTCTGACTTCAGGGAGTAGATTCACCCCTATTGAGGGCAGGAATTTTTTTTTCCAATTACAGTTGACATTCAATATTATATTAGTTTCAGGTGTACATCATAGTGGTTAGACATTTATATAACTTACAAAGTGATCCCCCAATAAGTCTAGTACCCACCTGGCACCATAAATTGTTATTATGATATTATTGACTATATTTCCTATGCTATATATTATATTCCTATGAGTATTTTTAACTACTAATTTATACTCTTTAATCTCTTTACCTTTTTCACCCAGTCCCCAGTCCCCCACCCATCTGGCAACCATCAAACTGTTTTCTGTATCTGTGAGTTTGTTTCTGTTCTGTTTGTTCATTTATTTTACTCTTTAGATTCCAAGGGCAGGAATCTTGATTGGCAAAGTCTGGGATAGACAGGATAGGCCATGGGACAGCAGACACTTGCCCTGCATGATGCACTGGAGTGTGAGTTACTTAACTGGATAGATACTGCAGGGCCCAGAGAGGCAGTAACAGACAGACATTCAGGGCTTCAGTCCCCAACCCTCCAGAACAGGAGAGCATCAGCCCTGGAGAGGGGGCCAGCCCAGAGCGGTGATAATTTGGAAAATGAGTCAACTTGGGAAGGGAGAGGGGTCTGATAGTAGAAGCAGGACTGTGAATAGGGGCCTCAGCTTCTGTATGAGTCTCCTATGGCTACAATAACAATCATCACAATGTGTTATCTAATAGTTCTAGAGATCAGAGGTTCAACAGGGGTCTCACTGAGATAAAAATCAAGCTGTCTGCAGGCTTTGGTCCTTCTGGCGGCTCGAGGGGAGAACAGTCTGTGCCTCTTGCAGCTTCTAGAGCAGTGGTTCTCAACCTTCCTAATGCCGCGGCCCTTTCAAACAGCTCCTCATGTTGTGACCCAACCATAAAATTATTTTCATTGCTACTTCATAACTGTAATTTTGCTACTGTTATGAATCGTAATGTAAATATCTGATATGCAGGATGTATTTTCATTGTTACAAACTGAACATAATTAAAGCATAGTGATTAATCACAAAAACAATATGTAATTATATATGTGTCTTCTGATGGTCTTAGGTGACCCCTGTGAAAGGGTCGTTCGACTCCCCATAGGGGTCTCGACCCACAGGTTGAGAACCGCTGTTCTAGAGGCTTCCTGCATGCCGTGGCTCATGGTCCCTTCCTTCATTTTCAAAGTCAGCAGCATAGCATCTTCTAGTCTCTCTAACCCTCCTGCCTCTCTGTCATAGGACATGGGCCCATCTGGATAATCCAAGATCATCTCCCCATCTCCAGATCCTTAAAATCAAATCTGCAAAGACCCTTTTGCCATATAAGGTCACATAGTCACAGGTTCCAGGCATTAGGACTCATGGACATCACTGGGTAGCTATTTTCCACCTATCATAGGGTCGGAGTCCACAGTCCAGCTTCCAGGCCTGGCCATGATGGCCCCAGGGTCTGAAAATGGACCATGTGGCTGGGACAAGCGGACTGACAAGCAGTAGGGACAAGGAGATCTTCTGGGAGCCACCTGGATCCAGGCCATCAGCCTCCTCCATCCCCCCTCCTTGTTCCTGTGAAGCCCTGGGAGGGAGGAAGAGGAGGCAAGGAGCTCATTCTCTCCCCTCAGGTCTGAGCTCTGGGCTTTCCTAGGTCCCCTCCCACAACACCCCACACTGAGCTGGCCGGGCCAGCTTAGAAACAGCCCCATTTCCCCATTCCCACTAACCAGGCCCTGGCCTTCCCTGAATTCCCCCAAACCCTGACCATTTTATCTTTAAATCCCTCTGGCGTCCCTCCTTTCATTCTGTCTGCAACCTCCATATCAGGCCCCAGCTGCTCTCACTGCCCACTCATTTTAAATCTGACCTGCCTGAGTCTAATTTTAAATTGTGCCTCGCCCTAGCCAATTTGACTCAGCGGTTCTCAACCTGTGGGTCGCGAACAATGAAAATACATCCTGCATATCAGATATTTACATTACGATTCATAACAGTAGCAAAATTACAGTTATGAAGTAGCAACAAAAATAATTTTATGGTTGGGGGTCACCATAACATGAGGAACTGTATTAAAGGGTCGCGGCATGAGGAAGGTTGAGAACCACTGACCCTCCAATCCAGCTTCTCTCAGAGAGTCGGCCTGCGGACTGAAAGGTCCCGGGTTTGATTCCAGTCAAGGGCACATGCCTGGGTTGCAAGCTTGATCCCCAGTAGGGGGCGTGCAGGAGGCAGCCAGTCAATGGTTCTCTCTCATCATTGATGTTTCTATCTCTATCTCCCTGTCCCTTCCTCTCTGAAATCAATAAAAATATGTTAAATAAATAAATAAATTGTGCCTCTCCAGAGAGAGCCTTTGAGGGCCTTTCAACACTGGCCCCAGCCTACTGTCCTCTCCTCATTCACTTCCAGACCCTGACTCAGCTTAATCCCTACCTACTCATTTCTCTGAGGTCACCTCCTCCTCCAGGAAGCACGCTCATGGAAGGGGGATGGGGGACCAGGAAAAGGAGAGTACCTCCCACCTGAAATCTTCCCCTGGCTCTGGCTCACCCCATCCTCTTTGGAGGGCCTCTCGCTGCACTTCACCCAGAATCTGCCACTTGTCCCCATTCAGGGGAGTCATCCACATGACCGTCCTGTTCTGAGCAGCCCTGTGCAAGGCATGTGGTACAGGACAGTTCCTAGGGGCCACAACTGAGAACAGTTTCCTTGCAAAGACGTTCTTGGCTGGAGGGGAAGAGAATGAGTGCAAGTGGAGGGTGGGGCAGAAGTGGAGGTGGGGGGTCTTTGGAGGGGACTGAGGCCTGAGGGGGATAGTGAAGGGGGCAGCAAATGCAAGGCCAGAAGCTGGATTGGAGGGCCGGGTTCTTCCAAGGCCTCTGCACCACCCCCCTCCACTTTCTATGTGTGGAAATCAAATATCAGCGACCCAAAGCAACTTGCCTAGGGGCCCCACAGCCCAGAAAATGAGGATTCCCCCCCACCTCCCGGGATCTGCTTCAGGGAGAGGCTTTTGTCCAAAGGTGAGGCTACTTCCCCAGATAACGCGGGCTGGCCAGCGGCTCTGGAACCCCCTGGCCTCCAACTGGCAACAGCTGGACCCTGAGTGCCAGGTGAGCCTCAGGTGTGCAGAGAAAACTGGATTGTCCTCCATTCACACTTTAGCTTCCAGCTGCCAAGAGGGGGCCCAGCACCTTCCTCTGTTGCCCTCTGCTGGGCTACCTGACCCTTACACCCCACCCAACCGCGACCTTTTATTTTTTTCTCAAACTTCTTAAATTTATTGAGACTTGTTTTGTGTCCTAACATGTGGTCTATCCTAGAAAATGTTCCGTGTGCACTTGAAAAGAATGTATATTCTCCTGCTTTGGGGTGGAATGCTCTGCCGATATCAGTTTAGTCCATCTGATCTAGTGTGTTATTTAAGGCTGCTGGTTCCTTGCTGAGTTTATGTCTGGAAGATCTATCCACTGAGGGCAATGGGGTGATCAAATCTCCTACTGTGACTCCAACCCGTAGACTTTGCCCGGCTGCCCTCCACGCCTCCCAGCCTCTAGAATGGCCTCTGGGCGCGCCTGGGCCGCACGCGCCACGAACTGGACCCACATGGCCTGCGAGCTGGGACAGGACCCTAGACTCCAGGTACCGAGGCGGCCTCTGAGGCCGGAGGCGGCGTCTGGGCCTCCTCTGCAGCGCCCAGTCGCGCGCTTCGGCAGATCAGGGCGCCTCCGAGTGTTGGCAGGTGCACGGGTCAGAGCCGGGCCAGAGCGGGCTCCGGCGGGGGCCGGGGTACGAGTGGCGGACGCAGGAGAAGCAGGGGGCCAGGCTGAGCGCGCGGCGTACTGGGCCGTATTCAGAGGCGAGCGGCAGGTTCCGGCGAGAAATCTGAGGCTGGACCGCAGCCAAGAAAGCCTCGGGGCGGGGCCGGCGGCGGGGAGGGTCTGCGGCCGCCCGCGGGCGGGAGGGAAGTGGCCGGTTGCCGAGAGGGAGCCGAGCGCCGCCAGGATCCAGCGTCCCGCCGCCCCCGCCCCCAGCCCCGCCCTTCCAGGCCCCGCCCCGCACCCCCTCCAGCCTTTTCCCGCGGCCCCAGCCGGCGCCGTGCCGAGTCCGGCTACCTGGTGCTCCCTGCGTGTTTCTCTGTTTGGCGTGCGGACCCCAACCCGGTGAGCTCGGCCGCCCGCCCCCCAGGTAAGCGAACCTCCCGCGCCCAGAACGCCGTCCCAAACGCCACCCTCGCGGCCAGCGCCCGCCCCTCCTCCACAGCCATGGCGGCCCCGGCCCGGCCCCCACGTGACTCAGTTCGGCCCCCCAGCGCCCTGCCCGGACGGCCTCTTGGGGCTTCCCATCTGGTCCCAGGCCCGGGCTGCCTCCCCGAGAGAGCCCTGCTCCCTGGAGGGCCCCGGCGCCGCGCGCTCCCGGGGATGCGGCTGCGACGCGGGCGGGAAGGACTGGGGCAGCCTGGCACCGTGACGCCAGGGAATCGCTGTGGACGCGGGGAGCGCTGCGCGAGTGTCGGTCCCTCCCCCGCGAACCCATCCGGAGCGACTCCCGGGTGCCCCCGACGTGCCCGAGTTGGGGGTGCAGCCGGGGCCGCAGAGGCTGCTAGGAGCCGCGTAAACAGATACCGACCGTTCTGGCCCCTGCTGAGTGCGGGGAAGACTACGCATCAGGCGATGGGGTAAGTCAGGTCAGGGAGGGCTTCTCGGAGCAGGTACCGTCCGGGCCGGAGCAACCAGCCACGAGGGCTTCTTGGGCCCAGGAAACGGCAAGATTCTGAGGTAGGGCCCAGCCTGGTGTGTCTGCAGGGCGGAACAGAGCCAGCGTGGCTGAAGCGCGGGGATTGCAAGTGGGAGAGGTTGGCCCGGGCCTCGAAGATGGGTGGCAGGAGTGTGTGGTTTCCATTTTCAAGCCTGTGGGGTCCCCAGAAGGCTTAGAACAAAGTGGGTGCGGTAGTCTTAAGAAGATCCAGCAGCTGCTGTGGGCAGAACAGAGGGGAGGAGGCTGCTGCTTGCGGCCGGGCTGGCAGGGTGGTGGAAACTAGGTGAATTGGGGGTTAATTTTGTCAGAACATCATTATCTCCTCCCTGCTCAGAAGTGGGGCATGAAGGAAAGTGCCCAGAGGAGATTGCTGGCTTGGGCAGCTGGGAGTGCGGAGGGGCCTTTCATGGCTGGGATGGGGAAACTGAGGGGAAAACGTGTGTGGGGGTGGAGGAGGGGCCTGTTTTGGCCAAGGCTGATTTGCAAAACCTATGAGAATGCCACCTGATGGGGGAGCCCAGGCAAGGTCCCAAGCAACTGAGCCCCAGCTGGCCCCATGGAGGCGGCCTGGATCTGTTGCATGGGGCCATCTGAGTTAGAAATTCTAGAGGATGGGGCTGTCTTTGAAGCTCCTTGCATCCCCACCTCAACTCAGTCCCCTTCCAAGAGCAGCTGCTGTGAATAAACCAGTGAGTGCCCTAGAGCCTCACTCAACACACCTGGGTACCACAGGCCTGGGCAGACTGCAGGGAGGAGGCTCTCAGGACCTTCCTTGCCTGCCCTCCTAGCTCCCAGCAAAGACATCTTAGTGGAGAGGGAAGAGGCAGTGAAAATAAGCTGGGAGCCTTGGTCCTTGAACTGGCCTTTTGGCCACAGGGAAAGTTTCTGAGCTTCAGTTTGCCCATCTGCAAAATGGGTCAGCAGTTCCTATCCCTGGGAGGGTCGGAGGTCAAAGGAAGCCTTGGCTAGGAAAGGGCTTGGCCATCCCAGTGGCAGCCTCATGACTAGGGGGAGATGGGGAAGACTCCAGTGCCAGTGGAAGTTCACAGCCCTATGAGCCTCCATTTCTTGTTCTGAGAAATGGGAGTGGGAGTTCGTAACTGCACCCATCTCCAGACCCAGGGCCATTTGCAGATTGAGTCAGGCATGCAAAGTGTTTAGTTGGCCCAGTGCCTGGCATGGAGTGAACACTGGCACAGGAGCTGCTAGGATGACTGTAGTTGGTGGGGGTGGGGGGTTGGGGGAGCAGGCCTTGGTTCACTCCTCCCACCTCCCACTACCCCTGGGACACCCACAGGAAAGCAGGCATGGGGTGGCGAGGCAAGGTTCTCTCTTATCCAGGCACTGCAGGCTGTCCCCTTTCCTGCTGTGGTTGTCTGGAAGTTGCCACAGACCAGGTCCTGCCAGTTTGAGGTCAATGCCCTCAGGCTAGTGACTTCACTTCCTTTGTGCTTCAGTTTCTTCCTTGCAAAATGGGAATAATAACAATCATCACTTCAGAGATGAGCACATTGTCCAGCTCATAGGCCATAAGCATCTGATAAAATAGAATGCCTGGGGGTAGGGGACCAGAGGAGTGAGCTGATTCAGCCTGGGGAGGGGTCAGGAAAGGCTTCTTGGAGGAGGTGGCTGTTGGACTCATTAGTAAGGATGATTAAGAGTTAATGGGAAGAGCCGAACCGGTTTGGCTCAGTGGATAGAGCATCGGCCTGGGCCTTCGGACTCAAAGGTCCCGGGTTCGATTCCGGTCAAGGGCATGTACCCTGGTTGCAGGCACATCCCCAGTGGGGGGCGTGCAGGAGGCAGCTGATCAATCTCTCTCATCAATGTTTCTAACTCTGTCCCTCTCCCTTCTTCTCTGTAAAAAAATCAATAAAATATATTTAAAAAAAAAAAAGAGAGTTAATGGGAAGAGGGAGAGAAAAAAAAAGAAGAGTTAATGGGCAGAGACCAGTGAGCTAAGTTGTGGAGGGGAGGAACTGCAGGGTACATGGGAGTTGCTGCCTGCAGGAGCCAGCATGGAGGCAGGCACGCTGCACTGGTCCAGATCATGATGGAGCTGGACCAGGTGGAAGCGTGGCTGTGTGAGAAGTAAGTGGGTGGGTCCAGGGCAGATTTGCAGTTGGATAGGATGCAGAAGCTGCTGCGTGGGAAGCAGGTTCAGGTACAAGTTAGCAATCTGTTTCTGTGGTGCTACTGGCGGTCCAGGTGGAGGTGAGATGCGGCTGGGTGCAGGCAGGCTTTGGAGAAGCAAGCCTGGAGCTTGGGACACATACCCACCTTGGGTGGGGGCGTGGAGTTTGGGGAGAGGGTGGAAGGAAATCAGGAGTGGGTGACAAGTCAAAAGCCAAAGGAGCCCTCGCTGGTTTGGCTCAGTGGATAGAGCGTCAGCCTGTGGGCACATGCCCGGGGTGCGGGCTCGATCCCCAGTAGGGGCCTGCAGCAGGCAGCCAATCAATGATTCTCTCTCATCACTGATGTTTCTATCTCTCTCCCTCTCCCTTCTTCTCTGAAATCAATAAAAATATATTTAAAAAATAAAGCCGAAGGAGCAAGGGCTTCAAAAAGGAGAACGAGCCGGCCGGTGTGGCTCAGTGGTTGAGCATTGAGTAGGAGTTCACAGTTGGATTCCCGGTTAGGGCACGTACCGGGTTTTCTGGCTGGATCCAGTGGGGGCGTGTGGGAGGCAGCCGATTAGCGATTTCATCATTGCTGTTTCTCTCTCTCTCTCTCCCTTCCTCTCTCTGAAATCACTAAAAAAAAATTTTTTTAAAGGACGAAGCCATGTTTCTCAATCCCCTGCTTCTAATCCCTCCCTTGGCAGGGTCTTACTCCCTTATTTGTTTGCCTTTTTTACCCCCTCCCCCCCCCCCCAAGCCTTTCAGAATGGGCTTTTTATTGCCACCCTTGAAGCTGCACCTGAATCTGCACCTCAGACCCAATCTCTCTCTGACCGCAGTGGCAAAGAGGAGGCCTTGCCCCTCCCTATCTTGATTTTATACCCTTGTTATATGATGCCCTCACACCAGTTCAGTGCGGACTGAACCAGCAGGAGTTTGGCTTTTTCCCCGCCCTCCTGGGCTTTCAAAACCATATTTTGGCCCAAGTCCTAGTATGTGTATCTGAGTACGGGTCCCCTGCCAGCCATGCCTGGCTTTCTCCCCCTCCCACCTTCATTCAGCCTATACTTCGAAAGTCCCTGCACTGGGAGACAGTGGAGACTAGTAGTGAACAAAGTAAAATCTCCCCCCTCCCATGGAACTGATGTTCTGGGAGGACGGAAGGAGGAAGATGGTAAGAAGAGACCTGAAGGATGAGAAGGAGCCAGTCAGATTGGGGATGGGTGGGCATCTGAAGGAAGAGCATTCAGGCAGAGGGACCAGCATGGTCAAAGTTCCGAGGCAGGACCAGGCCTGGCATGTTAGAGGTAGTGAGGGGGCTGGTGTGGCCGGAGCAGAGTGAGCGAGGGGGAGAGTGGAGCAGATGAAGAGACAGGCTCTCGGGTGCAACAGCAGACCCTGGAGTGTCCTTGCTCCAGGACTGCTTTGCGGTTTGCAGGGAGGGGGTATTGCTTTGGTACTTTGTCCCTTGTGTGCACTGGTCATTCTGCTCTGAAGTCCTGGAACCCTGCAGGCTGAGGGGACTGACAGGAGGGAAGCCCACCCCCTTCTCCCTGCACTTGTGGGGCTCAGCTGACCTGGGAGACCCTGGAGGGGCTAGAGGGAGTGGAGGAAAGTAGCCAGGGGAGGGTAATGATGGGGGACGTGGGGGGCTGGGGCGCCGGCACTGGTGGCTGGCCTGCAGGCCAGGCGGGTTGTACAGGGCTCAGAGCTGGGTGTTAAGGTAGGATGCTCTCAAAAAGGTGATCAGAGCCCTAAGGGACACAGGGATGACAGGCAGGGGTCTGACTGCGCCTTCAGGACAAGCAGCAAAAACCGAGGCAGGCCCTGAGGATGGCCCTGCCACCAGCCCAATCACTCCCTTTCCAGGTTGAGGAAAAGGGCACCCTTCCCCCCCTCAACCCACACTCACACACAGACCCTATGAAAGGCCTGGTCATCTGGGCCTGGTGACCCTCCACACTCCCATCCGTCACCCAGATATTCCCCAAACCCCTCCGGCTTCAGAGGCTTTGGACACATGGACCCTGGAACCTTAATCGGAGCCAAGACACACCATGGTTGGGACTATTCCCTCCACCACCCCCATCACCCTCCAAAATGGGGATGGGTGCACCTAAGAGCAGCTCCCTTGGGCCCTGGCTCAGCCATGGCAGTGATCCTGGCAGGTGCCATGGGACCACAGTTGGGGCAAGGAGGTCAGGCTAAACTATTGAGATGGCAGGGTACAGGGAGCTTGAGTGACAGGAGAGAGCAGGCAGGACAAGCTCTGGAGATGTCTGCCTCTGAGTCTCATTTCTCCATCTGAGATATTGCTTAGATATTGGCTGTCACTTCCCTACCTTCACCTCGCCTCTTCCCCTTCTCTCCTCTGTTCCAGCCCCATCACTCAGGGCCTTTGCACAAGCTGTTCTAGCTGCCTAGAATGTTCTGTCCCCGTGGCTTCCTTCCTCGCCTCTTTCGTTCAAATATCTTGTCAGAGAGGCCTTCCTGACCTTCCTGTTTAACATTGCAGCCCTTACTGATCAACTCCTGGTCCTTTTTCCTTCCTTATTTTTCTCTCTACTACCTGACATCATGAAACAAATTAATAAAATATATGTTGTTTGCCATCTCCACTCCCACCCTTTAGAGCTGAGGTTCTGGATGTGGTGGGAATCCTGTGGTAGTCAGTACCCTGCTGGCCCCCCAGTGTACAGCCAGCACCTGGCACACAGTCCGCACCCAGTACATGTTTGTGAAAGGATGACAGGCCTCCCGGGTACCTCCTGAGAGGCTTGGCTTGGAAGGGGAGGGACTCGGGGGAGGGTGCGTAGGGTGTCAGGCTCTGGAGACAGGTGGGCTTAGATTCAAATCCCAGCTTTCCACTTTCCAGCCTGTGTCTCAGTTTCCCCATCTGCAAAATACACACTACAGAAACTCCTGGCACTGGACACCTGCTGTAGCTCTCTGGGGTCCTGGCTGGAGATTGGAAAAAGCTGGGGGCAAGTCAGACCAGGGAGAGGACACTTCATACATTCCCACATAGTCCTAGGATTTTCAAGACATGTGTTGAGAGTAGGGGGGTTACTTTAGGTAGTCTGAGCCTCTCTGAGGAGGTCATATGTATGTTGTTGTTGTTTTCTCTTCATAGATTGTTTATCTTTTGCTTTTGGATACAAAGGAAACGTTTCATAGACCATTTTCCAGGACAAATGCATGGACCTTTAGGATGTGAGATAGCAGTACCATTTTCCAAATGGCTTATTTCTGATGATCAAGTCCAGTTTCCCCTCCACTGTGGAGTGCCCGGTTTTCTCAGGCGCTAAGAGCCTCTGGACTGCAAGATCATATGGTGGTTCTTGGAGGAGGGGTCAGGTTGCTCACACACATGCCTCCTCGGTGTAGTTCTTCTCGTTGCCAAAGTAGCCATTCTGAATTTTGAAACTTGCCCTTTTTCACACCACAAAATTCACATGACTCTATAGAAGTATTCAAATTGGTGGAGTAGTATGTGTTTATTGGATCTAAGAGCCTTATCTCAGTAACACAGAAAAAGACCTCTTCCTTGCGGCCTGGGTTGTTCCTGGATTTAAAGCTGGCTCTGAGGGTTCAGGGTTTCCAGAACATTCTCCAGGGATACAGGAAGAGTATTGATGCAATAAGAGAGATGCTTGCAGTGATGTCTGCATTGAGACAGGAGTGAGACAGAAGGGCTGTAACTGTTCACCTGGGTCAACCATATTCATCCAGGACTCAAGTGAGCATAGCCCATTGAAATTTTAGAAATAGGTATAAAAACTATGCCTCAGGACCTTCAGAATTTAGCCAGGAATGAATGTCATCTTGTTTTCACTATGTTTTATGCCCACTGTCTGCACATGACACTACGGCTGGCTTTCTCTTAGCGTGTGTGGGGCAATCTGAAAATGAATGTACTTGAAGAAAAAAGTGAGCCTTTGGGGCCCTGGCTGGTGTACTCAGTGGTTAGAGCATCAGGCCATGGACCAAAGGGTTGCAGGTTCAATTTCCGGTCAAGAGCACGTGCCTGGGTTGCGGGTTCAACCCCCTATCCCAGTCAGAGTGTGTGGGAGGCAACCAATCGATGTGTCTCTCCCCTCTCCCTCTCCACTCTCTCTAAAAACAAATGGAATTAGGAAAAAAAAGTGAGCCTTTGGAAGGAGATTGGTGGGTGTGTAATCACACAGGTGGGGCAGGGATGGGAGAAGTGGGGAGGATTGAGACGAGCTAAGTTGCGTTCCAAGGCCCGGGGGGCTGCAACCAGTCAGCGTCTCAGCTTAGCCTTTTTTCTTTCAGTCTTTGGTGGCCAGCTTCTGGGCACCTGTCCTGTGTCAGGTGCTGGGGACATGGAGAGGTCAGGCCCCATCACCAGGCTACTGGGGAAGAGACAGAGTTGCCCCAAAATTTCTGAGAAAGGTGGTAGGAGAAGCCACGGTAACGGCCCCTAGCCCAGTGTGAGGGCATCTGGCAGGCTTCCTGGAAGACGTGTGTAGAACATTCTTGAAGAACCAGAGGGATTTGGCAGGCAGAAAGGGAGGGCATTATTGATGGGGGAGATGGGAACCCATACTACTCCACCAATCTGAGTACTCCTATAGAGTCATGTGAATTTTGTGGTGTGAAAAAGGCAACAGTTTCAAAATTCAGAATGACGACTTTGGCAACTAGAAGAACTACACTCATTCATGCAAAGGCCTAAAGATGTGCCTGAGTGCATAAAGCCAGGTCGGTGGGAGCACTTTCAGGGTTTAAAGCTGAGGGGGTCTGGTATGCATGGTAGAAGGATGGCATGGATGCTGACGGAGGGTGGTGGCTGAGGCCAAACCCTAGGCGGGGAGAGCTGGGCAGAGGCCACAGTGATTGCGATGGAGAGAGGCGGCCTCAGCAGGGCAGGGACTTCCTCAACAGTAACTAGGGGCGTGGGTACAACTGCAGGCCTTGAGTAGCTGAGTGTCCGGGGGGTGTGGAGGGGCCTGGGCTGGAAGGTGGGATCTTGGCCAAGAAGCTTCAGGGGAAAGAAAGCATGTTCAGTGGGTGGGGAACGACTTGAGTGTGACAGAGCTAAAAGCCCACACGCAACTGTATTTCAAATATTGTATTTTTCAGTTTTAGAATTTCTGTTGGTTCATTTTTATAGTTTCTGCTTCTCTGCTGAGGTGTCTTATTTGCTCATTCATTAGGAGGTCATTTTTCTTCACATCCTTGACTATACTAAGTATAATAGCTGCTTCGAAGTCCTTATTTGCTCATTACAACATCTGGGTTACCTCAGGGTCAGTCCCCGTTGATTTTCTTCTTTCTTGAGTATGGGTCATGTTTTCCTGTTTCTTCATGTGGCAAGGATTTTGGATTGTATTCTGGACATTGTGAAAGATATGTTGCTGAGACTCTGGATTCTGTTGTTCCTCTGAAGACCATTGATTTTTTTTTTTTAATTTTATCAGGCAATTAACCTATCTGGATTCAAGCTCCAAAGTCTGTTTTGACACGGTGGTGACAGGTGAAATTTCACCCTTTCTTTTTAGCCTCAGTTGGGCTGGTTGGAGTCTGCCCGGTACATGTATGGTTCAGGTTTTACAGTTTTTGTACAGAACCTGGAGCTGCTTTTTTTTTTTTTGTCTCATTTTTTTACATATTCCATCTATTGTTGAGCTGTCATGGTCTCTGTGGGCTCTGTCTTCTCATTTTTCAAGCCAGTTTCTATTTCCAGTAAATAACAATAAAAAATAGGAAACTCATCCCATACTGTTCCCTTGTTCCAGGTATGGACTCCCATCCACCTTCTCCGTTAATGGTGAGCAGTGCTGCTCAGTAGGATTGTGTGCACGATGAGAATGTTCCGTTTGCACTGCCCATGGAGTAGACATGTTTCTGGTGCAACTGAGGAACTGAATTTTAAATTATATTTAATTTTTAATTTTAATTAATTGAAATGTAAATAGTCACATATTAAGGCTAGTGGCTCCCACATTGGACATTGCAGCACCAGAGCATTCGGGTACAGTAAGTCCTCACTTAACATTGATCGGTTCTGTGACTTTAAGTGAAATGACGAATACCAAAGCCAATTTACCAAAGCCTAATTGATGTAAACAGAGTTAAGTTCCTACAGCATTTCATCAACATTATACTGAAATGACGTTATTTGAGGACTTGCTATCGTTGTTTTTTAATATTTAGTCCAGCATTTGTCATCTCTAAGAGGACTGGTCTGATGTGGCTAACTCCACTGTTACCAGAAGCAGAAGTCTTGGTGGTTGTCCATTTCATAATCTATGTGTCAGGCCATCAGTGTGTCTCTGCTTTTATTTTTTTAGTTCGATGATCTCCCAAGTCAGTGAACATAGCTTGTCCTCTTCTTTCCCCCTCCCTTGATAATTTTTTTAAATTACAAAATGTTTTTAATTGTGGTAAAAAAAAATAACAAAAATTGACCATCTTGGCCATGTTTAAGTGCACAGTTCAGTATTGTTGAGATGTTCACATTGTTATGCAACCTATCTCCACAACTTTTTTATCTTGCAAAACTGAAACTCTTATTACATTAAACAATAACTTCCCATTGCTTTGACTCCCCTAAGGACCTCCTGTGTGGTGTCCTGTAGTATTTGTCATTTTGTGATTGGCTTATTGTCCTCAAGGTTCATAATGTCCTCAAGGTTCATCCATGTGTCTTCACTCTTTTTAACGCATACCTAATATTTCATCGTGTGGAGTGCTGAGGCTCCTGATTCCCAAATGTTGGACATCAAAGTTCCTTCCAGTTTTCACTGGAAGGGCAAGATGGAGGCCTCTGAAGGGGCACAAGGAAACTTAGGAAGTGATGGTGACCCTTGAACAATACAGAGTCAGGGACCCTAACCCCATTTGACAATATGTCATATATATATATATATATATATATATATATATATATATATATATATATATATATATAAATTGATTTCAGAGAGGAAGGAGGGAGAGGGAGAGAGAGACAGAAACATCAATGATGAGAATCATTGATCGGATGCCTCCTGCACGCCCCCTACTGGGGATCAAGCCTGCAACCCGGCCATGTGCCCTTGACAGGAATTGAACCTGGGATCCTTCCATCCACAGGCTGATGCTCTATCCCAGTGATTCTCAACCTTCTGGCCCTTTAAATACAGTTCCTCATGTTGTGACCCAACCATGAAATTATTTTCATTGCTACTTCATAACTGTAATGTTGCTACTGTTATGAATCGTAATGTAAATATCTGATATGCAGGATGGTCTTAGGCGACCCTTGAAAGGGTCATTCAACCGCCAAAGGGGTCGCAACCCACAGGTTGAGAACCGCTGCATTGAGCCAAACCAGCTAGGGCTGTCTTTAACTTTTGACTTCCCCAAAACTTAACTACTAATAGCCTACTATTGACTGGAAATCTTTCTGATAACATAAACAGTTGACAAATGCATACTGTGTTTTTACAGTAAACTAAGCTAAATAAAAGATAATGGTATGAAGAAAATCATTAAGAAGAGAATGCATTTTTAGTACTCTATATGTTTATCAATATGTAAGCTTGTCATCTGTTTACAAGATTTGAAAAATCTGCATATAGTGTGGACCAACGTAGATCAAACCCGTATTGTTTAAGGGTCAGTTGTATTCAATATCTTGATTGAAGTGATGATTTCATGGTTGTGCGTATATGTCAAAATACATTGGATCACATACTTTAAACATGCCATTTCTTACATGTCAATGATCCTCAATGAAGCTATGTTGTTATTTTAATTGTAGTCCTGTAGGGCTGCCTTATACCCTCACCTGTATTCCTGACCCCACCCTGGGCAGGTATCCATCAGATCCTGCTGCCCCACCTCTGCCTGCCTTTGAGGCTGGGGACTGCTCATTTCCCCCCTCAAACCTCCAGAGACCTGATCCTCCCTCAGTCCTTGAAAGCTCCCTGACTGACCCCCAACACATACCCACACTAGGTGATGCTGGGGACCCCAGACATCTCTTTCCCTGTTGCTCACTGTTGAGGGAGACTCAGAGCTACCTAGCTCTCTAAGCTCCATGGGGTCTGGCCAGGGCCAAAACACAGTTCTTCAGAAAGGCTTGAGGCCCTAGTGCAGTGGTTCTCAACCTTCCTAATGCCATGACCCTTTAATACATTTCCTCATGTTGTGGTGACCTCCAACCATAAAATTATTTTCGTTGCTACTTCATAACTGTAATTTTGCTACTGTTATGAATCGTAATGTAAATATCTGATATGCAGGATGTATTTTCATTGTTACACATTGAACATAATTAAAGCATAGTGATTAATCACAAAAACAATATGTAATTATATATGTGTTTTCCGATGGTCTTAGGCGACCTCTGTGAAAGGGTTGTTCAACCCCCAAAGGGGTCGCGACCCACAGGCTGAGAACCTCTGCCCTAGTGGGTTTGGCTCAGTGGCTAGAGCATCGGCCTGTGGACCCAAAGGTCCAGGCCGGGGTTTGATTCCGGTCAAGGGCACGTACCTCAGTCGCCGGCTCCTCCCTGGCCTGGGCCCTAACTGGGCCTTGTACAGGAGGCAATCAAGTGTTTCTCTCACATCGATGTTTCTCTCATCTTTCCCTCTCTCCGCCACTCTCTCTAAAAATCAATGGGAAAATATCCTCAGGTGAGGATTGAAAAGAAAGAAAGAAAGAAAGAAAGAAGGAAGGAAGGAAGGAAGGAAGGAAGGAAGGAAGGAAGGAAGAAAGAAAAGGCTTGAGGAGGGGGTTCTGCTGAGAGTGGGAAGGGCAGAGAAGGGAAGTTAATCTGATCGGGTCTTGAAAGGCTAGCAGGAACTGGCCCAGTGAAGGGGGTGGAAGCATTTCTGGCAAAAGGCTCATAAAGACCCTGGAGGCTGGACCACCAGGGGAAGCCCTTGAGCATCCTAGGACCTGGGTGTTGTTGGGGGGTGGGGTACTGGATGGAGCTGTTGGAGGGAGGGAGCAGTGCTAGGAGAGCAGGCCTGCCAGGCAGCTGTAGAGCAGCAACTTTATGGCCCCACTGTTGGTTGTTTGATTGGGGGGGTGGGGGGCCACCAGGGGTGTGGGTGGGATGGATGAGGTCATGAAGGGTGGCTAGTGGGCTGGGGATACCAGGGTACCTGACTCAGCTCACCCAGGCCCCTGAGCTTGCCAGGAAACCTTGATAAGCAGAAGCAGGACTGTAGAGGCCTCCACAGGGTCCTGTGAGTCCTGATCCCCCTGAGGGAGTTTCCAACCCTGGCTTCCTCCTTTGCTGGCTGGGTGACCTATTTCTAGTAGCTTCTGGCTTTGAGCCTCAGGCTTCCCAGTTTATAGGGAGACAGTACACCTACTTAGTGGGGATCAAGCTGACCTTGCCTGTTATAGAAAGTGGCATATTTTTCTAGGAAGTTTGAGCACCTGACATGAAGTCTTCATGTCCACCCACTTGTCAATGTGTCTGTTCTGTCCACTCATTCATCTACTCATTAGATGGTACCTAATGTGCCAGGCCCTTTCTGAGGAAAATGCAGTGACTAAAACAACATCCATGCCTTCATGAGGCTTATGCCTTGTATTGAGGCAGACAAACAAGTGAATAAAAAAACAGATCAACTGAGATGACGGGGCTAAAGGAACGAAACAGGGTAAAGAGATGGACTAATAACGTAGCTTTGTTGGTAGCCTGAGAAGGCTTCTCTGAGGAGGTGATGGGTGAGCTGAGAAGAATGATGGATGAAGGCAGCCCTGGCTGGTGTCGCTCAGTTGGTTGGGCGTCATTCTGGGCACCGAAAGGTTTTGCTCAGGTTGTGGGCTCAATCCCCGGTAGGGGGCGTGTAGGATGCAGCTGATCGATGTTCTACTCACACATCCATGGTTCCCTTTCTCCTTCTCCCTTCCTCTCTCTCTAAAAGGCAATAAAAATATTTTTAAAAAATAAAATAGGCTGGGGCAATGTAGAACCCTGGGCTTGGGGGCCCTTCTTTAGATCTTTGCAGGGAGCAATATGGTAGTGTCTCCTGGACTGGCTGCATCATTGGTTATTAGCACCCCTCGGACACCCTGTTCAGAGAGGTCCAGAGTGGGGGAGCCAGGGCCATCTGGAGGGCACAGCCAGGGCCCAGTACAGGGGCAACTATAGTTATCGACAAACAATCCCCACTTAGCACATCATGTGTTCTTTGCCAGGGCCTCCAGCTGGAGGAGTCAGGTGACTCCAGGCAGCAGGCCAGCTATAGGGGCTGGGTGATTGTGTGTGTGTGCGTGTCTGTGTCTGTCGTGTGTCTGTCTTTCCCTGGGCTGGACCTGGATATCTGGAGTCTGAATTGATTTCCTATTTCAATTAGAAAACTCAGGCTGGTCCTATTTCCAGTCAGATTGAAAATAAGACAAACTTGTGTGCACAGTCCTGCTCTGGTGGGACATTTGAGGGTTCAGGGGAATAATAGGACTAGGCGAGGTCTTTCAGACCCCTGAGGCAGACCAGGGATCCTCTGCTCTCCTGCCCCCTCCTCATGTCAGCGCAAGCCCTAATCTCTCTCCCCGTCCCCCAATCTGGGGATATTTTTAGCCACTAAGAAGGATTATCAGAGTCTAGCTCCAGGTGGCAGAGGCAGGGCTGGGAATAAGGCCAAAGAGGCTTCAAAATGCAGCCGGACTGATGGTGATGGAGATGAAGGCTCAGGCTGGCCCCGCCACCCACATGGTCATTCTCCAAATGACCCCTCTGTGGCCCTGGCTGAGCCCAGCCTGAGTTCATTAGGTACAGCTTTAAGGTCAGAGCCTGTTCTGGAAGAACCACCTAGAACCTGCCACCCCTCCTTTCCAGAACATTCTCCAGCCCACCCCTCTCCACTGCTGACAATTGTGCCCACTCCTCTCCTGGTGTCTTTCCAGCTACCTCATGTGAAAGGGCCTGTGGTTACTCCATTTTATAGATGAGGAAATGGAGGCATAGAGCAGCCAGGTCAGTAGCCCGAGGAAATGGGTGAGGCAGGAGCGCAGTGTGTGGCAATACCGGCATGCAGGGTGTGTGGTAAAGCAGGAGACCTGACTGTACGCATTTCTCAGACAGGGTAGCGGATGCCCAAGGAGGCAGAGGGTCACAGTGCAGGCGTCCAAAAGAGGAAAGGTGAAGACTGAGGAGGAGTGCCACCCAGCACCCCACTTCCTCCCGTCCTTGGGGAAGAGGGCATCCGGGGGGGGGGGGGGATCGGGAGTGAAAGAGAAGTTCAGGCCTTGCTCACTATAGATGCTTGTTCACAGCCGCCCCTGAGCCCACCCTGTGTGTCAGGCACCTGGCCCACCAAAGGTGGGTGAGGAAATGGAGGCCCCTGGACTGGGAGCAGTGGACCTGGGACTTGGCCGCTTTGCTGGGCTCCGGACCCTGTTCTCTTCCCAAACTGATGTCTCTTCTCTATCGAGAGGGTGAGGGAGGGGGTGGGGGGACGACAAACATTGGGGTTAGGAGAGGTGGGACTTCCAGGGCCGAGACCTCTGCAGTCAGGTAGGGTATGAAGCCACCTCGGAGCGCTCTCTGGTTTGGAACGTACTTTTTCAAAATGGCTCTGGGGCCAGAACGGGCTGGGCCTGCTTCACCTGAGGGGATGGGTTTAAGGCTGGTTCTCCTTCTTCACCTCTCACCGCCTCTGAAAGACTGCCTGGCTAGCTCCCAACACCACAGTGAGCCAGGCAGGGCTTGGCGAGGTTCTTTAAGTGGATCCAAGGTTGGGGTAGTCGGGCGGTGCCTCCAGGAGGAAGTGACAACTAAACAACCTGCAAGGACAGAGACCTTGCCCTCTTTCCCCACCGTTTTATGTCCTCAGCACCCAGCCTGGGGCAATAAACATTCTATGGGCCTTCCAGGCAGAGGGCAGCATTTGTAAAGCTGGGTGTGTGGAATTTTACAGTGTGATGGGAGCAAAGGGTCAGGCAGTGAGTGGTGGACTTTGAGGCCGCACACATCAGCAGAGGCCTGAGGTTATGAGATGCCGTTGTTGTGTGCTTTCCCTTATCTCTGAAGCACCCTGGCTTCCGTGGACCCCATCTGGCCCCCTTGGGTGGGGGAAGAACATGGGGCTGGGGACCTGGACTCCTAGCCCACTCCCATCTGCTCTTGGTGGGGGGTGTCTTATCGGATGGTTGTGACAGCTCCTGAGGAAGAGGCTGGAGATGTCCTGCAGTGGATGTGTGAGGCCAGGAAGTCCAGGAAGGGTGTGTGCCCTGTGCCCCAGTGGGTACATGGGATCAGCCAGCTTTCCTGCTAGTGAAGATGGTTTCTTTGCTAGAGATCAACCACCTGGACTAGGGGTCCTCAAACTACAGCCCGCGGGCCACATGCAAATACAAATATTGTATTTGTTCCCATTTTGTTTTTTTACTTCAAAATAAGATATGTGCAGTGTGCATAGGAATTTGTTCATAGTTTTTTTTTAAACTATAGTCCAGCCCTCCAACGGTCTGAGGGACAGTGAACTGGCCCCCTGTTTAAAAAGTTTGAGGACCCCTGACCTGGACAAAAGTCCTTGCAGGTGCCTTTCCGTCTGTCTGTCCTGTCTGGATTATCTGAGGCTCGTGGGTCGGAACTGTCACTGCGCCCAGCGGCGTGGCTCAGTGACTGAGCATCGACCTATGAACCAGGAAGTCGTGGTTCGATTCCATGCCCAGGTTGTGGGCTCGATCCCCAATAGGGGTCGTGCAGGAGGCAGCCAACCATTGATTCTCATCATTGATGTTTCTCACTCTCCCTCTCCCTTCCTCTCTGAAATAAAAAATATATTAAAAATAAAAAAATAATAAATAAAATGCAAGTTTCAGGAAGGTAATTCTAAAAAATAATAGTAAAAAACAAACTAGTCAGTGCCACACATCCTTGGTTGTTTTCCAGGCGACTGCCTTCTAGCACCCCTCCCCCACCAGCATCCAGTGGCAGTGGT
Source organism: Myotis nattereri (assembly GCF_964212035.1). NCBI lineage: Eukaryota > Metazoa > Chordata > Mammalia > Chiroptera > Vespertilionidae > Myotis > Myotis nattereri. The sequence continues at coordinate 10,937,894 of NC_138080.1, forward strand.
CACTGCTAATCCCTCGCTGAAGACTGAATGCTGGGTGCCTCGGTGTGGTCGGGGCTGCTCCTTATCCACACCCTGTCTCGCACACGTGCAATTCCTTCCATGCCCATAGATTTAAACATCGGCCACGCACTCATGAGTCCTGCCTGGCCTTCTCCCACCCCTACCCAGCTTGTCTTCACACTGAACCCAACTACCCCCAAATCCTCTCACCCATCCTGGTTCACTCACTTCCTCAGGCTCTTAAGAATTTTTATTTTTTCTGTATTTCACTTGTGAGACTGTGATTAATAATAATAAATACAAATTTGGTCTTTGTCACCAGTCCTGGCACAGAGCTCCTAACACTGTGGGAATTGACATGGATAAAGTTATCTTATTATGTTAACGAGGTGACTTTTGGAAAGCCCCTTAGTCACCTAAGGATGGGGGCTGGTTGTCAGGGGACCCAACTATGTGTCAGTCCCACCCCAGGACCTCCCAGGAGGGGAGAGAGGCTAAAGGTTGAATCAATCACCAATAGCCAATGAGTTAATCAATCATGCCTGTGTAGTAAAGATTCCATTAAAAAAAAAAAAACAATAGGACAGGGTTCAGAGAGCTTCCAGGCTGTGAACAAATGGAGATTTGGGGGTGGTGATGCCTGGAGGGGGCATGGAACTCTGTGCCCTTTCCCCATACCTGGCCCCACACATCTCTTCCATCTGGCTGCCCCTGAGCTATATCCTTTACAAACCAGTGATCTAGCAAGTAAACTGTCTCTCTGAGTTCTGTGAGCCATTCTAGCAAATACATCAAACCCGAGAATGGGATGGTGGCAACCTCTGATATGTAGTCCCTTGTCAGTCAGAAGCCCAGGTGAAGTCAGGAGAGGCAGTCTTGCAGGACAGAGTCCATACCTGTGGGATCTGACATTGTCTCCAGTTAGGTGGTGTCAGATTTGCTTGCTGGTGGGGGTAGAAAACCCACATGTCAGACCTAAAATCAGATTTGTAGACTTTTTAAATATATCTACACTAATAAAAGACAAAGACGCTAATTGACCATACCTTCGCTACACCCAAGCCACATCCACCAGCCAATCAGAGCGACTATATGCAAATTAACCCAACCAAAATGGCGGCCGGCAGCCACGGAGCTAGAACAAGCTGGAGGCTTGGTTGCCCTGGCGATGGAGGAAGCCAAGCTTCCTGCCTGCCCTGGCCGGCTGAGGCCTCCGCTCAAGGCAACAAAGTTTCAATTATAGAAGATAAATAAATACCAGAGACCTGCTTCCAGCCAGCCTCCACTGGGAGCTTGGGTGGCTGGGGGCTGTGGCCAGCCTGCAAACAGCCATCAGCCCCTCACCCAGGATGGCCACACCCTCATGGGGTGAGGGTCCCTGTTAGGGGGCTTGGCCAGCCTGCAAACAGCCATCAGCCCCTCACCCAGGCTAGCCACACACTCATGGGGTGAGGGTCCCTGCTGGGGGCCTTGGCCAGCCTGCAAACAGCCATCAGCCCCTCACCCAGGCTGGCCAGGCACCCCAGCAGGACCACATCCCCCCCCCCCCCTCCCTGAAGGGGGTGTGGCCAGTCTGAAAACAGCCCTTAGCCCCTCACCCAGGCTGGCCAGGCACCCCAGCAGGACCCCCACCCTGATCTGGGACACCCTTCAGGGCAAACCAGCTGGCTCCCACCCATGCACCAGGCCTCTGTCCTATATAATAAAGGGGTAATATGCAAATTGACCCTACCAGCAGATCGACTGGGAATCACTGGTCACTATGACACACACTGGCCACCAGGGGCAGACACTCAATGCAGGAGCTGCCCCCTGGTGGTCAGTGTGCTCCCACAGGGGGAGCTCTGCTCAGCCAGAAGCCAGGCTGATGGCTGCCAGTGCAGCGGTGGTGGTGGGAGCCTCTCCCGCCCCCTCAGCAGTGCTAAGGATGTCCGATTGCAGCTAGGCCTGCTCCCCGCTGGCAAGTGGACATCCCCTGAGGGCTCCCTGGCTGCTAGAGGGATGTCTGACTGCCAGCTTAGACCCAATCCCCCAGGGAGCAGGCCTAAGCCAGCAGGTGGTCATCCCCCCGAGGGGTCCCAGACTGCAAGAGGGCACAGGCCAGGCTGAGGGACCCTCCCGAGTGCACAAATTTTTGTGCACCGGGCCTTTAGTGTATATATAATTTTTTATTTCAGAGATGAAGGGATAGGGAGAAAAAGATAGAAACATCAATGATGAGAGAGAATCATTGACTGGCTGCTTCCCATACACCCCCTACTGGGGATCAAACCGGCAACCTGGGCATGTGCCCTGGCTGGAAATCAAACCATGACCTCCTGGTTCATAGGTTGACTCTCAACCATTGAGCCACGCCAGGTGGGCAGAACTGTATGGACTTTTAAAATACAAGTGTTTTCATTTGCATAGAGAAAAGGGCCGACATCATACACGCACAGCTCAGTGAATTTTCTTAACTGAGGGCTGAACCTTCCAGCTCTCTGCAGGCCCCTCTGGTCACTACCTGTCCCTAAGAGCCACCACTCTCCTGATGGCCGGCTATGTGGCTGGCAGAACAGCACCCCTTGAAGATGTCCATGTCCTAATCCCTAGACCTGGGAGCATGTTACCTCACATAGCAAAGGGGAGTTAGTTTGCAGAAGGAATTAAGGTTACTAACAGGCTAACCTTGAGATGAGAGATGACCCTGGACTCCCTATGGGTCCCAAAGTAACCTCAGGGGTCCTTACAAGAGGGAGGCAGGAGGATCTTGAGAAAGGGAGAAACTGTGAGCTATTCAAGATGGCGGGGTTTGCAGATGGGGCTGGTCCCGTGATAGCCCCTGGTGGAAAGCTGACTCACCTTAGTTACTGCTCCGTTAACCCAGGAAGCTCGGTCTTGCTGTTGGTTCTCTCGCCCAGCTGCCACCGTAGTTTGGGATAGCGAATGAGACAGTGACATTCATACCTCATGGGGAGTCCACATTGGGAAGGGAAGCCAGCGAGGGAGTTACAGATTTCCTTAAATTTTTGGTGTTTGGGCTGCATCCAAAACACTTTTCCGGGCATTTGACAACATGAGGTCGTGACCCTACTTCCTTAACTTCTGGCCATCATCGTCTTGTCTGTCAAGTGCAGAATAATAACTGCTGTCATGAGCCGTGTTGTTAAAGGTCAGGAGGCGCCAGGCTGAGCACTTTGTGTACCTAACCAGGCCCAGCTGAGAGGTGGGTATTACTGTCCCTGTTTTACAGATGAACTTGAGGTTCGGAGAGATCGAGTCATTTGTCTGAAGACGCACAGACCAAGTTACTCCTAACACTGGCTGTAATAAACTCCGGACTGCAGGTGCTGGGGGCATGAGGGTCGGGTGATGGGCCTTCCAGCTTCACCCACCCTACCGGTGAGCTCCCCCTAACCTACCGTCTGTCCGCAGGATGTGGTCTAGTCTGAACGAGTGGCTGTGGCAGGACCGCTTCTGGCTACCTCCCAATAACTCATGGGCTGACCTAGAGGACCGGGATGGCCTGGTCTATGCCCACCCCCAGGACTTGCTGGCAGCCCTGCCCCTGGCACTGGTCCTGGTAGTCATGCGCTTCGCCTTTGAGAGGTGAGTGTCTTGTGGTCCTGTGCTACCACCCTGTGCGGGGCTTTGTCCTGAAGTGTCTCTGGCTTTGAACCAAATTGCCCCTTACTCCATCCTGCCCCTGGCTGCCACCACTCACGTTTCTTCTGGTCTCTGATGGCTGTTTTGTCGCAATACTGACTGCAGCTCTAGTCTGGCTATGCCAGCATCTTCAGAAAACGGGTGGGCATATGCCCAACTTGCTGACCAAGGACACGTCTGCAGAGGCCAGACAGTCAGAGAAACCCCTGTCCACTCCCTCCTCCTCTTCCTCTGTAGGCAAGCCAGTCCCTCACCCTGACCAGTTCTCTCTGGTTCCCCATTGCTCCTTCTATCACCCCTCCCCCTACTCCCCTTTTTAGCCAAAGGAAGGAGCGTGGGCCTCCCCTGGCCTCCCCTGGCCTCCCCTTTGGGATTCCCTCCACTCACCCCCAGTCTCCTGCAGCCGGCACTAGCCCCTCCCGGTTGCCAAACCCTGTAGATTTTCAGTCATCTCTCAGATGACCCAGACGCTGCTCAGAATTGGGTTTCTTCCTCTTTCCCTGGGTGTCCTTCTCCTGGGCTCCCTCCCCCTATCCCAGGTGGTCCCGCCCTTTCCCGTGTGACCAGTGCTGTGATCACAACTAGACCTGCCTTGCCAGGGGAGGGTCCCTCTCTCCCCTTTCTCCACATGCACTTGCTCCACTTCTCACACCCATTCCTGGTTTGCACACACTCCTTTGCAGTTCCTTTAAGGCTGGGTCCCAAGGAAGTCTGCCCTGCCCCTCCCACCACAGAGCCCTAACTCCCTTCAGCCACTCTGGTCTCCACCTCTGTCTAGCCCTGACCACAGGGACATGGAGACATCCTGCATCTCGCTTTCTCTCTTCTACGCATAAGGAGCTTCCTGGATACGGGCTTCTTGGACACGGGGGACCCACTGATGCATTTATCTTACAGGCACCCTTTGAGCACTTACTCTGTGCCAACCGCTGCTCTAAGCAGTTGTGTCTTAACCCACTTTGCCCTCAATGCAGCCCTGAGAGGTGGTACTGTTATTATCATCCCCATCTTACAGAAGAAATGGAGGCACAGAGAGGTCAGGTGACCTGCTTGAGGTCACACAGTGGGTTGGCCAGTGGAGACTGAGGCTCCACCTGAGGGATTCTGGGAGGCACAATTAGCCAGTCCTTGATGGGTGGTCTGCTTTCCCACAGGGGTGGGAAGTGCCGGAGGGGTGTGCCCAGGTTCGCTACTGGACCCCAAGGGAGGTTTGCATATTTAACTGAGGGCCCCAACTGAGGTGAAAGTGTTATCCCCGTCCCAAAGGCGTCAATTGCTGCCAAAGGGCAGTTGGAGTGGGGGGAAGGCAGGCTTTTCCCCTTCAGTAAGGGAAGGTGAGCCCTGGATTTGAATTCCAGGTGTTCCACCCACTGTGTCACCTCAGCACATTTCCGACCTCTCTGAGCCTTTGTCCATCAGGACACAGGATGACGACAATAGGGTTAAGTGCGTGTGCTTGGCAGATCGTAAGCACTCAGCACATGGCAGCCCTTGCAGGGCTGCTCTGAGCCTGTTTCCTCAATGAAGCCTCGATATTAGAATGATAGGTATGAAATTCAGTCCCGACTCCTGGCTTAGGAGCCCCTTTGTGGGCAATGTGATGATTGATGAGAGTCCAGCTCCTCCAAGTGTCCACCCTGGAGTGGGAGAGGGGGGATAGCCCCAGCCTGGTGGGGGCCAGACCAGGATGAGGCCACCATGAGACAGGCAGTGAGGGGACTCTGACCCCTGGTTTGGGGTTAGATTGAATGAAGGTGATTTGGTACCCCCAAAATTGACCACACCCCGATTCTGAAGACCAGTCCAGCTACTTTTCTTATGTTCAGTTTAATGCAGCAGCCAAGCTATCCTCCAGGGTCCCAGGGGAAGACCTGCCCCTTCCGAGCCTCAGTTTCCCTGCCTGTAGCATGTATATCCCTTCTCACCTGGACTGACAAGCCCTGTGTCCCCTGCACCCAGACTCATCGGCCTGCCCTTGAGCCGGTGGCTGGGAGTGCGGCATCAGGCCAGGAGGCCAGTAGAACCCAACGCCACACTGGAGAAACACTTCCTCATGGAAGGATGGAGACCCGACAAGGTGAGGACCCCTGATACCCTCTTCCGTCCCCATCTGCCTGGGTGGCTGCAGTGTGGATGGGGCTAGGAATGGTATGTAGCCCACTTCTTGGGGACAGAAAGCCCAGGGCAGCCCCGCCCGCCCCCCCACCCCAGTGCCTCACCTACTCCCACTCCATCCAGTCCCTTATCAGTGAGCTCAGCTGACCAGTGGGCAGCTCCTGGGCCTGGAGAGGGTGAGGGGAGGGGAGTTTCTCTCTTGTTCTGGGGAAGAGTGGAAGGGCTGACTGTTCTGGGGGTTCTGCAGTCATGACTCTTCCTCAGTTCCTGCCCATGGCATAGCTGCCCCTGGACAGGGTCTGGGCTGGGTCCTGAGGGGGAAGAGGGAAGGGAGAGGTCTTCCTACCCTGGGGGGAGGAGGGGGTTCAGCTCCTGCAGAATAGAGAGCCTTGTGACCCCAGCCCCCCTCTGCACGTAGGGGTCAGGACTAGGTCTTAACTGCCCGCCTGGAGTAGGGCTGAGAACGCTCTCTTCTATAGGGAGGGGTACAGGAAAACCTCTGTGGAGAGCTGCTCTCATACCCCAGCCCCTTCCTTAATCCCAGTCCCCATCCGTCATCTGCCTGTCCTGTGAGCAGGGCTGGGTTCTCATAGGCCTGACTGTTTGGGGGGCCCTACCCCATACCCCACAACTCCCGTATCTCCATAGGTAGACAGCCCCACAGGTGAGGTCTGGAGCTGCAGGGGAGGGAATAGCAAAGCTGGATCCCACCTTTCCTGGGACAGGAATGGGACGCCATCTCTCTGACCCTGGCCCCCATCACCCCTTTCCCAGCCTCGGATGGCTGTCCTGGCCACGCAGTGTGGCCTCACGCTTCGGCAGACCCAACGCTGGTTCCGAAAACGCCGAAACCAGGACCGACCTTGCCTGACCAAGAAGTTCTGTGAAGCCAGGTCAGCCCGGGGTAGGGCTTGGGGGGTTTGGGGGAGGGGGGGGTCTGCTGTGTCAGCAGCTGCCTCAGGGGCTTCCTGTCTGTCTGCAGCTGGAGGTTTCTCTTCTATCTGTGCTCCTTCATTGGTGGCCTCTCCGTCCTCTACCACGTGAGTGTTCTGACTGCTTCCTGTCCCTCCACCTGTCCCACAAGCACCTACTGTGCACTGGGCCTGGCCTGGGGGTGAGGGGGTGTGGAGGGGTGTGAGCAGTGGGGAAGGCTTGTGCACAGGAGAGGGAGGGAGAACTTGGCTCACATCATGGTAGATGTTCCCTCAACAGGAGTCTGTTGGGACCTACTGTGGTTGGGGCTGGGATCCGGCAGTGAGTGAGGCCCTGGTTTAGAGTGAGAGCAGAGAGGTAGCCAGGTGGGAAAGATCAGAGCTGAGTAGCCTGGCTGGGGTTGCTCGCTGGTTGGGCATCGTTCCATGCACCAAGGGTTTGTTGGTTTGACTCCGGTCAGGGCACATGCCTAGGTTGCAGGCTCAATTCCCTGCAGGAGGTGTGTGTGCAGGAAGCAGCCAGCCAACCCCATGTTCCACTTTCACATCAATGTTTCTCTTTCTCTTCCCCCTCTTGTCTCTAAAAGTCAATAAAAATATTTTTTTTAAAAGAAAAAAAGATCAGAGCTGAGTGACAGCAGTATCTCAAGGGCCAAGGAGGTCCCAGGCCTGGGGTGGTGAGCTGGGGTCTGATCTTTGGGCAGCTTCAGATGTCTGTGTGTGTGTCTCTCCCCACCCCCACCCGCCCCCTTCCCCACCTCCCAGGAGTCATGGCTGTGGAGGCCAGCAATGTGCTGGGACAATTACCCAAACCAGGTGAGTGGCAGGGGTGCCTGGGGGCTGGAGAGGGGATTGGGGTAGTCAGAGTCCCTGTGGCCAAAGGCAGCAGAACCACACCTGGACACGACAGTACGCTCCCCCTCCAAGCCTGTCTGTCTATTTCTGCCTCCCCTGCAGAATGCAGAGGGGCTAGGAGGCAGGAAACTTGGAGCAGGAGGTGCCCTTGGTTATCTCCAGGGATACGGATCTCACACCTCTTCGCTCATTGGGATTCAAGGGTCCTGGTTTTGAGCAAATTGGGGAGGGCCCTGAGGGCGTTCTCCCTCAGCTAACCCTGTCCCACTCACCCTGCCTCAGCCCCTGAAGCCAGCCCTGTACTGTTGGTACCTCCTCGAGCTGAGTTTCTACATCTCACTGCTGATGACATTGCCCTTCGACATCAGGCGCAAGGTGAGGGCCGGCCAAGGTTCCCGCTGGGGAAGCGAAGTCCTGGGGGAACCGGGATCCAGCTCAGTTGGGGGGATGGCCTCCCCCGACCTGGAGACCCTCTGGTACCTCAGGCAGGAAGCATGGTGCCAACCAGTCCCCGAGAGGGCCCTCTGGCCACCCAGCCTTGTCCCAGGGTCACCCACTGTCTCTCGTAGGATTTCAAGGAACAGGTGGCGCACCACCTCGTGACCATCATCCTCATCACCTTCTCCTACAGCGCAAACCTGCTGCGCATTGGCTCTCTGGTGCTGCTGCTGCATGACTCCGCAGACTACCTGCTGGAGGTGGGCCCAGCCCACCCCTCTCAGCAGTCCTTCCCCACCCTCCCAGGTGCCCCTGGAGATGGGGCCCTGCCCCTCAGCCTTCCGGCGAGGTGAGGCCCCGCCCCCTCAGCTTTCCGGGGAGAGGAGACCCCGCCCTACCCAGGCTTCCTCGGAATCGTGTCCCTGACCCTCTCTGTCTTCCTAGGAGGTGAGGGCCACCCCCTAAGATTCCTGGAAGGTGAGGCCCCACCCTCTTTCAGGTAGTTGAAGCTTCTCGCCCAGAGACCCACTCTGTACCTTTCTAGGCAGTTCCTGGAGATAAGGCTCTGCCCCACGGCACCTTTTCCTTGAGAAGAGGCCTCACCCCTTCCTACCTGGTTCCCCTCCCTACCACCCGCCTGAGTCCTCTCTGCTGTCTCCCCAGGCCTGTAAGATGTTCAACTACACGCACCAGCGGCGAGTGTGCAACACTCTCTTCCTCATCTTCTCCTTGGTCTTCTTCTACACTCGCCTCGTGCTCTTCCCCACCCAGTGAGTCAGACCTCTAGTGGGGGGCTGGGGAGGTGGGTGGGCGCAGCCGGGATCCAGGCCTGCCTCACCCCGTTCCAGACCCAGGGAGCAGGGGGTGTTGGCAGGGAGACTTCCCTGAGGAGACAAAGAAGGGTGTTGTGTTCCCAGCCCCAGGCACAGCACGTGCTAAGGGCCAGAGGCAAAAGAGACCAACACTGGGCTCAGTCCTCATCCCCCGTGTGCCTGGAACCTGGAACAGATGGCAGGGTCTGTCACCAGCTCACTCAAGGCTGCCCAGTGTATTTGCTGAGCCTCTCCCAGCAGAGGGAGCAGTCTAAAGATCTCTGCTCACGTGGAGCTGACTTTGGGGGGAAAAATAAAGAAGGCAAACCAGTAGACAAGAAAGAGAAAGTAAAGTCAGGCACGGAAGTGTGTGGGTCGTTGGACGGTCAGGGGTCACTGGCAGCGCTCATGCAGGAAGACTGGAGGGAGGGAGGGAGGGAGGGAGCGGCCGTGCTGACCACAGCAGAAGAGCGCTCCAGGCAGTGGGAACAACACAGGCAGAAGCCCTGAGGCTGGACTGGGCCTGAGCAGCAAGGAGGCCCCTGTGACAGGAGCAGAGTGAGCTAGACACCGAGAGGGAGGCTGTGAGGGCAGGTAGGGGACTAGACAGGTTGTGCAGGGCCTTATGGGCCACTGGGAAAGACGGGTTTTATCCCAAGTGAAATGAGGGATTCTGAGTAGAGGAGGGAGGGGACCTGACTCAGATGCTCACAGGCACCCTCTGGTGGCTGCGGAGAGAACAGCTGTTGAGAGCCCCGGAACCAACACCCTGACCCCTACCCCCCATCCCAATCCTGGCCCAGGAGCCTGGGAGCCAGGGCAGAGGCCACTGCCCTGATCCAAGTGAGCGATGATGGGACCGGACCAGCGCAGGTGAAGTGGGTGGACTCAGGGATGACTCGGGGTCATGAGATGGTTATGAGCTCAGAGTTGTCATGTCAGGATTAGGAGCTCAGCTCTGGCTGTGTTGGGGTTGAGGGGCCTCCAAGGACCCCCAGAAAATACGTGAGGAAACAGTGGGCACACCAACTGGGAGAGAGATGAATATTCAGTGTTTGCCCCCATGAGACTGGACAGGGTCATCCAGGGACCAGGTATGGACAGAGAGTCCCAATGCTGGAGCCCCTGGTGTTTGCCGGTCAAGGGGAGCCTGCAAGGGAGATGCCAAGGGAGCAGCATGGGGGGGGGGGGAGTATGGGTCCCTGAAGGTATTTGAGGAAAGGGTACCAGGGAGAAGGAGGAGCCAGGCAGATCTCCTTACGGCTGACCTGGGTGAGGGTGGCGGTGGGTGAAAGCCTGGGGACGGGGGGCGGGAAGGGGGGGGAAGGGGCCTGAGAAGAGAAGGAAAGATGTGCAAAGACCACCAGCAGAGCAGTGGGAATACAAAGTGCTGCTCCCTTGGGGCTCATGGTTGTGCACAGGCCAGTTGGTAAACTTGTGTGACCTGCTCACAACCAAGTGAGGGGGGGCATTTAAATGCCCTGGGGACAACGGGGAGCCATCAAAGGTTCTGGAGTAGGGAAGGTCACACAAGTTAGAGATTCTCCCTCCTGCCTGCCTACCTGCCTGCCCCAGGATCCTCTATACCACGTACTACGAGTCCATTGCCAACTCGGGCCCCTTCTTCGGCTATTACTTCTTCAACTCGCTTCTGGTGATACTGCAGCTGCTGCATGTGTTCTGGTCTTGCCTCATCCTTCGTATGATCCACAGCTTCATAAAGAAAGGCCAGGTAGGGCCGAGCAAGGGTGGGCTCCTGTGTGCCACCCTGGAGCCCCCCCGAGCCTTGTGCCCACTCCTTGTTCCCTAGATGGAGAAGGACATTCGCAGTGATGTGGAGGAGTCGGCCTCGAGCGAAGGGGAGGAGCTTCCGCAGCTCAAGAATGGAGCAGCTCAAGGCCCCCAGGCAGTCCCCACTGATGGCCCTCGGAGCCGGGCAGCGGGGCGGCTGGCCAATGGGCACATGTTGGCCTCATAGCTGGCTGAGGATTGGCTGTGAGGGCTGCCCCAGTGCCTTGGATTTGTGGGGTGCCTGGACTGGTGGCCTTTGGGCCAGCTCTGTGGAGACAGAGAGGGCCCCACCCCAGGGTGGGAGGAGGGCTGATGATCTGTCTCCAGCCCCTTCCTTCTGCCTCCCCTCCCGCCTCCCCTCGGGCCACTAGACAGAGCTGGGGGTGGGCAGCAGCAGGGTGCTGCAGCCCACCAGAGCCATCCCCAGGCAGTAAGGGGTACAATAAAACTTGAACAGAGCCAAATCCTCTGCCTCAGAGTTTGTGTCCCTGTCACAGCTCCTCAAAGGCCTGGGGAATCCAGGACTCTGTTTACATACCCCACTGACAGGACACTCGCTGCCACCTCAAGACACACGCCCAGTCCCACGAGACCAGACAACAGGCAGCTTGTGAGCGGAAGCCACCTCCTGCCACCAGAGCAGCCCTCAGCTAGCTGCTCACCCAGCTTACAGCTGGAGGTCACAGAGGTCAGAGGCCAAGCTAAAGGGCGAAGGGGAGGCTCATCCCTATCCTTGCAGCTCTTGCTCAGTGCTGGCAGAACCCCACCCTCATGGTCCTCTGGGCCTCCTTGGAGACAGGAAAATAGGGCCCGTGAGTGGGGCTTCCCATGGGCTTCCCCAGGGTTAACCTGGGTGAGGTCACTTTCTCTTTCAGAGCTCTGCAGGAAGGTGCCCCGTCTTCCCCAGCGGAGGCAGGCTGACTGTCCCAGACCCCGAAATCATAGCCAGCCCGGCCCCATGCAGGACCAGAACACGCTGCCCTCAGGAGAACAACAAAAAGGAAGAGTTGTAGAAACTAAAGTAGGAAATGGCAGAGGAGGGCACTGCGTGGGGACAAGGGGGAGAGGAAGGGGTTAGAGACGGAGGACACGTCATTGAGGGGAAGCAGAGAGGAGCAGATCTGAGAGAGGAAATGGCAGGAGCGGTGGCCGTGGGAGAGGACACAAGGGGCCAGAGAAGACACCCTGTCAGGATGGCCGAGGGGCAGGAGCGGGAGGCAGAAGAGAAGGCATGCAGGTCTTCTGTGCAGACCAGCAGGCGAGAATGGAGTGGGGACAGACACATGGCGGAGGAGGAAGGTCTCTGCTTTGTCTCCACTGAGAGAGGGTAGAGGGAGAGGAAAGAGATTCAAGAGAAAGGGTGTTTAGGATGCTGGAAAGAGGAGCTAGAAAGATGGGAGGGGGCAGAACAGAGAGAGGAGCGAGGCAGGTAGTAGGGGAGCAAGGGACATTGGGGTAATGGGAGGGAAAGGCCCTGGAGAGAGAGTGGGCTGACAGCGGAGCTCAGAGGATGAAGTGTCAGATTTGTGAGGTGGAAGGACTTTGTTGGGGGAAAGGGAGAGAAGATTGAGAAATGGCAAAGAGGGGAAAAACGGAGTATAAAAGGGTTATCAAATGGGAATGTTACGGTAAATATTGAGAGAGAAAAGCAGATCCTCAGAGGAGGGAGCTATGGGAAGATGAGCAGGTTACTCAGGGGAAAGGTGCAGTTTGGCCTTGAAGCAAATAAAAAAGATGCTCAACATGTTTTTAAATGCAAATGAAAATGACAAATTGTTTCTCACCAGCTATCCTGGCAAAAGTGCCGGTGACGGCGCCCTCTGGTGGTGGTGTTTGCAGGGAAGGGGAGCTGCTGTGGCACAGGCGGTGAGGGGCGCTGGGCTTTCACTGGCAGGACCGGTGATTTCATCTTTGTCTCTAGAGACATCTAGCGCTCCCTAGTACGCCTACAAGTCAGTAAAGAAAGCAGAAACCTAAAGAGAGAATAGGGGAAAAGACACAATGCACACTTACAGAAGAGAAGACATTTATGACCAATAAACACATGAAGACACACTCAATCTCATTCATGATCGGGATAATGCCAAGCAAGGCAGATACCATTTTAGACCCATTCAGTTGGCAAAAATAAATACATTGGACAAAGCAAGTGGGATCAATAAGAATCAGGTATTACTGGGGACAGTGTAAACTGGTACAATCTTTTGGAAAACCATCATGTAAAATTGTTGACAATTTTATAAAGTTCAGAGCATCTCAAAATGATGTATTGTTTAGGCATAAATTTCTGTCTAGTAGAACTACAGTAGTCCCCCCTTATACAAGATCCTCAGCAGATGGCCTGAAGCCACCGATTGTACCAAATCCTATGTTTATGTTCCCCCAAAACATATACACTTTGAATATTTATAAAGGCTGTGTTTATTAAAATGCATTTCATTTTCAAAATTGAGCTATCAGCTATTAGTGTGTATACATTTTGGGGGAATACCCTGTATACTATGTTTTGTTTATTTCTGGAGTTTTACATTTAATATTTTTGTGCAGCAGTTGACCACAGGTAACAGACCTCAGAAAGCGTGGCTAGGGAGACACTACTGCATTTATTTAGTAAGCAAAATATAGACAGAAAATTCAGAAGACTGATATGTTACCTTTGATCTGGGGAAGCAGAGGAATTGGATTCAGGTAGATATAAATTACTGTCACTATTCTAGTTTTTGAAGTTGTGAGGTGTGGTGACAGATATATTATTAATAAATACAATTTGAAAGGGATATGCAGACTTCACTCGTGTGGGATCTAAAACTGAAAGCATCTGCCCTAGCTGGTTTGGCTCAGTGGATAGAGCATCAGCCTGTGGACTGAAGGTTCCTGGGTTCGATTCTGGTCAAGGGCACATGCCTAGGTTGTGGACTTGATCCCCAGTAGGGGGCGTGCAGGAGGCAGCAAATCAGTGATTATCATCATTGATGTTTCTCTCCCTTCCTCTCTGAAATAAAATATATATATATTTAAAAAATAAAACTGAAAGCATCAAATGAACTAATAAGATAAAACTCATAGACACAACAGTATGGTGGTTACCAGAAGGAAAGAGAGATGAGCGGGTGGTGAAGGGTAGAGGGGGTGGGGTGTATGGTGGCAGAAGGAGACTTGACTTTGGGTGGTGGACATAATGCAATATACAGATGATGTATCATAGAATTATACACTTGAAATCTATACAGTTGTATTAACAAATTAAACCCCAATAAATTTAATTTTTAAAAAGTATTTTAAAGGCGATATGCAAAAAGACAACATGCAACCCGGGAGAAAGTATTTGCAAGCCATATATCTGAAAAAGGCCCAGTATCCAGAATATGTAAAGAACTCTTACAGTTCAAGAACAACAAAAAGGATAGGCAAAGGACTTGACATTTCTCCAGAGAAGATATACAAATAGTTAACAAGCACATAAAAAGATGTCCAACAAATGATGTTCAATGTAAATCAAAACCACAAGATACCACTTCACATCCATAAGGATGGATGTGGCAAAAAATAAAATAGCCAGTGTTGGTGAAGATGGGGAAAAACTGGAACAACCTCATACATTGCTGGGAACATAAGATGGTTAACACTGGAGCACAATTTGGCAGCTCCTCAAAAAGTTAAATAGTTACATATAACTCCGTTGAAAACAGGGACTCAAAATATTTTGCATGAATGTTCACAGCAGTACCCTTCATAATAGCCAAAAGATGGAAACCACCCCAAGGTCCATCAACAGGTGAATAGACAGACTGTGGTCCATCCACACAATGGAATATTATTCAGCCATAAAAAAGAGATACAGCCCTGACCTAGTGGCTCGGTTGGTTGGAATGTCACCCCATACACCTAAAGTTTTCAGGTTGGATCGCAGGTCGGGGTGCCTATGGGAGGAAATGATTCTCTCTCTCTCTCTCTCTCTTCTTTCTCTCCCTCTCTATTAAAAAAACAAACACAAAAGCACCACATGCTACTACATGGAATAACTGTTTAATGGGTAGGGAGATTTTTGGGAGTGAGCCTTAAGAAAGAACTCCCATACTCGCTTTGGTAGCACCTACTAAAATTGGAATACAGAGAAGATTGGTGTGGTTCCTGCAAAAGGATGACACGCAAATTTGCAAAGCATTCCATTACAAAACAAAACAAAAAAAACCCTCCCAAATATCAGCAAGAAAAAGAGCCAACCAAAAGTAAAGGGACAAACAGGATACGAACAGGCAAGTTACAGGAATGAAATTTTAAGAATAGTTAAATACAATGGAATTAATCAGTCTTAAAAAGGAAGGAAATTCTGACACAGGCTATGACTTGGATAAATTTTGAGGACATTATGCTAAATGAAATAAGCCAGGCACAAAAAGACGAATATTGTGTGATTGCACTTATATGAGGTCCCTACAGGACTCAAGTTTGTAGAAACAGAAAATAGAATGGTGGGTGCCTGGGGCTGGAGGAGGAAGAAATGGAAAGTTATTTAATTGTTTCAGTTTTGCAAAATGAAGAGTTCTGGAGATTGATTACACAGCAATGTGAATATTCTTAACCCTACTAAAATGTACACTTAAAAATAAGTTGGTGCCTGCTTGGTGTGGTTCAGTTGGTTGAGCATTGTCCCATGCTCAGGATGTCATGGTTCGATTCCCAGTCAGGGCACATGCCTGGGTTTGGGGCTTGATCCCCAGTAGAGGGCGTGTAGGAGGCAGCTGATTGATGTTTCTCACTGATGTTTCTCTCTCCCTCTCCCTTTCTCTCTCTGAAATCAATGAAAACATATTTTAAAAATTAGTTAAGATGGTAATTTTATGTTATGTGTATTTTTACTACAATTTAAAAAAATGGGAAAAGTCAGTAAATTAGATATAGAGGTGAACTTACTCAACTTGATAAAGAACATCTACCCAAAACACTCGACAGCTAGCATCATACTTAATGGTGAGAAACTCAAACTTCCCACTAAGATCAGAAACAAGGCAAAGAAGTCCCCTCTCACCTCTCCTTTCCAGTTCCTACTTAAGGTCTAAACAAGAAAAGGGAAAGAATACAGATTTAGAAGGAAGAAATAAAACTTTGCTCCTAGATGATATGATTGTCTATGTAGAAAATTCAAAAAAATTTTTGACCAAAAGAACCTGTTGGAATTAATAAACCATTATAGCAACATTGCAAGAAACAAGGTTAATATATAAAAGTCCATCACTTCCCTATGTACCAGCAATTAAAAAGTGGAATTTGAAATTAAAAACACAATACCAGTTGCATTAGCATCCCTCCCCCAAATTAAATACTTTGTATAAATCTAATAAAATATGTACAAGTTCTACATCAGGAAAACTATAAACTCTGATGAAGGAAGTAAAAAAAACACTAAATAAATGGAGACATATTCTGCCCTGGCCTACTAGCTCAGCTGGTTAGAGCATAGTCCCCACACACCAAGGTTTCGGGTTCATCCCAGGGCAGGGCACATACAAGAATCAGCTGATGAATACATAAATAAGTAAAATGACAAATCAATGTTTTTATCTCTCTCCCTTCCTCTCTCTCTAAAATCAATTTTTTAAAAAAAAAAAAATTAAAGAAATATTCAGCCCGGCAATGTGACTCAGTGGTTGAGCATCACCCCATGAATCAGAAGGTCATCAGTTCAACTCCTGGTCAGGGCACATGCCCAGGCTTAGGGTTCTATCCCCAGGAACGGGGTGGGGGTGGGGGGGCAGCAGGGGAAGGGAGTGGTGGTGGTTCAGGAGGCAGCCGATCGATGATGTTTCTCTCTCATCGATGTTTCTATCTTTCTATCCTCTCCCTCTCTCTCTAAAAATCAATAAAAATCATATTTTGTGTGTATGTTTTTGTTGTTAATCCTCACTGGAGGATATTTTTCCATTGATTTTTAGAGAGAGTGGAAGGGAGGGAGAGAAACAGAGAGAGAGAAACATCAATGTGAGAGAGACACTGATTGGTTGCCTCCTGCATACACCTCAACCGTGGTCAGGGATCGAGCTTGCAATCCAGGTACATGCCCTTGACAGGAACTGAACCCATGACCTTTCGATCCTCATGCTGATGGTCTATCCACTGAGCCAAATCAGCTAGGGCAATAAAACGTGTTTGTTTTTCTTTAATTTTTGAAGAAATATTCCATGTTCATGGATAAGGCTTGATACTGACAAGATGTTAGTTCTTCCCAAGGTGATCTATAGATCTAATGCAATTCCAATCAAAATCCCTAAAACTTATTTTGTGGATATTAGCAAACTGATTCTCAAGTTTATAAGGAGAGACAATGACCCAAAATAGCTAACACAATATTGAAGGAAAAGAACAAAGTTGGACTGACAGTATACAATTTCAAGACTTATTATAAAGCTACAGTAATCAAGACAGTGTGACACTGGCAAATGTACAGACAAATAGATCAATGGTACTGAGAGAGCACCAAGAAACAGACAGATGTAATTATAATCAACTGATCTGTGACAAAGGATCAAAGACCACACAATGAGGGGAAAATAGTTTTTTCAACAAATGGTACTAGAACAACTGGGCATCCACAGGCCAAAAAAAATTAAAAAATGAATCTAGATACAGACCTTACACCCTGCACAAATGAACTCAAAATGGACCACAAACCTAAAAGCAAAACGCAAAACTGTAAAACTCCAAGAAGATAACAGAGAAGAAAATATAGGTGGACTTGGGTTTGGCAATGACTTTTTAAATATAACACCAAAGGCACAATCCATGAGAGAAAGAATTGATAGCTCCACTTTATTAATATTAATTTTTTCTGCTCTGTGAAAGACATTATCCAGAGAGAGAGAGAGAAGAAGAGAGAAAAGATAATAGAAGTTTCAAACTAGGAGAAAAATTTGCAAAACACCTTGATAAAGGACTGTTATCTAAGATATACTGGTACAAAGAACTCTTAAAACTCAACAATAAGAAAACAAACAACCCAACTGGAAAATGGGCCAAAGATCATTAAAGATATGCAGATTGCAAATAAGCATTTGAAAACACATATGTCATCACACATCATATGCCATTAGGGAAATAAATGTAAATTAAAAACCAGGAGGTTGTCACAGTTCAATTCCCAGGCAGGGCACATGAGCTCTGGTGGATGGAGCTCCACCAGGTTGCGGGCTCCATCCCCAGTGGAGGGCATGCAAGAGCAGCTGATCAATGATTCTCTCTCATCATTGATGTTTCTCTCCCTCTCCCTTCCTCTCTGAAATCAATAAAAATATTTTTGAGGCCGAGACCGGTTTGGCTTAGTGGATAGAGCGTCGGCCTGAGGACAGAAGGGTCCCAGGTTCGATTCCGGTCAAGGGCATGTACCTGGGTTGCGCGCACATCCCCAGTAGGAGATGTGCAAGAGGCAGATGATCGATGTTTCTCTCTCATCGATGTTTCTGACTCTCTATCTCTCTCCCTTTCTCTCTGTAAAAAATCAATAAAATATATTTTAAAAAATATATTTTTAAGAAACACACAATGAGATGCCTCTACACACCTATCAGAATAGCTCAAAATCCAGAACACTGACAACACCAAATGCTGGCAAAGATGTAGAGCAAACATGTCAAACTCATGGCCCTTAGGCAGCATGCGGCCCACAACGAATATTTTTGTGGCCCAGCCAATATAACGGTATGTAAGAGACGTTTTAATAAAAATGTCATAACTTAATTTTTACAATATCCTGTTATACATAACTAGAGGCCTGATGCACAAAATTTGTGCAAGAGTAGGCCTTCCTTCCCCCAGCTGCCGACACCAGCTTCCCTCTGGCACCCAGGATCCTGGCTTCATCTGGAAGGTCTTGGGAAGGACATCAGTCTAATTAGCATATTACACTTTTATTATATAGGACTAGAAGCCCGTTGCACAAAGATTCGTGCAATAGGCCTTCCTTCCCCTGGCTGCCGGCACCGGTTTTCCTCCAGCACCCAGGACCCAGGCCTTTGGTCCGGCCGCAGCGGAGAAGCCAAGCCTCTTCAGTCTTCAGTCTTCAGTCTTCGCTCCGTGCCTGGGTATGCAAATTAACCCCATCTTTGTTGGGTTAATTTGCATAGTCGCTCTGATTGGCTGATGGGCATAGCAGAGTGACACCAATTTGCATGTTTCTCTTTTATTAGTGTAGATTATTAATAACAAACTACAACATTCGCTAATGACATTACTATAATCATGTTGCATTCATTTCCCTTACATACCTTATGCAAAGGCACACCATTTCTCTCCACGAATATGAGCAGCAAATATTTTAGCAGCCAAATGCCATGTCATTAGTCTTGTACTGACTTGGTTGGTGTGCGCAACAGGAAATATTTCACTTTCGGAGAACAAGAAAAATAAGTTTATTTGTGTTACACTAATTAATTTATGCAGTTATTCAGTTTCTGATAAGTTAATGTTCAAGAAAAAATATGAATTTTTATTAAAATGTTCTATTATTTTGTGTTAACGATTACTCATTTATTTCAGCTCTTTGTATTCAGCATGTCTTCATTGAAATAAACCTATGTTTCTATGAAAATTGAAGTTTTGTGTTGTTGTTTTTTTGAGGCCACATAAACTTAAACCTTGCTTATTCGGCCTGTGTTAGCCTTTGAGTTTGACATGCTTGCTGCAGAGCAACAGGACCTCTCACTCATTGGGTGGGAACGCACAATGGCATAGCCATTCTGGGAGGTCGTTTGGTGATTTCTTTCTTTTTTAAAAAAAAATATCTTTTTTTTTAGTTCCCCCCCCCCCCTTGAATCTAGAGAGGAGCAGGAAGAGGAAAGAAGAAAGAAAGAAGAAAGAAAGAAAGAAAGAAAGAAAGAAAGAAAGAAGGAAGGAAGGAAGGAAGGAAGGAAGGAAGGAAGGAAGGAAGGAAGAAAGAAAGAAGAAAGAAAGAAAGAAGAAAGAAAGAAAGAAAGAAAGAAAGAAAGAAAGAAAGAAAGAAAGAAAGAAAAGAAAGAAAGGAAGAAAGAAAGAAAGAAAGAAAGAAAGAAAGAAAGAAAGAAAGAAAGAAAGAAAAGAAAGAAAGGAAGAAAGAAAGGAGGGAGGGAGGGAGGGAGGGAGGGAGGGAGGGAGGGAGGGAGGAAGAGAAAGAGAGAAACATTGATTTGTTGTTCCACTTACTTACACATTTCTTGGTTGATTCTTGTATGTGCCTGACCAGGGACTGAACTCACAACCTTGGCATATTAGGATGAAGTTCTAACCAACTGAGCTACCAAGCCAGCCTAGTTTGGTGTTTTCTTACAAAATTAAACATACTCTTATGATATGATCCAACAGCTAAGCTCCTTGGCATTTACCCAAAGGAGTTGAAAATTTACATCCACACAAAAACCTGTGCATGAATGTTTATGGCAACTTTAGTAATAATTTTCTAAAGAAATGAGCTATCTAACCATGAAAAGACACAGAGGAAAGTTAAATGACTATTATTTAATGAAAGAAGCCCATCTGAAAAGCCTACATAATGGATGGTTCCAACTGTATGACATTCTGAAAAAGGTAAAACTATGGAAACAATAAAAAGATCCATGGTTCTTTTTGGCTGGAACTGCCATCTTCCAGCAGGCCCTGCACATGGCTCTCAGTGACCGTGGTTCAACAGGCTAATTCGCCAAAATGACTAACACAAAGGGAAAGAGGAGAGGCACCCACTATATGTTCTCTAGGCTTTTTAGAAAACATGGAGTTGTTCCTTTGGCCACATACATGAGAATCCACAAGAAAGGTGATATTGTGGACATGGAGGGAATGGGCACTGTTCAATACGGAATGCCCCACAAATGTTACCGTGGCAAAACTGGAAGAGTCTACAGTGTCACCCAGCATGCTGGGGGCATTGTTGTGAACAAGCAAGGCAAGGGCAAGATTCTTGCCAAGAGAATGAATGTGCGTATTGAGCATATTAAGCTCTCTAAGAGCTGAGATCGCTTCTCGTGTGAAGGAAACACGTGAAGGACAATGATCAGAGAAAGAAGGAGCCAAAGAGAAAGGTACCTGGTTCAACTGAAGCGTCAGCCTGCTCCACCCAGAGAAGCACAGTGAGAACCAAAGGAACGGAGCCTGAGCTGCTGCAACCCATTCCCTATGATTCATGGCACAATAAGCGGGAAAAATAAAAAAGACTTCTGTGCTGATAAGAATGTTTCTCTTAATTGAGTGGAAGTGTGGCATCCCTTCCCCCCAAAGAATAACTAAAGAAAACTTTGTGTCCTAAAAAATAAAAAAGTAAATGGTTTACACTTCTTCCCAACCAGAGTAGCTTAAATCACCCTACTCGGGGAAATAGCAGAAAACCAGTTAGTGCCATTTGCCAACCACACCCAAGGACAGCTGAAGCTGAGGGATTAAATCTCATTTTGGCATGTCAGCATAAAACTAATGCATATTCTATTGAGATCCTCCCCCAAATCACCCCTAAAACCCCAGCCTTTACAAACACTCAAAAACCAGGTCCCTGAGTGCATGGTCTCCTTCCCAGGAGCACCCCTCTCCTTTCCCTTCCTCCTCTTCTCCCCCCACAGGCGTGCGTCTCCTAAACTCTAAGGGACCCCATGAAGTTTACAATCAGGGAGCAATGGGCAGCAGCAGCTCATCCCGGGCTAACCCCCTGACCTTGTCCCCAAAACCCCCTTTTCTCTGACACCTTCGTGATTGGGGGGGGGGGGGGGCTCATAATCTAATAGATAGAGCACCTGAGTTAATCTAAAAGATAATCATAAAAGATAATCTGAAATACGTGTGGGAACAGAGGATTAAGGTTTTTTTCTTCTAAGTTTCATTTCTCAGGCCAGTGCACCTGCGCACTCCCTTGGATCCTGAACAACGTGATGGAGGAGGTGATTCAACTGCGGACAATGTATACTGTACCCAACAGGCAAGCAGAACTGCTAAGCATGACCAGGCGGACCCCACCAGGAGCCAAGCCGTCATCTCATTGCCTGACAACCAAGAACAATGGTTGATGTCTGCTGACATGCAGGATTGCATGCAATTGCATTCTGTCCCCAACCTCACCCCGGCCCATGTTTCCTATATAATCCTGTCCCCTGCACTTTACTGTCAAGACAGGTTTTGGATGCTTGTAAGCTCCCTGTCTTCTTGGTTGGCTGGCCTTCTCAATAAACGCCTTATATGATTCAACCCTGCCTTTGTTATTGAACATTGCGACAGGCAGGTTGAGCCTGTCCCCCCCCCCGCCCCCCCCCCCCCCGTAACATTAGTGAGCCACACAGCCCCGGCTCATTCCCCTCCTAGTCCCTCTTCTATTCTAGGCCCTTCCTTCTTGCACTGTCCCCAGTTTTAAAAATTACCTGGACTCGTTTTGTGAAATCTTTCCTGCACAAAGTCAATAACCTACAAACTACTGGCTAGCCATAGGCAGACTTGCTCAGGGCCAGGTCCCCTTTCCAGCAACAGTGTGGGGGCAGGGGGACATGAGAACAGTTTGCTGTGAACCCAAAACTGCACTAGAAAATAAAATCTATTTAACATTTTTAAAAAGAGTTCCCTAGTAATCAAGAAAATGCCCACTGAAATATTCACAAGATTTATTTTCCAACTATTAGGTTGGGAAAAAAAAATTTAAGTTTGATAATATCAAATGTTAATGAGATTGTGGGGAAAATTCTATTCTCCTTGGAGGGGGCAGTATGGCATGGGCATTGACACAAATAATTTTGGAACACACTAGGCACTAACTGAAAAAAGGGAAAACACGCTGACCCCACACACAGCACTGCCTGTGGATGCAGAGGCGTGTTCTAGTGGGAAAAAGGGAAAACTGCCCAAAAAGCCATTAATATGGACATGTACTAATAAAATGCACGTTCAATACTACATATCACTATGAATGACATTCATATTATCAATATGAATAGAACCAAAAACATTGTTTCTTTAAAATCTATTTTTATTGATTTCAGAGAGAAAGGGAGAAAGAGATAGAAACTTCAATGATGAGAGAGAATCATCAATTGGCTGCCTCCTGCATGCCCCACACTAGAATGGAGCCTGTAACCCGGGCATGTGCCCCAACCAGGAATTGAACCTTGACCTCCTGATTCTTGGGCCCATGCTCAACCACTGAGCCACACCAAAAACATTGAGTAAAAAGCATTGTCATGAGCTCTGGTCAGGGAGTGTGCAGGAGACAATCATTGTGTCTCACATCATATTCTCTCTCTCTCTCTTTCTCTTTCTCTTTCCCCCCTCCCTCCTCCCTCCCTCCCACTCTCTCTAAAAATCAATGGAGAAAATATCCTCGGGTAAGGATTAACAAAAAACAAAACAAAAACCTAGAGGATTTAACCATCAAGTTTTATCAGATTCTCAAGTAGCAGATAATTCCTGTTTTATTCAGGGTGACACCAAGAATAGAAAAAAGGGATTGAGATTCAGAGAACACCCAACTTCTTTGAAAGGGATAGTATATAACCTACAAACCAAAACCAGATAGGATTACAACAAGGATGAGCCTTGAAAACAGATTCTCAACCAAAGAAGCCAGACACGCAAAGCCACACAGTGTAAAATTCGGTTTTCCACAGACAGGAAGATTAAGAGTTACCAGGGGTGGGGTAGGAGTTATGGGAGCAATGTTTAATGAATCAGGAGGGGGTGGGTTCCTTTAGGGGAGAGGAAATGTTTTGGAATGAGAGGGTGGTGGTTGCACAGCACTGTGAATGTTCTAAACGGCACTGAATTGTTCACTTTCAAATGGTTCATTTCATTATGTAAATTTCACCTCAATAAAAACAAAAATAGCCGAAACCGGTTTGGCTCAGTGGATAGAGCGTAGGCCTGCGGACTGAAAGGTCCCAGGTTCGATTCCGGTCAAGGGCATGTACCTTGGTTGCGGGCGCATCCCCGGTGGGGAGTGTGCAGGAGGCAGGTGGTCGATGTTTCTCTCTCATCGATGTTTCTAACTCTCTATCTCTCTCCCTTCCTCTCTGTAAAAACTCAATAAAATATATTTAAAAAACAAACAAACAAAAAAACAAACAAAAAAACAAACAAACAAAAAAAAATAGATAAAGAGCATGAAGCAAGATAGAAAAATTTAGGCCAATTTGCAACAATGTCCATAGACACAAAAGTCCTAAATAAAGTGCTGCCACCCAAATCTTGCAGATTGGGGTGATTCCATCATGACCAAGCACAACTGGGCCAGAAAAGCACAGAAGAGTCAACCTCAGAAAATCAGGGAATCTGCTGACGGGATTCCTTCTGATATAGGCACTTGTTGCCACGATCAGACCTGAGAAAGGGGTTCGTCCAGACACATGGCAGGGGCAGCCACTCAAAACCCGTGCCGTCTGTAAGCAGAGCACCAACAAAAGCAGAAAGGAGCTTGAGAAAATACTAGCACATTTCTCTTATGTGCAAATAATAAATATGGGAATAGGAATTCACCTTTAAAAATAGAAGTTCAGCCCTGGCCGGTTTGGCTCAGTGGATAGAGCGTTGGCCTGCGGACCAAAAGGTCCCCGGTTCAATTCCGGTCAAGGGCATGTACCTTGGTTGCGGGCACATCCCCAGTAGGAGGTGTGCAGGAGACAACTGATGGATGTTTCTCTCTCATCGATGTTTCTAACTCTCTATCCCTCTCCCTTTCTCTCTGTAAAAAAACAATAAAATATATTTAAAAAAAATAAAAATAGAAGTTCAGCCCAGCCGGGTGTAGCTCAGCGGTTGAGCATTGATCCAGAAACCAAGAGGTCACCGGTTCGATTCTCGGTCAGGGCACATGCCGGGTTGTGGGCTCGATCCCCAGTGTGGGGTGTGCAGGAAGCAGCCAATCAATGATTCTCTCTCATCATTGATGTTTCTATCTCTCCCTTCCTCTCCCTTCCTCTCTGAAATCAATAAGAATATATATATTTTTTAAAAAATAGAAGTTCATCTCATAACACTACACATACCCTAGTCACTCACTTAAAATGTGCAAAGAGCCCACCAGCGTGGCTCAGTGATTGAGCATCAACCTAGGAACCAGAAGGTTATGGTTTGATTCTTGGTCAGGGAATATACCCGGTTGCGGGCTTGATCCCCAGTGTGGGGCATGCAGGAGGCAGCCGATCAATGATTCTCTCTCATCATCGATATTTCTATCTCCCCCCTCTCTCTCCCTTCCTTTTTGAAATTAATAAAATTAGCCCTAGCCAGTTTTCTCAATGGGTAGAGAGTTGGCCTGTGGACTGAAGAGTCTTGGGTTCAATTCCAGTCAAGAGCACATGCCCAGGTTGCGGGCTCAATTCCCAGTATGGGGTGTGCAAGAGGCAACGGATCAATGATTCTCTCTCATTACTGATGTTTCTATCTCTCTCTCCCTCTCCCTCTTTCCTCTCTGAAATCAATAAAAACATATTTAAAAATAAAATAAAAATATATTTAAAAAATAAAATGTACGACGAGTGTTTAGTATATTCGTAGATAGTACAACCATCCCCTTGATCAATTTTAGAGCATTTTCATCACCACACAGAGAAACCTGCATCCTTTAGCTATTACTGCCTATCCTGCTATTTCCCCCAGAACCTAAGCAATCTATAATCTTTCTGTCTCTACACATTTACCTATTCTGGACATTTCATATACATGAAATCATATAGTATCTGACCTTTGCTTCTTTCATTTAGATGATGTTTTCAAGTCTCACCTGCGTTGTAGCAGGCATCATACCATTACTCTCTTCAATGGCCAAATTATATCCCAGTGTATGGATGGACCATATTTTGTTTATCCATTCATCCTGTTGATGGACCTTCAGGTGGTTCTATGTTTGGGTCATTACAATGTTCTGAACATTCATGCATAACAAATATACTTTGAAGAAAAAAATAAGAAATATTTTTAATATGCTTTTATTGATTTTTAGAGAGAGAAGGATAGAGAGGTAAAACATCAATGAGAGAGAAACATCAATAGGTTGCCTCCTGCACACCCCCTAATGGGCATAGAGACCATAACCCAGGCATATGCCCTGACCAGGAATTGAACTGGTGACCTGTTGGTTCATGGATTGGCTCTCAACCACTGAGCCACACAGGCCAGGCTAAGGAATATTTAATAACCCAAAGAACTGCATAAAAGTGGAAATTTCAGACTGCGGTAAGACAGTAAGAGAAAGTGTCCGAAAGTCCCCTTTTTCCAAGTATTTTTAAATGCTGCTTTATTTCTGTAAGGCTCTGCTGACATGTAAGATGAGATAATAGCTAATGACAAAAGGTAGAAATGAGGCATCAGCTTCTCTAACCACACTACAAGGACATCCATTACATGTTCACTTTGGTATCATCCCATTCTACTGTAATATAGCAATGTGGATAGAATACAGTGAGTAGGGGATACTGCATCTCAGGAAAGCACTACTTGGACATCTGCCTGTGAGGCTGGTGACACCCCATTCCCCCCGAGATCCAGCTAAGCTCATGAGGAACCATCCTAGGAATCACAGGAGAAGGGGCCTTGGCAGGCCTCTGACACAGCGACGAACAGTAGACGGCTACTCGGTTATAAGGGCTTCGACTTGCTGCTGTGTGGAAGTGTCACATCGGTGTCAGTGACAGTCCTGGCACTGCTCAGCTCCCCCTCTAGAGTGTTATGGCTACTTCTGTAGGGTGATCCAAGACTGCAGGAACATTTAAGGCGGCTAAGGTATTTTATGCAAGTATCCATTCATAAACTACGTTGCTATTAATTAAAACAAAATATTATTAATTAAAAAAAGGAAAGTGGGCCCAGCCAGTGTGGCTCAGTGGGTGAGCGTTCACCCACGAACCAGGAGGTCACCAGTTCAATTCCCAGTCAGGCACATGTCCAGGTTTCAGGCGTGATCCTCAGTAAGGGGTATGCAGGAGGCAGCCATTCAATGTTTCTCTCATCGATATTTCTATCTCTCACTCTCTCTAAAAATCAATAAAAACATCTTTTTTAAAAAGGAAAGCTGCAGCTGGGTTAGTTTGTTAAACTTCCAGAAGTATTCACTATAACAATGGTCCTCTGAAATAGGCTTGTTCTCCCAGATCTGCCTGTACTTTCCACATCCCCACATGTTCCATGTTTGAAAGTAGGTACGTTCAGAAAACACAGCACATAGGGAACTCAAACATTAGTTCAGGTAAAAAGTCAGTTTAAAATCACAGCTAAGTTCAAATGTTAATTTTCTAGAAATTCATATTAATCAACTGAAAGAACACAAAAAAACTTTTATTTATTGATTGATTTTAAAGGGAAGGAGGGAGGGAGAAAGAAGAGAGAGAGAAGCATCAATTTGTTGTTCCACTTATTTATGCATTCATTTTTTGATTCTTGCATATGCCCTGGCCAGGGATCGACCTGCAACCTTGGTGAATTGGGATGATGTTCTAACCAACTGAGTTACCTGACCAGGGCCCAGAAGGGTGTCAGGCCCTCAAGGGGTGGTTTTGATGAGGAAGTTAAACCATGCGTTTCGGTAAGTTATCTTTCTGCTCACAGAACATAGGCTGAGCAAGTTGGAGCAGCCACTGCAACTCTCTGTGTCGTGTGATTACTCAGCGGGTCCCAGCTGAGTCATGAAGAGCATCTCAGTGGAAGCTTTATCTCAGGCTTTTGCTTACATCACTAAGCAGCTAGTTACCACTTTTCTGCTCTATGATAACATGAAGAAGACTTAATCTACTTGGGTGCTCATTTTTTAACTGTAGCCATTGCAAAATTCACTTTGCTTTGGAGCTGCTTTTTGCTAAATCTACTATGAGTAATATTGTAAAATGGGAGAAAAGGTAGAGGGAACAACTTTGAAGAATGCTCTTCCCCTATGGGTGGTGTAGGGCAGAGGGTGAGGACACAAAGAACAAGGCTCAATTCCATTTTATAGGATAGGAGCCCCTGTCACTTCACAGCTTTTTGGCACAAGCGGAGCAATGCACTTGGTTCTGGTGGGAAACAAAGTGCCCGTTGGCCAGATTCATGAGCATTGTTTGCAGTAGAAGCAGCCGTCGTGCCAGGGTTGTCCTTCAGAGGCCTGTACCAAGCACAGTGACGGGGTTCTACATCCAGCTCTTCTTGGCCACAAAGTTTGTGTAGCGACCCCGCAGGAATGCTGGTCCTCCGCTGCCCAGCCACCTTCTCACAGAAGGCGACACACAAAGCGCCCGGCGGTTTCAGTGTGCCTCTTCAAGAAATGGGTCTCCACCTGGCCCCCCAGTGCCTCCTAAATTCATATTTCTTGTCTAGTGTTTCCATTTGTGCGTCATCCCCTTCTTCAGATCCTGAACCCTAGCCGTGCAGGTCACGGCGTTCTGGCGCCTCGAACAGGATACTGGAGGAGATTTGCCAGAGCAGAAAACGAAGTGAAAAAGGAAAAGTGGAAATTCACCGGAAAGGTGGGAACTTCACCGCACACAAAGCCCGTGCCAGCTTCGGAGCTGCGAACATAAGTGGACAAGAACGTCTTCATTCGGCCAGGTTATAATGGGGCAGAATTTGAGTAAAGGGGGAAAATATTATTGTAGACTTTTTTAAAAATATATATATATTTTATTGGTTTTTTTTAGAGAGGAAGGGAGAGGGATAGAGAGTTAGAAACATCGATGAGAGAGAAACATCGATCAGCTGCCTCCTGCACATCTCCTACTGGGGATGTGCCCGCAACCCAGGTACATGCCCTTGACCGGAATCGAACCTGGGACCCTTCAGTCCGCAGGCTGACGCTCCATCCACTGAGCCAAACCGGTTTCGGCTTATTGTAGACTTTTGGCTTGCATGCTCAAGCATAAAGGAATTAAGGTGTCAGAAGGTCTTTTCTTACAGTTTTTGCATATTATAGAACATAATCCTTGGTTTCCTGACGAGGGTACATTAGATGTTGAATGTTGGGAAAGAGTAGGTCAGAACTTGAATAAAGCTCATCAGCAGGGAAAAACTTGCCTCCGTGTTGTTTCTCCTTGTGGAGCGCAGTATTGCACTTGCTAGAACCTTTTAGAGAGGCTAGAGAGGATAAACCTCCTCCCCTTGCACCCTCCACTCCTCAAGAGGAGCAGAAAGAAAAATTGGAGGAGTGCCCTTCCTGCCCCCCTCCACCTCCGTGTTCTGATCCTGAAATATTTAATTCGCCGCTAATAGAATCAACTGCGCAAGGATTAAAGGACGTGAAGATGGAGGAGAGACTTGCTTTTTCTATTATACCCACATTACCCAAATCAAATAATAAGATAGCGTGACAAATTTGACTTTAAGATGATAAAGGCCTTCCTTGCATGAGAGCATCATACAAAATGGTCCTACCACTCCATTTACCGGAGAAATTATGACTAACATTTCTGAAGCATTCCTATCTCCTTTTGATTGGTACTGTTTAGCTCGTGCAGCCCTGGATGGAGGAGATTACTTACTATGGAAGGGAGAATTTTTAGAGAGATGTCAAGAGCAGGCGCATACTAATTGCGGGCAGAATGTTCAAATAACTTTTGAAACGTTAGCAGGCAAGGACAACACAATCAGCTATAGTGTGTGCAACAAGCTTATGAGCAGATTAGACTTTGTGGGAGAAAAGCCTGGTGGGCTTTACCAACTAAAGGGGATCCTGAGGGAGCTTTCAGTAAGTGTATGCAGGGACCACGGAATCAGACAAATACAACATGAAACAGCAGGAGACAGCCCTAACCGGTTTGGCTCAGTGGATAGAGCGTCGGCCTGTGGCCTGTGGACTTAAGGGTCCCAGGTTCGGTTCCGGTCAGGGGCATGTACCTTGGTTGCAGGCACATACCCAGTAGGGAGTGTGCAGGAGGCAGCTGATTGATGTTTCTCTCTCATCGATGTTTCTAACTCTCTATCTCTCTCCCTTCCTCTCTGTAAAAAATCAATAAAATATATATATTTTTTAAAAACACAGCAGGAGACATTTTAATTCAACAATTAGCCTAGGACAGTGGTCGGCAAACTGCAGCCCCTTGAGTGTGGCTCTTCCACAAAATACCACGTGCGGGCACGCACGTACAGTGCAATTGAAACTTCATGGCCACACTCAAGGGGCCAAAGAGCTGCATGTGGCTCGCGAGCCACAGTTTGCCGACCACTGGCCTAGGAAAATGCCAATGCTGATTGCAAGAAATGTCTGATGCCGCTAAGAAAAAATGGTACCATTACAGAAATAATTCGAGCATGTCAGGATGTGGGATCAGGCATTGTTCAAGCAAACTTACTAGCTGCCGCTGTAACAGTGGGGAGTAAAAAAAATGTTTTAATTGTGGAAAGCCAGGACATTTCAAAAGAGAATGTATGCAACCAAAAAGGATTCAGGGTGGCGCCCAAGGGAAAGGAGTGAGCATTCCGTCTCCCAATTCAAACAACACAGATTCAAGCTCTTTATGGCCTAGATGTCAAAAAGGAAATCACTGGGCTAGTCAGTGTAGATCTAAATTTAATAGAAATGGGCAGCCATTAAATTGAGACATAGGGAATGGCCAGCTGCAGGGAAACGGGAAGAGGGGCTTCCTCCAGCCCCGTAAACAACAAGGGGTTTAAGCCCTGTGAGGCCCACAGTGGATTCCCTCATCTGAGCCACTCCAGGGAGTGCAGACCTAGATCTCAACAGCACGTAGGGGTCACTCTGACCCCTGATATGGCTCTGCAAGCTGTTCCTACAGGAATTTTGAGGCCTGTACCACTGGGAATGTTAGGATTAGTCTTAGGAAGAAGTGCAAACACTCTGAAAGGACTAACTGTTTTGCCTGGAGTCATAGATTCAGACTATGAGGGAGAAATCAAGGTCATAGTAGAATACAAACATATTATGCAAATTACTCCAGGACAAAGAATTGCTCAGCTCCTACTTCTACCTTATATTCAGCAGGGTGAAGCTATAAATAGGAAAAGAGGAACACAAGGATTTGGAAGTTCAGATATCTATTGGATACATGAAATTAGCAAAACCTGTCCTACGATCAATTTAAGAATAGAGGAACAACTGTTTAAGGGTTTAGTAGACACTGAAGCGGATGTCAGTGTTATTAGTAAAGAATTCTGGCCTCCAAGTTGGTCCATGGTAGAAGCTATGGGCTCTAGTACGGGGGTTGGAGTTCCTGATAATATGCAACATAGTGCTGCAGTGTTAAAGTGGCAAGATGAGGCCCTAACCGGTTTGGCTCAGTGGATAGAGCGTCGGCCTGCGGACTGAAAGGTCCCAGGTTCGATTCTAGTCAAGGGCATGTACCTTGGTTGCGGGCACATCCCCAGTAGGAGGTGTGCAGGAGGCAGCTGATCGATGTTTCTCTCTCATCAATGTTTCTCTCTATTCCTCTCCCTTCCACTCTGTAAAAAATCAATAAAATATATTTTAAAAAATTAAAAATAAAGTGGCAAGATGAGGAAGGACAAACAGGATGGTTTCAGCCCTACATAGTCTCTGGAATTGCAGTCAACTTATGGGGCCAGGATTTTTTAAAAGGTTTATTAGCTTGTATTATTACCAGCAAGGGACAGCAGTTAATAACTCAGATGGGATATCAAGCTGGTCAAGGCTTAGGGAAAAATAAACAGGGAATTAAAGAACCCATTCAAGCCAAAGGAAACCCAAGAAGATGAGGATTAGGATACTAGCCATTTTAGGAATGGTCACTGCTCAGTCTCCTCGCCCCCATGCTGATCCTATACAATGGAAAGATGGTAGACCTATATGGGTGGATCAGTGGCCCTTAACCAAGGAGAAATTAGGTCATATTCATGAATTAATACAGGAACAAGTAGAGGCTGGCCACATGAAGCCTACCAATATTCCTTGGATTACTCCTATATTTACAATACCTAAGAAGACGATAGGAAAGTGGCAACTGTTGCATGATCTTAGAGCGGTTAACGCTACTATGCATACCATGGGAGCTTTACAGCCTGGACTCCCAGCACCTTCACAAATACCTCTAGATTGGTCTCTTATTGTAGTAGATCTCAAGGACTGTTTCTTCACCATTCCCTTGGCACCTCAAGATAAACAAAGATTTGCCTTTTCAGTGCCATCTATTAATAATATAGAGCCTATGAAAACATATCAATGTTTTGCCTCAAGGAATGGCCCATAGCCCCACCTTATGTCAAAAATATGTAGCTCAAGCTATTCAATCTTTAAGGGACAAATATTCCTAATATTACATTATCCATTACATGGATGACTTGCTCCTAGCGAGTCCACGGGAAGAGCAGACTTTAGCAATGTCTTCCCAATTAGAAAATGAACTCCCTAAATGGGGCTTAAGGATTGCTCCAGAAAAGGTACAGAGAGAAACGCCCTTCAAATATCTAGGAACCATAATTGAAAACCAGTGTATTAGGCCTCAAAAGGTGGAAATACAAAAGGATTGCCTTAAGACCTTAAATGACTTTTAGAAATTATTAGAGGACATTAATTAGTTAAGACCTTATCTAAAAATCTCTATGGGAGAAATGACAAATTTATTCAATATACTTAGGGGTGACTCTAATCTTTTCTCTCCCCAAACATTAACAGATAAAGCTAGGAAGGAGTTACTAAGAATTGAGCAGGCAATCTCCTCAGTCCAAGTAGCACAAGTACAGCCTGAATTACCTTTATTAGGGCAGATTAATCCTATTTCAAATAGTCCCACTGGAGTCATCTTCCAAAATAAAAACTCTCCTACTATTATTGAGTGGGTCCACCTAGGGCCGTGGTCGGCAAACTGCGGCTCACGAGCCACATGTGACTCTTTGGCCCCTTGACTGTGGCTCTTCCACAAAATACCACGTGCGGGCGTGCACATACAGTGAGATTGAAACTTTGTGGCCCATTCGCAGAAGTCGGTATTTTGTGGAAGAGCCGGTATTTTGTGGAAGAGCCACACTCAAGGGGCCAAAGAGCCACATGTGGCTTGCGAGCTGCGGTTTGCCGAGCCACAGTTTGCCGACCACTGACCTAGGGCATCGATCCTCTAAAACTGTTTACATGTATAGAACTCATGGCACAGTTAATATCTCAACTCAGAAAGCGCTGCAGGCAGCTTAGAGGAGAAGAACCCCAATGCATCTATCTTCCCCTTACTGGGAAGCAATTAGAAATGTTATTTCAGACTGATTTGAATTGGCAAAATGGACTAAGTGGATATTCAGGGGAGGTTAGTTGTCACCTACTAAAAAACAAATTCCTACAATTTTTATATTACACCCCTATTATTATACCAAAAAATACTAGGCAGGAACCTATTCCTGGAGCATTAACTGTTTTTACTGATGGTTCATCTAATGGTAAAGCTGCTTATCATGCAATGAATTCAGACTGAGTCATCCAGACCAGTCATACTTCTGTGAAAAGAATTGAATTAGAAGCTATCAAGGCTGCATTGCAGGATTTCCAAGAGCCTCTTAATATTATTTCTGATTCTGCCTATGTTGCTGGCCTGGTAAATAGAATTGAGACTGCTCGATTAAAATGGCTCAGTAACCAAAGTCTATTTATACTATATAAACAGGTCCAGCAAATTGTACAGCAAAGGCAATATCCCTTTTATATTACTCATATCAGGGCTCATACCACCCTGCCTGGTACTTTAACAAAAGGAAATACATATGCCAATCAATTGGTTGCTTTATTAAAACAGGACACAAAATCTCATCAGCTTTTATATCAGCCTGCCAAAATGTTGTCTAAACAATTCTCAATCACTTGACAGCAGGCAAAACAAATTATCAAGGAATGTCCCACTTATATTTTACATCTGCCTCAAAGGCTTAATACAGGAATTAACCCTGGAGGATTAATAAGGGACCATATCTGGCAAATGGATATAACACATTATACTCCTTTTGGACGCCATTGGGCTTTGCATGTCTCTGTAGACACTTTTTCAAAGGTCATATGGGCCACTGCATCTACAGGGGAAACAGTGAAACAGGTCATTAATCATTGACTAGCTACTTTTGCCATCAGAGGAATTCCAAAAATTATTAAAACTGATAATGGACCTGTATACACAAGCTGTCATTTCCAGCAATTTTGTAAAAAGTGGAAAATTCAGCACATTATGGGAATACCATACCATTCCCAAGGACAGGCAATTATAGAACGCCAATATCAGCAGCTAAAATCCCAACTTGAAAAACAAAAAGGGGGAATAGTGGTGAAATCTCCTGTAAGTAGACTACACCAAGCCTTAATTACTTTAAATTTTTTCACTTGTAACCCTGATGGCACAACACCTATGGAATTACACTGGTGTCAGAATAAGCCAAAGGAAAATGGTTTGGTTAACTATAAAAGGCTAAGTTGATTCGCACATGCGCGAGACATATAAAGCTCTCACTGGCGCCAATCACACGTGTGTGTTTCCATCTGTCATTGTTGATCGTGAATTTGGTTGACACTTCTATTATAGAGAAAGGGCGAATAGTGATATTAAAATATTTCTTCTAATTAATTTCCTTTCTTTGTGCACAAATTCGTGCACTGGGTCACTAGTTTAATATAAAAAGAGTGACCCATCTTTCCCCAACCCAGCATGCCCTTCCCTCCTACTTTGATTTTGGTCCCTGGAATTTAGCACCACCTGACCAGTTTATTAGCTGGTCATCTGCCTCCTCTCCCCTTCCACATCATGGGGGAGGGGCTTTGTTGTCTTTCAGGCACCATCTCTAACACTTACAGCAATGCCTGGCACACAGTCCATGCTCAATGAATGTTTGTGCTCCTCTACAAATTAACTTACAAACACAATGCAATCCCAATCAAAGTCCCAACTTGATCTTTTGTGGAATGCAACAAACTCATTAAAAGATTCTTGTACTCCTACAGATGGAGGTTGCACAACATTATGAATGTACTAGATGCCATTGAATTGTCACTTTAAAATGGTTAATTTTCGCCTGGCCGGTGTGGCTCAGAGATTGAGTGTTGACCTGTGAACCAGGAGGTCATGGTTTGATTCCTGGACATAAGCCCAGCTCGCAGGCTCCATCCCCAGCAGGGGGGTGCAGGAGGCAGCAGACTAATGATTCTTTCTCAACATTGATGTTTCTATCTCTTTCCCTCTCCCTTCCTTTTTGAAATCAATAAAAATATTTTTTAAAATAAAATGGTTAATTTTCTGTTATGTGAATTTAATTTTTTAAAAAACAGTATAATAAAGAAAAAATAAAAATAAATAAAATAAAAAACAGTATAATACCATTACACATCTATTAGAATAACTAAAATTGCAAAAACTGACGATAGCAGGTGATGCAGGGTATGAGGGAATGAGAACATTTACATTGTTGGGAGAGAAAAAGAGTACAACCACTTTGGAAAACATTTTGAAATTTCTTTAAAATTAAATATATACTTCCCATCTGAGGCAAGCATTCCCTCCTGGGAATTTACCCAAAAAAAATAAAAGCATAAATGTTCATAGCATCTCTGTCTGTAATAATAAAAAACTGGAAACAACCCAATTATCTATCAACAGATGCATTGGTAAATGAATTGTGGGCTAGCTATACAATGGATTACAGCTCAGCAATAAAAATGAGTTAACTTTTAAGTCATGCAACAATATGGATATGTCTTAAAATAATTGTTAGGTAAAAACGGCCAGAAAAAAAAGGATATATACTATATGATTCTAGAAATGCAAATAGTCTATAGTGTCAGAAGCCAACCAGTAGTTATTTGGGTAATGGGGGCGGGGAGTTGTCATAAAATGGGAAATGAGGAAACTTTGGGGGAAGAACCTTGAAAACATGAGCTCAGTGAGAGAAGCCAGACACAAGGCCACAGTGTGTGATTCAATTTATATGAACTGTCAGAACAGGCAAGCCTACAGAGACAAGATGTGGATTAGTGTTGGGGCTGGGGGGGCATAGGGGGCAGACAGAGGGGAGGGGGAAGTGACTGCTGATGGGGAGGGGTTCCCTTTTGAGACAATGAAGATGTCCTGGAAATAGATGGAGGTGGGGGTTGCACAGCATTTCAGATGTGAACTATCCACTTTAAAATGATTAATGGTTAATTTTATGTTATATGAATGTTCCTTGATAAAAAAAAAAAAAAATAGAATGAATGGTGAGAGTTGGACAAAACACATATATGCCCATCCACCCCCTTCCCCATGTTTAACACTTCTCCCTCCGGGCTACCTTCTCTGGCCCACCAGAATTTCACCAGGTACTGGGACCTATACCTACCCTGTCCACACACCCCTCCTAGTGGGCCCCCAAACACCCCTCCCTTTTATGCCTGGACTCCCCTGGAGGTTCACTGGGCTTGCTGCACAGGTTCACTGGCTGGCAGTCAGAAGGAGCCCTGCTTGAAGGAACAAAGAGTTGACACCTTTGTTAATGAACAAAGGGCATGCTCACAGGGCGAGGAGGTGGAGGGAGTGGACCCTGTGACTGCCTTAGTGTACAGATGACAAAGCTATCTGCCCAGGGCTCATCAGCTGGCTCACTGGATGGAAAGTTCCTCTCCCCCCACCCGGGTCTGCCCCTTTGTGACAGCTGGTCTGCAAGGATAGCCCCACAAACTGGGCCCTCCCAGTGTTCGTGCCCCCTCTAGCCCACCTCCCCTCCCCGACTCCCCCTCCCCTCCCGCGCCCCCCCCGTCCCCCCCCCGCGCCCCCCCACCCCCCCCCCCGCACCACACACACACACACACACACATCCACTGAACCAGCAGAATGGGGCAGAAAGTGATGCTGGCCCAGTTCCTGGAGGGTCTGAGCTTTTGAAGTTTCAGCTGCTTCAGCTCTGTACTTAGGGGAGCCTTGAGTTGCCATGAAAGACAAGTGGCCATCTGCTTAGGTGGCCATGTGGAAAGGCTACTCGGAGAGGCACGTGGAGAGGGGGAGGCCCATTATCCCAGCTGTCCCCCTAAGGCACCAGACGTGACAGAGACATTCCTGATGGTAATGTCAAGCTAGCCCAGCCCCCAAAGGACAGCAGCCACCATCAAGTGGAACAAAGAGCCGGTAGCCATACTGGCATACAGACACCTAGATCAATGGAACAGAATAGAGAGCCCAGAAATAAACCTACACCTTTATGGTCAATTGATTAATGACAAAGGAGGCAAGAACATACAATGGGGTAAAGATAACCTATTCAATAAATGGTGTTGGGAAAACTGGACAGGTTCATAGAAAAAAATGAAACTAGGCCACTTTCTTACACTATGTTGAAGAATAAGCTCAAAATTGATTAAAAACTTAAATGTAAAACCTGAAATCATAAAACTCCTAAAAGAAAATATAAACAGTAAAATCTCTGGCATAGCTCTTAGTAATATATTTTTTTAGATATGTCCCCTCAGGCAAGGGAAACAAAAGAAAAAATTAAACAAATGGGACTACATCAAACTAAAAAGGTTTTGCACAGCAAAGGAAACCATCAACAAAAGGAAAGGCAATATACTGAATGGGTGAAGATACCAATGATACATTTGATAAAGAGTTAATATACAAAATATATAAGAAACTCATACAACTTAACACCCAAAACAAGCAATTTATTTAAAAATGGGCAGAGGACCTGAATAGTATTTCTCCAAGGAAGACATATAAAAAAGATGCTCAACATCACTAATCATCAGAGAAATGCAAATTAAAACCACAAGGAGATACCACCTCACACCTATCAAAATGCCTATCATCAACAAATCAATAAACAACAAGTGGTGTGAGAATGTGAAGAAAAGGGAAGCCTTATTTATGCATTGTTGGCAGGAATGCAGACTGGTGCAGCCATTATGGAAAACAGTATGGAGGGTCCTCAAAAAATTAAAATAGAACTATTATATGACCCAGTAATCCCACTTCTAGGAATTTATCTGAAGAAAACAAAAACACTAATTTGAATCAGAGGCATGGAAACATGGAACAAACTGACAAATCTCAGAGGGAAGGGGAATGGAGAGAGATTAACTAAAGATCTTATATGCATACATGCATTACCTATAGACACAGACAATAGGGTGGTGAAGGCCTGGGGTGGGGCAGGAACCAGGTGAAGAAGGACAATGGGGGAAAATAGGAGAACATCTATAATACTCTCAACAATAAAGATTTAAAAAATTTTAAAAAACATATTAAAACTTAAAAAACAAAAACACTAATTTGAAAAGATATATGAACCCTATGTTTACTGTAACATTATTTACAATAGCCAACATATGGAAACAGCCTAGGTGCCCATTGATAGATGAGTAGATAAAAAAACTATGTTATGGCCGGAACCGGTTTGGCTCAGTGGATAGAGCATCGGCCTGCAGACTGAAAGGTCCCGGGTTCGATTCCGGGCAAGGGCATGTACCTTGGTTGCGGGCACATCCCCAGTGGGGAGTGTGCAGGAAGCAGCTAATCGATGTTTCTCTCTCATCGATGTTTCTAACTCTCTATCCCTCTCCCTTCTTCTCTGTAAAAAATCAATAAAATATATAAAATAAAATAAAACTGTGTTATGGAGGAATCACAATACCAGATTTCAAGTTATACTACAAAGCTACCATAATCAAAACAGCTGGTACTGGCACAAGAACAGGCATATAGACCAATGGAACAGAACTGAGAACCCAGAAATCGACCCAAGTCATAATGCTTACTTAATATTTTATAAAGGAGGCAAAAGCATACAATGGAGTCAAGATAGTCTCTTCAATAATGGTGTTGGGAAAACTGGATAGATACATGCAAAAAAATGAAACTAGACCACCAACTTACACCATATACAAAAATAAACTCAAAATGGATAAAGGACTTAAATATAAGACATGAAACCATAAAAATCCTAGAAGAAACCATTGGCAGCAAAATCTCAGACATTTCTTGTAGGAACATGTTTACAGATACATCTCCTAGGACAATGGAATTAAGGAGAAAATAAACAAATGGGACTACATCAAAATAAAGAGCTTCTGCACAGCAAAAGAAACCATCAATAAAATAACAAGAATGCCCACTCCATGGGAGAACATATTTCCCAATGATAGTTCGATAAGGGGTTAATCTCCAAAATCTATAGGGAATTCATACAACTTAATAAAAGGAAAATAAACAATCCAATAAAAAATGGGCAAAGGATCTCAATAGACACTTCTCCAAAATGGACATACAGAAGGCCAAAAGGCATATGAAAAAGTGCTCAAAGTTACTGATCATCCAAGAAATGCAAATCAAAACAACAATGAGGTACCACCTCACACCTGTAAGAATGGCTATCATTAATAAATCAACAAACGACAAGTGCTGGTGAGGATGTGGAGAAAAGGGAACCCTCATGCACTGCTGGTGGGAATGCAGACTGGTGCAGTCACTGTGGTAAACAGTACGGAGTTTCCTCAAAAAATTTAAAATGGAACTCCCATTTGACCCAGTGATCTCACTTCTAGGAATATAACCCAAGAACTCAGAGACACCCATCAGAAAGGATATATGCATCCCTCTGTTCATAGCAGCACAATTTACAATAGCTAAGATTTGGGAACAGCCTAAGTGCCCATCAGCAGATGAGTGGATTAAAAACCTGTGGTACATCTACACAATGGAATACTATACTGCTTTAAAGACTCTTATAATTTGCAACAGCATGGATGGACTGGAGAGCATTATGCTAAGTGAAATAAGCCAGTTGGAGAAAGATAAATATCACATGATCTCACTCATATGTGGAATCTAATGACCAACATAAACTGATGAACAAAAATAGACCCAGAGACATAGAAACATTGAACAGACTGTCAAACCTCAGAGGTAAGGCAGGGGAGGGTGGAGCGGGGGAAGAGATCAACCAATAAACTCATATGTATATATGCATAATCCAAGGACACAGACAGTGGGTGGTGAAGGCTTGGGAGGAGGGGGGTGGGAGAGGACAATGGGGGGAAAAGGGGACAATGTAATACTTTCAACAATAAAGATTTATTTAAAAAATTTTAAATAAAATAAACTGTGGTACATATGTACAATGGAATATACTTAGCCATAGAAAGGAATGAAACTTTGCCATTTGCAGTAACATGGATGGACCTAAAGAGTAATAAGCTCAGTGAAAAAAGTCAGGCAGAGAGACAAATTCCATATGATTTCACTTATATGTGGAATCTAAAAACAAAATAAATGAACAAACAAAATAGAAACAAACTCACTGATAGAGAACAACTGATGATTGCCAGATGGGAAGGGGTTGGGGAATGAGTAAAAAAGGGAAAATAGATTAAGAAGTACGAATTGCAGTTATAAAGTAATCAATCACAGGGATGTAAGTATGGCATAAGGAATATATGGTAGTCAACTGTATGGTATCAGGTGGGTCCCAGACTTATGGAGGGACTGCTTCATAAGTTATATAAATGTCTGACACCTGAAACTAATATATGCTGGGGTCCAACCCCAGCAGGTCCAGGGGTTCCCAAAGGTGTGGACGGAGTCGGCGAGGAAGGAATGACACGGAGACAGCGTTCAGTTGATCAGCAGCCTAGCCAGGATCTCCAGCCAAGTTCTGGTCTCGATCTCCAGAGAGGTTCTGCTTAGGATCTCCAGCCAGGTTCTGTGTCCATGTTCTCTTGCTAGGTTCTCCAACCAGGTTCTGTACTCATGTTCCCTCACTAGGTTCTCCAGCCAGGTTCTGTCCAGGTTCTCCAGCCAGGTTCAGTCACCAGGTTCTAGTCAGGTTCTCTTGCCAATTTCTGTAGTCAGGTTCAGTCCAGGATCTTTTGCCATGTTCTCTCCAGCGAAGTTCTTCTGTCTCTAGAGAATGTTCTGTGTAGGTTCTGTGCCAATTTCTGTCTCTCTCTCTCTCTCTCTCTCTCTCTCTCTCTCTCTCTCTCTCTCTCTGTCTCCTAAGTTCTGTCTGCTGTTGTCTTGTTTCAACTGTATTTATACCAGTTGATTCCAATCCTATCAATCTCTATTACAAAGGTTAGGGCGTTTCTTATCTCCATTCCAGGGAGTAAAGATTATGTAGCTTAAGCATGATTATTCGTAGTTAAAGTGATTAATTACCCGCCTGGCACTTAGTTAAGGGATTTTATTCCCTCCCTAACTTCAGGGGAAAATCCCTACTTGGGGAAACAACCTTTCTCAGAGAGGCGACCTTGGTTAAAACACATAGTGCCAAGAAGGTGAGCAAACATATTAAGAACAGTATGCCATATATGCCAGGTCCCTTGAAACAGCAAGCATGGACCGGCTCCCGGCAAATATAATATTGAATGTCAACTGTAATTGAAAAATGTTTCTAAACTTGAAAAAAATAAAATGATAGTAACATTAAAAGGGGGGGGGGGACCCCCTGCAGCAACCTCCCCCTGGTCCCACCCATTCCATTGCTACTTCTACCCCTTCACTCCTTGCTATGGGCGCCCACGAGACAAATACGTCAACCTCTTCAAAGTTGTCCTTATCAGAGATTCCAGTGTTGGAAAGAATAATCTCTTGTCTCAATTTACTTGAAACAAGTTTAATCTTGAAAGCAAGAGCACCACTGGAGTAGAGTTTGCAACATGAAGCATCCAGGTTGATGGGAAAACAATAAAGGCACCGATATGGGACACAGCTGCGCAAGAGCGATTTTGAGCTATCACATCAGCATACTATCATGTTGCAGGCTGTAGGTGCCTTAATGGTTGGTGACATTGCTAAACATCTCACGTATGAAAATGTAGAGCGATGGCTGAAAGAACGGAGAGATCATACTGACAGTAACACTGTCATCATGCGTGTGGGCAATAAGAGTGATGTGCGTCATCTCAGGGCAGTTCCTACGCATGAAGCAAGAATTTTTGCCGAAAAGAATAGTTTGTCATTCATTGGGACATCAGCTCTAGACTCTGCAAATGCAGAAGCTGCTTTTCAGAGAGTTCTGGCAGAGATATACCACACTGTTTCCCAGAAGCAAATGTCAGACGTGAAAATAACGTCTCCACGCAACAATGTGGTTCCTATTCATGTTCCACCAACCACTGAAAATAAGCCGTAGGTGCA
This sequence comes from Myotis nattereri, assembly GCF_964212035.1. Taxonomy (NCBI): domain Eukaryota; kingdom Metazoa; phylum Chordata; class Mammalia; order Chiroptera; family Vespertilionidae; genus Myotis; species Myotis nattereri. The sequence goes on from NC_138080.1 coordinate 10,979,471, forward strand.
GTGCTGTCAGAACACGTAAGGAGTTTCTCTTCTCCAGAGAAGGCTGTGAACAGTCCATTTCCCAGGTCTGCGATTTAAACATATTTTTAATTATTGTGGTCACTTTTGTGTTTTATTACTTAATCATACTTAATGAATTTTCCATGTTTTAAGTCTTTTTTATTTTAACTTTATAAAATCATCCATTTGTCTCAAATGACTGTAGCTTTTCTTTCCTTTTTCTCCAAAATATATTTTTATTTCAGAGAGGAAGAGAGAAATAGAAACATCAATGATGAGAGAGAATCATCGATCGGCTTCCTCCTGCATGCCCCCCACTGGCATATGCCCTTGACCGGAATTGAACCCAGGACCTTTCAGTCCACAGGCCAACGTTCTATCCACTGAGCCAAACTAGCTAGGGCGACTACAGCTTTTCTTCATGCTATGGCTTCACCAGGCTTAGTTTAATAAACTGAACATTTGGATTCCTCAAAAAACAAAACAAAACAAAACAAAACAAAAAATGGGGGAGCAGCCAGCTTAGTGAACCCAGAACCATGAGAGTATATCGACGATTGTGGGGAGCTCCTAGGCGTGCAGTGATTGGCTTCCCTGATAACTGAAAACCCAAGTGACATCTCAGAAAGATCCAAATCCTAGGCCTCTGCTTAGGCAGCGTGTGACACCTGCAGCCAGCCTCATAGCCCCTGGCCCACTGCAGCTGACCATGCCTGAGCAAAGGAGAAAACCCCAGAACCTAAAAACAAGAAAACCCTGCTCTCAGTCCTGGCCAGGTAGTTCAGTTGGTTAGAGTGTCCCCCTGAAACACCAAGGTTGTGGGTTTGATCCCTAGTCAGGGCACATACAAGAATCAACCAAGGAATGCATAAATAAGTGGAACAACAAATCAATGTTTCTCTCTCTCCCTTTCTCTCTCTCTCTCTCTCTCTCTCTCTCTCTCTCTCTCTCTCATCAAAGAATTTAAAAAAGAAAACACGTCTGTGATAACTCCTTCCTGTCAACTACCATGGTTCCATCTCTTTGACAGGACGTCTTGGCCAGCTCGGGTGCACCCACAGGGTGCAGAGGGAAGGCCTTGTACCCCAGAAGGTAGGGCACCCTCTGCTCCACTGTCAGTCAAGGCCCCCCTATCCTGGCAGCAGCCCACCTCCCAAGCCTCAACCCCCTCTGCCCCACAGAGAACTCAGCCCCCAACATGCTGCCTAAGGCCTAGACTCCAAAACCCCCCTCAACCACTTTCTCCCAGTGGGGGCAGGGTCCCAAAACCAAGCTTTACCACCTCCTGGAAGCCCTCCTGGTGCACCCACCCGCTTCATCCCCTCCAAACATCTTATATCAGGAGCCAGCTTCCTGCCAGCCAGACATGGGAGCCCCGAGACCCTGTATAGGACCCTGCATGGGGCCCTGGTATTGCCCAGCACTGGGTGGCATGAAGCCAGCTGATGACGAATATCCAGACCACCTACAAGGATGTCAGTGATGTCAGTGAGGTCACTGCCCCACAAAGAGGCTATCAGGGCCCTGGCCACCCCATTCAGTGATGAGGAAAGAGGGTCAGAGAAGAGCCTTGTTCTCCTCACCTAGCAGTTAGGATGTATATTAATTATATTTTCTGTATTCTTTTTTTAAAAATATATTTTTATTGATTTCAGAGAATGGGGAGGGAGACAGAAACATCCATGATGATGAGATTCATTGATCAGCTGCCTCCTGCACACCCCACACTGGGGATTGAGCCCGAAACCCAGGCATATGCCCTGACCTTGAATCAAACTGTGACCTCCTGGTTCATAGGTCAATGCTCAACCACAGAGCCACACCAGCTGGTCTATATTTTCTGCATTCTTGATGCTCTGGCAACTGGGGTCTCCCTAACCAGGGAGGGACTGTTCCTCAGGGTTAGCTAGTTCCTGGAGATAGCAAACAACTCAACTTTAATGTGCAAACCAACCAATCCAGAGCCATTATACCCTTGCCCTGATCACCCCAGGACCAGGTGCCAAGTAGGGACAGTATAGTCTAAGTGCCTGACAATAAGCTTTTGATGGCTGAGGCATCCATTTCAAAAGACATCCAGCTTGAATAAACATAATGCCAGTCTACCAGCAAGACAACCCAGATAGGAATCACGCTGCTCCCACACATAAAGGACCCTCTTTCAGAAAGCCCGGGTGACCTAGATAACTGGCCACTTGAGTGACCTTGCTCCTCCCTCCTGCGCCCTTATTCCTGCTCTTATGCTTTAAATATACCAACAGAGAACCCAGGCAACCCTAGATGACTCACCCTCCGTCCCTAATAAAGGCAGAACCCCCAGGTCCGTGCCATCCCTCACTCCCCAATCACGACGAGTGGCCCTGAGCCTGCCATGTAAGCTCCAGGACCCATGAGTAATAAATCTTGTTCCTTGAAGTTCCCTGGTGGTTGCTGCTGAGGTGCATCCTGGGATCATACTAAGAACAAGGGCCCGGCAAGCCACAACGCTGGCTCTGGTCAGGGAAATGTGTTGATAGCACACAAGACCCAGGTGTGTCTCAGGCCTTCCTAGCTTGTGCGTCACTGTCAACAGGCTGACGCAAAATAGACAGTGCCTGTGCCGAGCCCACTGAAACTATTCAAACTAGCAGTCCAAGCCTGCTAACCCTGCCTCACCCATTCCTCTGGTGGGAACCACCGTCAAGGCTTTGGCCCCTTTCTCTCCTACCCTCTGCCTCCTGACTGCAGAGGTGGGCCCCCTCCTTTTAGGGAGTTATATTTCTTTTCTTTGTTAATCCTCACTCAAGGATATTTTTTCCACTGATTTTTGGAGAGTGGAAGGGAGGGGGAGAGAGGGAGAAACATCAATGTGAAAGAGACATATGGATTGGTTGCCTCCTGCTCTACCCTGACCAGGGCCAGGGATTGAACCTGTAACCCAGGTATGTGCCCTTGACCGAGAATCAAACCCACAACCTTTTGGTGTACGGTCCAATGCTCTAACCACTGGTAAAACAGTGGCCAGGACACAATGTGTCTTTTCTTTTTTTATTGATTTCAGAGAGGAAAAAAGAGATAGAAACCTCAATGAGAGATAACCATTGATCAGCCACCTCCTGCATGTCCCCTACTGGGGATTGAGCCTGCAACCTGGGCATGTGCCAACTGGGAATCAAACTGTGATCTCTTGATTCATACGTCAATGCTCAACCTCTGAGCCACATACCTGGATAATAAAACCTACATTTTAAAATGCGTTGGAGCAGAAACCAGCCTCCATTTCAAAGAGGCAGCCATGATAGACAGGGATCCTCTGGACTCCAGGAGGCAATGCCCAAGCTCTGCTCTCCTTGAAGAAGCCTGTGGGTAATGCAGACTGCCCAACCGCCCCTGCTCTGGGTCCCAGGAAGCAAGAAGCAGAATGGCCACAGAGGTGGGCTGCTGCCCAGACTGCCCGGGCAGAGGGAGACAGAGGCCCAGAAGCAGGCAGATGATGCAAAATAACTTTAATCACCACCCTCAGATGGGGCAGGGCAGGAGCAGTGTCTATGCACAGGCCACCCTGGAGCGGCCTGGGGCCAACCCCAGGGGGGGGCATGTTCCGATCCAGGCTCCTCACATTCAGGGGCTGGGTCAGGCACATCCAGTCTCCAGGGTCAAGTCCACAGGAACTCAGGTCTGCAGGACTATGGTCAGAAGAACCCACATCTGAGGCCTGGTGTGCCAGCAGCCACATGCATGTCCCCACAGCTGCCACACTCAGGGCCCCAGCAACATGATGGCAAGAGCTCATCCTCAGAGCGGTGAGGTCTTCCTCTCTGGCAGCAGTAGGGACTCCTTCATGACCACCAGCAGCCCTGGCGGGTACAGGAGCCGGGACAACACAAGCAGAGTGGCGGCAACCAAACCTGCACTTAGCACCACTGTGGGGAACAGAAAGATGGATTGGGTGAGGGAGTGCAAGGAGCCCCCACACCCACAAACATCCTAAAGCATGGGGACTGGGGTCTGCAGCCTGGCCCCTCCCCAAGCCCCAGCTCCTAGGAGCAGCTGCCCCAGGCCCAGGGAAGTAGAAGTGGGAGGGCCTATGCATCATACCAGCAGCTGCAATAACCCCATAGGCACTTCGATTTCCAGACTGGACTGAGTCCTGGTTCCTGACAAAGGTGGCTGTGGCATTCCCGAAATAGGTGACACTCTCCAGGGTCACAGGGGTCACAGACATGCCTTCCTGGAGGGTCTCAGTTCCTGCAATAAATCCAGGCGTTCATTAGCTGGGGAAGGGGTGTGTGGGGGTGTGAACAGGTGTTCCATGTGCCTGAGGGAGACCTTGAGGCTCATCCTCCATCCCAGACTGAGTGAGGTTGGTGAGCACTGGTGCTAGGAGTGACCTCTCACTGCCCCCACAGGTATGCAGACAAGAGCAAATGCACAAGCCCACACTCGCAGCCTGGTCACACTCGGAAGGTGTCAGACATCTTCCTCTAACGACCAGCCCTCCCCACTGCTACAACCAGGATGAGGTCCCATGGCACATACCACAGCCAAGCTCATCACTGGAGTCAGGACAGTCTGGGTGGCCATCACAGAGCCAGGTATGTGGGATACAGGTGCTGCCCAGCAGGCAGTGGAGCTCCCCTGCCGGGCAGGGCTGGCGGCTACAGTTGAGCATGATCTTGTCGATGCCATCGGGGCAGTCACCGATGCTGTCACAAGAGCAAAGGCTGCCCTCGGGCGGTGAGCACTGCCCATCCTGGGTGCACGGCTCTGTCTCTGGAGTACAGAGTCAGTCAGGTCCCTAACGCCCCCACAACAGGGCCCAGGTACTCCCCACAGCCCATCCTCTTGCAAGCCTCTGGGTCCAAGACCACACTAACTCCACCTCCCTGTAAACTCACCTCTTCTCTTACAGCGCCCCCGCCCACAGGCCCTATCCCACTGTGGCCCCTGAAAGCCACAACCCTTCCACAAGCATCACCTCCTGTGGCCCCATCCCTGCCAACCCCACCCCAAGGTGTGACCACTCACTGCACTCCTCCTCATCGCTGCCATCAGGGCAGTCCTCTTCACCATCGCAATGCCAGAGGAGGGGCACATAGTGGCCGCTGATGCGGCACTGGAAGCCTGTGGGTGCGCCTGCAAGATGAACACAGGTGAGGCCTGGGAGGCCTGGACCCTCTCCAGAAGTCTAGTAGTCACAGGCTGCGAACACCAGGGGACAGGCCAGGTCCCAGGGCGCTGGAACTATATTGGTGGTCACCCTTTGCTGAGGACCCACTATATGTGGGGCTTGAAGCCAAAGAGTTCACAGCCTCACCACAAGCCTACTGGGCAGGTTCTACTGCGATCCCCATTCTAAAGAAAACACTGAGGAGATGTAAGGCCAGAAGCAGCAGAACTGGTGGCAGAGTCAGGGTTGGAACCCAGGTCTCACTGATACTGGAGTCATTACCAAGCTCCAAATGGTCAGATGGTCTCCCCAGGACTCTCTCCAAACCGCATGGTTAAACAGACTTGGGGAGGCGCCATCTCTGAACCTGCCCTGGATCAGGCCCATGGTCAGGGTCAGCAGGGCCCATGACATCCCACCTACTTAAGAAAGGGGTAAACGATCAGCTTAGTCACCAAGCTCTGTCATCTCAGCTCCTAAATTCCTCCAGATCTGACCACGTTTCTATCCTGAATGTGCTACCTCGCCAGGCCCCCAACCTCATCTCCATTTGGACACTGGAGACCCCTCAGAGTCCCATCATTTGGTAACCCACTTCACCTGTCCTCTGCTCAAAGCCGTCTCCTGGCCCACCAAGCCTCTCACAACCGAATCCTACCTCCTCCATGTGACCCACAAGGCCTAGCTCAGCCCTGAACCCTTCCTGGAACCTGGCTTCCTCCCACGTTTTCCTCTTCACAAAGCTCCCTCTGTCATGGCCTCCTCACTGCTTCACCAAGAAGCCTGGCTTGTTCCACCTCAGTGCCTTGTCTGTGCTGTTTCTTGGCCCAGTATGCCCTTTCCTCCCTCCACTCTGTACCTGGAGATTGCCTCCTCAGCCCTCAGATCTCAATCTATTTCCTGGGAGGGGTCTCCTGTCCCTCTCAGAGACTCCTGAGGTTCTGCATCCCACTTACAACAACCCTGACAGGGTTAAACTGACAGGGACTAGACTGGACACTCAGTGTGCCAGGACCATGACCTTGTGACCGAAAGCCCAGGGGGGGCCTGACAATAAGTGAACACAGGTCACACTCCGGTGAGATCTGAGCCTTCCTGGACCCCTGACAGCAGGGTTGGGCTGTATGCTGATCAGGAGGAGCACAAAAGGAACTGGAACCTGAGTTTGAGGGACAGAGCAAGAGAGAGACTTTTAGGGCTTCCTCCTAGATGTAGCAAGATGGGTGGCAAATCCCTGGCTTGGCCCCAGCCTAACCCAATTGATGCTGGTCCACTTGCCCCTTCCATGTTTACTCACAGGGGCCTGAGCCTCCAAACACCCCACTCTCCACAGCTGGCTCCTCTGCAGACCTCCAGGCCCAACGGCAGCTGTCGGCCACCCAGTCCTTGGACTCGGGGGAGGCGGGGAAGAGCTGTAGACAGCCTGGAGCTGGCTTCCTTCCCTGCCCATGGGGGACTGTCGGCACCCAGCCCAGCTTCCTCCCCGGCCTAGCCCGTCTTGGTCTGGACAAGCAACAACATCTCTCCCTGGCCTGCTGGAGTGTGTGTCCCCATGTAAAGTGGGCAGCAGAGCAGAGCTGGCCCACCTCATTAGGTTGGGGGACCAGACCAGTGACTCCGCCCACCTGTAAATGGGGCAGTTAGGAGTCCCTGCCTCAGTGTCCCGGGGAGACTGCTTGTATGTAAAGGTTTGGTACTTGGTTAACATGAGTCCTGCCTTCCTTAAGGAACCTTTAGCCTGGACAGGCAGGGACTCTGGGTTGAGGTAGAGGACCAGATCAGAGGGGAGCCCACGTGTGAACTGGAGCTCACAGCTGAAAGTCAGGGGCACCTTCGCACACACGGAGGCCACCCTAACCCTCCCAGCTGCCTCTGGGAACCTGAGACCGCCGCCAACATCACATCGGCCGGGGCCACGGGAGGGAGGCCTTTCGTTCTCCAAGGCTAGAGGAGAAAAGTGCAGAGATTGGGTGCGAGGATGGCCACCGAGGAAACAGCCACAAGGCCTCAGCTCAGGCGGGAGGGTTTGGAAGGCGCTGCTGCTGCTGCGGAAGGTACCAGGTACCAGGTGACCGGCCCCGCGGCCTTAGAGGTCGGACAACCAGGGCCTGCGGCGAGCCCGCGCCGGGCTGAAGGGCTGAAGGACGGACGGCTTGGAGGTAACAATGGGTGACGATAAAGCAGAGCAGGTGCGGGGTGTGAGCAGGGCCAGAGCACGGTAGTTAAAGGCAGGCAGTGAACTCTTCATTGGTGAGGACTCGCACAGTTTCCCAGCTAAAGAGGCAAGAGCCACATGCAGGAGGAGTGTCCGACGGAGTGCGGCGCAGCCAATGGCGAGGCGGTGCCGGCAGGGACGAAGCTAGGCGGCTGGCCAGGCGGGCGCACGGGCAGCGCGGAGCTCACTCACCTATGGTCTGGGCCCGGGACCGGGTCGGGGCTGCCTCCAGGCCCAGCACGAAGCCGAGCAGCAGCTGCAGCGTCAGGCCCAGAGCCGCGGTCCGCTGCGCTCCTCCCAGTGCCATCCAACCGCCTAACGCGCCTCCACGCCCGGCGCCGGCCCGCGCGGTCTGGCTCTGGAGGAGCTCAGATTCCCGCGCACGCGCGCACCCGCCGGGGGCGGGGCCGAGCACAGAGGTCTGGCCGCTAAGCCTACCGTAAATGTCCGAATGCGAGGGGACCCGCCATTTGACTCTTTCGCACCTTTTCCTGCGATAAGGTACAGCGAAAGGTATGGAGGGATGGAAACCAACTTGTTGACGTCTACTTACAACATGTAACGTTCGAGTACATGCCGCAGTGTATGTACTACCTATCATATTTAATATGGCAGCCACTCCCCTCAGACACGCCCCATCCTCGCCTTCTAATCTTTTGTGCACCTGACACCCTCTTTACTGTATTTCTTTCGTGCACCCGACACATTATATATTTACTTATTTTGGTTTAGTGTCCGATTCCCAACTGAAATGTCAGGCCTAGGAGCTCAGGAATGCTGTTCTTGCGTCCCCAGTGCCTACCACCTAGTGGGCTTTTAAATATAAACATCCTGGCCCTAACCGGTTTGGCTCAGTGGATAGAGCGACGGCCTGCGGACCCAAGGGTCTCAGGTTCGATTCCAGTCAAGGGCATGTACCTTGGTTGCGGGCACATCCCCACTAGGGAGTGTGCAGGAAGCAGCTGATGGATGTTTCTAACTCTCTATCCCTCTCCTTTCCTCTCTGTAAAAATTCAGTAAAATATATTTGAAAAAATAAATATAAACATCATGGCTGGTGCCATTTGGGGGCTCAGCCCATCTGGTTATCTAGATGACCTAATAAACTTATAATTCCTTAAGAAAATAAATATAGCCGAAACCGGTTTGGCTCAGTGGATAGAGCGTCGGCCTTTGGACTGAAGGGTCCCAGGTTCGATTCCGGTCAAGGGCATGTATCTAGGTTGCAGGCACATCCCCAGTGGGAGATGTGCAGGAGGCAGCTGATCGATGTTTCTCTCTCATCGATGTTTCTAACTTTCTATCTCTCTCCCTTCCTCTCTGTGAAAAAATCAATAAAATATATTTAAAAAAAATAAATAAATATAAACATCCTGTCCCTGGCACCTGGGTGCGCTCATGCTGTCTCATTTAGTCCCCATGTACCCAATAGGGAAGTATTATTCTTCACTTCTGGAACAAGATCTGTGAAGGCAATCCTTGGGTGTTCACTTCTCACACTCACCCAGAAGGCACATAACAAGCCTTCTGCAAGCTTTCTAGCATATCTGGTTTCTGTGTTCTCTTCTAGAAAATATTTTCACCTACAGCTCTGTCTTCAGAAGCAGCAAGTCCCATTGCTAGCAAGACCTCATCCAAGCAAATCCCTGTCCTTCAGCATTATGCCGGATATGCAAGTATTGACCTCCCTGTTTCCTGTGAGGCTACACTATAGCATACAGATTTTCACAGAAAGGGTTCTATTTGCCAGTTGAGGGCACACTTCCCTATTTGAAAATGTCAGAGGTTATAGCTGCTTTTGGAGTAGTTATACTTTCTGATAATAATCTCCCAGGGGAAATGGGTAAGAAGCAAAGATGCAAGGGTGCAGAAGCAGGTGGACTGGTAGCAAATAGGACTGGGGGTCAGGGAGGAGAGGGGAGGGGTAGGAGTGCCTGGCTTTAAAGGCTGTTGGAGGCTTGACAACAGTGGTGACCTCACAGGATCAAAGGAGCTGAGATCATGGATAGGAAGCATTCAGAACTGTACCTAGCACACAGAAAGAGCTCAGGTGTCAGACCTTCCCTATTTTACTCCCTTGCCAAATCTCAAGTCTGGGTCATAAAACTATTCTGAAACCTTCAATGGCACATCTTGCCTGGCGTCTTCTGAAGCCCTCCAGGGTTGCCCTCCTTGTAGCTTCCACATACCCTGCTCAGCCTTCCTTTCCCTCCTGACCTTCCTGAATCTGATTTATCATTTACCCCAACCAAAACCCCACCTCCTCCAGGAAGTCTTCCCAGGTTTTTCAGCCTGTGGGGCTCCCTACCTCTAATGAGCTTTTAGCATTTGAGATGCCCACACTGAGCCACTTATACCTCCTGCCTGGAACTGTGACCCTTTCCTGCTTCCTGCCTTGCTCTCCACTTCCACTCCCCTGGCACACAGCTGATCTTAAGCTTTGGAAAGGCTGCAGGGTTCTTTCATGGGGCAGCCATGCCACTCCCCCACTTGAGGTCACTGTGTTGCTCCCCGTCACTCCTGCAGCCAGACTGGGGCCACTTTGTCTTGGCTTTTACTCTCCTGCTCATTCCTCCACAGGCACAAGCCCCTTACTTCCCTTGGCTGACTCTGCCTCACCCCCTGTACCTCGACGCCCTGAGCAGAAAGGCTTCTGGCTCAGGGAGGCCTTTCCTCAACTGTCCTGGGTGAGCTTTACCTGTGAGCCACCTTGAGGTCCTCTGCCTTCCCTGCTGAGCTGCAAGGTGGTCAAAGTAAGGCAGGGGCCACAGTGGGAGGGTACCAGCCAATGTCCACATGAAGCTCTTGAGAGAGGTAAGTGAGCAGTATGTCTTCGGCCCTGCTGTCTTCTCAGTCAGAGCCTCCCCAACCCCCACAGGCCCTGGAATCCAGCCCACCACTCTCAGGGATAGAGCCAGACCCTGGGAGAAGGGATGGGGTATCTCTGGGCCCCTGTACCATGTCATCTATGTCTGTGACATCACCCTGGAGCCCGAGAACTATTCCTCTCTGTCCCTGGAGCACTGACAGAGTTAAGAGATTTGGCACCAACTTCACCCCAAAATCCAAGTAAACCCAGTGTCACTTTATTTTTTAAAAAATGTATTTTTTTATTGATTTTTTTTACAGAGAGAAAGGGAGAGGGATAGAGTTAGAAACATCGATGAGAGAGAAACATCGATCAGCTGCTTCCTGCACACCCCCTACTGGGGATGTGCCCACAACCAAGGTACATGCCCTTGACCGGAATCGAACCTGGGAACTTTCAGTCTGCAGGCCGACGCTCTATCCACTGAGCCAAACCGGTTACGGCTTTTTTTTTTTTTTTTTAAATATATTTTTTTATTGATTTTTTTTACAGAGAGAAAGTGAGAGGGATAGTTAGAAACATTGATGAGAGAGAAACATCGATCAGCAGTGTCACTTTAAAAGTGAAAATGGCCCAGCCAGCATGGCTCAGTGATTGAGTGTTGACCTATGAAACAGGTCACGGCATATAAGCATAACCAATGGACATAAGACACTGGGGGATAGGGGAGGCTAGGGGACTGTCAAGGGCGGGGGGGAAAAAAAGGACACATATGTAATACCCTTTGTAATACTTTAAGCAATAAAAAATAAATAAATAAAACAAAAAAAAAAAAACAGGTCACGGTTCAATTCCTGGTCAGGGCACATACCCAGGTTGTACACTTGTACACTTGGTCCCCAGTAGGGGGCATGCAGGAGGTAGCCAATCATCATTGATGTTTCTATCTCTCTCTCTCTTTCCTTTCTTCTCTGAAATCAATACACACATACACACACACACTTTTTTTTTTTTTTAAGTAAAAATGAAGTGATACTAGAGAGCACAATATAATATATTTGTCATAAGTCAGGTCATGTTCTCCCAGAATGGAAGACAAGGAGGGCACAGTCAGGTGGCCCAGAGCAGTATCACAGATAAGGCTGGTCCTGGGACAGCTCCCACTTCTGTATGGGAGGAGCTGGTGTCACCGCCTTCTTCTCAGTGGCTGCCAAAGCTGAGCTGGAAGAGGAATGATATCTTACCATTTGCAACAACATGGATGGACCTGGGCTAGAAGGTATTAAGCTCAGTAAAATAAGTCAGACAGAGAAAGACAAGTACCATATGACCTCACTTATATGTGGAATCTAAAAAACAAACAATAAAAGGTACAAACTTCTATTTATTAAATAAGTAAGTCCTGGGGGTGTAATCTACAACATGGTGACTATCCTAGATAATAAAAGACTAATATGCAAATTGTCCCCTCCACTGGGAGTTGGACTAGAGGGCGGGGCCGGCTGGCCAACCAACCACCCACGGCCCCTCCCACCAGCCAGCCCCACCCCTGATCCCCCCACCCTGATTGGAGGCAGGGCTGGCGGGACCCCATCCATGCACGAATTCGTGCACCAGGCCTCTAGTTAATAATACTGTATTGTATATTTGAAAGTTGCTAAGAGAGAAGATGTTAAAAGTTTACTACAGCCCTAACGGGTTTGGCTCAGTGAATAGAGCGTTGGCCTACAGACTGAAAGGTCCCAGGTTCAATTCAGGTCAAGGACATGTACTTTGGTTGCCGGCACATCCCCAGTAGGAGGTGTACAGGATGCAGATGGTTGATGTTTCTAACTCTCTATCTCTCTCCTTCTCCCTCTCCCTTACTCTCTGTAAAAAAATCAATAAAATACAGTGGGGCCTTGACTTACGAGTTTAATTCGTTCCGTGATGGAGCACATAACTCAAATTACTCTTATTACTCTTATGTCAAATCTTAAAGTGAACGAGTGAGACATGTGATGCTGGACTGATGTTGTGGTGTTCACTGTGACGTTAGCTGTGCCAACTAGCAGTGGGGAATCTGAAGCTGGCTCCTAACCCGAATTTTAGCTCACAACTCAAAGAAAAAAATCGGCCGAGAGACGGCTTGTATCTCGAAAAACTCGTTAGTCGGGACACTCGTAAGTCAAGGCCCCACTGTATATATATTTTTAAAAAGTTCTCATTACAAAAAAAATTTGTAATTACGTAAAATGACGAACACTAACATTTGCAATCTATATAGATATCAAATCATTATACTGTACACCTGAAACTAAAGGACCCTGGAATCTTATCTGATTTGCAGGAAACCCACCCCTGCCTTCGGCCCTAACCCCTACACTGGGATAGGTGGGGATTAAATGCGTTTGCAGATGAAAAGCTCCTGGCCGCATGGTTCCAACACAGCTGATGCTAGGTAAATGGGACCTTGAAAAGCAGAAGCGAGAGAACAGGCTGGCTGTAGGAGTGTGTGGCATCCTCACCTTTCTGCTGGCTTGCCTGACACCAGCGCCTTCTGTGAGGACATGACAATGGAAGGTGGCGTGGCTTCCCTGCGGCCGTCACGAGTACAGTAGTAATTGTTGGAGAGCTTGTGGCTGGGGCCCACAGGGAGCTTGGGAGGAGGCTGAGTTCTGAGGAAAAAGGACATCAGCATTAAAGCAAAGCCATAGTGCTCTCACTGCCTGGCTGGGCAGGGCTGGTCACCTGTGTCACTGGGACAGGCTGCAGGCCAGGGGTATCCCTTGGTACACTGTCATGGAGGGACATGCCTGGAAAGGGTCCAGAGCTGAGAAGCAGGTGGCAGCCCAGGCTTTGGATGTGAGAGCTGGGTCTGCTCCATTGCAGGTCCCCTACCTGCCCCAAATGGATGAATGACCTTTTGTGAAACCCATGGAAGGGGTAGGCCCAGTCTAAACACCTGGGACTGTTCCCACCCTCCCCATGACCCAGAGCTTGGCATCTGGCCTCACTTCCACCTGAAGATGCTCAGGAAATGAAGAAGCCAGGTTGTGAGGCTCTGCCCACTACCTATCCAGTAGTTAATTAGTAAAAGCTTGGGCAACAAGCTCCAAACATAGCTCATTCTGAGGGGCTTCCTTCCCAAAGGCCAGACTACACAACTAGGTTTCCTGCTATTTCAGGAACCCTCTGGAGCAATGGTTGCCAACCAGTGGTCCGTGAGGTCCGAAAGGTTGGCGACCGCTGCTCTGGAGAACCCTGCTGGGATCAAGGCTTGTAACTCAAAGAGCACCTTGTATTCAAAGCCTCCCAGGCCTCTGCATTTCCTGTCACCTCATGGTGGCTGCAGCCAGAAAGGGGGGTGAACAGAGCTCTGTTCTGGGCCTGAGGTGAATTTACAAAGAAGCTGGAAGCCTGAAAAGGAAACCCTAACCTCAAGAGGAGCTTCCCTAGGAAATACAGCAGAGAGGGAGGGCAAAATGATAGGAAAAATCTTTTAAAACTGGGCTTTCCCCGAATAGCTACAGCAATCCTGAAAAAGACCAAAGTAGGTGGGATCTCAATACCAGATATCAAGTTGTATTACAAAGCCACTGTTCTCAAAACTGCCTGGTACTGGCACAAGAATAGGCATATAGATCAATGGAATAGAATAGAGAGCCCAGAAATCGGCCCGAACCAATATGCTCAATTAATATTTGACAAAGGAGGCAAGAACATACAATGGAGCCAAGATAGTCTCTTCAATAAATGGTGTTGGGAAAATTGGACAGATATGTGCAAGAAAATGAAACTAGACCACCAACTTACACCATACACAAAAATAAACTCAAAATGGATAAAGGACTTAAATGTACGACAGGAAACCATAAAAATTCTAGAAGAATTCAAAGGCAACAAAATCTCAGACATATGCCGAAGCAATTTCTTCACTGATACAGCTCCTAGGGCACTTGAAACTAAAGAGAAAATGAACAAATGGGACTACATCAAAATAAAAAGCTTCTGCACAGCAAAAGAAACCATCAACAAAACAACGAGAAAACCCACTGTGTGGGAAAACATATTTGCCAATGTCATATCTGATAAGGGCCTAATCTCCAAAATTTATAGGGAACTCATACAACTCAACAAAAGGAAGATAAACAATCCAATCAAAAATGGGCAAAGGACCTAAATAGATACCTTTCAAAAGAGGACATTCAGAAAGCCAAGAGACATATGAAAACATGCTCAAAGTCACTAATCATCCGAGAGATGCAAATCAAAACAATAATGAGGTACCATCTCACACCTGTCAGACTGGCTATCATCAACAAATCAACAAACGACAAGTGCTGGAGAGGATGTGGAGAAAAAGGAACACTTGTGCACTGCTGGTGGGAATGCAGACTGGTGCAGCCACTATGGGAGACAGTATGGAGTTTCCTTAAAAAACTGAAAATGGAACTCCCATTTGACCCTGTGATCCCACTTCTAGGAATATATCCCAAGAAACCAGAAACACCAATCAGAAAGGATATATGCACCCCTATGTTCATAGCAGCACAATTCACCATAGCTAAGATCTGGAAACAGCCTAAGTGCCCATCAGTAGATGAATGGATTAGAAAACTGTGGTACATCTACACGATGGAATACTATGCTGCTCTAAAAAGGAAGGAACTCTTACCATTTGCAACGTCATGGATGGAACTGGAGAGCATTATGCTAAGTGAAATAAGCCAGTCAATGAAGGAAAAATACCACATGATCTCACTCATTCATGGATAATAGAGACCATTATAAACTTATGAACAATAACAGATACAGAGGCAGAGCTGCCTCAAACAGACTGTCAAACTGCAGCGGGAAGGCCGGGGAGGGTTGGGGGGCAGTAGGTAGGTGGGTAAGAGATCAACCGAAGGACTTGTATGCATGCATATAAGCATAACCAGTGGACATAAGACATTGGGGGATAGGGGAGGCTAGGGGACTGTCTAGGGCGGGGGGATAAAATGGACACATATGTAATACCCTTTGTAATACTTTAAGCAATAAATTAAAAAAATAAATAAATAAATAAGTAAATAAATAAATGAAAAAAGAAAAACAAAAAAAAAAACTGGGCTTTCATTCAACCATGTTTTTAAACAAACTTTTTGTCTGGCAATCATTTTGCCAGGATTTAAATTTTTTCTTAATACAAGTGATAGTCATTGTGTATTGTTTTTTTAAATAAATACAGATAAATTTTAAAAATTTAACATTCAAAATAATGTCCTGTGTGGAAGTTAGAATTTGCTCAGGCCCTGGAGTAGAGATGATCTCTGTAGGAATGGCCATAGTTTTCTGCAACCTAACACAGAAAAAATATAACCAGTGTTGGCCCTAGCTGCTATGGCTCAGTGGATAGAGCGTCGGCCTACAGACTGAAAGGTCCTGGGTTCGATTCTGACCAGTGATTCTCTCCATTGATGTTTCTTTCTTCCTCTTTATTTTTTTAAAATTGATTTCAGAGAGCAAGGGAGGAGAGGACGATAGAAACATCAATGATGACAGAGAATCACTGATCGGCTGCCTCCTGCACTCCCCTCACTGGGGATTGAGCCCACAACCCGGGGATGTGCCCTGACTGGAAATCGAACGGTGACTTCCTGGTTCATACCGAGCCACGCCAGCCGGGCTCATAGATGTTTCTTTCTCTCTCTTCCTCTCCTTTCCTCTCTGAAACAAAAAAAAAACCAAAAACACAGTGCTGAAAGGAAAATCCCAAATGGATCACTAGGGGGCGCCATTACCCTAAAGACACTGAAAATTTTACAAGTTTCCTCAATTAGCCCAAACCCTGGATGGAAAAGCAATTTAAACTTTTGATATTAGCAATTAATCACACCATTTAGGCATTTACATAAATTTGGTTACTTTAATGCTATTTTTTCTTCCTTCACTGCCAACCCTCCAAGACTGCCTTACCTTTGCCTGCCACTGACTTCATTTTATACCGCTATCCCCCTTTCCTACCTGTGTCTGTCACACTGGCCTCCTTCCTACTTCTGGCTCGGTTGGGCCTTACAGTCTTGGTGCTTACTGTTCTCTCTGCCCAGGTTTCTTCAATAATTATCCTTTGGCTCTTTCTCATCATTTAGGCCAGTGGTTCTCAACCTTGGCTGCACATGAGAATCACCTGGGAATCTTTTTAAAATCCTGATTTCTGGGCCTCATCCTCCAGAAATTCTGTTTCTTTGTTACTAATGTTGTGGCCCCACCCCATAACAAAGAAACAGAATTTCTGGAGGATGAGGCCCAGAAATCAGGATTTTAAAAAGATTCCCAGGTGATTCTAATGTGCAGCCAAGGTTGAGAACCGCAGATTTAGGTGAATCAAATGTCAATCCCTGAAAAGAAACTTTTCCTGACCCACATGACCCAAGGTAGTAACCCTCCAGATTACTCTCATTTATCTTTGGAGCATTCCAGAATAACGTTTTTTTTTGCCTGCTGTGTTTTTTCTCTACGTTTTTCTCTTCCTAGGATATGAAGGAATGAGGACCAGAACTTTCCTTGTTTGCACTGGTCTCCCCAAGGCTGAGGACACACAAGGGCTTGTAAGTACCAAGCATTTTTTGGACATCAATGAGTTGAAATCAAGACACGTCTGAGTTCAAGTCCCAGGTGCCACTTCCTAGCTTCTGAGTGGCTTTCCGCAAGTGACTTAGTCTCTCCACACCTCAGTTTTGTTTCCCCCCCATCGATTGCTTGGGAATGATGCCACCAGCAGGCAACTGAGGACTGCAAATCACAATGACCCCCAACCAGAGTTCACGCCCAATCGGCTGTTTCCAAGAGCAAGTCTACGGCATAGTCCGGCAAGTTTAAAAGCAAACGTGCCTTCACCTGTCAGGAAGCTAGAGGCAGGATTTTGGCCAGGGCTTCAGGGTCTAAAGCAGTGGTTCTCAACCTTCCTGATGCCACGACCCTTTAATACAGTTCCTCATGTTGTGGTGACCCCCAACCATAAAATTATTTTCGTTGCTACTTCATAACTGTAATGTTGCTACTGTTATGAATCGTCAGGTAAATATCTGATATGCAGGATGTATTTTCATTGTTACAAATTGAACATAATTAAAGCATAGTGATTAATCACAAAAACAATATGTAATTATATATGTGTTTTCCGATGGTCTTAGGCGACCCCTGTGAAAGGGTCGTTCGACCCCCAAAGGGGTCGCGACCCACAGGTTGAGAACCGCTGGTCTAAAGGAACACGGTTTTGTCTTTGGTGGAAGGACAGAACAGGGCGGGGGCTTGAGCAGCGAGCGGGGCCTGCTCACCGCTTGGCGATCTCCTGGTAGCGCAGCTGCAGCTTCGCCTGCAGGTCTTGCTGCGGGAGGAGGAAAGGAAGGTCAGCCAGCAGGGCACGCCGGGAGGGGAGAGGGACGGCCAGGGACGGACATGAAGGGAAGGCGAGAGACGGGCCTGTGGAGACAGGGGTGTGGGCCCTGTGGAAGGGAAGGTCGGGCCGGCCCACCCGACCAAGGCTAACGCGGTCAGGCACTAGGGAGACGCAGGTCTCCGGCCAAAGGGGGGAGTGGAGGTGGGTGTGTCCCGGGCTCCGGCCTCACGGGGTCCCGGGCGGAGCGCGGGCCTGGCCCCGGGCGACCTTGGCCCCGAGGCTGCCGGACCCAGGGCACAGGAGAGGGCCAGAGCGGCCCGGGCGCACGGAGCGCGCAGCCCCACCCCCGCCCAGCGCGGCCCCCCGCCCGCGCACCCCGGAGGCCCAGTTCCGCAGCGACTGGATGAGCCGGGTGGCCGACGCCATCTCCCCTCCGCGCTGAAGGACGCCGGCAGCAGCGCCGCGGCGGGGGCTGTTGGGAAATATGTGTGTAATCTCGCGAGAGGGGGGGGGCGGGGCTAGGACGGCGTATAAAGACGCTCCCCCAAACACGTGACTCCTTTCCGCCCGACTGTTACCGCCATCATGGACACGAGTCGTGTGCAGCCTATTAAGCTAGCCCGGGTGAGAAGGGCGCCGGCGGGGCCGAAGGGAGGCCGGTGGGGTGGGGCTCCGGGCCCGGCGGTGCTGACCCAGCTTCTCTCCACCAGGTCACCAAGGTGCTGGGCAGGACCGGTTCCCAGGGACAGTGCACGCAGGTGAGGCGTGGGGACGCCCCGGGATCGGAACTGCCCCTCGTGGAATCCGAGAACCCTTTGTCCCAGGTTCCTGGAGGTCCGAACCCTCCCCCCCCCCCCCCAAAAGCCCTGCCAGCGGGTCTGAGCTCCAGGGAACCTCTTCCTCTTGGCTCAGCGGGCTCAGTGGGCCCTGTGTGGCTTCACGCCCAGCCGAGTGTGGACCCGTCCGCAACGGGCCCAGAGCGGCAGCCTCCCCCCATGGTGGCAGCTTCTGGCGCTCGGGAGCTTTGTTCGCCAGTCTCCGCCTTTGTGGTTTTCCTCCCGGCCCAGACCTACCTGCCAGCGAGCCCCATCCCCCTTTCTGTTTCCCTGGGCCGGCCCCTTCACGCCCCCTAAATCTAGATCTGCTGCCCACCCCCGTGGGTCCCGTAGGTCCGCGTGGAGTTCATGGACGACACGAGCCGCTCCATCATCCGCAACGTGAAAGGCCCTGTGCGCGAGGGCGACGTGCTCACTCTGCTGGAGTCGGAGCGAGAGGCTCGGAGGCTGCGCTGAACTGGTGCCTGGTGAGTGCGGTACCGGGATGGGGGGACTGAGCCGGCCCGGAACTCCCCCGGCTGGTGGAGGGCGGCTTTGGCAAGCCCTGGGTGAGGGCTCCTGGAGGAGGAGGATGTAGAAACGGGCTGCAAGGCTGGGGAGGGAGTTTGCCAGTTGCTGGGAGGCCTGTCAGCATCTCATGCTTGTGTCTTTTTACAGGGTCCTGGCTGGCTGGGGGAACCACATAGCCCATGGGGAAGATGCTCCACTGTTAATAAAGCGTTTATGTAAATTCGGGTTCTTGTCTGAGGTCACTAGGCTTACAATACCTCCTGGTGGGTCACTGGCCCCTTTGCATTCTGGAAACCTGAGGGAGGGAGGGAGGCTCTACCCCAACAAGGCATTTTCTTTTTGAAGAAAGGAAACCAAGTGTCTACAGGTGCTCCTAAAAAATGATACAAGTTCAGTAGAAATGTTTTATTTGTTAGGAAAGGTCACCCCTTCGCCACCCTGCCCCTATCCAGGTCTCTGGTGCGAGTCCGCTCACTGAGGCTGGGGGTCCTCTCCATTATCACTGCTTCCTCTTCGACCTGGCATGGCCGTGGGAGAGTCAGGGGGTGACTGGTGAGAAAGGTGGTGGAGGTCATGTCACAGTCTCTTGTGGACTTCAGATGCCACAGACTCAAGGATGCTTAACTTAGTGGAAGTCTTGTTCCTCTCCATTATGGGCATGTCTGAGGAAAAACTCCTTCACAGGAGCCAGGCTGCCTAGGTTTGAATCCTGTCTTTACCCCATCTGACCTGGAAGAGGCACTTAACCATGCCTCCTATCTCTATTGGAAAGAGGATGGGCGAGCTGATTGAGCCTTGAGTGTTACCTCTCTCCCCTTGGAGGGACACACTGGGTGTTCCCTGCCTGCCGGCTGCTGGCAAACTGATCTAGTCTCCGGTTCTGAAGCTCCTCCTTGCAGGGGGCCTGCATCCTCTTCCCCAACCAGGCTTAACTACAAAGGGTCCTAAACTCCTTTGCTATGAGCCTCTTTGAGGGCAATAACTGACAGAAACTCTACCAGGCCTCCTCTGATCATAGATCAGGTCCCTTTCCCTTTGCAGGCCTCAGTCTCAATCTATAAACTGGAGGAAGTGTCCCTCCCACATAGGAGATGAAGCCCCCCAGATCCCCATCCCACTATTTTGAGGGAGTAGGAAGGGGAGACTTTCCTAGAGCATGCTGGGTATCCTTGCACAGTGCAGCTGTAAAGTTTTGTTGCTTGAGGTTAGAGCTACACTCACCGAGGGACCAGGCTGTCCTGAACTCAGGTGGGCATGCAGCAGAGCAGCCACCTCATCCTGCTCAGCCTCCAGAGCCATGGCCAGGGCACTGGTGCCCTCCTGAAGAAAAACGGACAGTTAGGTCACTGAACCAAGGCATGGGTACCTGCCTGCCCAACCAGCCCATCCACAGTAGCTCACATTATCTAGGAGGGCAGGATCGCAGCCTGGCTGGGCCAGTAGCAGCCGGACAGTTTCCAGGTGCCCGTACTCGCTGGCAAACATCAGTGCTGTGGCTCCGTCCACATCTTGCACATTGACATCTGCCCCACATGCTAGCAGGGCTGCTACCATGTCCTGTCGGCCATGGCTGATGGCCAGCATGAGGGCTGTCTGTCCTGTCTGTGGAGTGGGGAAGACAGGACTGGGTGGGCTTTAGGGGATGGGAGGTAAAAGTCAGGGTTGGTTCCTGAATTGTAAGTATCCACGCACCTGGCTAGCCTTGGCATTGATGTTGCCCATTTGGAAGAGTCTTTGGACCACAGGGATGTCCTCGTGCCCAACAGAGGTGAGTGCAGCTAACATAAGGGCTGAGTAGCCTGCTTGATTCTGGCAGTCAACCTTGCAGACTCCTAAGAGTAAGGAGGGGATCAGTCAACTAAGCTACACCCTGGCCCAACCTGGTTCACTCACCTCTCCCAGTCTCGGGTTCATCTATGTTACAGGTGGTCCCCATGGGCCATGAATTGACTCCCCTTTGCCTACAAGGTTCTACCAAGAACCATGTGGCTCCTCTCACGTTCAGTGTTCTGCCCTCTCTACCTTGCACTCAATAAGGGATGTTTATTTTTATGGCTACAAGCACCATCATTGTTCCCCCAGAGAACTGTGCCAACTATTTCACCTTGATCCAAGTCCCCCCTCGTTTCCTTCCAGCAGCCAGGAGTAGATCAAAGGAATTTGGTCCAGTCTATTTAAAACCTTCCTGTTTAACTCCTGGAATAAATGCTATTGTCCACCATGACCTATGAAGCTGTTAACTTATGTTCTCTGGAATCCACCCCTTCCCCAAGCCTGTTACAAATTGAATGTGTCCTCCAAAACATGTTGAAGAACCATAAATGTGACCTTACTTGGAAACAGGCTCTTTGCAGATGTAACAAAATGAGGTCATTATGGTAGGCCCTAATCCTGTATAACTGGTATCCAAGGAGATGGGTTGGGGACCATTGATAATGGTCCCCTAAGATTGAGGATTGTTAAGAGTTAAGGAATGGGAGAGGAAGCTGAGACCTCAGGGAGGTGAAAGTTGAGAAGAAGGGGTTAGGGAGTAAGGTTATGGAGGAGGTGACATCAGGGTTTTAAGGTGACCTTTCAAGTGTAAGGCTGATACATCAAGGTGAAGGGAGAGGAGCAGGTCAAGGAACTGAGAAGGCAAGTTGGAGGGATGAAAGGAAAGCAACCCCTATATGAGGTTCATTGAGGGCTCAGGGTCCTGGGGGAGGTTGGACCAGGCTGACATGACCGCAAGTGGGTAGGGTATGGGGGATACTGGCAATGACTGATAGGGAGTTGGCTGAATCGGGTTCAATACAGGGTAAAAGGGTCCAAGGAGCCTTGGGTCTCACGAATGACAGCCAATCCCTTTTAAGGTAGAGGATGCCCAGAAAATAACTCAATGTATCACCCCCTCCACAAAGCCCCAGCCTGGTAACCAGCCCAGAGTAGCTGTGACCTTCCTTTGGTCACCAAGACCTGCAGGCCCCCAGAGGTTACTGGTCTTGAGGGAGGGTAGTCAGAAGGGCTCTTGGGCAGTTGGTCCCATGGGCAAAGCAGCATGGGTGGCCCACTCACTACCTGGTACCTAGTATGCTTTCAGTACATGTCTGGGTTCTGCAACACCTGGGACCATCTCTGTTCCTGAGGCAGGGGATGGAAATGTAGGAAGTGGAATTGGAGGATAGGGACAGTCCCAGACCAGGATGGTAGTCTGACCAGTGAGTATCTTCCCTCAAGAGTGGAAAAAGGCAGCTGGCTGGACGTGTGGACTTAGGAAGCACCAGGGCTGGAGCTTCATCCTGCATGCCTGATGCTTCTACAGGTGTTCTAGCTGTCCAGGTAGGGAGATGATGCATCCCCATTTCACAGTTAAGGAAGCGAAGAGATAAAATAACCCCCTAGATTTAGGACAACATAATTCAAAAGCCTGGCCAAAACTGGTTTGGCTCAGTGGATAGAGCGTCGGCCTGCGGACTGAAAGTTCCCAGGTTCGATTCCGGTCAAGGGCATGTACCTGGGTTGCAGGCACATCCCCAGTAGGAGATGTGCAGGAGGTGGCTGATCGATATCGATGTTTCTAACTCTCTCCCTTCCTCTCTGTAAAAAATCAATAAAATATATTTTAAAAAGAATAATTCAAAAGCCTGGAAAGTGAGTTGGGTCAGGGCAGAGCTCAGGTCAGTCCATGTTGGATCCTGAAACACCCAGTGAAGGACCGGTGGTGCCATCTGCCTGGCCAGCCTGTCTACATTTCTTCAGGTTTTCCCAGCTGAGAACTGCCCAGGCCTTTACCTGTCCACCCCATCGCCTAGTACCCTGCCCAACCCTCCTCCATGCTGACCAGTATCCAGCAGCAAACTGGAGATGGCAAGGTTCCCATGGGACACGCTGTAGTGCAGGGCTGTGTTCCCGTTGCCGTCAGCCAGGTTCACCACGTGGGCCAGCAGCTCCTGTCCCAGGCATGCTACCGCCCGCAGGACCCCGGCTACAAGCTCAGCCTGCGAACGGCGCTGGCTGGACACTCGAAACCATTCCAGGGCCACCAGGCGCGCAGCGCCCTGCCGGGGCAGGGAAAAACATCAGCGAAGGTCCCGGTGCCATGGCAGGGAGGGTGCAGAGTTGGGGCTGGGAGTCCAGGCAGGGGAAGGATGGTCACTACTTGTCTGAGGAGGGCCGTGGGGACCATGGGGCCGCACCCCTTTGGAAGAGGGAGTACATTGGGCCCCGAAGGTGGTGAGCGCTTGTCTGGGGAGTCCGAGAGTGGGCCTGGCGCTTGGGGCGGGATCCCTTTAGGGAACCAGGTAAGGATCAGCGCGGTCCTGGGAGATTCCTTTAGAGAGCCTGGGATCGGTGGAGGTCCCTGCGCTAGACGGAACTCCAGACCCTCCCCCAACTCTAGACCACAGGGGAGGTCCTTGGCGGACCCCACGACTTCCTCTGTAAAGGGCTGTCTCCTCGCGCACTCACGCTGTCACGGACGACTCCACGGGGCTGGCTCAGCTGCTGCTGCAGCGCTGCGCACGCCTCCCTCAATCGCGGGCTCAGTTCGCACCTACAGAAGAGGTCGGGAGAGGCTCGGGAGTGGTGGGGGTGGGGGCGCGGGAACTGGAAAGAAAACAACAGTCCCCACTCCAGTGTCCTGGCGCTGCTCACCTCCCCTGCGCACCCGGCTGAGGCTCTGCCTCTGGCTCCGGCTCGGGGTCCCGAACGACTCCGCTGCTGGGCGGGCCGGAGGTGCCCGAGTCAGACCCCTGGCCGCTGTCCTCCCCAGAGCCACAGGAGCTGCTCCTCAGGGGATCGCCGGCACCGTCTTCGCTGTCACTGTCTTCCTCGCTGGATGAGCTCTCGTACCTGGGGGCAGTTAGGGAGGCGTCTGCTGAACCTCCCCTGTGGGCTCGTTCCGGAGTCCTGACAGGTGGGATTGGCTATCCCCATTTCCCAGACGAGGAAACAGGGGCAGAGCTGGAATTCAAACCCCAGTCCATGCTCCCGTAGATGCTGTCATGAGGAGGGGGAAATGCTCACTCTCCGTTGGTGACCCCAACAAACTGCAGGCTCTTGGGTCCGGGGCTGGGTTGGGCGCCAGGTGTTCCGTCTCTCCTCTTCATGATGGATTTGAGGATGCCTGCCAGGGATCAGATAAGGACACTGAATTCGAGACCAGTGGTCATCAAGCCAGGGCTCCGGGAGAGGTTGGGACTCACCTGCGGGCGCTATGGCCCTGTCCCCATCTGTGAGTCCAGACGGGCTCCGCGTCAGGTAAGGGACCTCCGCGGAAGGCTCGGTCTGCGTGGACTTCTCAACACAACGCCATGGGGTCTGGGTTGCAGCCTCGCGCGACTGAGACTGGGCCGCTGCCTCCTCCGTAGCCTCTCGGGCCTCCTCCAACTCTCGCAGCCGGCTCCGCAGGAGCTCGCCCACCCCGCACTGGTGCTCCAGGCTGGTGCGCAGCAGCTCCAGCTCGCGCTCGGCGGCAGCGGGCAGTCCCAGCAGCGCCTCGGTCACCCACGCGTCCGCCTCAAGGGTCTTGGAGACCGCCTGCACGCCGGCTTCCCGGGTCTCCGGCACTGCCTGGGCTTCTGCCTCTTGGGTCCCCAGCACGGCCTGGATTCCAGGCTCCTGCGTCTGGGGAGCCCGGTCCGGGGTCCCCGCCGCCCCGTCAAGGACCTGGAGTGCGCCCTCGCTGCGCCTCAGAGCCTCCTCGTCCAGGCCGTCCGCCCGGGGGCTGGCCCTGGCGCGAACGCCGCGCTCGGAAGTCGCCAGGCGTTCGGTGAGCCGCCGCAGCTGTGCGAGCTTGTCCGGGCGCGCCTCGGCCTCCAGGTCGTCTTCTGGCTGCCGGCGCCCGGCCAGTAGCCTCACCTTCTCCGCACGCAGCACGCGCACCTGCTCCTGCAGCTGGGGCAACGCGCGCGCCTGGTCCTCGAGCTCGCGCAGACGCCGCAGCGCCAGGGCCATTTGCTCACGCACCATCTGCAGTTGCACTGGGCCTGGCGAGGCAGGGGCGGGATTGGGAGCGGAACCTGGGGCTGGGCTGCTGCGGCCCGAACCACGCGGGCTGCGCTCGTGCTCGTGCCCCTGCGCCAGCTCCAGACGTCGGCTGGTCTCCAGGAGCATGTCCTCCACGTGCGGGTTACGCACCGGCACGCGTGGCGACAGCGGCGGCAGCAGGAACCAAGTGGGTGCGCCCGGAGAGAGTGCACCCGACGCTCCCCCTTCATCACTAGCCAGGGACTCGCTAGATGTCCAGGCCCCTGGACTACGCGCGCCCGTGATGCCGACCCGGGGCCCACGGGGACGGCGTGCCAGCTGGGCGCTGGTGGCGCGACGGGCGACAGGGCCGCGCTCCAGCTCCTCCACGTATTTGAGGAAATCCAGGTCCAAGTGGAAGCCATAGGGCGTCTCTACCGTGTAGGACGAACTCGGGCTGCGGGAGCCCCCAATCGGGCCGTGGCACAGGTGAGAGCCGCCCAGGTCTGCAGGCATGACAGGGGCGTGAGGGGTGTCAGGCCAGGGGTACCCCTCCCCACCACAACACACCAGCAGGGCTCCACCTGCACCAAGTTCTGCACCAAGCCATTACACACCCAAAGCTCAATGCCTATATGCACCCAAATAGTCATGCAAACACGTTTATTGAGCTCCTACTACATGTCAAGCACTTTTCTGAGGACAAAGCATCGAACTAGACAAACATCTCTGCCCTCTTGTAGGAGACAGATAGACACAAACATTACAAATAGTGCTTAAGGCAATAATAAGATGAAGTAGAGAATAACTGGAGGAGGCATTACTTGGGCTCTGGTTGTCAGGGCCAAGTGATGAGGGGGAATCAGCTGGGGACAGAAGGTTCCTAAAAGAAAACAGCCCATGCAAAGGTCCTGGAAGGGGAGGGGGGTGGGCACGGTGGGCTGGAATAAAGGGTGAGTTGAGGGTGTCCAGAGCAGAGTAATGGAAGAGATGGGGAGAAGAGTAGGAGAGGTGAACTGATGCCAGACAGAGGGGGTCTCCCGCGCCATCATGAGATGTTAGATTACATTCCACATGTGACAGGGCAGCATAGAGGCCCCTCTGGCCACTATGCAAAGAAGGGAACTGCAGGGTTGTGTCCACACACCAGCACCAAGTGTGGACCTGTGCACACTTACCATTTCGTACACTTACCAGACACGTTCTGATTCAGGGCAAACTTGGCCATGTTTCCTGGAGTAGCCACCAAACACACCCTGAAAAAGTCCCCCAGAGGGGGTAAGGGTGGAGTCAGGCCCTATCCTTCTGGCTATGACTCTAGGGTCAGCCTGGATTCTGAGTGAGTAAACAGACCCAAGAGTTCCTCTCCAGCAACCCACCCCCACACACCAGTGCCCTTTCCTCCATCCTCCCTCAAGAGGCCTTCAAACTTTGGAATGAATGAATGTGGGAACACCCAGGTGCCAGGCCTCAGCCTGCTGGGCAGGAGGAGAAAGGAAGAGCATCA
The DNA here is from genome assembly GCF_964212035.1 of Myotis nattereri. Classification (NCBI taxonomy): domain Eukaryota; kingdom Metazoa; phylum Chordata; class Mammalia; order Chiroptera; family Vespertilionidae; genus Myotis; species Myotis nattereri. The sequence goes on from NC_138080.1 coordinate 11,005,806, forward strand.
AAAGGAGAGAGGAAAGTAATTCAGAAAACAAGAGAAGCCCAGCTAGTGTGGCTCAGTGGTTGAGCATTGACCTGTGAACCAGGAGGTCATGGTTCAATTCCAGTCAGGACATATGCCCAGGTTATGGGCTCAATCCCCATTAGGGGGCATGCAGGAGGCAGCTGATCAGTGATTGTCTGTCATCATTGATGTTTCTCTCTCTCCCTTCCTCTCTAAAACAAATAAAAAATACATTTTAAAAAGAAAAGATGTCCAGTTGGCATGGCTCAGTGGTTGAACCAGGAGGTCACAGTTTTGAGTCCTGTTCAGGGCACACGCCCGTGTTGCAGGCTCATTCCCCAGTGTGGGGAGTGCAGGAGGCAGCCGATCGATGATTCTCTCTCATCACTGATGTTTCTATCCCTCTCTCCCTCTCCCTTCCTCTCTCTGAAATCAACAAAAAGAAAAAAGGAAAAAGAAAACAAGAGTAGCTGGAGGTGGGAGTGGGTATGGGTGTCATTCCAGATCTGAGTTTTCTGTCAATAGCTGGGGAAAATCAGAAATTAATCATCACAGGGGTGGAATGTGAACCTTCAGAAGAGGAAGGCAAGAACTGGAAGTCCTCATGGGCTCATTAAGAACTCATCTGGTCAGATTCTGCAGATTAAAAAACAACAAAAATACAGAATCACTTAAATGTTTCCCTTAGAGTCTAAATGCAAACAAGATACAACTGTGCATATGAATTTTTACCAAGGTCACTTGTGAGACCTCTTTAGGAAAGACAGAGTTGGGGGCCAGCTGCACAAAAGATGCAAATCAATGGATACCTGTACCCCTGGAATACCCCTAGTGGAGTGCCACAGGGCTTATAAGAGGTTGTAATGGAACCACAAGCACCCAGGTTGTCAGAGCTGAAACTATGCCTGGGGATGGAGGGAGAGTAAGTCAGGGTGTCATGATGGAGGCTCTAAGAAACTGAGGGAGATTGAGACCCATCTAATAATGTGATATTTTACAAGGACAAATATTGAGTCCAGAACTTGGATTCAGAAAGCACAGGGTGAGAAAGATGGGGCTTTAAAGAGCTCACATGAAAGGCCTCAGGGAAGGGCAAGCAAGCTGCCAGTATCAAGTGCCTACTGTATTCCCTGTAATCCTGTGCAATCCTGCAAGGTAGATATCCACATTTTACAGATGGGGAAACTGAGGTGCAAAGCAATTAAGTCAATTGTGGGAAACACCCTCTGCTCATCTTCTGGAGACCCTTGCCTATCAGACCCATATGACCGCTCCCTAACCCACAGCTCATTTGTGCTAAACTAACCGTCTTTCCACTTCCCGCCTTTGTCCAGCCTGGGTCCCTGACCTCCCCCATCCAGAACCTTTTCCTGTCCCAAAGCAGCTGTTTCCTGCCCCTTATAGCAGTTGCAAGGGGTGGACCAGCAGGACAGCTGGTCATCACGCAGGACATCCAGTGCCTCTCAGGACTTGTTTTTAGAAAACTGCCAGAGAGAAGCTTGGCCATGGAAAAGGCCTGGGGGGGGGGGGGCGCGGGGGAGTTGGAAGTCTGGGCCTTTTCACACACGCTCCAAGTGGGACTGAGCTGGGATCAGCCCCCTTCCTCCAGGGACATCTGAGGTGCTGGGAACTCGAAGAATAGCTGTGGGCCATCCCTAAGACCCAACCCCCCTCCGCAGCTGGACCCAGAGGCTGGGTGGGGAAATGGGCGGATTCTCCAAGAATGATAAAGAATGATAAAAACACTCTTTCCATTTTCAATGGACCAGCTTCAATTCTAGGCGATCTGTAGGGATTAACTAAAAAATCCTAGCTAAGCCCTCTAAGGTAGGTTTTCTTACTGTCTTTCTCCTTTATACAGGGGAAGAAACACAGATTAAGTGATGCTCCCAAGGTCACATTCAGGCAGAGGCAGATTTAAACGTAGGCGGCTTTGCCACTGTTTCTGCATTGGCCATTCCACTTGATGGTCTTCTAGAAACAGCCCGTCCCTCCCAGAGGACCCTCATGCCTGTCCCCGCGTGTGTCCCCGATGGCAGGGAGTGGGTTCACCCCCCCCCCCACCACCACCCCCGTGGCTCCAGGGGCTGCAGCCTCACCGGAGTTGGGGAGTGGGGCGTGCAGCTGCCCTCCTCTCTCCTCTGCTCCCGCCTGAGCTGTCAGCTAGATTCGGGTCCTCTGCCTGAGGCCCCCTCATTAGGCCGTCAGAGCTGATGCCAGACGCCCCACTCCAGCCCCAGGGACTATTTCTGGACTCGGTGCTGTGATCACCAAATACCGCAGGCAGTGCAGCTCCTGGTCCTGGGGAGGGGACTCTCCCCCCAGCCCCTCCCCCCGCTTGAGGTCGTGTGGTGGCACCCCCTAAAGTTGGACCGGAACTTGCACACCCCCGAGGTAGGGGTGTTGGATGATGATGGTGTTGGGGGGGAGGTACTCAGGTCAGCACCGACCACTCCCTCACCGCCCCCCGCCCCCCCGCACCCCCCAGACAGCCTCGCAGGGACAGAGCCGTTTCCTAGAGGAAACGCTGCCGGGCGGTTCCATCCGCTACCCATTGTCTGCCGGCGGGGGCCGTCCGCCCCTCCCCAACACCGTTTCCGTCACACCCCCACGCACACCCAGGTCCAGCGCGAGGGGCTCGACCCGGTCCCCAAGCTGTCCGGGGAGATGCGGGGAAAGGCTGGGGAGTCGGCTGGGGAGCTAGGGGGCGAACAAGCCCCGACTTGGCTCCTGAAGGGCGGGAGGAGGGCGATCTCACGAATCCGGAGCTTCCCATTCTGCGCGCTGCCCACTGGGGGCTCTCAGGGTGGGAGGGGTCGCAGCCGGAGGACACGGCGCCCGCCCCGTCGCAGCGCGCGGCCCGCGGAGGGGCTGCAGGCGCAGCGCCACTTCCCGGGGCGCCCCCTTATCCCGCCCCAGATCCGCTTCGGTGGCCCGCAAGCCGGCGATTTACCTGATGCCGCAGCCACATCCGCGCCCGCACCCGAGCCCGCCCCCTCGAAGCTCGAGAACAGGTTATCAATGCCTTGACGCTAATTGACGGTCGCTCCAGCCAACCAACGCCCGACACCCTCTGAACTGCCCAATAGTGAGGTGGAGTGGGCGGCGCCGCGAAGGTGGGAGAGCCTGGGGGCGGGGCCTGGAATGACTATCCCCGAGGGACCGCAGGTCGGAGCCCTGTGGCCAAGTGCTGCCCAGCGAAGGGCTAAGGACCTTGGGTTTGATCCACTGGACATGGGGGAGCCATGGAAGGCTCTGAGCAGGAGATTCACTGGGGGGATTTGTGTGTTTGGAACATCCGTTGGGTGGAAGCTGGAAGGACTGATGCTCAGATCCCAGTGGGTGAGGTACCGGACCCTGGATCTTTCCCACCACAGGGTCTTTGCACATGCTGTTCCACCTTCCTGAACTGTCTTCCCTGCACATATCTGTCCCACTAATGTCAGCACCATAAGGACAGGGAATTGATTTATTTTGGCCACTGCTTTATCCAGTGCCCCTGGCAATAAATGTTTGTTGAACATTTAAAATTACATTTAACATTTTAATCCATTTGGAATATATTATTATCTAAAGCGACTGTACACATTGGTTTTTCCCCTGATTATTTTAGTATTTTTGAGCACCTACTGTGTACCTGGCACTGTGTAGGTCCCTAAGGTGACACAATCCCTGTCATCCTGCACCTCAAAGCTGAGAGGCAGAGGCAGACTCAAGCTAAAGTTTATAGTAAGGGGGTGACGAGTGGGAGCTGGGGTCTATGGGAGGAGAAAATAGGGGCAAAACCCTGACCTGGAGGGTCCTGTGAGGCAGCCTGGAGGTGTGCCATTTAATGAAGGGTGCTCCAAATAGGAGAAAGTGAACGTGCAAAGGGAGGAAGGATGCTCCCTATATCAGGACTTTGACTAGGTCAGTGTGTTGGTAGGAGGGTAACTGAAGGGACCGGCAGAAAAGCACATCTGAAGCTTTCAGGCTTTATCTGATGAGTGGATCCCTGGAGGCGAGTTATTTATTCCAGATCCTCTAAGATGTTGCCCCAGTGCTACTCCACTTCAACTACTGTAGCTTTAGAATGTATTTCAATATCAGGCATTCTTCCTTTTAGAAAATTCCTGGGCTATTTCCACTGTCTTTTTTTCTTGCACATAAACTGTTTGTAGAATTCTGTCAAATTTTCCCATGAACACTTCATTGGAATTTAAAGAATATTTTTTTTTAATTTTTTTTTTATTAATTAAATCTTTATTGTTCAGATTATTACATTTGTTCCTCTTTTTTCCCCCCATAACTCCCCTCCTCCCAGTTCCCACCCCACCCTCCGCCCTCACTCCCCACCCACTGTCCTCATCCATAGGTGCACGATTTTTGTCCAGTCTCTTCCCGCATCTCCCACACCACTTTCCCTCCCAAGAATAGTCAGTCCATTCCCTTTCTATGTCCCTGATTCTATTATAATCACCAGTTCATTCTGTTCATCGGATTATTTATTCACTTGATTCTTAGATTCACTTGTTGATAGATGCATATTTGTTGTTCATAATTTGTATCTTTACCTTTTTCTTCCTCTTCCTCTTCTTAAAGGATACCTTTCAGCATTTCATATAATCCTGGTTTGGTGGTGATGAACTCCTTTAGCTTTTCCTTATCTGTGAAGCTCTTTATCTGACCTTCAATTCTGAACGATAGCTTTGCTGGATAAAGTAATCTTGGTTGTAGGTTCTTGGTATTCATCACTTTGAATACTTCTTGCCACTCCCTTCTGGCCTGCAAAGTTTCTGTTGAGAAATCAGCTGACAGTCGTATGGGTATTCCCTTGTAGGTAACTGAGTTTCTTTCTCTTGCTGTTTTTAAGATTCTCTCTTTATCTTTTGCTCTTGGCATTTTAATTATGATGTGTCTTGGTGTGGTCCTCTTTGGATTCCTTTTGTTTGGGGTTCTCCGCGCTTCTTGGACCTGTAAGTCCATTTCTTTCACCAGGTGGGGGAAGTTTTCTGTCATTATTTCTTCAAATAGGTTTTCAATATCTTGCTCTCTCTCATCTTCTGGCACCCCTATAATTCTGATGTTGGTACGCCTGAAGCTGTCCCAGAGGCTCCTTACACTATCCTCGCATTTTTGGATTCTTTTTTCATTTTGCTTTTCCGGTTGGGTGTTTTTTGATTCCTCGCATTTCAAATCATTGACTTGATTCTTGCGCTCCTCTGTTCTGCTGTCGGGAGTCTGTATAATATTCTTTATTTCAGTCAGTGTATGCTTAATTTCTAGTTGGTTCCCCAATATAACATCGAGGGTCTCATTAGTTTTCTTGTAGATCTCATTAAGTTTATCGGCGGCTTCTAAACAGTTCTTGAGAGACCTTAAAAGTGTGGTTCTGAACTCTAGATCTTCCATTGACAATTTTGTCCTGTTTCTTTGTCTCCGCATTTTGTTATGCTTCCTTGGTGCACCCCCTAGTGGTCTGAACTTCTGTCCTCTAGGGAGGTGCTAATCTAGCCTTTGCCTGAGGCTATCCGGCAAATGCCTCTGTGCAGGGCTTGGGCGGGGTGGGTCGCACAGGATCAATGGGGTGGGCCGGAGAGAGCAGTTATGGTGGCTCTCAGTCCTGTCCCCAGGGGCTCTGCCTCTCTGAGTCCCAGCCCCGCTGCACACCTCGGAGAGAAAGCTGCACTCGCTCTGACCGAGGCCAGACAGTCCCGCTTCTCCCGTTTGAGTCTGGGTCCCTAAAGACTCGCCTGGATCTGGAGCTCAGAGTCTGCGACTCCCTCCCGATTGAAAACGCCAACTGCGTCCTCCGCCGCCAGCCCGCTCCGCGCGCGCACTCCGCACCTCAGAATTTGACTTCAGCACTGCGCCTCCTCTGAGTGTCCGTATGCGTTTCTCTTTCCTCCTAGTTGTAGGACTTCCATTCAGCCAGCGTTCCAGTGGTTTTGGGTGATGTCCGTTCTGTCTTTTAGTTTCACTTTTGAAGTAGTTGTTCAAAGCAGCAAACTCCGGAGTTAACCTATGCCGCCATCTTGGTTCTCGTCCGGTATCTCCCTTCTTGGGTTTATTTTCCCCCCTATCTCCAAGTACTTGCCACCACATAACACACTGTGTATTTTCTTTACTTGTTTATTGTGTGTCCCTCAGACAGTAATTGTGTCAGCTCCATTAGGGCAAGGACTTTTATCCCTAGTACTTGGAACAGGGCCTGGCACACAGTAGGTGATCAATAAATGTTTGATGGAGGAATGAGTGACTTGCTGTTAAATGAGATGGACTAAAAAAAGAAAGTGGAGGAGGGAAGTTGCCGTTCATCATCTCTACATTTCCCCTTTGGCTTCTCTTCTGAATCTCTCATCTAGGACAAGACCTCTAGGCCACTTCGGGTGCCACCTCCTCGCTCAGGAGTCGCCCAAGAGGGGGCATAGCCCCCAAGAGCATTTTCCTTCCCGGAGCCCAGGACCGCGGTAAAGGAGCGAGCAAGGCAGTTCTCATATCCGCCACGAGGGAGCCCTTCTCCTACGGCCAAAGCGCTTGCCCGCAGAACACCTGTGAAGAAATTGTTCTGAAAAACGATGCCACCTTTAGCTTTTTCTTATTGTTATTTTTAAAATTTTCTAAAAATTGCCCTGGCCAGGTAGCTCAATTGGTGAAGTCGTCCCTATAAACCCAGGTTTTGGGTTTGATCTCCAGTCAGGGCACATGCAAGAAACAACTAATGAATGCATAAATAAGTGGAAAAACAAATAGATGTCTCTCTCTCTCTCTCTCTCTCTCTCTCTCTCTCTCTCAACAAATCAACAAAATTTTTTTTTCATTTTCTTTTTTTTAAATATATTTTTTATTGATTAAGACATTACATATGTGTCCTTGTCCCCACGTTACCCTCTACCCCCCCCCCCCCCGCTCATGCCCTCACCCCCCCGTTGTCCGTGTCCATTGGTTAGGCCTATATGCTTGCATATAAGTCCTTTGGTTGATCTTTCCCCCTTACCCCTACCCTCCCCTACCTTCCCTCCAAAGCCCGACAGGCCAATCAATGCCTCTCCGTCTCTGGATCAGTCCTTGTTCATCAGTTTATGTTGTTCATTATATTCCACAAATGAGTGAGATCCTGTGGTATTTATCCTCTCTCCAGTTCCATCCATGCTGTGGAAAATGGTAGGAGTTCCTTTTTTCTTCTTCCTCTTCTTAAAGAATACCTTTCAGCATTTCATATAATGCTGGTTTGGTAGTGATGAACTCCTTTAGCTTTTTCTTATCCGTGAAGCTCTTTATCTGACCTTCTATTCTAAATGATAGCTTTGCTGGATAAAGTAATCTTGGTTGAAGGTTCTTGCTATTCATCACTTTGAATATTTCTTGCCACTCTCTTCTGGCCTGCATGGTTTCTGTTGAGAAATCAGCTGACAGTCGTATGGGTACTCCCTTGTAGGTAACTGACTGTCTTTCTCTTGCTGCTTTTAAGATTCTCTCTTTATCTTTTGCTCTTGGCATTTTAATTATGATGTGTCTTGGTGTGGTCCTCTTCGGATTCCTTTTGTTTGGGGTTCTCTGCGCTTCCTGGACTTGTAAGTCTATTTCTTTCACCAGGTAGGGGAAGTTTTCTGTCATTATTTCTTCAAAAAGGTTTTCAATATCTTGCCCTCTCTCTCCTTCTGGTACCCCTATAATTCTGATGTTGGTATGCTTGAAGTTGTCCCAGAGGCTCCTTACACTATCTTCATATTTTTGGAATCTCTTTTCTTTTTTCTTTTTTGGTTGGGTATTTTTTGTTTCTTTGTATTTCAAATCTTTGACTTGATTCTTGGGATCCTCTTGTCTGCTGTTGGATCTCTGTAAATTATTCTTTATTTCAGTCAGTGTATGCTTAATTTCTAGTTGGTCCTTTTTCATGTCCTCCATGGTCTCACTATACTCCTTGAGGGATTCATTAAATTTATCGGCGGTTTCCATAAAATTCTTGAAAAACCTTATAAACGTGGCCTTGAACTCTATATCCAGTCATTTGCTTTCCTCCATTGCTGTCCTTTGTGACCTGTTTCTTTGTCTCCGCATTTTGGCTGCTTCCCTGTGTTGATAGAGTGGCCCTGCACGCCAAGTGTCCTGTAGGGCCCAGTGGCTCAGCCTCCCCAGTTACCTGAGGTGGACACTCTTGGTGCACTCTTGGTGCCTTGGTTGTTGTAGGATCACTGGGAGGAATTGACCTCCAGGCCAATTGGCTGTGAGAATCAGCTGTGTCTGAAGTGGGAGAACTTCTGTGCTGAAGACACCCATCTGGGGCAAGACTTGCTTCAGTGGGGCTTTGGTGCTCACTGAGTCTGCTCCCTGAGTGTGTCCCTTATGGATCTGAGGAGTTGCAATCTGGATGGTCCCCCTCTGACTACCGGGTACAGTGGCTCCTGGATCTAAGGAGGTGCTAATTCAGCCTCTGCCTGAGGCCACACAGCAGGAGCCACGAAGAGGCTCAGCTGTGAAGCAATGCAAGCCGCTGCGGGGCCTTGGGCCTTCTCTTGGAAGTTCCGGGTCTGCCTGGCTCAGCTGCAGTTAGGTCCATTCACATGCAAAAGCCTCTGCCGCAGCCTGGGTGGGGCGGGGTCTCAGGGAGTCAAAGGGCGGAGCAAGCAGCTATGGCTGATTCTCCGCCAAGCCCTAAGGAATCGCGCGTCTCAGTGACCCGATAATTGCTTAATTGCTGCAAGCACCTCTGAGGGAAAGCCGCCCTCAAGTTCGCCCGCTGCCCGACAGTCCAGCTTCTCCCCGTATGAGTCCTGGGTCCCCAGAGACTTCCCGGAACCAGAGTTCAGAGCAGTCAGGAGCTTGTGATTCAAAAAAACAGCCGCGTCCTCAGGTGCCACCCCCTTTCCGCGCGCGCGCGCGCGCGCGAGCTGCCATACCTCTGCACTTCACCTCCGCAGCTCCTCTGGCTCTCAGCGTGCTTTTCTTTCCTTCTAGTTGTAGAATTTACACTCATCCAGCCTTCCTGTTGTTCTGGATGATGTCCGCTCTGTCCTTTGCGGTATTTTTCAATTGTTGTGGGAGGCAGCAATTTCCCGGTGTTTATCTATGCCACCATCTTAGTTTTCTTCTCTAAGAAAATTTTTTTAATCTCTAAAAATTAGTATATTAATTATAGAATTTTAAGAAACTAAAGGGATAAATGAAAATCACTGCACTAGCCCACCTAGGAACTCAATTTATCTACATGTTTTATTTTATCACCATTTACTCATTCACACAATTTTTATTTCAACCTTTTATTTTGGACAATTTTTAACAAAAAAGGTAGAGAAATATACTAATGCCACTAAACTGTACACTAGAAAATAGTTAAAATTATAAACTTCAGACCTAGCCTATTTGGCTCAGTGGATAGAGCCTCAGCCTGGCAATGAAGAGTCTTGGGTTTGATTCTGGTCAAGGGTACATACCTCAGTTGCAGGCTCAATCCCTGGCCCTGGTCCTGAGTGTGTGGGAAACAATTGATGTGTTTCTCTCACATCTCACAGTGCTGTTTCTTTGTCTTTCCTCTGCCCTTCCACTCTTTCTAAAAATCAATGGAAAAATATACTCAGGTAAGGATTAACCAAAAAAAGATAAGTTTTATATGATGTGTACTTTCCACAATGAACAAAAATAGTAGATTATAAATATAGACAATTGCTACGTCAATCCTGTTTCATCTCTTCCTGTGTTCCCACTTCCTTGCCAATTAGATTGTTTTGAAGCATTTGCTTTAAAGCAGATGTTCTATCATCTATAAATATTTTTTAAAATGTATTTTTATTTATTTTAGGGAGGAAGGGAGAGAAAAAGAGAGATAGAAATATCAATGATGAGAATCATTGATCAGCTGCCTCCTGCACGCCTCCTACAAGGGATGGAGCCCGAAACCTGACCATGTGCCCTGACGGGGAATGAAACCACAACCTCTTGGTTTATAGGTCGACGCTCAACCGCTGAGCCACATCTGTAAATATTTTGAATATGTATGCATTCTAGGAGATAAGGACTCTTTATTTTTTAAAATACCCATAATGGCATTATTGCACTTTAAAAACTTAAAATCATCAAATGTCCAGTAAGTGATCAAACTTTTAATTGTCTCAGAAATGTTATAATTTGTTTTGTTTTATTATTTTAGTAAATTAAGACCCCAAGATGTCCATACATTGCATTTGATTAAAATGTTTTTTAAATATTCTTTGATCTAAAAATTTTCTCACCATCCCCCCTCCCCCAATTTATTTGTCAAAGAAAACAGATTTGTCCTGTTGCATCGTCTAGAATTTGGATTTCCTTGCATCCCTGTAGTTTCATTGGTGATGTTTTCCTGTTCTTTGTATTTCCTAAACATTGGAAGACAACTCTAGGCCAGTGTTGAAAGGAAAAACATACTGTGAGCCACAAATGTGAGTCACATGTGTACGTTTAAATTTTCTAGTAGGCACTTTAAAAAGGTAAATAAAAAAGATGAAATTTATTTTAATCATTTAATTTTAAACCAACACATCCAACATTTAATTATTTCAACATGCAATCAATAGTTTATAGAATTAGTCAAGTAGTTTGCATTTTTTTCCCCAAGTCTTCCAAATCTGGTGCATGGTTTTCGTTTAGAGAACATCTCAATACGGACTGGCCACATTTCAAGTGTTTGATAGTCACACGTGACTCATAGCTACTGTTTAGTACATTTTTTGGAGATTGAACCTTTTAGACATTTTATCTGATTCAGGTTTTGTTCATCAGTGGTGATGTGCACTTCCCTGAAGAGATGCATAGCTGCCACTCTTTCGTGATAGAAGCATCAACAAATATATTTTAAATATATATATATATATATATATATATATATATATATATATATATATATATTATTGATTTCAGAGAAGAATGTAAAGGGAGAGAGAGAGAGAGAGAAACATCAATGATGAGAGAGATTGATTGGCTGCCTCCTGCATGCCCCCTAATGGGGATCAAGCCCACAGCCTGGGCATGTGCCCTTGACCAGAATCGAACCAGGGACCCTTCAGTCTTCAGGCTGATGCTCTATCCACTGAGCAAAACCAGCTAGGGCAACAAATACCTTCATGAATGAATGGATGTGCCCAAGGAAACTCAGCGTGAGATTAATCACCAGCCTTTTTCTCATAAACACATTTAGAAAGAAAATTGGAATGCCACTGGATACATAGTTGGATTTCTGTATTTCTAATTCCACACACCCTATATACTTTCCCAGGTCACCAAATGCTTCCTTAAAATAATTTGCAGTTTGAAAGTGTGTTACATCGTATGGCTGTTCCTTATAGTTGAACCGCTTATGTTGTTTCTAGAGCGTCACTATTACAAGTTATTGGTTAGGGAGATGGCCTAGCTGGTTCATTAAGATATTGTGATTTGAATCAAACAATGAAGCATGAAAATGAAACCACATATGTCCCTGGCCAGTGTTTTCCCATGGCTAGAGCATCGACCCTCACATGGAAGGGTTGCAGGTTCCATCCTGGGTCACGGGCACATGCCTGGGTTTTGGGCTGGATCCACGGTAGGGGGCGTGCAGGAGGCAGCTGATGAATGATTCTCTCATTGATGTTTTTCTCATCAGTGATGTTTCTATCTCTCTTTCTCCCTTCCTCTCTGAATCAATAAAAATATTTTTTTCAAAATTTGCACATGAATGTCCATAGCTTTATTTGTAATAACAAAAAACTGGAAACAACCCAAATGTCCTTCAATAGGTAAATAAAGAAACTGTGGTGTATCCCTATCATCATAAAATAAATATGCTGTAGATAATCCAACAGGGATAGTCTCAAAATAATTGTGCTGAGTGAAAGAAGCTAGAAAAAAAAAGAGTATATTCTATGTGATTCTATTTACATTAAGTTCTGGAAAACACAACCTAATCTTTAGTGATGGAAAGCAAGTGATGATTAATTACATGAGGACGGCGGAGAGGACAGTGGAAGGGGTTCCCGAGAGGCACAAAGAAGCGCTTGGGTGGGATCCATTGCCTTGTCTGTGGTGATAGTTTCACAGGCATATGCATATGTCAGTTTATTAAATCATGAGCTGGAGATATGTGCATATCACGGTATGTCACTTAGACTTCCACTTGCTGCTGAAGTGCTTTCCCCACCATTTTTATGTTAGTCAGCTGGGGCCACTGTAACAAAATACCACAGGCTTGGTCCTAAACCACAGACATGTATTTCTCACCATCCTGGAGGCTGGAAAGTCCCAGGTCAAGGTGCAGGCAGTTTCTGGTGAGAGCTTTCCTCCTGGCTTGCAAACAGCAAACCTCTCTGTGCCCTCACCTGGCAGAGAGAGGAAGAGGGTGCCTCTCTTTTTATAAAGCACCAGTCCCATCAAGAGGGCCCATCCTCCCAAAGGCCCCGCCTCCAAACACATCACATTGGAGGGTTAGGGCTTCAACACAGGACTTTAGGGGGACACAGTCAGCCCATAACAATTTTTTTTTCTTTTTTTTAAGATTTTTTTTTAATTTCAGATTTGCTGGGGGGGGGGGGTTGTCTCTCTCTCTCTCTTTTTTTTATTAATTTCAGAGAGCAAGGGAGAGGGAGAGAGAGATAGAAACATCAATGATGAGAGAGAATCATGGATTGGCTGCCTCCTGCATGCCCCCTAGTGGGGATCAAGCCTGCAACCCAGGCCTGTGTCCTTGAACGGAAACAAACCCAGGACCCTTCAGTCTGCAGGCCGAAGCTCTATCCACTGAGCCAAACTAGGTAGGGCTAAGTTTTTGTGGGTTTTTTTTTTGTGGATGCAAAGTTTATTGAGAGAAGCCAGTCCTGGGCACAAGGGAGCACATCCCCCCGAATCCCAGCATGGGGGAGAGGGAGAGGGAGAGGGAGAGGGAGAGGGGGAGAGAGAGAGAGAGAGAGAGAGAGAGAGAGAGAGAGAGAGAGAGAGAGAGAGAAGACGGAGAGAGAAAGGGAGCTAAGATTTTTTAAATTGATTTTTAGAGAGGGAGGAAGGGAGAGGGAGAGAGAAAGAGAGAAACATCGATGTGAGAGCGCATTATCGACCAGCTGCCTCTTGCATGCGCCCCCCCCCCCCCCCAAGGCTTGAGCTGGAAACCCCAGCATGTGCCCTGAGAGGGAATCAAATCAGCAAACTTAAGGTGAATGGGATGATACCCAACCAACTGAATCACACCGGCCAAGGCTATAATTTTTTTTTAAGATATATTTTTATTGATTTCAGAGGGAAAGGGAGACAGAGAGATAGAAACATCATTGAAGAGAATCACTGATGGACAGCCTCCTGCATACCCTGTACTGTGGATTGAACCCACAACCTGGGAATCTAACAGTGATCTCTTGGTTCATAGGTCAATGCTCAACCATTGAGCCACGCCTGCTGGGCCATAACAATTTCTAAAATGAAAATGTTCAAACATACAAAAAACCCTCACAAGTGATTATGAATAAATCTGGATAAACATTCTTTTTTAAAAAATATTTTTTTATTTTCTTTATTGATTAAGGTATTACATATGTGTCCTTATTCCCCCATTGTCTCCCCACTCCCCTGCTATACCCTCATCCCCCTGATGTCTGTGTCCATTGGTTCTGCTGATATGCATGCATACAAATCCTTTGGTTGATCTCTCCCCTTTATCCTCACCCTCCCCCACCTTCCCTCTGAGGTTTGACGGTCTGATCAATGCTTCTCTGTCTCTGGATCTGTTTTTGTTCATCAGTTTATGTTGCTTATTATATTCCACAAATGAGTGAGATTATGTGATATTTATCTTTCTCTGACTGGCTTATTTCGCTTAGCATAATGCTCTTCAGGTCCATCCATGCTGTTGCAAATGGAGTTCCTTCCTTTTTACAGCAGCGTAGTATTACATTGTGTAGATGTACCAGTTTTGTAATCCACTCATCTGCTGATGGGCACTTAAGCTGTTTCCAAATCTTAGCTATTATAAATTGTGCTGCTATGAACGTATGGGTGCATATATCCTTTCTGATTGGCGTTTCTAATTTCTTGGGATATATTCCTAGAAGTGGGATTACTGGGTCAAATGGGAGTTCCATTTTTAGTTTTTTGAGGAAACTCCATACTGTTTTCCACAGTGGCTGCACCAGTCTGCATTCCCACCAGCAGTGAAGGAAGGTTTCTTTTTCTCCACATCCTCACCAGCACTTGTCGTTTGTTGATTTGTTAATGATAGCCATTCTGACAGGTGTGAGATGGTACCTCATTATCATTTTGATTTGCATCTCTTGGATGATTAGTGACTTTGAGCATCTTTTCATATGTCTCTTGGCCTTCCTTATGTCCTCTTTCAAAAAGTATCTACTTAGGTCTGTTGTCCATTTTTTGATTGGGTTGTTTATCTTTCTTTTGTTAAGTTGTATGAATTCCCTGTAAATGTTGGAGATTAAACCCTTATTGGAGATAAAAAAAAATATTTTTTTTATTGAGTTCAGAGAGGAAGGAAGAGGGAGAGAGAAATAGAAACATCAATGATGAGAGAGAATTATTGATTGGCTGCCTCCTGTATGCCCCACATTGGAGATCGGGCCCTCAACCCTCGCATGTGCCCTGACCGGGAATCAAACCGTGACCTCCTGGTTCATAGGTCAACGCTCAACCACTGAGCCATGCCAGCTGGGCTGGATAAACATTCTTGAACAAAGTTTGTGTGGACACGTGAGTAGGGAATGGTGACTTCTCCAGCTATGCTGTTTAAACGTTTTGGGTTTGGGGCAATGGAAATACATTATCCATTCAAAACAAAAAATTCAGTGGTTTGGACCTGGAGAGAGAACTAGGTTCAAATGTTGGCCCTTGAAAGCTGTGCAACTTTGGCAAAGTGTCTAAACATCTCAGAATTTCAAATTCCCTAGTTCAAAAGGGAAAGGAGTGTTCTCCTATCCAAGGCCGATTTGAGGACGTGAGATGGAGCATGCGCATGCTTGATGTTATAAGGGTGAAAGCTATAAATGTGCACTTAGATTTATTACTCTTTTCTTAGTGAGTTCAGGGCTGTTTGCCCTGGGAGCAAAGGCTGCCAGGTTCAGGCACACATACGCTCCCAGGCTGGGAAGACTTCACAGTGCAGATAGGGAGAGCGTTTCAGTAGCAGCCACTTTGTTCCCTTCTGAAGCCTCAACCCAGAATCTGAGTCATCTCTGCCCAAGCCTCTGAGGCTCCTGCCCTAGGGTGACCTTTCCTGGTGACCTGAATGTGACCAAAGGCTTGCTTAAAAGGTCATGCTCAGCTGCCGGTATGGTGGGGCCATTCTTTGGACAGAGGCACAGCAGCCTCTCTTGGGGTGTCCACATACTAAGCCCCAATGTCACTGGGCTCATCTAGGAAGAATTAGGCACGCCCCAGGCTATAGTGCATTTTTCAGGCTCCTCCCCAATCTGGATCATCCATTCCTTACTCTCTTTGTCTGGATAATCTTGGTACCCCTCAGCCTCTAGCCCCTGCCCCAGGAAGCCTTGCCTGAGGGGATTGGCCCCTTCTCTGAGCTCTTATAGCTCCTGTCCTTCTCCCAGGATAGCACTGATCACCCAGTATTCAAGTTAAGTGGTTAAAACAGGGGTCCTCAAACTACGGCCCGCGGGCCACATGCAAATACAAATATTGTATTTGTTCCCGTTTCGTTTTTTTACTTCAAAATAAGATATGTGCAGTATGCATAGGAATTTGTTCATAGTTTTTTTTTTAAACTATAGTCCGGCCCTCCAACGGTCTGAGGGACAGTGAACTGGCCCCATGTTTAAAAAGTTTGAGGACCCCTGGGTTAAAAGAATCACATTAGGTTAAGAGTTACAAACTTCCAGTTATAAAATAAACTAGAGGCCTGGTGCACGAATTCGTGCACGGGTAGGGTTCCTAGGCCTGGCTGCCGATCAGGGCGATCAGGGCAGTCTCGCCTAGTCCCAATTGGGGCGATGTGGGGCTGGCAGGCCTGAGAGGGACTGTGGGAGGGCTCCAGGGCGTGTCTGGCCCCTCTTGCCCAGTCCTGATCAGCTAGACCCCAGCAGCAAACTAACCTACCAGTTGGAGTATCTGCCCCCTGGTGGTCAGTGCAGTATAGCAACTGGCGGAACAGTTGAATGAACAGTCAAATGAATGGTTGGACACTTAGCATATTACACTTTTACTATATAAAATAAATAAGTCATGAGGATGTAATATAAAAGTGACTGTATACATATTTTGTATTTTTTTTTAAATTATGATTATTTTAATCCTAGCCCGTGGATGTGCTTTTATTGATTTGAAAGAGAGAGGAAGGGCTGTGAGCTCCGTGGCCCCAGTGCCATCTCCAGTGCGGTGGGTGCATGCTGCCTGCGGACTGGGCCATGGCACCTGTCTGGGGAGCAGGGTGTCCCCTGCGCGGGAGCGCCAACACTGTGGCCAAGTTCTTCTCCTTTGGCATCAACAGGATTTTGCATCAGCATGGCAATTATCCTGAAACCTTTACTCGAGTGCAGAAATATGGACTCCCCTTGCTTGTAACCCCTGACCCTGAGCTTATGAAACAAGGTGGTGGAACAACGGAAAGTTTGGTTGTACAAGTGCTCAGTGCAGAAGCTGGGGGTGGTCATCTCAAATATGGAAAGTGGGGAGGTCCTTGAAAGGTGGCAGTCAGGCCTGAGTGTGACAAGGAGGCCAGAGATGACAGTGCACCCAGAGAGGAGTCTCAGAAAGCCATCAAGGTGAGATCCGCTCAGTGATCAGACCGATCACGGCCAGTGACGTTCCTGCCGCTGCTGGGAGTCTCCTGTTCATTTGGTCTGCTGATCTATACAGATGTCATTTTTTGCACACTGTTTGAAGGACCAGCAGATTATATCAGCACTGTAATTAAATTCCTTTGAAGGTGGTAACTGGAGATGGAAAAATTTGCTATAAGGCTAAATGCCTTCCTAAATCAGACCTTTTTGTCAAGTAGCTTGACTCAGAGTATAGGTAAATCTGAAAGAGCAAAAGAAATCTCAATATTCAGAGTCTTTGCTTAGTCCTAAAGTAACTGATAATTCACAGTGACAATATTCCTAGAAGGTCCTTTTGCTATTTATTTCATTTGTATAGTTTCCATATTGGAAAAAACCTCCAATTATTTGACTTTAATGTATATAATTTGCACTTACAATGCTGTGGGTATTTCTCCTGTTTAAATTCCGGTAACACAAACTCTTAATATCTTTTTGTTTTATAAATCAAACTTTAAATGACATTGATAAATAAAGTTAAATGTGTATGTTAAAAAAAAAAAAAAAAAAGAGCCCTAGCCGGTTTGGCTCAGTGGGTAGAGTGTCGGCCTAAGGAATGAAGCATCCCAAGTTCCACTCTGGTCCAGGGCACATAGGTTGGTTGCAGTCTTAATCCCTGGCTTTAATCCGGGCACGTGGGGGAGGCAACCAATCAATGTGTCTCTCTCATTGATGTTTCTCTCTCTCTCTGTCTCTCCCCTTCCCTCCTACTCTATCTAAAAATCAATGGGAAAATATCCTTGGGTGAGGATTAACAAAGAGAGAGAGAGAGAGAGAGAGAGAGAGAGAGAGAGAGAGAGAAACATCAATCAGCTGCCACCTGTACGCGCCCTGACTGGGATAGAACCTGAAACCTGGGGTTCTCTCTCAAATCAATGAACATATCCTTGGGTGAGAATTTTAAAAATGCTGATGTGAAGAACAAAGGAGCAAGGAACAGTTCCAGATTAGGAGACACACAACAATGCAAGACAGTGTGTGGTTCTGGATGGGACCTCCCAGGAAAAACATGGCTATGAAGGACATGATGGTTACAGTTGAAGGAACTGGAATATGGACTGCAGATTAGATAACTAATAAGTCAGGGTTGGCTTTCTTAAAGTTGCTAACTGTACTTTGATTATGTAAGAGAATGTCTTTGTTCTTAGTAAAAGGCAAAGTCATACATTATGTCTGCAACATATGGTTCAGAAAAAATGTGTGTGTGTTTTCTTTCTCTTTCTCTGTATTTTATATATATTTTTAAATATATTTTATTGATTTTTTTACAGAGAGGAAGGGAGAGAGAGAGAGAGTTAGAAACATCGATGAGAGAGAAACATCGATCAGCTGCCTCCTGCACACCTCCCACTGGGGATGTGCCCACAACCAAGGTACATGCCCTTGACCGGAATTGAACCTGGGACCTTTCAGTCCGCAGGCCGATGCTCTATCCACTGAGCCAAACCGGTTACGGCTGTATTTTATATTTGTGTGTGTATTATACATAGGTATATGTTTATTATATGTGTGTACATACTAGTATTATATGTGTGTGTGTGTCTCTATATAAATGTGGCTCACCCTTATATGCATATCTATACTAATAAAAGGGTAATATGCTAATTAGACCGGGTCGACCAGACATATTCCAGTCATCCAGTCCTCCTTCCGGACAAAGCCACAGTGGCAGGAGCCAAGGCAGAGGCAGTTAGGGGCGATCAGGCAGGCAGGCAGAGTGGTTATGGGAGATCAGGCAGGCAGACAGCTGCGCGGTTAGGAGCCAGGAGTCCAGGATTGTGAGAGGGATGTCCGACTGCCAGTTTAGGCCCAATCCCACAGGGGATCGCCCTGCAGGGGGAGGCCCAGGCCACTGGCCAGCAGGGTGATTAATCGGGGAACTCTGCAATCACCCCAAAGAGGGTGGCCCAGGCCACTGACCGGCGGGCTGCAGTGGATAGGCAGGGCCTCCCTCTGCAGGGGCAATCCATCACAGAGCCCTGGCCGGGTGGGCAGGGCCTTCCTCTGGGGCGATAGATTGCAGAGCCCCAAGATTGATTGTCCCAAAGAGGGAGGCCCAGGCTACCCGGTGGCAGTGCTGCTGTGGGTGGGCGGGGCCTCCTTGTGTGGGGTAATCGGTTTCAGGGCTCCAGGACTGCGAGAGGGCACAGGCTGGGCTGAGGGATATCCACCAGTGTATGAATTTTGTACACCGGGTCTCTAGTGTATATTATATATGTCTCTGTGTGTAGTAATACATTTCCACAGGTATATGTATTATTTATTTCTATACATATTGTATTCTGTTTCTGTGGGTGTTATATATTCACCTATGTATAAATGTTTGTATTATACATGTCTCTCTCAATAAATGTTTTATATATCAATATATTTGTGTGTATGTTACAGATGCATCTATGCCGATATGTGTTTCATTTTCAAGAGAGAGAGATTGAGAGAATAATAAAGCAAATAGAACAAGTTAACAATTGGGGAATTTCCATGAAGAGTATACAGGTGGTCTTTATACTCTTGTTGCAAATTTTCTGTAAGTTGAAATTATTTTAAAATTTAAAATTACTCCCACAAAAGGAAAGAAATCACAGGGTTACATGGTTTAATCTTCCTCCCCAGGGCAAACTTTTCCACAAAGAAAGTGTAAGGACTTTTCAAGCCCCTACAAAAATGTTTGAGACTTGAAAACAATGCATATCTTCTCACACATTAGGAAATAACAAATAGTCTGCATTATTAAAGTTAATAAATGTTTAATTAAATATCTACAAAACGTCACTTGAGCCCTGGCCTGTGTTGCTCATTTGTTAGAGTGATGGTCCGTGTACCAAAGGGTGGAGGGTTCCAATTCCGGTTAGGGGCACTTACCTGGGTTGCAGGTTTGCTCCCCATCCCTGATCAGGGAGGCAATCAGTTGTTGTAGCTCTCTCCCATCAATGCTTTCCTCTCTTTCTCTTTCCCCCTCCCTCCCTTCCACTCTCTCTGAAAAAGCAATGGAAAGAATATCCTTAGGTGAGGATTTTAAAAAAAAGTTACTCGACATCAGTCTAACTGAACTCCATGTAGATAATTCATCTCAGAGCCCTAGACTCCCCAGTACTTGAGGACAGGACTGTGTCTACCTGCCTATGGCTGTACCCTTAGTGTATGGTACACAGTAGATGTATAAGTAACATTTGCAGAATGAACTGAGTGCGCTGGTCTGACCCCCCAGGGCTGGGATCTCCTTGAGGAAAATGACAGGAGGATATCCTGATCTACATCGAATCCCTGGTGAAATAGAGAAATTCACACCAATGTTTGCAGGGTGTGTGTCAAGAGTGCAAATGAAGGTCCATGTACTATGTCTAAATATTTAGAGTCCTACATTAAACTAACTGTGATAAGCTGCTCACTTCAAGCTTCATGCCAACTGGTATCCACATTCTTATGTAGCTTTGGCCATTGGGATGTTAGCTAATGTGATGTAAGCAAAGGTTGAATACATCTTGGTTCTTGGGTCTCATCCTCTTGGAACACTACCATCACCATGGGAGAAACTCAGGTGATCCTGCTGGAGAGGCTAGTTACCAGACTTTAAGTGTCCGCCTTGGAATATCTATTCCAAGTTGAGTTCCAGGTGACTACAGTTACATGAGTAACCCAAGGGAAAGGAACAACCCAGCTGAGTCCTCTAGCTGTGGTTATTAGCCACTAAGTTCTGGGAATGTTTGTTACACAGCAATAGAAAACTGGTGCACTAACTAACCCCTGTTAACAATAAAATATGTTCTATCCTCTGACTTTATTCAATATACCTTCAAAACAATATGGAAGGCCAGCCTTGGTAGGTGTTTTTCAGTGGTTAGAGCATTGGTCTGTGTACCAAAGGGTGTCAGTTTTGATTCCAGGTCAAGGACATGTACCAGGATTGCAGGCTCGATCCCTGGCCCTGGTCAGGGTGTGCATATGGGGGGCAACCAATGTTTTCTCATTCATTCACTCATTCTCTCTCTCTCTCTCTCTCTCTCTCTCTCTCTCTCTCTCTCTTCCTCTCTCCTCTCCTCCCCTCCCTTCTCCTCTCCTCTCTTTCCCTTCCACTTTCTCTAAAAATCAATGGAGGAGAACCCAGATGGTGGCATGGGTAAACGCCTATACTCACCACCTCCCACAACCACATCAAAATTACAACTAAAATACAGAACAACCATCATTTAGAACTACCTGAAATCTGGATGAATGGAAGTCCTACAATTAGAGAAGTAAAGAAGAAAGCACACAGACACTGGTAGGAGGGGTGGAGGCACAGAACAGGCTGGTCCCACATTCACATGCAGTGTTTTTTTAACTGGGAGAGAGATCGTCTTTGTGGAGGCCGCCCATGAATAGAGAAATCCCAGCCACACACCAGACCCTCAGACAGGGTTTCAGAGCTGGAAGATAAGTACCCATAGCTTCGGGCTATAAAAACCAGTGGGGATTGTGGCTGATTGACACAGGCTACTGGAGTCCAAGGTGTTCCTCTTTTTAAAAAAATATATATTTTTATTGATTTCAGAGAGGAAGGGAGAGGGAGAGAGAGATAGAAACATCAATGATGAGAGAGAATCAGTGATCAGCTGCTTCCACACCCCACACTGAGGATCAAACCCACAACCCAGCATGTGCCCTGACTGGGAATCGAACTGTGACCTCCTGGTTCATAGGTCAATTCTTAACCACTGAGCCACGCCACTGGGCCTTATGTGTTCCTCTTAAGAGGCCTGCACTTCCTTGGCTTCCTCTGAGCTCCAGCATCTGTGAGCTGCGACTTTGGGTGAATTCAGGAACATACTGGGAGAAACTGGACTGTCTGGCATCAGGCAGGAACTCGAGGGCAGCTTTCTCCCACACAGGGGTGCCCAAAGGAGTCATTGCTCCTGTCCTGAGACCTCCCCCATCACAGAGCTTACAGCCACATCTGAGTTTCCATCAGTGTGGCCCACACTGTTAGACCCTGCCCCATCCAATTTGCAGACCCACCCAAGCTGTTTGTAGCTGCTTTTCCATATGAATGGCCTGTCTGGCTCAGGCTTCAGACTTTGCTAAAATCTCTTAAACAAGCAGCAGCTGGAGTCAGTGTGCCCCAAACTATCAATAAAAGCCCCAAGACCTGGCACTAGCACCAGCCTGCCTTGCTTCACAGTTGGGCCTCACCTGGGCACTTTCTTGGCCAATACAAGTAGCAGCCATCTGCAGAACTCTCTGTAGCTCCAGCCAGGTGGCCCCAGGCAGTGGCTGAATTTGTATTTCCTGGGAGACTCCAGAGCCAGTGCACCCAGTGGACAGCTTACAGCTCTACACATCCACAAACAACACTACTCAAGGGGCAGACTCAATGAGCACCAAAGCCCATTAAATCAAGTCCTGCTCTATAGGAGTGTCTTCTGCACAGCAACTCTTTCATTGTAGACACAGCTGGTCTTCATAGCCAATTTGTCTGGAGGTCAATTCCTTCCAGTGACACCACAGCAATCAAGGCTCAACTGCAATAAGACTGTGCACAAAGCTCACACGGGGGTTCACCTAGAGTGTCCAGATCAGGTGTCTGGGGATGTTGAGCCACTGGGCATATAGGACACCTACTACACAAGGCCACTCTACCAATTCCAGGAGACATAGCAGCTCTACCTAATACATAGAAACAAACACAGGGAAGCAGCCAAAATGCAGAGACAAAGAAACATGTTACAAATGAAAGAAATGGAAGCAAGCAAACTACTGAATACAGAATTCAAAACAATGGTTATCAGGTTACTCAATGATTTTTTTTCTTCAAGGATCTTAATGAGAGCTTCAAGGGACTTAATGAGAGCATCAAGTGACTTAGTGAGACTTTCAAGGACCTTAGTGAGAATGTCAAAGACATGAAAAAGAATCAGTCAGAAATTAAGCACACACTAACTGAAATAAAGAATAATTTACAGGGATTCAGCACTAGAGGATTCCAACAATAAAATCAATGATTTGGAATATGAAGAAGCAAGAAACACCCAATCAGAAAAACAAAAAGAAAAAAGAATGCAAGAATATGAAGATAGTGTAAGGAACTTCTGTAACAACTTCAAACATAACATTTGCATTATGGGGGTTCCAGAAGAAGAAGAGAGAGCAAGATATTAAAAACCTATTTGAAGAAGTAATGACAGAAAACTTCCCCTACCTGGTGAAAGAAATCCTATATAATAAAAGCCTAATATGCTAAATGTCCGGCAGTCCGGTCATCCTTTCAACCAATCAAAGCATAATATGCTAATAATATGCTACGGCCACTCAACCACTCGCTATGATGTACACTGACCACTAGGGGGCAGATGCTCCAACCAGTAGGTTAGCTTACTGCTGGGGTCCAGCCAATTTGGACTGAGCAAGGCAGGTTGGACATGACCTGGAGCCCTCCCGCAGTCCCTCCCCAGCTGGCCAACCTCCTGCATCTCTCCCTGGCCCTGATGGTGCACTGGTGGGATCCTTTGGCCTGGCCTGCACCCTCTCACAATCCGGGACTCTTCAGGGGATGTGAAAGAGCCAGTTCCAGCCAGATCCTGCAGGCCAGGCCGAGGGACCCCACTGGTGCACAAATTTGTGCACCGGGCCTCTAGTAAACTTATAAGTCTAGGAAGCACAGAGAGTCACTAACAAGGGGAACCCAAAGAGGCCTACACATTGTAATTAAAATGCCAAGGGTTAAAGACAAAGAGAGAATCTTAAAAGCAGCAAGAGAAAAGCAGTTAGTTACCTACAAGGGGTCACCCATAATCTGTCTGCTGATTTCTCAACAGAAACTTTGCAGGCTAGAAGGGAGTGGCAAGAAATATTCCAAGTGATGAATAGCAAGGACCTACAACCAAGATTACTCTACCCAGCAAAGCTATCATTTAGAATTGAAGGTCAGATAAAGAGTTTCATAGATAAGAAAAAGCTAAAGGAGTTCATCACCACCAAACCAGTATTACATGAAATGTTGAAGGATATTCTTTAAGAAGAGTAAGAAGAAGAAGAAGAAATAAAAAAATACAAACAACAAAATGGCAATAAATATCTATCAACAATTGAATTTAAAAATCTAAATAATTGAATAAGAAACCTAATGAACAAAATAAACTGGTGAATAAAATAGAATCAGAAGCATGGAAACATGGAACAGACTGAAAAATCTCAGAGGGAAGGAAGATTGGGTAGGGGGCAGGAAGAGATTAACCAAAGATCTTATATGCATACTAGTGGCCTGGTGCATGAAATTCGTGCTGGTCGACCCAGTCTAATTAGCATATTACCCTTTTATTAGTATAGATAGATGATATAGGATAGGATTGCTTAAATGGGGAAGGGGAAAGCCTTTTTCAGCAGGAGGAGATGCTCTTGGCAGACAAAAATACAAAATCCCGCCAAAACCGGTTTGGCTCAGTGGATAGAGCATTGGCCTGCGGATTGAAGGGTCCCAGGTTCGATTCCGGTCAAGGGCATGTATCTGGGTTGCGGGCACATTCCCAGTGGGAGATGTGCAGGAGGCAGCTGATCGATGTTTCTCTCTCATCAATGTTTCTAACTCTCTATCTCTCTCCCTTCCTCTCTGTAAAAAATCAATAAAATATATATTTTTTTAAAAATACAAAATCCCTATATCTGGACTGATAGCCAGCCATATGCACTATACTGCCAAACTGGTCATTAAAAAATTGAACTGCTTTCTTACACCTTACACCAAATAGCTGTTGCCCTTAAAACCCCTCAACAAACTGCCTTTGCAGTTCACCCAGATTAGGTTCTGATTGGTTGGTTTCTATACCAGCTTCAAAGCTCCGCCTCCTAGACAGCTGTTGGCTCCTCGCAGTTCACCCAGATTTGGTTCTGATTGGTCGGTTTCTATGCCAGTCAGCATCTCCGGACCTGATCAGAGAGGCGGGGATGATCAGCAGCCGCCACCCCCACCCCTCCCCGCCGGATGCTGGCGAGGCCCGGAGAGAAAGAGAGAGGCAAGGGCTGATCAACAGCTGCCACGAAGGCTGTGGATCAGATGCTGCTTCTCTCTCCAGGCCTGATCCACAGTCTCCTCAGCAGTCAGTGCTGGGTCGCTGTGCCCACAGTGGCAGCAGTCAGTGCTGGTTGCGGCAACCCAGCACTGATTGCAGGACTGACTTCTGGTATTCGGTCATCCGTTCAGTCGTTCTGGATGTTACAGACCCTGGCTCTTTATATATATATATAGATAGATGATAGATAGATAGATAGATAGATAGATAGATAGATAGATAGATATGTATTACTTATGGACAGATAATTGGGTGGTGAAGGCCTGGGGCAGGGTGGAAACCAGGTGGAGGGGAAAAATGGGCGGAGGGCAAGGGGGGCATCTGTTATATTCTCAACAATAAAGTTTTCTTTAATAAAAAATAAAAATCAATGGCAAAAATATCCTTGGGTGAGGATTATTAATAAAAAATCCCACAAACTGCCCTGGCCGGTTTGGCTCAGTGGATAGAGCATCGGCCTGTGGACTGAAGGGTCCCAGGTTCGATTCCGGTCAAGGGCATGTACCTTAGTTGTGGGCACATCCCCAGTAGGGGGTGTGCAGGAGGCAGCTGATCGATGTTTCTCTATCATTGATGTTTATGACTCTCTATCTCTCTCCCTTCCTCTCTGTAAACAATCAATAATATATATATATATATATATATATATATATATATATAATCCCATAAACAAACAATATGTTAAGTTGGCCGACACTAAACTCTTGGAGGTTCACTTCCTCCTGATACAAACCAAATGGCTGCATGAAATAACTTTTTCAAACAACAATTATTTTTCTTACTTGAGGCCCCGTGCACGAAATTCATGCACTGGGGAGGGTTGTGGTGTCCCTCAGCTCAGCCTGCACCCTCTCCAATCTGGGACCCCTCGAGGGATGTTGGACTGCCCATTTAGGCCCGATCCCGGTGGGACATCCCTCTCACAATCCAGGACTGCTGGATCCCAACCTCTCGCCTGCTTGCCTTTTTGATTGCCCCTAACCGCTTTTGCCTGCCATCCTGATCACCCCCTAACCATTCCTCTGGCAGCCTGATTGACGCCTATCTGCTCCTCTGCCAGCCCGATTGCCCCTAACAGCCCTCCCCTGCCAGCCTGGTCACCCCTAACTGCCCTCCCCTGCAGGCCTGGTCACCCCAAACTGCCCTCCCCTGTAGGCCTGGTTGGCCCTAACTGTCCTCCCTTGCTGGCCTGATCGCCCACAACTGCCCTCCCCTGCTGGCCTGGTCACCCCTAACTGCCCTCCCCTGCCAGCCTGGTCACTCCCAACTGCCCTCCCCTGCTGGCCATCTTGTGTCCACATGGGGGCAGCCATCTTGTGTGTTGGAGTGATGGTCATTTTGCATATTACCTCTTTATTCTATAGGATGTTCAGGGTTAAAATGTATAAAAGAATGTTATGTGTAATTAATCTATAATGCAATCCATGATAATGAGAGAGAGAGAGAGAGAGAGAGAGAGAGAGAGAGAGAGATCAATTGGTTGCCTCCTGCATGTTCTCTGACCAGGGGTGGGGAGTGAATCCAAAACCCAGGTACCTGCCCTGGACTGGGAATCAAACCCAAGACCCTTGTGTGTGAGAGAGAGGGGGAGACTGGTGCTCTAACCATTGAACCACCAGCGAGGGCTTCCACTATTTTTATTATTAGCAGCTCTTCCTGTCCCACCCAGGAGAAGTCCCAAGGATTGGAAATTAGTAAAGAGGGACTGAGGGCCCCAGTAACTGAAGTCTTGGAGATACAGATGGAAAGACATTGTTCATTAGATGGAGTCCTGCCTCAGATTGAAAACTACCAAAGGTCTGACTATTCTTGGGGGGAAAAGGGGTGTGGGGATGTGGGAAGAGACTGGACAAAAACCGTGTGCACCTATGGATGAGGACAGTTGGGGGGGTGAGGGCGGAGGGGGGGGTGGGAACCGGGTGGAGGGGAGCTATGGGGGGAAAAAAGAGGAACAACTGTAATAATCTGAACAATAAAGATTTAATTTTAAAAAAAGGAAAATACAAAGATAAAAAAAAAGAAAACTACCAAAGGCAGGGACTTCATTCAGCTGCCTACAGACAAGCAGAAATAGTCTATTTCACTGCTTCTCTTTCTGATGAGAGATTCCAGCTGACATGTCATCTTTCTATGCCACTTACCTTAACCAGAGTGGTCTATGTGGGGCCTGTGGTGTCGTGCCCACCGTTACGGCCCACTGGAACTGGAGCACTCAAGAAGTAATTGAAAAAAAAAAAGAAGAAGTAATTGATTGCCCAGATGTGGTTCAGCAATTAACCCAGGAACCCAGAGGTCACAGGTGCGATTCCGGGTTGGGGCTGGAGTTGTGGGTTCAATGCCTGGAATGGGCTGTGCAAGATGATTCTCTCTCATCACTAATGTTTCTATCTCTCTCTCCCTCTCCCTTCCTCTCTAAAATCAATAAAAAATATATTTTTAAAAGAAGAAACAATGGAGACCTGGCTGGTTTGGCTCAGTGGATAGAGAGTCTGCCGGGGCCACAGGGTCCTGGGTTCGATTCTGGTCCAGGACTCATACCTCAATTCCAGGCTCTTTCCTCCATGGCCCATGCCCTGGTCAGGGCATGTGCAGGAAGCAACCAATATATATGTTTCTCTCACATCAATATTTTTCTCCATATTTCCCTCTCTCCCTAAAAATAATAATAATAATAATAATAATAATAATAATAATAATGGAAAAGTATCCTTGGATGAGGATAAAAAATAAAAAGTACAAAAAATAAAAAGAAACAACTGACTGGGGCGACCATGTCATTGCTGGGGCACAGGGCACATTCCACAGAGCACTTTTTAGGGTGCAATCAAGAGCCAAGCTCCTGGAGAAATACTTCCGTGCCTTGTTCAGGGCACTTGCCTCTGAGAGAGGGCCTTTGGTGTTTTGTGCCCTCTGAAACACGGCATTGAGAAAGAAGCCGCTAAAAAAATGGATCGCGAAAAGGCCATCAGGTTGGGAAAGTAACTGATCATTTATCTCAGCGCAGGAAGCCAGGGGTGAGAGAACACGCTCTGGGATCGCAATGCCACCCACTCAGACGGAGGCCATGGGCTTCGGGCGTGGACAGGCTGGCTGCCAGGGCAGATGACGACTGTCCAGGTCCACTCCTTGTGGAGATTTTCCTCCCTGCCCTTCCCATCTGCCTGGCACGGCTGCCAAGATCTGTGATCCTGGGATCTGGGCCGGCCAAATGTGAGTGGTGAGCTGCACATCAGGCCGGAGGCACGCAGTTCCAGATTACAGAGGCTGAACTGGCTCCAAGCCCTGCTGAGTCAACTCTGTTCTCGCCAGAACTTGGAACTAACCTGCCCCTGGGTTTTTCCTGGCAGATGGATGTTTCTGTGCCAGCCTCTTTCCTGACAGGGTGTAGGGGGGTTGGTAGGGGATGGCGGGGGGAGACTTTAGTGAAAGTTTGTTGGATAAATGTTTACCCTTGTGGAATGGACATGGTGCAGCCTCACAGCTGCATTCAGCTCTTCCTCTGTCCTAGCCTTGCTCACTCCCTAGTCTCAGAGTATTGGGGTCTCTCTGCCACCAACTTGGGAACTCCATATAGGAGAGTAGCTGACTGCCCAATGAATGAATGAATGAATGAATGGGTTGGCCTTCCTTCCAAGTATCCCCTCTTTCTGTTCTGAGGTTTCTGCTTTGATGCAGGCAAGACTCAGACACTGCAGACCCTGGTGGTAGAGAGTGTGGGAAGTGAGACCCTGAGCTGGAGACTTAACAGGACAGACACGGCCCTGCCAACAGGGCACTAGGACTCAGGGGTGGGCAAACTTTTTGACTCGAGGGCCACAATGGGTTCTTAAACTGGACCGGAGGGCCGGAACAAAAGCATGGATGGAGTGTTTGTGTGAACGAATATAAATTCAAAGTAAACATCATTACATAAAAGGGTACGGTCTTTTTTTTTTTTTTAGTTTTATTCATTTCAAACGGGCCGGATCCGGCCCGCGGGCCGTAGTTTGCCCACGTCTGCTAGGTTGTGGGGAAGGGTGATGATGAGGGACGTTAAAGAATCCACAGACGCCTCTGCTATGACGAATCCTTGAGCGGGAAGGAGCATGGAGCTTGGAGACGTCTGGGTGGTAGTGGTGGCGGGGGCGGGGGCGGCCGGCCTGGTCTTGGGAAGCTCTCCCACAAACATCCTGGGCTCCCCTCCCGGTCCAACGGGACTCAGCGCACCAGGGCCTTTCCTCATATGTCACTTTCCCGCCCTCTCCCCAGCTTTTGACTTGAGGAGGGCACGAGGAATGCCAGTCGCCCAGCCTTCCGGTATGCCAGCGCCCTTTTTGAGTGCAAAGGGGCGTGGGGGGGAGGGGGGGGAAGGACTCGGAATTTCGGCGCAGGAAAGAGGATCACGGGAAGGGGGACAGTCACGTCTCCCACGGTCTGCAGAGAAGCCGCGTCAGAGCCAGGTGGGGAGGAGTCTGAGTTTTGCAATCTTAGGGCGCCCTGCACCCCGCTGCGAATGCACAGAACCCCACCCCGGATTGTACACCCCGCCCCCCGCACGTGCGCTCCGCCTTCGAAGCTGCTCCGCCCCATCTCGCACCCGCCTTATAAAAAGGCTGTCGCAGGAACACGCCAAACGAAGGGCGGGAGGCTTGGATCTGATCCTTGTTCTTTGGGGCTTCTGCACCCGTCCGAGGCTCCGCCAGGGTCGGCGCGTATTTAGAACCCGCTTCCACCTAGAGCCCGCGCGCCCCTCTGTCTGAGTCCCTACGTCCCCGCGCCCAGGCCACAGGGAAGGATGCGCTGTGCGCCGACGGCCGGAGCAGCCCTGGTGCTGTGCGCAGCTACCGCCGGGCTGCTGAGCGCGCAGGGCCGCCCCGCGCCGGCGGAGCCGCCGCCGCGCTTCGCGTCCTGGGACGAGGTGAACGTCCTGGCTCACGGGCTCCTACAGCTCGGGCACGGGCTGCGCGAACACGCGGAGCGCACCCGGGGGCAGTTGGGCGCGCTGGAGCGGCGTCTGAGCGCGTGCGGAGCCGCCTGCAAGGAGCCGGGAACAGCCGCCGCGCCCCCGCACGTCCCCGCAAGTCCGGTCTCCCGGGGCGAGGCCGTCCCTGAGACACTCCGCAGTCTGCAGGTACGTGCTACCCAGGTGACTGTCCGCACTTGTACTACTCTCTTGCGAGCCTGGAAGGGCGTGGACGGAAGTGGTGCGCTTCCAGGGCTCCCTGAGCTCTCCTGCCCAGGAGTCAAATGATGGAGAGTTGGAAGGACAGAGGAGCGGGTGAATGGAGAGGTTGGCGGCAGAAGGCTAGGTCCTCACCAGGTTTTCACACTCTCTCCAGACTCAACTCAAGGCTCAGAACAGCAGGATCGAGCTCCTCTTCCAAAAGGTGGCCCAACAGCAGCGCCACCTGGAGAAGCAGCACCTGAGAATCCAGAACCTGCAGAGCCAGGTACCAGATGCTTGCACCAGGAAGGCAGGGAGGTCCAAGCTGAACCTGTGAGTCTGGATGTGAACCAGTCATATCTGACATTCTCTTCCCGTCCTTCCCCAGGTGGGCCTCCTGGCCCCCACGCACCTGGGCCGCGGGGTGGCCACGCCTGCCAGGAGGAAGAGGCTACCCAAGATGTCCCAGCTTGTTGGCTCCACTCACAATATAACCCACCTACACAGTGAGTGTCCAGCCCTTTGCTGTCCTCTGGCAGCTCCACCTCCACACACAGCATACACTGTGCCATTCCTGTCCCCCACCTTGTCATGTCCATCTTACTTGAGGAGAGAGTCTTGGCCCTGGGTCCCTCTGGGCTCTGGTGAAGGGCTAATGGGGCACCTTCTTCAGCTCTGTCCCTAACTGCCCCACCCTTCTTTCCAGTGGGCCAGTGGGTTTTCCCCAAAGACTTGCTGGCCACTAATAGAGCAAGGGTTGGGAAAGAGGGTCCAAGTCTAAAAGGGATTTGGGCTGCAGGAGTGTGGGGAAGGGGAGGGGTGCAGGGACACTTCCATGGAGGTTGGAACTTTCTAGGAGGGCACATGGTGGACAAGAGGGTGCCAGCTGGGGAGTCTGGAGTCCTTATTGGGTGAACAGCAAATGCCTGTCTGTGAGAAGGGTTCTAAGACTTGGAATGTGGATCTAGGACAGTGATGGCGAACCTTTTGAGCTCGGCGTGTCAGCATTTTGAAAAACCCTAACTTAACTCTGGTGCCGTGTCACGTATAGAAATTTTTTGATATTTGCAACCATAGTAAAACAAAGACTTATATTTTTGATATTTATTTTATATATTTAAATGCCATTTAACAAAGAAAAATCAACCAAAAAAATGAGTTTACGTGTCATAGGTTCGCCATCACTGATCTAGGAGGTAGACCAAGGGCAGGGACCCTATCTCCCTAGCCAGACGCATTCACTCTTGCATCTCTGACAAATCCAGGGCTGCTGATCTGAGCACCTGGTCCCTCACCCCATTCTTGGCCCCAAAGTACCTGATTACCCTCATTTCCCATTCCCCTACTTCCACAGAGAGCTAGCCATTGCCACCTCTGCAGTTCTGGGTCCTGTTTGAATGTATGCCTGAAATTGCCCCAATTTTCCAACCACATGTCTGTGTATGTCAACACAGGCTCCCAGCTTCCTGTCTCTGCCCCACCTTAAGTTCATGGCCCCAGAGCCAGCCGACTTCCCTCTGGTCCTCCTACCCCATCACCTGGCCTGGCATCTGTGTCTGTAGCCAACTGGGTAAAGTTCAGATTCTCCCCTTCACACCCTCAGACTGATTGCTGGCTTCCAGCCCTCTCTTTTGAGGGCTTCCCCCTCCCCCACCCCCACCCCCACACGGCTCCCCCCGGCCCCCACTCCTATCAGAAAGGGTCCAGTACACCCTCCCAAATTTCTGTCCTGGGATGAGGGGCTTCTGGGATGGACTAGGTGGTATAAGTCCAGGCTGAGGGATGTGGAGGGGATTGGAGGGGGGAACTCATGGATTTGGGAACTCCCAGACTCCAGCTCAGTCCTGCCAAGTAGGGGAAAGTTCAGAGCTGGAGAGAGAAACAGCTGGTGCTAATGGAAGCCACATTGGTGGTTTGGCCAGGTGCCTGTCCTGATTGGAAGAAAGGAAAGTAGGGGAAAGGGGAGCTGCCCCAGAGGCCAGAAAGTGTCTGCAGTCTCTCTGGGCTGGCCCCCACCCTGGCAACGTTAGGACACACTCACCCCTTGTCCTGGGCCCTCACTCCCCCTTTCCCTCCAGCGACCTTTCCCCTACTTTCTTTGCTGGGCTGGGGGCGGGGCTTCCCACCAGCAGTAGACATCCCTCCTTTCTACTTCCTCCCTCCTTCCCCCTCCTCCTCTCTCCCTGCCTCCCTGCCTCCCTGTCTCCCTGCCTCCCTCCCTCCCTCCCTCCCTTCCTCCCTTCCTCTCTCCCTTCCTCCTCAATCATTTAACTCCCCACCCTGGGACCCTGGGCAGAGTCTCTGTCCAGGCAAGTCCCATCCAGACCTGATCCGAATCCCCCACTAGACAAAGCAAAGCCTGTCCAGTTCAGCTCAGCTCTTGCCTCCCCTGCCCAACCCCCCATTCAGCTCCTACAAATATTCATTTATCAATCATTCAGTCATTGTGTCTTTATTAAACACCTGCTGTGGACTAGGATCAGTCCAAGAACATTCCCTATCCCTGGCCTCATAGAGGCCTCATTCAGGGGAGGGAGTTGGGGAGAGGACACCAGATGACCCTAGTGTTGCGAGTGGGAAGGCCTTGATGCTCCTTTCTGGGAGTCTGGTCTGGTCTGAGGGTCAGGAATTTCTTCCAGAACCTGGGACCCTTACATTGAAGCATAAAAAGGCATGAGGGAAGAGCATTCTAGGCAGAGGGACCAGCATGTACAAAGGACCTGTGGCAGGAAGATGTGTGGGACAAGGAAGGCTATGTTGCCAGAAGGTGGGCATGCAGTGTGGGAAGAGGGAGGATGGGGGCAGAGGCCAATCCTGGAGCATCTTGTGGTCAGTATTAAGGAAGGTCAAAGGGAACCATGGAAGACTTTATGCAAGTGAAGGGGAGGGTGTCCTGAACTCAGGATTGCCCTCTAATATCCCTGTTGCCCACTGCCCAGATTCTACATACACCTGTTTCCTGAGACCCCCAGGACTGGTCTCTGACTCAATCTCCCTGTCTCTCTTTGCCCTATAGGGCTGCCCAGGGACTGCCAAGAGCTGTTTGAAAAGGGAGAACGGCAAAGTGGACTATTCCAGATCCAGCCTCAGGGGTCCCTGCCTTTCCTGGTGAACTGCAAGATGACCTCAGGTAGGATGCAGTAGTCCAACAGGGAACTGTTGTCATTCTGTCAAATGCAGCCCACCTCCCTCACACCCACTCCCTCTTTTCCTGCTGAGTCCTGGGGACAAAGACCTAGGCTGAGCCTCCCGCCTGCTGGCCAGTCCACAGTATTCCTTCCTTTGACCACCTTCCTCCAGTCCTGCTGGGATGAATGAGGGGAGTATTGCTGTCCCTGGGTTTGGAGGTGGCTTGGAGTTTTGGAGCCGAATGCAGGAATTGGATTCTCCTGTGACAAGGGTGCTCCTAGTGACCTTGTACCTGTCTGCAGATGGAGGCTGGACCATAATTCAGAGGCGCCAGGATGGCTCCGTGGATTTCAATCAGCCCTGGGAAGCCTATAAGACTGGCTTTGGAGATCCCCAAGGTGGGTGTTTGTAAAAGCCAGAGGCACAGGGAGAGGAGGGGGCTGTGGTGGTGGGTCCCTGTCTCACTGATGACCTTTCCCACTGTAGGAGAGTTCTGGCTGGGCCTAGAGAAGATGCACCTGATCTTGGGCAACCATGGCAGCCACCTGGCTGTGCAGCTTCAGGACTGGGAAGGCAATGCCAAGTCATTTCAGTTCCCCATCCGCCTGGGTGGTGAGGACACAGCCTACAGCCTGCAGCTAACAGCACCTATGGCCAGCGAGCTGGGTGCCACCACTGTGTCACCCAGTAGCCTCTCCCTTCCCTTCTCCACTTGGGACCAGGACCACGACCTCCGTGGGGACAAGAACTGTGCAAAGAGCCTCTCTGGTGAGTAAGCTCTGTCCCTCCTGGTCTTGCCTGCGGGGCCTCCCCTCCCTGCTTTTCTGCTTCCCTGCCCTGCCTTCAACACAAGTCCATCCATTACCCTCTTTTCCTTACTGGCTGTGTACTGTTGGGCAACTGACTTAACCTCTCCCATCATCAGTTGCCCCATCTTTAAAATGGGTATAATCACAGTGCCTACTCCATAGGATTATTATGAATATTCAATGAGATGACATTGTAGCAGAGCCACCAAGACAAACTCCATCTTGTTCTAATGAAATCTAAGGCAGAGTCTAGGCCTTGTGAAGTGAAACATCAAACTCCCTTTTGGTGGGTCAAAAAATGATGGAGCAGCTGGGTGTGGCTCAGTTGGTTGGAGTGTCATCCCATGCACTGAAAGGCTGTGGGTTTGATCCCTGGTCAGGGCACATACCCAGGTTGTGGGTTCAATCCCCTGGTTGGGTTGCATAAGGAAGGCAACCCATCCCATGTTTCTCTCTCTCTCTCTCTCCCTCTCTCTCTCTCTCCCTCTCTCTCTCTCTTTCTCTCTCAAATCGATAAAAACATCCTGAGGTAAAGATTAAAAAATAACAAAAGCCTGGCAAGTGTTGCTCAGTGGTTGAGCATTGACCCATGGACCAAGACATCGCCAGTTCAATTCCCAGTCAGGGCACACGCCCAACTTGTGGGCTCAATCTGGGCGGGGGGGTGGGGGGGTGCAAGTCAGTCAATCAATGTCTCTCTCATTGATGTTTCTATCTCTCTCTCCCTCTTCTTTCCTCTCTCTCTAAAAAAATCAATTAAAAAACATTTAAAAGGGTGACTTTATAAATAAATAAAAAATACATCAAAAAGTGATGGAATACTGGTAATTTTTTTATGGTTCAATCTAATATAAATTGATGAGACAGACGACAATCGTAGTAAGTCTTTAATGAATGTCAGAGGCAGGGAAGTAACTTGCCATGGTCACAGATGTGAGAGCTATGGTTACTGGGTTGGGGATCCCTGAGTCCCTGAGGCTCCTGTTACAACCTGTGGTTCTTCAGGATACAATTTGACAACCACTGCCGAAGCCCTCCCATCGAAAGTGTGTAAGTCCAGTGCCTAGCCGCATCGCTGTCCCAGCCCCAGTGGTTAGGCCCAGCTTAACCATGCCCCCTTTTCTTCTGACAGGAGGCTGGTGGTTTGGTACTTGCAGCCACTCGAACCTTAATGGCCAGTACTTCCACTCCATTCCTCGGCATCGGCAGCAGCGTAAGAAGGGCATCTTCTGGAAGACCTGGCGGGGCCGCTACTACCCATTGCAGGCCACCACCATGCTGATTCAGCCCAGAATGGATGAAGCAGCCTCTTAGCCTCCTTGCTGGGGCCTGGTCCCAGGCTCCTAGAGGACAGTGATTGTGATTCTGGCCCAGCATGTGGCCACACTCTGCCTGGGCAGGGGCTCTGGGCAGGGGCCATTTGGAGCAATGTGGACAGAGAAGCAGCCTATGACTGAAGAGGCCCCCTTTCTTAGTAGGGTGGCTATAGGTGCCATACCCTCTGAGGACAGTACAGGGCACAGACCACAGAAGTGTGGGACCAACGGGCATTGAGGCCTGCTCTTTGCCTACCCAAGGAGTGGGAGATGCAAAGGGACCACTCAGGGGCAACCAGGCAGCCCTCAATGGTAGATTCAGTCATGTTGACTGGCCAGGGGATGAGGGCACCCTCACGGTGCTGTTGTATGTGGGTGCTGTGGGACAAGCCCATGCCACTGGTGTCTGGGTGGAGCTCACAGAATTCTTGAAATAAAAGCAGCTTCAGATTATTTTATTCTTCTTTGTCCTTAAGTTTGTTAAAAGTGGACAGTTTCAAAATCCAGGTAAACATGTTCTCAAGGTGGAGGTGAACACTCCCTGGTCTGTTAAGGATAAAACTGGTTATTCCTGCCGCCTCTGCCAACTGATTTTTATTTCCTTCATTTATTATTTTATGATGTGTATGTTACTTTTATTTTCAAAATTAGAAAACAAAAGCCCCCATTCATTCCTTCTAGAAGCAGGTAAAGAGAAAATTAGAACACCCTCCTGATCATATTTATGCATGTGAATCACCATTAACCTCTCAGTGTCCCACCAAATGATAAAAAATTTTTTTAAAAAAAGTAAAAAGAAACAGGTGAAATGAATTTTACAAATATATTTTATTGAATCCAATATATCAAAAATATTACTATTTCAATATGTGATCAACATAGAAGTTATTTTTTTAAAATAAATCTTTATTGTTCATATTATTACAGTTGTTCCTCTTTTTCCCCCCCATAGCTCCCCTCCACCCGGTTCCTACCCACGCCCACCCCCCCCACCCCCCCCCACCCCCCCCGCCGCCCTTACACTCCACCCCACTGTCCTCGTCCATAGGTGTATGATTTTTGGCCAGACTCTTCCTGCACCCCCCACACTCCCTTCCCACCGAGAATTGTCAGTCCACTCCTTTTCTATGCCCTTGATTCTATTCTATTCACCAGTTTATTCTGTTCATCAGATTTTTTATTCACTTGATTTTTAGATTCACTTGTTGATAGATATGTATTTGTTGTCACTTTGTTGTTCATAACTTTTATCTTTACCTTTTTCTTCTTCTTCCTCTTCTTAAAGAATATCCTTCAGCATTTCATCTAATACTGGTTTGGCGGAGATGAGCTCCTTTAGCTTTTTCTTATCTGTGTAGCTCTTTATCTGACCTTCAATTCTAAATGATAGCTTTGTTGGGTAGAGTAATCTTGGTTGTAGGTTCTTGCTATTAATCACTTTGAATATTTCTTGCCACTCCCTTCTGGCCTGCATAGTTTCTGTTGAGAAACCAGCTGACAGTTGTATGGGTACTCCCTTGTAGGTAACTAACTGTTTTTCTCTTGCTGCTTTTAATATTCTCTCTTTGTCTTTTGCCCTCGGCATTTTAATTATGATGTGTCTTGGTGTGGTCCTCTTTGGATTCCGTTTGTTTGGGGTTCTCTGCATTTCCTGGACTTGTAAGTCTATTTATTTCACCAGGTAGGGGAAGTTTTCTGTCATTATTCAAATAAGTTTTCAATATCTTTTTCTCTCTCTTCTTCTGGCACCCCTATACTTTGGATGTTGGTATGCTTGAAGTTGTCCCAGAGGCTTCTTACACTATCTTCGTATTTTTGGATTCTTTTTTCCTTTTGCTTTTCCAGTTGGGTGTTTTTTTGCTTCTTTGTATTTCAAATCATTGCCTTGGTTCTTGGGATCCTCTAGTCTGCTGTTGGATCTCTGTGTATCATTCTTTTTTTAAAAAAAAAAATAAATCTTTATTGTTCAGATTATTACAGTTGTTCCCTTTTTTCCTCCCATAGCTCCCATCCACCCAGTTCCCACCCCACCCTCTGCCCTTACCCCCCCACTGTCCTAATCCATAGGTGTACGATTTTTGTCGCCAGGTCAAAGGTCATACACATGGAAACTAGCTATTTCCATCCGCAATGTGTCCCTGTGCTCGGAAAGGTCTCTCACGACTTGTTCGCGCTCTACTCAGAAATGGTGCGGAGCCACATTGTGGCTTTTTAAAATAATGTGTCCTCTTATGTTTAAAATGAGGATTTCGCTACCAAAAGTGAGGAGAAAGCAACACTACAGCTGCTCTTGCCCGTCTCGCCCTTCAGGTGATAGTTGTGCGTGGGGCTGCAAGCTGGTTCGCGGGCCATTGACGAAGCCGTCTGGGCAGCTCGTGCGGTTCCGCCGGCTTCCCAGGGGCCATTGCAGCCTTGCAGGGGCCATCTCAGCCTCACAGGGGCCGTTGCAGTCTTGCAGGGGCTGTTGCAGCCTTACAGGGGCCATCTCAGCCTCGCAGGGGCCGTCACAGCCTCACAGGGGCCATCTCAGCCTCGCAGGGGCCGTTGCAGCCTCACAGGGGCCATCGCAACCGCACAGGGGCCATCTCAGCCTCACAGGGGCCGTTGCAGTCTTGCAGGGGCCATCTCAGCCTCGCAGGGGCCGTCGCAGCCTCGCAGGGGCCGTCACAGCCTCACAGGGGCCATCTCAGCCTCGCAGGGGCCGTTGCAGCCTCACAGGGGCCATCGCAACCTCACAGGGGCCATCTCAGCCTCGCAGGGGCCGTCGCAGCCTCACAGGGGCCATCTCAGCCTCGCAGGGGCCATCGCAGCCTTGCAGGGGCTGTTGCAGCCTCACGCAGCCTCGCAGGTGCCATCGCAGCCTCACAGGGACCGTCGCAGCCTCACGCAGCCTCACAGGGGCCATCGCAGCCTCACAGGGACCGTCGCAGCCTCGCAGGTGCCGTCACAGCCTCATGCAGCCTCTCAGGGGGCGTCACAGCCTCACAGGAGCTGTTGCAGCCTCATGCAGCCTCGCAGGGGGCATCACAGCCTCACAGGGGGCGTCGCAGCCTCACAGGGGCCGTCGCAGCCTCACAGGGGCCGTCGCAGCCTCACGCAGCCTCGCAGGGGGCGTCACAGCCTCACAGGGGGCATCACAGCCTCACAGGGGGCGTCGCAGCCTCACAGGGGCCGTCGCAGCCTCACGCAGCCTCGCAGGGGGCGTCACAGCCTCGCTGGGGCCATCGCAGCCTCATGCAGCCTCTCAGGGGGCGTCGCAGCCTCGCAGGGACCATCGCAGCCTCACGCAGCCTCGCAGGGGCCTTCCCAGCCTCGCAGGGACCATCGCAGCCTCACAGGGACCATCGCAGCCTCACAGCCTCGCAGGGGCCTTCGCAGCCTCGCAGGGACCATCGCAGCCTCACGCAGCCTCGCAGGGGCCTTCTCAGCCTCGCAGGGACCATCGCAGCCTCACAGCCTCGCAGGGGCCTTCGCAGCCTCGCAGGGGCCGTTGCAGCCTCACGCAGCCTCGCAGGGGGTGTCACAGCCTCACAGGGGGCGCCGCATCCCATGTTGGGGGTGAAAGTGCAAGACAGAAGCTCCTCTCACTGTCTCTCCTGCTGCTCCCTTGCATATCGCCAATGCTGGAAGTTTCTGAGAGCAGTCTGCACGTGCTGGACATCATACTTTAACTGGTCAACACAAAGTTTGGCATTCTGTCTTTTGTTGGGAGGCTCCTTGCTGGACAAAATCTCCAGGTGTTCTAGCTGGCTGAATATCTGGTATGCTTGCTTGGATTTCGTTTTCTACTAAGTGCACAGACTGCTTGTCTGCCTTCTCCCAGCGTCCCATGTGAGACTGGATCTGGTGGACCTGCTTGTGTGTTTGCTGGTACAGTGGTTCCATGTCGCCGGCCCAGCTGGATCCGGCTCCAGCTTCCTCCGAACCTGAGTCTGCTTCTTGAGTGTGTCCCTTATGGATGCGAGGAGTTGAAATCAGCAATTTGTTGGGATAGGCTGCAAAAGCACAGGTGGTTCCTTTTGTGCCACTGGCACAGGTTAGGTGGGGATGTAAATTGAGTAGGGCGGGGTCTCAGAGAATCACCAGGGCAGAGCAAACAGCAATGGTTGTCGTCAGCGTCTCCGTGACTCCTTGCCTCTCCACGATTCCGCATCCCCGCGTTCCCGAGTGCCGTGCCCCCACAGCAACAATGATCCCTGCGAGCAGCTCCGTGAGAAAGCCACCCTCTTTTAATAAAAAAAAAGAAAAAGAAAAAGAAAAGAAAGCCACCCTCGCTCTCTAACCTGCTGTGAGACAGTCCAGCCTCTCCCTGTAGGAGTCTGGGACCTCAGAATCCCACCCCAAACAGGCTCAGTGGATTCGAGAGCATGTATCCCCTTCCGATTGAAAAAAACCACGCATCCAGTTGCAGCCCGCCTGGCGCACACCTCTGTACCTCTGTTCTTGGCACCTCTGCACCTCCTGCTCAGTCTCAATGTGCCTCTTTCTTTTCTTCCAGTTGTAGAACTTCCACTGGGCCATCTTTCCTGTGGTTCTGGATGACAGCTGCTTTGTCTTATAGTTGGTAGTTTCAATGTTGTTGTGGGAGGCAGCACGCACAGGTCTATACCTTATGCCACCATCTTGGTTCCTCCTGTATATTATTCTTTATTTCAGTGTATGCTTAATTTCTAATTGGTCCTTTTTCATATACTTGAGGATCTCACTATATTTGTCAGAGGTTTCTAGAAGATTCTTGAGTAGCCTTATAACCATGATTTTGAACTCTATATCCAGTAGTTTGCTTTTCTCCATTTCTTTCATTTGTGACCTGTTTCTTTCTCTCTGCATTTTGGCTGCTTCCCTGTGTTGACAGAGTGGCTTTGTGTGCTAGGTGTCGTATAGGGCCCAGTGGCTCAGCCTCCCCAATTACCTGAGGTGGACACTCTTGGTGCACCCCTTTGTGGGCTGTGTGCACAGTCTGTTGTAGTTAAGCCTTGATTGCTGTTGGTATCACTGATAGGAATTGACCTCCAGGTCAATGTGTCTACAATGGGAGAACTTCTGTGCTGGAGACACCCTTATGGGCAGGACTTGCTTCAGTGGGGCTTTGGTGCTCACTGAGTCTGCCCCCTGAGTGTGTCTCTTATGGATGTGAAGAGTTGTAATCTGGATGGTCTCACTCTGACCACTGGGTAGACTGGCTCTTGGATCTCCAAGGGGGTGCAAAGTCACCTACTGCCTGAGGCCACCAAGCAGAAGCTACAGAGAGATCTGCAGATTCCTTCTCTTTGTTTGGGGTTTGGAGGTGCCCAGATGAGGCGCAGCTGTGAAGTAATGCAGACTGCTGACAAGCCTTAGGCCTTCTTTTGGAACCTCTGGGTTTCTCACACCCAGCTGCAGTTTGACAGGTTTTTAGGCAGGGAAAGGCCAGGCCTTTAGTATGCAAAAGCCTCTGTGCACAGCTTGGGTGGGGTTGTAAATTGGGTGGGGCGTGGTCTCAGGGAGTCACAGGGCAAACAGCAATGGTTGCCTTTGACTCTCCCCCATAGGTCCCTGGGTCTCTATGTCCCTTGCCCCATGCAGGAACAATAGACGCTGTAAGCACCTCTGCGAGAAAGCTGCCCTCACACTCCGGCCTGATGCCAGACAGTACAGTTTCTCTCCGTATAAATCCAGATTCTCACCCAGAACTGGATTCAGAGCAGTTGGGAGCTTGTCTCTCCCTCCCGGTTGAAAAAGACAACAGCATAATTGCTGCCAGCCCCTTTCCCATGCGCCTCTGTACCTCCACACTTCCACAGCTCTGCACCTCCTACCGGACTCAATGTGCTTTTCTCTTTCCTTCTGGTTGTAGAATTTCCACTCAGTCAGCCTTCCCGTGGTTCTGGATGGTATTCGTTTTGTCTTTTAGTTGTAGTGTTTTAATGTGGTTGTACGTGGCAGCTAGTTCAGGTGTTTACCTATGCTGCCATCTTGTTTGTCTCTTCATAGAAGTTATTAATGAAATACTTGGCATTGCTTTTATGTACTAAACTAGAGGCCCAATGCACGAAATTTGTGCAAGGGGCTTGGCCCTTACAGCCGCGGCAGCTTGCCTTGGCCCTCACAGCCATGACTGCTTGCCTCTGCCCTCACAGCCCCAGCTTTGTCTGGAAGGTCCTCTGGAAGGAGGTCCGGAAGGTCACTCAGCTGTCTGGTTAGTTAGCATATTATGCTTTTATTATTATAGACTAGTGGCCTGGTGCACAAATTTGTGCACATCGAAAGGGAATCAATTAGAAGAAATTTTTTTAAAATATATTTTATTGATTTTTTTACAGAGAGGAAGGGAGAGAGATAGAGAGTCAGAAACATCGATGAGAGAGAAACATCGATCAGCTGCCTCCTGCACATCTCCTACTGGAGATGTGCCCACAAGGCAGGTACATGCCCTTGACCGGAATCGAACCTGGGACCTTTCAGTCCGCAAGCCGACGCTCTATCCACTGAGACAAACCGGTTTCGGCAGAAGAAATATTTTAATATCACTATTTGCCAATTCCTGGGTGAGGGTATCCGGCTCCCTCCTCTCTCCTGTCAGAGTCTGTGATGGTGCCTGCAGGTACGCCGCGTCAAAGCCGGCACCCTGTGGGGCCAGTGCCCCAGGGGACACCGGGCTGGTGAAGAGGATGAGAGTGGTGGCCTGGCTCTAAGAAAACCGTCCTGGACCTGCCTGGGTTACCTCTGGGTTCCCCTGTGAAAAGGGCCAGAGGAGTCAGGGCTGAGTGCGGAGCCAGCAGCAGCAGCGGTGGAAGAAGCTGTCATGGCTGGCTCTTTGCCTATCACGGCAGCGGGACTGTGGCAAACAGCACAACATGCCTTGGTGGGAATGTCTCTATCAAATGAGCTGGGTAGGGGCTGTTTTAGAACGTGGCTGCCTGGTTACCAGGGTTCCACGTTCTGTTGGGCTCCATCGTCAGGAAGTGAGGTCACTGCTCTTGTCAGGAAATGAAATCACTGCTCTTGTGTAAGGAGAACCTCAGGGTAGGGGATCAGGCAGTGACCAGGGAAATTTTCTGTCATGTTCATATCCCAGGTCAAGGCTGGAGAGTGGATGTGGAATGTGGGCAGCTCCTGCTACCCCAGGTTTATCCCAACACTGGAGCTGAATCTCATTGCTGCAAGTGCCAAAAGAGGCGTCAGGCCTGGGCAGGGGACCCTCATTTCCCCCCATCACTGGTTCTGCCCCCAGCCCAGGCCTGATGCCTCTGGCCCAGGCGTCAGGCCTGGGCAGGGGACCCCCAGACCCCTCTGATTGCTGGCTCTGCCCCTTGCCCAGGCCTGATGCCTCGGCCAGAGGCGTAGACCCCCATCACCCTCCGATCGCCTGATCAGCCCCTTGCCCAGGCCTGACGCCTCCGCCAGAGGTGTCAGGCTTGGACAGGGGACCCCCATCTCCCTCTGATCGCTTGCTCCACCCCCCACCCAAGCCTGACGCCTCTGACCCAGGCTTCAGGCCTGGGCAAGGGGACCATAATATCCCTCCAATCCCCGGCTCCGCCCCCCACCCAGGCCTGATGCCTCTGGCCCAGGCATCAGGCCTGGGCAGGGGACCCCCAGCCCCCCGCCCAGGCCTGATGCCTTGGCCAGAGGAGTTGACCCTCATCACCCTCCAATCACCAATCACCAAATTGGTCCCTTGACCAGGCCTGAGGCCTCTGGCAGAGGTGTCCCCAGCTCCCCACGGTTTCAGGTTCCGCCCCTGTCCAGGCCTAACGCCTCTGGCTGAGGCATTAGGCCTGGGCAGGGGACCCCCAGCTCCCCGCGGTTGCAGGCTCTGCCCCTGCCCAGGCCTAACGCCTCTGGCCTAGGCGTCCGGCCCAGGCAGCGGGGACCCGCAGTGGCAGCGGGGGGCGCCGCGATCACGCGGGCTCCGCCCCTGCCCCTGCAGGACGCCTCTGGCTGAGGCATCCGGCTCGGGCAGCGGGGACCCGCAGCTGCAGCGGCCCCGCGATCGTGGGCTCCTCTTTAGGCCCAGGCAAGGGACCCCTAGCTCCCGGGACTGCCAGCTTCGACCGTGCCCAGCTCCCATCGCTGGCTCCACCCCTACTTGCTGCTATCACTGGCCAGGGCAGCAAAGGCGCCTGATTCTCGGATCATGGCTGGGGGGCAGGGCAAAGGCGACCCCAGGGCCGCCTTTGCCCTGCCCCCCAGCTCTTAGCTCCCCCCTGGGTTTCCGATCACTGTCAGTGGCAGGGGGCTTCTTCCTGCTTTCCCTTTCGCCTCCCTGCATTGTGCCTACATATGCAAATTAGCCACCATCTTTGTTGGCAGTTAACTGCCATCTTAGTTGGCAGTTAATTTGCATATAGCCCTGATTAGCCAATGAAAAGGGTAGCGCCGTACGCCAATTACCATTTTTCTCTTTTATTAGTGTAGACTGGTTGATTTTTTAAAACAAATTTTTAAAAGATTTTTTAGCCCTGGCCGGTGTGGCTCAGTGGATAGAGCGTCGGCCTGCGAACTGAAGGGTCCCAGGTTCAATTCCAGTCAAGGACATGTACCTGGGTTACGGGCACATCCCCAGTGGGGGGCGTGCAGGAGGCAGCTGATCGATGTTTCTCTCTCATTGAAGTTTCTAACTCTCTATCCCTCACCCTTCCTCTCTGTAAAAAATCAATAAAATATATTTTTTAAAAAAAGATTTTTTAATTTGATTTTTAGAGAGTAAGGGAGAGAGAGAAAGAAACATCAATATGAGAATGCAACATTGATCGGCTGCCTCCTGCATGCCCCCTACTGGAGATTGAGCCTGCAGCCTAGGCATGTGCTCTGACTGGGACTCAACCAGCCACCTTTCAGTGCACTGGACGATGCCCAGCCAACTGAGC
Organism: Myotis nattereri; assembly: GCF_964212035.1. NCBI lineage: Eukaryota > Metazoa > Chordata > Mammalia > Chiroptera > Vespertilionidae > Myotis > Myotis nattereri. The sequence continues at coordinate 11,049,851 of NC_138080.1, forward strand.
CACAGTGGCTAGGGCTATTGAGTGATTCTTTTTTGTTTTTTTAATATATTTTTATTGATTTTTTACAGAGAGGAAGGGAGGGGGATAGATAGTTAGAAACATCGATGAGAGAGAATCATCAATCAGTTGCCTCCTGCACACTCCCTACTGGGTATGTGCCTGCAACCAAGGTACATGCCCCTGACCGGAATCGAACCTGGGACCCTTCAGTCCGCAGACTGACGCTCTATCCACTGAGCCAAACCAGTTAGGGCTTGAGTGATTCTTGTATGTGTCCTGACCAGAAAACCCATAACCTTGGTGTATGAGGATGATGCTCTACCAGTGGTCGGCAAACTCATTAGTCAACAGAGTCAAATATCAACAGTGCAACGACTGAAATTTCTTTCAAGAGCCAAATTTTTTAAACTTAAACTATATAGGTAGGTACATTGTTATTAACTTAATTAGGGTACTCCTAAGGCTTAGGAAGAGCCACACTCAAGGGGCCAAAGAGCCGCATGTGGCTCGCGAGCCGCAGTTTGCCGACCATGGCTCTAACCAACTGAACTAACCGGCTAGGGCCTTGACTCTGTTTTTAAAAATGTAAACACAAAACAAATAAATAAAAAAGATAAGAAAAAAATGTAAACACATATCTCTACTACATATGGAAAGCCAATATCACCTGCTATAAATAGATTAGTAAAACTAAAGTGAATGAAAATAAAACAATGCCAATGCTTTAAAATTCCAGCTAGAGCCCTAGCCGGTTTGGCTCAGTGGAGAGAGCGTCAGCCTGCAGACTGAAGGGTCCCGGGTTCGCTTCCAGTCAAGGGCACATGCCAAGGTTGCAGGCTCAATCCCCAGTGGGGGGTGTGCAGGAGGCAGCCAATCAATGATTCTCTCTCATCATTGATGTTTCTATATCCCTCTCCCTTCCTCTCTAAAATAAATAGAAAATATATTTTTTAAAAAGGTAAGATGATGGACAGATGGATAGAAAGATAGATCTGTGATAAAGCTTACTAACAGTGGGATCCAGGAGGTAGGGCTATGAGTACAGAGATATTCTCTGTACAATTCTTTCCATTTTTCTAAATGTTTAAAAATTTCACAATAAAATGTAAGGAAGAAAATCCTAGCCAGATCCTGTTGCTTTCTGCAGACTCTCAGTCTATGTCCCAACTGTGTTGGTGGAGGGGTGGTCCCCCCAGCTCTTAAATGAGAAAGATGAGGGTTAGAAAATTGTTCAAGAGATATTAGCCACAGAGAGCAAGCCTCTCTCCTTGTTAGGTAATAAAGGATTTTAAGGATTGAAAAAAGGAAAAAAGAATGTGGTTCAATGTTATTTAATGTACCACCTAAAATTATCACCCAGATCATATTGTATCGTGGAGTTTGGTAAGCAGACTCTCTTTGTGGGTTCTTGTCTTAAGAAGTTTGAAGAATAAAATTTGTGGATTAAAAGGACTTGTTAGAAGTGTAGAAATTTATTGGAAGCAAATACAAACTCTCACCTAGGAAAGGGCTCCCAAGGGGATAACCAACTAAGCCCCTTTGTCTAAGGCAGTGGTTTTCAACCTTGGCTAGACATTAGAATCACCTGGGAATCTTTTTAAAATCCTGATTTCTGGGCCTCATCCTCCGGAAATTCTGTTTCTTTGTTACTAATATTGTGGCCTCACCCCATAACCACCAGAGGCTTGCCCCGATGACATCAACCGGTGCCCCCAACTCTGTTTCTTTGTTATGGGGTGGGGCCACAACATTAGTAACAAAGAAACAGAATTTCCGGAGGATGAGGCCCAGAAATCAGGATTTTAAAAAGATTCCCAGGTGATTCTAATGTCTAGTCAAGGTTGAAAACCACTGACCTAAGTGTTTTAAGGGTGGAGATTTTAGGGGCAGTCCCAGGGGAAGCTCTCAATAGATTTTAGCAGTTTTCCAGGTGTGTCCTTTCAGGGTTGTGGTCTCCACTGATTGATTGGCCAGCACCAGGGCAGGGGGTCATTATTCAATGCAGCTGGTCAATGAGGCTGATTTTGTTGCTTATCTGAACCTGGAGGAGAAATCCACTGAGGCCTAGATGTTATCTCTAGGGAGGAAAGGTCAGGGGGTCCAAACCACATCCAAAAGTCACCCTGGGTGAGGTCCCACCCTGCAATTGGTTGTCCATTGCTGGGAACTTGGGGCTTTCCATCACAGTGACCTTCTGTACTTGGCCCATCACCCTTGCTCTCCTCAGGTCTAACTGCCTACCACATTCAGTCATGCTGGGTGTAGGGCAGAGAAGGGGCATGATCAAAACAGGAGAAAAGGCTTCATTTGGTGAACAAGGCCTTTGAGTCAGTTTTCAAATTAGGATAATTTGAAAGATGGTGGGGGGTGGGGGTGGGATGTCATTCTAGAAAGAGGTCACTGTGAGAGCAAAAGCCTAGTGGTCTGGGGGGAAGTGCACAGCCCCATCTGGCTACAGCATGGAGCAGGAAGCTGGATGGTGAACTGGGTAAGGTAGGGAGGGGATTTGGTCTGAATGTGAGGGTTTCAAGCCAGCTGCCCAGGAGCTTGCTGACAAAGGCTTTCTTCCAGCCTCGCCTTTTACCTAATCTCACCTCTGGCCCCTGGAACTCACTCTCCAGCCACCATGTCCTCCTGGCTTTCAGACTCATCAGGTTCTCTCTTTCACTTGCTGTTGCATCCATCATCTCCTCCCTCACCTTAGGACTCAGTGCAAATGCCACCTGCCTCAAGATACCTTCCCTGACTCCCTAACGAAGGCGCTCCACTATCACATAACTGTGGGGACCCTGTTTAGAGTGCATCGGATGGTCAAGGCCATGCTGAGCCTGGGACTCAAAATCAGAATGTTCAAGGCTAAGATACCAAACACAGGTCCACGGACTGTGTGCAGGTGCACAGCACGTACCGCAATCTCACGGTCACTGTGCCCTTCTGTAGCCAAACTGATCGATGTCATTGTTGGCAACTGGCCTTGTCTAAGGAGTATAATACATGTAATTAACCAGCCAGTGTGCTGGGAGAGAAGCTCAGAGGTAGTTACTGTGTGAGGCTAGAGACGCCAGCCAGCGTAATGGACAGAGGAGTGGGCTGGAGAAGCTGAGGTGGGCACAGAGGATTATAGCTACTATGCAAGACTGAAGAGGCTGGAGAAGCGGCTGAGGCAGAGAGCTCAGGTGCTGTTACTATGTGAGGTGGTGAGTCTAGGGGGCAGCATGCAGCTGCTCAGATAATAACTGTGGATACAGAGACTGCTATACTGTGTGGGGAAAATATGTGTTTACCAGCCAGTGTGTGGCTGCCTATATGGGGTTGCTGTGAAGGACTGTTTTGTCTGATGGCTTATATGGCCACAGCTTCTGCAATAAAGACTCATTCTTACATACCCACAACTTCTCATGGCTTCTCTGTCTACCAACCGGCAGCCAACAAGGTCCAGACCCTGGCAAAGGGGCTCTGCCCCAACAGTTAGTACAATGGGCAGGATTTGAGAAGGAAGCTGGCCTGGTACTTGGCATAGCTGAGGAGAATTCAGAAGAAAATACGGACTCAGAGCAGCAGTGCTGTGCAGAGCTCTTGCTGCTCCTGAAAATAACCCAGGTTATTTTCCTCATTGCATGCCTCCCATGGAGGGACCTGGAGATTATAATACTAAGCAAAATAAGCCAGTCAGAGAAAGACAAATGCGGTGTGTGTTGTTTACTTGCTTCTTGTCTCCCTGTCCCCACTGAACGGTCAGCTCCATGAGGATTGGGACTATCTTATTCAATGATGTGTCCCCAGCACTAGAGCGCTGCCTGGCACTTAGTAGGTGCTGGGTAAATACTTATTAAGGAAAGGACTAAAATGATTCTTAAACAGCGGAGCGAGGAAATCTGACTCATGTTTTAAGACTCCCTCTGACTGCTGTGGCAAGAACAGCATGTGCATGTGTGGGCAGAGCAGGGAGATCTGGAAGGTCCAGGGAGTGATGATGGGGCAAGAATCAGGGTGGGGGCAGTGGAGGGGCAGTGGAGAAGTAGTCAGAGTATATGAGGAAGGAGGGACATGAAAAGGCAATTAAGAGAGGGGTAAGGAGGCAGGGCCAGGGGAGTAAGGATGAGAAAGGAAAGAAAAGTACATGACCTCTGGTTTTGATCATGGAGTGGGGGTGGGAAGAACGAAGACACAGGAGGAGGAGGAAAAAGGCCAAATTAATATCTAGGTTGCCTGATGGACATAGCAGGGATGATGTCCAGGAGGCAATAATAATTATAGTTATATAAAAAGTAATTATAGTTATAGTTATAACTAGTACATGAGATCTATGCTTACATTATCCATCACATATTCCAAATATTTATTGAGAACAACAGTGATTACGACAGACACATCTATGCCATCACGAGGCTGATAATATTATTGACTTGAGACAGAAACTAAACAGATTAATGGACCAAGAAAGAAATACAGTAGGTCCTCGGGTTATGTCGGAGATCCGTTCCTACAGTGTGACATAACCCGATTTTCACTGTAAGTCGGAACCCACCTACATAAGCCCCTACGTCACTCAGATGGAGCACATACACAGCAGTAATGAAGTGAAACAGTAAAAAAAAATTAAAAGAAAGATAACAATTCCTGACCTTTACTTGTGGTAAAAAAATAATAAAAAAACATAAAGCACATATGTACATACGTCGAAATTACGGAACTTTTTTATATATATAAATAAATGGGAAATGGTGATGTAACCACAAAATGACATACGTCTAGTCCGACGTAACCCGACTGTATACACTTTAAGGTTAGGTAGTGAGAAATCCTGGGGTGGGGAGTGTGTGTGTGTGTGTGTGTGTGTGTGTGTAATGAAATAGGGTAAGGGACAGAGAGGAGAGATTATGTTGGACAGAGTCTGATGTCCAGTAAAAATTATATTTGGCCCTAGCCGGTTTGGCTCAGTGGATAGAGCATGGGCCTGCAGGCTGAAGCGTTAGATTCCGCTCAAGGGCACATTCCCAGGTTGCAAACTTGATCCCCAGTAGGGGGCGTGCAGGAGGCAGCCGAGCAATGATTCTTTCTCTCTCGTTATTGATGTTTCTATTTCTCTCCCTCTTTGAAATCAATAAAAAAAAATATTTTTTAAAAAGAAAAGAATCCCAAAACACCAATCAGAAAGAATACATGTACCCCTATATTCAATCCCAAAACACCAATCAGAAAGAATACATATACCCTATGTTCACAGCAGTGTTATTTACAATAGCTAAGATCTGGAAACAGCCCAAGTGCCCATCAGTAGATGAGTGTATAAAAATGCTGTGGTACATTTACACAATGGAATACTATGCGGTTATAAATAAGAACTCTCACCTTTTGACAGCATGGATGGACCTGGAGATTATAATGCTAAGCAAAATAAGCCAGTCATAGAAAGACAAATACGGTATGATCTCACTTATACGTGGAATCCAATGAACAAAATAAACTGATGAACAAAATAGAACCAGAGTTATGGATACACTAGAGGCCTGGTGCACGAGATTCATGCATGGGGGGGGGGGGTGGTGAACGGGTCCCTCAGCCCAGCCTGTGCCCTCTCACAGTCTGGGACTCCTGGCTCCTTATTGCCCACCTGCAGTGTAGGTGGGAGAGGTTTCTGCCACCACCGCTCTGCTATCCAGCCCTCAGCTTGGCTTCTGGCTGAGTGGCACTCCCCCTGTGGGAGCACACTGACCACCAGGGGGCAGCTCCTGCATTGAGTGTCTGCCCCCTGGTGGTCAGTGCACATCATAGTCGTTCCCCCAACTGATGAATTGCATATTATGCTTTTATTATATACTAGGGACCAGTGCACGAATTCATGCACCTTGAAAGGAACTGTGGGCTGCGAGGCTGTGGTAGGCACAGGAGTGAGTTTCAGCTCATCCTCCGTGCCCCTGCCCAGCCCCTCCCACTGCGCTCCCAGTCCCCTGTTTGCCGGCAGCCTTGCTCCTGCTACCACCACTCCCACACGCTGATGGCACCAGCCCAGTTCGCCCCTCAGGAGCAGGGGGAGGTGGAGAAGCCCTCAGGGGCCATCAGGGCCAGCAGCCGCAGTCGAGTGATTGGGACTGTGGCACACGGGAGCAAAGAATTTTCGGTAACCACCAGACGCTTGCCCGATGACAACAACCAGTGCCTCGCCTTGGTCTGGTGCCCCCACTCACCTGCTCCATTATCTCGCTGCAGACAACGCCCGCCATGTTCTGCACACGCCCCCTGGTGGTCAGCACACATCATAGTGACCAGTTGTTTGGTTGTTCCAGCGTTTGGTCTATTTGCATATTAGCCTTTTATTATATAGGACTAGAGGCCCGGTGCACAAAAATTTGTGCACTCGGGGGGGAGGGGGGGGGTCCCTCAGCCCGGCCTGTGCCCTCTCGCAGTCTGGGACCCCTTGGGAGATAACAACCTGCTGGCTTAGGCCTGCTCCCGGGTGGCAGAGGGCAGGCCCAATCCCTAGGTGCAGCCCCTGGTCGGGCTCAAGGCAGGGCCGATTGGGGAGTTGGGGCGCTGCCCCCTGTCATGCACAGAGCAGGGCAGATCGGGAGGTTGCGGCGCCACCCCCTGTCACACTCAAGGCAGGGTCGATAGGGAGGTTGCGGCACCACCCCCGTCACACACAGAGCAGGGCCCATCAGGGGGTTGAGGAGCTCCCCCCTGTCACGCACAGAGCACGGCCCATCAGGGGGTTGGGGAGCTCCCCCCGTCACGCACAGAGCAGGGCCCATCAAGGGGTTGGGGCGCCGCACCCTGTCACACACAGAGCCGCAGGGCGATCAGGGGGTTGGGGAGCTCCCCCTGTCACGCACAGAGCAGGGCTGATCAGGGGGTTGAGGAGCTACCCGCTGTCATGAACAGAGCAGGGCGGATAGGGAGGTTGTGGCCCCGCCCCCTGTCACACACAGAGCCGCAGGGCGATCAGGGGGTTTGGGCGCTGCCCCCTGCTCCGCTGATCCCAGTGCTGGGAGGCATATTACCCTTTTACTATATAGGATAGAAGCCTAGTGCATGGGTGGGGGCTAGCTGGTTTGCCCTGAAGGGTGTCCTGGATCAGGGTGGGGTTCCCGCTTGGGTGCCTGGCCAGCCTGGGTGAGGGGCTGAGGGTCGTTTTCAAGCTAGCGGGTGACTGAAGCTCCCAACCTGTCCTTTTTTCCTTTTTTTTAAAAATTCTGGGCCAGCTTTAGCTCTGAGGCTCAGCTCCAGCTATGAGACCTCCGCTGCTGAAAGCAGGTTTCTGGCCTTTGTTTACCTTCTGTATTTGAAACAATGTTGCGGTCCTGCTGGCTGAAGCCTGGGGTTTTGTTCAGCTTCTATATTTGTTACAATGTTGCTTAGAGTGCAGCTGAGAGGCTGGCAAGGCAGGCGGGGAAGCTTGGCTTCCTCCATCACTGAAGCAAGGAAGCCTCCCTGTTCGCGTCAGCTGCCTGGCTGCCAGCCGCCATCTTGGCTGGCAGTTAATGTGCATATTGCCCTGATTAGCCAATGGGAAGGGTAGTGGTCGTACGCTAATTACCATGTTTCTCTTTTATTAGATAGGATGATGATAATATTATTATATAGGATAGTACAGACTAACCTAACAGGTATCAGAGGGGAGTGGGGGGGGGGGGGTGCTGAGGGAAAGAAGAGAATAGACAAAGAACATATATGCATACCCCATGGACACAGACAACAATGTGGTTACAGCCAGAGGGAGAGGAGGTCGGGGTCTGGGTGGAGGGGCGCAAAGGGAGAGAATGGGGGGCAACCATAATGTCAACAATTAAAAAAAACCTTAATGACAGAAAGTGGGTGCTTGATTTAGTACATGTTTAGGGAAAAGATCTAGATTATCTTCAAAAGTTTCCATGAGGTGGGTTTCTTTCCTGTTATACAGAAAGGGAAACTGAGGCAGAGGGTTAACGTGATGAGTCGCCAATGTAAGGACGAAAACTGCAACCGAGAGAGAAAGGACCTCAAGGTGGAAAAGACCTCGCGCAGAGGCCTCGGGAAACGGTCATTAATGGGGGCGGAGCCGGTGGGCCCATACATTGACCTATGATGTCATCCGGACGTTGGATAGCGTAACATTACCTGGGCGTAGTCCCATTTTCCTTCCCGGAGAGTTCCGCTGTTGGTCAGGCACGGTCTGTGTCAAGTCTCTCATTGGCTACTCGCTCCGTCAATCCGTTGAATTATTCCAGCTTTCCGCCCCGCCTTCCCGTTCCAGTCTCTGAGAGGTTGCAGGGGCTGTCACTTCAGAAAGGTCCGCATTCCTTCCGCCTTTCTACAGCCGACCGGAGGCGAGGAAGGTGGATCCCAGGCGGCGCCCACCCCCGAGGCTCTGCTTCCGCCTCTGATTGGCTGCTCTGAGTGCCCGTCGCTACGCCACCCGGTGCTGATTGACTATCCTGCCGCCGCTCTGCGCGGCGCCGGCCCCGCCCCCGTCGGGTGTTTGTGGTGGGGCTGCGGCGTCGTGGATCCCGCCGGAAGCGCCAGGACAATGGGGACCCGGGACGACGAGTACGACTACCTATTCAAAGGTACGGCCGGTGGGGCACAAATGGACGAGGTACCGGCGGCCAACAGGCGGGCCGAAGTTCCGTCTAGGCCGCTGGGCCCAGGTCGGAGCCCAGGACTTGGGGTCCGGCGGGACAGGCAGTTGAGAAGGCCGGGGCAGGCTGATCTCGACAGCTTTGGGCCGGCATATGCGACCCTGCAGACTCAGCTGACCTGAAGGGCCTGAGGTTCCCTGGATGCGCCCAGGCTGGGCTGGAGCCCAGAGGAGGTGGGGCCCCCAGCGGTGGGAGAGGCCGTTGGGGGCGAGGCCTCGGGAGGGGACGGGACCGCCCCAGCTTTTGAGGGCCGGTCTGGGTGGAAAGCTCCATTGGGGGTGGGGGTGGGGGTGGAACCATTGGAGGCGGGGCTAGGATGTTGTGGGCGTGTCCAAGAAGAGGGCGGACGGATGGGGCTGTACTCTTCACAGGGTGGGCGTGGTTAGACTTGGTAGGAGCACCTTTAGAGGCGTGGCCGAGAAGGGAGGCGTGGACTCTGCGGGTTGAGTTGTGTGTTGGGGGACACCAGATTGCGTGGAGTGCCTGGCGTGGGAGTGGGGGACTGTGTGTTGGGCCCAGGCCTGGTGGTTAATAGCAAGTTATCTCTCTTACCTCTTAGAACTCTTTTTTTTCAAGAGGTATATAAATCGCTTAATGATTACTCATAATAGTGGATGATACACAAAAAATTCCCATCTATAATTTTATCTGGCACGTAAGGCTTCATGAATTTGCGTATCATCCTTTCTCATGGGGCCTTGCTAATCTCTATCATTCCAATTTTAGTGTATGTGCTGCGGGAGCAAGCACACACTTAGAACTCTTAATAGCACCACCCAGTACCTGCACTTTTCTAAGCTCTTTACACACAAAAATTCATTGAAATCCTCACCACAACCCTGGGAGGTCAGTATTATCCAGTGTCTTCTTTTATGGACTTGGAAACAGGCCCAGGGAGATAAGGACATAGTGAATAAGTGTTAGAGCAGAATTTGAAACCAGACCATTTGTTGGCTTTGCCACTTAGGGAGTGTATTTGGGGGAGCTTATGGCCAGGATCTGGGACTAAGGTACCAGACAGCCTCCTTCAACACAGCACGATGATGGCTTGGGTCTGGGCCAACCTTCTGGAGGATTTTCCCAGCCGGAGGGACATAGGGCTTTGTGAGCCTCAAGTATGGCCTATGTAGGTCAGGCAGCCATAGCTGGCCTGCAGCCAGTTGGGGAACTCCTTCACCCCGCCCCAAGCCGAAGAGACTTGCTACATGTTGCTAGAGTCCTTCATTTCTCAGCTCAGCTGGTTTAGGGGTCACTGGCTTTATAGTGCCTTCTGTGCCAAGCTGGACTTTGGCCAGGCCTTCTGCTGTCCCTGCTGGCTGTTAGTGGCTGCCCTTGAGAGCTAACTCCTGGGCCCACACAGGGTACTTTTTTAAAAAAATCCTCACCTGAGGATATTTTTCACATTGCCTTTTTTTTTTTTTTTTTTTTTTAGAGAGAGAGCGAGGAGGGTAGGGAGGAAGGGTGGGGAGAGAAAAGAAAGATAGAGACAGAGAGAGAAACATTGAAGTGAGAGAGACACATTGATTGGTTGCCAGGGCCAGGGATAAAACCTGCAACTGAGGTATGTGCTCTTGACGGGAATTGAACCCACAGCCCTTCGGTCCACAGGCTGATACTATAACTACTGAGTCAAATTGGCCAGGTCCACATGGGGTACATTTGCTCTGCTGCCTGCTGTGTGAGGGTCTGCCTGCCACACTAGCTGTTGGAATCTTTCCTTATTGGGTGACCATCCAGCATCTTGGGCCACGCGACCAGCGAACTTTAGAGGTGTGGAGAGTGGACGGAGCACTCCTTACCTGCGTGGGGGAGTGCCCATTGCAGAGCCCAGAGTCCTCACCCAGCACCGTGGGCTCTGGGAGGTGCCTGCAGGCTAATATGTCACTGGCAGTTGAGGCCGTGTGGTCAGCAGGCATGTGGTCAAGGCCCTGGTGCAGACTAAGCCTTGTGGTTGGTCTCACCTTAGAGGCAGGGGAAGTTCTGTTAGGGTTTTGGGGACTGATGACAGGTGGTCTGGACTCCAATCTTGCTACCCAGTCTGCCCTTAGGTGGCTGCTCCTGGATCAAGGTGGGGCATACACCTGGCCCTGGCATTGCCAGGGCAGGGAGCATTCCCCCTGTCACCCCTTCCATGTTTCTGTGGTCATTTGCTTGTTATTTTCAATTGTTTGCTGATATAAGTAAGTAATTCCAAGTGTTTGCACAAATCATCTTTTGCCCTTTGGGTTATTTCCTTGAAGTATGTTCTCAGAAGTTCAGTTACTGGGTCAGGGGCAATGGAGCAGCTGTGTACTTCCCAGGATTGGTCTCTAGTCCACTTCCTGGAAACACTAATTCCACTTCTGTAGCACCTGGCGTGGGGGGATGGTGCCCGCCTGCCCTGCCTCCTTCCCCCCACTGACCTCCTTTTCTGAGTCCATACTGTCAGGGCTCTCCAAACTGTGGTCATCTGAGACCTCCTTGTTGGAGGACCCCCCCCCCCACCTTTATCCTTTAACCCTTTGCGTTCCAATGTTATTTTTGGAATTCAAATAGTCTGGTCCAAATTAATTGACGGGATTGAATGTTGAACTTTTTAATGTTCTTATTGCTCGACGTTGGACCTGCTCCTAGCACCTGGTCTGTCGAGTCAGCCTCGAGGTTGGACCGAAAAGGGTTAACGTTTGTCTTTGAATTTACCCAGGTTTTCATTCTTTTAAATGGGAAAAGGAAAGTCTATTTGGCTCTGGCAAATAAAGAAGGGAGGAGGGAAGCCGGCAGGCATACCACAACCCCCACATAAATATGGCGAGTAGACAGATACATAAATATTCTGTACGCCCTCCCGTCCCAGCCCCTCCTGAGACCCCATGGCCTGCAAAGAGTCAGGCCTGGGCATTAGAGAGGCACCCAAGACATGACTGCATCAGAAGAGTTGACCAGGGCCAGCTTTCTCCCTGACCCTGCCACCTGGTAAAGGCCACCCTTTAGCAGAAAAGGGGACAGTCATCCTCCCACCCCACCCCCACCCTGTGCCCAGCCTTCCTCAGGCTTCTGTCACCTTCCCCTGGCCCTGTCTTGGGCACAAAGGGGCCAACCTCTCACTTTGGGACACTGGTTGCGGCCTGTCCAGCCCTCCCACCAGTCTTGTTTGTTTTGGCAGCCATATCACATGTTGGCTTTCCTGACCTCCACCGCCAAGGCCAGCAGATCCTCCTGGGTATTTGCTGCACACTCCCCTTTCCCCAGGAGTGAGGTTGTTTGTTTGTACCTAATTATAGATTCTCACATTTATCTTGTCAACTGTGGGTCATTTTCCCAGCCCCATCAGTCCCTAAGGCTCCCTGATTTCTCCTCTGATTGACCAGGCTATGGTGTCTATAGTGGGAGCAGTGGTGTCCCCAAGGGCCACCGAGGCCTTTCTAGAGCCACTCACCTGGCCCATAAGGACGTGGTTGATGTGGGAAGCTTCCACGGTGGCCCAGAGCCCTGTTCTCTGGGTTGTTTACACCCCTGCCCCATCTATGAGTACTTTTGGGGAAGGGGGCAAGGAGAGAGTGACTGCCCGCCCCAAGGCTCACCTCTCTCTGCCAAGTGCTCCCAAGGCAGCCTCCTGGCTCTGCCACCTGTACAGGACTCCACCAGGCCCACTGGTCCCAGAACCAAGCACACCGTCTTCTCCCATTGCAGATGGTGGCCGTGCCTGTGCCCCAGCTTAAAAACCTCTTCTTTGTTCTCTAATTTCCAGGGGACTAGCTCTGGTAAGATTGCTCCCAAGTGCTGGCCCCTGGAGCCTGGGATAATCAGGGTCTGCTTCCTGGAGGAGAGATGGGACTCTGCTCTGCCTGAAGTAGGGGAGTGTGCTCCCCACCCAAATGGCCACTCAGTTTGCCTGAGCATCTGAGTGTGGGCCCTGGTGGTGCTTCACTGTTATGGGGCAGGCCAGAGGACACAGGCCTTCAAGAGGTGCCAGTTCTTTGTTTTTGCCAACTAGGCTTGCCTGCCCTGCCAGCCAAGTGGCGTGTCTAGGGAGGCCATTTCCTGGCCAGCATTGCCACCAACTTCTTTGGAAATGCTAGGGGTCGTGTCCTCAAGGGCCCTTTATTTTCCCAAGATAATAGATCGCTTGTGCCTTTGATAGAGCCAACCCAGCCACTGCCCTGCTGGCCACCTCTCTGCAGCAGGCACCTATGTCAGGGAGTGCCTGGGCATCCTGGCCTTTCCAACATTTATATGGGCAATGACTGGTGGCCCTCGTCCTATTCTTGCAGCCACTTTATAATTTGTTCACTCTGTCCTATGTGTGGGGTTCTGTGCCAGGGCCTGGGGATACAGCAGGGAATGAGACCATCTGATATCATACCCTTGAAGAAGACGGACGAAAAACAAATAAGTGAAACCTGGCAAGTGTGGGAGGGTGGCAAGAGCTATGGAGGAAAGGCAGGGGGTGCAAGTGGCAAGTTTTGGAGGAGAGAGGTATTAAGAGGACTGCAGGGAAGGCCTCCTTGATTGAGTGCCATCTAAGGCACCACATGGAGATGAGGGTAGGAACCAGGTGGGTACCTGGGGAAGAACATTCCAGGCAAAAGGCAGTGTGCACTTGCACATCTCTGAGTCCTAGTGAGGAGGCCTGTGTGGCAGGGGCAGAGTCGGCAAGCAGGGGAGAGAGAGGAGGTGAAGGCAGGGAGGGGATAGGGACAGGTCATGCAGGGCCTTGTGAGTCCTAGGGAGGACTTAGGCTTTTACCCCAAGGGAGGTGGGAGCCCTGGAGGTCTGTGGGCAGAAGAGGAGCAGGACCTGACTCAGGTGCTCACAAGTACCCCCTGGTGGCTGCCTCGGGAGAACAGCCTGTTGGTTGGAGATGAGAGTGAACTCAGGTACACTAGAGGGGAGGCTGCCTGGATTACCTAGGGTTGGGGCAGAGACAGTGGTAAGAAGTTGGGAGAATCTGGACATGCACACATAACATTTTTCATCGGCCCGAGGGTGACCAAGCCTGCAGTGCTGACAGCTCTCCACTGGACAGATCCATGCTCAGATGCCAGAGCCCAAGGCCCATACTTGGGAATCCATGTGGTTTCCAGCCGGGGCATCTGATCTCTGCTGTGTGTTGTTCCTTCTGTGCTGCATATACACCATGCATGTGTACACACACACAAACACAATTCTCCTCCAATATGCCCTGGGGCTGAGGCCAGCCTTCCCAGGCCTAGGGCCTTCCTGGATCATCTCGAGTGGCCCCACTCCTAATGGGAAAGACCCACCAGGACTGCTTTGCCCTGCTCTGGAGGGCTCTTGTCCTGGATGTCCCTGCAGAATGGTCCAACCCTGGGGATTAGCTGAAGGGAGGATGAGCAGGCTCTATTCCCTCTTAATTCCATGCAGAGGGCACATTTCTCTTTTGAATGGGCAAGTTGGCTGTGCTGGGCTGAATGTTGGTTTGCTTGCAGCCACTTTCCATGAAGAAGCAACAGGGTGGGCATGGGACGTGAGGCTTCTCCTTTCCTGTTACTTAAAACTCTGGAGCCAAATTCTTGTCGGTAGGAACATGGTGGTACAATAATAATTGCTTTTCCACCTGTCTAGCCGGCTGGATGCTGGCTGAGTTCTGATCCTGCAAGTTCTTGTGTCCCCTTCCCTAAACTGGTTCCTGTCTTTCTTTTCACACCTGTGGAAAAGGCAGTCCAGAGAGATTAAGTGACTAGCCCAGCCGTGGGCAAACTACGGCCCGCAGGCCGGATCTGGCCCGTTTGAAATGAATAAAACTAAAAAAAAAAAAAGACCGTACCCTTTTATGTAATGATGTTTACTTTGAATTTATATTAGTTCACACAAACACTCCATCCATGCTTTTGTTCCGGCCCTCCGGTCCAGTTTAAGAACCCATTGTGGCCCTCGAGTCAAAAAGTTTGCCCACCCCTGGACTAGCCCAAGGTCACCCACCCCACAGTTTACTTGGGCCTCCAGGCTGCAGTGAAAGTTTGGGGGTTGATGGATCCCCAAGCCAAATGCCTGCCAGGATGCATGGGTCCCTATGCCTTAGCTGGAACAGCCCTGCTCTGAAGGATTAGACATAGGCAAGGGTATTGTGCTGTCTTCAGTGGCTGTGTTTCTGGAAACCTGGAGCCACTGTTTGCTTCTGCACCAAGAAATGTGGTACCTTGGGCAAGGGGCTCTAGACAGCTCTGACTCCACCCTGTTGTTAGCTGTCACATTTCTGAAGAACCTGGAGCACTGCTGTGAAGGCTCTGCAGGTGGACGTGAGTGGCATGTGAGTCTTTGCTTGGTGAGCTGCCCTGCTCTGCCCCATGGAGCCGTACCTATATCCCTCCCCACCCTTACAGTGGTGCTCATCGGGGACTCGGGTGTGGGGAAGAGCAACCTGCTGTCCCGCTTTACCCGCAACGAATTCAACCTGGAGAGCAAGAGCACCATTGGTGTGGAGTTTGCCACCCGCAGCATCCAGGTGGACGGCAAGACCATCAAGGCGCAGATCTGGGACACCGCTGGCCAGGAACGCTACCGCGCCATCACCTCCGCGTGAGTGGCAGGGATGAGGAAATGTAGGTCTTGGACATAGGGCTAGTGGGCTCTGAAGGAGGGGTAGGAGTTGGGCAGGAGGAGAAGGGGAGAGCGCAACCCTGAGAGCATTTGGCCCAGGGTGGAGGGATGAGACTCCCCCGCCCCAGGAGTGGTGGGACCCTCGGAAGACCATTGCCCACTCTTGACCGCTCTGTGACCTCATGTGGGCACGTCCAATGGCTCCTCTGACCCCAGGAGTGGGCCATTCCACTCTGCCCACCCCTCAGTCCTGCCTGCTTGGCCTGCCCTGCCTGGCTATGTTCCAAGTCTTCCTCTTTCCTTGGCTCCCTATGGCCACCCAGCCATCAGGACCTACTGGAGCTGCCTCCTTCCAGACCCCTTGGCCATTTCCCCATTAGTCACACGCTTTCCTCTCAATGCCTTCCACTAAAGCCTGGTTACCTCTTCATCTCTTTAATCCCTCAGGGTGCATATGTGTCCATTAGTCGTCTTCATTGGAGCTTTTGCCTAGCAGCAGCCCTTTTCCTGCACAGGCAAGGTTTCCTTCTCCCTGTTTGTGGGTGTCTTCTGACCTCAGGCCCTTAACTCCCTCCTCAGGCCTCCACAGCCTTTTTATTTATTTACTTTCTTAATGTATATTTTTTATTGATTTCAGAGAGAACGGGAGAGAGAAATTGAAATATGAATGGTGAGCAAAAATCATTAATCAACTGCCTCCTGCACGCCCCCTACTGGGG
Source organism: Myotis nattereri (assembly GCF_964212035.1). NCBI lineage: Eukaryota > Metazoa > Chordata > Mammalia > Chiroptera > Vespertilionidae > Myotis > Myotis nattereri. The sequence continues at coordinate 11,065,728 of NC_138080.1, forward strand.
ACCAAGCCCACAACCTGGGCATGTGTCCTTGACCGGAATAGAATCTGGGTTCCTTCAGTCCACAGACCAACACTCTATCCACTGAGCCAAACCGGCTAAGATAGGCCCCCACAGTCTTGAGCTGAATCTGGGCACAGAGTCCTCTTGCAAGGCCATGAAGGTCGCCTCTCGGCTGGGCTCTGTGTGGGTCCAGGAACTGCTGCCCTCAGAGTCTTGGGGGCCCCCATGGGGCGCTGGCAGGCAGCTCATTCCTGGGCCCTGCCCCCTGTCCCCACAGGTACTACCGAGGCGCAGTGGGTGCACTGCTGGTGTATGACATCGCCAAGCACCTGACATACGAGAATGTGGAACGCTGGCTGAAGGAGCTGAGGGACCATGCTGACAGTAACATCGTTATCATGCTGGTGGGCAACAAGAGTGACCTGCGCCACCTGCGGGCTGTGCCCACTGATGAGGCCCGAGCCTTCGCAGGTGAGCACCTACCAGTTGGTGAAGGGTTTCACTTAGGGTCAGGGCCCTCCTGCAGGGGTCAGCCCTTGAGAGCGGGACTTTGATTAAGGCATCCGTGAAGTTTCTGGAAAGCCACAGCCCCCTCCAGGTCCTTCCCATTTTCCCTGGCTGTGAGCAAGGCCACAGTGCCATCCTCCCTTCTTCAAGGAGTGGGCATCAAAGTCCTACCTTCTTGGCCCCAGCCCTTCATTTCCTGGGCCAGGTGAGTGAGTAGGCACACAGGGGCCCCTAGGGGATACAGGAGAGCCCCCTGCTCACCTGGGCAATCTTCTCTCTGTTCCAGAGAAGAACAACTTGTCCTTCATTGAGACTTCAGCCTTGGACTCCACCAACGTAGAGGAAGCTTTCAAGAACATTCTCACAGGTTATCCCAGGGTCTGGTGGGGGCCACAGGAACCCCTAGCAGGCCCACCAAAGGTGGTGTGGGAAGGACACCAGCCACACTGGTTGCAAGCTTCAAAATGCAGCCCCTGACCCTTCATTCCTTAAACCTGCTGGTTAGTCTGGACAGGAGAACAGACATGGCAAGCTCTGTGAAGTCAGGCTAGATCCCACCTCTACTGGCACTTGGCTCCCAGCTCCATGGGTGAACCCATGGCTCCATCAGGGAACAGCCAGAGGGGACTGCAGATGGCCTCAGGCCCAGAGCTCCTGGTTTTCTGGAAGTTTATTCTGAGGAGAAGGGGGTCTCTGATCTTTACGAAGAAGAGTCCTGGGCTGGGGAGGGTATCTCTGTGACCAGATGTAGGTTCTACCCTTGCTGAGTGCACAGGGGAGAACTCTTATGTCAGAGGTGCAGGTAGGCCAAGAGTATGCAGGGCACTCACCTCACATCCCCCCATTGCAGAGATCTACCGCATCGTGTCACAGAAGCAAATTGCAGACCGCGCAGCCCATGATGAGTCCCCTGGTAACAACGTGGTGGACATCAGCGTGCCACCCACTACTGATGGACAGAAACCGAACAAGCTGCAATGCTGCCAGAACCTGTGACTGCCCCGTGCCTCGTCCAAATATGCGTGCGTGCACATCCTCATCCTTCGCCTGCCCCTCATCATGATGTCTTCTCTGACCTGACCCTCTCTGTCCCTGTGACTGGCTCCTACCCCTCCACTGAGCTCTGCAGACAACTGGGGCTTAGGAAGAACAGGAGTCCAGCTGCACCATCTGTCCTCCCCCACCCCAGGGAAGCTTGAAACCTGGCTGCTGCACCTATTCTTCTTGGGTCCCAGTGGGCCTCTGGGTGGTGTGGGGAGGGTGGCAGGATGGACCAGGCCAGCCAGAGGCAAGAGGATGGGCACACCAGACAGGCTTCAGTTTTCCACAGCAGACTCCGGGGAGCAATTACCTCCCTTCCTCTCTGGCTAGTTGTCTCAGCTGGCCCTGGTCCCTACCCAGAACCCCCCTCTGGGCTGAAGCCCGAAGAACAAGTGACCAGGGGACTGGGTCAGGCAGACAGGCTCCAGCATCCTACCACCCACATATAGTCAGCACCGCCTTTGACCTCAGCCTCTCCTGTGCGTGCGTGAATCCAGCTCCTGCCTGTAGATTTATGCTGGGAGAAGACCTCCCCCCCTTTCTGCACGCAGCGCACTCCCCAGCCCTCCCTGTGCCCTTCTCTCTGTCTTGTCTCCCTGTCTGGTCAGGAACTGTTTGCAAGTGAAGCAATATCTCAGTGTTTTGTATATACAACCGCTCTTGTAGCCTTTGTTTTTTTGTTATTGTAGAGAAACAGATTCTTTATACACTTTGTAAGATTGACGCCAAACCCCAGCTCTCAGATCTCTTATTCTCCCTGTGGCCCCTGTTGCCCCAATGCCTCATTTCTCTGTCCCGTTACTAAAATGTGTAACCCGACTTCCTGGACAGAAACCTGCTGCTGCACTTTTGTCTTCTTTCTCTGCTCCAGGTGGCCACCCCTGAGCCAGGCCCCTTGCTGCACACATCCTCCACGGGGCTGCACCACCAGGCTCAGCCTCACAGGGAGCTAGAACACCAGGCCTGAACCCCTGCTCAGGACCATGCAGAGGCCTCCTGAGCTGGCTACGGAGGCCCTGGGGGGTAAGGGTGGGAGGGAAGGCTGGGGGGTGGGGAGTGACTTTAAACTCCTTGCTGCAAGGACCACCAGCTTTAGGACTTGAGGGTGGTCCTCCAGGAGGAGGTGGGCTGTGTCCACTGCTTTCAACTCCCAGCTCTGGGAGTTGGACTGCTCATTGCTTCCATCTATTCCCCACCTGGCCACCACTTGGGGTCCCAGCAAGGACTAGTAAAAGGGGCTGGCCCACATGTTGGCAGTACCAGTCCCATCCCAGACTGATCTCTGAGGAAGGCTGAATGGGATGCTTGTCCACACGGGCAGGACTGGCCTGAGGGCAGGTTCCCAAAGTAGAGGGAGCGAGGGGAGTGCCCAGCCATGTCCCTGTACTGATCACATGACCCAATGGGTGTTCTCTCTCACCTGAGTGCTAGTAGCTGTTCTAGAAGCTCCAGACTCTGGCTGAACCTCTTGTGCTCTTGACCCCTAGGAGAGCCAACAGAGGGGGATTCCAGGCTCTGGCTGCCCTGCCCAGACATCCCTCCAAAAGAGCTCTTGAGTCATAGGGGCTGTTCTCACAGGAGTTGGGTGAGCCAGAGCCCATGCTCCAGGCTGAGGAGCACCCTGGGCTGGGGATCTGGTGGGGTGCACAATCCAGGGCCTATTTACATGGATCTCAGGTCCCCTGGGTTTAGGTAGGGTGTGCTATGGAGAGGCAGAGGGTGAATGGGAACTTCAGGAGGGCCAGTGAAGCACTCAAACACCCGAAAGGTTTCAAGAGTCAAAGATCAAATCTTTGTGGAGCCTCAGGTTGACCAGGCCCTGGGCACATGCCAGTATTTAGACTGAGGGTGATAGTCCAGTGATACTATTTCAGTTACTCTAATTTCAGTAATTTAATAAGCACAGCATGCTGGCTTTGTACTAGGCACTGTTCTTCAGAGGTTTTTGTTTTGTTTTTATGGTAAAATAAATATTACAAAAAAAATTTTTAATTGATTTTTAGAAAGAAGAAGGGAGAGAGAGCGATTTCTTTTCCACTTATTTATGCATTTATTGGTTGATTTTTGTATGTGCTCTGACGGGATCAAACCCATAACCTTGGCTATTGGGACAATACTCTAAGCAACTGAGCTACCTGGCCAAGGCCATCTCAACCATTTTTAACAGTACAGTTTAGTGGCATTAATGTGGTACACTCACATTTGTTGTACCACCATCAGTCTCCAGATCTTTCTCATCTTCCCAAAATGAAACTCTGCCCCCATTAAACACCAAATCCCCCATCCCCTGGAACCCACCATTCTATTTTCTGTCTCTGAATTTGTTAACCTAAGAATGTCCAAACATATAGAGAATTTTTATTAGAATGTATTTGGGGATAACCCTGATGGGTGTGGCTCAGTTCATTGGAGCATCGTTCTGTACACCAAAAGGTGGTGGGTTCAATTCTCAGTCATACCCAGGTTCTATCCTGGTCAGGGTGCTTTTGGGAGGCAGCTGGTCTATGTTTGTCTCACATTGATGTCTCTCTCTCCCTCTTCCACTCTACCTTCCTCTCTCTAAAATGAATTTTAAAACATTTATTTGAGGAAAAATTATTAGAGGATATACCTGAAAGCAAAATCTCAACAGACTGAGAAAAATGCTTTGGAGAATAACAATTTGCAATGTCTTTTATGCATTTTAGATTAAGGAGGAAGATTATATGAAAGTGTGAGAAGGCAAGATGGTGATCAAATTACAGGATAGTTAAGATCATGTGCTTTCCTATGCTTTAAGGGGATCAATGAACAGGGCTTGCTGAAGGCAAAGATAAGCTATTTAGTAAAGAAGTTATTTGTCAGGTGTAACTACCCACTATGAACTGCCCAGTTAGCAATTTAGTTAGTTTTTTGTTAATACTCACCAAGAATATTTTTCCATTGATTTTTTAAAAATACGTATTTTTATTGATTTCAGAAAGGAAGGGAGAGGGAGAGGGAGAGATAGAAACATCAATGATGAGAGAGAATTATTGGTCAGAAGCCTCCTGCACACCCCCTACTGGAGATCGAGCTGGCAACCTCTTGATTCCTGGGTCAACGCTTAACTGCTGAGCCACACCCAGCTGGGCTCAATTGATTTTTTAAAATATATTTTTATTGATTTCAGAGAGGAAGGTAGAGGGAGATAGAGATAGAAACATCAGTGATGAGAGAGAATCATTGATCGGCTGCCTCCTGCATGCCCCTTACTAGCGGTCGAATCCGAGCATGTGCCCCTGACTGGAATCGAACTCAGGACCCTCCAGTCCACAGGCCAGTCCTCTATCCATTGAGCCAAACCAGCCAGGGCTCCATTAATTTTTTTTTTTTTTTTTTAAGTGGAAGGGAAGGAGGGAGGAGGGGGGAGAGAGAGAGAAAAAACATTGATGTGAGAAAGACACATTGATTGCCTGCCTCCCACAGCAAGTGCCCTGACCTGGGTTGGGATTGAACCTGCAACCCAGGTAAATGCCCTTGACAGAATCAAACTCTGGACCCTTTGGTTAGCGGGCCAACACTCTAACCACTTAGCAACACCAGCCAAGACCCAGTTAGCAACTTATGATCAGACCACCCAGTGAGGTCACTTTCGATAGAATCCCCCCACCCTTTTTTTTGCCCACAAATTTCACTCCTCTAGGGACCTCATAAAAGTGGAATCCTGCAGTATTGTCTTTTTGTGTTGGCTTATTTCACCGAGCATAATGTCCTCAGGGTTTATCCATGTTGTAGCAGGTATCAGGATGGCCTTCCTTTTTAGGCTGAACAGTATTCCATCGTATGGATAGGGCACATTGTGTTTTTCCTTCATCTGTCCATGGGCACTTGGTTGCTTCCACCTTTTGCTACTGTGAATCACGCTGCGACGAATGGCATGCAAATACCTGGGTGAATCCCTGCTTTCAATTCTTTTGGGTGGAATTGCTGGATCATATGGTAATTCTGTGTTTAATATTTTTGAGGAACTGTTAATCTAAATAAATTATGCAATAAAAGAATATAGTCCCACAAAAAAAATAAATCTTTTATGTTATAACAGTTCCTCAAAAAATTAAACAATTACCATGTGATTCAGGAGGTGGGCATAATTTACCAGCCTCAATTTATAGACAGGGCACAGAAGTCATTGATGGGAAAAATAAATAAATGGGTATTTTTAAAAAAGTGACTCTCCCAGGGTCCTACAGTTAATAAGTAAGCAGGTTTCCACACCAGAGCTATATAGTAACCACTTAGCTAGAAGACTTCTCCAAATGTTTATTGAGTGCTTACTATGTGCCAGGAAGCCCTAACAATTGAAGAAAATGCCCAGATAAAAGACTGGGAAGAAGTATACCAAAATTAAAAATATTATATTATTTTATTTTATTATGGCTCTAGCTGGTTTGGCTCAGTGGATAAAACATTGGTCTGCGGACTGAAGGGTCCAGGGATTGACTCCAGTCAAGGGCAGGTACTTCAGTTGCAGGCTTGATTCCTGGCTCTAGTTGGGGCATGTGCAGGAGGCAACCAATTGATGTGTCTCACATTGAGGTTTCTCTCTGTGTCTCCCCCTCCCGCTTTCTAAAAAAAAATAAAAAATAGGAAAAATATCCTCAGAGATGATTAACAACAAAATTTTATTATGGCCCAGCCAGTGTCGCCCAGGAGATCATGGTTCGATTCCTGATCAGGGCACATGTCCCAATTTTGGGCTTGATCCCCAGTGGGAGCATTCAGGAGGCAGCTGATTGATGTTTCTCATTAATGTTTCTATCTCTCTATCCCTCTTCCTTCCTCTCTCTGAAATCAATAAAAACATTTAAAAAATAAAGAAAAAGGAATTCTATGAAAAGTAACCTTACAGGGTGGTCTGATCATAATTCCTAACAGGGCAGGTCATGGTGGGTAGGCACATCCTAGGCATATAACTTATTAGTAAAGGGTTTATTTCTGTGCATCTAGATTAACCTTTGAAATGCCTCTTTTTAAAACCTTTTAAATGTGAACCACCCTTTCAGACCCCTCCTCTAAAGTATAACCATCCTCAAGGGAGCACAATCTTCACTATTCTGTAATCCAGTCTCTACCTTGCTTTCTCACACTTTCATGTGATCTTCCTTGTGTTCCTTCTTTAATTTTGAATGCATAAAGAAAACTGCCAATTGTTATTTTGCAGAGCATTTTATTTGTTTTTATTTATTACTATTATTTTATTTTTGCAGAGCATTTTAGATCTTAATCCCTGGCATCAGTTTTGGCTTAAATAAACTCATAAAAATTATCTGCAAGTTTGAGCTTTTCTTATGTCAAAAGAACCCCTATATTGCCACCACCCAACTTCAGTCAGTATAATTACACCCTATAGCAGCTATCTTGCTACCATGAGAAAAAGGCCAAGAAGATCTCAGAGTCATTGACCCTATCGTCATTTGACCAAACCAATGCCAGCAGCCATCCTCTAGAATTCTTGTTGAAGCTAACAAAAATTGGCTCATCAATGAACATTAAATCTGGTGGGTGAAGGTTTATTGAGTAACAGGATAATTAGTTTCAAAGTATTTTCCCATAACTCACTTATTAACAAGTACAACATAATAAATCATGCTGGAGAAATCATGCTAGCAGACAATTTTGATCAGGTTAGCATAATCAGTGATGGAAGAAATCAACATTTTATGCCTCCTGATAGTTGTATGCACTGAGAACACCATCACTCTATGGTTCCTGTCCCAAATAAAATATTTTTTTTTTTAAATATATTTTATTGATTTTTTACAGAGAGGAAGGGAGAGAGATAGAGAGTTAGAAACATCGATGAGAGAGAAACATCGATCAGCTGCCTCCTGCACATCTCCTACTGGGGATGTGCCCGCAACCCAGGTACATGCCCTTGACCGGAATCGAACCCGGGACCCTTCAGTCCGCAGGCCGACGCTCCATCCGCTGAGCCAAACCGGTTTCGGCCCAAATAAAATATTACACAAACATCAGTTGAGAGGCTTTCTAAAAATAACTAGCCTATAATCTTCCAAAGTACCAAGGTCATGAAAGACAAGGAAAGATTGAGGAATTGTTCTAGACTGAAGGAGATTGAATTAGATGACAAAATATAATATGTAATCCTGGGATGGATTCTGGAACTTTAAAGGACTTTATTGAAACTATAAATAATATTTAGGAATTACATGGTAATATCAGATGAATATTAATTTCCTGGTTTTTGAGGTTGTACTGAGATTATGTGGAAGAGTGTATTTAAGAAAAATACACTGAGGCAGGGAGAGCCATCGCCGCTGCCACCATGAGTGATCAGCAGCGGGACTGTGCCTTGGACTTAATGAGGTGCCTGCCTCCACAGCAAATTGAGAAAAACCTCAGTGACCTGATCGACCTGGTTCCCAGTCTATGTGAAGATCTGTCTTCTGTTGACCAGCCACTGAAAATCGCCAGAGACAAAGTGGTGGGAAAGAATTACCTTTTGTGTGACTACAACAGAGACAGGGACTCGTGTAGGTCACCATGGAGTAACAAGTGTGACCCTCCCTTGGAAGATGGGGCCATGCCTTCTGCTCGGCTGAGGAAGCTGGAGGTGGAAGCCAACAATGCCTTTGACCAGTATCGAGACCTGTATTTTGAAGGCAGCGTCTCATCTGTCTACCTCTGGGATCTGGATCATGGCTTTGCTGGAGTGATCCTCATAAAGAAGGCTGGAGATGGATCAAAGAAGATCAGAGGCTGCTGGGATTCCATCCACGTGGTGGAAGTGCCGAAGTCCAGTGGCCGCACCGCTCATTGCAAGCTGACCTCTACGATGCTGTGGCTGCAAACCAACAAGTCCGGTTCTGGCACCATGAACCTTGGAGGCAGCCTTACCAGACAGGTGGAGAAAGATGAAACTGAGCGACTCCTCGCCACACATAGCCAATATTGGGCGCCTGGTAGAGGACATGGAAAATAACATCAGAAGTATGCTGAATGAGATCTACTTTGGAAAAACAAAGGACATCGTCAATGGGCTGAGGTCTGTGCAGACTTTTGCAGACAAATCAAAACAAGAAGCTCTTAAGAATGACCTGGTGGAGGCTTTGAAGAGAAAGCAGCAATGTTAAACCTCTGCTTCACGCTAACCGGACATGCCATGCACTTGTTAGATTCCTTTCTTAGAAAACTCGTTTTCTGCTCCTTTCCCTGTCCCTTTCCTCCCTGACAGGTCACACAACACCTGTGTCACTGACCTGCACAGCGCCATCACACCCTGAGAATAAAGCTGCTAATGCCCTCTCCGTCTCCAAGGCCTGCTTCCCACCACGTTTTGCTATCAGAACTTGATGTTTCCATAGAGACCATGTGTGTTTTGTTTGCCCAGGCTCTCCCCCCCCCCCCCCCATTTATAGGCATAAAATACACTGTCTGCCTCCCCTTCCACCTTTTTGTTACATTGGTGTAAAAACTGTAAAACAAAAAAAATTTATGAAATAACTGTGGTGTGTGAAAGAAGAAAAACTGGAAATCTGACTCCACGTGTGTTTGGGAGTTGCTTGGGGTTGGGGTGGGGAGCAGGGGACAGCTCTGGGAGGAAGGAGAGGTGGCCCTCAGCACTGTCCTGCACGCTGGCCCCTGGCCTCGGAGACCACGTTGTGGGGGTGGGGGGCCTCGACCGTCTGCTCTTCTGGCCAGGTGCTTTTCTGTCCATTTTTATGGAACGCAAAAGGAGTTTTTGTTTTATTTTGTTTTTTTGTAAAGCTTAAAAAAAATCCTACAGTTTATACTTGAGCTTCCATACTTTTTAAAAAAAAGGAAAAAAACAAAAAATAAAAAGAAACTGGGATGCAAAAAAAATAACAGTGAAGTATTAAGGATTAATGAGATACCATGTGTGTACCTGATACTCTCAACTCTGAAATGTTAACAATTGGGCAAAAGGTTTATGGGGGCTCTGTGCATTATTTCTGCAACTTTTATGTTTATTTGACATTATTTTAACATAAAAAATAATTTAACATGAGCCCTGGCAGTTGTCCTGATACACCGAGGTTGCAGGTATGATGCCTGGTCAGGGCACATACAAGAAGCAACCTTTATTGATTACAGAGAGGAAGGGAGAGAGAGAGAGAGAGAGAGAGAGAGAGAGAGAGAGAGAGAGAGAGAGAGAGGGAGAGAGAGAGAGAAACATCAATAATGAGAATCATTGATCGGCTGCCTCCTGCACATTCCACACTGAGATCGATCCCACAACCCAGGCCATGTGCCCTGCCTGACCAGGAACTGAACCATGAGCTCCTGGCTCATAGGTCAACGCTCGACCACTGAGCAACACGGGCTGGGCCAAAATTGATGTTTCTCTTTCTCTCTGCCCCTTCTCTCCAATTAATAAATAGAAAGTTTAAAAAATTTTAACCCAAGTGCATAGATTTAAACATTTGATGTGTTTTGATTTGCAATCATTATCCTTAAAGGAGGCCAAATTGTCCACTTTGCTGCCAGTGGGATCTTCTTTTAGTTGGCCCACACTGGCACTACATTAGTAGGTAATGTCTTTGACAACTATTGTGCTTTCTGGTATGTCACGATGTGCCAAGTTTATTTTGTACATTTTCTGTACCAGACCGAGAATCAGTCATTTCCCCAAGGTTCCCTGGTTCTGTCCATTGGAAATGAAACTTAAAAGTCCGAAAGCTTAAGGAGCACTTATTGCAATGAGGTTGGTCTTTGTTTCTGACCTTTTTAGTGGACAAAACTAAAGCATGTTTGCTTTTTATTTATTTTTTAATATATTTGTGTTGATTTCAGAAAGGAAGGGAGAGGAAGAGAGAGAAACATCAATGATGAAAATCATTGATGAGCTGCCTCCTGTAGCCCCTACTGGGGTTTGAACCCGCAACCCGACCTCCTGGTTCATAGGTCAATGCTCAACCCCTGAGCCATGCCAGCTGGCCAGTGTTTGCTTTTTATAAAGATAAAATATATCATGATTCCCTAGGCCCTGTGGCTTAGTTGGTTGGGTGTTTTTCTGTGAACTGAAAGGTTGCTGATTCGATTTCTAGTCAGGGCATATGCCTGAGTTATGGGCTCAATCACCTATAGGCAGCATGCAGGAAGCAGCCAATCCATTATTTCACTATCACATCAATTTTTCTCTCTCCCTCTCCCCTCCTCTCTCTCTAAAGAACAATAAAAATATTTAAATATATATATATATCATGATATTCCCAATTCAAATTCAAGACTACAAGGGTTTTATTTATTGAGATCAATCTTATATCTGTACCCCTCTGAAAATTCCAGTTTTGACACCAACATAATTACTCCTTTGTATTATCTCATATTACACATGTAACATGCTTAGAACAACAATTTAACACCACCACCACCAATATAGTAGTGGCATGTACAAATTGTTGTGTTTTAAAAGTCACTAGGAGTTCATCTTTGTGTTATTTTGTCACCAACTGGATACGCTGGTTCATTAGTTTTATTTTTGTGTTTAGGGGTATCTCCAAATTTTGTTTTATAATTATATAAAATATTTGCATGGCCCTAGCTGGTTTCGCTCATTGGATAGAGCGTTGGCCTGTGGACAGAAGGGTCCCAGGTTCAGTTCCTGTCAAGGGCACATGCCCGGGCTGCGGGCTCAATCCCCAGTAGGGAGCATTCAGAAGGCAGCCAATCAATGATTCTCTCTCATCGATGTTTCTGTCTCTCCTTCTTCCTCTCTGAAATCAATAAAAATATATTTTAAAAAATAAAAATAAATACATGTTATTTCTTTTTTCATTAAAATATATGTAAGCTAGTATAACAATAGAATTTAACGGAGACAATTGAGCGATCTATATATTAAATAAAGGAGTGGTGGGAGGAGCAAAGGAGTATTGAGGCTTTTTGCATGTGCCTAGGACCCTCCCTTCCCCCCTTTTCTTCTAGTTAACTTTCACTCACACCTTGTCAGTTCAATTGCTGCTTCTTCAGGGACATAAGTTTGGATTGTCCAAATTATTCCATGATATGCCCCCCTCACTTGCTAAAATTTATCACCCTGTAAATTAATAATAACATAATTGGTTGTTTTATGTCTTTCTCACTCTAGATTGAGGTCCATAAGAGCAATATTTCTCTTACTCAACATTGTGTCCCCGGCGCCTAGCACAGTGCCTGCTCATAATAGGCTCTCTTTTTTAAAAATATATTTTTAATTGATTTTAGAGAGAAACATCAGGATCCAAACATGACCCCTTGGTAGAGAGTACAACGGTCAACCGAGTCACACTGACCAGGGCCTAATAGGCTCTCTAATTGTTTCTATTACATCTAGAGAATGAACCTATTGCATGAATGATGTTGGCTTTGGCTCTTCCACGGTCTCCTAACCTCTCTAGGCTTGTTTTTCCTCTGTAAAATGTGACCACATGGTGTCTCCCTCCCCTAGGATTGATGGGAAGCTTAAGGCAGGTGGCGAACACTCAAATTCTGTAACGGTTTTATTAACAAGCACTGGTCGCCCGCAGGTGGCGCTAGCAGCCCCTCTCGTGCTCCTTGTCGGATTAGGGAGGGGCCAAGACTGGTGGTGGGGCTGGGACAGGGGGCGGAGCCAGGCCGTGGCAGGGGCGGAGCCAGCCGCTGCAGCGCAGCGGGGCGCCCTGTGCGACCCGGACGCCCTGTCGCCTTCGGCCCCGCCTCCCTGGGTTGGACGTGCACAGATATTGGCCGGCGCGGTCGAGAGGCGGTCACCATTGGCCCCCGGCTCCGTCTGCTTGGCGGGCGGTGTCGGGACGCAGGTGCCGGCGGAGGAGCGGAGCTAGAGGTGCTGTCGGGACTGGCCGGGCCGGGACCGGGGCCGGGGCGAGAGGAGGGGTCTGCGCGGCCTCCCGGCCCGGCCGCGGATCAGGTGCGCACGGGTGGCCGGGTGGGGCCAGAGGACGCCGGTCCGCGGGCCGACACCAGGTTCGAGGCCGGAGCCTGGAGCCTGGAGCCTGGCCCCTGGCGGAGCGGCCGGGTTCCGACCCTCGGTCTCAACCTTTCCCAGGACAAGGGGATTGCAGTTCCCGTCTCGAGGGCAGCGGGAGGTCTCTGAGCCTCGGTTTCCCTATCTGTGAAACTGATCATCCCAGCGTCAATCCAATAGGGCTGATTCTGGCGGTGGCCTCTGAGAGTTTCAGGCACACAGTAGGCGGTCAGTAAGTGACCAGTGTCCTTCTTCAACCTTCTTCTCAAAGGGGTTCTGCCTGAAAAATAGTAAATAACGGTGAACCAGGCACCCTGTAGAAAGGACATGCTAGCAGAGTGCCTGGTGGTTAGTGGGCGCTCGAAACAGAATTTATATGATTGGCTCATTTTCTCTTCTAGGGACCATAATAGATGCAAGTATTTCCTCTTCTGTTATTCAGAAGAGGAAATCGAAGCTCAGAGCGGTCAAGGTTTGCCCAGTGCTACACAGCAAATAAGACCAGGACTGGGCTTTGAACCTGACCGCCAGTGCAGGGCCTGGGAATTACTGAAGGGCACATAGGAGCAGGAGCCTCTCTATGGTGAATGAAGAGGAATGAATGCATTTCACAGGCTCTACATTTATTTTTTTTTAAAGGTGAGCATTTATCGAGCACTTACTGTGTGCCACCCTGTGCCTTGTCTCATCAAACCCTCTCAACAACCCTGTATGTAAACTGATGATGGCAATTATAATAAGAGGTAATATTTATTGACTCTTTTTAACTTTAAAACATGTATTGATTTGAGAGAGACATTGATTTCTTCCACTTATTTATGCATTCAGGGATCCAACCCGCAATCTTTGCGTAATGGTATGACACTCTAACTAACTGGGCTGTCCAGCCCAGGGCCTATTTATTGACTTCTTAATATTTATGGAATTTTGAGCTGGGTATCATTTTGACTGCTATTTTTCAGATGAGTAAACCAAGGCCAGAGACCAAAGCAGCTGGCCTGAGCTCACACTGTGCGGAGTTAGGGCCCCCTGACTTCTTTTCCTTTAGTTTCCTTCTTTCAGTAAAGGAGACTGGAGCAGATGTGGAAAGGTTGTGGTGCCATAGTGCCACTGAGACAGGCCTAGCCAAGGGCTAGCTTCACTGGAGGAACTGAGCCTCGGCAGACACAGTCCACCAACTCCAACTTATTTGACAGAGAAGGATGAGGCCCAGAAAAGCAAAGTGACTTGTCCCAGGACACACATCATCAATGACAGAGTCAGGACTTGAAAAAACCCAGGTCTTTTTGAGTCTCAGACCCACTCACTATACTAACTTTTTTTTTTAAATTAATCCTCACCCGAGGATATTTTTCCCATTGATTTTTAGAGAGAGTGGAAGAGAAGGGAAGAGACAGAGAGAGAGAAATATCCATTGATTGGTTGCCTCCCACACGTGCCCCAACAGAGGCAGGTGGTCGAGCCTGCAACAGCGTGCCCTTGACCAGAATAGAACCTGTGACCCTTCAGTCCATGGGCTGATGCTCTAACCATTGAGAACCAGCTAGGGCTGCTGGACTAACTTAATTCTGGCACTGTGCCTTCTTAGCTTTGTGACCTTGAGCAAGTATCTGCCCCTCTCTGAGCCTTAGTCACAAATGGGGGTAATTATTGGACTTACTTTGTGGGTCTATTGTGAAGATTCGGTGAAATCTATCTCTAGAGCACTGAACCAAGTTTGCCATAGACACTGGCTTCCTTTCCCATCCCAGCAGCCCTACAGCCGAGTCTAGCCTGTAGCCATTCTATCCTTGTGTCCAGCCTTGAGTTTGGTTTCTTCTGAGCCCAGACCTCTGTGGTTTGCAAAGACCTCTAGCCTCTAAACATCTGATTTCCTCCGTGGGCACTGGCAAATCAAGAGACCTTGTTCTTTTTTCCTTTCTTTTTCTGAAATGTTTTTATTGATTTTAGAGAGAGGGAGAACCTTTCCCTCTTTATGTGCCCTGACCCGGGACTGAACCCACATCCCAAGTATATGCCTTGACCGGGATTCGAACCAGCAACCTTTCGGTGCACAGGATGACACTCAACCAACTGAGCCATGGTGGCAGGGCGGGACCTTGTTCTTAATAACACAGGTCTGCTCTTACACAGAGTAGGGACAGAGAAATTAATGTAGCCACTCGATGCCAGACACAGGGTCAGGTGCTGGGGACAGCAGAGAGCAAGTCCAGTTCAGTCCTTCCTTTATAGAGCTCCGTAAAGCGTGGAAGACAGAAGTGGTTACACAAGTAGATGAAGAAATAAGAGCATCTCAGAGTGGAGCACATTCTGTGAGGGCAATAATGTGGACATCAATGGCACTTTAGCCAGGATGGTCAGGGAAGGCCTTTCTGGGGAGGTGACCTTTGAAGGGGACACTTAACTTTTTAGCGTTCAGTGAGCTTAGCACAGTACTAGTATGTATTAAGTCCTTAATAAAGAGTAACTACTGTTATTTGCAGGCCTTACATTAGCAGATATACCAGTGAGTTTTCCCCCCTGATAGTAAAAGCAATAGTAGAACTAATATATTGGAGCTGTGATTATTCTTGTAATACCCAATTCCTTGCAGGAATGTTAAGGTCGATCCTTGGAGGGGCAGGAACATTCTCTTGGATAGACCATTGACTTTCTTGCTGACCTCTGGGCCAGAAGTTCTGGTTGTAGGCACATGGAAGGGACAGCAGTATACACAACATGGCAGGCCGCTCGCTACCCTTCAGGTATTATCTCAGTCAGGCACCCTTCCTCCCTTGCTCCTTCTGCCTCTGGCTCATACTGGTTGGCCTTGCTGTGGAGGCTCAGAAGGGCATGTTGGGCTAAGATAATGCTGGTCGAGCTGCTCAGAGGGCAGTGATCCACTGGCAGACTATTCTGGTGCAAAAAGTTAGTCAATAACTTATGCTGCTTTCCTCTGACTCTGTCTCTTTGGGTTTCAGATTTTAATGGCAGGGATTGGTTAAAGCTGACTGTGGGGTACATCCGTGAGTATTTCTTAGGTCTCTGGCTCAAAGCTCCTGAGATAAAGGGTGAGACACCTGGGGGACAGATCCTTAGCGTCAGGGCGCCTGTACTGACCTCCACAGGCATCAAGAGGGGCGTCTAGTACTTTCACGAAATTCTCAGAGGGAAACACATACATCTTCTGGCTGGTCTGGAAGGGATAAGGGGGCTGCCAAGGGTTCCTTCTGGCAGGTTAGACCCTGGACTTGGGGGCCAAATCCTGCTAAAGTCACCTACCCAGACCTGAGTTCAGATTGCTGTCTGAAGTCCCAGCTATCTCCCATGGCTTCACCTCCAGAACAGAGGCATGGCTTAGAGCAGCTGCTCTGGTGGGGACAGAGGCTGCCAAGGTCCTCCCCAGTGTCCGCCACTTCCTTGTTGGCCTGAAGTGCCAAGGAGTTCTGAGCTGTACAAGAGACCATGAACCAGATGGGTCAAGGTGATTTACCATCCTTGTCTGTGGGGCCAAATTACTAGCGCTGTTCTGCCCCACTCAGAGGTAGGTTTACCTGTTCTGAACCCAGTCCTAGGAATTCAGTCCACAGAGAACCATTCTCCACATGATTGGTGGGCATGGTTCTGGCATGGAGAGCCCCAAGTGAAGGGCATGCCGCACAGTAGGTGCTCAGTAATTGTTAGATGCTGTTAAGGTGAATTTTTGGGTAGCCTGGAAGCTCTGAAGGCTGAACCAGGCTGGCTTTTTTTAGGAGAGTTAGAGGTCATATAACCAAGTCCTTGGTATGTGCTAGGCCTGGGCTGAGTTGCATGTGTGATCTTTTTGAATCTTCACAACCCCTACAAAGCTCTATCTTACAGATTGGGCGACTGAGGCTGAGAGAGCTGGATTCAAACCCTGATCAGTGTCCTACTCACTAACTTACACAATAAAAACCTTACATCTTCCCTTCACCTCCCTGCTGGCTTTTCCCCAGGCTCCTGGGACAATGGGCCTCAGGCCCTGAGGACGCAGTGCTTCTTGTGGCCATGACGACGGGTGATTGCTGCCACCTCCCTGGCTCCCTATGTGACTGCTCCGGCAGCCCTGCGTTCTCCAAAGTCGTGGAAGCCACAGGCCTCGGGCCACCCCAGTATGTGGCACAGGTGACTTCAAGGGATGGCTGCCTCATCTCAACTGTCATCCGGGTCTTGGACACTCCGAGGTGAGTGGTGACCGAGCAGGTGTATTTATCGCCACTCACTTCACTCCTGGGCTCAGTGATTTCCTCCCAGACTGTGGTCAGAAGCCGACCCTCTGGATGGGTCAGAGAAAGGATCCCGAGCTGGGAAGGTCTGATTCTTCAGGAAAGGCCAGAAGTCCAGTTTATTATGGGAAATCGGAAGATGAAATGTGGCAAGTAGCTCATATTTTGGAGAGGCGGTGTGAGGAAAAGGTTAGAAGTGCAGAGGGTCACTCTCAGCCCCTGGGCTGAAATGCTGAGGGGAGCCGTCCCTCCCTGTGAGACCCGGGGCAAGTTGCTTTACCCCCATATCTCTAAATTGGAGACACAATTGGGTTGTGCTGAGAGTACGTTGCTGTGATCCACACAGAGTGCACACAGGTAGGTTTACCACCTCGCCCACATTTGATAAATGTGTTTAAATCTTGGTGCTGGCCTTCCAGACCCATCTGTGAGCTAAATCTGCCTCATTCGCCAATTTGTCATCAGTTCCAAGGAAAGAAATAAAAAAAAAGAAAACCCATACAAATTTAAATCTACCTGAATTTATTCAAATTTAAAATAGCCACCAGTTTTTCAAGTTTAATGTATTGTTTATTTGATATGATTTAATGCGTAAGTTCCCTCCCCCCAATTCTCTTATTGTGTTAAAATATACATAACATAGCCTAGCCCATGTAGCTCAGGGGTTCAGTGTCAACCTATGAACCAGAAGGTCACAGTTTGATTCCCAGTCAGGCACATGTCCTGGTTTCAGGCTCAATTCCCAGGGGTGTGTGTGCAGGAGGCAGCTTATCAGTGATTCTCTCTCATCATTGGTGTTTCTACCTCTTTCTCCCTCTCCCTTCTTCTCTGAAATCATTATATATATATCTCATAACGTTTACCATCATAACCATTTTAAGTGCATAGTTCAGTAGTACTAAGTACATTCACATTGTTGTGCAATCGCCGTCATCCATTCCTACTCTTTGTTGTGCAATTGCCATCATCTATTTACTCTTTTCATCATGTAAATCTGAGTCTCTATCCCCATTAAACAACAATTCTCCCTTTCCCTCCCTCAGTCCCTGGCATCCACCATCTACTTTCTGTCTCTATGGATCTGACTCCTCTACCACCTCATGTAAGTGGAGTCTCACAGTATTTGTCCTTTCTGTCTGGCTTAATGTCCCCAAGGTTCATCCATGTTGTAGTAGGTATCAGAACTAATGATAAGCTTTTCATTCAAACATAAAAAGAAGCAGATGGAAGCTTTGCTGGGCTTTGGAGAGGGCTCCCTGCCACTCACTAAGTTTGCCTGGTGTCACTTCCTCCAGGAAGCCTTGCCTGAGCCCAGATGAGATGAGCACTTTTCCTTCTGACCTTCTCCAAGGCAGTTTTTGTTCCCATGATTTTATTTATTTATTTTACTTTTTTGTGTTGTCTTTTTAAATTGAAAATTTATTTATATATTTATTTATTTATTTTGAGAGTACATTTATTAAAGCTGAGGACAGAGAAACAAGGAAGGGCTTAGGATAAAAGAAGCAACAGGAGGGGGCCTAGCTGGGGCTGCTTTGGCTCACTAGAAATGTTATAGAAAAGAAATTAGCTTAGGAGGACCTCTTTGGATCACTGGAAAGTCAAAGGGGGCCTTGGGGACAGGTTCAGGGGGTTAGCCTGGGAGGAGATGCCACTATTCATTGCTCCCCTGGTTGCAAGTCTCATGGGGACCCTTTAGGAGATGTGTACCTGAGAGAGAAGAAAGGCATAGGTGTGCTCCCTGGAGGGAGAGCAAGCTATTGTGTTTTTAACATTTTATTTTTAATTATAGTTGACATAGAGTATTATATTAGTTTCAAGTGTATAACATCGTGATTCAATATTTATGTGCTTTACACCAAGTGATCATCACAACAAGTCTAGTAGCATAGTTATTACAATATTATTGACTGTATTCCCTGTGCTGTACACTACATCCCCGTGACTTATTTTATAACTGGGAGTTTGTACTTCATAATCCCCTTACCCTTTTCTACCCATTCCCTCACTCCAGTCCCCTCTGGCAACCATTAGTTCAGCGGTTCTCAACCTGTGTGTTGCAACCCCTTTGGGGTCGAACGACCCTTTCACAGAAAACACATATGTAATTACATATTGTTTTTGTGATTAATCACTATGCATTAATTATGTTCAATTTGTAACAATGAAAATACATCCTGCATATCAGATATTAACATTACGATTCATAACAGTAGCAAAATTACAGTTATGAAGTAGCAACGAAAATAATTTTATGGTTGGGGGTCACCACAACATGAGGAACTGTATTAAAGGGTCACGGCATTAGGAAGTTTGAGAACCACTGCATTAGTTTGTTCTCTGTATTATGAGAGTATTTTTGTGTTGTTTTATTTGTTCATTCATTTTGTTCTTTAGACTCCACATACATGTATGAGTAAAATCATATGGTATTTGTCTTTGTCTGTCTGACTTACTTCACTTAGCATAATACCCTCTACATTGTTGCAAATGGTAAGATTTCATTTTTTATGGTTGAGTAATATTCCATTATATAAATGCAGCACATCTTCTTTATCCATCTGTCTGTTAATGGACACCTAGACTGCTTCCGTGTCTTGGCTATATATACTAATAAAAGGGTAATATGCTAATTAGGGTGAACATCCATCCGGACAAAGCTTGCACCCCCGCTGGCCTGATTGCCCTTCACTGCTCCCCCACTGGCCTGATGGCCCCTAACTGCTCCACTGCCTGCCTGATGGCCCCTAACCTCCTCTGCCTCAGCCCACCACTGGGCTGGAATCACCTGGGACCCTTTAGTCTGCAGGCTGATGCTCTATCCAAAGTCAAACTAGCTAGGGCTCCCCTCTGCTTCTTTTTAAAAATTTACATATATTTTTATTGATTTCAGAGAGTAAGGGAGAGGGAGAGAGAGATAGAAACAGCCTATATAATAAAAGGCTAATATGCAAATCAACCAAACTGCAGAATGACTGGTTGCTATGACATGCACTGACCACCAGGGGGCAGAGCTGCCCCTGGTGGTCAGTGCACTCAGCAGGGCTTGCCAGTGGGCTCATGGCTGGTGAGCACAGCGGAGGTGGCGGGAGCCTCTCCCGCCTGCCTCCAAGGCAGTGCTAAGGAGCAGCGAGCCCAGCTTCAGAAGCCAGGCTCACAGCTGGCGAGCACAGCGGTGGTGGCAGCAGCCTTTCCCACCTCCACAGCAGGCAGACATCCCCCGAGGGGTCCTGGACTGCAAGAGGGCGCAAGCCAGGCTGAGGGACCTCCCTCCCAGTGCACGAATGTTGTGCACCGGGCCTCTTAATGATAAGAGAGAATCATTGATCAGCTGCCTCCTGCACGCCCCACACTGGGGATCGAGCCCACAACCCAGGCATGTGCCCTTGGCCAGCATCAAACCTGGGACCCGTCAGTCCGCGGGCTGACGCTCTATCCACTGAGCCAAACCGGATAGGGCCTCCCTCTGTTTCTTTTTTCTTTTTTTAAGACACAAAACTTAATTTAATAGAAATTTTGTTTGTAGTTCTTACATTCTCAGTGTGAGCTGAGCTGGAACCACTGCCCCACCAAGCGGCCCAGTGATGGAGGCAGGGAAGAAAGGGAGCTGGTGGGGGTATCAGAGCTCAGGCCCTAGGAGCCCCAATCTTGTCAGTGCTCGGGGGCTGAGGGATCCTTCCTCTTCTCCTGCCCCCCTCTGGCTCCATGAAGGAGAACAGATGAAATCTTGATCCTGGGGCTACTCCACACCCCACATGCCCCAAGGTTGGAAGGGGAACTAAGGGATCTAAGGGGGAGAAGGGGACAGAAGAAGGCAAAGATGTCAAAAAAGATGGGGGGCAAAGAAGAATCAGAGACAAAACACCAATAAAAAAAAGAGGGGGGGGGCGGGAACAATACCAAAATCTACCCCAAATTGGAACCCGCCTGGAAAAAAGGAAAGTTCTCCAGTCTCATAGAGACATTATTTGCTGCGGCCAGCTCTGTGATGGGGGCGCTCAGGCCTCAGTCCAGCCCTGGAAGCGATGTTGTGGCCCCTACAGCTCATCCTTGGCTTGGCCAGCAGCAGCACTTCCTCCTCCTTCTCCTTCTCATCTTCATCTTTGTCTGCCTCCTCCTCCTCCTTCAGTCTCTGCTCCTCATCCTGCTTGTCCTTCATTTGCTTTTCTGCTGCCTTTGTGACTCCCCACGTCTCGTTGCCAAACTCTTCGGCATACGCTTCATCATTGGTGATGAGGAAGTTGTCAAAGATGGTACCAGACTTGACCTGCCAGAGGTCTAGGCCCAGAATGGCAAAGTTTTCATAAGCATAAATACTGCTATCAGGAAATGAATACTTGGGGTTGTCGATCTCTGGATGAATCCAAGTGCCCTTGTAATCCAGGTTGTCAATCTTCTGGGCTTCCACTTGCCCTTGTATTCTGGGTTCTGAATCACTGGTGGTTCCCACTCCCCATCCATCTCTTCATCCCAGTCCTTAGGCCTCTTAGCATCAGGGTTAGGGATGTGCTCAGGCTCGTCCCAGTCCTCCCGTTTGGAGTCAGTGGGGTCATCAGTCATTGCCCACTCATCCCCATCTTCAGGCTTTGAAGCATTAGGATCCTTTATCTTCTTGGGTGGCAGGAAGTCCCAGTCATCCTCCAGAGAGCCAGACCCCATCTGGCTGTTGAGAATTTTTACTGGTAGGTGTTATCGGGCCCTACAATCAGTGTATACAGGTGTGTGAGTTCATCATCCTTGCAACGGATGTCCTTGTTGATGAGCATGTTCTTGCCCTTGTAGTTGAAGATAACACAAACCTTCTTGGTCCCAGGGCCACAGATGCCAGGGCCAAACATGATTTTGTAATCAGAGTCTCCGTGCATGTCAGTCTGGTCCAAACTATCTGGAAATAGCTTCACACAGCCGCCCCGCAGTCGATGTTCTGCTCATGTTTCACAGTAAACTGCACCACCAACTGGTCCTTGTTGCTGAAAGGCTCAAATCTGGCAGACAAGACGTAAAAGCTGGCATCTTGGCTCGTCTGCAGCCCTTTATCCTTGTCCAGGTCACCATAGAACTTGATGGCACTGAAGATGAATTTGCCAAAATGGGACATGTGTTTGGATTCGATCAGGTGGTTGGTCCACCTGTCTCTGTCCGAAAACTGCTCCTTGAAGTAGACGACAGGTTCAGCAGCGACCAGGTCGAGAAGGCTGAGCAGCAGTGGCATGGGTAGCAGCATGGCGGGCCGAGGGGCGGCAACGTGCAGCGGGCCCTTTAAGTCACCTCTCCAAAAGCAGCTCTGCAGCAGGAACCTCCCCTCTGTTTCTTTTTCTTTTTCTTTTTTTTTTTAAAATATATTTTATTGATTTTTTACAGAGAGGGAGGGAGAGAGATAGAGAGTTAGAAACATCAATGAGAGAGAAACATCGATCAGCTGCCTCCTGCACACCTCCTACTGGGGATATGCCCGCAGCCCAGGTACATGCCCTTGACCGGAATCAAACCCAGGACCTTTCAGTCCGCAGGCCGACGCTCTATCCACTGAGCCAAACTGGTTAGGGCTCCCCTCTGTTTCTTTTTTTTTTAAATTAAATCTTTATTGTTCAGATTATTACAGTTGTTCCTCTTTTTTCCCCCCATAGCTCCCCTCCACCCAGTTCCCACCCCACCCTCTGCCCTTACCCCCCTCACTATCCTCATCCATAGGTGTACGATTTTTGTCCAGTCTCTTCCCGCATCCCCCACACCCCTTTCCCCACCAAGAATAGTTAGTCCACTCCCTTTCTATGCCTCTGATTCTATTTTTTTTAAAATATATTTTATTGATTTTTTACAGAGAGGAAGGGAGAGAGATAGAGAGTTAGAAACATCGATGAGAGAGAAACATCGATCAGCCACCTCCTGCACATCTCTACTGGGGATGTGCCCGCAACCCAGGTACATGCCCTTGACCGGAATCGAACCTAGGACCTTTCAGTCCACAGGCCGATGCTCTATCCACTGAGCCAAACCGGTTTCGGCCCTCTGATTCTATTATATTCACCAGTTTATTCTGTTCATCAGATTATTTATTCACTTGATTTTTAGATTCACTTGTTGATAGATGTGTATTTGTTGTTCATAATTTGTATCTTTACCTTTTTCTTCTTCC
Source organism: Myotis nattereri (assembly GCF_964212035.1). Taxonomy (NCBI): domain Eukaryota; kingdom Metazoa; phylum Chordata; class Mammalia; order Chiroptera; family Vespertilionidae; genus Myotis; species Myotis nattereri. The sequence goes on from NC_138080.1 coordinate 11,088,586, forward strand.
TCCTCTTCTTAAAGGATACCTTTCAGCATTTCATGTAATACTGGTTTGGTGGTGATGAACTCCTTTAACTTTTTCTTATCTGTGAAGCTCTTTATCTGACCTTCAATTCTGAATGATAGCTTTGCTGGGTAAAGTAATCTTGGTTGTAGGTTCTTGCTATTCATCACTTTAAATATTTCTTGCCACTCCCTTCTGGCCTGTAAAGTTTCTGTTGAGAAATCAGCTGACAGTTGTATGGGTACTCCCTTGTAGGTAACTGACTATTTTTCTGTTGCTACTTTTAAGATTCTCTCTTTGTCTGTTGCTCTTGACATTTTAATTATGATGTGTCTTGGTGTGGTCCTCTTTGGATTCCTTTTGTTTGGGGTTCTCTGCGCTTCCTGGACTTTTAAGTCTATTTCTTTCACCAGGTAGGGGAAGTTTTCTGTCATTATTTCTTCAAATAGGTTTTCAATATCTTGCTCTCTCTCTTCTTCTGGCACCCCTATAATTCGGATGTTGGTACGCTTGAAGTTGTCCCAGAGGCTCCTTACACTATCTTCATATTTTTGGATTCTTTTTGCTTTTTTGCTTTTCCGGTTGGGTGTTTTTTGCTTCTTCGTATTTCAAATCTTTGACTTGATTCTTGCGATCCTCTAGTCTGCTCTTGGAACTCTGTATAATATTCTTTATTTCAGTCAGTGTATGCTTAATTTCTAGTTGGTCCTTTTTCATATCCTCGAGGGTCTCACTAGACTTATTGAGGGTCTTACTAAATTTATCGGCGGTTTCTAGAAAATTCTTGAAAAACCTTAAAAGTGTGGTTTTGAACTCTATATCCAGTAGTTTGCTTTCCTCCATTTCTGTCATTTGTGACCTGTTTCTTTGTCTCTGCATTTTGGCTGCTTCCCTGTGTTGATGGAGTGACTTTGTGTGCTAGGTGTCCTCTAGGGCCCAGTGGGTCAGCCTCCCCAATTACCAGAGGTGGACACTCTTGGTGCACCCCTTTGTGGGCTGTGTTCACAGTCTTGTTGTAGTTAAGCCTTGATTGTTGTTGTAGGTATCACTGGGAGGATTGATCCCCAGGCCAATTGGCTGTGAGAATCAGCTGTGTCTGCAGTGGGAGAACTTCTGTGCTGGAGACATCCTTCTGGGGCAAGACTTGCTTCAGTGGGGCTTTGGTGCTCACGGAGTCTGCCTCCTGAGTATGTCCCTTATGGATCTGAGTAGTTGTAATCTGGATGGTCCCACTGTAACCACTGGGTACACTGGCTCTTAGATTTCTAAGGAGGTGCTAATTTAGCCTCTGCCTGAGGCTACCCAGAAGGAGCCCAGCTGTGAAGCAATGCAAGCTGCTCTGGGGCCTTGGGCCTTCTTTTGGATGTTCTGGGTTTCTCTGATCCAGCTGCAGTAGTCAGGTAATTTTCAGATTGCAAAGGGCCAGGTCATTCATATGCAAAAGCCTCTGCGCACAGCTTGGGTGGGGCGGAGTCTCAGGGGATCAACAGGGCGGAGCAAACAGCTATGGCTGCTCCTCAGTCCTACCCTAAGAGGCCCCGCTTCTCAGTGTCCCTCGGTGGTAATCGCTGCAAGCACCTATGAGAGAAAGTCGCCCTCGAGTTCTGACTGATGCCAGACAGTCCAGTTTCTCCCCGTATGAGTCTGGATCCCCAGAGACTCGCCCGGGACTGGAGTTCAGAGCAGTCGGGAGCTTGAGACTCCCTCCCGATTGAAAAAGACAACTGTGTCCTCAGCTGCCAGCCCTTTTCACGTGCCTCTCCGTACCTCTGCACTTTACTTCCGCACCTCCTCTGAGTCTCAGTATGCTTTTCTCTTTCCTTCTAGTTATAGAATTTCCACTCAGCCAGCCTTCCGTGGTTCTGGATGATGTCCGTTTTGTCTTTTCGTTGTATTTTTGAAGTGGTTGTGCGAGGCAGCAATTTCTGGTGTTTACCTATGCCGCCATCTTGGTTTCTCCTCTCCCCGCTGTTTCTTGATGCAACTCAATCCTGTCCAGGCTGAAGGCGAGGGCAAATTGGCCCTTCCTAAAGGGAAGGCTGCTGTTTTTCCAAAGAGCTGTTATCATCCTGAGATGTGACTTTCCCTCCAGCCTCCTGGCCAGTCTCCCAGGAATAAATGAGGATCCTTCCACCACTGCCAGCAGGTTCTGGGGATTGGAATAGGCCGTGCAACCAGGTCACCATTCGCCCTCCCTCTCCTTTCCCCTGTAATTCCTCCTCCTAGCCACTCTCTGTCATCTGAGAGCAGTGGGGTGGGGCGCAGTGGGGTGGGGCTCAAAGATATAATATCCAATGCCTTCATAATAATCAAGCCTTTCATTTTGCTTCAAGGGAGACCCTGATTCCTGGGGGCCCATGGCAGAAACTAAGTGAGGCGGAAAGTTCTGGACCCTTAAACCTGCAGAGGACAAAGTTGAAGGCCCAGGTGGTGTCTCCAGGGCCCAGCACAATCCACAAAGGCTCAGGCTTAGGGCAAGCATTTGGGGCCCCTCTAGCCCCTGAGCCTTCAGTGCTCTGCCCACCAGGCTGTAAGTGGGCCCGGGCCCTTCTAGAAACTTCCCAGAGCATTTATGTTTCCCCTGGCTTTCTACTACTGTCTCTTCGTTTTCTTCCTCCTCTTGCTCTTGGGACATTCTCTGGGCAGCCCACTGGGCATCTGTGCATATATTACCAACTTCCCCACTCCATTTCCTTTCTATTTGTATTATGTGCATTATTTTCCTGAGTGAAGTCTATTTCTCTTGCCCCACCATCTGTGGCAGGCAATATATGTGGCATAGTGGCCAAGGGTACACAGGCCCTGGAGCAAGATTTCCTGGATTCAAACCCCAGCTTTGCAGATAACTAGCTGTGAGAGTTTGCATAATTGAGTTTATCCCTTGAAGTTCCAGTTTCCCCATCTCTAAAATGCGGGCACCTTCTTCCGAGGCTTCCTGTGGGAACAGACAAATTAATCCAAGATGTTGAACTTCAACAGTGCTCAGTACATAAGTACTCAATCATAAATCTGTTTTTGTTTTGTTTTTCTCTCTGAACTTGCTCCTCCAAAGTAGAGTTTCCCAGGACAGCCCTAAACTGATGGGGCTCTTCCTCAAGGTTCTCATCCCAGGCTGGGTTCCAGAACTGGGGTTCTTTCCTGTGAACTGTGTGTGTGTGTGTGTGTGTGTGTGTGTGTGTGAATCAGAGTGTGGAGTGAGAGTGTAGACAGGAGTACCCTTTTGACCTGTGTGAGGAAGCAACACCCTGCACAGGACTGGTGACAGAAAGCAGACATGAGGGGTCAGCACAGCTCTTTGGGTTCAGAGCAGTCAGGCCCTGCCCCCCAGCAGGAGCTGCTGAGTAAAGAATGGAAAACAGTTTCCAAGGGAAAACTGTTGTTTTCTGGAAAACTGCTCTCTTGCCCTGGCTGGGTAGCTCAGTTGGTTAGCACGTTGTTCCAATATGCCAAGGTTTGTAGGTTCAATCCTCAGTCAGGGCACATACAAGAATCAACCAATGGTCCTCGCTGGTTTGACTCAGTGGATAGAGCATCGGCCTGTGGACTGAAGGGGTCTTGGGTTCAATTCTGGTCAAGGGCACATGCCTGGGTTGTGGGCTCGATCCCCAGTAGAGGGCGTGCAGGAGTAACGGATCAATGATTCTTGTCATTGATGTTTGTATCTCTCCCTCTCCCTTCCTTTCTGAAATCAATAAAAATGTATATTAAAAAAGCTCTACTTAAAAAAAAAAAAGATTCAACCATTGAATGCGTAAATGAGTGGAACAGCAGGTCAGTGTTCCTCTCTCCCCTTCCTTCTTCTCTCTAAAAATCAACAAATAAACCCTGGCCAGTGTGTCTCAGTTGTTAGAGCATTGACCTGAGAACTGAAGAGTTGTGGGTTTGATTCCTAGTCAAGGGTCCATACCTGGATTGCAGGTTTGATCCCTGGCCCGGGTGTGCACATGTGGGAGGCAACCAATCAATGTCTCTCTCTCTCTCTTTCTCTTTCCGTTCTGCTTTCTCCGAAAATCAATGGAAAAAATATCTTCCGATGAGAATTAACTAAAAAAAATTTTTTTAATCAATAAATAAAAATTTAAAAAAACACACAAAAATACAACTGCTCTCTTGTTCCGCCTCCTTTGTATGTTCCACAGTCCTTTCTGGGTAGAAATGTCTGGAAAACAATACTCATGTGCTAGACAGCCTCGGGGCCCACCAAAGCCACGCCCCCAGTCTCCTAAGCTGCCCAGGAAGCACCAGCATCCCCAGAGGCCAGGCTACGACTGAGACTTCCCCTATGATGCTTTCTATGTCTGTTTTCGGAGCCTCACAGGGTAGAGGGGCAAAGGAGCTCTTCTCCCTGGACACACAGGGTTTTCAGGTAGCATGGACTTCAGGTATGCCTAGATCCAGTGCCTCTGATTGATTTCCTAAAAAGTCTGTCCTTCCCTGTCTTTTGGCTCTGCTTTCTTCCGTTTTTCTGTTTGGCATCATTCAAAGATGCCAGGTGGAGACCAGGCTGCCACCAGAAGATCTAGACTTATATCAGTCATGCTGCCTGTAGTTCTGGAGTTTGGGTGGGGGGACGACGATGAAAGAATTTCAAAAGTTAATTCCCTGTGGCTTTGATTGTGTCACACATGGTCTAAATTGGTCCTGTGCCCGGTGACGTGTGGTATTTTGATTGGTCAGGACTGAGGTCATCAGAGGTATCATCAGCTCTGTCCTAGTCCTGAAAGACCAAGAATTGAATGAAGCCTGGCTGGTGTGACTGAATGATTGAGCATCAACCTATGAATCAGGAGGTCACAGTTTGATTCCCAGTCAGGGCACGTAACTGGGTTGTGGGTTTGCTCCCCGATCCAGGTCAGGTCGCATGCAGGAGGCAATCAATCAATGTGTCTCTCTCACATCGATGTTTCTGTCTTTCTCTCTCTCTCCCTTCCATTCTCTCTGAAAATCAATAGAAAAATATGTTCAGATGAAGATTAACAACAACAACAAAAGAGCGGGGTGGGGGAGTTGCCCAGGACAATCAGGGTGGTATTGCACAATGAGAATGTTATTGCAGGAAAAGGAGTGGACTCTGTGTAGACAGGTGTAAGAGATACTCACCCAGTGTGGTGAAGGCCTGGGAGGGGTGGCGAGTGCAGGGTGGAAGGGGTCAATGGGGAAAAAAGGGGGATATCTGTAATACTTTCAAAAATAAAGATAAATTTTTAAAAAGAGTGATGCTCACCCTGAGCCTAAAATAGTGCTGCAGAAACCCTGGGGAGAGAGCACATCACTCCAACTATGGAATTTGGGAAGGCTTCCCAAAGGAGAGGACATTTGGAGCTGGGTGTTGAAGGATAAATAGGAGTTTGCCAAGTAGCTTGCAATCCAATGGGTAGTGAAGCAGGCATATAGGCAGAAAGCCTGATCATTGCTCATATGTCCCATCTCTGTGTCCAGCGATGGTCCCTTCTGCCGGATCTGCCATGAGGGAGCGAATGGGGAGAGCTTGCTGTCTCCATGTGGCTGCGCTGGCACACTGGGCGCTGTGCACAAGAGCTGTCTGGAGAGGTGGCTTTCCTCATCCAACACCAGCTACTGTGAGCTGTGCCACACAGAGTTTGCAGTGGAGAAGCGGCCTCGGCCCCTCACAGAGGTATGCTTAGGAGCATGAAGTTGGAGTGGGCAAGGGAGGAAGGCAGGCATGGGTCCAGAAGAGGGAACTGCCTGGGGGATCCTGGTGGGCTGAGGAAGCAGCTTTTTTTTTTAATATATTTTATTGATTTTTTACAGAGAGGAAGGGAGAGAGATAGAGAGTTAGAAACATCGATGAGAGAGAAACATCGATCAGCTGCCTCCTGCACATCTCCCACTGGGGATATGCCCGCAACCCAGGTACATGCCCTTGACCGGAATCAAACCTGGGACCTTTCAGTCCACAGGCCGACGCTCTATCCACTGAGCCAAACCGGTTTCGGCGAGGAAGCAGCTTCTTTATAGGATGAACGCCCTTCCTTCCTCCACTCTAGGGTAGAGTCCACTGAAGGGGGGAGGGAACTAGGCCTAAGGTTCTAGATCTGACGAACCCTGTGCCCCTCCCCAAATTGGTCACTTTAAGTGACAGCTGAACCTGAGATTTGGGGAATGAAAAGGAGCCAGCAATGCCAAGAACCCAGGGGAGGGCAGTCCTGGCAGAGGGCACAGCAAGTGCAAAGGCCTCCCAAACAGGAAGAGCGAAGTATGTTTGACAAAGCCCAAGTGGCTAGAGTGGAACAAGTTAAAGCAGGAGGGGAGCCCAGCCAGAATGGCTCAGTGGTTGAGCATTGACCTATGAACCAAGAGGTCACTGTTTGATAATTGGTCAAGGAACATGCCCAGGTTGCGGGCTCAATCCCCAGTGAGGGGCATGCAGGAGGCAGCCAATCAGTGATTCTCTCTCATCATTGGTGTTTCTCTCCCTCTCTCTTCCTCTCTGAAATCAATACAAATAAAAATAAAATAAAGCAGGAGGAGAGTAACCCAGAAGGAGGTGGTAGCAGCCACACTGGGTTTTGTGGTCCTTGCTGGGAGGTTAAAATTGAGCCTGAGTGGGATGTGTCTGGGCTGAGATAGGGCATTCCCAGGCATGGCTGTCTCCCTGCTCCCTAAAGCTCTGCGGACCACCGGGATGCTCTTTGTGCTCCTCCCTGCCTAGCTTGGCAGAGGGCTGCTGAGAGCTACAGGGTGATGACAGTGGGCTGAGGTATGGGCTCTGGAAAGGTTTCTGGCAGGTGGGAACTGGGCTCTTAGGAGAACAGTGGGAGGAGAGCTTGCCCTGCCTGTAGCCCCCTTCCCCCTCATGCTCCAGCCACATGGGCCTCCTTCCCACCGTACTTTGTCCAGGTCACACACTCCCAACTCAGGGCCTTTGCATTTGCTGTTCCTGCCGCCTGGAGTGCTGTCTCCCCATTCTTCACATGGCTCCTTCTGCTCATCTGGTCCTCAATGTCACCTCCTCAGCAAGGCCTTCCCCTCTTTGAGCACACACTCTGTTTTGTACCTCACCCCATTAGCATTGGAGGGCAGGGACCCTTTCTGTCCTGTTCATCAGAATTTCATGAGTGAAGCCCATTTTTCTTGCCCACTCATCTGTGACAGGCAGTGTAGTACAGCGTTCAAGGGCACACAGGCCGTTGATCAAGATTTCCTGGCTTCCAGTCCTGGCTTTGTGAGCAATTAGCTGTGCAAGTTTGCACAAATGAGTCAGCCCCTCTGTGCCTCTTAGTTTCCCCATCTGTCTAATGGGGCAGATGCCCAGCAGTGCCTGGGTTATTTTAGGCTCATTAAGTATTTGTAAGAAGGAAAGGAGGGAGGGAGGTGCCAGGCAGGAGGCTGGTCCTGCAGGGCCCAGTGGTCACAAGTGGTGTTGGCAGAGGGAGGCACAGGGTCTGGAGGTCTTGCACCCCATCCCTAGGTTGGAATAGCTGAAGGGTGGTGTGTAGCTTCTCTCAGCAGCTCCCTCCTTTCCTTACCCCTGGCAGTGGCTGAAGGACCCGGGGCCTCGGACAGAGAAGCGGACGCTGTGCTGTGACATGGTGTGTTTCCTATTCATCACTCCTCTAGCCGCTGTCTCGGGCTGGCTGTGCCTGCGCGGGGCCCAGGATCACCTCCGGCTCCACAGCCGGCTCGAGGCTGTGGGGCTCATTGCCCTCACCATTGCCCTCTTCACCATCTACGTCCTTTGGACGCTGGTGAGTGGCTATCAGCCAGAGCGCAGTTGTCTAAGGGTCTCTGGCTTAGAGCAGCCAGACCAGGGTTTGGTCAGTGGCTTGGGGTAGGGGGATCCTGCCTGTCTCTCCATGTAGCCCTGGGTGAAACTTCAGATTCGAAACCCAACCAAGGTTTAGTTCCCTGAGCTGGGTGTGAGCCTTCTGTTCCAAGGAGACCAGGGCATCTGATCACCATTGCTGAGTGTAGGCCCTGCCATCCACGAGCCCACCAAGACTGGACTGGGCTGGCAGGAAAGGGGGAGAGGGAGGGAGGGAGGGAAGGGGAGAGAGAGAGAGAGAGAGAGAGAGAGAGAGAGAGAGAGAGAGAGAGAGAAGAGAGAGAGAAGAAAGAAAGAAAGAAAGAAAGAAAGAAGAAAGAAAGAAAGAAAGAAAGAAAGAAAGAAAGAAAGAAAGAAAGAGAAAGAAAGACCAAAAGACAGAAAGAGCAGGAGAATGAGAGACCCAGAGAGGGGTAAATCAAGAGACTGAGGAAAAAAAACTACTGAAAGAGAGAGATGGGGACTGGGGTGGAGGAGTTGTTCAGGCCTCTGGCAGGCATTAGAACCCTTGCTCAGAGAGAAAAGGGCCTCCAAAGTCTTACCCAGGGGTGGGCAAACTTTTTGACTCGAGGGCCACAATGGGTTCTTAAACTGGACTCAGAAGGAGGAGCTGCAGCCGTGTTTCCCGACGTTGCCATGTTAACACTGCTGCTGGTGAAGGAGCGGAGGGGAGAGCAAGAGAACCCTCTGCTCTTTCGGCTCCGCGGGCCAGATAGAACAGCCTAACGGGCCGGATCCGGCCCGCGGGCCGTAGTTTGCCCACGGCTGGTCTTACCCCTCAGATATAACCACTGTTGTCTGCCTGTGGGGTATTCCCTCCTTAAAAATTATTTTTCATTGCATTCACCATTATATTTTTAAAAAATGTAAATAGGATGACACAGGTACTGATTTGCAGTCTGCTTGTTTTAACTTTGCTAATGTCCTTTTAAAAAAAAAAAAGGGCAGCCATCCAGCAGTCATTCATTGTATGGGTGTATAATATTGACTTAACTAATCCCCTTTGATAGGGTCTGGGATGTATTCTGATGTTGATTTTTCTTCCTTTTTTTTCCTGCTGTTATGAGCAGTGCTTTGGGTACAATCCATGTAAATGTTTCATGGAACTTGCTTGGTCAAAGAGTATGAACCATTGACATTTACTTAAAAACTAGAGGCCCAGTGCACAACAATTTGTGTAGTCGGGGGGGGGGGTCCCTCAGCCCAGCCTGTGCCCTCTCGCAGTCTGGGACCCCTCGGGGGATGTCCACCTGCTGGCTTAGGCCGGCTCCCCAGGAGATCGGGCGTAAGCTGGTAGTCAGACATCCCTCTGGCAGCCTGGGACCCCTCGGGGATGTCCACTTGCCAGCGGGGAGCAGGCCGAAGCTGCAGTTGGACATCCTTAGCACTGCTGAGGAGGCGGGAGAGGCTCCCGCCACCACCGCTGTGCTGGCAGCCATCAGCCTGGCTTGTGGCTGAGCAGAGCTCCCCCTGTGGGAGCACACTGACCACGAGGGGGCAGCTCCTGCATTGAGCGTCTGCCCCTTGGTGGTCAGTGTGTGTCACAGTGACCAGTCATCTGCTGTTAGGGTCAATCTGCATATTACCCTTTTATTATATAGGATAGAGGCCTAGAGCACAGGTGGGGGCCGGCTGGTTTGCCCTGAAGGGTGTCCCAGATCAGGGCCACACCCCTTCAGGGTGGGGGTCCCCGCTGGGGTGCCTGGTCAGCCTGGGTAAGGGGCTGATGGCTGTTTGCAGGCTGGCCAAGCCCCCCAGTGGGCATCCTCACCCCATGGAGTGTGGCCAGCCTGGGTGAGGGGCTGAGGGCTGTTTTCAGGCTGGCCATGCCCCCCGGTGACCCAAGCTCCCAGCCTCTCCTTTTTTTTTCTTTTTTTTTTCAGCGCCTCCTTGAGCGGAGGCCAGGGCAGGCTGGAAGCAGGTATCTGGGATTTATTTATCTTCTATAATTGAAACTTTGTAGCCTTGAATGGAGCCCAGGGCAAGCTTGGCTTCCTCCATTGCCGGGGGCAACCCAAGCCTCCTGCTCACTCCAGCTCCATGGCCACCGCCATCTTAGTTGGGTTAATTTGCATACTCACTCCTGATTGGCTGGTGGGCGTGACTTGTGGCTGTAGCGGAGTGGCAGAGTGATGGTTAATTTGCATGTTTCTCTTTTATTAGTGTAGATAATTTTTATAGACTTTATTTATTAGAACATTTTAAGATTCTAATAAATAAAGCAAAATTGATCAGAAAGTATAGAGAGTTCTCATATATTCTCCTCCATACACACAGCTTCCCCGCACTATCCACATGGCACCAGAGGGTACATTTCTTACAATTAATGAATCTCCATTGATACATCATTATCACCCCAAGTCCATAGATTACATTAGGGTTCATCTTGGGTTGTACATTCTATAGCAGCGGTTCTCAACCTGTGGGTCGTGACCCCTTTGGCAGTTGAATGACCCTTTCACAGGGGTCGCCTAAGACCATCCTGCATATCAGATATTTACATTAAAATTCATAATAGTAGCAACATTACAGTTATGAAGTAGCAACGAAAATAATTTTATGGTTGGCTCACAACATGAGGAACTGTATTTAAAGGGCCAGAAGGTTGAGAACCACTGTTCTATAGGTTTGGATAAATATATCATGACATGTATCCACCATTACAGTATCATACAGAGCAGTTTTACTGCCCTAAAAATCCTCTGTGCCCCAGCTATTCATCCCTCCTCTCCTATCCTCAACTCCTGACAATTCCATAGTTTTGCCTTTTCCAGAATGTCAGAGAGTTGAAATTATGCAGTTTATAGCCTTTTTATACTGGCTTCTTTCACTTAGTAACTAACATACATTTAAGGTTCCTCCATGTCCTTTCATGGCATAGCTCATTTCTTTTTAGTGCCTTATATTTCATCATCTGATGTCCCACAGTTTATTTATCTATTCACTTACTGAAGGACATCTTGATGGTTTCCAAGTTTTGGCAATTATATGACCCAGTGGCATTAAATCCCCTCCAAGAGGCCATACCACTTCTCTTCCACCCTCTGAGAGACCCCTCTCATTTGCAGGGTCTTGAACACTGGTGGAGACTTTCTCCACAATAGTGAATGGGTTTGTGTGCACAGTCTGTATGAAAAACACCTCGCAGCTGTCTCTTCTTCTGGAAGTTTGAGTCCGGCCCTGGTGCAGGCCAAGCCAGTGTCTCAGGAGTCCAGTTTTCTTCCCTTGGGGGTGGAGGCCTGCTGGCTGGCCTTCCCACCCGTCTCTGCACTGCCCCGTAGGTCTCCTTCCGCTATCATTACCAGCTATACACTGAATGGAGAAGGACCAACCAGAAAGTACACCTGAAGATCCGGGACGCGGAGGGCCCCGAGGCCGCCCAGCACTCCCTGCTGGCAGCAGGATTCCTGAAGAAGGTGGCAGAGGAGACACCTGTGTGAAGGTTGAGCTGTCAGGCCAGAGGCAGCTGACGATGCCCTGGCTTTTGGAAGAAGGGAAACTGCCTGATCCTTCCTGCACGGCCAGAATGCTTCTTAGGCCAAGAGATGCCGAGTGGAGCTGATTCTGTGATCCTGTGTGAAGATATTTGCAGATTGTTTTGCACACTGTTGTATAAGTGGAGGACAGATGGAAGTGGTCTTGAGCTTCACACGGAGCAGGCACCCTGATCTCATTCTGAGGTCCACTCAGCTCCTTGTGGGCCAGCAGCCATGGCCATAGGCTCGTTGAGGGTGTCCATGGGGCTGGAGGTTCCGCAAGCTTCTTATGCTTCTCTGCACTTGGCAGGCTCGCTCTCCTTGCACCTTGACTTTATAAAGTTGCACTGAGTTTCAAAAACCCACCCTGAATGAATAAAAGGAGCCCTTGCTGGATAAAATGGACTTGTCAATTATATTTACAACTAAGGCCTCAAAGTGAGGGACGTGGGACCAAGGGGAGTCAGGGACCACACAGAGGTTTAAAAAAATGCGCTAGTCTGGTTTGAAGGATCTGTTGTGAAACACAGCAGAAGCAGCTAAATCTGAGTTTTTAAACGAAGAGCAGGTAGTATGGTTATATAGTAAATGATTTAAAATAAACATACATAAGAACAGTTTCCACTTATTTTGCATCCACTTATTTGTGGGCCAGATATAATGTACGCACTTATTAAGGGTTACCCAGGATGAGGCTCAGTTCAGAACCTTCACAGGCTTCCTCCAATTTTCACTAGCATTCTCAGCAGGAAGAATGACTGTTACCTCCACTTTACAGATGAGAAGACTAGGGCCCAGAGCAAGGAAACTTCTAAGATCCCACAGTCCTAGGATGCAGAGTTGGGATTGCCCATGGGTCTGCGTGGCCCCAGTGCTGAGCTTCGTGCTTTCCCTTCCAGGAGGACTCAGGAAAGACGCAGAAGGTGGCATACTAATAATGGTACCCACTTTTTTTTTATCCTCATCTGAGGACATGCTTTAGAGAGAGGAAGGGGAGAGAGAGAGAGAGAGAGAGAGAGAGAGAAAAGAGAGGAGAGAGGAGAGAGAAAGAAACATTGTAATGTGTCCCGACCGGGGATCAAACCCACAACCCAGGCATGTGCACTGACCAGAAATCAAACTGGCAAGCTTTCAGTGTACAGGTTGCTGTACACTGAGCCACTCTGACTGGGCAATAGCACCCACTTACTTCATGAGCACTTTCTGAGCCTTTTATGTTTGAGGGCTTTCTGCATCAGGTCACATTTAATACTCAGGCCAGCCCTGAAAGGTAGGTTCTGTATTCTCTTATTAATCTCATTGACAGGTGAGCAAAGGGGCTCAGAGCAATGGGACACTTGCCCAACATCGTTCATTGATGATGATCCTAGCACAGTTCTATTGTTTTCTGCATTAATCTCTGTTTGGTCTGTGGCTCCTTGAGACCAGACTGGCTATGGAGTGGAAGGAACATCAAAGAGCAAAGGCCTGGGGACTGGAGCCTGCGTGGCCTGTGGAAGAAGCAGCATGGTAGATGATGGTGCTGGAGCAATGTGATTGAGGGGCAGAGGGGTAGGAGAGTGGTAGTTAGAAAGACAAGTAGGGCTTTGTAGGCATTTGGTAGTCTGCAGAAACACAGAATTATACCTTTAAAAAGTTTTTTTTTATTGATTTCAGAAAGGGAAGGAGAAGGAGAGATAGAAACATCAATGATGAGAGAGAATCATGGATCGGCTGCCTCCTGCACACCCCACTTTGGGGATCGAGCCTGAAACCCAGGCATGTGCCCGCCCTGGAATCAAACCATGACCTGGATCATAGGTCGACGCCCATCACTGAGCCATGCCAGTGAGCTATACCTTTCTTGCCTCTGCAGCAGCTCACTCTATGCCTAGGCCTAGCACTTCGAGTGTGGTACCACTGGAGATAATGCAAAGGAGCCCCAGGATATATCATCATGAAATGAGAAAGCTGTTTCCTTTGCAAATCTCTTCTAATACTTTCAATTAGGTATAGGAGAAAGCTGTAGCTTGGTGCTAGGCTGTCTTTAATGACCCCTAACCTTAGCAAAGAGAGCAAGTCGTAGGCTTAGAGCCTTTGGCAGCATGCATACTGAATTTATACTTTAATAGTGTCATCCTCTTATTTATATACCCTCATATATATGCATTTTGAGAGTACATTAAAGCTGGGGACAGTGAAACAATGAAGGGCTTAAGTGAGGCTGCTTTGGCTCACTGGGAAGTAAAGTCACAGTGACAGGAGTAAACCAAGGCAGGGCTGTTGTTGGCTCACTGAAAAGTCAGAGAAAAGGGGGTCTTGGAAACAGGTTCAGGTGGTAAGTCCAGGAGGAGCTGCCACTGCCATTGGTCCCTTGGTTGGGACCCTTAAAACTTAGGAAGGAAAAAAAAAACATGCCTGAGAAAGAAATGGGGAGGAATAAGCTCTTTATTTTTTACAGAAGCTCTTTATAGCAAGTTTACAATATGGGCTATGGTGTAAAAGCACAATTTTAAAAATTAAATTAAAATTATTTATGAGAGAGATTTGTTGTTCCACTTGTGCACTCATTGGTTGGATCTTTTTTTTATTTTTTTATTGATTTTTCACAGAGAGGAAGGAGAGGGACAGAGAGTTAGAAACATCGACGAGAGAGAAACATCAATCAGCTGCCTCTTGCACACTCCCTACTGGGGATGTGCCCGCAAACAAGGTACATGCCCTTGACCGGAATCAAACCTGGGACCCCTGAGTCCGCAGGCCGATGCTCTATCCACTGAGCCAAACCGGCTATGGCCATTGGTTGGATCTTACATGTGCCCTGACTGGGATGGAAACAATCAGGATGATGCTATAACCAACTAAGCTGCCTGGCAGGGCAATTTTTTTAATTGAATTTATTGGGGTGACATTAGTTTATAAAATTATATGTTTCAAGTGCACAATTCTATAATACATCATCTATATATTGTATTGTGTGTTCACTGCCCAGTCAAGTCTCCTTCAATCACCATTTATTTCCCCTGTACCCTCTTCTACCTCCCCGCATCTCCCTTACCCTCCAGTAATCATCATAGTGTTGTCTGTGCCTATGTTTTGCTTTTTAAATTCAAATTATAAGAGAAAGTTTATTTAGAAAGTTACAGAGGTAGTAGAAGGGAGCCAGCTGGGCTTATGGCTCAGTAAACAAGTTACAGAGGCAGAAGGGCCTTTGACGCTTAGGAGAGAAAAGGCAAAGGTAAGGGGGTAGGTGGGGGGCGCAGGCACAGGTGAGTTTTCCAGATGGAGAGTGTGCCTGAGTTTTTTTGTTTGTGTTTGCTTAATCTTTTTATTATTTTTTATTTTATTTTATTTTTTAAAAAAATGTACTTTATTGATATTTTACAGAGAGGAAGGGAAAGGGATAGAGAGTTAGAAATATCGATGAGAGAGAAACATCGATCAGCTGCCTCCTGCACACCCCCCACTGGGGATGTGCCCGCAACCATGGTACATGTCCTTGACTGGAATCAAACCTGGGACCCTTCAGTCCGCAAGCCAATGCTCTATCCACTGAGCCAAATGGGTCAGGGCAATCTTTTTATTTTTTACCCAGATCCCCAAACCCCATAAAGCACAAATTAAAACATAATTTTTTTAAAAATATATTTTATTGATTTTTTACGGAGAGGAAGGGAGAGAGATAGTTAGAAACATCAATGAGAGAGAAACATCGATCAGCTGCCTCCTGCACATCTCCCCTGGGGATGTGCCTGCAACCCAGGTACATGCCCTTGACCGGAATCAAACCTGGGACCTTTCAGTCTGCAGGCCGATGCTCTATCCACTGAGCCAAACCGGTTTCGGCAAAACATAATTTTTTTAAAGGAAAATAAAGTGTATTAATTAAAGGAAAGTGTGAAGGAAATACTAGTTCAGAAGATGGCAAAACCCGGGAATTTGGGCAGTGTTGGGTCAAGTCACCAGTCTGTAGGAGCCCATAGCTGGAAGAGAGTTTGTCTCCTCAGCCTGGGCCTGGCTTCTCACTAATCTCCAGTCACACCTACTGCAGGAGAAAGAATGGGGAAGTGGGCTTCTTGTCCCTGATGCTTTGCATTTGGATTTTTCTCCGATTCTGACAGACTGCTGTGGTCTCTTCCCCATCTCTGAGCCCTGCTGGGCAAGGAAATTCAGAGGTTTGTGAGCCTTCTTCTGTTCCAGGCTTCCCTCTAGTATAGGAGAAGTATAAGGGAGAGGAAGGTAAACTGAGATAGATTCCAGTAGGGTCATGGGAGAAAGGTTGGTGTGCACAGTGGATTTTGGTAGAGATTTCAGGAAGGGGTGTGGGAGAGGGACTTGATGGATGGGAGAGGGGAATTCTGTGAGACAGGTGAGTTTGGGATGTAGGAATGGAACTGGAAAGGGAGGATGAGGCATAGCCTCCTGTCAGGCTAGGCTACCAGATGCATTTATTCTCTGGGCCCAGAGTTCTGAACCTGGATCAGAATCACCAGGCAGAATTAAGCAGCTGGGAGCATGTGGCAAGTGATATATTCTCCCAGAGCCTAATAGAATGCAATCATTCTGTGAGAGGTGGAAAAAAAAACCATCCCCCAACCAACTTCCCTTTGTGAGCCTAGAGATAGTTTGGTGGTTAGATAAGAACTCCAAGATTCAGTGAAGCATTTCAAAGTTCCAGAGATGGGGAGCTGCTGAGGAAAGAGGCCTGCACCTCTGAACACTCCCCTAGACTCTGGCCTCTTCCCTGTTCTCTCCCCGACAGTCTGTAACAGCCTTGATAACCCAGATGGGAGTAGGGACAAAGCCCTCAGGGCAGAGGGACCCAGGGTCAGGCAGAAGAGCCCCAGAAATGGCCTGCAGCTCATTTCTTCCATCGTGTTTGGCTTCTTGCTTGTTCATTCACTCAACAAACATCTATGAGCATGTACTAAGTCCTCAGCTATGCGTTTGGTTGATGGGTTGATGGGTTCATTAAAAAACACGGGCTATGAGCTCTGCACCCAGGAGCTCCCAGCCTGGTGGGGAGACGACCGGCAGTGCCGGGATGTTCTTGGTGCAGGATGATACTTGCTTAGAGACATGGCATTTTGCTCACCAGTCCTACAGCCTGGCCCTCCGTGTTCTGCCCTTGGCTAACGCCTTTATATTCTGGTAAACAAAACTGCTGCCATTCTGCTCCAGCTAATTACAGAAAGCTGGAAGTGAGTAGGTTAGGGTGGGGAGATGCCTCTTCCTAATAGATCCCAAGGGTGGGTGGATGACCCAGTAGATGTGTCTAACTCCAGTTTGTTGTGGGAATCTACAATAATAAAAGCATAATATGCTAATTAGACCAGACATCCTTCCAGACAACGCCGGGGCTGCGAAGGAAGCCCGGTCCCGGGTGCCAGAGGGAAGCTGGTGCCAGCAGGGGTAAGGAAGGCCTACTCTTGCACGAATTTCGTGCATCAGGCCTCTAGTAAAAGAATAAATAAATAGCAGCTGCTGGTCCGCCTCTGGGCTTCCGGGGCGTGGCCCAGAGCAGGGGCGTGGCCGCCAGCAGCGACTCGCGCAGGCGTTACCGGTCGCGCCGGGTCACGTGAGCGCGCAGGCGCAGCGTTGTACAGCCTGTTCCCTCACACAAAGCCCAGACGCGGAGAAAATGGCGGCAGGGGTCGAGGCGGCGGCCGAGGTGGCGGCGACGGAGCCCAAAATGGAGGGGGAGAGCGGCGCGCCTGGCGCGCCAAGCGGCAACGGAGTTCCCGGTCCGAAAGGGTGAGTATTCCACGGTTTCTTGTCCCGGGTCAGGCATTTCGCGGCGCCGGCTCCGTTAAGTCTGTTGGCTGCCTCCCTCCGGCGCGGCCTCGTTCTAGGCCTTCCCGCGGGTCTGCCGAGGGTGGGGGCGGCCAAGGCCGTTAGGAGTGCAGCCGGGCGGCCCCGGGAGCGCCTCAAAGATTACTCTGTCGTCCATGGCCTCGGGGCTCCGCTCTTCCGGTTCCTCCAGGCCGGTCCGTCCCCGAGGCCGCAAGTCAGGCCTCTGGGCGCGGGGATGATGGCGCGGGCCCCGGAGCCGGCGAGTCCCCAAGGCCGCGGCCGGCTCACCTGCCGGGTGACCTTGGGTTTCTTATTTCCCTCCAAAACCCCACCCCTTACCTGGGGTCTCAGTTTCCCGATCGGTCAAGCGGGGGGGAGGGGGAAGTAGCGTGCAGGACCTGGCACGCGGACGGCCCCGGTAAACGGTAGCGGAGGCGGGCACGTATAGGCAGGGACCGCGCGGCAGGTTCCGGCCGCCGCCTCGCTCCGCGAGCGCCGCCCCCCGGCGCCCCGGCCGCCCCGCGCCCCGCGCCCCAGTTCCTCTCCGCGTCCCGCGCTTCCTCCCCAGGTGTGCGGGAGGTATTCATAGAACAGTCGGGCCTGCTGCTTCGTGTTCACCCTTAGAAACAAACAGGAAAAAGAGAAAACATCCTTTTCCGTGTTCTAGGCGGAGATTTTCCATCATTTGGCTGGCTACCCTCTTCCAAACTCCGTCATCTTTTTGAGTCCTGCTTGGGGCTCTGTCTCGGGTCCTTGGTGTTTGAAATTTCCTTGAAGCATGATCTTCCCCCGTGAAACCCACTCATTCTGATGACAGTCACCTGAAAGAAGAGCACTTGGGGGAGGAGAGGGGAAAGCTGGGCGCACATTTGACTTGCCACGCGTTTGTATAAATTGTAATATATACATACAGAGTGTAGAATTTACAACTTTAACTATTTGAAGTATGAGATTCCTTGTCATTAGGTGCATTCAGTGTTATGCAACCGTTACTACCATCCATGTCCAGAACTTTTTCAACATCCCAAACTGGAGCCACTAACCAATAAGTTCCCGTTCTCCCCAACTCCTTGTTACCTCAGTTAAATTGCGTTAATGAATTTTCCTTCCCCCAAATTTTCAGTGTGCATAACTACAATTTGTGGAGGTTAAAATGAATGTAGTTACAAGCGTTTTATGTTAATGAGCATTTACTAAATACTAGATATGGTAAACTTAGGTGAGGAAAAAAATAACGATGGTTACTGGTCCTCAGAAATCAAGAGAAAGGCATTTTGGAAATACTCTCAACACTTAATTATTGAAAACTCTGGAAAAGGATTTGTTCATTTTAGACTTTTTTCAACATCTGTAGGGTATCCTAGTTGGATTTCTGAGGGCCATATTTGGAGGCCTTTAAGGTACATTATATCCTGAATATTTTCTTCCAAAGCACTTAATCACAGGGTGGAGTGCTGCTAGAATCAGGCCAGATGAGAAGTTGAATTAGGTGAGAAGTTGAATTAGTTAACAGATTATTTAGCGTTCGGGGTACTTTATTAAATTTCCTATTTTTCACTGTTCATTTTCAAATAGTCTTTTGTGGCTGATTCATTTGACAAACATAACTGGACTATTAAAAATAAAAATTTGCCGAAACCGGTTTGGCTCAGTGGATAGCGTCGGCCTGCAGACTGAAAGGTCCCAGGTTCGATTCTGGTCAAGGGCATGTACCTGGGTTGGGGGCACATCCCCAGGGGGTGTGCAGGAGGCAGCTGATCGATGTTTCTCTCTCATCGATGTTTCTAACTCTCTCTCTCTCCCTTCCTCTCTGTAAGAAATCAATAAAATATATTTTAAAAAAATAAATAAAAATTTGCTCTGTATTGAATCCTCTGCAGCTGGGCTCTGACCCATGTACCATTTCGGAACAAGTGGACAAAAACAAAGCTTCTCCCTGTTAAAAAATAAATAAATAAATAAATAAATGTATATTTAGTTTAGATTATTGGAAAAGTAATGTTTGTGTTAACTGTTTTGCAAGCAAGAAAAAAAAATTTTTTTTTAACCATTTAGAAAACTCAGGTTTAAGGTAATTGACCTAAAGAGTCTAGGGGAGGCCATCTTGACTTAAACACCCTTTCCACTTACATGACACTACCCTGGTAACCGCTCACTAAATGCAGCCGGTCTAAGATTATTATTTATTTATTTTCAATCCTCACAGGAGGATATTTTTTCCACTGATTTTTAGGAAGAGTGGAGGGGAGGGAGGTGGGGAGAGGGAGAGAGAAACAAATATCAACGTGAGAAGAGACGTGGATTGGTTGCCTCCACCACACACACACACACACACTCACTCACACACTCCTGGTTGCTTCCCTCAAGCACCCCAGCAACCTAGGTACAGTACATGTTCTTGACTGGGAATTGAACCTGAGACCCTTTGGTATGGGGGCCTACGCTATAACCACTGAGAAAAACTGGGTAGGGCTGAAGTTTATTATTTAAATAATAACGATTTTAGAAAATATATATTTTTGTTGATTTCAGAGAGGAAGGAAGAGGGGGAGAGAGATAGAAACATCAGTGATGAGATAGAATCATTGATCAGCTGCCTCCTGCATGCCCCACACTGGGGTTCGAGCCCGCAACCCCGGGCATATGCACTGACCAGGTATCCAACCGTGATCTGGTTCATAGGTTGTGCTCACCCACCGAGCCACGCTGGCCAGGCAAAATAATAATGATTTGAGTGGGGTTTTGTTGTTGTTTTGTGCACTGTATTTTTTGCACTGTACTTTAAAAGTGTTTCTATACTTGATAAAAAGAATTTTGAGGTATATTATATTCTGAGTTCTGGATTAGAATATTCTTAGTTCTGGGCTGTTTGAATGCCTGCAGCCAGTTTTTTGCTTTCACTTTGGTCTGTGATTTTATTCATGGTTATGCAAGTGATAACAGTCTGCAAACATTAGGTTGCTTGTTTCTTTTCGGGTTCTCAGGTGGGTTCTCTTATTACAGAGTTGAACGCTGAATTATTCCTTCAGTAGTCTGTAAGTACAATGCCTGTGTTTCTTCAGCCATTGCCTTGGTGAGCTTGTTTGAAAGTCTAGTAGGTATATGCAACAGTAGAAGGCTAGGAGTGAATTAGTCCCCTTCCTTGCCCTCAAGAATATTATTGGTAGGAAAATGTATCACTGCCAAAGTCACTATGTGTCAAGTCTCACTTTTTAAACCTTTTATAGATGAATTGAGGCTTAGCAAAGGTGTCATTGGGGTTTAGGCCTCAATAGTAGGACCCTACCTTTCAAGTCACCTGTATTTCTGCTCCCTTAAATGTTGCGCTTAATGTTTACCAAGTTGTTATTTTTTGTTAGGCTGTTTGTTGATTCTCACAGCATCCCTGTGAGCTAGGTGGATACAGGTTATGCTGGTAAACAACTAGAGAGGAAAAGAGCTCGAGTTAATGTGAGTGGTTTAGTGGACCTGGATCTAGCTAGAATAGTGTTATGAACTGTGCTCTCCACATCGTAACCATTTGTACGCTGTAAGTGTCTATAGATGCAAGCGGCGGACCTTTTTAAATTAGAATCATGGCAGTTAACTGGTTAAATGCATTAGAGGAGCTCAGGCTTGAAAGGGTTTCTGTGAAGAATCATTTCATATAAGGAATAGTTTTAAAGGGGATGGGGGATGGGGATTTTTTCTCTCTCAGGAGATGTGTTTAGGGTATTAGGGTTGCCATTGCAGACTACACTCTTGATTGAAGAGCTCTACAAGTAATAGTATTATTCATGAGAATGCCATGGAGGCATGAGAGGTTAGGGATTCACTGTTTTAAACAGAGCCCTAGCCGGTTTGGCTCGGATGGAACATTGGCCCGTGTACCAAAGGGTCCCGGGTTCGATTCCTGTCAAGGGCACATATCTTGGTTGCAAGCTCCTCCCCAGCACGGGTTAGGGCTTGTGCAGGAAGGCAACCAGTCGATGTGTTTTCTCTCACATTGATGTTTCTCTCTGTCTTTCCCTCTCTCTTCCACTCTCCCTGAAAATCAATTAAAAAATATCCTCAGATGAGGATTAAAACAAAAAATAAACAGAATGTAGCAGTCCTTTGTGGAGTAGGAACTTTTTAAATTGTTTTAGTTGTGATTTTTAAAAATATGCATGTTTTTATTGATTTCAAAGAGGAAGGGAGAGGGAGCTAAAAACATCAATGATTAGAGAATCATTGATTGACTACCTCCTGCAAGCCCCCCACTGGGGATTGAGCCTGCAACCCGTGCATGTGCCCTGACCAGAATCAAACCCAAGACTTCCTGGTTCATAGGTTGTTGCTCAATCACTGAGCCACACTGCTAGGTTCAGTTGTGATCTTAATGTATAGTATAATCCTAGTGTTGTGGAGCAGTGACATGATAAATTTTCAAAGAATGCAGTCAGTGAAACAATTCCAAAGCATATTAGACAATCTTATTTCAATTAAGATTAATTATGTCTAATATGGAAGGTACTTTCAGATATCTTAGGCTTGTCTTTATCGATGTATTATGAAATAGGTTTATAGAATTTCAGAAAGTTTTGGTTATATTGGTTCTATTTAAAACTTAGGTGGGTGAGTGGGTGCCAGAATCAGATGGAATCAAAATCATTGACAATTGGGAATTGAGAGCCAGATAGCAAGGAGAATATTGACTGGTAAGACATTTTAGCTGGCCAAGGTAGACCACTTACTATGGCTTCATAGTAAGTTTCTTTGAAAGATTACAAATTTATTACTTTATGTAGGAGTTACAATTCAAGTTATTGGGGGTTTAAGTTTGAAATTTAATAACTATGAGAAGAAACTTTAAAAAATAGTGTTGTATAATAGGCCCAATAAACACATATTGGAAACTAGAGGCCCAGTGCACAAAATTCATGCACGGGTAGGGTCCCTAGGGCTGGCCTGCAATCAGGGCCTTCCTTCTGGAAGGCAGCCTGGGCCTTCTTCATTCCTCACCACCCCCTAGTGGTCAGCGCACATCATAGTGAGCAATCGAACTCCCAGGCTCCCAGTTGAACTCCCCGGGGGACACTTTGCACATTAGCCTTTTATATATATGGAAGATAGATGTACAGTTTGGTGTCAGTATATAAACCCTCACTGAGTCAAGATACTATATCAATAACTACCCAAAATATCAATGATGAGAGAGAATCATTACTACCCGAAATATCAATGATGAGAGAGAATCATTGATTGGCCAGCTGCCTCCTGCATGCCCCCTGCTGGGGATTAAGGCCCAAGCTGGGCATATCCCTTGACCAGGAATCGAACCCTGCTTGACCTGGTTCATGGGTCAGAGAGAGAGAACCATCCATTGGCTACCTCCTGCACACCCCCTACTGGGGATTGAGCCCGCAATCCAGGTGTGTGCCCTGATTGGAAATCAAGCCAGCAACCCTTTCAGTGCATGGAACAACATCCAACCAACTGAACCCCACTGGCCAAGGCTAGTAGTTTATTCTTAGCCCTAATAATGCATGGGCAGAATGTAACCTAGATACTTTACTGCTTTGGCTGTAATTAGTTATTTATACATTTTGTAATTAATAGGTGAGCTGAGCAGTCTGAAAACATGGACTGGCACTACTACTGTCATGGACCCTCCTATGTCAGCATTTTTTTGAAATGCAAATTATAGAATATTTGGGTTTCAAAAGAAACAAGTTATATTAAATATATTTCTATCCACAGACCTTTTGTAGGACCGTGAACTATAGATTGGATGTACATTTTTTTGAATTTATACTAACATTTTCCTCCTCATCTGCCAAGAGTAAGCATTTGGCCCCTGGCTGGTTTGACTCAGGGATAGATAGAGCGTCGTCCTGTGGACTGAAAGGTCCTGGGTTCGATTCCGGACCAGAGCACATGTCTGGGCTTCGGGCTCAATCCCCAGTGGGGGTACATGCAGGAGGCAGCTGATCAATGATTCTCATCATTGATGTTTGTTTGTTTGTTTGTTTGTTTGTTTCTTTCTTTCTTTCTTTCTTTCTTTCTTTTGTTTCTTTCTCTCCCTTTCCCTTCCTCTCTGAAATCAATAAATATATGCACACACACACACATATACATACTAGAGGTCCGGTGCATGAGATTCATGTACTGGAGGCGGGGGTCCCTCAGCCCAGCCTGCGCCCTCTTGCAGTCCAGGAGCCCTCGGGGGATGTCCAACTGATGGCTTAGGGGAGCAGGCCTAAGCCATTAGTTGGACATCCTTAGCGCTGCCACGGAGGTGGGAGTGGCTCCCGCCACTGCCACTGCACTCACCATGGCTTCTGCTGAGTGGTGCTCCCCTGTGGGAGGGCACTGACCACCAGGGGGAAGCTCCTGCGTTGAGTGTCTCCCCCCCTGGTGGTCAGTGCACATCATAGTGACCAGTCATTACACTGTTTGGCTGGTTTGCATATTAGCTTTTTATTATATAGGAGGATATAAAAAGTAAGCAATGGCAGATAATGCTGTTTGGCAGGTTTTGGTGCATGACTTTCACGTGAAGTAGACAGGTTCCTTCTAAGATCTGTTTGTGATGTGCAGCCAGCCGGAGAAAGGCCTGTTGTGAGCCTGGGTGGACACAGTTAAGAGTTCTAGGAATCCCAAGAGCTTGAGTGGGGCCCTACCTCCCACATCTACCAGCTGGAAGTCTATTTTATGTTGGTATAGTTCAGATCTTTTAGGAAGCTGCTTTCCTTAGTTTTGCTTAGGATGATATCTTCATTGGGTTCCCACTTGGCACCCTTGTGTTTGGATATGAGGGATATAGTTAAAAAAAAACAAACAACTTTCTAATTTTTCCAGATAAGTATGGTAAAAGAAAGTCCTCCATCTACCATCCAGTGTTTGAACACTATTCCTCCCACACACAAGTAAGAATCCTGGAATAAAGATCAGCCCTTTTATTCAGTGAAGGTAGTTTTGTAAATCATCTGTACCATAGTTTTTGGCTTTTTGGGTTTTTTTTTCCATTTGTGCCATGGATCACAGAGCCTCTGCTGAATTTGTGGTTTGGGAGTCTCAGGATTCTCACTAGTGGGAAGATGAGGGTTAGTGAAGTAGAAAGTGTAGGACTCAGTGCCTTGAGAAGAACTTCTATGGCTGCCAGCCAGCTTCCCAGTTGTTCCTGGCCAGTGCTTGCAGGTGTCTGCCTGTGGCCAAAGGGGATTGAACTGAACAGGAAGTTGAGGGAACAGCCTCCCTTGGCGAGTGCATGGGCGCTGCCCTGGCTGCTCACACACCGGCCTGTTGTCCCTAGGCTATGGCCTGTCCAGCCTGATGTCTGGTTCTATGCTTTGTTAAATTTGCATTTCTTATGAAGCTTTTTTTTATTTCCTAATCTAAGCTGAATTTGTATGTATGGAGCTTAGAAATGAAATGTTACAACATGGAGGCACCTAACACACCAAAGTGAAAAGTATTACAGGAAAGGCCATGCCAAAAAAAGCATCCATCCTTTGCAAAAGTTGGGATTGTTTGTGTCTTTAATGTACCAGGGTTGCCCAGACTTTGGTTTTCCTAGCGTCAAAGTAGGGTTGTGTAGAGAATGGTTTCTTTCCCTTAAGATTTTTTTTGTGGTAACAGTATATGTAAGAGTTGCCATTTTAACCATTTTAAGTGTACAATTTAGTGGCATCAAGTACAAGGCTGTACAGCTTTTATCATCCCAAACAGAAACTCTGGCTTGTTTAACTTAGCATGTTTTCAAAGTTCATCTGTTCCAACATGTCTCAGCACTTCATTCCCTTTTGTGGTTGAATAATATTCTATTGGATTTATATACTACATTTTGTTCATTCTGTTCATCTGTTGGTGGACACTTAGGTTTTTTCCACCTTTAAGCTATTATGGATAATACTGCTAGTGGCGTATAAGTATTTGAGTCTTTGCTTTCAGTTCTTTAGGGTATATACCTAGGAGTGGAATTGCTGGGACATGTAGTGATTATATATATTTAATAGAGATTTTTGTTTTGTTAACCATCACCTGGGGATATTTTTTCCATTGCTTTTCAGAGAGAATGGAAGGGAAGGAGGGAGGAAAGGCGGGGGGTGGGGGTGGGGGGTGGGGATGAAGATCCATGTGAGAGAGACACATGGACTGGTTGCCTCCCACACACACTTGGAGTGGTGGTGGGGAGTGAACCGGAATGGAAACCCAGGGAGGTGCCCTTGACCAGGAATGGAACTCGAGACCCTTCTGTGCGAGTGCTGATGCCCTATCCACTCAACCACACTGGCCAGGGTGTGATTATATGTTTTTTAACTTTTTGAGTAACTGCCACACTTTTATATAGCAGCTGCACCTACCTTTTTTGTTGTTGTTAATCCTCACCTGAGGATATTTTTTCATTGATTTTGTTTGTTTGTTTTTGTTTAGAGAGTGGAAAGGGTGGGGAGAGACACAGAGAAACATCTATGTGAGAGAGATGGTTGCCTCCTACACATGTCCCAACCAGGGCCCAGGATCAAGCCTGCAGCCAAGGTACATGCTCTTGACTGGAATCAAACCCAGGACTCTGTAGTCTGCAGGCTGACACTCTATCCACTGAGCCAAACTGACTAGTGCAATGATGGTGAACCTATGACACACGTGTCAGAGGTGACACGTGAACTCAATTTTTTGGTTGATTTTTCTTTGTTAAATGGCATTTAAATATATAAAATAAATATCAAAAATATAAGTCTTTGTTTTACTATGGTTGCAAATATCAAAAAAATTCTATATGTGACACAGCACCAGAGTTAAGTTAGGGTTTTTCAAAATGCTGACACACCGAGCTCAAAAGGTTCGCCATCACTGGACTAGTGTTTACATTCCCACTTAAACAATTAAAAACATACACACACAACCAAAGGCACTTTTATTTGTGAAGCTAAAATTGATTTCTTAATCTCATTCCATGAGATCTTAATCTTTTTTTTTTTTAAGTTTTGGGGCGGGGGTTAGAGGTAGAGGAAGGGAGAAGGGAAAGAAACATTACTGTGAGAGCAGAACATTGATTGGCTATCTCCTAAAGAGGATTGAACCCACAACCTGGACATGTACCCAGACCTGGGATCGAACCAGCAACCTTTTGGTGCATGGGACAGTGCCCAACTGTGCCACACTGGCCAGGGCCTTGTAAATCTTTCCTTCTCTTTTCATATTTCTGTCTTGGAACTAAAGCACCTCAGGCAGGGAGTTGGCCTCTTACTCCCATTTCTGTTATGCCCCACAGGAGTGTGTGAATGACTAAGAGAATACACTTTTCTTGGGACCAGTTTCTTTTCTTTTTCCTTTTAAATACATGTTTTATTGATTTCAGAGAGGAAGGGAGAGGGAGAGACAGAAACATCAATGATGAGAGAGAACAACTATTCAGCTGCCTCCTGCATGCCCCACACCGGGGATTGAGCCCACAACCGGGAATTGAACTGTTACCTCCTGGTTCATAGGTCAGCACTCAAACCACTGAGCCACGCTGGCTGAGCTGGGACTAGTTTCATGATCGGTGGGTTTAAGCGGTGCACTACTGCAGCTTTCTGCTCTATGGGACACTTTAGTTTAAATGTCTCATCAAAATTAATATTAGTCTTGTGTTGTATGTAACTTCGTGTGAATTGTAAGCCTGACAAATAAAATACTATCTTTTATATTGTGCTAACATATGGACCCTCTTTTCTTTTTTCTTTTCAATTCAGTGAAGGAGAACGACCTACTCAGAATGAGAAGAGAAAAGAGAAAAACATAAAAAGAGGGGGCAATCGCTTTGAGCCATATGCCAATCCAACCAAAAGATACAGAGCCTTCATTACAAACATACCTTTTGATGTGAAATGGCAGTCACTTAAAGACCTGGTTAAAGAAAAAGGTAATGGTACTGGTGGTTGAGTAGGGTAAGAAGGTTGGTGTGTCATCTTTTCTGTGGCTAATTCCTTGGTTACTTTTTGTCAGTGGAAGCTGTCTGGGTAGAGCATGTGTTCTGTCCAGGCTTGAGAGTTAAGCCCTCCTATCCACCCTACTTTTATTTGTGGTCGTGCACCTGTGTGTCAAATAGGGTGGTTTGATGGTCCCTTGGCCTATAAATGATTTTATTGGCTTAATAGGATAATAGGGCTTCATTTAAGCTTGAGGGGAGCCTCTTTGTGGTAAGGACATTTTTTGAATTTTTCATAATAGGTGGGAGAGGTGTTACCTTTTCTTGATCTCTGTCTCTCTTTTTAAGCTTTTAAATTCTTGTGGGAAGGTAGTTTGTTTAAATTTTGTGGATGTTTTTCTGAGATCAAAATTTGGAAGCTGGAACTTGTGCTGTTCAGATTCTAAATTATAAAAACATTAGCTTGCGCTAAAATTGTTAGGCTTTCCCCCCCAGGGGAAAATTCTTAGATTGTCAATTGGAGAGCTCAAAATAAGGCCTGTCCTGTGTAATGCAGAGCGTTCAGGTCACATCAGTCACAGCCCAGGTGTCCAAATTTGGGCTTAGGGCAGGGAAAACAACAGAAGCTCTGCTGCCACCAAGAGGTCCGAGGAGGTCGATTGCCTCCATGGTCCTCTGCCTTATCCCCTGCGCAACCAGGGTGTCCTCTCTTTCCCACACTCTTATTCTGTTTCTTCTGTCTTCCTTTCTTTCCTGATTCCTGACCCTGCTGGTGGCACTCAGGGCTGAAGAGATTGCTCAGCCCTGGTTTAGACAAAACTGTTGGTAGAGAACTATTTATCTAATGCCTTGAAGTCTCCCCTCACCCCATACCCCCAAGGGAAACTGAGACTCAAATTACTCTTAAGTGCAGTTTTTTTGAAGGACTGAAAGGTATTGGGGTGTTTTTTTTTTTTTTTGAGTATTCATAATGAAAAGAGATTTGAGCTTGATTTGTCATATGATTAACATTTCAGTGACAGAGATGCCACTTGGATAGGCTATTTTGGTATGTGTATGGTGCTCCCAGCATTGGGTTTTGAAAATATAAATGGCCCACTGCCATCATTGTCCCATCTCTCAATTCGACCATGACATGCCGAAGCACTAGGCATTGGAACTTCTCTGTACAGTTATGTATGCTGTTCCCATGTAGTATTACTCCAGATAATATAGATGGAAAATGTTTTGGTGTGAGATTTGTTTTCCTGCCTTGATCAGCCAAATCATTCCTGCCAATGCTCCTAGGGCAAGAGTGAAGTTTCTTCTTTTTGTCTGAAGGGCGTGTCATGTGGCATCCCAGATGCAGTGTTCTTGGTTTTTGGGACTGCTGCTTCAATACAAGTTTAGAATTTCTGTACGGTAAAGTTGGGTCTCATTCGAATTAGTTTTTGGAATATCCCCAAATTTGTGTTCTTGTGATTTGGTTGAACCACTGAATGGATACTTCCATTGATAATAAGGTATAGTAGTTCCAAGAACCAGGAATGTGGCTTTGAAAATGCAGAATTTTGTAAGAGATTGCAGGCCAAATTATTTTTTCATTTTAAGGAGTGTGTGAACCAGTTTTGGGACATGATGGATAAAGTAGGTGACATTTTTACTGCTTTACCATTCAGTAATTCAGTTTTGGAAGCCTTAAAGCTGGTAGCAGCAGCAGCAGCCATGACGTTTCTGGATGTAGAAGCAGTTCACCTCAATTTCCTATTGAACTGTATTAAGTGTGGAGCCAGCCTGGTGGTTTATTTGGATACTTCCAAACTGGTTCTCATATTCCTCTGGCATACTGCTATGAATGCCCTGGCTCAGCCCTTTCAGTGTATTTTTGGTGGTGTAATTTAGAATTACAGGTGTGCAGTAAATTAGTTATTTTTAACAAACCTTAAATGTTCTTGCTTAGAACTCCCCTGTATAGGTTAAATTACTTTTCTGTTTAGTTAAATTATTAGCCATGTTAGATTGTACATAAAGGATTCATAAGAGAAAGGTAATATTTTTTATGGTAATGCTTATATTCAGTATGTGAACTCTAAAAAAAAAATTACTGTTTGCATACATATGACTCCTTAAGAAATATTCTTATTCTTTTTATTATGAGGTTTTAAAAAAAATCTATATATTTTTGTTGATTCAGAGAGGAAGGGAGAGGGAGAGACAGAAATATCAGTGATGAGAGAGAGTCATCAGTCTACCCACTAGGGGTCAAGCCTACAACTTGGGCATGTGCCCTGACTATGATCTTCTGGTTCATAGGTTGACGCTCAACCACTGAACCACAACAGCTCAAAATATATTTTTATTTATGTCTTGATATACCAAAAATAAGTTTACTAGGTGTACCAGTTAATACTGGCGGATTTTGTAATCAAAGAAAACAGGATAATTTCAAGAGAAACATCAAAAGTGCTTTATTTAACGTAATGTCCATCGCTAGCTACACATTTCCCCCATCTTTCAGGTAATTTGTGGATACCGTCCCAATAGAACTTTTCTTGTTTTGAGGCAAACCATTCAGAGACCAAATTTTCCACTTTTTCGTATGTTTTGAAGTGCTGCTCAGAAAGTGCGTGTGCCATTGATCGGAACAAATGGTAATCTCAAGGAGAAAGGTCTGCTGAATACGGCGGGTGGGTTAATACTTTCCAGGCAAGATCTTTTAACGTGTCTTTAACTGGTTTTGAAGTGTGTGATGGTGCGTTATCATGAAGCAAAATTACTTTGCCATGTCTTCTGGCACATTTTGGTCGTTTCACAATCAAAGCATGGTTCAAATTGATTATTTGTTGTCGGTAGCGATCAGTATGAATGGTTTCACCTGGTTTTAGAAGCTCATAATACCACACCTTCCTGATCCCACCAAACGCAGAGCATTGTCTTCTTCCTGAATTTGGCCTTGCAGTCAATGTTAATAGTTGACCTGGATCAACCCATGATTTTTGTGCATTTGGGATTCTCAAAATAAATCCACTTTTCTTTTATTTATTTTTTTTCAAATATATTTTATTGATTTTTTACAGAGAGGAAGGGAAAGGGATAGAGAGTTAGAAACATCAACGAGAGAGAAACATCGATCACCTGCCTCCTGCACACGCCCTACTGGGGATATGTCCGCAACCAAGGTACATGCCCTTGACTGGAATCGAACCTAGGACCCTTGAGTCCGCAGGCTGATGCTCCATCCACTGAGCCAAACCTGTTAGGGCAATAAATCCACTTTTCATCATCAGTCACAGTTTGATGCAGAAAAGACTTTCTTTTGTGCCGTTGAAGTAACATTTTACTGATGACTTTTTGGTTTCCCATTTGTCTTCCATTCAGTTGATGTGGCACCCATTTTCCTTCCTTGAAAATCTTTCCCATTGCTTGTAATGATCGGAAATTGTTTGCTGAGCAATGTTTAATCTTTCTGCAAGTTGTTTTTGAGTTTGACATGCATCTTCATCCAATAATGCTTGTAATTGTTGGTCTTCAAACTTTTTCGGTTAACCTGGACATTGTCTTTCACATCGAAATCATCACTTTTAAAGCGTTTAAACCAGTGTTCACAAGTATCTTGAGATGCAGCATGTTCACCATAAGCTTCTGGAAGTATATGATAACTTTTTCTTCAAAATAAAGTAATGTATTAAAACTTCCCACAAATGCTCTTTTTTTGGCATGAAATTCAACATTTTTAAGCATAAAAATAACTCTGATGTTAACACTTTCAGCAAATTTGACATACAAAGTTTTGAAGCTTGATCACTACAACAAAATAGCATACATATCAAATCGCATATATATTAACAAATGTGTAACTCCATCTATTGAAAAAAATCCGCATTATTAACTGGTACACCTAGTAAATAGTTATTTGAAATCTGAAATATTTATGTGAAATCTCTTGCAAATATGTTTTAAGGTTTTTGAAGACTTATTGCACAGGGGGGAAAATATGCAGATAGAGACACATGCTAAAAGCATTAGTCTCAAAATAATCTCTACTATGGGCAAAACAGAAATTTGGGCTGTCATAACCCAATCACTCTATCAGTCTGCATTTTAAGATTCTGTCCCTGATGAAATTGTCCTGTTTCAGAAAACTAGTGGAATAATTTGTCCTCAAGATCTGAATAATGTTATATCATTGCAGCACTGTCTAATTGCCACCTCTCAGAATGAAGGTAGCAGCTCTGAGATGGCAGGACAGAAACTTTCTAAGCCTAATCATTAATCATGCCTGAGACTGCCTCACGCACTGCTCCCTAATTCCCTGTCTTTCCCCTTCGACATCAGGGTATTTTATAGTACTTGTCTTGAATTTTAGCATTGATCAGCATTCTGGAAGATCCTACTAATAATTCATGTATTATGTGAACTGGCCACTTTCCCCCGGGCTTTTCCAAATCCTTTGTGGGATCACAAAGCTTGTTTGGTGCCCAGCTTTTTTTGGTGGCACTATCATGAAATCAACATTGCTGATTTTTTGCTCACTCCCACAATATCGGTTAAAGACATGAATTAAAGCGTTTCACAGTCCTTAGAATTGAATGTCCTCTTTCCCTGAGCTTTCCCCTTCCTATCTATGGGACACAAGAAAGGTTTCTATTGTCCTTCCTTTTGACTGTGCTTATTTTTTTTATGGAGATATTGCATGGGGGGAAAAATGGCAGCTCTGAAGACCAAATTGTTACTGGATTAAAAAATATTTTTTTGAGAGCCAGTGTATTATGAAATTTGGAGATTTCCAAACCAAGTTTGAGAGTGACGTACGGTCTCAACAGCTGTCTAATTAGGATACACATTTTAAAGTGTCCATAAGGATTGGGCAAAGAAGTACGATTTCTGTGAGCAAAAGATGATCTTGGGTATTTTAAACTTAAGCAGTGTTGTGCTACATTACTGGGAAGTCCTGTGTAGATGAAGAAAGCTTGGCATGGGGCTGCTTGTTCTCCTGGCCTAACCTGGGAGCCAGCAGGACTGAGCTGCAACAGCAGTTAAGCACAGAGCAGTGTGAGGAAGAAAAGGATGATCAGTGATGTAGTTTACTCTGAATCAATCCCAAAGTTAGCATCAGTCAGTCTAACTTGTGTAAGCAAAGAGTTTGTTAAGCACTTAATCCTTCTATTTTTATTTAATGCATCACCTCAAGTAAATTTTAAATTCCAGCTAACACAAAACAAAGGCCCAGAGTGCATGTGTAGTCCAGTAGAAGATCTCCAGTGGCTCTTGGAGATAATCTCCATGGGGGCTCTTGGACAACTTACGAAGAATGGGCTCAGTCAGTTTCTAACTTGTCTATAAATTAAGTAATCTGTGTAGAATACTTATTTTGCCATTTATAAGAGAAACAAGCTATATATATAAACAACCTATATATGCGCCTATATATATTAAACAAGCTTTTCAAATTCAAAATATGTAATCTATGCACCCTTCCATTAGAGTGTCTACCTTATTATGAGGTGAAAATGTTTGATAACATGCCCTGGTCCCCTTCCCCCTTTTAAATTAGAGGCCTTTTCACATATGAATTCTCTTTAGTGACTTGGACCTCTGTACTACTCTATTTTTTTATTTTTGTCCATTTCAGACTTGAGCAGTAAATGAAAACACAGAAACAAATACTCTTTGTGGTAAAAATGCATTCAGAAGTGTTAAGTCAGAGTAGCTCCAAGGACTGCCTAAATTTTGGTTTGTTCATCTCTTTAACCTCCTGGTGCCTTTTATTCTTGAGGATATATATATATATATATATATATATATATATAGAGAGAGAGAGAGAGAGAGAGAGAGAGAGTCACTTTTTATTTTTCTCTTTTTGAGATGCATTTTAAAGTAAAGGTAGGTGATAACATTTGGCATTATTAGGCTTTTCAGAGTCATAGTTTTTTCCTGCAGATATTTTTATATTTAAGCTGCAATAGAACTTGTCTTAGCAGTCTCCTCTTGGCATTTCATCCATGTTCAACGCGGGGGATGGGAAGCAACAGTAATTTTCATTAATACCTGTGAATTCCATTTTTGTGGCACTGTTGCCAAGGCCAATTTGTGAACTCTGCCTTCACTCCTGGTTGATTGGTTCTTTTATTTATTTCGTTGAATATGGCCAGATTGCTTCAAAGTTTTGTTGATAGTAGTACTGACTACTAAACAGGTCTTGCTTTATTATTATCTTCCTATAGGAAGTATAAATTAGCAACTGTTGCAGAGCCTGTGAGAAGCTCTGTAGCAGTTGCTAATTGATGCTCCTTGGGAACAGCACTGCTCATGCTAGAGCCACAGTGACTGCCTCACTTATGACTAAACTGAGAGGAGTGAGGGTTAGTATAATGTAAGGGGGGGGGGGGGAGCGTTTTAAGCAATTTTTTTTAAGCAAAGGATTGAAGGTTGCGTGTGTTTCATCACTAGAATGTTAAGGGTGAAAAGTCCTAATTTCTAAACTTGGCTTTTGTTAAAATGGTTATGACCATGGAGAAAAGTTTGGTTTTGGGACTTGCTTGGTTTCTAGGTTGCAATGACATCTTTTTGATAAAGTGTCTTTATGGGCACAGACTAGAAACCGTCCAAATGCATGACAACATACAGTTATCCTTGAGTTAGATATTGTGATTCTTTTATTTATTTTTAAGGTTATTAGGCAGTAGTCACAGTCATAGCTCTTAGCAAATAAACTTGGCTTCTCTATTCATTGGCTTGACACTACTAGGCTTTTTAAAATATATATGTATATTATTGATTTTTTACAAAGAGGAAGGGAGAGTGATAGTTAGAAACATCAATGAGAGGGAAACATCTATCAGCTGCCTCCTGCACACGCCCTACTGGGGTTGTGCCTGCAACCAAGGTACATGCCCTTGATCAGAATCGAACCTGGGACCCTTCAGTCCGCAGGCCGACGCTCTATCCGCTGAGCCAAACCACTTAGGGCAACTACAACCATTTAAGTCAGTGGTTCTCAACCTTCCTAATGCCGGGACCCTTTAATACAGTTTCATGTTGTGGTGACCCCCAATTTCATTGTTACAAATTGAACATAATTAAAGCATAGTGATTAATCACAAAAACATTATGTAATTATATATGTGTTTTCTGATGGTCTTAGAAGACCCCTGTGAAAGGGTCGTTTGACCCCCAAAGGGGTCGCGACCCACAGGTTGAGAACCGCTGATTTAAGTGGAGACAAAGGCTGTTGGTGCTCAAATGGCTGCTGCTATTGAAATAAATGGCTCTTAACATGGCTTCAGGAATGGCCACAACTTTTTTGGAATTGCTTTACTTTTGTATGGGTGAAATAAAGACAGTTTGTATTACTGTCCCTTGTCTATGGTCATTTTTCAGTTTGCCCCTCAGGAGTACATACTCCACACGTTAAATTTACTAGTCGCTCCTATTTCCTTCATCTCTGCACTGATTCTCCTTTCTGTTTTGTGTAAAGTCCTGGTTTGGTAAACATTTCAGGAAAGGACAAGGAAGGCAAGGCTGTAGACTTAACCTTTGAACACTTGGCTTTCCTGCTTTCAATGCCATGCAAATATATTACTAATAAACATGCCTTTCAAATTGTTAATTAAAAAAAATAATTTTATTTTACATTTAAATATCTCCTAGCAATATTTTAAAATCCAATAATAATTTTAATATTTTTTGAGCAAAGGAGGTAGAATAGGCAGGACTTGTTGAGGCCATTAAGAGGGTTATTTTTACTCTTGTAGTGCTAAACCAAGCTTGAAAACTGAGTTGGAGAAGGCTTTACCATTATAAAAATAATACTTTAAAAAATAGCCTGTTTAGAGATTTTCTCCAAATTAACGCTTTAAGTTTCTGTTTGCCATCTTCAAGTTCAGTAGCCATTTTAATGGTTGACTTGATGGGTTTTAACATCTGGGCATGGTGGTCATGAATTGGCAATCCAAACCTTTAGGAAAATCTGCAGATCTTTTGAAATGCTTTGTTTTTCCCCCTTTGTGTAGATTAGAAGCACGTGAGTCTGTTTAATTGTTTAGATACAAACTAAGTTTGTGGGGGGGTTTTTGTTTTTGTTTTAATTTCAAAGAGGAAGAGGGAGAAAGAAGAGAGAAACATCAATGATGAGAGAGAATCATTGATCAGCTGCCTCCTGCATACCCCACACTGGGGATTGAGCCTGCAACCGGGGAATATGCCCTGACTAGGAATTGAACTGTGACCTCCGGTTCCATAGGGCACGCTCAACCACTGAGCCATGCCGGCCAGGCCAAACTGAGATCTAAATTTGTATTTAATCTGTATTCTTTATTGAGGAAGTTGAGAAGGCAGCAATAATAAAGCCTGGCTTAATTCACTGAGGAGAATCCAGGTGCTGCTCTGGTTTTGTGATTGAATATTCAAACATCCTACTTCTGACAATTGTTGGGCCCACTGCTTTGTGCAGGACCTGCTGTAGAATTGGTGGGGTGTAGAGCAAAATGAAAATGCAGGTGCCCCCTTGTTTAAAAATTAGGAATTTCAAGACCACAACAACAATATTAAACCAAGCACGTGACTGTCCTGAGCACAGGGCCCCCTGGATTATTCAGGTTGCTTACCCATGTAGCACGCAACACCGTGTAACCCTTTGAGCATATACACATTCTTGATATAGCATTTGAGCTCAGTCTAGTAGTGGCATTGCACTTTGTGTGCTGTTTACTTGCTTTCACCAGTAAGAGTGTATGTGTAAAACTTCTCCCTTACCCAGAAAGTGAATCATGTGGGCTTCTTTCCTATAGATTTGGATTGCCTCTAGTCATGAATGAGAGGTCCAGCCAGAGAAATTGATATGGAAATCTGTTTGTGGTGGGAGGAACATCAAGGACATTGTTAATGAGTTTCACCTACCTTTACTGCACACCTGTAATGCCTAGTTCTGTGGTTTAGAGAATATGGAGTGTTTCTGGGCTTTCTTATAAGGCAGAGGCTCCATACAAGGTTGCTGATGATTGTTCTAAATTCCCATTGTTTTCTTGGCTTTTCTCCCTTGGTTTATGTGTCGTCTGGAAACTGATTTGTAGTTGGTGAGGTAACATACGTGGAGCTCTTAATGGACGCTGAAGGAAAGTCAAGGGTAAGTGTCTGAGAGAATTTCTTCTGTGGATTTACTACATGAAAAATGTAACTGTATGGTGGCGTGGAATCGAATGAAATCAGGAAGGCAGTGAGTGCTCATGTTATAGTAGCCATGTTTGATTTTGCCAAACATTTGAGTGGGGTGGGAAGGGATTTTGCAAACGGGAGTCCTGCTTTTCCAAATGGCTGGCCAAAGAGCTTTTTGGTATTCTGTTTGGATGCCCAATTTTGATAACTGGGGACCAATTGTAGCATTGTCTCTTTGTTAACAGAGGAATTGGCTGTGTGTGAATTATGCATGGAATTTTAGTGGTGGTATATTAATGTAAAACGTGCGTTCTTGTCTAGAAAATGTTACTCTTGGTTGTTTGCTGAATTTGAAAGTTGTGTGAACCAAAGATTCCGAAAAGATTGCCTTTTTGCCAGTAAATTGTAAAACAAATATTTAAAATCTGAACGTTTAAAATTGGCCTTGTTTAAAGAGAAAATAAACTATTTTCTGTTGTGCAATAGAATGGCTTAGAATAATCAAAAGGATGAGCTCAGTTAATGAAAGGGATGGATTTAGGAGGAGGATGGTAAGGAGTTGATTGAGGGAAGCAGATCTAAAGTTTGTGTGATTTCTTGGAGAACCTGAATTTAGGTCTGCTTATTATAACTTCAGCAACTCTAGTGCAATGCTGGTAACGTGCAGGAAAAGGAGATAATAAGGAGCCCAGCT
This sequence comes from Myotis nattereri, assembly GCF_964212035.1. Classification (NCBI taxonomy): domain Eukaryota; kingdom Metazoa; phylum Chordata; class Mammalia; order Chiroptera; family Vespertilionidae; genus Myotis; species Myotis nattereri. The sequence goes on from NC_138080.1 coordinate 11,125,320, forward strand.
TTTAATAAGGAATGCTAAGTAAGACACTTCTGTCAGCTTCCTCTTAGAAGGGTTAATTAAAAACAACAACCTAACTTTGTTACATAAATCATTTTTATAACTGTCATTGATATTTAATATTTTTTTTCTTTTCTTTTCCCCTTTCCTTGCTCTTCTGATTGGTCTGTGGCTTCTTCCAAAGGGATGTGCGTAAGTATTGTCTAGTTACTTATTGGCAATTGAGCCTTCTAAGTTGCAGGACTGGTTTCACTCATTTCCTTTTGACTCTTCTTAGCGTTGTTGAATTCAAGATGGAAGAGAGCATGAAAAAAGCTGCTGAAGTTCTAAACAAGCATAGTCTGAGTGGAAGACCACTGAAAGTCAAAGAAGTAAGCGCTTAAAACACTGGATATCATTTGTAATTGTCAAGTTGTCACACTATTAGGAGTTAGGAAAAGACAAAAATAGTCCTGGGCTATGTTTTATGGAGCAGGCTAACCTTTGTTGTTTTTCTTTAATATATTTTTGTTGATTTCAGAGAGGAAGGGAAAGGGAGAGAGAGAGAAAAACATCAGTGATGAGAATCATTCATCAACTGCCTCTTGCAAGCCCCCCCCTGGAGATCGAGCAGGCAACCTGGGCATGTGCCCTTGACTAGAATGGAACCTGAGACCCTTTAGTCCGCAGGCCGAAGCTCTATCCACTGAACCAAACCAGTTAAGGCCAACCTGTTTTGTTTTTGTTTTATTTCAGAGAGGAAGGGGGAGAGAGAGAAACATCAATGATGGGAGAGAATCATTGGTTGCCTCCTGCACGCCCCCTATTGGGGATCGAGCCCGCAACCTGGGCATGTGCCCCTGACTGGAATCGAACCTGGGACCCTTCAGTCCGCAGGCCAATGCTCTGTCCACTGAGCCAAACCAGCTAGGGCCAACCTGTGTTTTTAATGAAAAGGGTCAGTCACAGGCTTCAGTAGTCACTTCTATAAGAACTTTGAATTAGTGGCTGAGTACATCCTGAGTGACTGCTGCCTGTCTTCTAACATCTGTGATCTTAGACCAGTCTGCCATGTGTTCTCAGAGGCATCCAAACTGAGCCTGTGGTTTTCTATTGTTTTTAAAGGATTCTATACCTGTAGTTTTACCCAGTTTGATCCCTATTCTTGGCCTCCTTTTTTCTTTTTTTCTATATATATATACACACACACACACATATATATATTTTATTTTTTTAATTGATTTTTTACAGAGAGGAAGGGAAAGAGATAGTCAGAAACATCGATCAGCTGCCTCCTGCACACCTCCTACTGGGGATGTGCACGCATCCAAGGTACATGCCCTTGACTGGAATCAAACCTGGGACCTTTCAGTCCGCAGGCCGATCATGCTCTATCCACTGAGCCAAACCGGTTTCAGCTTTTTTTCTTTTTTAAATTGAGTTTGTCATGACTCAAATCCTCTTGCATATCTAATCCAAATCAAATACCTTCTCTCCCTTGAGGAATAGGGTTTTTTAGATTTTATTTTTATTAATTCAGTCCCTCCGCTTTCTTTTTCAATCCTTACTTGAGGATATGTTTTATTGATTTTTACTTAGATGGGGAGAGAGTAAGAGAGAGAGAGAGATGAGAAACATTGATGTGAGAGAGAAACATTGATTGGTTGCCTCACAAGCTCTCCAACTGGAGAATGACCCTCCACCTTTTGGTGTACAGGATGATGCTCCAACCACACTGGCCAGGGCCCTCCTTGACTTTTTTTAAATCTGTTCTTCTTGGAGGAAGATCAGTATATTCAGAGCTCAGGGAGGAAATTGTGGTAGGGTTTAAGTTCTCTTGTGTGTTGGAGGTGATACGGAAAAAGGCAGAGTTTAAGAATAGTGTCAATACCAGAGCTTTAAAGACCTGTCCAGACTTTACATAGGAGTCAGATGCCTGAATAATGTGAAAGATGGTGATCTAGAGGGGTGTTTTCAAACTTTTGGAAAATGCACTGATGGGGTTAGCAGGAATGATAAAATCCCATTGAATCAGTGTCAGCTATAACAAGCATTGGCAAGATCTGGAAGTTGTAGATTATGTCAGCTAATTGGGTCACCTCCCTTCCCCCTTTATTTTTATTATTTACTTAGTTTAGTTGAGAGCTAAATTTTACATCCTTTCTTTCTTCCTTGTTCCTTTGGCTGGGATTCTTCCTGGCCTGGTGATTTAATTCATTTGAATTTGTTAAAAATTTTGAGAAATGCTTTCCAAATTACCTCTCAATTTCTGAAATTTTGGGGATATCGCTTACAGTGCGAGCATGCATTTAGTTGCCACTGGGTCAGTTAAATGTAACACTTCTGTGCTCGTTTTAGGATCCTGATGGTGAACATGCCAGGAGAGCAATGCAAAAGGTGATGGCTACGACTGGTGGGATGGGTATGGGACCAGGTGGCCCAGGAATGATTAATATCCCACCCAGTATCCTAAATAATCCTAACATCCCAAATGAGATTATCCATGCATTACAGGCTGGAAGACTTGGAAGCACAGTATTTGTAGCAAATGTAAGTAAATGAAACAGTGTTTGATGTAGAAAAAAAAATCAGAATTTTATGAAACAGTCTTATCAATGTGTTATAAAAGTAGGTTTGATGTTTGAGAAGAAAAACTTATGAGAGGGTTACGTTATATTCTTGATTTATGTTAAAGAAATCAGCCTTGGGGTTAGGCTTTGTTCCCTAATGACCACCGCAGTCATAAGTTACAGGTTTGACTGAGGTCCCATGGGGGTGGTAGTTACTGTTGTTTATTACAAAAGTGGTGGCTGAGTCTGCATTCTTGGTGGGTTTAGTTAGGTGCAGGATGAAAAAGTTTCTGAGCAGAGATTATGTACTGACACTCCCTCTTGTGTCTGGGATAAATGGTAATGCCTTTGTCATTTGCAAAGGGAAATATTTTTTACAAAAGAAAGTGGGGAGGGGAGGGTAACGATACATTCTGGGGAGCCTTTTTTTTAAAGTTTAAAAAAAGCATTACTTTGAAATGTATGAGGTGATTTTAAGCTGTTCTTCAGAGAAGAGACAGTAAATGGCAGTTAAGGCCAGACTTTATAATCCTATTTGGTAAATTTTACTGCAGTTCATAAGTTTTTGTGATATGTTTTTCTAATGCTTGTCTCCAACCAAAGCATGTTGAATGCATGTAATACAAATGATGTTTTTCTTAAGATGTCTACATTGAGATTTTCTTCCCCCTTCCTTGATTAGCTGGATTATAAAGTTGGCTGGAAGAAACTGAAGGAAGTTTTTAGTATGGCTGGTGTGGTGGTCCGGGCAGACATTCTTGAGGATAAAGATGGAAAAAGTCGTGGAATAGGCACTGTTACTTTTGAACAGTCCATTGAAGCTGTGCAAGCTATATGTATCCTTTTATTGGAATTCAGCTCTTGGAGAACAGTTTGTCTAAATGTTAATAGAGGCTTGTGTGGGGAAATGGTTAACTTTGCATATTTCTGTTTCCTGAGTGACTAGAGGGAATGTATTTCTGTGGAATTGGAAAAGTTCTCTGTAATGGAATTGATCTAATCCTGTGTAGATAAAAGGCTGGTTAGAAAGTAGGCACATTCTCATAAGTGGTCTTTCCCAATGATTTCTTTTTAGAGGAGTCTGGTTTGAAATGGGAAGCCCAATGAATGTGCCACTGGAGAAAAATTCGGTTATTTCTTTTTGTTTTGTTTTTTTAAAAATATATTTTATTGATTTTTTACAGAGAGGAAGGGAGAGAGATAGAGAGCCAGAAACATCGATGAGAGAGAAACATCGATCAGCTGCCTCCTGCACACTCCCCACTGGGGATGTGCCCGCAACCAAGATACATGCCCTTGACGGAAATCAAACCTGGGAGCCTTCAGTCTGCAGGCCGATGCTCTAGCCACTGAGCCAAACCGGTCAGGGCTGGTTATTTCTTTTTTTTCTTTTAATATATTTTACTGATTTTTTTACAGAGAGGAAGGGAGAGAGATAGAGAGTCAGAAACATCGATCAGCTGCCTCCTGCACATCTCCTACTAGGCCGGTTATTTCTTATATAAGCCTTTGCAGGGCCCTATTTCCAGTAGATTGACATCATTCTGTAAGAAGCATTTCTCTCTCTCACCATAGGCTCTTACCCTAGAGTTACATTTTTGTAGCCACGATGGAGACTACCACACAGGAACACAGTCACTAAATGCAGGCAAGACTGTCACAGTATTTTGCCCAGAAAACATGGTACTTCTAAAATGTTAGGATACTTGGCTCATTGGACGCGTACGGAAAACTGATGCCAGTGCTTAAGAGGATGGTTTGGTGAGAAGTGTAAAGTTGTATGAATGAAGCTCTGCACTTAGAGCTTCTACACTATCTCATAAGTGCATAACTCTTACGTTGCAAGCTGAGGTTTACTTATTTCCCCCTTGAATGAGCTTTATTTATTGTTCCTTTTATGCTGACTTGAGAACCAGATACAATTACTTGAAAGTGTAATGAGGAATCAAAATTGCTCTTCATTACTAGAGGGACTGGTAGCATTTGGATTATTTTTCTCTTATCTGTTTCTTTCCTGCCGTGCATGTTTTTAGAATTGTAAGAAATTGCCTTAATTTTAATAACAGCTATGTTCAATGGACAACTGCTATTTGATAGACCAATGCACGTGAAAATGGTAAGTTAATAGGTTCTCTAAAATACACTCAAGTGTAGCAAAAACATAGAATTATTAATAGTGCATGCACAGCCATTATTTATGATCAGTCTAAGTCAGTGATTTTCAACTGGTGTGCCACAATAATTTTTAAAACATGCAATACCTATTTATTTTTATTGAATTTATTGGGGTGATATTTGTTAATAAAATTATATAAATTTCAGGTGTATAATAATAGAATATATCTAAAACCTGACTATATAGTCAGGGGCACGGACCTCTTATTTATTTTTAAATTTATCTTTATTGTTGAAAGTATTACAGATTTTGTTCCCCCATTGACCCCCTCTATTCTGCACCAGTCCATCAGTCCCCCCTCCCATACCCTCACCCCCACCCCACCAAAGCCTACCACACTATTTTTTCTGTGTCCATGGGTTATGCATATATGCATATAAGTTCTTTGGTTAATTTCTTCCTGTCCTCCCCCACCCCCTTTCAACAAACCTCTTCCTTTAGATTGTCAAATAAAAAAAATGACAGCCAACACAACAGTATCTGTTCGATGTGAATGAATCAAAAGTGTACCCTTTTTTTTGTCAGATGGGTGAAAAATAAATTTTTTGGCATGCCGCAGAATTTTAGTAATTATTTTATGTGCCATGAAATGAAAAAGGTTGAAAATCGCTGGTTTAAGTTAAAATAGTGAGCACATGTATGACAGAAGTAACCTTTGCTCATGCAGCTCTTCCTGTCCTAACCTATACTAGAGGCCCGGTACACAACATTCATGCACTGGGGGAAGGGGTCCCTCAGTCCGGCCTGTGCCTCTTGTAGTCCGGGACCTCTCGGGGGATGTCTGCCTGCCAGCTTAGACCCACTCCCCACAGATATCCCCCAAGGGGTCCTTAGCTGCCAGTCACAAGCCCGGCTTCTGGCTGAGCCTCTGCCCCCTGGTGGTCAGTGTGCATCATAGCGACCGGTCATTCTGCCATTTGGTCAATTTCATATTAGCCTTTTATTATATAGGACAATAAAAAAGCCCAGCGACTGAACGACAGGTTGACCAGGTGTTATGACGTGAACTGACCACCAGGGGGCAGATGCTCAGCGCAGGAGCTGCCCCCTGGTGGTCAGTGCGCTCCCACAGTGGAAGCATCGCTCTGCTGACCTGGATGAGCAGCACTCCTCGCAGGCCACTCCCCCCACCAGTGCACACATGCCGTGCATGGGGCCTCTAGTTTCAGATATATTATTATTTGTGTAGTTGGCTAATTGACAGGGTCAGGAGGTCAGTTGAGTATCCTGCTTGAGCAAGTGATCAATTTTAAGGAATAATTATGTACCCTGGGTTTTCAGTTCTCAGTATGTTTTGTTAGTATTATATCTGTTGTGAACCTAATTAAGTCTTCGTTCAGACAGCCTTTAAAGTTTTGTTGAAGTGCTTCAATTAGCCTTGCTATGGCTGTGCCAAAGACAATGGTTAATACAAGCATGATTAGAACATGGTGAGGGCAAGGTAGTTAGCACTCACATTCAGGAAGAAAATAAAAGGAATTGTAAAGGAGTTTGTTTTTTTAATTGTTCAGTTTTAAAAAAAATAGATAATTGCTAAGTGGGGGGAACATCTGTAAGACTCAACAATAAAGATTTTTAAAATTTCTATACAAGCCAAAGAAAAATTGGTTCATGTGTTTCAAAAGCATGAAAAAGGTAATGTGAGTCTTGCTTTTGCTTCATATCCAGGTCCTGTCCATCCCCACATTATACATCTGAGTGTATATTTTAATCCTTTCCTCTTAGCAAGAAATACTCCTTTTTTTAAAAAAGATTGTTTTGGAATTTAAACTTTTCATTGATTTTTTTTTTAGAGGGAGAAAGATTTATTTTATTACTTTTTATACATTTATTGGTTGATTTTTTTAAAAATATATTTTATTAATTTTTTACAGAGAGGAAGGGAGAGGGATAAAGAGTCAGAAACATCAATGAGAGAGAAACATGGATCAGCTGCCTCCTGCACACCCCCTACTGGGGATGTGCCCGCAACCAAGGTACATGCCCTTGACCGGAATCGAACCTGGGACTCTTCAGTCCGCAGGCCGACGCTCTATCCACTGAGCCAAGCTGGTTAGGGCTGGTTGATTTTTTTTAAAAACATATATTTTATTGATTTCAGAAAGGAAATGAGAGGGGGAGAGATAGAAACATCAATGATGAGAGAGAATCATTGATTGGCTGTCTCCTGCACAGGGGATTGAGTCAGCAACACAGGCATGTGCCTTGACTGGGAATTGAACCATGACCCTGGTTCACAGGTTGACGCTTAACCACTGAGCAACACCATCCGGGCAGTTGGTTGGTTCTTGTATGTGCCTGATTGGGGATCGAACCCCTAGCCTTGGTGTATTGGGATGATGCTCTAATCGACTGAGCAACCCGGCCAGGGCTCCGGGCTTTTTTTTTTTTTTTTTTTTAATATATTTTATTGATTTTTTTACAGAGAAGAAGGGAGAGGGATAGAGAGTTAGAAACATCGATGAGAGAGATAGATCAGCTGCCTCCTGCACGCCCCCCCAGTGGGGATGTGCCCGCAACCAAGGTACATGCCCTTGACCAGAATCAAACCTGGGACCCTTGAGTCCGCAGGCTGACGCTCTATCCACTGAACCAAACCGGTTCGGCTCCAGGCTTTTTTTGATACGTGCATGGTATTCTATGGTGAGGGTGTCTCATCATTTATTAAACTAGTCGTCTGTTGATGGGTGTTATTCCTGTCTTTTGCTGTTGCCAACAGTCTTCTAGGAATACTAAGATATATTTACTTTCTCTTTCAGGATGAGAGGGCCTTACCAAAGGGAGATTTTTTCCCTCCTGAGCGTCCACAACAACTTCCCCGTAAGTGTCTCATTTATTATGGTTGAGATTTTGAATTTGATTTATATTAACCAGAAAACTACAATGACTCTTTGAATTTGTGCCATGTTATCTTGCAAAATTCATACATGGATGTTCATACATAGCAGCATAATTTTAACTGATCAGTGGGGAAATACAATGGTAAATTCATACAATGGAACATTCATTACTCAGCCATAAAAAGGAACAAAGTACCAATACATGTTATAGTATGGATGAGACTTGATTCCCATCTATAGGAAACATCCAGAACAGGTGAGTCTATAGGCAGAAAGTAGATTAGTGGTTGCCAGGGGCTGGGAGAGTGACTGCTAATGGGGATAGGATGTCTTTTTGGGGTGATGAAAATGTACTAATTTAGATAGTGGTAATTGCATAACTCTATATATACTAAAAATACTTGAGCTTTACTTTCTAAATTGATGAATGTTATTGTATGTGAAGTGCATCAATCAAAATTTTTATATAGGGTAATTTGCAATATCCAGGTAAAAATCTGTGTTACAATGGGGAAGGCTAGTTGATAGGTCACTGCATAGATGGAAATGGCATACATTAATGAAGTCCGGCACTTCATCTGGCAAGCCCACAGGGGAAAGCTGAGCCTTGGCACAGACAGCTACTGTTGTAGCATGAGGGTTGGGAAATCAGCAGTGCAGACCCAGGCTAGTGTGTTGATGGAAGACTGGGAAGGATGAGGTGGGTGAGGGTGGGAACTGCTTATGCTTTGCTAGGGAGGACTTCTTACCAGATAAGGCAATTGGGGTGGGGCTGTTGGAGTGCCAGCCAGTGCCTACAGTCTGGAGCAGTGACTTAAGTTTGATGCCCAGCCCTCAGAGACTAGAATGCTAACTTTTGTGTGCTTTTGCAGTTCATGGTTACAGAAGCATAATAGAGGCAGATATTGAGGGGAAGTCAATGACTTCAAGAATAAGAATTGGCTTATCTATTGAAAGTTAATATTTATTGAAGGACCACATTTCTTTTGTCATAACCAGTGTGATCATTTGCAGTGGTCATCCAGGGTCAAGGGGGGGTGGCTCTTGTTGACTTTCTGCAGGGTGACGGGGGTGGTGCTGATTGGCAACTTTGGCAGGCAGGCACTGGGCCCCAGGGAGCCCATTATCCAAGGCTTTTTGGTCTCTGAGCACATTTCTGAGGGTTGACTTGGAAGTCATCAGTAATTGGGGAGTAAGTAACCTTGGTGATTTCCTGCTGCTGTTTCTCTGCAATTTAAAAACAGAGGGATGCTAATCAGATTAAACACTTGGGAACACTGTCAGGTTTTTTTTTGTGAGGGTGACATTGGTTAATAAAATTATATAGGTTTCAGGTGTACAGTTCTATAATCATCATCTGTACATTGTATTGTGTGTTCAACACCTCCGTCAAGTCTCTTTTTATTGCCATTTATACCCCCATGCCCTTTTATCTCCTCCATCCCCCTTTCTAATGAACCTTTTTCCATTTAAAAAACAGTTGCTTGTTCTTGGTTTAAGCCTCAGACCATGGTCAACTAGAGCACTAGAGCACTGCAAGTGTCTTACACTATCTCAGGTCTTATTGACTATTCTTAAATTAAAATTTTTATTGATTTTATTAATTAAATATTTTTATTATTTAAAATACTTTTATTGATTTCAGAGAGGGAGAGGAGAGATAGAAACATCAATGATAAGAGGGAATCATTGATTGGCTGCCTCCTGAACCCCCCCTACTGGGGATTGAGCCCCGCAACCTGGGCATGTGCGCTTGGTCAGAATTGAACCCAGGACCCGTCAGTCTTGAGGCTGGTGCTCTATCCACTAAGCCAAACCAGCTAAGGTATTTTTTTTTTTTTAAGAGAGGAAGGGAGAGAGATAGAAACATTGATAGAGAGAAACATCTATCAGCTGCCTCCTACACGTCCGCTACTGACCAGAAATCAAACCAGTGGCCTTCTTGGGGTCTGGGATGATGCTGAACCAATTTGAGTCACACCAGCCAGGCTATTTTTATTGATTTTAAAGAGAGAAACATCAATTGCTTCCCTCCTATATGTGCCCCGATTGGGGATTGAGCCTGTAACCTAGGTATGTTTCCTGATCTGGAGTCAAACTTGCAATCTCTTGGTGTACAGAATGACACTCCAACCAGCCAAGCCACCCAGTCAGGGCAAACCTTGTTTGCTCTTTTAAGACCAGCCTGTATTCTTGGGTCCCTGTTTGTGGACTTGAGGATGGGCTGGGTATTAATCCATGGGTTAGGAAGCTTTGTGGGTAGAGATTGGCAGGTGGAAGTGGGCATATTTGTCAGACTTGCCACCTAATGTCTTGAGTTGCCCTCTTTTTTTTTAATCCTCACCCTTTTCTGTTGTGTGTTTTTTTTAAGAGAAAGTGGAAGGGGCAGGGAGAGAGAAACTGATTGGTTGCCTCCCACATGTGCCTGATTAGGGCTGGGATTGAACCTGCAATCCTTAGGTGCTCGGGGTGACACTTTAACCATTGGGCCACAATGGCCAGGGCTTGAGTTGCCTTTTTATTTAGGGAAACAAATAGGTGCTCACAATTTTTACTGTGTGAGCTGTTCACAGTTCTCTGTAACTTTGAAGTGAACTGATTTTTAGTTGCGCCTTTCTACATATCACAAACTGATCTGTAAAAGGTTAGCCTTAAAAAGGAGAGCTCTTACGTGTACAACTGTTGAGTTACGGATTAGAACCTGTGTTTGTTGTAGAGGTGGATGGAAATGGAGCTTGACAGTTATGACTCTTTTGCTTTTGAGAGTCATGGTTTATTCTAAGTTAGTGGAATTTACACTTCTGATTTTCTCTTTTCCTTTCAGATGGACTTGGTGGTATTGGCATGGGGTTAGGACCAGGAGGGCAGCCTATCGATGCCAATCACCTAAATAAAGGCATTGGCATGGGAAACATAGGACCTGCAGGTGAGAATTACAGTGTACCTTGATTGGAGACTTATGGGGAGTGTAAAGTTATTAACAATATATAATTAAAATAATCCTATATAATAAAGAGGTAATATGCAAATTCACTGTCATGCACTTGCACAAATGGCCACCCCCCATATGGTCACAAGATGGCCGGCAGGGGAGGGCTGTTGTGGGCGATCAGGCCAGCAAGAGAGGGCAGTTAGGGGTGACCGGGCCGGCAGGGGAGGGCTGTTGTGGGCGATCAGGCCAGCAAGAGAGGGCAGTTAGGGGTGACCGGGCCGGCAGGGGAGGGTAGTTGGGGGGGGGGGGGGCGGAAACCCAGGCCTGCAGGGGAGGGCATTTGGGAGCAACTGGGCTGGCAGGGGAGCAGTTAGGCATCGATCATGATGGCAGAGGAGTGGTTAGGGGGTCATCAAACTGGTAGGCAGAAGCAGTTAGGGGCAATCAGGCAGGCGAGTGGTTGGGAGCCAGCAGTCCTGGATTGTGAGAGGGATGTCCGACTGCCGGTTTAGGCCCCATCCCTATGGGATGGGGCCTAAACCGGCAGTTGGACATTCCCCGAGGGGTTCCAGATTGAAGAGGGTACAGGCTGGGCTGAGGGACACACACACACACACACACACACACACACACACACACACAGTGCATGAATTTCGTGCACCGGGCCTCTAGTTATTGAGATAATTGGACATTGAGTAGTTTAAAAGGAATAAGGATTTAATTGGGACAGAGTTCCCTCTTTTAGTTTTTTTTTTAAGCCTCACCCTAGGACAGTGATGGTGAACCTATGACACGCTTGTCAGAGGTGACACGCGAACTCATTTTTTTGGTTGATTTTTCTTTGTTAAATGGCATTTAAATATGTAAAATAAATATCAAAAATATAAATCTTTGTTTTACTATGGTTGCAAATATCAAAAAATTTCTATATGTGACATGGCACCAGAGTTAAGTTAGGGTTTTTTAAAATGCTGACATGCCTAGCTCACAAGGTTCACCATCACTGCCCTATGATATTTTTTCTGATATTTAGAGAGAGCGTGGGAGGGAGGGAGGGACGGGGAGAGAGGAATATTGATGTGAGAGAGAGACATTGACTGGTGCCTCCTGCACATGCCCCAGTTAGGGCCAGGAATCAAGCCTGCAACCGTTTGGCCCACAGACTGGCTCTCTAACCATTGAGCAAACCAGCCAGGGCCCCTGCTTTTTTTTATTTTTCCTAAATTGAATCCTTTTCCCCCCTAAAGCCATCATACCTTAGCATTTTATCCTTGCATAACCTTCTGAGCTGACATAGTTAAGCTAGTCAATAAAAGGAGGCAAGCCAGAGAGTTGGTCTTGCTCAAGGTCACACTATCGGTTAGTGACAGAGACTGTAGGTCTCCTGATCATGGGACCACAGCACTGCCACAGTCTATTACTCAGACGCCCTTGGGCTCAGGCCTTGGTGTTGATATGTTTTCTAGAGGTAGGGGCATTGATGGATGCTAAAAGGCCTGGGGGGCCTCATTACATGACAGCATAGTTATTGTAGGCCACAGGACATGTGATGCACAGTTTTGTTTTTGTTCAAAGAAGGTAAGAAATAGCTAATGAATAAAGGCTTTGGTGTGTAGAACAAACTTTAAACAGCATTTTCATTTCTGTGCAGTGAGGCATTTATATACTATTAAATATTTTTATGACTTCCGACTTAAGTCTTTCTTGAAATCCTTTGAATTTCAAGATGGGTGCGCCTCTACCTTGCTATTATCAGTTCTTTATATTCCTTATCTTTCAGCTTAAACTCTGGGGCCTACCTAAGGCCTGGGTCAGCCCCTCAGAGAGGCTCTACTAATCTGACCACCACACCGTCCTACCTGATACCTAAGAGGAAAGGCGGCTTGGGTTGGGGGAGGGAAACCTCAGTGTTACTAGGAACTGCTTTTTACTTAGAGCAGGAGTGGGGAATGTCTGTCCAGGACCGTATAAGGCCCTCTAAATCATTTGGTCTGGCCCTGCCAAGGCATTCGGGGTGAATTAATTAAATGTTTGACCAAATATAGCAAGCTAATTTTTAAGTTGATACTTTTGTATGGCCCGTGAATGATGTTATAATATCCAAATGGTCCTTGGCAGAAAAAAGTTCCCCACCCCTGACTTACAGAATTTTACCTTTCAAAGAGATTTTTAAATATACTTCTCCCTAAAATAAGTCTCTAATGAATGTTACCTAGTCTGTATCTTATAATTAGATTTCATGTTTAAAACTGTCTGTCTTGAGCATTTTGTTAAACTATGTGAATCCTACATAATTTTGAGTCATGTGGTGATTATTTTGTTAAAGGCTTAAATACTTTTTGGGGAATGTGATGGTTTGACAGTTGAAATGGCACCCCCACCACCTCCCCTTTTCTTGACAATTAAAATATTCATAATCAGTGGTATTTATACATTTGCTGGTTTAGAATTTCTTGTGTGTGTGTGTGTTGTGGTTTTTTAAGTTCAAATGTTACTGCTTCGACATAATTTTAATTTGCATTGACTTTTTCTTTTTAAGGAATGGGAATGGAAGGCATAGGATTTGGAATAAATAAAATGGGAGGTAAGAAATTTAAAATAAAGTACAAATGTAATCCCTTTTAGTTATTGTTTTCTCTCTTTTTTCCTATTTGTTTCTCTTAAGCCCTGCATGAAATTTTTACTTTTACTTTGACTTCAAAAAAGTTTAAGTCTTGAAATTAACCTGTCCTTTCTTCCCATGGGTGCCTTGGCTTTTGGTTCTGGGTTTCTTACTTACTGGCTCTGTGTCTTTGGGCAAATCACTTCATCTCTCTGGACCTCTGTTTGTTTGTGATTCATGGAAGGGGTGGATCAGATCAGCTTTTTTGAGGGTGCTGATTTTTAAGCAAGGAGCACTAACATTTGTTTTTTCTAAAAGTCCATAAACTTGGTAAGCAAGTTCCTGGCAGAAAATAAAATATGCCCAAATGAAACTTGTGAAAACCGTTTTCTTTTCCTAATCAGTCTAAGCAGTCTCATAGGGATGGTGCTGAAATGTGTATTCTCTTTCAGGCATGGAGGGTCCCTTTGGTGGTGGTATGGAAAACATGGGTCGATTTGGATCTGGGATGAACATGGGCAGGATAAACGGTAAGACAAGTGTTGCCTTCCTGCTTGCCTCTTGCTCTTTGCTGGCTATTGGGTCTTGTGTGACCTTTAGGCAGTAGACCCATTTTTAATACATTATTCTCCCCTTCCACTTTTCTACCAAATCAAATGTCTTTGAATTGCCTTAAATATCAGTAAAACTGTAAGTTTGTAGTTTTAGAAGCTAGTCATAATGGTAGGTTTTTATTCTCTTAGTCACTAAACTCTTGAGACATCCTGTGTTCTGAATCTTCTCCAGTAATAGTTCAGTAAAAATTTAAAGCTATCTTATTGCCTGCAACACTAGCAAGCATCATGTAGATACCTCTGCTTACGTTTTGCACCCTTTAAAATGGTCTCCAAGTGTAAGGGATTAGTTTCTTTAGCATTTTTATGAAGTTTGTGTTTCCCCTAGAGTGCTGGACTGATGAGTTCTTTATCATTTGCCCTGATGATTCTTGAGTTATAAGCAGAAGCATTAATTTAGTTTTTACATAACACAAATTTTTGTGTACTATCATTCAAATCTTACAGCCCTTCCGACCTCGTAATAGAACTATAATGATAATATTAATTATAATGACAGTGTGTTGTGTCATTTAGTTTTTGCAAGAACCACATGATGTGTAGGTACTGTTATCCCCATTTAAGCAGAAACTGAGGCCCAGAGAGTGACTTGCCCTTGGGTTACATGGCTAGCAATGGTGGACCCAGGCTTTCTGGCTCCAGAGTCTGACTCTTTAATATGCTGCAATCCTGCCTTTTAGAATTGCCCCTAGCACTGGCTTTAAGCAGCCTCCCTCACTAGCAGGGCTGTTGAGTGTGCCGAGAGAAACCTGCAATCTATCTTTTTAAAATCCTCTGGGTTTTGGTAGACTCTGACCTTGCCTGTGGGAACACTGCTTCCTTTATACACATAAAATTCCTTGGAATGGGAAGCCATTAAGGATCTGGGGTTAAACCTTTCTTTGCTGGTCTGTAGTAATGGATATTGGGGCGATATATAGCGCAATCATACATTACTAGGATAGACATCACATGTCAACTGGAAAACGATGTCCCGATGAGTAAAGTGTTCTTCATGGTGGGAAAAAAGATGTAGGAAGGCCCTCACCATGAGTTAGGAATGAAAGGACAAAGGTCTGTGCTGCCGGTGTGTTCTCAGGCTTGCCTGTGGCTTATGTGTGCCTGGGATGTTTAATAAAAATAAAAGTTGGAGAAATTTGGCTTGATAAAGTGTTTATTCAGAGTAGATGAGTCATTAGAAAGAGGATTTAGGTTGTTACTCTGAGTGGACTGAAATGATTTAGAAGTAGTTGGGAACAGAGTGGGGGCTGTGCTGAGCCAGATGGATAAAGTCCTTGATGACCTGGCAGCTGGAATGCTGCAGTTAGTTTTGAGTCTGGTGATTAAAGCTTTAAAGTGCTGATTCTTGTGGAGAGTCAAACAGTGGCGGATGTGTTCTTAGGTTGTGTTCTTGGATGTTCTGAGGTATAGATACTTGAGTCTACCTCCATTCTCTACAGTAGAGAACAGAGCCTTTCTTCTTACATTTGAACTGTGTTCTAATTTGGTGGGATCGACTCTAGATCCCTTGGGTGCTGGATCCAAGGGAAGTTTTAATCACTAGAAAAAAATTGAAGATGTTTCAGATTTAATTTAATGTTTAGTTGATGACTATAATGCATATATACTAGTATTATGGTCACGGGTGCTGATAACAGATTAGAAATTAATCAGCTTTTTGGGGCCAACCAGTAGATTGTTAAATCTTGGTAGAATGGATGTAAAAATTTTTAATTGAAAGGTAATCACATATCAAATAATGACTGATTTGATGCAGTATTTGGCAGTGAAAATCCCCCCCCCCCCCCCCCCCCGCGCTCTCTCTCTCTGAGTACATTGGACTTCACACAGGGTTTCCTGAATTCTGTGGCCTGTTGACAGTTGGGAAGATTAGTTCTGAGGCCTTTAACAATGCATTAATGCCTGCATATGACTTTCTTATCTGAAAGGGGATGGGTGCTGCCTTCTTCATAGGCTTATGATAGGGATTAAAATAGTGTTGGAGAACTCCATCTGTTATAGGCCACTCTGGGATTTCTTTTTGCCCACCAGACACAGGCTTGGACAAGTTACCTACATTTCCAGCAGATAGCATGCCACCAATCTATGGGATTCATTTTGGTTGATTCAAACTATGAATATAAAGTCCACCATTGCCAAAACTGTTGGATTTCCATACCAATTCTAGCCTCCTTCCAATGGAAATCATAAGGATATAGCCATTATTTTGTAGTTGGGCAGTAAAAGATGTCCTTCAAATAGCACCTGTCTACCTGATATTTCTAGGGAGCAAGATAATAAACTAGATTTTTCAAGGACCTCTCAATATGGGAAGGAGAAAAAGTAATTTGCATTTTTTATTTATTATTATTATTATTTTGCAAGTTTCTAGTCAAAAGGGTTTTCTGTTGTTTTAAAGCATACGGTGTAAAGACCGTCTAGAACAGCTGTCACCAGCCAGTGGTCCTGTGATGTCTGAAAGGTTGGCAGCCGCTGCTTTAGAATATACAAGTAGCTCAGTGTCCACACTGACAGCAGTTACACCAGGGACATTAGTTTCCGTTCCCAGAGGGTGGAGTTTGGGGTAGTAAGGCCTTTGTTTTTAAAAGACATTGTAAAAAATAAATACTCCTGCTGTCAGCATAGAAAAAAATGAAGTTACCCAAATTCCATTATGTAGATGGAACCACTCCTAATATGCTAAGTGTCTGGTCCTCTGTTCAACCAATCAAAGTGTAATATGCTAATGATATGCTAAGGCCTTTCAACTGCTCGCTATGACGTGCTTTGACCACCAGGGGGCAGACACTCTGACTGGTAGGTTAGCTTGCTGCTGGGGTCCGGCCCATCGGGACTGAGCAAAACAGGCCAACACACCCTGGAGCCCTCCCGCTGTCCCTCCCTGGCTGGCCAACCTCTCGCATCCTTCCCCGGCCCCATTTGTGCTCCAGTGGGGTCCCTCGGCCTGGCCTATGCCCTTGGCCTGTGCCCTCTTGCAATCCGGGATCCCTTGGGAGATGTCAGAGAGCTGGTTTCACCCCGATCCCGCAGGCCAGGCGAGGGGCCCCACTGGTGCATGAATTCGTGCATGGGGCCTCTAGTCTATTTATTTATTTATTTATTTATAAATGGCTGTGCTTGTGTATTACAGCAGGGGCTTTTACATTAAGTTTAGGTTTCAACCTTCGCCTCACCCCTTACCAGGAATGTGACCCTGGTCAAGTTACGAAGTCATTTGAGCCTCAGTTTCTTTGTAAAGGGGCAGAGGTGGTGTAAGGTAATATTGGGGTGGGGGGTGCTGGTTGTGAGGATTCCATGAAATAGTAGCACACATTAAGCGCAGGGCAGGGCAGGGCATGTGGCAAGTGCGCCAGAAATAGTACCTGCTGCTGCTGGTACATAAACAGGCTCTCTTGCAGCCTATCTTTGACTCAACGGGCTCTGCAGTCCCCCAGGTCAGTTACGAGTAGCAGGTGCTTGGTGTGCCCATGTGTGGCTGTAATGGATGTTGTAAATTAGTCCTTCATGGAGTAAGGTAGGTTGCTTTCAGGGATTCACTTGAGGTGACTTTTTTTTTTTAGGAATAAAGGATGAATGTTGGTTTTGTATAGAAAAACTAAATATACTGACTTGGTGGTGGCTGCTGTAGTGTCTGTAAGAGTTTTTTGTTTTGTTAATGTCTAAAATATAATGATATTCCTGGAAAGGCCTAGGGTAATATTTTTTTCCACAGAGATGGAGCGTGGCATGGGTGGAGGATTTGAAAGAGACTTTGCCAGAAACGAGATGGGAATGTCTCGAAGCTTTGGAGAGCCCCTTGGCAGAGGAATGGGTAAGAAAGGCCCTGTGGGGCCCCCGTGGTGGCGGGGTCAGCCCCCTGGAGGTGCAGGAGCACTCTGGTTTTGGAGGTTCTTTCTTAGGCAAAGTCTGCTGGTTTCCTTCCTTAGTCTTCAAAAAAATTGTATGTTTTCTAGACCTAGATAAAAAACTTTTGGTCTTTGAATTTTTATTGCTATGTATAGTACTACTTTTAGTCTTTTCTGGTGGCTTCTTTGTTAACATTGGTATGAGATATTTGCTGTCTGTGGGAGTTGAAACTGCTGTACTTACATAACTGGTGCTCTATTCTGGTAGAGATTGTCAAGGCCCTGCTAAGTGGAGTGTAGGTCTGCTTAGTCCAGGATGCTATTCCACTTAGCAAGAATGTTATGGTGTGCTTTCTGATGCCTTGCGATAGAGCTCGGTGAACTAGAGAAGCTGTCTAATGTTGGAAGACCTTAAGTATTGGGCCTGCCTAAATGCAGAGAAACTCATTATAGTTTTAGTTAAATTACAAAGCAATTTCTTCTTTACTTTTACATGGACATCTCCCCCTGTTTTGAGTTTAGGTTTTTCTGTTACTGTCAGCTTAATTCTCCTTTTTAGTGTGTTGCACTCAGAAGTTTGTTTCTCTCAAAGGTATTTTAGAGCATGGATTTGCCCCTGCTCTAACATCTTCACCTGCTTCTCACCGGTGCAGATAAGAGACTGCTAGGTTACACCCTCAAAGCGCTCAGCCTTTGTCTTTATGGGACACTATGGGCTGGGTGTGAGGACTTTAAGTTTTTTGGGGTCTGGTTTGTATGAGCTGAACTATATTAGACTTTATGAAGGCCCTAGAAAGAGTCATCATTCAGCACATTAGTGAACAGGGTTCTTTTTTCTTTTCTTTTTTAATTTTTTTGGGGGGGCAGCAAAGCTGGCCGTGGGCTCCGGCGCAGGCCCGGGTTGGGCACTGGGAGGCCGCCGTATGTTCAGAAGTAGCTCATATGTTCAGAAGCAGCTCGGTGGGTCGCAGCGACATCTGCAACCGATGCCACTTCCTCCTCCTCCCCAACCCCTCCCCCGCCCTTTTTTTAAATATGTTAATCTTTAGAGAGAGGGGAGGGATAGAAAGATAGAAACATTGATGAGAGAGAAACATGGATTAGCTGCCTCCTGCATGACCCCCACTAGGCACCGAGCTTCTAACATAGGCATGTGCCCTGTCTGGGAATCGAACTGTGACCTCCTCCTGGTTCATAGGTTGACGCTCAACCACCAAGCCACACAGGCCAGGCAAGACATAATTCTTAATTCTGTACATTATTTTTAGGACCTCGTCTTTGTGTTCTTCATGAAGATCAGGAACTAGTAGAAACTCATTCGGAGTAGATACTGTTGTTGATGGAGACTTGTTTCACTTTTTTCCTGTCTATGGTTAGGTAACTTAAATGACTTCCTCATATTTTACTAGGCTGGTAGTAAAGACATCCCCACCCCCCACCCCCCCACCCCCCCTGTACTTGATATGATTCTAGATTATTCCAGAGCTTTTAGAATTTGGGAGTGAGTTTATAATTTGTATATGACTAGGTCAGTTAAAAGTTTTTCATTTCCATGACTGGCTTTGGTTTTGTGTTTGAAATGATAGTGTTTTTAAATTGTTTTAAAATTTATTGTTGTTTGGCCCTACCCGGTTTGGCTCAGTGGATAGAGCATTGGCCTACGGACTGAAGGGTCCTGGGTTTGATTCTGGTCAAGGGCACATGCCTGGGTTGTGGGCTGGATCCCCGGTAGGGGGTGTGCAGGAGGCAGCCAATCAATGATTCTCTCATCTCTCTCCCTCTCCCTTCCTCTTTGAAATCAATAAATCAAAACATATTTTTAAAAATTTATTGTCATTTGGCTGCAAATACTAATTTGTGTCTACCTGTGGTGAGAAGAACATGTGGTATGTAACTGTTCTTAAGAGCACTTTTTTCTGCTCTGAACCCTTAATCCTTTGCTGTTCTGTGGTGCTTCTGTGATGACACAGTGGATCTGGTGAGGTTACTTCATGTGGCAACAGGAAACTCTTCCTGTCCTGACCTGGATAAAAATACATCTGTGGGCCTTGTTCCTTTTGCTACTTTGGCACCTTCTCTCTGATTGAGTTTGTCATCTGTACTGAAGCCTCCCAAAGTGACAAGAACAAGGCTTTGTCTGGATTTCCTTACTGCTACTTATCATCAGACTAAGATAAAAGGTCTTTGTACCAAATAAAATATTTGTCAGGTTTTTAGAGTAGTTACCTGGATTGGTTTTCCAGATTCCGTTCTTGATTTTAATTTTCTGTGTTGTTTATTTGACAGTTCGATTATTTTGGTGCTGCTTTGTATAGCGCCTCGCTACTCGGTGTCCCTTTTCTCCTGTCAAGGCAGTTCTTAGTGCAAACAACTGTACTTGATGCTTCAGGGCTATAGATAAATATGTGGTTCTTGACCTTGAAGGAGAGGAGATAGTGCAGCTGAGGAGACAATGCTAAGAGTGGCTCTAGTTAGCACTGGAAGTCAGTATATCAACGTGGCTTAGCAAGGGAGCTGGTAAGAGTTGTTGATTCCTGATCCCTTAGACAGCCATGTAAGCACCACACAAAGATGATGATTTTCTGTGTTCGGATTTTAAAAAGCACTGCCCTAGATGGCATGCTGCTGAAAGAGCCCTGGATCTTGAACTGGAGGGGCTGGTGTCCAAGGGGGTGCAGCGTAGGTAGAAGGTGTGTTGGAAGATAGGAGGCTAGACAGTGTCAGGTGTAGAGGCTTGGAGGTGACAGTCTATCTGAGACAGGAAGAACAGATTCAAGTTGGGAGTGAGCAGGGAGACCTGTGAATGAGTGCCCATGAAAAGAATTTGTCCTTTAAATCAGTGGTGGAGCCATTGTGAAGGCTTTTTCCAGAATTGGTTTTTTGTTCTAAGTACTGTTTTAGGAAAGTGAGAGTAGGCTTGGGCCTGCTGAGCAGGATCATAGACTTTATGGAAGAATAAGTCCTGTACTGGGTTTGCAGGCAGGATGGAGGTCTATTATTTTTGGTGCACTTCCTTCCTCTAGCAGGCAGTTGCAGTACTAGAAACAGATGTGGGATAGGGTTTAATCTCTTTGTGGTCATGGCCATAATACTTGATGTGACCAGTGGCTATTGTCCATGTTACCGAGCTTTCTTCAAGACCAGGTTGGGGATGGCACAGTCCAAGTTTCCTCTACAGAATGAAAGACTGAGAATAAACTTCTAAAAGTGATCACTAATAACAGCACTCCACAAACTTTGAACTGTTGGCAAGCAAGCAGCAGTGTTTTCTGTCTTAGAGGGCTGAATGTGTTGGGGTTTTTAATTTTTTTGAGGATTTGTCTGTCACTTAGTCACCCTCACACTCAGCTCCTTCCAGGTGGGGCTGGTGGGCTTAGCTTGCTGAACTCCTTCCGTTCACGGCTTGTTAACTAGGTCACATTTCTAGCACTGCATGCACTTGCTGCTGGTTTGCAGGGTTTGGGGCTGTAAATGTAGCTTTAGTTTTGCTAAGGAATAATATTAACATGCTGATTGGATCTGTGTGGGTGAGTGCAGACTTTCGTCTATGAGTACTGAGGGTCTGGACCACTGGCTCCATTTTTGTTCTTCTGACTTTCCAAATTTCATTTCATGAGTATACATGGGCTTTGCTGGGCACATTCCCAGATGGCTCTACCAACTGGGCCTCACTTTGGAGCTATGTGGGCTCCTCTCATCATGACCCGTTATCAAGGATTTTGCAATTTTCCAGTAAAATGATCTTGTCTATGTGTATTTCTCAACCCCCTGCCCCCACTTTCCTTTTTAAATTTCATAATTAGTAGTATTTCTCTGAAATCTGTAATAAACAAATTCTTATTAACCATAGAGAAGTTTGGCTAATTTTTTTTTCTTCCTGATTTCCTTAGAAATCCTAAGTAATGCACTGAAGAGAGGAGAGATCATTGCAAAGCAGGGAGGAGGTAGGAAACGCTTAGTTTTGCTGTTTTGATTTTTAGAATAGGCTGTTATTACCAGGGATAGTAAAGTGTGGTGGTGAAAAACATGGGCTCTAAAATAGACTGCCTGCGGGGGGGAGGGGAATCAGCTTCTGCTTACTTACCTGTGTGACATTTGGCAAGTTACTGAACCTCTCTAATTTTTGTACTATAAAATGTGGATACAATAATACCTACTACCTCAAAGGATTGTTTTGAAGAATAAATGAGTTAATACATGTAAAAGAGTATTTAAGTGCTATGTGAGCTTTGTTTGTCATTGTTATTATAATGTGCTTACATGCTTTGGGGGCTTTTTCGTTTTTAATACTATGAAATTATAAATTCCTGAAAGTATTTTATCTGATTGTAAAAATATGCCACCTAATACATAAAATTGCTTAGTAAAATATATGCATGTACTCATAACAACTCTGAAAATTATGGATAAAGTAAATATCTGAAATTTCACTGCCCAGTGATGAATGCTGTAAACATTTTCAAATGTATCCTCCCAGTAATACACTTTTTAAAATGCGTACTTAAACTAAATGTACTATTTTCAACCTGATTTGTCCTCATGGCTCTGAGTGTTTTGGCATTTCCTTGGTGACTCCACTTGCTAGCACTTTCTGTGGTGGGTTGATTCTAGAACTCATTTCTTCCCAGTTCTCTGCCGCTGCTGGTGGTGATGGTGGTGGAGCGGGGGAGATTGGCCTCATTTCTGATGCTCGTGGGCACGCAACCTCCCCTCTTGAAGTCTCTTGCCTTTTTTTAAAGTTTCTGAGAAATTTCTACTCTGAAAGTCTAATATTCTTAAAATTGTGCATATATTTTGCCACTTGGTGTTTTGTTATTCACCCAAGGAAACAGGTATGGAGAAGGAGCATGACTCATGCCAGGTCACGATGTTGTTCAGTTAGGGAATCAGTTATAGAAACTGTTAACTTTTTTGTTCTTAACTTACATCTTGTACTGGGCTGCAGGCTCAATTGCCCATTTTCAGAGGCAGCTGGTGATAGTGGTGGTGGTAAAGCCTGAGTGAGAGGGCCCCACGAGCTCTGCTTGTGGTAAAGTAGAGGGCAGTGGCCTTGGTGGTGGGAGTCAGATCCTCCTTGTCCAGAGTTGCAAGTGTCACAGGATCACTGTGCACTGCTAACTGCTAACATGTGTCCAGCTGAACTGTGAGGTATGGATCCTAAGCCTCTTTCAGAATCCACTCTGTGGTGCTATAGGATTCTTTTCCTCCAAAGCCAGCAAGGTTACCCACAAGTTGGTTGGCGATTTCTCTGACAGAGTAAGGTTCCCTGGAAGTGGTTGTCTGTGTTCATTTGTACACAGAAGGACCTATGATGGTGTTGGTATTTGTTTTCTTTTCCTCTTCTTGCTTGTATGGCTATATTATAGCTTTTCTATGCTCTGGAGATGCTAAGGAAATGCAGCCAGATTGGCCACCAGCAGGGCATCTTAAAGAGACAAGTTGGGAGAGGTTAAAGGTGGTGAGTGATTTTGAATTGTCACCATGTAATCCATTACACTGGGTGACCATCTGAGGGTGGGATTTCTGAGCCTCTCCTTGAGCATTTCTCAGTCTCTGGTGGTGGGAAAACTGCAGAGCTCTCAGGAATCAACAGCTGTGTCTCAAAAAGATTGTCACAACTACTAGCACTTCCAAGGTAACATGGACAACATTGTCAATACAAATCTTCCAGGGTGGGTTTTTTCCTTTATAAAAATTTTTTTAATGTAAATTTCAACCATGGCACAGAAGTAGGAAGAATGAAGTACTTATTCACTACCCAGCTTTAATAGTTGTCAACATTTGAGGGATATCTAAATGATAAATTATTGCGGGGCTTGGTTTTTGAATTGTGGGTGAGCTTGTGAAGTACCCAGCCCTCTGCACCCAGGTCACCTTGCTGGCACAAGTCCTTGATATCTGCCTGTGTTTTGTGTCCCTCTTTCAGGTGGAGGTGGAGGCAGTGTCCCTGGGATCGAGAGGATGGGCCCCGGCATTGACCGCATTGGGGGTGCTGGCATGGAGCGCATGGGCGCAGGCCTGGGCCATGGCATGGATCGTGTGGGCTCTGAAATTGAGCGTATGGGCCTGGTCATGGACCGCATGGGCTCCGTCGAGCGCATGGGCTCTGGCATCGAGCGCATGGGCCCACTGGGCCTCGACCACATGGCCTCCAGCATCGAGCGCATGGGCCAGACCATGGAGCGCATTGGATCTGGCGTGGAGCGCATGGGTGCCGGCATGGGCTTTGGCCTGGAGCGCATGGCCGCACCCATTGATCGTGTGGGCCAGACCATTGAGCGCATGGGCTCTGGTGTGGAGCGTATGGGCCCTGCCATTGAGCGCATGGGCCTGAGCATGGATCGCATGGTGCCCGCAGGCATGGGGGCTGGCCTGGAGCGTATGGGCCCTGTGATGGATCGCATGGCCACCGGCCTGGAGCGCATGGGCGCCAACAACCTGGAGCGCATGGGCCTGGAGCGAATGGGCGCCAACAGTCTGGAGCGCATGGGCCTGGAGCGCATGGGTGCCAACAGCCTGGAGCGCATGGGTCCTGCCATGGGCCCGGCCCTGGGCGCTGGCATTGAGCGCATGGGCCTGGCCATGGGTGGCGGTGGCAGTGCCAGCTTTGACCGTGCCATCGAGATGGAGCGTGGCAACTTTGGAGGAAGCTTCGCAGGTTCCTTTGGTGGAGCTGGAGGCCATGCTCCTGGGGTGGCCAGAAAGGCCTGCCAGATATTTGTGAGAAATGTAAGTGGATCACCTGGAACCTTTCAATTTGTAGGCGCAAAGGAAAGGGGGAGACAGGAAGTTAGCAAGACCAAATGGTGGCCAGTAAAGTCAGAGATTATGTTCTCTTCAGAAAGGGAGCTGAGTAGCATCGAGGCTACCTTGTCACTGTCCCCAAGTTTGATGCTGGTAGGATGAGGAGGGAATATGACAGCTTACAATACTTTCCAGCAAGAATAGTGGGTTCTGTGAACACACTGGGCTTCCCTGAGTACTAGATGGAACAGTGAGATGAAGAACTCTAGTTTTCTGATCTCTTGGCTTGAAGAGCCACTAAACCTTGGCCTGACAGTACAGAGGAAAAAATGGTTGGTTGTGAATTATCTGTACCAAATTGACTGCCTTTAGCTACTATTCAGTGGTTCTGTGGCCTGAACCACAGGCAGCTGTGCATTCTGCTCTCTGAATGATGTCCCCATGGACAGAAAAAGCTACAATGGAGTAAACTTGGTGTGCTGGTTTAAAACCTCATTCCAGACCAGTTTGTTTTCTGTTGATTGTCTCAGTTGGGAGGTCAGCCAATTTCTCTGTGTAATAGGAAATCCTTTAAGTCACCCTCAGAGATAATGGGAATGTTTATACATTAGGATTTGGTTGAATCACTCATCAGTCTGTTCTTTCCCCCCTTCTTCTCCCCCCCCCCCCCCCCAGCTCCCATTTGATTTTACATGGAAAATGCTAAAGGACAAATTCAACGAATGTGGTAAGTGTTTGAGAAATGCTTTCTAGATGCTTCCATATGTTGTGGCTTCAGAAATCGTAGCTTGTTGATGATGCATTTAAGTTATGCAATGAACCTTCCATCCTAGTTTTAAAAGCCACTTTATTTACTCTAGAGGGCTGATGGGACTTGCCATTTTTCTGCCTATGCAAATATTCAAGCAGGTTGAGTCTCCTTGTATGTGTCAGACACTTTTCCCCTGTGTTTTCATATTACCCTTAATCTTTTTTTTCCATTTTACGGTTTTTGAAAGGAGATAGCATGGCTCCTGTTTTACAGATGATCAGGCAAAGTCACATTCTCAAGCTCATATGGCTTCTAAGTAACAGACCTAAATAAAATGAATACATTTAAGACAAGGTCTCTTTCTACCATAGAACCTACTTGAGTTGCGCTTCAGAGAGCACTTGCCCAGCAGGTCCTGTGAGTGTGGTATTGCCAGGCTCTAGGTATGCAGTAGCTTATATGTGAGTGAAGCTGAAGGTCTGTGATTGTGGTTTTCTGGCACACCAGGCAACCATTCTGGTAGGCTCACTTTTCGGCTGGAAGTAAGTTAAGTTGTCTCTGGGTGACCCCACCTCCCACCCTACCTGTCCCTCACCCCCACTACTTCTGTGTGTGTGTGTGTGTGTGTGTGTGTGTATGTGTGTGTGTGTTTTATTTTTTAATCCTCACCTAAGGTTATGTTGAGAGAGAAACATATATCGGTTGCCTCCCATATATGTGCCCTGACCAAGAATTAAACCCACCACCTTTTTTGTGTATGGGATGATGCTTCAACAAATGAGCCATTTGGTTGGGGCAACTTCTGTTCTTTTAACCATGTAAAATGGAGGCCTAGCCCTAAGCCAGAGTCTAGGTGGCTTGCTAGATCAAAGCTTCCTCCGTGTTCTCATTTCCTGTTGCAGTAGTGGCTCATATTTCACCATGATGCTGCTCTCCTGGTTCTTCTCTGGGGTTAGCTATTGAGCCATAGCCTTCCTTCTTGCCCTCTGTCTCTACTCTTCAGCTCCCACATTGTAGTAGATATTCTGAAAAGTCAGATTGGATCATGCAAGTCCCCCTAGCCTCATATCTGGAATTGACCCTGGGCTGACAAGAGAAAAGTTCACTCACAAGCCCCTGTACAGCTTGATTCCTTCCTCTTTCATCTCCTCTCCCTCCTGTCTCTGAATCCTGAGTTACAAGTGCTGTTCTCCAGAAGTGCTCGGTTGAGAGCTGTTATCAGCAAGTCCTCTGGTGAACTTAAACTCTCTTTCAGAACTTTCCCAGGAGAAGCCCTCCAGGATGTTGACCCTTTCTCAGTTAATGGCTCTAGAGTTGTGGTCTCCTCTAGCACTGGCTACACTGTCATGTCCTTGGCAGTCTCTGAAGTAGAGCCCTGTGTTTCTATGGCTTTTCTCCTGTGCACTTGTTTTCACAGTGCTTGACACATACCTGGATGCTTAATCAGTGCTTGAATGAATGAATATGTGAAAACTGCTAATTATTACACAGCCTATTTTTGGATAGTGCAAAAGTATACATCATATTGGTGATGTGATGGCTTTGTAAATGTGGTGATTTGGTGTAGTGAAAAACGAAGACTTTGTAAAATTTGCTTATAAATTTGGCTTCACGGCCTCCCCTTTTTTGGCTAACTCTTCAGAGTGTAAAGACCTGCATTTGAAGCTGTCAAGGGGCTGGTCAGATTTTTTCCTGTTGGCAGAAGAATGGGAATTGGCCTGAGGGCTATAGAGTTGGGTCCCAGCCACTGTGTTCTGGGCATTCATGCACCAGGGGTGGGGAGTACTCTACTCTCCCTTTTGACTCAGACCACCGAAATTCACAGGTGATTTGGACTGAGTGGAGCCCACACTGAGGCTGAGATCTGGTTTGCCTGATGAGTTGTGGTGTTTTTTTTCCCCTCCCTGTGCCCAGGCCACGTGCTGTATGCGGACATCAAGATGGAGAATGGGAAGTCCAAGGGGTGCGGTGTGGTTAAGTTTGAGTCTCCAGAGGTGGCTGAGAGAGCCTGCCGGATGATGAATGGGATGAAGCTGAGTGGCCGAGAGATTGATGTTCGAATCGATAGAAATGCTTAAGCAGTTGCCTTTTTTAAACATCGATACTAGACCTCTGAATTTGTATTTTTTCTTGTTAACCATTTTAATTTGTTGGCTGGATGTATAAAGATGTTTAAAAAATTCAGTTGCTTTTTGGGGTAATTTGAATTACTTTTTTAATGACTGGGGTTCCATTTGACTGTTTGCATTGAGATTGCAATGTGCGCAATTTTTTTTGTAGTTGTGGCATCTTGTTGACATCAAATATGACTTTGATAATAAATACCAGTTCCTGAAAGCTGCTTGCTTTTGTGTGTGTGTGTTGTGGGGCCACCACCCAATATTTGGGGAGCAGGAACCACTCAGTCTCCTTTCTACCTTTGGAGCTGTGAACACCAGGAGTCTCATCCCCATTCTTGCTTGTCTGTGGACCCTGCTCCTTTAGGAACTAACTATGGAAACTTTATCCTGAGTGGACTTTAAATCCCTTGTGTTGGTAATGGAGACTTGGCTGTTAGCTGTCCTGTCTCCCTTCTGTGCAGTTTCTTGAAGGGGTACAGGCACTACATTGGGTTCATTTCTAGTTCAGCTTTTGTCTTAGTCTGCTCTGGCTGCTATAACAAAAATACCATAAGCTGGGTGGTTTATGAACAACAAATTGATTTCTCACAATCTGGAGGCTCAGAAGTCCAAGATTAAAATGCCAGCAGTCTCAGTGTCTGGTGAGAGAGCCAGATCCTGGTTCATAGTGCCTTCTGTTACCTCACATGGTAGAAAGGACAAAAGAGCTTTCTTGGGGATAATAGAGCTAATTGCCTCTCAAATTAGGCATTAGGATTTGGAGAGGGGGGTGGGGACCAAATATTCAGTTCATAATAGCTTTCTTTACTAAAACAGACTAAGCAGGGTGTGAGTTTCTGAGCATGTTTAGTCCCATAGAGGTTCAGGCTGAACTTAATACCTGGGCTGTATCAGAACTGGGTCCCCCTGCCCTAGCTGGTTTGGCTCAGTAGATAGGGTATCAGCCTGCAGACTGAAGGGTCTCAGGTTTGATTCCAGCCAAGGGCACATGCCTGGGTCGCGGGCTCAATCTCTAGTGTGGGACCTGCAGGAGGCAGCCGATCCATGATTCTCACTGATGTTTCCATCTCTCTCTCCCTCTCCTTTCCTCTCTGAATTCAATAAAAATATATTAAAACAAAAACAAAACTGGGCTACCACCACCAAAATGTGACCTCGTACATGGGTCCACTTGGGCTAGACAGCTGCTTGCAGCCTGTAAGGAGCAGCAGTTGCCACTTGTCCTGTCTGCATGTGGCGGGGCAGTGTTGGATGTGTCCTGCCTGACTCCCTCTCAATCATGATTGGCAGCTGACAGGGCTCTGTCACAGGAGTTCAAACCTTGAAGTCTATCAGGTTTCTAGTTTCCTTGCCACCTTCTCCCCACTACACTTTTCTCCTCGCCTTTATCCCTGAGAGGTGAGAACATGAAGGAGGGGGTCGGCCCCACAGACCCATGAGTGTTTGATCATGTCTCTCTACACTGTGTGCCTGTCAGGTGGGAAAGAAAAAACAAGAAGCAGTGATCACTTTAAAGAAAGGCTTTATGTGGTCCATGTACATGGTCAGTCAGGTGTGAGCCTTGGCAGTTCTGTGGCCTCTAAGCTGGGATCCAGGATTCCTAGGTTAGTGGGTGGTTGTCCTGGGTCCCCACACCTGCAGGCTTTATTGTCCTTGGGGAAATGGTTGGCTTTCTAGAGGGTCTACAGAGGAGGAAGGGTGATTTCCAGTGATGACTCATAAGTATCTCCTGGGGAAGTAGGGTGGGGGCTTACCCCTTCCTCAGATGCTGTGGTCCCTGCCAACCCAACCAGCACATCTACATACCCCAGAAGCCAACGTCATCATACACCTCCGTTTCCCTGGTGGAGAGTACAGTTGGGTTAGCAGAGACAGAAGTTACCCCTGGGCCCATCAACACCCACCCCACCCCCAATCACAGCAGCACTCACAAGGGCAGCAGTGCAGCTCTGGGCACATAGCCATCTGCAGAAAGAGCAGGGATGAGTGAATTCTTGGTCTGGCAGTGTAGGGCCCGTCTCCCCAGTCTGCCAGCCCAGCTTACTCACACTTGCCCTTGGTGTCCCGGCACAGCATCTCCTCCTTGTTGGTGAACTCAATCACCTCCAGGATCTCCCCACGTCGGATCCCCAGGTGCTTCCCACCCCCACGCCGTGTCTTGGCATTGGGGTCAATCATCATCTTTGTCTGAATCACGATCTCCCCCTCAAACTGGGGAGGGGCATGTTAGAGCTTTGGCTGTGCTGACCCTCCCTCCCCCAACCCCAGGGGCCTCGGGCAACTGGACTGACCCCAGCCCTCCCAGGGCTCTTGCCAACCTTGAACTTCTTCCGGAACTCCCTCTCAGCTTTCTCCGCCTTCCGGATTTTCTTCAGGGCCTTAGGGTCCACAGGCAACAACTGCTGTGGCTGAGGTGCCTTTTCTTTCCTGGGTCACTCAAGGAATTAGGTGTTTATGAGCACCTCAGGGGTCCCCTTCCACAGCTATCCCAGAGCTCGGCCCCTCCGTGTTTTGCCCTGTGGTACCTGAGCTCAGGGTCTTCTGGTGGCTTCCTGGGGTGTTGCTGGATAGATGGCACTTCATCTAGGGGCAGTCAGAACACCATATTAGGACAGGGACCATCAGCTTGGCCTCTATCGACCCTGGTTGCTTGATCTTGAGTGAGCCTTCCCTCTGTCAGCTTTCAAGACATTCCCCCTTATTCATGTCATTTCCAACTTGCTGATAAGGAAACAAAGGCTGTGGGAGGTAAAATAACCTGCCTAAGTTCACCCAGATGATAAGTGATAGAGGATTTATATGCTTTTGAGGCCATTTCATGTCTGGTGCCTAGAGCAGATTGGGTTGTGGGAATTATGAAATTTAGGTTAAAAATGAGGCAAAAGCATTTCCTGGAGGCAAATTAAGCCTCTAAGAAGGGGCCAAAGGAGTGCGGTTCTTGGACTGGCCTGGCTAATGATGAGACTAGACCAGTGGTCGGCAAACTCATTAGTCAACAGAGCAACAATATCAACAGTACAACGACTGAAGTTTCTTTTGAGAGCCAGATTTTTTAAACTTAAACTATATAGGTAGGTACATTGTTATTAACTTAATTAGGGTACTCCTAAGCTGGCCTTTGCTAAAAACGTCCTCAACCTGATTGAGGTATGTTCAATGAGGTCGACCCCTTCCAACACTCCCATCCACGCTCGTCTTGTATACTTGTTTCAGATAGACGAGTGTGGATGGGAGAGTTGGAAGGGGTCGACCTCAGCGAACATACCTCAAAACAATGTACCCCCTCCCACCCCCTCAAAACAATGTACCCCCTCCCACCCCCCCGCGCTGCGTCTCCCGTCGCCGACCTCTCCCCCACCCCACTTCTTCTAACGCCACTTCTTCAAAATAGACTCGCCCAGGCCGAAAACCGACTGCTGCGCATGGGCCACGAAGTTACAATCGCACTGTATGTGCGCGCCTGCACGTGGTTTTTTGTGGAAGAGCCACACTCAAGGGGCCAAAGAGCCGCAGGTGGCTCGCGAGCCGTGGTTTGCCGACCACTGGACTAGACTATGAAGGGTCTCCCAGGGTGGGGCAGACTTCCTGGCAAGTGACCAGCCTTCCCGGTAGGAGGCTGTTGGTCATGGAATTGGCTTACAGTGAGAGCCTCATGAACAGGAGAATGAAGGCTCAAGCAGCGCACTGAGAGAGTATTTGCTTGGTGGTCTTGCCCCTTCAGGCATTGAGGTTGCCTCCAGCCTCTGCCTGATGCTCAGTTGATGGTGCCATCCCACCCAAACTACCCACTCCAGCTGCTCCTATTTCTTCCAGAGGCTGCCCAGACCAGGAATGGTCACCCAATGGGTGCAGTCTACAAACCCACTGTAGCAGTAGAGTACACCACTGAACACGGGTGTGGGATGGACCTGGTGTACCTGTGACCCAAGCTTGGCAATGTGACCCCAAGCAGGCCCTATGGGGAAAGGCAGGCTCCTGTTTAGATCCTGGGGAAAAGGTGGGCCTGACCTTCAGCTGTGTGAAGATGTGGAGCAGCTATTGCTCTGGGTCGTTGGAGTTGGGGAAGGGGAAGGTGTGGGCCATGCCTGCAAGGCTGCTGGAAGTGGAGTGGCCACAGGCATTCCCTTTCCATGTCCATGTCCCCAACAGTGACCCCCTCAGAGCCACATTTAGAGCAGAAGCAGGAGGGGCCCTGTCAGAAAGCTCTACTAACTGCTAACAGAGGGCTTTGGTAAGCAGCCCCTGGAGAAAGCTCAGGAGAAGTAGCCACAGAAGCAGCAGATCTGGGTGGGAGGTACTAATGGGGAGGGAGAGGTAGCATCCTAAAGACACCCCTGATGGAAGGTTCCCCCACCGGAGGCAAGGCCTTCCAAAGCCAGGGCAGGGAAGCAGTCTGGAAGCAGGGGACCTGGACTTGTGTGTACTGGCTGTGTAAGCGCAACAAGATACTTCTCCGATCCTCGAGCGTCCACGTGTGTAAGTGGCATGGCATTGCCTTGGGGAGGGGTCTGTGCAGATTCAGTGACACACGTAAAGTGCTTGTGTGGAAGCACTTTTTGTTTGCACTCAGCGTTGGTGAAGGCATTAAACCTGGTGCTGGGCCGGAGGTGTGGGCCTGCTAGGCTAGCATCCTCTCCAGGAGCAGACTTGGAAGAAGGCAGAGAGAAGGGGCCTTTGGAGCTCAGAGCACAGAGAGGTGTCAGGGATATACCCTGTGTCCAGGCCCAAGTCCTCAGGCACCTCCAGCACCACAGATCTATGAGGGACCTTGACACCTTTCTTTTACCGGATTCAGGGAAGGCTTTGCTCTACATACAACCTCGCTCCCTCTCGCTCCCTCCCGCTCCCGTGTCGCCAAGTCCTCTTGCCGCTTTTTACCCGGCTCTTCCACTTTCACCTGGGCCACCCCTCTGCCCTGGCTACATCACGTTCCCTGGCTCTTGGCCTCTGTGCTGCCCATCAGGAACTGGTGTGACCTTCCTGAAAGGCCCCTACTCCACCCTGCTTTCTCCCCTGCATTGTCAGGGAACAGAGTGGCAGAAAATGCCCTTGCAGCAGATAGGTCCCAGGTGCCCAGGCTGGCTGTGTCCAGCCCCGCTGCCAACAAACCTTTGCCCTTGGTGCTGGGGCTGGAGTCTGTCAGGTCCACATCATCATACAGCTCGTAGATCTCCTCTTGGTCCCTGCAGGGGTACCTGAGATAAGGACCTCTTTCAGGCCCATGACTGGCACCTGTGTCCCCTTATTCTCCACACTCACTTCAGGGTAGCCTTAGGCTGTCTGGCCTGGAAGTGGATTCCAGCAGAAGAGCAGGCCTTCTGTAGAGCTGTGGAAAGAGGAGAGCAGGAAGGGGTCAGGCATGGCCAGGGAGCCTCTGCCCCCTTCCTTTCAGCCGGGGGTGCCCGACTCACTTGTGATTGCTGCTGAGGGTCTCTGAAAGCTCTGGACATCCTTGAGGCCCGGGGGAAGCGGGGGTTTGGCAGGTGGAGGTCCCAGGCTGCTGACTGGAGGCAGAGGCCTCTGCCGTGGTGGGTGGCCGGGTTTGAGGCCCAGCCTTGACCCTCCACCATGAATGAGAACTCCTGACTTCTTTTGCCTCGCTCCAAACCCTGGGCTGAGTGGGAAGCTGGTGCTGGAGCCCGCAACAGCCATGGGCAGGGAGCTCTCCGAAACAGAGCCAGGCAGTGGGGGCTTTCTAGAGGGATCCCCAAAGAGCTCTGCCTGCCGGGGCTTCTTGGGCAGAGCATTGGTTTCAGGCTGTGAAAAGTTGCGGGGGGTCCCCTGGCCCTCCGATTGTGGAAACTTCCTGCGGTATAAGCTGACCTCAGGCTCTGAGGACGTCCTGGGGAGGCTGCTCAGCTTGGGCTTTGGGGGCTTAGAAAGTGCTTTGAATTCAGACTGCTGTGGCCTCTTGGGCGACACACAGACCTCGGGCTCTGAGGACGTCCTGGTGAGGTCACCAGACTCAAGCTGCAGGGCCTTCCTGGGGAGGTTACTCAGCTGAGGTGGTGGGGTCTTTTTTGGGAAGGCACTGAAGTCAGGCTGTGAAAAGTTGGGGTGGGGCTCACTGGACTCAGGCTTCCAGGGGGGCATCTGAGGCTGCTGGGGCTTTCTGAACTCAAGGGGTGGGGGCTTCTTTGGAAAGTTACTGAACTCGGGCTGTGAGGCCTTCAGGATAGCCTCATTGGACTCAGGCTGCCAGAACTTTCTGGGGAATGTACTGACTTTGGGTTCTGTGGGAGGCCTGATAGGGTTGCTGAGGTCAGGCTGCTGGGGCTTCTGGGCAAGTGCACTGGGCTCCAGCTGTAAGGCCTTCTGAGGGTCCTCACTGACCTCAGGCTGCAGGGGCTTCCTGGGGAGCACAGTGGCCTCGAGCTCTGGGAACTTCTTGTGTTCACTGAACTCAGATTTGGAGGGCTTCTTGGGCAGATGAGTGAACTTGGGTTGTGGGGGCTTCCTGGGCACTGCAATGAACTCGGGCGGTGGGGGCTTCCTGGGCACTGCAATGAACTCGGGCGGTGGGGGCTTCCTGGGCAGATCAGTGAACTCAGGCGGTGAGGGCTTCTTAGAGTGCTCACTGGGCTCAGGCTGTGGAAACTTCTTGAGGAGTTTCTTGAACTCAGGCTTTGGAGATTTGGGGGGGAGTTCACTGGTCTCAGGCTGAGAGGCCTGGAATTTTGCTTGAAGGCTCCGGAAGTCCTGATGGCTGCCCTAGGGGACACAGTCAGTCAGTCAGTCAGTCAGTCAGTCAGTCAGGGGCTGGGACACACAGGAGTTGTGTAAGGACCAGTATGGAGAAACGTGGACATGGTCACAGACACACACCACCCCTTCCTTGTTCTTGTACCCCCATGTCTCCAGTTCCTTCTGTTTTAATTGCCAATTACATCCGGAATCCAACCACTTCTCACTGTCTGCAGCACTGTCACCCGTTAGAGCAGCGGTTCTCAACCTGTGGGTCGCGACCCCTTTGGCGGTCGAACAACCCTTTCACAGGGGTCGCCTGAGACCATCCTGCAGATCAGATATTTACATGACGATTCATAACAGTAGCAACATGACAGTTATGAAGTAGCAACGAAAATAATGTTATGGTTGGGTCACCACATGAGGAACTCTGTTTAAAGGGCCAGAGGGTTGAGAACCACTGCATTAGATGCACCTTCCCATTGCCTCCTCCCTGGACTCCTGCCCACCCTCCATCTCTGATTAGTATCCCCACAGCAGCCAGAGGGAGCCTGTTAACCCTGAGTCTCCAACCTGCATGGTTTTTCTTTTAGTACCTGACACCATGTATCAAATTTATGTCACTTAGGTTTATTTTTTCCTTTTTCTTTCGTTTTTTGTACTTATGCTGTTTTTTAAATGCAGTGACTTGGCTAATTTCATTGCTGTCTTCCCAGTGCCTGGTACACAGTAGGTGCTCAGTAAATATTTGTTGAAATAAAGAACATAGAGGCCCAAAGTCTGGCATATACTCAGTCACATTCAGTCTGATAGTCACAGACTCACAGAGATGGATGCAGAGATACTTGGGAACCTGGAGGCAAATGTGGTGCAGGGTTTCTCACAGTCCCAGATCCCATGGTGATGGTCGGGGACACTCAGTCAATAATGCCATGAGAAATGGTAGGCAGAACGCCCCCCCCCCCCCCGCCCCCTTACCCCAAACAGGGTCAGGCAGTGTGTCATCTATGGCACACACAGTCTGTCCTAGGTATGGTGCTGATCATCCATACCATTGGTTATACACAGACAGATGCACAAACTAGACCAGGCCTGCTCTAATGACAAGTCCCACAAAGACGGCCCTGCCACAGGCTCCCCAAAACCTGGAATCACCTGGGGTCAAGAAGATTGGGGGAGCCGAAACCGGTTTGGCTCAGTGGATAGAGCGTCGGCCTGCGGACTGAAAGGTCCCAGGTTCGATTCCGGTCAAGGGCATGTACCTGGGTTGCGGGCATATCCCCCAGTGGGAGATGTGCAGGAGGCAGCTGATCGATGTTCCTCTCTCATCGATGTTTCTAACTCTCTATCTCTCTCCCTTCCTCTCTGTGAAAAATCAATAAAATATATTAAAAAAAAAAAAGAAGATTGGGGGAAGGAAGGGAAGGTCAGAAAAGCATTGCCTCTCCACCTGGTTATGCTTCACTTTCCTATTCAGAGAATGTGAGGAAAGGCCTCTGCGAAAGACCCCTACCTGGTGAGTTGGAGCAAGGGCTCCCAGGTGACCCACAGGGCCAGGTGGGTCATGCCTTGGGTGACTGACTGGGTGGGGGCAAGCAGCGGGTGCCTGACCCACTTTGTCACCCACTGGAAACGCCTGTGCTTACCCTGGGTGTGCTCACCCTACCTCTCCATTACCAGGTTGCTGTTCCTGCTGACCCAAGGGGAAGGGAGTTGTCTGAGCAGTCCCACTAGTCCCCCTATAATTGTAGTCACAGCCTGGGCCCCTTGGAGCTTGGACTGTGTGTCCTGGCTGCTTCACATCTCTGGGCCTCTGTGTTGGTCATTCCTGTTTCCCAAGTGGCTTTTCTCTGCCACTTTATTCTTGGAATATGCCCCCCAATTCTCACCCGTGGCACCCCTTGCCTCCAACCAGTGGGGGGAGGAGGGGCTCTCCCAGGGCTTGGGGACTCACTTACCATGGCGGCAGGCAGGTGATGGATGGGTTACGGTGAGAGTGGGAACTGAACTGGGCCTGTGGCTTTCAGGAAGTGACTGTGGTTTCTGCTCCACAGGCCCCATGGGTGGAGAGGGCAGAGGAGGAAGGAAAGGAGGCGGGGACAGCCCGGGCTTGTCTCCAGATCCTTCCTGTCCAGCACGTCCTGAGTTCCTGACCTGCCTGCTACTGTCTCTGCATTGCATGCACTGGGGGTCAGCACATCCACAACAGTCACCAGTTTCTTGGCTCTCTGCTGTGCCTCTCGCCCTCAGTCCCACCACATGCCCTGCCAACCTCGGGGCTCCAGGGAGGGCTTGGTGCTAGACCTCCTGCCAGCAGACAGGCGAAGGCCAATTTCAGACAGAGCCTCCATGGGAGGGGGGGTTCTCAATGGAGAGGGGGCACAGTCTGTTCTGGGCCGGAGACCAAGGAGTCCAGTGAGTGTGATGGGTGAGGCCTTTTTAAAAATATATTTTTATTGATTTCAGAGAGGAAGGGGGAGAGAGAGAGAGATGGAAACATCAATGATCAGAGAGAATCATTGATTGGTTGCCTCCTGCATGCCCCCTACTGGGGATTGGGCCCACAACCCAGGCATGTGCCCTTAACAGGAATCAAACCCAGAACCCTTCAGTCCACAGGCCGACACTCTATTCACTGAGCCAAACCGGCTAGGGCAGGTGAAGCCTTTTTGCTCATTACCTCACCTGCCTTCCTCATGTTAACACTTCTCTGTGGTCCAATTCCCAGTTTTGAGCAAGACTTCCCTGTTGCAGGGGCAAATGTTACATGGGCCATGGATGGCCCACTGAGATGGCAGATTTGAAGATGAATAGGTGGGTAGTATCAAAGGTTTTGGCCCTGGGGAGGGGGTCCAAGGACACCCCAGGTTCCCAGTGGACTAAGGATGTGAAGAAAATCAAGACAAGACAGCTTGGAGGCCAAGGAAGATGGGGTAAAGGTAGTGGGCAAGACCAGTGCAGTTAGGATGTGGGGCCCAGCCAGATAAGGTTCCCTGGAGGTCAGTTCATTGGGAGAGTGCAGAGCCCTGGTTCTGTTTGGCCATGCATTGGGGTTGTTTGAGGAATTTACAAAGAAAGACATAGAAGCACCCAGAAATTCTGACTTAATTGGTTTGGGTGTGGCCACACCTAGACACTTGCTGAGGGATTCTAATGTGCAGCTAATTGAGAAACACCGGTGCTCATCAGTCACCTGCCATCTGTCCCCATTATTAAAATGCAGGGTCTGCTTCCAGTCAGTGGTGAGGCCTCAGTATCCGCAACATCCCAGGTAATGCCCATGCTGCTAGTTTACAGATCACACCTGGCAGGTGATCCTATAAGTTTCCAGAAGGATCCAGAAAGATTTAGTTGAGACAGGGAAGGAGGCTCTTTCTGTCTTGAGGACTTGCATTCCCAGCAGGAGACCTTCTTTTGCCTGCCCTGCCCTGAAGGCCACAGGCAGCACATCTGGAAATGACTGCCTGTTTGTATGTCTGCTTTAAGGGTACGGCCTGAGGATTCTGGAACTTGGCCTGTGAATCCGTGTCCCTGCACAGGGACATGCATTCTCAGTCACATTTCCAGATGTGGGTCCCCCTCTGAACAGGGGTCCCAGGAGGCCAGGGATGATGAGATTTAGGTCCTCTCTGGGTCTCCAGGACCAGCCACCACCTCACAGGTTTGGTGAGAGGGAAAGGATGAGAGAACAGGGATGACTGGCTGAGAGCATATAAGGTAAGCTGAAGGATTTAATGAATGACAGCCAGTGATTCCCCAGGCTCTGGGGAGACTCCTGGGTGTGTGGACAGCTTCAGCACAGAATTCTAGAGGGTCCCTCCCTGGCTGAGCCTCTGTGGAGAGCCCACAGGCTCCTGGCACCGTCTCCAGAGGGCACATGACCCCCAGTCCTCTTTGTATGTTTGGCACCTTTCGGGAGGCACAAAGCCTTAAACGTGGACCTGCAGCTACAGTTGGAGCTGGGGAACCAAAAGCCAGAAGTGAGCCTGATCCAGCATCTGCCTTGGGAAATGGGTGTTGGTGGTGGTTCGTCAGGCAAGTGTGTGGAACTCTGAGGGCCAGGGAGGTGAGCTGGGGTTCTGAGCGTGTGTGGGGAATTGAAGCTGGTGCACCCAGGCCCTGTGCAAGAGCCAGGAGCAGTGCACCTGCCTTCCCTAATGTGGGTGGGTGGTGGGGGTTGGGGGTTGGCAGCTGGTGCAGCCACTTAAGAGGACTGAGCACGTGGGTGGTGGGTCCTGAGGCCACAAGAAGTCAGGAGCCCCGGACGGGGGGTGCTCAGCTTAGGTCAGGAACTTTACCTCCCCTTTCCCAGCTGAGGGGGCACCCACCAGCGACACCAGCAACGGAACTGGTGCTGGATAACTGCCAGGCGGTGGATGGACACTTGGAGTGGCTCAGCCTGTTCAACATGAACCTGCAGTCTCTGGCCCACCTGCCTACGTGGGGGCAACTGTACAAGGCGAGTGCTGGCCTCCTCTCATTCTCCCTCAGACTGATACTCCTGGGTGCCATCTGCTGGACATGCTTGGGCCTAAGAGGACAGCTTTCAGGCATCCTGGAGTTGAGGTGGGGTAGGGGAGCCTTCTGTGGGGTCATAGATTAGCCAGAAGGAGGGCAGGGGCTGCAGGAGCCTAGAAGGGGCACTGGGAGCAGTGATAAATTTCAAGTGAGCAGACAAAAGATTGTATATGAGTTGGAAGGGGATGAGGGAGGAGGTATGTTTTGGAGTGGTCAGGGTACCCAGGCCAACTGCTGAACCAGCTCCTTAAGCCTCAGGGCAGAGTTCCCACTGCCTCCAAAGGGGCAGTAGGAGCTATGGGCCCTTAGTTCTCACGGGAGTGGTGGCTGCATCTATATGGGTGATGGAGTGGGTATGGTGGGTGTTGGGAAAACTGGACCAAGATATTGGCTCTTGGTCTCTCTGGAAAAGTCCTGACAGACTGGATTTGGGGGTGGCTGAATGAGGGACTTGATAGGGAAGGAAAGCTAGGGGGGTTGGTACCCTGGGGTCCTGGGGAACCAGAATCACTAATTCCTGTCCCTGGAGATACAGGAAAGCCTGGGACTAGGGCTTTGGGAATGTGGACCCTGCTGGCTGGTAGTAACTGTGCGCAGCTCCAAGGGTGGTGCAGAATCAGCGAGTGACATAAAACTGGGCCTGGCTAGAGAGTCAGTGAGCTTACCCACCTACCTTCACCTTCTCTCTCTGTAAAATGGGCCCCTTGACCTTGCCCCACCTCCTCCCCAGGCTCTTGCAAAGGTTGAGGTAGCCATGGGCTTGGTGGCTGGAGGGATGTGAATCACTTGCAAACATTTCCCAAGTCCCCATCTTCTCTCCTCAGTCCCTCTATGAATCCTCACAAAGGATCCAGGGATGAGCATCAAGGCACTCATTTAAAAAGTGAGATGCAGGAAAGCTGATGGCCACACAGTCATCGCTATAAGGCTTCTAGCTGAGAAGGGGGAGCTCAGAGGGCCCTGGAGCCGCTTCCCTGATGGCCCATCTAACTCCACAGCTGGTGCTGAGTAACAACCATCTCAGCAGGGTCTGCAGGGGTTCTCTCGTGTGCTTGCTCACAGGAAGTCTGTATTCAAGGAGGAGAAGGGAGATGATTTGTGTGGCCCGGGGAGGGAATGGGAAGGTTCAAGATGGGGGCCTTGTGAGCTACTAGGAGAACAGGGTCTTCATCTAGAGAACTATAGGGAGACACTGAAGGGTATAGGAAGGGGAGGGACACAATCAGA
This sequence comes from Myotis nattereri, assembly GCF_964212035.1. Taxonomy (NCBI): domain Eukaryota; kingdom Metazoa; phylum Chordata; class Mammalia; order Chiroptera; family Vespertilionidae; genus Myotis; species Myotis nattereri. The sequence continues at coordinate 11,164,922 of NC_138080.1, forward strand.
AGAGACCCGTTTTCAGGGGTGTTCAGACTGGGGGGGAAGGGCAGGAGGAATTGCTTCTGGTGCCCAGGAAGGGTAGAGGGCAGAGGCCTGGGCTAGGGGTACCATGGGGCTGGAAGGTAGTAGAACCCACCTGAGTGGTGGCTGCCAATAACACCTGGGACTTCCATACCAGGAAGCTTGGCCCACAGATCTCAGTGACAGCAGGGCTGAGACAGCAGTGTGGCACCAAAATTCCAACCCTGGCCCAGGCCTGACTTCCCATGAAGGAAGGGAAGACAGGACCAGGATGGGGAGGGAAAAGGAGGGAAGGGAACCCAGGCTCTCCAGGGCTGACCTTGACCCACTGTTTTCTTTAGGGCTGGGGCAGGGGAAAAATCCAGGACAAAGAAGAGGCCTGAGTCCTAGCCTGCAACAGAATGCCCAGCTCTGGGGCTCTATCCTGTCACCTCCCTGTGAGTTATCATTGGCCTAAGGACCTAGAGAGCTCTAGCTGGGCCAACTCAGCACTTTCTCGGGACCAGCCTCCCTGCCTGTCCTCCCCACTGACTCCCAATCAATACAATCAATCAATCAATCAATCAAACTGTAAATTTCCATCCCATCTGGTTTCTGGAAGTGATTGGACAGCATCAGTGGCAGTACTGAGCAGGAGGCTGGTCCGTGTTGAGGTAACAGGGAAGGTGGGATATAAGTGGGTCGTGGGTAAAAGGAGGCCTGCCCTTCTCAAGATGGGGGCGGGGTGCCCAAGACTGCTAGACAGGCTGCTGAGGGACCCAGACAGCACAGGCCAGTTCATCGCGCCTCTTTTATTATTTCCTCTCCCAATCCATTTCAGGCCCCAGTAAAATTACAAAACTACCCCCATCTCATGACCCACTCTACACGGCATTCAGAGCAGCAATAACACTACACTTTCCCTTTGATAGCAGCAGCGAGCGACACCTTGGGTGCAAGCAGGGCCAGGTCTGGGTGGGGCAGAGGCGGAGGTGTCTGAGCCTCAGCCCCGCCCCTCGCCTCTGGGCCCTCCATCCTCCCCACCCTGGTACTCCAGGGCCTTACCCACCGGGCACTCGGGGCGTGGCTGCCCGGGGGCAATGGAGCGGTGGTCCTCCAGGTGAAGGGTCATGGCGGGCCGCGAGGCTGTGGAGAAGGTGCACTGCATGCACGAGTAGCGACCACGCGTGTGCTCCCACAAAATGTGCCCTGCGGGCAGGCGGGACCCTGTCAGTCCCGGCCCCCGCCCAGAGGTCTGGTCCATCACCGAGGACGGTGGTCACGGGCGAGGATGGTGGTCACGGGCGAGGGCGCTTCGGACATTTATCCATTCCCATCAGCTCGCGAGTACCGAGGGGCTGTCCTGCCTGATCCATCTTCCCCGGATGTGTGCCCCCCTGAAACTGGGGGCATTGAACTTGACTTCTCTGTGTCCCCCATTCCCATCCCGAATCCCCGCAGAGCGCGAGCTTTACATGGTAACGCCGGTGCAGATGAAGGCGCGTGGGCCAGTAATTTTTAAGGCAAAATCCTGTATTTCAGGGCTGGCACTGCTGCCTCCTAGCACCTCCTGGGCCTGGCAGGACGCAGGCCAGAAACCCCCTCCATCCCGCCCTGGTGGTCACCTGCACGCACCTGAGGGCGCGTCGGAGCCGCCCTGGGGTCTTCGAGGACTGCCGCCGGCACCTGCGGTAAATAGGCGGGTCAAGGTCAGATATCGGAGCAAACTCAGCCCACCCTCTGGCGGCCCTGCCGGCACTCACCTTGGCTCTTTTTCCAGACAGCGGCGCTGGAGGCCGGCAGCCCAGGAGCGGCAGCCAGGAAGGGGCGCAGGCGCGTGGGGTTTAGGCCAAAGGACGCGGGGTTCAGGTAGGGACGAAAGGGCCCGCTGGGGGCAGGGGCGGGCGTCGCGTAGGGCTCGAGCGGGTGCTGCCAGCCCGTCGCCGACGCAGCGTCAGATTCCGTGGGGCGCTCGAGCGCGGAGGGCTCCTTGTCGAGGGCAGGGGCTGGCGGTGGGGCTGGGCTCTGCGCATGCTCAGCGCAGACATGCAGATGTTTGAAGAGCGAGCGGTGCGTGCGGAAGCGCAAGAGGCAGTTCTCACACCTGGGGACGAACACGGGCCTGGGCTGGGTCTCCCGGGCACCAAGAAGGGGGCCCAGACCCAAGTCACAGATGACCCAACTGCGGGGTAGGAACTGGTCCTCAGTGCCCCCTACGCTGACCGCGACCCTTCCGGACCCCTCCAGGTCAGAGCCCTGGGAAAAGGAAGAGGTCTCAGCCTTGACTTAGGTGGTCAGCTTTCCTCTTAGAAGCTTCAGGAGAGACTGGGAGGAACCACACCCACATGAGCCCCACCCCTCCCAGGTCCTGGGACCTTCTCCTGGTCCGCCTCTCTGGGACAGGTCTTGCCCGAGGCCACCCCATTTTCAGACCCAAGCCCCTCCCCCATCAGCCCCCCGACTGGGAAGTCGAAGGCTTGAACCCCAGGTATTGGCTGTCACACCAGGAGCAGGAGCTGCCTAGGGCCTAGCCACCAAGGACCAGAGGAGGCCGGCGGTCAGGGTCTCACTTGAAGTAGCGATTGGGTTTGTAGTGCAGCTTGCCGTGCGCCACCAGCTCCTGCATGCTGGGGAAGGTCTCGGTGCAGTTCAGGGCGGAGCAGCGGAAGAGCTTGCCTGGCAGGGCGGGGCGGAGGGCAGAGGAGTGGAGTGGGGTGGCCACGGGTCAGCCTGGGAACTCTGCCTGCCTCCCACCACCTACTCTGACCCTACCTTCCAGGGACTGTGTGGGTGGGCAGTGGGTACGCAGATGCTGTGCCAAGTCACGAACGCTGGGGAAACTGAGGCAGCAGCCAAGGCTGGAGCAGGGTATCTGCTTTCCTGTAGGACGCACACAGCAGGGTCACCCATCCCTCCCCTCCCCCGTGCTGTCCAGGGCTCTGCCCGGAGAGCATAGACCAGGGGGAGTTACCCTATGGTTTCCTACTGGGTCTTTACCATCGACCGCTTCCATGGGGCTGAGCTGCCGGAGGGCAGGGGCTGAGTGACCTGGCTCATCACAGCAGCCACGCCTGGCACACACTCAGTGGTATCACCGAGTATGGAAAGGCTCTGCTTTCCTTCGTTCCAGGCCTGTGCCCCCACAGAAGGCCCTATCACAGGTCACCTGGTGGTGGGCGTCGCCTGGGAGGCCGCAGGTCCTCACTGGTCCCAGAAACTGCGCTGGTTGGGCCAAGGCTAGATCCCGGGCCGGGTTGGCCCGCGCCTGGGGCTGAGGAGGCGCCCTGCTGGACCCCGCCAGACCCTCCGCGATCCCACAGTGGAGGTGTGGCTGTCTGGTCAGGCCCTGCCGCCTCCCCCATGGAGAAGGAGGTGGCTGCAGCAGCCACGCCTGGGGACACTTCCTTCTGGGTCTCACTGGAGCTGGGCTCTGCACTGATCAGCATGTCCGGGCTGGGCACGGAGGGTTCTTCCTCCTGGTGGAAAGCAGAGGCGGGGAGAACCCCTCTGGGCCCAGGGTCTGCTGGGGCCAGCCAGGGGACCCTCCCTCCCCTCAAAGACCGCGGTGCATTCCCGAAGCAGTGAATGCTCCCGAAACAAGAGCCAGTCAGCCCCATCCCAAGGAGTTACCATCCAGGGAGGCAGGCAGCTAGGCGGGAAGTGTTCCTAAAGCAGAAGTGGACCGCTGTCAGAAGTGCTCACCGAAAGCAGCATCCCCTCTTCCCCCGCTTAGGAAGATGGGAGGCCCCCCACGTGGCCTAGAGGGAGTAGGCGGGACAAAGGCTATGAAGGCGAGGCTCTGAACAGAGTGCTTAGGAAGATGCTGGTGAGGCCGGAAGTGGCCACGTGGGTTGTTTGAGGACGGACCGGAGCTGTGCAGGTGAACCTGGAAGTGTTGGGGGCCGGTGGCATGAAGACCGGGGGCGGAGCCCGAGCTCAGTGGGGGTGGCCCAGTCGAAACCAGGCCCGGAACTAGGGGGTGGGGTGGTAGCCAAATGACTAGTGACGGGGCGAGTGCCCGGATGTGGGGGCGGGGTTGGCCGGAGGGTGTATGCGTGACAGGACCGCTCCCCTCCAGTCCCCGCTGGCTCGCCGCACCCGTGTCCCCGGCGCCGCGCTCACCATCCTTGGCCCGGCTAGGCCTTTTGTCCCCGCAGCTCCTGCGGCTCCGGCTGAGGCTGCGGCGACTTCCTGGGCGGCCGCGAGCTCGCGCTCACTTCGACGCCATTATCCGCCTCCCAGCTCTCGCGAGAGCACGGGCGGGACCTGCGCAGGGCTCTCCGTGAGGGGGCGGGGCCTGCGATCCGGGGACTCCTGAACCACAGAGCAGCCCCCGCAGCGGGTTTGCAAACTGAGGGCCATGTGAACAGCCAGTGCGCTGAGATCCAGGATTAAAATCTTCCCTGGCCTGTGTACTCGTCTGTAAAATGGGTATCTTCAGCCCATTCCGTATCATCACCAGCCTGGAAAGGCGATAAACAACGCTCTCCTTTTTGAAGAGATTGTGTTGACTGGCACCCTCTTTGAAGGAAGTTGGCAATGGTCGTCAACATTTTAAAAAAACTTTATTTATTGCCCTGGCCGGTGTTGCTCAGTTGGTTGAGCGTCGTCCCATGCACAGAAAGGTCACTGGTTTGATTCCGGGTCAGGGCACAAGCCCAGGTTGTAGGTTGATCCCCCGCGGCAGTGCGTACAGGAGCCAAACAATGTTTCTCTCACATCAATATTTCTCTCTCCCCCTCTCCTTTCCTCTCTATCAAATCAATAAAAACATTTTTTTTTAAATTTTATTGATTGATTTTAGAGGAAGGGAGAGAGAGACATCCACCCGTTGTTCCACCAATCCATGATTCATCGGTTGACCCTTGAATGTGCCCCTAGGATGGAACCCTCAACCTGGAAGTATAGGTTCCATACTCCAACCAACTGAGCTACCTGGCCAGGGCAGTAGTAAAACTTTTCAATGCATTTAGTTCTGAAGTTGGAGTGGGTCCGTTGTGGGAAGCAAGCTAACTGTCAGGAAGGGTGTGTTTCCAGGAGGATGGCACTGAGTGCACCAGCATAGAATGAGTCACCTGTCCAACCTACTGCGTGCTAGGTTCTGGGGACTCAGAAATGAACAGTGCCGGCAAACATCCCTGACCTCAGAAGCCACTCACATTTTTAAATGGGAAAACAGACAACAACAAATGCAGAAAATGATCTTAGGTTATATTAAGTGCTACCAAAAACAAACAGTAGGATGTGGCAGTGATGGGTCAGGGAAGCCTTTCTGTGAGGGGCCTTCTGAGCTGGTGCCTGATAGGAAGAGTGAGCCAGTGGAAGGTCATGGGGCCAGAGCACTCTGGAAAAAGTGGGTGGGTACAAATGTCCTGAGGTGGGGAGGGACAGACTTGTCTTTTTCGGGGAGCAGCGACGTCAGTGCGCTCCAGCGGAGTGGAGGCGGGATGTGAAAGACAGAAGGTGGACTTGGTGCAGAGAGGGTCATGCAGGGCTTTGTGACCTGGTTTCTATTCTAGACACTGATGAATTTTCAGCAGGGAGAGGTCCACCATCTAATCCCTGCCTGTCCTTGGGAAGTTGAGCTATTGGGGGACAGTGAAGTGTTTTTGATATCAGAGCTCTTTAATACATTATTTAACCATTCGTGAGGTGTCTGAGTTCAAGGCAAGTGAGGTGTCTGAGTTCAAGACTCTGTGCAATGTAATCCCATCTGTGTACATAAGATGTACCTGTATGCTTTTTTTTTTCATCCTCACATGAGGCCATGTTCACTGATTTTTTTAGAGAGAGGGGAAGGGAGAGAGAGAGAAACATCGATTGGTTGCCTCCCGCACGTACCTCAATGATGGGGCCGAGGATTGAACACAAAACCTAAGTACAGTGGGGCCTTGACTTACGAGTGTCCCAACTAACAAGTTTTTTGAGATACCAGCTGCCTCTCGGCTGATTTTTTGCATTGAGTTGATAGAGTAATTTGAGTTAACGAGCTCCTTAACAAGCTCAGTCTAGGAACGCATTAAACTCGTAAGTCAAGGCCCCACTGTATGTGCCTGGACTGGGAATTGAACCCAAGACTTTTCAGTGTAGTGGACGACTCTCCAATCAACTGACCCACACCGGCACCTGTGTGCTCTTATATACAGAGAATACCTTTAGGAGGAGACATTAAAAATTGGGTAGGGGAACAGGGATTTCTGAGGGAGAGACAGATTTTTCACACCTTTGTGCAGTTTGAATTTAAAAACTTATCTTTTGATTATCTTTAATACATTTAAAAACTTAAAAAAACAGGTCATTTTGATGCATGGTGGAGAGAGGTGTGTGTGAGCAGGGAAGATTGGTGCATATGGGGAAGGGTGGGGTGAGGCCTCAGAAAGGACAGGGATCTAAGGAAGGGAAAGGAGGGCCTGAACTTAACAAGTTTTATGTATAAAAAAGAGTCAATAGGATGTGGGCTGTGTGGGTGAGGTCAAACTGACAGGTTTGCAGATACTGTAACCTAGATGTGAGAAGCTGTCTATTACGTTAAATTCACTCCCTTTTCCATACTCAGCTCCACACCCAAACCTCATTCACTCATCCTATCCAGAAGACCCTACTTCCTACATATGTGGTGCCTGCCACGATGGCAGTGGGGTCACAGGGTGAGTGTAAGGGCAGAGAAGGGAAAGGAAGCCCTGATTTCTTCCACCAGAAAATGCCCAGCTGATGGAGTTGGCGGCTCAGGTGGGCTGTCCTTAACATGTCTGTCCCAGCTGATGGAGTTGGCGGCTCAGGTGGGCTGTCCTTAACATGTCTGTCCCAGCTGATGGAGTTGGCGGCTCAGGTGGGCTGTCCTTAACATGTCTGTCCCAGCTGATGGAGTTGGCGGCTCAGGTGGGCTGTCCTTAACATGTCTGTCCCAGCTGATCGAGTTGGCGGCTCAGGTGGGCTGTCCTTAACATGTCTGTCCTCACATGTACGTCTTGCAGCAAGAGGCGCACACATAGTGGTTGGGCAGAGGGAGAAAATCAGAGATGGAAGGAACCAGGGACATTCAAGGGACTGGCTGGAAGCTTTTGTATAACAATGGACGAATAAAAGGGCTTTTGAGCCCTAACCAGTTTGGCTCAGTGGACAGAGTGTTGGCCTGTGGACTGGAAGGTCCCAGGTTCGATTCTGGTCAAGGGCATGGGGTACATCCCCAGGAGGGGGTGTGCAGGAGGCAGCTGATCGATGTTTCTCTCTATCCCCTTTCCTTCCTCTCTATAAAAAAATCAGTAAAATATGTTTTAAAAAGAAAAAAGGGCTTTTGAACTCAGTTGCAACCTTGGGATCCCCCCTCCCCCCCCCCACGCCCCCAGCTACACTCAGCTTCCCCAGGTAGGTGCAGAAGAGAGAGGGTGCAGATCCTACAAAAGGCTCAACTGGCCAGTCATCCCCTGTCCCTTCTCTGGCTCAGTCCTGACCCCACCAGTCTCCCAGGCTGGCTGCTCTTTGAGGGGCTGAGCACAGAAAAGGTGTCCATCTAGAAAGCCAGGCTCCTTAGGCTGAGACCATGGCAGAACTCCCAGCTGGTTCCAGCTGTGCCTGTAAGGTCTCAATGGCTCAGATTTCAGCATGGGTTTGCAGACAGCTGGGGAGACCAGTTGCCAGATAACCCCTTCACCTGTGACCATAAGTGCAGAAAGTCAGGGCCCTGGAATGTCAGAACCTTCCAGACCACGGGTAAATGAGGGCTAAGAAGGCACAAACATGGGGGGGGGGTGGGGGGTAGGGACCAGGGGTGGCCCAGGGTGGACTGTGGGGCCTCTTTCCTTCCTCAGGGTCCAGTCAAGTCCTAGATGGGTTTGAGGACTGCAGATTCAGATCTGACAGAACCAACCAGACCATTTTTTGAAGGAAAACTGGGATACAATTTCTGGCAGCTGGCAAGTAGACAAGCTCAAACTTTTTAAGGCTTGGCTCTGTGGAATCTTGGGCAAGTGACTCAACCTCTGAGCCTTCATGTTTCCACCTGTAAAATGGTGATTTGCTGCTCCTATGTCACAGGTTTCTTTTCTTTTTTTAATATATTTTATTGATTTTTTACAGAGAGGAAGGGAGAGGGACAGAGAGTTAGAAACATTGATGAGAGAGAAACATAGAGCAGCTGCCTCCTGCACACCCTACTGGGTATGTGCCCGCAGCCAAGGTACATGCCCTTGATTGGACTCGAACCTGGGACCCTATCCACTGACCTAAACACGTTAGGGCATATGTCACAGGTTTCAAGAAGTTTGGCGCTCAGTCTGTTCATACTTCTATCCGGCAAACATTTATTGCCTCGGTGGAGAAGGAGGGAGGTCACACTTGTGAAGGCCTCTCCACTTTTCCCCATGCTTTGCTGCTAGGATACGACTCATTTCATACTCACAAGGCAGCTAGGAGGTAGGCTCTGCTGCTAGCCCTATGTGACACACTAGGAAACGGGTGTGACACGGGAGGCCAGGGCCCAGGGGTGGCTGCAGTGATGATCCTCAGACCCACCCAGAGCCTGGGCTGGGCTGGAGGCCACAGGACTGGACCTTTTGGCTAATGCGGCTAAGAGAAAGGAGACCTCCTGCCAGCAGGGCCTGGCTCCCTGGCAGGGGGAGGACAGAATCCTGGGCCCCCCTCTCAGATCTTCTCCACGTAGTTTCCAGGGAAGAGGCCCTCCTGGCCATGCAGCCGGCCTTTCCACCAGCCTGAGGAGTCTGTGGGATAGAAGAAAGTATGAGGCACCACCCACCCCACCCCAGAGGAAGCCCTCATGTTGGCTCAGTCTGTCTTACTCATTTCCACTGGCCTGGCATAAGGCAGAGGCTGAAAACAGAGTGATGGAAGGGAGGGAGGGAGGGACACATACATGATTTTTCCTTGTCACTGGCTCACATTTCATCATTTTCTAGAGCATTCACTTGTACTCTTCCCACAGGCCCCTCCCCATAGTCTCTATGCTGGACCCAAGAATGACCTCAACGGGGCTGCCCCACCCACTTACAGAGGGTGCTGTTGAGTCCCAGGCTCCTCTGGGGGGCAGCCCAGGGGCTTACTAGTAAGTTAGGAGGTGGCCTGTCTGGACGGCCCATTTCCTACTCACACGGGGTCTCTGAGGTTCTGCTAGCCCTATGTTTGATCAGTAACAAAAATGAGGCTGGAGTGCTACATGTGATGCAGTGAGACCAGGCTCCCAGGTGGCTTAGGAGGTGATCTCCACCCAACGCCTCTAGCTTATGCAGCCACTGGCTCAGAAGAGGGTAACTCTAGCCGGGCCTGGAAGCTAGCTGGCCCTTCTGTTCTCCCATTGGCCGATATGCAGTAATGGAGGCTGCCTGGCTGTGTCAGGGTTCCGACCCCTCCCACCTCTGTCCCAGCACACATACCTTCCATGAGGATCTCGATAACCTCATTCACGTTGAAGCTCAGCTCATCCACGTCTTGGCCCACATACTGATACAGTGCCCGGCACCGCGGGCCATGTGTCCGTGGCTGGGGCTTGGGTCGGCCCACACCAGGCACCGGTCGCTGCCCCACGCTGCGCTTCCTCTGCATGCTGTGGGCACAGGGGTGTCCATCACAGCCCTCGATACTCCCCTGCCTACCCACCTCTCGGGGCTGCCCCTCCACCACACCTACCCGGCCACACCCTCGTCAGGCACATTGAGGAATTCTGTGTTGTGCTCGGAGGGGGGCCGTGCCCGGGGGCGCCTGCTGGCCCGCTGGCCTGAGGGTGGAGGGCCCCGGGGAGGCCTCTGAGAGCCCCCTCCAGATGTGATCTCCAGGGGCAGAGGGCCTCCTCTGGCGGAGGGGGGTACCCCGTTTCGGTCCAGACCTGTGGTGGGAACAAGGATGGAGGCATTTATTAGGATGCTCTGGGAGGATGTGGGGAGGATTTGTCTCCAAGTTCCCAGTCTGAGGGAGGAGGCAGCCACACTCAATCCGGTATGGTGACTGGGCAGAGGGAGGGACCCAGGGGCCAGGTGGGACGAGAGAGGTCCTGCAGGGGTAAGACTGCCACCCCCCCCCCCCCCCCCTTGCAGGAGGGCTCTTTGGGGTGGGTCTTGGAAGATGAATAGGAACTCAAGTGTAGTGGGAATTTGGGAGACAGGCAGAGCAAACAGCTCCAGCAAAGGCCTGGAGGTAAGAGCAAATTTGGTAAGTTGGTAAAAATAAGATGTAGCTTGTATGACAGGAGTGTAAGAGGAGAGGAGAGGAGAGGTCAGTGGTTATAGCAGGTGTCAGATTCCGGAGGGCTTTGAGTACCAAACTAAGCTTAGCTTTTATTATGCGGGAGATGGGGCGCTATGGAGGGTTCTGGATAGAGAAGTAGAGCGTTATCACTCTGCTTGTTAGATAGCGCGGACAGGCAGTCTGGCTCAGGTTATGGAGCCCACAAGCAGCAGGGGAAGACCCTTAGTGGGGGGCACCTCCTCACCCCTGGGGCGCCCGGGCGCCGCCCGAGAAGGGCCCGGGGCCGATCTTCGGGGTCTTCCCTGGGCCACTCCTTTCCGTGTGGGCTCTGGAAGGGAAGGGGAAGGATGTGGGCGTTTGCGCGGCGGCCCCGCCCACAAGCCCGGTCTCTTCTGGCTCTGCCCCGAGCCCGCTCCAGAGCTCCGCACTGTGATTGGCCTCTCTTCTCCAGGACCCACCCATTCCAGGGCTCACAGGCTGCCTCTTTGGCCACGCCCCCTCCTTATCTCTCGCCCAATCATTGGTCTCCTCTTAGTCTTTCCCTCTCCTCCATGGCCCGCCCTCACCCTTGGCAGCCTCACTGGCTCCGCCCTCCCAGCCTTGATTGGTCCCTTGCTGGCCTCGCCATTTTGGCTACGCCCCCCGCTTCTGCGCAGACTCACTGGAGCTTTTGGGTAGCCCATCACCCACGCTGATGGCGAGGGCCCTGCCGCTAGCTTTGAGCGCCGCCACGTCGCCGGAGCCACGCGAGAAAGTGACGCTGCGCGTGCCACCTCCGCCCCAGCCCTCCTTCTTCACCCGGAACTGTAGTCTGTGGGGGAGAGGAGGAAGCTGTATGGGCGCCGCCTCCCGAGTAGGAGGACCTCCCCATCCCATCCTTGTCCGGCGGGCACCCGTGGGTGGCGGAGCAGTTGAGCTGGTCCGCGGGCTGGGAGGGGGTGCTGGGCCCAGACTAGCGCCAGGATGCGGTGGTGGTGGGGAGGGCCATACGTGTCGCTGAAGGTGAGGGGCAGGGGTCTCCGTGCTGCCTCCTCGAAGCGCTTGCACAGGAGGCTGACAAACTCCGTCTTGAAGATGCTTTCCAGGAAGCTGTCGGCCGCTTCTTCTTGGAGGATGAAGAAGTCGTCTTGCCGCGTGCTGGGGAGGGCAGGAGGAAAGGCCGGTGGTAGTGATGGGTGAGGGTGGTAGAAGGAGTGACTGTGAGATGCAGCCGGGAGGGGTCAGGTAAGAGGCAAGTGAGGAGTTAACAGGTGGGGGAAACGGGAAAGGGAGGGAGCAGGAGACGGTGGTAATAGAGAAGGGCCAGGTAAGGAGTCAGGGGAGGGGGCAGGTGCAAGGGGCAAATAAGGATCATGAATGTGGGGGCAAGGTGACATGTGGGGCCAAGAGAGGCTTATATGTATAGCAGCAGGTAAAACGGTCAGGGTTACAGATGGGGCAGCAAGTATGAGGACAGCTGAGGGCGACAAGAGAGTGACTGTGGGGCAGGTGGACTCCTGGCCTCACCTGAGGGAAACTCCCCGCAGAGCCTGGATCTCCAGCTTCTTCTTCAGGACCTCACGCACCTGGCCCTTCTCGGGTCCCTTCTTCACCTTCTCCCGCCCAATCATGTACACACATCTGGGCGTCAGGATCAAGTCCCTCTTGATGGGCTGTGAGGATGCAGTACCATAGAGGCTGATGGCAGGGGCCTGGGGCATGGGATCAATTCCAGGCAGAGGGTGGTTCTGGTAGGTCGGGTGAAGGTGTCCCTTCATGTGAAGGTATATGAGTGGTTATATAATAAATAAGAGGTTAAGGAAGGCTATATTGGCTAGAAGGGGGTGTCTGAAAAGGTACAGGATAGGTAAAGGTATACTTGCTGGACACGTGTACCCAGGTCAGGTAAGAGTAGCTGTGCACAGGTGTCTAGGCTAGGTGAAGGTGTGTCTAATTGACAGGTCTATTTAGACTGAGTGAGTGTGTGTACCTAATAGATAGATGTTTCCAGGATAAGTGAGAATGTTCTGTGGTCAGGGCTTCTGGGTAAGGTAAGTGTGTAATTGTGGACAGATGTATCTGGCCAGGTGAAGACACATCTGATGGATAGGTGTGTTTGGGCTACATAAGGGCATATTTGATGGATAGATGTATCTATGTTAGTTGAGCATATACCTGTGGGCAGGTGTGCCCAGCCAGGTGAGGGTGTACCTCTGATGGGGGTGCCAGGCTGGAACCAGGGTTCTGGACATACCCACTTGCTAGTGCCTCACCTTGAAGCGGCGGTCGTACTTAGTGACCGAGTCAGCGAAGTCCACACGCTCCCTCTTGCCCAGGAACTGACGCAGCTCTGGCCGCTCCTCCAGCCCCAGGTAGTCTCCAACAAAGTTCCGATTGATGCTATTTCGTCTCCGCTCCTTCTTGTTCAGCAGGATGTTGGAAGCTGTGGGAACACAGGGTGTGGGGGCAGAGGTTGTGGCTTGGCTCTTCCAGGTACATCTGTTTGCACCCTCTGCCTTCCACCTGCAGCCTCTTACCTTCCTCTCGCATCTCCTCATACTTCCGGATTGCCACATGGCTCCGCCAGGCCTTCTGGATAGTGCGGGCAAAGCCATCAAACTTGCGCTCTCGCATCTCTTCTAGAAGAAAGAGCTGGGCGGGATGGAGGGGTGGTGGGTCCTAGTGTCTCCCCAGGGCCACAGTCTCCAGTTCTCTTGAGCCCACCCCACCCACATGCTCTTGCTCAGGGGCCCTGCCATATCACACTGTGGTCAAAATGTTCTTCCTCCACACGATGTGACCCAGGATTCCCTCCCAATATGTGGTACAAGCCTCTGCATTAAATTATAACTGGCTTGCCTGGTTGGGGTCAGATCCCAGCTCTGCCTGCTATAGCTGTGTGGTTTTGCCAGGAATGGTATAACATCATGTTATCCCACACTACTAATTACGCTATGTTATGCCTTTCATGTGAGGTGCACCTCAACTTCAGAGGTGTTAGGAATGTGAATCAATGTGCCTTTTAGAAGAACAGTACTGTAAACATGGACATCTCATGGCGGGCGACTGTGGTTGTGCAGTGTGTGACCTGCACAGCCATGCATGGCAGTCCGGGATAGACATCTTGTGCAGAAAGCAGACTTTCGGGTGTTATTTTTAGTCCTCATCTGATGATATGTTTATTGATTTTTATTTATTTTTAAAAAATATATTTTATTGAAATTTTACAGAGAGGAAGGGAGAGGGATAGAGAGTTAGAAACATCCATGAGAGAGAAACATCAATCAGCTGCCTCCTGCACACCCCCCACTGGGGATGTGCCCGCAACCCAGGTACATGCCCTTGACCGGAATCGAACCCGGGACCTTTCAGTCTGCAGGCCGACGCTCTATCCACTGAGCCAAACTGGTTAGGGCTGTTTATTGATTTTTAGAGAGAGAAGAAGGGTCAGAGAAAGAGAGAAACGTCGATGTGAGAGAGAAACATCGATTGGTTGCCTCATGCAACCCGGCCTCCAACCAACTGAACCACCTAGTCGGGGCCAGACTTTTGAGTTTTAAGGGTCTTGGTCCAGAGAGTGCTTAGAAAATAAACTATATTTGACCAAAGCATAGTGGAAATGCCATGAAAGATATCTTAAAAAAAAAAAAAATAACGGGTGAGCATATCAAGGAGAGGAACCCACTGGATGTGAAGAGTTATAAATCTATAGTAATAAGAACAGTGGGTGCTGGTCAAGGACTAGAACTATCAATTGGAATAGGACAGGTGGTTGGGAAACATCCTAATTCAAACATACATTTAGTGATAAAAGAGATAGCATTGACATCAGTGAAGATGGGAAATACTGAAGATGAAATTGGGCTTTATAAAAATAATTAACCCTTCACTCAGGACGATTTCTCAAATACACAAATACCCATCACTGCTCAAAGCCTGGCTACCCACTTTGCTGGCCAAGGTGGTTGATGTATCCCAGAAACTCCAGGCTTTCCTGCAAGGACTAAAAGGATGATTCTACAGATACCTGGTCCAAATGCACTTTAAAAATATACCTTGCAGGATGTGTGTAGCCGTGGGTGTTTATATAAGGTTTGGAGTCTTCTCACAAGGAAGAAAAACCAACATTGCAGTTTTGTGTGTGTATTCTTTTGTTCCTCTAATATTCTATGGTTGGTGGGTCTGTGTACAAAGTGTGTCTGAGTAATGCCTCGTGTAGGTTGTCTGGAGGGCAGGAAGGTGCATTAATTCTCTGGTTTGCTGAGGGGGACAGGAATGAATAATGGGAGGCCAGCCTGTAGAACTGTGAGTGAGCCAGTCAAACAGGAACCCCCTTCCCTTTAGCAATTTAGTAAGATGGGACAAGTGATTTCTGCCCAATAAAGAGAATTTGTTTTCAGTTTGGGAAATGAGCCTTCCTGTCTACAGAGTTCAAAATGTATCTCCTCTGTGCTGCGGAGGGCAAGTACAGGTGTGCGAAGGGGCTGGGACAGGATTCAAGTCGAAGCTTCTCCTGTTGGGCTGGGTTGAATAGGGTCTTCCCCAAAATTCATGTCCACCCAGAACCTGAGAATGTGATCTCATCTGGAAAGAGGGTCTTCGCAGATGTAATCATGTTAAAATGAGATCACACTGGAGCAGGGTGGGCCCCAAATCCAATGTGACTGGTGTCCTTATACGGAAAGGGAAGGCCATGTGATGACAGGCAGAGATGGCAGATGCATCTATAAACCTAGGAAGGCCAGGGATCTCTGTCAGCCACCAAGTTAGGGGGAGGCAAGCAAGGATTCTTCCCTGGAATCTTGAGAGGAAGCGTGGCCCTGTGGCACCTTGATTTTGGATTTCTAGCCTCCAGAAATGTGAGAAAATAAGTTTATTTTGGGTTAAACCATCAAGTTTGTGGTGCTTGGTTACAGCAGCCACGGGAAACTAATACACCTGGGATGATGGAGAGTGAAGGCCAACAGGTGTATAACATGTCCAAGGATAATTTGTGTCCATGTTTACAAGAAACAATCCAATTCAGAATTATCTCACTTGAATGCATTTGTGGTTGAAAGAAGCTCCAACTCCATTTGGTTCACTTAATTTCTTGATCAGCTTTTTAAAAAAAGTATATATTTTTACTGGTATTGATTTCAGAGAGGAAGGGAGAAGGAGAGAGATAGAAACATCAATGATGAGAGAGAATCATTGATTGGCAGCCTCCTGCAGGCCCCCTACTGGAGGGAATCAAGCCCGCAGCCAGGGCCTGTGCCCTAGACCTGAATCGAACCTGGAACCCTTTAGTCTGCAGGCCAATGTTCTCTCCACTGAACCATACCAGCTAGGGCCACACACTGGGGATTGAGTCTGCAACCCAGGTAGGTGCCCTGACCCGGAGTCAAACTGACCTGGTTCATAGGTTCACGCTCAACCACTGAGCCATGCCGGCTGGGCCCTTGATCATTTTTTTAAATATATATTTTATTGATGTTTTACAGAGAGGAAGGGAGAGAGAGTTAAAAACATCGATGAGAGAGAAACATCAATCAGCTGCCTCCTGCACACCCCCTACTGGGGATGTGCCTGCAACCAAGGTACATGCCCTTGACCGGAATTGAACCTGGGACTCTTTAGTCCGCAGGCCGAAGCTCTATCCACTGAGCCAAACTAGTCAGGGCTTGATCAGTTTTTGATATAGCGTAGTCAAACTGTTTTAATGCTCCCCTCCTCCCCCATTTTCATTTCACTAAAATTATTCTCATTAGGATAATTTTTATTTCCTGTGCAAATTACCAGTCTTTTCTTTCCACTATAAAAAATTCCCACTAAGGCCGAAACCGGTTTGGCTCAGTGGATGGAGCGTCGGCCTGCGGACTGAAAGGTCCCAGGTTCGATTCCGGTCAAGGGCATGTACCTGGGTTGCGGGCACATCCCCAGTGGGAGGTGTGCAGGAGGCAGCTGATCAATGTTTCTCTCTCATCGATGTTTCTAACTCTCTATCCCTCTCCCTTCCTCTCTGTGAAAAATCAATAAAATATATTTTAAAAAAAAATTCCCACTAAGCTTTTACCTTTGTAAATTTTATCATTCACATTGCAGTCTCAAAATGTGCAGGCCGCAGTTTTCGTCAAAATTTGATTTTACCTTCTATAGTCTTAGTGCTAGCTTTATTTTGTCTATCTTTTGCAGTATCTATATTATGTTTCTTTCAGAGTCAGATTTTACAATCTGCCAGTAACAGGCAAGATAGATTCTCTTTCTTTCCCACCCATCCTCCTATTTTTCTTCCCCTCCCTCTCTCCATTTTTTTCTTATCGGTTACAAATTGAATTGTTTCAGGTATAGTTTTAGCCATAGACAAATTTGGTTTGTGATAAGTTTCTGTTAGTAACAATATTGACTTTGAATGAGATTCCAGACTTTTTATTTTTTTGGAGCAAAGTGCATCCATAGGGAAAAGCTCTAGGAGGTAGGTGTGGACAAATTCGGCGACAAAATTTCCCAGCCTCCCAAGACAGACGGTTTTCGTCTGTGAAATCTCAGTGTCCACCCCTCTGTGTTGTTTGGATTGGTGAGAGAGCAGTTACCTTTAAGTACTGTAACTTCAAGGGAATCATTTCAACAGTCTCCTGGTTGTCTCCAGGTGCCAGCAGAGCAGATGCCAGGGGGCACCTGGCTGGCCCTGCCCTGGCCCTAAATACCCAGCAAACCTTTCCTTGCTGTTTCAGCTTATCCCAGACTGGGAACCTAGGGTTTCACCTGAGAATCTGGTGAACTAGTTAAGCTCATTGAGATGGTCATCTCCCTGTTTGCTTTCCAACCTCACATAGAAACAGGGCCCAGGCAAGCCCTTCGGGGATTCCTTGCCCTGTTTATGTTGATTTTTTTTTAAAAACTGCCCCCTGCCCTAACTGGTTTGGCTCGGTGGATAGAGCGTCGGCCTGTGGACCAAAGGGTCCCAGGTTTGATTCTGGTCAAGGGCATGTACCTTTGGTTGCAGGCTCCTTCCCAGCCTGGGCCATAGTTGGGTTGTGTGCAGGAGGCAACCAAAACACATTGATGTTTCTCTGTCTTTCCCTCTCTCTTTTACTCTCCCTAAAAACCAATGGCAAAATATCCTCGGGTGATCTCACTCATTTGTGGATTATAGAGAACAACACAGACTGATGAAAAGGGACAGACCCAAAGACTGAGAAACAGCGATCAGGCTATCAATCCCCAGAAGGAAAGTAGGGGAGAGCGGGGATAAGGGGAAGAGATCAACCGAAGGACTTGTATACATGGATATAAGCCAAACCAATGGACATGGACAACAGGGGGATGGGAGCATGAGTTGCGGGGTGGGGGGGGGAGGTTGGGGGTTAATGGGGGGGATGAGGACACATTTGTAATACCTTAACTAATAATAAAAAAAAAATAAAAAAAACCCCAAAAACTTCCCTCTTGCCCTGACTGGCTTGCTCAATGGTTAGAGCACCAGCCCATGGATTGAAGGGTCACGGGTTCGATTTCTAGTCAAGGCCATGTACCTCAGTTGCAGGTTCCCCGCCCCAGTAGGAGTTCATGCCAGAGGTAACTTGTCTCTCACATCTCATCGATGTTTCTCTCCCCCCTCCTCCCTCCCTCTCATTCTCTCCAGAAATCAATGGAAAAACTATCCTTAGATGAGGATTAAAAAACTCCAGCTTTATTGAGATATAATTGTCATATAACACTCTGAAAGTTTAAAAGTGTACATGACTTGATTTGATACACTTCTATATTGCAAAATGATGACCATATAGGTCAGCTAACACATCCATCACCTCCCATAGTTACCATTTCTTTTGTGTGGTGAGAACATTGAAGATCTCTCTTAGCAACTGTCAGCTGTATAATACAGCATTGTTCACTCTTGTCACTGTGCTGTACATGACTCCCCAGGACACATTCCTCATCGTTGCTGTGTTTGCTTTCCCTGCACTCAGAGGCAGCATAAAGTGGGTGGTGCTTCCAGCCTTTGGATAAAAGGCTCAGAGCTGATGTAGCTCACTGGAGGGATTGTTCCTATGTTGGAGAATGTGCAATGAGGTTTGTCTTTGATGTATCAGGACCCGAGGCTAGTTTTGGATAAGAAAAATGCCACTTTGACATGAATCTCAGGCTCAGGGACCTGATGTGTTCATGAATGAAGGAGTGAAGGAAGAAAAGAAGATGGGGGAAGGAAAAAAAAGAAAGAAGAAAGGAAACGAGACAAAGGACATTCTGGATAAGCCATGCATCCTTATTCTTTACAGGCACCCATGTGTTTCTCTACCTGCTTCCTGGCCACCAAGGACTATCCAGCTAATTTAGGTTTTTCTGATCACCTACTACATGCCAGGCACTGTGCATTGGATTTTCTGTTCTGTCTAATCCTCAGCCCAGTCCTGCACGGCAGCTTTTACTCTCCCCACTTTCCAAATGGGGAAACTGAGGCTTGGAAGGGCGAGGAAACATGTTCAAGATCACACAGTGGCCTGAAGAGCAGGACGTGAGCCTATGCAAGTGATCCAGGTGTCTTGTCTGTCTGTCTGTCTCTCTCACACACACACTTACTGACTCAGGGTTCTTGACGAAGACCTTGGTGCTCCCCATCTGGTACTGGTCCTGTTCCATGTTGACTGCACGCAGCAGGTGCTGGACGCCCTGACGCTCGTCCCCACGCCACCGTGGCCATGTCTGGGGGGTCAGAATGGCGTACCTGGTGGCAGAAGGTTTGGGAGGGTTTGAGCAGGTGGCTCAGCTGGTGGTTATTCTGCAGGTGGTGGTTAGGGCTGGGAATGGTGGGCACCTCACCTCTGCAGGAACTTGGCGAACTGGCGGCGATAGGCAAAGCCTGCCCTGCGTACCCTGATGTTCTCCTTCAGGCCCAGGTACTCAACTTGGTGCTTGACCCTGGAGGGAAGGCAGCCTGAGTCCCCTGGTGGGGGCCTCCCCAGTCCTAGGGTGGGGGTATCTGCTGGAGGCAGTATGGGGGCTGAGGTATGGGGAGGGAAGTTCACCGCTGGTCCCAGCGAATCAGTTCTGTGGAGGGGGGGGGGGGGGCTGGGTTCTGGGATGAGGGGTCTGTGTTGGCTCTGTGGCCAGTCACTTCTAGAGTGGGGTCTAGGGACTGTGCTAGTCTCTGGGTCATCCTCCAGTCAGTCTGGGGCTGTCCCTGGGGTCATTGGGGGTCTTGGTCTTTTCTAGGTGTAGCCCCGAGGCGCTGAGGGACTTTGCAGTGGTCCTAGAGGTCAGCCTGGGTTAATCCTGTGATGTCATGCAACCCCAGAAGGGTTCCGGAGGAAGGGTCATTTTTGGGGATAGGCAGTGTGGATTGGTCAAGACGGTAGCCAGACCAGGCTGGGGTCACCTGCTCTCCTCCCAGTCATGGGGCCTCTTGGTCTCGTTGGGTTTGATGCAGCGGATATAGTGGGGTGTGCACTTCTTCAATGTGGCCACCAGGTCATTGGCTTGTTTCTGAGGCAGAGGAGAAGGCAGGGAGTGGTGCACAGATAGGCCCCTCTGGCCCCTTTCTCCTCCCACCCTGGAAATAGACCCAGGAGACAGACACACTGTGTGTGGACAGGGACTGGCCAGTGTTTGTTGATGGAGTACTAAGTCCTTGGGGAAAACATGTCCCTCAGTACATCCCTGCCTATCCTCCGGAGACCAGTACTTTGGAGGTAGGGAATCCTGTGTATGTGCCTGAGACATCAGCCTTGGTTGTGCCTTTTAGTCCCTCCGTGGAGACTAGAAAGGAAATTGTTCCAGGTGTGGGGACTGGCGGGAGCAGCAGGAGACCCTGGTGTTGATCATGGCTCTGCTGTGTGATCTGGGCCAGTGACTGCACCTCTCCGAGCCTTGGTCTCCCCATCTGCCAGGTGGGACTAGTCCCACATGTGTAAAGTATCCTGTACTTGCTACCAGCATTGACAAGTGCTCAATACATGGTTATTAAATATTACTATGCTGCGCTGGCTGGTTTGGCTCAGTGGATAGAGCGTCAGCCTGTGGACGGAAGGGTCCCGGGTTTGATTCCAGTCAAGGGCACATGCCTGGGTTGCAGGCTTGATCCCCAGTAGTGGGTGTGCAAGAGACAGCCAATCAATGATTCTCTCTCATCATTGATGTTTCTGTTTCTCTGTACTCCCCCTTCCTCTCTGAAATCGATAAAAACATATTTAAAAAAATATTACTAGGCGGACACACCCATGTTCATAGCAGCACTGTTCACCATAGCTAAAAGGTAGAAACAATCCAAGTGTCCATCAACAGAGGAATGGATAAGAAAAAGCAGTATATCCACACAATGGGATATTATTCTGCTTTAAAAAGGTAGGAAATTCTGACCTACAACATGGATGTGCCTTAAGGACATTAAGCTCAGTGAAATAAGCCAGTCACAAAAGGATGAATACTGTGTGATTCCACTCATAGGAAATCCTTAGAGGAGTCAGATCCATAGAGACAGAAGTAGATGGTGGGTGCCAGGGGCTGGGGGAGCGGGAAGAGGAGTAAGTGTTTAATGGGGACAGAGTTTCAGTTTGAGAAGACGAGGAAGTTTTGGAGATGATGGTGGGAGTGGTTGCACAACAATGTAAATGTACTTGATGCCACTGAACTGTATGTACACTTAATGGCTAAGATGGTATATATATGTTATGTATGTTTTATCACAATTTTTTAAAAGTGGCAAATGATCAAAAGATTAAAAAAAAAATTTAAGTGATGGTTCACTTCTGGATTTAGGGTGTTAAGGAGGGGCCATTGAGGAAGCTGGCCCAAGCCCCGAACCCCAGAGCTGGAAGAAGACTCTGCTGGTCAGAGAGTGCCAGAGGCGGGGGGAGGGTCCGCATGCCCAGCTCCTCCTGGCCTGCCCTCAGGCTCACCTTGATCTTGGAGCCGGCAGTGCTGGGGCGGCCCTTCTTGTCGACGTCCAGCTTCTCGGGGAAGAGCATCCGGAGGAAGGCGCTGGGCAAGGAGAGAGGGGTTGGAGGCACACCTGGACCTTGGTCTGCATCTCCCAGGAGTGGGCTGTTTAGGGGCCTGAGACCCAGAGGACGTTCTGAAAGGTGTAGCTCTTGCTGAGTGTGGAGGGTGAGATGTTGAGAATCAGAGGGTTGGTTTTGTTTTGTTGGTTCCTTGATTATTTATTTGCTCTGTTATTTCTTCCACGACCACACAGGACTTGGTGTAGCAAGTAAAGCAGAAAGAAGTTAAATGAAGTAGGAAAATACATCCAGTGATGCAGCATCTTGGGCAGCAGGAGCAGGACCCCTCATGGCAACCATGTTACACACACAGGGTTGCATGTAGGGTGTAACCATGTTTGTGACTGTCAGAGGTGGACACAACCTAAGTGTCCACCAGCAGGGGTCAGTTAAATACACTCTGGTACATCAGGCTCCCTCTCTCATCTTCTCAGCGAGGTCTTCTCTGACCACAGAATGAGTGGACTGCTTAATAAATACCGAGTATATCTCCCTCTCCCTTCCTCTCTGAAATCAATAAAATATATATATATATATATATATATATATATATATATATATATTTAAAAATTATATTTGTAGCTTGAATTCTATTAGATGTGGAATGTATTGGACAGCACTGCTCTAGAGCAGCAATTTTCTTTTTTAGTTTATTTTTTATATATTTTTATTGATTTCAGAGAGGAAGGGAGAGGGAGAGAGAGAACTAGAAACATTAATGAATGAGAGAAAATCATTGATCGACTGCCTCCTGCACGCCCCCGACTGGGGGTCAAACCCACAACCCGGGCATGTGCCCTTGACTGGAATCGAACCCAGGACCCTTCAGTCCGCAGGCTGACGCTCTCCACTGAGCCAAACCGGCCAGGGCTAGAGCAGCGATTTTCAACTGGTGTGCTGCCAGAGACGTTAAAACACGCACTACCTAACTAGCCAGGAGCACTGATCTCTTTTCCTTTAGATCAGTAGCTCCCAACCTGTGGGTCGCGACCCCTTTGGCAGTCGAATGACCTTTTCACAGGGTCGTTCAGATATTTACATCACATATCAGGTACTTACATTATGATTCATAACAGTAGCAACATTACAGTTATGAAGTAGCAATGAAAATAATTTTATGGTTGGGTCACAACATGAGGAACTATTTAAAGAGCCAGAAGCCTGAGCACCACTGCCTTAGATTGTCAAATTAAAAAATGACAACCACTTGCCCTGGCCGGTTTGGTTCAGTGGATAAAGCGTCGGCCTGCAGACTGAAGGGTCCCGGGTTCAATTCCGGTCAAGGGCACATGCCCGGATTGCAGGCTCGATCCCCAGTGGGGGCCATGCAGGAGGCAGCGGATCAATGATTCTCTCTCATTCATTGATGTTTCTAACTCTCTCTCCCTCTCCCTCTCTGAAATCAATAAAAATATACTTAAAAAAAATGACAACTACCAACACAGCAATAGCTGTCCAGTGTGAATGAATCAAAAGTATACCTTATTTTTGTCAGATTGGCAAAAAATGTTTTTTTTTTTTGGTGTGGCACAGAATTTTAGTAATCAGTTTATGTGTGCCATGAGATGAAAAGGTTGAAAAGTGGCTGCTGTAGACCAATGAATCTTAAACTCTGACTTGTATATGGGTCCGGGCTGGCGGGTGAGGGTAAGAGTCTTCGTAATAAAATCCAGATTTTGGTTCCATCTGCCTGGGGTCGAGCCTGGGATTCTGCATTTGTAGCCAGCTCAGACGAGGCCCAGGTGGCTTGCGGGAACCACTTTCAGCCCTTTCAGAACCACTGTCTGTGCTAGATTCTATTTGCCTTTTTTCCTAGTTCAATCTGTTGGCTCAATGACAGCAGCTGACTTGTGTCATCCATCCTTGCAAGTTCAAATGGTGCCTGGTCCACAGCAGAGCTGAACACAATTTTGAGGCATAAAAAGCCAAAAGATGGTACCCGGCATGCTACTGTGGTCAGGGAGATAGGTCCATCTGAGTTAGTACAGAAAAACACAGGGTGCGGTATATCCTCACTGCATGGAAAGGGAAGCTGTCGGCACCAATGCTTGAGTTTGCAGAGGGAGCGCTGGAAGGGTTACTGTTGAGTCAGAACCAGCCACTGGAAATGCTATCCTGGCCGCACAACCCCCCCTGGCAAAGTCTGTGGCGTGATGGAAGCTCTGGGGAAGATGGGGTGGTCCCCGGGCCTCCCCCATCTGCAGGGGTGGGTTCTGCCCAGATGTCCCCACTTACTGCTCACTGGTCTGCATCAGCTCTATGAGGTCGGAGAAGAGAACATCTCGGTTCCTCTCACAAAAGCCGCTGACGTTATAGGAGACCTGGAGGGAGGTGGCATGGGGGTGTGAGGGGCCGAAGCCAGGGTAGTAGGGGGGCTACAGCCCAGGTGGTCATGGGGTGAGAGAATGAGGGTAGTAGCTATGGTTCAAAAGCGGGGGTGTGGAGGCAGCAGCATAGGCCTGGGGTCTCTGGGCATCTGATATTCAAGTTGAAATTGGAGGGTGGGAGCTGCAGTCTGGGTTAGAGGTGAGGGGAGGAGATGGTATAGGCCAGAGTTGGGGATGGGTAGGCTGCAGCCTGGGCAGAAGGTCCCTGGGGTGGGGTGCTACTCCTTAATTTAGAGTTAAAAGGTCAGAGCATCTGTGTCGTGGCCAATTGAGGGTATGGGAGGCTGTGTCAGGGGCAAGTTACAGGCGTGGCTGAAGATCCTAGTGGATTGCAGCCAGGCTTGTGGGCTGCCATCTAAGGTGAAGGCTCTTCGTGCTGGTTGTGGCTATTCCCTGGCTCAGGGGACACAGGAACTCCAGCTCATTTTAGGGACTGGTGGGCTGTAGCAAGCTGACCACAGAATGGAGGCTGTCTCTGCCCATGTTAAGGTCAGTGGGAGAGTCTGCAGTCCTGTCAACTGGGGAGGGAGAGCGTGGCCAGGGTGGGAGGCCAGTGGATTACTATGGCCTTGGGGAGGGGCCTGTCGGGGGGCTCAAGCCCATTGTGGAGGGTGGTGGCTTGCATTGTGGGCCTGGGGTCTCCAGGTTGGGGTCAGAAGATTGTAGGCTGTGTCCTGGATCATGGATTAGTGGGTCTTACCATTTAGATTGGGGCCTGGGGGTCTGCTGCCCAATATAGGGTCATTTGAGGGAGTTTCTGTCTTGTAAGGAGGAGCTGTCCTGCTAGTAGGGGGGCTGTGGCCTTGATCAGGGGCCAGTGAGTTTCTGCAGTTCTGACTGAAGGCCAATTTCTGGGGATCAGTGAATGGGCATCTGTGTTTCTGGTCCTTTGGTAAGGCTGGAGAAGGGGGTGGGTAGCCCTGGATGGGGGAACCCAGGAGCTCCTGTTAGGAGGTTGAGAGGCTGCAGCCTTGACACCCAGGGTCTGAGGAGGTACCACTGGGGGCCACTGGGGCAGTGGGGTGGGGGAAGGCAGGGGGAGGCAGGTCGCACCTTGCCAGCGTAGTGGTGGATGACGAAGCCGGCACTCCAGCTGTTGAAGTGCTCGTGGGTACCCACGGCCACCTGCAGCTTCTGCTGTAGCGTCTGGTCGGCGCCACCGCCTGTGGCGTGCATGGTGGCACACACGTCGTCCAGGACACTCATGATGCCTGGGGGGCTCTGTGGTCATGGGGAGGTGGCAGTCGCTCAGTCTCGCCCTACTCTGCCCAAATCCCACTACAGGGACTTCCCTGGGGGTGCTTTCCAAATATAAGAGCAAAAGGTGGTGGTGGGGCACAAATCTGTGTGTGGGGCTGCTGTGGAAGCTCCCTGGGGTGCAGGATGGGGTGAGGGGCCCCATAAGAGATCCATGCCTTGTCACCTTTCCCAAATGGGGGTGTCTGGTGGGAGACCTGTCCCTGAGCACACTGACCCCTCTGTCCCTGGGCAGGCTGCCTGGGGGAAAGTTTGTTGAGTGGATAAGTCAAAGGGGAGCCGGTGGGCAGAATGAATGGGTGAGGTGGTTGATGGGATGTGTCAGTTGTGCTCCAGGGTAAAGAGGGGCCTGTGGGGACCATTACCCCCTCCCTGCTCTCTCAGGTCTCCTAAGCTCAGCTCTGGGGCTCATTGAGACCCCCTAAAGCTGGCCTGGCTCTTACCAGCTTGTTTTCAATGAGGTCACAGACGATTTTGTTGTTGAAGTACTGAATGGGGGTCCAGCGGATGCCCTCCTGGACATACTCCTCCTGGTGGTGGCAAAGGGGGCAGGGATGGGGTTGAGTGTCTGGACAAAGCTGTGCATTTCTAGAATGTATGCTCAAGGATGGGTGAAGAAAGTGGGTGCTCTGCCACCCTCTTTCTCTTCAACAAGGTGGCTGAACAGCCTCCCCAGCAGATGCAGAAATGCAGATCTTTGTGAAGACGCTGAATAGCAAGACTATTACCCTCGACTTCTCACCCAGTGACACCAGTTAGAATCTCAAAGTGAAAATTCAAGATAAGAAGGGCATCCTGCCTGACTAGCAGCGTCTGGTTTTTGTGGCCAAAGGGCTAGAGGATGGCCGCACTCTCAGACTGCAGTAACCAGGCCGTTGGTGCGTCCTCTGCAGGGCTGCATCATGGAGCCCTCCCTCCGCCAGCTTGCCCAGAACTACGACCGACTGCCTGCGACAAGATGATCTGCAAACGCATTCCACCGACCTGCACCCCTCATTGTCAACTGCTGCAAGAAGTGGGGCCACACCAGCAACCTGTGCCCCAAGAAGGAGGTTCAATAGGGCCCTCCACCACCTCCTTGCCCACAGGGCAACCTCTTGCCTGAACTTTGGCCACTGGGCCTCGATACAGTTTCCTTTTTGTTGAAAAAAAAGAAAAGAAAAAAAATGGGGCAGGTACTCCCTCCAAATTTCCCCTACATTCTCATCATTTAGGACTGCCTCCCATAACCAAGCCCATTGCCCTTGTGTGGAGCAGGCCGCAAGTGTCAGCCCTGGCAGCCCTCCATCAGAGAAAGGAGCTGGTGGAGAAATACCCAGCTCCCTTGCCCCTTAGAGTGCCGAGCCTGAGGTCTGCTCTGTAAAGCTGCCTGGGGTCCAGGAGAAGTGAGCCCAGTTGCCCGAGTGGAACCTGCTCATTAACACACCTTACCGGGGCTTAAAAAAAACCCTCTCTTGCCTCGGCCAGAGCGTCATCCTGTGCATTGGACGGTTTCAGGTTTGATACCCAGTCAGGGCATGTACTTAGGTTGTGGGTTTGATCCCTGGTCTGGGCTTGTGGGAGGCAACCAATCAGTGCATCTCTCTCACATTTATGTTTCTCTCTCTTTTTTCCTTCTTCCCCCTCTGAAACGAATTTAAAAAAAAAAAATCTCTCACTGCCTCACTCCTTTCCTGGCCTTTGCCCTGAAGGCTTGTGTGAGGCTCTGCTTCTGCGGATGGGTAGAATGAAAACATCAGGGATTTTTGTTTGTTCTGTTCATGGTGGCCTCCCTGGTACTGTAGACAGAGCCTGGCATGCAGTAGGTGCTCAATAACTAATTGTTGAAGGAATGAACGAAGAGGTTATTCCCCAGCACTTCTCAAAGCTTTAGAGGCGGGAAACCTCTCCCGAGAAAAATCTCAAGGTGGAGCCGAGGGGCCAGTAGAGAGATGGAAATAGAGGACCGGGTGTCTCCTGGGTGTTCAGTGACTGTCACGGTCCTGCCTCCAGCAGTGTCCCCTGTTCCCGGCCCGCTGGCTGCTCCTGCTCACCTGCTCAGCCTTCAGGGTGAGTTCGATAAAGATCTGCTGTAGCTTCTCATTGACAAAGTTGATGCAAAATTGCTCAAAGCCGTTTTTCTGCGAGGGAGGAAGAGTGTTTTCTTCAGTGGGCCGGCAACGGACGCCCAGGGTCACTGGGACAGGGTGTGTGACTGGGAGCAGAGACCGTACCTGGAAGATCTCGAAGCCGTAGATGTCAAGCACGCCAATACTGTACTCTTCCTGGGGCTTCTGCATAGCACGGTTGATGGCCTGTGATGCGGGCAGGGACAGGAGGTGAGTGCCAGCCTGCCGCTCTCTTGTTAGGCTCTTAGTCATGTCACCGATTTTTCTCCTGCCTCCCCCAGCTCTGTGCATACCCCCATTAGTCACCCCTATGAGGAACCCAGGTGTTAGAGCATCGGGTTCCTGCCTTGGGCGCTGGCTCTGCCCCTTAAAAACTCTGCCTTCTCATCTTTAAAATGGGTGAATAATAACAACTATTTTATGGTTTTTTTCAAAGACAAAGTACATGTAAAACAGTTACAAAAGTAAAGGGCACACCCTAGGTGTTGTGTAATGTGAGCTACTGCTGTCATCCTTCGTTACCTTGACACATCCATCCCCGTCGTCCCCCACCAGTCCACCACTTGGTCCTCCAGACAGCCCTCCTCTTGGCTCCCAATTGCACCTACCTGTCACTGCAGCCCCTCTCCCAGCCCAGGCCTGAGCTCCATGCCACAGCCAGAGGGAGCCCCGCAGTCTTCCAGATGGCCACCACCTGGCCCTGCTGCTGTGTCCCACGGCAGGGAATCGGGGGTTGTGATAGTCCAGCCTGCCTCTCCCACCCCTGGACCCCGCCACACTTGCCTCCACGAGGAAGTCAAAGAGACGGGAGTACAGCCCCTTGGCTAGAGCATCGCGGGTGTAAGCTGCCTGTTCCACGTTCAGGGTCACATCGATGGACTCGCTGCGCCCACCCCAGCGGCTGTCCATCTTGCGGCTGGTCAGCTTCTCTTGTAGCCGCCCACTGTCGATGCCCAGCAGGTAGGCAGGAAAGGCCAGGACTGCCGGGCAGGAGGTAGGGGGCAGCTGGTCAGGCCCTGTCTCTTTCAATGCTTCTGTTTCTCTCTCTTTTGCCCAGTGACACTGAAATTATCCTCATGGGTTCCCACACCCCCTGGGGCCCAAAGTAGGAGGATGTATTCTCTCTCTCTCTCTCTCTCTCTCTCTCTCACACACACACACACACACACACACACACACACACACACACACGCCTGCTCCGCACCCTCCCCGGCACCCAAACTCACGGTCCACACTCTCTACCCTGGCGTAATTCCCGTCTTCACAGAAGCTGATGTTTCCCAAGTGCAAGATCCCCGCCACGAGCTGCAGGACCAGCTGCTGGACGTTGGGTGGGATCCCGATGACCTGCATGGCGCTCTGTGGGCATCAACAGAGAGCCTGTGCCACCAATCCCGACCTCCACCCTGTCCCCTGGGTCACAGCATGGACCCAGGACACCTGGATCCCTGTTTTACCTCTTTCACCTGCTCGCGGTGTGACCTTGAGCAAGTCCCACCCACCTCTGGGTCTCAGTTTCCTGACTTGTAACATAAGAGGTTGACAGGGTTGGAGTGGCAGCTGGTGCTCACCACGGTCTCACTGAAGTCGCTCCTGTCATCGGTGCCGTCCACCTTGTAGGTGTCCGATTGGTTGAGGTAGTAATAGTAGTCGGGGGTCATGAGCCCCAGGTTCTGCCGCTGTTCCTGGGAGGCTCCTTCCAGCAGCTGGAGGGTGAGTGACGCTCACGCACAGGACCTGCACAGGCCGTGTGGTCCCCCAGGCCTCACTGCCCTCCCTCTGTCACCCCCAGGCTCCAGGTGGGGCCCCCCTTCTTGCACCTGGTAGTAGATGTGGAAGTTCCTCTCGTTTTCATTCTGCGTGACCACGCGGGATTTCTCCAGCAGGAAGTTGGAGATCTTGCCCCCATCTGGCTCCCCGCCACGGCTGAACTGAATCTCAAAGTACTTGCCCTGAATGTGAGAGAACCCTGTCAGCCCCCCCACCCCCGCCCCAGCCTGGAGGTACAGGTGGGGGGAGGACGGGGCACGGGTCTTATGAGCCTGGCCTCTTTCCTCCTCCTACC
This sequence comes from Myotis nattereri, assembly GCF_964212035.1. Classification (NCBI taxonomy): domain Eukaryota; kingdom Metazoa; phylum Chordata; class Mammalia; order Chiroptera; family Vespertilionidae; genus Myotis; species Myotis nattereri. The sequence continues at coordinate 11,193,885 of NC_138080.1, forward strand.
CATGTGGCTTCAACTTGCTTTCCTCTCCCTGTCTCCCATGTATGCACTGCTTGTCTTTTCTACCAGCTCCTCTCCAGCCTTTGCTTAAGCCCTTCCTGGGCTAGGAACCCCTTCACTCCCTCTCTGATGATTCAAGCCACCACTCAGGGCATCTGCCCTGTGCCTGGCACATGGAAGTATCCCATTTATTGACCAGGTCCCAATTCCACAACACAGAGGCCTCAATGTCTCCATGGGATACTACTGGTCCCAATGATCCCGAATGTCTCCCACATCTTGTCCCTGAACCCAGAGCAAGGACCCCACATGACCCTTTTTTGGTGTCTGACACCATCTGGGCTCTTCTCTGGCCAGAGGTTGGAGGACAGACAAGCTCCATTACTTGTCCTTTCTGCCACCTCCACCTAATAGCAAAACAAATTACAGCATCGTACTGCACAAACACCTGTAGTATATGACTTATACTTATTCTATTGCACAATAAAAGTATCTACATATATATAAAAGCCCAGGGGCAGAACGGCAGAACAACCAGATCGACCAGATGACCGGTGGCTATGACATGCATTGCAGCAGCCAACCAGCCTGATCAGGGCTCCAGTTGCCACCCCCGCCTCCCCCCGCCAACCGCCCACAGCCCCTCCCTCCCGCCAGCCTGTCCTGATGGGCCCCCATCAGGGCCAGCCGGCCTGACCCCACCCGTGCACGAATTTGTGCACTGGGACTCTAGTATAAAATAAAATGTGCTTATACATTTTGAGATTTGTCCATGTTTTGTGGTGTATCAGTAATTGGAAAACAACACTGTGTGATTCCATTTAAATGAAGTTCTAGAACAGCTAAGATTGATCTATGGTGAAAAAAATCCAGGCAGTGGCTGCTTCTGGGCAGGGTGGAGTAGAAATCGACTAGAAAGGGACAAGAGGGAACTTCTGGAGCCACACGATGTCTGTATGTTGGTAGGGGTTTGGGTTGCACAGTGTATGCATTTTTCCAAATTTAGATTTATGTGTTTTGCTGCAAAGTTTACTTTAAAAGAAATAGAGAGCTGCATGCTGAAGTGTTTGGGGAAGGGGGAGGTATGGTGTCAGCAGCTTGCTTTATTGTGTGTTAAAAAGAAAAGGTGGATGGAGATACAATAAAGCAAATATAGTAAAATGTTAATGATATAGGAGATGGGCATACAGGTGTTCACTTTATTGTTCTTCCTACTTTCCTGTGTACTTGAAATTTTAACAATAAAATGTTGGGAAAATACTTAAAATATAATTACATTATATATATTAGAAAATAAAAATACAACTAATAATATTTTGGGAAATAATAATCTTATTAGTGTACGGAATTTATTAAGTCATTCCCACGTGTAAGCAGGCATTATAATGAAATTGTTGAGGTCTATGAGATGGATTTCAATATCATTCCCACATTATGGATGAGAAAACAGAGGAGGCTCAGGAGGGTACATTGGTTCTTTTCTTGTCCAGGCCACATCTCTACACAGTGACAGAACCAGGATCATAACCCAGATCTGTTGATCTAGTCTGTCTTCCATTAGGCCTAGCATAGCACCTGATGCAAAGCAGGAGCCTAAGGATCATTTCTTGAAAGAAGGATGAAGGAAGGAATAAATTGGACCTGAAATGGGACTAGGGACAGACGTGGCATAGTTGTAGACAGGGGAGAATTTTAGAATGCGACACAGACATGTCATGTTCTGCACATGGGGGACTCTTTTCCAATGGACAATAAGCAGGCGGTGCGTGTCCCATCCAGGAGCAGGTATTTCCTGTGATCTTGGGAATACAGGTAGAGGTGTGTGTGTGTGTGTGTGTGTGTGTGTGTGTGTGTGTGTGTGTGTGTTAGCGTGGAGGGCATGGCTGCTCCAAAAGCAGGGCTGTGAACTCACAAAACGACTGGAATTGTTGTTGCGCACGGTCTTGGCGTTGCCGAAGGCCTCGAGCAGCGGGTTGGACTGCAGGATGATGTCCTTCACATGCTGGGGGCAGAGGCAGGTGGGGGCGAGGTCAGGTCGAGGCAGGTGTGGAGGGATAACATACATGAGTGGGAGGGAGTCTGCCCCTTCTTTCTGTCTTTGCCTCACCTGGACCTTCTCGCCCCCGCCAGACACTTTGGAGATGTAGCCCATGATGTATTTGGCTGCCACCGTCTTCCCAGCTCCACTTTCTCCACTGGGGACGGGTGAGGCAAGGAATGGTCAGTGGCCAGGGGTAGGGGTAAGGGTGGGGAAAATGCCCTTTTTAGTGCCTGATTGTCCATCCATCCATCCATCCCCTACTGTCCTCAAGGGACTATTCCAGGCACTAGGGACACAATAATGAACAAGACAGATCCAAATCCCTGCCCTGCTGGAGCTGACATATAGAGAGGAAAGATGGACAGTAACAGAATGGATAAATAAAATATATCATGGGTTAGAGGTGTCAAGGAAAGGAAAGCAGGCGGGGGACAGAGAGGGACAGCAAGTTTCTGTTTGGATCAGGGTTCCAAGTAAATCTCCCTCCAGTGGTGATGCTGTTTGGGCGGGGCCTGGGCAGGAGAGTCTGGGGACCCCTTTCCATACCTGATGATGACACACTGGTTTTCACAGTCGATGAGCATGTTCCGATACATATTGTCGGTGAGGGCATAGATATGCGGGGGATTCTCATACTGGGCCTGCCGGGAAAGGCAGGTCTCAGCCCGGGGCTAGGAGCCAGGGCCCCGGGGACCGTGCCTCCCACCCCCGCCGTGGCCTCACCGCGCCCTGGTAGAGGTCGATCTCACGGTCAGTGAAGTAGGGCATCTGCTTGAAGGGATTTACAGAGATGAGCACGGAGCCGATGTAGGTCTGTGGGGTGGTTAAGGGCCATGCAGTGTCCTGGCATGCTTTGTCTCTCATGGACCCTGTCCCCTCAACCTGCCCCCCCCCTCCCCCGCTGGGCCTCCTAGGGCCCCACTGCTCCGAGGATGAGATGGAGATACTTAGATGGGTCCTTGGTCTCTTAGGAAAAAACAGAGCTGGGTCCAGGATGGGAGAAATGGGGTATGTTGTAGCTGAGCTACCCCAAGACAGAGAAGTGGGGTACACAGCCCCCCCAAGCAGAGCCCTGCTGTCACTCCGTCTGTCCCCTGTCCTATCACCCAGTGCTCTCGCTGCCCACCCCTCCCTCCATTCATTTGCTCAGGCATCTGTATGTCCCTTCCCTGCTGAACTCCCTCTGCCACCCTTCCCTGCGTCCAGCCACCACCATCCCACCTCCCTCGCCCCTCATCCTCCTGCTCCTCTGTCCCTTATTTGCCTGCCCCGCCCATGGCCCAGGGTACGAAGATGTAGTCATCCATGAAGCGCTTTCGGAGGTTGCCCACGATAGCATCCTCGGTGATCTGAGGCAGCAGCACCATGTCGTCCACGCCACTCTGTTTCACATTGTGGCTCTGCCAGTGGAAGCGTTCCTTGCTGCCCTAGGGGTGGAAGCAGTGGGGTGGGTGTGAGCTACTGCAAGGGGGCGTGTGGGAAGGTGGGGCTGGTGCTCAGCGCCCTCGCCTGGCTCACCTCGTGCCTCCCCTCCTGCCCCATCTCACACCAGGAGAGGTGGGCAAGGTCCAGTCCAGGCTCCCTCCCCCCAGGAGGAGGCAGGAAGAAGACAACTCCTCCTTCTCACATCCCTCTCAGCCTCCCTCTCCTCCCTTCCTCAAGCCCAGTCCTGTTTTCTCTGTGACATTCGACCTGCTCCCACCCCTTCCACCTCGAGATGGCCTTCTTCCTTCCACTTCACTCCTCCTCTCTCGTGGTCATGCCTACCAGCCCGTTCCTCTGAGATTTCTCAGAGCCATGTGCTCAGCTGCGACCTCTACCCTCTGTTCCAAGCTGTGACCCTGCCCCTCAGCTCCCACAGCCTTCCTGCCGCCCGCCACCAGCTTCTCCATCCTTAGTAAGTCTTCGCACCTTCCCAGGCCCCCACACTCTTTCTCATTTCCTCCCTCAGGTTTTCAACAGTTGACACCGTCCTTAGGCCCAAGGAGGAGACTCAGATACAGACTTCCCTCAAAAACCCTCCTCCAGGAAGCCTTCTGGGAATGTTTTCTACTTATAGCCCGATCGAGCTCACCAGTGCCTGAGGCACTTAGACACACGGGCTCTCTGAGGCCCACTCTGCCTCTGCTCAGTACGCCCTGCCGTGGAAACGTCTGGGAGACAGGCGCGAAGCTGGCACGGTGCTCCCCTGTCGCGTACACTCATGCTCCGGTAACATGTCCCTCCTCCGGAAGCCCCTCTCCCAGACCAGGGCTCCTGGAGGGCTGAAACTGGGACTGAGTCCTTTCTCAGCCCCAGCAAGGAGGCCCTATTGAATATACAAGGGATGAGACCAAGAAAGAAACCCAGTTTCAGAGGAAGACCCCAAGAGCAAAGGATGCTGAGAAGCAAAGTCAGGTCTTCAAAGATGACCAGCATTTGCCGGACAGATTCCAGGGAATGGAAACAGGCATGGTGGGCAGAGGGCACTCTGGCAGGGGTCAAGCAGGAGGGTCAGAGTGGACAACTATAGGGCAGAGGTGAAGAATGAGAAGCCAGCCTCTCCTGGAGGCACTAGGGAGCCACAGAAAGTTCCTGAGCAGGGGGAGGTGCACGTTCAGAATCTGGACACACTAACAGCCAGAGAGGAGTTTGTCAGGGAATGCCCACAGACATTAAACATGTCCAGCTTTGCGTGTGGGCAGATCTAGGTTCTGATCCTGGCTGGGTGGCCTACCAGCGCCGTGAGCCTCTGTGGCCTCACCTATAAAGTGGGAGAAGCGGCTCACTCCCAAGGGTTGATGTGAGGAAGAACTGCTCTGGAGAGTGACGTGGGGCTGATGCTCTTCTCCAGCCTGAGTGGCTGTGAGGATGGGCCGTTCACTAAGCACCTACGATGTGCCCGACTCTGGGCAGGGTTGTCACCAATATTACCAGCAATTTTATAGCAACTCAGGGGGGTGTAGGTGGGAGGGAATGGAGGCACGGGGAGTGAGTGGCTTGGCACTTGACTCAGGACACAGCTAAATTGTTTCCAAGGGTGTGTGGTTGGAGGTCCGGTCTAGGACCTATAGGGTGTCTGGGCTGGGACTTGAGAGTTGAGAAGGGTTTTGATCATGAGCAGGACGAGGGTGTACCAGGCAGAGCGAACCACCCAGGCAAAAGTGCAGATGTATGACTGAGGCTGGGACGGACCACAGAGGAGGGAGTGTGGGGGTCAGGGCTCGAACTCCTCAACCTGCTTCCAGTCTGAGTAGTCAGAGTGGGTTTCTCATATGGCAAATCTGATCTCTTCTCTTTGGTTTTCCTCCTGTCTGTGGCTTCCCATCACCACCCCATTCATCCATTCTACAAAGCATTCTTGAGCTCCTCCTATATGCTAGTAATTTCGGCCTTCAGGAGGAGCTCTTTCAGTTCTTTGCTGAGTTGCCTCTAAGCCTTTGCAGATGCTGAGTCCTTGGCTCAGACACTCTTCCTGGCTCAGGGGATGCCTGCTCCGAGAAGACCTCTCTGAACCCGGGTCAGGTCAGGTGCTCCCTCTGGAGCCCACAGCCCACTGGGCTTCCCTCACCGTAGCCTCATACACGTTTGGACATCCCACACGTGAACCTGATCTTCTGGTGTGTGAGCTTCTGAGCTGAGGGGCTCATGCCATGCCTGGCTCAACAAGGCATAGGGCTTATTTGAATGAATGCGTGAAGAAATGAGGGCGTGCATGAATGAATGGAGGGGAGCAAGATCCCAAAGAACATTAATGCCAAGCAAAGGAATTTGGACTTGAATGTCTGTGGCTGGAGAGTTCTCAGCAGGGCCATATTGCCTCTGGAGACACTTTATGAACCATGGGAGCATTTTTAGTTGTCACAGGGATGGAGACGTGTCTGGCATTTTAAGGGGCCACAAGTGCCAGATTTACATTCAAATAATCATCCTGCCTGTAGCTCCCCCCCCCACCCCCGTCGCCCCCCTGAGCAGGCGTTCATGTAACTGACAAACCTGTTTATAATCAATCATTGAAACCTAGGACCAAATTTGATTTTATCTATAAACAGAAAATCTATATATTTTTACATGGTTTGATACCTATTGCATTTTTTAGGATTCCCTCCCCCCCCCCCCCCATTTTTCAGGATCCCCACCCCCCCTGATTTTATTTTGTGCAGATGAATTTTTTTCAGAATTTGTTCGGACTTTACTGAGCACTGTTCAGCATTTGGCAGCTCATGCTGCTCGTGGTGGGGCTGTCAAAGTATTGAGACACTCCTGTGTCCGGGTGGAGCACCTGGTGGCCCCAGTGAGCTTTGTTGGTCCCCTGGCCGGAGCACTTTCAAATTCATCCACACGTTTCATTATAAATGACTTTCTCCTCCATTTGTATGCCATAAGCGTCTATAGACGCATGTGGTGGACCTTTTTAATTAAATTCAAAATATCATGGCAGTTAACTGGTTAATTATTTTTGACACAATGGTACTTGGTATGTTTCACTGTGAATTTTATTTCAGGGCTTCAAGGGGCCTGTCAGGACTCAGGTGACAAGGGCTGGCTGGAAGAAGCCAGGAGCCATTGATTGCACCCCAAGCTACTGAAGGGCAGCATTCTTGCTCACTAGAGCCTGAGAGGGACCCCATGGAGAGCGTTGGTGACCTCAGGGTCAGAATTCAGTCGGGAGCTGTAGAAAGGGATCAAGGATGCTTTGGGACAGTCTGGCTGAGAAGGGGAAGATGAAGAGAGGTTGTGAGGAGAGATGGGGTCAGGGGAACATGTTTCCTGTTTGCAAGATGGGGAAACCAGAGTGTGTTGGTCCTGGTGGGGCGGGAGTGGCAGCGGGTAGGGGTGTGGATGGGTGGGGACTACAGGGGGAACAGGAAGTGGATTCTTTCTCATAGGGATCTTGGGTGGTAACTGACTACAAGAATAGCAATAGCCCGGCTGGCGTGGCTCAGCGGTTGAGATTGACCTATGTACCAGGAGGTCACGGTTTGAATCTCAGTCAGGGCACATGCTCGGGTTGCGGGCTCAATTCCCAGCGTAGGGCCTGCAAGAGGCAGCTGATCAATGATTCTCTCACATCATTGATGTTTCTCTCTCTCTCTCCCCTTCCCATCCTCTCTGAAATTAATAAAAATATATTTTAAAAAAAGAATAGCAACAATAGTTAACAACCTATGGAGCACTTATTCTGTGCTGGACTCTGGTCTAAGCTTTTCCCGTGAATTCCCTCATTTAATTCTCTCAACACATGCTGAGGTCAGTACTATGGTTAGGTCCTCTTTGCAGAGGAGAAAACTATAGCAGAGAGAGGTTAGGTGCCCTCCCCAAGGTCATATAGCAGGAAGGGAGGACCTGGATGAGATGCACAAGGCTGTTTGTTCCTTAGCCTAGTCTGGGTCAGAGGTGGCTAGGGCTGGCGCTTTGGGTCAGATGAGGATGGGGCAGGGACAAGAATGGTCCTGTCCAGGGTTTCCCTTTTGGGGTCAGCCCAGGCTCCGTGCTCCTGGGCCCCTCAGGCAGAGATGACACTCAGAGCCACTTCCTTTCTCTGAGGTCAGAGTCCACAAGGCTGGTGGTGCCTGGCTGGCTTTCCTGGCTCTGACGACTTGGTTCCTCTTCCTGTCCCTCCCCACTTCCCCACCTGGCTGAGTGGCCCTCTGCCGCTTTTAGTCCTTGCCATCTCTCCCTATGTCCCGCCCCAGGAACCTGGACCCCCAGATCCACTCCTCACTCCATGTAATCTCAAAACCCATGGGTTGTTAGCAGTAGATGAAGAGAGGGTTCTGCTCAAGCGGGTGCAGCATGTGGGAGGACACTCAGGACTGCTGGCGCGGGGCCGGTTGGGTGTGAGGCCTGGCCTGGCAGTCGACTGACTATGTGACCCCAGGAAGCCACTTTACTTCTCTAAGCCTCAGTTTCCTCATTGGTAAAATGAATTCCATGATACGCTTCCTGCATGGGGTTCATGAGAGGAGTAAATGAGCTAACCCAGAGAACAGATGTGTTGGGGTGCCTCAGGAAGGGCAGCTGGCAGCTTCAAGAGCATTGAGTGGAAATGATCAGTCTTTGACAACAGATATAGGAGCTGGCCAACATATACTTGTTGAATGAATGAAGTACCATAAGAATGAGATTGCCCCTGGCCCTGTGTCATGGCTATCCCTCTCTCTGTGGCCCTCAAGTCTCCATGGTTCAAGTTGAACTGTTTGTTCCTGAGTCTCTTCCTTGGAATGTGGGGTGCAATGAAGAGATTGTGGTCACAGTTGACCACAAGCCATATATGACTCAACCTGCTGGGGTTCTTGTGAAAGACAGTCAGGGGCTCGAGGTGGCTGGGGTGGGAAGGGGAAGGTAGCTTCCTTCTTACTTCAGCTCTTCAGAGAGGTCTCCCCAAACGAAGGCAGAGGGCATGGGGTGGGGCTGTTTATGACCAGAGGAGGGTAGCTGTTTATGACCAATGATGGCCTATGATGGCATAGGTGTCCTATAGTAAACACACTTCCTGAGCCCCTGCTGTGCAGAGAGGTAGGTGGCACCAGGCCTTGGGGAACTCAGTGTATCCTGAGCGGGTGAAGTGAGTTGCCTAAGGGAGACTGTGGGTGCACATCGGTTGGTAATAAGGAGAGATGGGGCGATCAGTAAGGGCTTCCTATAGGAGGCAGTTCTTGCAACATCAACTTCCCAGGCAGGATAGGTGGTGGCACAGGAGCCAGGAAGGCCTTGAGTATGTGTGGGACACCGGGATCCTAGTTTCATTGGAACAGAGTCCAGGTCCAAATGAGGTAGAGATGGGAAGCCTGGGGCACTGGGGTCTGCACACGCCCCTGGTTTATAGGAGGAGGTTGTAGGTCAAGGTGGTTGTTAAAAATGTGACCTTGGGAGTCACTGAGTTGAAACCCACTGCACTTTGGGTTATACGACAGCTTGCCTAAGCCCCCGGCCTCAGTCTCCTCACTTGGAACATGGGACCTTTGAGGGCCATAGACCTTCCAGGGCAGTTGTGCAGATTCAATGAGGCAAAGTATGTGAAGAGGAAATGGTTTTTGAAAGGGGTACTGTTGACTGCTGCTTCATGGTAGCTGGCTATGTGTGGTTGCTGGTGGCTTTCCTCACCATTGCCAACAACAGCAGCAGCTCCTTAAGTTGGCCAGTCCCACAGGCACAGGGCACAGGGCCAGAAGGAAGGGCTGGATGAGGGAGCTTTTGCAATCGCCCCAACTGCTCTGGCTTCCCTGGGTGGTGATGAGCAGAGCCCCAGACTGGAGAGAGCAACAAAACAGCCACTTCCTTCCTTGCTGGGGTCCTGCAAGCTGTGGTTGCCAACCAGGAGGAGGTGTGAAGCTTCTTGTGGCTGCTGAGACAGCCCCAGCCCTGGCCCTGCCTTGGCCCCTACTGTGCCCCCTGGTGCCTTGGTGTCCTGCCCTCCCCAACTCAGTGGGGTTCTGGGGTCACACCCTGTGTTCCTACATTGTGCAAACAACACTCTCTCCTCCAAAGGTTCCTAGGGTCTCCCCCTCCTTTTGGGGAGTGACTTCAGTTTCCTTTTATCCTAGCCAGAGGCCATTCTCCAACATGTGGGAACCCTTGTCCTTCCAGAGTACTTCCTCCTAATTCTCTTGGCTCCCAGCCTTTCCATGGCTACTGCCCCTGGATCAAGCAGCCTCACTGGTCTCTCTATTTCATGTCTGTACTTTAAAAACAGCCATTATTACCCTCACGTCTCCACCATCACTACCCAAGACAACAAATTGCATCTTTTACCCCACCCCACCACCACCAAAGTCAAACAACCTGCTGATAACCCCAATGGCAGTACCATCAACCAACATCAAATGAAATGACGATAGATTCTGCTACCAATGTCCCTACCATCACCCACCACCACCACCACCCACCTGTCCTCACTAGCACCAGCAACCCGTAATAACTTACCACCATCAAGATCACAATATGAGCCATCAGCAACCACACAGCGAGCTACCACTGAAGCAGCAATCAACAATACCCCTTTCAAAAAACCAGCAGTACACCACCACCACTGCTGATGTTGTCACCAAAAATGAAAAATGAACTACCAACAGCAAACAAACATCATCTTCAGTCACCCCACTCTGAATAGCAGTGACCACAAACTGCCATTATTCCATGGATCTACCCTCAGGATCAAAGCAACCAACCACCATCCATCAATGTTCATCACCAGCTGGCACTGAAAACAACCATCACCACTGCCCACCCACCCACGAGAACCATCGTGACCACCAATGTTCAACAACCAAGAGCAACATCATCACAGCCAATGGCACCAACAACCCAATAGCTCAGCAGTAACCTTTCAACAGAAACTCCTCTTCAGCCACTAAGAGTCACCTCCACACACTGTGACCACTAACTCCAGCCATGAATAAGCTATGAACATTGTTTCACTGAACCTTTCAACACTCCCTGCACATATCACTCCTCCAGGCAGATGTCAGAGGTATTGGCCTCATGGATGGGTTCCACTCTTTTTTCCTGCTGTGTTCCTCTGGGGTGAGTCTCTCCCTTCCCGGACCCTATTACCAAGCAAACATTGACTAAGCATTTTCCACACAGCTTCTTTGGGAGGGGCTGCTTTTCTCTCAAGTAGCAGGTAATTTCCTGTGTTCTTTTGATCAAAGCCTACCTATCTAAGCTCCTGAGTCTTCCTGGCTTGGCTCCTTCTTGGAAGAGTTTCTGTCCCAAGCTCAGAGCTCTAGCTGATGGCTTAGTTATAAATTACCCAGGTGGATCTTTGGCCAAAGGTGCCCAACTTTTCATCAGCTTTCTGAAGTAAGAAGTCCTCTCAGACTAACATAGATGCTGCCTCTTGGTCTACCTCCCTGCCTCCACCTTGTCCAGCTGCTTGCTGCAGCTGCCAGAAGTCCTGCAGTTGTCACCACTGGCTCTGTGACTGTTCCAACCCCACGCCCTCATTGACAGGATGACAAAAAATGAAAGTTGAAGTGGTTGCAGATGCATGGAGCTGTGGGGGTGACTTTACCACCAGTTCAGGCTCTCTCTTAATGTGTACGCTTGATGCCGCTGGCTCTAAACCCATGACTGTGACAGACTCCCCACAGTCACAATTAGACCTCACCCTCACAGGCAGGACGCCTTTGCCTGCAGTGTCTTCCTTGCCGTCCTCACATGGAAGGGCACCAGTGGTGATGCAGATACGCTGCATCTCACATCTGCTTCTGGGACTGCTACAGCCCGCCCACCGTCACCATGCAGGCATGCTGTCACTACACCATCACTGTACCCCACCACCATTTAACACAGCTTCCCCCTGGTGTGGACTCAGAGCGGCTGAACCCACACACCCTCTGAAGTTCCAACTGAGAGGTTCTCAATCGACTTCCAAATATGGCCTATGTGGGAACTAAGGCCCAGAGAGGGGAATTGACTTTCCCAGGACCATACGGGGAGATAAGGCAAGCTGAGTCGGAAACCAGGTTTCCTAAGCCCTAAGAAATGGGTATGTCCCTGTCCTTGCAGACACTGTGTGATCCCTCATGGCCACCTTCAATCCTCCATTTCTTGCCCCCACCCCCATCATTATTCTGGCATCCTGTCCACCATTAGATGGGAGTTTGGTCCTGGTGAGGGATGCTGGGAGCACATGAGCTGCATGGAGGGACCCCCTAAAGGGCCTGCTGTGCCCCATTCACATGGCTGTACTTCCAGGGCACCTCCACCTGACTGGGACCCCCAACCCCTGCACTTCAGGGCCCACCTTCTTGAAGGACTTACCATGGTGGGGGTGGTATCTGGGTTCCAGGTGGTGCTTGAGTGGGTTGTGGTAGGGGTGCAGGCTCAGGGGGTTCCGGGGGGTGGTTCAGGCATGGCCCTGCATCTCCTTCACCCGGCTCCCAGCCCTAGTTCCTCTTACAACAGCCCCCCCCCCCTTTCACTTCCTTTGGCGGGAGGGGCCCGTGGCTACTGGGGAGGGAAGCTAGGCCCAGGGGGCGGGGAGAGCGCTCCAGCAGCTGGCAGGGCTGAGAGCTGGCTGTTTGGGGCTCTGAGCCAGAAGGGAGAGGTCCAGGGTTGGTGGGAGCAGCTGCCAGACCCCAGAAGGCCCCTTCTCCAACTCCCTGCGGACAGGGGTTGCAGGAAGGAGCTCACAGGTCAGTTGGCTGCAGTACTGACGGCTCTGTTCAAGGTGGCCCCCAGGAAGCATTTGGGCTGCCCAGATCTCTACAAAACTGCATCAGACACCGGTCTTCGCTGGGCATCCTGAACGAACACCTGCTTCCAGAGCAGCCTCAGATGGTCCTTTACGACAGTCTTTGCATGAGCCCATGTGCCAGGGGAAGGGCAACGGGAGTGGTACCAGGGGAAGGTACCAGGAGCCAGGTGCACTTGGAAGGTCCAACTTTGGAGGTCAGGTCTGGAGTTAACAAACCCTAGCTCTGCTACTTCTGGGGTCTCCCTATTTTCTCATCATAAAACGGGGATGCAGGCCTCTCCAGCAGCATCTGGCAGAAACTGGATCCATAAAATGTGGGCCCATGTCCTGATCTTTGGGAAATCAGCAGGCCACATACTGGTCTCCTCTTGACAACTGGGGAAATGGCAGTTCTGAGAGGTCATCACCTCCCTGTGCCACACAGCAAGGAGGCGGTGGAAGCAGCAGCCTCGCTGCTGGGAAAGCCGGGCAGGGAGGGGGAGGGGAAATGCCTGTGGCCCAGGGTTGCACAGCATCCTACCTAGAGGTTGCCAAGTGTGTCTTCCCCTCGTGGCCACATATGAGGAAGCACCCTTTTCTCTCTGCGTTGCTTGTGCACCTTTGCTCGCAGGATCGGTTGGGCACCTGCAAACCTCAGCAAATGCCTCCAGGCATTAAGGGTGAATACGTAGGCAGGAGGACCTCCACTTTGTTGGCCATAAGGGAAGGCAACCTTGTGCTGAGGGCAGGTAAGTTGGAGCTAACCAGATGAAGAGGGAAGGGGAAGGCACACCTGGCCGAGGAAACAGCTCAAGCAAAGGCAGGTGTGGCCGGAGCTTTCAGAGTGACCAGGAGTGTTGGTGGCTGGGTTGGCAGGTGTCAGACCCCGAGACTGTGAGAGACTCTGCAAGAAGCCATACATTTGCCCTAAGATCACTGGGCTTTAGTTTGTGTTGGCAAAAGCCCCCTTCCAGGCTGCTGGGCTGCTTGCAGTCTGGGTCAGGGACACACACACACCAGGTGCACAAATCTACACAAGACAGAACTTTATTGATGTAGCACTTCCTGGCAAGGGGTGTGCGGGCCCCAGGGCAGGGCCTGTAGCACCATGATGGGGGTGAGCAACCGGGCAGAGGTTGGGTGGATCTTCCCACCTCTTACCCACCCCTGTAGCTGGTGTTGTCAAGGGGAGGGTGCTAGGAAGTCGTGCTAATTCCCTTTTCCCATGGTGGACATAGACCCCTTCCAGACCAGAGTCGAGGGAAAGGGCAGTGTTGGGGATCAGGGCACTGGTGGACCCCCTTCCCCACCCCCACTCTTCACAGTATGTATTCCAACCAAAGGTGGGGGATTTTAGGGGGCTCCCTAGGGGTGGGTGTAAAGAGCGCTAAGTCAAACAGTCGTTCCCTTCTCAACCCACCCGGAGGGGGTCTCACTGTGAACTGGGAAAGGAGCTGAGGAGGGGCCCTGGGGATGGCCAGCCCCTCTGCATCTCCCAGCCAGGGCCCTTCATGGGTTTCCAATAAATAATTTCCGCTCCATCTCACCCTTCACTCCCAGCTCCTGCCCTGGCGGGCTCCTTCAGACTGGCCAGCTGCAGCCGGTCCCCTCCACCCCCAAGCTGGCGCTCAGCTGTGGCTCAGGGGCTGCTTGTCCCCTAGCGGCCATGGCAGGTTTTGCAGCACATCTGGCGGAAGTAGGCTCGGCTGCAGAACTGAAATTTGAGCACTAGGGGGCAGTAGGCGACCTTGTTCACATCCTTGCACTCTGCAGAGGGCGGGAGAGGGTTGGGAATCAGGTCTCAGAGCCCCTGGCCTCCACATGGATTATTTCAGGCCACCCCTCTAATGCAGCATCCTCTCAAGTGAATATATTTTTCACTCCCTCACAGATGAGAAAGGAAGGCAAAAGGTGGAAGGTGAACTCAGGCAGTTTGGTTCCTGTACTAGGAATAAGTACAAAAATTTTACTTTGATAGGAAAAAAAGAGGGTATATTGAAAGAAGTGGTTCTCAAGGGGATGTGACTTCACCCTCCTGGCGATGTCTGGAGACATTTTTGGTTATTACCACTGGGGGGAGGGGTCCTATTGGCATCAGGCAGGTAGTGGTCAGGGATGCTGCTAAATATCCCACAATGCACAGGGCAGACCCATGACAAAGAATCATGTGGCCCAACACGTCAATAGTACCTGAGGTTAAGAAACTCTGATTTAAAGAAAGAATATTAGGCAAATAATGCGTTATCAGTGGAGATGAGTAAGTCGAAGGTTATGGAGGTGGCTGGGGGAGTGACCCCAGTTAGGGCTCCAAAAGGATCAGGTGCCTAAAACGCTGGGCACACAGTGGCACTTAATACATGTCTGTGGTGAGGGGATGGTGCCGGCTGGCCTGGGAGATGAAAAGGCGTTCAGCGGTTGGGGAAGGTCTCTGGCCAACGGTCAACCCCACACTCTCCAGTGGCTTCCTCTGGACAGGGCGCTCCCCGCATCCCTGGGCCTCCTGCCCACATACCTTCCGGGCTGTCCCCGGGGGGCGCGCTGTCGCACTTGGCCTCGCACTGCTGCGTGGCTGGGGGGCGCAGGGCCTCCGTGCACTCGCGCGACGGCTGGCCGGTGTGGCTGGAGCAGCGCACGGCGCGCTGTTGCTGTCCGAGGCCGCACTGCACAGAGCACTGTGGGGCACCTCGGATGAGCCGCCGCCCAGCCGCCCCTGTCCCGGCCTCCATCCCCCAGGGTGGCCACCTACCTCGCCCCACTCCCCTGCCACCCAGCGGGCAGGGGGACAGCGGCGCAAGTTGCAGCGCATGGTGGCCGGCGGCTTGGCTGCGGGCGGGCAGTGCGCGGCGGGCAGCGTGGCACGGTGGTCTGCGCTCTTGCAAAGGACTACGCGGTGGCGGAGGCCTGGCCCGCAGCTGGGGGTGCACTGCATTGGAGGGGCGTTCCATGCTTAGTAGGCGGCCACCCCGCCCTTCCCCGCCGCACAGGGAGCCGAGAGGTGCTGCTGGTCCCTGGATGGTGAGGAGGCCGGCTCATCTCGGACCAGTCGAGGGTGGTCCGCTAGGGCTGGCGGGAGGGACTTGCGACTACAGAGGGTACCTCAGGGGGCACCCGGCACCAGGCCCTGCCCCTTGCTGCACAGGGAGTGGGTCCGCGAAGTGGGAAGGGGCGGCTGACCTCCGACCAGTCCAGGGCGGCCCACTCCGGCGGACAGGTGGGGCCATGGCAGGCCTCCAGGATGGGCGGGCGCGGCTGCGGGCAGGAGTTGTCGTCCAGTATCTTCTCCTCCGCGGCGGACACGCGGCGCAGACACACCACCGAGCGGCTGCGCACGCCGGCATCACAGCTGCGGCTGCAGCGCGACCAGTTCCCCACAACCCAGCTGTGGGGACAGGGGGCTGACAGTGCAGGCCGGGCACCTGCCCCCGCACCGGCTCAGCCTCCTCCCCAGCAACCAGCAACCAGCATCCTTATGGAAATGAGCAGCCCAAGCCCCCACCTGGGGCAGGGAGGCACAGCACCCGAGAGAAAAGCACTTGGCTAGGGCGCACCCACTCCGATTCCAGGGGAGCCCTGGCTCTACCTTGGGGAGCAGTCACCCCAATCTTGGGACCACGTGCTTCTCTGATCTCAGCAGCACTTGTCACCCGCAGGTACTCACTCAGGTGGGCAGGGCTCGGTGTTGCAGGCCCGCTGCCTCTTGGGAAGCTTGCTCTGGGCGCTGCAGTGGTGGGGGGCCACGGCCGAGCTGTCCAGCTGATTGCGGCATTCCACGGCCTGCACCTGGCTGCCTGGGGGCAGGTGAGAGGCGCACTCAGCCCTGCCCCATCCAGAGGGTCAGGTGACTAGTGCCCCCCGGGCCCCTCCCCTGCCCTCACCACCGGCACATTGGGCAGAGCACTTGGTCCAAGGTGAGTAGTGCCAGGAGTACGGGGGCAGTGCATCACGGATGATGGGTGCGTTGAATCGGTAGCGAAGGGCAGGTAGCTCTGTCCTGGCCAGCACCTGGGGTGGAGGGTGCATCAGAAGGAAGTCAAGCTTGGAGTCCCCACAAGGGTGCCATGTCCTCCTGCACCTTGCCCCACCATTACCATGACGATGAGAGATGCATTGATGGGTCCCAGGGCTTCTAGACTCTGTGTCTGATTTGGCCCAGGTCGCAGCTGAAAGGTGGTCCCAGCCAGGGACAGGCGGTGGGGCTGAGGGGTCCTGGGCATCCCCTCCAGCAGCAGGGACTCTTGGTCCCCCTTCAGGGCTGGGGGACAGTGTAGGAGTCAGAATTCCAGCCAGGTTTACCCCCAGTCCTCATCCCCTCACCTCCATCTCACCCAAGTGACTGAGGGAGAGGTTCAGGTCCTGGATGAAAATGTGGATGGAGCCTTTGGGGATCCAGACGACTTCCTCATACCCTGGACAGGGAAGCTAGGTGTCACCCACTCGGTCCGCCCCCCACACCTGCCTGCCTTCAGCACTGGATGACAGCAGCTAGCCATTACTGTGCTAAGTGCTTCCAGGGACATGACACTGCACGCCCAGCTCCAGCCCTATGCAGTAGATGTGTCATCATGCCCATTTTACATGTAACAAAACTGAGGCTCAAAGAAGCAAAGCTAAAACAAACAAACAAACAAACAAACAAAACAAAACAAAACAAAACGCAAAGCTACTTGCCCAGGTTTGACAGATAGGAGGTAGCTGGGCTGGGATTTGAACATGCCTTCTAACCACCAACATGGTCGGATCTGCCCCGCCCTCCACCCCCTACCCCAATAAACAGCAGGTATGGGCCTGGGTAGAGAAGAGGCCACTGTGGAGGCCCCAACCCACAGAGGTGACATGGTGGTCTTAGCACTCAGAGTAGGGGTTGCAAGGCTTATGGGCCCTAAGGACCCCTGTCTCTGCCCACATGTATCCCAAGTCCTGGTTTAACTGCTCAACCTCTGTACTAGCTCCTGAACCACACTTGGGCAGGAGGCCCCCTGGAAGGGGCAGGGGAGAGATTTAGGTCCCCACCCCCTTGGATATTTTAATTGCCAAGATTTTGGCTCCAGAGCCCAAGCCCTGGGACAGACCCCCAGATCCGTGAAGACTAGGCAGGCTAGGTAGATGACCCTGATCTGGGGCATTGCTGGGGTCTTCTTGGGGTCTCAACACTCCACTGGGTCCCTGGGTCTGAGAATTTGCTAATCTTGACTAGTGTGGTGGGGCCAGTCACCCCCCCCCCACCCCCCAGCCCAGGAGGGAGTGTGACAAGGAAGTAGGGGTATCTTACCAGCCCCAGGCAAGGATGGGCTGAAGACCCCCTCAATGGTTTCGCAGGCACTGCCATCACCCCCACACACTCGGCACTTGTCCTCCCGCAGGTCGGAGCCCAGGACCCGGTCGCAGCCCACATGCTGGGGAGGGCAGCGGTGGTGAGGATGTCAGTGAGGTGCCCATTCCTCCATCCCCATCCCTTCCCTCTCTCTGGAAGTCCCTTCCACCTTGCACTCGCCGCTGACACAAATGTCCACCGTGTCTGGGCGGCAAGGTGTCCCGTCCACCACGGCTGCTGCCCTCTCCGTGTAGAAGTTGAAACCTTCTGCTAGGCAGGTGAGCGAGCAGGCCTTCACGCCCCCTGGGGGGCATGGTCCCATCAGACCAAGGGCCAGGAGGCCCTGGGGCTCCCTGCTTGCTCCCTGGGGGAGGTGAGGCCAGGAGGGACAGACCCCAGATCCGTGAAGACTAGGCAGGCTAGGTAGATGGAATGGGGGTTCCCAGCATTCAGTCTGGTATTCTGGCTCCTTGAGTGAGGGGAGGGCTCAGGGCAGACCCCAAGATGCTGTATCCACCTGCTGTTGGATGCTCGCACGGCTTCCTCAGCCCCCGACTCACCTCCTCGGTATGTTTTCCATGTGTAGAATTTTCCACGGAAGGGGACGCTGTCAAATTCAGAGCACTGCATTTCCCTAAAGTCCTGGGAGCCAGGGGGACAGTCCTGGGGGCACGAGATGGGAGAGGGAGGGAGGCCAGGTGTCCAGGGAGGGAGTTAGGGCAGAGGCCTAGGGCGAAGAACTAATGCTCAGAGCAGAGATGAGTTGGAGGAGTGAGGCTGGAAGCAGGGAGGTCGGGAGGCCAGGGAGGAGGCTATGAAGGGTTGGATGGTAGCCAGGGCTAGGTCCAGGCAGTGGGGCTGGAGGGACAGGTGCATTTGAGAGGGACTAGGTGACTCATCAGATGTTAGATGCAAGCTGGGGATGATGCCTAGGTTTCTAGTTTCAGACCTGGGGCCTTTCTTGAGAGAGCATAGCTATAAAGGAGCAAGGCAAATTGGGGAAGGTGCCTAACTCTTTGCGAGTGTGAGGGGCATGTGGACCCCTCAGAGACACGAGCCTACCCCTCATCAGTAGCTCTCCACCCTCCTAGCACTCCACGCTGTCTTGTGTTTATTGGATGTGTGCACACGAGATGTGTTTACTCCAGGATGAGCCAGGGGGATCCCAGCATTAAAAAGGGGCAGCAGAGAAGCGCAGCCTAGGAGGGGCTGGGAGCGCAGGGCTTGGTGATGCAGGCGAGGCGGAGTTTTAGACAGGAGGCACAGCCCTGGTCAGAAGAGGGCTACTGGGCTGGTGCCAGAGAACTCAGAGACAGCTTTGGGGCAGGGAGTGGGTGTGGAAGACTCATCTATGCAAGAATTGGCAGGAGCTCGGCCGGTGTGGCTAAGTGGTCGAGGTTGGATTCCTGGTCAGGGCACAGGCCGGGGTTGCCGGCTGGATGCCCAGTAGGGGTGTGCAGGAGGCAGCCGATCAATGATTCTCTCTCATCATTGATGTTTCTATCTCTCTCTGTTATATATAAAAGAGCCCTAGCTCGCTTGGCGCAGTGGATAGCGCTTCAGCCTGAGGACTGAATGGTGCCCGGCTTGATTCCGGTCAAGGGCAGGAGGCAGCCAATCAATGATTCTCTTATCATTTATGTTTCTATTTCTCTCTCCCTTCCTCTCTGAAATCAATAAAAATATATTAAAAAAAAAAAAGAATCGGAAGGAGCCAGATCCCCCCGGAGGCGCCAGGGGGTAAACTGGGCCTGGGTGGGATGGGGCATGTGTCGAGGGGCAGGGAAGGCAGAAGGCCTGCAGCGGCTCCTTGGAAGTTGATTTATGACTTTTTTCCTCTGGGGACGGGGCTGGGGGAACTCACATCAGTGTTGCAAGAGCGATGCCGCCGTCTCTCGCCCAGGCAGTACTTGCCCCCGATGGTTGGCCTGGAAAGGGTGGGAGAGCAGGAGAGGATGGGGCAGGGGAAGCAGGGGCGGCCCCCTCCATTTCCTCGTAGGGGGTCCTGAGGACTGACCTGGGGCTGTCGCAGTGACGGCTGGAGGAGGACACGCCACCGCCGCAAGTCCGGCTGCAGTCTCCCCACGGGGTCCACGGGCCCCAAGCCCCATCCACGCCCTCAGGTCGTGACCCGAAGGGGACGCACACCCGCTTGTAGCACCACTGTGGGAGGGGTGAGTCCAGCTCAGAAACCCGCAGGGGGTTGGTGCTCCCCTCCCACCCAGCCAGAGGCCTCAGCTCCCCTGGAATGGGGCTGAAGTGGGAGAGGTGGGGCTCGAGGACCAGGGTGCAAACAGATGGCATAAGGGTGTGGCCAGGGAGCCAGACGCAACGTTCAAGGGGCGGGAAGCTAGCACGGGGACCATGGTGCGGGCGGGGCTGGAGACGGTGTGGGGTGTGGACGCAGGTTAGGGGCGGGACCGGCAGGAAGCAGGCGTGGCCAGAGACCACGTGACCCTGGAGGCAAGGCTCGGGATGGGGCGGCCCACGGACAGGGGGCGGGCCTCGGCCTGCGCTCACCCCCTTGTCGATGGTGTGTGTCTGGCACAGCGTGCCCTCTGCGGCCGGGATGCTGTTGGTGATGCACCGGTTGCTCTTGCTCAGACACCACAGCTCGCTGCAGACCTCCTGCGGCCGAGATGCCCGCTCAAGCTCGCCCTCCTCCTTCAGGAGGACCCAGGCTCACTGCCGGTTGGGCAGTGGGGCCCTGGGTTTCAAGGCATCTTCTTGGATACGGTGGCAGGGTATGGCCTGGGCCGCCCTCTCTGCCTGCATACACACTGCACTTACTGAACACCTATGCGTGGCACACATTCCCGTGGACCTCATTCTCCCAATTCCACTGCGAGGGAATCAAGGCCAGGTCAGGCCACTTGCTGAAGGTTACGGAGCTACTAGAGGGCAGCCTGGTTATCAACCCAGACCTTTGACTGAAGCGTCTATGATGTGACCCCTCATCAGTTCAGTCCCTGGCATCTCCTGAGTTTCTAGAAGGAAACATGGGGTTGCTGAGGAATGTAGAGAGGAAGGATTCTGGATTCCTTTCTGGGATGGGCAAAGCAGCCCACGCAGGCGCAGCAGTTCAGAAAGATCAGGCCTGGAGGTGGCTCAGGTCAGGGGCCCCGCCTCTCACTTCTCTCCAGTGGGTGGTTCTCCTTGTTCCCTTCACTTAACTGGGGACGTTCTCAAAGATTTTAATCTATGAAGGTTGGGAGAGGACAAGGCCAGGCTGGATCTGTGTGGGACTTTCCTCGGAACCCTGCTTGGGCTGGGCCAGGACCTAGCAGCAAGTCCTATACCAGTCCCAGGAGTCACTCCAATCCTTTAGGTCCAAGTTAATATCACTGGACAAGCCCCATTGGGTTCAGGTGTGGCCAAATCGTACGTAGGTAGACTCTCTTGCTCACATCCTGCCCCAGGCCCCAGGATCTTTCCCCTGTGACGTGGAGACCCTCCAGTCTCCTGTCTGTAATCACATGTAATCTCCTGAGAAAGGGATCCTTCCAAGCTTCAAAGGTGTGGTACTGGACCACTCAGTGGCCACAGGAAGGGACCTTTTCTGGGTCAGCTTCCGTGAGAGACCTGTACATACATGAAAAATTTGGAGGGTTGTCCTGAGATCTCCCTCCAACACCCTCCAGGGTCCCTGCCTTTTGCCCCTTCAGAGGATACTTCTCAGCTAAAAACTCAGCCTGGTCTTCTGGCTTCACAGGGCTTGCATCCTGGCCATTTGTAAAAATATCACGTGCTCTGACGCCTCCTGGAGAGAGTGCCTATCCCAGCCCAGCCTTCCCTCCTCCTCACAAGGACACACTGGAATATACTGATGCTTCCACCCCGCCACTTGCAACACATTTGCCCCCTCTGGGCTAGTTTCCTCATCTACAAGATGGGCCTTGCCTACATAACAGGTTGAGAGGCATGTGCCAGAGTAGATATGAAAGGGCTTGCACAGAGCAACAATGACCACAGCTAACTCTGGGGCAGACACTAGGTAAGCCCAGCTCCTTAGACATATTAGCCAATTTACATGTAGTTAACGACTCCCCCCCGCCAGGAGGGCAAGGAACACGTTCTTTGGAAAAATAAAAGGGAGAATCAATTTAACCTACAGCTCGCACGGATCCGTGTTTGCTGCCTGGCACTTCCTCCCCTCCCCCACCTCTATAAAATCTGGTCCTAGAGACCTGGACTTAAATACCAACTCTGGGAAAGGCACTCTCCCCATGCCTCAGTGTCTTCATCTGTAATGTGGGGATAATAGGACCATGAGGAGCTTAAATGCGATGAGGCCTATCACATACTTAGCATATAGTGAATGCTCAGTAAATGCCAACCGTGCTCATTGTTAGGGTACCTGGGGCACAGCAGATGCTCAAGGGAGCTTCAGAATTCTATTGGAACTCATTAGAGAGTGCTACAGTCACCAGACAAGTTAGGGTGTGGGGGCAAGAGAGGAATGCCAATTACACATACATTGATCCAGGGTTTACCTCCTTGTCTAGCACTGAAATGAAGTGAGGGCATTTTAACAGCTGCCTACTCCCTGTTTTGGGTTAACATGGCCTTAGCTTGGACATGGCCTTGCAAACTCTGACCTTCTGAGTTTGGAGGGTGTGAAGTATTGGGACTGGGTCAGGCTACTAGGGCCGAGGCTGTGAGGAGGCGGGGAGCGTGTTTTGGGAATTAGGGGAGGTGGGCAGTAGAGGGGCAGACTCCAGCTGAAGCAGGAGGCCAGCAGGCTCCAGCTCCCGGGGGGAAGCTGGGAGAAGGACCCTAGCTGGCTTCTTTATGTATAGCTGGGGCTTTGGGAGCTGAGTCTAAATTTCAGGAAAGAGTTGGGGAGTAGTAATGAGGTTCAGAGCTCGTCCAGCCAAGGACTGGGGCCAGCAGATCGGTGTACCGGATGGTAGGGAATGTGGGGAGTGCAGACAGGGTGTCTCTAGAAGGCTCTGTCCAGTTCTTTGCCAAGTGGGGAAAATGGTTCTTCCCCAGGGAAGCGATTTCCACCATGTCTGAATGTGTGGGTAAAAATGGCCAGTTAGTGCTCCTGGGACTCTAGTCCTGCCGCAGCCTGATATGCTGCACAGAGGGTGGCCTCCCAGCCTCCCCAGCCCAGTGCCCAATCAGGGGTCTGGAGAGCCAGGACATCCCACTCTTGTCCTCAGTCTTGTCTGATTGTGCCATCTGTACAACCTAAGGCCCCTCTGTGCCCCTGGGCCCCATGGGGCTCACTCCTCTTCCTGGCTCTCCCAAACCCACTGCCTGGGGTGGGGGTGCCCATGTAGAGTCACCCACCCCTGCAACCCCCTCCCCTCCCAGGAAGGAAAGCAGGAAGGCTCTCTCTACCCCGTATTTACACTGACGCGATTTGACTCCATGCTGGAAGCGGCACTGCTCATCGGCATCGTAGGCCTGGCCGGGCGCCACGGTTGGGTACACGAAGTCCTGTCTGGGGGGCCGGTTGTTCAGGCAGAGCCCCAGACCTGAGCTGTGGCAAGAGGAAAGCAGCTGTCATGCTGGGGGGCTGCAGGCCAAGAGCTCAGGGGGTCCGGCTGGGTGGGGTCCCGGGGAGCAGCCCCTGCAGGCGACACAACCCTTCTCAGAGGCAGCCCTGATATCCAGGGGACCCCCGCCCCGCAACACGAGTGTGAGCCTATAGGCAGGAAAGGCAGGTCCATCCTCACTCCAGGAAGCTGGTGATGTAGTCGCGGCTGCAGGATGACCACACAAATGGGTTGGTCTTCATGGTAATGTGGGCAGCCATGAGCTTCGCTGGGTCCTGGCCCCTGGCCCCGCAGCTGTTCCCTACGCCGTCGTGGTTCATGCCAAACCTGGGGAGAGGAGTACTGGCTCTGCTGGGTGCCGATGAGCCTGCTGGACCCTTCTGTCCTCCCCCTCCTGTGTCCCCGGGCCTCACGTGTGTCCGATCTCATGGGCAATGGTGAACGCCGTGGCCAGGCCAATATCCTCATTGATGCTGCAACTTCTCTCGCGCTCACACATCCCTCCCACAGGGGCCAGACCTGGGAAATGGGCACGTGGGGTGGGGCTGGGGCTCAGAGCTGTGCTGGTTGCCCCCATCCACCCTGAAAAGTCCCCACCCGCACCAGGGCCAGGGCCACCCAGCCCACTGCCTTCATAGGTGCCAGAACCAAGGGGCATGGGTACCTAGTGTGCCGCAGGGTTTGTTCTTGTAGATGCAGATGTCATAGCTGTGGAAGGAGAGGGGGGCGATGAGGAAGCTGGGCTGCCTCCCTAAGCCCCGATGATGCCACCATGCCTGTTTCTGGGGGTTAAGTTCTGCTTGGGAGTGCTACCTGCCTCTCACCCGAAGCCTCACGCTCTGGCTGCAGCCTGCCTTGGGGATAATGGGGCACATGACTGACTGAGAAATGAGTGAAGGAGAGCATTAGCACTCCAATGGCCCAATATCCGCCTTCCCAGATTCTTAGGCTCCCAGCTGCCCCTCCCATGTCTGGCTCCCCAAGGGGGCAGCTGAATAGTCCCAGCCTCTCCATCTAGCAGACAATCCCCTGCTTGGACCTGGATGGTCCCCTAAACTACCCGTTCCCCTGGCCCACATCTTGGAGGCCTCCCCAACCCTCACCGCGTAATGAGCACCGCTGTGTCATGGTTGGCCACACCGTTCTCCGGAATGGCGTTGCCATGGCCGCTATGGTTCACAATGGATTTCTGCCACTTACAGAAGCTGTCCAGTGACTTCCCGGCATGGTGGGTGATCTCCAAAGTGGGCTGAGGATGGACAGAGTGAGGTGCATGGGCGCCAGCCACCCCAGAAAGGGCAGGCGGCACTGGTGTGCAGGGAAAGGGGTGGGCCCACCCCCCGCACCTGGTCCTCTGTGAGCAGGATGAGCCGTGTTACCAGGATATTAACGATGTTTCCCAGACTCGAGTCTTGGAAAAGTTTGGCAACCTGACCTCCAAGAAACAAGAGAAACGGAGTCTTAAGAGGGGCCCAGAGTAGCAAACAATGAAAATACAATGACAATAGCTCGCCTTATCAAATTCCTACTGTATGTCCAGCTCAGGCTAAGTCTGTCCATATACCTTTGCATGAGTAGATATTATTCCCATTTTGCTGTTGAGCAAACTGATGCACAGAGAGATTAGAAAACACAGCTGGTAGGTGTCATAAGTGGGATTCAAGTCTGGTAAGCCTGCCTGCAAAGTACTGGTTGCTTGCCAGTACATTTCTTTCTGACTCATCCTTGCTCAGCTAGTCAGTTTTTTTTTGCCCTTCATTCCTCCCCTGCCCACCCCCTGGCTTCCTTGAGTCTCTGCCCAGAGATGGCCGGAGGGATGTGCCTCATCCCGTGGCGATCTAAAGACACCAATTTGAGCATCACTACAAAAAGGTGGAAGTGTGGGGGCAGAAAGCTCTAGAGATAGTGGTTAGAGGGAAGGAGGTTGTGGCCCAGGGGTGAGAGGGCACAAAAGATGCAGGTCACACCATCCAGATATCCTGGAGCCCTAGGATATCAATGCCCCAAAGTGGAAACCCACAGAAACCCTAGCAGTTTCTAGCAGGTGTTAGGAAATAAGGGAGAGAGGCAGGACTGAGGAAGTAGTGGGATCAGGTGCGCTGTCATGTGAACATGGAGCCATCTGTCTGCTGAACTTTTTCTCTCCCTTTTTGCTTCAGTGAAACAAGAGCACCACTCATCAAGCCCTTATTATGTGCCAACTGCTCTGTCTGGTTTCCCTCCCACCAACTCTCATGCTCTGTTGTAGATACTATCACAATCCCACTTTACAGAGGGGAAAACTGAGATTGAGAGGGGACCAGAGTCTTGAGATCTAACATGGCTACTGACTGTGGGTCAGCGAGGTCAGCTGTATGAATTCATAGGTAAGTGTATGCGTGAGAACTCTACCTGCATACAGATGTGTGCCCATGTGTGTACTGGTAACCTCAACAAGTACCTGCAAGCTGCATGCTCATTTTTATATAGCAAACAACTATGCAACTCTTACTGTGTACCAAGTGCTTTATCTAGGCACTGCATCCACCTCCGTCTTATGAAGTGAATACTATTATTATCCTCATTTTACATATGAGTGAACCAAGGCAGAGGTGAAGTCATGTGTCCAAGGACATACAAATAAAAAGTGGCAGAGCTGAGATTTCAGCCCAGGCTGGCTGGCTTCAGAGTCCATGCTCCGAGGCGCTGTGCTCTGCAGTCGTCCTTTCTCACCCTGTCCCCCCTCCATTCTGTTTCTCTAGCCTCAGGTAGCAGTTGGGGGTGGACGGTGACACCCTTTTCCTGACCTCTGGAGGCTGGCTCCAGGTTCTTGGGGCTTCATTCCCTGGGAGGGGGAGGCACTTACAATGTTCATAATGGCTAGCACGTACTGTTCCACGTCTCGGCGCCCGTGGTAGGCCACCATCATCTTGTCAGCCACGACCAGGGTCTCCACGTAGCGCTCTCTGCTGACGGAGCGCTTCAGGCCCAGCTGGCTGCGCTCCGTCTCATTGCCCAGGGGCCTGGCAGGTGGCGGCTTCAGGGTGCGCAGCCACCATGGCCGCCCCTTCCACGGTTTCTCATCTGGATGGATAATTTCTGGTCATTACGCTGCTTGCTCTGTGGTCCAATTCCCTGTATGCTGCTCCACCTGCCCAATGGGCCGTCAAATATCTTGTTCTTTTGCTAGTGGGCATTTCAGTTGTCCAATGTCTGGTTCTAGAAATGCTCCATTAAGTGGATTAATGCTCCATCTGGTTCTACACGATGTGGCTACCCTACTGCCCAACTGGCTGGCGGAACAGCTGCCGGGCACACCACGACAACCATGACTACACAACTTCCTGACCATCCACCACCTGCTTGTCTGTGTGCAGCGGCTGGACTCACTGCTGGAACTGTGTGACTGACTGTATGTTTTCTTGGCCTTCCAAATATGGAGCTTTCTAATCAACACACTGCACAACTGTCTGGCTACAGAACAAAACAGCTGCTTTTGATGGCCCTGCTGCCCAACTGACTGTGCCTTAGCCTGTGACACCATCCAGCTTTCTGTTTGTACAACTGACTGTGGTTGTCCGTCTGCCACAGTATCCTAATCCCAGCCTCTCCAGCTATACAACCATTGAATGTCCAGAGCTCTGCAATGCCACCAGACAGCCAGTGTTCTAGCCAGACAGTAATCCTGGAGATGGTTTTATACCCAAGCACCTGTATGGCTATCCAGCTGCCTGTCTCCTGCTGGACCACTGGTCTATGGCAGTGATGGATGGGCTGTTCCCCACTGTTCCACTGTCTGACTGATGCCAATCCTCCCCTCACGTAGCTGCCTGCCGACCTTCTGGATAAGAGACACTGCTGCCTACCTCTGTCTTACGGTAAAGATGTCGTGCAACCCCTTTGCCCGTCCCCAGAGACAGACGTACCTCTCACTCCACAGGCTGTGTCCAGGTGGGGGTGACGCAGGGAGGAACGCTTGTACACCACATGGGGGCCACCCTCCTCCGGGCCCTGGCCCCGTTTGGTTCCACTTTGTAGAGGCTCAATCAAGTATTCTTCCTCATCCGCCACAATCAGGCCATGCTGTGGGTGGGGGAAGTGGGACAGAGGGCACGGATCAGTTCCTGGTCCCCAGGACCCCTGGGGCCATATCTCTTTATTTTGTTCCTTTTATCTTCCTGGGTTTAGGTTGCTACTCCTTTTATAATCTCTTGAGAATGATATTTAGCTGATTACATTTCAGCATGACCTAATGCTATTCATTTTCCTTTAAGCACTGCTTTAGCTGCACCCTAAATGAGCTAATTCTTTTGATTAGCTCAAAATACTTTAAATATTTCCACTGTGATTTCCTCTCTGACATATTTAGAAGTGTTTTTCTTAACTCCCAAACTCATTGGCATTTCCTCCCTGCTTCCCAGAATCCTCTGCTCACCAGGCCCCCACAGGTGCTGATGGCCACATGAGAGCTGTCAGCCTGGCCCTGCAGGTGGCCAGCATAGAGGCAGTGGGGCCGGGCTGCCCTCTGCCAAGCCAGGCCCTCCCGTGTCCAGTACTCCACAGAGACATGTCCTGCTAGAAGGCGCGAGCTGTGGGTCAGGTTCAGCAGGAAGTGGGTGCTGGGTGCAGCCACCTTGTAGAAGAGACGGGACTCTGCTGCAGGCCCTGTGCCCCGACGCTGCCTCCGGGAGGCAGGGGGCGAGAAGGCCAGCAGTGCCCCGTTGTCATCCACTCGGGTGGGGAAGGCGATCTCATAGTTCTCCAGGCTGGACAGGAACTCATCTGTAGGTAAGGATCAGAGGCCCGGGTGGGCCCTGGGAAGGACCCCTGAGTCCTGGCTGCTTGTCTGTAGGGCAGGTGATGCTAGCCCCACTGGCTCCCGAATAGAGGTTACCAGCTGCAAGACCCGGGACTTCTGGCCCAGGGCCTCCCCACTCTCCTCCCCCCACAACCACAGTCCCAGTCTCACCTGATCCCTCCATAGCTCCTCGCTCCCTCCCCACCGAGGGCCCTGGACCAGCCCTACCTTGAGACCGGAAGGCGTGTGTGACCTCGAACGTGAGGCCCAGCCCCAGGGCGAGGGCCCAGTGGAGGATCTGGCAGGCGGGGGCCATAGAGACCACGTGTCCACATGTCTCTCTCCTGCCTCGGCTGCCGGCAGCCCCCACAGTGCCGCCTTCCCTGTTCACAGCCTGGGCAGCATCACTGGGCTCCTGGGAGGAAGGAGCTGGGTCAGGAGGGGCGTGATCCGCCCAGCAGACACTGTCAAGGCCCCTCACAGGGCTGCCGGGGGACCTGCAGCTCCTTACTCCCAGCCTGGAGGGTCCCCAAGGCATTTCCCTGGTTGGAAGATTCCAAATGCATTTCCTTACCAAGTAGCTCCCTGTTCCCACCCCGAATCCTCCCTGCACTCTTGGCTCGATGAGCACCTACATGTGTCTGCTACCGGCCTGAGCAATTTCACACCATTTCACTTCATTTCTGCAATAGCCCTGGAGGATCCGTTCACTGGGTAATGATTGAGCATGATAGGGACACAAGGCCTGCGCTCCCTTTTTGGGCTCAGTCTCCTGGGTGTGACAGACGACAGACAAGTAAATAAAGAGTTCAGATGTGACACGTCATCTGGAAGAAATAACGAGGGGGCTCAGAAGCAGAGGTGTGAAGGATGAGAAGAAACCAACCATGTGAAGAGACAGGAGATGGTGCACCAGGCAGAGAATAGCAGGAGCAAAGGCCTGGAGGGAGGGAGAAGCTTGTGGATCTTGGACCCACAAGGACGGCTGGGGGGGGGGGGGGGGGGAATAGGAGGCCAGCAGGGGAAACTGGCACAGATACTCTTGAAGGCAGGTCAATGTAAAGTTTCCGCCCAGATTAAACCTGAGGCTAGGGCGTGGCTCCTCCCTCCCCATCCCATTCCCGGGCTATGCCTCTGGATGCTCTGCCATAGGTAACACCATTTATCCGCCAGCAGAGCTAGAATCCCTTACAGCATGGTCTGGGTCCCTGTGATGTCTCTTCACCCTTGCATTTCCAGCTAGACCCAGTCCTGCTTCCTCTCCCTTCAGATTCTTCCTGGGAGCTCCAGGATTCTGCTGCTCTCTGCTCCAGGCCAGCCTACACAGACACCACTTTGGGCCACCACTCTGTGCCAAACCCTCCTGTCCCTTCTGTCTCCACCCTCCTCCCTCTTAATCACACACTGTCTTGTTTTCTTTGCAGCCTGGCCAAGTCTGGGAGCTGATCCCCAAACAGGGCAGTTCAGCTCCAGAGGGATAGAGCCAGGTTTTCTCTAAGATACCGACTTAGAAGCCAACGCTTCCCGCTTCTGCTTGGACTCCTCCAGTGATGGGGAGCTCACTCTCTGGCACTCTGTGACCCAGCTGCTCCCTTCAGCTGGGCTGGGGTTTACTGCTTGGTTTGCTGTTGCTGTTTTTTTTTTTTTTTTTTTTTTTTTTTACCTCTGGGGGCTTCAGTTAGTGCCACGGTGTCAGATCCCTGTGCGCCAGCCTCTCTGGGCCTGTTTCTTCTTCAGAGTCTGGGCAGGGAGAGGGCAGTGAAGAGGAGCTGGGCTGGGTGTGGAGTTCAGGGGTCACTGAGAACACTCTGCCCTTTTTTCTGGCCCTGGAGAACCTCCTCTTGGATCTCATCCTTCCTTTTTCCGAAGCACACCACCCCTTTAATCTCCCTCCTCTCCTCTTTTGCCAGCCCCTCCCTCACTTCCTACTGCCTCCTCTCCCGTATTCCATCCTGAGAGGACCAGCTCTGGGATCAAAGCCCTTCCTGGTGGACTCCCCTGGTCCCCCCTGGCGTAGGCCCTTCCCCCATGCTAAGGTGGCAGCATTTTCACTGCAAGTGAGGCTGGAACCCTCCCCCACTCCTGTCCCTCTTCCTTTCCCCGTGGTGCGTGGTGCGGAGTCTTCTCCCCTAAGTCGCTCTGTGGCTCTGATCCTGGCTGCTCTGTCTTTTTGCCTCTCTTCCTGCTCCAGCCTCAAATCCTCATCCCTGTTCTGAGGCTGAACCCCTCCTCCCAACACCTTCACACCCTCTTTGCGCTTCCAGTTCAGGTGGGATGTGGGGGACAGTGCCGAAGGATCCAGCGTAAGTGGGTGGAGGAGGTGGGAGTGGGGATGGGGAGACAGGGGCCTGGAGGGGGAGGGCACACAGGTGTCTGTAGGGCAGGGCAGGGGAGAACCCCTGGGACAGTGGCCCAGTCTGTGGGGTGGTCGGGAAGAGGGGAGGCCACTAGAGAGTCAGTGGGCCTGGCTGGGAAAGGAGGCTGTACCGGGACAGGGGATTCCAGGGCTGGAGCCGGGCTGGGACAACACATGTCAGCAGGGGATTTCTGTGGTGTGTGTGTGGCTGCAAGAGCGTGACTGTGTGCGGTGTGTGCCCATGTGACCCTGTATAAGGCTGTGTGTGCCTGGGTGGCTGTGTGTGGCTGTGTGTGTGTGTGTGTACCCAGGGCAGGCCAAACCCCCAGCCCCTCCTCCCAAAGGCAGGGAGGCAGGCAGTCTGGGGGAGGCTGCCAGCAGCTGGAGGAGGAAATGCCGCGGAAAAGGCCCGGAAACAGAGGCTCCATCCCCTCCCCGGATCCTGGAGGGGCCCGTGGCTCCACACCCAGACCTCCTGGGCCAGCTAGCAGGCAGGGCTGCCGGGCCTCCCTGTGGAGGCCAAGACCTCAGCTGCCCAGGCAGAGGCCTCGCCAGCCCCGCTGCCAGCTGCCTCCGGGCGCTGCGCATTGGGCCAGGCAGACCCCGTGAGGCCAGCAGACAAAGGCTGGCCGCCCACCCCACCCTACCCACAAACCAGTGGGTCCCCCTAACCAGCCGCTAATTAAAGGCCTGGAGCC
Source organism: Myotis nattereri (assembly GCF_964212035.1). NCBI lineage: Eukaryota > Metazoa > Chordata > Mammalia > Chiroptera > Vespertilionidae > Myotis > Myotis nattereri. The sequence continues at coordinate 11,224,734 of NC_138080.1, forward strand.
GGATGGGCTGGAGACACCCTGAGACAGAGTGGCCTCCATGACCAACTCGGGGGAAGTGGGCGGTGCCACTCTCACACCCAGACACACAAATGCACACTGGCAGCGACACACACTCAGGGGCAGCCCCACCTGCGCAGCTGCAGACCAACAACTGGACACCAGAGACCCACAGAGGACCCCCCCACACACACACACTCAGTACACACACCCCGGAGACACAACTACACACTCCCCGGCCCTATGTGCACACATAGAAATACACAGACAACCTAGAGACAGACAGACACACACACCCACACACCGGGCTCACACACACAGACATGTACACTCATCCACACAACCAGACCAGGGACAAAGTCACCAAGTCCCACAAACCTGACACACACCCAGACCCACTTACATACAGGCATTTACAGCTACACCCAGACACATCGGAGACGGATGTTTGGAGACACACACATGCTGGCTTACACTCACACTTGGGCAGACAAACAACACCCCACATAATCACGCACATGTTTCACGCAGACTCACACATGCAGAGCACATTCGTTTACACATACGTGGATGTCCACACACCCCCAGCCGCTCACTGGACCTCAGTGTCGCACACGCGTAGGGACAGGGCGCACCAACACTACCCCGCGGCGGGACGATGGCCACGGCCGGCCCCATCCGACACACACACACCAAGTCCCCAAGTTACGCACCCGCCCGGCCCGCGAGCCCAGCGCTTTACCCGCGGCCGGCCGCCCGCCCGCCGGGCCTCAGTCGCGTCTCCGCCGCCGTCTCGCCGGCCCGGCCAGGGAGGAGGGAGCAGGGAGCGGGGAGCCGGGAGGAGGGAGCCGGGAGGAGGGAGGAGGGAGGAGGGAGCCGGGAGGAGGGAGGAGGGAGGAGGGAAGCGGGAGAAGGGAAGAGGGAGGGAGGGAGGGAGCGCGCGCGGCGGCGTGGCCGGGGGAGGGGGCGCGGGGACGGCACTTCCTGAGCCGCCGGCCAGGTTATAAAAAACCCCCAAACCGCGCCGCCAGGACCCCGCCCGCCGCCGCCGCCCGTCCTGGGCCGCGGGCTGGACCCGCGCCAGGGACCCGGGAGCTCGGGCCGCTGGGCCTGGCGCCCCCCCGCGGGGATGGGAGTATTGGGAGGGTGGGGGTGGGGAGGGAGGGGATGGGCCGGGAGGGGTGAAAGGGCGGGCGGGGTGGAAGGGAGGAGAGGTAGGAGGGCGGCGGAGGGGAGGAAGACTAGAGGGGGCGTGGGAGGGAGGCATGACGGGTGGGGGTCAGGGGCACCTGGAGGGAAAGGGGAGCCGGACGGCTGGGGGCGGGGAGGTGCATGGAAATGGGGGAGGAGGGGCGGGCTTGGAGGAGGAGGAGGCCGGTCGGGTCGGGGTGAGGGGAAGGAATGGGGTGCGAAAGAAAGGGGAGGAGGGGTGGCCGGTGGGGGAGGGGAGAGCCGCGGCCCGGCCAGCATCCACAGCATCGACAACAGCTGTTATTTATTGAGAGCTGGTCCTTCAGACTAGCACTCACTGGGCGCCTCCGTGTGCCAGGCGCTGTGCCCAGGGCGGCTGAGTCCACCTCAATTTTCCCTGCCCTCTCTGAGTTCCCTCTGGGGTGGGACCTGCTGGGGCCAGGCTCGTCCCATTTTTCGGAAGAAGACATTGAGGACAGAGAGGGAGAGAGTGAAAGATGGGGGAGGGGTGTTGGGTGAAAGCTGGGGGAGAGGGCAGAGGGGGGAAACCCTGGGTCAGTACTAAAAAGAGGTGGAGCTAATGCGTGAATGGGGGTGACCTGGGCAGTTGGAAGGGGTGAGAAAGGAACCTTCATGGCCAGTTGCCCCACGGGCTTCCAGGTGCCTTGCCAGGAGCTGGTACTCCAAGAGGGGAGAAGGGGGTGACGCCCAGAGTTCACAGTTCCAGGCATTTCCCAGGCCTGGCCCCTAGGGAGCTAGGCAGAGCCTGGCCTTGCCCTTGGCCTTCTGAGTCTGTTGCCTCGTCCATGGTGGTAGTGGTGCCTTTAAAGGGCCGCTGGGGTGGGGTTCAATCAGTAAACATCTGTTTTGTTTGTCCTGAACTTGGAATGACAGGTCAGGACTCATGCATACAGCCGGCACCACACAAATACCGGTCTCCTGGAGCTCCTCCTGCACCCCATCATCATCCCAGGCCAGCCTGGAGGGCCAGGGTGTTCTCTACCCACTGCTCCTGGGGCTTCTTGAGCCCCCAAGAGGAACAGCTCTGGCCGTGGCCAGAGGGCCCTCCATTACCCAGGGACCACTGGGAGCCTGCCCTGAGCTGCCTCCCGAGGACCTTTTCTCCATCCAGAGGAGGCTGCCTTTGCATTATCTGCCCTTCAGCCGGGTGGTGGGGTGGCCACTTCAGCTCTAGGAATTTCAGAGATGCTTCGAGCTGGGAGTTCCACACTTTGCCACAACTGGGAACCTCTTCTTAACTGGCCCTCCCCCATGCCACAGTCCCAGAGGTCCCTTGGGCTCTCCCTCGCCCCTCTGGATATGGTCTGGGTGGGGTGTGAGCCTTAGCGCTAAACCACTGATACCTTCCAGCCTTGGGCTCACTACTGATTGGGGGATGGGCAGGTAGGACTTTTGCAGGGAATCCAGGGAAACAGACTTTTGGATCTTCAGTAGCATTTGAAGCTGTCCTCCTCTTAAGACAACCTCTTGAAGGAATGAAGCCACCAGGTGGAGGAGGTTAATAGTCCCGAGGGCATCATTTCACCCATAGCTGGGCTTTCACTCATGCAATCTTTATTGAACACTCTGGTTTAGGTACTGGGGTCACAGCCAAGAACAATAACACTCTCCATCCCCTACCCCTCACCCCCCCAAGGTCAAGGGTCTGCCTCAGGGCCTTTGTGCTTGCTGTTCCCTCTGTTTGGAATGCTCTTCCCTCTGATATCCCCACGGCCTACTCGATCTCATTCTTCAAGTCTCAACTCAAACATCCCACCCATCCCACACTTTAAGATGGCACCCTACAAGCCTTCTCTTTCATTCCCTGGTTTACTTTAATCTTAGCATGAACCACCACCTGACATGCTCTGTGGAACACTATGTTTGTAGATTCTCTATCTCCCTCCCCGGAATGGCAGCTTTGAGGGAAGAAGTCTTCACCTGTGTGGTCCACAGCGGCATCCCTAGTGCCTAAGACAGGGCCTAGCACACAGTTGGTGCTCAGTATTGAATGAATAGAGAACATGGAAAGGCTCCCTGTGTGGCATTGACATTGGGGTTTGAATGTCAGGAAGGAGATGGGGGAGGGAAGAGAGAAAGGAGAAAGGGTGAGGGCACAGCAAGTTCAAAGGCAACTGGCCAGTAGGTTTTCTTTGGACTTAAATCAGTTTGGACTGACTTAAATTTTTTTTTTTTTAACTTAACCTTCCAACCTGGAGTGATGTAATGAGTTGCGCCTGGAGGGATGCAGTACTGGGTACTGCCACAGGAGGGCGCAATAGAATCCCATCGTTGCTCTTGGACTGTAGAAAATGGGAAATCCTCCTATATAATAAAAGAGAATCATGCAAATTAACCATCTCTCTGCTACGCTCAAGCCATGCCCAGAAGCCACGCCCACCAGCCGATCAGGAGAGAGTATGCCAATTAACCCAACTAAGATGGCAGGGGCCATGGAGCTGGAGCAAGCAGGAGGCTTGGGTTGCCCCTGGTGATGGAGGAAGCCAAGCTTTCTGCCTGCCCTGGCCTCCACTCCTCTCAAGGCTACAAAGCTTCAATTATAGAAGATAATAAATCTCAGAAAAAAAGAAAAAAAGGAGAGGCTGGGAGCTTGGGTCGCTCGGGGGGCATGGCCAGCCTGAAAATGGCCATCAGCCCCTCACCTAGGCTGGCTAGGCACCCCAGCGGGGACCTCCATCCTGAAGGGGCTGTGGGCAGCCTGAAAACGGCCCTCAGCCCCTCACCCAGGCTGGCCACACCTCCATGGGGTGAGGGTTCCCGCTGGGGGGCTTGGCTAGCCTGCAAGCAGCCATCAGCCCCTCATCCAGGCTGGCCAGGCACCCTAGCATGACCCCCACCCTGATCCAGAACACCCTTCAGGGCAAACCAGCCGGCCCCCACTCGTGCACCAGGCCTCTATCCTATATAATAAAAGGGTAATATGCAAATTGACCCTAACAGCAGAATGACTGGGAATGACTGGTCACTATGACACACACTGACCACCAGGGGGCAGATGCTCAATGCAGGAGCTGCCCCTGGTGGTCAGTGTGCTCCCACAGGGGGAGCTCTGCTCAGCCACAAGCCAGGCTGATGGCTGTCAGCACAGCAGTGGTGGCGGGAGCCTCTCCTGCCTCCTCAGCAGCGCTAAGGATGTCTGACTGCAGCTTCAGCCTGCTCCCTGCTGGCAAGTGGACATTCCCCGAGGGCTCCTGGGCTGCCATAGGGATGTCTGATTGCCAGCTTAGGCTCGATCCCCCCCGAGGAGTGGGCCTAAGCCAGCAGGTGGACATCCCCCGAGGGGTCCCAGACTGCGAGAGGGCACGGGCCGACCTGAGGGACCTCCCTGAGTGCACAAAGTTTTGTGCACCGGGCCTCTAGTAAGAGAATAAGAGAGGATATAACCATGATGATGAAAGTGATGGAGTACTTGCTTTGAGCCCTGTTTTATTCTTTTTTGTTGTTGTTAATCCTCACCCGAGGATATTTTTCCATTGATTTTTTTAAAGAGAGAGTAGAAGGGAGAGAGGGGTGTGTGTGGGAGAGAGAGAGAGAGAGAGAGAGAGAGAGAGAGAGAGAGAGAGAGATGTGAGAGAGACATATTAATTGGTTGCCACCTGCATGTGCCTCTACGGGGGCCAGGGAATGAACCTGCAACCCTTCAGTGTGTGGGCTGACCCTCTAACCACTGCAAACACTGGCCAGGGCTTGAGCCCTGTTTTACATGTACATCAGCCCTATGAAGTAGGTACTCTACCCATTTCTCAAATGAGAAAACTGAGGCACAGGCTGAGTCACTTGCTCAAGGTTGCTCAGCTAGGAGTGGCAGAATCAGAAAAGATTAAAGTCACAGGTTATTGGACTACCAGGGTAAACAGGTGAGGTAGGGTGCTGAAGATCCCCCAGAGCAGGGGTGGAAACCTTTTTTCTGCCAAGGGCCACTTGGATATTTATAACATCATTCGCTGGCCATACAAAATTATCAACTTAAAAAACAGCCTGCTGCCCTAGCCGGTTGGGTCAGTGGTAGAGTGTCGGCCCGTGTACTGAAGGACCCCAGGTTCGATTCTGTTCAATGGCACGTACCTTGGTGGCAGGCTCGATCCTGGCCCTGGTCTGGCACCTGCGGGAGGCAACCAAACCATGTGTCTCTCTCACATCCATGTTCTTCTCTGTTTCTCTCCCTGCCTTCCACTCTCTGAAAATCAATGGAAAAATATCCTTGGGTGAGGATGAACAACTACAACAAGACCTAGCCTTTATATTTGGTCAAACATTTAATTAACTCACCCCTAATGCCTTGGCAGGGCCAGACCCAATGCCTCAGGGGGGCCCTCTACGGCCTGTGGGCTGGGGTCTCCATCTCTGCTCTAGGGGGGCTCTCTACGGCCTGTGGGCTGGGGTCCCCATCCCTGCTCTAGGGGCTCTGGGATCATTGCACTGAGGGTAGGGCTTCCTCAGAAGCTGCAGCCCCATCTCTAAGCCATGGAATTGGTGCCTCTAAATTTTTTTAAAGTCATTTGATTCTAATTATTTTTTTTTGTTAAAAAAATATTTTTATTGACTTCAGACAGGAAGGGAAAAGGAGAGAGAGATAGAAACATCAGTGATGAGAGAATCATTGATTGGCTGCCTCCTGCACGTCCCTACTGGGGTTTAAGTCTGCAACCCAGGCATGTGCCCTTGACCGGAATTGAACCCGGGACCCTTCAGTCCACAGACCGATGCTCTATCCACTGAGCAAAATCAGCTAGGGAGGTGCCTCTAAATTTTTTTTTTTAAAAAAATATATTTTATTGATTTTTTACAGAGAGGAAGGGAGAGAGATAGAGAGTTAGAAACATTGATGAAAGAGAAACATCGATCAGCTGCCTCCTGCACATCTCCTACTGGGGATGTGCCCACAACCCAGGTACATGCCCTTGACCGGAATCGAACCTGGGACCTTTCTGTCCGCAGGCCGACGCTCTATCCACTGAGCCAAACCAGTCTCGGCTAAATTTTTAAAAAAATAAATTTTTTTATTGATTTCAGAGAGGAAGAGAGAGGGCGAGAAAAAGAAACATTAACGATGAGAAAGAGTCATTGATTGGCTGCCTCCTGCATTCCCTCTACTGGGATCAAGCCTGAAACCTGGGCATGTGCCCTGACTGGGAATTGAACTGTGACCTCCTGGTTCACAGGTTGACATTCAACCTCTGAGCCACACCAGCTGGGCAAATTGGTGCCTCTTTAAAAGTTGAGATGAATTACACCCACTTAAGATTAAGTGAAACTGACATAAAACCCCACCTCTCCCAGTTTGGGAGTCAGGGAATGCCTCCTAGAAGAAGTCTCATTTAATAGGGGATCTGAAAGATGAATCAGAGTTGGCCAGTTGAAGAGGTGAGGGAGGGAGTCTCAGGCAGAGGGCATAGCATAGGCAGGGAGGTGGGAGAGTGAAGGGCATGCGGTCAGTTCCCTTTGGGATTCCTCCTGTGTCTGGAGCGAATATTTATTCAAACTCCACCCCGCCAGCAAGTCGGACAGAGAAAGACAAATACTGTATGATGTCACTTACATGTGGAATCTAAGTAAATTGGTGGTTGCCAGGGGTTGGGGGAGGGCAAAATAGAGAGACGTTGCTCAAAGGGTACTAACTTCCAGTTATGAGATGAATAACTCGGGCCTCTAGTAATAATAATAATACTGTATTGTGTATTCGAAAGTTGCTAAGAGACTAGATCTTAAATGTTCTCACCACAAAAAAGAACTGGTAATTATATGAGATGATGGAGGTTTTAGCTGATGCTACAGTGGTAATCATTTCACAATACAGTGTATACATATAGGGTGTCCCCAAAAATGTATACACACTTTGAATGATTATAAAGTCAGTTGTTTGTGGAGAAACCAAGATGGCGGCATAGGTAAACACCTGAAATTGCTGCCTCACACAACCACTTCAAAAATACAACTAAAAGACAAAACGGACATCATCCAGAACCACAGGAAGGCTGGCTGAGTGGAAATTCTACGACTAGAAGGAAAGAGAAAAGCACACTGAGACTCAGAAGAGGTGCGTAAGTAAAGTGCAGAGGTATGGAGGAGCGTGGAAAGGGCTGGCAACTGAGGACGCGGTTGTCTTTTTCAATCGGGAGGGAGGCACAAGCTAGCGACGGCCCTGACTCCAGTTCCGGGCGAGTCTCTGGGAACCCAGACTCATACGGGGAGAAACTGGACTGTCTGGCAGTGGGAGGAACTCGAGGGCGGCTTTCTCTCAGAGGTGCTTGCAGCGATTACCATGGGACACTGAGACCCGGGACCTCTTAGGTCAGGACTGAGGATCAGCCATAGCTGTTTGCTCCACCCTGTTGATTCCCTGAGACCCCGCCCCACCCAAGCTGTGCGCAGAGGCTTTTGCATATGAATGACCTGGCCCTTTGCAATCTAAAATTACCTAACAAACTGAAGCTGGGTCAGAGAGACCCAGATCATCCAAAAGAAGGCCCAAGGCCCCACAGCAGATTGCATTGCTTCACAGCTGGGCCTCATCTGGGCACCTCCAAACCCCAAACAAAGAAGAGGAATCTGCAGATCTCTCTGTACCTCCTGCTAGGTAGCCTCAGGCAGAGGCTAAATTAGCACCTCCTTAGAGATCCAAGAGCCAGTATCCCAGTGGTCAGAGTGGGACCATTCAGATTACAACTCCTCAGACCCATAAGGGACACACTCAGGGGGCAGACTCAGTGAGCACCAAAGCCCCACTGAAACAAGTCTTGCCCCAGAAGGGTGTCTCCAGCACAGAAGTTCTCCCACTGCAGACACAGCTGATTCTCACAGCCAATTGGCCTGGAGGTCAATTCCTCCCAGTGATACCAACTACAATCAAGGCTTAAATACAACAAGACTGTGCACACAGCTCACAAAGGGATGCACCAAGAGTGTCCACCTCAGGTAATTGGGGAGGCTGAGCCACTGGGCCTTATAGGACATCTAGCACAGAAAACCACTCTATCAACACAGGAAAGAATCCAAAATGTGGAGACAAAGAAACAGGTCACAAAGGACAGAAATGGAGGAAAGCAAACTACTGGATATAGAGTTCAAAACCATGGCTTTAAGGTTTTTCAAGAATTTTCTAGAAACCGCTGATAAATTTAGTAAGACCCTCAATAAGTCTAGTGAGACCCTCGAGGATATGAACAAGGACCAACTAGAAATTAAGCATACACTGACTGAAATAAAGAATATTATACAGAGATCCAACAGCAGACTGGAGGATCGCAAGAATCAAGTCAAAGATTTGAAGTATGAAGAAGTAAAAAACACCCAACCGGAAAAACAAAAAGAAAAAATAATCCAAAAAATATGAAGATAGTGTAAGGAGCCTCTGGGACAACTTCAAGCATACCAACATCCGGATTATGGGGGTGCCAGAAGAAGAGAGAGAGCAAGATATTGAAAACCTATTTGAAGAAATAATGACAGAAAACTTCCCCTTCCTGGTGAAAGAAATAGACTTAAAAGTCCAGGAAGCGCAGAGAACCCCAAACAAAAGGAATCCAAATAGGACCACACCAAGACACTTCATAATTAAAATGCCAAGAGCAACAGACAAAGAGAGAATCTTAAAAGCAGCAAGAGAAAAACAGCTAGTTACCTACAAGGGAGTACCCATACGACTGTCAGTTGATTTCTCAACAGAAACTTTGCAGGCCAGAAGGGAGTGGCAAGAAATATTCAAAGTGATGAATACCAAGAACCTACAACCAAGATTACCCAGCAAAGCTATCATTCAGAATTGAAGGCCAGATAAAGAGCTTCACAGATAAGAAAAAGCTAAAGGAGTTCATCACCACCAAACCAGTATTATATGAAATGCTGAAAGGTATCCTTTAAGAAGAGGAGGAAGAAGAAAAAGGTAAAGATAAAAATTATGAACAACAAGTACATATCTATCAACAAGTGAATCTAAAAATCAAGTGAATAAAAAATCTGATGAACAGAATAAACTGGTGAATAGAATAGAATCAGGGGCATAGAAAAGGAGTGGACTGACTATTCTTGGGGCGGGGGGAAAGGGGTGTGGAGGGTGCGGGAAGAGACTGGACAAAAATCGTACACCTATGGATGAGGACAGTGGGGGGGGGGTAAGGGCAGAGGGTGGGGGGGGAACTGGGTGGAGGGGAGCTATGGGGGGGGGAGAGGAACAACTGTAATAATCTGAACAATAAAGATTTTTAAAAATAAAAAATAAAGAAATAAAGTCAGTTGTTTATTAACATACAGTTCATTTCAAAATTTAAAAGACTCTACAGAAATGAATAATTTATTTTGCTAACACCTGTTTTCAAACTGATGACCCTTCTGGTCTAGGCACTGCTGATAATACAGAGCAATGGAATCACAAACATCAAGAATCATTTTGTTCACCATTTGTGCACCTCAATTTGTCAACTGTTGCCGGTTTAGTACCATAAGCTTTATCTTTTATGTATCTCCATAAAAAGTCTAGTGGATACATTTTCTTTATTCAAAGCTTAGTCTGGCTTTACACATTATTTCAAATCAGTTGAACCTGAAAAGAAGTGAAAATTAAGTGAGTTAGCCCAGCTGGTGTGGCTCAGTGGTTGAGCATCAACCTATGACTCAGGAGGTCATGGTTAAATGCCCAGTCAGGGCACAAGCCTGGATTGAGGGCTGGATCCCCAGTAGGGGGTGTGCAGGAGACAGCCAATCAATGATTCTCTCTCATCATTGATGTTTCTCTCTCTCCCTCTCTCTTCGTCTCTCTGGAATCAATAAAAGCACATTTTAAAAATTAAGTGAGTTATTAGCTGTTAAAGTATGTATACATTTTTTGGGATACTCTGTGTCCCCAAAAATGTACACATACTTTGAATAATTATAAAGGCAGTTTGTACTTAAACTGCATTTTCAAACTCCCAGGAGCATTTTAGGATGAATTTCCTTTGTTGAAAGCTTAGTCTGGCTGACAAGAAAGAAGCACCAATTGAGCTATCAGCTGTTAAAGTGCGTGTGCATGTTTTTGGGACACCCTGTATATAAAATCACTATGCTGTAGGCCTTAACAAGAATGTTAGAGGCCAATCATATCCCAGTTAAAGCTGGGGCAAAAGAAAACAACAGAAAAACAAGCTCCGCCTGGCAAATGTACCACAAACCTTCCACCAGTTTCCAGTGAGTCCTGAATTTCCCCTCCTACCTCCCACGCTCACCCCCCATGCTGGCATCCACAGGTCCCCCCTTTCATCCTCCCCAGCTTTGGGACCTGCTGTTGGGAACATCACCCTTTTTTTGTTTTTGTTTTTGTTTTGTTAATCCTCACCCAAAGATATTTTTTCCATTGAATTTTAGAGAGAGTGGAAGGGAGGGGGAGAGACAGAGAGAAACATGGATGTGACAGAGACACATCAACAGGTTACCTCCCACACACACCCTGACCAGAGCCTGGTATGGAGCCTGCAACTGAGGCACGTGCCCTTGGCCAAAATGGAACCCGGGACCTTCAGTCTTCAGGGTGATGCTCTATCCCCTGAGCCAAACTGGCCAGGGAGGGATCATTGCTCTTGATCTCAGAGTGATGGTCTGAGGGCTGGCCCCTCTGCTGCTGGGGGCAGAGATGGCTCCCTGTGCCACCCCAGTGTGTGTGGCCAGTGGTTATTCTGGAGCTCAACAAGCTATGACCTTGATACAAACTTCAAGCTTGGCTGCTTCCTTGTCCTGCCTCCCCTGGACCCTCTGTACTGCACTCGGCATACCCAGGTGAGTGGTGGTCCTCGGGCTTTCTGTTCCTGTTCACCCAGAGGTGTCTGGCACGTGGGAGAGTGTGAGTAATCCCCCTTGTGCCTGAATGGACGCTAGTGTGGTGTGACCTCCTTGCATCTTGCCTGTATGTCTGTGTGGCAGAGGTCAGTGAGCAGGACTCAGGCAAGAGACCGAGTTGGTCTGTTGGATTCCAATTCTTTATCCTTAACCGCTGTCCATCAGCTCTGGGGACCAGAGACCCCCAGGCCTGTTTGTCTGGACAGCCATCTCACTGCCCCCAGGGAGGTTGCGCCCAATGGAGCACTCATCCAGGTGTGCTCCCTTCTCCAGGGTGGTGCTGGTCTCACGGAGGAGGCCAGAGTGCTAAGTGGGAGCTGACGAAGACCAGAAGGGACAAGGGGGCCTGGGATGGGAGGTCCAGCTTGAGAGGGAAACAGATGTGGGGAATACCACGAGAGGTACAGTTTCCACTCCAGAGGATCAGCTGAGGGGCAGTGTCCAGGGCAAACCAAGACCCCAATGGACACTCAATCCCTGGCCTGCTGGGCCCCATCAGGGCTGTGACCTTGGCCCCAGGTAGCAGAAAAACCTCTAGAGAAGCCAGTGTGTGATCTGGTCCTTAGACTCTGTGCAGGCAGGGATGGTTCAGTGGGACTGTGAACTTGGAAAACAAAATGCGATGGTCCCCAGGAGGGGCCCTGGGCGTGGGGCTCTGGAGGTTAAACGGGGACCTGGAGAGATGGAGGGGGAACCTTGACTCTTGCTTAACTGCTGTGTGTCCCTAAGAAAGTTGCTCAGCTTCTTGGAGCCTCATTTTGTGCACCTGCGAAATGCAAATGCCAATACTGACACTCTATGGGGGCTCAGCTCTTGTCTTTTGGATGAGGAGCTGGAAGTAGTGTCTCTGGCAGTCATGGCAGGAAGCCAGACAGCTCCACACCAGCTTCATTATTCTCTTGTCGGCCCAGGACATCCAGCACACAGTAGGTGCCACCTGTGAAAGCTCTTCTTTAAATCTTGAGCTTCTTTCTCCATTTCTCACCTGTCCCACTGGTCAGGCAGGCACACATGGTATCTGAGTTGTAGACTCTGGGGTCAGGCAGCCTGGGTTCAAATCCTGGCTCTGCCACTTATTAGCTGCGTGACCTTGGGCAAGTCACTTCATCTCTCTGTGCTTCCAGGTCTGCATTTGCAAATGGGTTTAATCACACTCTCTCATCATGGGGTCCTTGTGAGAATAAAAGGAAGGATTAGACCTGGGGTGCCTGGCACATAGTAGGTGCTATAAAACCATATTGCACACCTCTGATTATTATTCCTGGCCCATGTTTTAGGCTCCAGACTCTTTTGGGGGCTGCAGGTGACAGATGTCTCTATGCCGATCACTTCCTATTCCATCCCCAAAAGTAGAATTAAGGCAGTGGTCTTCCCCCCAGGGGACATCTGGCAATGTCTGGAGACATTTTGGGTTGTCACAACTGGGGGAGGGTGCTACTGGCACCTAGTGGACAGAGGCCAGGGGTGCTGCTCAACATTCTACAATGCACAGGATCTTCCCTGTTATAAAGAATGTCCTGGCCCCAAATGCAAACTATATGGAGGTGGACCAACCCGGGGGTAACTGAGAGTAGGGGCCCAGAGTCATACCCTCTACTTCTTAGCCTTGCTGAGCCTCACTTTCCTCATCTGCAAAATAGGGATAACCGGTAGTATCAATGACAAAGGGCTCTTGGCAGGATTAAGTGAGTTAAGAATGAGAGGGATTTAGCCTTGAAGAAAATGTAGGCAGCAAAATATCAGACATTTCACGTAGCAAAATTTTCACTGTTACAACACCTAAGGCAAGAGAAACAAAGGAAAAAATAAACAAGTGTGACCGCATCAAAATAAAAAGCTCCTGCACAGCCAAATAAACCAGCATCAAAGTGAAAAGGGAGACCACAGAACGGGAGAACATGTTTGCCAATGATGCATCTGATAAGGGTTAATTTCCAAAATATATAAAGAACTCATATAACTCAACAAAAGGAAGACAAATAATCTAACTAAAAAATAGACAGAGGACCTAATAGACACTTCTCCTAAGAGGACATACAAATGGCCAAGAGACATATGAAAAAATGCTCAATATCACTAATCATCAGAGAGATGCAAATTAAAACGATAATGAGGTACCACCTCACACTTGCCAGAATGGCTCCCATTAATAAATCAATAAGTGACAAGTGCTGGCGAGGATGTGCAGAAAAAGGAATTTAGTGGACTGCTGGTGGGAATGCAGACTGGTACAACCACTGTGGAAAACAGTGTGGAGTTTCCTCAAAAAATTAAAAATGGAACTGCCATTTGACCCAGTGATCCCCCTTCTAGGAATATACCCAAAGAAGCCTGAAACACCAATCAAAAAGAATATATGCACCCCTATGTTCATAGCAGTGTTATTTACAATAGCCAAGATCTGGAAACAGCCCAAGTGCCCATCAGTAGATGAGTGGATAAAAAAGCTGTGGTACATTTACACCACAGAATACTATGCATCAATAAAAAAGAAGGATCTCTTACCCTTTGAGACAACATGGAGGGACCTGGAGAGTATTATGCTAAGTGAAATAAGCCAGTCAGAGAAATACAAGTATCACATGATCTCACTTGCATGTGAAATTTAATGAACAAAAGAAACTGACAAACAAAAGAGATGCAGAGACATGGAGGCATGAAAGAGGGGGTGTGGGAAGAGATTAACCAAAGAACTTGTATGCATATATGCATAACCCATGGACACAGACAATAGTGGGGTGAAGGCCTGGTGAGGGGATGGAAATTGGGAGGAGAGGTCAGTGGGGGGGGGGAATGGGGGGCATCTGTAATACTTTCAACAATAAAGATATATTAACAAGAATGTATTCACAAGCTTCCAGCCTGGTCCAGACCACCCTGTTCTCTCATCTGGACTATTGTTATTTTTGCCCCCAGTGTATCCTCCACAAGCAGCTGGGGGCGGCAGTTAGGGGATCTGTTTGAATCTGTGTTACATTATGTCATTCAAAGCCCCGTGGCAGCTCCATCTCACTCAGAGTAAAAGCCAAGTGTCCCCCAAGATCCAGCACTGCATTTCCTCTCTGCCTCCTCCTCCCCACACTCTGCTCCTGCCACACTGGCCTCCTCACTGTTTCTCAGGCATATCAGGCACACTCCCACTCAGGACCTTTGCACATGCTGTTTTCCTTTTATAGAATGATCCTCTCCTAAATATCTGCATGGCTCATTCCCTTACTTCCTTCACATTTTACTTAAGTTGACTTCTTAATAAGATCTTCCTTTCTACCCACTCCAAAACTTCAACTCATGTCAACACTTCATATCTCCCTATTTTGCCTTATATATTCTCCTTAGCTTTGACCCAACATGCTATATATTTTATCTTCTCTACTGACTGTCTCCCCCACTAATACTTCCAAGCCGTGAGAGCAATCATTTTAATCTGTTTTGTTCACTGCCATCTTCCTAGCACCAAGAAGAAAGTCTGGCACATAATGAATGCTCAATTATTTGATGAATAAATGAAAGAAGTTCTTCAAGAAAAAAAGAATGTAAGGGATTTAGGACAGGATCCGAGTTAGTGTGGACTGTTGTCATTATCATTAGTGACCAGGATGTGGTGGCAGTGTGTGTCCTGTGTCTCCTGCTGAACTGTCCCCTCATTTCAGAACTCAGCCCAGGTTGACCCCCACCCAGGCCCCAGTGCCCCAGAGCCAAGTAGGATCATGGACCACTGCTGACACCAGAACCGGCAGTGCTCAGCTTACCCATGGCTGAGACTATGCTGTGAGCACCTAGGCTGGGGCTGGACGCTCCCTCAGGGAGGCTTGCAGATCACAGGAGAAACAGAATTCGATATATTACAATCCAACTTAACCTCTACTCAGAGCCCACATTCGGCTGCAGGGGGTGGGAGGGAAACCTGAATCCCCATGAATTCAGGTGCCCCCTGCCCGGAAGTGGGTTAAAAGAAGAGAGAAGGATCAGTAACCAGGCAGCCTGGGTTGGAATCTGGCTTTGCCATTTATCAGCTGTGTGATTTTGGGACATGACTCAACCCCTGAAAACGGGGACAATAATAGTAACCTCTTTACAAAGGGATCTCTATGAGGAAAAAATGGCCAATGTGTATCAAGCACTTCGAACAGGATCCGGTACCCAGTAAGCACAGTACATGTAATTGACGATGGCGACGATGGTGATGGCCGTGGTGGTGCCTGTGCTTGACCACACGGAACCAGTGTGGTGGGTGGCTGGTGAGGGTTTCTCACCCTTAGCACCACTGACATTTTGGGTTGGATAGTTCTCAGTTGTGGAGGGCTGTCCTGTGCATTAGAATGAGCAGCATCTTTAGCCTCTACCCACCAGATGCCAGTAGCACCCCTTAATTCTAATTCTGTCAATCAAAGTTGTCTGCTGACACTGCCCAGTGTCCCGTGGGGTGGAGGCAGAACTGGCTGGGTGAGAGCCACTGATCTCTCTCAGGTCATCTTCAGTACGCACTGGCATCTACTGGAATGAGTTGTGTCCCTTTCAGTCTGTGGTGTTAATTCTTTCAGCGTCCCAACTTTTTTTTTCTGAGACAGCCCCTCTTGTTTTTTTAAAAAAGTTAATCCTTTAATTGATTTTTTAGAGCGAGAGGAAGGGAGAGAGAGAGACAGAAACATCAATGATGAGAGAAACTTCATTGGTCAGCTGCCTCCTGTACACCCCCTACTGGGGACTAAGCCTGCAACCTGGGGATGTGCCATGACCAGGAATCGAACCAGTGACCTCTTGGTTCATGGGTCAACACTCAACCAACTGAGCTACATTGGCTGGGCCTGCGATAGCCTCTCTAAGACAGTGGGAGCCGATGCATCAGCTCTTGCTCAAATGAAGGAAGGGGCTCCATGACTGGAAAACCTCTGGGTGAGACCAGCATCAATGAACGTTTTAAATTCTATCCCACTGGCTCTCCTGGTGACAGCCATTAGCAGCCAGGGACCCAGAAGCTCAGATAGGCAAGTGCACTGTCCGAGGTCACAATAGCATGTGACATTGTGTGGGCCTTCCCCCTCAATCTGGACACACCCCCTAGAACCATGTGCTTGACCATCCCTTGGCCTGTATCTCCCCATCCGGTCAGCCTGGTCACCCTGCCACCTCCTTGTGGTCTGGCCTCCTCATGTCTGGTGTCCTCTCTGGTGCCTTTGGCTTCTGGACTAGATATGTCTTCTTAATTTTTGTTTTTTTACTAGAGGCCTGGTGCATGAAATTCATGCATGGGTAGGGTCCCTAGGCCTGGCCAGCGACCAGGGCCGATCGAGGTCTTCTGGCTGCTGGCCGGGGCCTTCCTTCATTCTGCGCCACCCCCTGGTGGTCAGCACATGTCATAGTGAGCAATCCAACTCCTGGTCTCCCAGTTGAACTCCCACGGGGACAATTTGCATATTAGGCTTATATATATATATAGACTAGAGGCCCGATGCAAGAAGATTCGTGCAAGAATAGGCCTTCCTTCCCTTGGCTGCCGGCACCGGTTTCCCTCTGGCACCCAGGACCCAGGCCTTCGCTCTGGCTGCTGCCTCCTGCCTTTGCTCTGGGACTGGGAGCCACCACCTTTGTCATGTTAATTTGCATATTCCCTCCTTATTGGCTGTGGGTGCTGCCATCTTTGTCATGAAATGATGGTCAATTTGCATATTCCATCTTTATTAGATAGGATTCTCACTGGAGGACATGTTTTTAAAAAAATATATATTTTATTGATTTTTTACAGAGAGGAAGGAAGAGGGATAGAGTGTTAGAAACATCGATGAGAGAGAAACATTGATCAGCTGCCTCCTGCACATCCCCTACTGGGGATGTGCCCGCAACCAAGGTACATGCCCTTGACCGGAATTGAACCTGGGACCCTTCAGTCTGCAGGCCGATGCTCTATCCACTGAGCCAAACAGGTTAGGGCTGGAGGACATGTTTTTATTGATTTTAGAGAGAAAGGAAGGAAGAGGGAGAGAGAGAGAGGAAGTCATCTATGTGAGAGAGAAATATCCATCAGTTGGCTCCCATATGCACCCAGACTGGGAATTGAACCTGCCACCCAGGCATGTGCCCTGACCAGGAATGGAACCCACGACTTTTCAGTGTATGGGATGACACTCCAACCAGCTAAGCCACAATGGCCAGGGGTCCCCTTATTTTTTTGATGCAAACACAGTTGATTCTTTTGGGTTGTTCATCCTCACCCAAGAATATTTTTCCACTGATATTTAGAAAGTGGAAAGAAGGGGGAAAGACAGAGAGGGAAACATTGATGGGAGAGAGACACATTGATTGGTTGCCTCCCACATGCACCCCAACCAGGGCCGGGGATTGAACCTGCAAATGAAGTACATACCCTTCACAGGAATCAAACCGAGGACTCTTCAGTCTGCAGGCTGACGCTCTATCCACTGAGCCAAACTGGCTAGAGCTGCAGTTGGTTTTTGTTATTTGAGGTCCTCACCTTCTATAAAGTCCCGTGAACACTGAATTAGTGAACACGGAGCCACTGCTCCTAGGAGGAAGCAGGGTTAGTGCCTGTGAGCCTCTGGTCACAACACTTTTATCAGCTGGTCAATACAGCACCTTGTATAAGATGTATTTTGGTTGTAAGATGCTGCATTTAATATATATTGTTGATTCATTAACACTGAACTGATGGCCAGCAGCAGGATAACTGAGGCCTGAACAAAGCTTGTCTAACACAAGAGTTTTCTTTGCAAGATGCCCCCAGCCTTCCCGTGATCAGGAGTGCTAGACAGCTTCAGCACTGTGCTCAGGGCCATTTACAACAATGGAATCGCCAACAAAAAGCACAAAATTGTGAAAACCGTGGCTGTGTAGACTCTGAAAGGGACACAGTTTACAGTACAAGAGCTGAAGAAGGCAGAGCGTTGTGCTAGCCTCAGCTGGGAGCCTGCCTCAGTGCACTCTGCTCTGCGCATGTCTGCGAATGACCATGGAAGTCCCACCAATATTTTTTAAAAATATATTTTTATTGATTTCAGAGAGAGAGAGAGAGGTAGAAACATCAATGATGAGAGAGAATCATTAATTGGCTGCCTCCTGCATGCCCCTCACCGGGGATCAAACCCGCAACCCAGGCATGTGCCCTTGACTGGAATTGAACCCGGGATCCTTTAGTCTGCAGGCCGATGCTCTATCCACTGAGCCAAACCAGTTAGGGCAGTCCCAACAGTATTGATTTTGGGGTTGCAGATACATTTTAGTGAGTAAGCAAATTGACATTTATGGGATCCACAAATAATGAGGATCACTTGCATACATTTCAGGTGGTAACGAGTGCTGAGACGAAATGGAAAAGCTAGGCTGGGGATAGAGACAAGATGGGGCACATTAGTTTCCAAGGCTATCATAACGGAATACCACGAAGTGGGTGACTTAAAGCAACAGAATTGCATTCTCTCAGTTTCGGAGGAAGAAGTCCAAATTCGAGGTGGCACAGGGCCGTGCTCCCTCCGCAGGCTCCAGGGAAGAACCTTTCCTGGCCTCTTTCTCGCCTCTGGTGGTGGCCAGCAATCAGTTTGGTTCCTTGGTTCATAGACGCACCATTCCATTCTCTTGGCTTTCTTCCCGTGTGTCTGTGTCCCTGTACCTCTTCTTAGGAGGACACTGGTCATGCTGGATTTAGGGCCCACTTTAATCCCATATAACTTCATCTTGACATGCTTACAAAGACCCAGTTTCCAAATAAGGTCTCATATAAAATTCCAGGTGGACATGAATTTTGGGAGAAACCTTATTGAACCCCGTCCAGGGGGTTATTTTAAAGAGGAAGGTCATTGCCCTGGCTGGTGTGGCTCAGTTGGTTGACCATCATCCTGTGCACCAAAAGGCCACTGGTTCGATTACCGGTCAGGGCACATGCCCAGGTTACGGGTTCAATCCCCAGTTGGGGTACATATGGGAACCAGCTGATTGATGTTTCTCTCTCACACTGATGTATCTCTCTCTCTCTCTCTCTCTCTCTCTCTCTCTCTCTCTCTCTCTCTCTCTCCTTCTCTCTCAAATCAATAAAAACATATTAAAAAAAACACAAAGAGGAAGGTTATGAAAAGCCTTTTGGAGGAAGTAACATTTGAGCATAGACTTGACTGAGGTGAGGGGGATCTGGGCAAGAGCATTCTAAGCAGAGGGGACAACAAGTGCTAAGGGCCTGAGGTTCTCTGCGCCTGATTCGTTCTAACATCATACAGAGGCCTAAGTAGCTGGCAGGGAGTGAGCAAGGGAGAGAAAGGGACGTGAGGACAGGAGGGGCTAGGGCAGGGCTTGCAGAGCCTTGTGGGCAGGGGGAGGACTTGGGATTTTACCCTAGGGGAGGTGGGAGCCCTGGAGGGCTGTGAGCAGAGGAGGGACAAGAGCAAGCCAGGCCCTGAGTTCTGTATCTCACAGAATCCACACAGTCACTCAGCGATGGATGCCTTCACTGGCCCTGTTTTCCAGATCACAGCATTGCTAAGGGGTGATTCCTGATTCACATTCACACCCTTCTGCCCTCCTGCGTGAGACTATACACGAAAGGCTAACTGCTGGTATTGTCTTTATAAAGTAACCACAAGGCATTTTGTGGGCTCACGATGCATCTACGTTAACTCTTGTGGCCTTTGCGATGGCCAGGGCTGAGGAACAAGAAATTTGAGGGCTTAGCAGAGGACAAGGAGTTTGGTCCAAGAGCCAAGAGCTGGACTGAAGACCAAGATGGTAGCCATGGGGGCTGGGCCCCTTTCCAGTGTCTTGGGGACATTCTGGTCTTTGAGTCAGGGTGGCACGCAGGGCCTCCAGGCCTGGCTTTGTGCCCCCCTCGTCCCCTCTCTCCAGGGCCAATCAAATTGAGGTGACTGCCCCTGCGTCTCTGGGCTCTGGCAGTGGGCATTCACTTGTGGCCTTGGATTCTCAGAGTGTGTTCCCTGGAACCACGGCCAAGTGTGGGGTTAAGCAGAGATGAATGGCGGTGCTCGGTGCAGGGCTCCTCAGAGCCTTTCACATGCTCACGTGCTTTGTGCGGCTTTCCAGAATTTATCTGCCCCCTTGATGGTTTTTCCTCTGAAGCCTTTGTGGGGCAGTAGGGGTTTCTGGAACAGATAAAGGAAACACTGCCTTAACCCAAAGGGGAAACTTGAGTGGTGGAATTTCAGGCACAGACTTCTGGCTAAGCATCAAAGCTTTCTTCCCGCCTCCTCTTCCCAGAACCTGGGCACAGAGAACAAGGCGGGTGTCCCACAGCTCTCTCTGGGGTGGCCCAGTGGGGTTGCAAGCTCTGGGCAGCCAAATTAGGAGCTCAGGACAAGGCTGGATGGGGTCAGCCCAGGCAGAGCTGGGGCAGGGCTTGTTGGGATAAGGGGGGATGGGAGGCACAAGTCCTGAATTCATAGTATCCCTTGACCTCTGAGGGTTTTCCAGTGGGGAGGGGTGTGTCTTCTGGGAAGGCTGTGGAGTCCCCTGGGACAAAGCCCAGGGATTAGCTCAGGAGAGAAGCATCTAATCCCCAGCAGGGTCCAGTCCAGGGTCACAGAGGGAGGCCACAGATTGGCCCTGCTCTTTGGAAAGTAAACACGAAAGAAATGCTGGCCTGGCTTCCCCTTTCCAGCGGCCAGGGCTTTGCCCAGCCTCTTCTGTGGAGGCTCCAGCGTGTCAGCCTCCACCCCCTTCACACTCTGTCTCCTTCTGTTCACCCCTCTGACCTCTCCCAGCATCTCTGACTGTGGGGGCCCGGGGAGTTGGTCACTCCAGGCCTTGTCCCTGTGTTTCCTGGTGGGTACAGTCTGTACAGGCACAGGGAAGTGGGCAGATGTGGGCCGGCCACCCTGCGGGTGGTTGTTATGATTACTGGTGTCATTGTTACTGTCAGTGAGACAGGGAAGCTGGGACAGAGCTGAGGACACAGAGGAAGTGCATGTCTCCTGGACACCCTGACCGTGAGCCTTTCACAGGGCTCGAAGGGTCAGCCCCCGGCTGCTCTCTGCCTCATCCACCTCTGGCTGCTGGAGCTGCACCTGCGCCCCCACAGTGTGGAGCTGCTTGGTTGCACTGAGGATGGGTTCCTGCCTCAGCTTCCTCATCCAAGAACAGCTTAGCTATTCCCACCTCTTCTCTTGTCCTGGAACAAGCCCCCACCTCAATGCCTGACGCTGATTCTCTGCTGGAGGTGGGGTGGGGTGAGCGGGGTGGGGTGGGGGGTAGAGGGGTGGGGTAGAGAGTGGGTGTCGGGGGTGTGGAGGTGTGGAGCAGCTCTGTGAGTCCACAAGGCAGGGCTGGTGGATTTGGGAGGACAGAGAGGAGTGGAGACAGTGCACCCAGTGGAGGACCCAGCGTGGACACAAGTCTGGAGGTGTATTAGAAGGAAGGCGAGAGCCCAGGCCAGCTGGAGCAGAGAGCTGAGGAGTTTACATTCAGTGAGGCAGGCAAGAGGGAGCCATGGCAGGTTCTCGTTTTTTTTTTTTTTTCTAATTGTGGTAAATTGCATATCATAAAAGTTACCTTTTAAACCATTTTAAGTGTCCAGTTCAGTGGTATTAGGCACATTTGCAATGTTGTGCAACCACCCCACCATTCATCTCCAGAACTTTCTCATCTTCTCAAACTGACACTCTGTCCCCATTAAACACCAAGCCCCCTTTCCCCTCCTCCAGCCCCTGGCACCCACCATCTGTCTCTAGGGACCTCTGGTGAATGGAATAACACAGTAATTGTCCCTTTGTGTCTGGTTTATTATACTTTACATGTTTTCAAGGTTTATCCATGTTGTAGCAGGTATCAGAACTTCATTATTTTTTATTATTATTTTATTTTAGAGAAGGAGAGAGAGAAACATTGATGAGAGAGAAACATTGATTGGCTGCCTCTTGCATGTGCCGTACTGGGGATTGAGCCTGCAATGCAGGCATGTGCCCAGATCAGGAATCGAACCAGTGACCTCTTCGTGCCTGGGTTGATGCTCAACCACTGAGCCACACTGGCTGGCAGAACTTCATTCTTTCAAAGGCTGAATAGTATTCCATTGTCTGGATGGACCGCATTGTGTTTAATCATTCATTTGTTAATGGAAACTGGGTTGCTTGCACATTTAAGCTATTGTTAGTCACTCTGCTATAAACAGTGCTCAAATATCTGTTCAAGTCCCCACTTTCAGTTCCTTTGAGTGTACACCTAGGAGTAGCATTGCTAGGTCATATGGTAACTCTTGGCTTAATGTTTTGAAGAACCACCAAACTGTTTTCCACAGTGACTATTCCATTTTCCATTCCCTCCAGTATCCACAAGGATACCAATTTCTCCATATTCTCACCAACACTCATTATTTTCTTTCTTTCTTTTTTTTTAAAATAGCCATCCTAGTAGTTGTGAAGTAGTATCTCATTGTGGTTTTGACTTGCATTTCCCTAATGACTAATGATGTTATTCATCTTTTCATACGTTTATTGGCCATTTGTATGCTGTCTTTGGAGAAATGTCTATTCAGTTTTGAATTGTGTTGTTTTTGTTGTTGTTGAGTTGTAGGAGTTCATGGAATGTACTGGATATTAACCCCTTATCAGATATATGCTTTGCAAATATTTTCCCCAGGCCTTTTAAAAAAAATTTGAATTCTTTACTGTTGAAAGTATTATATATGTCTCCTTTTTTTCTTCCATTGTCCCGTCCCCGGTCGCTCCCACCTCCTACCACATGCCCTCACCTCCCCCACTACTGTCTGTGTCCATTAGTTATGCTTATGTGCATGCATACAAGTCCTTTGGTTGATCTCTTATCCCCCCTCTCCTTCCACCCTGCCTTGCCTTCCCTCTGAGGTTTGACGGCCTGTCCGAAGTTTCTCTGTCTCTGGATCTATTTTTGTTCATCAGTTTACATTGTTCATTATATTGCACAAATAAGTGAGATCATGTGATACTTATCCTTCTCTGACTGGCTTATTTCCCTTGGCATAATGCTCTCCAGGTCCGTCCAAGCTTTTGCGAATGGTAAGAGTTGTTTCTTTTTCACAGCAGTGTGGTATTCTATTATGTAGATGTACCATAGGTTTTTAATCCACTCACCTGCTGACGGGCACTTGGACTGTTTCCAAATCTTAGCTATTGAAATTGTGCTGCTATGAATGTATGGGTGCATATATTCTTTCTGACTGGTGTTTCTGAGTTCTTGGGATATATTCCTAAAAGTGGGATTATTGGGTCAAATGGGAGTTTCATTTTTAATTTTTTGAGGAAATTCCATACTGCTTCCCACACTGGCTGCATCAGTCTGCATTCCCACCAGTAGTGCACAAGGGTTCTTTTTTTTCTCCACATCCTCACCAGCACTTGTCATTTGTTGATTTTTTAAAAATATATTTTATTGATTTTTCACAAAGAGGAAGGGAGAGGGATAGAGAGTCAGAAACATCGATGAGAGACACATCGACCAGCCGCCTCCCGCACACCCCCCACCAGGGATATGCCCGCAACCAAGGCACATGCCCCCGACCGGAATCGAACCCGGGACCCTTCAGTCCACAGGCCGAAGCTCTATCCACTGAGCCAAACCGGCTACGGCAACATTTGTTGATTTGTTGATGACAGCTATTCTTTTTTTAAAAATATATTTTATTGATTTTTACAGAGAGGAAGGGAGAGGGATAGAGAATCAGAAACACTGATGAGAGAGAAACATCGATCAGCTGTCTCGGGCACATCCCCAGCAACCAAAGTACATGCCCTTGACCGGAATCGAACCCAGGACCCTTCAGTCCGCAGGCCGACGCTCTATCCACTGAGCCAAACTGGTTAGGGCAATGACAGCTATCCTGACAGGTGTGAGATGGTACCTCATTGTCGTTTTGATTTGCATCTCTCGGATGATTAGTGACTTTGAGCATGTTTTCATATGTCTCTTGGCCTTCTGTGTGTCCACTTTGAGAAGTGTCTATTTAGGTCCTTTGCCCATTTTTTGATTGGATTGTTTATCTTTCTTTTGCTAAGTTGTATATGTTTCCTATAAATTTTAGAGATTAAACCCTTGTCAGATATAACATTGGCAAATATGTTCTCCCATGCAGTGGGCTTTCTTGTTATTTTGTTGATGGTTTCTTTTGCAGTGCAAAGCTTTTTATTTTGATGTAGTCCCATTTGTTTATTTTCTCCTTAGCTTCCATTGTTCTAGGAGATGTGTTGGTAAACATATTGCTGTGAGATATATAGTATTGGAAGTGCTAGCCATAGCGATCAGACAAGAAGAAGAAATAAAAGGTATCCAAATTGGAAAAGAAGAAGTAAAACTGTCATTATTCACAGATGACATGATATTGTACATAAAAAAACCCTAAAGACTCCATCACAAAACTACTAGTTTAATAAATGAACTTGGCAATGTAGCAGGATACAAAATTAACACCCAGAAATCGACGGCATTTTTATACACCAATAATGAACTCACAGAAAGCAAAACTAAAAAAAAATCCCATTTACCATTGCAACAAAAAAAATAAAATATCTAGGAATAAACTTAACTAAGGAGGTAAAAGACCTGTACTCAGGAAACTACAGGACATTGGAAAAAGAAATGGAGGAAAATATAAATAAGTGAAAGAATATACTGTGTTTATGAATTCATGGATTGGTTGAATCAACATCATTGAAATGTCCATAACTTCCCAAAACAATCTATAGATTCAATGCAATCCCCATTAAAATACCAATGACATATTTCACAGACCTAGAATAAACACTCCAAAAATTTATATGGAATAAAAATAGACTCCGAATAGCCACAGAAATCCTGAGAAAGAAGAACAAGTTGGAAGGATCACAATACCAGATATCTAGCTATATTACAAAGCCACTGTTCTCAAAATGGCCTGGTACTGGCACAAGAACAGACATATAGACCAATGGAATAGAACAGAGAACCCAGAAATTGACCCAAGCCATTATGCTCAATTAATATTTGACAAAGGAGGCAAGAGCATACAATGGAGTCAAGACAGTCTCTTCAATAAATGGTGTTGGGAAAACTGAACAGATACATGCAAAAAAATGAAACTAGACCACCAACTTACACCATACAAAAATAAACTCAAAATGGATAAAGGACTTAAATGTAAGACAGGAAACCATAAAAATATTAGAAGAATCCATAGGCAGCAAAATATCAGAAAAACCTCATTTTTACATTTCCATTAAATCAGTGATACCGACCCAGATATTTGGGTTAAGAAGCAAGCAAAGGAAAGAAAAGAAGCATGTACAAGATACAAATAGATTGTTTTTCTGCACAATGTGGTATTTATTACTCTGATCAGAGAAATCCGAAGTTCACTATCCTGGAGGGATTCTGGAATCCCAGGCTGCTTCTGAGACTGTAGGCTGAATGGCCTTAGCTTGCCATTCTGGATGAGGTTTGCCCAAACAACGGACCTAAAGCTGCATCAGCAAAGATGCTAAGAACCCTTTTCTTCTAGCTGGGGCCTGTGGGTGAGATACTGATGTAGGGAGTGGAAAGAACAGCCGGACGTTTCCTCCTCATCAGGAAAACTGTGCAGTTCCATGATTTGTTCTATGGTACAGGTATCAGGAAACAAAGCAGGAGCTGCGGGCTCCAGCCTCTCCAACTGAGGATCTTGCATTTGGACACCACTTGTGGGACCTTCGGTGATGACAGAGTCCCGTGCCAAATTAGAAGGGCCTGCAGGCTGAGGTGGGAGGGAGCTAAGGGAACCTGAAACTACAGGGGAAATAATAAGGACTGGTGGATGTTGCGGGTGGGTGGGGTGGGCACATTCTTAGCTGGAAGAATCTGATTTGGTTGCTTTGGTGATAGCTGCTGCTGCCACCTCTGCTTCCTTGGTTTGACTCAAGTCTTTTTTAAAAAAATGTATTTTATTGATTTTTTACAGAGAGGAAGGGAGAGAAATAGAGAGTTAGAAACATTGGTCAGCTGCCTCCTGCACACTCCCCACTGGGGATGTGCTCACAACCAAGATACATGCCCTTGAATGGAATTGAACCCGGGACCCTTGAGTCCGCAGCCCGATGCTCTATCCACTGAGCCAAACTGGTTAAGGCGACTCAAGTCTTTATTGTTGCCTCCAGTGGGTAGAGTTCCAAGGCAAGTTCCTTCTGGATATTTTTTTTTGAAACTTGTTGCCATTAAATTGAATCTCCAACTGTTCATGCTGCAGACACATGAATGAGGCATGTTTTCAGTACTTCTTCCATGTTATGGGACCAGCTAGATTCCGTGGTATCAAGTTCATGCTGGAATCAGCCATGTGGTTAAAAATGTCTGGCTGGGGATTCTCTGGGGCCATTCTGTTCATCAGAGGTACTGACATTGTACAACTTTGTCTTGTAGCATATTAATGCTGTAACCACTTGTGTGGACAAAAGAGAAGGGCTGGGGGCTCCTCTGTTCATCTGGGCACCAGAGGGCTGCCTTGGTAGGTCAGTCCCGAATCCCCCTGGGGAGCCCATTTTCAAGCCTGAGGGATGTGTCTCTCTGAAAATGCAGTTCCTTTAGTGTCTTCTCCTATGCCTTTAAAAAAAATTTTTTAAAAAAATTTATTGATTTTTAGAAAGAGGAAGGAAGGGAGAGTGAGAGCGAAAAATGGATCAGATCAGTTGCTTCCTGCAAGAGCCCTGACTGGGATCGAACATGCAACCTGGGTATGTGCCCTGACGAATAGAACCCGCTGCCCTTTGGTGTACTGGATGAAGCTCCAACCACATTGGCCAGGACTTTTTGCTTTCTTGAGAGCTTGTTTTGGAGGTTCTAGCAGGGGAGCGCAGCTACTCGTATACCCTTGACCGAAGACCGGTCCTCTCCTGGGGGGGGGGGCGGGGGGGAGGTCGTCCTCTCCCACTGAGCATGCAGCTTTGGGAGAAACATACATGGATTGGTGAGGGAGGAGCGGGACACCCTCCTAGCCAGCCAGATCAGCCGAATCAACCCTGGCGATTAATGGGGTGACAGATGTCACAGCCAGATCGCCCTCACATCCACTTTTTGCTTTCTTAATAAACATCTTTTGATGCACAAAAGTTCTTAATTTGGATGAAGTTCAATTTCTCTATTTTGTCTTTTATTGCATGTGCTTTTGATAACATATACATAAAATCACTGCCAAATTCAATGTCATGAAGATTTTCCCCATGCTTTCTTCTAAGAGCTTTATAATTTTAGCTCTTAAGTTTAGGTCTTTAATACCATGGTAGGTTCTTGAGCAGGGAAAGATCAAGGAAGACTTTCCAAGCAGTATCTTGAGACCCCAGAGCACAAGTCATGTGGGAAACAGATGGGGGTTCAGCCAACCACAGGGACATTGGGAGCCAGATCTGGATTCCAGGTCTTGTTAATAGAAATAGCTTCTGGAGATCCAAGGAGGTGATATCAGCACAAATTGGCCTCTACAGAGAGACCTGAGTGGGTGGATGGAGATGTTGGCAGCCCATGAAGCCACTGACAGGCTGGCCCAGATAGAGAGTCGAGGAGTTGGGGAAGGAGACAGAGCAGGAGTCATCAGACACAGAGGAGGCAAGCTGGGGGCGTGGCATATGGACCTGAGAGAGAGGAGAGAGGGCTCAACAGTGTCCACTGCTCATAGGACTTAGCAACAAGGAACGCAAAGGGAATGAATGGGGTGAGGAGGTCCTAGCCATCTGCCTGGTACTCAGCCAGTCAATGGAATAAGGTCAGCAAAAACAGACTTTAACACTGGACTAGAGGATGGGAGAGGATAGGCGGCCCTTTCTTTCCGGTTCAGCTATGATTTTTACTGCACAGTGTGCCTTTTTCTCCTGGCTTTTATCCTTTTATTTAAAAAGCTAAGGTATAGCCGGAACCGGTTTGGCTCAGTGGATAGAGCGTCGGCCTGCGGACTGAAAGGTCCCAGGTTCGATTCTGGTCAAGGGCATGTACCTGGGTTGCGGGCACATCCCCAGTAGGAGATGTGCAGGAGGCAGCTGATCGATGTTTCTCTCTCATCGATGTTTCTAACTCTCTATCTCTCTCCCTTCCTCTCTGTAAAAAATCAATAAAATATATTTAAAAAAAATAAAAAGTCAAGGTATAATTTACATACAGTAAAGTTTATCCATTTTAGTGCACAAAATTTGACAAATATAGCCATAGAACCACCATCTCAATCAACATAACAGAATAGTCTCCCTTCCCCAGCCTCTGGCAACCACTGATCTGCTCTGTTACTGTACGCTGTCTTTTCCAGAACATGTGCAAATGGAATTACTAGTATACACTCTGCAGCCTTTTGAGTGTGGCTTCTTTCACTCAGCAGAACGCACTGGAGATTCAACCATGATGCCGTTGGTGCATCAACACCTCATTCTTTTTTATTGTTGAGGAGCATTCTGTAGTATGAATGTGACGCCTTTACCCATTCATCTATTGAGGTATGTTGGAGTTCTTTCCGATTTTTGGCAGTTATGACTAGAGCTGCTATAAGCATGTGCAAGCTTTTGTGTGAAGGTACATTTTTATTTCTCTTGATGAATATTCAGGAGTCTTGACTCTGTCTTCCTCTTTTTAAAATAGTTTTGGACATAGTTCACATACCATGCAATTCAACCATTTTAAGTATACAATTCACAAGCATCACCATTATCTAATTTCAGAACATTTTCATCTGCCTGAATAGAAACCCTGTACCCATTAGTAATGACTCCCTACTCCCTGACCCTACACCTTTGCTTTCTGTCTCTGTAGTTCTGCCTATTCTGGGTATGTCACATAAACGGAGTCATATCGTATGTGGTCTTTTGTGAGCGGCATCTTTCACTTAGCCTCATGTTTTCGATATTCATTCACGTGTTGTAGTGTAAATCAGTATTTTATTTCTTTTTGTGGTTGAATAATATTCCATTGTATGGATGGACCACATTTTGTTTACCTGTCCATCTATTGATGGGCACTGGGTTGTTTAGCTTTGGCTATTGTGAATTGTGTTGCTATAGGAACATTCCTGTACAGGTGTATATATTTTAAAATATTTACTGTTGAGACTATTACAGATGTTCCCACCCTGTCCCAGGCCTTCACCACCCTATTGTTTGTGTCCATAGGTAATGCATATATGCATATGTTCTTTGGTTAATCTCTTCTCATTTCCCACCCCCACTTCCTCTGAAATTGTCAGTCTGTTCCATGTTTCCATGCATCTGGTTCTATTTTATTCATCAGTTTATTTTGTGCATTAGATTCCTTGTTCATTCATTTTGATTTTTAGATTTAATTGTTGATAGATATGTATTTACCAGAGGCTTTGTGCATGAATTCATGCACGGGTGAGGTCCCTTGGCCTGGCTGGCAATCGAGCCGATCTGGGGCCATGGGAGGTTAGCCCACGAGGGGTAGGGGTGGGGCCATGGGAGGTTGGCTGGCCAG
The DNA here is from genome assembly GCF_964212035.1 of Myotis nattereri. Taxonomy (NCBI): domain Eukaryota; kingdom Metazoa; phylum Chordata; class Mammalia; order Chiroptera; family Vespertilionidae; genus Myotis; species Myotis nattereri. The sequence continues at coordinate 11,254,146 of NC_138080.1, forward strand.
GGGAAGGATCCGTGGGAGTTGGCTGACCGGGTGGGAGGGACTGTGGGAGGTTGGCCAGCTGTCCCCCATTGGGTTCATTGGGGCTGGTTGGCCATGGGGAGGGACGTGGGAGGTTGACTGGCCACGGGAAGAGAACAAGGGAAGTTGGCTGGCCACAGGAGGTTGGCTGTGGGAGCACACTGACCACCAGGGGGCAGTTCCTGCACTGAGCATCTGCCCCCTGGTGGTCAGTGTGAGTCATAGCGACTGGTCGACCAGTTGTTCTGGTCATTCTGGTTGTTCACTTGCTTAGGCTTTCTATATATTGATTGCCATTTTATTGTTCATACTTTTGATCTTATTATTATTATTATTATTATTAAAGAACTAGAAGCCCAGCGCAAGAAATCCCCCCTGTGGGATCAGGCCTAAACAGGCAGTTGGACATCCCCTTTGCAACCTGGGACCGCTGGTTCCTAACCGCTGGCCTGCCTGACTGCCTGATCACCCCTAACCAGGACTCCAGGGCATGTCCGTACCTGTCTTGCCCAGTCCTGATTGGCAGACCCCAGCAGCAAGCTAATCTACTGGTCAGAGCGTCTGCCCCCTGGTGGTCATTGCACATCATAGCAACTGGTCGAGTGTCTGCCCCCTGGTGGTCAGTGCACATTATAGGGAGCAGTTGAGTGGCCTTATCATATCATTAGCATACTACACTTTGATTGGTTGAACAGTCGACCGGTCACGGGATGACCAGACACTTAGCATATTAGGATTTTATTATATAGGATTTCACCAGGTAGGGGAAATTTTCTGTCATTAGTTCTTCAAACTAGGGGCCCAGTACATGAATTTGTGCACCTAAAAAGGAACTGTGGGCCGTGAGGCTGTGGTAGGCACAGGGGTGGATCTGGGCCCATCCTCCGCACCCCTGCCCAGCCCCTCCTGCCATGGCCCCTGGGTCTGTCAGTAGCCCTGCTCCCACTGCTCCCATGTGCTGATGGTGCCGGCCCCGCTTGCACTCGCTGACGGCGCCAGCAGCGATTGCCCCTCAGGAGCAGGGGGAGGTGGAGAAGCCCTCAGGGGCAATTGGGCTGGCAGCAGCTGCTTGCACCTGCTGATGGTGCCGAGTGATTGGGACTGGCACCAGGTGCTGGCTGCGGGTGCGAGTGGGGCTGGCGCCAGCAGCAGGTGTGAGCGCCAGGCAGGACCACGGTGTGCAGGAGCAAAGAATTTTCAGTAACCACCAGAGGCTCGCCCCGATGACAGTGACTGATGCCCTGCCTTGGTCTGGCACCCCGGCTCACCTGCTCCACCATCCCACTGCTGCCAATGACCGCCATGTTCTGTACACGCCCCCCCATGGTCAGCGCATGTCATAATGACCAGTTGTTCGGTTGTCCTGCCATTTGGTCTATTTGTATATTAGCCTTTTATTATATAGGACTAGAGGCCCGGTGCACAAAAATTTGTGCACTCGGGGGGGAGGGGGGTCCTTCAGCCTGGCCTGTGTCCTCTCGCAGTCTGGGACCCCTTGGGTGATAACGACCTGCTGGCTTAGGCCTGCTCCCGGGTGGCAGAGGGCAGGCCCAATCCCTAGGTGCAGCCCCTGGTTGGGCTCAGAGCAGGGCCGATTGGGGAGTTGGGGCGCCGCCCCCTGTCATGCACAGAGCAGGGTGGATCGGGAGGTTGCGATGCCATCCTCAGTCACGCTCAGGGTAGGACCGATTGGGGGCTTGGGGCACTGCCCCCTGTCACACTCAAGGCAGGGTCGATGGAGAGGTTGCGGCGCCACCCCCTGTCACGCACAGAGCAGGGCCCATCAGCGGGTTGAGGAGCTCCCCCCTGTCACTCACAGAGTAGGGCTGATAGGGGAGTTGGGGCACCACCCCCTGTCACACACAGAGCAGGGCAGATCAGGGGGTTGGGGTGCCGCACCCTGTTACACTCAGGGCAGGGCCGATGGGGAGGTTATGGCTCTACCTCGTCACACACAGAGCAGGGCCAATCAGGGGGTTGGGATGCCACCCTCTATCACCCACAGAGCAGGGTCAATCAGGGGGTTGGGGCGCCACCACTGTCACACTCAGGGCAAGGCCGATGGGGAGGTTATGGCTCTACCCCATCACACACAGAGCAGGGCCCATGGGGGGGGGGTTGGGGCACCACACCCTGTCACACACAGAGCTGCAGGGCGATCAGGGGGTTAGGGAGGTCTCCCCTATCAGGCACATAGCAGGGCTGATCAGGGGGTTGGGGCGCCTTCCCCTGTCATGAACAGAGCAAGGGTGGATAGGGAGATTGTGGCCCCGCCCCCTGTCACACACAGAGCCGCAGGGCGATCAGGGGGTTTGAGCTCTTCCCCCTGTCACGCTGATCCCGGTGCCGGGAGGCCTCGCGGCTCCGCTGATCCCGGTGCTGGGAGGCATATTACCCTTTTACTCTATAGGATAGAGGCCTGGTGCATGGGTGGGGGCTGGCTGGTTTGCCCTGAAGGGTGTCCTGGATCAGGGTGGGGGTCCCGCTTGGGTGCCTGGCCAGCCTGGGTGAGGGGCTGATGGCTGTTTGCAGCTGGTCACACCCCCTTCAGTGTGGGGGTCCCCACTGGGGTGCCTGGCCAGTCTGGGTGAGGGGCTGAGGGCTGTTTTCAGGCTGGCGGGTGACTGAAGCTCCCAACCGCTCCTTTTTTTTCTTTCTTTTTTTAATTCTCGGCCAGCTTTAGCTCTGAGGCTTGGCTCCAGCTCTGAGGCCTCGGCTGCTGAAAGCAGGTATCTGGTTTGTTTGGGTTCTATAATCAAAACACTGTTTCAACTCCAGCTCTGAGATCCCGGCTGGCTGAAAGCAGGTTTCTGGAGTTTGTTTAGATTCTATATTTGTAACAATGTTTCAAACTGCAAGCTCAGAGGCCGGCAGCGGCAGGCGGGGAACCTGGCTTCCTCCGTCACTGAAGCAAGCAAGCCTCATGTTTGCTTCAAGCTGCCTGGCTGCCGGCCGCCATCTTGGCTGGCAGTTAATTTGCATATCGCCCTGATTAGCCAATGGGAAGGGTAGCAGATGTACAGTTAATTACCATGTTTCTCTTTTATTAGATAGGATAGGTTTTCAATATCTTGCTCTCTCTCTTCTCCTTCTGGCTTCCCCATGATGTGAATGCTGGTATGCTTGAAGTTGTCCCAGAGGCTTCTTATACCATTTTCATACTTTTTGGATTCTTTTTTGTTTTTGCTGTTCTGATTGAGTGTTTTTTGCTTCCTCATATTCCAAATCGCTGATTTGATTCTCAGCATCCTCTCCTCTACTGTTGACTCCCTGTAAATTATCATTCATTTGAGCTAGTGTATCCTGTATTTCTGACTGGTCTTTTTTCATGTCTTTGATGTTCTCACTAATTTCCTTGAAATCCTCATGAAGATCCTTAAAATTCTCACTAAGTCCCTTGAAGATCTCATTAAAATCCTTGTGTATCCTTATAACTATTATTTACAACTCTGGTTCCAGTAGTTTGCTTGCTTCCATTTCATTTGGTTCTTTTTCTGGAGATTTCTTCTGTTATTTCATTTATGACATGTTTCTTTATCGCCACATTTTGGCTGCTTCCCTGTGTTTGTTTCTATGTATTAGGTTGAGCTGCTATGTCTCCTGGAATTAGTAGAGTGGCCTTGTGTAGTATGTGTCCTGTAGGGCACAGTGGCTCAGCCTCCCCAGTCACCTGATCTGGGCACTCTAGGTGTGCCCCTGTGTGGGTGTATGCACAGTCTTGTTGTAGTTGAGCCTTGATTGCTGTTGGCATCATGGGGAGGAATTGATCCCAGGCCAATTGGTGATAAGGACCAGCTGCAACTACAGTGGAAGAGCTGCTGTGCAGGAGACATCCCTGTGGAGTAGGACTTCCTTCAGTGGGGCTTTGGTGCTCACTGAGGCTGCCTCTTTAGTGTGTTCCTCTTGGATGTGTAAGGCTGTAGTCTGGCATGGCCTGAAGCTGTCCACTGGCTACATTAGCTCTGGGGGCCCCCTCGAGGTGTAAAGTCAGCCACTGCCTGTGCCCTGTCTGGGATCACCCATCAGGAGCTACAGAGCAAGCTGCAGATGGCTGTTACTTGTTTTGGGCTTAGAAGTGTTCAGGAGAGGCCTAGCTGTGAAACAAGGCAGGCTGCGGCTAGTGCCGGGCCTGGTGCCTCTTATTGAGAGGAATGGGACATGCTGATGCCAGCTGCTGCTTATTTGAGAGATTTTAGTAAAGTCTGAAGCCTGAGCCAGGACAGGCCATTCATATGGAAAAGTCACTGCAAACAGCTTGGGTGGGGCTGCAAATTGGGTGGGGTCTCAGGGAATCACCAGGGTGGAGCGAACAGCGTGAACCAGGTTGATAAAGAATCAGATATTGCCGAACCGGTTTGGCTCAGTGGATAGAGCTTCGGCCTGCGGACTCAAGGGTCCCAGGTTCGATTCTGGTCAAGGGCATGTACGTTGGTTGCGGGCACATCCCCAGTAGGGGGTGTGCAGGAGGCAGCTGATCAATCTCTCTCATTGATGTTTCTGACTTTCTATCCCTCTCCCTTCTTCTCTGTAAAAAATCAATAAAATATATTTTTTTTTTTAAAAAAGAATCAGATATGGCACCTGCCAGTAAGCTCTGCGACAGGGGAGGATTTCAGCACAGGAACAATGACCTCTGCCAGCACTTTTGTTTGAGAGAAAGCCACCCCTGAGTTCTTGCCCAGATGTCAGACAATCTAGTTCCTCCTGGTATGTTCCTGCATCCTCCCAAGCTGGATCTCAGAGGGAACACATCCGAGTAAGTCTGTGTGCTGGCCCTTTAAGAGGAACTGCTGGGACTCTGGCAGATCTCTGTGTCACTCAGCCACAATCCTCGCTGGTTTTTATAGCCTAAAGTTATGGGGACTTCTCTTCCCAGCACTGGAATTCGGTGCTGAGTAGTCTGGGGTGGGGTTGAGACTCCTTGCTTTTCACAGGAGGCCTACACAGCCTATTCCACACCTCTACCCCTTCTACCAGTCTCAATCTGCCTTATTCTTTGCTTCTCTAGTTGTAGAGAAGTTAGCCAGATTTCAGGTGGTTCTGAATGATGGCTGTTCTGTATTTTAGTTTCAATTTTGATGTTGTGGGAGGTGGTGAGTACCTGCGTTTACCTACACTGCCATCTTGGTTCCTCCTCTCTATTGTCTTTTTCCAGGTATTTGTTTTAATACATGTTTTAAATTTTTTTGGTATATATCAATTAATGGAATTTCTAATTCATGTGGAAACTCCATGTTTAACATTTTGAAGAATTGCCAAGCTGTTTTCAATGGTTACTGTACCATTTTACATTCCCATCAGCAGTGTGGGAGGGTTCTAATTTCTCCACATCCTCTCCAACACTTATTATCATCTGACTTTTTGATTCTGACCATCATACTGTGCATGAAATGATGTCTCATTGTGGTTTCAATTTTTATTTCCCTAATGGCTAGTTATGTTGAACATCAGTTCAGTTGGCTGTTTGTACATCTTCTTTGGAGAAATGTCTATTCAGATCCTTTGCCCATTTTTTTAATTTATGTATCTGGTTAGAATGAAGATTCTGGTTTCCCCTTTGGTCACCCTGACCCCGATCTCACCTAATTCCCACTCCTGTAAATTATCCTCAGCCCCAGCTCCATCCCTGAATGTTTCCCATCATCCAGGGGACCAGCAGCCCATCTCAATCTGAAAATACTCACGCTCCTCTAATACTTGTCGAACTTCCCCAACACAAGTCTTGCTAGTTTCACTTTAATAGAAAAACAACTGGTAGCTGCTGTGGGGAGGCAAATTTTCTCCATTATAAAACCTTTCAAATATACAGAAAAATGGAAAGAATTGTACACTGGCCTGCCCACACTTAGATTCTACAATTAACATGTTACTATATTCACTTTATCACCTAACTGTCCATCCCTTCTACCCCTCTTGTCCCTCCCTCCCTGCCTCCCTCCCTCTCTCCCCCCCTCTCTCCATCAATCCATGTTATTTTTTGGGTGCATCACCAGAACCCATCCCCCCTAAACACTTTATCATACACATTATAACCTGGAGTTCAATATTTTATGTTTCTTGCTTATTGGGAAGGGGGTAAAATTTACATGCAAGAAATGGACATGTCATATATATATATATATATATATATATATATATATATATATATATATATATATATATATTGCCTGATTTTGAGAAATGCAGACACCTGTGTAACAACCTAGATCAAGATATAGGACACTAGAGGCCCGGTGCATGATATGCGTACACTTGGGGGATCCCTTAGCCCGGCCTGTGTCTGCTCGCAGTCCAGGAGCCCTTGGGGGATGTCTGACTGGCAGGGGAGTGGGCCTAAGCTGTCAGTCGGACATCCTTTATCCTTAGCACTGCTGCGGAGGCAGCAGAGGCTCCGGCCACCACCCTGCGCTTGCCAGCCATGAGCCCGGCTTCTGGCTGAGTGGCACTCCCCCTGTGGGAGCGCACTGACCACCAGGGGGCAGCTCCTGCGTTGAGCATCTGCCCCCTGGTGGTCAGTGCGCATCATAGCGACTGGTCGTTTTGCAATTCAGTAGATTTGCATATTACCCTTTTACTTATTATACTAGAGGCCTGGTGCATGACATTTGTGCACTGGGGGAGGGTTTCCTCAGCCTGCCCTGTGCCCTCTCACAGTCCAGGACCCCTCGGGGGATGTCCGCCTGCCGGCTTAGGCCCGCTCCCCTCAGTTGGACATCCTTAGCACTCTCACAGAGGCAGGAGAGGCTCCTGCCACCACCGCTGCGCTCGCCAGCCATGAGCCTGGCTCAGGGTCCGCTCTCCCTGTGGGAGTGCACTGACCACCAGGGGGCAGCTCCTGCATTGAGCGTCTGCCCCCTGGTGGTCCATGCGTGTCATAGGGACCGGTGTTCCACCATTCAGTTGTTTTACATATTAGCCTTTTATTATATAGGGTAGGACTAGAGGTGCACAAAATTCGTGCATGGGGGGGGGTCCCTCAGCCCAGCCTGCACCCTCTCCAATCCGGGACTCTCAGGGGATGTCCAACTGCCGGCTAAGGCCCAATCCCACTACTGCAGTTGGACATCCCACTCGTAATCTGGGACTGCTGGCTCCTAACTGCCTCTGCCTGCTGGCCTGATTGCCCCTAACTGCCTCTGCCTTGGCCCCTGCCACTGTAGCTTTGTCTGGAAGGATGTCCGGAAGATGTCCAGTCTAATTAGCATATTACCCTTTTATTAGTATAGATTACCATTATCCCAGGAAGTGAAGTGTAGATAGTTTGAAGTTATCTGTCTTGCTACATATCTATTTAGAGATCAAAGTACCTTTAATAACGCACCCTCAAAAAGGATCATACAAATGTCCTAGTTTTCCTCTACAAATAGATGTGGTCTTGTTTCCATTCCAATCCTCAATCATGCATCTCATTCTCACCTCCTGTTGATAGACTTTCAGGTTAGTTTATGCTTTCTGGAAACTTGTCCATGGTGGGGTCCAGGCAATGCAGGATGATGGAGGAGAAATTCTAAGGCTGAGGGGGAAGAGTCATTGAAGAAGAAGGAGGGAAGGCTGTGGAGTAAGTCCCTCTTATGGGCAAGCTTGTTCCAGCCTCAGGGCCTGTGCACGTGCAGGGCCCTTGCCTGGTGTGAGCTTCCCCGGAATTTCGAGTGGCAATCTGCACCGTCTTTCAGATCTGAGCTCAGATGCCACCTCCTCAGAGAAGGTGACCATCCCAGCTAAAGTCCCAGCTAAAGATGCCCATCTTTCACTATTCTCTGCTTGTTTCCTGTGCAGCACTTACCTCAATCTGTTATTAATTTTGGCTCCTTGTTCATCACACTCCCTTCTTCCTCCTGCAAGAGGGCAGGGATTATGTGGCCTCACCCTGTATCCCCAACACCAGCGCTAAAACACAATAATAAGTCAACACGTGTCTGTGCAAGGAACGCATGGTTCTAGGCGCTGAGGCCCGGTGACCAAGCAGGTGTCCGTGTTTCCGCGCAAGGCCAGAGGTGGGTTTGGGGGTCCCATATCTGGGCTCAGCAGGCTGGTCTCAACTCCAAATCCTATTGACTTTCCTATTCCTCTTACCCTGCACGTTCCTTTGAGGTTCAGGAAGGTCGAGGGGATGCGGGACCTGCACCCTTCTTCCTGGCCAGCATTTCATGCGAAAGGCCCCAGAGCACCTGAGTTGGTGGGCAAGACCTGTGCACCCTTCGCGCTGCGCCAGGCCCTGTGCTGGGGCGGGAGGTGCTCTCGCGAGGGCACGACCTGCGCTACCACTCTTCCCCATGGAGCACAGCGGCACCCGCCGACTTCTACTTTCCCGCATGCTGGGTGCCTGCACATCCTGCAAACGATAGGTGGGTGGGTTCGAGGCGTGCTCTACGGGTGGAAGCCGCCGGGGAGAACGCGGGAGCTCGGCTGGGGCGAGGCTTCGGAGAATCGGGAAGTGGCTGAGGGACAGAAGAGACTCAGGGGGACTGGCGGGACCATGATGGCTGGGGCACTTGGGGGTCTTCGCCTGCCCCACCACACACTTGGAAGCTGGAGGTGAAGGGGCGGGGCCAGAACACCCAGGCCCGGGAGGGGTGGTGAGGGCCTTGGGCATAGGGGTGTGGCCTGTCCTTCTTGGAGGAGGGCGGGGCCTGGGAAGAGGCCTAGCGGGCGAGGTCTCCAAAGTGAGGCTCTGGTCCCACTTCCTGAGCCCTGTCTTGGCCCTGATTGTGCGCCCGCCCTGGTGCAGTCGGGGTCAGGAGGGACAGGGAAGGTGGGCTGTGGAAAGAGCCTGAGGGCAGGGGGGCTCCAAGGAGAGGATGTGAAGTAAAGACGGGGGGAGGGTGGTGAGGGAAAGCTGTTCTGCAGCCTGTGCTGTGCCAAGGAGCGCGGCTACCTGCATCAGATCTGGAAGCTGGAGGCGGGGATGGGGGTGTGTGTGTGGGGGGTGGGGGCAGGCTGGGGTGCAGGCCCGGCAGTGTGGGGAAGGGTCACAGAGACGGTGGGGACTGTCCTCAGCAGCCTGCACCACGCTCCCCAGGTGCGCCAGGTTTGGGGTGCTATGGAGATGCCGGCCATTGAGAGGGCCCAGCAAGGACAAGAGGGTTTGTGTGACTGTGCCCTTGGTCACAGCAGCAACTGTCCCGAGCCTTCCCTTCCCAGTGCTAGCACTGGGCCTGGCCATCACCAGCCTGGACCCCAGGTGGGTGGCCAATAGTTGTGGGGACTACTGGCAGATGTCCTGGTGCCACAGCAGCCTGACTGCCCCGGGAAGCAGAATGCAAGTTACCACAGAATGCAAACCAAGGGCTGGTTCCTGCCTGGGGTGTTGGGCCTGGGCCCTTGAGGAGGTGATGGCTTGGAACAAGGAGCCTCGGTGCAAAGATGGGCCTGTGTGAGGGGTGTGCCTGGGTCAGTCCACATGGAGACTCCTATGTGTTTATGAGAATGTTTGTGTGTTAGCTATTGTGTGCCTTTAAAAATATCTATCTATCTATCTATCTATCTATATCTATATCTATATCTATATCTATATCTATATCTATATCTATATTTCTATATATCTATCTACATATCTATCTATCTATATATATTTTATTGATTTTTACAGAGAGGAAGGGAGAGAGATAGAGAGTTAGAAACACTGATGAGAGAGAAACATCGATCAGCTGCCTCCTGCACACCCCCTACTGGGGATGTGCCCACAACCAAGGTACATGCCCTTGACCAGAATCAAACCTGGGACCCTTCAGTCCGAAGGCCAACGCTCTATCCACTGAGCCACACCGGCTAGGGCTGTTTGTGCTTTTGTGAGTGTGCGGAAGGAGGTGCGAGGGGAAAGGAGCTCAGCGCTTAGGAAGCCTGTGAAGTCGGGCTGCCTGGGTTAGAATCTGGCTCCTGCCGGTTAAGGGCTGTGGGCCTTGTCCTTTTGCCCAACTTGCCCCTGCCTCTTCTTTAGTTGTGGATTCATTCATTCTGCAGATATTTACGGAGCACCTACTGTGTACTAGGCACTGTTCTAGACACTGAGGGTCACAGCCATGAGCCAGCCAGACACAAATCCCTGCTCTGGTGAGCGAGGCTGACGTTAAAGATGAGGAAATAACGTATACAGCATGTCAGATGGTGATAAGTTTAATGTGTGTGCATGTGGGGAGGGGGTCGCCATTTTAGATGGAGAAGCCTTCCTCAAAAGTTGGCATTTGGATAAAGACTGGAAGAAGGCGTGGAGTGAGCTGTGCAGTGCTTCAGGGGTAAGAGCCTCCATGGCAGAGGAAGAGCACATGCAAAGGTCCAGTGAGGAGGCCAGAGGCCCATGGGACTGCAACAGAGTGAGCAAGGGAGAGAGGGAGGACACGAGGGCAGGGAGGGGGTAGGGGGACAGGTGTGCAGGGCCTTGTGGGCCTGGGAGGGGGAGGGTTAGGGTTTACCCTGGGAGGGTATTAGAGCAACTTCCTCTGGCTGCTGTGTGGATGATAATGGTATTTGCCCTAAGGAGTTGTTATGAGAATTAGATGAATGACTGTGTAAAATCACAGTGTAGTGACTGGTGCATATTAAACATGGCATTGAATATTAGGTTATGATTAAGTGTGGTGGCCATGTGTATCTTGGGGTTTGTCTCAGCCATAGCTGAGATGTGTGGCTTGTTGTTGTGAAAAAAAATCTCTCTAAAAAAACTCCCTGCTGGGTGTTTGAAAGCTCTGCTGAGGTTACTGCTTTCTTGCTGGGACAGGCCCTTTTGTGTAACAGATGTTATCCAGATGTCAGCTGGGGTCACTTGGGCCTCAGAATTTTGGCGCCTGCCTCTCTCCCACAACCGCAGGAAGCCCAGGGTCTTTCCTGAGAAGCCTGTGTTCCCAGGGCCTGTGTTCTCATGTTGTTTCTTGGCCTGAGTTCCTGCCCACTGAACCCTCGCTCTCACCCACCTTCCTGGGCCAACCCTTCATTTCCCCCAACCACCACATGCGATCTTGGCACACTACCCGATTGCCCACAGGTCGCCCACAAGATGTGGGCGCTCTCCTAACACCCTGCCATTCTGATGGTTTTAACATGGGTTGAGCTTCTGTAAGATGTTGCTTGACAAACATTCCAGTGCCCAAAAGCAAAGTTTGCACACTTCTTGCACAACCTGACAAAGTTTATGACCTGCTTAGAGTTAACTGGGCTGTCATTTAGGATGGACTGTCACTTAGGATGCTCAAGGTCAATGGCTATGAACAGCTGTCAATGCTTTTGATGTGGAGGCAGGTAGGAGGAGCAGAGTTGGCTGTGGGATGTCAAGGCCAGAGGAGATGGGAGCTGGCACAGAACTGAGAGCGAGGCTGGCAGTGAGCAGATCAGCAACCCATTCCGGGGAAACATCAAGAGACTAGTTACAGCTGCAAAGAGCCAGACACCCGGAAAATTAGGCAAGGGCTGCTTCAGACAGAAATCTGTTGTCCATTCTCTTGGCAGTGCCTGTTTTCAGGCAGTAACTAACTGCTTTCTCAGGGTGTGGATAGTCAGGGCTTAGAGATCGACGCTGTAGCAAAAGAACCTTGTGCCCTGGGCAGGGCAGGACACGGGGGACAGTCCAGAACTGTCTAGTTCCAAGACAAGAGTGCAGGGTGTGTTAGAAAGATTTATTCTATGCAAGCCTACAATGAAGGCCAAGGCCATGCTTAGCCTTGACCACAGGTCAGAGCTGCTGTCATATAGACTGAATTGTACTCAGGACCGTTCTCTGTAAGGCGCACTTGGTTTTCCGCTCAATTGTAATTGTAGCATTTGGTGTAAGCTTGACTAGAAACTTGACCCTTGGCATGAACCTTTGCAAGCACACTGTCTGGTATTTCTTAACCTTTCCTGGCTCACAAACTCATTGGGAATTCTAATCCAATCTAAAGACCACCTCTGACCCACTGCCTTCCCCTTCCACCCCAAATATACTTACCCAGAATATTTTTTGTGGTGGTCCAACCTAGGTTAAAAGCCTCTGACTTTAGTTCATTTCTCTCATTTTACATGAGAGAAAACAGTCATCAGAGCATAGCACCTTGCTTAGGGCCACACATATAATCAGTGACAGAGCTGGGTGTCAGCCCAGTGCTGCAATGAACTGTAGAGTCAGAACTGGATGCAAATTCTTACAGAAAGATGTCATCTCCCTGTGCCTCAGTTCCCTCATCTACAAAAGCAAGACAATAATTATAGTTGATTCCTTAGCCTGAACTTCTTAAGTGGCAGCCTGAACCAGACAAAGAATTTCTGCCACCTAGTGGCTCTGTGGTGAATAAAGTCAAATTCATGGCACTGAAACATGGTGTCCACGCCAATGTCTTTGTGTTAACGTCAGGGAATTAGTGGCTGCTCTTTTATGAGCGTGGGTTTCTTCTTCCAAAGAGAGTATATTTGAAAATTCTATCAGTTAGCCTTGGCTGTGTAACAAAGTACCCTAAAATCTTAGTGGCTTAAAACAATGGTCATTTATTAACACTTGATTCTGTTGGTTGGCCATTCGGGCTGAGCTCAGCTTGGTGGTTCTTCCATTGGTCTTGTTTGGGGTCACTCATGGGATTGCAGTTCGCTGGTGGGTTGGCTGGGCTGGATGATCTTGGAGAGCTTTACACACATGTTTGTCAGTTGCAGGCTATTGGTTGGTGTGCCTTGGTCTCCTCCACGTGGCTTCCCCTGCAGGGTAGCTCAAACTCATTCCTTCGGTGGTTTCAGAGTTGCCAGGAAAAGCAGAGAGGGCAAGGCTCAATGTGCAAGCCCTTCTCAAGCTTCTACTTGTGTCGTTTTGCTAGTGTTTCACTGGCCAAAACAAGGCACATGGTCAAATCCAGATCCAGGAGGAAGAGAAATAGAATTCATATCTGCCAAATATTGTGGGTATTTTCTTCCTCTCCATTTTCCACGCATGTTTTCTGATGAGTGGTTGGGTATTTTCAGTTTAAACCTTAAAGGGTTTTGACCCTAAAGAGTGCTTTCAGTTCTCAAAATAAGAGAACTTGCAATGCCGAAGCCGGTTTGGCTCAGTGGATGGAGCTTCGGCCTGCGGACTGAAAGGTCCCAGGTTCGATTCCGGTCGGGGGCATGTACCTGGGTTGCAGGCATATCCCGAGTGGGAGATGTGCAGGAGGCAGCTGGTCGATGTTTCTCTCTCATCGATGTTTCTAGCTCTCTATCTCTCTCCCTTCCTCTCTGTAAAAAATCAATAAAATATATTTTTTTTAAAAAAAAGAGAACTTGTAATGAGAGACTGTAACCTCCGGGTTAGCTCACCAATCTAGTTACAGAAGTGACTTCCTCTGTACGGGACATTTGCATTTCTTTGTTGTGGAGTTCTTCCTCATCCATCTGCACTGCTCCCATTACTCCTTCCCCATTGTCTACCTCCCCACTTTTCACTGCCTTATGGGCTAAACATATTATTGTGTATAACAGGATATCGTAAAAATTAAGTTACAAAATTTTTATTAAAACGTTTCTTACATACTGTTGTATTGCCTGAGCCGCAAAATATTCATTGTGGGCCGCATGCAGCCCATGGGCCACGAGTTTGACACTCTTAGTCTAGAACCTTTAGTGGCTTCCTGAGGCCCTGCACATTGCAGCCTCTGCTGTAATCTCCCACTGATGTTCTCACCCCCCTCAGCTCCAACCCCATGGGACTCCTCTCTATTTCTCCAACTCGCCAAACTTATTCCTGTATCAGGAACTTTGCTCCTACTGTTCCCTCTGCCTACAGTGCCTTTTCTCTATGCCTTTTGGTTAATTCTGCCATGTCTTTAGGGACATGGTCCCTCACCACTCTCCTCCTGACCCGAGATCAGGCCAGCCTGGGTTCAAATCCAGTTCCATCACTTCATTGCTGTGTGACCTTGGGCCATTACCTTGATCCCTCTGTGTCTCCGTTTCCTTATCGGAGAATGAGGTAATAATAGTACCTGCCTCACAGGTTTGGGTGAAAAATAAAGGAGGTTATTATTTGTAAAGTGATTAGAACAGTGCTGGGCACTTAGTAGTCATGCGGGCAGCAAATAATAATAATAATAATAATAATAATAATAATAGTTATTATTCTGTACTTTTCTGTGACCACTGGGAGATATTTTTTGAGGATAATAACAGGATAAAAATAATTTTATATGCATTCGATCAATAACAATTAGGCGATATAAGAACAAGGTTTGAGCAGCATCAATTTGTGAGCATACAGGCCTTGTTGACGTCTTGGGATGGCTGTCAACCTCCTCTGTAGTTGGCGGCTTCTCATCCTTGAGTTGAAGGCGAGTGTCAGAGACAAGGGTAGATGTCCATTCATGGTTAGGAACCTGAGAAGGTGAGGTCCCTTTAACACTGCTGGAGAGTCTTTCATTAATGTCTTTCCCAATGGACAAAAGTATCTCTGGGGTGTTGTTGTCTTTGAATCTTTGTCTCCTGGGAGTACCGTGAAATGAAGGTTACTAATTTGTTAGTTACTATGATGCAGAATGTCTGCCTTTTAGTTTTCCTTATATTTTGGAAACAAAAGATTTAAAAATCAACGATATTTTGGGTCCACGCACGCCCAGCAGTGGCGGCAACTGCCGGAAACACTGGTGTGTAAGTGAGGGCCATGGCAACACTGTGAGCCACAAGCCGTGCAGCAGGGCAGTCCGTGCCCAACATGTGGCTCCGGCCTGCATCGCGCTGCTGAGGAGGCACTGGCCACCCAGCTCGGCCGTTCGGCCACTGGGCCACGGCAGAGGCCGGGAGCTGGGAGCCATGAGATCTGAGGTGGTGGGACCTGTCAGCAGAATGTGTCCTCCCCTGTGTGCGACTTTGAGGCCACTGAGATGAGTCCCGTGGCCTGGCCCTTGCAAGTACCCACATCTCACCAGCCAGGAGTCTGCCAGATGCCATGGTGTCTGTCCAGCAGCAGTCACCCTGGAGAGGCCAGGGTACAACAAACTGATGGACTTTGACAAGACAGGAGGGGAAGGGGCGTCAGAGGAGGGCGGGAGAATGTGCAAAGCTGGTGGCCGGACCAGCCACAGCGGCGGCACACGGGGACCAGTTGGGGGTCCTGATGGTGGGCCCCAACTTCCGGGTCGGGAAGAAGATAGGCTGTGGCAACTTCGGGGAGCTCGGCTCAGAAAGAATCTCTATACCAATGAATACTTAGCTCTCCGATTGGAGCCCATCCGGTGTGGGCGCCGCAGCAGTGCCTGGAGCACAGCTTCCGCCCGCAGCTCGGCTCACAGAGGGTGTCCCTCCGGCCCCTCTGGCCCACGCGGGAAGTACAGCGCCGTGGTGCCGGAGCTGCTGGGCCGGCCTGGAGGACCTATTCGGTCTGCGTGACCACACATCACGCTCAAGACTGTGCTCATGATCGCCATCCAGCTGATCACATGCATGGAGTGTGTGCACACCCAGAGCCTCGTCTGCCGCGACGTGCAGCCGGAGGACTTCCTGGTGGGGCGGCCGGGCAGCAAGCGCAGCACGCCGTCCGCACATCGACTCTGGCCTGGCCCAGGAGTACATGGACCTGGGACCAAGAAGCGCAATCCCTGCCGCGAGCACAAAAGCCTGAAGGGCACAGCGCGCTCCATGAGCATCAGCACACACCTGGGCCAGGAGCAGAGCCCCTGACAACCTGGAGGCGCTAGGCCACAGTCCACGGGCTGCCTGGGTGGCAGCCTGCCCTGGCAGGGCTCAGGGACGTGCTCAAAGAGCGCCACCCGAGATCGGGGACACCAAGCGGGCCGTGCCCGTTGAGGTGCTCTGCGAGAGCCACCGGAGGAGATGGCCGCGTACCCGCGCTATGTACCCGGGGCGCCGGCTTCTTGGAGAAGCCTGACCAGGCGACCTGCCAGCTCGTCACAGACCGCGTCGCCCGCAGCGGCTTCGTGTTGCACTGCGAGCTCGCCTGGGCGGGGAGCCCCAGCCCACCCAGCGGCACAGCTCACACCCACCCGCCTGGGCAAACTCAGCCTGGGGGCAAAGCCCAGCAAAAACAGGGCACTGGACGCCAGCAGCCAGAGCTGAGTGCGGGCGACCCCACTGCCGGTCACTCCGACGCCCCATCGCCGCGCCTGCGGAGGCAGAGCGGCGGATGGCGCCAGTGCTGCTGTCTCTTCAAGAGGAGCAAGAGGAAGTCCCCGCAGAGGCACAAGTGGCCCTGGCAGTGGCTCCCACACCCTCCGCCGCGGTCCCGGGAGGAGCTCGTCCGGTGGCCCACAGCCAAGACACAGACTGTGGCCCGGAGCTGCTCACCCCACGTGGGTGACTTCCTTCACATAAGACTGGGGCCGAATTCTCCTGTGCCCAGTCCTCCCTTCCAAGAGCATTAACTATTTAAAAGGAGGAAAGGAAAACACCGCCTGCCCTGCCCGCTCTGCCAAGTCTGCTGAAGTGAGTGTGAGCTGGCGGCCCCGGCGCTGTCCAGCTTGCCCGCCCCATTAGTCTACCTCGTTTCCCCCTATCCAAAGGCCATTTTTCCCCAGGGGGCGCTGTGGGGCATTGCTGCCAGGGGTGAGCCCACCCCGGGCCTCCCTAAATCTAAGGGGAAGGCGCGGTGGGAGTGGCACCCCAAGCAGAATGCTGCACCAGAGCTTGGGCGGCGTGGCCCAGGTGTTCCTGCTGCGCCTGCTCCTGGAGCCGGGGGCAGCCGCCTGTGCGGTCACTAGGCCATGGCTGTGCCCGGGTGTGAGGGCATCTTGGGTCTGAGCCACTGGAAACAGCGCCTTAAAGTCCCGTCTCAGCCCGCAGGAGTGGCAGAGGCCAGGCAGCCACAGTCAGGTGGGCGGAGCCGCTGGGGCTTTGGCGGTGGTGTGTGCATCTAGGTGTTGCTTTACAAAGTGTACAGAAATGGCACCTCTGTTTCTCTGATGCTTTGTGGAAGCCATACAACTTCGGGGCTTTTTAAAAAAAATAAAGAAAAATGAAACAAACAAAAAAAAAATCAACAATATTTTAAACAGAGTCATAAGAATAGTTATTCTCAATTCATTTAGTCCCATAACTATTTTTGTTTATCCTGATTATTTGCCAGTATTTTTGAATTCAGTTATTCCTTGAAGTTTCATAAATCTTCATTCAGTTCAAAGATATGACCTGTTTAGAGGCTGCAGTTTAGAGTAGGTCAGAGTCCTTTTCATGGATTTTTCTGAAGCTATAATATAACTTGGCTCATGCATGAGGTCACCTGACTGCTGAGAGTCTTGCTTGGGCCCTTCCTGCATTGCTGGCTGACTCTCGATCCCGAGCTCATAGTCAGCACAGGGGTAATGGCTGTCCCTCCTCACCGAGGCCGCCGCAACTTGGCAGCAGGGTGCACCTCCTCAGGAGAGGGGGTCCATTTTCTCTGTGTTGACAGATGGTATCCTGGACAAGCCCGCAAATTGTTAGAAATAAGGCGAGCCCCGCAAGTAAGGGGTTCTAGTAGAATACAAAATATACTCGGGAGCCAGGCAGCAGGCAGACACCTTTACTTCTACGTGGAAGAGTGCACACACATCCCACTGGGAGATTTTATGTGTTTATTAAAACAGTGAAGCATTGCAAACCATGAATTACAATAATTTTCATTGGCAAGTTCCTCCATGGACTCTAGTACTGAATTTGAATAATATCATTAAAGTGGAGACTTATCTTTTTATTTATTTTAGTTTTTCAGCTTTATTGAGAACCATAATTGACAAATAAAATTGTAAGATATTTAAAGTGCATGAAATTTATTCTTTTAAAATTGTTTCTTATTTTAACACTAAAAAGTGAGTCAAGAAAATAAGATGTTCCATCAGTGGTACGATGTAGTGGCTTCCCAAATTGTACTGTTTGCAAGTATTTCAGTTTCATTAAAATTCACATAGTTACTGGACAGTTATTTACATAAAATGTTATATCAGACATTAATAAAATTTTTACCATCTGTATTTTAATGCCATTATTATTATTTGTTTCATTTCATGATTACTGCTGGAGATAAGTTTATTTTATAGGAAGGAGAAATTTAAATACTTTAATGCACCGGGAATACGGCTGATATCACAATGTCTGTTGCATGAACCCATGAAGGAGGGTGCAATTACACGCATCTTCCACCAGAGGCCGCTGTTCCCAAGCCGAGGGCCGCAGATAAATCTCACGGGGCTGGGAGCCCCCTCTGGGGACTCAGGCTCCTCCCCTCCTCCAGGCTCCCATTCAGTCCCCGCTGTCTGTTCACTCCCTGGCCCTTGTGAGGGATCTTTCCTACCAGCAGTTTAACCACTTCCCTTCACCTCCTCCCAGGGCCCCCCAACATGTCCACTCTGATTCTTTTTTTTTTTTTCACTCTGATTCTTAATTCTGGGCCTTTCCACATGAAAGGCATTAAAAGAGTGGTTCTCAACCTTCCTAATGCCGCGACCCTTTAATACAGTTCCTCATGTTGTGGTGACCCCCATATTTCATTGTTACAAATGGAACATAATTAAAGCACAGTGATTAATCACAAAAACAATACGTAATTATATATGTGTTTTCCGATGGTCTTGGGCGACCCCTGTGAAAGGGTCGTTAGACCCCCAAAGGGGTCGAGACCCACAGGTTGAGAACCGCTGCACTAGAAAATTTGAAAGGCAATGGGGAGCCACAGAGGGTGTTTGAGCAGTAGGGTGTCCTCACATGTAAGAAGACAAAGGGTCCTTTTCCTTTTGTCCCCCCACTTTCTAGAAGGGCCTTAGGGTATTCCTATAAGAGTCTGAAGCTTTGGCCAACCTAGAACCTCTGCTTGGGCCCCCAGTGACTAGACCAGCAGGTCCCTCTGTGAGGGCCCTGTGTACCCTCCTGGTGGGGCTGTTGGCGCCCCAGTGACTCTTCTGAGCCTGGGCAGACAGCAGCTGGGGAGACAGCCCTGCAGGGAAAGCCACAGGCTGGGGACTGGGTGTCACTTTTATAGAAGTGCTGGTGTCCCCTACCCTGCGGAGGAATGGGAGGCCCCAGGAGCTAATGTTGTCCACACAGGATTCGCTGGGGCAACAGTGGCCTGGAGGTGAGCACCGGGTACAGGTGGGGCCTGTTGGGCTGGCTGTGGGGTCCTTGGGAACCCCATACCCAGACCACCTCCGCTGCTCCTCTCAGCCCTTCTCTGTCTGGACAATGTCCCTTCCTTCTCCCAGGCTCTCTCTGTTGGAGCCTTTTCATCCTTTCACCTCTTTCTTATCTTGTCCCTATCTCTCTCTGCATCTCTGTCTTATTTCTCTCTCTCTGGATCTCTAGCTCTCTTTCAGTTTTTCTCTGTGTCTTCCTACCTATGTGTCTTTCTGTCTCTGTTGCCTCCAGGCGCTGGTGGGGGAATACAGGATACCCTTCCCCTCCCTCCCCAGGTCCTCTATCTGTTTAAGTTCTGCCTCCTCTGACACCATTGCCCTGAGGGGTAGAAAAAGGTGAGGGGCTTGCCCTGGGGAAGGATCCGGGAGGGCTGGCTGACAGGGAAGGGAGCCCAGGGCCCAGCCCCTGGAGCTGTGTAGGAACATCAGGCGTCAGACCCCAGTGCTGACCTGCATTTTGGGGGGCCCTCCTGCAGCCACCTCTTTCCTTTCCCCACATTCTTACCCACAACCCACATCCTCTCCAAAGCAAAGCTTCCCTCTGTATCCCTACTTCTTCCTCCAGCCCACCTTCTCCCACAACCCACCTTCTCCCACAACCCACCTTCTCACAGCCCACCTTCTCACAGCCCACCTTCTCCCACAGCCCACCTTCTCACAGCCCACCTTCTCCCCACAGCCCACCTTCTCCCACAGCCCACCTTCTCCCACAGCCCACCTTCTCCCACAGCCCACCTTCTCACAGCCCACCTTCTCCCCACAGCCCACCTTCTCCCACAGCCCACCTTCTCACAGCCCACCTTCTCCCAGCCCGCCTTCTCACAGCCAACCTTCTCCCAGCCCACCTTCTCCCACAGCCCACCTTCTCCCAGCCCACCTTCTCCACACAGCCCACCTTCTCCCCACAGCCCACCTTCTCCCACAGCCCACCTTCTCCCACAGCCCACCTTCTCCTCACAGCCCACCTTCTCCCACAGCCCACCTTCTCCCACACCCCACCTTCTCCCAGCCCACCTTCTCCCACAGCCCACCTTCTCCCACAGCCCACCTTATCCCACAGCCCACCTTCTCCCCACAGCCCACCTTCTCCCACAGCCCACCTTTTCCCACAGCCCACCTTCTCCCACAGCCCACCTTCTCCCACAGCCCACCTTCTCCCCACAGGCCACCTTCTCCCAGCCCACCTTCTCACAGCTCACCTTCTCCCAGCCCACCTTCTCCCACAGCCCACCTTCTCCCAGCCCACCTTCTCACAGCCCACCTTCTCCCCACAGCCCACCTTCTCCCACAGCCCACCTTCTCCCACAGCCCACCTTCTCCCAGCCCACCTTCTCCCCACAGCCCACCTTCTCCTCACAGCCCACCTTCTCCCAGCCCACCTTCTCACAGCCCACCTTCTCACAGCCCACCTTCTCCCACAGCCCACCTTCTCCCCCCAGCCCACCTTCTCCCACAGCCCACCTTCTCCCACAGCCCACCTTCTCCCCACAGCCCCCTTCTCCCACAGCCCACCTTCTCCCACAGCCAACCTTCTCCCCACAGCCCACCTTCTCCCACAGCCCACCTTCTCCCCACAGCCCCCTTCTCCCACAGCCCACCTTCTCCCACAGCCCACCTTCTCCCCACAGCCCACCTTCTCCCACAGCCCACCTTCTCCCACAGCCCACCTTCTCCTCACAGCCCACCTTCTCCCACAGCCCACCTTCTCCCACAGCCCACCTTCTCCCACAGCCCACCTTCTCCCAGCCCACCTTCTCCCACAGCCCACCTTCTCCCACAGCCCACCTTCTCCCCACAGCCCACCTTCTCCCACAGCCCACCTTCTCCCCACAGCCCACCTTCTCCCACAGCCCACCTTCTCACAGCCCACCTTCTCCCAGCCCACCTTCTCACAGCCAACCTTCTCCCAGCCCACCTTCTCCCACAGCCCACCTTCTCCCAGCCCACCTTCTCCCCACAGCCCACCTTCTCCCACAGCCTCCCTTCTCCCCACAGCCCACCTTCTCCCACAGCCCACCTTCTCCTCACAGCCCACCTTCTCCCAGCCCACCTTCTCCCACAGCCCACCTTCTCCCACAGCCCACCTTCTCACAGCCCACCTTCTCCCAGTCCACCTTCTCCCACAGCCCACCTTCTCCCACAGCCCACCTTCTCACAGCCCACCTTCTCACAGCCCACCTTCTCACAGCCCACCTTCTCCCACAGCCCACCTTCTCCCCACAGCCCACCTTCTCCCACAGCCCACCTTCTCCCACAGCCCACCTTCTCCCCACAGCCCCCTTCTCCCACAGCCCACCTTCTCCCATAGCCCACCTTCTCCCACAGCCCACCTTCTCCCCACAGCCCCCTTCTCCCACAGCCCACCTTCTCCCACATCCCACCTTCTCCCACAGCCCACCTTCTCCCCACAGCCCACCTTCTCCCACAGCCCCCTTCTCCCACATCCCACCTTCTCCCACAGCCCACCTTCTCCCATAGCCCACATCCTTCCCATAGCCCATCTTGTTCTCGGTTTTCTCCCTGTCCTTTCTTGTCAACAGGCTCCCAACCTCCTCTCATATCTTTCCATTTTCAGTGGATATTGTCCCCACATCCTGCCCCCTTCTCTACATGGTGCAGCTGCTGATGGCTGATGTCAACTTGTCAGCACTAATGGCATGGGAAGGCAGGGGCTCCATGTGACTCTGAGAAGGACCTCATAGCACTCATCCTGGTGGGCGACTATACACATTTGTGGGTGTGTGGGTGGGTGGGTGGGGGGAGTCAAGTTCTCAGAAGATGGTGCTCAGGGATCAGGGAGGGTATGGCTGTTGGGTTCGTCACTGAGGAGCCCAACTGTGTTCCAGGACCTGGTGATGAGATGTGTCCAGCTGTTGTGCAGACCTAGGGGTGGTGCTCTCAGGGTCTATCTGTTGTGGGGTTTGACTGTTGGGGGTTTGGGTCTGCGTAACTGTTGTGAGGTACCCATGGCTGTGGCGGAGAGGAGTGAGTGGTTGTTGCAGACAATTAGTGTGACAGCCCTCCCCTGTTTGCTGGAGCCTGTTGTGTGTGGGCTGTAGTTCCTGGGATAGTGGCCATCTGCTTTTTCTCTCTCTCCCTCTCTCCTCTCTGCCCTTCCTGCTTTCTCTGTTTTTTACTGTCCATCTCCTCTTCTCTCTGTTTCTCTCCATCTCTGTGCCCCTATATTGAACTTTTATTCAAACATTAACAGGGCAATTATTTTGTGCCACCATCTGGCTGCAGCAGTACCCTGGGGCTCTGGGTCCTGCTCAGCTGGGAAGAAGAGGTGGGACACCCCCACCCGTCCATGGTGGGACAGAAGGTGGGCACAGAGGTATGTGTCTCAGAGACCACACCTACCCAGGCAGGCCTTGTTCCCCAAACTCCAAGTCGAAGGCTGAGGGGTTTGGGTGGGTGCAGGGACTGTTCTGGGGGAGCAGAGAGGATTATGTGTCTCAAGAGGGGATCAGCCATGCATATATTGAAATGGGAGGGCATTTCAGTCAGAGGGACTGGCCCATGCAAAGGTCCTGAGGCAGGACTGTGCCTGGAGTGTTGGAAGAACAGTGAGGAGGCCCATGTGGCTGGAGCAGAGTGAGGAAGGGGCCGAGAGGGAAGAGATAAGTTCAGGGAGGGGTGAGGGCAGATCACACAGGGCCTTGTGGGCTGCGGAGAACTTGGGCTTTTACCTTGCGGGAAGTGGGAAACACGGGCTGACTGTGTGTGGGGCTCTGCTGACATGCCAGCCCTCGCCCCAGACATGGCCACCAGCACTGTGACCCCTCCTTTTAAAGTAAATTTTTATTGTGGTAAAATCTGCCATATTAACTATTTTTAAATAAACAGTTCAGGGGCATTAATTACATTCACATTGTTGTGAAACCACCTCCACCATCATCTCCAGAACTTCCTCATCTTCTCAAACTGAAACTCTGTCCCCTTAAACACTTACTTCTCTTCCCGCTCCCCCAGCCCCTGGCACCCACCATCTACTTCTGTCTCTATGGATCTGACTCCTCTAGGAACCTCATGGAAGTGGAATCACATAGTATTTGTCCCTTTGTGACTGCTTATTTCACTGATCATAATGTCCTCAAGGCTCAGCCTTGTAGCATGGGTCAAAATTTCCTTCCTTTTATAAGGCTGAGCAATAGTCCATGGTCTGGATGGACCACATTTTGTTTATCCATTCATCCACTGGTAAACACTTGCTTCTGTGATCTGGCTCCCGTGAATCATGCTGCTGTGGACATGGATGTGAAAATAGCTCTTCAAGACCCTGCTTTCAATTGTTTTGGGTCTATATCTATAAGTGGGACTGCTGAGTCACATGGTTATTCTATATGTAACTACTTGAGGAATTGCCAGACTGTTTTTCACAGTGGCTGCACCATTTTACATTCCCATCAGCATTGAACAGGATTCTAATTTCTCCATATCCTCCCCAATACTTTGGTATTTTCTGTTTTTATTTTTAAAATTTTACAGTAGCCATCTTCATGAGTGTGAGGCTGGCATTTCTTCATAGTTTTAAAGTGCACTTCCCTAATGATTAGTAATGTTGGGCATCTTTTATGTGCTTAGTGGCTATTCATACATCTTCTTTGGAAAAATGTCTATTTAAGTCCTTTGCTCATTTAAAAAATATTTTTATTGATTTCAGAGAGGAAGGAAGAGGGAGAGAGAGATACTAGTACGATGAGATTGAGTCATTGATTGGCTGCCTCCTGCATGTCCCTACTGGGGATGGAGCCTGCAACCTGGGCATGTGCCCTGACTGGGAATTGAACCTTGAACTCCTGGTTCTTAGGTCAATGCTCAACCACTGAGCCACACTGGCTGGGCTCCTTTGCTTATTTTTAAATAAAAAATTTTAAAAATATTTTTATCCCTACCCAAGGATATGTTTATTGATGAGAGAGAGAAAGAGGGAGAGAGAGAGAGAGAGAGAGAGAGAGAGAGAGAGAGAGAGAGAGAGAGAAATATTGATGTGATTGATTGCCTCTCGCACATGCCCTGACCAGGGATAGAGCCCGAAACCTAGGTATGTATCCTGGTCAGAAATCCAACCTGCCACCTTCTGGTGCGTGGGACGACGCTCCAATCAACTGAGCTACTGGCCAGAGCCCTTTGCCCATGTAAGTCACACTTTGTTGTTGAATTTTAGGAATTCTCTGTATATTCTGGATAGTAATGCTTTCTCCCGTCCTGTGGGCTGCCTTTTCACGGTGGCTAGTGTCTTTCCTGGCTCTCCTGTTCCTACAGCTGGAACAGTGGCAGTTGGCTCCAGGTGAGATCCTGGGACCCAGTGTTGCAGCCACCACCGCTTCTAATCAAGTGGCTGCCAAGCCCAGGCCGGCCTGGGGGGCAGGTCTTTATGAATCATCCTGGGAGGCGGCCACTGCCTCTGTAGCAGGGTGTCTCCACACACAGTGTAGCCATTCAGAGCTGGGAAAGCCTGTGTGCTCTGCTCTGTAGGATGGTGAGCAGCATCCCTGGCCTCTACCCAGCAGATGGCAGTAGCACTCTCCCCTTATTGTGACAATCAAATATGTCTCTGGACATTGACAAATGTCCCCAGGATTTGGAACCACTGCCCAAAAGCTGGAGGGTGGGTGGGAGGCCACCTGGGTGTGTGTGTGTGGGATAGGCTCTGCAGAGGAGGAGCCAGGAGCCTGGGTGCCACCTAAGGTGAGCAAGCCTCAGTCTCCCCACCTGTAGAATGGGGGACTGGAGGTGATGACAAGACTCAGTGCACTCACTCATTCATTCAACAAGGATTTATCAAGCACCTGTGTTTATCCCCACTCCAGGCCCTCAGGTGGAGAAAGAGAGGCATTAATGAATTACACAGTGAATGCAAAGTCACTGCCATTGTCAATGCTGAGAAGCAGAAACACCAGCTGTTCAGTGAGCGCAGAGCCAGGGCACTGATCTCTCCTGAGAAGTCAGGGAGGGCCTCTTGGAGAGGTTGCAATAAGAGGATGAGAATGAGGGAGTGAAGGGAGACGAGGAAGAGTGGTCCAGACAGCAGGACTGCACGTGCAAAGGCTCTTTGGTGTCTGAGTGGTCGGAAGGCTGGGGTGGTTGGGGCGTGGATGGGACCAGCTCCATCTGGACCTTGTGGGCCCTGCGGGTGGGGCAAGGGACTGTGGTCTTGACGTGCTGAGGCTTTAGGTTGGAAAGTGGGGTAATGTGATTTGGGTGGTGAAGATCTCTCTGCAGATACTGTCTGTAAAGTGCTTCGCACAGGCTGGGTGGGCACCCAGAAAGGGCTCGAATGATGCCCATGGGTGTTTCAGACACACAGAGAAGGCACAGGGTCCCGGCCCTGCCTCCTGAGGTCCCCAGGGATGCTGCTGCCGCCTGTCTCCAGGAGCCATGCATCTGCCAGGCTTGGGGTGGGGGCTGGAGAGTGAGATGTTCCTGCTTTGTGTGCAGTGTCAGAGATGGTTGAGGGACAGCCACCACTGCGGTGGGGTGCAGGACTGCCTGGGCTGGAAGCTGCTTCTTTCAGAGCACTCCTGGGCCCATTTCACAGGAGGGAGACTGAGGCCCTGGGCTCCATGGGCACTGAGTCCTGATCCAGGTCTGGCCTCAAGGTGCCATGGGCCTGCCATACCTCTGGCTATGTCTCAGAGCCTGAGAGGTTGTGCTCCAGAGTCCAGCTGCCCAGGTTCCAAGCCCACCTGTGACCAGATGGGTGACCCTGGACCAGACACTACCCCTCGGAGCCTCTGTAGCAGAAAGGGAAGAACCTGCCCCCTCAGGGAAGTTGTGAAAATTAACATTGTTTGCATTCATTCATTTACTCAACAAATGGATATTAAGCGCCTACTGTATGCCAGGTGCTGTTCTAAACACTGGGGATACAGAGGGTACTATCCCGTCCTCCAGGACTGGCATCCTAGTGGCACAGATAGACACTATGCACGTCAGTCAGTCATTAGAAAGTCAGGGAATGATAAGTGCCCTGAGGAAACACAGCAGGCAGAGGAGAGAAAATGAATGGGGTTGTGGTGTGAGTGGCGGTTCAGCCAAGTGTCAGGACAGTCCTTGTGAGGAGGTGAGACCTGGATGAGGTGAGGGAGGGGCCATGTGAAGATGTGGTGGGACAGCATTCCTAGCAGGAGGAACAGCTCATGCCAAGATCCTGAGGCAGCACTGTGCCTGGTCTGTGGGGGGAGGAGGCTTGTGTGGCTGGAGCAGGACGAAAGGAGGCATAGCCATGAGGCTGGGCGTAGGATTGAGATTTGCGTGTAGGGCCCAGCAGGCCTGGAGGGGGTCCAGCCATCTGCAGGGGGTTTGGGGACTCAGATGCCTGGAAGAGAGACCCTCCTGGCAAGGGCCTGAGCAGGAGAAGGATCTAGGGCAGTGGTTCTCAACCTTCCTAATGCCGCGGCCCTTTAATACAGTTCCTCATGTTGTGGTGACCCCCAATTTTATTGTTACAACTTGAATATAATTAAAACATAGTGATTAGTCACAAAACAATATGTAATTATATATGTGTTTTCTCATGGTCTTAGGCGACCCCTGTGAAAGGGTCGTTCGACCCCCAAAGGGGTCGCGACTCACGTGTTGAGAACTGCTGATCTAGGGGGTCCTGGCCTTGGCTGGACACAGAACACCTCTGAGCTCCCTTCCATTGAGTCTGGACAGTGGGGCGTGGTGCCCTCACGCCTTCCTGGTGACGCCACCTTCAGGCTGGATTGGGGGCTGCATGGCCACAGAAGATTTGAGGCTTCTCTCATTTGGGGCTTTTCCCCTGTTTGGGTTGGAAAGAGGGGGAGGTAGAGCCAGAAGGATCTATCTGACCAGGAGCCAAGGGTTTAAGTTCCCTGCGATGAATTTTGTTCCATGTGTATTTTCAAGAAGTTGATTTCCATGGAGCTGACCTCCTTGTGACATGGTCCTTCCATCAAATCAGACCCCGCGAACCCTGTGGGCCTCCCTGAAGCGCATGGAGTTCCAGAATGGAACACCTAATATGCACACCTAGGACTGAGAATGCACCCAGGCTATTTACCAACCCAGGCACCAACCTTGTACCCATTTGACAGTTGAAAAGACTGCGGCTCAGAGAACAGCAGGCCCTTGTCTAAGGTCAAGCAGCATGTCATTGGAAGGGATGGGATTGCTGGCTCCTATCCCCAAGCCCCTCCATCATCAGCCTGCTCCTGGCTCTGGGGACTCTGGCTGGGCTTGTGGGCTGGGCACAGAGGTACCATGGCTTCAGCCTTTCCATGGGCTTCGGAAGGGGGCAAGGGGAAGGTGAGGTCTGCTGTAGTCCCGGAGTGCCTTGCATTTTCCCCTTGAAATCTGAGCTTCACAGAGGGTCTCAGTTTTAGAAGTCAGTTTCACTGGGGCTTTTAAGAGGCAGAGGTTCACTGGGAGTGAGAGTGCCGGACCCCAGGCTCCAGTGGGCTCCCGACACTTGTGAGGATGTAGCCTCTTGGGACTCAGCAGTGCTTCCAAGGAGGGGGCTGGGCTTCCAGGGCCGTGGGAACAGCCCTTGCAGTCCCTGTCCCCGCGGGGCAGCCTTCTTAGAGGAGAGCCTCCTGGGTCAGCATGGGGAGGAGGGTGCCTTCTTCATTCCGCCCTCCTCCCCGCTGAGTCTGGGCAGGGAGGTGTGGAGAAGACAGAGAGACAGACTGAAAGAAGCGTTTCCTACCCCACATTTGCACACCTCCTGTGGTGGGCAGCTCATTACCTCTCAAGGCAGCCTCTGCTGGATTAGTAGCTGGAATTCTTAAGAAAATTCTTTCAGATGCTGGCCCCACATTGAACCTCCAGCCCCTTCTCTGTGGTCCTGGCTTGGCCTTCTGGGACCACACAGAACACACCCTTTCTCCAAATATTTCACTCCTGTGTCTATTGAGTGCCTGTTCTGGAGACCTGTGCATGTGCAGATGCAGATCACGAGTGATCACTGCCTCGCCCCAGCTGGTTGGCTCAGATGGTTGGAGTGTCGCCCTTTACACCAAAAAGGTTTCGGTTTTGATTCTTGGTCAGGGCACATACCCAGGTTTCGGGTTCAGTCCCTGGTCGGGAAGTGTCTGATTAATGTAGCTCTCTCACATCGATGTTTCTCTCTCTTTCCCTCTTCTTCTCTCTCTCAAATCAATAAAAAAATCAAATCAAATCAATAAACATATTCTTGGGTGAGGGTTAATAAAAAAAGAGTCATTGCTCTAGCTGGTTTGACTCAGTGGACAGAAGGGTCCCGGGTTCAATTCAGGTCAAGGGCTCGGGTTATGGGCTCAATCCCCAGCAGGGGGAGTGCAGGAGGCAGCCAATCAATGATTTTCTTTCATCATTGATGTTTCTATCTCTCTCTCTCCCCCTTCCTCTCTGAAATCAATTAAAAACAAAAAGAGTGATCACTGCCCTCAGAAAAAAAGCAGCAAATAAGTACATGAAAAGATTCTCCACATCAAATATCAGAGAAATGCAAACTAACTCAGCATGAGACACCACCGCACACCGGTTTGAATGGTCAAGTGTGGAACACGGACACCACCAAATACTGCTGAGGATGTGGAGCAACAAGAGCTCTCATTCATTGCTGGTGGAAAGCAATCCACCTTGAAAGATAAGCTGGCCATTGGTTACAAACGTCAACACACTCTTATCATAAGATTCAGCAGTCGTACTCCTTGGTATTTTCCCAAAGGAGTTCAAAAGTTATATTCACACAGAAACCTCTGTATGGGTATTTATAGCTGCTTTATTCATAGCTGCCAAAACTTGGAAGCAACCCAGATGCCCTCCAGTAGGTGAGTGGGTAAATAAACTGGCACACCCAGACAATGAGTTATTATTATTATTCAGACTACATTGAGCCATCAAGCCTTAAGAAGACATGGAGGAACTTTAAATGCATGTTGCCAAGTGAAAGGGGCCAACTGAAAAGCCTAACACCATAGGATTCCAACTATATGACGTTCTGGAAAAGGCAAAAGTGTGAAGACAGTAAAAATATCAGTGGTTTCCAGGAACTGTGGGCGAGTGGAGGGAAGAACAGGTAGAGTAGTAGGTTGTTAAGGCAGTGAAGATACTTTGTATGGTCCTATGATGATGGATACATGTAATGACACATTTTTCTAAACCCACAGAATATACAGCACTAAGGTGAATCCCAAGATAAACTGTGGACTGAGTGATTATGTTGCATCAATGTAGGCTTATGAATTATAACAAATGTGCCACTCTGGTGGGGATGTTGATAGCGGGAGGCCTGGGGCAAGCAGTATGTGGGGACTCTCTGTACCTTCCTTTTAAATTTGCTGTGAATCTAATTTTTTTTAAACATACACATTTAACTTTACTTATCATTGTCATTTAAAGCTTGATTTATAAAACACAGAAAGAACATTAAGAGTTCAATATCAGCAGAATTTAAACAGGAGAAATAAGGACAACTTTGTAAGTATAAATTATATACGTTAAAGTCAAATAATTGGAGGTCTTTTCTTTTTTTTAAATATATTTTTATTGTTTTTTTACAGAGAGGAAGGGAGAGGGATAGAGAGTTAGAAACATCGATGAGAGAGAAACATCGATCAGCTGCCTCCTGCACATCTCCTACTAGGGATGTGCCCGCAACCAAAGTACATGCCCTTGACCGGAATTGAACCTGGGACCCTTCACTCCACAGGCCAATGCTCTATCCACTGAGCCAAACCAGTCAGGGCTGGAGGTCTTTTCAATATGGAAACTATACAAATGAAATAAATGGCAAAAGGACTTTCTAGGAATATTGTCACTGTGGGTTATCAGTTACTTTAGGACTAAGCCAAGATTCTGAATATTCAGACTTCTTTTGCTGTTTCATATTTACCTATACTCTGAGTCAAGCTACTTGACAAAAAGACCTGATTTAGAAAGGCATTTAGGCATAGCAAAAGTTTTCCATCTCCAGTTACCACCTTCAAAGGAATTGACATTGCGGTGCTGATATAATCTGCTGGTTCCCTTCGAATGGTATGCAAAAAATTATGTCAACTCTTTGAAAAGTCAAACAGGCACCAAAAAATGGAACAGTATGCATAGTTCAGTAAAATACAATGTTAAGTTTTCCCCACCTAAAAACTAATCAATGAAACAAAACAAGAACTGCAGTTGACTTGGTCTCAGAAAACACACACGTGGGATTCCATCATTGCTCCATCATTGCTCCCGACGCTCCCTCAGTCATTGGCAGGGACTTGTAGGTCCCCATGCCGCTCACTTGGTGGAGTGTCGTTGTGAGGGACACAGGAGGGCGGACCTGCTCAGAATTGGCAAGGAACTGTGGTCTGGACTCTTTCCACCTCAGGTACAACCACATCTTTGTCTGTATAGATCAGCAGACCAAATGAACAGGAAACTCCCAGCAGCGGCAGGAATGTCACTGGCCGTGATCGGTCTGATCACCAAGCGGATCTCACCTTGATGGCTTTCTGAGACTCCTCTCTGGGTGCACTGTCATCTCTGGCCTCCTTGTCACACTCAGGTCTGACTGCCACCTTTCAAGGACCTCCCCACTTTCCATATTCGAGATGACCACCCCCAGCTTCTGCACTGAGCACTGTACAACCAAACTTTCCGTTGTTCCACCACCTTGTTTAGGGGTTTCATAAGCTCGGGGTCAGTGGTTACAAGCAAGGGGAGTCCATATTTCTGCACTCGAGTAAAGGTTTCAGGATAATTGCCATGCTGATGCAAAATGCTGTTGATGCCGAAGAAGTCAGCCACGGTGTTGGCGCTCCCGTGCACAGGACGCCCTGCTCCCCAGACAGGTGCCACGGCCCAGTCTGCAGGCAGCATGCACCCACCGCACCAGAGACCGCACCTGGCATTATTGGGGCTCCTCTAAAAAAGGAAAGACTTTAAATATAAAAAAATATAGGACACGTGTGAAGGGGTAAAAGACCGGCAGTATTATTGTGGTGGGCAGTTAGACAGACATGAGCAGAGCAAGGACGGTGGGCCAGGTGCAGAAAGTCACCAGGGCGGAAAGCCCTGGGTGCCCAGCGGCAGGCAAAACCGGGCAAACAAGGACCTCGCTCGCCCCAGGGGGACCTTTCCTCCTGTAGCATATCGATGGCCATGCAGTTTAGATCCCTGACCTTTCAGATGGCTAGTCATGAAGCTGGGACCCGCTGGCCTTTCCTCCCCTGGCATGTTGCTAGTCATGGGGTAGACCCCATTGGAGGAGGAACAAGGTCGCAAACAGCGGCCTCCTTTGACTCCCATGCGGGCCATTGCACAACCACTCCCTTAAGCATTACCCCCTAGGGATAACATCTGGGCCTCAGTTGTGTTTTAGCTCCAGGCCCAGAAAAGCAGCAAAACCAGACAAGGGCTGCCGGGGCTGCCTCAGGACCAGCTGCATTGACTACCCCCTTCCCTGGCATTGACCAATCAGTGGAGGCCATGGCCCTGAAAGGACACACCTGGAGAGCTGATGAATATTCTATTGATCCTCCCCTGGGACTTCCCCTGAAATCCCGATCCTTAAAAGCCCTTAGGATGGAGGACCCAGGGGCTCTTCCTCTTGGAAGCACACCTGCACCTTTCCCACCCCATCCTTTCCCCCAGGCCCGTTACCTTTACCCGTCTCTCTCCTAAGCTCCAAGGGCTTGTCCTTTGCCTCTGTAACATGTATCCTGAGCCCATTTTTTCTACAGCTCACTTCTATATCTGTGACTTTCTAAATAAACTTTTTCTTATAGTTTGGGGGGAAAAAAATAAAGAGCGATCACTACGATGATGGTGGAAACCCACATGGTGCTGGGAGCCCAGAAAAGGCTCCTGGCCTAGCTGAGAGGGGTCAGTGTGGTAGGCCTCCTGTAGGGGTAACATCCATGCTAAGTCCTAAAGGATGAGTAAATTTGGCCAGGGAAGAGGTGAAGGGAAGAGGAAGAATGCTTTAGGCAGAAAGAACAGTATTTGAGGAGAGAAAACATCTTTCCAACAAACAAAAGAGGTTCTAACTGGCTGGAATGGTGTGCTTGATGAGGGATATTGGGGCTACTGAGGCCGAGGAGAGAGATGCCTGAAGCAGTGATTGAGATGGGGGAGTGACACCTTCATTCCTGAAACAGGGTAGGAGTCCAACTCTGTTTTGCCTAATTGCTTTGCCAGGAAGCAATTTACACCTCCACCTTCTAGGCACATGCATTTTTGTTAGCATTGGGTTTTATCATTTAAAAAATCTGCCAGTTTCAACTGGAAAAAAAACTGGTATCTCATTGTGTAAATGAAAAGAAATGAGTATTTCTCTTGAGCATTGAACACTTCATATGTGCATTGGCCACACACATGGCACCTCTTGCCACTGGAGAGTTTGCGGCCATTTCTAGCTCACTTCTTAGTGCGGAGCAAAGGGAAAGCTTGTGGGCTGCCCTCTGGCCACGTGGGTGGGGAATTTGTGAAGCAGCCTACTCTCTCTCCTTGGGTGCAACCATTTTTCTCACCTTCCCCCCTATTCTTTCAAGGCTTTAAATTTCTCTCTCCTCTGTGGGTGGCTGAGTCTCCAAGTGACTGTAGCTCTGTCCTCATCTGGGGTGTCTTTGGGCTCAAAGAAGAGGGTTGCTGAGCCTCAGGAAGATGTTCCAGGCGAGACCACCCAGGTATGTCCTCGTCTTATACACACAACTTACTATTTAATTCTCAAAACATTTGCTTGTGACACGAACTTGAACCCGTTTTATAGACAGTGAATCTGACTCAGAGATCTTAAGTAACCAACTCAGCATCCGTGGCCACTATTGGCTATTTCTCTTAGTTTCATAGAGCCAAATCCTCCCCTGACATTAAGCGTTTGTTTAATTAAATTCTAGTGTGGGAAGAGAGGGCTGGTCCTTTCTCCATACCTGCTATCCCACCCGGTCCAGTCAGAGATGGAAGCCCGCTTCCTCATTAGGGAGGATCTGTGGAGTCCAGCTCAGTAGCAACCTTATACACAGAGGAGGAAAAGGAAAACAGGAAAGAGAGTAGGGGAAACCAGAGTAAACATTGGAGAGCCGCAAATGGCCTCCAGGCTCATCTCCCAAGTTATATCTCATTTCAGGGCTTCTAAAACCTGGGCTCCAGGTTCTGGGTCCATCTCTGCTACTTAAATCCTATGTGACCTTGGTAAGTCCCTCCCCAAATCTGTATCTTGGTTTCTTCTTCTATTTGTCAACTTATCTCTTGAGTTTTGTAGCAACTATATTTTTCATATCTTAGTTCTAACTAGTTCAGTTTTTAATCTTCCTGTCTCCCTCCCCTCCCCAAATATCCTGTTCTTGTTTTAGGCAATTATTCCATCTTTTATCTTTTGGAGTTACTTAATCTATTTACTGTAATAGATGTTACAATCGAATGACATTCTCTATTTCCTCTGATGTAAATTCTTCCAGTTGAGGAGTTTGTGGGAGCTTTATAAAGTGGTTGTGAATTTTTTTTTTTATCTCTTCAGGGTATTTCTCCCTGGTCAGAGTCTTCTGAGATTGCTCTTACCTCATATGTTAGGAGGCACTGCACTTCCATGAGTGGAGTACTCTTGTCATTGGGCACTTTTGCTTTGGTTTCTGGTTCAACTTAGCATTTTCTTGCCATTTTTAAGTGTTTAGGGGAGAAATGGGGAGGTTTCAGTGTGTACTTGGTTCACCATCTTGAAAGGAAGTCCAATTCCATCATCTGTAAACTGATACAGGAGTGTTGGGTGGTCTCTGAGGGTTCTCACAGATATTCTCAACACAGATAACCATAGGGGTCTAACAACAGATGTCCATTGGGAGAGGGTTCTAACACCACCACCACCAAATAAAAATAGCAATGTGGATCATTTGCTAATATTATGTACTGGGTCTTAGCACATAGGATCTCATTTATTCTTTTTTAAACATATTTTTATTGATTTCAGAGAGGAAGGGAGAGGGAGAGAGAGATAGAAACATCAATGATGAGAGAGAATCATCGATCGGCTGCCTCCTGCATGCCCCCTACTGGGGAGTGAGCCCATAACCCAGGCATGTGCCCTTGACCGGAATCGAACCCGGGACCCTTTGGTCCGCAGGTCGACGCTCTATCCACTGAGCGAAACCAGCTAGGGCTCATTTATTCTTTACATAACCAAGAAGTAGGTGGTACTATTATCCTTATTTTAGATTAGGCCTTTAAAGCTCACAGAGGTGAAGAGACTTGCCTAAGAACACTCAGCTAGGAAGCAGAATTTGAATCCACTTAAAGCAGGGTTAAGCTCGTCTGTCTCTCTATTGCATCATCCCAGCGGCTTGGGTATTCACAGCCCTGTCTCATTGTTAACTGTGCCATTTCTGGATTCTTTTTTCCTCTGTAGACACCTACCTCTACCCATCAGAGGTGCGAAATGAACTCAAAACCGTGTCCTCAGTGGAAGAAGCCGGACAAGTGGGAAGGTTTAACCTGGTGTGTCGGGCTCTGGAGCCCCTTGCACTTGGAATCTTGCTGTGCTGACTCAGGCAGATCACTTGACCACTCAGAGCCCCAGTTTGCGGTGAGTGCAAAGTGGGACATTTCCTGTGCCTGGCACATAATAGGTGCTTCATAAACACTGCTGATGTTCATGGAGAAAGCAGACTAGAGTAGTGATGGATGAATGTCAAATCCCCAAAGTGTTTTAGGGGTCAAATTCCCAGAGTGTCTTAGGGGCCAGAGGGAGAAGTTTTTCATGGACACAAAGAGAGAATTAATTCCAGTATGTAAAGGCTCCGTGCAGTTGACAGCTCCCCCAGCCTCACAGGGGCTGATTTTAGAGTGAAGGATTTCCCCGTCACTCAAGGGAACCAAGCCGAGTTTGATTGCCACTGGTCAGGGAGGCTGCACAGACTGGGGGGCTGAGTCGGCCTCAGCTGTCTTTGAGGGAAACCCTTTTTCTGTTTTTCATCCTCAACGCCTGTGGATGTGCCCCCTGTCTCTCTGCCCTCCATTAGATCTTCCTCTGTGACCACAGGAAAGCCCAGCCCAGCCCTCGCCGTGTTTTCTCTAAATAAACTTGGGCACCTGAGCTATCTACTGCCCATCTCCCTCTGGGTTCCTGTGGATGTGTGGGGAGTGGCGATTAGGGGGAGCTCAGGCCAAGCTACAGAGAGGAGGGACCCTCCAAGGAGACCGAACCTGTCCCTTTTCTGTCTGATCATCAGTCCACACTTGGTCTTATTCCTCATGCGTCTGCTGGTTTGACTTGGACTTACAGAACCTCTGGTTCTGTGTACCTTCCCTTTCTAGCCCAGCTGCCCCTGGTTCAGTCATCTTTGGGCTTGCCTGCCACCCCCATTATCTCTCCTAGTGCCAGAGTTGTGCCTTCCAGGCACTGGCCCCAGGGCCCTGGCATGTGCCTTTGACCTCCACACTGGTGTACATTGTCTCCTGGGCTTTGGTCAGCATCCTTGAAGTTGGAGTGGTGGTCAGGACCCTGCCTAGGGCCCCCAGGACAGGATCAGGAAGGCAGCGGGAGGATGCTGTAGCTGCTGGGACAAGGGA
Organism: Myotis nattereri; assembly: GCF_964212035.1. Lineage (NCBI taxonomy): Eukaryota > Metazoa > Chordata > Mammalia > Chiroptera > Vespertilionidae > Myotis > Myotis nattereri. The sequence goes on from NC_138080.1 coordinate 11,289,698, forward strand.
CCCTGAATGAGAGCTAGTCTGGGGGCTTGTTTTGGCTGGTGCTCAGGTGATCTGTCCGAGTGTTGGAAGACCCAGGCACAGCCCTTTAGGGGGCTGAGAGGACACATTCCGGCTCACTGTAGTCCACTCTCACAGCTCCTGCTCATTTGTTCATTCACTCAATCTTAGTTTTTAATTTTTAAAAAAATTTATGAGTTTATTTGAGCCGAATTACAACATATGCTGGGGAGCAAGATCTGAAATGCTCCCTATTTCACTCATTCTCTAATTTATTGAAATTCTCATGCATTCACTGGCTCATTCCAAAATATACTCACGCACTCATTGGTTTATTTTTAAAACATTCATGGCCTGGCTGGTGTGGCTCAGTGGAGGCCACAGTTCCATCCCTGGTCAGGGCACATGCCTGGGTTGTGGGCTCGATCCCCAGTAGGGGAGCCAATCAATTATCTCTCATCATTGATGTTTCTATATCTCCCTCTCCCTTCCTCTCTGAAAAAAAATTGTATTGTGGTAAAATACACATAACATTTACTATTTGCATCATTTAAAAAATATATTTTTATTGATTTCAGAGAGGAAGGGAGAGGAAGAGAGAGATAGAAACATCAATGATGAGAAAGAATCATCGATTGGCTGCCTCCCGCACACACCAGCCCCCCACCCCCCGGGCATCTGCCCTTGATCAGAATTGAACCCTCCCTCCCTCCCTTCCTTCCTTCCTTAAATTGATTTTATTTATTTATTTTATTTTATTTTTTTGCATATTAGGTTTTTATTATATAGGTCACAGTGGTTCTCATCCTTCCTAATGCCGCGACCCTTTAATACAGTTCCTCATGTTGTGGTAACCCCCAACCATAAAATTATTTTCGTTGCTACTTCATAACCGTAATTTTGCTACTGTTATGAATCGTAATGTAAATATCTGATATGCAGGATGTATTTTCAGGGGTCGTGACCCACAGGTTGAGAACTGTTGAAGGATAATTGAAAAGATTTAGGAAAATCTCACCAAATAAATCCCAGCCTCACGGGGACTGGGAACCAGAAAGTCAACATGAGCCAAAGCAGCTACTCTTGTCTCTGTCTCTCTCAGGTACCATATAGATTTTAGGCCCAGCTTTGAACTTCTCCTAACTACAGATTAGCCTTCCTTCTCTTCTGGTTCACTCCTATCAGCAGCCTGTCTTCCTGCTGTTGTTTTGTCAGAACTGGCTTTGTATGACTTTTCAGTGGAGGTCACCACCACCAATTTACAATGACTTCTGGTTCTCTGAGTTCAAAATTTCATGTTTGTTTATTTTCTTTTTATTTATTTATTTATTAATTAAATCTTTATTGTTCAGATTATTACAGTTGTTCCTCTTTTTTCCCCCCATAACTCCCCTCCACCCAGTTTCCACCCCACCTTCCTTCCTCACTCCCCACCCACTGTCCTCATCCATAGGTGCACGATTTTTGTCCAGTCTCTTCCCACATCTCCCACACCCCTTTACCCCTCAAGAATAGTCAGTCCACTCCCTTTCTATGCCCCTGATTCTATTATAATCACCAGTTCATTCTGTTCATCAGATTATTCACTTGATTTTCAGATTCACTTGTTGATAGATGTGTATTTGTTGTTCATAATTTGTATCTTTACCTTTTTCTTCTTCTTCCTCTTCTTAAAGGATACCTTTCAGGATTTCATATAATACTGGTTTGGTGGTGATGAACTCCTTTAGCTTTTCCTTATCTGTGAAGCTCTTTATCTGACCTTCAATTCTGAATGATAGCTTTTCTGGATAAAGTAATCTTGGTTGTAGGTTCTTGGCATTCATCACTTTGAATATTTCTTGCCACTCTCTTCTGGCCTGCAAAGTTTCTGTTGAGAAATCAGCTGACAGTCGTATGGGTATTCCCTTGTAGGTAACTGAGTTTCTTTCTCTTGCTGCTTTTAAGATTCTCTCTTTGTCTTTTGCTCTTGGCATTTTAATTATGATGTGTCTTGGTGTGGTCCTCTTTGGATTCCTTTTGCTTGGGGTTCTCTGCGCTTCCTGGAGTTGTAAGTCTATTTCTTTCACCAGGTAGGGGAAGTTTTCTGTCATGATTTCTTCAAATAGGTATTCAATATCTTGCTCTCTCTCTTCTTCTGGCACCCCTATAATTTGGATGTTGGTACGCTTGAAGCTGTCCCAGAGGCTCCTTACACTATCTTCGTTTTTTTTGGATTCTTTTTTCATTTTGCTTTTCTGGTTGGGTGTTTTTTGCTTCTTCGTATTTCAAATCATTGACTTGATTCTTGCAATCCTCTAGTCTGCTTTTGGGAGTCTGTATAATATTCTTTATTTCAGTCAGTGTATGCTTAATTTCTAGTTGGTCCTTTTTCATATCCTCGAGGGTCTCACTAGACTTATTGAGGGTCTTACTAAATTTATCGGTGGTTTCTAGAAAATTCTTGAAAAACCTTAAAAGTGTGGTTTTGAACTCTATATCCAGTAGTTTGCTTTCCTCCATTTCTGTCATTTGTGTCCTTTTTCTTTGTCTACACATTTTTTATGCTTCCCTGTGTTGATAAAGTGGTTTTCTGTGCTAAGTGTCCTCTAGGGCCCAGTGGTTTGGCCTCCCCAATTACCTGAGGAGGACATTCTTGGTGCACCCCCTTACGGTCTTTGTGCACAGTCTTGTTGTAGTTAAGCCTTGATTGTTGTAGGTATCACTGGGAGGAATTGACCTCCAGGCCAACTGTGAGAACCAGCTGTGTCTGCAGTGGGAGAACTTCTGTGCTGGAGACACCCCTCCAGGGCAAGACTTGCTTCAGTGGGGCTTTGGTGCTCACTGAGTCTGCCCCCCGAGTGTGTCCTTTCTGGTTCCACGGAGCTGCAAACTGGATGGTCCCACTCTGACCTCTGGGTTTCCTGGCTCCTGGATCTCTAGGGAGGTGCTAATCTAGCCTTTGCCTGAGGCTATCCAGCAAAAGCTTCCCTGCAGGGCTTGGGCGGGCGGGTCCCATGGGATCAACAGGGCAGGGCTAGCAGTTATGGCTGCTCTCAGTCCTGCCCTCAGAGTCTCTGCTTCTCAGTATCCCAGTAATCACTGCAAGCCCCTCGGAGAGAAAGCTGCCCTCGAGTTCCGACTGATGCCAGACAGTCCCACTTCTCCCGTATGAGTCTGGGTCCCTAGAGACTCACTCGGAACTAAAGCTCAGAGCCTGAGACTCCCTCCCGATTGAAAACGACAACTGTGCCCTCAGCCACCAGCCTGCTCCGCATGCACCTCTGCACCTTAGTATTTTACTTCCACACTGCGCCTCCTTGAGTCTCAGTATGCTTTTCTCTTTCCTTCTAGTTGTAGAATTTCCACTCAGCCAGCCTTCCTGTGGTTCTGGATGATGTCCGTTTTGTCTTTTAGTTGTATTTTTGAAGTGGTTGTTCGAGGCAGCAAACTCCGGTGTTTACCTATGCCGCCATCTTGGTTTCCCGACAATTATAAATTTTAAAAAATTAGTTATGATTAAAGGTTAGTTTTATATAGTATTTTTAATTTTTAGTTTTAGAGTAGTTGGAGTGGTGAGAAGTATGTCTTAAAGTCTATATTTTTTTAGTTAGCCTATTGTTTTTGTTTTGTTTATGTTTGTTTGTCTTATATATATTTCCTTTAAAGATTTTGGCTTTGAATTTTTTTTAGGGAAAGGAGATGCTGGATTTCTTCTGTAATTGTTTTGTGTTGAGATGGGTCAAAGGTTTTTTTCAGAGCCAAGAGATTTTTGCTCTTTGTCAGAGGGACAATGAGGCCTGGGCACAGAAGGAGGTGGCAATGGTGCCTAGAGGCAGTATTCCTTAGGTGCAAGTAGGGCTTGTAATTTGGTGGAGACAAAATGTATTATAAAATTTAGTGTATTTGGGCAATAGTTAGAACAGTTTCTAATACTTTCCTGTTGAAACAATTTTTCTTCCCCAAATAAACATCTTTGAAAAAACACATACATCTATAATGTCTTTCAAACAAGGACGTTTTAAAATCTAAACACAAAAATTCTAATAAAACACCCCAAAACTTAGACTTGTTTAGAAAAATAAAGGCAGGGTCTGCTGCCTTTGGCAAAGTCCCCCAAAGGCCTCTGACCTTTCAAAAAATCCTCCTTACAAGTTTTCCAGCTAAGTCGCATACTTCCCCACAAATTACAATGTGTCTTTGGTGTCAGTCTTTTGGGGTTCATCTTGTTTGGGACTCTGTGTGCTTCTTGGACTTGGTTGACTTTTTTCTTCCCAAAGTCAGGGAAATTTTCTGTCATTATTTCTTTAAATAGGTTTTCTAGTCCTTGCTCAGCTTCCTCTCCTTCTGGCACCCCTATTATGCAGATGTTTTGTTTCGTGTTGTCCCAGAGTTCCCTTAGACTCTTCTCCTGCTTTTTAATTTTTTTTCCCCCAGTTGCTGCTCTGCTTGGGTGTATTTTTCTACCTTGTCTTGTAACTTTCTATTTTGGTCCTCAGCTTCTTCTAGTCTACTGTTGAAACCTTCCATTGTTTTCTTTATTGCAGCTATGTCATTCATTTCCTCTTGGTTCTTACCCATGTTGGTGAATTTCTCATCCAGATGTTTGAGCATTCTTATAACCATTACTCTGAATTCTTTCTCTGAAAATTGATTGCCTCCATTTCATTTAGTTCCTGTTCTGATTCCCCCTTTCCTTTCATTTAGGGGTTGTTTCTTTGTCTTACCATTTTTGTTGTTCCTTTGTATTAGGTCAAACTGCTATGGCATCCAGATTTTTTGAATTGGTCTTATGTAGTAGATAATTGGTCTTATTTTGTGGGACCAAGTGGTGCAGTCTCTCAGGTCTCCTGGGTTGGGTGTTCTACAGAGGCCCCATATTTGAGATATTTGTGTTCTCCTGATGTAGGTGGGTTCTGAATATTATTGTCCCATTTGTGGATGGGATCTCCTCTCCTGTCTGATTATGTAGTTTGCTCCCTACCACGTCATGCTGACTGAACTGCACAAAATACAACACAGCAAGACATGACACAGGAGGTATAGAACATGAATGTACAAATGACACCTATAACCCCAAATAAAAGTGAGTACCAGAGAAGAGAGATTTAGGAAAGAGAAAAGAGTAACAATAGCAGTGAGGAAAAAAAGAAAGAATATGGGGAGAAAACACAACAAAACAAATAAACCAAAAAGTGCAAACAAAAAACACCCAGAAAAGGGGGGAAGGGCAGAATCTGTAGATGAGGAGCTTAAATAGAGAAAATAAGGTTAAGGAATTGGATGAATAGAGGAAGGACCATGATTTAGAATAGAGGAGGGAGAAAAAATATGAGAAGACAAGAAAAAAAAATGGAAAAAAAAAAACAACAATTTTTTTTTTTTTAAAGGAGAATAGAGGAGAGAGCAGATAGGCCCAATTTTAGGAAGTGAAACAAGTTAAAAAATTAGGAGAGGTAAAGAGCAAGAGAGGAGAAAAAAGAAAAAAAATTGAGTAGTGAAGAAAAAGATAAGGGCGAATGAAGTAGGAACAGGGAAAAGAATATTAGGTATATGAATAAACCAACAGAGACTAGAATAATAACACATCAATAAAACAGATAAAGAAGATAAATTTTTAAAGGGGAAGAAAGCTTGACAGGCAGGGCTCAGTGGTTGAGCATCAACCTATGAACCAGGAGGTCTCTGTTTGATTCCCGGTCAGGGCACATGACCGAGTTATGGACTTGATCCCCAGTGGGGGGCATGTGGGAGGCAGCAGATGAATGATTTTCTCTCATCATTGATGTTTCTGTCTCTCTCTCCCTCTCCCTTCATCTCCGAAATCAATAAAAATATATATTTAAGCAAAAATAAAAAGGGAAAGAAAGGAAAGATTTCGCTTCCTACCACAAAAAGGAAAAAAATGGGAGGAAAAAAAGAAGAGAGAAAGAAAAAAGTGCAAAAAAATAAATAAAAAAGTGAAGTGTCATTTGCTTCAGCCGAGTTGTAATGCCCCATGGGACCTGGTTTAGGACCCCACTCTTCTGTGCTGTCTGCCAATTCTGGGCTCCCTGTTAGGTACTTAGGTGCTGACCCCTGTCAGGTATTGTCCTTTGGCTTATGCACCCTGCTTGAAACTCCAAGCGATCCACCAGTCCTCTGCTTATGATTATCTCCGCCGGCCTTCGCAGCAAGCAGGCGGGGCCAGTCTGCCCTCTTTGCCTGTCTGCCAGCTGTCAGCCTTAGTCACTCAAGCATCTGTTTCTGACAGGACTTTAGGTGGGTTGGTCCTGTTTTGCTTTCAGGGAATAAGATGGGTGTTTTTTTCCTGACCCAGGGCTACTCCTCCACCAGTGGTCCAAAATATTCTGCCCTTGGTTGGTCAGAGATCCTTGTATGGAGAACAAGGGGGTTGGCTGGCAACCTGGAATTTTTATCCGTCTGGTTCCCAGAATAGCAGGGCTGATTGCCTCTCTTCCAATCCAGTCATTGAGGGCTCTTCGGAACTATTCAGACCTGTGAGCTTGGTCTCTGCCTTTGTTTCCTCGGTAAAGCTCAAACTGCAGGGTGTGGCAGGCTGTGTCACCTGCCCTGAGGCTGCTGGGAGGGGCTAGCTCTTCTGGGGAGAAATGGCCCCTTCGGTTTGGAAGCTTAAGAACGTCCCAATGCAGGACTCCTGGCCACGTCTACCTGCCCTGCTTCCTCTCAGCCTCTCTTCAGGCACCTCAAGTCTGTGCCTCTCTCCCTGCGCCAAAACCTCGGGTGAGTGATTGCAATGGAAAAGTCCTGTGTTCTGAGTTTAGAGAATAAAAACAAAACAAAAACAAGGAAACCTCAGCGCTCAACCCCCCCTCTTCCCCCCCCCCCACCCCCCCACGCTGCTCAGGTTGCCTTTTGCGGCTGTGGTCTTGGGTCCAGACTCCCTGGCTGCCAGCAACCCCGTGTCTTTTTCTTTTCACAGTTGGATGTTACACCTGTGGCCAAGGGATGCGGCTTTGGTACAACACAGCTTCCTCTTCTCCCTCTCGGCCCACTGGCCCGCTGCCCTGCTGCCCATCTCAAGCCCATGTCCTGTTCCTACCGATCTCCAGGTGTTTTCTGCCTTCCTTGTTGCAAGTTGTCTCCTCAGCTGTGCCTAATTTGTTAGTTCTGGGTGGATGTTCTCAGATTTAGATGTATTTCCAGTCTGGCCCCAGGATGAGGGGCCAATACATCTGCCTATTTGGTCGCCATTTTTTCTTCCCAATAAGCGTTTTTCTCAGGGGAAGTCTAATAGAATATCATTAGCTTTCCAAGTGTGTCCTTCAATATGTTGAGTCATTAAGATGTGCGTGTAGATGGGTCAGGGTTATTTTTTGGTTAGTTTTAAGTTAGCATAATGCCCTCAAGGTCCATTCTCAAGGTTCATCCATGTTGTAGCATGGGTCAGAATCTCTTACTTTAAAAGCCTGAATAATATTCCATTGTCTGGAATTGTGTTTACCTATTTATCCATTGATGGATCTTGGGTTGCTTCCACCTCTTGGCTATTAAGAATAATGCTGTTGTGAACATGGGTGTATGACTATCTCTTTGAGACCCTGATTTCAATTATCTTGGGTAAAAACCCAAAAATGGATTAATGGATCATATGGTAATTTTATTCTTAATTTTCCTAGGGACTGTCATACTGTTTTGCATAATCGCTGCACCATTTTACATTCCCATTGGCAATGCAGAGAGTTCCATTTTCTCCACATCCTTACCAACATCTTTTTTCTGTATTTAAAAAAAGTGACAGCCACCCTACTGAGTGTGAGGCTGTAATAAAGCTTTAAGCATCAGAACATTAGGACATGTTTGGTCTGGATGGACCATTCCATAATGAATTGAATAAACTGTGTTCAGGACCCAGCTTTGGGTACTGAGAGTCATGCAACTGTGTGAGAAAGGGAGGTGTCTCCCGTTACTCCACCTTTTCAGAACGTTTATAAAAATGGGGAATGAGTGGCTTGGCCTTGACCTAGCGCCCAAGACTAGGCTAGGGGAGAGAAGGGGAGAGGGTGCCCTTGCTGGGGGGTCCACTTCTCAGTGTCCAGGACTCTAGGAAGGGATGGGGTTCCAATACTCTATGAAAGAGTATTTTTGCAAATTTAGATTACAGCTACTTAAGACAATAATAAACATTTTTTTTCCCTTTAAAAAATCATTATGGCAAGTCAAAGGGATGTTACATGGCAGCTTGGAAAGGAGGTTGGGTAAATTCTCACTGCCACTTGATGACCTAGAAATGGGTGCTAGGCCAATTTTTTTTCTGATAGAAACGGAGGCTCAGAGAGGTGAAGTACCTTGCCCAAAGTCACACAGCTGGGAGGGAGGAAGGAGCAGGATAATAATCCAGACAGCTGAGATATTTTAGTGACTGACAGTGGTGACTAAGATCCATCCAGAACAGTGGATGAGACTCTCTGAGCTTCAGTTTTCTCTTGGGTAAAAAGGTGGATATGGTGCCTGGCACATAATATTCTGGGGCACCACAGAGAACAGGGCAGAGGGGTCATGATTAGAGGTAGCAAGGCAACGATGTGGTTAAGACCACATCAGAGCCAGCTGCTGGGATTTAAACATGGACTCCTCCACTTAACAGTCAAGGCAAATCACAATCCTCTTTATGCCTCGGTTTCCCCTACAGCACCTTGGAAGTAATAATAGTGCTGGCTTCAAAGGCAACTATGAGGATAGATGAGATGTTTGTGAAGCTTTTAGGCCAGTTGATGTGTATAGTAATTGCTCTATGAGCCTCTGTCACAAATTACAGGTAGTGTGGTCTTTCAGTGTAGGTGTGTGTGAGCAAATGATAACTGGAAACATCTCAGCATAGCTTTGAAATGGATTTAGGGACTTAGACATTTCTCTTGAAAGGGCATCTCCTGTGCAGACATCGACAGACTTCAGATGTGTGCAGGGAACTTTGGCAGCCCGCCTGGGCCAGGACATCTTTTCAGCTGCATCTGTCGCTGGGAGATGGTGTGCACAGCCTCTGCCAGCAGGTGGCAGCCAAAACCAGGAACTTCTTTTCCTTCAGCTAAATCCTTTGTGCTCTTGCTAAGGGGTTCGCAACATTAGTTGCAAATTAGAATCACAGAGGAACTCATAAAAAGAAAGATCTCCATGTCCTGGCTGCACCCAAACCCCACTCAGTTTGAACCTCTGTAGATGGAGGCCAAGCCTCAGTGATTTTAAAAGCTCCCGGGAGATCTCAATGTGCAGCAAATGGAGATCTACTGATCTGGGTCTTCAGATTTCTTACCTTCTTAATTTGCCCAGAACATCAGAAAGGATGGACAGTGAGACTGTGGTTTGAAGCAGTTCCCTCAGACCAGCAAGCCCTCATGCTTAAACATGAATGAGAACCTGCAGGAGGGCTTATTAAACAGACATGGTTCCTGCACAGTGATTCTGATTCAGCAGGTCCAGGCGGCCGAGAATCCGCCAGGTGATGCTGCTGCTGGTCCGTGGACCCCACACTCAGCATCATTGTCTGCAGCCTTGCAGACATCCGGGCGACAAAGGGAAACCCAGTAAAGCTGGAACGACAGGATTGAATTATTTTATTTCCAAACTAATTTTTCTGATTTCAAAAATTTAAATTACAAAATACTTCAGGCTTACAAAAAGTACACACACACACACACACACACACACACACACACACGAGTCAAAGCCTCAAAATACAGAATAAACGACAAAGCCAAGATATGGAAACAACTCCAGTGTCTGTCAGTAGATGGATGGGTAAAGATGATCCTATATAATAAAGAGCTAATATGCAAATGGTCATCGTGGCCTCATGCCATCACACCGCAATGGCTCAGACACTCAACACTGGGGAGAGAGGAATGGGACCAGCCAGGCTGCGGCCTGGGAGAGAGACAAGCCGCCCGCCACATGGTCCCAGGCGCCAGCGCCTACAGCTGTGGCCCGGGCGAAGCCACCCGCCATGGGTCCCTGCGGCTGCGGTTGGCCGGGATGAAGCTGGCCTGGGTCCTGAGTGCCTGCGGCCGGCCAGAGGGAGGGAATCCTGGGTCCTGGGTGCGGTACAGGGCAGAGGCAGTTAGGGGTCATCAGGCCAGCAGGGGAGCAGTTAAGGGCAATCAGGCAGGCAGGCAGAGGTGGTTAGGGGTGATCAGGCAGGCAGGCAAGTGGTTAGGAGCCAGTGGTCCTGGATTGTGAGAGGCAGTCAGACATCCCCCGAGGGGTCCTGGTTTGGAGAGGGTGCAGGCTGGGCTGAGCCCCCAACCCCCCCCCCCCCACATGAATGCATGAATTTCGTGCACCGGGCCTCTAATGTGTATATATACAATGAACTATTTACTACTGTTAGCTAAGAAACATTAAAACCTGTGAAGAATTTTTGTGAGTCAAACTGTTAACAAATGCTGCAAAGCAGAACCTCAATGGATTGAGAAAATGCCCCAGAGAATGGCAGTTTTGTACCTTGTTTTATACATTACAATCAAAAGAGGAGATGTAAGTGGGTTACTTGAAATCCATTGATGATAGATTAGGAAGGAGGGAGAAAGCAAAGGGTGGGGGGAGGGGGAACTGTGGGATTGGATAAAGAGTAAAATAATAGACACACTTCTTTTAGTTAGGTGGGTGCAGGATAGTTTACAGTCAACAACTCAATAACAACTAGGGGATTTGGGTTCTCCACAGAGCGCAGAGTGGTGCCTGTGCTTGGAGGGCTCTGGAAAAAGAAAAATTACTTTGTTTTTGCAAAGGCATATTATCAGGCATATTATCTTACATGCAAAAAGACAAACAGACAGGCGCAGTTACGGTGAAGATTAGCCTTTGTTAGGGGAAAATACTGCCTTAGCACATGCAGGCCTTTCGCTGAGTTTGTCAGGTTAGCATGTGGCTCCTTTTTGTCCACACTAATCAGCCATAAAAAATATGTTGCCATTTGCAAGAACATGGAGGAACTTGAGGGCATTATGGTGAGTGAAACAGGTTGAACAAAGATAGATAATGTGTGATCTCACCTATACGCAAAAAAGCTGGGAAATAGGAATACTGTAATAATCATGTTTTTTTATTCTGTAATTTTGTTAATCCTCACTGGATATTTTTCTATTGATTTTTAGAGAGAGTGGAAGGGAGGGGAGAGACAGAGAGAGAGAAACATCATGTGAGAGAGACACATCAGTTGGTTGCTTCTGCATGTGCCTCCACCAGGGCAGGGGGTTGAGCCTACAGCTGAATTATGTGCCCTTGACCAGAATCAAACCTGGGACCCTTCAGTCCGAGGGCCAATGCTCTATCCACTGAGCCAAATCCGCTAGGGCTATTCTATATTTTTGATGTTTTGAGATCTTGTGGTCTTGCTTGGGGAGAGACCACCCCTCCCAAAGTTGGGTAATTGCTAGAGAAAGCAAAAACTGGCCTGTGAGTGCTCCTTTTCTGTGCAAACTCACCAACCACATGCTACACCCCAGCCATTTTCTTTATGAAGGTCTCACACCCAGGGCCTCCCTCCCCGTTTTGATCACCCCAGGGCCGGGTGAAATTATTCAAACTAGCCAATCTCAAGCCTGCTCCTGGCTCACCCATTCTTTCCTGTGAAAACCACAAAAGAGAGCCTTGCCCACATTCCCCCCTCACTCCCAGTCTCCTGACTGCCCGCATGGCCCCTGTCATTGGTGCTGGCATGTCTTCTCTTAGGAACTGTGAGAAACAGTTTTCTTTTCAAGGGCAATTGTCTCCTGACCTGCTGGCCTCACCATTCCTGAATAATAATAAACTTTACTTTAAAAGATTCCTTCACTCATCCTCCTCCCTCGGAACTCTCAGTGGGACTGGGATTACTGGCATTTTCAGTCGCCCATGCCAATGCTTTCTCCTTCATTCCTGTGGTTAGAACTGTAATTGTTTTCTCATGCTCTTCTGGGGCAAATTTCAGACAGAGGGCACCTGACTCCAGCTTCTGTTTCGTTTACTCTGCTGTGGGAGGGAAAGCCAGAGGAGATGCCTGATGTGATGCCTTTCCCGGGACCCTCCGTCCTTTGACTCAGGTTATCACTGCTTGGTGGGCTGGAAGAAGGTGCTGGTGGGCTGACCCATTCAGGGAGGTGTTATCCCGTGTCACTGTGACCTGGCAGAGCTGATGGGTGTTTCTCCCTGGATCTGCTCACCCTGGGGTTTAGCAGATTCAGAGGAAGGTAGGGAAGGTATCAATGGGAGACTGTCTTTCCCTTTGTCTTGTGCAAACAGGATGAATGCTGGCCCTATTTTCTCAGCCTGCAGACCAGACATCTGGGTATTTTACATCATCTTTCTACCTGAAGTCCACAGCAGTGAGGCAGGCTCTCCAGATGTGATGGAACTCTAGATATGAGAGGATAGAAAAAGAGTGGGGAATGTTAGGGGCAGAAAAAGAATATTGAGGACTAGCTATAAGTATAAGAAATATTAATCATGCTCTGCTGATCGTGATTGTTTTGCTCTGATTAAAGAAAGCATATTCTGATCTGGCTGGGACACGGGAGTTAAGAAATGCCTATTATCATGGAAAGATTAACAGCCTTGCTGCCCAAACAATGGAATCCCAGAGGTGCCTGCCCTCACACCCCTCATTGTCTAATCTGTAACCATTATACATGTTTTTATTCCTTTTGCCTACTTTCTCATGCCTGTAATACCCATTGTAATTCCTTTTGCATACCTATTCTTATTCATTCTGCCTACTTCCTCATATAATCTTTTCCTTTCCCCTTATATCAGCATCTGGTTTATGGGGGAGCGGTGCGAGGGAGCAGATTTTCGTGGATGACCTGCTGCTCTCCCATACTGCTGGCATTATTGGAATAAATGCTCATATATGATTCAACTCTGTCTTTGCTTAATTGGCTCAAGTAGTGACAGGCAGCCCAGACCCATTCATTGTCTGGTTTTAGAACCTTAAAACATCACAATAAATTTACAGAAATATTACAAATAATAAAATATTTCAAACACAGTAATTTCATGTTGTTTTTTAAAATCAGAACAAAATTGAAGGTTGGGAAACAAAAGCCATTATAAATGATCAATGATGTCAACCTGCATGGCCATTTTTACTGCTTTTAGAAGTAAGTTAAAAAATTTAGTACAAACTAAAATTTTTGTCCCTTTAAAGGCAGCTACAAAGATGGTTTTGCCAGTACTTATTCTAGTTTTGTTCTTTTGTATACAATTTAAATAATTAAAATGTCCAAATCTGAATAATTTTCTTCTTTTCACTTTTATAACTGTCCTACATTTCAGCTGCAGAATCAAAATTCAGCATGAAGCCTCTCCTTGGAAAATATTGGCAAATTCCCAGCTTACAAACAATGGACATTTTGATTGCAATGTTTATCTTGATAAATACTGTACAAAAGTTGCTAGCAAATATTAAAACATTTTTTTCATCACTTGGAGACTAGCTCTTTATTGGTAAAGACTTTTGCAAGCTTTCTTCAAAGCTCCTATTGTATTGCTAGAACTTTAAAAAAAATGTTTTTATGGACTTCAGAGAGGGAAGGAGAGGGAGAGGGAGATAGAAACACCAATAATGAGAGAGAATCATCCATCAGCTGTCTTCTGCATGCCCCCTACTGGGGATGAGCCCACAACCTGGGCATGTGCCCTGACTGGGATTCCAATGGTGACCTCCTGGTTCATGGGTCACGTCCAACCACTGAGCCACAACCCCCAGGCTTACTAGAACTTTTATTTTTTTTAGAGGAGAGGAGGCCAGGGAGAGAGAAACATCGATGTGAGAGAGATACACAACAGTGCATGAGGGTTCTCTTTTCTCCATGTCCTTACCAATACTTGTTTGTATATTTATTGAAAATAGCCATTCTGATAGGTGTGAGGTGATACCTTATTATGGTTTTAATGTGCATTTCTCTGATGATTAGTAATGTTGAGCATCTTTTCATATGTCTATTGGCCATCTGTAAGTCCTTGTTGGAGAAGTGTCTGTTCAGGTCCTTTGCTCATGTTTTTAATCAGATTGGTTTTTTTTGGTGTTGAGTTCCTTGAATATTTTATAAAGTTTGGATTTTAAGCCCTTATCAGATCTATCATTAGCGAATATGTTTTACCATTCTCTGGGATGTCTTTTAATTTTGTTGATGGTTTTCTTTGCTGTGAAAAGATTTTTAGTTTTATGTAGTCCCATTTGTTTACCTTTTCTTTTGTTTCTCTTGCATGGAAAGAGATATCAGAAATAATATTGCTATAAAAAGTGTCTGAGATTTTTATCACCATCTTCTGAGCTACTCATGTCCACATGTGCACATGGGTGAGACCACTTCTCAGACCACTTGCAGTTGAGAATGTCATGTGATTATTAGACTCTGTCTACCATGAAATCTCTTAGGTTTTCAAGATGGTGGCAGTTAGGTTGATCTTTCTTGCACCTCCTCCCAGAACCAAACTAGAAATAAAACTAAATTGGGGAACATTCACCTTGAGTAAAAAGAAGAGACTTAAGGAAGGGCAGAAGAGGATACTTTTAAACAAGGAAGGGCAGAAACCACCTTGAGACTATCAGCTTCTGTATAATAGCTCCCATGACATGGTTGGGGTTGATCCTCACAGTCAGCCAGCCAGAGGTGAGATCCCACCTACATATGAGACAAAAATAATAAAGACCCAATTTTAACAGGAGAGTCCAAATAACACACACAAGGAACATTCCTAGAGCATCCATTTCAGGAGATAAAGGAGACTGCACCACTGGGTCCCACAGGACACATAGTATATAGGCCACACCATGAAGACTGGGAGTCATATCAATTCTATCTAATATATAGAAACAAACACAAAAGGACAGCTAAAAAAGATGGTGGTGTAGGCAAACTGCTTCCCACAACCACATCAAAATTACAACTAAAATACAGAACAACCATCATCGAGAACCCCTGGAAAGCTGGCTGAGTGGAAGCCCTACAACTAGAGAAGTAAAGAAGAAAGTACATTGAGACTGGTGGGAGGTGTGGAGGTGCAAAGCTATCATTTAGAATTGAAGGTCAGATAAAGAAATAGCTAAACCAGTATTATATGAAATGCTGAAGGGTATTAAGAAGAGGAAGAAGAAAAAGATACAGATAAAAAATATGAACAACAAAGTGGCAATAAATACATATCTATCAACAACTGAATCTAAAAATCAAACGAATAAAAAACCTGATGAACAGAATAAACTTGTGAATGGAATAGAATCAGGGACATGGAAATTCTCAGAGGGATGGGGTGGGAGTAACAGGAAGAGATTAGACAGAGATCTTATATGCATGTATGCATTACCTATGGACACAGACAATAGGGTGGCGATTGCCTGGGGCAGGGTGGGAACTGGGTGGAGCAGAGCTATGGGGAGAAAAGAGGGACATCTGTAATAATCTCAACAATAAAGATTAAAAATAAAAAAGACAGCTAAAATGGAAAGACAAAGAAACAACCCCCAAATGAAAGAAAGGAGGACTCACTGGAAAATAATCTAAATGAAATGGAGGCAAGCAATTTATCGGATATAGAGTTCAAAGGAAAGGTTCTAAGGATGCTCAAATTTAGTGAGAACTACAAGCAACTTAATGAGAACTACAAGGAACTTAATGGGAACTACATCAGCATGAAAAAAAGACAGAAACCATGAGTAAGAACCAATAGGAAATGAAAAATACCATATTTGATATAAAGAATACACTGAAAGGAAGCTGGCTTGTGTGGATCAGTGGTTGAGCATTGACCTATGAACCAGGAGGTCACAGTTCAATTCCCAGTCAGGGCACATGCCAGAGTTGTGGGCTTGATCCCCAGTAGGGGGCATGCAGGAGGCAGCCAATTAATGATTATCTCTCTCTCCTCTCTTCCTCTCTGAAATCAATAAAAATATATTAAAAAAGAGAATACACTGAGAGGAATTAAAAGTAGGCTGGATGAATCAGTGACTTGGAAGACAAAGTATGAAAACACACAATCAGATCATCAAAATGAAAAAAGAAGTAATACAATCAGGATAGTTTAAGGGAACATTGGGGCAACATGAAATGTAACAATACCTGCATCATAAGGCTACCAGAAAGGTAAGGAAGTGAGCAAGGGATAGGAAACCTGTTTGAAGAAATAAAAGCTAAAAACTTCCATAACCTAGTGAAGGAAAAAATGACACAAGTTCAGGAAGCCCAGAGCACCAGACAAGATGCACCCACAGAGACCCACACCCAAACACATCATAATTAAAGGTTAAAGACAAAGAGAGAATCTTAAAGGCAGCAAGAGAGAAACAGTTACCTACAAGGGAGTTCCCATAAGGCTGTCAGCCAATATTTCACAGAAACACTTCAGGCCAGAAGGAATTGTCATAAAATGTTCAGAGTGATGGAAAGCAAGGATCAAAAAGCAAGACTACTCTATCCAGCAAGGCTATTGTTTAAAATATAAGGTGAAATAAAGAACTTCCTTAACCAAAAAAAGGCTAATGGAGTTCATTATCACCAAACCAGCATTGCAAGAAATGTTAAAGGGACTGCTTTAAGAAGAGAAAAAATATATATAGAAGGAACATAAGTATAAAGAAAAACCTCACAATTAATAAGTACTTATAAATAATAACCTTAAATGTAAATGGATTAAATGCTCTAATCAAAAGGCATTAGGATAGTTGAATGGATGAGAATATGTGACCCATATAAATGTTGTCTACAGGAGACCCACCTCAGAACAAAATATTCATACAGACTGAATGTGAGAAGATGAAAAAATATTCCATGCACCTGGAAATGAATAAAAGCTGGGTAGCAATACTCATATCTGACAAAATAGACTTCAAAACAAAGGCATAACGAGACAAAGGGACTGATACAACAAGAAGACATAACCCTGGCAAACATATATGCACCTAATATAGGAGCACCTCAATATATAAAAAAGTCTTGGTTGACTTTAAGGAACAGATTTACAGCAATACAGTCATAATAGGGGATGGTAACACCTTACTATCATTACTGGATAGACCTACCAGAAAAAAATCAACAAGGAAACAATGACCTTTAACTTCAACCTTGATCTGATGGATTTAATTGACATTTCTTTACAAGACATTTCATCCCAAAGCAGCAGAATATACATTCTTCTCAAGTGCACATGGAACATTCTCAAAGATAGACCACATGTTAGAACACAAAATAAGTCTTAACAAATTCAAGAAAATTGAAATGATGCCAAGAATCTTCTCAGACCACAATGGCATGAGAGTAGAAATCAATTGCAATAAAAAAAAATCTCAAAAACACTCAAACTTATGGAGGCTAAATAGGATATTATTAAACAGTGAATGGGTTACCAAGATCAAGAAAGAAATGAAAATTACCTGGAAATCAATGAAAATGAACACACAACAACTCAAGATGTATTTGACACAGCAAAAGCAGCCCTGAGAGGAATAGTATTACAGGCATACTTCAAGAAACAAGAGAAAGCTCTAATAAGCTGTCTAACACTACAACTATAAGAATTAGAAAGAGAACAGCAAGAAAAGCCCAGAGGAAGTAGAAGGAAGTAAATAATAAATATTAGAATGGAAATAAACAAAATATAGTCTAAAAAATACCAATACAAAATATCAATGAAACCAAGAGTTGGGTTCTTTGAAAAGATAAACAAGATTGATGAACCTTTAGCCAGACTCAAAGAAACAAAAAGAAAAAGGACCTATATAAATAAAATCAAAATAGGAATAGTAAAAACTGACATAGCAGAAATACACAGGGAAGTAAGAAAATACTATCAGCAACTATATGCCAACAAATGGGACCACCTGGGTGAAATGGACAAATTCCTAGAAACATACAATCTTCCAAAACTGAATCAGAAAACTTGAATAGACTGATAACAACTAGTAAAATTGAAGCAGAATAAAAACTTTCAGCAAACAAAGTCCTGGACCAGATGGCTTCACAGGCACATTTTACAAAACATTTAAAGAAGAACTAACACCTATCCTCCTCAAAAAATTCAAGAGGAGGGAAGAATTGGAAGGTCTTTTTATGATGCCACCATTATCCTAACTCCAAAATCACATAAAGACTCTACAAAGAAAGATTATTATAAGCCAATATCCCTGATGAATATATATGCTAAAATCCTCAACAAAATATTAGCAAACTGGATCCAGCAATACATTAGAAGGTCACACACCATGACCTATTGGGACTTATTCTGGGGATGCTAGGCTGTTACAATGTCTGCAAATCAGTAAATGTGATACATCACATAAAGAAAATGAAAGATAAAAACCACATGATCACATCAATTGCTGCAGAAAAAAGCATTTGATAAAATTCAGCACCCATTTATGATAAAAACTCAGCAAGGTGCTAATAGAGGGATCATACCTCAGCATAATAAAGGCCGCATATGACAAACCTACAGCTAATATCATACTCAATGGGCAAAAACTAAAGGTATTTCCCTTAGATCAGGAAAAAGACAGATGTCTGCTTTCACCACTCTTATTCAACATTAGAGGCCCAGTGCATGAAATTTCGTGCACTTTGGGGGGTCCCCTCAGCCTGGCCTGCACCCTCTCACAGTCCTGGATGCCTTAAGGGATGTCCACCTGCTGGGGAGCGGGACTAAGCCAGCAGTCAGACATCCCTCTCACAGTCCAGGACCCCTCGCTCCTTACCGCCTGCCTGCAGCGGAGGTGGGAGAATCTCCCGTCTGCCACCACCAGGGCTGCTGTACTCACCAGCCTTGAGCTCGCCTTCTGGATGAGTGGCGCTGAGCGGCAGCTTCTGCATTGAGCGTCTGCCCCCTGGTGGTCAGTGTACAAGTCCTAGCCAAATTGGAAAGAAGGAAGTAAAACTGTCATTATTCATGGCATTATTCACATGATATTGAACGGAGAAAACCCTAAAGACTTCACAAAAAGGCTACTAGATTTAATAAATAAATTTGTCAAAGTAGCAGGATACAAAATTAATATCCAGAAATCGGTGGCATTTTAATAAACCAATAACAAACTCTCAGAAGCAAAAACAATCCCACTTACTATTGCAACAAAAAATAAGGTACCTAGAATAGACTTAATCAAAGAGATAAAATACAGGTCCTAGGAAAACTAGGACATTGAAGAAAGAAATAGAGGAAGATGCAAACAAGTAGAAGCATATAACACGTTCATGGATTGGAAGCTTTAACATAATTAAAATGTCCACACTACCCAAAGCAATCTATAGATTCAATGCAACTCCCATTAAAATACCAATATCATATTTCATAGTCCTGGAACAAATCTTCCAAAAATTTATATGGAACCAAAAGACTCAGATAGCTTCAGCAATCTTGAGGAAGAACAACAAAGTTGGAGGGACCACAGTACCAGATATAAAACTATACTACAAAGCCATTGTAATCAAAACAGCTGGTACTGGCTGGCACAAGAACAGGGACATAAATCAATGGAACAGAACAGAAACCCAGAAATCAACCCAGGCCTTTATGGTCAATTAATATTTGACAAAGGAGGCAAGAGCATACAATGGAGTCAAGACAGTCTCTTCAATAAATGATGTTGGGAAAATTAGACAGGTACATGCAAAAAATGAAACCTACACCATACACAAGAATAAACTCAAAATGGCCCTAGCCAGGTTTTGCTCAGTGGTTAGAGCGTCAGCCTGCAGACTGAAGTGTCCTGGGTTCTACTCTGGTCAAGGGCATATACCTTGGTTGCAGGCTCCTCCCTGGCCCTGGGCCCTGGTCGGGGCTTGTGCAGGAGGCAACTAATTGATGTGATTCTCTCACATCGATGTTTCTCTCTGTCTTTCCCTCTCTTCCACTCTCTAAAAATCAATGGAAAAATATCCTTGGGTGAGGATTAAAAAAGTAAGCAAGCAAACAAACAAACAAATCAAAATGGATAAAAGACTTAAATGTAAGTCATGAAACCATAAAAATCTTAGAAGAAAACATAGGCAATAAAATCTCATGCATCTCTTGATGCAATATTTTTACTGATATGTTTCCAAGGGCAAGGGAAACACAGGAAAAAATAAATGGAACTACATCAAACTAAGAAGATTTTGCACAGCAAAAGAAATTATCATGTGGAATCCAATGAACAAAATAAACTGATGAACAAACTAGGTCCAGAGAGATAGAAGCATGGAACAGACTGACGAATTTCACAGGGAAGGCAGGGTGGGTGGGAAGAGATTAACTGGGGAACTTATATGCATAGTCCATGGAGACAGTCAATAGTGTGGTGAAGGCCTGGGAGGGTTGGGTGTGGGGTGGAGGAGGTCAATGGGGAAAAAATGAAGGGGACAACTGTAATACTTTCACTGATAAAGATAAAAAAAAGAAATCATCAGCAAAATGAAAAGAGAACCCACCTTATGGGAGAACATATTTGGAAAGGATTCATCGAAAGGGGGTTAATTTCCAAAATGTATAAAGAATTTATACAATTCAACACTAGGAAGACAAATTAAAACTACAATGAGGTATCACCTCACACTGGTCAGAATGGCTCCTATTAATAAATGAACAAAGAACTGGTGTTGGTGAGGCTGTAGAGAAAAGGGAACCCCAGTGACTGTTGGTGAGAATGCAGACTGGTATATAGCCACTGTGTGAAAACAGTGTGGAGTTTCCTCAAAAAATTAAAAATGGAACTCCCATTTGACCCAGTGATCCCACTTCTGGTTATATATCCTAAGAATCTGAAACACCAATCAGAAAGAATATATTTATCTTCTCAAACATAAAAATATTTTATTAAAATACATGCCTTTGCTTAGCACCCATCACCAGATCTTTTGAGGCCCAGTCTAAGTTTAAACTTCCATCGGTTGTAGCTTATTCAAAGCCAGTAGGCAGCAGTAATGGTTAATAGTCTCAGAAGCCTAATATGTCATCTTCTTTTTTTGGACTAGGTGTTTAACTCTTAACACTTCAGACAATTCTGTTATGACTCAAAAAGTGAAGCCACTATCAGTTGAAAACATATTAGTAATTGCTTTTTAAAAAGCCTGGTATACTTGGAAAAGCAACAGGGTAATTCCTGTTGCTGTGGAAGAGCAGTCGTTAACAGCAGGAGCCAGAAGTATGATCTTGGGCAAGTTGTTTAACCTCTCCTTTACTTTGGTTTCCACATCTGTAATATGCAATGATATAAATAGTGCCTATATCATAGACTTGTTGAATAAGGAGATAATATGTGAGAAATGAAAAATGGCGAGGAGTTGGGAAAGCTGCATGGAGGCATTTAGCCAGGTACCATTTAGAACCAGAGGCCTCTAACTTAGAGCCGGGCTGTGATGTTCCCAGTAGGACATAAACTTGCTCACAGAAGATAAGCAATGCTCACAGGACCAGGGTTGAAACAAGCTGAGACAAGGCAACTCCGCAAACACAAGAGGACTAAACTCCCCGCTCTTCAAACTGACGCAGTGACTACTGCTTCTCTGTTTGTTTCTTAAAGTAAGAATCTCCATTGCTATTTGAGCTTGAAATGTTCTCAAAGATACTTATTCTTGCCTTGACTCAGAGCTTCATAGAGCAGCATGGAATGTGTTACCACTACTTCGTCAATGACAACGTGGTTCTAATTCTCTTGCCTCCAAGGTAACAACTATTAAGATGCCTCATCTCCAAACTGCTCCCTCTTCTAGATGAAATCCATCCTGGAACTGATCCAGAATAGATTCCAATCTGTGAGAAGCCTTCACCCACTCCTCTTACTGAGAAGTCCCCTGAATCCTCTGGGGTGCATTGTCTCTTGCTGCAGCAAGCTAAGCAAAACTCGCTTTCCCCCCACGAGTACAGTGTGCATTTTCGTGCAGCCCCTTTTGGCTACTCAGAACCTGCTTTGCTTCTTATAATACATTTAATTTGGCAGACTCCTATTGTCAGTCATCCAGACCCTCTATCTCATTTGACTTTTACAGTCCCCCCAAAAAGCTATTTGGAGACTTTCCATAGTAAGTTAGAGGCCTCTGGTTCTAAAGTGTACCTGGCTAAATGCCTCCTCCATGCAGCTTTCCCAACTCCTCATCGAGAGCCCACAACGTCACAGAAAAACCAGCTACATATTGAGACTGGCAACTCAATTCCAGAACCTTGAAAGAAGTGACACTAATTAGAAAGTGTATGCAACATGGATGAGAATAACCCACCATGCTCTATTTCACATTACACCCATAATTGGCTCAAAAATTAGATTTCTGCAAGGTCAAAGATAAAGATGGTTGTACCTCCCTAACAAATATTCCCAGGCTCAGACCAACCAAAAAACAGAGAAAACAGAGAAAATGTTCTTTATCCTGTTTGTGCTTCTCTGGGAGTTACTCAAAATTTTGATTTTCATCTCCACCTGTCCCCAACCCACCATCTTTCTACAATCAGACAAGATGGACAATCCCAGAAACCATAGGCGAGACATGGGGGAAGAAGTGAGGAAATAGTAAGGGAGGCAAGAAAGACTAGGGATGATTCACCCACCACAAGTTCAGTAAGGAGTAAGAAAGGGTCTTAGTAGCAATGCATTCTGGGAATTGTAGTTTCTACGTCTTACATCACAATATGTGAGAAAACCCATTGGGACACAGGCAGAAAATATTATTTTTATTTCTATTTAGACTTTGTTTAAAAAATTTAAAAGAAATTAAGCTAGTTAATAATATGTCAATACTGATCTATTAAATGTAACAAATGTAATATGCTAATGTACATGATCATAATAAAGGAATCTAGGAGTAGAGTATATGAGAATTCTTAGAATTCTCTGCATTATCTTCTTGATTTTTATGTAAATCTAAAACTGTATATAGATAAATGTATTAAAATACTTGAAAATAAAGAAGTAAAAGTTTTATTAATATGTAATGTACAATAACACTTGTGCCCTAATTTATGCTATTGTCATCTCCAGTAAATGAGGGAAAAGTGGGAGTTCTACAGCATGGATAGTTTATGGAGGTAATTTCACTCAGTTATTCATTTCCATCACTTGGCAACATTTTGTGGGTTATGCATGCTTAATTAAGTAGATATGTGGATTATGACATCCAGTTTTATGTAAGCTAATCTTCTCAAAGTGATAAATCAGTTTAAAATATTCCAGCAAATAAACTGTGAATTCAGAGTAATGTTAACATCAGTGAATAACAAAATGGCAGAACTGTATTCTCTCATTCCTGGCTGGCATTTTTTCTTTAGTCACATTAGTGAAAACAGTGACTCTCAAAAGACTATTTGAAATATTATTGATAAACTTTACACTATTTTAAAAATTGATTTTAGGGAGAAGGAAGGGAGAGGGATAGAGAGATATAGACATCAGTGTGAGAGAAACATCTATTGGCTGCCTTCTGAACACACCCTACTGGGGGTCGAGCCTACAACCCAGACAGGTGCCCTGACTGGGAATCAAACCAGTGACCTCTTGGTTCATGGGTTGACACTTAACTATTGAGCATACCAGCCAGACTTACTTACACCATAAAAATTTTTTTAAAAAAATTGTTTTTATTGATTTCAAAGAGTTAAGAAGAGAGAGAGAGAAGAGAGAGAGAGAGAGAGAGAGAGAGAGAGAGAGAGAGAGAGAGAGAAATATCAATGATGAGACAGAATCATTAATTGGCTGCCACTTGCACACCCCACACTGGAAATTGAGCCTGAAACCCAGGCATGTGCCCTGACCAGGAATTGAACTGTTACCTCCTGGTTCATAGGTCAACACTCAACCATTGAGCCACGCCAGCTGGTCTTATACCATTTTTAATGATTAATTTTGTCCTATTTGTTTACTATACATTTAGTATTAGTTAATTATGAAGTAATTATCATTACCAAGACATTTAAAAACTTTTTTGTTAACCCCAGATATAAAGAGAAACCTCTACAATTTTCTCAGTGATGTTTAAAGTCATGCCACTGGAAGTGAAAGAAAGAACCTCAAAGAGACTTGAATGAAAAATACCTCCAAAGGTGCTTGTCTGATGCTACATTGGTAGTTTTATCCCTGCAATCAGAGCTGTGAGATAAATATGGTACATGAGCAAAAAGAGAGAGATCACAGAGATCTTTGCATTTCAGAATGAAATAATCACATCATAAATATCCTCTTCTGAGGTTAATATATAAAGACAAAAAGCCTTATGCCATTGTTTATTCTTCATTAGTAAAAATACCTAAAATATTAATATTAAGGCAAGAAAGACTAGGGATGATGCACCCACCACAAGTTAAGTAAGGAGTAAGAAAGGGTCTTGTAGCAGTGCATTCTGGGAATTGTAGTTTCTATATGTATTACATCACTATATGTGAGAAAATCCTTTGGGGCACAGGCAGAAAATATTATTTTTATTTCTATTTAGATTTTGTTTAAAAAATTTAAAAGAAATTAAGCTAGTTAATAATATGTCAATACTGATCTATTAAATGTAACAAATGTAATATGCTAATGTACATGATCATAATAAAGGAAACTAAGGAAATTAGTAAAAATACCTAAAATATTAATATTAAGTGACAAACTAAAATGTATTTATTTGACAGAAGACACTGATGTAAAACACATGAAGGACTATTGCCAAAGATTTGAAGAAACAACTGTTAAAATAAATCACACATTTTAAGAAGTTTGCTGTGTTGCATTGTCATAAATTATGAAATTTTCTAAATTTTGTTTTATTTATTTTTCTGATGCTTCCAAAACATTTATTTTTTTTAATTTATTTTTTTAATTTATTGCTTAAAGTATTACAAAGGGTATTACTCTAAATTTTGTTTTAATAATAAAATGCATGACATATTTCTTGTGAGTCATTGAAGAAGGATATTCTGAATACAATGTATGTTCAGGATTAAATAACTTTAAAACAAATATAATGTTTTATGGGAAAAACATGCAAGTGTTACCACTGATGGAGTGACTGCTGGGACTGTGGTAAAAAAATAATTCCCAGGGAAGGTGGCAAAGATGGCGTCTCCCTTGTAAAATTCACCGTGTGATTGCTAGGTGAACTCTTGGGGCAAAGAAGTTATGCTAAAAGTGCACAAAGGGCTGCAACAGTTCTTCAATGTCATTTAAAAATATGTACATAGATAGAAATATAAAAGAGTGCATTTAATGAGATGGACTGTGATAGTGGAAAATCTTTTGCAGCACACAATTGTTGCTGATTGTTAATGGTGAATGACATAAAAGAGTTATTGTACCTAAAAATGGGCCACTCATTTTTCTGATTCCAAATCACTCGCCTTGATTGTTTCTGTGTTCCAACCTAGTAGGTGTTTTTGAAGGAATGAATAATCTGTCCCAGAACAAAGTTGACATTTGGAAATACCACTGGTTTCCTCTTTAAAAGAAACTAGTGAGATGGAGAGTGCATTTTGAAAGCAGGTATCTAATGGTTATCTCTGGGTGTTAGGATTTCTCTTCTGTTTTCTGAATTTTTCAAGGCGGCCCCTCCCCCCATGTGTTGCATTATACTATCACAAAACCAAGTTATTTTAAAAACGTGCTTGGCACATAGTTGGAGCTCTGTAAGTAGAGGATCTTTCAAATGTAAAAAGAAAAAAGGCAAAGGCCAAGCAAAGCCTTCTGACGCTGGAATAAAGTAAAACTGCAGCAGGAAATGTTCAAGAGGCAATGCAGTGTTTTCCCTGTGCTGTTCGTAAGTGAACTGGAATCTAAGTGGTTGTTTTTTTCCCCTTGGTAACCCTGGACTGTGACCTGTCAGAACAAATCTTACCTAATAATAGACAAACATGTAAATTGACTGTACCTTCGCTAGGCTAACCAGCCAATCAGGAGAGTATGCAAATTAATCCAACAAAGATGGTGGTTAATTTGCATACTAGGCTCTAAGCGGCAGAGCGATGCCTGAGGGCTCCTCGGCAGGAGCAGCGAAACCTGATGGAAGCCCTGTGTGTTTATGTCTCCCATCAGGCCCCAGCAGCCCCAAGCCCCGCCACCTCAGTGCTGGGGCTGCTGGGGGCTTGATTGGAGACACAAACCCACAGGCCTGGCACCCAGCAGCCCCAAACCCTGCCATCAGGGAGCTGGGGATGCTGGGGTCAGAATCAGAGACACAAACCTGCAGGCCTGGCACCCAGCAGCGCCAAGGCCCACCACCTCAGTGCTGGGACTGCTGGTGGCCTGATCGAAGACACAGATCCGCAGCCCTAGCACCCAGCAGCCCCAAGGCCCACCACCTCAGTGCTGGGGCTGCTGGGGGCCTGATCGAAGACACAGATCCGCAGCCCCAGCACCCAGCAGCCCCAAGCCCTGCCATCAAGGTGCTGGGGCTGCTGGGGGCAGGATTGGAGACACAAATCTGAAGGGGGACCCTGAACCCAGGAGCACCGAGCCCTGCCACCACAGTGCTGGGGCTGCTGGGGGCAGGATGGGAGACACAAACCCTCAGGGGGGCCGGCACCCAGCAGCCCCAAGGCCCACCGCCTCGGCACTGGGGCTGCTGAGGGCAGGATCGGAGACACAAACCCTGCGAGCCCTGCACAGGACGGGTGCTCCGCTCCAGGCAAAGTGCTTTCCCTCCGACCCCGCTCTCCCTGGGAGTCGGGCACAGAGGGCGCTCTCCCTGGGAACCCGGAAATCCGCCTCTGGGGCGACTGCGCAGCAGCCACGCCTGGCGAGCCACGGAGAGGGCGAACTACCCATGCGGATGTGTACACTGGCGGAGGCCACGCAGCTGCCATAGTTGAAGTTGTCCTTGATGTAGGAGCGGGGGTAGCGGGGATCAGAGTCGGCCAGGTTGGCAATGGAACCCCAGCTCCCCACTGAATGACTAGAGCACAGGGTCCTCAGTCATTTCCTAAGCAGCAGTCAGCCCTGACCCGGGATCAAACCCGAAACCTAAGTAGGTGCCCTGGCAGAATGGAACCCAAACCTTTGCTGTGGCAGAGGAGCTCCAACCCACAGCAGGGGCTGGGGCACCCAGAGGGGTTTTGTTGAGGGGCCCTGACAGGCAGCGTGCAGTGCAGTGGGATAGAACCTCCTCCCCATACTGCAAGGCTGCAGGTTGGATTCTGGTCAGGGCACAGACAAGAAGCAACCAAAGAGAGCATAATATGTGGAACAGCACACTGGTGTTTCGCTCCCTTCTTCTCTCTAAAATAATCAATCAATAAACATTAAAATAAAAAATAAACCCTCTGGCTTGCAGAGTTGCTAAAAAAGTTAGAAAGTGAAGTCCCATCCCTTCCCGCTCATTCAACGAATACTTCATTAGCTCCTTCAATAATCACACTGGGGATGGGTGTTTGTTGGTTTGTTTTGGTTAATCCTCACCTGATGACACTTTTGCATTGCTTTTTTTTTTTTTTTCCCGGAGAGTGGAAGGGAGGGAGAAAGAAAGAAACTAATGTGAGAGACATCAATTGGTTGCCTCTTGCTGAATCCCTGACCAGGGCCCAGATTGAGCCTGCAACCCAGGTACATGCCCTTGATTGGAATCCAACCTGGTACCCTTCAGACCGCCTGTAGAAGCACTATCCACTGAACCAAACCAGCATTTTTTTCTTTTTAAGTCCTCCCCTAAGGATATGTTTTTTTCATTGATTCTAGAGAGAGGAAGGGAGAGAGAAAGTTCCCCAAGCATTCTGACAGGGATGGAACCCACAATCTGTGTATGTGCCCTCACCTGGATTCGAACCCATTACCCGTTGGTGCGTGGGAGGACACTCTAACTACTGATCCACACTGACCAGGACCTGGACCTACACTTAAAATTTTTTTTCAGATCTGCCCTGGCCAGGTGGCTCAATTGGTCAGAGTCTCAACCTGTACACTAAAGGAGTTCCTGTTGGATTCTAGGTTAGGGCACATACTTAGGTTTAGCTTAGATCCCAGTCGGTCAGCAGGTGCAGAGGCAGCCGACTGGTATTTCTCTGTTACATGGATGTTTTTCTCTCTAAAAATCAATTTTAAAAACATCCTTAGGTGAGAATTAAATATATATATTAAAAAATTTTCAGATCTAAAATTTCATTTGGTTCTTTTTTAAATTTTATTTTTCATTTACAGTTCACATTCAGTATCCTATCCTATATAATAAAACCCTCAAAAATGTATTTCAGGAGAAACCAAGATGGCGGCATAGGTTAACGCCGGAGATTGCTGCCTCGAACAACCACTTCAAAAAACAACTAAAAGACGGAACGGACATCATCCAGACCACAGGAAGGCTGGCTGAGTGGAAATTCTACAACTAGGAGGAAAGAGAATATCATACCCAGACTCAGAGGAGGCGCAGTGCTGAAGTGAAATACTAAGGTGCGGAGTGCGCGCGGAGCGGGCTGGAGGCGGAGGGCGCAGTTGTTGTTTTCAATCGGGAGGGAGTTTCAGACTCTGAGCTCCAGATGCGGGCGAGTCTCTAGGGACCCAGACTCAAACGGGAGAAGCGGGACTGTCTGGCTGCGGTCGGAACTCGAAGGCAGCTTTCTCTCCGAGGTTAGCAGCGGTTGCTGGGACTGTGAGGCAGAGCCCCTAGGGACGGAACTGAGAGCAGCCATAACTGATCGCTCCAGCCCGCCCTGTAGATCCCCGGGGACCCGCCCCACCCAAGCCCTGTGCAGAGCCATTTGCCGGATAGCCTCAGGCAAATGCTAGATTAGCACCGCCCTAGAGATCCAGCACAGAAGCTCTCCCACTGCAGACACAGCGGACTCTCATAGCCAGTTAGCCTGGAGGTCAAATCACCCCCGGTATTGCCAACAACAATCAAGGCTTAACTACAACAAGACTGCACACAAAGACCACTAGGGGGTGCACCAAGAAAGCATAAAAAATGCGGAGACAAAGAAACAGGAAAAAACTGTCAATGGAGGATATTGAGTTCAGAACCACACTTTTAAGGTCTCTTAAGAAATGTTAGAAGCCGCCGATAAATGTAGTGAGATCCTCAAGAAATCTAATGAGACCCTCGATGTTATGATAAAGAACCAACTAGAAATTAAGCATACACGGACTGAAATAACGAATACTATACAGACTCCCAACAGCCGACCAGAGGAGCGCAAGAATCAAGGCAAAGATTTGAAATGTGAAGAAGCAAAAAACACCCAACCAGAAAAGCAAAATGAAAAAAGAATCCAAAAAAAACGAAGATAGTGTAAGGAGCCTCTGGGACAGCTTCAAGCGTACCAACATCAGAATTATAGGGGTGCCAAAAGATGAGAGAGAGCAAGATATTGAAAACCTATTTGAAGAAATAATGACAGAAAACTTCCCCCACCTGGTGAAAGAAATAGACTTACAGGTCCAGGAAGCACAGAGAACCCCAAACAAAAGGAATCCAAAGAGGACCACACCAAGACACATCATAATTAAAATGCCAAGAGCAAAAGACAAAGAGAGAATCTTAAAAGCAGCAAGAGAAAGAAACTCAGTTACCTACAAGGGAATACCCATACGACTGTCAGCTGATTTCTCAACAGAAACTTTGCAGTCCAGAAGCAAATGGCAAGAAATATTCAAAGTGATGAATACCAAGAACCTACAACCAAGATTACTTTATCCAGCAAAGCTATCATTCAGAATTGAAAGTCAGATAAAGAGCTTCACAGATAAGGAAAAGCTAAAGGAGTTCACCACCAAACTAGTATTATATGAAATGCTGAAAGGTATCCTTTAAGAAGAGGAAGAAGAAGAAAAAGGTAAAGATACAAATTATGAACAACAAATATGCATCTATCAACAAGTGAATTTAAGAATCAAGTGAATAAATAATCTGGTGATCATAATAGAATCAGGGACATAGAAAGGGAATGGACTGACTTTTCTTGGGGGGGAAAGGGGTGTGGGAGATGCAGAAAGAGACTGGACAAAAATCGTGCACCTATGGATGAGTACAGTGAGTGGGGAGTGAGGGCAGAGGGTGGGGCGGGAACTGGGAGGAGGGGAGTTATGGGGGGAAAAAAGAGGAACAAATGTAATAATCTGAGCAATAAAGATTTAATTAAAAAAAAAGAGGTAAGAGGGCCACTTCTTAATACTAATTCAACAAGAGGATGTAATATGGTAAACATATATGCACTCAATACAGGAGCATCCAAATACATAAAAAAAAATTCTGGAAAATATCAAGGGTGAGATCGACAGCAATACGATCATAGTAGGGGACTTTAATACCCCATTGACATCACTGGATAAATCCTGTAAACAAAAAATCAATAAGGAAACAGAAATTCTAAATTACTCACTACATCAGATGGAACTAATTAACATCTTCAGAACATTTCACCCCAAATCTACAGAATATACATTCTTCTCAAGTGCACACAGGACATTTTCAAAGATAGAACACATATTGGGACACAGGCAAAGCGTCTTCATATTCAAGAAGATAGAAATCATATCAAAATCTTTTCAGGTATTGATGGAATAAAATTAGAAACCAACTACAATAAAAACAATAAAAAAAATCAAACACTTGGAGGCTAAATAGCGTGCTAGTAAACAATGATTGGGTTACCAAAGAGATCAAAGAAGAAATAAAAAGCATCTTGGTAACAAACAACAATGAAAACACAACAATCCAAAATCTATGGAACACAGTGAAAGCAGTCTTGAGAGGGAAGTTTATAGCTCTACCTCAAATAAAACAAGAAAAAATGGTAATAAATTATGTAACCCTACAACTTAAAGAACTAGAAAGAAAGCAACAAGAAAAGCCCCGAGTAAGCAGAAGCAAGGAAATAATAAAGATCAAAGTCAAAATAAATGACATAGAAACAAAAAACAAACAAACAGAACACAACACACACACACACACAAACAAACAAACAATAAACCAAAAACAATACAAAAGTTCAATAAAACCAAGAGCTGTTTCTTTGAATGGATAAACAAGATTGATAAACCTCTAGCCAGGCTCACCAAGAAACAAAGAGAGAGGACCCAAATAAATAAAATCAGAAATGAAAGAGTTGAAATAACAACCGACCCCACAGTCATACAAAGGATTATAAAAAATACTACAAACAACTCTACTCAAATAAACTGAACAACCTAGACAAAATGAACATAGTCCTAGAAAATTACGACCTTCTAAAACTCATTTAGGAAGAATAAAAAAAACATGAATAGGCTGATAACTACTGATGAAATTGAAGCAGTAATCAGAAAACTTTCAGCAAACAAAAGCCCTGGTCCAGACAGCTTCACAGGGAAGTTTTACCAAACATTCAAAGAATTAAAACCTATTATTCTCAGACTATTCAAAAAAATAAAAGAGGAAAGCACACTTCCAACCTCTTTCTATGAAGCCAGCATTTACCTAATCCCAAAACCAGATAAAGACACTACAAAGAAAGAGAATTACAGGCCAATATCCACAATGAACATAGATGCTAAAATCCTCAACAAAATTCTAGCAAATTGGATCCAGCATTGCATTAGAGAGATCATACACCATGACCAAGTGGGATTTGTTCTGGGGATGCAAGGATGGTACAATATCCACAGATAAATAAAGATGATACATCACATAAACAAACTGAGAGACAAAAATTACATAATCATATCAATCAATGCAGAAAAAGCATTTGACAAAACCCAACACCCTTTCTTGATCAAAACTCTCAGCAATGTGGGAATAGAGGGATCATACCTCAACATAATAAAAGCCTTATATGAGAAACCTACAGCCAACATCATACTCAATGGGCAAAAACTAAAACAATTTCTCCTAAGAACAGGAACAAGACAGGGATGTCCACTTTCACCAGTCCTGTTCAACATAGTACTGGAAGTGCTAGCCATAGTAATCAGACCAGAAGAAAGAAAAGGCATCCAAATTGGAAAAGAAGAAGTATAACTGTCTTTATTTGCAGATGACATGATATTGTACATAGAAAACCCTGAAGACTCCATAAAAAACTACTATACTTAATAAATGAATTCAGCAATGTAGGAGGATACAAAATTAACACCCAGAAATCTATGGCTTTTTTATACACCAATAATGAAGTCACAGAAAGAGAAACTAAAAAAAAAATCTGATTTACCATTGCAACAAAAAAAAATTAAGATAGCTAGGAATATATTTAACTAAGGAGGTAAAAGACCTGTACTTGAAAAACTACAGAACATTGAAAAAAAGAGATAGAGGAAGACGTAAACAAATGGAAGAATATACCATGTTTATGGATTGATAGAATCAACCTCATTAAAATGTCCATACTACCCCAAGCAATCTATAGATTCAATGCAATCCCCATTAAAATACCAACGGCATATTTCACAGACCTAGAACAAATTCTCCAAAAATTCATATGGAATAAAAAAGACTCTGAATCACCACAGCAACCCCGAGAAAGAAAAACAAAGTTGGAGGGATCACAATACCAGATATCAAGCTATATTACAAAGCCACCGTTCTCAAACTGCCTGGTACTAGCACAAGAACAGACATATAGATCAATGGAACAGAACAAAGAACCCAGACATTGACCCAAGCCATTATGCTCAATTAATATTTGACAAAGGAGGCAAGCGCATACAATAGAGTCAAGACAGTCTCTTCAATAAATGGTGTTAGGTAAATTGGACAGATACATGCAAAAAAATGAAACCAGATCACCAACTTACACCATACACAAAAATAAACTCAGAATGGATTAGGACTTAAACGTAAGATGGGAAACCATAAAAAAATTAGTAGCATCCAAAGGAAGCAAAATATCAGACATATATCATAGCAGTATCTTTACTGATACAACTCCTAGGATAATGGAAACTAAGAGAAAATAAACAAATGGGACTACATCAAAATAAAAAGCTTCTGCACATCAAAAGAAACCATCAACAAAACAACAAGGAAGCCCACTGCATGGGAGAACATATTTGCCAGTTATTTCTGATAAGATTTTAATCTTCAAAATTACAGAGAACTCATACAACTTAACAAAAGGAAGATAAACAATCCAATAAAAAAATGGGCAAAGTACCTAAATAGACACTTTTTGAAAGAGGACATACAGAAGGTGAAAGACATATGAAAACATGTTCAAAGTCACTAATCATCCGAGAGATGCAAATCAAAAAGACAATGAGGTACCATCTTATACCTGTCAGAATGGCAACCATCAACAAATCAACAAACAAGTGCTGGTGAGCATGCGGAGAAAAAGGAACCCTCATGCACTGCTGGTGGGAATGCAGACTGGTGCAGCCACTGTGGAAACAGTAAGGAGTTTCCTCAAAAAATTAAAAATGGAACTTCCATTTGACCTAGTAATCCCACTTCTAGGACTATATCCCAAGAATTCAGAAACACCAGTCAGAAAGGGTATATGCACTCCTATGTTCATAGCAGCACAATTTACAATAGCTAAGATTTGGAAACAGCCTAAGTGCCATCAGCAGATGAGTGGATTAAAAAACTGGTACATCTACACAATGGAATACTATACTAAAAAAGAAGGAACTCTTACCATTTGCAACAGCATGAATGGACCTGTAGAGCATTATGCTAAGTGAAATAAGCTAGTTGAAGAAAGATAAATATCACATGATCTCACTTATTTGTGGAATATAATAAGCAACATGAACTGATGAACAAAAATAGAGCCAGAAGCTTTGAGCAGACCATCCAACGTAAGAGGGAAGGCAGGGGAGGGGGTGGAGTAAGAGATCAACCAAAGGACTTGTATGCATGCATATGAGCATAACCAATGGACACAGACAGTAGGGGGGTGAGGGCATGTGCTGGGGGGTGACAATGGCTGTGGAGAGGTCAATGGGGGAAAAAGGAGACATGTAGTACTTTAAACAATAAAAAATTTAAATTAAAAAAATGGCATAATGAAGATGATGTGCTTCCAGGCCTGAAATTGCTAGTAATTCAGAGGGAGAGCTTGTGGCCTGGACTGGACAGCTTTCTGAGGCATGCCTGTGCCCTCCCTATAGCTACCCTCAAGGAGAGAGGGTCCTGGGAGGCTGTGAGGCTGCAGAGCAGCTGGGTGGCCAGGGTTTGCTCAATGAAGGAGTCTAGAGGTTTGGACCTCAGGATGATGACACAGCTTGGTGTGCCTGTAGAAGGGGGGTGAGGCCCCACGTGAACCCCAGTGAAGAGTGCTACAGCCTCCTTCTCAGTGTCCAGGTGGTGGGCACAGTGTGAGGGGATGCCCTTGCTCTCTCCTCACCCTTCGCTCCATTTGGGCAATTTTCCTGACACTTGAGACTCGAGCTCTCATTCCCAAGCCATGCCTCACTTCGCTGCCTCTGTCCAATCAGGAATGACCTATTTGACGATAAATTATTTTGTGTTCTGTTAGTTTAGCTTTGTAAAAATATTTTAGTTAACATAGGTCTCTCTGAGGCATTATTTTTTAAAAGGCATCAGGTAGTTATTTTTATTTTTTACCTTGGTACAAAATACATGCTCATTGTAGAATGTTTGGAAAACGAATAGTCAAAGAAGAAAACTAAAACCTCCTATGGCTCCAGGATGCAGAGAGAAGCCTGGCTTTCTCAGCTGTCACTGTGCCTTTCAAAAGACATTTCAGCTCCCAGAGGCGGGATGGGTTTCTTTCGGTGCCGCTGTATCACTCAGCACCATCCTTTCTCTCCGGCCCACTTCCCCAACTTCATCCTGTCGGTGCTTTGTGATGTGCTGCTGTCCTGCTGTCTCTCTCACATCATCATGGTCAGCTGTTTTGGTAAAGTATGGAGGTTTATTATAAGGTGAAGGTTCAATGTACAGGGTTGAAGTCAGGTGTTTAAGAATCTGAACATAAATAAACTTGTTTAGTTGCAAAGAGTAGAAACCCATTCCCAGGAGCCCAAGTGAAACAAGACTTTCTCCCATGGCAGCATCAGAACTCAGTGGCTGGAAGGCAGGGGGCGTCATAGGGAGTCCTCCCCACTCTGTTCTGGCACCGCGGGCTTTGCAGCAGGCTTGCTGCTCTCTGTGCACCACTGCCTTCCACCCTCTCACAGACTCACTCCTGGGCCTCTTCATGGCTGTCCCCACCGGGAGAAGGCCTGGCCCTCCTGCAGCCTCGCTCCTTCCTCCTCTGTCTCTTTGTCTCCCACTTGTTTGGTCCAGTACTGGGGGGCTGCTACTCCCTCCAGAAACATGGATGAGATGGGTTCTCTAAAGAGAATAGAAGCCAGCGCAGAACCTAAATGTTGTCCATGCTTCACGTGGGAAAGAGACTAGAAGGAACAGATCAGACAAGCATTTCCACGAGCACCACACTCCTCCCAGACCCTACCAAACCTCACCGCGTCAGAGCACCATCTCTGAACAGCTAATATCTGTTCCCACCTTGAACTCCTTTATTGCCCTGGCACTTATCATGTTGCATTTTAACTCTCCATTTACATGCTGTACTTTCCTTTAAAGATGGTGAACTCCCACAAGGCAGAAAATCTTCTATTTATCTTTGCATCGCCACTCATGTTCCAGGGTCTAGCATCACAAGATAATTCCACAAAGGTCTGTGGAATTAATGCTCACAGAGTAGGATGTGAAGAAGGAGTAAAGCTGGAAGAAATCTCTAATTAGACAGGGAACTTTCACAAGAAAATAAGAACTCTCATCTTTAGATGTGTACTGATTGGTGTTGTTTAAAGAACTAAATGATTTGTCTTTGATTAAAAGAAAACAATCGGTTCCTTTGTTGCCTGGTTTTGCTCTGACCCTTCCTGAAGGCGTTGAGCTTGATGCACACTGAAAGAACGTGAGGGTTTTGACCCTGAAGGTGTAGGGCGCTGTGATGGCTCCAAGGCTGTCTGGGAATGTTGGTTGGGTTGAGCATCTGATTGGAGTGGACTTTTTCATTTGCGGTTAGGTGCCGTGGGTACTTGGCAAACGGCACAGCAAAGAAAACTACAAATGTCCCCAGTGAGTGAGGGGGAAAACTTGAGAACTTAGTAGAATTTCCATTCCTGAAGGTTCTCTTGATACTGCCTTTAAAATTTTGACATTATTTTCCCAAATGATCACAGTGGCCTGGCCAAAAGTCATGCATCCAAGAATGACAATTAGAGAAATGGGTCATGTAAAATGCTAGTGGTGGTTAAAGAAGGGGCCGTATAACTTTTGTGGACAGTTTAGTGTTAGGGAGAGAATCCCAGAAATCATGGTACCTGCACCCCATGTGGAGTCCACCAGCATTGGGTGTGGCATTTGTGTCAGTCACGCTAGTAAACAATACTATGCTGTAATATTCAGGGAGAAACGAAGGGAAGGAATTGCCTAAAAGATATGTCTCCTCCTCTCCCGCCTGGTTGTAGAATCTCATGCTCTAAATTTGTAGAACTAAACATAGAAAAAGTTGTTAGTAGTTGCCATTTATTTTTGAAACCCACCCATCAGTCTCAGTGCCATATTCATTCTCCTAGTTTTCTTAGCTTGTTCTCCACCCATTGCTACTTTGTGTCTTGTCAGCTCATGTTCTATCTGGTGGACTAAGCTTCCCCTCTTTTTTCCTTCTTGGATAACTGAAGTTCAATGAATCTGTGCACCGGGCCTCTAGTTTCATAATAACTATGTATGGCGCGAGGTGGGGACTAGACTTATGGGGAGGAGATCACTTTGTAAGTTATATAAATGTCTAGCCACTAAGCTATACACTAAAACTAATATAATATTGAATGCAAACTGTAATTTTAAAAAATTTAAAAAATCAATCGATCGATCAATCAGCTTTGTAGGTGTAGGTGAATCTCTCTGTGAAGAGACAACTGCCTTTTGATAATCTAGATCAGCCATGGGCAAACTACGGCCCGCGGGCTGGATCCGGCCTGTTTGAAATGAATAAAACTATTGAAAAAAAAGACCGTACACTTTTATGTAATGATGTTTACTTTGAATTTATATTAGTTCACACAAACACTCCATCCATGCTTTTGTTCCGGCCCTCCAGTCCAGTTTAAGAACCCATTGTGGCCCTCAAGTCAAAAAGTTTGCCCACCCCTGATCTAGATGCATTCTTTTCATTTATTCAGATGGAGTTTGAGTAAAAAAGCTCTCCTAGAAAGGATTGAGCTCCACACCAAAGGGTCAGAAAGAGCTTTTTAATAGTGAAATCTTGCCAGGCCTCTGTAATGTGTTTACTGAGCTCCAAGGGGGTGGAGGCTGGACAGTTTTTTCACCAGCTCTTCAGAATCCTGGAGCCCTAGGGATTATTTTTATGACTCTACCCTACACATTAGACAATTATTCCGTTCTGCATTTCCTGTCAAGGTGCATAGCGAATGCTTACAGTTGATGTTTTAACTGGGTTCATCCACAGTCCTGAAGTGGCATGCCATTCACAGATCATATTTGTTAGCTATTCAGTTGCTAGAGATGGCACTGAATGCACTTGCTCAGACGTATTCTGAGGAGACA
This sequence comes from Myotis nattereri, assembly GCF_964212035.1. NCBI lineage: Eukaryota > Metazoa > Chordata > Mammalia > Chiroptera > Vespertilionidae > Myotis > Myotis nattereri. The sequence continues at coordinate 11,327,050 of NC_138080.1, forward strand.
TTTCAGCTGTAGAGATTATGGGCTGCTAGTTTCCTTGAAGTTGGTGCTCTCGGAGCTCCAGTGGGAGACACTGAAGAGACCTAAGGGACATTTTCTCATTATTGATTTGATGTGAACACCTGGCCCATGTCTACAAGATGTAGAAATAGGTTATAATTGGGTTCTGAAATCCAGCACAAACTGGAAAATCAGTGCATGTATTTAGGTTCATTAACTCTTTTTTTTTTTTGTCTATGAATTAATTTTTATTATTGGCATTGCCCTGGCATGGAATTTCCATCTTAACTTATACAAAATTTAACACTTTGAATAACAAAACAGTTTATTTGTTTTGTTCTTTATGATTGAATAGTCACTAGGTGACAATACATGTGTCATTTTGGTGTTAATCCTCACCTGAGGATATTTTTTCATTGATTATTATTATTATTTTTTTTGAGAGAGAGAGTTGAGGGTGAGGGCAGGGTGAGAGAGACAGAGAAAAAGAAACATTGATATGAGAGAGACACATCACTGGCTTCGATGGGGACCAGGGATCAAACCTGCAACCCAGGTGGGAACCCTTGATTGGGAATTGAATCTGAGACCCTTTGGTGCACAGGCTGATGCATTGATTGATCAAACTCCACTAAGAACACTGGCCAGGGATGAGAAGGCTGCTTCTTAAATCATATCACTTTGTGTTCAGAAGAAAATCAATCACTCAATCAACAAAAACTACACAAGAATAAACTCAAAATGTAGAAAAGATTTAAATGCAAATCATGAAGCAACTAAAATCCTAAAAGAAAACCTAGGCAATAAAATATCAGACATCTCTTGTAGCAATATTTTTGCCAATATATCTCCTAGGGCAAGAGAAACAAAGAAAAAAATAAAATAAACTAATGGGACTACATCAAACTAAAAAGGTTCTGCACAGCAAAAGAAACCATCAACAAAAGAAAAATGGAACCCACTGTATGGGAGAATATATTTGCTAATGATACATCTGATAAAGAGTTAATGTCCAAAATGTATAAAGAACTTATACCACTCAACAGCAGGAAGACAAACAATCCAATTTAAAAAATGGGTAAAGAAATGTAAGATGGGCCCTAACCGGTTTGGCTCAGTGGATAGAGCGTCAGCCTGCGGACTCAGGGGTCCCAGGTTTGATTCTGGTCAAGGGCATGTACCTTGGTTGCGGGCACATCCCCAGTAGGAGGTGTGCAGGAGGCAGCTGGCCGCTGTTTCTCTCTCATCGATGTTTCTAACACTCTATCCCTCTCCCTTTCTCTCTGTAAAAAATCAATTAAATATGTTAAAAAAAAAGAAATGTAAGACGGGAAATGATAAAAATCCTACAAGACTCCATAGGTAGCAAAATAGCAGACATATGTCGTAGCAATATCTTTACAGACACAGCTCCTAGTGCAATGGAGACTAAGGTGAAAATAAACAAATGGGAGTACATAAAAATAAAAAGCTTCTGCACAGCAAAAGAAACTATCAACAAAACAACAAGAAAGCCCACTGCATGGGAGAACATATTTGCCAATATCTCCAGTAAGGGTTTAATCTCCAAAATTTACAGAGAACTCATACAACTTAACAAAAGGAAGATAAATGATCCAATAAAAAAATGGGCAAAGGATCTAAATAGACACTTTTCGAAAGAGGACATACAGAAGACCCAGAGACATATGAAAACATGTTCAAAGTCACTAATCATCCGAGAGATGCAAATCAAAACAACAATGAGATACCATTTCACACTTGTCAGAATGGCTATCATCAACAAATCAACAAATGACAAGTGCTGGCAAGGATATGGAGAAAAAGGAATCCTCGCGGACTGCTGGTGGGAATGCAGACTGGTGCAGCCACTGTGGAGGACAGTATGGAGTTTCCTCAAAAAGTTAAAAATGGAACTCCCATTTGACCCAGTGATCCCACTTCTAGGAATGTATCCCAAGACACTAGAAACACCAAACAGAAAGGGTGTATGCACCCCTATGTTCATAGCAGCACAATTTACAATAGCTAAGATTTGGAAACAGCCTAAGTGTCCAGCAGATGAGTGGATTAAGAAACTGTGGTACACGCCCTAGCTGGTTTGGCCCAGTGGATAGAGTGTCAAACTGAGAACTGAAGGGTCCCAGGTTCAATTCCGGTCAGGGGCACATGCCCAGGTTGTGGGCTTCATTCCCATCGGGGGACTTGCAGGAGGCAGCTGATCAATGATTCTCGCTCATCATTGATGTTTCTATCTCTCTCTCCCTCTTCCTTTCTCTCTGAAATCAATATATACAAAAAAAAAAAACAAAAAAAAAAAACCAACAACCAAAAACAAACCCTGTGGTACATCTACACAATGGAATACTATGCCGCTATAAAAAAGAAGGAAATTTTACTATTTGCAACAGGAGAGCATTATGCTAAGTGAAATAAGCCAGTTGGAGAAAGATAAATATCACATGATCTCACTCATATGTGCGATATAATGATCAACATAATTTGATGAACAAGAATAGATCCAGAAATGGTAGGGAAGTGGGGGATTAGAGAGAAACCAAAGGATTTGTATGCATGCATATTAGCATAACCAATAGACACAGACACTGGGCAGTGGGGTCTTGCCCGGGGTGGGAATGGGTGGGTGGGGGGGGGGGGTCAATTGGAGGAAAAGGAGACATATGTAAAACTTTAGACAATAAAAAAAATAAATTTAAAAAATGGGTAAAGGATCTGAATAGCCATTTTTCCAAAGAGGACATACATATGGCCAATAGACATATGAAAAAATGCTCAACCTCACTAATCACCAGAGAGATGCAAATTAAAACTACAATGAGGTGTCACCTCACACTTGCCGGAATGGCTGCCATCAATAAATCAACAAGTGCTGGAGAGGATGTGGAGAAAAAGGTACCCTAGTACACTGTTGGTGGGAATGCAGACTGGAACAGCCACTGTGGAAAACAGTATGGAGTTTCCTCAAAATATTAAAAATGGAACTGCCTTTTGATGCAGCAATTCCACTTCTTGGAATATACCTTAAGAATATTGAAACATCAATTCAAAAGAATATATGCACCCCTCTGTTCACAGCAATTCACAGCTATGTTATTTGCAATAGCCAAGATCTGGAAATGGCCCAAGTGCCCATCAGTAGATGAGTGGATAAAAAATCTGTTACCACCATGGAATACTACACAGCCATAAAAAAGAAGGAACTCTTGCCCTAACTGGTTTGGCTCAGTGGATAGAGCATCAGCCTGTGGACTTAAAGGTCCCAGGTTTGATTCCGGTCAAGGGCATGTACCTTGGTTGCGAGCACATACCCAGTAGGGAGTGTGCAGGAGGCAGCTGATCAACGTTTCTCTCTCATCGATGTTTCTAACTCTCTGCCTCTCTCCCTTCCTCTCTGTAAAAAAATCAATATATATACACAAAGGAATTCTTACCTTTGGCATCAGTGTGGATGGATCTGGAGATTATTATGCTAAGTGAAATAAGCCAGTCAGAGAAAGACGAATACCATATGATCTCATTTTTATGTGGAATCTAATGAACAAAAAAACCACACCTGACAAATAAAATAGAGGTAGAGGCATGGATACATGGCACATACTGACAGCTGTCAGAGGAGAGGGGAGGTGGGTACTGGGTGAAAGATGGTGAAGGGGTTAGCCAAAGAACATATGCATAAACGATGGACACAGACAGCAGTGTGGTGATGGATAGAGGGAAGGGGTGGTGGGGGCTGGGAGGTGGAAAAGGGGAGGAAATGGGGACATCTGTAATAGTGTCAACAATAAAAATAAAGTTAAAAAAACACACAGGCTGTCAGTTACATATCTGACATGTGCTGAGTTAGGCCCTGGGCCAAGCACTTAACATGTCTTACTTCATTTAAATCCACAGCCTTCTGAGGACAGTGATACTGCTGTCCTCCACTTTAGCGACTGAGACATTAAAGGTTGAGAGCGGTTAAATGGCTTGCCAAGAAACTGGCACGGAGTCCAGGTCTGAGCCAGGAGTTAACAACTACGCTCCCAATCGTGGCACTGCTGGTCCGTGTTCAAGGTAGCAGGCCCAATGGGCAGGGCTGAGGAGTCATAGGAAAAGTTACCAACTAAGATGAAAGAATGTCTTTACAAAGGCAACAGAGAAAATAAACTGTGGGACAGCCAGACAATAGAATATTGTTCAGCACTTACAAAAAAAAAAGAAAAAAAAAAGAGCTATCAAGCCATGAAAAGACACGGAGGAAGCTTAAGTGCATATTATTAAGTGAAAAAAAAAAAAGCCCACATTCTGAAAAAGGCAAAACTATGGAGACAGTAAAAAGAGCAGCAGTTGCAGGAGTTGGAGGGAAGGATGAGTCCGTGGCGCACAGGACCGTAGGGCAGTGAAGCTACTCCGTGTGCTGCTGATTGGAGGACAGATATCATTATACATCTGTCCAAACCTATAGGATGTGCAACACCAAGAGTAAACGCTAATGTGAACTATGGACTTCGGTTAATAATGACGTGCCAATGTAGGCTCATCGATTTTAACAAATGCACCCCTCTGGTGTGAATGTTTATGAGAAGGGAGGCTGTGCATGGGGTGGGGGTGGTAGGGTGTACATGGGAACTCTTGTACTTTCTGGTTAATTTTGCTGTGAACTTAAAACTGTTCTAAAAATTAAAGGGGTTTAGTTCAGTGTCTAGTACTTAGCAAGGACTATATAAAATTTTCTTAAATAAATTTCTGTATGTAAAAGAAAAAATGGCAACAAGGTGAGAAAAAAAAAAGCAAGGATGTGATGAATAAGAAGAGATGTAAACCCAGGATGGACCGAGGAACACTGAACCCATAAGCAGTAGCATGAGCTCCTCTGTCCCCTGCAGTGGGCGGCTCGCTCCGGTCCCTCCGCCTCCCTTATCTCTGGGCCTTTGGCCACTTTGATTATAGAGAGTCCAGCTGCTAGGCTGCCCTGTAGCTTCAAACATAGACTTTCCCACCTCATTTCCAGCTCTGCCCGCGGCCTCAGCCTTCCCGAGTGAGGTGAGCGTCCGTCAAGGCCTCTATCATCTCATCACGTAGGAATGAGCCCACCCTGACCAGATTCACAGGGACACTGGATCCTTCCGGCACTGCCAGGCACACAGAGCAGGCCACAGCTCAATCCACGGGTGAACCTTGAGCCAAGTTTCTTCTTATGCCTCTTCCTGGTTCTATAGTAACCTGAGGAACAATGAGGAGATAAGTATAAGCCATTTCAATTATTTTTCTTGAAATCTATCTCCAAATAATTCTATCTCTTTGTTGGTGAGAAAATTTTAATCAACTTTTTTTTTTTTAAAGCAGGAAATGTAATCATTATAGTGAATGTGAGCTGTTACTTGGCTTCAAAGGAAGCTTTCTTTGTTTAATCCTTGTTAATTTGTTTCATCATTATAGCTGGCAATTCTGATGTAAAGTTACCTGTATTAATGCCAATATTGTTGTACTTATATTTCACCGGTTTAGACAGTCTTAGAGCTACAGTAAAAATTATTCTTGCAATAGAAGCTTTTTTTGCTTATTATCTTCCTTCTCTTGAAGATTATGGTGGAATGCTTCTAAATTAGTGTAACTTTATTCAATTCATAATTTTAATGAACTATCTAATGTCTTTTTAGAATAGAGTTTGGTTCAGCATGCATTTTCATAAAAAATTGCATAATAGCAGTCATGGGAAGAAAATTCCTTAATCTGTCATTTTATAAACATAAATTCCACTAGGGCACCAAGGCCAATTATTGCATGGTTAATGATGAAAAATGAGTTAATTTTGCTAATTGAGATTTGTATGGACTTGCACATGTCTAGATTTTGAGTGCAAATTGTTTTGTGTTATTATATTAACTGAGAAATTGAGTCTTTGATTTTCATTTCAAGATACAGATGGTTTTGCCTGGCCAGCATGGCCCAGTGGTTGACCTATGAGCCAGGAGATCATGGTTCGATTCCTGGTCAGGGCACATGCCGGGGTTGTGGCTCAATTCCCAGTGTGGGGCGTGCAGGAGGCAGCCGATCAATGACTCTCTCTCATCATTGAAGTTTCTATCTCTTTCTCCTTCTCCCTTCTTCTCTGAAACCAATAATATCTATCTATCTATCTATCTATCTATCTATCTATCTATCTATCTATCTATCTATCATTATATATATATAGATATATATGAAATCTATCTATCTATCTATCTATCTATCTATCTATCTATCTATCTATCTATCATCTATCTATCTATAGTTTTAAATTTTAAAAAGGCCAAGATAATTTTACCATAAAAGTATTGGTATTTATTGATATTTAAAAATAGCATGGGAAATCTGATTATAAGAAATGACAGAAACTATTATTTTAATCAATAGTTGTAGGATCTGTGGTATGAATTGACAGTTCTTTTCTCCCTTATGTTTTTATTGGTGGTAGATGGTGCCTTGCAGAAATTTTCATTTTTGTGAAGTCTAATTCTTCAGTCTTTTCATTTGTGGCTTCTGTATCTGAGTTCATGCTCAGAAAGAATTTTTTCTTTCTTAGTTCATAAAGACATACCATGTTTTCCCCTAGTACTTTAATGATTTTAGCTTTTATATGTTTCAAGTTTTGATACATTTGGAATTATTTAAAGAATGAGATAAGAATCCAATTTTTTCTTTTCAGATGTCTAACCATTTGTCTGAAGTTTATTGAGCAATGTATATTTTCTCCATTGATAGACAGTGCCTTCTCTAGAAATACGAATTATTCATATATATTTGTGTCCATTTTTGTATTTTTCTTAATTATAGGACTTTGTGGTCCTACAGCCAGTAGGCACAATCCAGATAGCTACATTTTTTTTCATAAACAAAGTTTTATTGGAATAGAGTTTTGTCCATTTGATTATATATTGTTTATGGCTGTTTTTGTACTACAGTATCAAAGTTGACTAATTATGGCAGAGACCCTTTGGCCCACAAAGCTGAATATATTTACCATGTGGATCTTTATAGAAAGATATTGCCTACTCCTAGTCTAATCCATTCATCAATACCATACTGCTTTAATCACTGTAGCGTTATTTTGTTTTTAAAAAAATTCTTTATTGTTGAAAGTATTACATATGTCCCCCTTTCCCCCTCATTGACTTCTTCTAGCCTACCCTCATTTCCTACCCCAGGCCTTCACCACCCTATGGTCTGTGTCCATGGGTTATACATGTATGCATACAAGTTCGTTGGTTGATCTCAGTCACTGTAGTTTTATAATATATTTAGATACCTAGTGAGTTAGTCTTTTCTATTCATCTTCTTTTGCACAAGTTTCCAGGGCATTCTTTTTAAAATTACTTTTATCGATTTCAGAGAGGAAGGGAGAGGAAGAGAGAGATAGAAACATCAATGATGAGAGAGAAGCATTGATTGGCTGCCTCTTGCATGCCCCACACTGTGGATTCGAGCCCACAACTCCAGCATGTGCCCTGACCGGGAATTGAACCATGACCTTCTGGTTCTTAGGTCAATGCTCAACCTCAAAGCCATGCCAGCTGGGCTCCTGGGTATTCTTTCTATTTTTTTAAAAAATAAGAATATATTTATGTTTTTAAATTTTTAAAAAATTTTTTTAAAAATACTCACCTGAGGATATTTTTTTATTGATTTTTAGAGAGAGTGGAAGAGATAGGGAAAGACAGAAATATCAATGTGAAAGAAACACATTGATTGGTTGCCTCCTGCATGTGCCTGGACCAGGCCCGGGCCAGGAAGGACCCTGCAACCGAGGTATGTGCCCTTGACCAGAATTGAACCTGGGACCCTTTGGTCCACAGGCTGATGCTCTATCCACTGAACCAAACTGGCTAGGGCTGCTGGGTATTCTTGATTGTTTTTTCTCCATATGAATTTACTATTAGGTAATGTAGTATGTGTATATTACTGTTAGTGTTATTTTTGGTGTGGGGGAGTCACCTTTAATTTATAAGTTTATTTAGGAGACTTGATTTATTTATGATGTTAATCTTTCCTAGTAAAGAATAGGGTATGTCTTTCAATTTATTTACATTAGACCTTCCATAATATTTAAAAATTTCCTTCATATATTTTGTGTGCATTTCTTGTTTATTTGTTATTATTTTATCTCTTGGTAGCTATTATAAATGATGTATTTCCTGCCATTATATCTTCTGTTTTTGTTTCATAAATAACAAATATATTGATTCTTAATTCTACTTTTAGTCCCAGGCCATTTTTTTTGTTGTTGCTATCTTGGATATTTTAGATACCTAATTATTACTATGTTATTTTTTTTAAAAAGATGTTTTTATAAATTTCAGAGAGAGGAAGGGAGAGGGAGAGAGAGAAAGAGAGAGGGAAACATCAATTATGAGAGAGAATCATTGATTGGCTCCCTACTGGGAATCAAACCTGAAACCTTAGTATGTGTCCAGACCAGGAATTGAACCATGACCTCCTGAGCAACTACTGAGCCACACCAGCCAGGTTACTATGCTATTTTACCTAGCACATAATAATAATACAATCCTATCTAATAAAAGAGAAACATGGTAATTAGCGTACGACCGCCACCCTTCCCATTGGCTAATCAGGGTGATATGCAAATTAACTACCAGCCAAGATGGCGGCCAGCAGCCAGGCAGCTGATGCAAACAGGGAGGCTTGCTTGCTTCAGTGATGGAGGAAGCCAAGCTTCCCCACCTGCCTTGCCGGCCTCTCAGCTGCACTCTAAGCAACATTGTAACAAATATAGCAGCTAAACAAAACCCCAGGCTTCAGCCAGCAGGACCGCAACATTGTTTCAAATACAGAAGGTAAACAAAGGCCAGAAACCTGCTTTCCGCAGCGGAGGTCTCATAGCTGGAGCTGAGCCTCAGAGCTAAAGCTGGCCCAGAATAAAAAAAAAAAAAGGAAAATAGGACAGGTTGGGAGCTTCAGTCACCTGCCAGCCTGAAAACGGCCCTCAGCCCCTCACCCAGGCTGGCCAGGCACCCCAGTGGGGACCCCCACCCTAAAGGGTGTGTGACCAGATGCAAACAGCCATCATCCCCTCACCCAGGCTGGCCAGGCACCCAAGCGGGACCCCCACCCTGATCCAGGACACCCTTCAGGGCAAACCAGCCGGCCCCCACCCGTGCACCAGGCTTCTATCCTATATAGTAAAAGGGTAATATGCCTCCCAGCACCAGGATCAGTGGAGCCACGAGGCCTCCCAGGACTGGGATCAGCGTGACAGGGGGCAGCGACCAAACCCCCTGATTGTCCTTCAGCTCTGTGTGTGACAGGGGGCGGGGCCACAACCTCCCTATCCACCCTGCTCTGTTCGTGACAGGGGGGAGCTCCTCAACCCCCTGATCAGCCCTGCTCTGTGCATGACAGGGGGGAGCTCCCCAACCCCCTGATCACCCTGCGGCTCTGTGTGTGACAGGGTGCGGCGCCCCAACCCCTCCCCCGATCAGCCCTGCCCTGAGTGTGACAGTGGCGGCACCCCAACCCCCTGATCCGCCCTGCTGTGTGTGTGACAGGGGGCAGTGCCCCAACTCCCCTATTGGCCCTGCTCTGTGCGTGACAGGGGGGAGCTCTCCAACCCCCTGATGGGCCCTGCTCTGTGCGTGACAGGGTACAGAGCCCCAACCCCCCTGATGGGCCCTGTTCTGTGCGTGATAGGGGGTGGTGCCGCAACCTCCCTATCGACGCTGCCTTGAGTGTGACAGGGGGCAGTGCCCCAACCCCCCAATCGGCCCTACCCTGAGCGTGACTGGGGGTGGCATTGCAACCTCCGGATCCGCCCTGCTCTGTGCATGACAGGGGGCGGCGCCCCAACTCCCTAATCGGCCCTGCTCTGAGCCCGACCAGGGGCTGCACCTAGGGATTGGGCCTGCCCTCTGCCACCCGGGAGCAGGCCTAAGCCAGCAGGTCGTTATCTCCCGAGGGGTCCCAGACTGCAAGAGGGCACAGGCCAGGCTGAGGGACCCCCTCTCCCCCTGAGTGCACAAATTTTTGTGCACCGGGCCTCTAGTTATAACATAATATAATATGTAATCATACCTTCACAGGCAATTTTACCTCTTCATTTTTCAATATTTATACTTATTTTCCTCTCTTGTGTCTTTGTATTGAATATAGTATTAGTAATAGAAACATATTTTGTATTAATAGTAATTTTGTTACTACTCAATGAAAGTAGGCATAATAATAGTGATAATTAGAATAGTGATGACAACAAATAATTTGAAGCTTTAAAACCAGTATTAATAAAATGTTTTACAATAATACTCTTTAGAATGATGGGGATAGGAGTGGGTGGGGAATTAAAATTAAAGTATTCTAAAATTATCATGTTCTTCAAGAAGGTAAAGATATAGAGTAAAATTAAATAGACATGAAAAAATTAAATAGTAAAAGAATAGAAACAGAATATCTAACTTCCAAACCTAATGGGAAAAAGGTAGATTAACTAAAAGGAAGACAAAAGATATAGCTTACAAAATCATGGTTAGTAGAAAGCCAAAATAAGATGCTAGAAATCAGTCTCCATGTAGAGAAAATAACTCTAAGGACGCTAATTCCTACAGCTCCCTCCCAATAGGGTGTTAGGTTAGAAGGCTGATTGTCTCAGGTTGGGGTATGGATTTAAATCCAGATCAGTGTTCCCCCCCGTACACCCAGCCGCATTTCTCCGTTGATTCTCCTGTCCCTAACCTTTTTTATTCTTTGTCTTGGTAAACGTGGGAAGGTTTTCAAGTGGAAAAGACCTAGAGGAATTAGGAGGCCAGGAAGTAGGTAATGCTGAGCAGTTTTAAAAGGAAAGGCATATCACAAATATGGAATGAAAATGGAAGTTCGAGTGAACTCATAGCACTCCACCCTTCCTTACTGTTTGCCTCTGATACTAGGTATTTGGGTAAGCACTTCCTTGGAGACAAAGAAAATATATGGACACACTTTACCTCTAGTATCTGAGTAATAATATTTTTTATATAGCTGTTAGTTTTCTGCCTATTTCCAAACTCCCATCCTTATTATTTTTTGTGTGTGAAACTACCAGGATAGGATATCCATCTGGTACACAATTTCCAAGGTTTACAGCAGGGAACGTAGAATTGCTCGTTGGCTTTGTGTCGTCGGACAGAGGTACAACTAATTGTCCTTTGTCCATTTTTGATAATATTCATTTGAAGCATGAACTTAAAATATGGTTCATTGCTACAGTGAGCATAGGTCCTGGTTTGTTCAGGAGAATCTTAGTTTGGATGGCATTTTAGGGTCACCCTATTAATAGCACATCAGTGGAGAGTTCTCTTAAAGGGACTTAAAGGACTCAAATTGTTTTAAAATACAACTCCTAGGCTGGCCAGCATGCCTCAGTGGTTGAGCATCGACCTATGAACTAGGAGGTTATGGTTCGATTCCCAGTCAGGGCACATGCCCAGGTTGTGGACTGGATCCCCAGGATCCACAGTGTGGAGCGTGCAAGAGGTGGCCAATTAATGATTCTTTCTCATCTTTGATATTTCTCTCTCTCTCTCCCTCTCCCTTCCTCTCTGAAATAAATTAAGGCATATTAAAAATAAAATATAACTCCTTTCCTCTATTTTTAAAGGCAAATAACTCTCAATTCCAACTCTGAATTGCCAGAGATTCTTTCTTGATTGATTAGGGGCCATAATTTTTAAAATGCTGCCTATGGATCTAATGTGTAGCCATAGCTGAGAGTGACCATACCGGGAAGTCCTGCTCAGGCAACACTCACAATAGCAGGGGCACCTCCTCTGCACAAGTGCACGGACAGAGCGGGAATTCTCTCCGTGTAGGACAGGGATGTCTCACAAACCAACATATTGTCTTCTTTTTTAATGATCACTTTTCCCCCCCAATTTGTCTTGATATGATCAAGGCTTTTAGTTGCTACTATCTTGCTTTTAAATTGTTATTTTATCTCCAATATTAGTCATTGAGTTCATTGTGTCTACTTTGGTTAACCCTACAAGGTCTAGTCTAGTGATACAGATTTACAACTGGAATTTCAGCCTAAAATTTCCCAATAACCAGACTTTAAGAATGGCAGGCATTGAAACCAACTACTGTAAAGTAGATATGAAATAAGATTCTGATTAAGTGATTGATTTAATCAACATTCATTGAATGCATATGATATGCCAGTCACTTTTCTAGGTTTTAAGGTAAAGAGGTGCATGAGACATAGTTTCTGTGGTTTAAGAAGGGAAGATGGATATGTGAACAAATCAGTGCAGTAAAATACTACAGCTTTTTCCATGGACTTCTGTGCATGGGACTGAGGGAATGCGCAGAGGTCTGCTGGGAAATGCATGGAAAGGCTCCACAGATGGGGAAAAATTGGGCTGAATCCGGGATGATTTGTAAATGCTCTCCTTTGGACATGGGATAAGAGAGCATTGGGGCAGAGGGCAGAGGAGGAAGAGTTCAGAGCAGAAGGAACAGTGTGAGCAAAGACACTGAGGCCAGACAGAAGGTGTTTTGTAGACATTACAGGATATTGAATATGCTGTTTATTCACCACTGCTGCTACAGGTTTGTATCTCTTTATATTAACCTGTTTTATATATGTGCATGATATTTGTTTCCTATCAGCAACGTCTGTTTGCTTTTGCATGCTTTTAAGACAGTTTAATTGTATTTTTTTTTACCTTTCTAGGTCTTATAGAAGTAATATAAAAATGTAGAAATTGTGGCGTAAAAAAAGTAAAAGCACCTACAATTTCCCCCCAAAGAGTTGGCCACTCCCGAAGTTTCTATGTGTAATTTACACATACGATATGAGTATTGTACATATCCAAGCTTTTGTTTACAACAATATATCTTGGACATTTTTCTAGATTCTCAATTCTCTTTACTTTTTTAAATACAGTGGGGCCTTGACTTACGAGTGTCCTGACTAACGAGTTTTTTGAGATACCAGCTGTCTCTTGGCCGATTTTTTTGCATTGAGTTGATAGAGTAATTTGAGTTAACGAGCTCGTTAACGAGCTCGGTCTCAGAACGAATAAACTCGTAAGTCAAGGCCCCGCTGTACAGGTAACCATAAATAAAGTAATAAACATTGCCTTAAATTTTACAGGGTTCATCCTTCAATATATCATTTTTTTCTTTTTCTTTAAAATCTTCACTTGAGGATATTTTTCCATTGATTTTTGGAGAGAGTGGAAGGAGGGGAGGGGGAGAGAACCATCAATGTGATAGAGACACTATGCAACCAGTCTGGGGAATTGAACCTGCAACTGAGGTATGTGCCCTTGACTGGCATTGAACCCATGACTCTTTGGTGCACAGGCCTACACTCTAAACACTGAGCCACACTGGCCAGGGTGCTTCACTATATTTTAAAATGCATGTATACATTTTATTAATTGTTCTTTTTAACATGTTTATCCTATATAATAAAGACCTAATATGCAAATCGTTATCACACCCTCATGCCATCATGCCTTAATGGCTCAGACACTCAACATTGGGGAGAGAGGAATGGGGACCAGTTAGGCTGTGGCCTGGGAGAGGGACAAGCCACCCTCCCCCGGTCCCGGGTGCCAGCGACTGTGCCTGCATCTGCGGCCTGGGACAGGGAGAAGCTGCATGCTCCGTGGTCCCAGGTGCCAGTGACTGGAGCTTCGGCCCAGGAGAGGGACAAGTCGCCCGCCCCACGGTCTTGGGCGCCAGTGGCTGGGGCTGCGGCCTGGGAGAGGGACAAGCTGCCTGCCCCGCGGTCCCAGGCGCATGATGTTGTTGGCCCGAGTGAAGCTGCCTGTCCACTGTCTCCTATGGCTGTGGCCGGCCTGGGCGAAGCTGGTCCGGGTCCTGGTTGCCCATGGCCGGCCAGAAGGAGGGAATCCTGGGTCCTGGGTGCCTGTGACCGGCTGGAGGAGGGAATCCTGGGTCCTGGGTGCAGGGTGAGGCAGATGTGATTAGGGGTGATCAGGCAGGCAGGCAGAGGGGTTAGGAGCCAGCAGTCCCTGATTGTGAGAGGCAGTCAGACAGCCCCTGAGGGGTCCCAGATTGGAGAGCGTGCAGGCCAGGCTGAGGGACACCACCCCTCCATTGCACGAATTTCGTGCACCAGCCTCCAGTATTAATATAAAAGCTTCTAAGAAGCTCTTGTTTAATATCATTTTTTCCCCATTAAAAAATTACTAATTGAGCACCTTTTATGTTCTGTTAACTTAGTGAGGTTTTTGCATTCATTAGCATATTTTCTTCTCACAAAATCATGGGCTCCGTTTCATGAAGCCCAGCAAAAGCCAGTGGCTTATCAAGGGTCTCACAGCCCCTAAATAACAAGGCAGAATTTAAACCCTTTGTACCCAAAGGCCATGCTCTTTCAAAGGGATGGCAAGGGTAAAGTAGGAGGAGTTAGGGACACAGGGCTCTCACTTCCCCCTTAAGACAACAGATCAAGTTAAATCTTAGTTCTCCCTCTCTGGGTGGCTTCCCAGGAGTCTGATACTTTCCTTCAGTTCTTTCACAGCTTTGCAGACACGTGTGTGCTTTTGGCACCAGCATACAGTCCACATCTGCTTTGGAAATATTCCTGCAACTAAAGGCAGAAAAGATACCTGTTGTGAAAGGTAAGCCACAGGCACAGTTTTGCTGGCTGCAGCAGTCCACAAAATATATACAAATAGAGAATATGTCCTCCTGTCTTGGCCCTTTGGGGGAAGACTGCCTTTCCTGATTGGTGAGTGAGAGGAAGAGTCCTCCCAATGCGGCTGCGCCCAGCAGGGAGACTGCTGGCTCAGAAACCCTTGGAAGACCAGGTCCACAGCCAGCTTTGACCTCCGCAGGTCTCCCTGTGAAGAGCTTGCCATAAACCCTCCCTTTCTTCAGCTCTTTCACATTCTGGATCAAATCTGTCCTCCTGAAAGGCCACTAAAGCGAACCTGTTCTCACGGATCTCTTTACCATTTTTTGGTTTTCCTAGAGATGTCCCCTTAGACTTGCAGGAGGGTTTTGGAAGCAAAGCAAATTTATTCTGATCTGAGTGTTTAATGTCAGACTTACATGTGGGAAGGAAAGGAGCTAATGTTCATTAGTCCCTGTGGTGAGCTGGACGCCTTCACACGCATCATCTCATCTAATCTCCTCCAATCCCCAGGAGGTGGGCCTGTTGGTCCCAGTGTACAGGTGAAGAGACTGAGATGCAGACAGATTAAGCCATCCATGAGCAACTGAGGCAGAGCAGAGTTTTCACTCAGACCTCATGGTTCTGAAGCCTCTCACCATGTTTTTATGTTGGAAAGTACTCAGAGGACAGTCACTAATATTTAAGAAACACATTTCTGTATTTATTTTCAAAGACAGGAAGCAGAAGAGACCGACAAGAAAAAAACCAAGGTTTTCAGGCTCTGAGCAGCTCAACAATCCATTTTTTGTGATTTATGGAGTGTTTTTTACTGGTGGCCACAGAGGGGCGCCCAACAGCAGCAAACCTGCTTTTCCTGAGAGTGCTAATCCCAGGCCTTAAAAAAATTATCCGGTGGCTGTTTCAAGTTAGTACCTGGGACTTTACAGGGACCAGCAGGCCTGAGATTGCTGGATAATTAGTGTAAGGACAGGAGGTAAAGGCTCAGGGGTGGAGCATTTTAAGGAGATTCTTTACATGTAAAGAGCCCAAAATAGGATCTAGAACAGGGGTGGGCAAACTTTTTGACTCGAGGGCCACAATGGGTTCTTAAACTGGACCGGAGGCCGGAACAAAAGCATGGATGGAGTGTTTGTGTGAACTAATACACATTCAAAGTAAACATCATTACATAAAAGGGTACGGTCTTTTTTTTTAGTTTTATTCATTTCAAACGGGCTGGATCCGGCCCGCGGGCCGTAGTTTGCCCACCCCTGAAATGTAGCAAGAGCCCCATACATGGGAGATCTTTTTTTTACTTCCTTCTCCTTTTCTTGCCTCCACCCCCACCACCTCTTCCTTGCTGCTCCACTTATTGTGTGTGCTTTCAATGAGTCAAGAAATTTCTTAGGAACCAAGCAATTTCGGAACAAGCAAAATCCCACCAACAAACTCAAGAGTCGAAGTGCACCGTGTCTCTGGGGAAGTGAGTCAGGCACGCATGTGAGCCCAAGCCAGGCTCTTGGGAAGCTGGGCAGCATGCTGAAGCCGAAACACTGGACGTGGGCATGCGATCTCAGTCCAGACTGCAGCTCAAACAGGAAGGAATCAGCTGAGTGACCAGGGGTATTTTGCAGACCCCTTCTTTTGTAAGGCCAGAGTAATACCTACCTCATAGGACTGGCACTCCGGTTAAATGAGAAAACATGGGAAAGCACCACCAATAGTTCTTTGCATTCTGTTAGTGCTGATGAACTCTTTATTTAAAACACAATTCAAGGCCAAAGCTGTCTACAGGTTTTTATTAGGGAGGCTGAGGGGGCCTGCTTAGTAACACTGAACTCTGGTGACCCTGTGTTTCCCTGAGAGAGGGCACTGCCTCCTTTGTTCACCTTGGGGAGACAGACCAGCCACTGCCGTTCAGGGAAATCCACTTGTTAGAAAACTCCTGGTTGGTCTGAGTGGGATGTAAAGGACTTAGCTTAGTATAAATACATAGAGCATTCATAAGTGCTTGTGTATAAGCGAAAGGCCAAGGAGTTCTGGGACCTCTCTGCTTCTCTACTGTATAAATCATGAACCATAAACAAATAATTTAACAGAATTGTAGTCAGGATCCTCAAAGAAAATCATTCACTTCTAAACCAATAAAATACACATAGGAAATAGGGAAGTTGGTAATTTCAGGATTAGGGTACTAGGCACAGAGAAGATTGTAAAGATTATTGATGATCGTGGTGGGATGATAAGTTTGACTTATGCCCAATGCCTACCAAAATATAATGCTTGACAGCTTGGCTCAGTGGATTTATTCAATCTTCTTTGTCACAGGGTCTCTGGTGGAGCCAAGATTTCCTGCAAACATGGAGAGAGCTAGACTTGTCAACGTAAGCCTGGGAGTCAGTTCCGTAAGGATTACTGTCTTAGTTCAGGCTGTTATAACAAAGAACCATGGACCAGGTGGCTTATTAACAACAGAAATTTATATATCGCAGTTCTGGAGTTGGGAAGGCCAAGGTCATGGCACTGGCAGATTCATTTTCTGGTGGGGACCCGCTTCCTGGTTCACAGGTGGCTGACTGCTGAGTGTGTCCTTACATGGTGGAAGGGGCAAGAGACCTCTCTTAGGTCTCTTTTGTAAGAGCACTGATCTCATTGATGAGGGCTATACCCTCATGGCCTAATCATCCCAAAGGGCCCACTTCCTAATATCATCACACTGGGGTTTGGGATTTCAACATATAGGGTTTCCCCAAAAAGTATACACACTTTGAATGATTATAAAGTCAGTATTTATTAACATACAACTCATTTTCAAAATTTAAAAGAACCTACAGAAATGAATAATTTTTTTTTTTTATCAATGTCTGTTTTCAAACTGATGACTGCTCTGGTCCAGGCACTACTGATAACACAAAGCAATGGAATTAAAACACCAAGAATCATTTCGTTCAGTATTTGTGTGCTCTCAATTCATCAACTATTGCTGGTTTTGTACCATAAACTTTATCTTTCTTGTTGCTGTTAGTTCTCACCTGAAGATATTTTTTTCATTGATTTTGAGAGTGGAAGGGAAGGAGGGAGGAGGAGAAGAGAGAAACATCAATATCAGAGACATATTGATCGTTTGCCTCCTGCATACTTCCCAACTGGGATGGAGATCCTGCAACCTAGGTACACGCCCTTGACCAGGAATGGAACTCCCAGCCCCTTGCTCCACGGGTGATGCTCTAACCACGGGGAAAAACAGTCAGGACAACTTTATCTTTTATGTATCCCCATAAAAAAGTTTAGTGGATAACTTTTTGTTCAAAGTTTAGTCTGGCTTCACCCGTTATTTCAAATCAGCTAAACTTGAAAAGGGTTGAAAATTAAGTGAGTGATCAGCCGTTAGAGTGAATAATTATACACCCTGTGTCCCCCCAAAATGTATACACACTCTGAATAATTATAGAGGCAGTGTTAGTTCTTCAACTGTGTTTTCAAACTTCCAGGAGCATTTTAGTTTGAATTTCCTTTGTTCAAAGCTTGGCCTGGCTGAAAGAAAAGAAACACCAATTGAGCCATCAGCTGTGAAAGTGTGTGGACATGTTTTGGGACGCCCTGCATGCATTTGGAGGGGACATGCCCATAGCCTGTGGCAGTTCACAGTGGAAGCCTGCAGGCCAGCAGGTTCTCTGGAGAGTAAGCAGATGGTCTTCCCTTCCTTGGACAAACCACACTTGTTCCCACCTTGGGCTCTCCTGTCAGCCCCTCTGCCTGGAACTTTGTTCTCTCAGGTCCAGATATTGACTCTTGTGGCCCATTTAGGCTTCAGATTAAATGTCCCCTCCTTAGACTGCCCTTCCCTGACTGCCCATTCTAGAGTAGTCCAATGCAGACTTTTCTATTACATCCTCATTTTCTTTTCTTTAGAACATTGACCATTTCCTGACATTTCTTGCTTATTACTTGTATCCCTTCAATGGAATTGAAACTCAATAGACAACACTTTTGTCCATCTTTCCATCGCTCTCATTAGCTCCTGGAATGGTGACCTGCAATAATAGGAACTCAACAAACATTTGTAGAATGTTGAAGAAAGATATGAATTTTTGTACCATAAGCCCAAACAAAGCACTCTAGACTTAGTTTTTAAAGAAGAAATGGCAGCCCAACTGGCGTGGCTCAGTGGTTGACCACCTATGAACCAGGAGGCCATGGCTCAATCCCCAGTAGGGGGCTTGCAGGAGGCAGCCAATCAATTATTCTCTCTCATTGTTGATGTTTCTATCGCTCTCTTCCTCTCTGAAATCAATAAAAAAATTTTTTAAAGAAGAAATGGCACTACTCAAAAGAAAGGAAGGAAGAAAGAAAGGAAGAAAGAAAGAAAAACACCCTGAAAACATAGTTTGCTTAAAAATCCTGGTTTGTGTTTTAAATGTTTGCAAAGGAGTCATAATTGTTTCACTCTCCTCCTGGACCTCTGACTGCAAAATTAGCGTGATGGAGTGGAGCACATAATAGAAAGGGAAGGTAAGCATTAAAATGCTGTTTGTCTTAGAACTGCACAATCCAGTTCTAATTAATGGTAAAACCCCCCCTTTTCAGGACTCTCTTGATTGATATCAATTTAAATGCTTCAGAAAAGCCTTGACCCTGAGCACAGAACTTTGTACATGGAATAACTGTTTTTAGGATACTTCTGAAGTGCCATCTACTATGCTAGGCCCTGGATGACAGTGATAAACAAGACAACATCCTCCCTCCTCATCTGACAGGTGGCAAAGATACGCAAAGGTGATCACAGCACAGTGTAGTCAGGGTTATAAGTGTGGCTATTATAAGTACAGGGGTGGTACTGGTGGCTTCATGTAAATTGTGGCAATGAAATAATGAAATGGAGGAAAATTTAATGGTTCAAGGATATGCCTAAATAGTAATAAAAACTGATGGGCACATAAGAAATGTGCAGAAATAAAATGTAATGACAGCAGATGTGACACATCCATCAATCAACAAGCATCCACTGAGGGTATGCTCTGTTCCAGGCACTCTCCTATGTGCCGTGACTCAAGCTCACCACTGGCCCTCATGCTAAGACTGTGCAGCCGTCCAAAGAGGCATGCGATGTGCTTTCTGCCTTCACGGGGCTCCGAACCTCAGTAATCCACAGGAAGAGCTTTGGCACCTGCAGAAATGATCAGAGTGCATTATTTCAACCCACTAGCATGCTGTCATTCCAACCAAACCCTCAAAGGAGGTTAAAATGGGAAGAGAGAGTCTGTCAGCTAACTCACAGGCCAACCACGGCCTCTGGGAACTTACTCCGCGTCCTTTGGAAAAATCTGTGCCCTCACTCGTTCTGTCTACAGTAGACATCTTCCCTCTTCAAAAACTTCATCTCTCTCTGTTTTTCTTGAAACTCTTGGACAGGGCCCAAGTCCTACTGAGCTCGGTGGGATGATTTGATTTATGACAGTGGAGAAATAGGCTTTCAGTTAGTTTTTGAGTCAGAAACATTTTCTAACTCCAAAATAAATTGTGACAGGAAGTACAGTCCATGCCAAATGTCCCGTGTCATGTTGAGTTAAAGCATCAAATTTAAAGAAAATGTTAATAGCATTTGCTCCCTAAGAAATTTGCTACTTCCTTGTGCAGGAAGCCATGATATTGAATTCTCCAAAATGTTGGCCCTCTTCTTTTTTCTGTTTCCTCCCCCTCAGATCTGGGTTACTCCTGGATTTCTCCTTCCCGTCAGTGTGGTTTTGGTTCAATGAGATTTTGGGGAATTGATGCAGTCAGGATTAGATTCCGCAGTTGCTCTCCTGGCATAGCCTTTGTGCCATTAATGTGGACCATGAGGGCGTGCTACTGCTTCTCTCTCTAGCAGTGCCTTGTGGGAGAGGGGAGTGAGAGCAAGGCCACCAGCATCACTAGTAGGGATGAGGGGTCCAACATTCTGCTTGGACGACTCCTTATAGTGCCTAACCTTATTAAGAAGAGATTGGAGATCTCTGGACCATGTCACCAAAACTTTTAAATCAACATAAGGAAAGCAACTCCCATAAATCTTGCCAGAGACAGATAGATGCGTTGGCAGTTTGATATAAAGGGGCATTTGAGAATGCACTTATGTCTAAAGGGTTCCAGATTCTTAATTTTTTTTAGTTAAAGTGAATTGTTATACTTATTAAATAAAGAGATGAAGACACTGCAGTAGAAATAAATAGTAAAGAACCACCTCCTTCCCCTTCATTGCACATTTCACTTCTACTGCCACCACCACCACCACAATCAAGGGTAGCTGGCATCATCATGGATCTAACATAGGAAAGTTTACTTATAGGCAAGAACTCATTTAATCATTACAGAGAAACCTATGAAGGAGATACTATTATTTCCATTTTACAAATGAAGTAAGTTATATTTGAAAGGTTATATAAGTGACCCAAGGTCACACAGCGAGTAAATCATATAGCCAGCCCAACAGGCTCTATGACATAATATGACTTTCCCTTCTTGAAAAGCAGCTATGAGAAGTGGGGCCTTCCATGTTCTCTCCATCCAGTGTTTCCCAGGCTTTGGCTTGACCTTTGGTGGGGATAATGCATTTCCAGTTTTCTCATTCCACTAATGGACTCTTATCCGTATCCTATGGCCATTCTTAGGACAGAAACCCATGCACAAGACAAATGCCACTGAAGAAATATCAGACCAAGATAGAATCTTTAATTTTGTCCTAAAAATTCCTCCAGAAGAATGATAAATTACACTGCTTAGTGTAATGCTAAATTTCCTCCCCTTCAGTTATTTGCTTATGTGATCCATTCTTCTCTATTCTGGTGATCTTTGTAGAGTCTACTGAGGTTACTTGAAACCTAGCAATTTTGTGCCTTTCTTTTTACGTATTCCATGGGAACCTCTGGCACCTACTTATTTTCTATCTGTGAGCTGTATAGACCACACTTCTCAGCTGCAGCCTCAGAAGCTAGGAGTCAGTCTTGACTTGGCCCCAGACAGAGTTTTTTTCTAATTTGTTCGTGAACTCAGGCAGTTTCCTGCTGGCCTGTGGCTTTTCTTCTGCCAGCATGATCTGCTTTGAGGTTCACCAGAGACTCCTCTTGAGCTTTGCTCATTTAGGGCACGTTGTCACTGCTGTTGACCCCTGTGTCCTTCCCACTCGATTGTGATTCCGTGACAGGAACTAGTTCTTAGTTAGCTTTATGGTTCTGGCATGGGCCTGACATGGTGGGAGTGGGTGCTCCATAAAATTTAGTAAAGAATGAAGGAAGGAAGGAAGATAGGGAGTTATTATTTCTATTATTTTGAAGTTGTTTTTACATGGTATAATTTCTGGTGGTGGGACCTGGAGCAGAGAGAGGAGAGAGAGGAGGGTGAAGACTCCTCCACCTGACCATTGCTTGAGAGAAATGGTTCAATGGGAAGTTAAGAGCTCCGACTCTGAAGGCAGAAGGTTGGGTGTTCCGAATCCTAGCTCTGCTGTTCACTACTTAGATGACCGTGAACAAGGTTCTCAACCTTTCTGTTTCTCAGTTCTCTCGTTTGTAAAGTTGAGAAAATTAGAATACCTTTTCCATAAGGATTTGATGGGAAGTAAATGAGTTAATCTATGTAAAGAACTAGGACTAGCGCTGGTACATAGAAAGAACCATTTTACTATTATTCGGAGAAAGGGTTTAGCAGCCAAAACTTAGGGACTTGTCACTAGAAAAAACTTTTAATCATTTATTATATTTATCGAACACCTTCTTTGTGGCAAGCATTGTGCTAGGTGTTAGAAAGGAAGCTTAATCAAGAGGGGAATGACATAAAAGTCTATATCATTAATTATACAGCAGATCATTAGAGGTGTAAAAAAAGAACCAAGTGCTATGATAGTGAATGAGGTAGGGTGTGCAGGAGAGGTGGTTCCCTTGGGTATCATTATCAGACTTTCCCAAATGTTTGCTCCTAACAGTACCACACAAAGGTTATCAAGGACATCTCTGTAAGTAGAAGATACGGGCCAGGGCAGGCATAGAACAGGGCAGAGGTTGGGCATAGGATGAAGCTGATGGAATAATCTGGAAAGTGCCAGAGGATGAGGTCCCTCCTTCATGGGTGAAGGCTCAGAACCAGTGTCACTTGAACGTTAATGTTAATGTGTCCTCATTTGTATTCAGACTGGTGATGTCCAGGGCCATTTAGGTCACCAAAAGGAATGAAAGTTTTGCAGGTTTTTCAGAAGAGTTTCAATGTCTTCCCTATACGTCCAAGAACTACAGAGTTAAACTATAAAATTTGGAATATGTAATATCTGATAATTATATTTTTTACTCTTAGGGTATTTTAAAGAATTGATCTCTGTGTTCTTTTATTTGTTTAGTACTTGTTTTCTCTTTCTGACCTAGCATTGCTATGCTATTGTATATTTCTTGAGTGGGATTCATTTTTCAATTGTTTAGCCTCTGGTGATATTGAGAGTCCTTTGATATTTTTGAATTTTTATATGAATAAGATGTCAAATTCCTGATTCCATTAAATCATTTAAGGATTGGGAACCAGTAATTATTCATATACATTTTACATGAGACTTCTGTTTTCTTGTGTACTTGAAATTTACCAGGTATTATCTCCAAAACAAGCTCTATTTAAGTGACCTGGGCTGATGAACTTGGGAGAGAGGTTACATCAATTGTTTACTCATAGAGGTTACATCAATTGTTTACATCAATTTTACTGACAAGTGTATATATAACATTATAATATAATAATTTAATGTAACATATAATAATGTATGGTCCATATTATTTCAGAAAGAAAAACACCTATATTATTCACTATACATATTATAATACAAGAGGCCCAGTGCATAAAATCGTGAGCGGTTAGGGTCCCTAGGTCTAGCCTGCGATCTGGGCCATTTTCCACCCGCTCGCCAATCCCTGGCCACCACTGCCAGCCAGCCGGTTCCCCTTGTAAGCCCTCGTCCCGCCCTGCTGCCACTGCCAGCCAGCCAATTCCCTTCCACCGTTAGTCACCCGGTTCCCCTCGCCAGTCCCCCACCTCATAGCAACTGGTCAAGCGGTCATTCTGGTCATTACGCTTATGGTCTGGCCTTTTATTATATAGGATGTAAAATATATTATCTATAGTAAATATCTTCCTATATATTTACAACATGTAAAATGTAAAATACATACTTAATATCTTACTAAATGTTTATAATATAGAATATATTATAATAGTAAATATCTTACTAAATATTTACTATATATAATACTACGCAGCTGTAACAAAGAGGGATCTCTTACCCTTTGGGACAGCATGGATGGTCCTGGAAAATATGCTGAGTGAAATAAGCCATACTGAGAAAGACAAATACCATGTGACCTACCTTATTTGTGGAATCTAATGAACAAAATGAATTGACCAACAAAATAAAACCTGAAGCAGGGAGGCATGGAACAGACTGACATACCTCGATGTGGGGTTGGGAGGATGAGAAGAGATAAACCAAAGAACTTATATACTTACTAGAGGCCCAGTGCATGAATTCGTGCATGGTTTCGATCCAGTCGGCCTGCCCCAATTGGGGCCCATTGAGCCAGGCCAGCACGGGGGAGGGTCGGTGGATAGTTGGCCAGCTGGCCCTGCCCCCAATCAGGGTGTTGGGGGTTAATTGGGCCTGGATCAGGCTAGTTGGCTGCCGCAGTGCACTTCATAGCCACCAGTCATTCTGGTGGTTCTGGTCATTCACTGGGCTTTTATATATATAGATATGCACACCTATGCACATGGGCAATAGGATAGTGAAGATCTGGGGGTGGGAGGGCTTGGGTAGAGACTGGGAGGAATGGAGGAAAAGAGGGGAAAATGAAAGATATCTGTAATACTATCAACAATAAAATATATTTAAAATTTCCTATATAATAGTATATATTAATTTACTATATAGTGTGTAGTACAAATGTTAGTTATTTACTATATATAATATTGTGAAAGTGACCCCATTCCCTCTCTCCATAGGATTTTCAGATAAAATACAGGACACTCAATGACATTTTAATTTCAGGGAACAAATACATCTTTTTTTCAATGTATTTTACTGATTTTTTACAGAGAGGAAGGAAGAGAGATAGAGAGCCAGAAACATCGATGAGAGAGAAACATCGATCAGCTGCCTCCTGCACACTCCCCACTGGGGATATGCCCGCAACCAAGGTACATGCCCTTGACCGGAATCGAACCTGGGACCCTTGAGTCCACAGGCCGACACTCTATCCACTGAGCCAAACCAGTCAGGGCAACAGATACATTTTTAATCTAAGTATATGCCAAATATTTCATGGGCCACACTTATACTAAAATTAGAGACCCCGTGCATGAAATCTGTGCACTTGTGGGGCCCCACCCCCTAGCCCCCCAATATTCATGTATTTATGTATATGTGTGTATGTATGCATATTTTGGGTTTTTTTTGTGTGTGTTAATCCTCACCTGAGCACATTTTTCATTGATTTTTAGAGTTGAAGGGAAGGCGAGAGACAGAGAAACATGGATGTGTGAAAGACACATCAATGGGTTGCCTCCTGCACATGCCCCCAGGGGATGGGGCCGACTGCTGGCGGCCGCTGGGGCTGAGGCGTTGAGTGTACGGCGATTTTCTGTTTCTGCTTCCACTTCTGGTAGAGGTCCCGCTTGTAGGAGCTGCTGATGTAGGGACCACTTTCTGTCTTCATCTTCTTGTCCTCCTGTCCTGACGGTCCCACAATCCGCTTCTTCTTCCAGTCCCACTTGAGCTGCTGCCGGTCCCTGGTCAGGATCTGGGCCTCGTCCCCCATCAGGTCCAGGACAGCGCCAGCCACCTGCTGCTCACAGGTGCCCTGTCCTCACCAACGCTCAGGCCCCGTTCACTCTCCAAGTCCTTGGGCCGATCGGGGACATAGAAATCCTGGCCCAGCGGCCGGGCCTCCTCCTTCCGCCTCTTGGCTCCCCGCTCAGGTCCTGGCTGCTGCCGTTTCCAGCCCACGGCCTCTGTGAAGACGTCCTCCGTGCTCTCTCACTCCTCCTCCTCCTCCTCCTCCTCCTCCTCCTCCTCCTCCTCCTCCTCCCCACTCCCCGCCCCCAGGCTGCTCCACCTGCTGCGCTGGGCAGCTCTGGGCTGGGCCAGCCAGGCCCTCCTGGCGCTCCTGCCCGCCCTGCTGGAAGCTGGCGATGGCCTTGCAGTCCTGCCGCGTGGCCCGCATCACCCGGCTGCTCAGGTCCCGGCTGGAGGCGTTGATCTCAAAGATGGTCGCCCTGAGCGGTATTGCTTGATGCTGTCCACCAGCCTCAGCCGCTGCAGCTCCTCCTCCTCGAAGCTCGAGCTGAAGAGGGGGTGCAGGCCCAGCCCCGGGAGGTCCAGCTCCTTGGCCCGCTTGATGGACTCTGGCGAGGGCGCCGGCCGCAAGCACACGGACTGCTGCTGGGCGTTGTCGGCCACGCGGCGCAGGCCCCGCAGCTCCAGGGACGCCTCCAGGCTGTTCCGCAGGCCTCGCCGTCCACCGCGCTCTGTGGCACCCGGCCCAGCAGCCGTCCACGCCGACCGCACCTGAGGGCTCCTCGTGGGGGCGGGAGAGGGTGAGGGCACGGCCCTGGGACAGGTGCAGGTCCAGCAGGTAGGGGAGCTCATCTGGGGCCACCAAGGAGTAGGCTGTGCCGCTTCCGCCAGCCCGGGCCACACCACCCACTGGTGTAGGAAGAGCTTGCCCTTGGCTGGGAAGCTGAAGTTGACGTTGTCCATCAGCAGGATGTCCAGGCTCTGGCTGCCAGGTGAGTCACGATGAGGGTGGAGCACTTGCTGTGGGTGAACTTGGCCAGGCTGATCTTGCAGGACGTCTGGTCCAGGACGCTGTAGATATGGGCACAGCTCACTGGCTGGAGCAGCCTCCCCATGTGAAGACCAAGATGGGGCAGGGGAGGATGGGGGGGGGGGGGGTGGAGGTAGATATTCAATGCCTGGGCCTGGGGTGGGGGTGGGAGAGGGCTGGTGGGGAGGGGGTGGGGCCACCAGCGGTTAGGGGCGGGGTCTATGGGGGCCAGATTGGGCTGGTTGGCCACCTCAGCGTGCCTCATAGTGACCAGTCCTTCCACCGTCGGTTGATTTGCATTTCAGCCTTTTATTATATAGGATTATCCATCATTATCTGAAATTAAGTTTAACTAGGCATCCTCTTTTAATTTGAGAAATCTGGCAAACTTACTTCTTTCAATTTTTTTCAGTATTTGTAAGAATAGAAAAAAAGTGAAATTCTTGGAAACCTTCCAGCCCTTAGCCCTATTAACAAAGCCTAGATTGACCTTAGTTTGAAAAGTTAAAATTACATATTTTAAATAAAATTGGTCAGTAGGACCAGAGGTCATCCTTTCCTGACATTGGAGCATGGCACCTCTGTATTAAACACGTGGGGGAGGTGGTGCATTTGGAAGAGAAGCAGGCCAGCATTACCGCTCTAAGGAGGGCTGTGTAGCTCTCAGTTTAGAGAAATGGTCACTAGGAGAAATTCAACAGCGACAGGTTTCCATGCAGATTCCCCTCCTCCCCCCGCCAGGTACACTGTGGATGGGCACCCATGAAAATCTGGAAGGTTAGAGTTACTGTACAAAGGCCACCTTGAGGATGGTATTTAATTTTTCTTTCCCATTGCAACAACAGTCTTATTTGAATTTGAGAAAAACAGAACTATCAACAGTACCAGGTTTCCATATTTGTTATTTAAAGTTTGAAAACATGCATTTCTAGAATACTGTTTAGAGTAGAAAGTACTCTTTGCTGGAGCCAAGAATCTAAGACCCCCTGTGTGGCACTGCTTGCTGCTCACTGGCTGTGTGATCTAGAACATACCAGGAGGCATCTCTGATCCCTCAAGTGGAGCGGGCGTGAGGTCGCTAAGGCCCTTTTCTGGCTGCAGACTTCTGAGTCCATAATGACCCATAAACACTAACACTGGCTCTCCATGAAATTCCCCTTTCAAAATGCTCCATGGACGGGCTTTTTCCTTTCTTTTTCTGCCTCTCTCCCCTTTGCTCTGTATAGTTAGCAGCAGGGAAAGTTCTGTGCAAAGCCCTGAAATAGCAACAGCCAAAAACCCACATGGAGTCTGCTGGGCTCCATGGGGACCAGACCCTGCCAAATACCTGTCATCAAGTCACCAGGAGGACATGGGAAGGAACCAGTGCTCAGGTGGTGGCAGCTTAGACTTGTGACTTGTGTCATTAACCTCCCCAGAACACCCAGGCCAATGAGGAAGTCTCTCAGAGAGCCCCCCGAAAGCCAAAATACCAACTAGAGCAAAATGCCAGCTGGGCCAGCAGCCCGTTAATCGCCTGTGTCCTGACCGGGCTGAGAGCTGAAATAATGCCTGGCAGTGTCCTCTGATCCTGCTCTCAGAACCCCTGAGTTCCTTTGGCAACTCAGAGGGCTCATGGAAAGAACACTATAACTGGGCATTTTATTAATTGTGTGCCCTGGAATAGGCCTTGGGTACCATCCCAAATCGACAGGGAGTAACATTCTAGACCTTGAAACATGGCTCCTGGCACCCACAGGTTCCAAACTTTCAAAAACAACCTTTGTATGTTCCACATTCTGACCCTCGGAAACATTTACTAAACGTGGGTTAAGTAAATGCTTAGGAGAGAACCAGTTCAGGAAGAAAGTGGTTTGTGGTTCTTGGTACTTGGGAATAGGACTTCCACGCTCATCATTCCTAGTTTTTCAAAAGTTGGACTTAAACCCCTGGAAATAAAGGTGGCTTTACCCCTGTGTGAAGAGGTTTGTACCCTCTTCTGAATCCTGTGTGGTAAAAGTTCTCAGGGAATAATTATTCTTTGAAATGCAGATTTATATATTACCCTAAATTCATTGTATTGGGTATCTTAAAACTGACTGTCCATGTACAGCCTGCTCCCGCACTGAAGAGCAGAATTTGAAATGCTCTGAAATGTGGGGTGTAATTTCCATCAAGAGATTAAAAAATCCATGTCTTTGAAGATAAGCCATCTGCAATATAAATCACAAAGTTTCTGCATTTAGAATGCAATGCTACTGTAATTTCAGTGAAAAGAGGAAAATAACACAGCTTTTTTTCTCATAGAGCTTGTAGTTTAGCACAACTTTTCACGCACATTATCAGTTTGTTTAAGTCTACCCCCACACACTAAGTACCTGTGATTGGCAGGGCTTCTGTTTCTGCTTCCACTTCTGGTAGAGGTTCCGCTTGTAGGAGCTGCTGATGTAGGGACCACTTTCTGTCTTGATCTTCTTGTCCTCCTGTCCTGATGGTCCCACAAACTGCTTCTTCTTCCAGTCCCACTTGGGCTGCTGCCTGTCCCTGGTCAGGATATACACAGGGCACTGGAGATACACACATGAGCAGATACGTAAAATACAGTGCATGAAATGAAAGACCTGTGTAATGTGCTGTGAGAACAACAACGAAAGCACTCAATCCA
Organism: Myotis nattereri; assembly: GCF_964212035.1. Classification (NCBI taxonomy): domain Eukaryota; kingdom Metazoa; phylum Chordata; class Mammalia; order Chiroptera; family Vespertilionidae; genus Myotis; species Myotis nattereri. The sequence goes on from NC_138080.1 coordinate 11,356,139, forward strand.
GGAGGTGAGTCTATTGAGAATTTAATCCTTTGCAGTAAAGTTAATATCTGTATTTAACAGAAGAAACCTAAAGCTGAGAAGCTCACAGGAGTATTCTTACAACGAGCAGAGCCTATGCTGGAATCCATGTTGAGTTCAGGCTCTTTGCAATATCTTGGTACCAAATCTTTTCCACTTTCACTTTTCACCAAAAAATTGCCAATGCAATGAAGGCAATCATTTTTTAACAGTGAGAATAAATCCTAAACTTCTCTTTAAGCTTTCTCATTTTGACAGCATATTCCACATTGAAAAATCCCACTCATCAAGAAAATATTATAGCCTGAACATCTGATAATGTTAGCTGCCCTCTATCTCTATATTTCATCAGCATATGAAATTACTGACATTTTTTCCTCTGAAAATAGCAGGCTTGAGTCTGAATGTTAGAAGTGGCTTCATGTTGAACTCTGATTTGTGAGGAATCAGACCACTGACAATATAAATGACAAGATCTCAGCTAAATATTGAGGTCAGACATTGTGCCAGGTATTTGTCTTTTAGAAGATCCTTCATGTTGGAAAACAGGCCAAATAAGAGGATGTTAGTGAGTTGGCATAATCTAAAATTTCTTGGCCAAAAAAATAAGGCAGGGAGGTAGGGAAAAGGAGAAATTCCTCCCACACATCGGTGAACCAGGAGATGGAAAAAAAAAAGATCCCAAATAAAAGTGCAGAAAGTTAATGAGTCTCTTGGAGCTAGAATGTATTTTAACCTATAGCACTGAGACTAGAATAAGGCTTATAAGAATCAGAAATGTGTACTATATCCCGGCTAGTGGTTTACAAACACTGCTGCCTTGGGATTCACAAGGGAAATGGGCATACATTACAAACAGTAGACAGGATTTATGTGTGCATAGTGATTTGAGCACTAGTGTTGGAAACGTAACAAACTTTGAAGAATTTTTACTTGGACATAGAGAAACTGGCTCTAAACTAAACAAAGACATTCTCAGCATCTCTGGGAACTACCAATGTTTCAATTTTTGCCAACGTTAAAAAAGTGAGAATTGGTGTCTAGTAGTTTTAACTGGCAAAAGGAAATTACAAAATGAGATTATTGACCTCTGACAATGACTGATCTTTGCTCTGTATAGTTTTGGCTTTCTAGAATGTCATGCAGGTGAAATTATGCCATATGTAGTCCTTTCAGACCGACTTCTTCAACTAAGAAATATAAATTTAAGGTTTCTCCATGCCTTTTCATGGCTTGATAGTTCATTCTTTTTAACACTGAAAATATTCCATTGTATGAAACAGTTTGTTTATCCATTCAGCTAGTAAAGAACAACTTGGTTTGCTTCCGAGTTTTGGCAATTATAAATAAAGTTGCTATAAACATATTTGTGCGTAAGTTTTTATGTGAACATAAGTTTTCAACTCACTCAAGTATATACCAAGGAGTGCAATTGCTGGCTTGTAGGTAAGAGAATGTTTAGTTTTATAGAAAACTGTCAAACTGTCTTCCAAAGGGACTGCACCATCTTTCATTCCCATCAGCAATGAATAAGAGTTCCGGTTGCTCTGTGTCCCCTGAGCCATTTAGTGGGGGCAGTGTTTTGGATCTTAGACACCTAATATATGTACAGTGGTATCATCATTGTTTTAATTTTCATTTCCCTAATGACATATGATGTTGAGCATCTTTTCACAAGTGCTTATTTGCCATCTGCTCATATTCTTTGGCTTATATTTCTCTTCCAATCTTTTGCTCATTTTAAAGTGATTGCTTGTTTTCTTATTGTTGGGTTAGAAGAGGGTTTTTTTTTTATTGTTTTATTGCTTAAAGTATTACAAAGAGTATTACATATGTCTCCTTTTTTTTCCAGCCCTTGACAATCCCCTGGCCTCCCCTACCCCCCAGTGTCTTATGTCCATTGGTTATGCTTATATGCATGCATACAAGCCCTTCGGTTGATCTCTTACTCTCCCCTTCTGCCCCCCACCCTCCTAGGCCCCTTCCCGCTGTAGTTTGACAGTCTGCTCGAGGCTGCTCTGCCTCTGTATCTATTTTTGTTCATAAGTTTATAATGGTCTTTATTATCCATAAATGAGTGAGATCATGTGGTATTTTTCCTTCATTGACTGGCTTATTTCACTCAGCATAATGCTCTCCAGTTCCATCCATGCTGCTGCAAATGGCAAGAATTCCTTCTTTTTTACAGCAGCATAGTATTCCATCATGTAGATGTACCACAGTTTTCTAATCCATTCATCTACTGATGGGCACTTAGGCTGTTTTGAAAATAGGGGTGCACTATCCTTTCTGATTGGTGTTTCTGTTTTCTTGGGATATATTCCTAGAAGTGGGATCACAGGGTCAAATGGGAGATCGAGCCCACACCCGGCCATGTGCCCTGACCAGGAATTGAACTGTGACCTCCTGGTTCATAGGTCGACACTCAACCATTGAGCCAGCTGGGCTAGAACACTTTTCTATCCACTAGTCTATTGGTGGGCACATGAGCTGCTTCCATATCTTGGCTATTGTAAAATAATGTTGCAATGAACATAGGTGTGCATATATTCTTTCAAATTAGTGTTTTGGGTTTCTTTGGATATATACCCAGAAGTGGAATCACTGGATCATAAGGTAGTTCCATTTTTAACTTTTTGAGGACCTTCAATACTGTTTTCCACAGTGGCTGCACCAAACTGCATTCCCACCAACAGTACACAAGTGTTCCTCTTTCTTCACATCCTCACCAATACTTGTTGCTTGTTGATTTATGGACGATAACCATTCTGACAGGTGTGAGGTGATTTTAATTTGCATTTCTCTGATGACTAGTGATGTTGAGCATCTTTTCATATGTCTGTTGGTTATCTGTCTGTCCTTTTTGGAGAAGTGTTGATTCAGGTTCTTTGCCCACTTTTTAATTGGATATTTTTGTGTGTGTTGAGTTGTATGAGTTCTTTATAAATTTTGATATTAATGCCTTATTGGATGTATCATTGGCAAATTTCTTCTAGGGAGTCATTTTTTGATAAACTCTTAGAAATTTTTCTCTGATGAATGTCTATTCAGTTTTTTTTTAAAAAGAGAATTCTTTAAATGTTTATTGTTGAGTGTATTTCAGATGTCCCTTCTCCCCCCCGCCCCCCTATTATGCCCCTCCACTCAGTTCCCATCCCACTCCAGGCCTCCACTACCCTACTGCTTGTATCCATAGATAAGATCTTTGGTTAATTTCTTCCTGCCCCGCCCCCTCCCCACTTCCCTCTGAGATTCTTTAGTCTGTTCCATGCTTCTGATTCTATTTTATTCACCAGTTTATTTTGTTCATTAGATTTCTTGTTCATTTATTTTGATTTTTAAATTCAATTGTTGATAGATTTGTATTTGTTGCCATTTTATTATTCATATTTTTAACCCTCCTTCTCCTTCTCCTCCTTCTTCCTCTTCCTCTCTTTAAGGAATACCCTTCAACATTTCATGTAATACTGGTTTGGTGGTGATGAACTCTTTTAGTTTTTTCTTGTTTGTGAAGCTTTTTAGCTGACCCTCAATTCTAAGTGAGAGCTTTGCTAGGTAGAGTAATCTTGGCTATCGGTTCTTGCTATTCATCACTTTGTATATTTCTTGACACTCTCTTCTGGCCTGAAAAGTTTCTGTTGAAAAATCAGCTGACAGTTGTATGGGCACTCCCTTGCAGGTAACTAAGTGCTTTTCTCTTGCTGCTTTTAAGATTCTACCTTTGTCTTAACCTGGCATTTTAACTATGATGTGTCTTGGTGTGGGCCTCTTTGGGTTCCTCTTATTTGGGACTCTCTGTACTTCCTCCTGGATTTTAAGTCTATTTCTTTCACCAGGTAGGGGAAGTTTTCTGTCATGATTTCTTCAAATAGGTTTTCAATATCTTGCTTTCTCTCTTCTTCTAGCACCCCTATAATGCGAATGTTGGTGGACTTAAAGTTGTCCCAGAGGCTCCTTATACTATCTTTATATTTTTGGATTCTTTTTCTTGTTGCTCTTCTGGTTGGGTGTTTTTTGCTTCCTCATATTCCAAATCATTTATTTGATTCTCAGAATCCTCTCCTCTTCTGTTAAATTCCTCTAAATTAGTCTTTATTTCAGTTAGTGTATTCCTGATTTCTGACTGGTTCCTTTTCATGTCTTTGACATTCTTGCTAAGATCCTTGTAAGTCTCATGAAGATCCTTGAGTAACCTTATAACCATGGTTTTGAAATCTGTATCCAGTATGTGCTTGCTTCCATTTCTTTCATTTGCGATGTTTCTTTATCTCCACATTTTGACAACTTTCCTGTGTTTGTTTCTATGTATTAGGTAGAGTTGCTATGTCTCCTGGAATTGGTAGAGTGGCCTTGTGTAGTAGGTGTCCTGTAGGGCTCAGTGGCTCAGTCTCCTCACCCACCTGAGCTGGGGACTCTGGGTGCACCCCTGTGTGGGCTGTGTGCAGAGTCTTGTAGTTGATTCTTGATTGGTATTGGTGTCACTGGGAGGAGTTGACCTCCAGACCAATTGGCTGTGAGGACCAGCTGCAATTGCAGTGGGAGAGCTGCTGTGCAGGAAACACCCTTATGGAGCAGGACTTGCTTCAGTGGGCTTTGGTGCTCACTGAGCCTCTTCAGTGTGTCTCTTGTGGATGTGTAGCATTGTAATCTGCTATGATCTAAAGCTGTTCACCCAGTGCACTGGCTCTAGGGTCTCCAGAGAGGTGGAATGTCAGCCACTGCCTGGGGCCACCCAGTGGCAGCTACAGAGGGATCTACAGACAGCTGCTATTTGCTATTGGGCTTAGAGGTGTCCAAAAGAGTCCCAGCTGTGAAGTAAGGCAGGTTGATGTGAGTGCCAGGTCTTGGGCCTTTTATTGATAGGTTTGGGGCATGCTGACACTAGCTGAAGCTTGTTTGAGTGATTTTAGCAAAGTCTGAAGCCTGAGCCAGGACAGGCCATTCATGTGGAAAAGCTGCTGCAAACAGCTTGGTTGGGGCTGCAAAGTGTGTGTGTGTGTGTGTGTGTATGTATGTGTGTGTGTATGTGTGTGTGTGTGTGTGTGTGGAGGGGGTGTCTCAGGGAATCCCCAGGGTGGAGAAAATAGTGTGCTCCAGGCTGATAGAAACTCAGATATGGCAGCCAACTCAGCCCTGCAACAGGGGAGGTCCCAGTACAAGAGCAATGACTTCTGGGAGCACCCCTGTCTGGGAGAATGCCATCCCTGAGTTCCTGCCCCAATGCCAGACAATCCAGTTCCTCCCTATATGTTTCTGGATCCTCCAAAGCCACCTGGTTCTGGGGGGGTCTGAGTAAGTTTGTGTGATGGCCCTTTAAATAGAACACCTGGGTCTCCAGCAGTGTCTGTATCACTCAGCCACAATCCCCACTGGTTTTTACAGCCCATAGAAAAGGACTTCTTTTCACAGCTCTGGAATCCTGGACTGGGTCTGGTGTGGGGCTGGGATCCCCTGCTCCTCACGGGTCGCCTCTGCAGTAGAGATATCCCTTCCGATTAATAAAAATGCCATACATGGGTGTTGGACCAGCCTGTTCCACCCCTCCGCCACTCCTACCAGTCTCAATATGCTTTCTTCTTTACTTTTCTAGTTTTAAGACTGCCATTTAGCTAGCTTTCAGGCAGTTCTGAAAGATGGTTGTTCTGTATTTTAGTTGTAATTTTGATGTGGTTGTAGGAGGCTGTGAGTACAGGCAGTTACTTACACTGTCATCTTGGTTTCTAGAGAATTCTATTCAGGGTTTTGAAAACATGAATTTGTATTTAATTTTGGGCATTTAAATTTTCTGAGAATATTTCTATTTCAATGTAATTTTCAAATATTTAAATATGGAGCTGTATGTGGAATTATTTCATAGTTGGGAAAATCTCCTCTGATCTATTTTATATCCCTACTCACTCTTTTGCTATGTTTTCTGTCTCTGTTTTTGATTTGATTTCTCAAGAACCAGTTTAATTTTAAATCCATTTTACTATTGTTTCCTTTTAGAGTCATTATCATAAGTCTTTCTGCTTAACTGGGTTCTTATTTTATTTATCTTGATAATTTAAATTGAATGCTCAGTTCACTTACATTCATTAGTTTATGTTTAATAAGAAAATCATGAAAAGCTATACAGTTTCTTCTAATATGATTTATTTATAAAATTTAATTTTTATAGATAATGTTCTCATTGTAATTGGTTTCTTTTTCAAAATACATGACAAAAGTGAATTCTTTGTAGAAAAATGGTAAAAGTAAAAAATAAACAAATCACTGGTAGTTCCACCAGATATAACATGTTTAATTTTGATAACAAAATTTGTTAAAATGCCTGAATGTCAAAAACCCATAATGAACAGGGTTAAGAGGTTAACTGGGAAGAAAATGTCTGCCACAAATATAGGAAGTTTAAAATCATCTCCTGTAAAACTCTAGGAAAAAGTGGGAGAATAGGCAAAGTGTCTGATCAGGCACTACAGAAAAGAAAAAGGTGTGTTGGCTTTTAAGACATTTAAAAAAATCAATTTTATCTAGTAAACAAAGAAGTTCAAATTAAAGTCACAGTGAAATATCTTATTTGCTCATAAATTATCATATTTTTTTCTATTAATTATAATCTCCAAAGTTGGCAATGTGGTGTGGGGAACCGATATAGGGTTGAGCCTCGGACTGACCTGCTGGCAAAGTCCCAAACAAGTCCCAGCTTAGAGGGCTCAGTCCTCTTAGCATAATTAGGCTTGACCTTATAACACTCCCTGGGTCTTATCTGGGAGGCTAATGGGCTGAGGGAAGTGCAGGAAGTGTAACTATGGTCAAAACAGGTGAAACTCACAAGAACTGTGTAACTATGGTGACCACTGCCTTGTTTACCTCTGACTATAAAAGGTTGATGTGGCCTGAGCATCAGTGGAAGTCCTTCTTTAGTTGGACCTATATGCCTGGCCCCCCAATATTCCCAAATTATCTCTTGTCTTTTCTCTTTCATTTGTGTGTGGCTCCTCTTCCAGATCCTGAACCCTGAACCACGTGGGACGTGGAGGGAAACATTTACAACAATGTGGTAGGGAAACTGACTCTCTCATCATCTTTTGGTAAAAACTAAAAATAAGTTTTAAAAACTTTAAAAATGGATAGATACTAAGAAAATGACAACCCATGTGCCAAAGATTTAGCTAAAAAATGTCTACTACAGTTAAAAACTTTAAACAACCTGAATGCTAAGCAATTGAGGATTGACTAATTTAACTATTATAAAGTAAATTAATTGAATAATTTCCTCTATAATATATATATAAAAGGCTAATATGCAAAGTGTCCTTCTGGAATTCAATTGGGAGACTGAGAGTTCGATCGCTTGCTATGACATGTGCTGACCACCAGGGGGTGGCGCGGAACAAAGGAAGACCCCGGCCAGCAGCTGAAAGGCCCCGATGGCCCTGATCACTGGTCAGGCCTAGAAACCCTACCCGTGCACGAATTTCGTGCACCGGGCCTCTAGTAGCTAAATAATCATGAAAAGGGAAAGATTGCTGATATATATTGATATGTAAAAGTCAGTGTTCAGACATATTTATTACATGTTATCATTTTGGAAATATAAAGATATATGACATTTGCATTTAAAATGGTTATAGACTCATAGATTATATGTAATTTTTCTTCTTTTTCCTTCTCCTTTATTCGCTTCTCTCTTCCTACTCTTCTTCTTTTGCTTATTGTAAAATGTAGGAAAAAGCAAAAATTAGGGCATATAAAAATTGACCATATGTCTTCAGAAAAATATTTTCAAAAATACTTCAGGCTTTTTGTGGTTATTGTGGTTATTGTTATAGAAATGTTTTGGTTGTTTTTAATTTTTAAAGACTTAAAAAAAACCCCAACAGGTGCATAGTGACATTTAGAAGGCACATTTAAATTTCCCATATTACCATTGCCCTACACATACACAGACTCTCCCCATTAGATACCAATTGAGCCAGCATTATTTATTGAAAAGACTATCCTTTCTCCATTGGATTGCTTTAGAATGATGTCAAAAATCAGGTGAGCATATTTACGTAGGTCTGGATTTTGGAGTCTAGTCTGTCCTATTGATCTATGTGTTTATTCTTCATTAATAACACAGTGTCTTGATTACTGTAGCTGTGAAGTAAGCCTTCATATCTTGTACTTTATTCTTTGTTGTCAAGATTGTTTTAGCTATTCTGGGACCTGCACCTTTCCATATAAATTTTAGAAAAAGCTTGTCGATAGTTACAAAACACCTTGCTTGGATTTTAGAAATTGCATTAAACATATAGGCAAATGGAGGATAATTGATATCTTTACTATGTTGAGTCTTGAACTCAATATGTCTTTCTATTTTTTAGCTATTCTTTGATTTCTTTCATTAGAGTTTCATCATTTTCAACATATAGATCCTGTACATGTTTATACCTAAGTACTGCATTTTTAAAAGCAATGGCTAATGGCATTATATTTCATCTGAGGATATTTTTTCCATTGATTTTTAGAGAGTAGTGGAAGGGAGAGAGGGAGTGGGTGAGAGAGAGATTGATATGAGAGAGACACATTGATTGGTTGCCTCCCACATGCACCCTGACAGGGTGGGGATTAAATCTGCAACCCAGGTACATCTCCTGGAAATCACACCCATGACCCTTTGGTGTGTGGGCTGACACTCTAACCATTGAACCACACTGGCCAGGGCTAATAGCATTATGTTTTTAATTTTGGTATCTTTATGTTCATTGTAAGTATTAGAAATAAGATTGACTTTTGTCAACTTACTTTTTATTTTGAAACCTTGCCAAACTCATTTTTTGGTTCTAGATTTTTTGTTTAGATTCCTTGGAATTTTCCATATAGAGTATAGACAATCATGTCATATGCAAATAGAAACAGTTTCATTTTTTTCTTTCCAATTGTAAGACTTTATTTCTTTTTCTTCTAGCCTTATTACAGTGGCTAAATCTTCCAGTACATGTTAAATACAAGTGATGAAACATTTCCTCGTTCTTAATCTTAGCGGGAAACATTCACTCTTTCACCATTAATCATGACGTTATCTGTAGATTTTTGTAAATTCTTTTTATCCAGTTGAGATAGTTCCACTTGCTGAGAATTTTTTTCATAAATGGATTGTCAAATGCTTTTTCTGCATCAATTGCTATGAGCATATAATTTTTTCCTTAAAAATATGAAATGGGGGATTATACTTATTGATTTTTGAAAGCTAAACCAGCTTTTCACACTTGAAATAAATACCACTAGGTCATGGCATATAATTCTTTTTATGCAGTGTTGAATTCAGTTTGCTAATATTTTGTTGACGATTTTTTCAACTTACATTATGAGAGATATTGGTCTGTATAGTTTTTGCCTTTTGTACTGTCTTTGTCTGGCTTTGGAATTGGGATAATACTGGCCTCATATAATGAGTCGGAAATTATTCCCTCCTCTTCTATTTTCAGGCAAATGTGTAAATTGATGTGAGTTAATTCTCTCCTAAAATCATCAGGTCTTGGAGATTTTGGGGAAGGTGGGCTTTTTTTTTTTTTTTTTTTAAGTTTAACAGACATTTATTCCTTTAGTTGATGAAGCTTTACACACAAAATAGATAGTTTGAGATTTTTGAGTGGATAGGAATTTAGGTCTTAAGAGGTTTTATGAGTTTGCTACATGTTTTCTGGAAATCTTTTTGTTGTTGTTAATCCTCGCCTGAGGATATTTTTCCTTTGATTTTTAGGGAGAGTGGGAGAGAGAAGAAAAGACAGAGAAACATCAGTGTGAGAGAAACATTGATTGGTTGCCTCCTGCATGAACCCTGACCAGGGCTGGTGCTGGGGAGGAGCCTGTGAATGAAGTATGTGTCCTTGACCAGAATCAAAGCCAGGACCCTTTGGTCCGCAGGCTGATGTGCTATTGACTGAGCCAAACTGGAAATCATTTAACTGAAACTTCTAAGACCCATGAAAAAGTAAGAAAAATTGGTTAAAAAAATAAACCAGCAGTAAAAGCGAGGAAATTATAAAGACAGAGCAACCGCGCTGCTGCACGTCTCTCCCCCTGGCTCTGCGTGGCCGGTGCAGAACTTCAGGCTGCCTTTCTGGGCGCAGCCTCCACGGCTGTGGACTTAGATCTGGATGCCCGGCCGCCAGCAGCCCCGTGGACCCCCTTCCACAGTCACGTGTACACGGTCCCCAGGGATGTGGACTTGGTGCAGCACAGTTTCCTCCTGACCCTCTAATCCGGTTGCGAGCGTCTCTCTCTCCAGCCCAGATCCCCAAGCCTCCCGTTCTCCAGGCGTCATCTGTCCTTTCCGGCCACAGACTGTCTCACCAGCTGTGTTTAATTCACCAATTCCAGGTGGATGTTATTCGATTCAGCTGTTTCTTCTGTCTGCTTCGTGAGAAGGCGCAGGACTCGTCCGCCTATACAGCCGCCATGTTGTCTCCCCTCGGACAGACTTTTTAGGAGCCCACGGCTGGAGAGGCTGGAGTCTCGGTGTTCGTGGGTTTGCAGCGGAGGCGGCAGGTCCCTGGCCAGCGTGGCTGTAGTGTCCCGGGTGGTGTCGGAGGTCTCCCCGGTGGAGGTGAGGCTGGACTCCCAGTCACAGCTGCTCTCCCCTTCCAGATTGCATGGTCTCTGCGGCAGAGCCAGCCGCCCGGGAGAGATCGCAGGGGTAGCAGAGGCTGCCCTAGGGGAGCGTGGTCTGCCAGCCCCCAGCAGTCCTGCAGAATATAACTGTCCCTCACTCATACACACACACTCTTCACTGGGAAACACGCTCTCCCCTTTCCCTCCCTCCCTCCTTCACACTCTCCCCCTCACTGCCGGCCTCTCAGCTGCCATCTTGTATTCCTCCAATAAATAATTTAAAAATATATATTCCTTTTGTTATTGATTTCTAGTTTCATTTCACTATAGTCCTTCTCCACTTTTAAATATCATTGTCTTTAGTAGGCAATAATGTTAAAAGTCAAATATGATTTATACCACTTATGAGGAAAAGGACAATGTATTTAATGTGCTCATATTTTGGCTCTTTGTTTTATTTTTCTTCTTTATAAAAAAATATATTTTTATTTATTTCAGAGAAGAAGGGAGAAAAGGAGAGAGAGATAGAAACATCAGTGATGAGAGAGAATCATTTGACTGCCTTCTGCATGCTCCCTACTGGGGTTTGAGCCCACAGCCCAGGCGTGTGCCCTGACCAGGAATGGAACCATGACCTCCTGGTTCATAGGCTGACACTCAACCACTGAGCCGCACACGCCTAGCTTATCTTCCTTTTTGATGCTCCAATATTTTTTCTTTTTCATCTTCTATCTACATGTTAGAAGAATTTTTTTTAGGCATTCTTTTAGGAGAGGTTTACTAGCAATAAATTCTTTAGGTTTCTTTTATCTGAGAATGTTATTTCCCCTTCATTTTTTTTTTTTTAATATTGATTTCAGAGAGGAAGAAAGAGGGAGAGAGAGAGCTAGAAACATCAGTGATGAGAGAGAATCACCAATTGACCTCCAGCTGCATGGCCCCCCCTGGGGATTGAGCCTGCAACCTGGGCACTCGCCCTTGACCAGAATCGAACTCAGGACCCTTCAGTCTGCAGGCCGACGCTCTATCCACTGCGCCAAACCAGCGAGGGCTCCCCTTCATTCTTAAAGTTTGTTTCCTGAGATATAGAATTTGACGTGTTTTCCCCCAGCACTTGTGCCACTTCCTTCTGGCCTTCATGTTTCAGATAAAAAATCTGCTATCGGGGAGAAACTAAGATGGCGGCATAGATAAACACCGGGAAATAGTCGCCCCACACAACAATTGAAAATTAGCCCAAAGGACGGAGCAAACATCGTCCAAAACAACAGGAAGGCTGGCTGAGTGTAATTTCTACAACTAGAAGAAAAGAAAAGCACGCTGAGAGCCAGAGGAGCTGCGGAGGCTGAGTGCAGAGGTACGGCGGCAGGGGCTCGCGCGCGCGGAAAGGGGGTGGCACCTGAGGACGCGGCTGTCTTTTTGAATCACAAGCTCCCGACTGCTCTGAACTCCGGTTCTGGGAAGTCTCTGGGGACCCAGGTCTCATACGGGGAGAGGCTGGTCTGTCAGGCGGCAGCAGGCGAACTTGAGGGCGGATTTCCCTCAGAGGTGCTTGCAGCCGTTACCGGGACACTGAGACGCGCGACTCCGGGCGCGGAGAATCAGCCATAGCTTCTTTCTCCGCCTTTTGACTCCCTGAGACCCCGCCCCACCCAGGCTGCGGCAGAGGCTTTTGCATATGAATGTACCTAACTACAGCCCAGCCAAGCAGACCTGGAACTTCCAAGAGAAGGCCCAAGGTCCCGCAGCGGCTTGCATTGCTTCACAGCTGAGCCTCTCCATGGCTCCGGCTGTGTGGCCTCAGGCAGGGGCTGAATTAGCACCTCCTTAGATCCAGGAGCCACTGTACCCAGTGGTCAGAGGGGGACCATTCTCCCACTTCAGACACAGCTGCTTCCCACAGCCAATTGGCCTGGAGGTCAATTCCTCCCAGTGATCCTACAACAACCAAGGCACCAAGAGTGCACCAAGAGTGTCCACCCCAGGTAACTGGGGAGGCTGAGCCACTGGGCCCTACAGGACACCTGGCGCACAGGGCCACTCTATCAACACAAGGAAGCAGCCAAAATGCGGAGACAAAGAAACAGGTCACAATTGGCAGAAACGGAGGAGGGCAGACGATTGGATATAGAGTTCAAGGCCACGTTTATAAGGTTTGTCAAGAATTTTATGGAAACCGCCGATAAATTTAATGAATCCCTCAAGGAGTATAGTGAGACCATGGAGGACATGAAAAAGGACCAACTAGAAATTAAGCATACACTGACTGAAATAAAGAATACTTTACAGAGCTCCAACAGCAGACAAGAGGATCCCAAGAATCAAGTCAAAGATTTGAAATACAAAGAAACAAAAAATACCCAACCGAAAAAGAAAAAAGAAAAGAGATTCAAAAAATATGAAGATAGTGTAAGGAACCTCTGGGACAACTTCAAGCGTACCAACATCAGAATTATAGGGGTACCAGAAGGAGAGAGAGGGCAAGATATTGAAAACCTTTTTGAAGAAATAATGACAGAAAACTTCCCCCACCTGGTGAAAGAAATGGACTTACAAGTCCAGGAAGCGCAGAGAACCCCAAACAAAAGGAATCCAAAGAGGACCACACCAAGACACATCATAATTAAAATGCCAAGAGCAAAAGATAAAGAGAGAATCTTAAAAGCAGCAAGAGAAAGACAGTCAGTTACCTACAAGGGAGTACCCATCCGACTGTCAGCTGATTTCTCAACAGAAACCATGCAGGCCAGAAGAGAGTGGCAAGAAATATTCAAAGAGATGAATAGCAAGAACCTGCAACCAAGATTACTTTATCCAGCAAAGCTATCATTCAGAATGGAAGGTCAGATAAAGAGCTTCACGGATAAGAAAAAGCTAAAGGAGTTCATCACCACCAAACCAGCATTATATGAAATGCTGAAAGGTATTCTTTAAGAAGAGGAAGAAGAAAAAGGAACTCTTACCATTTGCCACAGCATGGATGGAACTGGAGAGCGGATAAATACCACAAGATCTCACTTATTTGTGGAATATAATGAACAACATAAACTGATGAACAAGGACTGATCCAGAGACGGAGAGGCTTTGATTGGACTGTCGGGCCTTGGAGGGAAGGTAGGGGAGGGTGGGGGCAAGGGGGAAGGATCAACCAAAGGACTTATATGCAAGCATATAGGCCTAACCAATGGACACGGACAACGGGGGGGTGAGGGGATGAGCGGGGGGGGGGGGGGGGTAGAGGGTACACATATGTAATATCTTAATCAATAAAAAAATATTAAAAAAAATTTATTTTTGTCCTTAGTTTCTACAGTTTAACTATTAAATGTGTTGGTGTGCATATCTTTGAATTATATTTGCAGTTTGTTCACTTGACTTTTTTGATCTGTAGGTTTGTGAAGTTTGGGATATATTTAGCCATTACTTTGTCAATCTTCTTTCAGTCTCATTGTGTTTTTCACCCTTCTAGGTCTCTGATGATACAAATGTTGGACCTTTTGTTATTGTCCCACTGCTCCTTGAGGCTGTTCAATTTTTTCAGTGCATTTTCTGTGTTGCTCAGATAAGGGGGATTCTGCTGATCTGCCCTCAAGTTACTTATTCTAGCCTTTGTCTTTTCCACTGAACAACTGAGCCCATCCAGTGATTTTTTAAAAATTTCTGATATTTTTTTTTATTCTATAATTTGAATTTGATTTATTTCTTTTCTGAGGTTTTCTATTTTTCCATTTGTCTTAAGAGATTTTATAATTGTTGGAACATTTTATGATGGATGCTTGAGAATTCTTGTCAGAATTTCAACATCTAATTCATTCCCATATTGGGGTCAGTGGGTAGTATTTTCTCATTCAAGGTATGTTTTTCTTGGTTCTTGACACAATAGATTATTTTCTATTGTATCCTGAACAATTTATCTAATGCTTTAGGACCTGTGGATCCTGATTACATCTTATATATTAATAGGAAGTCTCCCTGTTTAGGGTTAGCATTCAAATCGTGGCCTCCTTTTGTGGGCTGTGTTTCCAATGGCTGCTTAGTGTTTGCAGCATTTGTAGTGTCCTTTTGATTTGCTGGAACTCCCTCTGGCCACTGCTGGTGCTACCTGTGAGGACAGAAAATATTTTCCCAGGCCAGGCTTCTGGTATTTTTTTCTGAGGGGAATGCTGTGTTGAGGTCCCCAGCTGGTATTCTCTGGCTTCCTTGGTGTCACTGGACACAAAAACCCGTAGGGTCAAAGAGTCTTTTCATGTTGGCTGCTTATGATTGTTTCATCTTTCTAGCTGGCTCCACCACCCACCCACCCTGGTGCCTTCTGGAAAGAGGGCCGGGACATTTGCTATGGCTGAGTTCTTCTAGCTGATTCCATCTGCTGCCGTTGGTGGCTCCAGGTAGGGGAAGGAATATCAGGAGTATTAGATCTGTGGGAATCACAAGATGAATGAAGCTTCCCAGACTAGGCCTCCCATGGTAAGTGAGCCTCTTTTGCTGGCTCTGTTTCCCTGCCTCAGTATCTCTCAGCAGTGCAGGCATTTGAAGCCAGCAAAAGAGAACGCTTCCCCTGCCTCTTACTGTTGGTGGGGCTCCCAATTGGTTTGCCTTGCTGGTGGTGTTGGGCTCACTGATGCTGTCCAGAGTGTTTCCCATATAATCCAGAGAAGGAATGAGCCCACCTGAGCTGCATTTTGTTGCCAGGTTGGGGGTTCGCAAGTAATGGATCTTGATTGCCTTCTTCTGTTGGGTTGTGGGGGATAAGACACCCGATCACTGTGTTGTTTCTCTCATCCTGGAGTTCCAGACCAGCTCAGCCTCTCCTTACCACGACTCAGAAAATTCTTGGTCATCTCTTGCATTATTTCCAGAGTTAATAGATGTGCTTGGGAGGAAGAATAGGGAGAAATAGGTCTATGCCATTTCATCAGGACTGGAAGTCCTATCATGATGTTTTTGCTAAAAACTGAGAAATTGCATCATCACACAAAATAACTCCCAAATAATCTGAGAAATAAACATAGTATGAAGATATGTATCATTTTAATGTGATTAGTCTTCTATAAGTGTAGGTATCTCTCAGCAGTGCAGGCATTCGAGGCCAGCAAAAGAGAACATTTATGGCTAGTTTGAGAAACATTTTGCTCTGTAGTGATAATGTATGAGGTTTCTCTGTTGATGAACACAAGAAAAATTATGCTAAATATTAATATAGACTGTATCTTCTCTAAAGACAACATATTTAAAACAACTTGAAGAATTTCTACAAGGTTTTAGATTTAAAACTATTATTAAAATCACATCCACTTGCCAAAAATATGTAAACCTTATTTTTGTTTTGCATATTTTGATGTTGTTTCAGGATCCCCTCACCTCTCCCAACTGCAGTTTACAATTTTAATTAATTGCGGATGACTTTGGCTCATGACGTTGTAATTTATTCCAGGCTAGAGATTTCGGAAACAAAGCATCTCCATGCATCTCGCTCTTCTGCCCTCATGTGAGAAGCCTGCTTATCGGCCTTCTTTATTGATTTTTTATTTGGAGAAATGACACATGTACTAGACATTCAAATAAATTACTGATCATTACCTTCTTTGCATGGTTTTGAATTTCAAAAAAGTATATGCATATATGACATAGATCACTTTGTTATATATGAATAATTTATAATACCTAGTTTGTGTCTCCCCGACTTAAAACACACATGTACAAACAAATATATATAATATACATGTAATATATATATAAAATATATGTATATATAATACATATATATATATAATCTTACTGGCTTTTATCGGTTTATAAATGAGGATTCTATTGATAGTGATAATAGTTCAAGGCTTTTTTTGATATTTCTTAAGTGATAATTTAGTTCACATTGTCATTATGATATGTCATTGTATTTATGTAAAGACTATTTGGATGTTTTATATTGTGTTCATTAAAATTTTCAGTACACTTTTACATTTATGATCTTGTTTTGTTTCTCTCTCACAACCTAGCTTTATAAAGTATCTTCATTTAATTTTTTCTTAAGGCCAAACAGTTAACTTCTAGTGGCCCTGAGGCTGGGATATAGATCTGATGACACCAGCCTTTTTGCAGCAAACATCAATCCCTCTGACTAAAGTCAAAACACGAGATGAAAGAACACATGAAGCAGAATACAAAAGGGTTTTTTTTGTGCTGCATTTAGAAGTGTGTACCCAGGAAACTGCTAATTGCCAACCTGGTGTTAATTTACTGATCTGTGTCTAGGCTATGACTAAACATTGTTCAGCTCATGCTGATTAATTCTGATATGAATCTGATAATTTCATCATTGGCTAACATTTATGATTTAGTCATACCTCTATAAGCAGTCTCTTACCCCATAAACCCCATATTCCAGAGACTATTAGTAGTTATTTTTAATGGCTATAAAATGTTTATTAGTAGTTATTTTTTAAATTGTGATTCATAGAATTGCAATTTATAAATTTCCAAAAATGTTGTTGGATGACTATTATTTAGAAAATGATGTCAGACTCATTATATGCCAATTAATCTAACTTCCATTCAGAATCCTGTACAGAATAGAAGACTAAATTTAGGACTCAGTTCTTCATATGCTCACAGATTTAACCAGAGAACCCATCTCCACTTTATGTGAGCAATATAATTTTCTTTGTTTATTCAATATGTTGTATTATTTTTTTATTATAAAAATGGTTTGCTCACAAGGTTTTAAAATAATTGAATCTATTTGTTTCATTTCCCTGATGTATTAATATTTTTTGGCATGGTGCTTTAGAAAATATATGACACAGAAAGCAGCCTAATTCTTGTCACAGCTGCAATCTTACTGAGGCAGAAAATTTGGCATTTATATAAAATGAAACCATCTCTAACGCTTTGCTGGCCCTTCTAGACCTGTCTTTGTTTAATCACCATGTTTGGAGCCTCTAAAAAGGGACTGCCTTTTAGGAAGGAGGGGATGCTGATGACATGTGAATAAAATGGTGGTAGAAAAGAAAATTGATTTTTCCCCCTCAAGCTGCACTCTGTGGAGGTTGCCTGCTTGTCACTGATAGCTGTGTGAGTCAGTCTCTGATTCATGAATTACAGTCCTGACCCCCTCCCAGGCCAGGATCGCCCTGTTCCCGTTTCCATGGTGCCAAACTTCCCTATCATTGTCCATTATTGTTAGTGCTTATTGTGTCTTCTCTATGCTGATAGGTGTTCAGGGTCAGGGATGGTGTCTGCCTTGCTTCCCATTGTTGTATAACATCTAGCATGGTGCTGACAGGAGTGGGCGGTGCTTAATAAATGTTTGCTCAACAAAAGAATGAAAGCAGTTTATAATTTGAGCTCATTTCCAAATTCCTCTATAATTTTCCATTTTAGACAGCTTTATTGAGGTAAAATTGATATACAAAAACTGCATATTTAATGTATACAGTTTTATGAGTTTAGACAAATGCAAACACCCATGAGACCCTCACCATGGTCAAGCTAATAAATATATCCATCACCTTCAAAAGTTTCCTCAGGCCCCTCTTTTTGTAGTGATTATACCACAGGAAATTAAGAGGCAAACTTTAATGTATGGCCCTTGCTTGTTACATCCCCCCAAACTACTTGTGTTGTCATTTCCTCCTGTCTGTCTCCATCCATCTTACAAAAGTTGTACAAAGTAAAGGGAAAAAGAATAAATACAGGGATAACATTGACTGGGACCAGCTTTCTCTCATTCCCTTCAAGTGACAGGCATAAACCTGATATTTATATTTTCATCATTTAGCTATTCATACACTGAATGATAGTTTTAGAGAAAGAGGGAGATGGGAATTGAGTATACATGGCAGTACCATGGTGTTTATTTATCTTAAAAATAATTCTGACCATCTATAGAAACTGCCTATTTTAATCTTAAACTCCCCAACATAACAGGTACTCTACACTAAAGCAAGAGTCTTTTCCTCTCATGGAAGGAGTTGGGTGGGGAGAGGAAGCATGAATTCCACAGAGACATGAATTCGGACTCCAGAAGAAAGTCCTCCCTTTGGCAATGCTGGTGACCCAGAAAACAACAGTGCTGACATTGGAGGAAAGGTCTGAACTCCTCACAGGAGTCAGGGGCACAGAGTAGTATATTCCATTCTAACAAGCACTGTTCACAGTAGTTAAATAAGTGTAGTTTGTATGTGTGTGTGTATGTAGTGGGGTGGGTCACACAACATCCTTCTGAGTCATTTCCTCCATTGGAGTAACAGAGGTCCAGATAGATGAGGTAGGAGAAATTGCTTATTTACTGAAAATTTCTAAGCAAAATAAGCCAGTCGGAGAAAGATAAATACCACATGATCTCACTCATATGTGGGATATAATGATCCACATAATTTGATGAACAAGAATAGATCCAGAGACAAATGGTAGGGGAGGGGGTTGGAGGGCAACCAAAGGACTTGTATGCATGCATATTAGCATAACCAATGGACACAGACACTGGGGCGGTGGGGGCTTGCCTGGGGTGGGAATGGATGGGGAGGGGGGTGTCAATTGGGGTAAAAGAAGACAAATGTAAAACTTTAGACAATAATAAAAAAAAGAATGCATCCATTTACTCTCCTTGTAGAGAGCTGAAAAGGAGATGAACCCGTCAAATGAGTGGTGGTTCCACTTGTAATTTATATATCGCATTTATTGGTAAACATAGGGTATGTATACATTTCTTTAAGAGTATGGGTGAAGAAAATGAAACCGACATGTAGTGTATAAATGATTTTTTTAAAAAAGAAAAGAAAACAGCATCAAGAAGATTGAGAGTCACAAATGAGCTAGCAGAGACCTCAGAAGAAAACTACAATTAATTGACATCCTCAGAACAACAACAACAAAAAGACATGATCTCTAAGAGTTACAAGCAAACATTCACAAGGTGAGAACAGGCTACAGAAAAAAAAAAGATAGATAAAAGGAGAGAGAAATAAAATATAAAAGGACAGCCACAAATCTGAAAATTTATTTGGAAAAATATACATAAAAAGTCAAGAAATTCTTGAAAATGGAGACTATAGAGGTAGAATTTGCTCTTTAAAATGGAAAGTATAGAGGTAGAATTTGCTTTACTAATATATTATTGTATTAAATTGTGTTCCCTGGGAAATGGACTCTGAGGTGGAGAATTGAATGTAGGAAGTTTATTAGGGTGTATCCTTAGGATCAACACCTATGAGAGAGTAAAAAGCAAGATTGGGCAGAGGCAGGTATTGACAGGTGATGCATCTTCCCTCCAGGGACCAAGATGGCCCCTCAGAGTTGCCAAAATTGAGGCAAGGGGGTCTGATCTTCTACTCCTTTATCGGCCAAGCATGGGGTTCAAGCTGTCCTCGGGGGAGGGGAACAGTTTACCTTGGGAGAGACAACTCCGTTTAACAGGCAGTAGTCCTTGGGGTCTGACTAGGAAAATTAATGCCCTCATCTTGAAGGGGAATCTTGGTGGTGTCCCACAGCACCGACTGAACTAAAGGAAAAGAACTGAAACACAATGATATTGGAGTGGATTCTTACATATCCACATCCTTGGAACTACAGAAAATGTTCAGAAACATATCCAGGATATACAAGTGAGTGGTATTACAAATTACTAGGAGCAAGAATGGATTAATTATTCAGTACATTTCAGGTGACAAAGGATTAAACACTTTTATAAAATTAAAGTTATACCCTCAATTCACTCTAATTATTTAGGATATAGATATGCCCTATGGAACAGAAATCTAGAAAACCCATCGACAAACAGTTATTACTCTCTCATTTCACAGTCCTGGTGGAGGAAGTCTAGGAGTGCATTGGTGGCTCTAATACACGTTTTCATGGTTGTTCCACCATCATTAAAGTGTGCACTTTTGAATGTTCTAGGATGTCACATAAACATGTTGTAAGCAGCAAGATGGGTGATACAGAGAGGAAAGGGGTCCTTTCTTTAAGAACAAAACCCAGAAATTGCATAAATCACTTCCACTCACATTCAATTGGGCAGATCATAGCCGCAAAAGAGACTGAGAAATTTATCTTTGTTTTGAGTGGCCAAACACATTGCCCAAACTTGGTCTTTTACTTCTGTTTTAGAGAAAATAAGTATGAATATTGGAGAATACCTCTGTGACACACATTATAAGCCAGATGAATTCCAGATGAATAAACTTTTAGATATAAAAAATGAAGCCATAAATTATTGGCAAAAGTTTATGCCAAGGATATAGGAAATAAACTCTCTCAAATCCAAATATTAAAAATATTATTACAATCAATTCTATTGACCTAGGACTTCCACCTTTAGTCATTTGTTCTGAAGAAGGAAGTAAGAATGTGTGCAAACATTTAAGTGCAATAGGTATCACATTATTGTGCATATTAATAAAATTGAGAACAATGGGAGATTGCTAAATATTCAACAGTAGAAGATAGGTAATTTTATGTATTTATGTCTTTATGTAGAGTTGACTCAGCTCTATAATAGAATACTATATAGTCATTAAATATTTCATTGCAAAGAATATTTGATGTAATGGAAATATTCAACAATTTTGAGTGAAAAAAATCACAAAGTCATACTTATAATATGGCCCCATTTTTCTAAAGAGCATGCATGTGTAGATAAGAAAACATAAAAGGTATAAGACCAAAAATGTTCACAATATTTATCACTATTTGCCTATGTACTTTCCCTAAGCATTTATAAAGTATTACTTTGTAAGCAAAGAGTAAAATCATTTAAGGGAATAGAGACTCTAAAATGTTAGAGCCCTTAAGATACATGCAGCCCTGACCTGTTTGGCTCAGTGGATAGGAGCGTCGGCCTGCGGACTGAAGGGTCCCAGGTTCAATTCAAGTCAAGGGCATGTACCTTGGTTGCGGGCACATTCCCAGTAGGGGGTGTGCAGGAGGCAGCTGATTGATGTTTCTAACTCTCTATCCCTCTCCCTTCCTCTCTGTAAAAAATCAATAAAATATATTTTTTAAAAATTTCAAAAAAAAGATGCATACAGTATAATGCATGGGTGACTTCATAGTGAGGGGACCACTGATATGGCTCTTGATGGCTATCGAGGCACGTTTGGAAGAGGGAGGAACATTTATGATGGCAAAGGGTTACGGAAGAGTACAGTGTGTTCAGGGAAGAGTGAGAAGTTTCGTGTGCTGGGGAGATGAGGCTGGAAAGCTAGGCTAGCGTCCATTGCAAAGAGATATGAGTAAGCTTGAACTTTTTCTTTTGGATAATGAAGAGCCATTGAAGGTGTCAGTTGGAGGGGGTGATGGGATTAGATTTGACTGCTGAAATAGGCGAGGTGTATTTTTTCAATGCCTCACTTCCTCAGACATGCCTCTCACTTCCCGAGTCACGACTCCACAGCAGATGGCCAGGAGCACCCTGGGTTTTCAGCTTCCCTCTACTTTCAGGAAAGTCTAACACTCTTAAATTAGTCATTGCACTTGTGTTCCCCTCAAATTCATAAGTGGAACAGTGATGGCACTGGGAAGGAGGTGGAGCTTTTGGAAGGTGATTAGGTCATGAGGGTAAAGCCTTCACGAATGGAATTGGTGCCCTTATTAGAGCCTCCAGAGGGCTCTCTTGTCCCTCCTGCCATGTGAGGACACAACAAGAAATTGACCATCTGTGAACTGAGAAGCAGGTCCTTACCAGACAACAAACTTGACCTCAAATTTCCCAGCCTCCAGAACTGTAAGAAAAACATTTGTGTTTATAAGCTACCCGGTCTATGGTAATTTGTGATCTCAGCCCCAATGGACTAAGACACACTTTGTTGTTTGTGTGCTTCTTTTCTTTTTTTTTTGCATTAAAAAAACTTTATCGTTGAAAGTATTACAAATGTCCCTCCCCGCCCCCTCCCCAACCCTGTTAACCCCTTCCACCTAGCTCCCTCTCAGGCCCTCTGGCTCTACTGTTTTTCGATGGACTATGCATATCCTATATACTAAAAGGCTAATATGCAAATAGACTGAACAGCTTAACAACCGGAACAACTGAACAACTGGTTGCTATGATGTGTGCTGACTACCAGGGGGCGTGCACAGATCATGGCGGGCGTTGGCTGTGGCAGGATGGTGGAGCAGGTGAGTGGGGGTGCCAGACCAAGGCAGGGCACCAGTCGCTGTCATTGGGGTGAGCTTCTGGTGGTTACTGAAAATTCTTTGCTCCCACTCGCCACAGTCCTGCCTGGCGCTCGCATCTGCTGCCAGCGCCGGCCCTGCTTGCACCTGCTGCCAGTGCCCAGTGCCAGTCCCAATCACTTGGTGCCATCAGCAGGTGCGAGCAGTGCTGGCCCTGCTGGCCCTGATAGCCCCTGAGAGTTTCTCCACCTCCCCCTGCTTCTGAGGGGCAATCAGGGCAACAGCTGCCTCTTGCACCCACTGCTAGCACTGGCCCCAATCACTCTGCACTGTCAGCTGCCAGCACATGGGAGCAGCGGCAGCTGGAGCGGGGTTGCTGGCAGACAGGGGACTGGGGGCCATCCAGGAGGGGCCGGGTGGGTGTGCAGAGGATGGGCCAAGACCTGCCCAAGTGCCTACAGCAGCATCACAGTCCACAGTACCTTTCAAGGTGCACAAATTCATGCATTGGGCCCCTAGTCTCTATATATAAAAGCCTAAGTGACCGTTATGACCAAATGACCGGAATGACCAGATGACTGGCTGGTAGTTATGACTTGCACTGACCCAGACTTTGCTGCTGGGACTCTGACAGCCCCAAATCTGGTTCACCTGCACCCCAGACCCAGACAGGAGGGAGGAGGGAGCCCAATTCCTCCCAGAATCGGCTGTTGGTTAGCTTGCTGCTGAGGCCAATTTCCCACTGTCCCTCCCTCTGGCAGGCTGGCCCTACTGATTGGCTCCAATCACTGGCCAGGCTGAGGGACCCACCCATGCACAAATTCGTGCACTGGGCCTCTAGTATACATAGAAATTCTTTGTTTAATCTCTTCTCATCTCCCCTGCTCCTCTTCTGAAATACATCAGTCTGTTGCATGTTGTTTAATTTGCTTTTTTTTTTTTACAAGTTAATCTTTTTTTTATAATTTTTTTTAATTTTATTAAATATTTATTGTTCAGATTATTACATTTGTTCCTCTTTTTTTCCCCCCATAGCTCCCCTCCACCCAGTTCCAACCCCACCCTCTGCCCTTACCCCCGCACTGTCCTCATCCATAGGTGCACAATTTTTGTCCAGTCTCTTCCCGCATCTCCCACACCCCTTTCCCCCCAAGAATAGTGAGTCCATTCCCCTTCTATGTCCCTGATTCTATTATAATCACCAGTTCATTCTGTTCATCAAATTATTTATTCACTTGATTCTTAGATTCACCTATTGATAGATGCATATTTGTTGTTCATAATTAGTATCTTTACCTTTTTCTTCCTCTTCCTCTTCTTAAAGAATACCTTTCAGCATTTCATATAATCCTGGTTTGGTGGTGATGAACTCCTTTAGCTTTTCCTTATATGTGAAGCTCTTTATCTGACCTTCAATTCTGAATGATAGCTTTGCTGGATAAAGTAATCTTGGTTGTAGGTTCTTGGCATTCATCACTTTGAATATTTCTTGCCACTCCCTTCTGGCCTGCAAAGTTTCTGTTGAGAAATCAGCAGACAGTCGTATGGGTGCTCCCTTGTAGGTAACTGAGTTTCTTTCTCTTGCTGCTCTTAAGATTCTCTCTTTGTCTTTTGCTCTTGGCATTTTAATTATGATGTGTCTTGGTGTGGTCCTCTTTGGATTCCTTTTGTTTGGGGTTCTCTGCGCTTCCTGGACTTGTAAGTCTATTTCTTTCACCAGGTAGGGGAAGTTTTCTGTCATTATTTCTTCAAATAGGTTTTCAATATCTTGCTCTCTCTCATCTTCTGGCACCCCTATAATTCTGATGTTGGTACGCTTGAAGCTGTCCCAGAGGCTCCTTACACTATCTTCGTATTTTCGGATTCTTTTTTCATTTTGCTTTTCTGGATGGGTGTTTTTTGCTTCTTCGCATTTCAAATCTTTGCCTTGATTCTTGCGCTCCTCTGGTCTGCTGTTGGGAGTCTGTATAATATTCATTATTTCAATCCGTATATGCTTAATTTCTAGTTGGTTCTTTATCATAACATCGAGGGTCTCATTAGATTTCTTGAGGATCTCATTAAGTTTATCAGCGGCTTCTAGACAGTTCTTGAGAGACCTTAAAAGTGTGGTTCTGAACTCAATATCCTCCATTGACAGTTTTTTCCTGTTTCTTTGTCTCCGCATTTTTTATGCTTTCTTGGTGCATCCCCTAGTGGTCTTTGTGCGCAGTCTTGTTGTAGTTAAGCCTTGATTGTTGTAGGTAACACTGGGGAGGGATTTGACCTCCAGGCCAACTGGCTGTGAGCTAATTTACTTCTTTTCACTAGACATCTGCAGCTGTACTACTCCTCACCTCCCTGTCTCTCTTAGAATACTGTATTTCACTTATATGGTTACACATATACTTTTGTATAAATTCATTAATGTGATTATATCAAATAAGGTTTTTAGTGCATTTTAACAACAAATTTTATTCCTTCCATAGTTTTTTCCATGCAGTATAAACATAGTGTCACATGCACATACACACATAAACACATATGTAGGATCTGTGTCATCATGTGTTTCACAACAACAAAAAAGGAATAATACTATGCACACTTCATTGAATGTGCATTTCTTCCTCAAGAATAACTGGAAATATCACCAAATTAGTTGGTATAATCCCAAGGCATTGTTTTCAAAACTGCACATCTGTGGTTCCTATGTAATATGTTTTCAGTCATTTTCTTACTGATAGACTTACTTTGTTTCCAGGTTTTCATCATTAAAATGCAATAAATATTCTTAGGTATATTTCTTCCCATGGCATATCCCAAAGCAGGGCTGCTTGGTCAAAAAACATGTAATTATAATTATAACAGGAGGTGGTCAGATTGCTTTCCAAAAAGATCATAGCACTACATTTCCAATGGCATTAGGGAAGATCCCCTGTTGTTCAGATCGCAACCAGTGCTAAATATCATAGCTCTTTTTGAAATTATTGTTGCCAGCCTGATGGGTATAAAATATCTTATTATTCTTTTAATTTGCATTTCTCTGACCACTAGTGAATTTCAGTCTCCTTCTCATGACATTCTTGTCTATTTGACTTGCGTTTCTATGAGTTATTTATATCTTGCTTTCCAAATTTTTGTCCCTTCATAACCTTTCTTGATATAGGGCTAGCTGACTGGTCCATTTAGATTCTCCCTGGCCTCTTTTGCCACAATGTCCCTGAGTACTGTTAAAATTCTCAATTTAAAACATGAATTGACTCCTCTGTACAGGTCTCTCTCTTATGAGAATTAGTATTCCCTACTCAAGCTGGATAAACGCCAGGCAGGAGGAACCAGAAGATTCACTCACATCCCTCTTCTGGAGCAAAATGGATGAACAGAACACAAATTTTCAGCTTTTAAAACATCAAGAAATGCAGATCTGTAGCTGTAGAATAAGGTCTCTTTAGCTGTGTCAAATACCACCTTTGAAACACGAACTAGCCTGCATATAAAGCATTCCCTGGGCATAACAGGATTTCAGAATGACAGATGTGACTGGGTGTTTTAAAAGGGCACTGATAGGATGGTATGTATCTCTCTCAGTGATTAGTTCTGTGCTCATCATTCTACTCTATCCCAGCCAGCTGCATGCAGCCAATTGCTACCCAGTCAATACAGAACTCAGCCAACTGCTGAGGAGGTGTCGGTCATTACGCTGTCCTGCTGAGTACTCACTGAGACCAGCCCTCTCCCCAGGAACCCTTCAATAATTAAAACGATGTTGATTGCTGATCTCCTTGTCACTACAATGTAAAGAAAATAAAAAGTACTCAGCCTTGTCTGTATGACTAACATCATCTGACTTTGTAAGGAGAGGTTTCCAGAAGACTCATGCCCACTAGGAATTTTCTGTTTCCAGCACCCACCTGAAATTATCCATCTGCTCACCTCATCCTCATCCAGCATTAGCTGAGAGCACGGGCTGTTTACTCCAGAATAACAACAAAAAGAGAGGTCTCTCTGCTTCCTTTATTCAAAGCAGTAATCTCTTTGATACCAAAATAATTATATGACCAAAGGTGTTAAAGTGGAAAAGACCATCCCTCTATGTTTGACAGGTCCCCAAATCAAATCAAGAAAGAGTGATTTGCCCAGTTATAGTTGGTTAATGTCAAGATCAAGACCTTCACATGTAAACCCTGACAACATGAGTATTAGAATGTTCATGAATGTTCATGATTTTCAAGGAACCTGTGAGACTTCTAACATTGCATGAAAACTTTGTTTCTTCTTCTTCTTCTTTTTCTTCTTCTTCTTCTTCTTCTTCTTCTTCTTCTTCTTCTTCTTCTTCTTCATCTTCATCTTCTTTCTTCTTCTTCTTCCTCTTCTTCTTTTTCAGAAAGAGTCCATGGTTTCCATCAGATTCCCAAATAGGTCCCACCTTGAAAGTGAGTTAAGAGTTACTATTCGCCGAAACCGGTTTGGCTCAGTGGATAGAGCGTCGGCCTGCGGACTGAAGGGTCCCAGGTTCGATTCCAGTCAAGGGCATGTACCTGGGTTGCGGGCATATCCCCAGTGGGAGATGTGCAGGAGGCAGCTGATCGATGTTTCTCTCTCATCGATGTTTCTAACTCTCTATCTCTCTCCCTTCCTCTCTGTAAAAAATCAATAAAATATATTTAAAAAACAAACAAAACAAACAAACAAAAAAAAACACAAACAAACAAAAAAAACACAAACAAACAAGAGTTACTATTCTAGAGGAAGCTGTACAGGTCTTTCTCTTATGAGAATTAGTATTCCCTACTCAAGCTGGCAGGAGGAACCAGAAGATTCACTCACATCCCTCTTCTGGAGCAAAATGGATGAACGGAACACAAATTTCCAGCTTTTAAAACATCTCACTCCAGTTGCCAGGAGGGGACTCTCACATGAGCAAGGACAAGTCAGAAATCTTAACAATATTCAGTAGGACCCACCTAGCAGAAGGCATAGAACCTTTGGTGGAGGGGCAAAGGAGGCTAATTCTCTTTCAAGTTTTGATTTTATTGTCAATGTGCTCTTTTCTATCACGAGGTGAAGTGATCAAGTGGAGCTCTGAATGTCCCTACTTAAGACTTTCCTTTATTCTTTGATTGTCAAGAGACCCTATGGTGAAGCTCAGGGGATGGATAATGAGAGATGGACTCGGCAGGCTCCACTTAGGCTGCTTCTGTTCTCAACTATCTTTAGTGAGGAAGAGGAAGAGGGCCAGCTAAACAGAAGAGAGCTGGTTAGACACTTGACCAGACTTTCTTTGACCCAAAAGAATAGCAGCAACTGAGACTTTCATGCTGTTCAGACTTGAGCAAGAGACCAGACCTGAACTTCACATAGGAGCCTAACTAGTATTAAGGCACCACCTTTTACCTGGAGGGGCCAATATAAGCATCCCTTGGAGGACCAGCTCAGAAATAAGTGGTTTCATTGGGATACAGAACTTACAGACTGGCCACATTAGACATGACTGACATAGTTTACTATTGATTATCCATGGTATCTAACTGCATTTAGGCATCCAGTAGACAGTGGGTTGTACTGAGGAAAAGAAACTCATTTTAGTAGCAATTCCAGGAAAACTGGACTTGCAAAGTAAGTCTGACATACATTGACCAGAACGCATTATACACATACATGAGTGTGTATATGTACACAGGCATACATTTATGCGTATGTGTAAAATACTTTTCTGTGGTGATTTTGATAAGGGTTAGTTAGCTAGCTTAATTAGGTAGACAGGAAGGGGTGGGGGGTCTAGAAAGGATGGAGGCATTTCTGGCTTAAGTAATTAAAAGCAGCTCTGATCTGATCAGCTAGGAGAGCCATAAGGGGTAATAAAACATCTCTGGCCAGGACACTTGAGAGAAGGTCCATGGGATAGGAATGCATAGATGGGGGCTTGGAGACACCAAAATGCATATATTACTTGTACAGAGGATAAAGAAATGCCACAGGATAAGGAGGGAGGAAGGCATACATTCACAGAAGTAAAGAAAAGTCACAGGATATCGAGAAGAAGGAAATATTTTTACAGAGGATAGAGGAATGCTGCAAGATAAGGGGGGAGAAAAAGGGGGTCACCACGTGGGCTTTGAGCTTTGAAACTAACATTATGTAGCAGAATGATCAGTGAGGAAAGCATGAGGATCCCAAATTAAGGAAAGGGACCAATTAGAAAATGTCATGTTCAGATAAAGAACTACAGCCTTTATAAACCAGAGACAAAGAGATTCAGTAGTTTCAGATTATTCAGATTTTTTTTCCCATTAGAAAGAGAGAGCGAGAGCGAGCAGGTTTTTCCCATTTGGGGCCCCTTCCCAAGGGGGTCCCCTTTGGGAATCCTCCTGCCCAGATGGAGTTTGTATCTGCTTCCAATAAACTTCTACATTCTTATTAAAGAAATCTGTTAGTCCATGAATTTATTTTTCAACTTCATAGGACAAGAACCCACAAGAAGAACCTGCACCCCAAACCCCACGTTTCAATTTTAAACCACCACTGAAGATGATCCACACCACTAGTGTTCTTCAATAATGGAAATACTCAAGAAATAGGGACTATTCTTCTATCCTCCTCTTTCATCATACGGATTAATGTTCAAATGTCACACTTGTCTAAGAGCAATATGGTACCTCCTTCCAGTAACCAGCAAATGTTGCTGTTAATCCTGTGTTAAATTTCAGGGTCTCCTGCACAGCCTAACTTTAGCTTCGGGCAGCTTTGGTTTCAAAGCTACTCCAATAACATCCTGTGCCTTCAAAGATTATTCGTTTATTCTATAAGTATTGACTGAGAGCACACTTTGTGAGTGCCTGTTCCAAGAGCTGGAGACACAGAAAGCAAATATCACTGCCTTTTACAGAGCTTGCATTTTGGTGGAAGGAGGTAAACAAACAAAGAGATAAAAACAATTATGCTAGACAAGAGGCCCAGTGCACAAAATTTATGCACTCAAGGGGTGGGGGTGCGGGTCCCTCAGCCCAGCCTGTGCCCTCCCACAGTCCGGGAGCCCTCGGGGAATGTCCAATTGATGGCATAGGCCCCCAGGGGGAGCTGGCCTAAGCCGTCAGTTGGACATCCTTAGCACTGCCGTAAAAGCAGGAGAGGCTCCCGCCACTGCCACTGTGCTCACCAGCCGTGAGCCCTGCTCAGGGCTTCTGGCTGAGTGGCGCTTCCCCTGTGGGAACACACTGACCACCAGGGTGCAGCTCCTGCATTGAGCGTCTGCCCCTGGTGGTCAGTGCGCATCATAGCAAGCAGTCATTCTGTCATTCGGTTGATTTGCATATTAGCCTTTTATTACATAGGACTAGGGGCCCGGTGCACGAAATTCGTGCACTGGGTGTGTGTGGGGGGGGGGGAGAGTGTCCCTCAGCCCAGCCTGCCCCCTCTCACATACTGGGAGCCCTCAGGCATTGACCCCCATCACCTTCCGATCTCCTGATCGGCCCCTTGCCCAGGCCTGATGCCTCCGCCAGAGGTGTCAGGCTTGGACAGGGGACCCCCATCTCCCCCTGATCACTGGCTCTGGCCCCCGCCCAGGCCTGAGGCCCCTGGCCCAGGAATCATGCCTGGGCAGGGGACTCCATCTCCCTCTGATTGCTTGCTCTACCCCCCACCCAAGCCTGACGCCTCTGACCCAGGCTTCAGGCCTGGGCAAGGGGACCATCATATCCCCCCAATCCCCGGCTCCGCCCCCCACCCAGGCCTGATGCCTCGGCCAGAGGAGTTGACCCTCATCACCCTCCGATCACCAATCACCGGATCGGCCCCTTGACCAGGCCTGAGGCCTCCGGCAGAGGTGTGAGGCCTGGGCAGGGGACCCCCAGCTCCCTGCGGTTGCAGGCTCCGCCCCTGCCCAGGCCTAACGCCTCTGGCCTAGGCGTCCAGCCCAGGCAGCGGGGACCTGCAGTGGCAGCGGGGGGTGCTGCGATCGTGGGCTTCGCTTTAGGCCCAGGCAAGGGACCCCTAGCTCCTGGGACTGCCAGCTTCAACCGTGCCCAGCTCCCATCGCTGGCTCCACCCCTACTTCCTGCTATCACTGGCCAGGGTGCCAAAGGCGCCTGATTCTCCCATCATGTCTGGGGGGCAGGGCAAAGGTGGCCCCAGGGCTGCCTTTGCCCTGCCCCCAGCTCTTAGCTCCCCCCTGGGTTTCTGATCACTGTCAGTGGCAGGGGGCTTCTTCCTGCTTTCCCTTTCGCCTCCCTGCATTGTGCCTACATATGCAAATTAGCCGCCATGTTGTTGGCAGTTAATTTGCATATAGCCCTGATTAGCCAATGAAAACGGTATCGCCGTATGCCAATTACCATTTTTCTCTTTTATTAGTGTAGATGGGGAGAACTACTATGAGAAAAAGCAAGAGAGATGGAGCTGTCAGGAGTCAGGGAGGGATGGTGTGTTAATATATCATTTAAGACAGAGAAAGACTTACTGAAAGGGAGACATTTGAGCAAAGAACCAAGGGAGGTGAGAGTATGCTCTGTGTGTGTTTGAGGAGAAAGAGCTCTAGAGCAAGCAGGTCAAACTCGTGGCCCACAGTGAATATTTTTGCGGCCCAGCCAATATAACGGTATGTAGGAAACATTTTAATAAATACTTTGTAACTTAATTTTTACAATATCCTGTTATACATAATTATTAATAACAAACTACAATGTTCGCTAATGACTGATTACTATAATCATGTTGCATTCATTTTCCTTACGCGCCTTACACGCAGGCGCACCATTTCTCTCCACTAATACTAGGAGCGAATATTTTAGCAGCGATTGCCACGTCATTAGTCTTGGACTAACTGGTTCAGTGTGTGCAACAGGAAATATTTTGCTTTTGGAGAACAAGAAAAATAGGTTTATTTGTATTACGCTTATTAATTTGTGCAGTTATTCAGTGTCTGGTAAGTTAATGTTCAAGAAAAATATTAATTTTTATTAAAATGTTCTATTGTTTTTATGTTAATGATTACTCATTTATTTCAGCCCTTTGTATGCAGCATGTTTCTATCAAAATAAACCTACGTTTCTATGAAAATTGAAGTTTTTTAAAAAATATATTTTATTGATTTTTACAGAGAGGAAGGGAGAGGGATAGAGAGTTAGAAACATCGATCAGCTGCTTCCTGCACACCCCCTGTCCCCGCAACCAAGGTGCATGCCCTTGATCAGAATCGAACCTGGGAGAATTGAACCTGGGACCCTTCAGTCCACAGGCCAACACTCTATCCACTGAGCCAAACCAGTTACGGCGAAGCTTTTGGTTTTTTTGTGGCCCACATAAACTTAAACCTTGTTTATTTGGCCCATGTTAGCCTTTGAGTTTGACATGCTTGCTCTAGAGCATCGGTTCTCAACCTGTGGGTCGCGACCCCTTTGGGGGTTGAACGACCCTTTCACAGGGTCGCCTAAGACCATCAGAAAACACATATATAATTACATATTGTTTTTGTGATTAATCACTGTGCTTTAATTATGTTCAATTTGTAACAATGAAATTGGGGGTCACCACAACATGAGGAACTGTATTAAAGGGTTGCGGCATTAGGAAGGTTGAGAACCACTGCTCTAGAGGAAGGAACTGCAAATGCAAAGGCCCTGAGGCAGGAGCATAGTTGGAGACGAGTACGGCTGAAGCAGAGTGACTAGCAGGTTGGAGAGGTGACAGTGAGCCACAGTCTGGCACACAGGAGTGGAATCTGACTCTGATACCTTTTTTGATTATTTTTTTTCTAAGCTGCTGAACTAATAACTGTATTTCCCTCCCCCCTGCCCCCCCCCCCGAAAAAAAATGTACACATGAATGCCCTGGCCAGTGTAGCTCAGTTGGTTGGGTTTCATCCCATGCACCAAAAGTTTGATTCCCAGTCAGGACATGCCCAGGTTGCAGGGTCAATCCCTAGTGGGGTTGTGGGGGGGCAGCCTATTAATTTTTGCTCTCACATCAATGAGTCTTTCTCTCTTTCTCCATTCCTCTCTCTCTAAAATTTCAATAAAAATATTAAAACAACTTTAACATGAGAAAGGTATTTCTGGAAAAAAATCTTTTATGATTTTCTCATAATCTCTTTTTGTTTTTTCCAATTCTTGTCCCCTCAGACCTTCTTTAGCTCTCTAATTGTCTACACTCCCGTTACACGGTTTAAGATTTTAACCTTCAAACTCAAAATGCCAGGGAGATCCAGAGGCAGCTGCATGTCAATGAACCAGACCCACAAGTCATGTGCTGGGAGAGAAAAGTACCAGCATTTGGCCATTGCCAAGGCACTGGGGGAGAGGCCCTGGGACCAAGATGGGCACTGGCTCCATGCATAGCTCAAACCTGGATCCTGTCTCTGACATCCTGAGAAGGACCTGCTGGCTTTTGTTCACTGCCTGTTATCACTGGCCATCATTGTTCTCACTGCTGTTGCTCACATCTAGAGGCTGAAAGCAGATAGGATATTGGCCTGGTTACAACTTCTGGGCTTCACTTCTAAGCAGTGGTAGAATTCCAATGTGGTCCATTACCCACCTTCCTTCAAATCCACTTGCCTCCTTTATGTCCTTGTAAAACCTTGGTCACTGGCCGAATTCTGTCATCCTCTCTGACAGTAACCAGGTCTAGACCCCGGGAAGTAACCTAATTACAATTTGAATCTATTTACTCCTTTCCTCTGCCCTGCTATGAGCCTTGTCCTCCAATCACTGCCATCCTGGCCAAACAACTCACCTGGCCTCCACCTGCCTATGCTCTTCAGAGTAGTGAGATCATTTTTCCTCGACAGCAAATCTGAGCATATCACATCACTCTTCTGAGTCACTTAGAATAAAATTCAAAATTTTTCATATGGTCAGCAAGGGGGCAGTGTGATTTCCCCCCTCACCTGCTTCTCTAGCTTATTATGACTCACCTCTCCCTTGTTTCTCAAGCTTTGACCTTTCTGCGCTCTTAGCTCTCAGTCTCAAAGACGTGCCATGTCCTCCACTCGAAACACCTTCTCTGTGCCCTCCCTGACTCCTTCTCCCCTGTGTGGTCTTAGCAAGAGCAGATCTTCCTCAGCAACATCCTTCCTCATACTTGATAACCCTCCTATATGGATTTTCAACACCTGGAACGTTTATTTTATGGCACTTAGCAAAACGATAATCGATTATTAAGTGATTATTTATTGTCTGGATTATAAATGCAAGGATTCACACTTTCCTTCTATCATGTATTCCCAGCACTTGTTAAAGAAAAATGTTATTCATGACACTGGTTAAAGATGATAAGGCAGACATTATTCGGGGAGACTACTACAGTGGGGTTGTACAATAGAGGAGAGCCAGAATCAACTCTGAATACAATGAGGACAAGTGGAAATTTATCTGCAGAAGCAGGAGGGATCAGGGAGTCAGGGCTAGGAGATTCTTGCTAGACTGGCTCAACTTGCTGAAGGCAGGCCAGGGTGATAAGATATGAAGGAGGGAGGATCAGGAATCTGATTAGCTATTGAGGGCGGGGAATTTTCAATAAACTGACCTGGAAGGATTCTTACTAGTCAAGGGCAAAGCTAAAGGTTAGGGTCTTGAGGGTTGAGCTGAGCCTGACTAGAGTTAGGTCAAGAGCAGAATTTTTGCCACACCCAACACAATGCCTGGCACATAGCAGGTGGTCAATAAATATTTGTAAAGTGAGGTAAGTGGCTGAAAATCTGACGGGGAAAGAATAAGTGTGATTAGTGAATAAAGCTGCTCACTTTAATTTTACCCCTGGAATGAACATAGATAGGCAAGCCCCTCTCAAAAATTGAAAAATGCTTTGTTAATTTAAAATTTCCTTCACTATATCTGCAGTAGAATTTTCTTTGAGTTCATTTCACTATACAGCAATGTAAATGTCCTTCAAAAAGTGTAGCTTTTCTGCAATCTATATGATAAAAGCCTAGGTGATGTCATGGGACATCGTCACAAGATGGCCACCCACATCACCACAAGATGGCAGTTGAGGGTGACCAGGTCGGCAGGGAAGGGCAGTTGGGGGCAAGATCAGTCCTGCAGGAGAGGACAGTTGGGGGTAACCAGGCCGGCAGGGGAGGGTGGTTAAGGGCAACCAGGCTGACAGGGGAGGGCAGTTGGCGGTGACCAGGCTGTCAGGGGAGGGCAGTTGGGGGTGACCAGGTTGGCAGGGGAGGGCAGTTGGGAGTGATTGGGCTGGTAGGGGAGGGCATTTAGAGGCAATTGGGCCTTCAGGGGAGCAGTTAGGCATCAATCAGGCTGGCAGCAGAGTGGTTGGGGGTGATCAGGCAGGCAGGCAGGCAGGTGAGCAGTTAGGAGCCAGCAGTCCTGGATTGTGAGAGGAATGTCAGACTCCTGGTTTCTTAAATTTCTTTTATTTTGCTTCTGGCTTCCAGTTCATCCCCCAAAGGTTCCCAGATTGGAGACGGTGCAGGCTGGGCTGAGGGACACCCTTCCCGTGCATGAATTTCATACACTGAGCCTCTAGTCTATAATAATAAAGTGTAATATGCTAATTAGACCAGACATCCTACCGGATGTCCTTCCAGATGACCATCCGGATGAAGCCAGGGCTGCAAGGGAAGCCCGGGTCCTGGGTGCCAGTGGTAAGCCAGTGCCGGCAGCTGGGAGAAGGAAGGCCTACTCTTGCACAAATTTCATGCAATGGGCCTCTAGCAGATACATAATTCTCGAAGTGATAAAAAACAAACAACTATAGAAAGTGATGTTTTATTGTATATTAATGTTATTTATAGTGTTCCAACCAGACATTTCCTTCTTTAACCAATAGCAAACATTCCAAGCACCTAATCGAAGCCTGAAATAATAGCAATTGTTTCATCAGCCACTGACACATTCTAGTCAGTTGAGCCAGTTGCTCTGCCCAACAAATGGGAAAGTAATGCCCCTTCCTAATTAAAATCATGGCTACAAATTTAAAAATTATTTCATGGTGTATGGGCAGCCAAATTATGCTGCGATGTATTATTGTAAAGACATGGGGTGCCTTAAACTAATTCTCAAAACAAAGCGCATTAGATCAGCTTCTGGATATTTTTTTTTCTTTTATTTTGCTTCTGGCTTCCAGTTCAAGCCTGAACAGGCTCTCCACACCCACACAGCCTGGGTACGCCTTCTGGCACTGGAATCAAGGGAAGGTCAACTGATTCACTTTACATTTAAGTAGAGATAACACGCCATCAAAATATAATTTCCCCAAAAGAGTCTGATCTTTTCAAAAAAATAAAAAGAGGTAATGATCTTTTAGTCAGATCACTGCTGAATTCTCAAACATAGCAACTAACCCTCACCTGAGCATGTCTGCATGTCCCCTTTTCTTTGGTTTTGAATTTGTACTTTTTCTCTTATTAGGGGTTGTACCTTTGGTTTTAAAATGTTTCAAGTTTTTTTTTGTTTGTTTGTTTTGTTTTGTTTTTGGAAAGGAGTTAACTTTAATAAAGCTTAGAATAGAAAATATTTTAAATTTATTTTATCTTATAGTATGATACTCTACATAAAATTAAAAAACATGAAATAATACTAAGTACTGCTTATTGAAGTATTCATATTAAGGAAAGAATAAAGGTAGGGGATGCATAAAATGGAGTTACTTCAACCAAGCCTCTAAAATTAATTACATAATTAAGTTTGAGGCATAAAAAAGCAATTCTATTCTTGTTCTAACTAGCCTGGGGACTTAAATTTTGAACTTTCCAGTCCTGTGCCAAGTGCCTGGTACATCAATTTATTGTGTCAATATCTGGACATACACCAGACTTCCAAATAACGCTCCACTCCAATTACCCCCCTTAAGGACTCACATATCCAGATCACCCAATATTTATTACGCAGACCACCTGCATCTATCATCAGACTGCCATCTGACTGATAACCATTTGGACCAATCCTAGGGCTAAGAATGCAGGACTAATTATTCTCAAAATGTACTTTTTACTATAAGCACTCTCAATTTTTCTTTCTTCTTGGAAACAATTTTGGGGTTTTGCCTACCTGTGTTCCCAGTTTGCAAACTTTAAGTCCCTTGAATTAACTTTTAATGTTTATTTCTAGCAAAGCCTCTACCTTCTTTTAAGTTAGACAATATGGAATAAAGGTACAAAAACACACAGGGGAATGTGCCAACTTCAGGATAGTGGAGACCTAAAACAGAAAGGGAAGAAGAAGGAAGAATGGGATGAGCTGGTGGCTGCGATTTAGCTTTAAAAGTTGTAACATTCTGAAACTGTACAAAAAGTGAGATTTGCAAGACTGCAAGCAAATATAGTTAGTAGCTCCCTCCAAGAACTAAATCTGGGAATGTTCTAGGGTGAAAATGAAATGGAAGGCCCTGACTAATTAACTTAAGGACTGTCAGGTCTTCTCTCCCCAGGACATTTGCGACATCTGAGTGGGTCAGTGTGTGAGGAAATTGCAGGCCAGATGGAAGGGGGAGCCATAGGAAGGGAGAAACAGAGGGAGTGCTCTTAACTGCACTCTTTTATCTCCCCAAATGAACATAAGCAGGTCAGGCTGATCACCACTTCCTGTGAGGAGGAAGCAAACCTCAATCACAACCTAATGCTGGAGCTAGGGGATGGGCGACATCCATGGGTGGAATGAGAACCCAGCAGGTGTAGGAGAAGAGATTGCAACAGGTCGTGGATACCACCTGAGGGAGGTGACAAACCTCTCATGAGCTCATAGAGTGATATAATGAATGTTCCAAAATTTAGCTGGAACACGGACATAAGATGAAGCACAATTAATTAATTTAAAGTCAGCAAAATAAATATTCTTCAAGAGGATAGTGGAAATTTGAAGCAGGAACAAAGAATTAAAAAGAAGAGGCAATTGCAAGTTATCATTACAATAAGAAACTCATAAATGGATTAAATATTGGAATGAACATAGTATAAAAATGAGCCAGTAAACTGGAAAAAACATGTAATGGAATTTCCCCAGAAGACATCAAGTATGAATAAAAAGAACAAAATAAAAAAAGAAACATCAGAGGGAGGGTAGAAGAAGCTTCAGAAGAAGAGAATACAATAAATGGAGAAAGGAAATATTTGAAGAAATATAGATTGAGAATTTCCTATAATTACAGGAAGGAAGACCACAAAATGAAAGGATTTAAAAAATATAAATGGAATATATAAGAAAAATCCATACTTTGTAATATAGTAAAATTTAAGACCATCAGTGTCAAAGAGAAGATTACTGGGACAAAGGAACAAATATTAAATTGATACTAGACTTTTTAGCATTTGTATTATATGAGACCAGACTAATATTTTCAACATGTTGAAGAAACAATATAAATTTGAACCCAAAATGCTTTCCTCTAGTTGAGTTTTAAGTGCAATAAAGATATTCACAAGCGTACAATTGTCTCAGAAAAATTAATACAAAGACTGTCTTTGAAATACTGTTAGAGAAAGTATTTCAGCAAAAGAGAACACATTCAGAAGATACGAAGAGGTATACACAGGAAGTAAAGGTGAATAAATGACTGAAGATGATTTGTGGTTTTCTCAGGGAGCATTGGCATACAAGAAGACTAACATAGAACAATTTGGATAACTAAGAATAACTAGAATGAGGGGAATCAGAAATGTTGGGTTTATATATGCTACTTTTGTATTTCCTGCTATAGTGTATGGTTGTCAAAACTTGAGCAGATTAGGTTGACTTGGAAGTGATGATTTGATATGGACAAGAAGGGAAGAACAAGAGGGCTGGTGGTTATGATTTAGTTTCAAAATTTGTAGCAATTTGATAATTTGTAAATTGTATTGCTAGAAAATAACATCTTGCTAACACTAAAACCATTATGTCAGGGGCAACTGTAGTTGGAATTGATATCTGCTACACATTCTTTTTAAAAATATATATATTTTTATTGATTTCAGATAGGAAGGGAGAGAGAGATAGAAACATCAATGATGAGAGGAAATCATTGATTGGCTGCCTCCTGCACACCCCTTACTGGGGATTGAGCCTGCAACCCGAGCATGTGTCCTTGATGGGAATTGAACCTGGGACCCTTCAGTCCGCAGGCTGACGCTCTATCCACTGAGCAAAACCAGCTATGGCTGCTACACATTCTTGACTGCCTTTCTCCCTTGCCTAAATTCTGACCATGGAAAGTATTTGGAGTAACCTCAGTGTATCTAATCTTCAGCCATTATTATAAACTAAAGGAATTCTATTGAAAAATTATCAATTTTATCCTTCAGGAACATGGTATCTTATCATGACACCTGTTAATCAGATTCAATACAGTTTCAGACACAGAACATCAGACCTAAGTGGCAAAGGTCAAACAGGCTTGGTCATTATAGCCTATGACTTAATCTTTCAACTCTAATTTTACAAAATAGGAATGTTGTTAGATATTTCCCTTCAGGCCAGAAAATAACAAATTTCTTTTTATACTGGGCTTTCTGAGGCTCAAATGCAGTTTTAGTCTACAGCACTAAAATAAAATGTTTATATCATCTAAAACAGATTTTTTAAATTTCCAAAATGTTTTGGGGTTCATTTCCCAACTTAAAGTTTGTTAGCTATCATTTTAGAATGCATTTTATTACTTAGAAAGCAATCCATACTCAGTACAAAATACCTAGAAAGTATGAGTAGAAAGAAACAAAAGTTAATACTAGCCATTAAACGTTGTTCCTTCCCTTTCATGTTTTTCATTAATTCTGTCCCACAAAGGAGTATTAAGTAGTATGCAGGACATGAACCAAGAGTCGGCTACCGGGGGCCGACTCACTTCTCTAACCCTGGAGAGTTTCTCTGCCAGAGGTGGTGACTGCGGGAGCACTCAAGTCACTGAGTTGTGTGGATGACGTGGGAAAAGGTCGTGAAGCATTTAACTCGATGTCTGCTGCTTAGAAAAGTGTTCAATAAAGGCTTATTACCATTAATACCATAATTACTGTGTGAACACAGATTCTAGGTGAAACTGAGTCTTTGGAGATGATGTCTTGTAATTCACATTTTTCCTGAATCTCTTCACTGACTAAAACAATTTCTATGCCCAAGGTTGTATCCAAAGAGATTATTGACATTAAATGTATTATTTTTTGTTTTCTACTCCAAAGTAGAAATTGCTGTATTTTAAATTTGAAGACTACTGGGGAAGTGAAGTTACCTGATATTCCATGTTAAATCATTTAAATATGATGCTCTTTTAAAAAAAAATTGAATTATGATAACATGATGAAACCCACGGGTTTAACGTGCCCAGTGCAGTGAATTTGACAATTACGTATATCCCTGTCACAGAATGTAGAGCATTTCCATGCCCTATGGAAAATTCTCTCATTTTCCGTCTAGTCAGTTTCCTCCACTGTCCCACAAGCCTTCCCACAATTGTCAATCACTGTCTGCTTTCTGTCCACATAGAGCAGTTTTGCCTGTATTTGGATTTCATATACATGATTCATACTGTATGTACTTTTTTCGGTCTGGATATTTTTTACTCAGCATAATGTCTGAGATTCATTATATATATCATCCTTGATCCTTTCAACTATTCATAATTTTAGGGGTCAGAAGGAAGAGAGTCAAGAGAGCAACCATCATAGATTTGAAAGACCTGAGTTGAAATCCAGACTATTTTTAGTTGTGCAACTTTGAACAAATAAAGTTAATCTCAGTACTGGTTGTTTGGACAAACTAAACCTCAACTTCCTTAAAATGATGATAAAATACTCATCTGGTAAAGCTATTGTCACAATTGAGATAAATAAGTGAGAACATGGTGCTAGACACATAATAGTTGTTAAAAAAAGATTTGTTCAGTCTGAATATAGCAGGCCAGTCACAGATATCAAATATGACAATATAAACTTCATTTTCTTTCCTGGAAATGATTTCAAGGTTTAAAAGGGATTATATATAAGAATATATAGCTGAAACCGGTTTGGCTCAGTGGATAGAGCGTCGGCCTGAGGACTGAAGGGTCCGGGGTTCGATTCCGGTCAAGGGCATGTACCTGGGTTGCGGGCACATCCCCACTGGGAGATGTGTAGGAGGCAGCTGATCGATGTTTCTCTCTCATCGATGTTTCTAACTTTCTATCTCTCTCCCTTCCTCTCTGTGAAAAATCAATAAAATATATTTTTTTTTAAAAAAAGAATATATAATCTTGTATTTAAGGCAAACAAGCAAGCACACAAACAAACCAAAATCATGCAGAGAAAACCGCATATACAAAGGCAGCAGCAAGGCTTGAAGCTGGGAACTCTTTTGTACCTTTTATCTGTGTACTTAACATTGTGGATCCAACCCCCCTGAGAGGATAGAATACATTTTATAGGGATACTAGAGGCCAGGTGCATGAAATGTGTGCACTTAGAGGGTGTCCCTCAGCCTGGCCTGCGCCCTTTCACAGTCCCAGAGCCCTCGGGGCTATCCGACTGCCAGCTTAGGCCCACTCCCCCCCGGGGTTGGGGGAGGGGGCCTAAGCCATCAGTTAGACATCCTTAGCACTGCCCTGGAGGCAGGTGAGGCTCCTGCCATGGCTGCTGTGCTCACCAGCCATGAACCTGGCTTCTGGCTGAGTGGTGCTCCCCCTGTGGGAGCACACTGACCACCAGGGGGCAGCTCCTGCATTGAGTGTCTGCCCCCTGGTGGTCAGTGCACATCATAGCGACTGGTTGTTCTGCCTTTTGGTCAATTTGCGTAATAGCCTTTTATTATATAGAATTAGGAGACATAAATGAAAATGCTTTTGGATTGCATTCCATATTCAGAGTATTGATTACATGTTTTTTACCTATAAAAATAAGATAGAAATTCTTGTTAAAATAACGTGGTATTCTTTAACAATATGTTGTGTATAACTCAAGCAAAGCTTTTTATTTTTATTTTTTTAAGAGAATACACAGAACCAGTTTTTCTGGTGGCATTAAAATAAAATGATAGACACAAAAGCCTCAATAGTCTTCTACCTATGTTTCAATCAGCACAGAGAAATCCTTCCCATACACATTAATTATTCCCTAAGATGTGGGGAACTGAAAGGTAACACTCATTTCCAATTATTGGTTCCATTCTTTCAGAGCTCAGGGCTGTGGACCACTATAAAGAGCTATTCTGGGAATGAAGGCAATCGTTTTTGTTTGTTTGTTTTGTTAATCCTCACCATTGTCCCACTGATTTTTAGAGAGAGTGGAAGGGAGGGAGAGAGACACACAGAGAGAAACATTGATGTGAGAGAGACACACTGATTGGCTGCCTCTCACACACATGGCAACCTGGGGTCAGGGATCAAGCCTGTAACTGAAGTATGTGCCCTTGACTGGAATCGGACCCGAAACCCTTCAGTGTGCAGGCCAATGCTCTATCCACTGAGGAAAAATGGCTAGGGCTGAATGCAATCTTTGTGCACATTGAGCACTTAGACACCTTGCAGTAAACTGACACTTTTTTATCATCTAGTTTGATTTGACAGGTGAAATTGCTATTTAGCTGAGACATTTTTGCATTGATAATTCTTAAACTGGGCAGCTTATGTGAAAAAGTGCTAAAGCAATCATTTTTCTTCTGTGGTGAATTTTACATGAATAGAAAGAGGTAATACAAGTTAAATCCTTTTCTAATACTTCTGAATAAGGTTGACCTTACAGAAATCTAATTATAAAATACATTTATGACCCATAATGAACTTATTAGGAAGCTTTAACACAGATAAAGATGTGAAAGTAATTTCTTTCAAATAAGACTTACAAAGTTAACAAAAATAAATATGCCATTGGCTAAATTAATATATTACATCTTTTTAAAAATATATATTTTTTATTGATTTCAGGAAGGAAGAAAGAGGGAGAGAAAAAAAATATTAATGACTAGAGGCCCGGTGCATGAAATTCATGCAATGTGTATGTGTGTGGGGGGGTCCCTCAGCCTGGCCTGCACCCTCTCACAATCTGGGACCCTTCTGGGAATGTCCGACTGCCAGTTTAGGCCTGATCCCACAGGAATTCCTGTGGGATAAGTTGGACATCTGTCTCACAATCCGGGACCACTGGCTCCTAACTGCTCGCCTGCCTGCCTGCTGGATTACCCAACCACTCTGTCTGCCTGCCTCATTGCCCCTAACCACTTGCTGCCTCTGACTCAGCCCCCATTGCTGCGGCTTCATCTGGAAGGACGTCCAGAAGGTCATTCGGCTCTCTTGTCTAATTAGCATATTACTTTTTAAAATTATAGATGAGAGAGAATCATTGATTGGCTGCTTCCTGCATGCCTCCTACTGGGGATGGAGCCTGCAACCCAAGCATGTGTCCTGACAGGAATTTGAACCTTGACTTCCTGGTTCATAGGTCAATGCTCAACCACTGAGCCACACTGGCCAGGCACATTACATCTTTATAGTGTTTTTAGATTTCATGTATATTTATTCCCTTACCTATAAATAATCTTATAAGATAGATAATATTATGACTTCTACTTTATAGATAAGGAAATTTAGATGAAGACTTTTGGGGGCTAATATTAAAAGAGATGATACTTTCTCCCAGATGTTATTATTGCCTCAAGTTATTATGGCTCACTTATCATTCATGAAGTGCTTAGACCTGACTTACTAAGGCAGAAACCCAAACCAGTGTAATCCAAAAAGAAGGGAATTCATTGGTTCCCATAACTAGAAAAACCAGTGTGGCTAAAGGTAGACAGAATCAAACTCCACGTTGCTGAGATTTATTGTTTCTTCCTTTCCGTCAGCCCCTCTCTGTGTGTGGCCCTGATCTCCCCCCCTCAACAAATGGGCTTCCTCCATGTGTCCAGGAAGGCAAGTATCAACAATGCCAACATTATTTCCTCCCAACACCCAGATTACAAATTCTCAGGGCAATCTTCTTCATTTGCTTCAATTGAAAGCCATGGGGCCGAACTTGGGTCACATGCCAATGTTTGACCTATATCTTAAGAGCAGAGGTGTAGGGAGCTCTGATTAGCTCATGTAGAACCTCTGTCCCCTATGTGTGAAATGGGCACAGAGCACATGATTGACCACATGTGATGGGAGAGGTTAATAAGGGTCTCCTTATACTGGAATAGAAACAAGTAGACAAGCTGCTTAAGGGGCCAGATTAGAATCTCTAGAAACAGATATATGTCCATACAAGAGTTTATTACAGGATTTTTCTGGAAATTCAAATAGGTGAGGAGAATAAAGTATTTAATAGTAAATGTGAAAACTGAGTTGATCCTTAGCTCAGTATTTGTTGAATGTAATAAAAAGAATAAATGAAATGAATGAATGAGTGAATGAATGGAAAAGTCAGAGTTAGAGTCTCAGTGCTGCCACTTATTGCTCTGGGATCTTGGAGCTATAAGTGGTTACCTATATCTCATAACTTCCATCTTCATTTCAATTCTTCATTGTTGGTTGATTAAAGGAGCTCTTAAAACCACAGAAGCTCCAATGGTATTAGCAGAGGACACAAATTTATAATAAAAACCAGAGGCCTGGTGCACAATATTCGTGCACTGGGGGTGGGGAGGGGGGTCTCTCAGCCTGGCCTGTGCACTCTCGCAGTCCTAAGCCAGCAGTCGGACATCCCCTGAGGGGTCCTTAGCGCTGCTGCAGAGGCGAGGCGGGAGAGGCCACCACCATTGCGCTCACCAGCTGTGAGCCTGTGGGAGCGTACTGACCACTAGGAGGCAGCTCCTGCATTGAGCGTCTGCTCCCTGGTGGTCAGTGCTCATTCTAGCTACGGGTCATTCCACTGTTCAGTTGATTTGCATATTAGCCTTTTATTATATAGGATATACAACTTAATAAAAAATAAATGCAAAAAGGCAATTGGAAAACGTTAACACTAATGCTCCATTTGGGTGGGGGGGCAGGAACACATACATCACATTCAAATTTAAAGTGGTACAACTATTGGAAGGTGATTTGGTAATACTTTGCCAAAATTCTACAAACTTTCAAGTTAG
Source organism: Myotis nattereri (assembly GCF_964212035.1). NCBI lineage: Eukaryota > Metazoa > Chordata > Mammalia > Chiroptera > Vespertilionidae > Myotis > Myotis nattereri. The sequence goes on from NC_138080.1 coordinate 11,400,787, forward strand.
CACTTCACATCTACGAACTATGGTTCTATTAGGTAAAGATTGGAAATTGTCATTTAAGTACAAGGATTCCTTTCTAGCATTGCTTATTAGAACAAACAATTATAACTGACCAAAATATCCAAAATAGGGAATAATTAACTGAATTATGGTATATCAATAAATGGAAACACTATAGGCATTGCAAATGACTTTGTGAAAGATAATGACAAAAGTGTTCACTGTGTATTTTTATTTATTTTTAACTTTACATGAAAAAATCTTTAATATTGAGAGTAGTACAGCTGTCCCCTCTGCTTCCCTACATTGTCTCCCTCCACCCAGCTTGTGCCCCACTCCAGGCCTTTACCACCCTATAGTCTGTGTCCATAGGTAATGCATATCCTATATAATAAAATAGACTAAATGGCAGAACAACCAAACAACCAATCAAAGCGTGATATGCTAATGATATGTTAAGGCTGCTCAACTGCTCTCTATGATGTGCACTGACCACCAGGGGGCAGACAGTCAACTGGTCGACCAGTTGCTATGATGTGCACTGACCACCAGGGGACAGATGTTCCGACTGGTAGGTTAGCTTGCTGCTGGGATCTGGCCGATTGGATTGAGTGAGTTGGGCTGGACATGCCCTGGAGCCGTCCCTTGGTCCCTTCCTGGCCCGGTTGTGCACCGGTGGGGTCCCTCAGCCTGGCCTGTACCCTCTCACAATCTGGGACCCCTCAGGGGATGTTGGAAAGCCGGTTTCAGCCTGATCCTACAGGCCACTCCCCTTGGAAGGGCGTCAGATGCAGGGCTTATGGCTGGTGAGCATTGCTGAGGCAGCGTGAGCCTCTCCCTATCGGGACTGATTGGGCATGAGCCTATGGCAGGCACAGCAGGGCCAGGATGAGTGGGAGCAGCAGGTAGGAGCTGCAGGCAATGTTGGACTGCGGGTTTTGGCTTGATCCCTGCAGACCACCCAGAGGGACCCCACCTATACACAAATTCATGCACTGGGCCTCTAGTCTTATACAATAAAACCATAATATGCAAATCTACCAAACGGTGGAACAACCAGTCCATATGATGTGCACTGACCACTTGGGGGCAGGTGCACAAAGCAGGAGCTGCCCCCGGGTGGTCAGTGTAATTCGATGGCGGAGCGCCACTCAGCCAGAAGCCTGGCTGATGGCTGGTGAGTGTAGCGGTGGTGGTGGGAACCTCTCCCACCTCCAAGGCAGTGCTAAGGACCCCTGAGTTGTCCCGGACTGTGAGAGGGTGCAGGCTGGGTTGAGGGAACCCTCCCCCCCTTCCAGTGCACGAATGTAAAGCAAGGGGCCTCTAGTATGTAAATAAAATCTTTGGTCAAGCTCTTCCCCCACCCTTCCTTCTGAGATTCATCAGTCTGTTCCATGTTTTCATGTGTCTGGTTCTATTTTATTCATCTGTTATGTTGTTCATTACATTCCTTGTTAATTTGATTTTTAGATTCAACTGCTGATAGATATGTATTTATTGCCATTTTATTGTTCACATTTTTGATCTTCTTCCTCTTCTTAAAGAATACCCAGCATTTCATGTAATACTGGTTTGGTGGTGATGAACTCCTTTAGTTTTTTCTAGTCTGTGAAGCTCCTTATCTGACCTTCAATTCTAAATGATAGCTTTGCTGGGTAGAGTAATCTTGGTTGTAGGTCCTTTCTATTCCTCACTTTGAATATTTCTTGCCACTTCCTCTGGCCTGTAAAGTTTCTGTTGAGAAATCAGCTGACAGTTGTATGGGTGCTCCCTTGTAAGTAACAAACTGCTTGTCTCTTGCTGCATTTAAGATTCTATCTTTGTCTTTAACCGTTGGCATTTTATTGTGGTGTGTCTTGGTGTGGGCCTCTTGGGTTGCTCTTGTTTGGGACTCTTCTCTTTTGTACTTGTAAGTCCCTTTCTTTCACCAGTTAGGGGAAGTTTTTGGTCATTATTTCTTCAAATAGGTTTTCAATATCTTGCTCTCTCTCTTCTCCTTCTGGCATCCCCATAATGTGAATGTTGGTACATTTGAAGTCCCAGAGGTTCTTCAAACTATCTTCATATTTTTGGATTCTTTTTGCTCTTCTGATTTTTTTTCTTTTTTTGCTTCCTCATATTCCAAATTGTTGATTTGATTCTCAGAATCCTCTCCTCTGCTGCTGAATCCCTGTAAATTATTCTTTATTTCAGTTAGTGTCTGCTTAATTTCTGACTGATCCCTTTTCAGGTCTTTAAATTCTCACTAAGATCCTTGAAAGTCTCATGATAATCCTTGAGTAACCTTATAACCATGGCTTTGAACTCTGTATCCAGTAGTTTTCTTGCTTCCATTTCTTTCATTTGTGACATGTTTCTTTATCTCTGCATTTTGGCTACTTCCCTGTGTTTGTTTCTATGTATTAGGTAGAGCTGCTATGTCTTCTGGAATTGGTAGAGTGGCCTTGTGTAGTAGGTGACCTGTAGGGCCCAGTGGCTCAACCTCCCCAGTCTGTTCTGACCCACACTGTTCACTCTACCCTGGTCATTCCCTGAGACCCCACCACATCCAATTTGCAGCCCCACCCAAGCTGTTTGCAGCAGCTTTTCCATATGAATGACCTGTCCATGCTCAGGCTTCAGACTTTCTTATTTTATTTTATTTTATTTTATTTTATTTTATTTTATTTTATTTTATTTTATTTTTATTGTTTAAAGTATTACAAATAGCAGTACAAATGTCTTCTTTTCCCCTCACTGACCTCCCCCTGGCCTCCCCTAACCCCCAGCACATGCTCTCACCCCCACCCACCAGTGTCTGTGTTCATTGGTTATCCTTTTATGCATGCATACAAGTCCTTTGGTTGATCTCTTATCCTTCCCCTCATGACCCTCCCCTGCATTCCCGCAGTAATTTCACAGTCTGTTTGATGCTTCTTTGTCTCTGTATCTATTTCTGTTCATCAGTTTATGATGTTCATTATATTCCATTAATGAGTGAGATCATGTGATATTTATCTTTCCCCGACTGGCTTATTTCACCTAGCATAATGCTTTCCAGTTCTATGCATGCAGTTGCAAATGGTAAGAATTTCTTTTTTCTTTTCTTTTTTTTTTTTTACAGCAGCATAGTATTCCATTGTGTAGATGTACCACAGCTTTCTAATCCACTCATCTGCTGATGCGCATTTAGGCTGTTGCCAAATCTTAGCTATTGTACAATGTGCTGCTATGAATATAGGGGTGCATATATCCTTTCTGATTGTTTCTGTTTTCTTGGGATATATACCTAGGAGTGGGATTACTGGGTCAAATGGAAGTTCCATTTTTAGTTTTTTTGAGGAAATGCCATAATGTTTTCCACAGTGGCTGCACCAGTCTGCATTCCCACCAGCAGTGCATGAAGGTTCCTTTTTCTCCACATCTTCTCTAGCACTTGTCGTTTGTTGATTTGTTGATGATAGCCAGTCTGACAGGTGTGAGATGGTACCTCATTGTTGGTTTGATTTGTATCTCTCAGATGATTAGTGACTTTTCCATTCCTTCACTTTCAGTTGGTCTGAGTCCCTTCTTGTGAGGTGGGTCTCTTGTATATAGTATATTTATTGGTCATGTTTACTTATCCATTCACTCACTCGATGTCTTTTGATTGGAGCACTTAATCCATTTACGTTTAATGTTATTATTGATAGGTACTTGTTTGTAGCCATTTCTATTCTTTATGCCTGTGTTCCTTCCTCCCTTTCCATTTCTTCTTTTTACAGCATTCTCTTTAGCATTTCTTGCATTGCTGGCTTGGTAGTAATAAACTCCCTTAGCCCTTTCTTTTCTTTTTATCTGCAAAGCTCCTGATTTCTTCTTCAATTTTGATTGATAGCCTTGTTGGATAGAGTATTCTTGGATTCAGTCCTTTGTTTTGCATCACTTTGTATACTTCATTCCATTCCCTTCTGGCTTTATGTGTTTCTATTGAGAAATATTTGATAACCTGATGGGGGATCCTTTGTGGGTAACTCTCTGTCTCTCTCTTGCAGCCTTTAAGATTCTCTCTTTGCTGTTAATGTTTACTATTGTAATTATGATGTGTCTTGGTGTGGATTATTTTGGGTTCATCTACTTGGGACTCTGTACTTGTGTGACTTTCTTCTTTCCCATATCAGGGAAGTTTTCTGTCATTATTTCTTCAAATATATTCTCTAATCCTCGCTGCTCTTCTTGTCTTTCTGGAACCCTATTATACATATATTACTTTGTTTCATGTTGTTCCAAAGCTCCTTTAGGCTCTCCTCCTGATTTTTAATTTTTTTCTCCAGTTGCTGTTCAGATTGGGCTTGTTTCTCTACCTTATCTTCTAACTCACTAATTCGGTCTTCTGCTTCTTCTAGTCTACTGTTGAAACCTTCTATCACATTTTTATTGTAGCTATATCACTTGTGATTTCTTCCTGATATTTTCATAGGTTGTTGAGTTTCTCATCTATCTGGTTTATGAACTGTATGACTATTACGCTGAATTCTTTTTCTGACATATTGCATGCCTCTGTTTCACTTATTTCCTTTCTTGGTGACTTCTCATTTTCTTCCTTTTGGAGATTGTTTTGTTGTCTCCCCATTCTAGCTATCACTAGAAGGTCCAAGCACTGAGTTGTGGGTGCCTGAGCCATGTGCAGCAGGATTGTCAGGCCACCCAAGTGTCATGAAGAGCTCAGATACCAAGAGGTGTGGCTGCTGTGGTCAGTGGGAGCTGTGTGCACCAAGAACCAGAGTCCCCACTTGCCTGCACTGAGAATCAGAGTTAGGGTCTTGAGCCTGCACCAAGAATCGGTGTGTCCATGTGAACACTAAGAATCAGCTTCCCTGCGTGTGCTGAGAATCGGAGTTGCTGGTGCTCGGTGTGGCTTCATGTGCACACCTAGAATCAGGGTCCCCGCATGCGCACACTTAGAAACAGAGTTCCTGCATCCATGTGCCAAGAATCAGGGTCCCCAAACATGTGCCAGGAACCAGAGTCACCATGTGCGCATGCTGGGAATCGAGAATTGGAGTCTCTGTCACTCAGTGCGGCCTCGAGCGTGCTCTGAGAATCAGGGTCCCCATTCATGTGCAATGAGAAACAGAGTCCCCACATGCATGTGCCAAGAATCAAAGTCACTGGCACTCAGTGTGGCCTGCCTTCAGTGTGCATGCTGATAATCCAAGTCCCTGGCTTGATAGGGGGGCAGTGTTGTACAGCTGCCCAATTTGATGGGAGGCCCACTTGCATGCCACTGGTAGCGCAGGCACTATGCCATTGCCGTGGGCCAGCAAGGAGAATGATGTTCTTTGTGACTCACAGAAACCTGCAGCCTGGATGTCTGGATTCTCAGTGTCCCTAGGTCTGCTGCTTTGGTAGCAGGTCTTTGTCCAGTGTGGCTGTAGGGTCCCAGTTTGATTCTGAGGCCAGTCTGGGTGGTGGAGAGGCTAGAATCCTAGTCACAGCAGTTCTGTCTTTCAAGATGGTGTGGTTTCTGTGCCAGTGCCAGCCACCCAGGAGTGTTTGTAGTGGCAGTGGGGTCTCGCAGTCTAAGAGAGCCCAGTCTGCCAGTCCCCGAAAGTCCTGCAGGATCTAGCTGTCCCTAGCTCACACACACACTCTCCAGACTTGTCTACACACTCCCCTTGTGCTCCCTCCATCTCTTACTCTCTCTCCCTGCCATCTTGCTGGTTGCCACAGACTTTCTTAAAAGCCCCCTGGCTGCTAGGAGCAGCTAGCTTCTCTCAGTAAAAATGGCCGTTTGGGTTTGGGGCCTATGACCTAATGCTCCTGGCTGATGTTCCACCAAGTCTCAGTGCAATGCTTCCCACTCCAGCCTCTCCTGAGGCTCCTGGAGTCCATATCTCCCTCCCTACACCATAGCCTCTGGTGAGCAGTTACAAATGAAAACTCCTGTGCTCTGGGTTTAGAGAAAAAGAAAAAACCATAAAGAAAAAAAAAGCAACAATTGAAACTTCCACTTTCTCTCCAACTGGCTCCAGTCAATAGGCTCCAGGCTCTGCTGCAGCCAGCAGCCGGCTGCTGCCTTTCATGGCTGGATGATATGGGTGCTGCAAGTCTCGGCTCTGGTGCTCTGGGCTTTAGAGACCAGCCTGCGTTCTGGGCCTCTATCTTCTGAGGGAACAGACTCTCCCACAGTGAAGAGTTCCCTTCTTCCCCTCAGCCCACTTGCCTGCAACCCTTGGGAGCTGGGTCAGCTCCTCTTGCAACCTTGCCTTCCCTATGGGTCTCCAGGTGTTTTCTGTCCTTCCTTGATATAATTCTCCCTATTAACTAGACCTCTGTGGGTAATTCCAGGTGAATATTCTCCAATTTAGTTGTATTTCCAGTCTGGCCCTGGGATTATGTGCACAACAGTTCTGCCTATTCTGCCGCTATTTTCTCCTCTTTCTTTCTGGTTTTTCTTACTTAATTTCTCTGTACATTTTTGGCCCACTGAAATAGGAAGACAACCTACAGAAAACCAAAATAGACCCAAATGAAATCTACTAGAAACCCGTATGGAATCCATAAACATCTTGTTTCTTTCTGCTTGCCTTTTCTTCTCATAATAAATGGAAACAATGACTCCAAAGGTCAAACCTGCATTTCTGAATCCTATATAATAAAAGCTTAGGTGGCATTATGACCTTGTGCAATGTCCTCGTGCAACATCATCACGAGATGGCTGCCACAATATGGCCGCCACAAGATGGCCACCACAAGACGGCCACCACAAGATGGAAGCATGCACAGCAGAGGCGGGGCCCGGTGGCACTCTGTGTGGTGAGGCCTGGGGGTCCTGTGGCTCTGTGCAGTGCAGAGGAGGCTGGTCCTGGCATCTCTGCCGCCTCCCATGGAGGAGGCAGGTTCTGGTGGAGGTGGTGGGTCACAGCAGGGGAGGGCAGTTGTGGGCGATCAGGTTGGCAAGGGAGGGCAGTTGTGGGCAATCAGACCAGCAGGGGAGAGCATTGGGGGTGATTAGGCTGGCAGGCAGATGTGGTTAGGGGCAATCAGGCAGGCAGGCAGGCAGGTGAGCGGTTAGAAGCCAGTGGTCCTGTATTGTGAGAGGGTTGTCTGACTGATGGTTTAGGCCCAATCCCTGCCTAAACCAGCAGTCGGACATCCCCCGAGGGGTCCCAGATTGGAGAGGGTGCAGGCCGGGTTGAGGGACACCTCCCACCTCTGTGCATGAATTTTGTGCACCGGGCCTCTAGTGGTATGTATAAGACTGATCTGTATATAAGCAGATAATCCACCATTCCCAACAAATGGACTAAAGGTCTGGGTAAAAGGGGGTTTTCCTAGCCTGGCCTGTTAAGATTGCTTCAGAGTAGATGACTTTTGGCCCCCAAAAGTCCAATAGCTTTCACTTGTACAACATCAGGTTGTGTAGAAGCTTAAATATTATTTTGATATAGTCTGACTCTCTAAAATAATACTTAAAAGGCAGAATATCTCAGGATAAGGAAAAGAAGCTTTGGGGGTTAGACAGCCACCATCAACTCAGTAGTTATTGAATATAATGAATGGAATAGCAAAGAAGATGAATAAGCTCTAGAGATCTGCTGTGTATAACACTGCTCTTATAGTCAACAATAATGTACTATTTAAAAATGTGTTAAAAAAGAAAAATGTTAAAGACATGTAATAACAATAAAACACATATAATTAAAAGGAAAGAAATGTGTTAAGAGGGCAGATCTCATGTTAAGTGCGTTTTCCATAATTAAAAAAAAAGAATAAGGGAAGAAAAATAGAAATGAATGAAGTAATGAAGAGGCCTGAGTCAGAGTCTCAGGTCCGGTACGGAGAGCTCTAGAATCTTGGAATAATAAGTAACTCTCATAGTTTCCATCTTCATTAGATTGCTGAAGGGTTAAATGGGATAAAAGCATGTAAAGCACTCAGTAAACCATATGGAAGTTCCCAATAATTACTGCGCTTTGAGATGATGGTCATTTTACCCATAGGTTCATAGACACTGCAAGAAAAGTATTTACTACACTGTATTGTCAGCCAGGTTACAAAAAAATCTGGCTAGTGCCTTTTTCCTTTAGACTTGTGGCAAATATTCTCACACTAGATGGGGCCATGGCACTGAGACTGTTGCAAAAGTTAAATGACACCAGTAAAGGGAAACTTGTCCCCTAGAACAAAAGACCAGCCTCAGTAAAGTTGGAATTGCACCTTCACTACAAATCAGTTCAAACAAAGAAAGGTTATTTGCTGTGTGCCATATCCAAGAATAAAAATAGATCTAAGACTTGGAAAATGAGAAACACGTTCACATTTTTTCACTTTGAAACTGTTGCTTACTGCATTTGCATATAGTAGAACAAGCATCCTTTGTATTTAACTTGAAAGAAGGGTTGATTTGCCTCTAGAAAGATTATTATTCTCAGAATTTCTTGGACACAGGAAAACCTAGAAGTTCTATAGGAACCTGTTTTCCCCTATGTTCTTCCTTCCCCCTTGTTGTGTCTTTAGATCCTCTGGGGTCACTGGTTAAAACTGAACATTCATCTGAAATAGAACTCACTGAACTGTTCTATCCTATTTTGAATTCATAGCTTGTTGCACTGCAGCAAGAAGCAAGCTCATGTTTAGGAAAGGAAATGAGCAAACACAAAAATCTGGCTTCCTCCTGAGCTGAAGAGTTGGACAGGGCAGCCAGCTCAGCCAGCTCAGCTTCAGTCCCCAGCAGCTTAACCACTTGGCCTCTATCACACACACTGCAGTGTACATATGAGACTGGAAAACAGATGAAATGATGTCTGCAATTCATATAGAAAGAGGGTGTAGCAATTCCTTTCCCAAAGAGTAGCAATTCCACAGACCTAAAGCAATTTCTAGGAGCAGAAAAAAATAATGCACGCTCAAGATTTTGTTGCCAGTGTTTGAGGCTGGTGGGCATCTGCTGGTTTCCTCTCATTATTTACATATTTTCATGATTTGTGAGGAAAGGCAATGCATCAATTCATATGTTAAGTCCCTAACCCCCAAAGTGACTATATTTAGAGATAAAACCTTTAGGATATAAGGTTAAATGAAGTCATGAAGGTGGGGTGCTGATCCAATAGGATCAGTACCCTCTTAGGCAGAGGCACCCAAGGGGGCTCTCTCCTGTTCCCAGGTGCATAAACAAAAGCTCACAGCAAGATGGCCTACAAGCTAAGAGAAGAGGCCTTAGAATGAAACCTACCTTACTAGCACTTGATCTTGGACTTCCGAGCTTCCGGAACTGTATGAGATAAATTTATGTTGTGTAAGCCATTCAGTTTGTGGTATTTTGCAATGGCAGCTCCAGCAGACAAATATACCTTGCCAAAGGTAGGCAACTACGTTTTAGCTACAGATCATTATTACCAGGCAGGAATAAGAGCTCAGAATGACAAAAATTCTCTATTTTTATCAGAAGATAGAAACCTAGATTTTTACATGAAAAATTTCCTGGATTCTTAATGTTAGTAATTAATTCAAATTTTAAACACTAAAGATAGGAAAAAAATGTATCTAAAGTTCTTCATTGCAACATTATTTGTAAAAGTAAAATGTTTGAAATAACCTAAGTGTCCATCAACAAGGTTCTAGTTAAATAAATAGTGGAACATTTATGAATGGATTCAGAACTAATATATCCTTTATTAACAAATGTTTTATAATGCCCCCTTGTAATTAAATCTGTTAATACTGTAACTGATCTCCAGATACAATAAAAATTGTAATTTTATCTTAACATTAATATTAAAATGATATAATTTGCAATCCTATATAATAAAGCGGTAATATGCAAATTGACCATCACTCCAACACACAAGATGGCCGACAGGGGAGGGCAGTTGTGGGCAATCAGGCTAGCAGAGGAGGGCAGTTGTGGGGACCAGGCCTGCAGGGAGGGCAGTTGGGAGCATCCAGGCCTGCAGGGGAGGGCAGTTGGGGGTGACCATGCCTACAGGGATGGGTAGTTGGGGGTGATCAGGCCTGCAGGGGAGGGCAGTTGAAGGAGACCAGGATGGCAGAGGAGGGCAGTTAGGGGCAATCGGGCCAGCAGGGGAGCAATTAGGCATTGATCAGGCTGGCAGGGGAGTGGTTAGGGGGTGATCAGGCTGGCAGGCAGAAGCAGTTAGGAGCAATCAGGCAGGCAGGCAGGCGAGTAGTTGGGAGCCAGCTGTCCTGGATTGTGAGAGGGATCCCAGATTGGAGAGGGTGCAGGCTGGGCTGAGAGATACCCCCTGCCATGCACAAATTTCATGCACCGGGCCTCTAGGATATATATATATATATATATATATATATATATATATATATATATATATATATAAAAGGCTATGCGACCATATTACCGTCTGACCAGTAGCTATGATGCACAATGACCAACAGAGGGCAGATGCTCCAACCGGACCACCAGGGGGCAGATGCTCAACACAGAAGCTGCCAAGCTGTGATGACTTGGCAGCAGCGGTTCTTAGGTGATACACCCCAGACCCAGAGAGGAGGGAGCTCAAAAATCTGGGGTGCATCACTTGAGAACTGCCCTCTCGCAATTTGGGATGCCTTGGGGGTTGGCAGACAGCCAGTTTTGGCCCAATTTCCCAGGCCAGGCCAAGGGACCCCACCTGCTGGAGGGACCCTGCTCACTCCGCAGATGCCCTTTGAACCATGGCACCACCCCAGGTGCGGCTGGCTGGGGAGGGACCTTGGGAGGTTGGTTCCAAGGCATGTCAGGCTCATCTCGCCCAGTCCCACCCCGCCAGCCACCTTCTAATTAATTTCCTTTCAATGTGCACAAATCCATGCACCGGGGCACTAGTTAATTATAAAATACATATTTCAATGTATAAATGTTCACAACTACTCTAGATGATATTACAACATACCTATCCATAGAACCACTGTGAATACAAGAACTACAAAGGCAGACCAATATAGCATATTGCATTAAAAATGTTGTGAAGACCTGTCAGAATGGGTATCATCAACAAATCAACAAACCAGTGCTGGCAAGAATGTGGAGAAAATGGAACCTTCTTGCACTGTTGGTGGGAATGCGGACTGGTGAATCTACTGTGGAAAACAGTATGGAATTTCCTCAAAAAATTAAAAATGAAACTTCCATTTGACCAAGCAATCCCACTTCTAGGAATATATCCCAATAAAACAGAAACACTAATCAGAAAGGATATATGCACTCCTATGGTCATAGCAGCACAATGTACAATAGCTAAGATTTGGAAGCAGCCTAAGTGCCCATCAGCAGATGAGTGGATTAGAAAACTGTGGTACATCTACACGATGGAATACTATGCTGCTGTAAAAAAGAAAGAATTTTTACCATTTGCAACAGCATGGATGGACCTGGAGAGCATTATGCTAAGTGAAATAAGCTAGTCAGAGAAAGACAAATATCACATAATCTCACTCATTTGTGGAATATAATGAGCAACATAAACTAATGAACAAAAATAGAACCAGAGTCATAGAAGCACTGAACAGACTGTCCAACCTATGAGAGAAGGTGGAGGATGGGGTTGGGGTAAGAGATCACCAAAGGACTTATATGCATGCATATGAATATAACCAATGGACAGAGACAGGGGTTTGAGGGCATGTGCTGAGGGGTGGGGGCAGTCGGGGAGAGGTCAATGGAGGAAAAATGAGACTTATGTAATGCTTTAAACAATAAAGAATTTAAATTAAAAAAGTTGTGAAGACAGCAATGTACATGTTACTCTCAATTTCCACAATCTGGTCATTTCACTGCAAAATACATTTTATGTTTCTAGATAAACTGGAATCAATTTTAAGATTGGATAATAATAAATAATTCTATGACTGTCCAGTGGTGCTTTTGAAAAAGTTATATAGCACATGGGGAAAATATTCACCAGGCTGTGTATTGCAGCATGTCTAACATGCCCACTAAATGTGAGCAGTACCCCCATTCTCTGTGCCAACCAAAAACCCCTCTACAAATTTCCCATACGCTTCCTAGAAGTGGGCAGCTTGGAGTACTACAGACTGAATGTTTGTGTCCCCGAATTCATTTGTTGAAGCCCTAACCCCCAATGCAATATTTTGTAGGTAATTAGGCTGTGAAGGTGGAGCCCTTATGATGGGATTAGCACCCTTATCAGAAGAGACACAGACTGCTTTTCTCCCCTCTCTCCACCATGTGAGGACAGAGCAAGAAGGCAGCCATCTGCAAACCAGAAAGAGGGCCCTTATCAGATATGGAAACTGCCATCACCTGATCTTGGATGTCTCAGCCTCCAGAACTGTGAGAAATAAATGTTTCTGTTTAAGCCTCTCAGTCTATGATATTTTGTTATAGTAACCCAAGCTGACTAAGACATTGAGATTATGGGACTACACCATTTCTCTTCCTGCTCTTTAACATGTAATAAATGTATAGAAATGATTTCAGTGCACAGGTAACTAGTAATACCTAGTCCATGTTCACAGTAAATTCAGTGCTGAGTGAAGTGAAGATTTTGTGAGATATGAGGTCTCAGAAAAAATGAAAGACCACATGTGGGACAGAGAATATGAAATCAATCATGGGGTAAAAAATTATTTTGTCATCCCTAATTATTAGTTGCTTAAAAAAAACCCACAACACAACAAAAAATTTCAGGTGCAATGACTGAGCTCACAACTAGATGATCTCATCTCAAGATTGCTGTTTGCATTTCCCCTATTCCCTCATGTATGTGATGGTTAATGTGCTCTAAAAATATGTCACCTGCCTTAGCCAGTTTGGCTAAATGGATAGAGTGTCAACCTGCAGACTGAAGGGTTCCAGGTTTGATTCCGGTCAATGGCATGTACTTCAGTTGCAGGCTCTTCCCCAGCCCAGGCCCTGGTCAGGACATGTGCAGGAGGTAACCAATCGATGTTCCTCTCACGTCAATATTTCTCTCTTTCTTTCCCTCTCTCTTCCACTCTCTCTAAAAATCAATGGAAAAATATCCTCCGGTGAGGATAAAATAAAATCACCCAAATTCTGTTTTCTCTGCAGGGTGTAATTACATGAATAATCCTGTCAAAACAAAGTGGATGCTCCTCCACCACACAGCTTGTCCACCCCCTGTCTTTCTCCATGGCAGTCAGCCCTCCTCCCTCTCTGAAGTTCATCCCAAAGTTTTCCATCAGCTACTACCATGGATCTGGAAAGGAAGGCAGAACCTCATGAAATATATGTTAGTGAAGGAACATGTTCAAAAAACAAAGAGAAGAATCCAGTTAAAAAGGAGAGATTGCACATACAAGAGAGAGAAGGTATTGTCTTTAATGTTAGGTTTCTAAGAAAACTTGAGAGAACCATCAAGTAGGATGAAGGATCACGAAAGGGAATTATAGCCCCATCTCCTCCTCTACTTTCTCTTCCCTCCTCTCTACCTTTCCTCTCCCACTTTTCTCACTCCTTTCCATTACTCTTACTTCAAGGTCCAACCATGTAGATTATTTGGACCTAAATTGGGCACTGCTTACTTATATTTTTAGTTTTCAACAATTTCAAGAGTGTTTCTATCCCGTGTTGGAATGATCTTAGGCTAGGGTTGGAGTTATTAATAAAACATTAGTTGGGAATATAATATTCTCCCTAACTTGTGTTGGATGGGTCCTATTATGGACTAGTAATAAAATAGTAACCAAAGTCAGAAAACACAGAGGAAAACTTTCCATTCCATCACCTTCCCAACCTCACCCACATCTGGGTACCAAAGATTGGTGATTTCTGAATCAATGTGTTAGAATTGTTCTTTAATAGTTATCTCAAAAGTCTGTCTCTCATTTTTAAGCCCCGCTCTGTTTGAGGTGGTAATGAGGGGATGCCTACAAGCCAGGAAGAGCTGAGACATTGGAAGGAGAGGAAGTGACTGTCTCCCCTCCTTCAAGCAATGGATACCACTCCCAATTCGAGTTTATTCAAACCATCCTGGCCAGATCTCAGAAACCCCTGCAGAGCTCAGAAGAGGGATATTCAAGGTGTGAGACCCAAAGCAGATCCAGCCTCTGGGCTACAGAGGTTCTGTCAACCAGACCACTTGGGGATCCATCCTGACAGGCTTCAGCCAGGTTGCCCAGGACCAGGCAGGACAATGACTCACATTGGCCTGCATCAGGGAATCTACCAGGAGGCCTAGGACCAAGGGGCCAGAATCAATAATATCAGAGCAAAATCCAGTGACCTCCACAAATATCTGATCCAAAGTTTGTTTTTGCTTCTTATTTGGAACAGAAACAGAAACAAATCCTTCTTTTTGACCCCCCTCACCTCACATCCCTACTAATTATTTTGTTCTCGTGCCATTTAGTACTCTTTGTTTTCTTTTCTTTTTCATTTTTAGTCTCTCTTGTTGTTTTGCTTTATTTTGTTTGTTTGTTTTTTGTTAATCTTCTCCCAAGGATATTTTTCCATTAATTTTTTGAGAGAGTGGAAGGGAGGGGGAGAGACAGAGAAATAAAAACATCAATGTGAGAGAGACACATTGATTGGTTGCCTCCAATACATGTCCTGACCAGGCCAGGGATTGAGACTGCAGCCCAGGTACATGCCTTTGAGTAGAATCAAATCTGAGACAAGGTGTCAGATTTCATGGTGTTATCAGTTCAATTTTGATTTGTACTGGTTTGTTCTATCAGTACCTGTATATCAGCTGGCATGACATGGTCAGGATTGAGCTTTACAGTCAACAAGCCTGAGGGGAGACCACAACCACAAATGAGGCATCAGCGATCAAGACCCAATTAGAACAGAAGAGCTCAAATAACCCACACAAGGAAAATTCCTAGAGCATCCAGCTCAAAAAGGCTTTACCACCAGGTCCCACAAGACACTTCCTACAAAAGGCCAACCCATAAAGATTGGGAGGCAGAGCAGTTCCATCTAATACATAGCAACAAACACAAAGAGATAGCTGAAATCCCAAAATGAAAGAACAGGAGGAATCACCAGAAAAAGATCTAAATAAAATGGAGGTAAGCAATTTATCAGATATAGAGTTCAAAGTAATGGTTATAAGAATGCTCAAACAACTTAGTGAGAACTGCAAGCAGCCAAATGAGACTACAAGGAACTTAGTGGGAACAACGTCAGCATGAAAAAAGATATTAAAAAAATGAATAAGAACCAATCAGAAATAAAGAATGACATCACTGAAATAAAGAATACCCCGGAAGGAATTTATAGTAGATTATAAAAGGCTGAGGAATCAATCAGCAAATAAGAAGGCAAAGTAGAAAAAAATACCCAATCAGAGTAGCAATTAGAAAAATAAATTAAAAAGCAGGAGGATATTTTAAGGGAATTCTGGGACAACATGAAAAGGCACAATATTTGCATTATAGAGGTACCAGAAGGAGAAGAATCTGAGCAAGGAATAGAGAACCTGTTTGAAGAAATAATGACAGAAAACTTCCCTAACCTGGTGAAGGAAACACAAGTTTAGGAAACACAGAGTCCCAATCAAGATGAACCCCAATAGGCCCAAACCAAACCTAGACATCATAATTAAAATGGCAAATGTAAAAGACAAAGAAAAAAATCTTAAAGAGAGAGAGAGAGAGAGGAAGTTACCTACAAGGGAGCTCCCATTAGATTGTCATCTGATTTCTCAATAGAAACACTTCAGTCCAGAAGGGAGTGGCATAAAGTACACAAAGTAATGAAAAGCAAGGGACTGAATCCAAGACTACTCTATCCAGCAAGGCTATCATTTAAAATTAAAAGTGAATAAAACGTTTCCCAGAAAAAAAAAAATTGCTAAAGGAGTACATTAGTATCAAGATTGCATTGCAAGAAATGCTAAGGGGACAGCTTTAAGAAGAGGAAAGCACATGTGAGTGAGAAACAAAGGTATAAAGAAAAAAATGGCAACAGATATGTACCTATCAATAATAACCTTAAATGTAAATGGACTAAATGCTCCAATAAAAAAACATAGGGTAGAGGGGAGAAGATGGCAGTGTATTAAGTGGAAGCTACACTGACATTCTCCCACTACCAAACTGGAATTACAACTAAAATATAGAAAAACCACCCTGAATAACCAACTGAAGACTAGCTGGAGAGCACCCTTATAACCAAGGATGTAAAGAGGAGACTGCATTGAGACTGGTAGGAAAGGCAGAGGCACAAGAGGGCTTGCTGGGCTCCCACAGGCATCAGCTGAAGTTCCAGGAGGATATCTTAGCTGTGTGTGTGTGTGTGTGGGAGGGGGGGGGTGCGTTCCCCCTGAGAAGACTTGTCTAAACCAAAAACCTGGCTCCCCAGTCCAGAGCACCAGAACTGGGAAAGGTGCTCACATAACATCTGGCTGCAAAAAGCACTGGGGATTTTGCCTGGAAAGGGTAGATAGCTAGATATGCAGACACCCCATTGAAGGGTCAACACACTAAATTTCATTTGCAGCCACTTACTTTGGACTCTGGTAGAGGGAGGGCAGAGTGGACTAGTTGTGTGAGGAAAGCCTGGGGAGGGTGGCTTGGTAAAAAGAGAGCACAGAGGACAACTGTCAGGATCCCTATGCTGAGTCATTCCCTTATACTGCAGAAACCATCCTTCCTAGGCAGAGATTTCCCACCAATGCAGCTTTTGTAAAGGGGAAATAAAATGTCTCACCCATTGGAAACCCTCTTGCACCACTTTATGGAGTTTATGGCCAGCTGAGCTCTATAGCCTGAGGTTCATTAAGTTACTGAGACTAATAATCAGCCTGCAGGCAGAGGCAAATATCTAGGTGCTTTGAGCCTGCCTGACATGCCTCTGGGCCCTGGATGAGGAAAGCAGACCTTGGTGCACAGTTTGGTCCAGCCCCAGCAGATGGAGCCACAAGCTGTATAAAAATCACATGGTCATATCAATAGATGCAGAGAAAACATTCAAGAAAATCCGGCACCTATTTTCTAGAAAAACTCTCAACAAAGCAGGAATAGAGGGATCATACTGCAACATAATAAAGGCCATATTTTATAAACCTACAGCCAACATCATATTCCTTTGGAAAAAAACTAAAATTCTGTCCCTTAAGAATAGGAACAAGACAGGGATGTCTGATTTTATTGTTGTTCAACATAGTACTGGAAGTCCTAGCCACAGCAATCAAACAAGAAGAAAAAAAAAAAGGCATCCAAATTGGAAAGGAGTAAGTAAAATTGTCATTATTTGCAGATGACATGATATTTTACATAGAAAACTCTAAGGACTCCACCAAAAACTTCTAGATTTAATAAATGAACTTGGCAAAGTAGCAGGATACAAAATCAACATCATAAAATCGATGGCATTTTTATACACCAACTAGAGGCCCAGTGCATGAAATTCATGCACTGGTAGAATCCCTAGTGGTTGCTGGCTGCCGGCCAGGGCCTCCCTCCCTTCCCCTGGCTGGCCCTGCCCCCTGGTTGAACTCCTGGAACAAACTCCCAGTTGAGGGGACAATTTGCATACTATGCTTTTTTATATAGGGTAATGAATTTTCAGAAAGAGAAACTAAAAGAATAAACAACAACAACCAATCCTATTTTCCACTGCAACAACAACAAAAAAGATACCTTGGAATAAATATAATCAAGGAGGTAGAGACCTATACTTAGAAAACTACAGGATATTGAAAAAAGAAATAGAGGAAGATAAAAAACAAGTGAAAGCATATCCTGTGCTCATGTATTGAAAGAATTAATATCATTAAGATATCTATACTATCCAAAGCAATGTATAGACTCAATACAACAATATAATTCCTATTATAATACCAGTGGCATATTTTACAGATCTATAACAAATACTCCAAAAATTTATATGGTACCAAAAGACACTCTGAAAGCAATCTTGAGAAAGAAAAACAAATTCAGAGGGATCACAATTCTGGATATCAAACTCTACTACAAAACCATTGTAATCAAAGCAGCCTAATATTGGCACAAGAATAGGAAAATAGATCAATGTAATAGAGTTCCCAGAAATTGACTCACATCATTATGATCAATTAATACTTGACAAAGGAGGCAACAACATACAATAAAGACAGTCTTTTCAACAAATGGTTTGGGAAAATTGGACATGTACATGCCAAAAAAAATAAATGAAACTAGATCACTAACTTATACCATACACAAGAATAAACTCCAAATGGGTAAAGACTTAAATGTAAGTCATGAAATCATAAAAATCCTAGAAGGAACTATAGGCAGCAAAAGAGACATCTCACCTAGCAGAATTTTCACTGATACATTATCGAGGGGCAAGAGAAACAAAAGAAAAATTAAACAAATGGCACTACATCAAACTAAAAAGCTTCTGCACAGAAAAAGAAACCATCATCAAAATGAAATGGTAACCCACTCTATGGGAAAACATACTGGCATTTCAAAACTTAGTTTTTTTGTATTTCCAATTTGTTTAGTCTGCATACAAAGAAGTAACTTTTATGTTAACTCAGTAAGGGATATTTCAAGCAATTTATATAAGTAAACAACATACAGCAGATTTTATAGTTTACTTAAAAATGTAATTCAGTTAATGATTTTTAATCCTTATGTTGATATGCAGACTAAAACACTACTTTAGAATCTGTGACTTCCTAAACTTGTCATTTAGAGTTGCTTGTTTTTGTTTTGTTCTGTTGTTGTTTTTAGATTTCTTGAACAGTTTCAGTTTGGGTCATAAGTACATTCGGTTGATTTATTTATTTATTTTATAGACCCACTTAAAAGTTGAAATGCCAAAGAAAAGGAAGGATGATGATTCCCTTAAACCTGTTTTTACTTGCATTGTTGGTGTAATGCGATGATGGAACACAAAACCTGTAGTGTTTTTTGGGCCAAAGGTTTTGTCAATTAAAGTACACAGCAAACTGTTAAAGCACTTCACATCTATTTGTACCAAAAATGGAATAAGGAAGATATTTTGGGTGAGGGGGTAGAGTGAGAAAAGCTCAACTCAAAAGAGATGAGACCTTAAGTCTTGAATTTACCATTTCACAAAACCGTTTCTTGATGCATCTGATAACATTGCCAAACACAAGAAGCTCTTCTCTTGTAGAGGGCTAAGTAAAGCCACGTGTGGCAAATAGTCCAGCTGGTTTGTGAAATACGACAGAGGAGAGACTGGAAGTGGTTTTCTTGACTAACAAGATGTTCTGGAATAGTAGTGATATTGTTAACAGTTGGAAGCAAATCATCAAGCAATTGACAGCCTCCTTATTCCCCTTCAGTATGCAACTGGGAGAAAGTACCAGATATCTTTTTATGTAATCACCTCCTATTTATAGTCACTACTAGAGGCCTGGTGCATGAATTTGTGCACAGGTGGGGTCCCTCGGCTTGGCTGGTAATCAGGCTGATTGGGGCTGGTCAAGGAGAGGGACCGTGGGAGGTAGGCTGTGACCACCAGGGGGAAGCTCCTGTGTGAGAGTCTGCTCCTGGTGGTCAGTGAGTGTCATAGCTACTGGCCGGTCTTCTGGTTGCCCAGGCATCCAGTTGTAACAGCCGCTTAGGCTTTGATATATATAGATTTACATGCCAATGCCACCAAAGGAAAAAAATCTTATTTTGTAAACCCCTTTTGAAATTACACAGATTATCAATGTTTGGAAACGATAAGAAGTTTTTTTTTTTGCCAAACACTTTCACTGAAAGTAATAGCTTCACATGCTGCACAATGAAAACCCTGTAATACTTGGTAAGACATCTGATTTTGCTACTTTAGGGAAAAGGAAGCTCTTCACATTTTTGTCATGCACAGACATGCCAAGACTCTTCCTAAATTCCTGAAAGAAGTTTCGTTGACAGCCATAAAGTCATAAACTTCATCATAATGGACCATAATTCCTCAGTTACAAATAACTGAAACTGAATCTGAAACTTTATTAAAATGGGAGTTTATATGAAGGGATTGACCATATACAATAAGGCTAGAGAACCAGGCTTGGGCAGGACTGAAGGGAGAGCACTGGGCATCTCCTGTCATAGGAGAGGCCAATGGTACACCAATGCGGCTAGGCTCTTGACTCAGCTGCAGCCATTAGAAATAACCCCTACTAACCCTCTGCTTTTGTGTTGCTCCTTCAGGAATATCTGTTTGTCAGTCTTACATCATGTGACTACAGTCAAGCCACCAAAGGGTGGAGGGGAATTACAGCCTCCCTTCAGTTTCCCTAGCAGGAGGAAAGGTACAATTTTCTAAAATATACAGCTCTCCAGAGGTGAGCATAGAGAAACAAATAAGTCTGAACTCTTTCCTATCAAATTTTTATAATGATATCATATTGTAAAGTTCACTTTTTAGATAACAGCCTAACATTGTGAATTCATATATACTTGCCATCTCACAGAAATCTATTAAGAATGACTGCAGGTAGAATGTGTGTGTATGGGTATATATTTGTGTGTGTTTTCATGAAAAATTTCAAAGGAACTATTGGTTATGCATCAATCCTTTTAGCCGCACTCATAATCAGAAGCAGTAATTGATTTCATCATCTGTCATGGTGAATATAAACGTGTTTTATCTTTAAGTGCAACATTTTTACTTCTTTCCAGGCTAGTGAAATCATGTACTTCAGGGGAAAATTTACAAATTTCTTTTGGGTGAGATGGTAGAGAGTGTAATTGGATGTGAAAAGAATGAACAAAGACACATTTCTATTTCAATAAACTTAAATTTAAAAATTTATTGAGGACTCATGTGTACCCAAATCATGGTTGGATAACTTGTCAAGAATGCTTTATTGCAGGAAATTAGGTCCTCTGAGTTTTGAGGGAGAAAAAATTTATGATCTAGAATACTTAACATGAAATTGGATTACAAAATGAAGAACTTCTAATGACTATGTTATTGATGAACAAATAACAGACAAGTGGAGTAGGAGGGGGGATTTTAAGAGAGAGAAGGTGATGAGTGTGATGGGAAAGTGAGGATGAGAGGCTGGGAGGAAAAGGCTTTGAGGGTTTACTGGGCCCTGATAGTCCCTATGTCCACATCAACTTCCTCAGATCCTTGGTAAACAGTGGACTTTTGGGAACTACACCACCACTGTCTCTCAGGAGCAAGGAGTGCATATGGGATGAGTGATGAGGTATCAGCTGGACCTACAGGGCTGGGACATTTTGAAGTAGAACCAGCCAGAGAATCAGGCAACTGGCATGGGTGGACATTGCTGTTTGTGACAGCCACATCAGATGGGTTTCTGCTATGGAATCAATAGCAAAGCCAACTCTGGATATTGAAACTGGTCTCTACTGTATTTTACACCAAGTTTTCCATAAGTAATCCTGTTTCACTTGTGAAAAACAGAAAAACTCCTGAAAACTATCATCCACCTCTAGTTTTGCAGGGGCAAAAACAATCTGTCTTTGATGGACCCAGTGGAAGTCATGGAGGACCTGATTAATGAATCTCAGGAGGACTTGAAGAATCTTCCAACCAGGAATTTTATTTACCTGCCTGTATGTGAAGCCAAAAACTTAGAAGAGTCTGTCCTCATTTCATATACATAAGTTGGTTTTCAGTTTAGAAAAGAAATACATTTTAATAAAGATTGTTCTGAGCTTGTGAGAACATAGAAAACTCTTCAGGCTGACATCAGTGTGAAATTATTGAGGAAACTTGTTTTTATTTTTATTTTTTTAATATATATCTTTATTGATTTCAGAGAAGAAGGGAGAGGGAGAGAGAGATAGAAACATCAATGATGAGGGAGAATCATTGATTGGCTGCCTCCTGCACACCCCACACTGGGGATCGAGCCCGCAACCCAGGCATGTGCCCTTGTCCAGAATCGAACCCGGGACCCTTCAGTCCTCAGGACGACGCTCTATTCACTGAACCAAACCAGCTAGGGCAGAAACTTGTTTTTAAACAAGGCGTCTGTGTTTGAGGTGATTGTCTCTGAGAAATGTTTTAAAAATGTTATTGAATACATTAAGCAGAATCCTTTCTTTCAGCCAAAACATCATGACAACTTCTTGACTAAAACTGTACAGTCTAAATAAAACTAATAAAATTCTTACCAGAGGCAAAAGGTACATTACAATATCTTGCTACTAGAGGCCCGGTGCATGAAATTTGTGCACTTGGGGAGGAGGTCCCTAAGCCCAGCCTGAGCCCTCTCACAGTCTGGGAGGCCTCGGGGGATGTCCAACTGACGGCTTAGGCCCGCTCCCTGCTCTCTAAGCCATCAGTCAGACATCCTTAGCGCTGCCGCAGAGGTGGGAGAGGCTCCTGCTACTGCTGCTGTGCTCGCCAGTTGTGACCCTGGCTTCTGGCTGAGTGGTGCTCCCACTGTGGGAGCTCCTCCTGCATTGAGTGTCTGCCCCATGGTTGTCAGTGCGCATCATAGTGACTGGTTGTTCTGCCAGTTGGTCGATTTGCATATTAGCCTTTTATTATATAGGATAATGCTGCATTAGTCAGCATTCTTCAGAGAAATTTTTTCCCTCCTCACTATCTGTTTTTGGATCATACCTTTTGTCCCCATTGCTCTGATCCTATATAATAAAAGCATAATATGCTAATTAGACTGGGTATCTTTCCGGACATCCTTCTGGACAAAGCTGGGGCTATGAGGGCTGAGGCAGAGGCAGCTGTGGTGGCGGGCGGGGGCCAAGGCAGAGGCAGCCACTGTGGTGGGTGGGGGCTGAGGGCAGTGGGGGCCAAGGCAGAGTCCTCTGGCCACCACAGAGAGCAGGGGCCAAGCCCCTTGCATGAATTTCATGCCTTGGGCCTCTAGTATTTTATAATAATGTGCCTTAATGTGGTTCTATTTTTAACCTGAATACTCACTGGGCTCTTTCAATCTGGATACTCTTGCATTTCCCTTCTAGGACATTTTCTTGAATTATTTCTTTGATCACTTCTTTCATTCTGTTTTGTCTATTCTCTTTCTGGAACTCCAATTGTTTAGCTGCTGGGAGCTCTTATACTAATTCTCTAATTGTCTTGTATTTTCATCTCTTCTTTTTTCCATCTCTGCCTTTTTTCTACTTTCTGGTATATTTCCTCAAATTTATTTTCAAATTTTCTATTAAAGTTTTCCTTTACTCCTCTCATGTTTCTTTTCAATGATTTCCAAGAACTTCTTTATTTTTATTTATTATTTTTATATTGATAATAACATACATATATATAATCATATTGTTCTAGTTTCATGGTTGTAATGCTTTTTTTTTTATCTCTTGGAAGATACTAGTAATTGCTTTAAAGTTACCATCTTTTTAGATAAGCTTTATTCCTTTCAATTGTTTTTTTTTCTGCTTACTTGTTTTTGCCTCTATTTTTTTAGAATCTTTCCCCAGCGATCTGCTTATATTTGGCTTTCTCTTTATATTTAAAATGTGAGCGCTTTTTAAAAGCTTCTGCAAAGCTGTGCTGCATGGACAGGACTTGTGTGCTTCACTGTGAGTAACCTGGCTGAGATTTTCACTGTGCGACTCTTGACGTCACTCTCTCCGGTTTTTATTTTGTTTTGTTTAGCCCCCCCTCTCTCCCCTTTAGCCTAGTCAACTTTCGCAGAGAAAAATCTTTTAACATCTTTCCTGGGGGATATAAATGTCACTGGGTGTTTCGACAACCAAGTTAGGGGAGAAAGTTGGAGGTCTCAACATGGACTGATAGATTCAGCTTAAACCCCTCCCTCCTCTGTGTCTACCGCCCCCTCCCCCACTATGCTCTTTCCAGAGAACAAATTTCAATTTTTTTGTTCTGGGGTGGAAGGTTCTAAATGCTTCATAAACAAACTTTCAAACATTCCTTCCAAAGAAAGTGGTATCTCTGCATCCTGAGGTTTAGGGATTCTGTGATGGACACTGGATCAGTGCTCCACTGCTCCTCCTGCCAATGAGACATTCAACTCTGACATGTTTAATTAGCAAATCACAATTTCTCCTCCATTCTTTTAAAATCCTCACCCAGGGATATATTTTTTATTGGCTTAGAGAGAGAGGGAGAAAGAGAGGGAGATAGATAGAGATAGAGATAATGAGAGAGAGAGAGAGAGAGAGAGAGAGAGAGAGAGAGAGAGAGAGAGATCAGTTGGTTGCCTCCCTTAGGCACCTCAATGGGGGTTGAATCCACAGTCTAGGTATGTGCCCTGACAGGGTATTGAATCTGCAACCTTTTTGATGTTAGGGACAATGCTCCAACCAATTGAGCCACCCCCCCAGGGCTCCTTTTGCTTTTTACTTACAAAAATTTTCTCCTAATGGTCTCTTCATCTATTTTCATTGTGTGGGTTATTCCTTTTGTCACAAGTATAAGCCTCTTTCATTTTTATAGTTTTGGAGGTAGCAGAAATAAAGACTCAAGTGTAATCTTCAGTCTTTAGCCACCATATTGACTATCAATTTCTAAGAACAAAATTTCCTTTCTTTTCTTGCTTTATGTTCTTCACCAAAATTATGATGTTTTTTCATACTACTTTAGGAAAAGAAATTTTTGCCCAGTTAACTATATATATATATAGTTTAAATTTTTTGCTGCCTCTAGATTTCTTAAAGTGGAATTGTTGCATCTTATGTTTAAGTCTTTTATCCATTTTGAGTTTATTTTTGTGTATGGTGTAAGTTGGTGGTCAGGGCATGGGTGGGGGTGGGGGTGGGGGGGGCAATGGGGCAATAAGGACACATATGTAATACCTTAATCAATAAAGAAAAAAATTTAAAAAACTAATGTGGTTGAAAAATTAGAAATTTTTCCAACTCTTGGAATTTAATGTCTGTGGATGATTTAAAAATTATATCAGCCCGGTCGGTGTGGCTCAGTGGTTGAGCATTCACCTAGGAACCAGGGGGTCATGGTTCGATTCCTGGTCAGGGCATATGACCGGGTTGCGGCTCAGTCATCAGTGGGGTCGGGCAGAAGGCAGCCAATCCATGATTCTCTCTCATCATTGATGTTTTTTTTTTCTCTCTCTCTCCTTCTCCCTTCCACTTTCTGAAATAAAAACATTTAAAAAAAATTATATCAACTTCTTCCAATATAGTATATTTTATTTTGAAGAGTTTAGCTCATCTCTGATTAAAACACTAATAAAGGACACGGTTCTGGAAAGTAATGCTGCTATTGAAAAGAAATTGATCTGCAATAGGATTTCTGTGTAAGGAAGACCTGTCCACTAATGGGACAACTTCTAATTGGCCAGAGAACAAGATGACCATAACTAAAAAAAATGGGAAGGAGCTGTATTTTTATATTTTTATATTTTTCTCTAACATGTATTTTATATATGTTCCCACAGTATCTTTTTTATACAGTATTTAAAAGAGGACTAATGTGAAAATGATGCAATAGCTGGGTGTAACAAAAAGTACCCAATTTTTCCTGACATTGCTAAACAAGTACAATTCATTGTCTTTATTTTAGAGCTACTCATATTTTTATGGAACACCACTTATCACATAAAAATTATGTGACGAACAAAGATTTTCTAAAAGAACCTTAGTAGTAATAAATTCGAAGCACACTTTTCTAGCCTTGAAAACCTTTTGATCTAGTCTGAAGGATAATTGGTCTTAGACTTCAAATGCATGAGGATTATATACTGAGGAAAGACCTTTTGAGCTTTTCTGGCTGATGGAACAAGTTTTGGTCTGTTCAACTCAGCTTCAATAGAATTATCTGGATTCATAGGAATGGTAGATATTCTATCTCTTAGTATCCACTGAGTTAAAATCTTTTCTTAAGGACACTTCTATTGTAAACACAGTCTAAGCACAGAGCATTGAAAGATACTGTTAAGAAACAGAAAACTAAAGACAAACCCAAACACAAAGATAAACCACTTATGGCTCTGAAGTGACCTGGTGGGTGAGGAATCTGTGGTTATCATAGCCTTCGAGTCCCAAAGAAACCAGAAGTAGCCCCACAGCCTCTCTGACTGTCAAGATCACGAGAAGACTCCACAGGAAGCAGGAGTGCAGAACTAGCCCGCGGCTGAAACCAGCGCCTCTGTGGTCTCCTGTCCCAGGAGAGGTGGAGACAAAAGCTCTGTCCCACCCCTGCTTGTTCTTCCACCCGGAAAAGAATGGGACTAGAATCTCACCTAGTAAATAAACTTCAAGTAACTTTTTTTAAAGTCCTAAAATTTTGAACCACAAGTTTAAAACTCTGGGAAGAAATGTCTACTATTTTTATGATCTCAAAGTATGAAAGGGTTTCTTAAACAAGGCCTTAAAAGCAAACTATGAAAGAAAAGATTAATAAACCTGATTACATTAAAATGAAAACCTGCTGTTCAAAAACTCAGGGTTAATTTGCTTCCACGTTTTTCCCTACTATGCTTCTATAGTGAGCATGCTGACACAAAGATTTTTTTAATGCAAGTATTTTATAAATTAAATTTCTTAAATTGGAATTGCTGATAGTTTATCAATTTATATTTGCATTAACACTAATTGAAAGTGTGCTTTCGACACTCTTCAGTATTGGTTATTATGACTTTAATTTTTGCATCTACAATATTTATTTTGTTTTTTGTCTTTTGCTATCTCAAGTAATGCTGTAATAAACATCCTTGTGTATATATGTTTTTGAATCATAAATGTCTATGTAAAATATAGAACTATGTAAGGCATATAGCATAGTCCTATAAATAAAGCTGCTGAATGCAAAATGTATACATTTTCCTAAAACATAAGAAAGTATATTCAGTATTTGGGAAATATATATAGAAGTATTGGAAATGCATATTTGGGAAATATATGAAAAATAGAAAATATTGGGAAAAACTCAATTTCCCTTCCTTCATCAACTAGAAAAATAGTTTTAGAACTGTTTCTTTTAGATTCTCCGCACCGATGGCAATAGCTCAGGGACCACTGGGCTGAGGTGAAGACTCTGGACCCAGCTTCACCTATATTTATTTTTGGTGTTTGACATAAAATGAAAAATGAACATGGGTAGAAGGAGGGGTGAGTAGGCAGAGCATAGTGAATTTTTGGGGCAGTAAAACTGTGTGGTATTCTAATGGTGGATACATGCTATTATACACTAGAGGCCCAGTGCACGAAATTTGTGCACCAGGGTGGGGTCCCCTGAGTTCAGCCTGCACCCTCTCCAATCCGGGATCCCTCAGGGGATGTCCAACTGCCAGTTTAGGCCCGATCCCGGGGATAGGCCCTAAATTGGCAGTCGGACATCCCGCTCACAATCCAGAACTGCTGGCTCCTGCCTGCCAGCCTGATCACCCCTAACTGCCTCTGCCTGCTGGCCTGATCACCCTTTACTGCCCCACCTGCTGGCCTGATCACTCCTTACTGCCACCCCTGCCAACCTGGTTGCCCCTTACTGCCCCCGTCTTCAGGCCTGGTCACCCTTAACAGCCCCCCTGACAGCCTGGTCACCCCTTACTCCGCCCCCCCTGCTGGCCTGATCGCCCCCAACTGCCCCCCTGCTGGCCTGGTCTCCTCACACAGCCTTCTTGTTCAGTCATTTGGTTGTTCCTCACTAACCCCCCTGCTGGCCTTGTCGTCCCACGCAGCCTGCTGTTCAGTCATCTGTCTGGTTGTTTCAGTCGTGAAGGCCCCTGGCTTTTTATACATTAGGATTTGTCCAAAACCATGGAATGTGCAACACCAAGAGTGAACTGCAATGTGAACTATGGATTTGAGAGACAATGATGTGTAAATGTAGGTACATCAATTGCAGCAAATATACCACTTTGGTGGGATGTTGATAATGTGAAAGGCTATATGTGTGTGAGGGCAGGGGGTGGATGGGAAATCATTGTCAACTTCCTGTCAACTTCTCTGTGAACCTAAAATTTCCCTGAAATATAAAATCTATGAATAAAAAAACACAAACATGGAAACCTTAAAAAATGTGTATATTTTAATTATTGCCAAATTTCTGTCAAAAGAGATAGTAGCTGTTTGTACTCTGGCCATGAGTTCATGAGAGTGGCTGTTTCCTCATATCCTGCACAAAATTGTACACCCTCTAAGGTCTCTATCTTTGTAAATCTGGCAAGTGAAGAACAGGATAGCCAGTTTAAAGTCTGCATTTCTTTAGTTATGAGTGTGATTAAACCATTTTTCCTATTTTCTAAAGTTACTTAGATTTATTTTTCTATGAATTGTCTGTTCATGCCATTTGCCGATTTTTTTATTGAGTTTGTTAATTCACTCCACAATCTTTATTGAGCACCTACTGTGTGCCAGGCTCTGTTCTGGACTCTGGAAAAACAAAGATGAAAAGGGTAGTCAAGGTCCCCTGGGTCATGGAATTTACCATTTATTGGGGAGAGTCAGGTA
Source organism: Myotis nattereri (assembly GCF_964212035.1). Classification (NCBI taxonomy): domain Eukaryota; kingdom Metazoa; phylum Chordata; class Mammalia; order Chiroptera; family Vespertilionidae; genus Myotis; species Myotis nattereri. The sequence goes on from NC_138080.1 coordinate 11,429,029, forward strand.
ACAAATATATAAAACCTACCTTCAATGTAATTAAGAAGATAAAAAATAATATTGGGACAAACAGTAACTGGGAGTAATGGTGCAGGGTACTGATTTAGAGGAGGTAAGCTGAGGCAGTGTCTTGTTGAATCTATTTTTTCCATTTTCTCTTATTATTAGTATCTGAATATATTACCTTTTTCTATAAGTCCACATATACAACATTTATGATTCTGTTTGGCAGTCATAATTAACATAGACATTTAGTTTTAATTCTACATTTAATGCATTCAATTTACATAACCATCCTTTCTTCTCATAGCCTTTACATTTCTGAGTTCTCAATTTTGATTCATTTGTTGGTTTGTTTAGATTTTGTCTTCCTGTGATTTTTTTAAAAGAACAATTTATGTGTACTCTATTCCTTAAATTCTTGCACACCTGAAAAGGCTAGTCTATTGAAGGACAACTTTGCTCAGTATGTAATTCTTGGGTCATACTTTCTTTTCCTCCTAACTCTTTAGTTGTTCCAGTGTCTTCTGGCATTGGGTGTCTTCTGAGACCAATTTGATATTTCCATTTCTTCAACATGATTTGCCTTTTACACTGAATATTCAGAATATTCTTTCTTCATCCCTGAGGTCTGTTATGCACAGATTTCAAGACCCCCCCAAAGATCCACCAGGGAGCACCAAATCCGATGCAAAAGCAGAGAGTCTTTTATTCAAGCTCGCTTGCCCCCCCCCCCCCCCGCCTCCATTACTGGATGCAAGAGAGAGCCCCGAGTCCCAAGAGAACAAAGAATTTATAGGGCTTGGGGTCGGGGGTTGGGGGCACACTCTGACTACTGATTTGGCCGATTCCGGTTGGTTGAGAGAGGCCTGGGGGCTAGTGATGCAAAGGCAGGGTGCAGCTAGGGTCTGGTTACACAAAGACACGGGGCGGGGGGGGGGGGGGGAGGGGTGGCTAGCATACTTTTGGCCTTGGGCTAGTTTCCCCCGCTTTCCCATTGGCTGAGATAAGGGCAGGCTGAGTAACTGATACATTCTGCGGCTTTTTCTTGGAAGAGGGGTTAAGGACACAGCTATCAGTCCTGTTCTGTCCTTTCAAGGTCCAGAAATGTACCAGGATATTGATCAGTGCTGTATCATTCTGCTTAAATTCTCCTAGGACTTCAGATTTGAGTAAATTTTAGTTTAGGCAGTGTTAAGTCTTTTCCATCTTACTGTGTCCTGATCTTCATGTTCTTATTCTAATCTTGCTGCTTGAAATATGTTTGTTATTGACATAATGTTTTACTTTTCTCTTTCATTTTCCTCCTGAATTCTGCCAGCTCACTTTTTATTGTCTGTTGTGGGGTTATCATATCTCTCCTGATCTGTTGTACCTCTTCTAACTCTTGTTTCTAAGAGGCCATGTTTCCTTAATCTTTTCAAATAATGGATGTTTTAAAAAACTTTCTCCTATTTTGAGGCCAAATTCGTCTTTTGCTGTATATTTGTTATTTGCTTTCTGATTTCATTTTATGCTTCCTTTCAAAAAAGTTTATTTAAATATTTTTAATTTTATTTTAAAATTATTTTTGGGGGATTAACATTGATTAATAGGATCATAAGTTGCAAGTACTGATGCCCACCACCTAAAGACAAGTCATCTTCTGTCAAAATATATTTGGCCCCCTTTACCCTTCACTATTCCGCTCCCTCCCTTCCCACTGGTAACCACCATACTGTTGTCTGAATACTACTCAGCCATAAGAAAAGATAAAATACTGCTATTTGTGACAACATGGCTAGGGCTTGAGAATATTTTGCTAAGCAAAATAAGTCATTCAGGAAAAGCTAAGAACCATGATTTCACTCATATGTGGGATATAAAAGTAAAATTGATAAAAAAAGTTTATATGCATGGGAGCTGTAATAGACTGTATGTCTGTGTTCCTGCAAAATTCATACGTTGAAACCCAATCCCCAATGTGAGGTATTAGGAGTGGTACTTTAGGGAGGTGACTAGGTCATGGGCAAAGCCTTCATGAATGGGATTAGTGCCCTTATACAAGAGACCTCAGAGAGCTCCCTGCCCTGCAGCACGTGAGAACACAGCAAAAAGATGGCCTTCAGTGAACCAGGCACCGGATCTGCCTGTGCCTTGGTCTTGGACTTCCAACCTCCATAACTGTGAGAAAAACATTCTGCTATTTCTAAGTCACCTCGTCTATGGTATTTTTATTATAGCAGTTTGAACGGGCTAAAGACAGGGCCCCTCACCCATTTCTCTTTTATTTCTCATAAGTTCTCATTTTAATGAAGAATATTTTAGGGAGGGGGGAGATGTGAATACTGCAGGGCCCACTTCCACTTCAACATGTTAATTTAGAACCATGCTCACTAACTCTGACATCCCAAGGACATGTTACTCCTCGGTGAAGCAAATTTCCCTCTTTATTTTTAGTAAAATTAGTGGAGTTTAAAAACATGAAATACATTTAACTTATTGTATAAAGTACAACATGTTGATTTGATGCATTTATCCTATATAATAAAAGCCTAGGTGGCGCCACGCTCTTGTGTGATGCCCTCGTGCGACACCCTCACATGATGTCATTACAAGATGGCCACCACAAGATGGCCGGCAGGGGAGGGCAGCTGGGGGCAACCAGGCCAGCAGGGGAGGTCAGTTGAGAGTGATCGGGCCAGCAGGGGAGGGCAGTTGGGGATTATCGGGCTGGCAAGGAACAGTTAGGTGTCAATCAGGCCATCAGGGAGTGGTTAGGGGAAATCAGGTAAGCAGGCAGGTGAGCGGTTAGGAGCCAGCAGTCCCGGATTGTGAGAGGGATGTCCGACTGCAGGATCAGGTCTAAACCTGCAGTCAGACATCCTCCGAGGGGTCCCAAATTGGAGAGGGTGCAGGCCGGGATGAGGGAGACCCCCCCTCTCCCATGAACGAATTTTGTGCACTGGGCCATTGTAGCCATAATTAACACATCTATTGTGTCATCATTATAATTTCTTTTCAGTGGTTTGAATAACAAGTTTGATGATTATAATTGAGGTGAGCAGAAGGTCTTGTGACTCATGGTGAAACACATATCTTTTCTGTGTGGTTCCTTAGACCAGTATTTCATGTAATGAAATGTGCATTCATTACCTGGAGCATCTTGTGAAAATACAGGCTTGGATGTAATGAGTCAGGGAAGGAGCCTGAGATTCTGTATTTCTAGCATGCTCTAGGTGTGCAGGGCTCTGCTAGTCCATGCTCACTTAGCTGCTTCCAAACAGGTTGACACCCATGTCACCCAACCTGCCCTGCAGCTCCTGCCCAGGTGGCCTGCTGCTCTAGAAGATGGCTTTCACAATTTTTGTTTATATTATTTGAGTTAACATTTATTTCTTAAGTTGTAATTCTATTGCGTTGGTTTTTTCTTTTACTTTTTAAAAACATTGTTTTAAGAAGTTGTTGACTATATAATTTCTACTTTGGGAAACTTATTGATTTTTTGTGTGGTCTAAATGTCAGTCTCCTTTTGAATATGCTGAAGTAGTACTGGAAAAGGAAGTGCATGTGGGAACAATCTGAGTGTCCACCAGTGGATGAACAAATAAATAAAATGTAAAGCTATTCAGCTATAAAAAGAAATAAAGTACTGATACATGCTACAACATGACTATGCCATAAACATGTGATGCAAAGTGAAGGAAGCCAGACACAAAAGGCCTCATATTGTATGATTCCACTCACAAAATGTTCAAAATAAGCCAATCCATAGAAACAGAAGGTAATTAACGTTTGCCAGAAGCTGAGAGAGGAAGGAATAGGGAATGTCTGCTAATGAGTTCCGGGGTTTCTCTTTGAGAAGATGACAATGTTTTGGAATTAGCTAGAATGATGATTTCACAACTTTACGAATATGCTAACAGACATTGAATTGTACACTTCAGAAGGGTGAGTTTTGTAGTATGTGAATTACACATCGATAAAAATAATTCTTTAAAAATCGGTGAATGAATACCAAACAGAGAGTGTTGGAGACCGGGTGTAAGCTGGCATGGTCCTTGCACCTGAAGGGGCTAGCAAGGCTGGGACCCTTACCCACACAGTTTTCCCAGACTTGTTTGGATGGCGGTTATCAGTAGAATGAGAGCAACCTTTGTAGAATGAGAACAGCCTTTCGTGGCTTACCAAGAAGTCTGTCACTATTTACTGAGATTTGCTGTACTGAGAGCTTGTCCTCCTGCTCTGTCTCTCCCTTAGAGATTAAGAGGAACAAAGAATACATTCCTCTTGGCAGACCTCCTATTCAGTGTGTTGTGTATAAAAGGCATTGCGTGGTTAATGAACCTGCTGCAGTTCCTCGATTGATCTGTAGTCCTCCTGATCCCACTCTCCTGTCTTCCTTTCTTTTCTCAATCCCACCTCCCTACCTCAGCCCGGTTCAACCTGTCAGGCTGGCCCTGACAAGAGAGTGTGTCATTTAAAATCAGCACTAATGACAAATCCTAACACCTTCGGGGGAGTCCCTAGAAATCGCATGGTAAGGCTATGGAATGCCTTCCACTTCACTGGAGCATAAAGCACAAGCTACCATAAAAGCAAGTGCTCAAAGTCATTTTTGTTTTGTTATCAGTGCCTTCTTCCTGTACAGTCAGAATAATTTCACACTTGCAACTTTTAAATGTGACTTTAAATTGTCCCCTGTTCTGATACTTAGATGAGCGAAATAATACAGTATGATTTTGTGTCTGGGCTCTTTTCCTCATCATTATGTTTGGGACAGTCATATTTATCCATGATTTTATTGCTAGAATTGAGGTTGCTTTCAGTTTGGAATGGTGCTATTATAAACTGCCTTTTAAGAAACATAAACTTGCATTTCTTTGGGTATATATTACCTGCAGTTTTAAAAAAATATTTTTTTATTTATTTCAGAGAGAAAGGGAGAGGGAGAGAGTGATATGAACATCAATGATGAGAGAGAATCAATGATCGGTTGTGTCCTGCACGCTCCCGACTGGGAATCAAGCCCACAACCCAGGTATGTGCCCTGACCCAGAATTGAACCATGACCTTCTGGTTCATAGGTCGACACTCAACCATTGAGTCACACCAGCCTGGCTACCTTTAGTTTTAAACAAGACATAATGATCAGATAGTTTCTTGGGAGGCCAATTGAAATGTGCAAGTTTATTTTGTGAAATAAATGATTCATTTGTAATAAATAGCACTATGTCTCATTTAGTTTCAAAATTAGCTCATGCTGCTGCCAATATCAGGCACAAGCCCTCCTAGCTAATCTCAGAGATGGTGGCTCTGCTCAAAGTCGCAACCAATAATTTGCTTATGCTCAATGCAAAGGAAAAGAAGAAGAAGAAGAAGAAGGAACAGCTCAACACTGGAGAGGAGTTTTAGCTACTTTACTTGTTTGCCTATTTTTGATGTTCTCTCAAAGCTCTTCTGTTCCATCAGGGCAGTCCCTGATTGCAGATCTGCAGGTACTTAAGCAGCTCTGCTTGGAAGCCTGAATAACCTGGAAAGATATTTTCAATTCATTTCTACGGAGGTTTATCACCCATTGTGCATTGAATTATACTCCCCCCCAATTCATACATTGAAGTTCTAACTCCCAGAACCTCAGGATGTGATTTTATTTGGAAATAGAGTCATTACAAATGTAATTAGTTAAGATGAAGTCATCAGAGTAGGTTTCATCCAATTTGACAGGTGCCCTCAGGAAAAGGACCAATTTGGACACAAAGACAGGCACACAGAGACAACACCATGTGAAGATGAAGGTAGAGATCAGGGTGATGCTTCCACAAGCCATGGAATGCTGAAGAGGGACCGAAACCACCAGATTCTAGAAGAGAAACAGGGAAAAGTTCCTTCTCTCACAATCCTCAGGAGAAACCAACCCCGCTGACACCTTGATCTTAGACTTCCAGCCCCCAGGGCTGTGAACAATACCTTCCTTTTGTGTAAGCCACCCAGTCTGAAGCACCTTTTTAAAGGCAGACTAATACATCACCCTTTACAGTATAGTACCCTGGGTCATTGTCTATTTGCCTAATTCTTTTTTGGCTCCTAATTTGGGCTTAATCCTTGGCCCTTAAAGCTGTGAAATTTTGGGTGGGTTATTCAACCTGTCTAAACATCAGTGTTCCAACCTGGATAATTAGGATAATAATTATTCCTACATCATAGTATTATTGTGAGAATTAAATACAACCTGCATATAAAGAAATTCTTAAAACATCTCTAAATAATGCTTTTCATGAATATTAACTATCATTATTACACACTCAGTCACAACCTTCCTAAATTCCAAAAAGCAGAACTTGTATAAGCCACATTTTCTGGGACACAGGAACATTCACAAAGTAAATAAAAATAAATTCTCCTTAATAATAAAGGAAAAAGAAATAAAAACTGTAGTGATAGACTATTTGAAGGTAAGACAATCATGACATCAAATTTAATGTATATAGCCACAACATAATTTTTTTTTGGATAACAAAGTATAGCTTTAAGCATTTTTATTTTTAATCAAGAAAATTTAATCAAGTAAATAAACAACGTAGGTAGCACAAGGAGCTAGAAAAAGCAATAAAGTGATTCTAAGACAGCAGGATGAGGAAACTGATAAAGACAAAGTAAAATGATAGCAAGAACAAAATATGTCATTCTGGTAACTAACATTTATAAATGGCAAGCCCTGAGCTAAGTGTCTAGAGTCTAGACTGCCATTGAATTTTCACTGCAATCTTATGAGGCGGGTACTATGATTATTCCCATTCTACAGATGAAGAGACTAAGGTTTTGAGGGATGAGGCAATTTGCACACAGTCACAAAATGAGAGGCAACATTTTGCTCCAGGAACTGTGACTATAGACCCCAAGTTCTTAGTCACTGAATAGGACACAGTCATTTTTTTAAAATCCTCACCCGAGGATATTTTCTCATTGATTTTTCGAGAGAATGGAATGGAGGAGAGAGACAGAGAGAAACATTGGTGTGAGAAAGGCACATCGATTGTTTGCCTCCCACACGAGCCCAGACCGGGGCTGAGCCTGCAACTGAGGTGTGTGCCCTTTGACTGGAATTGAATCTGGGACCCTTCAGCTTGCGAGCTGACCCTCTATCTACTGAGCCAAACCAGCTAGGGCAGGACGCAGTCTTTTTCATTCAGGGTGCAGGTGATCACATTCTAGAGAATAGCTGACTGCTTGTCCTGTGTAGCCATTAGTCAAATAAACTCAATCATTTCTTCCAACCTGCTCTCACAGCCTCCCAGACACACACACACACACACACACACACACACACACACACACACATCTGACACTCGCTTGAGCCCTCTCCACAATTAGACAAAACAAAAAAATGAACAATTTTCCATTCCTGAGCTGAACCTTTGACTGTTGATGAATAACTGGGCCTTCCCACATTTAAATATGGGAGGTTCACATTGCATGGCCCACCTTTGTCCACCTTGTAGGTGGCCATGTCCATGCAGCTGCTGGGTATGCAGATGTGGCTCATGGACCCCACATCCGCTCACACTTTGCTGCCAGTTCTGACTATTTCAGTCTGTCCTTCTATTTTTTTGTTTCTGTTAATCCTCACTGAAGAATATTTTTTCCACTGATTTTTAGAGAGCATGGAAGGGGGAGAAGGGAGAGAGAGAGAGAGAGAGAGAGAGAGAGAGAGAGAGAGAGAGAGAGAGAGAGAGAGAGAGAGATTTAAAGAAATACTGATGTGAGAGAGACACATCAATTGGTTGAATTGGTTACCTTCTTCACATGCCCTGGGATGGGGGTTGAACCTGCAACCCAGGTATGTGCCTCTGCTTGGGCATCAACTGGAGACCCTTTAGTGCGTGGGTCAATGCTCTAACCACTTAGCAACACTGGCCAGAGTACACTCTGCCCTTCTAAAGGCTTTGAAATTGGCAGTTCATGACTTCCTTTACCCACAAATGATTTCAAGTCCAATTGAGAGTAGATTATTATTTCTTCACTTAAAATCCACAAATAAGAACAAAAATATTTGTAAGTCACTGGTCTTTATTAGTTCACCAGACAGTGGTTATTATAAAAAAATATTTTTATCTTCAATTTCATGTCATACTCTCACAAAAACAAATTAAATGCAGTTAGCTGAAATATAAATTTATTTGGCTACTGTATTTTTTTCAGCTCTGACAAAAGTACATCTTGTTTTAAAAAAGGGTCTTTATAAGAAGCTGGATGGCATGTACTAAGATAAACCCCTCAAGGAGATCAAAGGTAAATCACAATTTGTTGTTTTGTAAGCATTGTGTTCAGAAAACCAAGTGTTTATTTTAGTGTTGCACATACTGTATAATGATACAGTGTATCTGGAACCAGACACATTTAGAGACCATAATTAGAGCAATGTTGCACGTCACTCCCTTATTTGTTAAGCTTAGCTGAAACCCGAAGCTAAATTTGGCCAATCTACCAGTTTATTCTACAAATTTATTCCAGTTAGAAAGAAAATTATAAAAACAATAATGCTTTTAACAAGAAATACAATTTTTGAATTTTTCATACCTCTAGAGTTTGATACACACTAAAATAGAAATCAGAAAAATGGGGATTTTTCACTGGATTTTTATTGCCATTCAAGGAAGCAAATTGGGTTATGTCTTTTGGTTTCTATTAATGTTACTGTTCTAATTGAGGATGGATGGGGCCTCATTTGGCGTCTTTGCACATTACATACCTTTTATAAAAATGTTTTGGGTTCAGAGAAATTCAGAATGTACTTTGTCCTAAACACTCTTTCTTTTCATTTTTAAGTGACTATGTAAATATTTATATCAGTTTCAGATTCATTTACACTTATCTCATCAAAACGTTTCACAGCATATCTGGAAGGACTAAAATAAAACCAAACACTCTTGCTTTTAAAAGACACTGGATTCCAGAAACTTGCTGCAAATTCTACCAGACACTTGCTTCTTGGAAGCACAAAGTCATGTTTGCCAAATAAAATTGGATTAAAATATTCATTGGGTTTTCAGTCTATTTGAAAATTTCTGTCCCATTCTAACACTGGGGAACTGCTGGGCTTAAGTCCTCCATCTTGCTTGGTTCTTAGTCCCAAGATAATCTATAATAATAAAAGTGTGATATGCAAACCGACTGAATGGCCGAACAGCAGAATGACCATTCAGATGACCATGCTATGAAACGCACTGGCGCCAGGCCAGCCAAGCCAGGTGCGATGCAATTGATTGGGGGGGCCCCCTGGTTGCCCCATGATTGCCCCACAATGGGAGGCCCAGGCCACTGGCCATTGGGACAATCAACTGGGGAGCTCCATGATTGATCGCCCTGCAGAGGGAGGCCCGGGCCACTGACCAGTGGGCTGTGGCGGGTGGGTGGGACCTCCCTCTGCGGGGTGGTCGGGCTGAGGGATGCCCCCTAACAAGTGCACGAATTTCGTGCACTGGGCCTCTAGTTCCATAATTAAAGCCCAGGGTACTCAAACTCATCATCCTCCCTCCCAAATCTGTTTTTTCCTTTTCAGGTGTGTTTTCTCAGAAAATGGTGCCTTTCTCACACCACCCCACCCGGAACCTGGAAGTCACCCTAGGCTCTTATTTTTTCTTTACTTCTACCATTTCAACAAATCCTGTTTATTTCACCTCTTAACTTTCTAATTTTTTTGCACTTTTACTCCCCCAGTTGATGCAACATTATTTCCTGTCCATATTTGTGCGATGATCTCTTAAGACTAGTAATCTGCCGTTGGACTTTTCTCTTCCCAATCCATTGTTCACTTAAAGTCAGTGATCTTTCTAAAGGGAAAATTTGATCATCTGACCCTCCATCTCAAAACCTTTCAATAGTCCCCCATTACTTTTAAATAAAGTTCAAATTCCTTAGTTGATTTTACCAGGCACTTCTTAGAAGATACTGTTTTTTTCCTCCTGATGCATCTTGCAAAAGCAAAGGAACTTGCCTTAGTTCTCCAAACATGTGCTGATATTTTTCCTTCCAGGCCATCTATTTGTTGAGCATGCTAATAGCTTTGATTTATTGATTTTTTTTATCACATACCAGGCACTGTTCTAAATACAGTACGTTCTGATATAATATGATATTTGCATTGCAAAAATCACTGCTTTATATAAAATCATGCAATGAAAACCCTTATGGAAAAAGTGGATTTGAGGCACAACACTCAAAAATTTCATCAGTGACACATTTAAAAAGACAGAAAAACTAATAAAAGTGTAGCACAATTTGATACATATGACATGTTAGAAATACATAAGTACTTCAATAAATATGGCCCTTTGCCTCTAACAAGGTTTGAAGTTTGCTTGTGGAATTGGGTTTCAGGATGGATGAAGCATATGAGGTATTTTGAAGTAGTGGAAGGAGGATTATCGGAAATGGGATGGAAAATTGAAACACCAGATACAATTCATTTGGTGAGCTGAAGGAGATGGAAAATGTTTTAGGGGTATGTGTGTGCATATCTGTGCATGTGTGAGCATGCACACATTTTGTGTATTCCCACCATTCAGCTGAGTGCAGTTTTCTGTGTTCATCTAGTGTTTCTTATGGGTAAAATCCCAGGTAAAAGCCATTGCAAAATTCAAGTGAATGGTCTAATTATTCCCTAATATATTTATCACGTTCAGCCAAATTTTTGTTTTCAAAACAAGACAGCAAACTGAACAGTAAGTTCAAATTTTTAAATTTATAATCTGGATACAAAGCCAAAAAAGTCAGTATTGTGTTTACCTCTATCTCTCTATATAAAAGCCTAAGTGACAGTTACGACCGAATGACCAGAACGACTGGAAAAACCAGATGACCAGCTGGTAGCTATGATGTGCACTGACCCGGACCTTGCTGCTGGGGCCCCGACAGCCCCAAATCTGGTTCATCTACACCCTGGACCCAGAGAGGCGGGAAGAGGGAGCCTGATTCCTCATGGAATTGGCCCTTGGTTAGCTTGGTGCTGGGGCCAACCTACCGAGGTCCCTCCCTCCCAGTCAGCCAGCCCCTCCCCTGCCCATGGGCCCTCATCACCAGCTAGGCTGAGGGTCCCCACCTGTGCACAAATTCATGCACTGGGCCTCTAGTTTTATTAATAAAGACACAGAGGAAGAGACATAGAAGCAGAAACCAAGATGGCGGCATAGGTTAACGCCGGAGATTGCTGCCTCGAACAACCAATCAAAAATACAATTAAAAGACAGAACGGACATTATCCAGAACCACAGGAAGGCTGACTGAGTGGAAATTCTACAACTAGGAGGAAAGAGAATATCATACCCAGACTCAGAGGAGGTGCAGTGCTGAAGTGAAATACTAAGGTTCGGAGTGCGCGCGGAGCGGGCTGGCGGCAGAGGGCGCGGTTGTTGTTTTCAATCAGGAGGGAGTTTCAGACTCTGAGCTCCAGATGCGGGCAAGTCTCTAGGGACCCAGACTCAAACGGGAGAAGCGGGACTGTCTGGCTTCAGTCGGAAATCGAAGGCAGCTTTCTCTCCGAGGTTTGCAGCGGTTGCTGGGACTCTGTGAGGCAGAGCCCCTAGGGACGGAACTGAGAGCAGCCATAACTGCTCGCTCCGCCCACCCTGTAGATCCCTGGGGACCTGCCCCGCCCAAGCCCTGCGCAGAGCCATTTACCGGATAGCCTCAGGCAAACGCCAGATTAGCACTGCCCTAGAGATCCAGCACAGAAGCTCTCCCACTGCAGACACAGCTGACTCTCATAGCCAGTTGGCCTGGAGGTCAAATCCCCCCAGTATTAACTACAACAATCAAGGCTTAACTACAACAAGACTGCGCACAAAGACCATTAGGGGGTGCACCAAGAAAAGATAAAAAAATGTGGAGACAAAGAAACAGGATGCAAATGTCAGAAATGGAAGATATAGAGCTCAAAACCACACTTTTAAGGTCTCTCAGGAACTGTCTAGAAGCTGCCGATAAACTTAGTAAGGCCCTCGAAAAGACTGGTGAGACCGCCGATAAATGTAGTGAGATCCTCAAGAAATCTAATGAGACCCTCGATGTTGTGATAAAGAACCAACTAGAAATTAAGCATACACTGACTGAAATAAAGAATATTATACAGACACCCACCAGCAGACCAGAGGATTGCAAGAATCAAGTCAAAGATTCGAAATGCGAAGAAGCAAAATACACCCACTGGAAAAGCAAAATGAAAAAAGAATCCGAAAATACGAAGATAGTGTAAGGAGCCTCTGGGACAGCTTCAAGCATACCAACATCCGAATTATAGGGGTGCCAGAAGATGAGAGATACCAAGGTATTGAAAACCTATTTGAAGAAATAATGACAGAAAACTTCCCCTACCTGGTGAAAGAAATAGACTTACAAGTCCAGGAAGCGCAAAGAACCCCAAACAAAAGGAATCCAAAGAGGACCACACCAAGACACATCATAATTAAAATGCCAAGAGCAAAATACAAAGAGAGACTCTTAAAAGCAGCAAGAGAAAGAAACTCAGTTACCTACAAGGGAATACCCATACGACTGTCAGCTGATTTCTCAACAGAAACTTTGCAGGCCAGAAGGGAATGGCAAGAAATATTCAAAGTGATGAATACCAAGAACCTACAACCAAGATTACTTTATCCAGCAAAGCTATCATTCAGAACTGAAGGTCAGATAAAGAGCTTCACAGATAAAGAAAAGCTAAAGGAGTTCATCACAACCAAACCAGCATTATATGAAATGCTGAAAGGTATCCTTTAAGAAGAGGAAGAAGAAGAAAAAGGTAAAGATACAAATTATGAACAACAAATATGCATCTATCAACAAGTGAATTTAAGAATCAAGTGAATAAATAACCTGGTGATCATAATAGAATCAGTGACATAGAAAGGGAATGGACTGACTATTCTTGGGGGGGGGGGAAAGGGGTGTGGGAGATGCGGGAAGAGACTGGACAAAAATCGTGCACCTATGGATGAGGACAGTGGGTGGGGAGTGAGGGCAGAGGGGTGGGGCGGGAACTGGGAGGAGGGGAGTTATGGGGGGAATAAAGAGGAACAAATGTAATAATCTGAACAATAAAGATTTAATTTAAAAAAAAAATAAAGACACAGAGGCTTAGAAAGTTGAACAAACTTATTCAAAATAAACAGAGTCTAAGTGAGAACAGAAGCAATTTCTTTCTTATCTTTGCTCCTAATCATTATATCACTTGTGATATTGTAATATAAGATATATCTATATCTCTCTATATATAGATGTACATAGATATGCATTTATATATCTCTATATAATCTTCATTCCTGGCTCCTGATGCAGAGCTCCCAAACCCTTAGAATTTTCTGAATGATAGAGATAGAGGTTATTCATAATAAGCCCTTTTCAAGCTTACTTGAGTTTATGCTAACGAGTTTATGCTAATGAGGATGGGGGTTGGTTACCAGAGGAATAACTATGTGACTAGATGCTTAGACATTTCAGCCTTCCTTCATCCCCCAATTCCTGACCTTCTGGAAGGGCACAGGGGCTGGAGATTGAGTTAATCATCAGTGGTCAATGATTTAGTCAAGTATGTCCTTGAAATGGAGCCCCCATAAAAGCCTTAACTGAAAGTGTTCAGAGAGCTTCTGGATTGGTGAACATGTGGAGGTGCTGGGAAGGCATGTGAGCTCTGCACCTTTCCTCCATACCTTGCCCTATACAGCTCTTCCATTTGGTTGTTCCTGGATTGTATCCTTTATAATAAACCAATAATAGTAAGTAAAGCATTTCCCTGAGAGTTGTGAGCCATTCTAGCAAATTATTGAAACTCAGAAGGGGGTCATGGAAGCCCCGATTTATAGTTCATCAATTGAAAAAAACAGGTGGCCCAGACTTGGAATTGGCATCCAAATCGAGGGCAGTCTTATGAGACTGAGTCCTTAACCTATGGAGTCTGCATGATCTCCAGGTAGTTTGTGTTAGAATTAAATTGAATCGTGGGACACTCAATTGATGTCTAGAGTGTTGGAGAATTGGTTATTGTAAAAAAACAGCCCTACATATGTGGTTCAGAAGTGTTGGTAGTAAGAAACAACTCGAATATTACTATATCTTCTAATACGGTTTATTAAAACACACACAACACACAATAATAATAGAGAAACATGGTAATTAACCGTAACTTCGCTACCCTTCCCATTGGCTAATCAGTGAGATATGCAAATTAACTGCCAACCAAGATGGCGGCCGGCAGCCAGACAGCTGAAGCTAACAGGAAGCTTGCTTGCTCCAGTGATGGAGGAAGCCAAGGTTCCCCGCCTGCCGCTGCCGGCATCTGAGCTGCAGTCTAAGAAACAATGTTGCAACTATAGAAGCTAAACAATCCCCAGAAACCTGCTTTCAGCCAGCCGGGCCTCAGAGCTGGAGTTGAAACAGTGTTTCAATTATAGAAATGAAACAAGCCCAGAGACCTGCTTTCAGCAGCCGAGGCCTCAGAGCTGGAGCCAAGCCTCAGAGCTAAAGCTGGCTCTCAGCTCCAGTGACAGCCATAGAAGGTAAATAAATCCCAGAATAAAAAAAAAAAAGAAAAAAAGGAGAGGCTGGGAGCTTCAGTCACCCGCCAGCCTGAAAATGGCCCTCAGCCCCTCACCCAGACTTGCCAGGCACCCCAGTGGGGACCTCCACCCTGAAGGGGGTGTGACCAGCTGCAAACAGCCATCACCCCTCATCCAGGCTGGCCAGGCACCCAAGCGGGACCCCCACCCTGATCCGGGACACCCTTCAGGCAAACCAGCCGGCCCCCACCCATGCACCAGGCCTCTATCCTATATAGTAAAAGGGTAATATGCCTCCCAGCACCAGGATCAGCAGAGCCTCGAGGCCTCACTGCCCCTGTGTCAAGCGGAGCCGCAAGGTCTTCTGGCCCCTGGAGCAGCATGACAGGGAAGCCCCCAAACCCCCTGATTGCCCTGCGGCTCTGTGTGTGACAGTGGGTGGGGCCACAACCTCCCTATCTGCCCTGCTCTGTGTGTGTCAGGGGAAGGCGCCCCAACCCCCTGACTGGCCCTGCTCTGTGCCTGATAGGGGGGAGCTCCCCAACCCCCTGATTGGCCCTGCTCTGTGTGTGACAGGGTGGAGCCGCAACCTCCCCATTGGCCCTGCCCTGAGTGTGACAGGGGGGAGTGCCCCAACACCCTGATCGGCTCTGCTCTGTGGGTGACAGGGGGCGGCGCCCCAAACCCCTGATCCACCCTGCTCTGTGTGTGACAGGGGGGAGCTCCCCAACCCCCTGATCGGCCCTGCTCTGTGTGTGACAGGGTACGGAGCCCCAACCCCCTGATTGGCCCTGCTGTGTGCATGACAGGGGGTGGCGCCACAACCTCCCCATCGACCCTGCCTTGAGTGTGACAGGGGGCGGCTCCCCAACCCCCTAATCATCCCTACCCTCAGCGTGACTGGTGGTGGCATCGCAACCTCCCGATCTGCCCTGCTCTGTGCATGACAGGGGGCGTTGCCCCAAATCCCCAATTGGCCCTGCTCTGAACCCGACCAGGGGCTGCACCTAGGGATTGGGCCTGCCCTCTGCCACCCGGGAGCAGGCCTAAGCCAGCAGGTCGTTATCTCCCGAGGGGTCCCAGACTGTGAGAGGGCACAAGTGGGGCTGAGGGACACTGCCCCCCCCCCCCGCCAGTGCACAAATTTTTGTGCACCGGGTCTCTAATATATATATTTCACACACAATATTATATTAGTTTCAAATGTACACCCTAGTGCTTAGACATTATATAACTTACTAAGTGATCATCCTGATAAATCTTGTACCCATCTGACATCAAAAATGGTTATTAGAATACTAGAGGCCTGGTGCATGAATTCATGCACCAGTGGGGTCCCTCAGCCTGGCCTTCAGGATTGGGCCGAAACAGGCTCTCCGACATCCCAATAGGGGTCCCAGATTGTGAGAGGGCACAGGCCAGGACGAGGGATCACACCGGTGCATGTTCAGGACCAGGGAGGGGCGCTGGAGGTTGGCCAGCCAGGGAGGAGCTGTGGGAGGGTTCCAGGGCGTGTCCAGCCTGTCTCGCTCAGTCCCGATTAGCCGGACCCCAGCAGCAAGCTAACCTACCAGTTGGAGCATCTGTCCCCTGGTGGTCAGTTTATGTCATAGCGAATGATCAACTGGTCAACTGTCTGTCCGCTGGTGGTCAGTGCATATCATAGTGAGTGGTTGAGTGGCCTTAGCATTTCATTAGCATATTACACTTTGGTTGAATGGATGACCGGATGACCAGACAATTAGCATATTAGGCTTTTATTATATAGGATTATTGGATATATTCCCTATGTTGTACTTTACATATTCTGTAACTACCAATTTGTACTTCTTTTAAAAAGTATATATTTCAATGATTTTTTTTTAGAGAGTGTGGAAAGGAGAGGCATAGAGATACAGAAACATCGATGAGAAAGAAACATCATCTATCAGCTGCACCCCACAGGGGATCAAGCCTGCAACTGGGCATGTGCCCTGACCAGGAATTGAAACAGTGACCTCTTGGTTTCTGGCTTGACTCTCAACCACTGAGCTACACTGGCTGGACCAATTTGTACTTCTTAATCTCTTCACCTTTTTCACCTATCATCCCAACCCCTCTCTCATTTGGCAATTATCAAAATGTTCTCTGTATCTGAATATGTTTCTGTTTTGCTTGTTTTTCTGCTCATTTCCCACTTCCATTTTTTAAAAATTGATTTTAGAGAGAGGAAAAAAGAGAGAGAGAGAGAAACATCAGTATGAAAGGGAAACATTGATTGACTGCCTTCTGCATGCACCCCAGCCAGGGATCAAACACAAAACCTGAATATGTGCCCAGGAATTGAACCTGGCACTTTTGGTGTACGGGATGACATGTCAACAAACTGAGCCACGCTGACTAGGGCTCATTTTGATTTTTTAGATTCAATTGTTGACAATATGCATTTATTGTCATTTTATTACTCATATTTTTTATCTTTTGTCTTCTTCTTAAAGAAGACCCTTTAATATTTCATATAATACTGGTTTGGTGGTGATGAACTCCTTTAGCTTTTTCTTGTCTGGGAAGCTCTTTGTATGTCCTTCTATTCTAAACTAAAGGCCCAATGTATGAAATAATTCGTGCAAGAGTAGGCCTTCGCAGCTGAGGCAACGCCTTAATCCTTCCCTTGCAGCCAAGGTGGCTGCCTTGATCCCTCCCTCACAACTGGGGGTGGCTGCCTGGATCCCTCCCTCACAACTGGGGGTGGCTGCCTTGATCCCTCCCTCACAACTGGGGGTGGCTGCCTGGATCCCTCCCTTGCAGCCATGGGCAGCTGCCTGGATCCCGTGGCTGCAGCCCCAGCTTCATCCTGGAAGGATGTCTGGTCTAATTAGCATATTATGCTTTTATTATTATAAATGATAGCTTTGCTGGGTAGAGTAATCTTGGTTGTAGGTCCTTACTTTTCATCACTTTGAATATTTCTTGCCAATTCCTTTTGGCCTTCAAAGTTTCTGTTGAGAAATCAGCTGACAGTCTTATGACCACTCCCTTATAGGTAACTGTTTTCGTCTTGCTGCTTTTATGATTCTCTCTTTGTCCTTAACCTTTTGCATTTTAATTATGATGTGCCTTGGTGTGTGCCTCTTTGGGTTCATCTTGTTAGGGACTCTCTGTACTTCCTGGACTTGTATGTCCATTTCTTTCACCAAGTAAGGGATGTTTTCTGTCATTATTTTTTCAAATAGGTCTTCAATTTCTTGCTCTCATTCTTATTCTTCAGTCACCAGCATCATGCAAATATTTGTACACTTGAAGTTTTCCCTTTTACTATCTTCATATTTTTGGGTTATTGTTTTCTTTTTGCTCTTCTGATTGAGTGTTTTTTCTTCCTTATATTCCAAATTGTTGATTTGATTCTCAGCTCCATCTACTCTACTGTTGATTCCCTGTAAATTATTTTTTCATTTCAGTTAGTGTATCCTTCATTTCTAACTGATTTTTAAAATTGTTTCTATGTCTTTTTTCATGCTGTTGAAGTTCTTACTAAGTTACCTGAGTATCTTTATAACCATTGTTTTGAATTCTGTATTTGGTAGTTTGCTTGTCTCCATTTCATTTAGTGTTTTTTTATTTTTTCTGGAGATTTATCCTGTTCTTTAATTTGTTTCTTTGTCTCTGCATTTTGTCTGCTTCCCTGTGTTTGTTTCTATGCATTAAGTAGAGCTACTATGTCTCCCAGAGAGGCCTTATATAGTAGGTGTCCTGTAAGGCTCAGCGGCACAGCCTCCCCAGTCACCCAAGCTGGGTATTCTGGATGCACTCCTGTGTGGGCTGTGTACACTGTCCTGCTATAAGAGTCTTGCTTGCTGTTGGTGCCAATGGGAAGGATTGACCCCCCAGGTCAACTGGCTGTGAGAACCAAGAATAAGCTGTGACTATAGCAGAGGAGCATCTGTGTAGGAGTTGACCCTAAGTAACAGGACTTGCTTCAGTGGCACTATGGTGCTTACTGACTCTGTTCCTTGAGTGTATTGCTCATGGAGGTGTTAGGGTTGTAATTCGGTGTAATCTGAAGCTGCCCACCTGGTGCACTAGCTGTGGGGTCTCCTGGGAGGTGCAAAGTCAGCCACCACCTCTGACTTGAATAGGGCTACTTAGCAATCTACAGATGACTGCCACTTGTGCTGGGCTTGCAGGTGCCCAGGAGAGGTCAAGCTGTGAACCAAGGCTAGTTGCCACTAGTCTTAGGCCTGTGGTCACTTAGTAAGAGTTACAGGCTATGCAGAGGCCAGATGCTGTTTGTGTGAAAGAGTTCAGGAAGGTTCGAAGCATGAGACATGAGAGGCCATTTGTATGGAAAAGCCATTGAAAATGGCTTGGGTGAGTCCACAAGTTGGGTGGGCGGAGTCTCAAGCAATCATAGGGTGGGACAAACTGTGAGCCAGATTGATGGAGACTCAGATATGGCACCCACTTGGAAGCTCTTTGGGGACGGGGGAAGAGGGGGATCTCAGAAAAGGAAGAATGACCTCTGCCAGCACTTTTGTCTGGGAGAAAGCTGCTCCCCAGCTCTAACTCTGATGCTAGATAATTCAGTTCCTTCTTATATGTCCTTTGTATCTTTCAAGCTCAGAGGGAGTGAGTTTGAGGAAGTCCATGCATGGGCCCTTTAAGAGGACTTCAGCAGCTCTCCATCTTCCTCAGCCTCAATTGCTGTTGGTTTTTACAGCTAGAAGTTATGGGGACTTCTTTCACTTGCTGTGGAACCCTGGGCTAGGAGGCCTGTAATGGGACTTGGAACTTTCACTCTTCAAGGGGCACCTCCACAGCCAAGATATCCCTCCCAATTTTAAATCACCACACATGAGTGTAGGACTAGCCCACTTCCGGTCTCCACCTCTCCTACCAGTTTTGATGTGGTTTCTTCTTTAAATCCCTTGTTGTAGGGCTCCCATTCAGCTAGATTTTAGGCAATTCTGAATGATGGTTGTCCTGTTGTTTAGCTGTAATTTTGATGTGGTTGTGGGAAGGTTCAAGTACACCATTTTTCTAGAGCTTATATTTTAATTGTATTAATAGCACTTATCAGAAGTCAAACGTGATCTGAATTCCTCACATTTCTCATTCAAAGGAAGAATGAAGAATTCACTGTGTTGCAGTAGACCCAGAAAAACCAAATGACACTTTGAAGAAGTGGAGAAACACTGTTTTAATTACACCGGTGGACTCTGGGAATAATTTCCAAATCAGAGTGAAGTAGCACGCAGAGGGCTTCACTTTTTATAACCTTCTGGGGTCTTTGTCTTGCAGATATGCCCCTGCCCCCTTCGTGGCCCTGCAGGAAGGCCCCCAGGTGTTGATGATCTGCCCTGGGACCAGCGATAATGGCCTCCCCCCCCACCCCAGGGCAGTTCATTGTTCCTGACATGCTTTACAAGACAGGTTTCTGGGAAGGAGGCAATGACCCAATTATAGGTCATCAAGGATGCACATTGAGCTTGCTGGCATCAATTCCAATGGCTAGCCCCTGAAATATCAGGGTTACATTTGAATTAGCCCTTTTTAGCCTTCTCAACTGAGTCAATTGCTTCTCTGAACATCTGGTTATCTGGGGTTATGTGGTCCTGACACACACTGATGTCACAATATGTAGAGAAAGAGAATAGACTTTTGAGCCAGACAGGTTTTATATTCAGACCAGTAGCCCGGTGCACGAAATTTGTGCACATTAAAAGGGAATTAATTAGCAGAAATATTTTAATATTGCTATTTGCCTTTTCTCTATAATAGAAGTGTGAGAGATGAAAGGAAATTAGTAACATGTATATGAAAATAATATATAAATTTATTAATAAATAAACAGTAACAAAAGGATATAACACCAACAGAGGCATGATATAAAAACGACAAAAACATGACATGAAAACAACAAAAACATGATATAAAAACAACAGTGATGCAAACAATGACTGATAAAGTGATTCAACTTATTCTAATATCTCCCTGTACACCACATTAAGAGTGAAAACACTTTCAGAGTGCTTGACTAATTTCCCTTGTGATGAAGTATTTAGAACTTTAACTGTAACGTCACATGCTCTTCAAACTCGAGAGAAATCAACATATAACTGACCATGTGTGAAAACGGGTTCAGGTAGGAATATTCCTAATCTGTCTAGAGTTTGTCCTTGTGATTTATTAATAATCATCGCAAATGCTGGCTTCATGAGAAACTGTCATTGAATTAATTTAAATGGGAGGCCAGTGTCAGATGGGGACAAATTAATTCTTGGAATCAGAACAACCTCTCCCTCTGAAGATCCTGTTTATACTTCAGCTTTGATAATGTTAGGTTGTAATCTTTTGATAATAAATCTGGTACCATTACAAAGACCCCATTTACTATTAAGATTTCTCAATAGCATGATGATTGCACCACTTTCAATTTTAGTTTATGACACAGCATACCCAAAGGAGTAATACTATTAAGAAATTCGATGGCAAATTTTTCCTTTTCAGCATCATCTGTTGAATCAATGGAATCATCACTCAAATATGTGTGAAAATCCCTATCGAGTATATCCAAAATGTCTTCATTTAATTTTTGAACATACTCATTTTTTTGGACAAAGAATTGCATGTATAGATATATTTTTAATATTATCTATAGATACAGTGGGGCCTTGATTTATGAGTTTAATTCGTTCCAAGACCGAGCTCGTTAAGGAGCTCGTTAACTCAAATTACTCTATCAACTCAATGCAAAAAATCGACAGAGAGACAGCTGGTATCTCAAAAAACTCGTTAGTCGGGACACTTGTAAGTCAAGGCCCCACTGTATACTATTTCCAAAGGTAGCTCAATAATAGATCTATAACAAATCATTTCACAGGGGATTTCAATAATATCCATTCCCTAAATGAAAACTGCTTTTGCCATCTCCAAGTTTTACTAACTATTCACTATAAGCAGAGTCCTCTGATCTCATATTTGTTTTAAGAGACAACTTTCTGAAACATCCCCAAACATTACAGCACTTTAAACTCATTTGTACTATGGCTGATCCCATAGCATGTGGTACAATACTGAGACATTCTCAAAAATCCCTTCCAAGAAGGAGAACTTTCCCACCAATACAACATTCAAATTCATAATTTCTTTAGTAATCTGTCTATGGCATTTATAGCATGACTGGATGCCATGATGCCTTCATCAATAATGAGAAGTTGGGCCTTTTTAATAGTTTTAGCAACTTCACTGTTTATGTTGAGTCTAGAAATTGAAGTTTTATTTAATGGAATTGGTCATTTATATCAGGAATGAAAGGTTCTTCCACTGAGAAGTAAATTTGCAGCAATCCCTGTAGACACTGTGGGTAAAACAGTACCACCACAACCTCTAATATCATGTATTAAAACTTTATTGTGGGGAGCCGCTACAGTGTTTTGGACAGGTTCAAGCCTTGGACTGATGAGAGGGCCCAGTCCTCTCATTGCCAAGTGCAAGTTCCAGCTTGGAGGGCAGGGCCCTCCCAACACAATTATAGCCAACAGCTATAGTTGTAAGCTTGAACATATGGTCCAAACACATCATCCCACGTGTCTGAGTGATATAGGTTTGATAGAGTTCAGGTGCATGTAGTTGAGTAGGATTGAAACCCAGGAGAATGTTGTAAACATCTTGGTCATGCCCTTACTTTGCTTCGTGGCATCTGCTATAAAATAAAGACACGGATGTGGGCATGGTCACTGTCTCTCAGAGAAGCAGCGTCCCACTGAGACCCAGCTTTCATTCTCTTGTCTGTCTTTTCACAGCCTTTCAGCCGCCCCCACACAGGTTCACCCTTGGCTGTGCTGGCGCAGCACACTTTATAAAGATATGCCTCCATGCTGCAAGGGCGGGTTCCTGCCTCAAACCCTGCCCTTATTGGAAACAGCTCCGGGAAACAGCTTGGGGAAGGGTGCAGCCGTTTCCAAGACAACCCCTGCAGGACTGACTTCCTTCTGGTTGGTCGTGCCTCGGGTCATGATGTTACACTCAGGGTTTTTATGTAAGTGGATTCTTTGACATATAAACTGAGACTGAGGCAGCATAATAAGAAGTTAGAAAAATTTCCTGGCAAGTCGAATGGGGAAACTGAGACAGATGACTGATTCATATTGATTCCATCCAGCATCCTGACTCACCTGCTTCCTCCTCCCTTGCAAAATTACTCTCTTAAGCATGAGGGTAAGCATTAAGCCCTCAAGACAATGAGTTTCTTATCAGCATCAAATAACTTGGAAAAAAAGCCTAAAGTTTGTTAACCACAAAGATAGAGTTTTGTCCAAACTCATAACATTTAGCCTCAGTCATGTTTCAGCTCCAGGCCCAGAAAAAACAGACAAAGCAATGCCGTGGCTGACATCATGACCAGATGCAATGACCAATGATCCCTGTTTTAGCACTGACCAAAATTAGAGTCCACAGCCCTAAGATAATACACCTGGAAAGCTGATGACTTTTCTATTGAGATCCTCTCCTAAAATTTCTGCCTTTAGAGAACAGATTAAAAACCCTTAAGACAAAGGACCCAGGTGAAACAGGAATTTTAAGGGTAAAATAGGACCTTTTTAGAAAATTTTGGAAATTAAGGGGACCATGGAGGAAGCACAGAACTGCAGAGCAATAGAAGGTATATTTCCATAGAATGGGGGAACTGAAAAGCTGCAACAGGTAAATTTCCATAGAATGAGGGAGCTGGGAACAGCAAAATGTCTATATTTACAAAATAAAGAGAAGGAAGCCCTTCATCCAGAAGGAGAAGTTGAAAGCCCAAAGTGAATAGGAAAACAATAAGGAAGGTGGGGGGGGGGGCCCTCACATGTCTCATGTGAGGTTTGAAGTTTGAGCCCAGGAGTTACTATAGTAACCAGTCCAAGGGAATAGTGACCAATCAGAGGGGATATGTAGCCTTTATAGGCTTCAGGGAAAAGGAACTTAGACTCTTCCCCCTCCCTACGTGGGAGTCCATTCTGTAGGACTCTTTTCCTCCTCTCTATGTGGGAGTCTGTACTTGTTCTTTAATAAATTTCCACCTTTGTTATACCACCTTCTGTCCGTGGATTCATTTTTCGACTCTGGTGGACATCCTGCCCAGGAGAACACTGGATGTTCCAGTCCAAAAATTCCATATCAAATTGGTGCCTGGGCCAGGAAACTCTTCGTAAGTCGGGAAATTCTTCATAAGTCAGTCAACTCTCTTCACATCAAATGGTGAGTGCACCCATAGGTTCTGTCCCTATTCTGTCTCTTGTATGATTTTGGAGGCTGATGGATTCCCCACCAGCCATTTAAACTGGCTGCCATCCTAAAAGTGGGCATTTCCCTCTCTCTTTTTCACTGCTCCTTTTTGGATGTATTCTTTAGGGCCAAAATCAAAGTGGTCATGGGTCAGTCAAGTAAAGACCACTAGGGCGACTGCACTAGAAGTAAAAGTCTCCGATGAAAGGATAAACTGGTGCCGGGTGGGGTTAGAGCACTAGGCTTCTGCCAGTCACAAATCAAAGCCCAGCCAGGTCCCTGCCCAGCTCCAAAGATCAAAGAGGCAATTCTACCCACCTGGTCCTGGACTGTCGGATGTTCTTATATGAGTAAGAGCCACAGCAGGGGTGCTGGGAGAGAATCTCCATGGCATGAAGACCAACTCATAGGGTTTTAACAACACATGTAATTAAATTCTGAACCGTCCAGGGATGCAAATAAGGGTTGGTCACCCAGCATTCTGGGTCCTTGTGGCTGTCTTAGATAGCCGGGAGAGAAACTGTGACACAGTTCTAAAAAACAGCATCTTTCTGACCCACTACATATGTCCATTCTCCTGGCCCAGATTCCAAGCAGGCTTTAATCAGAGAATCATCTGCCTTTTTCCTCTGCTTTCTATCTCAGTCAGGTCTAGCTAGTAGGACCACTGTCTCTGCAGTCCAGGTCCTACTAAGCTTAAACTCTCAGACTCTATTTGTGCATGCCTGTCTAGTAGGGGTACCAAGAAAAATCTTCTAGGCAAGAGTTAAGAAAGTGGTGGGTTGGGGGTGGCGGGTGGTGGGAGCGGGGTTGGAGCAGCCAACTGTTTTCTACTCCTGGCATATTGTTGCAGAAGACCCAAGAAAACCAAGCGACACTTTAAAGAAATGGAGGGACACTGTTTAATTATGCCAGCGGACTCAGGGAATAGCTTTCCAAATCTGAGTACCGAAACACGCAAGGGGCTTCTTTTTAAATCTCCCTGTGGTTTTTTTGTCCCGCAAATATGAATTATGCTTCCTGTCCTTTTCGCGGGACTTGCAAGAAGGCCCCCAAGTGTTGAGGGTCTCCAGGCCATATCTGATGGTTTGGCCTGGCACCAGCGTTAATAACCCTCCCTCCAGGGCAGTGCACTGTTCACAGTTTTATGGCCTCTGTAACAGGTTCTGCAAGACAAGTTGCTGGTAAGGAGGTAATGACTTAATTATATGTTATCAAGAATCTTGCTGGCATGGATTCCAATTGCTAGCCCCCAAAATATCAATCAGGGTTACATTTGAATTAGCCCTTTTTAGCCTTCTCAATATGAGCATGGCCCTAGATCTTCCCAGCAGGTGTAATAGGAGGTATCACTAGAGACAGAATTAAAAAGTTTGCAGTCAAAAAATGGGCAACAGACCTAAATAGACACTTTTTAAAAAATTGTTTAATTGCTTAAAGTATTGCATAGAGTATTACATATGTCTCCTTTTTTTCTCTCCCCTTGACCCTCCCTTAGCCTCCCATGCCCCCCAGTATCTTGTGTCCATTGCTTATGCTCGTGTGCATGCATACAAGTCCTTTGGTTGATCTCTTACCCACCCCCACCCACCCCCCAACCCTCCACAGCCTTCCCGTTGTAGTTTGACAGTCTGTTTGATGTTGCTCTGCCTCTGTATCTATTTTTGCTCATCAGTTTATAATGGTCTTAATTAACCATAAATGAGTGAGATCATGTGGTATTTTTCTTTCATTACTGGCTTATTTCACTTAGCATAATGCTCTCCAGTTCCATCCATGCTATCGCAAATGGTAAGAATTCCTTCTTTTTTACAGCAGCATAGTATTCCACTGTGTAGATGTGCCAAAGTTTTTAAATCCATTCATCTGCTAATGGGCACTTAGGCTGTTTCCAGATCTTAGCTATGGTGAATTGTGCTGCTATGAACATAGGGGTGCATATATCCTTTCTGATTGGTGTTTCTGATTTCTTGGGATATATTCCTAGAAGGGGATCACTGGGTCAAATGGGAGTTCCATTTGTAGTTTTTTGAGGAAACTCCATACTGTCTTCCATAGTGGCTGCACCAGTCTGCATTCCCACCAGCAGTGTATGAGTGATCCTTTTTCTCCACATCCTCTCCAGCACTTGTCGTTTGTTGAATTGTTGATGATAGCCATTCTGACAGGTGTGAGATGGTACCTCATTGTTGTTTCACATTTCTTGGATGATTAGTGACTTTGAGCATGTTTTCATATGTCTCTTGGCTTTCTAAATGTCCTCTTTTGAAAAGTATCTATTTAGGTCCTTTGCCCATTTTTTTATTGGATTGTTTATCTTCCTTTTGTTAAGTTGTATGAGTTCCCTATAAATGTTGGAGATTAACCCCTTATTGGTGATAACATTGGCAAATATGTTCTCCCATGCAGTGGGCTTTCTTGTTGTTTTGTTGATGGTTTCTTTTGCTGTGCAGAAGCTTTTTATTTTGATGTAGTCCCATTTGTTTATTTTCTCTTTAGTTTCCATTGCCCTAGGAGCTGTATCAGTGAAGAAATTGCTTCGGTATATGTCTGAGATTTTGTTGCCTTTGGATTCCTCTAGTATTTTTATGGTTTCCCGTAAATAGACACTTTTTGAGAGAGGACATACAAAAGGCTGAGAGACATATGAAAACATGCTCAAAGTCACTAATCATTTGAGAGATGCAAATCAAAACAACAATGAGGTACCATCTCACACCTGTCAGAATGGCTATCATCAACAAATCAACAAATGACAAATGCTGGCAAGGATGTGGAGAAAAAGGAACCCTTGTTCACTGCTGGTGGGAATGCAAACTGGTGCAGCCACTGTGGAGAACAGTATGGAGTTTCCTCAAAAAACTAAAAATGGAACTTCCTTTTGACCCAGTGATCCCACTTCTAGGAATATATCCCATGAAACCAGAAAGACCAATCAGAAAGGATATATGCACCCCTATGTTCATAGCAGCACAATTTATAATAGCTAAGATCTGGAATCAGCCTAAGTGCCCATCAGCAGATGAATGGATTAAAAAACTTTGGCACATCTACACAATGGAATACTATGCTGCTGTAAAAAGGAAGGAACTCCTACCATTTGCAACAGCATGGATGGAGCTGGAGAGCATTATGCTAAGTGAAATAAGTCAGTCAGAGAAAGATAAATATCACATGCTCTCACTCATTCGTGGATTATAATGAACAACATACCGATGAACAAAAACAGATGTGAAGACAGAGAAGCATCGATCAGATACTCAAAACTCAGAGGGAAGATAGGGGAGAGTGGGGGTGAGGGGGAGAGATCAACCAAAGGACTTGTATGCATGCATATAAGCATAAGCGATGGATGTGGACAACAGGGGGTGAAGGTGAGGGCAGGATTGGGGGGATGAGGGGACATTGGGGGGATAAGCACATATTTGTAATATCGTAATCAATAAAGGGGGGGGGGAAAGTTTGCAGTGCCTAAGGAGGGGTTAATTTCTGAGGCACGGGAGGGCATGGCCCCTTACTGTGCATGGCTGCATTACAGCCACACACAGCTGTTGGGTTGGCCTGTGATTGTTGATTGCTAAGTTGCTTCTTTGTTGTGATCTCTGAAATGAATCTGGAATTGTGAAATGTGTTTTTTAACTCTGTTATTTTCAAACCAAAGTGTTATTGAAGAGAAAAAGAAGGCCTGTGCAAGTTGCTGAAAGTCTGTGCAGGTTAATGACAGGAAGAGAGACCAAGGGAAGTTTAAACAAAGGCCAAATCCCTAAAGTTGTAGCCTGCCTGTAGTTAACAAACCATTATCTCCCTGCCTGGGGCAAAACGGAAGGAGGAAGGGAAAAAGGCAGCTTTCTAAGCGGCTTCCAAGCCTAAGAATAAAAGGTGGCACTTGCCAAACCCCTACAGGCTGCAGGCTGAGGAAGCAAAGCCAGGACTGGCTGAGGTGCTGTCACAGCTTTGCCGCTTCTTTGATCCTGACAAATAAAATGAAGTCTTCCAAAACCTCATTCAAGTATTTGATCTCTCATATAAAGACATCATGTTCATATTAAACCTGACCTTCTCAGCCACTGAAAAGCAAAATATGCTGAAAAAAGCAAAACAATTTGGGAATGACCATTTTCTTACTTATGCTGAGGAAACAGAGGACTCTGAGGAAAGAAACAGAAATTTCTTAACAGGACAAGAGGCAATTCCCCCTGTAGATCCTCAATGAAATCCTAGAACTAAAAGGTGGAAAAAAAAGCCCTGCCAGTTCTGTGTTATAGAAAACCTGACATAATAAAACAAAAACCTGTTAATTACTCTAAATTAAGCACCATTAATCAAGGGGCTAACTAAAACCCCTTGGTCTTTTTGGAAGATTCAAGGAGGCTTTTGGATAAGCATACCAACATTACCCCAGATTCAGAATTGGGACAACTAATTTTAAAGGACAAATTTATCACTTAGGCCAGTGGTCGCCAACCTTTCAGACCTCATGGACCACCAGTTGGTGACCATTGCTCCAAAGGTTTCCTTAAACCAGTGGTCACCAGCCTTTCAGACCTCATGGACCAATGGTTGGTGACTGCTGACTTAAGCTACCCCAGACATCAGAAGGTTACAAAAATTGGCTATTGGTCCCAAAAATACTTAAAAAAAAAAACCTCCTGAAAGTTACCACCTCTATGTTCTATAATAAAAACCAGAATAAGGAAAACAAAACAAAACAAAACAAAACAAAAACAGGACAAGCCAGGCCAGAACCAAGGCTCTTTGTGCCAGGCTTTAGCAAGGCAAGAACCCCAGTCAGAGGTCCCTTGGGGAGGGGCTGGTGACCCAGCTGGCCCAATAGGACTAGCAAGGCTTGGGGTCTCCCAACCTGGCTCCTCAAAGGACTGCCATCTCCACCCTGGAGCTGCGGGTAAGCCTGACAGTAGAAGGCAAGGAAATTAATTTCCTCAGCAGCCACCTTCTCTGTACTCCTCCCAAACCCTGGCAAATCATCCTCAAAGGCTGTAGCCGTTACAGGCATGTCTGGGAACCCAAAAAAGAAATCTTTTTCCCAGCCTTTAGGGCACAGCTAGGGTAAGTTGTTCCTTTCCCATGCCTTCCTGATCCTGCAAAAAGCCTCATATTCACATCAGAAACACTATCCTCTCAACCATGAGGCTCTAGAACAGTGGTTCTCAACCTTGGCTGCACATTAGAATCGCCTGGGAATCTTTTTAAAATCCTGATTTTAAATGTGCAGCCAAGGTTGAGAACCACTGCTCTAAAAGGACTCAATATCCTAATAAGTCATCTATTTTCAAAGGCCCAAGGTTTACTGAAACCTTGTCATAGTTCTTACAATACCCCCCTCTTAGGAATTCCAAATAAAGGGGAAGGACTAGTTCTTATAACTAGTAAATAAGGCAATGATTGCTATCCAACCAATTGTCTCTAACCCTCATACTTTACTTGCCCTGACTCCAGAGGACACAAAGTGGTTTGCAGTACTAAATCTCAAGGAGGCCTTTTCCCGTATACCCCTGCCTCCTAATTCACAGTTTCTATTTGCCTTTAAAAAAATCCCAATAATCAAAGCCATCAACTAACATGGACAATGCTGCCCCAAAGTTTTCAGGAATAGCCCTCATTTATTTGGGCAGGCATTTAAACAACTCAAAAAGCCCTTTTACAGGCACTGTGTCTTTAAGTCCCCCCACAAGTCTGCAGCATCAGCTCCTAAATCCGTCTGTCTCAAGTAGCATTGAATACCAGCACAAAAGGACGACGAAGCTGCATAGCCATCAACTAAATCACCAAAGTTCTACTCGTGTAAACCTCTAGAGCAGTGGTTCTCAACCTTCTTAATGCCGCGACCCTTTAATACAGTTCCTCATGTTGTGGTGACCCCCAACCATAAAATTACTTTCGTTGCTACTTCATAACTAATTTTGCTATTGTTATGAATCGTAATTAAATATCTGATATGCAGGATGTATTTTCATTGTTACAAATTGAACATAATGAAAGCATAGTGATTAATCACAAAAACAATATGTAATTATATACGTGTTTTCCGATGGTCTTAGGCGAAAGGGTCATTCGACCCCCAAAGGGTCGCGACCCACAGGTTGAGAACCGCGGTTCTAGAGGCCCTAAACGAGAGGACCTTCTCTTTCAAAGGAAACTTGAAAAGTCAATAAATGCCAAATAAGTAACATACTCTGATATTTCTAAATAATCAATGTTTTCATTTTAAAAATAATTCTTATTCTGTCTTTTTGTGTCACCTGAATCCTAGGGTGGTACCTAGAGGAGAACTTCTCTATCCTTATTGGGACCCAGAAACACCATAAAATGTTCCTATTTATGGCCCCTCTCTGTAACCCTGGTATACTAAATTTCTGAAGCCATACTGGCTCCCCAAATCCCTAACTACTAAGTATGTTATAAGCAGCCCAATTCAGAGTCAAATAATCTCTCTCCCACAACTGTTTTAAAATAAAATGTGCTAAATCTTGGTCTATAGAACAACGTATGCTGCCACTACCACCAACCAGAACCACTTCTCAAGCCTCTATAGATTTTTATTCACAAAGAAGCCCTTGATTGAGCAGGGCAAAGTCTGTGCCATGAATAATACTTCTTGCTGCAAGCAGCTTAGCTAAAAGGAAAGTCTCAAAGCCTCTTGCCCCAGAAGTCTGGGCACCAATTTAAGATATAATACCATCACTATTAACTAGCTCTCCTCCTCAGACCTTGGTTTATACTGTTTTATTTTACTCATCTTTAACCATTACTTGTTTACTAGTAACTTCTGTTATGTTTCATATCTTCCCATTTAGAAGCCCTAAAGATACAAATGGTCCTCCGCATAGAACCGCAGACGAAGCCATCCGTGGACCCTTAGTTAGCCCACTTCCAATGGGACCCCGACTGCCGCTCCCAAACTACGACCCCTTTGCCAGGAAGAAGCAGCCAGACAAATCGACGTCCATTGTTCCCAATGGCAGTTGGGGTTCCCTAATTGGAGGGGGGACTGAAACAGGAATTTTAGGGGTAAAATAAGACAGGTTTAGAAAATTTTAGAAATTAAGGGGACCATGGAGGAAGCACAGGGCTGCAGAGCAATAGAAGATGTATTTCCATAGAATGGGGGAGCTGAAAAGCTGCAACAGGTACATTTCCATAGAATGAGGGAGCTGGGAACAGCAAAAGGTCTATATTTACAAAATAAAGAGAAGGAAGCCCTTTATCCAGAAGGAGAAGAAGAAAGCCCAAAGGGAATAGGAAAGCAATAAGGAAGGGGGAGGGGGGGGGCTCACATGTCCCATGTGAGGTTCAAAGTTTGAGCCCAGGAGTTACTATAGTAACCAGTCCAAGGGAAT
The DNA here is from genome assembly GCF_964212035.1 of Myotis nattereri. Taxonomy (NCBI): domain Eukaryota; kingdom Metazoa; phylum Chordata; class Mammalia; order Chiroptera; family Vespertilionidae; genus Myotis; species Myotis nattereri. The sequence goes on from NC_138080.1 coordinate 11,460,155, forward strand.
AGTGACCCATCAGAGGGGATATCAAGGCACCAAAATCTGTGGCCTTTATAAGCTGTAGGGAAAAGGAACTCAGTGGGACTCTTTCCCCTTCCCCACGTGGGAGTCTGTACTTGTTCTTTAATAAATTTCCACCTTCTGTCGTGGATTCATTCTTTGACTCTGGAGGACAAAGAATCCGGGACACCCTGCCCAGGGGAACACTGTGTTCCGGTCCAAAAATGCCGCATCACAGGGCACACTCTTTCTCTCTCAAGAGCGCACCCATGCCTTCTCTCCCACCACTTCTTTCCTAAGCTGTGCATCTTTGTTTTATTTCTCCAGGGTCCTTCTTTTTCCTTGTTAACTTGTTTCCTGAGTCTACACAGCCCAGCTGGCTCACTTCTTCTGCCTCAATGACTTTTTTTTGTAAAAGGTCAAGGCAGCCACCGTAGGCTCAACTCTTCCTCACATTTCCAAAGGACCAAGGTAGCTCTGTCTAGGCTCACTCCTGTTGCTATGAGCTTGCCTTTTCTATCATGTTTTTTTTAACACAGAACAAGAAATTTTATTATCTCAAATGCTGGTGCATAACCAATAACAAGCTTAATTAGAGGAGGAGACAGAGGGAAACTTCAGAAATTTCTGGATAGGTTTGAAACCTTTAAAGGTTGACGGCATAACTGTCCATAAAGTCTTTTTTAAATGTAGGGCCTTTCTTTTACTTGACAATTTTCACTGAACAGTTCTTTCATGATGAAGTCCCACCAGTCTTTTCCCTGTAAAGTTAAAGGTAAAACAAAATTTCTCTAGGATATGAAGGTATTAGAAATAGTTTTCTTTATACTTTCACATACATTTTAATGTCCGAATTTGAAAATTTACTGAGGATTTCTTCATTTTTTACTTTTAAAAATAATGGTCAAGATAATGAATTTTCTTAAATTACAGATCACAATAGCTTTATAAATGATCAAGATACATGTACAAATAAAATTTCAGATGCCCTTGGAAACATGTTAAGATGTAGTACACATGACACATATTTCTTCTGGAGTTTGCTTATACTTCTGGGATACTAAGAATATTTATCTTATTAGTATACACTGACAATTTAGCCTTTGATATCTATGGCTTGAATAGATCACAAAGTGGAATCTTCAAAGTTTTCTCAAGAGGCTTTCTGTCCAATAAACTCAAAAGACATCTGGCGCCCTATGTTGGATACATTACTTTTTCTCACGTAATTAGTATCAGTGGGCTCTTGTACTGGCTGGCGGTTTGTCTTGGATACGATGCATTCTTGCAAAACCATTCTGTACAGTGGATGTGGAAGTAATTTTTCCCAATGCAAAGAAGATAATCTGGATCAATCACAAAGACAAAGCCATACATGTTTCAGGATAAACAGGTTTCAACAGTCCTAAGATCCTTTTCCTTAAACAGCTTTTTTTTTCTTTGTCACAACTGTGCAGTCACTGCCCTATTCTATTCTGAAAAACAAAACCAAAAAAAAATTTTTTTTTGAAGATCAAGTTTTTCATTGGCACGGAGCCATTTGGAATAAACCCCAGAGACAGTGGAATGCTGGGTCTCTCCTCAAGTAGTTTCCTCCTCTTTAACCGCATTTAACTACTCTTTGTCAATAATCTCATCACAGCCGAGTTATTCGGTCAGACGATTGACAACCATAAGTGAAAAAAGCTCTTCGATAAAAGCCAACGGATCAAACGGGGTCTTCTCGTAATGCATCTGAAAACCGCCATCCACGGCCGCCTCTCCAGCACTGGGTGTTCTCAGAAATAGCTTGTTGACTTTGTCCAGGGCCACGGATGCCCTGTAGCCTCCTCTGGATAGTCGGGTAGTCGTAGCCGTCCTCCCAGTCATCAAATTCCTCGGCCTCAAAGTCAGAGCCAGCGAACAGGCCTGGCAGCTCCCCGGGGCTGGGCCGGCCTGCAGGCCTCGGTTCCCCACTGCCTCTGACATAGGGCCTTCCTTCTCCTCCCGAGGCGGGGCCGGTTGCAGGGGTGGTTCGGGGACGGCTCCTGGTTCCCGCTGCCTACCTCCATCTGTGGAAGGTCACCCTTGCCCGGCATCACATCCATCTGCAGGTCATGGCTCCCTTCATACAGCTCAGACAGCGTGTGCATTGCGCCATGGCGCCAGCGGCTCAAGCTCAGGCAGGGCGATTGCTGCAGGATCAGAGTGGCGGGCTGTGCGGTTGTGCCTTTTCTATCTTAGACCCTTTGCTTCACTGTCCCCAGCTTTAAGAAATGTACTCTCAAAATCACCTGGACTTGTGTTGTGAAATATTTCTTGCAAAAAGTCAAGAACCGAAAGCCCCCACCACTGGTAACATGACCAGTGCAAGTCTACTTTAATAGGTCTATATCTTTATCTCTTAGTGTTTGCATGTAATAAAAGAGATATAAAGGTAAAGGGGCTAATAAAATTTCCTCGGTTTGTCTTAATAGCTGAAATTTCACAATTAAGGTTTTATTTTTCAGGTTAACTATAGACTTCTTCATAAATTAAACATACTGTTAAAGAATGAAAAGCAACAGACCCCAAATGGGGTCATTTGTGCTAAGCCCCTCCTCAGCAAACCAAGACTTAAACTGCAATTTCAGCTTCTTCCAGGAATGTGATCCTCTGCATGATAGCCCCCACCTTTCCTCAAAGAAAGGTGACTTAGCCTGAAACAATCCTCGCGTTGTTAGAAATTTCCCTTTTCTGCTCCATTCTGACTACAAAAGCTTTCAATTTTGAGCAGCTCCTCAGAGCTCTTTTCTACTCGCTACATGGAATGCTGTCCAATTCATGAGTCATTGAATAAAGTCAATTAGATCTTCAAATCTACTTAGTTAAAAAAATTTTAGCACCACTGAGTCCCTAGAAACTTCATCCAAATAAATTGTTCAGATTGCTTTCCTATAAGAAAGAGTATAAAAGCACTGACTTCCTTGACAAGAGCATAATCAATGAAGAGAATAAGTATAGACAGGTGACCACGTTTTCTAACTTCACTTTGCCTAGAACTGATCATATTTGTAGTATCAACATGGTGCCAAATCATTCTCTCCCTGGCCTTAGCTTTTGATTCAATGGCAGCTTTCGGTTCACACAAAAACCAAAGCCCCCTATAACAGAGGGAACAGGTATAATGGCAACATATATACAGTATTCATAACTCTTTCAACACAGTTATGCAAGCCTGGTGAATAGATTGTATAATTCCTATTTAGCAGATGAAGAATCTGAAGCACAGAGCTTAGGTTAATGGATTTTCAAAGAATTTAGAACTAATTAGTGGAAAGGCAGGATTAGAACCTGGGTCTCCTGTCTTCCATTTCAATAGCAATTTCCACTATTCTGAAGTTTCTTTATAAAGGAAGAACAATAAGCTATTAAATTACTCACTGGTTCAAGATATTTTGTAATTATCTAAAATGTACAAGCACTGTGGGAACTTCCTGTAAGGAATGCAAAGGTGAGTACGAGGTGGCATGCACCCTCAGCAAGGCCAGCTCTATGGAGTCTGAATGGGGGGGCTTCCTCCTTCCAGAATCATGGAGTAGAGAGGTCTGGACAGGAATCACAGAATATGTTGGGTTAGTGGTTGCTTTCTGGGAAAACTGTGAAGCAAAACAATAATACAGCTCAGAAGCAGTTAGGTTCTGGGGAGATTGCCACTTTAAAATTATCATTTTAAAGTCTGGGGAGGATAATTGAATTGGGGTAGAAAGGATGAATTAAATCAAGAAATAAGGCAGAAAAGAGAGAGTTCTAGAAGTTGAACATAGTATTAAAAGCAAGTTGGCTGGATGTTGAGTTCCACAAAATGCTTAGAGGTTGTTAATTTCCTTGGATGCTATGCTAAACTGAATCTCTGGCTAGGAAATGAAATAAATTAGCAAACAAAGTGGAGACAGACTCATAGATACAGAGAATAGACTGATAGTTGTCAGAGGGGAAGGTTTGGGGACTGGGTGAGAAAGATGAAGGAATTAAAGAAAAAAAGAAAGACCCATGGACACAGACAGCAGTATGGAGATTGTCAGAGGGAATGGGGTGGTGGAGAGAGGTAGAAGAAAGTAAAGGGGGGATATATGGTGATGGAAGGTGACTTGACTTAGATGATGTATTGTAGAATTGTACACCTGAAACATATATAATTTTATTAACCAATGTCACCCCAATAAATTCAATAAGAAAGAAAAAATGGCCTATGAATTAGAATTTAGGTAGGAAATTAAAATTAAAAACAATATCCAAGCCCCACCTCCCAATGGTTCTGATTTAACTATGGCAGCCAGATGTCATTATTTTTAGTTTCTCAAGTGATTTGAATGTGCATTCAGGTTTAGAATCCAATTGGAGTAAAGCTGAACCTGCAGGTGGATACACCTGGCCACAGAGTCCTTAGTACATCTATTAGCATTTTGGCTGGTTCTTTACTGGCCCCAGAAGCCAATGAACTTTAGTCAATAATAGGACTACACCATGGAAAAGCTTCTGCACAGCAAAGGAAACCATCAACTATACAAAATAATGAGAGCCCACTGTATGGGAGAACATATTTGCCAATGATACATCTGATAAGGGGTTAATCTCCAAAATTTATAGGGAACTCATACAACTTAACAAAAAGAAGATAAACAATCCAATTAAAAAATGGGCAAAGGGCCTAAGTAGACACTTCTCCAAAGTGGACATGCAGAAGGCCAAAAGGCATATGAAAAAATGCTCAAAGTCACTAATCATCAGAGAGATGCAAATCAAAACGACAATCAGATACCACCTTACACCTGTCAGAGTGGCTATTATCAACAAATCAACAAATGACAAGAGCTGGCGAGGATGTGGAGAAAAAGGAACCCTTGTGCACTGCTGGTGGGAATGCAGACTGGTGCAGCCACTGTGGAGAACAGTATGGAGTTTCCTCAAAAAACTAAAAATGGAACTTCCATTTGACCTAGTAATCCCACTTCTAGGAATATATCTCAAGACATCAGAAACACCAATCAGAAAGGATATATGCACCCCTATGTCATAGCAGCACAATTTACCATAGCTAAGATTTGGAAACAGCCTAAGTGCCCATCAGCAGATGAGTGGATTAAAAAACTGTGGTACATCTACACAATAGAAAAAAGAAAGAACTGTTACTATTTGCAACAGAATGGATGGACCTAGAGAGCATTATGCTAAGCAAAATAAGTCAGTCAGAGAAAGATAGGTATCACATGATCTCACTCATATGTGGAATCTAACGAACAATGTAAACAAAAATGATGAACAAAAATAGATCCAGAGACATAGAAGCATTGAACAGACTGTCAAACCTCAGAGGGAAGGCAGGGGAGGGTGGGTGGGTTGGAAGAGATCAACCAATGAACTTGTGTGCATATATGCATAACCCATGGACACAGACAATAGGGTGGTGAAGGCCTGGGTGAGGGGGTGGGGTGGGTTGAGAGAGATCAGTGAAGGGAAAGGGGACATATGTAATACATTCAACAATAAAGATAAAAAAATAAATAAAAGACTACACTGAGGGTGGAAAAATCTCTTCAAACCATCTATATTTAAAAATAAATGGACTTAAGCACTGTGTCTCAAATTTACTTGTGTGAATTCTGATATAGTCTTGTGTCAGACCAAGAAAATCAAAATACTGCACCTTAGAGGTTGTTAATTTCCTTGATGATATATTAAAGTGAACCTCTGGCTGGTTGATTCTCTTCACATGTGAAGAGGTGTCACATGTGTGGGAGGATTTTAAGAATTGTGACAAAAGTACCTATGGGTGAAGAGTGTAAAGCAGAAAAATTTATCAGAACAGCATTATTTTTTATGGTGATTTCAAAGATTAAAAATCAAGGTAAGCTCATGACACCAGGTTAATTGTGTAACTGTCAAAGAATGTGTCATAAATTACTAAAGTTTTCTATTCAGCAAGATGAGGTAGGCAGAGCAGAGCATTTTCCATTAAATACAGATTCCTTAAAAATTTATGGGAAATGCTAGGTGAAATAAAATGAGTTTCTTTACTATTGGATTTTTTTCAGTCTCTATTATAAAGATGTAGGTGGTGAATTCCTAAAAAAGAGATGACAGAAAACTCTGCTTCCAAAATGTATCTCTTCTCTCCTCTTTTTCCCTCCTTTCCTCTCCCCTCCTCTCACTTGTGCTTAAACGCCCTCCCTCCCCCCCAAATAACAGTCTAGCCCAGTGGTCGGCAAACTCATTAGTCAATAGAGCCAAATATCAACAGTACAATGATTGAAATTCCTTTTGAGAGCTAAATTTTTGAAACTTAAACTATATAGGTAGGTACATTGTTATTAACTTAATTAGGGTACTTCTAAGCTGGCCTTTGCTAAAAACGTCCTCAATCTGATTGAGGTACGTTCGCGGAGGTCGACCCCTTCCAACTCTCCCATCCACACTCGTCTTGTATACTTGTTTCATCTATCTCCTTTCCGAAAACCGACTTCTGCGCATGGGCCACGAAGTTTCAATCGCACTGTATGTGTGTGCCCGCACATGGTATTTTGTGGAAGAGCCACACTCAAGAGGCCAAAGAGCTGCATGTGGCTCGAGAGCCTCGGCTTGCCGACGACTGGTCTAGCCAGTTTGGTTCAGTGGATAGAGCATCGGCCCTTGGACTGAAGCATCCCTCGTTTGATTACAGTCAAGGATACCAGTCCATGTGTCTCTCTCACATCGATGTTTTTCTCCCCCTCCCTTCTACTCTGTCTAAAAAAAAAAAGAAAAAAAATATCTTTGGGGGTGAGGATTAACACACACACACACCACCACCACCACCACCAAAAACAAACAAAAAGAAGTCACAGAGAATTGGGGAAAATGAGAACCAATTAATTTCATCTTTTTCTTTTCTTTTTTTTTTAAATTTTATTAGTTCAGGGTTATTCGACCAATTTTTACGGAATGACTAATTTTTTCTACTTTAAATTTTTTGAAATTATAATTTATATTCAATATTATTTTGTATTAGTAAGTGGCTAGACAATCATATAGTTTACAAAGTGTTTCCCTGATATTTCCAGTACCCACCTGACACTATACATAGTTATTACAATATTGACTATTGCTTCCACCCAGTCCAAATGTTTGGTTACTCTTTATACCTTAGGTCATTACTGAGTCATGGACCCTGGTAGGCGAGGGCATCTGTAAGTCCACGCTCTACCACAGCTCCAAGAAGCACTAACTGGAAAAGGTACAGAAGGAGCATGAGCAATTGAGAGCCTCCAACCAAGAAGGGACCTATGTTGAATCTCTTTATCAAGTTGGTCTTGAGGCACAAGATATCTCTGGGAAGAATTTGGAACAGGGACTAGTGATGGGCCAGGAGGAGCCTTCCCCCAAATGTCAGACTCCATCTGCCTCTGCCTCCTTCACAGTAGCCACCTGGAGAGGATGACAAGAAGGACCAGGAGTCTTAGGGGTGCAGCATCTCCTTCCTCTCCCCGCACCCAGATTTGGGCACCTGCCCTCACATGAAATAGCAAGAATGGGCTCCTTAGCTTGCCAAGTCTTTCAGCCCCTACTGCTTTGGAGAAACAGGGATCGTGGAGGACAGTCCCAGGTATGTGCCTGAATCTTCCCGAAGGAGCCTGGAAACTGGCTTTGGATGGGTGGTGGTAGTGGTGGGAGCTTGCTCTCAGCCTGTGCTCTAACCATCCCTTCACCAGCGAGTTCTCCTCCCTAAAGAGACATTGACATAAAGCAGTACATGTGTCAATAAAGAAGTATAATGCAAGAACTGAAAGAAAAGCTTTTCATTTGCATTTCAAATGAACAAACTAATATATATTCTAAATAGATGAGTAAGCTATTTATCAATGTGCAAAGAAACTACCTCTCTATCCACTGATGAAAATAACCCCAGACCCTATTTTATAGTGATGGTGAGCTCCTGGTCTCTAGGCTCGGTCATATTTGGGCTCATTATGGCTCTCTGATGGGTGATTTTTAGGGCTGTCTGTCATTATTTGTCTGCATAATGATACTTCCCATCTTTAATACTCAGTCCCTGTGCTTCATCTCAGCTTTTGAACAGCTGCTATGCAATTTAAAAAATCACCCTGAATAGTAAAATGGACAAATGAGTTTTCTGTGAGTATGAAGGACAAATTGGGTAAATGGACTTGCCTCATCTGGGAGCCAGAACTTCAATGAATTTCCACACAGCAAGTTATTCTTCATTCCATTTTAGTAGTATGAATCCTGAATTTAAAATGAGCATGAAAAGCCACTTTCTTTTAGATAGATTCCTGCTTCTGGCTCATTAAAGCTGCAAAAGCTTTAGTTCAGTGAGTGCCAACCACATAACAGTTCCACCCTTGGGGGAAAAGAATGTCCCTTTCTTCCTTGCAATCTTTGGACTGCTGGATCTCCCCAAAACTGTCAGGGAAGAGAAATCTTTTCTCTCCAGGGAAAAGAAAATTCTAGAGAATAGAATAACCATTTAAATAATGACCTATAGCCCTAGCCAGTTTGGCTCGGTGGATAGAGCATCGGCCTGCGGACTCAGGGGTCTCGGGTTCGATTCTGGTCAGGGGCATGTACCTTGGTTGCGGGCACATCCCCAGTGGGGGGTGTGCAGGAGGCAGCTGATCGATGTTTCTCTCTGATCGATGTTTCTGACTCTCTATCCCTCTCCTTCCTCTCTGTAAAAAAATCAATAAAATATATATTTAAATAATGACCTATAGACCAGCTGGGGTGTCTCAATGGTTGAGTGTAGACCTATGAACCAGGAGGTCATGATTCAATTTCCCAACAGGGCACATGCCCTGGTTTTGGACTCCATCCCCTGTAGGGGGAATGCAGGAGGCAGTGATCAATGATTATCTCTCATCATTGATGTTTCTTTCTTTCTCCCTCCTCCCCCCCACCTTCTTCTCTGAAATAAATAAAAACACCACCACATTTTAATAAAACCAAGCATATTTAAATAATGACCTATAAATCTTCTCATTAAAGTTGGAGTGCAGAGTCCTCTGAGGGAGGGAGTGCAGGAAAATGTGTTCTCTCCAAGGCAAAGGAAAAACACCCCCTGCCAGCCCAGCCACGGGATGGAACTGAGCTCCTTCGGTCGTATGTCCTGACCAGAATGCCTCAAAGCCTCTCTAGAAGTGTAATGGGGAAAAATGTTCCATCTCTGACTCTACCCTGCTCAAGCCTGCACTGTTCCAATGGCCTTCAGGCTAACAGTTCCTGCTTTAGACATGCTAACCATTAGAGGAATTTTGCTGAGTTTTTACAAAAACAGCCTCTCCCACTTCCCCTTCCATGAACTTAAAAGAAGCCTGAACCCTGAACTTTTTAAAGATAGATTTGAGGATGAGGGCGCCCATCTTCTAGATTAGCACTTTCTTTCTTTTTTTTTTTAATATTTTATTGATTTTTTTACAGGGCTAGATTATCACTTTCTTGATAAATAATCCTTTTTTTACTCCAAACTGACATTTTGAGTTTTGGCCTTTTAAAGCACTGGCTACATGGACTTTGAACAATAAGAGAAATCATAAAATAAGAATTAAATACATATACAAATAGAAATGAATGAATAAAGAATAAAAAGCCAGTAGAGTTGATAAACAAATCCAAGGGCTCATTCTGTTAAAAGATTAGTAAAGCTGAAACGGGTTTGGCTCAGTGGATAGAGCGTCGGCCTGCGGACTGAAAGGTCCCAGGTTCGATTCCGGTCAAGGGCATGTACCTTGGTTGCGGGCACATCCCCAGTGGGAGATGTGCAGGAGGCAGCTGACCGATGTTTCTCTCTCATCGATGTTTCTAGCTCTCTATCTCTCTCCCTTCCTCTCTGTAAAAAATCAATAAAATATATTAAAAAAATATTTTTTTAAAAAAAGATTAGTAAAACACAAATACCATAACTAATCACAGTCCTGATAAATGTTGCCTCCTTCTTTGATTTCCCTAAAGTAATTCCACTATCCTTATCACTTTTAGGGTCTCCAAAGGAGGAATGCAAGAGGCCAAAAGGGGTAAAGAATTATGAATTTATTAGATCATCTGGAAAACCAGATGCCTGAGCCTCAAATGGCGCCAGCACCCAGGGATGGGGACTCAGAGATTTTAAAGGACTCTAGGCAGGCTTTTTCTGGGTGGAGAATTCTCTGGGCGGGTCCTGAGGGGGAAAGATAATGGTCTTAGCAAGTGGAATGTGGTCTTAGCAAGTGCTAAGCAAAAGGGAATGTCAGTTGTGAAGTGATCTAAAGGTCAGTTCCCAGGGGAAGGGGTGTTGATTCAATTATTTGATCAGACCTAACAATAATTCACTTATTTCTTTGTTTTCCTTTATTTTCTTCGGAGTACTAAAATTCCATTGCATATCTATGTTTCCTTTTTATTGCCCTCTCTGCTTTTGCAGTATGATCTCTAAAATGGAAGGGCTTTTTTCTGTTTTGTTCCAAAGATTCCCTCAGCACCTATTATTTACAGCACAGGGAGTATAGTAGCAGCTCTATAATTATGGTTAAATATGTGGATAATAAAGAAGGAAAAAGAAAATAACATGCTCAATAGTAAACATGAGAAAAGATATATATAGCTATATATATGAAAGCCTAAGTGACCGAATGACCGAACAACTAGTCGACGAGGGGCTATGACGCACACTGACCACAAGGGGGCAGATACACAACACAGGAGCTGCTTCCTGGTGATCAGTGTGGTCCCACAGCGGGAGTACCGCTCAGCTGACCGATGGGCGCCAGATGCTGGGCTCACGACTGGTGAGTGCAGCTGCAGTGGCACTAGCCTTTCACGCCTCTGCAGTAGCACTACTGGGCAGTGGCAGCAGGCACACCGGAGCCAGGATGAGCAGGAGCCATGCGGCACCCAGCCCGGGCAGGGATCAGGCCGAAAGGGGCAGTCCGACATCCCTTGAGGGGTCCAGGACCCAGCCTCTAGTATGTAATATTTTATTTATTTATTTATTTATTTATTTATTTATTTATTTATTTAATCCTCACCTCAGGATATGTTTTCCATTGATTTTTAGGAAGAGTGGAATAGAGGGAAAGACAGAGAGAAACATTGATGTGAGAGAGGCACATCGATTGGTTGCCTCCTGCACGCACCCGACCAGGGCCAAGGACAGGGAGGAGCCTACAACCAAGGTATGTGCCCTTGACTGAATCGAACCTGGGACCCTTTGGTCTGCAGGCTGATGCTCTATCCACTGAGCCAACCTGGCAAGGACTATATATGTAATTTTTATATATACATGTATTCTATCTAGAAATAGATATAATCGACAAATATATATAATCTTGAAAAATTTGGACAAAAACATATAAAACAATAAAGTTACATGTCAGTTGCATTTTATATCAGTAAGGCCTTCCCAAATTAATGATGATAAACTTGTAAATAAAATACTAGAATAATATATATATATAACTGTATCATCTTGGGTCTTGTGTTGAGAAAGAACTTTATAAAAATGATCTTGAGCAAGCATAAAGTGAAAGATTGATGATCGTGAATGTCCTAAAACAAAAAATAAAATCAACATTTTAGAAACAAGTAAACTAGGAAAGTATTCACAACATAAATAAAAGATGAACACCTTAATATAACAGAGCCTTTAAAATTTAAGAAAAATTTAGGGATTTCTTTCAAAATAGACAAAATATATAGGCAGGCAATTTACCAAATAGGAAATACAAATGGCTGGTGAACATATTAGAATGACTTGCCTCCAGTTAGTATTGAAATACAAGTTCAATGCAATTTCATTTTCAGCTATATTAATGGTCCAAAAAATGACTAGTAAAGATTAGTATTCAGTCTTGGTGAAGATGCAGAGGATGAGATACTCAAATACTGATGATGGTTTGACAATCTGATTGAATCTTTCTGGAAATGAGCCTCTCAATTACATATATTATACACATCTTCAAACTAAGCATAACCTTTGCAACAGTAGTTTTACCTCTAGAAATTTATCATGAGAAAAATGCTAAAGAATTCTATCAAGACTTAGTTACAAGGACGTTAATAACAATGTTGTTTATAATAGCCCTAAGTTAGAAAGTAAATGTCCTTTAATTTTGAATTTATTAAATAAATCATGGCTTATACATGTGATTTATACAGACATTAAAAACAATTGTGGAATAGACATTAGATGATATTGAAGAACTCATCTTAATATTATTAGGGGTGGTAGCGGTTTGTGGTTATGTTTTCTTTTAAAGTTCTCATCTGTTAGAAATACATTTAGAAAAAGGGGAAATATCAGATATTCATATCAAATATTCATTTGGGTCACTTTAAAATACTCCACCCTTTCCCATTCCAAAAAGTATGTGGGTAACATAGATGAAAAATATCTCAACACTGGGGGTCACTCCTCTGTGACTTAACTACTCTGTGCAATGACCCCCCCCTCCCCCCATGTGACATGAGACTGAAAAAGAATCGACATCTTCAGTTGTGGAGGTTGAATAAGGCAAGGCAGGTATTACCACAGTGTTGGGCACAGAGTCAGGAGCCTTCCCAGGATGCAATATGTAAGACTATGGTAGGTGCTCAGAGGCACAACCACGCTGGTTTTGAAAGGTTAGCTTTCTTTCAACTGATGTCTGAATTTCAATGGTGTGGGGCTAGGGAGGCCTGGGTAAGACAATACCAGGGGCAGATACCAGGGACGAGAGTTACCAAATGGGTAAGAGTGTATTTAACAGAGAAAAAAATAAATAAATGTTTCTTTCAAAACTTTGCCAGAAGCTCCCCCTGCTGCCTGTAATAACCCACAGGCAGTAGCGATGTGCCAGGTATTGGATAAGGAGGCCAGTCCAGAGATCCTGTTCTTTAAGCCACTGACTCCTCTGGAAGCCCTACCCACTCTTGGTTTTCCTTCCTGAACATCATTTTTATTTAGGTGGGATTTTTACTGCTGAATTCAAAAGACTGACTAGTGTTGGAGAGTGGGGAGAATTTTCTCTCCTAATGCTTCTCTCTGGTCTAATAATAAAATTGACACGAGATAGAGTAACAGGAGCAGATAACCAAATTTATTATGTATGTACATATGGGGGTTCTGTAAAAATATGAGATCCAAGGACAAATCAGATGGTTTAAGTTTATATGCACCCTTGAGCTAAGGAGAAAGGGGGCTAGTGGGTTAGGCTTCAAAAGGTAGGAAGGCAATTCACTTGGAGATGGAGAAACAAATGTTTGGTCAACAAATGTTTGCTGGCTTATCTTTAACAATGGGACACAGAGAAGACTTTGACCGAAGGACCCCTTCCTGTCCATCTGTCTCGGTTGACCCCAAATTCTATGAATTACTTATTCTGCCTTAGCCTGGTCAGGACAAGCGCAGGTGTCCGAGGGTCAGCGATAACAACGTCCCCCTCGGGTCTTTAAGGCCTAAGGCAACCGAGCCAAGTCATGAACATCAGCACACAGAGACAGCCGTCAGTCTGCCACCACACAGGGCTTTATTACCAGTTCCTGGTGGATCCTAGCACCAGGCAGGCAGCCACCCGGCGACGCACACCGACAAGGTCGAAGACGAAAGCGGGAGCGGCCGTGGCTGGGTCTCGGTCCCGGTGGAGCATCCCGGGGGTGTCTTGTAGAGCGATGTGGAGACCTCCTCTCTCGGGGCAGGAGACACTGAGTGTCAAACGTCCGGGGTTTTTATGGGGTCGAGTAAATACGGCGGTCCTTATCGGTGGCTGCCGGCTGTCGTGTGCTGTACTGGTGCGATATGGTCTAGGGTACAAGTTCTGGGCGTTCACTCATTTGGGAAAGTACATTCGGGTTTTGTGGGCCTCACACAGGGTTACAACTTAATATTGAAATGTGGGGGTCACTACAGCCTAATACAATCATCACTATAACACCATCACACCTAGTTCAGATGAAACTGCCGCTATCTCTGAGGATAGCTCCCTTCCTGGAGCAGGTCGTCCATCTCAGTTCTTTTAGACAATTAGAAGGAAGGTCAAAGGTTCTTCCTGAGTTTTTTATTTCTTAAAAATAACCATCTTAAAATAATTACTATTCCAAAAAAATGCATATCTTGGAGTTGCAAACTCTGTTCCCCTCACTAGTCTGGGCATTAACTAATGTAGGCTGTCGGCATAGAGGTAACAGTGACCCCGAGGACAGCCTTAGTGCATAGTATGCGCCTGGGCCCTCCAGGGAAATTTGTCCAGCAGCTGTTGTCCAGCTGGAGCAAACATTCTGAGTCACTGATCCCTTTCTTTCCAATCAGACCCTCAGGGGAGCCATGGCTTAATCAATGAAAAGGACTATAGAGTGGGATGGGAGGGTTGATGAAGGATAAAAAATAACATTCTTGGAATGCTTTAGATTAGACTTAAAAAAGCACAAAATGCAGTAGATGAACTGAGAATGAAAGGAGTCCAAATTATTTTTTTTTAATCTAAAATATTCAAACTAATCTCCAAAGCACTGGGTAACCAGATAGACACTTGTGGCTTCTAATATGGCTTAAAATAAGACATGATAAAGGGAAAGATTTTGTTCATTTAAGTCTATGTGGTTATGCTAAATCCTCAGCGTACAATCACTATTTCTTTCATGAATTAACATTGTCAACTGACCCAGTGAAACTGGTTCTGCTCCCTTAAAGCAAAGGTGATAAATACAATTCTTGAATTATTTTGCAGAGACAGCGCTGCGCATGTGCTACCCCGTCCTCCAGCTGCACCAGGAACCCAAGTCTCACCCATCCCCATGGAACTAAAGAATCAGGACTTGACCAGAACTGGAACACCAGAACCCTTCAGGAAGGTCTGGTGCTGAAGCCCCTTACTATAAATGGTCAGGTTCCAAGTTTCTCCAGTTCAAACTTGCCCTGCCCACACTTCCGCATACGTGTTTCCCCTAACTCCTAAAAACCCTGAATTTTGAGCAATAGCTTCCCAAATTTCCTTGCGTGGCACCTAGCAATAGATTCTAAGTTCTCCACTGCATCTAGGGGTTCAGTGTTTGCCTGAAAACCTGAACTCTCTTTGTGTTTGGTTACACCAATACCCTGAAGAGAAACAAAAATGCATGGCTTCTTCATTTTCGTTGTTTCCTCAGTAGGCACATCTTTTTTTAAAAAGAAGAAAGATTTCATTTTTAGAAATAATCTTGGAATGTAGAGTTTAATGCTGTTATCCTATTTTTAACCCTCCATCCATATCCTTGGTTATTGCAGCCACATCCTTAATATGTAAGGAATGAGTAACAAGAACCCTCTAATAGCTAGTGTAAGGAAATTGATGCAGGAAAACATGATCACCCAGACATACTGATTGTACTTTGGACAGTACAGTCATGCACCACTTAACAAGGGGATACTCTCTGAGAAATGCATTGTTAGGCAATTTCATCATTGTGTGACTGTCATTGAGTACACTTACATACACCTAGATGCTATAGCCTATGACTGTAATTGTATGTGCTGTACTTTTTATACAATTGGCCACACAGCAGGTTTGTTTATATCAGCATCACCACAAACATGTAAGGAATGCATTGTGCTATGTGGATATGATGATTATAACATTAGCAGGCGATAGGAATTTTTCAGCTCCATTACCATCTATGGGACTATCTAATCCAGGGGTGGGCAAACTTTTTGACTCGAGGGCCACAATGGGTTCTTAAACTGGACTGGAGGGCCGGAACAAAAGCCTGGATGGAGTATTTGTGTGAACTAATATAAATTCAAAGTAAACATCATTACATAAAAGGGAATGGTCTTTTTTCTTTTAGTTTTATTCATTTCAAATGGGCCAGATCCTGCCCGCGGGCCGTAGTTTGCCCACAGCTGATCTAATCTAATAAAAGAGAAACATGCAAATTGACCATACCTCCGCTACACCCACCAGCCACGCCCACCAACCACTTAGGAGTGAATATGCAAATTAACCCAACTAAGATGGCGGCGGTCACGGAGCTGGAGGAGCAGGAGGCTTGGGTTGCCCCTGGAGATGGAGGAAGCCAAGCTTCCCTCCTGCCCTGCCAGCCCTGAGCTCCGCTCAAGGGTACAAAGTTTCAATTATAGAAGATAAATGAATCCCAGATACCTGCTTCCAGCCCGTGGCAGTGGCCAGCCTGAAAACAGCCACCAGCCCCTCACCCAGACTGGCAAGGCACCCCAGTGGGTACCCCCACCCTGATCCAGGACACCCTTCAGGGTAAACCAGCTGGCCCCCACCCATGCACCAGGCCTCTATCCTATATAATAAAATGGTAATGCAAATTGACCCTAACAGCAGAACGACTGGGAATGACTGATCACTATGACACACACTGACCACCAGGGGGCAGATGCTCAATGCAAGAGCTGCCCCCTGGTGGTCAGTGCGCTCCCACAGAGGGAGCTCTGCTCAGCCACAAGCCAGGCTGATGGCTGCCAGCACAGCAGTGGTGGCAGAGCCTCTCCCGCCTCAGCAGCACTAAGGATGTCTGACTGCAGCTTAGGCCTGCTCCCCGCTCGCAAGTGGACATCCCTCAAGGGCCCCCAGGCTGCCAGAGAGATGTCTGACTGCCAGCTTAGGCCCGATCTCCCGGGGAGCGGGCCTAAGCCAGTAGATGGACATCCCCCGAGGGTTCCCAGACTGCAAGAGGGCACAGGCCGGGCTGAGGCCCCTCCCCCACCCCGAGTGCACAAATTTTTGTCCACCGGGCCTCTAGTCTATATATATAAAAGGCTAAGTGACCATTTGACCAACTGACTGGGTCAGTAGGTATGACACACACTGACCACCAGGGGGCAGATGCTCAATGCAGGAGCTGCCAAACCACAGCAACTTTGCAGAGTGGCCTCTCACACTCCGGGACCCCTTGGGTGATGTTGGAGAGTGGATTTTGGCCAGATCCCTGAAGGCCAGGCCGAGGAGCCCCACCTGCCAGAGGGACCCCGCTCATTCCGCAGACACCCTTCAAGCTGAGGCCCAGCCCCAGGTGTGACCAGCCGGGGAGGTTGGCTCCAGTGGGAAGTTGGCTCCAGGCATGTCTGGGCCATCTTGCCAAGTCCCATCCTGCCAGCCACCTTCTGATTAATTTCCTTTCAATGTGCATGAATCCATGCACTGAGCCACTAGTCCTATATAATAAAAGGTTAATATGCAAATTGTCTCCTTGATCAGGAGTTCAACCAGGAGTTTGACCAGGGGCCAGGGCCGGCTGGCCAACTGCCCACAGCCCCTCCTGTTGGCCAGCCTGGCTGATAGGCCCCCACCCATGCATCAATTCATGCACCAGACCTCTAGTAATCATATATGCAGCCTGTCATTGACTGAAACACTATTGTGGGGCACATGATGGTATAATCAAAGGTGATGTGTTAGTTTTCTGGGACTTCCATATTGGCCTCAACAAACAGAAATTTATTTTCTCACAGCTCTGGAGGCTAGAAGTCCAAGAGCAAAATGTCGGCAAGAGTGATCTCTCTGAGGCTCTCTCCTGGCTGGTAGACACCTGCCTTTTCTGCAAGGCCCATGCCTGCTTGGTCTTCCTTCTGTGCATGTCTGTGTTCTAATTTTCTCTTCTTATTGGATTAGGGTTCACCCATAGGGCCTCATTGTACCTTAATTGCCTCTTTAAAGTCCTTATCTTCAAATAGTCACATTAGAGGTACTAGGGGTTAGGACTTTAACAGGAATTTTGGGAGGACACAATTTTACCTGTAATACTCAACTTTCTGGCCCCGCAAATTTATGTCCTTTTCATATGCAGAATACAACAGACTTAAAATTCAACCTATTCTGTTATAAACTCAAAGTCCAAAATCTTTTTAAAAAAATATATTTCCATTGATTTCAGAGAAGAAGGGAGAGGAATAGAGAGAAAGAAATATCAATGGTGAGAGAGCCCCTTATTGGGGATTGAGCCTGCAACCCAGGCATGTGCCCTTGACCAGAATCGAACCCGGACCCCTCAGTCCACAGGCTGACCCTCTGTCCACTGAGCCAAATCAGCTAGAGCTCAAAGTCCAAAATCTTATCTAAATGTCACCCAAATCTGATATGAGTGATACTTCAGGTATGACTCATCCTGAGTCAAAATTCCTCTGCAGCTGTGAACCTGTAAACCCAGAAAACATGTTATCTGCTTCTCAAATATAGTGGTGGGACAGGCATAGGATAGTCATTTCCATTTCACAAGGGAGATAGAAGAAAGAAAAAAGAATTCATGAGTTCAAGCAAGTCTGAAAGATAGCAGGGAAAATTACATTAGATTTTAAGAGTCACTAATAATGCTATTTGGTTTGGTGCTCTGTTTTCCAAGCCCATACTGGTGGCACCCCTGCTTTTCAGGCCCTCATTGGACAGAACATGTGGTTGAGAAGAGCACTAGACTGAAGAGACACTAGATGTGGTTCTTTTCAATAACCAACTCTGTGACCTTCACCATGACATTCCAGCATCATAATTTCTTTATTTATAAAATGAGATGGCTACTATCTCTAAGACTCTTTTTTATCTCTAAAAATTATTTACTTTGATAGGGAACATTAGCCTTCTTTTTGACAATTTCTTTTCCCCAAAGAGGCTAGATGGTCAATGATTCCAAAATAGAAAAGTGCAATAATATTTAGGGCACATTTATCTATCTACAGAGATCACTAACACGATTTTCACAAAATAGTGAAGGGGAAGTGGCCACTTTTCAGTATTTCTAATCAAGCAGTCAATCACATAAACTTAAATTTGAAGACATGCTTAATACTATAAAACGCAGACTCATAGGTATTGACCCCAAAATATGGTGCTCAGGTGCCTATTTACAGACCTGGCAAGTATTAAAGCTCAAATTGCCATCGTGGAGAAGCACTCTGTGTAACCAAATCTCTTCCTGCAAATCTGAGAAAATTATATTTCTGATGACACTTGGGACATCCTTCAGCAACTAATTGCCTACTCATTCAGCAATTCTCCATTTCTCTAGTTAAATTCCCAATTTTTTGCCTTTAAGATGCAGGCAAGAAGTGTTTCAGCAGAGAAAAAAAGCAGAGGAGTTAAAATGAGAGCTGATTCATGCCATTAGCAAAATATGACTCAGCAGGAGGTAAAGAATCCTGAGGTTAGCAAGTGTCCCAGGTTCAGTGCGCCAGAGCTCTGTCATCTCTTTAGGAAGCAAATCATGCCAGTGAGTTAATTAGCATTGTCATTACTTACTAACATTAAAAGAACCTCAAGAAAGCCCCTACAGCATCTTAAACAATCCAATCTCTAAAAGTTTAGATTGATTTTTATTCCAAATATTCCATTAAGTATAATTCAAGCCACAATCTAATAATATTGGTCACTCATAAAGCTGAGCGAGGAATTGGGGGGGGGGGGGGCGGGTGTCATCTGTCTTGGGGTGATGACTGTGCACATTCTGGGAGATCTATTGGTGATTTGGATTATTGAATATTAGAGGCAAGAAGAAATTTAGAAGTCATATAACCTAATATTGTCATTTAATAGGTGAATCTCAGGTACAGGAAAGTGAATGAAGTTCCTTGTCCAGTTCCCTGAAAAGACCTGGGAAGGTTTCTTCCGCTACATTCGATATTCTCCCAACTAAAGAAACTCTAAGCATACCACAAAATACAAAAGATTTTATCTTTTGGGTTTTTTTTTTTTTCATTATAAATATCAGACAGTTCATCTCTACAGAGGCCAGAAAAGAGTTAAGTGATGGTTTCAGCCAAAGCATAGCTAATTTAAGAAAAAAAATAAATACCTACACACACATAAATGAGCAATGTTAATTATTTGGACATGCTTTATAGAAAGGATCAACGAGTTGTCAGGCCTGGACAGCGCCTCCCCCCCCCCACCCCCACACACACACCTTTGTTTTACTGAAATGACTACAACTTGGGAGGAGGGAATAATGCATATGGAATTAACAAACTAGAGCTTGAATTTACTTGTGTCCTATTTTCAACAGTACGCTCTTGAATAGTATCAGAGTTGTTTTAGAGATTAAATGGTTGACATTCAAAGTGCCTAGTAGCCTGGTAGGCAAATAACTGTTTCTCATAAAACAACTATCTATTGTGGTTCTGGGAAGACTGTGAAGCCAGTATAATCCTACCCCCAAGTCCTCCCTGCCAGCGCTCTGGACCAGTGGCATGGAAGAGTTTGGAAAATCTGCTTGAGCGCTGGAGCCTAGAGAAGGGGGCCATCCACTCACCAAGAGTTTTGAGAAACTGGTCTTAGATTTCTATGGAACCAGATGAAAGAGCCGCTAACTGATCCACAGAGCCTCATACTGAGAAAGTGGCAAAAGGCAACAGAAAACGAAAGCAAGTCTCAGTAGAAGCCCTCTTAGAGCTACTGACATGAAAAAACAAGAAATGGAGGAGCAATGGGGCCTTATGAGAAGGAATCATTCCACCAACTGAATGAATTGGGTGAAGAAAGGGATCCCCCAACCTCTGCACAAGTCTGGAATCTGACCTCTCTAATGTAGAAAGGAAGAGTGAGAAATGCTGGCAACCCAATTCTTGCAGGGAGATGCCATAGCCCTGGACTTGGGGGAAAGGGAGCCCTATCTTCTGGATCACAGCTGCACAGTGAAACTTCCATCATATCGAGGTGCAGGGTATGGGAGGAGGAAGTGGACCTGGCTCAAGTGCCACAGATTCCTAATGAGAGTTAGTCGATTTTCTTGAATAGATGTTGTTTCACTTGCTATGGAGCCTTAGGATAATTTCCAGAGATTTAAATTGTTGGATATTTTAAACACTTTTTCTCCAGCTACTCTTGTTTTGCTGAGGAGTGGGTCCATGAAGCTTCTTTTACATTTTTGTTAATCCTCACCTGAGGATATTTTTTCCCATTGTTGTTTTAGAGAGTGAAAGGGAGAGAGGGAGAGAGAGAGAGAGAGAGAGAGAGAGAGAGAGAGAGAGAGATCAATTGATCGATTGGTTGCCTCCTGCACGGGGGTTTACCTGAAACCAAGGGACATGTTTTTGACCAGAAATTGAACCTGTGACCCTTCTGTGCAGGGGTCCATCTCTAAGCATTGAGCAACACCATCCAGGGAAGCCTATGGAGCTTCTCGTGGTACAATTCCAAAAGTTTACTTCTATTTCTTCTTTAATAAGCTTTGGTGGTTATGCCTTTCAAGGAATTCATCCAATTGATCTAAATTGATGAAGGTATTGACATAGAATGCTAATATTTCTGTATTATTCTTTTATTATCTTTTAATATCTATAGACTCGCTAGTGATATCACCTCTCTTATTTCTATATTGGTCATTTGTATGTTTTTTCTTGTCTCTCTAAAGGATTATCCTATATAATAAGGAGCTAAAATGCAAATGGTCATCACGCCCTCACACTGTCCTGCCATAATGGCTCAGACACTCAACACTGGGGAGAGAGGAATGGGGACCCGCCAGGCACAAATGAGCTTGTGAGAGAGGAATGGGGACCAGCAGGCTGCGGCCTGGGAGAAGAACAAGCTGCCTGCCCCGTGGTCCCGGACATCAGCAGTTGTGCCTGCACCTGTGGCCCAGGAGAGGGACAATCCACACGCTCCACGGTCCCTGTGGTCCCTGTTGCCAGTGGCTGCACCTGCAGCCCTGGAGAGGGGAAAGCCACCTGCCTCACGGTTCCAGGCACCAACGGCTGCTCCTATGACTGCGGCCTGGGCGAAGCCACCCACCCACGGTCCCCTGTGGCCAGCCCATGCAAAG